>NC_092044.1:115686477-118412227 GCF_003086295.3 Arachis hypogaea | reverse complement strand
GCCATGAATAAGAATGAGGAGCTAGCTGGTAAGGCTTCGGAGTAATGTTAATTAAAACCTGAATTTAGCTGCAGCCCTTGGGGAATTTCTTACTGGGAAATTTTTAGCACTTACTGAGTTAATTGCAGCTCATGCCTGGATTTTCTTTAATCTGCTGGTCATTGATGCTGCACTGAAATTCACATTTTGTTTCCTTTGTTCATTTTGTACTTTTTTTGAGTCTGCCATTTGTAGCAGCAGAATCAACAAAATTTTCTTGTACTTCCAATTGATTTCTTCATCTAATGTATAGATTTTAAATCTATCATAATCTTTCTCAGGTTTCTTCTTTTTGATTTCCTGGCTCACTTAATTGTCGTCTGATTTTGCACTGCCTGAAGTCATTGTTATATTATTATTATTATTAGAGCATTAGTGATCTTCACTATACATCTTATGCACTGTATGTAGTATGTACTATGCAATCAAAATTGTTAATTAATTAACATGAGACTACTGTCTACTTGATAGGTTTAGAGATTAATAGAATTGGTAGGTTTTATTGATGAACTAGGAATTGCAAATCACAACCCCTTATTAGAATACACGGTTGGAACTACCAACTGTGGAGGGAGTTCAACCTCTCGAGTTCTAACAGAAAATTCACAAAACTAAAAACTAACTAATCAATTAGTATTTATAGGCCGCAGCTAGGATTAAGACTACTGCCCCAGGGCTACTAGTTTAGCTCAAATAGAACAAACAAAATAACAGCAAGTAGGAACTAAAACTAGCAAGTAGACTATTTACCTCTCCTTGTAAACTAAATAAAACTTGTTTCTATCATTACTCCCCCTTGGACAACCACCTTGTCCTCAAGGTGGAACTCAGGAAAGGAGCACCGCAGTGCGGCAACCTCTTTCCAGTTGTATTCGCACAACTGAAGTCCCTGCCAGCGGACCAAGTACTCCAAGGAACTATCCCTTCGATCGAGACGCCAAAAAACGAGGGTTGCATGATTAGTTCGCCATCTTCTGCCATCATTAAGGGTGAAACCTAAGGTTGCTGTGGTTTCGGGACAATCTTCTTTAATTTGCTCACATGGAAGACTGGGTGGAGCTTGCACCCTTTTGGAGTGCCAACTTTTATACGCCACTACTTGAAAGGGTCCATAAAAGCAGGGACTGAGCTTTTCATTCATCCTCCGAGCTAAAGAACACATTCGTAAGGTTGTAGCTTGAGATAGACCTAAAGAACACATTCGTAAGGTTGAAGCTTGAGATAGACCTAATCACCTAACTCGAACTCCGCATCCCTTCACTTCTTATCCGCTGCTTGCTTCTTTCTAAATTAAGCTTGAGCCAAATGCTGTTTTAATTCAGCTAAAATCGCATCCTTGACATGCAAAGGGTATGTTTTTCCACGGAATATAATCGGGGAGACACTACACGGTCTAAAATGGCATAGTCTGGGCGGATACGTTAAAGGTCGTGTTAAACCAATATTCTTCCATAGTAACCACTCAACTACCTCTTCGGACACCACCCACAAATCATTGGAAGTAAGTCTCGAGGCACCTATTCACCACCTCTGTCTAACCGTCGGTCTGCGGATGAAATGCGGTGTTGTATTTCAGCTTAGTGCCTGCGGCATGAAACAATTCGACCAGAATCTGCTCATGAAACCCTCACAATCAAAACAATCAATTTTGGAAACCCATGAAGCTTCACCATTTCCTCAATGAAAACGCAGCCACTTCCTTCGCCAAGAAAAGGTGTGATAATGAAATAAAATGAGCATATTTGCTCAGCCGTTTGACCACCACAAAAATGGTGTCTATGCCCTTCGACTTGGGTAAACAGACCACGAAGTCCATCATCACATGTTCTCATATCGTCTCCGAAACCAGTAAGGGCTGCAGCATCCCTGCCGGCTTAAGAGCGGCACACTTGTGACTTGCCTTGTTGGCAAGTAGAACAAGTTGCAACATAATCTTTCACACGTTGCCGCATCCCTTACCAATAGATAGCCACAATGAGTCTCTTGTAAGTTCGAAAATATCCAGAATGTCTTCCAACCCACTGTCATGATGCTCGGGCAATAAGGAGGGTATTTGAGCAGAATTTGCCGGCAAAATTGCTCTTCCCTGATAGAAGCAGAACAACCTCCCCTTCTTTAAGGAATAGCCTGAAAAATCCTCAGATTCCTGCTGCAAAGCCATTGTTATTTTTGCAGCTCTAGATCTCCTTGTATCTCAGCATCCACATTTTTCCATAGACTCACGTGCATTACCGAAGCAGCATTGGCCATCATCTGCCGGAAAGAGCATCTGCAGCCTTATTTTCCATCCCCAGACGATATTTGATTTCAAAGTCCAAGTCCAGCAGCTTTGTTGTCCATTTGAGATGAGTCGGTTCCATCACCGCTGATCAGTGAGGATTTCAAACTCCTCTGGTCAGTAAGCACAGTGAAGTGACTTCCCATCAAGTAGTACCGCCATTTCTGGACAGCAAGCACAACCACCACTAATTCCCTCTTATAAGTAGATTTTGGGTGAGCTCTTGGTGACAAGGCTTGACTTAAAAATACAATCAGTCTCCCCTCTTGAGATAACATAGCCCCACCCTTCGCTTGAGGCGATGGTCTCTATGACAAATTCTCGTGTAAAATTTGGGACAACCAATGTAGGAAGTGCTGCCATGAGGGATTTAAGTTTTCAAAAGCCGTCATAGCCCGATCATTCCATTCAAAAGCATTCTTTGTCAGATCTATCAATGGTTTGGCAATAGTGCCATACCCTTGCACAAACTGACCATAGTGCACTATGAGGACTAAAAATCCCGCAAGGCACGTAGGTCCTTAGGAGGCGCCCAAGCATACATGGCTTCAGTTTTGCTAGGATTTGCAGCAATTCCCTCAATCGAGACGATATGACCTAGATATTCAATAGAAACTACTGTCAAAGTGCACTTCTTGGCATTTAACACAAGCTTATTAGCGATTAATATGTGAAAGACTTGTTGCAAGTGATCGGCATGGCTCTCAATGTCTCGGTTGTAGATAAAAATATCATCAAAAAAGACCAACACAAACTTCCGTAACAGTGGCTTAAGGATGTCATTCATTAATGCTTAAAATGAACTCGGTGCATACCATGAACTCGTAGTGTTGCTCATGCGTCTAGAAAGCAGTTTTTTGAATATCCTTGCTGCGCATCCTAATTTGGTGATAGCCCGACTTTAAATCCAGCTTTGAAAAAACTGTGGCTCAAGCCATTTCATCCACAAGTTCATCAATGACCGAAATCGGAAACTTGTCTGGCAAGATTATCCCATTTAAAGCGCAGTAGTCCACACAAAACCTGCAACACCCATCTTTCTCCTTGACCAGCAAGATGGGACTAGCATAAGGGCTCATGTTAGGCCAGATGATTCCCAAAGCCAACCTTTTCCAAACCATTTCTTCAATCACCGCTTTTTGGTGGTGTGGAAAGCAGTAAGGCCTAATATTAATTAGGGACTGCAGCTTCTTCCTTTGAAGGAATAGCATGATCATGTGACTGATGCGGCGGTAAACCTAGTAGGGTTGAAAGACTGCATCATGTGCATCCAACACCATTTGTATTGGTTGTGGAACACTTGTGACTGAGACTGAGTGCAGAGTTAGACCACCATAAAACAGTTCCGGATCACCCTTCAAGGTCAAAGCCTCCCCACCCTTGAATATCTCTATCCGAAAATCCTTAAAATTGGCTCAAATGACCCCGAGCTTATTTATCCACGCCAGCCCCAAAACAAACTCAGCCTCATTGATGGGAAATAGGTAAAAAACCTCGGTTATGGACAGCCCCTGGAAGCTCAGTGTTACCTCCTTGCATCTGCCCTGTCCCCTGAATTGCACCGATCTGCCACCTTTACCGAGAACCTAGGTGTGGTATCTACAATCAGACCCAACTCCGCTGTGATTTCTGGTTCTATAAAGTTATTCAAGGCACCACAATACACCAGCACCCGCACACGACACCCCTTCACCTCGTCCCACGCCTTGAACGACCTATGGTGGCAATTAGAGCTCGGAAGTTTAAGCTTTAATTGCTCCACTGCCTTCGGAACAGCTTCTTGCTCCAACCAATCCCCCTCCTCAGCCTCAGGTTCCATAATCAGCAACTTGAATTCCTTGTTCTTGCACACATGCTTCGCTGAGTAAGGTTCACTGCAGAAAATGCATCCCCCTCGTGCACGTTTAGCTTTGTAATCCTCATTGTTAAGATGCCTCACTTCCCGCCGTTTCGGAGGCTCCATCAATGATTCCACATCCTTGCTTGCTGGGACCGTCGCTACAGATGCAAGCACCGGCATGTTAATAACGAAGTTCTGTGGTGCTACAGATGCTGGGACCGCAGTGCCATGCTACGATTCTCCACCTTCTGCGCCAATTCCATCAACTCATCCACGATCTGGAACGAGAACAACCTGCATTCTTCACTCACCTCAAGTCTCAACTCATTCAAGAACAAGTCAATCAACAATTTTGGAGCCAGACCTCGAAGGGGACGAGCGTGCAACACAAACTGATTGACGTAGTCTCGAACCATACTTGTTTTAGTTTCAAAAACGATCGATAGGGACATTGCAACCGCTCAGGTTGAAAATGACGCAGAAACGCCATGCGGAGGGACTGCCATTGCAGCGTCGGCGCAGTTGCCTCCCACCACCGAAATCACGTGAACTCCCGACCTTCCATGGCGAACGTCACCACCACGAGCTACTCCTCCTTCGGCACTGCTCTGAGAAAGAAGAACTGCTCCATACGCTCGATCTACGTCATCGCATCCTAGCCACAAAGATCGGAAGCTCGAGTTTCCGCCATTGCTCTGGCGCGCCTCTAGTTTCCTGTGAGCAACCGACAATCTAATGCAACCCCGAAGATCCCCACTCGTGATGGACTGGCTATTCTCCATGGAATCCACGCGCGCGTCGATCCACTGCAACATCTCCTGCAATGCACGACAGAGATCTTCGGCGATCAAATCGCAATTCCATCACATAATTCGCTCTTCCATTTTTTGCGATCGTCGTTGCACTTTTCACCACAAGCTTTCAAGATCCGAGGACTTCTGATACCAGTTGAAAGGTTTAGAGATTAACAGAATCGCTAGGCTTTATTAATGAACTAGAGATTGCACATCACAGTCCCCTAATGGAATACACAGTTGGAACTACCAATTGTAGAGGGAGTTCAACCTCTCTAGTTCGAACAAATTAATAGAAAATTCACAAAATTAAAAACTAACTAATGAACTAGTATTTACTATTTATAGACAACAGCTAGAACTAAGATTACTGCCCTCATGCCTGCTAGTTTAGCCCAAAATGAACTAAATAGCCAAATAACAGTAAGTAGGAATTAAAACCAGCAAGTAGACTGCTTCGCTTATTGTAAACTAAACCAAACCTGTCAGAACTGTGGTTAAATATCAGCCATTTATATTCGAACGAGAGAAGGAAAGGGTTTTCTCAATTACCCTTGGAAGGCCATCATGATAGTTTTAACCAAGTTGTTGGGGGAGATTGCTTCTACTGATATCGATAGTTGAAGAATGTTGACAACATCCATAGAATCCTATTTCATGAATTTAAGCCTAGTAACGATTAAGACGTCCGGAAAATGTATTCAACCTTTTCTGTTTCAATTAAATATGTTTTCTTTCGAAAACTTCTCTCCATTGCCATCAGAAATGTCAACCTCCGTATTTATTTAATAACAATTATAATCATCTCTTGAAACATTGCCAGCTTGAGCCGAATCTACGATTTCTAATCGGTTGAACAGACCCGAAAGAAAAAACAATTTTATTGAGAGCAGCGCAAAGCAGTATTTTCTTGAAATGATGCACAAAAATTATGGTAACTCCGAAAATGGGTTTATATAAAGAACTTGGAAGTTAAAAAAGAGAACAGAGTTACAAAGAAATCACTGCAGTAATTATTATTAAACCAGCATGGGAACACCAGCTTCTGATGTTTTGCTACACACTGAAGTTTTGAACAATTTAATAGCCCCAGTAATCGTTCCTGATTTCATCTTCATACTTCTTCAACAGTTCAGGATGCTTGGCAAAGTACTCATCATATGTCATGGTATTAATCTTGGCCTGTCAAAAAGACGTGTGAGAAAACATTCAATTTTATTAAACATGAAAAAGTTTGTGTAGTGATTTCTAATTACCTTCATTTCTTGTACATCAGCTATTTCCTTCTCTAAACGCTCTGACTCCTTGAGAGACTTCTGCTCGGCTTCTTTAAGCTCAACTAACTGCGTCAGAATTACACATACAGCACTTAAATTGACAATGTCTTTCACTGAGAGACATGAACAACTATTATCGTTTAGACAAAAGTTCTTACTAGTTGATCGAATTTAGTTTTATATTGAGGAGTCACTGTGTCAACATATTTGGGGATCTCTATGCCTGCGGAGAACCGTCAAAAAACATCAGAACTTGAATTGGTTGGTATATAAATATGTACAAAGATCCAATTTTAACTGCCTTAAAAGAAAAAGCAAAAAAAAAATTTGTAAAAAAAGTTATCCAACACTATTATAACATCAACAAAGCTTTGTACCTCTTCGATAACTACCTCACAAATCTAGATCCGATTGGTTGTGTCAATAATCTCATGCGTGTAAGAATGTTTGTACTCTCATTTTCACAAGCATCCCAATCTTAATTAATTGCTAGTTTAGTTTGCTACATTAAGCCACATTAACAATTTCTTTCAATGTACATTAAAATATGTTTCAAGTTAGAAAATTCACCACTAGTTTACTAAACCTTATCCACCATTCAATAGAGGGTATTTGGTACCCTTCGTAGGAATATCCATATATATCAGGCCCAAGTTTGAACAATGAACAAACTTTTGCCTGATAGGGATTCAAACAGAGACGGATTCATGTGTAACATTGTGGGGCAAGTAATTCCACTAGGATTTGGAAATTTATTTAGTAGTACATAATAGTGATATTTATTTGTCCCTATTATGTTATTAAATTTGACCACACTATATTAAATTATTATGATAATTATTTGCCCCCACAGTCAAAATTTTTTAGATCCATCACTGGATTCAAAATTCAAATGCAGATCCAAACCAAATTAGAGCCTGGTATTAGGCACTAGCCTGCTAGGAAATCAGAGTATAATGCTGAAGTACTACTCAGCATTGAAGTAACAAGAAATACCCGAGCTTACATGAAACCACATGCATTTCAAATTCCAGTCCCCACTAAATTGGTCATTTAAATAAACAATATATTATGAATGTTAAAAGAAAGCAACAAACACATATGAAAGGGCATTCACAAACAGAGTTCATGAACATACTCTCGTAATGCTCCTTGTACATGTCCACCAAACGAGAGCCAATTCCCTTCCTATAATACTCCCAATCTATGGGCTCTGGCTCCTGCACAATCCAAAATAACAATAAAAAAAAGTAATAACCTTTTTCCCCTGAACAATGATTAACTAAGCAACCTCCGTTACACACACAAGATCTTCTGATTTTTCAATTAAGTCTCCATTGGTCCTAAAAAATTTCTAGCGTAATCAGTTAATCACGTCCAATGACAAAACCCTAATATCAAATGAAAACAATAAAAATAACAGCAAATAAATTATGTACAACAATCATTCAGAAATGTGTCCCAAACATCTAATCCCTAGAATAATAATAACTAATGACGAAGAACACTAACGAATTGGTAATATTTCCGAATTCACATCAGAATAACACACAAGTCAGAAATCACTCTAAATAAGTGATTACTTTTTCATTTTCGCTCTAGAATATAATCGATCTAAAAGTAACAGGAACAATACGAATTTTTGTATACACAATCGAAATTATTCAATGCGAGGAAAACGAGAGAGATCCGTGAGGATCAGAGAAGAAATCGAACCTGACTAAACTTGGTTTGGAGCTGCGAGTTAACCTCGTCGAAGGTACGACGAAGGTTATTGAACTCCCTGCGAGCCTCGTCGGAGACGATGAGCCTCGCCATTCCGTCCCAGTCGATGTTCTTTCCGGCCTTGAACACCACATCGGTAACCTTCTTCACCGATCCGCTCATTTTTCCTTCCTCTTTCTTTACTTTTCTTTTCTGTCGCTCTGAAATTTTCTCGCTGATTTTCTCGGCCACCAAACGGCAAAGGCAAAGAGATGCTGTTTTTGGGGAGCTGTGTGAGCTCAGTCTCCAAAACACCCTGATGCTATCACCCCACTATGGGCCGGGTTCTAAAACTTGCATCTTTATGGGCCTGTTTATTTCTGAATTCTGTGTAATAGCCCATTTATGATCCGAACCATAATAATCCTGGCCCAAAAAGTAACAAACTGATGGCAATTTCTCCTTTTTGTTTAGATAGAGATTTTGTTCGGTATTATACTATAACCGAACAAAGATTTATTTGAAAAATAAAAAATATTACAGTCCAAAAAAAGAAATATTATATGTATATTAAAAATAAGCTATTAAATAAGTAACTATATATATATATATACATTATTTTGAATATCTTTTTATGTATCTTTTATATTTTAATGTATATTTTATACTAATAAAAAGTTCTAAAATATAGGAACAAAGGAAAATATGATATGTACACTGTAAGAACTTCTGATACGTACACTATTGTCCAATCAAACGATTGTGCTTATACAACTTTGTTAAATGTAGTACCAATATATAATTTTACCCTTTTGACATTTATATAACATACAATTTTTTTGCCAACGACTATAATTCAAATGTTATAGTCTCTTCATACTCACTTAAAAATCGGCATTCAAGTCTTCCTGTTTTTTGTTAAACTCACAAAATTTCCAATAGAGGAGGTGAGCGACAGAAGAAACACAAAAATCACAACCAAATATATATATATATATATATATATATATATATATATATATATATATATATAACATAAAATATACACAAACACAAATCTAAATTTTGTTTTCCTTGTAATTAGGGCTGGAAGTGAGCCGAGCTGAGTCGAGCTAGACCAAACTCAAGCTCGACTCACAATAATTGAGTTTGGCTCACGGTTCGACTCATTAACAATTGAACCTATTTCTTAAGCTCAAGCTCGACTCACCGAAAGCTCACGAGCAGGCTCGAGCTCACGAGTTGGCTCAAATAATAGAAACATAAATACATACATAATCTATAATTCTATATCAATAAATTATAACTTATATATTTTAAAAAATATTTAAAAAGATTAATTTTATATATTGTTATTTATCAATAAATTATAAATTTTTTATTTATGTCCTACGTCAAAATTATATGTAAAAAATAAATATAAAATTTTAAATAATTAAGATCATTAATATATATATATATATATATATATATATATATATAGTACTACTTCATATGTATATATATAATATTAAAAATATAGATTAAATGCATATAAGATATGTGTATTAATAATTATATATATATAATCGAGTCAGCTCACGAGCTAATGAGTTGAGCTTATCCAAGCTCAAGCTCGGCTCATTTAATTTATGAGCCCAATTTCAAGCTCAAGCTTGGCTCACTAGCTCACGAGCTTAACTTATCGAACTATTAACGAATCGAGCTCGAACTAGTTCATGAGCTGGCTTGACTCACTTCCACCCCTACTTGCAATTAGACCACCTCGGTGTATACTATCTATCTGACTATATTGAGTATCTATCTGACTTAATTATTATGTTATATTATAAGAAAATTCGTTTGTATTGATAGTTATATGAAGTTGGTCTCTTTAATTTTGAATGTTAAAACACAATGCTGATTAGAAATAAATAATCAATATTTTGCTAATTATGTGAAACTTATGTATGGTGCTCAAGTGTGGATTAAGAACATGTCTTCCTTTAATCTCAGGAAGAAGGTTTTATAGATGATCGTGCAATACATCTAACAAAATGGCATATATATACATATACATAGATTAATAGATAGATATTAATGAGTATCAAGTAGTTTGAGAATTGAGACTATATTATTATATGTTTAAATAACATGAGATGAAACCAAAATACACGTGAAGATTGATTTGCACTTCATAACTATCAATGCTCACATACACTCACATTACAATATTTCTTTATTAATTTCCTCATTACAATATTTCTTTTGAAAAATGAAACCCGTCAAGCAGGCCAAACATACACCACACTAAAAGTTTAGAAGAAAAAAAACAAAGAAGCAGCTAAGGAAATCTCCATTATTCCCCTTTATGTAAACTATTGTTCACTCCGTCCAAGATGCCACTATTGACCTTAATTAATTTGCTATGTTAATGTCTTTATTGACTTCAAGACGATGAAGTCAAAAGGTTGGACTACTTGAGACTTAATAATTGAGATTGCGTGCATTGTATCATCTTTAATTAATTCTTTCTGTTTCTATTATTTTCTATTTCCTTGTTATGTTTAATATAGTTATATATATAAACTTTACAAGAAAATAATTCAAATTTTAAACTTTTTTCTTTTACAGAAGTTTAAAAAATAATAATTCAATAAATAAGGCAGAAACCAAACAAGGGTTTAATTAGATGTTGATATATATACTTCGAGAAACAGACAAATCGATTCCTAATTTTTTAGTCTGCGCCTCTGCAAACATTTAAGTCTCTGAAGTTTTAAGAATACATTTAAGTTTTTTACTTTTTTTAAATTTGGATACATATATTGATCTCTGAATCTAATTTGTCCTATTTTAAAAACTCTCACACGTGTATATTCGTATCGATCAGGTCAGTACAACGAGAGTTACAGTTGATTTTTTTTGTTAGATTTAACCGATCCAAATAAACATAAGAAATTGATATGTCTAAATTTAAAAAAAATCAGTAACTTAAATATATTTTTAAATTTTAAAAGATTTAAATGTCCACGTATCAAAATATCAAGAATTTATTTCTCCTTTTTTCTTATTTTTTTATGGCCGTCGTGTATGTCAAGCCAAAAGTTCAAAGTATTATATGCTTGTGTAACCCAAACCATGTCATGATTCCATTCCTAGAATCAACACATCTAATAAAGGGAGGAAAATTATAAAGTAATAAAATAAAAAGTTAATCACTTGTAATTTTTATTATGTATGAGTTTTATTATTTTAATTTAAAGGAAACTAAATTTTTATTTTTTCATTTTTAAAAAAGAGTGTGATTTATATTATTATATAGAGAGATATATTTCAATTTAGTTTAATTTCCGTGCAGATATAGTAGTTTTCAATTACAACTGTGATATGTTCCCAAAATGTCAACATATAATGGCTTTTGAATCCTTCACAAGACAATATTGAAGACTCAAGACCGCGTCCGTGTCTAACACAAATATATTCTAAGTATCTAGCTAAAACCATATATAAACGAGGTATTTAATTTCTAGAATATCTCTAGATATTAATTATTAATTCATTTACATATAATAATAATAATAGTAATATGTATATATAAAAAATTAATAATTAAATCAGTTATCATATATATTATTTAATTTATTTTTAATATATATTTTATATTTAAATATGTATTTTTATTTTTAGTGTATACCCAGCATATATTTGTAATAATAGATATATAGTTGATGACATGTTGATTGTATAATTTAGTATGCTATTGATTGTTAATTACAAACCTAAATATAATTCACGTGTCATGCATACTTTAATGGGCCGGGTAATATATATACCCCAAGCAAGTATATATAGACATATAGTGGAGATGTAACTAACTATATATACATAATAAATCTGAATGTTTTGGTGGCCATTGATAACATGCCACTAATACATACCAACTATAGGGTATAGGGGGAGTCACATTCTTCAGCATATAGAATCATTGCCATTCTGAAAACTATAACACATAACCCCTTCTCCCAAATTCAAGGAATTCACACAAAGATCCCATTATACATATGGATAGATCTATGAAGATTAAGATTAACGGCTCCATTACGAAGACAATAAAAAATCTAAACAATATAATTATGGGCCGTCAATACAAAAAAAATCTTTAAAAAAATTTATCTAAACACTCTCTTTCTCTCCAAACTGGTTGTCATCTCCATTCTTATCAATCATTTTATCTCTTCGGTTAAAAACTTTCTTATCGGTTATCATCGTCTACCCCTGTAGCCCCCACCCTCATCACCATCGCGAAATCGTCATTAAACAACTATCCATGTGCACGTAATTATTAAAATAATCATCCGACTACCTAGTGAAATGATTATCCAACATTTGTTAATTGTATATACTTAAACTAAATCGAACAAAATAACCATTCAATTAAGAATTAAAATAACCATCTACATACCTAATGAATTAAACATCCAACACATTTGCGGAGTGGAAAGAGTTGATGCATGGCGACGCATGGAGGTAAGGGAGGAGATCCGGCGACGGAATAGCCACGCAACGACAACTTCGGCTAGGCGAAGTTGCGAATCTGTTCTGTGGGCTTCGAAGCCGAACACGCAGCGGTCAGAGATGGAAGAGGAGGAGGAGTCAAATCGGTGGAAGGAAGGGTGGCGTCAATGAGGTGCAGCACAACACCTACAATGGGTCAACGGGGAGGACAGACGACGAGAATAACGTGCATCTCGAACAGCACAATAGGAAGCGACAGCCTGCGGTGGGGCCTTCACGGCCAACGGTGGGTGCGCAGCGGTAACAAGGACGCACGGGCCTGCTGCAGCGCAATTTCCCGTTGCTACGGCGCGCAAGCAGAATGCGGAGAGGATGGGCGGCGTCAGCGGGACGATGGGCGGCATCGGCTCGGCAGTGTCGTACCAGACAACGGAAAAGTGTAGCGACGCCGAGGTGACTCTACGAATTGAAGATCACAAATGAAGAATGAAAGGTTAGCATGATATTGGGAGTAAGTGTGTCAATTGTAATTTAGTTTAATTATAAATTCTTATTTTTAAAATTTTAAATTTTAAAATTAAAAATAATTAATTAATAATCTGATTTATAATTTTAATTTTAATTTTTTTTCTATTTTATTATTCATATTGTTTAATATTTTTATTGTTCGGGTATACTTTTTCTGAGAGTAAAAAGTAGGTCATGTATGTGGGGCTGCTAATAACATAGAAAATTATAGGAAAGAAGCTAACAAGGCATTACTTCTTGTTGCAGTCAATGTAGAAGTTCATTTTCAGTTTCAAGAGTATTATGATGATTCCATCAAGACTTAGAAATAATAATCAACTAATTAATTTCGAGTGACGTTAGGATTTCAACTAAGCTGCCGTACTAAGGGGGAAGCATCACTTGACTATACATAGCTTAGTGGACGAACTTGGAAAAAATAAAATAAAATAAAATCTGGTAGTATGAGAATTGAAATGATCAAAACATGACAAAGTATTTTAAGAAATATTTAACAAGAGTACATAGATTGCGTAAATGGATTGTGTCACGAAATTAGCTAAAAGTTAAGGAACACTTTAATTTGTCGAGTCTATCTGAATATCTACAAGAAATATACCAATGTGAGAAATGTTTTGTTTTTGTATACTGATGCGAACTGAAATACAAACATTTCAATCCATGTAGATTTTAAAATTTATTATTAATGAGTTAATTTGTTCATTTTGAACGAAAAAAGTTAAGAGAACTATTATTCGAACGTTTTAAAAGTTTCTAGACAAAAGAGCACATAACATAGTGTAAAATTGAAGGGTGTAAATTAACTTAAAAATTTATTTATTTTATTTAAATATAATATTTATTTTTTTTTATATTTTATAATATCAAATATTATTTATATATTATTAACAAATTGAATTTATATTTCAATGATACTAAATATTTGTACAGATGTATATATATTTTACGAATATGCATATTAAAAATTAAGAGTGTTAGTCAGACGGATAAAATTATCCTACCATCAAATTTGATGTTATTCTGTGGGTTGAGTTGCTAATCTATAGCAACTGAAATAGAGTGAGTTGGATATCTACTGATGTAAATAGTGCTATCAGCTCCTTATCGATGCATTATTTTTTTAGGTGAGTTCTATGGTATTTTTTACTATAATGCCTAAATTGTCTAATTTTACTTTTAAAAATGAAAAATAAAATTTTTAAAACAAAAAATAAAATATTTAAAATTTATTAAATATTATTTATTTACCTTTTTTAGTAAGTTAGACATAATTTTAAAGGCACTATAGTATTCACCATTTTTTTTATTGTATGTGGTGAATGTATGTATTTGTTTTTAAGTGCTTTACTATTTGCTTGGAAATCATAAGCTTGAAGAATCTTTGAGATTACTTTAATTTGCACATTGAAAAGTTAGCAGAGGATAGCATACGTTTCAATAATTTTTTTTTTTTGACAATGTAAAGAGGTAGCATTCATTTATGAATAAGACCTATGATATATAAATAAATCAAAT
Organism: Arachis hypogaea; assembly: GCF_003086295.3. Classification (NCBI taxonomy): domain Eukaryota; kingdom Viridiplantae; phylum Streptophyta; class Magnoliopsida; order Fabales; family Fabaceae; genus Arachis; species Arachis hypogaea. The sequence continues at coordinate 118,397,755 of NC_092044.1, read as the reverse complement.
TACATATAAACAGAAGTGCATCTTTCATCCACACTGTATTTTGGATTAGTAATAACCATTTGAGTCAATTCATAATTTTTGCAAAAGAATTTGAGATGAGTTAATTTGTCTAGATAGCAAGAGAATTTGGTATAGTAGAAGAGAAAGGGGTTAAAGATGAGATGAGAAAGAAGCAAAGATACACAAAGATCATTGAATGAGGGAGCAACTTGGAGGGAAAGTGTAACAGAACTCTCTGACTCCAAAAAAACTAACTTGCTGCATAATTTCTACTCACTCAACTAACTAGGTCTAGTTGCTCCAATATCTATATACAAAGAAGTGAAGTCGTAATTAACTCAGTAATTAGCTTGCTAAGTTTGGCAACTTGTCTGATCGGTAACATACCCCCTCAAGCTAGAATGTCTTGGCATGTGAAAGTCAAGCATTCGAAGCTTGGAAGTGCACGAGCAAAAGGGAGCTGGAGCTAAGGGCTTGGTGAGGAAGTTAGCGACTTGTTCAGCTGACGAGACAGGTAGCAAATGGATTACACCTTCAAGAAGCTTGTCACTGATGATGTGGTAATTGATTTCAATATTTTTCTCCGCTCATGAAAGATTGAGTTAGCTGCAATGTGTCTGGAAGATTGGCTATCACAATAGATTAGGACTATTTGTGGGGAGGGATCTTCAAATCGGTGAGTAAATTTCTTAGCCATTGAACTTCTCTTGTGACTTTGGCCAAGGCTCTATATTCTGCTTCTGAGGAGGAGTTGAAGACTGTTTGTTGCTTCTTGCTTTTCCAACTGATCAAAGCGGTTCCAACGAAGAAGTAGAAACCTGTGATTGATCTGCTTGAGTCTGAACACTATGCCCAATCAGCATCTGAGTAGCCAACTAGGGTAAGATCTGGATTTGCAGCTGGGAAGAAAAGGCCATTGTCTGGTGCCATCTTTAGATATTTTAGGATTCGATAAGCTGTCTTGAGATGCAAATTGGTTGGTTGTTCAAGAAATTGACTCAACTTATCTAGACCGAACAATGGTTTCCTGAGCAAGCACACTAATTTTCCATGAAAGTCTTCAAACCCTGGTGACAATTTCATATAAACTTCTTCATTGAAGTCTCTGTGCAACAAAGTTGTGTTGACATTGAGTTGTTTGCAATGCCAATCTTTACTGGTTGCTATGGTGAGAAGTAATCTCAATATGGTCATTTTCACCACTGGACAGAATCTGTCAAGGTAATCAAGGCCATGTGTTTGAGTGAACCCCTTCATTACCAAACGCGCTTTGTGTCTCTCTACTCCATCAAGGTTGAACTTCACTTTAAACACCCATTTACAGCCAATTGCTCTTTTCCTAACAGGTAAGATAGTAATGCTCCATGTTTTGTTTTGATAAAGTGCTTTGAGTTCCTCTTTAATGACATTTCTCCAACATTCATCTTTGACAGCTTTTTCATATGATTTTGGCTCGAATATAAAAGAGACACCAAGAGAGAAATATTTTTGTAAGTATGAGGATTCAGAAAAAAATATATAATTTTATATGAGATATCTAGATATATGAGAACATGTGGATGATGCTTTTGAGGCATGCATGCATTGGTAATCTGATAGGTATACAAGTGTTTTTCAAATTCTAAGGGATTTCTAATTGCTGGTTGCGATTCTTGTGCTTGCAGTAGTGAAGCAACTAGTTCGGAGAGTGTGTCAAGATTTTCTGATATAGTTGGAGATGTATGAGTGGTGGACTCAGTAGGTTGTGTATGTGGTGTATTGAGTTGATTGTGTGAGGTGTATGGATGGTATTGATATGATGCATTATAAGTAAATGTGTCTAAAAATGGTTCAATTATTTGATTATGCAAAGTTTGTGAATTTGCATGTTTAGATTCACTTATGGCATTTTCTCCTTTTTGAATGGAAAATAATTTTCATAGAAAATGATATTTCTTAAAATAAAATTTTTTTTAGTGTGTAAATCAAACAAAATGTCCCTTGACTCCTTCTTTATATCCTAAGAATGCACACTTCCTTGATCTAGGATCTAGCTTTTTTCTATTTGCAGTGAGTGTGACAGCGAAGGAAAAACACCCAAATACCTTAAGGTGCTGCAAATTAGATTTTGTGTTAAAAATGATCTCATAAGGTGTGGCATTGAATAGGACTGAGCTGGAAACTCTGTTGATGATGTGAACTAAGTGAGCCACAACTAAATTCCAGAAGCACTTAGGTATGTTTGCTTGAAAAAATTGTGCTCTTGTCATGGCCAAAATGTGTTGGTACTTCCTTTCAGCAATACCATTTTACTTAGGAGTTTTCACACATGAGGTTTGGTGCAAAATACTCTATTGTTTGTAAAAAGTTTCTTTTGTTTTGCCAAATGACAAGATTCACAAGAATCAAATTCATTATTACAGTACACATAAGAAAATTATTTTTGCATAAGAGAAAGCTTGCTATGTCTTAAGTGACCTAATCGAATGTGCCATAGACTGTTTTGTGTAAAATCATTGCATTTGTGTAGTGTTGAGACATGTGATGCAATATGACTAGTGGGCTAATCTAGTATGTTAAGGCCTCCACAAGCATTAGCTACCAATCATCTCTGATGTAGGTTGACTATGAATTTGGCATATTGTTTGAGAAAATAAAAAAATGTAATCAAATGAAGCTGTTAGTGTTGATACTGAAAGCAAGTTAAAAGAAAATAAAGGTATATACAGGACATTATTGAGATAAAGTGAGTCAGTGAAATTAACTGTACCTATTATTGTGATTTCTACTACAGATCCATCTGGTAATTTGACAAAAATTGAATTTATGTAATGATAAGTTTGAAATAAAGATAGAGAGGTGCATACATGGTCAGTAGCTTCTGTGTCTATGGCCCAGGAGCTAGATTTTAATGAATTTACTGATAAGGCAATAGCTAAAATTGTACCTTTTGTGACATTGAGATCAAGATGCTGAGACTTTGATGTATTAACCCTGAAATGATTGATTGTGTGTGATGTTTGTTCTTGAGACAAAACAAGATATGTCTCACCATTACTTTCTTGCTGAGATTCATGATCATCACTGTTTTCATCCTCCTCAATAGTGGAGATATGATTAATAGAGCTGGATCATTTCATGTGAGGAGAAACTCCATGTTTCTTGTTGCAAGAATCTATTAAATGTCCATTTTTACCACAGTAAGCACACACTTTTTCTTAGTGTCCTTTGCCACCTCCTCTCCCAAAATTTTTTAGTCCACCTCTGTCCCCTCCTCTACCTCTTTGAGGCATTCCAGCCCTTCCTTGATTCGTGGATGCACTCATAAAAGCTTTAGATCCAGGAATTCAAATTGGAATTATCTTTCGTGCTGCGTAAGCAAGGCAAATACAGTGTCTATATCCGGAAGAGGTTGCTACATCATAATTTGGGATTGAACAGTGTTGAATTGTTTATTAAGACCACGAAGAAATTTGACTACCATATCATCATTTCTAAATTTTCAAAAATTGGCTAAGACATAGTTGCAAGTTGAATCTCAAGTAACATAGGCATGAATAGGGCGATAATTTTCAATTTCCTCCCAAATTTATCTTAATTTCGTAAAGAAAGAAGTGACAGTAGGATCACCTTGGTGAGATGCATAGAGTTCCTCATGAAGTTGTGCAATCTGGTAGATGTCTCCTTGATAGTACCGCTTTCGCAGATCTTGCCACAGATATGAAACAATGGTCCTCCAAATGACGCTCTTACGAATTTCGAGATTAAGAGACAAATTTATCCAAGAAAAAATATAGGTGCTGCACCTGTCTCAAGCAGTGAAATAAGCATCATCTTGTGCAGGTTTCAGTAATGATCCATCGATGAATTGAATTTTGTTCTTGAATTTTAGGGTTAGCCACATGGATATGGACCACTCAGAATAATTCTAAGGTGTGAGATTAAAATTGATGAGTGCAGTTCCAGTATTTTCACTTGGATGCAAGAAATATGGATTTGTGAGATCCATGGAAGGAGTGCATTGATTCCGATTGATATGCGTTTGAAGTGTTGTGAGTTGATTTAAAAGGTGACTGAGTTGATTTGTGTCTACATTCGGAGGTGAGATTCCTGAGCTATTCATGGCATATAGCTCACTACACCATGTGAAAGAATTTGAGATGAGTTAATTTGCCTAAATAGTAAGAGAATTCGGTATAGTAGAAGAAAAAGAGGTTACAGATGAGATGAGAAAGAAGAAAAGATACAAAAGGATCATTCAGCGAAGGAGCAACTTGGAGGGCAAATGTAACAGAACTCTCTGGCTCCAAAAAAACTAACTTGTAACATAATCTCTACTCACTCAGCTAACTACGTCTAGTTGCTCTAATTTCTTTATATACAAAGAAGTAAAGTTGTAATTAACTCAGTAATTAGCTTGCTAAGTTTGGTAACTTGGCTTATCAGTAACAATTTTGATTCCTTCTTTATGTATTGTGATATATACATAAAACCAAGCAAAACATATACGTACGGAGAGTTTATTTAACTTAATTAATTAGTTGAATGTAAGTTATTCGTAATGACACATAGGTTGTTGTTCATATCTTGACCTAAAACATAAACTAAGCCCAATAAGATTGAAAGACCCAACTATAAGAATAGCCGCCATCACTCACCCGACCTCCTATAAAAGTCGGATTCGACGAAAACGGGTAGCTCATGCTTACCCATGAAAGTAACTACTTTCCTAAATCTCTCACCCACTTCTAGAAGAGCGATCCCAACAACCCTAAGATGAAGGGGCGGTTATCTACCATAAGAAGTAGAACTACTTCAGTGGTAGTTTTTGGTTCATCTCCTATAAATACCTTGACACACTCAAGTACATTTAAGTTCCAACACACTTAAACCTGCTAAACCCTTGCTAACTTAGGCATCGGAGTGTCTTGGAGGTACCACCCCCACCTCCTCACAAACAACTCGGACGACGGGCACACGACATAGGACAAGTCGGAACTCGCTCCATCGAGGATTTGGACCTTACTTACAAGCCCAAAGGCAACCCAGTTTTAGGTAATTCTCGGAACAGTTTAATTCTAAAAATAGGACATAATAAGATACTGAAAATAAGATATAAAATACTGAGATACAAAAATTAAAATTTTAATATTTTATTTGATGATAAACTAAAAGAAATTATAAGTTTAGTTTACTTTCTATTTTTTATACAAAAAATTTAAAAAGTAAAATATAATAATAAAAAAATATAATTATAAAAAATTAATAAAAATAATAAAAAATAAAAAATAAGTTGTTATTTATTAATGTCTCTGTATTTTTTTGTCAGGACACAAAATATACTAATTTAATATTTCTAAATATAATATTTTTATTTTTATCTCATTTATTAAATATAATTTTATTTTTTCATGTTGTTTCTGTCTTAATAATCTATATTTATAAACAAACGCAGCTATTGTTGTCTTATCCTATTTTATCTCGTTAATTTTGTTAGTTGGTGTGAAATCGATGCTTCTATTTTGTAGTCCACGAAAGTGTGAGGAACAAGAAAAAAATATATATAAATAAGAATCTTTGTCCAAAGTTAACTTCTTGAGATTTTCCAGCTTGGTAGACATAATTCAATGCTTCATAAGCTTTAACTTAATTTGGTTGTCAATTTCCATATAGATAATACATTAATACTACTATATATTTATATAATTGTGAGTAGCTAGTAATGATATAAAGATGGACCAAATTATTGCAAGTTCAATTTCCAATGATGTGGTATCTGAGTTGAGGTGGAAAATCGTAATTATTATTATTCATTACATCTTTGGTTGGCGGTGGAAGAAAAAATTAAAATGGGGATAGGGTTAGTTCATTATTATTTTTGCTACAACCTACATACGTTTTGAAAAGTATAAAAGAAACAGCCGAATTGTTAATTACAGTGACTATGCTACACAAATTGTACAAATTCAAGTCTATATCTTGACTTTGAATTATATGTTACATATATCTCTAATCTCTAATGTTAATCAATTGATAGCTAAATGCTATGGATGAAATAATTATATGTATGTGAAGGTGTCTTAGCTTTCAATCTTTCATCCACATGTACGGTAGCAGCCACATGAGATATATACACATATAGGTTTTTCTCCTTGTCTCTTGTAAAATACTAGTGTTAAATCCGTGCGATGCACGGGCTTATATTTAAATTTGATAAGTTAAATTAAAAATAATATTTTATAACTATATATTTTTTTAAATTTAGTATAACACTATCATCGTAGTTATATAATAAACGTGTTAAATATGTTGTTTTATCTTTATTCAAAGTAAAATATAAATAGAAAAGTTTGAAGTTTATAATATTCTTAAACCATAAGGAGGGAGACATGAAAAAAATAAGAACATATATAACTGTAATAATAGCATGTTAATTTTACACTAAATTTTGTATAAAAAGCTAATAAAAATTTATCGATCGATAACCTAGTATCTTACTAACTTCATTAGAAAAGCAATTGGCATAGGATGTTGTGCTCCTTGTTACACATTTCATTTCAAATCTGAAAAAAGAGTTATAGATAAATTAGTAATATCTATAGTAAATATTTGTACAAAAGTATAAATCATAACATGCTATTAAAATAAAAATAATATTATTCTTACCTAAATATTATTAAAAACCTCTTTGAACACGACATTTGTTGTTGATGACTTTGGATTGCCGTCTTCATCTAGAATTAAAACCCTGAGGCCACTGCGACTCTTAACTCTTGACAAAGCAACATAAAGTTGTCCATGGGTAAACACTGATTTTGACAAATAAAGCCCTACATGTAATAATGATTGACCCTGACTCTTGTTAATGGTCATTGCAAAGCATACTGTCAATGGAAATTGTCTCCGTTGAAACTTAAATGGCAATCCTGAATCTGAAGGGATCAAGTTCATTCTTGGAATGTACACTTTATCTCCAATATTTCTACCGGTCACTACTGTCGCTCCAATTACATTGCTGCCAAGTTCGTTAACTATTAATCTTGTCCCGTTGCATAAACCTGAAGTTTGGTCTATGTTTCGCAGTAGCATTACAGCGACTCCTGGCTTCAAAGTCAACTTGTGATTGGGTAGTCCCGAACATTTGATGTCATTTAGGAACTCTGGTGTGAACCACTCTTGTTGTACATCTTCATTCTCATCAGCTTGACATGTTGTGTCAGAGCTCAAATACTCCTTTTCCATCCCTGGAAAGATTGTCAAGACAAAATCGTTTACCTTCTCAACACTCTCAAGCGTGGGTGCAAGAATTGCCCTACTCTGAAAATACCTGTAATCTGACATGTTTTGCAACAAATTTGGATATGCAAAGTCTACCAAATGAGAGAGAGGGTCATCAGTAGTTGTAATCAATAGATCATTTGGAATTTCAACTTCTGATTCATCACCAACAACAGAGCCAATATTTCCATTTCCAACATCAAGTATCCAATTAGCAAATCTCTTCATTTCACCTTCATCTTGATCCGAAGAAGACATTAGAAGCCTCATATTCGTATGCAGTTTCAGAACCTTACAAAATGACCACAGATGGGATGAGTTAATAGCGGATGCCAATATATCGTGTCTACTTCCTTTCGGAATCACCGGAAGTATCTGTCTGAAATCACCTCCTAGAACAACAACCTTACCACCAAATGGTTGATGTATCTTATGTTGATCGGTAACTGACATAAGATCCCTGAGCGTCCGATCAAGTGCTTCAAAGCACATTTTATTGAGCATTGGAGCTTCATCCCAAATTATTAAGCTACTTTGGATGAGCAACTCAGCCTTCAAACTGCCATGCTTGATGTTGCAAGTAGATTCATCAGTAATTGTAATGGGTATTGAAAATCTAGAATGAGCCGTTCTGCCACCAGGTAGGAGTAAAGAAGCAATTCCACTGGATGCGACATTTAAAACAATTTTTCCTCTAGACCGAATAGCAGAAGAAAGTCCATTCCAAATAAATGTCTTACCACACCCACCATGCCCATAAACGAAGTAAAAACCACCAGAGTCTGTAACAACAGCATTGAGTATCTCATCAAATACTAACCTTTGCTCATGAGTCATCTTTTGTTCTGTATATAAGTTTGTATGAGTCAACTCATTTGTGTCATATGCTAACTCCTCCTCTATTAGCTTATTCTGAAAAAGGCGAACATGAGACATCTCAGGATATGGCATTGATTGATAGTCTCTTAAAGATCTCGCATTGCTGTTGAGTATCTTCTCAATCTCAATAAGGCAGAGGTTTTTCAATTCGTCATCAGTCATGCTTAGTCCTAGAAAAAGCACATAGTGGTTTTATGAAATATTTAATAAATAATTCTAAAATAAAATTATTAATATTCTTAATAAAAATAAAGATAATAAGAGAATACAATCTTGATATATAAAAAAAGACATAGTAAAATACCTTGGTTTTTCAAAGCTTTTCTCCTCTCATATAGTATTCCATTAGCCAATAATGTCCAAGTTGCATTCCAAACACGCTCTGGGTTGCTAATGCTATTAGATATCAGTAGCATCGCAAATAATTTTCTCAATTGATGACCAGATGCAAGTTCAGCTACCTCATTAATAGCTGCAATGAATTCCCTATCATCGCACAGTAGTCCTATGGAATAGCAAGCATCTTGGAAGCTAGAATATGTAATTCCATTAACTGTCCTAATAGACTCATATGTTGTGCAACCTCTCTGAACAGCTAACAAAATTCTCATATAATAAATATCACCTGTACCCGGTGGAACATAATTTAACCTCCCGATAGAATACCCTCTTTTGCGTGGATGCCACACCCTTGATTCTCTATCATAAACAAATTGATTTGGAAACTCAGCATACGTCAAAGTTTGACCTGCTTCAAATTTTTTATTGGCCTCCATCCATGCTAAGAACATTGTACATTTTCCTTCCTCTTCTTCCACGATTTCTTCAAGATCGTCATCATCTTTAAAGATGATATTTTGCTCTTCAGGCAAATGAAAGGTTAATCTCATCACTGAAGGCCACCTTTGATGAATATCATACGCTAAGGTTCTCCACACAGCCTCACATGCAGACAAATATCTGCAATCATAGAATTGTTTGATCTCATCAATAACCTGAGCATCCTCTCCACTGGAAGCTTCCTTTGTAACTCCAACTGCTACCCTGTCTGGACCTTTATTCACATACTTGAACAAATATTTGATAGCATTCGACTTGTTGCAGTACTCTACATTAACATGCGCTTGATAAGACATCAGTAGATATGCATTGTATGGAACCACATTCCTATTATCCATATGGACTCCCTTCTTCTCAGTAACCACCCCTGTGTCTCGTCTTCTATATGATGGGTATCCACTATCATCGATAACTGTGGTTTTACTGAATGTCTTGGGATAATATTTGGTGCAGTACCCATCTTTCATGCAGGGAGATTTTGAGAATGCTCTACCACATGGTCCATGAATCATATATGTAGATACAGCTCTAAACAATTTTGGATGCTGAGCAGGATCTGGCAACTCTGAAGATATTAATTGATCAATTTGAGTTGTCGTTGTTATCTTATGGTCTCCACTTAACCACAAAAGAATGTGAGCATGTGGTAGACCTCTTTTTTGGAATTCCACCGTATACATCCCTTATACCAAAAAGACAAAAAAAAAGTTATATGTTATATTTAAACTATCTATTTTATGTATGTGCTTTGATAAATTAAGGGTGATAATAAAAAATCAACAATACGTTAAGTAAGAAAATATTTTGCCATTTATTTTATAACAATCTAAATGAATATTTCTCTAAAAATAAGGTCGGATGATGAGCAATACCTGCATCTAGCACTCCAAATGGAATTCCTTGCTTAAGATCCGAGATTATCATGTCAAGCTTAATTTTGAATACTCTACACGATATATCCGGCCGGTCTTCAACCTTTAAGTTCCTTGGATTGTTAACCCTGCCAATCTCTTGCCAACTTGAGTTACATGTCATTGTGATGAAGAGGTCTGGATATCCATATTTCTTACAAATTGCCATAGCATCTTGACAATTATTAAACATGTATCTCATGCCACCAGTGAAGGACGCAGGTAGGATGATACGCTTACCTGCTTTAGAAGCACGTGTCTCACCCCTAACAACTGCATCTTGAATCCCTTTGTATATATCACTCCTCACCTTGGTTTGGTTGTTTCGGTAGTAGGTCAACCTTTGTGCTTCAATCATAGAAAAGCAATCAACCAAGAACTGCTGAAATAATCTTCCACCATTGACAATGGTTGCATACTCGACCTTTCTCTCTTGTATTCTAAATGCTATGAACTCCCTTAAACTCACACGCTGTCTCTTTCTATTTTCATCAGCCCTATGAGATTCTCGCAAAGGAATGTCTTCTTGGTAGCCATCTTCACCGTAAGGAAACATCATAGGGTACTGAAGAGGAATAAATGCGGTGTGTGTCTCATGAATCCTTTGCAGATGTCCAGACTTTAATTGAACTATAATATCACGCCCTGCATCTCCAGAATCAAAATCTCCTACTATTAGAGCTGCGACCTCGTTAGAAGATGGTAAATTGTAGACTCTTGGATCCTTTGATCTTTTTCGGTACAACCGTAGTCTTATATTTGCGATATCTCCTTGATTCAGGTAGTTTCTCACTATCCTAAATGTGTGAGCAAGAACATTATGTTGATCGATCATGTCCTTGAGATCTAGAACTAAGGACTGGTCAATGTTGTTGTTGTTTGTTCTTGAACTGTATAAAACATCAATTGAAAAATATTAGTATTCATAATTAACCAAAATCAAAGTACGAACTACCTAAATAATTTTTTAATCAGTTTGGAATGCATGATACAAACCTGAAAATCTCTATCCTGTTTGAGACCTCATTTTCTGTATCATAAATATATAACTGCGCAAATTTTGGTCTTTGTCCCTCAATTGGTACCAAGCTTCCAATTCTGTGGTAGTTTTGTCCACTCACAATGAACTGGGGAGGACCTGTCCCATCATTGATAGAGGTCTCTATTTTACCTCCGAGGGACGTGAAGCAAAACATGCTATTATAAGTTCTTATATTATCCTTAAAGTGTTTGCTTCTCTGGTCTGCTCCAGATAATAAACCTTGCAAGAGCTGAGGTGGACGTTGCAAAAACGGCAATTGTACCTTCCCTCGCATACAACATATTGAGAACTCAATATTGGATCCTGTTTTAGACTTTTCTGATCTCTCCTCATACCACATCATGGCGTCGCAATGCCGACAAAAAAATTCTGGGTCACCAATATCTATCACATCTAATAATCACCAAGATAATAAATTATGTTTCAGTTATATCTGAAAAAAATACTTTATATAAAAATATAACTTTCTTTCACCATGTTAGGTATAAAAATAATATTTATAAAAGATTACCGAATACTGCAATTTATAGATTAAAAAGATGAGATCATATAATACAATTTTTTTGTGCCAACCTCAAGGTTTAAGTTTTATATGCACACTAATCAAACAATAAGAATTACAATATATCAATGTTCAAATACAAAAATCATAATATATAACCATATCTTAGTTTGAATTTTAAAAACTTGAACACTAAACGATAATTTTTTGTTTATAAAAAGCATAACAATAGTAAATAATAAACTGCTGATATTGCTACTTCTTAGATTACCTGTATTCTCAGCAACATCGAATATGGCTGGGTATTCAATTTGCATAGAATCATCTAATATAGTCGTGTTTTTAGTAATATCCTCAACTTCTTCAAAAATTTTTGAAAGATTTATAGCCAATTCCTTCAAGAATGTTTTTCTTTGTCTCAGGTGTCTTCCTTTTTCAGCTATGCACACTTCTTCTAATTCTTTAGTATCTAAATTTGAATTAGATGTACTTGCTCCTGTAATCATTAGAGATAGTAAATCAAGCACTTTATATTATAAAAAAAAGAAAAATGAATATATATTAAATGCTTGAATCAGCTGAGTTATGAATATATATTATGAAAGTAGTATTAAAGATAAAAGAAGTAGAATTTTAGCTTTATGATAATTACAATCTATCATGCTTATCTTACCATGTCTCTTTTGAAGTAGCATAGTCTTTCTATTCAGTCTTGCATCCCTTTGCAATCTAATTCGATTTGAGTACTCCAATGAATCTATAATAATTATTTAGCATATATCAAAGATTGTTTTCAAGAGACCAATTGAAAAGTTAAATGTTTGGTCTTTAAGTAATAAAAGCATATATTAACATACGCTGGCTTTGCAACTGGTCGATATTGTTTGATGTTTGTTGAAGCTGTTGTTGACTTGTCTGATGACATGGGCTATCATATGCTTCGCATGTGATACCTAAATTACTAATATCACTAATATTGGAACATCGTTCCTTTTCACCTACAGAGTGTAGATTAGTAGTTGGAGACCTTGATCGATATGGTGTTGGGTTATTATCTAATAAGATAACTCGAGATATTAGTTTTTTGAACATATTTTTTGTTAAAGTTTATAATTGAATAAATAGTAGGAAAATCAAAATACATAAAGTGCATGTACATTCACATAAGTAAGTTCCAAAAAAAATCATCCAAAAATTAACCTGTATTGAGTCCATTTGTAATGTTCGACAACACCGATTGAAAATGCACATCATTGGAACCATCACTCGAATTTCCTGTAATTTTTTCATAAACAAATTTAGTAACATATTACAAAAACAATGTAAATTAATAATTTATTACTTGTCAATAGCTAAATAATATATAGAAAATATTGTATTTTATGGGCTTTCACTCGTCCAAAATACTCATGACATGTTAGTTATTTTTTGTATGAAGTCTACCTTGAATTGTGGTCCGCTTTGTATTTTCTTTGTCTTTTAATATCAATTTTCTCTTCGATCTTGCTTCTCTTTGGACTTCTTGCATCTTTCAATATATACCTGGAAATACCAAATAAATAATTTTTTTAACTAATTAAAAATATATATACCTTATACCTAATACATTTTTATTATCAATTTTTTTATATTATTAAAAAAAAATAAAGTATACAGGAGTACACATATGGCGGCGTTTGTTTTTGGTATACATATCGATCAAAACATAGATACGGGAGTACATAGGAGTACATGTATAGTGCTTGAATACTGAGACAAAAATGATGAAAGACATGGTATGGATTTAAACATATTTTATGGAAAATAATAATGTATGGATTTAAACATATTTTATGGAAAATAATATATATTTTTTTTCAAAAGTATCTTTTTTCAAATAAATATAAGTTTAATCTCACGATCAATAAATTCAACTTACAGTTAAAATCTTTTTTTTTATTTCCTTAAATAAAGAGATTGAAAATGAATAATTTATAAGTAAAAAGAGAGAAAAAGATGAAAGTACCTCTATTGTTGTGCTGAGATAATATAAAAAATAACAATGTAAACGAAGTAAACAGAGAAATTTATAAATGTGACAAATCAAAAAAATTTAAATTTAAAAATCAAAACGGTTAAGAAGTCACTTAATTAGGAATTAGTATTAGAATCTTAAATTTCAAATTTTTAAATAGAGTTTCCTAATTAGCTAGTTTATTTAAAAATTTTTAAATAAACTTTCTTAATTAAACGTTTGTTGTTTATTAAGAATATAGAAATTTGTTAATTTACAAATAATTTTTATTAGTTTTGTCATAAATAGTATCAATCCTATTATTTATCGATAAAAATAATAACATTAAATATAATCTAAAAATTAATAACCTTATAAATATCGTAAATTTAGAAAAAAATATTTAAAAAGAGAGAAAAAGATGAAAGTACTTCTATTGTGGAGAAATAATCTAAAAGATAATAATAAAAATTTATAAATATGGCAAGTAAAAAAATTTAAATTTAAATATTGAAATGGTTAAGAACTTACTTAATTAGAAATTAGTATTAGAAATTCAAATTTAAAATTTTTAAATAGAATTTTTTAATTAGCTAATATAAATTTTAAATTTTTAAATAAAATTTTCTAATCAAACGTCCGTTGTCTATTAGGAATATAGAAATTTGTTAATTTAAAAATAATTTTTTTTAGTTTCATCATAAACAGTATTAACTTTATTATACTTTTTCTAAAATTTAAACAGTATTATATTTTTTTAAATAGTATAAATAATTTCACGTCTTAATAAGACTGATAATTCTATTTACTTTATTATACTCCTTTGTAATTAGCATAATAACTTATAAATTATATAAATTCTTAAAAAATATTGTCAAATTGCTTACGTAAAAATTCAAAAAAAAAGTATATTTGAATTTAAATTTAAAATTCTAAACATAATACTTTAATTAAAAATTATAATTAGATTTTTTTTAAAAAATAAACACATTAAAAATTAATAACTAACTTAATTGTATCAACAATAATTCAAAGAAAAAATTTATAACTTTATGACATTAAATATTAAATTAGATATTATCAGAATATCAACGGTGAAAATCAAATTAAAAATAAAACCACAAGTAATAACCAAATAACTTCAATTTATATTTAAAAAAATTCTAAATTCCAAACATAAAAATAGAAAAGAACCAAAAGAAAAATAACAACTCAAGAAAAGATAATGTTTCCACCAAAACAAACATATGCTTGACATTATTCTATAAGATAGACTCTAAAAGGGATTCCAAAACATGTGCATCCAAATTCTCAAGTTTCTTTCTCAATCTTGATCTTCTTGGAAGTTGAGGTATCACCTTCTACCTTCGATTCTTCCGACTCCGAGCATAATCGCTTAGTTGGTGTAATAGCATTTTCCAACAATTCGGATTCATCATTGGCAGCAACTTCATTGGAGAATTCAAGCAACAAATTCTGTACAAAATACCACGTTAAATTAAAGACTTCTTTCTAACCTTTGATTTTATAATTAATTATTAATTATAAAAAAATTAATTTCTAATTTTGAGAGAACAAACAAAAAAAAATTATTTTTTGAACAAATACCTTAGCACCTTTTACTTTCTCCCCTTCAATGATTGAGGATGTTTTTGAAATTGGAAGCAAACCACCGGTGTAGTCAACATCCTAAAATTATAATTAATTATTAATTATAAATTAGATACTACTAATGACCAAGGAAGCAAAAAATAAATTAATTTTTAATAGAAAATACACTTATAATTATACTCACAATTTGAATAGGGTGAGCCTCTTTGAATTTATTTATGAGGTCCACATTATCAGTCATCTTCTTAACTTTATAAGAAGGTGAAAAATGTGGATTATCAGATATTTGAACTTCAACGATGAAGAGAAAGGTCTTATCAATTAGGTTGAGCAAAAGTGTAGGTATATCCGATAGATCTCCTTTCTGTAGGGTATTACATAATATATTAATAATAAATAATATAAAAATTACCAATAAAAATATCTTCACTAATATTTTTAGAAATAAATATTGGTTAGATCTTACCAATAGGAGTGGATCAAGTATCTCTACACAGCTCTTTCCCAAAACTTGTTTTGCCTCCTTGTCAAAGACTACAAAACATGCACAGTCAGAATCATCAATGACACCAAGCTTTATTCGATATCTGCTTAAAAAAAAATAACATAAAAAAAAGTTAAATATAGACTTATTCAATATCTAATCCAATGTGCATATACTTTAATTTAAAAAAAATAAATAAATAACCTTTGAGTTATGGATAAAAGGAGACGGCCACAACTTGAACATTTGAAAGTTTTTGTAAAAGCATATGTGGACCTGTTGCATTCACATTGGCCGTGCCACCAGTCTGGAGTATCCATAATATGACTTATAGTAGCCAAGACAATACAAATAGAATTCTGAAAAAAAAATAATGATTTAAATTCCCTAAATTTGGTGAATTTTTTAAATAAATAAGATGAATAAATAAAAATAATCTATGTACAACGGATTTCAATTATTTTTTTCTCCATTTTTTTAAAAAAAAATTACCGTTTCGAATTCTTTTAACTGCTCGATGGTTTTGCCTTGATAAATTTTTAAGAATGCAGTCTCATTTGGAATTCCGCCGATGTTACCTCTAGATTCTTCAAATCTTACAAAGCTTGATAAATAAAGTTAAAAAAAATTATGTTAGATAACACACACATAGTATGGAACTAAAGAATTAAAAAGAAAATACCCACCTATTTTTAAATTGGATGACAGTTGTATCTTCAAGATTGAAGAACATCTTTGTGCCATACATGGAATTTTGTAAAACAATCTTTTCTGAAAAATTTATTTTAATACAAAATGAGTAAAAATTCACATAAACAATAAGTAAAAGCTCACATATAAAAATATATTGTTAAAAAAATATGGATAAATATTACCGTTAAATAACTTCACTCTAACAAACTGTAAGACGACAACAGCTCCATCCTTATTGCCAGATCCCAGAAAAGCATTTAATTCATGTGCATAGTTGCCAAAAAGTGCACACTCCATTATTTTTCTATATCAAATAGAATGTTTAATGTTAAAAAAGTAACTACCAATAAAATAATATCAAATTATATATATTTTATATTTTTAAAATTTAAAATTTAATAATAAAATTAAAATATCAAATACAATTTAAAAAATTAATAATTAATTAATTATTTTAAATTTGTAACAAATAAACCGCGGAAAGAATGCTTTTTATTATTTTTTTTAAATTTGAATCTTTTTTTTTAAATCAATCCAAAGTGATTTTTTTTAAAAAAAATTTAAATTTAAATAATTAGACGTTTAAAAACGGTGGCTTTGAATCTAAAACATTTTAACTAAGCTTAATGTTAGTTAAGATACATTTGTTACTTATTAATATTAATAAAAATATTTATAATAAAATAAGTTAAAATAATAATTTAAAAAGATGAGATTAGCAAAATTTGTATATTTATAAAAATAAATAGATAATTACCCATCATCAATCTCTAATTCGATAACAGTATATTTGGTAGATTTGCCATCCTTTTCAAGAGTCTTCTCATTCCCAATTCCAGCAAGATATCCAACAACATCTGAAATGATTTAAAATAAAAAAAATTATTGTCAATAAATTTGTTAAAAAAAAGCAGAATAAATTATCAATAAAATAAATAATTATACTTTTTCTAAAATAATAAACTTACCAACTAAATAGGTGCAATCATACCCAGGAGCATTGAGAGTGTCAAAACTCACAAACTTAAATCCATATCGTGGGATACTCGACGATTCTGGAAGTCTGTGCACATCAGTACGTTGGTTTAAATTAACCACGTATTCATGATGTGTAGTCTTGAAGTAACCCTTATTGAGTCCAACACCAAAATATCTTATTTGGTAAGATATTCCTTCCTCCAGCAAATTCACGAATCGAGAAACAAAAGCCTTCTTAACTGAGGCGTGTATTTTTCCTCCCTAGAATTAATGAACAAAAAAAACGATTAGATGGGAATAAACAAATAAATTTAAAATATAAATAATATAAATTTTAAATAAAATAGAAAAAACATTAGTAGAAAACTCACGTCTTCATCGAGCCAAACTATCTCAATTGAGTATGGCAATGGAGAATTTTCGTAACTTGGCAGTGTCCATAACCGTATCACTCGTATACGTACACACAAATTGTCGATTGTAGGATTGATGTCAGCAATTTTGTGAATACCAGCCATTAGAATAAATAGAGAGATTTTAGATATATGTAAAGAAAGGGATTGATGTACTTTAAATTGTGGTGCTTTACATCTCTCGTAACTTATACTTTTATAGTTGCATCATAACTAATATTTTTTAAATTTGGTTGACTTTAATTTAAAATTTAAAAAATAACAAACTAAATAAAACAACCAAAACTTAAATTTTAAAAATAACAACTTAAACAAATTATAATTTAAAAATTCTAACATAACGTAAATTTTTATAATAATATAATAATATAATAATTTTTATAATAATATAATAATATAATAATATTAGTACGTAACAATCGAAGAATAATTAACGTAAATTTTTTTAAAACTCTAAATTTCTTTAAAAAAATTTATGTAGCTGCAATTTAAAAAAAATTAAAATTTTAAAAAATAATGCTAAAAAGAATTAACAGATATTTAAAAAATAGTGTTATAATATAAAAAAGAACAACCTAAGTAAAATCTAAATAAAATTAAAAAAATAACAATTTAAATAAAATAATTTGAAATTTAAAAAATAACAACCTAACTAAAACAACCCAAACAAATAAAATAATTTAAAATTTAAAAAATAACAACCTATGTAAAACAACCCAAACTTAAAATTTGAAAATAACAACTTAAGCAAATAATAATTTATAATTTATAAATATAAATCTAAAAATTTCTAGTCACGACACGTAAGCAAATAAACTCCCAGACTTAACGTATGAGCGCCACGTCAGCAAATTGGCTCCCTATTTGTATTACTATAAAGATAAAGATAAAGATTTTTCTAACAAATTATTATTGAAATAAATATTTAATTAACAGAAAATAATTGTGTTTCTTTTAGATGAGCCTTGAATTTCAAAAACAGAGAAAGATCCAAGCAAGATAGACGAAACTTACACAAATTAAAGAAATAAAGCCAACATACACCATCCTAATACATGCATTATATTATTTGATTTAGGGTTTGTTTGATTTTAAAATTAGTTTTGGGTGATCTTTAACTATCGGTTTGTTATGCAATATTATCTATCTAATTCGTATTTAAATTCAACTGGCTTTTCGTTCAAAATATTTTTGATAATTTCATCTTTAAACTATTTTTTTTCCAGAAGATGAAATATATATACATACATATAAATATCTTTAAATAAGAAAATATACGTGTAGTATAATTAATAATAAAAATATTATCTATATACTAAAAAAATAATTACTAAATCAATTATTAGTTTATTATAATAAATATATGTGTTGTTTAATTATTTTTAATATATCTTAACTAATCAGAAGTTAAAAAAAACACCAAAATTTTAATTTGAAACTGTGACACTGAAATTTTTCACATATCTTGGTCCTTTTTTTTCATATTTTATCTTTTTTAATTTTTCTTTTTCTCAATTCTTCTTTTTCTTCTTCATATTTTGTTATTAATACAATTTTTTTTATATCTTATATTTTATTTTAAAAAATAGAAAACTTTATCTAAATAAATTTGTTTTAATGTTGAATTGTATATTCCTAAATCATAAATAATGTATTGTCTTACAATATGGCATAATGTGGAGATCAATTCAAATTTTGTATTTATCGTGGTAAACTTTATATATTTTATACAAAAAATTTTATTATTATTTTAGAATTCTTTATCTCCCTAGACACTTCTGCCATCTGTACCACAGCAGAAAATGTAAAAACAAAATATGATCGATTCAGAAATTTTAAATTGATTTCAATCCTATTAAAAATATCCTCAACAATTCTTGTTACCTGGTAACGTTCACTACGTTGACTAATATTTATTCTAGCTACCACTTCATCTGCATTTTGACCACGTCGAACTACATAAGTAATATTTCCATCAAAATTCATATTATCATCTCTATTCCTAAAATTATTTTCCAAATTTTTTGGGTCTACTTCTATATTTTGACAATCATCTTCACCATAATTGACTATTCAAGCAATTCGTTCAACTTGTCTAACCAAATGCTCGAATTTTGTTTTATGATCAACTATTATAGGATTTAAAATAGTAATCATCTATTGAGTCTGTAAATTGACTAAATCATGATGACTCTCATCCGTAAAGAATGACGATGAAAAAAAATACGCGAAGAAAAAGAAAAAAAAAGAACACAAAAAAAAGAACGCAAAAGTATTCATGTAGTTAGAATATGTATTTAGGTTTTTACTAAAAAAATTAATTTGTTTTAATTTAAACTAATTTAATTGAATTTAGTTATCAAACAAATTTGAATATATAGTATAATTCTATGACAAATGGTATGATAATATGTATAATTTTGGGTGACTCTATCCCACTAATATATATGCATGAGCTTTCGGATTTCAAAGCCACTTTATTTGCTTGGTGATAACTGATAAGATATGAGTATGGGTATCGGATCATGAAGCAATTGCTTAATTATCAAACATATATATTTATTTATTTTTTCTTTAGCGTAAAATTTAAACAATCTATCCCTTAAAAAGGCATGAAACCTCTCTTAACTTTTGTGTCTCCCTTCTCTTTCTGATGTTTCTTTTTCTTTTCCTTTTTTTTAATTTATTTTTTATGAAGGCTGCTGCTGCCCACACTTGGAAGATGCACGTGACATGAAAGAAGGCACGTGGAATAAAACGACACAGATACATTTTTCGTTTTTGGGAGGGGCTTATAGAGAAATTTTAGAGTTTGCAGCGCGGTTTTTGGGTAACTAGAGAAAAGGAAAAAGAAAAGAAAAGAAAAAACAACATTCAGGAATAATAGAGGTTATCGATGCAAATTGAAAGATTGAAAAAACAAAGCGCGTTGGTTTTTAAAATCAGAAAATTTTGGAAAACTTTGGAGTGAGAAATTTTTAATATTTGACTCAGTACAGTAGGATTTTTTAAATAAATATAATAATTATCGAAATAAATAATTTTAAAAATATTTATCGATTTAAATTTACTAGTCTTATCTCATTTACACAGTAAACGATATATATATATATATATATATATATATATATATATATATATATCGTTTACAATATAAACGAGATATATAGAAGACAACCACAACAGCTATAAAAGAATGTATAACCCTTAGTATTTTTCATAAACTTTTTCTATCCTTTTTCTGTCTTGTATTTCTCACGAATACAAGGTATCAATGGCCAATAATAATCCATACATAGTTGTGTTTGTTTATCCCAATTGTTGTATGAGAAATGGCAACAATAGAGTGATATTTGAGTGTGAAGATCCGATATTATTTCGCACTCAGCGTGTGGATACATTGTCGGATTTGAAGAGTTTGATGTTGAGCAAGTTTGGTGGTACAGAAATGAGAAAAATTGGAAGGGTGGCGTATAGGTTACTGGCACCCATGGGTAACGGAGTCTTCCAGTTTCGACTATTCCGACTTCAAGGGGATGAGCATGTGCAACTGATGTTCAACATCCATGGGAGGATCATAATGGAGCAGGTAATGGAGCTTTTCGCAGAGGTGGGACACAGTGGTGGTGGGAGTTCTGTACACTTGACCTATATATAGGATGACCGACCTCTCGTACCACCGCCCATTCATGTCGCCATTCCAATGGATGAGACAGACGAGGGCGAGGAAGAATCGGATGAGGATTACGTGGCGGACAGTGCGGACAGCGACTCGTCCGATGGTGGGGATGAGGATGAGTGTGTTCCGGAGACATGTCCTGAGGATGATGTGGCACGCCATGTGCGTGGCACCACCTTACCCAATTCTGGCGCTATCGGCAGTGCCATCTCACTATCACAGTCTGGATCTGGATGCTATGTATGAGAGGACTCCATTTTCTGACACTGGTGAAGAGGATTACAACCAAGACGGCAGTGTAGAGTTTCGGGTTGGCCACAAGTTTAGAAGCCGAGAGGCAGTGCTTTAGGGTGTGAAGAACTACAGTATTCGCTAGGGATGAGCACGGATAGCGGGTACCCGATTATCCGTCTGAACCAGAATCGAACCAATTAAATTGATTCTGGAACCAACGAGTAATCGTGTCCAATCCGAACCAAATCAATGGTCTTTGTTAGTGATTGGATCGGGTATCGGTTCTAGGGGTGTGGAACCCGAACCAACCCGTGAACCCGATCATATATTAATTAAATAAAAAAATTATATATATATATATATATATATATATATATATATATATGACTTTCTATTAAATAAAGATTATTCACTATTAATATGTTTGGATTTTATTTAGTTTAATTTTTAATGTATTTGGTGTTTAACATGTTTGGATTATTTATATTGATGTTACATGTTTATTGTACTTGTTGAATTTTTAAGATAAAAATTTGGTTTTTTTTTATGAATTTTAAAGTTATCGGGTACCTAATTACCCGAATCGAACCAATCCGTTCTTAATCGGTTTGGTTTGGTTCGGATACATGTACAAAAAAAATATAAATCCGAACCAAACCGATCCGTGCTCACCCCTAGTCTTCGCAGGAGTGCGGAGTACCTGGTCATCGAATCGGATCGGTTAAAGTACCATGTGCAGTGTCGTCAAGCTGAGAATGGGTGTCAATGGAGCCTCCGTGTGGCCCTTCGGCAGAACCTCGGATACTGGTAAGCTCAACTTTATTTGTGCTTTTCAGTACTTCTGTACGATATATTAAGTAGGTTTGAGACATGGCTAAAGCAATACTGTTTTGTTGAGTTCAGGGAGGTTCGGAGGGTTGGTGGAGTGCACAGTTGTCTAGCACCCACCATGTCTCAAGACCATCGTTACTTAGACAGCAGTCTGATCTGCAGGGTCATTTTGTCGTTGATTTAGTCCAACCCCTCTGTGAGCATTCAGGTTTTGCAAGATGTGGTCCAGGCAAGCTATCACTTCAAACTGTCATACAGAAAGGTGTGGATGGCCAAGCAGAAAGCAATCACACAGATATACGGGGATTGAGAAGAGTCGTACAATAAGGTGCTAAAGCTGCTACAGGCACTGCAGAGCTGTTTTCTTGGTACCGTCTGTGACCTACCCGTCAAACCGTTCTACGATGGACACCTCTTGGTACGCGACTACAGTATGTTCAACAAGGTATTTTGGGATTTCCCGTCATGTGTTGAGACCTTCAAGCATTGCAATTCCTTTGTATCTGTAGACCGCACGCATCTGTATGGCAGGTACGGTGGAGTGTTGCTTATTGCGGTGGCGCAAGATGGGAATAGTAACATCCTGCCTATTGCTTTTGGCATTGTGGAGTCCGAGAGCACCGAGTCATAGTCGTTATTCCTTACAAATCTGAGACGCCACGTCACCCCATCAAGGCCGCGCTAAGCTTCGATGATAGTGGTTGGCATCCCCCAAGAGCTTTCCATGCTTACTGCATCAGACACATGGCTGCGAATTTCATGAATCAGTTCAAGTCAGCCGAGGGCAAGAGATACCTCATTAACGCTTCTTATAGTCCAAGCTAGGCTGGGTACGAGTGGTACATGGATGCCTTGAGAGGAGTCTCCCAGTCGATGATGGACTGGGCGAGTCATTTCAGGAAGGAGATTTGGCTACAACATTGCGACAACGGGAGGCGGTTTGGTCATATGACCACAAATCTGTCCGAGTGAATCAATTCAGTGTTGAAGGGGACCCGATACTTGCTGATTTTTGCTATTGTGCGCATCACATACGAAAGATTGCAGAAGTTGTTTGTGACGAAGGGCAGGGAGGCGCAGTCACAGCTGACAGCTGGATGCCGCTTCTCGCAGAGACTCTTGGCCATCATTGAGAAGAACAGAGATGGGATACCGAAGATGCGTGTCGCTCATTGTGATAGGCGGGCCTCTGTGTTTGTAGTGGCAGAGTTAGAGCCGTTCGATGGATGGGAGGGAGGTTCCTTCTGTGTTAGGCTATCGGATGGTACGTGTGATTGTGGCTTATTCCAATCTCTCCACTATTCATGCCACCACGCACTAGCCGGGTGCGCCACTGCTAGCATTGAGTGGGCCCCATATGTGCATCCAGTGTACAAACAAGAAGCTGTGTTCAAGGTGTATGAGATTGAATTTTTTCCTATTCCCAACGAGTCGTGGGTGGAGTGGCACGGGACGATGCTGCGTCCTAACCCAGTCATGTGTCGGAAGGCGACTGGAAGACCCGTGTCCACCAGGTTCCGAAATGATATGGATGAGACTGAGCGACATGAGAAGCGATGTGGCCTCTGCAGACAAATCGATCATTCAAGAAGGGGATGTTCTAATCAGCCCACGGGAGATGCCTAGGTCGTATAATGCTTCTAAGTTTACTGTAGTTGGCATGTATTGTTTTTTTTTTTCGTAGTGTGATATTCTATGTTCTAGTAACTTTGGAGGTGTAATATTTTAACTTCGATTGCAATATTTTATAATTTAATTGTACTTTATGATAGTTTTATATTTTTCTACACTATGATAGTAAGGTATACGGAAATACTCATAAGAAAGCACACCATCGTAAATAACAATATACATAACTACAATTTAACTAAAGTACAATCCAACTAAAATACAAAAGTACATACATAACTTCAATCCAACTAAAGTAGAATACAATAAAAATAGCTCCAATCCACATACGCAATCATCATCGGTGGTGGAGATCCTGGTAGTGACACATGTGCCCGGTGCCATATGGTGGAGAATGAGCCTGGCGCTGAGGTCGAGAAGGTCGAGGATTTTCGATCGAGGCAACTGGATCCTGCTGAAGCTGAGCATGATATGGCTGGAACCCTCCGGACGGTGAAATTGTGACATACTAATGTAAACGAGGCTGAGACTGATAATGTAGATCTGTCGGTAAGATCATCTGAGGCTGAAACGAGGTAAGGTACATACCATAATCTTTTAATTTTGTAATCCGTCTGTCCAAATTTTAAATATAAACACTACCAATTCAAATTCAATTTAATTGTGACGGTACTCAAATTTAAAATTTAAATTCAATTTAATTGACATGAATATCAAAATTTTAATGATATCTTTGCTGGATAAAGATCTATTAGTAGTTTGTCAGTCCATGCTTAAAAACAAGTAGAAGTTAAATTATGTATATAAAACAATTTGCTCATGAAATCGGAGACCACCTATACACAGGATTCACAACTTGAATTCTCCTTCTTCTGAATTGCAGCTTGCCTCTATCTCGGTGAAGACATGTGCATGCTCATCTCTTGCAGCCTTCATGCTGAAATTTTAAATACGTGTATTCTCTATTTAAATTCAGTTTAATTTACTATTAAATTTAATTTAAATAAAAAGTATTCATATTTAATTTTTTTAATTTAAAATTTTCAAATTATTAATTTTTCCAGTACCTTTATTTTTATTAAACTAAATTACATCATTAGTTTGAATTATTTCTATCTAAATATTAAATTAAGAATTTGTAATTTTAAAATTTTAAATTATTTGAATAAAATTAAATTATATATATGTATATAAATATAAATATTCATCCAATTTTATATAAGATGATCTATGGCAATATGGGCGTTATTTCGTTTTGTATTCTAAAAAAAATGAGAAAAATATATTTTTCTGCAAAAAAAATTTATCGAACATAATAATAATAAAATGATTTTTGTGATTTACAAAAAAAAAAAAATTTGTTAAGAAAAATATTAAAATATACTTTTTTTACCTATAAAAAGCTTTTTTTGGACAAAAGAATAGTATAAATCGAGTAAATACATTTAAAATTTCTCTAAAAAATTTAGATTGAAAATTTGGTTTCAATAATTTTTATTTTTTAATTATCTTATAACATAATTTGTTAAAAATTTATTTATCTAACAAATGTACTAAAAATTAGATTGAAAACTACAGAAAAACTAATCTATTTAATGAAAGTAAGTTTTTCTCAATTTATATAGTAATTAAAAATTTTAAAGACCAAAATATCTTTTGCATTATGTAAAAAGTTTTTCTTCAAAAAATAAAAACATATGTTTCAGACTCCATGAAAAATCCTAATTTTATATTCTCATAATTTTCATGTACATTCTAATATGTGACATTTTTGCACTAAAAAAAAGTTTGAGAATCAGCAATTTTAATTTATATTGATAAATATTTTTAAGTAATAGTTTAATATGCTCTTTTATATACATGTAATTCCCATGTGCATTCTAATGCGTGACATTTCACACAATCATTTGCCGGGATGGTTCTCAATTTTTTACATAGCATTTTCCAATTAAATTTTAACTCAGGATGTTATACTATTAAACAAGGAATAAGCTTTCATTGTGTTCATCAGTTGTGCAAAATTGGTTTGACTTAAAATTTCGTTTTCTCAAATTATTAAAGATAAAATTAGGTGTCTCAAACAACATATCTCTATCTAGTACTCAATTTTCTTCATCTTCTATTAACCTTTTTTCTTCCTTGAATAATAATGATATTGGGGGAACAATTATCTGCTTTTTTTTTTTCTCCTTCTTTAATTATTTTCTTTTTTCTCATCATCCTCTTTTTATATCTTTTCATTGTCAAAGGTTTGGCTATTGAAATGACTAATGAAGCAGCAAGCACCGGTGATGACCCATATCTACCAAACAACTAATTTGTGACTTTTTATTGAAAATTGTCTCACTATGATTCTCTTCTTTTTTTTCTTTTTTTCCCCCCTCCCCTCACTTGGAGAGATTAATTAAAAGTTTAATAAGAGTTACTATGGAATAAAATTAATCTTATCTATAGTAATAATAATAATACATATAAACAACTCTAAGAAGCATGATATTATAAATGATATATATAAGAATATGACATATATAGTTGAATGATTATTATTAGTTTGAAGATGATTAGTTAATTATGTCCATAGAGGCTCCCAAGCAGAAGCAAGATTGTTGTCATCAATGAAGCAAGACATATCAACATGATTATTATTGTTATTATTATTCTGAGGCTGAATCATCATCATGTGGTGTTGTTCCTGATGTGAAGATGATTGATGAGTATTACTAGTACTCATTTCCATGCAAATGAGTGCAACCAAATTGGTTTGTTGGCAGTGCATGTTAACAAGCTCAGCTTGTGCTTTTGCCAATTGTGCTTGAAGCTCACTCACTTGCTTTTGGAGTTGGCATATTGCTCCTGCACAACCATAAACTGGGTCCCTAATTCTTGCATTTGCCTCATACACCATGCTGCTCACTGCATCTGCCCTTTGGTTTTCTGGTAGTTCCTGAAAATTCAATCCAAATTTTCTTCTTAGTTGCAAAGAAATTCATTCAACTCTTTCTTGCATATTTTGCAAACTAGCTAGCAACCTCTTTTGGATAAAATACTCATTTTTGTTAAAAATTATATTTGGAACTAGATTAATTTTTAGAGAGAGGCCAAGAAAAAATTTATAATTAACAAAAAATAAAATAAAAAATGTTAAGAAGCTAAACTAAAATTTATGCATAATTTATAAAAAAAAAATTTGATAGTTGGAAGAGGTCATTGCTCTCCTTGTTTTGTATGAGGCTTCGTCTCTGACCTCAAATATTATTTTTTCAATAAGTTTTTTTCTTCTATATTTATTAGCAATATTTTTGAAAAAATTAATCTTTTTCGAAGTAAACTACTCCTTTTAAATCATAAAAGATTTAAGCGTTGAGCCATTGATAATTCTAATAATAAAATATTTAAATTAATTAAATATTAATAAATAGTGATAATTTTTACATGAAATTCACATCATGAATTATTAGATAATTCAATTAAATATATCTAATTAAATATATTAATTCATCTGACGATCCACTATGTGATAGATAATTTAAGTTTTATAAAGAGAATTATTAGGACTCAAATGTTTTATAATAAAAAAATACATAATTTTTAGTGGATAGATTCCAAATGTGGGCACCTAATTTTGACCTATGATCCCATATAGTGGTAACACCATGGGAAGCACCAAAAGAGATTGAGAAAGAAAACTGAAAAAGAGAGCTGAATTAAGCACCAACCTAACATGTTATTATTTGACTAACCCATTCTTCTTCTTTTTTTGTTTAAAATTAATGAAAAAGAAAAAGAAAAAAAAAGGAAGAAAGGAAAAGTGATTTCTACTTGGTAGAGTTGAAAGAAGAGGGGAATTATTATGCAAAACTTTTATTTGTGTTAGGAAGTTAGAAAACAAGCCATCATCATCAACATGATGTCCATCAATTAGGTACATATTTTGACCAAAAACCCCCTCTTGAAATGATGTATTCAACTGCTAAAATTCTTTGTTTTCTTTGAAGAAAGAATTAAACTGAGATTTTGAGATATGTGGGGTACCTGCAAGAACTTGATAATGTTACTTGCTCCAAAGACTCTATGGGCAATGGTGAACTTGAGTGGATCAGTTGGAGGGAAGTAAGGAGCAAGAACACACTTCTCAACGCAGCGGCGACGGAGGATCTTACAGGCGGCGCAAGGGCTCACCACCACAGGTGGAGGCGGCGACGGCGGAGCACAGGAAGTTGGAGATTGAGATTGTGAAATGGGAGGAGAAGAAGAAGGAGGTGGAGAATTTGAGATCTTTGTGGGGACGTGGATTATTGGAATCGATGAAGAAGAATTGAGTTTGTATTCCATTTTGTTTTGCATGGTATGTGTTTGATTATTTGTCTGAGAGAAAAAAGATGGAAAACAGAGGAGTGTTTTTTTCTGGGTTCTAAGGATTTAAAGAGAGAGAGGGGTGTGGGGGTGGTATTTATAGAGGACCAAATTGGTGTGGGGTCAAAATTGCTGACTTCATACTACGTATTTAACAAGCTAAATTAATCTTCATCTTCTTCTGTAAAGCCGTATCAAATGTGTATAATCCAGCGTGCTTATTAAGATTACTGTTAATATAAGTTTTTTAAATTTTAATAAACTTTTCTAATTTAATATTATTTTAATGGCCATTCATTTCATGTAACTTTCTTTTTTTGGATTTTAACATATAATATATACATTTAATGATTTAAATTTTTTATATATTATGAGTATAAAAAAATTAAGTAAAAAACTAATAGTATATTATCTTAATAGGTTAATGGCCTAACTCCAATTCAAATTTAACGAGCCATAAAAATCAAGAATATCGATTCTAGTTAAGAACAGGAAAACAAATATTTTCTCAGCAGACTGTACTTTAATTTATAATAATTATTTGTTTAGTTTATTTTAACTTATAAATTGATTTTCATGAATTAGAAGCATAAATCAATTTTAAATTTATGACTTCTAAAGAAAACATTAACAAAAACAAAATAATTTTATAAATATCAATTTTAGAAAGACATCTATTCTATTATATAAAATCAAATTTTTATACTTAACGATGGAGTTGACATGGCATAATTTTGAGAATATTTTTTATTTATTTTTTTAATTCATTAAATACAATTTATTACGTTAAATTAATTATATTAACTAACTAATTTAATTAGATATTTAAATATCACACAATTTATTATAATTTATATCAATTTATTTTGGTAGTATTTTTTAATTTATTAAACCAAATTAATTATACTAACTATGTGTATTAATTAATTGATTTGATTAATTTATTAGTCATCAAAATAATAAATTTATAAATAAAATAGACAGCTAAGATATTTTTAACTAATAATTAAATCAAATCAAATCAAATTATACGTATTGAGCCAAATTCAAATCATGTGAGAGGGTTGGAAGAGTTGCATATAGATTTCTATTAGCGCTGCGGAGTGGAGGGTTTATTAACAGAATATTTTGGATCGAAGTTGATCAATATGTGAGGGTAATATTCGACATACATACTAGCACTACAAGAAAAATATTGAGAACCGTCAGATTTAGCGTTGAGCATTAGCGATGAATTTTTCATCGGATTTACCGTCGGATATGACAATAAATTCATCACCCTAAAATATTACCGTCAAAGTTGATGTTCCGACAGTAACGTTGATGATAAAATTTGGAGGGAAAAAGGAAACTTTAGCGTGCTAGCTACTGGCAAGTAAATCCGACACCGAACCTTGTTTAGTAAACCATTGTGTTTTGGTTACACGCACCACGTTACCGTCGGATTAATCCGCGGTAAAACCGATGGTAATCGTGCCTTAAATTCGAACCGTAAACCCTTTTTCCCTTCATTTCGAATTCATTTTCTCTCTCTAATCTCTCACTTTCCCCTTTCTCTCTAATCTCTCACCTCTTAGTCTCTCTCTAGCCCCTGCCGCCGCCCCGCTGCCGCCTTGCCCTGTCAGCTGTCGCCACTGGAAAGACCGCCGATGTCGCTTCTCTCTTCTCTGTTCCCGCCGTTACTGCCCTGCCGCCACTGGAAAGGCTGCCACCTCTGCTACTCGAACTGCCTACTTCTGTCTTCTCTCTTCTAATTGCTTTGCATTCCAGGTTTTCATTGAATCTGTTTTTCTCTCTATTTAATTTATGCTTAGTTAATCTTAATTTCACTCAGTTAGTTGATTTTTAATAATTAGTTTAGTTAGATTAATTTCTGTTTTAGTTGATTTTAGGTGGTTAGGAGTTTTCATTGAATCTGTTTTTTATGCTGTTTAATTTTTGTTTAGTTAATCTTAATTTCATTTAGTTAGTTAATTTTCTGTAATTAGTTTAGTTAGATTAATTTTTGTTATAGTTGATTTTAGGTGGTTAGGTTAGGATAATTCAGTTAGATTGATAGGTTCTAGTCTCTGCTCAATCGCTCAATGTGTCTGGAATCATTATTTGAGATTGCCGATTCTTGTTGCTGGAATTATTTAAATTGGTCTGAATTATTAATTTTGCATTTTACTGTTAATTTGGTTGAAGAATTGTTGTTGAATTTGTTTGAGCAATGCTTAACTGTTTTGATGATTTGCTGGTTGCTGTTGCTTAGTTAAGAAATTACTATTTTAATGTTTATTTTGCTGACTCATATTGTTGCTGGTTTATGCTGGTTAATTACAGCCTTTTACCGTATGTATTGCTAATGATGTTTCATCATGTTATTTTATGCTTTTCTTGAGTTCGAATTTCAAATTTTTTGGATTGTTAGAATGCTTTGAAAAATTAGAATGCTTTGAGAAATTGTTAGAATGTTTTGAAAGTTAGAATGTTTTGAAAAATTATTAACAAAGTTAGAAGGCTTTGAGAGTTAGAATTCTTTGTTAGAATGTTTTGAAAGTTAAAATACTTTGAAAAGAAAATAACATAGAAAATAAGATAGAATAAAGTTAGAATGCTTTGAAAGTCTAATTTAATTATTTTGAAACTAAAACACCATATACTTTCCTTTATTTTATTTATTAAACTAAACCACTTTTTGAATTATTTGTTATTTCTTAAGTTTCTTGTTATGTTATTATTATTAGTGTTTGTTATGTTATTAATATAATTGCTGTACATACATGATGACAGGCAGCAGAGATAGGTCAAGTGGGACACGTGGTCGTAGTAGAGGGCGGGCTTCCATCGAATCTTCCAGGGCTGCCTAGTCATCGCCCTCTACTTCGGTTATCCCATCGACCCCTGTGATGTCACAAATAGGTCCATCGGACCAGCAATTTATCATGATCCTAAACCCGAATTGGGTACCTCTTTCAACTACACTCCCTGCAGATGCAGCGACGATGTCGACAGAGCTTCGGTGGGTGACAGCTCCAATGCCCTCGAGCAGGATTCCCCTCCACCACTGCCTGTCACCTGGCTGAGGATTTGGCCCGATAGCATGCAGTCGTGAGTTCAATTTTTTAATATTAAATTTGTTTATCTTAAGTTTGTTTATGTTAAGTTTGCTTATCTTATGTGTTTGTTAATGTGCAGTTTTTTCTTTGAAAGGTTTGCACCAAACCCCAATGTTTGAACACATGAGATATCTGAGGACATTAAGTCCATGTACGACCACTTGTGGTCGACCTACACACATATTCCGACTGAGACCAAAGAGCCCTAGTTTCAAAAGTGGGCGGTACGAACCCAATTTGGTTAAAATTAATGTACTGTAGTTGAACTATATTTTATTCCAACTAACTAATGTTGGTAAATCACTTTATGCAGTTGAAATTCATATGGGATGTGGAGCATAACCTCATGATTTGGAAGTTCTACGACCATTGAGAAAAGACCACCTGACATTGTGGATCTGACCAAACATCAAGCGTACACTGGAGGTTCATTTTTGAGATAACGAGGGGTTCAAACATCGGCGTCTGACGAACATCGCCAACAGGGCTTCGCCCAGGTCGTCGAGGTACATAGGTGGGTCGGCGACCTTCATGAAGACGAAGATGAGACTGGAAAAAATTTTGGCATTGTTTTATGTTATAGTAGTTACTTGAATTAGTTATTTAATTTGTTCAATTATTTTATAAGTTACTTGTTCTGTTGATATAGAACTATTTTGTCAGTTTAATTTCCTTTTTTTATTATCAAGTTACTACTTAAGTAGTTAGTAGAGTTTAGTTAGTTTAATTTTCAATTTTAGTAGATTTAGGTGGTTAGGATAGGTTAGAATAGGTCAGATTAGGCTCTGAGATTACTGAAAAATGTTAGATTATTAAATTGTTTGTCAATTTCTGCTACTAAAATTTTTTGAAAAATGCTTGACTGTATTAATAACGATGGATATTTGGTTTTGATGGAACCCTTCAAGGGTGGCTAAATCCGAATTTTTGGGGAGACTGTTGAAATTTTTATAATATTTTTAGTGAAATCAAAAAAATTAAAATTATGTTTTCAAAATTAGAATTAAGATTTCCTGCTTCATATTAAAATTATTTTAGTTAGAATTAAACAATGATATATATATATATATATATATATATATATATATATATATATATATATCATTGTTTAATTTGTTCGTTTATTTTATTGCTTGGTTGATATATTAATTTGTAGTCTAAGTCGTTGGATCGTGAAGAGACATTGGCGGAGACCTTCAAGTATACCCATACTTTGAAGGCAAACAAGGAGAGATTTGCTGACGAGCGGTCTGCGGCCCATTATGTCAGTTTAAATTAATCCTAAATTTAAACTTTATTTTGGTTTAAAGTCAATTATTTAACTATTATCCCAATTACAACTAACGTGTGTGACGCAAGAAGAGTATTAGCAGAGGTTGGAGGCCGCGACCCAACAATCTGAGCCGCCTAGTGGAGCTGACGAAGTCCGCTCCAAGACCTCAGTCGTGGATGCCAACAAGATTTGGCACGAGACCGCCTCTGAACCCCACAAGAATTGCCGCTTTGAGTTGGGATCGTTCTTCGCCAGTGGCCTCCACTCTTGCGCGTTGGCGGCTTGCCACCAGCCCTGCTGATCCCCAGGAAATTAACGACTTGAGGGAGGAGGTGCAGAAGCTAATACAGGAGCTTCACCAGTAGGCGGAGGAGTTTGAGCAGAGGTATCGAGGGATTCTTGCACGTGTTACCTTTAGAGGATCGAAATTGATCAACATGTGAGGGTAATATTCGACATACATACTAACACTACAAGAAAAATATTGAGAACCGTCGGATTTAGCGTTGAGCATTAGCAACGAGTTTTCCGTCGGATTTACCGTCAGATGTGATAATAAATTCATCACCTTAAAATATTACCATCAGAGTTGATGTTCCGACAGTAACGTTGGGATAAAATTTGGAGGGAAAAAGAAACTTTGGCGTGCTAGCTACTGTCGGATATACTGGCGGGTAAATCTGACACTAAACCTTGTTTAGTGAAACGTTGTGTTTTGGTTACACGGACCACGTTACCGTCGGGTTAATCCGCGGTAAAACCGACAGTAATCATTCCCTAAATTCGAACCGCGAACTCTCTTCCTCTTCATTTCGAATTCATTTTCTCTCTCTAATCTCTCACTTTCCCCCCTCTCTCTCTAACCTCTCACCTCTTAGTCTCTCTCTAGCCCCTGCCGCCGCCGTCGCTGCTGCCTTGCCCTGTCGCCACTGGAAAGATCGCCGCTGTCGCTACTCGAAACGGCCCCTTCTCTCATCTCTATTCCCGCCGCCACTGGAAAGTCTGCCACCTCTGCTACTCGAACTGCCGACTTCTGTCTTCTTTCTTCTAATTGTTTTGCATTCCATATTTTTATTGAATCTGTTTTTCACTCTATTTAATTTATGCTTAGTTAATCTTAATTCCATTTAGTTAGTTGATTTTTAATATTTAGTTTAGTTAGATTAATTTCTATTTTAATTTATTTTAGGTGGTTAGGAGTTTTTATTGAATCTGTTTTTTATGCTATTTAATTTCATTTAGTTAGTTAATTTTCCGTAATTAGGTTAGGTAGATTAATTTTTGTTATAGTTGATTTTAGGTGGTTAGATTAGGATAATTTAGTTAGATTGATAGGTTCTGATCTCTACTCAATCGCTCAATGTGTTTGAAATTATTATTTGAGATTGTCGATTCTTGTTGCAGGAATTATTTGAATTGGTCTGAATTATTAATTTTGCGTTTTACTGTTAATTTGGTTAAGGAATTGTTGTTGAATTTGTTTGAGCAATGCTTAACTGTTTTGATGATTTGCTAGTTATTGTTGTTTAGTTAGAAAATTACTATTTTAATGTTTATTTTGCTGATTCATATTGTTGCTGGTTTATGCTGGCTAATTGCAGCCTTTTGCCGTATGCATTGCTAGTGATGTTTCTCCATGTTATTTTGTGCTTTTCTTAAGTTTGTATATTGATAGTTTTGTACCAAATAACAACGCATGTACATAGGAGTGTACTAATGTCATCAAACTGATATATGATCGTCCATGGCCGAACTACAAGAAGATCCCTATTGAGACCAGAGATTGATGGTTATAGAAGTAGGCGGTAAAAACTCAACATATTCAAACCTTAGTTAGATTAAGTATGTCTTTAATTTCGAATAAATGATTATCTGCTCAATTTCAATTAACTGGTGCTAATTTTTTTTTGCAAGTGAAATTTATATGGGACAAGACTCACGATGTCATGATTAGAAAGATCTTCGACCATCAGATGGTTAGGCGGCTTCACCAGATGTTGGAGGACATACGTGAGCAGCGCGACTACCTCATTATTTGTCTCCGCCTGGACATTCAGAAGGAGTTGT
Source organism: Arachis hypogaea (assembly GCF_003086295.3). NCBI lineage: Eukaryota > Viridiplantae > Streptophyta > Magnoliopsida > Fabales > Fabaceae > Arachis > Arachis hypogaea. The sequence goes on along the minus strand of NC_092044.1, from coordinate 118,362,985 downwards.
ATGTCTCTTGGGAGACTCGTGATGAGGGGTTCAAGCGTTATCGTGTCATCAAGTGGATCATCAATTTTTATGAAGGCAAAGGCCAAGCTGATATGTAATAACTTGTCTCAATTAATTCATTCGTAAATTCATTTAGTATTATTGTATATAAAATTCGTCATTATTACTTGATGAGTTAACATATTGTTTCAATATGTGTAGTCTAAGTCGTTAGATTGTGGTACGACGATGGCGGAAACTTTTAAATATACTCACACTTTAAAGGAGAATAAGAAGAGATTTGCTGATCAGCGTGCCGCGGATCATTACGTAAGTACTAGAAATGTGATAAAAAAATTTCAATTAACTGCAAATATATTAAATCTGACGTTATTCAACATTTTTCTTGTAGTGATAATTAATCATATTTCTATGTTCACTCCTAACTATCACTACTCTTCCAACAAATTGAACCCAAATAAACAAATATATTAACTAATTAATTAAATCAAGTTAAATAAACACGTACTCTAGTTATTTAAATTCAATTATCCTAATATAAAACTGATTAATTAAAATAAGTTAATTTAACATATCATTATTTTAACATATTTTTTGACTAATTAAATCAAAATATTTTAACATATCAACTAAAACTAAATAAATAAAAAGTTGTGACATGTCAATTAATTAACTAATTAAAATAAGTGGTAGGCAAATCAACTTCAAAATCCAATATTTTAACTATGTGTCACGTCGTATTTAGCCTGTTAATATTTTTTGAGCGCATGTAATTCTGACGTTGAGTCATATATACTATTATAGATAAATATTTGATAGCTTACATAATTCAGTAAAATTATATTTTATTAATTCAAAAAGGAAAAAAAAAACCTTGGTCCGAACCTATATTCTATAACTCTAAATTGTAGAAAACTTTTCCCTAATCTTAAGTTTTGTATGACTATGACCCAAACAAGGGAAAAAGAGAAGAAAAAAAGGGAAGAAAATATGAAAAAAAAGTGGCTTCGACAAGATATTTTTTGAAGATTAAAAAAAAAAATGCAAAAATTTTCATGAACCATAATATTTAGAGTGAATATGTAACAAGTTATTTTTTTTTTATTGAAGATAGAGAAATTTGAATTTGTGACTTTTTAAATGAGTATGAAAAGACTATACTATTTGAGTTATAGTTTATTGGCATATGTAATAAGTCATTTAAAGCATAGGCTACATGATGATTATATGACAGGCGATAATTTTGATTGAGATGGTAATATAAGTTGTTGTAATATTTAACAGCATTTTAATGTAAGAATGGTACACTTTCTGTTCTTTGGAAATTCAATTACCTTTTCATTTCTTACGTGCTTTTAATAGATCTAGATGAATTATGTATACGTAATTATCATTTATAGTAGTTACATGTTATCATCATGATGTTTATTTCAACAATAACGGTAATAATCATGAAATGGTGATAATTAATAATAATAACAATATTAGAAAAAACAATAGTAACTATTATAGTGACAACTGAACTGACGAATTGAAGAAGGTGAAGGTCAAAAATTTCTCATATGACGATGGTGATGATTTAATTAATTTTCTACTATTTATTATTATATTTTTCATGTGGCCTTGTTTTTTGTTTGTTACTTAATAATGGTTATATTTTACAATAATTTTAGGACATTGTGTTGTATCTTTTTAAGGAATAGACATATCAAAGTCCAAAACCATTGCTTATTTTTCTCATATATAGTTGCATTGTCCCAAATTTCAATTAGTGAACACTATGTGAAAAAGAAAAATGTAAAGTGAATATTGGAGGAATTATTATTAGAATCTAAGCTTTATTGATTTGCAAGTTCAAACTACTTTTCATTGAATCATAGTGATGAATGCACATGTTTGTCTAATTTGAGTTGTTAACTTGTTATAATAAGCTGATTCCACATGGCAATAGAATAATTTTGTATAGACTAATATTTTGTTTTTGTCATCCCTTAGTAGAAGGAAATTTGAAATTCTAAATTAGTGTTCTATAATTAAATTACTTGCATATATCAAATAAAAAGAAAAAAAAATGCTCCGTTACCATATTTTGAAAAAAAAAAGGTCATACATTTCATATGCTTTTGGCTTTTTTAGTAAATAGTAAAGTAATGTGGAAATTGGAATATCACACTCTGAAAGGGTAGGTACCAGGTACAAGCAATATTGCAATAATATAATATTATTAATTAGCTGTTAATTAATTTCATTATTTTTTGGACCACAAAATTTAATAACTTCAAATATATGTAATTCAGGACAGTCCTTTGTTTTTCCTTTGTAATTAGTTTTCACAAACCATTATTTTGAGGATTCAATATTATTCAACGTTGTTCTTGTATATATTTGTTTGCATGTTATATGTTTTATTTTGTGGTGTCTTAGCTTATAAGGATACATGCTCAATGTTCAATTATAGAGGTATGTAAATATATACTAAGTTATTAAATTAGGAAAATAATTATTTCTTAGATTATTTAAATTTTTTTAAAATAATACTACATGATCAGTAAATATTATTTTTGGTCAACAATAATATACACTCATATTTATAGAATTTTGTACATAGAAAATATATAATTTATACCTATATTTATCTAAATTTGTATACATAAATCAATATAATTTGTATCTATATTTTTCAGAATTTATACATACACATAAATTAGTAGAATTTATTTTTTAAAAATAATCTGGTATTTATGTTAGTCAAATAATGACAAAAAAATATTAAAAATTTAGTCCTAATTTTTTTTAATTTATTATCATAAATTTTAAACTCTAAATAATATCAAATATTAAATTTAAAATTTAAATCTAAAATTTCAAAACATAAACTCTTCGAGAAGTGAAAATTTTTAAAAATAAATAATAAATTGATGTGAAGCATGTGCTATCATATTGCATGAATATGATCTCATCACTAAGTCTTTAATTTCATGCTATTTAGTATGTTTTAAGTCCAACTTGAAATAAAAAAATATTTCAGTCAATAAATAAATAAATTTAATCAATCACTATTTTCTTTTGAGATTATTCTTTTATTCTTTCTCATTTTTTTTTCTTTCTCTCAATATCACAATTTCACCCATCACCACTAGTAACATATCATGGGTCAACTACTACTTATCAATGTTAAATTGTTAATAGTCATCCGGTTGTTTCTGATAACTTTAAATACTAAATTCTATATTGTAAATTTTGAATCCTAAACTTTAAATTATGAATTATATACTTAAATTGATTTTATTTTATTTTATTTTATTTTATTTTATTTTTAAATTTTTTATTTAAATTTTAGATATTTTTATTATTTTTAATTTTTTTGGATATTTTTTTGATATACATCTCTTTTCAATTGTTGGCTGATTTTTAAATTAGATAATTGAATTGATGTTGTTTTTTAGACTTATTGTTACTGTACTATTATTGAGTTAATTATATTCAATCGAATCGGATTTATTAATTGAGAAATTTTAATTGAATAAATTATTTTTGTAATTAAATTTAATTAAATCTTTTTTAAAGTCTCTCTTTATTTTTATTTTTTAACTAATTTTTAAGTTATTGAACATTTAATTATCAAATAATTTAGTCACCTAACATTATTGTTATTAATTAGTCTAATAAATCCTAACTACCGGTGGTCTAGATATATGGAAGGGGGCGGGAGACATTCTGATTTCAATTTATTTTTAAAAATCATAATAATTGACTTTTGGTAATTATTTTATCTCCATTATTAGGATAAAGCATGACAAAATAATAAAGGTAAATTATCATTTTAATTTTTAATGTTTGAGTTAAATTATAATTTAGTTTTTAATATCTCAAATATTCTATTTTAATTCAAAAATATTTTTATCAAATTTAATACTATCGTATAGTTAAATTCGATACGAATAATTAATAGAATGAATAATATAAATATTAAAAATATTTTTTATTTTTATTTTTCTATATTAAAAAAATATTAAATTTTAACAATAAATCATCAATATTTTCAGATAAAAAAAAGTTTTATATTAATAATTATTAATAAATTAATTTTATTTATGTACTGAAATAATTGAATGTTATTGATTTTTCAATATGTTAATTATTGTTCATGTTAGATTTAACTATAAAATAATATTAAATTTATTTAAAATATCTTAAAACTTAAATATGATATTTAAAATATTACAAATAAAATTAAAATTTAACTTAAATATTGAAAACGAAAATTATAATTTATCCAAAATAAGAATGTTAGTTATGATCTGCTACGAGTATGCAACACATATATATAATGGAAAAAGTATAGGTACTAACATATTATCCGCCAATTTTTGCCAACTCTTATTTATATTTATGTTTTATGGAAGTGTGTTCGTAAATGTGTCTAATAATTAATATATTTTAAATACATATACAAAGAGACACATCCATAAAATATATCTATAAAGATATTTCTATTAAATACAGTTATAAAAAAGATATTTTTATTAGACACATCTACGAACATACTTCTATAAAACACAATTATAAATAAGAGTTGACAGAAATTAGCAGATATGCTATTGGTAACGTAACGGAACCGATACATAATATACATGCAGAACATGAAATTTTAAAGTCAAGATAACACGTGTAAACTATTACTATACATTATTGTACAGGGTATCAATCTTATCTAATCGCGAATAATACAAACATATATATATGTAGGACACGTGACTCAACTCTCAGCAAGCTAAGCTAAGCTAAGTTGTCGCTCTAAAAATCACGTGCCATCCATAGATACACATATATATATGCTGCTTAATTAATTAGCTTCTTCTCCAATTTTTCAAAAGGTCAAATTAATAAATACATTATAAACGTGATATATCATTATGATATTCGTTCAGCCCTTTGCTTCTTAGCTTGCAATGCATGTTCATTTCTTAAAACCCTTAAATTAGTTGTTATTATTGGATATAGATGATCATCCATCGCAATCTACTCTTAAATAATTAATTAATTTATATAGTTCAAATAAGATTATCGGTTTAGTCTTCACTTACCACAACAGTGTTGAATTTTGGCATTTTCAAAAACATGATGCCATTAATAGTAGTTCTTTTAATTTGGTTTCCCATTCGTAATAATATATATACATAGTATCAAAATTTTCATGCATGCATGTGCATATATTGAAACTTTGCAGGACTTAACACTATTGTGACACGGAAACAGTTGCAATTGGCTGGAAATAAAGGTTGCACATTGTATATATTACTTTTTATTTTTCGTATGGATTATTATAGTAATTAAAAGATAAGAATTAAAGGGAAGGAACAGGCATGGTAGTTACTGCATTGCCCTGTATAGTTTTTAGGGTTTAGGACTATGTCTCTTTTTGAAAAGTTAAAATGGCACATTTGAAATGTGCGTTTGTGGTGTGGTAATCCATTCATAATAATAATTAATAAATTTACAATTGAACTTCATAATCACTAATATATATCAAACACATTTTTTTCAATATTTAAATTCTAAACTTTTCGGTCATAACAATTTTAATATTATATCATAAATTTATTTTTTTTAAATTTAATTTAATAATAAAAAACACATGAATAGAAGGAGTATATCTCTAACAACTATGGTTGATACTTTTGGCTATAAGAATTATTTGCGTATAACTCCTAATTACTATACAATTAGAGACGGATCTATCTTTTCTGTTGTGAGAGCAAGTACTTTCGTTACAATTTAAAATTTTGTTGAGTAGTATATAATAATAATATTTATTGTTTTTAATAAATTATTGAATTTAATCTCATTATAATTTTTTACTTAATTTGTAGTACTTAATAGTTAATTTAAAAATTTTATATTAGATGTCTATTAGAAATAATCAATTCTCAATTTAAAATGAGATTGATGTTCTTTTTTAAAAATTAACTCAAAAGAGTATTATTTACCTTTTTTTAAAATTAGCTTTAGTTTTTTCTGTAGTAACTGTATTAATTGAAAGAACTTTCTCAACTATGAATATCAGTAAGAGTTGACTTCTAATTATATGAGAAATAAATTTCTAAATAATTATTTAGTGATATATATATAGAAAGAGAAATATTTCAATTGTATTGTTAAGAAAAAATTATTTAATTTTTTTTAAATATAAAACTTAAAAAATAGAATTCTAAATTATATGTTATTATTTAAATTATTATTTTATTATTTTAATTTATAAATTAAATCTTTTAAATATTAATCATATTTTACAATAATAAAATTTAATTATAATAATCATGCTCTATGTATATAAAAAAATCAGTAAAAAATATATATTAAAATATAAAATATACATTAAAAATAAGTTAAATAATATATGTATTTATGTACAAATATATAATATTTAATAACTAATTTTTATATATACATAATAATTTTATTACAAAAATTATTATTATATTTTATGTATTTTGTCCATAATGGCAAAATTTTCTAAATTTATCACTATATACAGTGGTTTATTATTTATTTTTTATGTATCATATAAAATATATATAAGGTGCTAGTAATAACAACCCGTGTGATGTGATTTAGACTTTAGTTTCTTGCTTTGAAAGGAAGTTGGCGTGCAACGGAGATTTTCTTCTTTTTTTTTTTTTATTTGTTATAAGAAAATATGTCTTGAGACAATGTACGTGAATCTAACAAAGTTTTCATGTCATACATGTGCATGCTACATTGCTACCTATATACCTCGTTTGTTAGGTTATACGCACATCGTTTTTGGGAACTCCCCATGTTAATAATATTATTATGTTGCGTTGTTTAATTGTCGTGAGTGACGAGGTTTTCCTCTAATGCGTGCGACATTAATGGGTTATTTTTCTAAAATGAATCGCTGGCCAAATTTCTATTCACACTTTCTAAATAAAACAACTTGATTATTGTTCTAAGAACAATTCAAATAAAAAGAATGTAGTGATATTATACAGCACAAAAATTTAGAAACATCATATCTATAGCTATAGATATACTAAACACAATCTGATGAGAATACAAACTAATATATATAGTTCAGATATATTAGATTGGAAGCCTTAATAATAACAAATAAGTGTCAATATAACATATGTCAATAATAATATAAGAATGCTTGATTTACAAAAAATCAATTCTCAACTCAAAGTAGAGTTGATTGTATATACTCACAAAGAAAAAGATAGGAGAATAACGTTTTCTTTTTTACAACGTAAATAATAAACTAAAAAATTAATTTTAATTTTAAAAATTAAATTTTGAATTAATTAAATATAATTCTTATTTTGAATTTAATTTTTAACAATCACAAATTCTTCTTCTCACATCCGTATCGCACCCCACACTACAAGAAAAATGCTGGTTATTGTGGAATTTACTGTCGTTCTATAGTTGACGGTATAAACGACGCTAGAAACTCTTTACTGTCGGATTTTTCGTCGGTGTTTTCAATGGATTGTCAAGCATGGGTTGATGATTACCGTTAGATTAATCCGACGGTAATTTTGGCATGCTTCAAATGGTACCAAAACTTGATCTGACGGCAGGATTTTTATTTTTTATTTTCTTTTAACACAGTTTAACTACAACTAACAGTCAAATCAAATTAAAACTCTTGTTAACGAAATTATTATCAAAAATCTAAAATTAGTAGAAATCAACAAATTATTTTATTAAAAATAAATGTATGAGTATAATAAAATGTTAGAGAAGTAGAGTAATGTACTCTAAACAAACAAAAATGCATAAAACCCTAACCCCTACAAATCCTGATAATCATCGTCGTCGGCAGCGACATTGTCATCACCCTGCTAAGGCAGCAGAGTAGGTGTTACCGTCAGTGCCCCACCAGTAACTCCGCTAAAAACAGCAGCACTACTGCCTCCAGCGTGCATCTGCTGGTTGTACTCCTTCATCTGCTGTCTCAGCCGCTCGAGCTACTCCACCTTCTCCGTCAGGTCTGAGTTGGCGGCAACGCGTGCAAGAATCTCTCGATACCTCTGCTCAAACTGCTTCTGCTGCTGATGAAGCTCCAATATTAGCTTCTTCACCTCCTCCCTCAGGTCGATAATTTCCTGGGGATTAGCAGGGCTGGTGGCAGAGGCAGAGGAAGCCATCAACACGAAAGAGCAGAGGCCACTGGCAAAGAACGAGCCCAAGTCGAAACGGCAATTTTTGTGGGTTCAGAGGTGGTCTCGCGCCAAATTCTGTCGGGATCCACGACTGAGGTCTCGGAGCTGACTTTGTCAGCTCCACCAGGCAGCTGATGAGATTGCTAGGTCGTGGCCTCCAACCTCTGCGGATACTCCTCCTGCGTCATACAAGTTAGTTGTGATTAGGATAACAGTTAAATAATTGACTTTAAACCAAATAAAGCTGAAATTTAGGATTAATTTAAACTCACATAATGGGCCACTGACTGCTCGTCAGCAAATTTCTCCTTATTTGCCTTCAAAGTATGGGTATACTTGAAGGTATGTGACCGTGTCGTCTCATGATCCATTGACTTAGACTACAAATTAATATATCAACCAAACAATAAAATAAACGAACACATTAAACAATGACAAACAAATATATATGAAGCAAAAAATCTCTATTCTAATTTCGAAAACATAATTTTAATTTTTGATTTAAATGAAAATCTTATAAAAATGTCGACAAAGTCTCTCCTGAAATTCGGATGTAGCCACTCTTGAAGGATTCCATCCAAACCAAATTAACATAATTATTTTTACAGTCAAGCATTTTTTAAACAATTTCAACAACAGAAATCAACGTACAGTTAAATAATCCAACATTTTTCAGCAATCTCAAAGACTAATCTAACATATTCTAACTTATCTTAACCACCTTAATCCACTAAAACTGAAAATTAAACACCCCAAACTCTACTAACTAAATTGGGTCACTTGATAATGAAAAAGGAAAGTAAACACTGTAACCTCTACTAACTAATTCAAGTAACTACTATAACATAAAATAATGCCAAAATTCTTACCACTCTCGTCTTCATCTTCATGAAGGTCACCGACCCACCCGTATAACTTGACGGCCTGGGCAAAGTCCTGTTTGCGATGTTCATCAAGCGTCCAAGCTTGAACCTCTCGTTATCTCTAATATGAGCCTTCAGGTCATGCTTAATGTTTGGATGGATCCACGAGGTCAGGTGATCTTTCCCCTGACGAACATCACTCATTATCTGCTTAAAAAGTTTGGTTGTCTGGTGGTCGTAGATCTTTCGAATCATGAGGTTATGCTCCGTATCCCGTATGAATTTTAACTACAAAAAGTGATTAACCAACATTAGTTAATTGAAATTAAACACATTTGAAATACAGTAAATCAATTTTAACCAAATTGAGTTCTTATCGCCCACTTCTGAAATCAGCGCTCTCTAGTCTCAGCTGGAATCTACGTGTAGGTCGGCCATGGGTGTACATGGATTTAATGACCTCAAATATATCTTGTATGCAAGCATTAGGGTTCGGTACAAACCTGTCAGAAAACAAACCGCACAGTAATAATCACATAAGATAAACAAACTAAAGATAAACAAACTTAATATTAAAAAATTGAACTCATGACTACATGCCATCAGGCCAAATCCTCAGTCGGATGACGTAGCAGAAGGAGGTACCTGGTTTAAGTTTGGGACCATGATAAATTGCTGGTCCGATGGACCTGCCTGTGATGTCACAAAGGTTGACGGGATAGCCGGGGTAGAGGGTAATAACTGGGCAATCTTAGGGGATTCGGTGGCAATCTAGTATAGTAGTATTACATATAGTGTAGAGAATATATTTTTTCCCCAACTTAAAAATATAAGTCACTTCTTTAATCTTTATAGAATGCATAAATTAATGTCCAATTTCATTTGATGAAAAAACAAATAGAAAGAAAGATAAAATGACGAAAACACATTTATTCATCCGAGAATATTAAATAATGCGGGATTGTTCTAAATTTTAGGATGGTTAAATTGGCTAATCCAACCCATTTAGATTTGGCCCGTTAAATCTGCGGGTTAAATGGGTTGGCCGTTTAAACCCGTTTTATTTGTGGACCATAATTTTTTAATTTGGACCGTTTATAATCAGTCTGATGGGTTAAACGGGTCACCCTGTTTATCCTTTTATTTTATTTTTTGAAAAATATTTTGACAAAAAATATTATTTTTAGGTAAAAAAAATCTTTTAAAAAATATTTTTTTTAGTTGATGGGTCGGATTTTTGGGTCGGATCAAGACGAATACCGGTTAAATAATACTTTTTTTTTTAAAATGTAAAAAGATAAACGGGCCACCCGTTTAACCTGCGGGCTAGCTCATTTAACCCATCATTTTTTTTGAGTTAATCGAGCTCAATCTGTTTAATCCAAAATTTAAACAGACTTAATTTTAAAGATAAAGTTCGCTCATTTAAATAAGTAAACAGACTGACCGATAAATTTAACCCATTTTGACGACCGTGCTAAATTCTAACCATTATATATGTACCTCCTAGCTAGCTAGCTAGATAGCTGGATATAAATTTCTGAAAGCTAAACTTTTTTTCTAGTGTTCTAATAAGGGACCCATAAATAAGTGTTGGTTGTTAGAGAAGACAATAAAACAAAATACCGTGTAGGGTTACGTTCGTTCCATTCTGGAAAAGAGAAAGTATAGCGGAATTGTTTGTAAAAATATGCACGTGGTAATATTTGCATATATATAGTAAATATATGACTGACAATAGAACAAAAAATATCAAGATTAAGAAAAAATTTAAATATATTATTATTATTATTATTCCATAAAAAAGGTGAGCCCGACTTAAAAATTTAGCTCGAAAAAATTAAAAGTCCACCAAATTTAGTCCCACTTAATTTTCGGGTTTTGACAGGCTAGGGGAAGTGACTGATGGACGCCTGTCTTTTTTTTTTTTTTTTTACATAAGAACAAAAAATTAAATTTTTTATATTTTTAATTTAATTTGTTATTATCTTGTAATTTTTATCAAGTATTTTTTATAAATATTTTTTTATTTATTAACCGCTTTTTGACAGAGTAAAACTGGCCAACTCAATCTCCTCAAATGAAACAAGATACATCTATAATCTACAGTTGATCCACTTAAGATTTAATTAATAATTATAATTTATATATTCTTTTATTTAGCGTCAATTATATTAATCTATTATTTATTTGTTAAATATGTATAATATTATTTAATTAATAATATAAAATAGTCAGGATAGTAAATAAATTTTAAATTTAAAACAACTAATTTTTAATAAATATATAATGCAAAATTGTTTTAAAAAATTTATATAAGTTAAACTGATTTCTAATCCCATTATATATTAGGATCACTACTACAAGACTACGGCTAATTGTTTTTTGAAATAGATAAATATAAAATTCTATTATTGGTACGAATAAGTTGAGTATTTTTTTGAATATAGAAATAAAAAATTTAAAGATCAGATTTTATGATAAATTTTATTAATACATAAATTTAATTTTTAGATTTATAATTTAAAAATAAAATTAAAAAATTATAAATGCAAATTTAATTTTAAATTTTAAATTTGTAATTTTTTATTTTTTTATTTTTCTTTCATAATTTTGTGATACACTTTTTGTATTTGTGATCCAACAAAATATAAATCCCATTTTAGTCTCTAAAATTGACGAGTTATACTGATTTGATTTCTGACTTTTTAATTGTTACAATTTAGTCTTTTAAATTTAAAAAAGTGCACTAATGTAGTTCCTCGTGTATTTTCTGTCGCCGGAACTCAACACCGTTAGTGACGCAACTCCAGCCTTGTCATGCTAGACATATTAAAATGACATCGTATGCATTTTGGCGCTAAAAGAGTACACTAAATAATATCGTTTGAGAATTTGAACCATACTAAAATGTTATATCCATCCCTTTTAGTATTATTTAAATCCTAAAATGACATCATTTAGTACTCTTTTAACGCCAAAACATGTACAACGTTATTTTAATATGTCCAACATGAAAAAATTTGAGTTATCAAACTAACGACATTAAGAAAAAACTATATTGTTACACTTTTTTAAATCTAGAAAACTAAATTATAATAATTAAAAAATAAAAAATTAAATCAATACAACTCATTAATTTCAAAGACCAAAATAAAATTTAACTCAACAAAACACACTCTCATCTCCGGTCTTAAAAATAAAAAACGCAAGGCTACAGTATTCAAATTCTACATAGCATTTAACAAAACACTCTTTCATCACCAGTATTAAAAATAAAAGGCTCAAGGCTACAGGCCTACAGTATTCAAATTCTACATAGCATTTGATTTATTTGTTGGAAGAATAGAAATGGCAGGAATGGTAATAAGTTAGTTGCCATAAAATACAGACATAGGAAGACAACTGTATTAGCCACGTCATATGAGTATACAGTTGTAAATGCCGCCACGTAAGAGACATCGATATTCTTTTATCAACTACAACCCTATGCTATATGTGCCATTCCTTTGACAATGACCTACTTGCCTAATATAGCACCCTATTTGTATATATATTATAATTTTTTTAAATATTCTAAAAATAGGTATTTTAATTATTTTAGCCGTTAAATTTTAATATATACGTATATATATATATTATAACTACAATTAATAGTTAAAATGACTAAAATACTAATATTTTTAAAATATTTAAAAAATTTTATATGATATATAATCAATTATGGTTCATAAAAATAAATAGGGTAAAAAACTTTTAGTAGGGCCTATTTTGTGGACAGACACTCAACTTTGTGTTAAAAGAAAACAACGCTTTTAATTGTTTTAATTTTGTACAATTGGAAAAAGAGAAAATTTAAAGTAGCAAGGCACGCATGCCTAATTAGCTTTATTATTATTTTTTTATCGTTTTTGTTAAGATATATAAGTTTGACTGTAATTGGATTAATTATTCTATTAATTTTTATAATTTTATTAAATTTATAGTTAAATTTTTATATTATCTTTTATTTTATAATTAGATTTTTATCCATATAAAAAATATTAGAGCTAATACATTATTTTTTTTTGTAAACTGAAAATATCTACAAATAAAAATTTAATTAGATTTTTTATTAGTATTTTTTAAAAAAAAAATATTTTATTAATTTTAATATTTTTGACACAAAAAATTTAATTATAAAATTAAAAATAATTTAAGAATTTAATTAAAAAATATATATATAAAGACTTAATTGTAAATTTAATAAAATTATAGAAATCAATAGAGTAATTAAATTTTTTATATATTGTTCTCTACTTTAACATCGTGTAATATAGAGGTGTTTACGGTGCATTTTGGTCTAATTTTTTAGAAAAAAAATTATTCGATCCAATCATTTAATTAAATTGTAGTTCAGTTTGATACAATTTTTTTATCGAAATCGTTCGAACTAAACCAAACTTCATTGAAATCAGTTTGATTTAATTTGGTTCGGTTTGTTAAGTTTTTTTAATCAATTCAAAGAAAAACCTGTCATGCTATTTTACAAAGGCATAATATTAAAATTATATAACACAAATATGCAATAATTAACAAAGTCTTGATTTAATAAAATTCAACAAAAAAAATTAAAATATGACAACTAAAAAAGTTAAAGTTTAATAGTCAATACAATAAAAAATAATAAATTTCCAAAAAATAAATAGTTATGTTTTGGTCTCCTCTCTAACAAAATAATAAAACTTCTTTAAGCAACCAACCTAAAATCAAAAGATAGTTACATAATAATAATAAGAGTAATTACTAATTACTCAAATTAGTCTCCAAAAATTTTAAAAGTCGATATTTTAGTTTCTAAAAAAAATTAATATACAAAAATATCCCTAAAATTTTACTTCGACAGACAAATTAGTCTTCGATTTATTTTTTGGCAGAGTAATTATCTAGATCAGTCCCCAAAAATTTTTAAAGCAGACATTTTAGTCTCCAAAAAAATGAATATACAAATTAATCTCAACATTTTTTTATAATATATAATTGTCTTCCGTCAAAAAATAGAATAAAATAATAATAATAATAATAATTAATTACACAATAATACTGTACCATAATTTTTTATATTTTTTAGACAAAAATAATAATAAATTTATTTATTAAATTCTTATCTATGTATTTATATAATATAAAAAGTATATATATATATATATATTCACTCATGAATAATAATAATAATAATAATAATAATAATAATAATAATAATAATAATAATAATAATAATAATAATAATAATAATAATAATAATAATAATAATAATATTAAAAAAATTATCAGAAATAATTCTATAAGAAATTTAAGATTGAAACTATTTGATATTTTTGTATTTAATATAATTAAAAGATGTTTTATGTTAAAAGATATGTTTGTATTAAAAGAAGATGTTTTAATTTAGATTTCAAAACATCATTTTTCACCTTACTTATTTTGAACAAAAAAAAAAGTGTATTAATATGCTAGTGTCATCGTTGACATGCACAAAGCTAAGTTAATAATAATAAATGTTGACATATAGTAAAAGTAAAATGGATGGAAGACTGTTATATCTGACAGAGAAAAACGTTCGGAATTGATCTTGGTATTAATTTCTCTTGAGGACTAAAATGTCCGCTTTTAAAATTCTTGGAGATTGATTTGGATAATTACTCTGCCAAAAAATAAATTGAGAATTGATTTATCTGTCAGAGTAAAACTTTTAAAATTAATCTGTGTGTATTAATTTTTCTTGAGAACTAACATGTTTGCTTTTAAATCCTTAAAGACAGATTTGGATAAATACTTTAATAATAATAATAATATAGCACCAGTAAAAAAATATTCTAATCTAGTTATACATTCTAATATTAAAAAGAATAATTTATACCATAACAAAATGTATTCAATTAGATTCAACACTAGAATCTTTTTTTTAGGATTAAGAGTGGGTGTAACTTCTACAAAATAAATAATAAAAAAATTATAAATTAAAACTTGAGCATACCTAATTTCAACTTTTCCAAATTCTCAAAGAACTCCTCAAAAACAAATTTTGGAGAATTTTGAAGTCAATTTTGTATATAAATTAATGTCTTAGCTGTCATCGAAATTAGAGAACTTTTATAATTATTCAATACCCTTTCTCTAGTACTAAATGTCGATTCTGAAACTACTGTAAAAACCGGCATGGCTAAGACATCTCTTGCAATCTGCTTAAGAATGAAATATTTAATGGAATTTACTTTTCACCAGTTTAAGATGTCAAATTGCATGCCACTCTTCTCTAAGACCTCCATAAAATATAAATACACCTCATTCTTGTTAACTCTTAAAATATAAATACACCTCATTCTTGTTAACTCTCTAATTGAATTGCATTTTCTTCTCAAATTCCATAGCAAAAAAAATTTTATTTGCATCAAACTCTTGTATGCGAATTTCAGGAGGATCTTAACGAATAGATCTTTGATAGTTAATAATCCCACCAAACAACCTATAGTTATCAAACACTTTAAAAATCGTCTCCTTCACTCTTAAAGTAAAAAAATCAGCATCTTCTTTTTCATACAATTTCTCGAAACTCTACTTCATCAAGTGAAGCTTATACTTAGGATCAAGAATCACCGTAATAAAAAATGATTATATTTGTATTTTTTTATATTTTTCAAATACTTATGATACTTGGACTTTATTTTCTTAGCCATATCTGAAGCACCAGATCTAAACTTTTCATCCAATACTTAAGTGTAGATAATATTTTACAAAAATCATTAAAATATTGAGAAGATGTGTAACAAATGTTGAACCAAAAATTTTGTCGGTTATATTATAAAATATTTTTAAAAACTTGACAAAATATCTTGCATTCTCCCAATCTTCAGACTTAGGGATTTCGCCAGCCATCATAGTATATTTTTTCTCCCCTAATTATTAAATGCCTTTTTGAAATTTTAAAGCACTTTTAAACATTAAAAAAATAGAGTTCTATCTGATAGGAACATTTAAATGCACATTGCCTTTTTTTTAATTCTAGCTTCCTTAATCATGGCCTTAAACCTCTCAGTATAATCTGGTGATGCATGCACATGCCTAACTGCATCTTTAAAATTTAATCATGCACTTCTCTCAATCTATCATTCATAATAGGAATTAAAATATGAGCACAATATCTAACATGCAAAAATTCTCCCTTCAGTGAATGTGAGTTCTAATCCTCCATTCTACTTTTCAAGTAAGAAATAGCAACATCATTTGAACTAAGTATTATCAACGGTTATAGAAAAAATCTGCGATATCTCTTATTCCAACAAACATCTCTCAATCTTTCTATCAATTTTTTACCTTTTGTGATTCTTGATAGCACAAAAATTCAAAATTCTTTTTTTGCAATTTTCAATTAGCATCAATGTAATGAGCAGTTAAGGTAAGATCGTTCAAATTTTGCACAAATGACCAACAATCAATTGTCAAACAAATATTTTGATTTGATTGATTAAAAATAGATGTTAACTTAGTTTTTTCATTCAAATAAAACTTCCAATAATTCCTAGCAATTGTGATCCTTCCAGGAATTAGAACCTTGGGTTGTAAACAACTCATATAATAACGAAAATCCTCTCCCTCAACATGTGGAAAGGCAATTCGTCCACAATAATCATTCTAACAAGGACTTGTCTACAAAAATCAATATCAAAAGACATAGCAAAAAGTGAAACTACCTATCCCTTTTTCATAATCTTTGATCACATCTTGAAAACAAAGAATCTTTTGAGTAGAATCTAATATCTCTTTCGAAATTTTTTTGTATTGCGACAACAAGTGATTTTTCATGTTACTGGTACTATTTTTATGTGTATCACAAGCATAGCTAGACCCACACCAATTGTATTTAGCTATAGGATACTGTGAATTACTAATTTCATCTTTAGTAAAGTAGTTCCATGTCCAAGACCTAGGTCTATAAGGCTTTCTCTTATTTTTGTCGATCTCAGTTTCAGTGGTATCATCAACATGAGCTTCTTTAACAACCCGCCTCTTTCCTCGATCTCTATTAGCAAGCTTCCTTGTGTTTCTACGAGGAGCTGGCGCAGCAGACAATACATTTGAAGATCTAATGCTTGCAGATTTATTCGAAAGAGTAACAACAGCTCCTATTGCTCCTCCAGCAATGTCGTCCATATTCTCACTTGAACTGATATCAAACTGTATAAATAAATATATTGAACAACAAAATAAAATTACTAGCAATTTCAAAAAATCAATAACAAAATACATTGAACAAATAATTAAAAAATTAGAAGCAGAAACATAACAAAATAAATTATAGCAATTTTAAAAATCAACAACAAATACATTGGACAAATACACTAAACAAATAATAGAAAAACATAAGCAAAAATTCAAATAAAATAAAATTACTAACAATTTTAAAAAATGAACAACAAATATATTAAACAATGAACAACAATCAACAACAAATATATTGAACAAATACACTCAATAAATACATTGAAGAAAAATTAAAAATACCTGACTCGTAGGCTCCATATATGACTTGGTAGCTGTTATGCGCGAAGATGATGACAACTCCTACCTCCTGGTACGTTGAGAGAATCGGCATGGAGGAGACGGTGCTGTGAGTGCTGCCCGCGAGGATGAAAACAGTATTGTAGATGCTGTTTGCGAAGGTCCTTTTTGCGAGAGTGCTGTCTGACGACTTAGTGACAGTACTGTGGACTGTGGAAGACAACGGTGCTGGGAGGAAGGTGTTCGGCACTTGGAGATGCTAAGAGGAAGGGATTCAACATTGGTGGAAAGTGCTGGGGGGAAGGTTCTTCAACTGCGCTAGGTTTAGAAAATTAGGTTATCTGATTTGGGGGATTGGGTTAATGGTTTTGTTAGGTTTTTAGGTGAACCGATTCGATTTGATTAAGATTTTTAGTGTCAATAAAAATTAAACCGAACTGCAAAAAAATAACAAAACGTTTTTCAATTTTATTTAGTCTGATCAGATTTAAATACTCCTACTGTAATATATACTAATTATATATATATATATATAATTAGTATATATTACAATAGGAGTATTTTTTATATAAATATAAGTTTTAGAAAAAAATAATTTCATTACATAATTTTAGAATTTTTATAACAAAAAAAATTAGAGTTGGATTCTTATTAAATTAAAAAAAATTAATATAATATAAATTAAGAAAATTCATGAAATTTTTTTTTACACAAATAGAAAATTATTACGTAAAAAAACACGTTAAAAATATAATTATTTATTTATTTCTTTCAATCAACTTAAACTGCAAAAAGAATTGATTTTGTGACGGCCTTATTTTTAAAATAGTAAAAATAGTAAATCATATATCAAACCCCCAAAAAATTGTGACATTATTATTTAACATAGTATCTATTGATATAGTAGTTTTTGCACTTTTTTCCCTCAATAAATTGGAGAAAATAAAAGTCTACTTGTCTATCTATAAACTATAACATGGATTTTGAAGTAAAGAGTCATTGGTAATTATTTGAGAGTACTTAATTATCTCCTCACTAGTATTATTATTAATAATATTATTATTCCACATTCATTGTTGTGTTTAAGGCTTACTTAGCTTCATCATCATAAATAATTCAGTTTTTCCACACTTCAAGCCTTTAATTCAGTTCATTCCCAAACGTAGTCTCTACTCATCATGCACTGCTCCAATTTGTATTATTCCTTATTCTTTAAGCTTTACCTTTCGATTATTCTAGAAATACATATTGGTTTATATATATATAGTCGGAGAAATTTTGAAATTACTTTTCGAAGACTTAATAATTTGTCAGGTAGAAGTCCATAAAAGAATATATTATATCACATTTTTTTACGTAATTTTTTTTATAGGAAGACTTGAAGTGTGAAATTAAGCATATTTTTTGACCTTACATTAAAATTATTTGAAGATCATAAAGTATCAAAAATTAAATTTTAAATTTTTTGTTATGAAATTTTTTGTATTATATTATAAAATTATTTATTTAATCATTTTAAGTATTAGATAAAGATAAATAAATAATTATTTATAACTAATATTTTTCAGTAAAATTTCACAAAAAAAAAATTAACAGGAACGTGAGGGCTATAATTATTTATAATCCTAAATACTATTTATTCATATTTGGCTCAAAACATAAACCAAATTCAAAAATGCATAAAAATTCAAAGGATATCTACCACATAACCGACTTCTTAAGAGGTCGGACAAAACGTTACAGGTGACAACTTTTTTTTGAAGGAGTTACAAATAACCCTAAATATCTCTCCCCCACTTTTAAAAGAGAGATCCTAACAAACCCAGAATAAAAGGACAGTTATCTACTATTAGAAGTAGAACTACTTTAACGGTGGTTAAAGTTTCACTTCTGATAGTGAATAAATACACTGACATCCTTAGGTATACATAAGTTCCAATATATTTAAATCTGTTAAGACCCTTGTTGACTTAGGCATCTTTGTATTTTACAAGTACCACCCCATCTTTCCACAAATAATTCGAACGATGACTGTCTGACGCAGATCAAGTTGAAAACCACCTCACTAAGTCCAAATACAATTGAATTTTAGATAACTCTCAAAACACTATTATCAGTCGCTTTTTTTTATGTTTGTTTGACTCAAGGTGTAATCTCAATTTTGACCAAACACATAGTTTAAAATTATACTAATAAATGAATGAATCTAATATAAGATGAAAATTCGATAATGTTAGAGAGACAAAAAAATAGTTAAAATTTGTTTTATTTAATATTTATTAATTATTATAATAACTAATGAATATTAAATAAAATAAATTATAATTATTTTTGACTGATTTTCTTTAGTTACCAAACATTTTCAATAAAAAATATTTGAAACATGCTCAAGAACAATCTTCTAGACTTTTAGCTTAGCTATACCAATTTTAGTGTAAAGAACACTTTTATGAAAATTAATAAAGTCTTCCCGTGTGGACTTTTTATGTGATAAACCTCTTCTAAGTTTCAAATAATTGAACTCTATAGCAAGAAATTTGTAAACATTAATCCAACTAACTTCATTAATATCGTAGTAATGATTATGATTCTTAATTAAGTTCTAACCTAACCTACAAGAGAAGAAACTGTCTCCCCCTATTAGACAAACACTTCCTTTTGATAAATGCATTACTACTAGACAACATCTTTAATATTCAAAACAGTAATATTTTCCTTTTTTTTAATTATTATTATTATGAAAAAACACTCAAATTTATTAAAAAACAAACTATGAAAATTACACTATAAAAGACGATGAGAAGTGACATCAAATCAACAATGCTGACTAACAAGTGCTTTACAAAAAGTTAGTCAATTTTTTACAATACTATGATGTTTATATTTATAAATTTATATATATTTCAATTTAAATAATTATATATATATATATATATATATATATATATATATATATATATATATATATATATATATATATATATAAACAACTCTTGAAGTTTATTATAAATCATCATTCTTTAATTATTAGTTATACTATGTAAATAGTTAAATTTTAATAATAGACAAAAAATTTAATTAATTTACATTTTTTATATTGCTAAATATTCATTAATTCCAATCTTGTGATAATATATAATATTAATAGAATAATCATATTATTAATACTATGGGTTTAATTTTTAATGTACCATATATATCTATTTTATTTTATTTATTACTAATAATTTGCTAGTGTATTTTAATAAAAATATCAAACATAATTATTAATTTAGTTTAAAAACATGATAAATTAAATTTATTATTACTCAAAAATTTTTTATACATATCAAAGTCTGATAAAATTATTATTATTATTATTATTATTATTATTATTATTATTATTATTATTATTATTATTATTATTATTACATCAAATGACGTATTATATAGTTTTTACTTTATTGTCTAAATTATCTAGAACTTAATATATATAAAACACTTTTTGAAGCAGAAGCGTCACTATAATTAATAGAGCAACATCTACCAACTCTATAAGATGCCAATTTAATTTCAACATCATGTGTATCATGCATGGATGACTTAAGAGCACCATGAAGTATTATATTATATTATTCAAGTTAGACAAACCAACATTCCTCAATTAATTATTTAATGGATCAATAGGATCATGACATGTATATATATTCTGTGTGTGCGTGTGATGAGACGACATTGAAATTTGTAATAATCCGCAAATAATTAATGCAGCAGCGAGATCATACGCGCAATTAATCAGTAAGAACGGATATTTAGTTAGAGGGACAGGAGACTGGAACAGGGATACAAAGACATAAAATTGTGTTTTATCGAAAGAGATATAAATAGAGATAATATATTTAGAGATTTTAAATTAGTGTATTTTGTATTCATTTTGACAGGAATGACACGAAAATACTAATAAAAGACACAAGTTATTTTTTTAATATTTTGTTAATTTTTTTTAATTATATTTTTTATTATTATATTTTTAATCTCAAATTTTTTAAATGAAAAAAAATGAGAATAAATTAGATTTTTATAATTCGTTCTAATTTATCACCAAACAGAATACAAAAACACAAAATTTTGTATCTTTATCTATCAATGTCTTATCATGTCCTGTTCTCAGTAATAAACGCAGCCTTAAGGCAGCGTTTGTTTTGAGGCACTGAGACAGAGACTGAGAGACTGAGACTCAGTATCGTGTTTGTTAGTTCAGAGACTGGTACTAAAATTTTTGTCTCTGTCTCTAAAATTTCAGTATTTCAGTACCTCCAAAAAATAGGAACACAAGGGACTGAAATTTTTAGAGATGGAAATTGAAACTTTAATAATATTTTATACCTAAAATACTTTCATTTCAATTAATTAATTCCAATTTTACCCTTTGTATAAATTAAATTAGAGTTTCATTCTTGTTTCAATTCCTGTCACTCATTTTACACCAAACAGAATACTGAAATTTATTTCAATCCCTGTCTCTTAGTCTCTGTCTCTCAGTATCAGTCTTTCCGTCTCTGTCTCTCCACCAAACGCTACCTAAAAGACACGAAAAAAAAAACAAAAATCAGGAACAACTAGCTCATGAAGACTTTTGTTGAAAAATACAAAATAATACTTAATCATTCAAGTGATTCAACTTCCATATACTCCACTTACAATAATGTGTAAAAGGAATGATAAATCCTCCAAATTTTCGTACTATAAAAGAAATTCTGTTATTAATTCTGAATTTTGTAAGGTATAAAAAAAATTATACTACACTAAAAATTAGCTATTAAATTAATTACATATATTTATATTAATTTATATAATTTTAAATTAAATAATTAACTACTAGAATAATAAATAATTTATTATAATAGAATAATTAAATTTGTAATTGATGAGCTAACATTGATTTAATAAAAAAAATAAGTTTAGATAACATGTATTCTAAAAATACATGATAAGACTATTATATTAATATAATATTTTAAATTTTTTATTTAATTAATAAAAACAAAAACATTAAAAATTTAAATTTTTTGTATTTTTTAAAAAAACTTTAATTTATTATCTTAATATGTGCTGCTCTTAGGACACAAGTTCGATAAACTCTAAAAAAATCTATCAAATGTCAACTACATCATTTTGTATAGAGATTGGCTAGTGATTTTTATATTCTTAAAATTATAATTTAGTTGTACACTTAGCATGATTAATTATAGTATGTATATCATCACTTATTCACTCTTTAAAAGTTGTACAAAAACTAATTAAAAATAAGATAAAATATACTTTTAATTTTATTTTTAAAATTTGTTAAACGTACTATTAAGTTTTAACTTTTATTTTGTGTTATTTTTGTCTCAAAAATTTTTAATTTGCTTTAAATATACTTTTAGCCACTAATTTTTTAAAAAATTTTAAGACCAATTTAACAATAATTTTGTAAGTGTTATTACTAAATTTCATCTTAAATTCTTTGAAAATTTAGCTATCAATAGTATATTTAATATAAATTAAAAAATTTTAAAATAAAATTAAAATAAAATAAAAGTTTAAGATATTTTTAAATTTTGTGACAAATTTTAAAGATAAAAATATATTTTATCTTTAAAAAATAGATCCTTATAAATACTTCTATATATAAATCAAATTAAACGTGCATATGTGTTTTCAATGAATTTGCATGCTAGCTCCAAAATCAAGCAAGTAGCTAGCTCTCATTATTATTTTCAAACTTAACTTATTTGGAGGAATAAGAAGTGCTGCCATAACTGATTTAGTCACCAGAAGAAGGAACAATGTGATGCAATTTCCAAGTTCTTCCTTGAACATAAGAGCCACTTTGAATGGACTTAACATATATGACACCAATATTGCAAGAAAACTGGATTCCAATATATGATACATTTATGGGTTTAGCATAGAAAAATATGGTCCACGCGTTGTTGCTTAGTTGGACTAGTTGACTTGCTCACACTCACACTCATCACACGCTATGCCTTTTTTTTTTTTTATTCTAGGGTTGTTTGAATTTAAATTTATCCAAATAAAATTGTCTATTTAATTTAATATAAATAAAAATAATAAAAAATATTAATTTAAATTTGATTGAATTATATTTTTAATAAATTAAACTGCATGAATTAAATATAGTTTTGAATTTATTTTTTACCATAGACTCAATTCAATCAAAATCACATCTATGATATAATATTATTATTTTATTATCAAATTTAAGATTTTATTTATAATGTATTTAATTTGTTATATTTTTTTATCTTATTCATGTATTAGTATTATTTAACGAACATTTCGTGAATATGAAATAAGATGTATTTATTTATTTTATTCAATTAAAATTATTTTTATTTTTAATAATAAAATCTTAAATTTTATTTTTTAAAAATAAAATAAATTAATCCAATAATTCAATTCAAATCACAACAAATTATATATTTCGGATTGAATTAGTTTTATTTTTTCAAAATCGATTCAAACTACCTACTATTTTTTTCCCTGTTAGATATAGTTTCACTTTTTCATTTAAGTGTTAGCACTTGTATAATTTCTAATTGTGAATAACAGTACAAAGTTTCATTTTACAAAGCTTTTATAAAGAAAAGAAAAGCCAAAGTTCGTTACTAACTAAGAACGGGTAAAAGCTATATCTAAATTTAAAGGGTATGTGGTTGTAAAGTTTGGAGTAAAGTTTAATCAAATTAGTCCTTCCGATGCCCAAATCAGAGGAGAACTAGTCACTGATTAGGGAAGCTATTTGTGCCTAATTAAGATTTTTATTTTTTATTTTTTATTTTTTGGTCTGTAAAATATTGTATGGCTAGGTCTTGCACCGATCATCATAGGTTAATTATTTTTTCAAGCTTTAAAAACACCTATATAAATTTAATTCTTATCAACTATCTTAACTTAACGACGATTAATATCTCTTTTCTCTGAGAAAATACTTAACTTATTAAGGGCCGTTTGAAAAGTTTTAAAAGTAATTTTTTTGAGTTTTCGATTTATGAAAAGTAATAGTATTAATATCTGGTACAATTTTTAAAATCAAAGTGCAGCTTTCTGAGAAACTATTTAGAAGTTTATAGAGAAGTTAAAAAATGATTTCTCTTATAATACTACTAATTTTATCACAATTCTATAAAATAAGCACTTTTAAAACTAAAAATCCAAATACAAAATAATTTATTTATAAACTATTTTTAATATAATTATTTATTATTTAAGTTATTTTTTAAAAAAAATTTAATTAAACTGTTTACCCAAACTGAACCTAATACATTTTTGTTTTAGTGTGTTAGCTTAGCTCCTTTATTAATTACTGAGAAACTTAATTAAAGAGATTATTGGACATTCAAAAGAATTGAAGACCACATACTTTATTGCAGAAATTTTAAAAAAATAATAATATAAAATTATTTTATTTAATTTAGCATCTATAATTTTATATATATATATCTAAAATTATATATTTATTATATCTAATATTATGTATTATTTTAAAAATAATTAATAAATATAAAATAAGACAATTCTAAATTTTTGACTTTATTGTATCTGATCATGAAATAATAATAGCATATAAATTAAAAAAAAAGAAATAAAAAATCCAGTGTGCAACTGGTTAGCACACAAAAACAAAAGCTACAATGAATTATTGAATAAAAAGTATGTACTTAACACATACAACTAATAGATGCATGTGTTTGTTATCTCATCATAAAGTGATGAATTATTTTCGTTAAAATTTTTCACTCGCAACTTTTTTTGTCTATGTCAGAAAAAAAGTAGTGATGGGTATATGTGAATGCTAAAGTGCCATTCCAGAACTATATATGCAGCATATATGTCAGTGAAAATTAAATAAATATATAAAATAATAATAATAATAATAATAAAGAAAATGTTAGGAAGACAATGGCTTTATTAAACAATATGAACAACCACTAATTAAATAGAAACACATTACATCTCCAATTTAATCTTCTAAATTTTAATATTAAAATAACCATCCGTACATTAATAAAATGAACATCCGATATATTTATTGTTTTATATTTTCATTATACTTTTCCTAATAATAATAATGGTTGGATAGCACTTACATATATGGATACAGTCCCATGCATGTTGCAATGTCCCATTTCAACTAATTAATCAACTGCCATGTTGATGCCATTATCTCAATCTGCTTTCATATTACACATGTTTCAGCTATCCACATATATGCTTCAATGGAGTTAGTTTTACAAATGATTTCTTTGAAACCATAATTCCAAGCCAAACAAAGGTCACACAAGATGGCCTACAATTCGCACCAAACAATGTCACCCTGGAAGCATGTCAGAGCAGTTCTTGATCCAATTTTTTAAGTGATCCCAAAAAATACACCCAAAATCAGCCACACGTTGATATTCCAAGACACTAGCATCATAATTAAATTTAATCATGGAGGCAAGGGGGAGAAATCCAGAAAAAAGGAGATGAATTCGGATTATAATCCTTTGCTTTGGGCTTTATTAAATGAACCACCTTTGAAGTATTTCAAGAATCATCAGTATTAAAAATGTTATTATTATGAACACCATCGAATTTACTAAAAAAATTCATCGGTAACTTATTTATTATTGGATTTAGTAGCAGAATAAATCTAACAGTATAAACCTCACTAATAACTATTTATCAGTGGATTTTCTCGTCTGTTGCTAATTATCGGCAGATTTAGCGGCGAATATGAACTTTTAAATTGTAAAATTCTGGAGCTTGTTACCGTCAGATTTTTTTCCCGATAAATCTAAAGGTAATATATTATTTATTATTAATAATTAAATTAATAGTTACCGACGAATTTAACCGATAGTAAATTCGATAGTAAACTTAAATTTTAATTATTTTTAAAATTTTGTTTGAAAATTTAATATATAATTGTAAATATTTAAATTTAATAATCTCTAAACTAACAAAAGTTAAAGTTTTGTATTTTTTTATAATAATTTATCTATAATATTTAGTTGAAATTTCACAAACAAATTTAAATATCAAAGTTTATCAATAAAAAAAAGAATTCAATTAAGCAAAAATATCAAATTTAAAATGTCCCAAATCCTCATTACAAAAGTTGAACAAAATGGTATAAAATTAGTCAACAACTTGTTATGAATCTACAAAAAGAAAGAAGGATATCAATTATTATGAAAAACAATACTAATTGATCATATCAGATTTCACTGTCAAATTGAGTAAATAGACAACATAGACAACGGCAAAAAAGTTGCTGACGATTATTCAAAATGAGAAATATTACCTTGTCACTATAGGATGAAGTGTGGTCTAGACTTAAAATGAGTCATATTCAATTTAAAATGATGTCACATCACAGTAAAACTAAGCAAGTGTATACAAAAAATTAGTCATCAAATTTTTTTCTTTTACCCATTTCTATTGTTCAATACTCAAGAAAATTAAGATTTACAAAATTGTCAGCATATTAAAAAAATGACTGTATATTATCAATAGTATATGACTTACCTAGAACACACATATGAGTGCTATAACCACACATTTAATAATGTATATGGTTGTTGTGAAAATACGAGCAGCATCAAACATTATTTCAAGTTGTTGTGTAGGTCCAAGAACAAAGGCTGTGCTGCTGGATATACAAAAGAAAAATTAGGAAGTGCATTGAACTGAATCCAATTTAGAAAAAAAAATTAATTCTTAAACAACCAGAAATCTGAGAAAAATCTGAATCTACCTTTTCACTGCTAATATATTTTCCAAAGTAAATAATAATGCAAATTTAATGGGTATGGCAAAAATAATCATTGACTGCAAAATAGAAAGAAAAAATAAAAGATAAATAAAAAATAAAATCTCATATGTTAAGTTCTCAATATTTGACTTGAGGTTCATATTGTACAGAAATTGAAGAAAAAAAACTAAAAATAATTAGTCACATGAAAATAGAAAAATTTATCACTTAAAAAATATAATTATTTTTTACATTATGTATAAGCTTGAATGAAAAGTAAATATTTTATTGATTCTTGGCTCTAGTTCGTGATGTTTCTAAGATCAATTAATGGATCTTTATTACTATAAAGTTTTGAGTTAGAGTAACATAAAAACAAGAAGAAAAACATTCTTTGAGGGTGGTCAAGAGATCCTTATTCTCAGATACAGGTGTTATCTGATAAACGAAAAATACTACTAAAATAACTAGAATAGTAATGAAATAATAAAATATAATATTAAATGCTGTTATGCTTCCAATAGTTTGAAAAAGCTTTGCACTTTAACTATTCTGTTTCTAATATCTTAAATTGGACAAAAGTTATTTATATACTTTCTTTCTCAGTAAATTTATACTTGGTGAAATAAAAACATACAAACAAGGCAAGTAAAATACATAAATACCGCAAAACAAATATAAAAGTAGCACACAATTTCTCTTATGGTCTTACTAGTAATATGCAAGCAAGACCAGCAATCAAACAAGCTACAAATCTGTAAATTCTTTGCTTTGTTAAGACATAAAAACAGAAAAAATGTTAGAGCTAAAAGATCAAAATAAATTTAGCCAATAACTGAAGTAGCCGCAGACAGAGAAACCAAAGCCAGAGGTGGAACTGAATGGTTGTTCAAAAAAGAGGTTATGACAAAAATGGGTTAGGAATTTTTATTTAAAAAATGAAAACACGACGGAATAGGAAGATGGATGAGGGCAGCCTACCTGGACGATGGAGGAGAGACACAATTCCGGTAACAGAGGGAGTGGCAGCAGCAGCTCTTTCAACAGTGGTAGAGACAGAGGGAGCAACTCCATTTGAGGTAACAAAACACGATACAAGTGACTTAACACAGACTTTGGAGGAGAATGGTGGTGGGCAGGGCTGGCAGAGGGTGGCCGGAGGGGCTGCCAGAGGTAGTTGCAGGGGAGAGAGAAGAGAGAGGAGAATGGGGGAGAGAGAAAAGTGTTCTCGAAAGTGAGGGGAGAAGACTGCGCATTTTGAATTTAGATCAGATTTACCGTCAGATTTATTGGTGGATAAATCCGACGGTAATGCATTGCATATGACCAAAATGCAGCATTCCATTAATTGAACTTTACTGGCGGATTTATTCGGCGGTAATTCTAACGGTAATGCTCGTGCTAATTTTTCTTTTTTTCCCTCCAAATATTACCGGCGGATTTATCGTTGGAAAATCTAATATGGCGGTAACTTTTTTATCCTTCGAATTTATTGCTATATCCTCCGGTAAATCCTCCGTTAAATCTGCCACTAATGTCTGATGCTAATTCCGATGGTATTCAACGTTTTCTTGTAGTGAACGGTGTTACCCTATCAGTCGGCAACACATTCTGAATCCCAAGACACATAAAAAGCTTAATCTTTTCTAGAACTCACAGACGCCAAAGCCAGAGGTAATTGTCATTAGGATTTTAGTGAGTAAGATTTTGCAAAAGCTAATCATAACCACTTTTAGCTGAGTAAACCTTTGTGCTTGAATTTCTCCCCACCCATCTAGGACCGAAATCACCATGCAAGGCTGGTTGGATGAAAGACAACTTGGCTTTAAATTCATTGTCGATAGGAGTGCATAAAATATTCCAATCCTAATGGTCTCGAGACTATACATCCTCCATCTTCAGGTTTGTATCAGAGATGTGAACAAAAGAATAAGCTCAATTAGACACTCATCCAAGTGCCATAAACTGACCACAAAGATTGAGAAAGAGACCCGGTGCTCTAAGATAATCCCTTCTACATCCTTTCTTTACAATGTTGCGCCAAATACGCGAAGCATTACTAGTGGCTACGGGATCCACCATCAAAGCATCGGGAGTATATTTAGCTTACTCACCCAGAGTTTATGGAGATTATGCAGGAACTGCAACAAAAATTTGCCCATCAAAGTCAAGTTCACACACTTCGTGTCTTTAACACCCAAGCCACTAAATTTGTGGGGATTAATTAATAACTTTCTCCCATTTAACTAAGTGAAGACACCACTCATTAATTTTTCCTTTTCAAAAATTTTTTTTCATAACATCAATTTTATTGCAGAGAGAAGTAAAAAAGAGAGAAACTTGCATATGATAAATAGGTAAAGCAGAAGCAAATGATTTAATTAAACAAAGTCTACCTACTTTGTTGAGGAGTATTTCCTTTCAATTTGTCAATCTAGACTTGATTCGATTCAAAATATCCAAAAAAAATGTTTTTGAAGTTCTAGATGTCCAATGTTGACATCTAATTATTTTTTCAAATCATTAGTCAACCTAATATGAGAAATTCTCGTTAGAACCCATCTTCTACTATTAGAAATATTCTTGAAACAAACTGCTTTAGATTTTTCAAGGTTAACTTTCATATCGAATGTCTTGTAAAAAAGTTACATAGTTTTCATGACATTCTGAATTTAAGTTTTGCTAATATTACAGAACAAGAACAAGAAAAGATCATCCACAAACATAAGATGAGACACACGCAAATTTTTTCGAAAAACCGCCACACCCTCCATCTATCATAGCCAATTTGAATTTCAATAAAAGTGGCTAATCACTTCATACAAAGAACAAAAAAATAAGGTGAGATATAATCTCCTATCTCACCTCTCACCTCTTCTAAAGCTGAAACCCCTCCAACTTAGTCCCATTGCACATGATGGAATGAAATTCAAACTCTAAATCTCTTAATTAAGAGACTTAATAATAAAACACCAGATTATATTCATGTATTAAAAACTTTGAAAAATAACTATCAATTAAAATCACATTTTCTTATCATTTGTACTCACATGAATTATGATTATCATTTTTGCAATCCCCTTTATTTTCCTCTCAATAATAATAATAATAATAATAATAATAATAATAATAATAATAATAATAATAATAATAATAGTGAAGCCAAGGAAACGACTTTTGTGGTCGAGGCAATTATTAATGAGAGAGCTCTATCTTGTGATAAAGATTATCTATCTAGGGTCCTCCATCTATATCTATCCTAAATTCAGAGCAGAAAAATGATTGGTATTTAATTTCATGGTGTTAATGTCAGGTCAAACATAAAAGACATTGTACCTCAAAAAAAAAAAAAAAGATAATTGAAATTAGAATTTGCATTATTTAGTTCCAAGCAAAGTAAATCAATAAATAAAATAGAAGTTGTGTTGATTGTGACGAAAGATAGGCCACAGTGTTAGAGCATATTGGAGACATTAATGCACAATTTAAAACTAATTTTATAAAAGGGCCTTTACTATTATTATTATTATTATTATTATTATTATTATTATTATTATTATTATTATTATTATTATTATTATTATTAAGATAAAGTATATTTTTTTGTAAATATTTATAATAATTTTTTTAAATTCTCATAATATTTAATTTTATTCTTAATATTTTGATTTATGTCAAAATTATTCTTAGATATTAATTTCATAAAAAACATTAAGAATAAAATAAAAAAATATCTAAAAATAGTTTTGATACAAATTAAAATTGTTAGGAATAAAATTGAATGAATAAAAAATCTAAAAAAAATTGAATAAAATTAGATGTTAGAAATATTTTTTAAGAAAATCACAAACATTAAAGATACAAAAACATACTTTATTATTATTATTATTATTATTATTATTATTAGAAAGGGGTTAGTAGTAGTAGTAGTGGAGTAAGGTTTGGCAACTAAAACTGATGTAGGCAAAGCAAATTAAGTGTGCCCAGTTTGACAAACTCATAGATTCTCTAGGTTGAGACAGTGCATATTGTTCTGATTGACAATCTCACCCTGTCCACATGAAAAAATCATATAAATATATAAAAGTTTAAAATATCTTAGCTTTAAAGCCTTTGGTGGGACATTAGGCAGAATCTAAAACATAATGTCATATTGTGCTGGTAATTAATTAAACAATTCTAAAGAAGAAACAAACAGGAAAGTTGTGTTAATCATTCACAAATTTATCATTTTTTGTTGTTAGGCTCAACAAACATGGTAATCAAGTTATATTAGTTATTTTGATTTTGAGCAAGATTCCTTTATTGTAGCTATTAGGTTAAAAGTTAAAAGTTAAAACAACAAACATTGGCATCATGTCAATAATTAACTTAAAAGCCTATGAGTTGTTCTTATTCACATATATTTGAAGACAATTTTATGTCTTGGTGATTTTCCAGTCTTATCCATTTTATTTATCTTTTTTACATCAACTTCTTCGATTAAGCAAAAAAAAAAAAAATTTGACATGTACTATTGAACATGATGATTAGGGCCGTCAAAATAGGCTAAATTTATCGGGTCAGTCTGTTTATCTTTTAAAATGAGCGGATTTTGTCTCCAAAATTAAGTCTGTTTAAATTTCAGCTTAAACAGGTTGAGTTCGATTAACCCGAAAAAAATGACGGGTTAAACGGGCTAGTCCACAGGTTAAACGGGTTGTTTGTTTAATTTTTTTAAATATTTTTTAAGAAAAAGTAGCACTTTTTGTCGATATTTTCTTCGATTCGACCCGAAAATTTGATCTATCAACTAAAAAAATATTATTTTTAAAAGTTTTTTACCTAAAAGTAATATTTTTTGTCAAAATATTTTTTAAAAAATAAAATAAAAAGATAAACAGATTGATCCATTTAACCTACGGGCTAACCATAAACAGTCCGGATTAAAAAATTATGGCCCGCAAATAAAGTGAGTTTAAACGGTCCAACCCATTTAACCCACAGATTTAATAGGTCGAACCTAAATGGGCCGTACTAGCCCGTTTAACAACCCTAATGATGATCATTTAGTCATCAGTGGTTCATATATTTTCTTTATTCATGTCACTATTTATTTATTTTTCATGTTATTAATTTGATCATCTAAAATATTATTGTTCATTATATGTGTTAGAATTTATGATGATAACTCAAGAATAAATATTAAATATCATTGTGTTGTATCTATGTAAAGAGTGTTTTGATACAATTTAATCATAACAACAAAATCAATCTAATATCAAATTAAATAAACATAAAATTAATCAGAAATATACTTAGATACTATATTAATATATAATACCTTAAATATATTTAAATAATATGAAACAAGAAATTCCTTCAAATGTACTACAATATATATAGACATATATAGTACAAATCCAGATAAAAAAAGAGAATAAGGTGCAACAAAACAAAGTGTATATTTCAGTTTCTGATCATAAAAATCAGGGAGGGGCAGGAAAAGAGAGAGATTAATCATTTCAACCATAATTTTACAAAAATGATTAGATACCGACATTGCATTAAGTACCCTTTTTTCCCCTCTTTCTTAGAAAGGAAGTGATATGAACCTAAATCATTGAATATTATAAAAAAAGATGCTAAAGGGTTTTTATAGAAATTTGCAAGCCAGAAAGCCCAATATTCTGGGTTTGTGGTTGCTTGAAAATTGAAACATGAAATGAATCAATAGATTGATGCAAGATCTCTATAAGATTACTGGGTCCAAAAATTATACATATTTGGAATCTTATAACAGTAATGAGACCCCCCAAAAGATGGGGTAGTACACAATGAGATTAATTAGGACCATTTTTTTTCTCTAATCATGTTAATAAAGGTTACCATACCTTATATCAAATTAATTGATGGCCCAAAAACGAATCCAAACACTTTCCTTTCTTGTGTAAATGAGAATCATTTTGACATGAACAATTAAGAATTTGGAAAATAATCAACCAAAGTCTAGCTTTTGGATAGCAATGAACTTGAACTACTTCTCTATTATGAAGGAAGACCAAAAAAAGTACCCTTTATGGGACATGGTTGATGCTCCCATAACTAATATTGTCACATCAAATTGAAACACTTTTTCTACGTAAAGGCCAAGATAGTTGAGATTCCAAATGCAATGTTCTTGCTAAAAATAATCAAAATTTTATATTCATATGGGTTTATTCGCGATGTAGTAATAGTGTAAAAAATTTTATACAATCATCTCATTAGATTTTTTCGCGTGAAAAATTCTTAACAGAATGACAATGTAAAACTTTTTCATAGAGTAAAAATTTGTTTGCAATGTGTACTATAATTAAACCCGTTTGAATTAGTTGAGTGGTTAACACATTTGTCTACTTAAATTAGTGTCAGGAGTTTGATGTTAGCCTTGCATATGTAACAACTCATTGATTAAGAACAAATCCTTAATCAAATTTAAATTCATAACAGATTAATCATTGACCTGTCGAGTTAAAAATATTGTGAGAAGTCATATTCATATAAGAATTATGAGACCGTAACAATTTATATGGTTGTGTGACAAATATGGCATAATTTGGTAGGGTACGTAAATCAAATCATGATCAATATAATTAGAGCTCTAGCAACAAATGGTTAATTAATGGTCTATCCTTTTCTCTCTTTTTTTTTTTAAATATAAAGCATTTTGCTGATTAACCACTGTTCTCTTATTCCAAGCTGTGCATTGAGATAAGAACAAATTTTCAGATCATATGCATGAATCATGGAATGTTGTAGAATTTTGCATAGAAGTAAAGGTAACTGCTATACAGAATAAGCACTTTATGGTTGATCATATGATAGACACAGATGCCTTAATTATTTTTTACCATTTTCACTGTTTTTTAAAAACAAGCAACTTTTGTTAAAAGGGAATGATAATTATTGATTGCCAATAGTTCTTGGATTATCTTTCTTTCTTTCTTGCTTTCTCTCATCACAAACATTCTGGTGTCTTCTATAGTCTCCTCATCAATGTCTTAGGAACCAAACCCAATCAAACCAGTTTTTATCATTAACTGAGGTCAGAAACAATGATTAATAGTTCTATCATTATTGGGTATAACAAATAACTTGCATTCAGATACTTAAATTTGTTGAACTTTTAAAATAGTTAAACATTTCTGCTATTGGAATAATGTGTACAACTTATATATATAGTAGATTGGTATTAGTACATGTTGTTAGAGAACAAAATTAATTAGGATCTGATTTAGCATTAGCTTAATTTTCGGGTTAGTTTTAGTTTATGCTCTGCAGTAAATCAATTACTATGGTAAACACTTTCAGTTACAATTATAGTTTTTATCTGTCTTAGTAGATCCTCAGTTATCAATGGTTTCTGCTTCTTCCTGCCAGCATTGGTTTTCATTGCTCAACCAAAACTTAATGCTCTTAATTGAGCATATGTAACAAGAATGAAGTACAGATCATGATGCATAGATTACAGAGATGGAATTCTTTGATCTTTCACATAATCATGTATAACCTCTTCATTCTGTGTTCTTGTGCTTTACCCTATGAATATCAATGGAAGTAAATACAAGAATCCATGGTCATATTTTCAAGGACAAAACAAGATGGACCTTACTTGCCTTTTAGCTCATAACCACCATTGCTATGTCACCTCATAAAGACAAACAAGGGCCCTTAATTTGCTTTCTGGCCTGCTGTTCAAAATTATTAAAGTTCTAAGCAAACTATGATCAGTAAAGTGGTAGTACAACATTGGATAAGATGACCGTTGATGCTTCTGCTGACCCTTATGGCAAAGTGATCGGTGGCCAGTGGCGGCGATAAAATTATCTGCTGCTGTACCATGTCCAACTAACTTCTCAACAGAAAGTATTCTCCCAAAAAAAATCAAACTTCAAAATATACAAGTTGTATACACTTCCTTGTCACATGTTAAACAAGGTAGCTAGACAGAGGACCCTGGCTGAGATATCCGGAACAGCTGCCAAGCGATGTAGGACCAAGCGGTAGCGCTGATTCAAACAGTAAATTACTGTCATTCGCCAGAGTAAATTGCCAGAATTGTTGGTTATACATTATTATGCAACTCAAGGTTGGAGCAGTCTCAACTTTTAGTGCACAACTCAGATACATAATTGCCAGAAAGAACTAAAAGAAAATGAAGATCTTCAACTATAAAAGGTTCTTACTGATCAAATTATTATAAGAGGCCCAAAAATACAATTATTATTTACTGAGACATGGTCCTAAAGATCATAAAAAACAAAAGACATAACCCTTTTTCCATATGAATGCTGACGGGGATTGTCCTATATTTGGTCCATGCACTCAAATAGGTCCTTGTCCTAGTTTGGACTAGATCCTAATTCATTTATAAAACATGTTAGACACCAAGGTGACCACTTTTTACAGTGTCAAAGCCTTTTTTAGGCTTTTGCATGCCAACTTGTATAACTAAACAATGCATATTATATTAGTATTCTTATACTCATATATAATGCATTATTTATTTGATTTAGAAAGTTAAATGTTGAAATTGTAAATTTGTTTGAAGGTCCTAGATCTTTTAATAGACTTTTAGGTCAATACCTGATCTTAAAAATGATCACTCTAGGCTTTAAAAAAGGCCCTATATTAAGCATATAGGCAAGGCCTAAGCCATCTATTTGAAATCAAGAGGCCTGTTTAAGACAACCTAGCTTATTTTCACCCCTTGGATAGAATTATTTTTTTTTTTGGGTTCGGTAATAAAAAGTGAGGTGGAAACAAAAAAAGAGAGAAAAACTATAAGAAAGATTGAAGATAAAGGATGCAAACTTTTAAAAACACACTACTTTTGCAGGAGAGACCTTGATTTCATAAACACTGAAAAGAAAAAGCCATATGAAAGATGGAGAGAGACAATGCATCTCTTTAACCATACATAATACATTACTTTTGGAGGAAGGACCAAATTTTGATATCCCCATATCAGAGATTCAGAGTATACTTGAAAAAAAAAATCAACAAATGATGTTTGGTTCTAATCACCAAGCAACAAGCGGAAAAAAAAAATCATGAGAACTAACCCGACAGATGTTGATGGAGTTGTCCACAGTATTGCATAAAAGCCATGCAGATTCAATGTAGGCAACCCAAACCTGTTATCCTACAAATAAATGAAATAATTAGGATACTCGAATAAAAAATACACTTTAACATGCTTATTCACTAATTAAGTAATGAAGAGTTTTTTTTTTTTGGTTGAGTTTTTTTTTTCCTTGAACGTTTTGTCTTTAATCAATCTTAAGATCACTTAATGGCATGAATCCAAACAGATCATTTTCAAAACTTCTGACACTAACAATGCTACAGTTCCTGACATGGTTAAAACTTAGGAAGTCTATTAGCCAGAGATCCAAAATGTAATTGTGAAGGCAAATTTATCTTATATTTTTATATTGACAGTAATCCAATCCATTTAGAAGCTTCGCATTTTAATTTGGAGAGGAGGAAAAGGGGGAGGGATATAATCTTCTTATTGTATTGAGAATCAGTGAGAAAGTTTCTAATAAGACACCCTTTTTCCTCCTAAATCTAAACCCACTATCACATTTCTCCCCAAAACTCTGAATTATCTTCCAATAAACAGTTCAGGGTGTTAATACATTTGAAAAAATCTCTCTTTTTTGTTCTGTTACAAATTCATACACAATCTGCCGATTAGAGTGCCACCACAAGTCCACAAAGAAGGAAGTTGGCCCTAATTTAGACATCTGGTAAATCCAGTCTTACTGGTGCAACCGCAACATTGATGTAGGAATCAAGTAGTGTATTTTGTTCAGAGCTCATGACAATCACAGAGAAGACGAATAAGATGATATTCTAAGAATGAGAATAGTTTTTGTTCCAAGACGGGTCTGTGAAAAGTTAGATGTTTGAACTTCTAGCTCCTTTCAAAATCAGGCTGATTGGTGACAGATCTCACCCACGACCACTTATGATCTTTTGTATTGACTGGGTTCTTTGCACTCGCTATATCATCCAATGGAATATATGCATAGTTTCCATTAATAAGACCAGCTACGAATCCAGTATACCCTGCCATAATACCATGAATTGCAGAGTGCGCTAGAAGTGTGCAGTACAAATTATCAGTGGCATTTGCAGCAACAGCACGAATCATGTATGTAGGATCTATGTACTTCACCGTAAATAACTCATCCGGGTGCTCCCTCGCCCACCACTTGTTTAGCTCTGATTTCAGCCACACACCAACATCCAAGAACACTGGATTGCCAGATTCATCCTTTTCTTGCTTCTGTGAATCGGTTCTGGGTATTATATCCTGGCCAGCACCCTCAGCAACCACAAGCACCGCATGCCCATTTGCCTTCAGTCGCTTGTCGAGAAATTCGAAAAGTCCTCCTTTTCCTTCCAAGAAAAAGTCTACCTCAGGAATTAGGCAGCAATCGACATCACGGCTGCTAAGTGTTGCATATAAAGCTATGTGCCCTGTACTTCGACCCATCAGCTTTACCAGGCCTATCCCGTTAACCGCACTCACAGCCTCTACATGAGCGGCACTTATTGCTTGCTGAGCCATTTCAACTGCTGTTTGGAATCCAAAAGATCTGTCAATTATTCCCACATCATTATCCACGGTCTTAGGAATTCCAACAACTGCAACATTCAGTTTGCGACGTCTAATTTCATCAAATATCTTCACAGCTCCTCGCATAGTCCCATCGCCACCTATAATGTACACCTGTTGATGTGCCCAGTGAATTAGTTCTTCAGAAATACTGGATGCCTTATTATGTATGCTATATAGCCACCTTATGTGAGAAGAAAAAATAAATTTAAGAGGGCTTGCTATCTAAATTCTAAATTACCTGAATCCTACTAAAGCTTAAGAAGATAAGGAAAAACTTTTTGTTGCGAACTTGCGATCTTCGGAAGAGTGGTTAAAGCCAAAACACGAGTTAACAATAAGCAAATCAAGTCTAGAAATGATTACATTGGAAATCTCCAATCTCACACATAGAAAGTCGGGGAAATTCAATCTTATTGATTTCAAGTGCATTCAGTTCAGAAATATCCATGATATATTAGATTAGTTTAAAATCAGTTTAACAATCACAATCCTCTAATAGACAATTTAATCGTGTTAGACTAATATGTCAGTTTAATAGTTAGAGCCATTTCTTATGAACCAGCCTTGAACAAGCCACTTATTATTTCACATAATTTTGTTGATCAACTTTCCTAGGATCATTTCAAGGCATGTAAATCAAGCACAATGACATCTTACAATTTATAAATTTCGGTTTCATGATGAAGGGGAAAATACGAAAACAAAAAGTAAAACTGTGACAGACGCCATGTTAAAAATAGAAAAATTAAGTCAACCATATAGAAGACAGCCTGCAAATAAATGATCCAGTCGAACATGAAAAGCAGAATACAGTATTTTTGTGGCTACACAATAAAATCAGACGGATTCACGATTGTATTTATGAACAAACAAGGTGAAATTCAGTACACAGACCATGCTGGGTAGGCAACAGATTGGATAAGAACCAAGGACCTTCTGATCCTTCAAGAAATCCTGCTAAAACAGAACGCACCTTATTCCAAATGGTAGTTTGCTCTTATTATCATTTAAAACAATAAAAAACAAGTGAACTCTGTTCAGACCCCCTAACATGTCTGTTGCATAATGGATTGCAGTGTGAGAATAGATCTATAATTTCTATTAAAGCAACACTCTGTTTGTGCAGATAATAAAGCATATAAAACATCTCTTGAGGACATGAATAACTTTCTCTAACCTTCAACTATGGATACCATCCATAATAATTACCAGGGAAAAAAATATTGATTACACAGTCACAGTATACAAATGCCACAAAATCTAATATAATGTTGGAAAATTGGATACTTACATGAAATAATGGATCGTCATCACAGCAAAACCACCAATAAAATGGGTTCAACATGATGAACATCAGGAATCTAAATGCCAATTTGAATTTATTGTGTTAATCTGATAAGGAGGCCTTCGATATGCTTTTCCGCCTCTTCAATAGCCCATCCATTAACTTGAAATAAGCAGATTTATGCAAACTAACTCCTTTCTGCTCTGATTCTTGAAATAGTTTCATTGCCTCTTTGTACTTCCCTTGAGTACAAAAATTAGTTATCTGTTCTGAGTAATCCATGTCGCCTGAACCAAGCATTTGTGAAGTGTCTTCACTTATCATATTTGGACTTGTCTCTAGGAGTTTTGACATGAATTTCTTTGCTTCCTCAGTTCTCCCAGCATGAGTAAGTGCACCAATGATGGCAGTATAAGTATATCGGTCCGGCCCCAATTTTTTCTTCTCCATCTCAGTCATGAGGTCAAATGCTTCATCAAGTTTCGCTTCTTTGCAAAGGACGGAAATCAACGTGTTGTACGTAACTGCATCAACGGGCTTACCTTTAGTGATCCATGTGTTAAATAAATTAAAGGCCTTCTCGAACATACCATTTTTGCAAAGCCCTCGAAGAAGAATGTTACATGTAATAACATCCGGCTTGAATGAGTTCTCAACCATTCTGTTATAGAACAAGAATGCTTTCTCCACTGCTCCCTCCCAGCAGTAACCATGAATAATTATGTTACACGTAGCTTCATTGGGGGCCAAACCTTTATCTAAAAGCTCATTCAATTTATCTACAGCCTGATCAGTTTTTAAGGAATGGCACAACCCCCTAATTATAGTGTTATAAGTGACAACACTAGGAATGATCCCCTTCTCCTTCATCTCATCCCAAAGCTTCAGAGCTTTGTTTGTTTGTTCATTTTTAAAGTATCCCATGATTAGAGTTCCATAGGTTACCTCATCGAGAATATAACCTCGCTTTGCAGCCTTCACAGTCAACTCGTATGCCTCTTTGAGCAGCTTCTCCACGCACAATCTGTGCACTATAGTGTTCAGAGTAAAAGTATCCATCTTTAAACCTTTCCTCCCCATTTCATCCATCATCTTAAAAGCTTCTCCCAGATTTCCTGCTTTACAATAACCATTGATCATAGTATTATAAGTAAAACAGTCCGGTGAAAACCCACTCTCCACCATCTTTGCCACGACACAGCCGGCTTCATCCATCTTACCTTCCTTACAGTACCACTTCACCATTATATTGTGAGTCACCGCGTTCGGCTTGACTCCCTTTCCCTTCATTTCCTCAACCAACTTGAATGCCTCCACACTCCCCCGCCACTGAAAACACCCGTCAATCAGAGTATTGTAGGTAACCTCATCCGGCATCACCCTCAGGCTCTCCATATCATCCCTTAGGCTAATCGCCTCCTTGACCTTCCCCTTGTCGCACAAACCCCTCATGATTGTATTATAAGTCCAAATATCCGGTACCATGTCGTTTGCTCTCATCAACTCGACAACCTCGGCAGCCTCCTTCAACCACCTCAACTTACAATAGCCATGAACCAAGATATTATAGGTGTTCCTATTTGGGGAAACCCCGCTACCTTTCATCTCTAGCAAAACCTCCCTAACCTTACTCAATTGGCCCTTCCTACACAATGCATCAAGAATAGTATTGTAAGTGATATTATCAGGAGAACAAGCAAAATCAGTCATTTGGTTCATGAAGCTAAGAGCATCATTAAAATTATTATCAAGACAAGAACCATGGATCAAGATGTTGAAGGTGGTGGTGTTTGGTGTTATACCGAGCTTAAGGAAATCGTTAAAGACTTGCTTGGAGAGGTGAATGGAGTGAGAGGAATGAGGGTGGCGGCGGACGAGGGAGGAGAGGAGGGAGTGGCAGGTGAGGAGGTTGGGTTTAATACGGAGGCGCTTCATCTTGTTGAAGAGCTGGAAGGCGAGGTCGGGGTGGTCGGAGAGGGCGTAGGCGGAGAGGGAGGTGTCGAGGAGTGGCTGCGGGAGGCGGGGGCGGCGGACGAGGACCTGGTGGAGGGAGTGGCGGGGGTGGTCGGAGGAGATGAAGTTGAGGAGGAGGGAGCGGGCGGAGGAGTAGCGGCGGTGGACGAGGAGGCCGGGTAGGAGGGCGAGGAGGGGCTCAGGGGAGGAGGAGAGAGAAGGGTGGGGAGAGTGGCGGAGGATGTGGAAGAAGGAAAGGAGGGTGGCGGAGTGGGTGCGATGGAGTTGGGTGGAGGAGAGGACGGAAAGCACCGTGGGGAGGGTGAGATTTTGGATTAAGGGTTTGAGCGCGGTGTGGGGGTCACGGTGGCTGGTGAGGATGGTGGTCACCGTTTTCAGCAGCTGAGCTTCCGATGAAGCTGCGGCGGCTGCGTCGGTGGTGGTGGTCATTTTTATCGCATTAGGGTTTAGGGTTGTAATCAGCTAAACGGGGAAAGAGCTGCTTCCCTTATTTTATTATTCAATTTAATTTTTTTTTATTACTTTATCTCTTAAATAAAAACAGTGCAATTTAACAATCTACATCTTATCAAGTTTTAATTACTAAATCAATGGTTCACCCAAAAAAATTATTAAATCAATTTATAATTTCTATTTAATTAGACAGTAATTTTTTAGCTTAATTTTGATATAAAATTGTCCCGTCATATTCGTCGACTAATATAAAATATGATTATTTTTGTTAATATAGTATTACATACTTAGATATACGCATAAAATTATTTTATATTAACAATATATTAAAATTACTTTATTTTTATGTTAAATTTTAATAAAAAATTAGTAGTAATATTCCAACTCAATTTTCAAATATTTTTTAGTTAGACAACTTAATATTCAACAAATTTTAATTGTCAAATTAATTTTTAATAGTTTGTTTTATTATATATATATCAATTTTTGGATCAAATTTTGATAAAATGATAAATAAATCCATCTTTATTATTATTATTATTATTATTATTATTATTATTATTATTATTATTATTTAATAAATACATAAAAATTTTAAAATTTTAAAAATTTAAAGTTTATTTTTAGAGTAAATTTTCATAATGATCCACTCAATGTGATATTTGAGATCCCAATTTTACCATTATAGTCTCTCAGATATAACTTTAAACACTATAATAGGGGTGTTCGCGGTGCAGATTGGTTCGGTTTTTGAGAAAAATGTCATCCGATCCGATCGTTTAATTAAACTGTAATTCAGTTTGGTTCGGTTTTTTTGTCGAAACCATCCAAACCAAACTAAACCAATTAAAATCGGTTTGGTTTAATTTGGTTTGTTCGGTTTTTTCAATCAATTCAAAAAAAATACTACAATACTATTATAAATTACCAAAGTTGCAAGATCAAATTAGAAAGAACAAAACCAAACTAATTCATTGAATGGCATTACTATAACAACACAAATACACAATCCACATCATTGACGAAACTTAACTTTCTTTTCAAGTTAATCATTCTCTAAGAACATAAATTCTTTTCTGGAGTCCTACTCTGTCTGCACAAAGATGTGGTACACAAGTATCCATATTTGCTCAACACACTTTCTATTTTTGAATTATTGCTAACAAAACTTTAAACAGATGCCATATTTAACATAGTACCTATAGAATGGAAATCTATGGAGTCGGCTATTGGACGTCCTTGATGCTCTGGCACAGCAATTGCTTCTTCAAATTTAAGTTTCATAACAGCTTTTTCACACTCCTTCAATTTCTTTGATGCATCAGTGTCATTTGGGCACATTTTCTTGACCTATTTTAATATAAGAAAATCAGATCAAACACATTTGGACAGTATATGCTAAATAATATCATAAGTGAGGTAATCAAAGTTGTTATGAAAGGGCAGATCAAATAAATAAGAGAATTGCATGACTTTAAAGATCTCACAAACAACAACAAACAAAAAGAAATATTATTTTAGAAACATGAAAAATGAAAGCAATGAGTACCAACCTGTATGTATTCAGCATTGTAGCAATACCACAGTTTTATATTTAAATGAGCCATGACCTGCAACCTTTTTAAGAAAACAGACATTTATAATTGCATATAATTACCTGCTGAAGATCTTTTAGAGCCTCCTTGAATTTTCCCATAGCAAGATGAGCTGCACCTCGCCTATAATACCCCTATAACAAGTAACTATAATCAGCACACAGAAGTTTTGGTAGATAACTAAATGCAAGCAAACCTAAAGTTCTAGGAAGTGAAGCACTTGATCATGTCACAGGCGAATCTTCAGCATCGTCTCTTAGGACCCATTCTAGGGATTACCTTATTCAAACAATGTTAAAATTCTACAACTAACATAGTCCAATACTCCAATCAGAAAGGATCCACACACATAGACCACTACAACCTTTATTTAAAGTGCACTTGATTTTATGATTAATTTGACCAATTATTTCAAAAACAAGATTACAACATTGACCATTTTACTTGTCAACCAGAAATTTACTTAACAGGCCTATCATTAAGATCTATGAAAAGCACATACGAAACCATGCAGTTAGATAGAGATGAGTTTAAGTAAATAGTTACCTTCTAATGCAATGGCAAAGTCACCATGGATAGTTCCATGCTCAGATGCCAAGGGGTTTGTTGCTCCAATCAACTTTTGGCCAGTTGCAACAACATCTTTACCCTCCCAGACCATGGCAACAATAGAACCAGAGATAGTGTATTAGACCAATCCATTAAAGAAAGGCTTTTTAGATAAGTCAGCATAGTGCCTTTCGGCATAAGGCTAAAAATTTGTGGAGTTTCTAAGCTAAATTGTTAGCACGTGTGTTAAGTAGTAACAAAAACAAAAGAAGTTACCTTTTCAAGTAAAATCCCTTCTTCTCAAATCTGCTAATAATCTCCCCAACCTGAAACAGAAAGTAGTTTTCTTTCAAATATTATAAGGGGAAAAAGAACAACATTGACCTACTTTACAAAATAGCTACCTTCATCAACCTAATTACTAACAATTTTAAACAATCAGTAATGAACAAATAATTAAAAAATCAGTAATAAATAACAATCATCAATCAACAATGAACAAAGAATAACAATCAACCATGAACAATGAACAACAATCATCAATTACTAGCAATTTCAAAAAATCAACAATAAAATAATGAACAACAATCAACAATCAAGCAACAAATATATAGAACAATAAAATTGAATACCTGGCTCGGAGGCTCCATAAACTCGGCGTGGAGGAGACGGCGCTGTGGGTGCTGGGTGCTGTCCGCGAGGGAGAAAACGGTGCTGTGGGTGGCTGGGTGCTGTCGGCAATGACGCAAAAGGCTGCTGTGGGTGCCGTCCGTGAGGATGCTGTCCACTGTGCTGCTGCCCGCGAGTCGGCGACGATGCTGTGGACGGTGGAGGATGAGGGTGCTGGGAGGAAGGGGTTCGGCTGGGGTAGTGGGGATTGAGGCTTGAGGTTTCTTCGCTGGTAAAGACTAGAGAGTGAGGAGCGGCGCTGGGTTTAGGTCTGATTTGGGGGAGGGGGTTGGTTTTGTTAGAGTTTTTTAGGTGGTCGGTTCGGTTTGGTTCGGTTAGGGTTTTCAGCATCA
Organism: Arachis hypogaea; assembly: GCF_003086295.3. NCBI lineage: Eukaryota > Viridiplantae > Streptophyta > Magnoliopsida > Fabales > Fabaceae > Arachis > Arachis hypogaea. The sequence continues at coordinate 118,318,076 of NC_092044.1, read as the reverse complement.
GAACCGAAAACCGAACCGAACTGCAAAAAAAAAGCAAAATATAATTTTTTTGGTTTTGTTCGATTATCGATTTGTTCGGTTTTCAATTTTTTTGATTTGGTTGACCGGTTTTATTCGGTCCAGATCGATTTTAAACATTCCTACACTGTAGTGGTCCCTAGACATCTTTTTGTTAATGTCTCGGTTGTCGAGCGCAGACGTGACATCACCTTGCCACGCTGGAGAGTCCAACAGCTAACTTAGCTGGTACAGTTTCAATTTATACCCAACTTGGTCTCTCCCTTTATATTTAATCCTAACATCTCAAATCTTCAAAAAACTTAATTTCATCTTCTTCTCCTTCGATATTTATACCATAATAACTCTATATCACTATCCAAACTTGTTTGTACCAAAATTAATTCACCTTACTCTTTAATACTTCAATTATCCATTTAGAATCTCAGATTTTTATTATACAACACTCCCAAATCCTTTGTCATCATGACACCCCTGCAACCTCCCATATTCAAACTACCGTAATCTATTCCCAACTCCATAGCTTGCAGATTTGAATTTGGAGTGGCGGCCACGACTATGAGAACCTCTCCTACGTCTCTCAAGTTTCATTTGTTATCATTAATTTCATAAACTCTAGAAAGATCCAAGTGGACGTAGAGAACAAAGTATCATGGGTTAAAGTTAGTGCAACTGTTGGTGAACTTTACTCTAGCATTGGCACCAAAACCAAAATTTTTGCTGTTACAGCAGATGTATGCATTATTGTAGGAGTTGGAGGACAATTCAGCGGCAGTGATTATGGATTCTTGATTCGAAAATATGGACTCTCTATTAAAAACATAATCGATGCTCACATAATTGATGTGATTGGCAGGTTTTTTGATAGGGAAGTCATGGATGAAGATCTTTTCTGGGCCATTAAAGGTGGTGGTGGAGCAAGCTTTGGAGTGATCTTAACATGAAAGATCAAGCTCATTCCAATTCCATCAACTGTGACACCGTTCAGAATTCTCAAAAAGGTTAAACAGAATGCAACGAAGCTTGTTCATAAAAGGCAGAGTGTGGCAAGTAGACTTGACAATAATCTAGTCCTTGGTCTGTTGGTGTAGACGGTGAATTTAAGCATTAACAAAGGAAAGTTGACTGTGCAAATTTTGTTTAACTATTTATTTCTTGGAAGTATTAATATGCAATTTTCTTAAAGTTTCAGTGCTCCTACTACCCATCATGTATATCACGAACAAGGAGAAGAAGAAGAAACCGATGAAGAAGAAACAGAAATTAACTTTTCTGAAGATTTAGAAAATTAAGGTTAAATATAAAAGGAGGAACCAAATTGAATATAAATTAGAATCGTGCCAACTAAGCTAGCTGTTAGACCCTCTAATATGACAATATGACGTCACGTTAGCATTGCGGTAGTTGAGTCATCACCGAAAAGATGCCTAGGAACCACTATAATGTCCAAAACTATATTTGGAGGCTATAACGGTGAAATTGAGATATTGAAGACCACATCAGATAATGGCCTGAATCTTAGAGATTATTATAGGAATTTACTTTTCATTTTCAATATATAGTCAAACAATATGATGCGGGACTAATTTGCCAAGTATAATAAAAATTTAAAAACGAATTTAAAAAATTAAAATTTGTAAAAAACTAAAATGTTCGATTAAAAATTAATTGAAAATATTCTAAAAGATTAGTGTTTATTATTATAAACTTAATTTTGATACACTATACATAAATCTAATCACATAACATTACGTTAATAAAAATAATTATTTTTTATATTAATTTTGTAAATATTTTACAATATCTGTGTATCAAAATTAAACTCTATTATTATTTAATAAAGTTACAATAATCTTCAAAATATTTAAAATTTTTATATCATAAATAGAGTTAATACTCAAAATGGCCCCTAAAATTTAGGGACAGACTCAATTTGGTCCTTGAATTTTTAATTGACCCAATTTAAACCCCAATTTTTAATAAGTGACTCACGTTAGCCCTTCTGTTAATCTCCATTAACAGCACGCTTACTTGGAACGTTAAGTGACAGCAGGCTTGACACCTAGCCTTATTAAATAACATCATTTCTTCCTTGGCGCTTAATCTCTCTTCAAACGACATCCTTTTAGCTATTTTGGGTTAAAATTCAACAACACTTCATTACCAATGATCAAACCACTCAAACAAGGAAACTCTTATTTTTCTTCTTCATTCTCTCGCATGCACCATACTGTAGAAGATCAATGTCGCTGCTAGTGTAGGTCGCCGGCAAAGTTCGTCGCACGCGTTCCCATTTGCTAAGACGAGGAAGAAGAACCTGCGTACCACCGTTTCTCCCAAAAAGGTTAGTGACGCAAGCATTCTACATTTGAGTTCAATGTTATGTTTTATGTCTTCTCGTAATTGGGGTTTACAGGCCATTGATTTGTGCTCTATTTGATGCTCAAATGGATTGGATGCATTGTAAAAGTAGATAGTTTTAGTTATTGATCCTCTTCTGTTAGGATTTTTTTTAAAGACCGGTTATGATTAATGTTAACTGTGTTAGAGAGAAGAAAGCACATCCAAGTTAGTAAGTCTACCACTTCTTTATGTACCAATTTTTTCTTATAGATGATTTCAATAGCTGAGCTTTTACTGTGATTAGTGTTAACTGTGTTTTTTTGATAAATAATTTGGTTAAGTTTTCTGTAATGATATTTTGTTCTGAAAATATAAAATGAGAAAAATTCATAAAATGAGTAAATAGATTATGTTTGTCAATGCGATAATGCGTAGCTGTTAATTATAGATAGCTAAAAATTGTGTAGCTATTATTACAAGGAACACTTTTGTATATGAATTTTTACATTTTCTGTTCTGAAAAAACATTGCTTGGCATGTTAATGTAGAGTCAGCTGATGCATGATATAAAAGGCCTTGGATATTAAAGTTAAGTTGTTAATTGTTTGAATTATATTTGTAGATGGGTGACTTGATAACCATTGTTTATCATTACGGAGGCAACTTTGTTACAAAGAATGATGGAAGTGTAGTTTATGAAAAGGACAACACGGATGAATTAACTGGACTGGATGAAGATAGATTGGATGTATTTTTACTGAAGGATTACTACAAAGAGTTCGGTTATACTGACATTTGACATTATTGAATGTTGGTGGCTTATTCTTAGTAGACCTTTAAAGAGTGGACTGAGAGCACTTTCACATGACAAGAAATTGTTAGAGATGTACTATTTTACAAAAATGAATCAAGGAAGAGTCTACTTATATTTTGAGTATAGAGTTTTTCAACTTCATAATGATGAAGTATCTGAGTTAATAGAGTTTATTTCCATTGCTCTTGAAGAAGACAAGGATACATCTATCACCACACCAAATCCAATAGGAAGCCCAAATGATGTCTCAGCTACAAAGTCCAATGAAGAACCAGCAATCCAGGCCCAACTCGAAGCACTAGTTCAAGCCCAAAGAGATCCACCAGCTCAGGTCCAACTTGAATCACTAACCCAAGCCCAACCTAATCCACCAGCCAAGCACAACTTATCTAAACCTAAGCTCACCTCAACCAATTCCACCACCACTAACATCAAACCCAAACCCAAAGGAGAAGGCTAGAAAACTTTAAGAAGAAAAGGAGAAAGGAGTTGATGAGGAGCCTTCGAGCCGTAAGAAGTCTAAAATTACAACAAAGTTAAAAAGGGTCTACAAAGAATTCACTTGTACCTATTGTGGTGCTAAAGGACAGACAAAAATAAGTTGTGCTCATAGAAAAGTTGATGATATTGCCTGTGCTCTTGCTACTGCAGCAGCAACTGTTGTAGCTAAATCCAAATTCCAAGATGCAGGTAACACAAATGCACCAAATGATGCTGCGGCAACTGTTGGTATACAAACTGTGGATGTTTCATAGGCTTCAGAGATTGACATCACCCAACTCACTATTTCACCGCTAGAAATGATAGAGCAAGTAACATTATATAACACATTAATTAATTACATTTGTGAAAATATCATGTGTTTATTCTTAAACTATCAAATACTTTCAATTATATGTAGGTGCCTCCGCCTCCACCTCCACTCACAAGGCTAGATAAGCTGCCGCATAAAGGAAGAGCAACTCTGGGTGTAGACCCAACGCAATGAGTTAGTTATGGGACAGCGTTAAAGTTGACAAAATTTATGAAATTTGTCTCCACTTCGGACACCAAAAAAGAAATATAGATTAAATTATATTGTCTTTTGTGGATGAATTGATAAATGTAATCTGAAGTTGTGTTTTGAGGTTATTTTGTGTCTATTTTGTGGCTGAAGTTTATGTCAATGGTTGTTTATATCTTTTGTCATGTCTTGTACAAGACTTTATTTTGGAACCTTTTAAATAGTCCTTTTGTTTGTGTTTGTAATGATGATACTCTAGACATCATTCTTGATTTATCATGTGTTACAATGGTCATTGTCATGACTATGATTGATCTATAAAATCAGATTCAAAGGTTTATTATTATATATTTTGCAATTCAGAGATTTGGTATATATATGACAAGTTAGTTCATTAATATTATTTGCAGATTTATAATATACTTGATCAGTCTCTTGTTTATCCTTACCATTTTATTTTTATAGGTTTAGTCACAACTTCTAATTTACAAAATCGTATATATTTGTAATATTCTCACTAAATTTGCAGGTTTAATCACAACTTACAATTTATAAAACGGATTTATATTAAAAAAAATATAATTGTAATGACATTAATTCAATTTCATTCATCACTTTCCTACACTCAAGTCATAGCCAATGACTACAACTACAAACAAAATAAGAGAAAAGCTCAAAATACTATTCCATACTTTTAAAATTCTATTTCAGATCCTCCAACCCACATTCATCTTCCAATGCTTAATACTATTTTCATTTTCATGTCTCCCAATCATGTCTTCTTCTTTCTTGTCATTTGTCCACACAAAAAGTTCATACCATTTATTTTCAAAAGTCTGTCACAACAAGAACCACAAAATAAATTATACATGTATTATAAAAAGAAGATGTAAATTCAAGAAGGAAGCCATTCAAGAACTTATATTATAGTTTGGACATCTAAAAAATGGTTTCTCTGGATTTGCTTTTGTTCCAGATCAGTGAAAAACAGGACGCATCCTATAGCCATACCAGTGTGGAACCTTTCAAACTCTAACTCAATTTGAATTCTTTTCCAAACTTCCGTGTGAATGAGGCCTGTTGCAGCTTCTAGAACTTTGACGAGTACTCTTCATCACTTCATCATATTCTCTAACATCTAAAAAATAATATCAATTTGAAAATTTGACACTTGTTAAAGTTTTATGTTCATTAAAAGGGGCTAGTTAAGTCTAAATTTTTTTTTCATGTCAGCAAAGTTTTATCAGGCCACATAATAAATTCACATGTCACTTAACATTTCAAGTACCGTGCTGTTAATGGAGATTAACAGAAGAGCTAACGTGAGTCACTTATTAAAAATTAAGGTTCAAATTAAATCAATTGAAATTTCAGAGGCCGAATTAAATCTGTCCTCAAATTTAAAGGTCCATTTTGAATCTCATAAATAAAAGTTTAAAATTTGTTTAGAACTAATATTCTATCAAAAAACTGTGGTATATAAAAATTTTCCATTTTATCCTCTAAAATACAATGTTTTAAAAACCGGATTAGTTGGTTGACCGGTCTAACCAGAAACCGGCAGTAAAAATGATCTAGTCTGCCTCTAATAACCGTCTCTTGAAAAACTGCTATCAAATTGTCGAACCGACCAGAAACCGGTTGGTTGGATTGGACCGATAACCCGCCAGTTCTTGATAAACGACGCTGTTTTGATTTTTTTGAGGAAAAAAAAACCTAATGTTGCGTTAATGCAATAATGCGTTTACAGTTTACACCCTCACCCTTCCCCCAACAACCCCCCTACCAAATCGTGGATCACTCTACTCTGAATCAAAGTTAAATCCCCAAACCAAAACCCTAGGTTCTCCCTGCAACATTTCTGCCGCAGTGCTGCGGCCGTCCGTGCTGTCGGCGTCGTCCGTGGCCAAGCCCTCTCTTGTAGCTCAGCGTCCTCCTTCCCCCTGTCCTCCGTCCGTCCTCCGTGGCTTCTCTGTTTTGTTGGCTTGGAGCAGCTCGCCGTGTCGTTGCTCGCCGTCGTCTCCCCGGTCGCCGTCCGTGTCTCCGTCGAAGGTTAGTGTCACTGCTTTCACTTCTTCAGTTCTTGTTCGTGTCTCAGTCTTCTCTTTTTAATGTGAAATTGTGAAATTGCTCATTTTTGCTGATTTTGTGCTGCTGTTCTTTCTTTATTTCCTGAAATTTTTGTTGAAATTTTCTTGTTGCTGCTAAAATTGAAAATCAAATAATTGTTGAATTTTTTTTTAGGGATTAGGGATTACTTGTTGCTGTTTGGTAATGTTTGTTGAAATTTCAGGTTTAGTGTGATTAGGGATTACATGCTGCTGTTGAAATTTTAAGTTCAGTGTGACTAGGGATTACTTGTTGCTGTGTTGTAATGATCGTTGAAATTTCAGGTTTAGTGTGAATGTGTGATTAAGGATTACTTGCTGCTATTGAAATTTCAGGTTCAATGTGATTATCACTTGTTGCTGTACTTGCTGCTGTTGAAATTTCAGGTTCAGTGTGACTAGGGATTAGTTGTTGCTGTTTTGTAATGTTTGTTGAAATTTCAGGTATAGTGTGACTAGGGATTACTTGCTGCTGTTGAAATTTCAGGTTTAGTGTGATTAGGGATTCCTTGTTGCTGTTTCGTAATGTAATAATCAAGAAGCAATTGCTGCTAACAATGCATTTGTGATTAATAACTTGCCTACCAATCCTCCTATTTTGATTTTGTTACTTTTAAATTTGCTCCCGTCCATTTACAGATTCATAAACACGGATGAAGTTGCATTTGTTAATAATTTCTATGTTTCTTTTGCTTTTCTAGGGTTTTTAATTGATATATAGCTTCAATTCAGTCACTATTTTTTTTGCTGATCTGCTAATGGTTTACCATGGCTGCTTTTACAATTGCTGCAGCTGAATAGTTCCTGTGCATATGTGTGGACCATTTATTTAACGTACATGGCAACTTGAGAAAAACCAGAGCCATGGATTTGATATAAGGCTTAGCTTTTAGATTTGTATATTTAGTATTTACAACCTAAGCAATTTCTTTCTGCTATTATTATTATTATTGCTTACCGTATCTGTTTAGTACTTTAATGTACTGATTTTGCTGTTTCTAGTGTTTAGTTTAGTGTCATCACTGCCTTGCTGAATGATGTTGCTAATGTACTGGTGTTGCTGTTTTAGTGTTTTGATAATGTGTCGCTGTTTCATTGTTGCTGTTCAATAATATACTGGTGTTGTTGTCTTAGGGTTGCTGATGTACTTTGGATCTTTTAATATTTATATTAGACTATAATTATATTCTAGGGTGTTTAATTATAATTTATATATTATTTTATTCTAAAACGGTTTTTCCGGTTGAACCACCGGTTAGACCGGTTGAAACAGTAAACCAGTAAATCAGTGATTAGAGCGGTTCGATGACCGGTCTGGTTCTCAGAACCTTGCTAAAATATTAAAAAAAGCAGACAAAGCAAAAGAAAACCAGAAGTTCCTATGGAGGAGACGAAGGCGGTGACGCTGAAGCCAATCGAAGCAACTCCGTCGACCTTCAAAGACTACGGTCAGGTCATCGAGGCTTCGCCGGACGGCGACGAGTTCGGCCCCAATGATGCTCAGTTGGACCTTTCCAAAGGGATTCCCAGGTTCCCTTTACCATCACCAATTTTTTACTCTCTAATCAAGCTTCAATTTTTATCAGTTCACAAGTATTCTAATTCCCTTTTGATACACCCTTTTGCTCCTTGTTTATTCTGGTTGGATCTTTTTCTGTCTGCCTAATTAGCTATATATAAAGTGCAAATCTTGGATAATGAGTATTATTAGAGGTTTTATTCAACTATAGATTAGTTAACTTGTATTTGATTAATCAATGAGAGGTGTTTTGTACAAATCTCTGTTCCCAATTTGTGTTATATTGGCAATATGTGAATACATAAGCATGAATTCTTACTTCTGATTCTGCATTGCTATGCATAGTGTTTGTCCACTAGTTTAGTTAAGTTCAGTTGAGATAGTGATTAGATTCCTTAATTTTAGGGTGATTTTGAGCTCCAACCTATGCTCCAACTTCTTGAAATGACTTGGTATATAACAGGTTTTACATCATGCATATCGAAAATCGTCCGCTGAAGTTTTCGAATATTACACATCATGCAAGTGTGACACAATGCCTTGGTTCTATTGGTGGCCATGCTTGGTATCTTGGAGTTGCTAAGCCATCCATTGTTGAATCAGATGACATCAAGGATAACGCCGGAAAGAAGATTGTGCAATCACGATGTGGCCATTCGTACGTGCCTCCTGCCATTGATGATGTCCAAATCTTCAAGGTTTCTGGCTCCAAATTTCTTAAGCTTAATCGCGGGACATGGCATGCTGGCCCTATATTTAAAGAAGATGCAATGGACTTCTACAATCTGGAATTGAGCAATACAAATGTAAGTTTTTGGATTTCCACTAAAACTGAGACTTCACTTCTGCTTGAGATTAGCCACCAGATTTAGAGGGAAATGAAGCCAAGTTTGATTGTTTTATTTTATCTTTTTGTTCATGCACAAGGTAGATTTTTTATGTGACTTAATTCTATGTACAGGTGATTGATCATACCACACACAGCTTCAAGAAAGATAATGGAGTGGCCTTTTTGATCGATGATTAATATCATAGCTTCCTCAAAGCATTTCAACTGATTATGTATACTATGTATAATGTAATAAGAGTATAATACCACTCATGATGCTGTAGTACAATTTATGAAATTTTAGTATTGTGCTTCAATTGGTGCTTCCATTTTACATAAGCAAATGCTTTCCTATGAGGTTGTTGACTATTTAAATAAGACTATATTCTGATTTGCCATCAATAAGAACTGAGCTTGTCTATGGTGAAAAAGAATCCCTGATTATGATAGAATTTAGAAATGGGTCATTCATAAAATTCATAATAGTCATCAGATATATAATATAATATATTGAAGGATACAATTTTGTTTTAGTATCAAGATAAACCTTCTCAAAATATGTGAATAACAGTAGTTTTGAAAAAGTGACCAAATAAAAGCCTTAGTTTATTGCAAGATGAATATTGGAAAGAGTTGTTCTACTTTGATTTATTTCCAGAGCACATAATCTGATGTAGAATGCCATAATACGTTGCTATGAGAAGAAAATTGTTGCTGTGACATGGAAATGAAAGACTAATAAAAAGCAATCAATCTCCACTGTAGAAGTTTTTACAGCAAATAACTCTTGAAATGAGTACTATGCAAATTTGTGAATCTAGCATTTATAAATCACAATAAATTCACCAAAAATAAACTATATCAAGAGATCACACAGCTTTTGTTTACTGAGACAGATTGCTCTATCCTAAAAAAGAATGAAAATAAAGGTGCTATAATTATCAGAATTTTCAATAGAAGTTGCTGTCCTATCTGGCAGTGTTTCAACAATGAGTAACTCATTCAGCAGACCCCATCAACTGCAAAACAAGAAATTAAGATGGAACTTTATAATTCATTTCAGAGGATATTTATACTAAAATATACGGTGAGTAGTGTCTCTCACCTTGAATATATCTCCAAACATCCCCATGGGATTCCTTCTCTGTACTCCAAAAAACTTCTCTGCAATGTCATCTAGCATCTAAATCACAATTTTTGCATGTCAATTGCAGCATTTTAGCATCGTGCCAAGACAAAAACGATCAATAAGTATCGAGTTCGAGTGTATTGGATGTGTGATCCAAAATCATTCGCAACTGCTCACTTTTATTTACAATATCAACATTATATTAAAAAAAAGTAAGAATCACTGGTTGCACATACTCATAGAACACATATTAAATGTGTTTGAGGATCATGCAAGTTAGCCAACAACAAAAGATGATAAAACTAAAAATGGCTTGGTATTGTGAGTTAGCTGACCTCATGGAATGCAGGTTCCCTGTCAATACTTGACTTATAATTTACTCTCAACATATTAAAAAGAGGCAAAGCATCTCTCTCCATCCTACACCAAATTAGAAAGTTATGAAAATTCAGAAAAGTTTGCATGTAGCATGACCAATGAAACACTACAATAGAAAGTATGCTTCATTATTTCTAAACATAGAACACAAATTGCTCAATGAATCAATGAAGCATCACAGGCAGCTTACGTTTGCAAAAGATAAGTGATGAACTGCATTAACTCTGACTTTGGGAACTCAATCTCGGTGGATTCGATTTGTGTCTTTACCTCTTCAACTAATAGGTTGGCATCTCTCAAATTACCTTGACACAAAAACCTGTCATGCATTAGGAAACCACAGAAAAAATAAATAAATAAATAATCATAAAAAGGAAAGGGGAAAAAAATATCTACGAACTAGAATTGCAATGCAAAGAGCAAACGTTGTATAAGTATCATAAGGGAAAGAGAAAAATGATCATGTAGGCAAGGAATCCTAAGTGAGAATTAATTTCTTAGTGCCTTTACCTTAAAACCGCTCGAGCAATCGCCAGATCATCTTCACCAGGATAGCACTATAATATTATGGAAAGCATATCAGTTTAACCTTCCTCCTAAGCTTATGCCAAGAATGTTTAATTTTTTCAGAAAGGATAAGTTCAAAATTGCTTGCAAGTTTGCATGTCTCAACAGAATTTGTGAAGCTCCTAGCAAGGAGAAAAATAAAAAAGGCATGGAAGTGTGTACCTTGCCCAGAAAGTTCACCAGAGTAGAAGCAAACTTCTTTGGATCATTTCCTCTCGTAAAATGATATGTTACTTTACCTATATCCTGCATTTAAAAAGTGTATTGATATTCATTCAAGTGTAAGTGAAGCTTTCCACAGCAGAATGCAAATTCATAGATCTATCAGCTCCAAAGAAGAATAAAAATGGAGCTGCTTCCCTCTTCCAGAAAAGGAATTCTATCTAAACCCCAGAACCGTCAATTATATTTTATTTCAAAACCCAATTAAAAACGAGCCACCATTTCTTACTTTTCAGACATTATCCACCGCTTTATCTGCTATGCAATGAGCATTTACATTATTATCTAAACTGTGTTCCAAAAATACTTCCTTCAAACAAACTGAGAGTACATTGGTGAAGTTTATATTTCTTCCTCTCATCTTATACCTAATTTCTTTTTTAATTATAACATCTGCCAAATTTCTATGACGGACAGTAAACCAAATCATCCCAAATCATCAATGTTTATTTGTGTTACGTCAATTTTTTTAAATATTCAAACTAGAAGAACTTTTACATATCTCCACTGACATGAGTTTCCCCCCACCAAAAATCATGTACAAGACAAAATTCAAACACATGTTGGCAAAGCAAAAGGGGCTTGAAACAAACTCTAGAGACACAGGTATGGTCATTAGATTTAAGAGGAGTGACAATGAACAAGCACTTGAAGCACCATTTTGAAACATACCGCCTCAGGACTTTCCGAATATATGTATTCGGCTAGCATAATGTGCAGTTCAGGAGATCCATTACTATCTGCTCCATATTCGGCTGACCATCTGAATAGTGAATACAATACCAACCAAGCCAGAAATATTATTCAGAAGGAACATGTGATTTTATATATGGGATAAACTTAAACAGCACATATGCTGGATATTTCTATTTTGTGAAGTCTCACCTGATAGCAGCTTTTAAGAATGAGGAACAGCCTTCAACACGTGCCTTTGCCGTTCCGATGTCTTCAGAAAGCTGCTGCACATCATCAACATCCCACAAGTGTTGTGGCAGTGGAACCCGAGGAAACGCCTGATAGATTTTCTTGACAAGATCTATCATTGAGATTCATCAGTAATAAGTAGCAGATTTCATGGTTATTGGTTAAATATTAAGAGAGAGAGGTATGCATATTTCTTTTCTACACTGACAAAGGGGGACCTTAAAATCATTTAAATTTTGACATACGTAGACACAAGAGTAATAAAACACTGATAAAAGACAAGATTAGAGCGCACCAAGTGTTTTTTCATCATAAGGAATTTTCCCTTTCACTAAGGTCTCCACATACATTGAAGCAAGCTCTGCTCCGCATGTAACCTTAAATATAGAGAAATGGAGCATTAGGCTTTGTCGTTTGTCAAATGTAAAAATCATTGAAGAACAATTCATCATAAAAATTAAAATTTGATTCCTGATTTTAAAATATGTGAAAATTAAATAGAGCAATCAATCTAAATAAAAGGACTCATGATCCTCCATCAACCATTTTCCCTTTCCCACACCAAAAATGAAAAAACAAAAAAATGAGCTCATAGAGTCTCTCACAAACATCACAACAAAGGAAACAGTCATGCACAATCAACATCTACTTGTCTGATACACTTGCAAGGAAACTAGATAACAGTTATCCTATATGCCTAAATAAAGGTCAAAAAAGTATATCTAGAAAGGCATTGATATAGAAGATGTACAACCTGCCCATGAGTCAATTGAAGGCAAGCTCCTGAATGTAGGATATCTAATGCTTCAGAATACCTCTCAGCAGATACATATCTGCAGCAAAACATTTTTTCTTCATCAATGTTAACAACTTAAAATTGATGCACATGTATTAGTTAGTGGAGAGTTGGAGACCAAAGTAATGAAACTTCTCAAAATTATCCTCCTATGACTTAAACAAGCACATATCTATTTGGACGATATAAGAAAAGTACACTCCACATATTAGAAGAACAACAGGTTTTATTGGAGAATAAAAATACATAAGCATAGGGGAAGTTATATCCTAAAAGAAACAATAACAATACAAAAAAAGAAAAAAAGAAAGAAGAACATCAAGCAAAAGACTAGCAAAGCACCATAGAGAGTTAAAAAATTAAAGACTATGTTACACAAGGGATATAACAGGGAAAAAACTATAGATCCATGAAAATTCCAGCAACTCAATCTACCTATCGGCACCAAAAAACATCATAGGTTGTATACTGCCAAAGAAATTACCTTCTTTTCTCCTCCCTAAAGTCTAAAGTGGCATATAAGAATATATTCCAAACTCTAATAGCAAAATCATGATTCACCAAAAATAGCAAAAGCGTTCACCACATGAAACTACATTATCCAGTTCTTGAAAGGAGAGTAATTTATGGTTCTATCTCTGCTGAATTGCCTCCTACTAATGTTAAAATCTTCCTTCCATTAAGCTGCAAAGGATTAGCTATTCTAGGCTATCGACTACACCAATGAGCAACTGGCTATCTGATTGCTTTATGAGCTACTGCTATAAAGTATACACTTGAAAACGAAAGAGAATAACAACTGCAAAACTAATTACTCGTGGTTTAAAAGAGAGTCGAATACAATTAGTGGTAATAACGAATAAGTAAAAGTTAGAAACTGTATGAACCTGGCACTAATCGATTTGTACATTTGTTGAGCTCCATAACAGTTGCCCTCATTTATAACTTTCTCCAATTTTTCAATATTCTGCATTTCAGCATAAGAAATAGGAAAATCCTTAAAGAAAAATGACAATAAAAGAAGAGCATAGGCAACACAATGCTTATAAGAAGACCTAGCCCTTCAAAAAACAGAGACATTTGCAGAAACTGTGTGAGGTAATATGAACAACCAAAGATGCAAATAAGAAGAAGTCACAATGGGACCACAGTATTATTTATTTATCCAATTGTTTTGCATGAAAATACGTCAAGAGTGTGCAATTGTCACTACTGTAGAATAGTGCTACTGCTCCATGGTGCAAACAAGGATAATGGAAAGGAAATGGGGAATACCAAACACAGGATTCAACAGTAACTAAGAAGATAAAAGGGCTTAAGAAAACCAGAGAACGATTCAAAGGTGAAGTAAATGAGTAAAACGTAACTCATCCTATGCAGAATCTGTTTCCCTTTTAATCTAAACCTTTTATATAGTAGCAACAAAAGCATACCCGCTAGAAATTAAAAAAAATAACATAATAATAGTAATAATAAATCAAAACAATGTCTTTGTGATTCAAGCAAATCAAAATCATCCAAAAACATGATTTTTCAGCCAAATCAACATCGGGTACTGCAGCAGAAAAAACGTTACAACAAAAGTTTCCTCTTTTTGTTGTTAAAGAAACAAAACCAATATAAAATCAATAAGCATTAGAATTATAAAAAAACAAAACTTTTCGTTCCACTTAGACTACACAAGATGAAACCATGAAAAGGGCTAAATTACTAGGATGAGATTTTCACTTTTGTTCAGTTTGGACCCAAAAATGAAAAGAGAAGATTGATGGGTATCGTACCTCTTGAGCCGGAGGTAGTTCTAATCTTCTGGATCTATGCCGCGACATGGCAACGATGATGCTCTTTCCTGCAATCCCCTTTTTGATGGAGCTCAAGAAAAATTAGAGCTTTTCGGTTTTTCCAAATGGAAACCAGACAAAAATTGAGAAAAATAAAAAAAGTTGCCCTTTTGAAAATAAAAAAGATTTTCTATTTATATAAGGACCAAAGGGGTAATTTTGGCTTTTACCCGAGGGACTAAAATGAAAATTTTGGAGAAGCTTTTGAGGATAGAGCGAGGTTAGAGAATTTTGGAGGAAGATGGGTGGCGTTGGTGCTATGGTGAAGGGAGCTTCATATTCATATGCTGTGTTTTGTGGTAGCTTTTTGAGGTCTCCGAGGTTAAGCTTTAGCATTCATAACAAGAAGAAGTTGTTGAAGTTCAGGAGCTTCTCATCAAAGAGCACATGTTCCTCTCTCCAACCACCAGATGTGTCTCGTTTGGCAAAAACAGCTCAAATTTCTCTCACCCCGGATGAGGTTTGTTTTCTTTCTTTGTGGTATCATGTGTTTTATGTTTCACTATTTTGGGGTTTGGCATTTTTTTTTCATTAGTTTGTTATTTGCAGGTTGAAGAATTTGCTCCAAAGATTCAACAGGTGATTGACTGGTAAGTATGTTCCCGGAATCTTACTATTGTTGATAAAGCAATGATAACATCAGTTAGAATTTAGGTTTTAGTATGTTGGAATTTGAATTTAGTTTGATTGATATCTTAATCTTTGTTATATATAACTCATTTGAATTCAAATTATGAGGGTTTGTAAATTTGGTTGTTCAACAATTCATTGGTTTAGCCAAAGAATTTGCTACTTTTCTTTAAACTATGTTTCTTATGTGTTAAATTATTTGAAAACATCAAAGTGTGGAACAAAACATTCAGTTATGGTATAGCTAAAACCCAAGGAGGAATTGAGCAACTGTTGCAAATATTGGAAGCTTTACATTTTTGTATCTTAGAGGAATTTTGCTTGGTTTGATTATATGGATTGGTTTGTGTTGCAGGTTTGGGCAGCTTCAAGATGTTGATCTCCAAAGTGTTGAGCCCTCCATTAGAGCAGGTTCTCAATATCCTTCATCATTACTTTTCAGCTACTAGTGTTCACATGCTTATCTTTGATAGCATTCACTTTGATGACTTGCAACATTTGCACACCAAAAAATATGGTGTTTTTGAACACCAAATCTAATCCAGTGGTGAAAAATAGAAGTTTTGAGTGTTAAATGGATGCCGGATTAAAATCCGATAGTGATAAAGTAGGTGTTGCCACCGAGTACAAGAATTTGGCATTCAAAGATCATTTTTCCACCCGGATTGCAAAACAAAATGCAGCTTAAGAAATGGTTTATCCTAATTGATTCTCTTAAACATCCTAGTAATTACTAAATGAAATAAAATTGATTGCCTTTTAATAATTCAAGACATTGAGAGTAAATACGACTTAATTTAGAATGTAAAAAGCATGTTTACAGTTTATGATGAAAAGGATATCTTATAGTTGTCCGGTTCCATCATAAATTGTTACTGCTTAATATTAAACGACAATAGCAGCAAAACTTTATCCCACTAACTAGATAAGGTCGGCTACATATATCGAATAATGCTATTGCGTCCTATTATTTATCATGTGTGCAGTTACTACTTTACATTCATTTGTTGGAAATGCAAGTTTGATGCTATTGATGTCATTTAGCCAATTTTTTCAACTAGTTTTACATGGTGGAGTGATTGATGCTGTTCATATAATACATCCTTTTCTTTTCAATCATTTAAGAGTGTTTTCCTGTTCTCAATAAATTTTTCATTCCATGGTATGTGTTCTTTTACACGAGAGCAAACTAGGAATGGAAATAGGATTGATCATTGGCTTGCCTTCATAATTGGTAATTCCTAAACTTGTTTTTTCTAACGATATCTGCAGAGACCGAAAACAATTTGCGCGACAATGTTCCGGAAACATTTGATCACAGGTGAAAATGAAGTTATCCATTAATCATTATGTTTCAATTGGACATAGTTGAAAAACTGTTGATTCAAATGTGTTGGTTTTCGGTCTGTGCTTCACAGGGATGCGATGATTGGTGCTGTTCCAAGCTATGAGGAGCCGTATATTAAAGTTCCAAGGGTCTTAAGTATGGACTAAAAACTTTGTAAAGGTACTTGATTTGATACAAGGAAACAAGACTATGGTTTTGTACTCTGCATTTCTGGGTTCTTTTTATTGGAAAATGATCTAGCTCTTAATCTATATAACATTCATTTTTGTCATCATGAGTTTGTGTCCTGCCATTAGTCTCATTCTCATAAAACAATCATATGTGTCCTTAGTTCTCAGAAGGCAAGAGTTATAGCAATTGATGCTAAAACTAGCAGCAGACACTAAACTATGTTTTTTTTGGAGCATTTGATTGTTTTCATAAGTTCAAGGTTTTGTTTGCAATTTTCTAATCTCCAAAAAGAAAGAAACATTCTAGATATGTTCTATGTGCCAATCTTCTAAATTTCTTGATAACTCACCACTACTCTTTAATTTCTCCATAGCTTGTAGGAGCTTCTTGTTGTAAGATCCATTAACTCTATAGTCCCATTGTGCCTCCAAGCATGCTTTTTCATAATCATAGAATGGTAGTCCACCAAATCGGAAGCCATCAAGGGATGCATTTGGTTCTCTAAAATCTTTTATCAGTTCATCGCATCTTCTCCCTAATTTTTCCAACTTAACATGGTTACACTGTTAAAGACAAGATTTTATAAAAATTACAGTACTGAAAGCAAGCTTTGCTTTCAGTTAGTGGCAGAAAAATTTTAATAAAAACAGTGTTAATTGCAGTGCCTATCTATACATTAAGCTATTTTAAGTTCTCCAATATATTTTTAGAGAACATCTAATATAATTTTTCTGGGACAAAAGAACACAAAGAGATAGATGTCGTGAATTAATTGGTGGATTGTTTGTAGACTAAAGAATTAAGGTGGTTTGTATTTTAAGGATTTCAGAACTTTAACTTGGCTATATTAGAAAAACAGGAATAGAGGTTGATTTTTCGGTCTCATTCTCTATTTTACAAGGTCTATCAATGCAAATATTTTACATTTTCAATCTTTGTACGTACAGAAATAGGTAATAATTCATCTTAGAGTTAAAAAAATATTCTAGAGAGTAAAAAAGTTTTGGAGAAGGGCATTTTTTGAATGATTGGAAGGAGGCATTCAGTTAAAATCTTAGAGAATAATTAGATAAAACAAATTCAACCGAATGAAATTCAAATTTTCAACGGTTCACACAATCACTCAATTTAAATTTCTGAACTACTCTTACCAAATCAAAATTAGAATCAAGAGCTAATCACCTCAACATTCACACACACAGTAGTGCAGGCAATTATAAACACAAGCATCAAATCAGCAAAAGATATGGTTACCTGGAATAAGGAGAATAGTGAATGCTATTCAGTTACTTCTGAATATACTTTGATCATTCAGTTCTATTATGCACCAATTGAGTTCTTGCCAGAATAGTGTAAAAGGAGAGAAATTTGGAGTTTAATTTAAAAGTTAAAATATTCGTCCAAAATTAAATTTTTTCTCTGAAAAATAATGCATGAAGGCTTATTAGTCAAAGAAAGGTTACACTTTAAAATCTAAATGGTGAACCTAATCTGCAATCATTCCGATGCTAGGTAGAATTAACTCTCCACTGCCTTACTCAGTGTTCAACATCAGAAAATGCTTAAAAAATAGAAAATCTTTATTGGACAATCTAAAAAACAGAAACATAAAAATAATGGTTATGGTTTCAGGAACAATTCAGAGAAAGAAAGCAACTAAAAAAAAAAAAACTCATTTAATAACAATACTAAATTGGCAAATTTAAAAGATGAGAAATTTGAGAATCTCCAAAATCAAAATCATTTCTCTTCAAAAAATAGTAACTATTGTAAAGTCTAAAACTTTAAATGTAGTGACTAGCCTTCATTGATAAAGCTCCACTGCGACGCTACCTTATTCAATAACTTTTTTCCCTACTTCACTTTACTCTCTTATATTTTTCAGTAATGTTTCTTTTTTTGCTTAGGAGTTAATCTTTAGATTTTTTTATTTGATTGAGTAATACTCATTTTTATCCTTACTGTAAAGTTTAAGATGGACATTTTATTTTATTGCATCAATAAAATTTGACTTTGCATAAAAAAAATGAAACCCTACTATTAAAATAGAGTTGCGGCTTGCACCTTACGCTTCCAGGCAGACAAAATAAAAATTTTGAGTAAAAATTAAAAAATAAATTAAAAGTCTAAAATATAAAATTTTGACGTGATAATTTAAATTGTTCACTTGATAGAAATTAATTATACTATATATATATAAAAAATTAGTTATCAAATTAATTACTCATAATATACATAAATAAATATATAATGTCTGATTTGGGGTGAATGTTAATATGTTTCAAAAAAATAAAAATAATAATATTATTGAAATTCTAAAACCTAAACTATAAATCTCCTAAACCCTAAGAATCTTAAACTATCAATCTTAAACTTTAAATTTTAAATTTATATATATAATAAATAAAAAACTAAAATTTATTTATTAGTGGTTAAGAAATACAACATTCTTTATTTAATAAGAAACATCTAAAAAAAATCTAATTTAATATTTTTTATATGCATATAATTTAAAAAATTTACTGGTTTATTAATTTAAAAAAAATTTAAGAGATAGGTCGAAATTTGACACGTTATTCCTATGTTTATATTTTTTTAACAATTAAAAGTTTTTACTTTTCTTTTACCTTGTAATTACTGAACAGATTATATAATTCACTTTAGGGGTCTAGGAAAGTTTAATCCTATTATTGATTAGGGTAGCACTGTATGGACTCCCATTATTTTTCTCTCAACAAGAGAACAATTATTGGATCACATCAATTACCCACTACGAACCAATAAACTGCATATATAGTATTGGAAGATTTTCAAAGTGTACCGTCCTACCGTCAGTAATTTTTAACATTAGTTTTAATTATAAATATTATATATTTTTTTATAATTAAAATTAACAATTAAAATTCACCGAAATAGTGATATGATGGTGTACACTTAAAAATTTTTCTAGGATTTTTGTTATTTTAGCTATTATTTAATTATTAATTTAATTTTTTTAATTTAATATTTTAATAATATATTTTATTTTATATTTTTTAAATATTAATAATTAATTAATAATCAAATATAATAAAATTTAATAATATTCTCATATTCTTATAAATTAATTATATTTGATATTTTATATTTATATTAATTCTTAAAAGATAAATAGTTTTTGTTCAATTTAAATCATTTATTTTTTATTTTTTATTTTTAAAAATATAGAAATTCTATTTTATTTAGAGTTATATTTATAATATATATATATATTGAGAAATATACCTTTCTATATAATATATATATATATATATATATATATATATATATATATATATATATATTTCATTCACCAATCAACTTTAAAAAATACTTCTATTGTCATACAATTTTGAAAAATATTATATTTACGTTGTTTTTTTGTATATTTCTATTATTTAAAGTAAAATTAAAAAAATACAAAAAGTTATCTTATATATATGAAAAAGTCTAAAAAATTAACTATAATTTAAGTCAACTCAAATTAATCTATTTTTAATTTTAAAATTCAAAAAATTAGAATAGTAGAGAGTTATTTTTTTTTTATAAAAGATATATATATATATATATAACTTGGTCGCAAACTATGATAACCAAGTGAATGGTGATTATAGGTGGCTATTGATAACTTCAAGTTCACTGACAAATATGGGAGTGATGCCTGAGAGTTAGAACTTAAAACACTAATTAAAATGTTAAGTTATATCTTAATTGTGTTTATGACTAATCCAAATGTTAAGTTGTATCTTAAGTTGTTTATTACAGTTGAAAAGCTTAACCAAAGTTGCAATATGTTACAGGTGAAGGAGAAATGTGTAAGTGGTGATTTTTGGGGAGAAAGGAGGTTAACAAAGATTGAGAAAGAAAGACAGTCCAAAACAGATTTATTCACTCAGATGTGGAACCCTAGTCCTTTTTCGAGACTTTGCTAAGCCAATCACTCACTGTATTTTTCATTTCGATCCATTTTAATTTTATATTCATTTATTTATTTATTCCTATATTTTTATAGACTTGGAATTTTGAAATTGTCATTTTGAAGAAGGTATAATATTGTCTCAGCAAACTTATTGTTTATATCTGACCTTTATCGCATATCCGACCTCTTTTTTGACCTCTTCTCTTTAAAGAGATCGAACACTATAAAAAGGGGTAATTTCTAATAAAAATGGACAATTTATACTTATTTAAATAAGTGATTGCCTTTCCAAATTTCTCCAACTATTCCAACAATAGTTATCTACTCTATTATAAATACACTGACACCTTTCAAGTATAAACATGTTCCACTCTACTAAAAACCTGTCTAAAATTTTTACTAACTTAAACATCGGACCCTCTAGTATAAACACGTTCTACTCTACTAAAAATCTGCCTAAAACTTTTGCTAACTTAAGTATTGGAGGCTCTAGCAGATACCACCCCAAATGCCACATATAAAGGAATCCGAACCTCACATCAGACGCTGCCATACAAAGAGATCTAAACCTCACATCCAGACTCAAATCAACGTTTCGAATAACCTTCGAAACACTTATATTATTCAAGAACTTCAAACAATTCTTTATTTCTCACGAAAGATAAAATTAAACCAATAAAATAAACATGACCTATATAAAAAATTATAATTTTAAAAAAGAAAATACTAGACTGCAATAATTTATGTGCATCTTCCATTTCATAATATATGTTTTTTCGGTCATTAATTTTGCATTTTTTGTCAACGTTTCTTCTTATTTTTGGATTTAGCATTATTCTTCTTTCCCCTACTTGATCCTAAATTAATTCTTCTTGCTTCTCGTTTTTGAACTTTTCGTTTTTGAACCCGCTTCTCGCTTACATAATCATATACTAAATCATAGTATGCGGTTTCAAAGCAAAGTCCCAAAATTGAAAGTCATCACAAGGTGCATCTGGATCTCTCAAATTTTTTAATTGTTCATCACATCTTATTCTTAATTTTTCCTCCAACTCAACATCGTGACATAGGCGTAAATCCAAAGATTCAAGATGAGGACAACCATCAAGAATGGCGCTCAAGCGGTCAAGCCACTATTGTCGAAATAGTTTTTAACAAGTTGGAGATGGCGTAAATTGGACATATTTTGTGCAATAGCAAATGCTTTTTCATTACCTCCAGCATTGTTGTTATACTTGAATGATTTCAGAAGAGGACAACCTCGACCTCATTGCTTCTAAAGCAGTTCCTCTAACAATGAAAGTTTTTTAGCCATCTCACATAATTTTTTGTCTGAAATTTGAGCTTGAGTTTGGCCTGCACTCTGTTATAAACTTTTTTTAAAGTACTAAACCTGACCTGTTATTCAGTCTGGCCTGACATGAAGTCTGTTAAAAGGCTTGATAATTTTTTTTACAAAAATAAAAATATTATTTAAAAAATATTTTTTAATAAATATATTTATACGCAATATATCATATTTAATATTTATAAAAAAATTTAAATTTTAAAGTATTTAAAATATACAAAACTATTTATAATTAAATATAATAAATTTAAAATATCTCATAATTTTGTTAATAATAAAAAATTATTTATATATATAATTATGTATTAACAGGCCCAAATAAGTCTGACAGGTCAATAAGACTAATTAGTGAATTTGAACCTGACCTATTAATATAATAAGATTTTTATAAAAATTTGAGTTTGTGCTTATTTTATAACAGTCAAGT
Source organism: Arachis hypogaea (assembly GCF_003086295.3). Lineage (NCBI taxonomy): Eukaryota > Viridiplantae > Streptophyta > Magnoliopsida > Fabales > Fabaceae > Arachis > Arachis hypogaea. The sequence continues at coordinate 118,295,724 of NC_092044.1, read as the reverse complement.
CAGATCAGACTACAGACCCTGATAAGCTGCCTGACTTTTTTCCACCCTTACTCATACATCCACTTCTACTATTATTCTATTAGTATAGTTCTATATTTTTCCATGAGGATTTGAACTCCATGTAACTCTAAGTGAGCCAAATAAAATTGTCATCTGACCTAAGTCTTGGCTTCAGATACATCACATAATCAGTTTAGGCTTTTGATTTCTACTACAAAGGCCCTTTTAAAAAGTTTTCTCTCTTTTCATGTTGTCCATGATAAGAGAAATAGTAATGTAGTAGCCCACACCTAAGCCCAAGTAGTTCTTACTAGACCAAATGTAATTTAGTTGGCAGAGATTCCATCAGAAATATGTACTCATGTACTCATGTAAATACCAAAAAAAAAGAAATATGTACTCATGTTAATCTGGATATCTTCAATATTCATTGTTAATATAATATTACTTTCTTTCAAAAAAAAAAAGACTATACTTGTATAGTATCACATTCGGTCAAAAAAAGTTGCAGTTTTCAGCCTCCAAACACTTAGCTTTGTTAATAATAATAAAAAAATAATCGTAATTTTTTTATATAATTTAATAGGCCAGCAAAGATAAGTACCCTGAAAAAGTTTGGTAAGTGCTAGTTGAGGTATACATGCATGAGTCTTTAATTTGACAATGCAAGACCAGCTTAATTATCATGTGCCACCATGGTTTGTTGGAATTGAAGTCCATTATACTTGGACGGTTAATTAATATGCCTTATCTAAGGATTTTTTCGTTTTTTTTTTTTTAAATTAGTGAACCGTTTATTTTATCTCTAATTTTAGCTTATTATGCATAGTGCACAAATTGAAAGTTGATTCCTATGAAAACATATATGCAGATTACTTGTGCAATAAATGATTGATGTATTGAAAATTTTCACCTCATATTTATGATTAAACAAGTGCTGGGAATGCACTAAAACAAGGTCAAATGAAGGGTTAATTTGAAAAGAAACATTATTCATATTAACACATCAAAAAAAGTATAAGTAGACAATAAAAATATTAAATAATATGAATAATAGATATATTAAATATTCAATTTATTAAATATGTAAATAGTTATTTTAATATTAAAATTTAGATAAATAATTTAAAATATAGTATATTTTACTTGAATTAAGTTAATTTCAAGACTTATTATTTATATTGTTTAAAAAATTTATTAATTACCTACATATAGTAGCACTAAATAATTATGATGATGATTATGTTATATATATTTAATTTGGATAGAAAAAAAAAATTAGTGGAGGGTGGTGACGGTATGTAAATGCACGTGTATATGCTGAGAACCATAAAATTGATCACTTTGATTATGAGAACATAGATTTGGTAGCATTATATAACTTATTAATAAATGAAATGGTCTAAGTGGGAATTCAAGTTATTCACATTCCATATTGAAACATATCAGTAATATGCATGTCATCGTGGACATTATCATCATCATTATTCGTTGCCACATTTTATAAAAGTGTAATGTACCTTATGGATGCATGATTGTCTTGATAGAGTATTTTTTTTACCCTCTTTGACTTTTTGGAGTTGTATGTAAATAAGATTGAATAAACAACTGTGATAAAAAAGATTGGATCTATATATTTAATTAAGAAAACCAACCAAATTATTAACTAGGGTGAACTCCGATCCATTGACAAACTCTACCATCACTTTTACTTTTAATTGTGCTTTATTACTAAACCACCACTTTCAACTACGGGTGATAATAAGTAGGGTAAAGTAGGGTTTAGAGTCAATTTTAACCGTACACATGGATTGAGATTTTTATATAAACTCAATTCTACTCTATTTGTGGATTGTGAATATCTCAATCCTAACTCTATCCATTCTTAACCCACGGGTTTTAAAAAAAATACAATATTATTATATAACTTGATAATAATTTAAAGTAGAATTGACTTTTATATAAAAAAATATTAAATTATCAATTAATAATATTATTTTAGTGGTTAAGAATTTTTTTCATTTAGTGAGAAATTTTTAATTCAACATCCACTTAAAACATATTTTTATATAAGTATATAATATATACATATATAGGATGCAGGTTGGTCAAGTAGGGTTGAAACTCAACCAACACCCAACCCAATCCGCACGAAAATCCTACTCGCACCGTATCCTATCTACTACAGATCGAGTTGACAACCCTATCCGACCGAATGAGATCAGATTAGATACCCGCGAATAGAATACATATTGCCACCCCTACTTTCAACCACTACTTCGATGCTACCACCATATGAACCACAGAGAAACAATTAAAAATTATTGTATTTTTCAGCATGACTTAACTATTACTATATAGACTGGATTTTGGGTAAGACCAACATAAAATAAAATAAAATAAAAATACTAAGAATAATTTACTAGGCATCTTTTATGGTGCCTAACATTTACTCCTAAAATTCAAAATTTAAGAGATGAGTCCTACATACTTCATTTTATCTATACTTTTAGGCAAGCTAGACAACAATTTTGTAGGCACCAAAAAGGTCACCAATTTATTATCTGCATCCAAATATTGATACATAAACATTTAACATAATCAGGGTATAATTATTAAGGCTACCTCATTTAACTAACATCTAATTATTTTAACTTTTTAATTTCTGTTGATAATAACAATGAGAATTTTGGTTGATAGCACATCAAACTACATATATATCCAATGAACCGCAAAAAATTTAGAAAGAAATTTTCATTAACCTATCTTACAACTTTTAGTAGTAGTAGTGGCACGTTGCTCAATTTGTCAAAAGGTATGATTCCCAAATCTTGCAAGCATCTAAATAGCTAGCTAGCTATATAGCTCTTTAAGAGATTATTAGAAACAAAATAATGAATCAAAACCCAAAACGATAATTGGAAAATTATATTAATTTTTTCATTAGGTTTAGAGCAATTTCAAAGCTTTCATATAGCTAACTAGCTTTTTCATGCATACACACCAAGCACTCTCACACATGCAAAATATATATATATAGTAAATATTTTACTATCATATACTATGAACTATATAGTAGGAGCCAATCAATTTAGCCATGATGGTTGGTTCTGTCTCGAGATACTGAATTTGGTGATCGGTTACCGTTGTTTGCACCACCACCAGAACCACTTCCTGACCCATATCCACCTCCATGAGCTCCGCCACTTCCGAATCCATATCCGTACCCGGATCCGGATCCAGTCCCAGATCCGAACCCATATCCGAAGCCTCTACCCAAACCTGTTGGGGAGCGGCCCGATCCAGAGCCATACCCCCATCCTGCCCCGGGTGCGGATCCCCATCCCCAACTGTAGTCCCAATTTGGACCATGACCCGACCCAGAGGCACCGTTAGGTGTCCCTGAGGAGGGTGCCCTACCACTTGACATGTCCCAAAAGAGTTTTCTTCCGCCGTGTCCTCCGGCCACGGCCGGGGAAACAATCAAGAAAACAAGAAAGAGAGTGTTGAATGATAGCATTGTGTTTTGGCTTTGTCTTGAGATATAGTAATATATTGTGACAAAAGTAGGGTTTTTCTTTTTGTGTGTTTTGTTGGAAAGTAAAAGCAGTAGTGGGTTGTGTTGTGAATCTTGTGAGGTTTGACACGAGGGTGGACACAATGCATGGGAGTGATGCCTTATATAGTGGGTTTTCTTATGATGATAACTCATCAAATTGGATATGACTCACAACATTGTAATTAAAACCCGTGAACGTGATCATGACTTAGTGCAACATTGCCACCCCATTTGCCTTTTTCTTTTTATTTTAGATAAAAGTTCGGTTAGAGTTAATTTTACGTAAAATTAATAACTAAAAATTATTAAATAAAAATTTAATTAAATTAATCAAATAATTTAATAGTTTTTAATTATTAATTTTGCGTAAAGTCAATTACCTGAATTTTTATTTTTATTTTATTTTAAAATTGTCAATTGGACATAATTCTAATTCATTTTAAAAACTAGTTTAAAGAATGAAAATATCTCATATTCAAACATATTTTAAAACACTTATTCTTAAGAGATATAAAATTTGTAATATTTTCTATATTTTAAAATTAAGAGAATAATTAAATAATAAATTATAATTTCTAATAATTTTTTATTTACAAATATTTATAAAAAAAATACTATGAATCTTAAATGCTATGCCTAAAACTATTAATGATATATATCAATGCTTCATGTAAATTAAATAGTCTAACTCACCCCTAAAAGATATCTCCAAAGGTGCATGAGGAATGAGTAAATAATATTTAATTAAAGAAAAGTATAGGGAGTCAATGATCTAAGCGTATAATGTGTACAATAGAGGTTTAGGAAGTATTAGAGACATTAGTGTTACATTGTCCTGTTAGGTTACGCTTTTGGGATGAGTGGGTTCATGACATGGTATTAGAGTTCTAGATCCGAAAGGTCAAGGGTTCGATCCTTGATGAACTCCAAAATTAACTTAAGTTTTTAGGATGAGATGTTTATTATCTCTAGTATTCGGATGGTTATTCTAGATAGTGTTCATTTTATTCATTGGCTCCCTAGCACTACCCTTTAATTAATTATATTGTTATTATATGGAGATAATGAGAAATGAGTAGTAGTCGCAAGCATGACCTTGAATTCCACCACCGCCTTTACCGGTAAATTGATTGATTCATCTATCATACGCCTAATACTATTATTATTTTTCCTACAAACCTACACATGTAGATATTTTCAGGTTTTAATTTCATGTTCACCACATATACTTTGACGCTTGTATTTTCTTTCATACATACCAAAATTGTACTAAAACCCAAATAATTTGAAAACTAATTTTTTTCGACCGAAATTAAATTTAGTTAAAAGGAAAAAATGTGGCTAAATTTTTAATTGACTAATTATTTTAAAATAAAAGGTTGGGTTCGCTAATTAAATTGGTCAACTCCTTAACACAAATATTATTTAACTTCAACACCGTCTAATTCCCAAATTAGACTTAAAATTATGGCCGGCTTAAAAATATCTCTTTTTGGAAGTTCTTGGGCCAACAGTAGGAAGCTTTCGGTGAGAAATTAAAGGAGAAAATATAAGAAGAAAAAATATCACATCCAATTCAAAATTTTAAAATAGTAAATTAATAAATCTCTCATCTTATAAATTTCTCACTTTTTTTATTTTTATTTTATGTGAAACTAATTTCAATATTTTTCATACTTACAACATTAACAATTTTTTATTCCAAAGTATATATCATTTCAAATATGTATATAGTTACTTTAATAAGCTTCCTGTTCCAAGAAGGGAAATAAAAAAAAAGCAAAAATATTATTAGTACACTAAAATCAGTTATCAATATATTTAATATATATATATATATATGTGATTTAATTTATTTTCAATGTGTATTTATATTTTAATATATATTTTATATTGGTAATTAACTCTGGTTGTAAATTTTGGTGTACACGCAGTATAGTCCAAAAAAGATACAGCAAAACACAGACACCTTATCCTTTGAAAAAGGTTTAATTACTCTATTGGTCCTTATAGTTTTGTGAAATTTTCAATTAGATTCCTATATTTTTTTCCTTTTTAATTGAGTCCCTGCACTAAATTTTTTTTCAATTAAGTCCTTCTTAATAGTAATTGGCTTAATTTTATAGGGATCCAACTAAAAAAAAGAATTGGTATAGGACCTAAATAAAAGGAAAAAAGGTATAGCCGTGTAGAGACCTAATTAAAAAAAAATCGGTACAAAAATTCAATTAAAAAAAATATATAAAGACCTAATTAAAAATTTCGTAAAATTATATGAACCAACAGAATAATTAAACTTTTGAAAAACAAATAAAAAGCATTGTTGCTATTAATCATGTGTCGTGTTATTTATGGTAAGCTATACATGTTGAAGTTGAAGGTAAGCCAACTCAATATATAGTTCATATTATTAATGTATTAAAATGGTAATGGAGTAGGTGCTGATGACATTTTATAATGTTAAATGCTAAATTCTCTTCAAGAAAAATTGAAATTAGTATGAATGTATAATAGTTCCCTTTCAATTTTTCATGCCAAAAAAGGTTCCGTGACTTTACCTTCTGAGATTTAGTGATATTGTAGGATCTTATCCGTTACAGAATGACCATGATCGCGATGTGTATGCATGTTGCCCTTTCCTTTATTTTCTCATATTTTTCTTACAATAAATTATCAACTTTCAACACTGTCCCAAATATTTTAGGTAAGTATCAAAATTATTGTTAAACTCTTTTTTCATTACCTAAATGATTTTTATAATTATATCAAGTAATTATTAAACATAAAAGAAATATAAACTATGAGTTTACAATAAATTTAAAATACATATCTTTATTTTAGTGTAATCATTATATATAATTCACAAAATCAATCATTTATACATAACATTTTTTTACAATGGAAATTCAGGTATAGATCGTTAGATAATTTAACTGATTTGACTAAATTTTCATCTAACAGCTCTCAACTATCAACTTCACATAAAGTTGACTGCATATGAATTTTCACCTTCTTTTATATATAACGCTATATTATAAAAACATAAAAAACTAATCACTCATAAAAAAATAAAATAATTTTATATTTATAAGTTAATTCATGAATAACATAATCAAATTAAATTAATATTGATTGAGATATTCTAAGACCGGAAAATGCCAAAAGTATGGTATATGGCTCCTGACAGTTTGGGTTTGGTTGTGAGTGGAGAGATGTTTGGCATAATTTGTGTTTCATTATGGATTCAACCCACCACTTGCCACTATCTTCCCAACTTTTTGATCCCCTTTTTCAATTCTTTTTATATAATATACATTAAAATTAATTTATATATATTTTATAATTTAACATATATTCTATATGAATATGTAATTTTTAATAGACATATAGTATAATTGATAATATATAAAATGAAGACTAAGTACAAATAAAAATACCGATCATGATCTACACTGCCTCCCCATGCATTTAAGGAATTAAGAGTGATCATCAAGGAATTTAATGTATTATATGTTTAACATATTCTTTCTATCATCAAAACTATAAGAGTGTTATTAGATATGAGTTATTAAAGTTGAAAATAAAATATCTGCCACTGTTGGCCGCATCATGCATGTCTCTGTCCCAAATGGGTGCTTGTCAATTTCTTTTTCGAGAAATGGCATTTCATAATAACAAGTTGCCATCTAGTAGGGTGGAAATATAATAAATATTTAAATTGGTGTTCAACACATTTTAGATTCAAATCTAAAATGTGTTGAACACCAATATAAATATGATATTTTAGTTATAATAAATTTTTGTTATTTTAGAAGTTTTCGAAATTATTTTATCAAATAAATTATTTTTTATTTTAATTAAAATTTTAGATATGTGTATTAGATAAACGAGTTTTTAATAAATTTTATTATTGGAGTGAAAATAAGTCAGATGATTAGACTTACAATGTGTAGTTGGCCTGATTTGGTTTAGGTTATAAAATAGGTCCAAATTTAGATTATTATAAAAGTCTTAATATGTTAATATATTAAGCCTAAATTAACTAATTAGCGTTAACGATCTTTGGGACTTGTTTGGTCTGTTAAATTCATTACTTAGATATTTTAAATTTATTATATATTATAAATATTTTTATATATTTTAATTAATTTAAAAAATTTTGTAAATATTAAATTTAATATATTATATATAAATAATTTTTATTAAAAAATGTTTTTTAAATTATGTTTTAAAAATTTTTATTTTTATAAAAAAATTATAGTCTTTTTAACAAGTTTTACAGAGCAAATTCAATAACAAACGTAACTTAATATTTTAAACAAAAAAAAGTTTATAATAAACTACAAATCATGCTAAGATCAATTACCTACATGTGATTTTGTTGGGAGATACGGGTATTGTTGTGTAAGACTATTGGTGCAGCACTGAACAATGGCCTTTGCAGTTGGTCACGTGGGAGCATGTGGCCAACGAGTTTGGGCTACTTTTGAGAGAAGCCCACTTAACAAGTTGATCCATTTTTTGACTTTTTTGACTGACTTTGGGCCCATTTGCCAGACCTCAGTGCACCAGCCAGATGCAAGATTCCTTAATCCACTTCCAAAGTGGACCCCCCATTTTACTTCAACGTATATTTTGGCCCAAGCCATGTGCATCAAACATTTTTATTTATCCATGTTGTCACACTATTTTCAAATATTAAATGAGCGGAGATGTAGTACCCAAAAGAAAAAAAATTGGGTGGAGAAGAAAATAATTAGAAGTTAGTGTCTTGTCACAGGGTAATTGTTTAAGTTGTTTAAATAGAGTTCAGATTCACGATAATCTATCGAATTAAAAGATACAATGAAAAAAATGTCAAATAAAGTAACAATTAGGTCTTAAAGATTTCGACTTCGTATTAATTAATCCTTGAAAAAAAATTACTCATTTGTATTGGTCCTCTACAATAGCAAACAATGAACATGTTATGTTCTATTAATTTATCACGTAAAACTTAGGGTAATGCATATATGTACCGTTAACTATTGTGATGCGTCTATTTATGAAAAATCATTATGTAGATAATAACGTTTGGAACAAAAACTTTATTTATTTTGATAGGATTCGTAGTAAATAAAAAATAGTTAATAAATGTTATATAAAAATTTAAAAGATAATAATACTTTACTGTTTAAAACTATATCGTTTCTATGCTTATGTGATAATAATAAAATATTTACTGTTATAGATAACAAAATACATAAATAACTTTATTTTGTTTCACATTATTTATGGACAAAAAGACATATATGTTTATCTTTTGTTATCGTAAAGAACTAATTGATAGTATTGGAAATTAGTATTGATTATTTCTTCCATGTAATGAAAAATGTTAGTTTTTTTGTGTAATTTTTTTAGTTATCTTCTATTCTTATTATTTTTTATAATAAGAGAAAAAGTTCACGATAATTTAAGAAGAATAATATATAATAATGACTGATATTTTCCATTAAAAATCAATAATATTTATTTATTTATTTTAGAAACACTCAAATAAAATTAAAACATTTTAAATTTTAAAGACAAAATCAGAATTTTGAAAAACACGGAGCACTTAGATATACTTTGTCCATGGTATCAAATTTTTTTTTAAAAGAAAAAGTTTGAATTGTCTCTCACAGTTTTAACATAAAAAAATAAAAACTATTAATTTAATAGTTAATTTATTAGTTTACTTAAATAATTTATTTGACAATAATAAACTTTTAAATAAAATGAATTTTAACCCACAACAAATTAATACGTAATTTATCAGACTTAAAAAATACCAGTACAAAAAAAATAAAAATAAAAAAGTCTTAAAAAGATGAATAAGTATAATGCTAATTTGGGCATGGAAACATTTAAGGGTTACTCCACTCACATTAATTGCCTCTTTGGTACCATCCATTTGACTGTTATGCCCCCCAAGGTATCATCAATCCATACTCTTCTTCATATCCACGTGCCCAAAAAAATGAAAGAGGATGACAACCCTAAAGTTTGTCTAGCATATCTTGTGCCAAATCTTAATAGTGAGAAAAAAAAAATATAGAAAAAAAAGAGAGAGAGAATTACATCAATGGTATCTAGGGTATGAACTATGAATGAAGTGCATATGACATGTTGGAGTGAAATATTCTGAGTCTAGGGACCAAGCCAGTTGTCAATAAACTACTAATAAGTAATAACCATGTGATAAATATTACATTAATATTCTTCTTGTTTATTAGTTTATTGAAAAAGAAAAAGGCATTTACCCAAATATAGCAGATTTTGTCGATGTTTTCTTTAATTTTTAATTAGGGTCTATTGTGAGATTTACGTTTAATACAGTTTTCATTAAACCATACGAAAGTTAAATCTGACCTAGGCTACAAATACCTATAGTGTTGATAAGTGTTGTCAGTTCAGACACTAACAGAATTCTAACTAACTAATAACTAACAGAATCTTATGTCATTCATACCTTTCATTAACTAATTCTCTAGTCTCAACCAACATAACTGTCATGACAGTAAATATATATATTTTTTCAATCATTTATAAAACTCTCGGCTCCAAAGAAGAGATTTGGTTAGCACTCAGTGCTTACAAGAATATGTAAAATTGATAAATTGGGGACTACCTTTCTGATCAATTGATAATTGTTACCACTATATAAGCAAAACATAAATAATAATGTATTGTTTCTTATAATGCATCAATGGAAAAATTTTATTGATCACAAGAATGAGGAAAGGTGCAAGGACAGATCATGGTTAGGGCAATATAGCTGGATGTAGGTGGAGAGGGTGGCTTCGGAATATGAAAACTAAAATTAAAAATGATTTTCAGATTATTTTAAAAGCATAGACTAATGAGTGAAATTCAGTCACCAAATGTTCACAAAATTATCATTCCTCATGTAATAACTAACCTTTTGGACCCCCAAAAGTTTGACACAATGAAAATGACATGCATAGCAACAAACGTGTTTAATTACATTTTTATGTAGCTAAAGGTATTTGTCAAGCAATTAAAAATAAAAAATTGCTTTTGGGAAGGTTACTGTTGAAGTTACTGTTTATGTTAAGAAAACTACTTTTAAAATAGAATCTTACTAATTACTCTTATCTTTTGTCTCTAAAAGTTGTTTTATTTTATCTAAACCACGTTTCGGCTTTAAAATATTTAACCGAATATAAAGATCATTATTATTTTAATCGTAATGATTTTGGAAAACAATTATTTCAAGTTAATTCTTTCAAGAAATAGTTAAATACAACTTTGAAACAACCAGAGACCATAAGGAAGAGTTTGCGTACTGTGGTCCGATTCCGAAATAGCATTCATGGTAAATGAAAAACAGAACAATAAAATTTAACTGAGGTCAAGATTTGAGATTTCACACTAAATCGAATTTCTTCTAAATGTGATTTGTGAACAGCGCCTAAATTCGTCTGGTTAAAAAAGAAGCTGAAGATAATGTATTATGTTCTCAGTTCTCGGCCTTTTTTAAACGAAACCTTGTTGATAACTCTCAAGACAAAGAGAGAGGAGCATATCAAACAAATGAAGATTGTTTCATATCTTTCGTCTCTTACTAATAATCCCACGCAAGTGAGAGAGAAGCATGGAAAACTTAGCAAATGAAATGAGAGTGTCTTTATCTTATTTGGGAAGAGCATGATGCCCAGTCTCATCAACAACTATTTTACACAAGCCAAACTTTTAATCAAGCCTACGAGAAAGGAAATTGCCAAGAATAGTGATGTATATTTGAAAGAATAATATCTCTCACCTTCTAAGTGTCTATTCTTTTTTTTTCTTTGTACTATTTATCTATCGCCTTGTCTTTTTTAGCAGGTCCAAGAAGATGATCTTTTAATCACTGGCTTCATCTGCTTGTCTTCTTCAAGAGAAATCATACCCAAGTGTGATGGGTCCTCCAGCATCATCTTTGCTACAAGATAACCTGCAATAGACCATGTTTGATATTTTCTTGCCTGTTTCCCAATATATCTCCCGAGTTTACCATCATAGTATTCCGGCCACCCATCCTTCAGCAAACGACTCTCAGCAAGCTCAATTGCACGTCTTGCTATTTGAGGTCGCCCTGTTTTAATGCAAGCTGCTGTTACTAGCCACAGGAGCACTGCACTCGAGAAAAAGAAAGCCACCAAAATTCAATACTTATGTCAGATGTATGAATTATCAGCAATGCTTCTAGGTATAGGATAAGAATCAGAGTATCGACTATCGTTCAGTGAAAAAAGGAACTGGAAATACTGTAGAATACATCGAAAAATATTGTCAGTGTAGTTAAAATATTGTGCCAAGGTTTGAAACCCACTGTAAGCATATTGTGCCTGAGCCCTGCGGCCAAATTCATGATCAGCACACTTTGTGGGATTAGAAAACAAAATTGTTATTGTTATATACTTGATATGTAAATAAAAGGGAATATAGATAGCTTGCTTTTTGATAATATATACATATTCTACACAGAAGTGTTTCTTGTAAAGAGTGAAGACATAATTTTAGAACTGGCCATATAAATATAAGTATTTCATGTTATCGAACAAGAACAAGTAATTTCTTCAAGCCAAGTTAACTATGTGTAAAATGGTTGATCGAAAAAGATGAAAGATTAATTTAGTTTAAACTCATCCTAAATTTAGGTCAACATCAAAGCTATAGAATATATTTTATCAAGTAGCAACATAAGTTACAATAATCTACATTTAAAATAACTAATGAAGTTATATTGACTAAGAGTCAGTTAAATGTACTCTGAACTCTAAGTTTAAACAAGTAACAAAGCAGTGAGAGAGAGGAAGAACCTGGCCAAGATCCTCCATTATGGTAACTCCATCTGGTATTTTTTGGATCACAACCAGTAACAATTCGCCACTCATGGCTCTCTATTGCAGGATAAGATATTTTTAGGGGCATTTCCCCAACCAACTCATCCCAACGAGCTTCAATAAGATCCATGATAGCCATTGATTGCTCTGGAGTAGCTAGAGAAGATAGAATTGCAACACAATTGCCTAAAGCAAACCATCGAAAATCCATCCGGGCTGGACTGACATTTCCAATAAAGTAGCCTCCACGGGTTGGCATAAAGTCAAATACCCACTCTGGGATTGAGTCAGGAATAACGTTGAACTTGTTGACGGCAGTATGTGAGTATTCCTCAGTCTTATACCGATAGATATCATTTAGTTGTTGGAAATCAAGCCAAAAGTAACTCCGCATGTGATAACTTAAAGCATGCAAACGCTTCACAATGCGTTCTACACATTCTTTTCCTTCTGCATCGTCTTGTTTGAGCATTGATAAAGCACATCGCAGTGCCATGAAGAAAAGTGCTTGAATCTCTATAGGATACCCATAAATGCCCTAAAAAGGTTGGAGAAATAATAAATAAACATGGAGGTTCTTCAAAAATAAAAATCACCAGAACATATAAGTGAATGCTTGTTCCCAAGGACTTGGAAATTACATACAATAACTAATAAAGGAATAAGGGCAAAACCTGAAACAAAAATAAATTGCATTTGCAAATTGGAACACCTTGAACTATAAAATAGCCAAGGTCCAACTTTGTAATATATAATGGAATGCAACAAGCCAAAAAGCAACCATTCTCATTGTCATATAACATAAGCAACAAATAAACTGCAAACTATGTCATACCATTCTTCGATCAATCATGCAACATCCGTCAGCACAAAGCAGAGTTGGGAAGGTATCAAAACCCTCAGACAGGCATAGAGTCAATATAAGCTTCATTCCCTTTTGACAATCCGGTGATTCAGCCAGAGATAAATCCCCAGTAGACTTTGTGTATGCACGAAGCAAGATAATCCACCAGAATCCAGAGTCAACAGGAGCAACTCTACCGATTGCACTTTCACCAAAATCTGCAATAAGAGTATCTGTTTTCCTAACAGGATCATGAAGGACTTTGAAACTAGCTGGCATTACACCTTCACCAAGCTTAAATCGATCTACTCTTTTTTCCCACCCCTGAAGATGCAAGGTCTTCAGCAAAAAGTTCTTAACAATATCTGGTTCACCATTCATCAGAAAGGCTAAAGCGCTTGGCACAAAATCTCGAACAAAGACCTATGCAAGAAAAATGTGTATCAATTAAGTTTCCATAGCTAAAATGAGTCACATTTTTCAAAACCTCCATAATCACACCAAAAATTAATAACAAGAAATCCAGACTTGGAATTCACCTGATCATAGTTCAGAACCTCCTCCGCTTGATGATCAACAGCTGCAATTGTGCCAACAGGTTGGCCTCTGAAATGGACTAGAGACCTCCGGAGGGATTCCCAGGCGTCAGCAACCATGGGATGAGGCTCAAAGGAATTCCGTGTTGAAGAGACTGGCGTGTCAAAACCAGATCTTACCCCAGGCGAGTAAGTGTCATAGTTATCCATGCCCCCTCTCGCCAAACCAATAGACAGCTCGCTAAGCGACCTCTCATCGAATGATCTCTGCCTTTCAATATTCAACCTTGGCTTGTCAAGGAGACGTGAGAGATCAAAATCATCTATCTCAGAGATGGAGGCATGAGAGCCGATTTTCTTTAGTCCAATATGCCCGTCCATTTTCTCTACTTCCCCAACAACGGCCAAATGATATTATACAGAAATAGAAATTATCTACAACCAAACAAGAATGTTGAGAAAACGAAAAGCTGTCAAACACAAATCCAGGACAAGCACATTACTTATATCACCCAAATGAGTATAAAATAAACAATAAACAACATCAGAAACGTAAAGCACACTCAGAAGTCAAAATCAACACGATCCAATTTATTAAAATAACATTTCAAAGATAACTCTTCTTAACACTAAAGCTCCACGAATGCGAGTAAAATCTAAAGAAAAACCAAACAATTCCTCAACACGCTGTTAGCATAACCAAAAAAAAATGAAGCAAAATCTTTCAACTCTATCAAACATATCAACAAATTCACACAACTTAAAACAAAAACTAAACCACAAAATGAAGCAACAAACGAGAAAAACAAGTAACAGATCCAGATGCAAGAGCTAAAAGCCAAAAGAAAAGTGGAAAGAAGAATGAAACATCATCTCACGACTCGAACACCGAACTACGGCGAAACAAGGAATGTCTCTAAATGGAGATTCGAATTCTCAAGGATCGCAATTCATCGATAAGCAGGAAAAGGAACCAAAAACACAGATCTGAGCTTAACCAGCGGGAAAAAGAATAGCGAATCGCGTTGTTCGAACCTGAGGGAGAAGCGAGGTGTGGCGGCGGCGGAGCGAGATTTTCCGGTGGCAATAATGGTGATTGTCCGGCGATTTCGCCGGGAAATGGTTGCCGGAGATTTAGAAGAAGAGAGTGAAGGGAAACAGAGAGGGGAAAAATTTTAACGTGAGCTCGAAAGCTCGTATTTATAACGCGGAGGAGCAATTTAGAGAGAGAAAGTAGTGAGAAATAGTTGAAGAGAGATAAAGCGTAGTAGCCAATCGGAGACCGTTTCACCCAGTTTCGTTTCTTTTCTAACAATTTCGTTTTCGGGAAATGGGGAGTACCGGTATTAGCCGGTTGCGGCAAGGAATCATCCACGTCATCAAAACGACACCGTTTTGCTCTTCTGTTCTTTTCCGACTCGTGCGTTTCTTCGTTTCTGATTTGGTAGCGAGGAGCATGTGTGTTTGTGTCTGCGTCTATTTATAATTTTGAAAGGGATATTATTAATTTTTTTAATTTTTTATGGAAATTAATTAATTAATTAATTGATTCATTAATTTGGGTTGGTGGGTGGATTTCTTAAATTGATCTGATTCTATGTGCCACGCCCCACGGTACGACAGCTACATTTCAACTTGCAATTTTCCTCCTATATAAAAAAAAATATGAAGGAAATTGACTTCTCTTTGTGTACAGAGGATGAAAGAAAATTGACTTTTGAGTTTTGACAAAGCTTTTTAGATGTTTAAACCGTGAAATATGTACATTTTTGTGTGTGTTCTTTTTATAATTTATTTATTTTTACAATTCGAATATGATAGTTGAGTTATAGAGATACGCATTTAGTGCATAATAAAAGGAAAAATTAAGGCCCCATTGACTAAACAGGGATGGATATGGAATGATATTTATTATGTGTTACTTTAAATTTAACCGTAAATTTATTCAGATCCATTTGTCTTTGTTGTGTTACTAATAATTAATTATGCCGCATAAATGTAAAAAATATCATTCTATTATGTCAAATTTGATTATTTTAATAGTTAATAATTTTATTACAAAATATATAAATATATTGTTGTGACTGATAATTGTATTTCAAGAATATTTTTTACTAGCGATATTATAGAAAATTACGTAATCTACTATCCGAAAAAAAAAAGAAAAAGAATATCTATCTTAGTAATATTAAAAAAACAAAAAAATAATCAAAATTCATCTTATTTAATGTTCATTAATTATTACTAAATATTAAATATAATAAATTTTGACTATTTTTTACTAATTTATTTTGATTACTAATTATTTCGTCTTAATGACTTTGAGTTCAAATGGCTATAACAAAAAAAAAATCGTTAACAGTTAGTAGTATTAAATATGTACCAATATTAAATATTTTACCCAAATCTATTTATTGGTTAGTAATTACTAGTAGTATATTAGTATAAAATATGTAATGATATTAAATATCTTGTCCAAATATCTACTGGTAGTAATTATTACTTTATTAGTAAATATCTTATCCAATATTTACGGGTATTAATAATTTTAGAAGACTTTCAAATTTGTCTAACTGCCTTATTATGATAAACTTATATTAGTAACATATATAATTATTCATATATATTTATATTCATAAGTTTAAGCTTTTAATTTTGAAATAAGTAACTTTATTACATATGCATAAAATTTGTATCACAAAATAAAGTATATATAGAATTTTATTATTATTATTATTAACAAAAAAGTTAATATCACTACAAGAAAATAGAGTTATTTTGACACTTTATTTTTTAACACCATAATTAAATGTCAAAATTAATATATATTTTTGACAAATATCACAAATGTCAAATTTTCTATATTTTCTTGACGAAAAATTTGACCGTAGAAAATTACTCCTCAATTTTGACACTCATTTGTTTTCAATTTACTCTACTATTTTTTTTCTTCTTTGGGCTCTGTTAATTTTGATATTACACTGCTCTCAATTTAGGATTATATTACTCATTCTTTATCTTTAAAGTCTCAATTTATTCTTTAGTTTCAAGATCACATCTCATTCTTTGTTAAAATTTTTTGTTGAGAATATTTTATAGTCAATAAGTGTCAAAATAAATAGTATTTTTGACAATTAATAAGTATCACAGAAAATATGTTCTCAAAATTTTCTAACAAATTATTTTTGACAGCCAATATTTATCAAAATAAGATTTAAATTTTTTTTCACAATCACTTATATGTTAAAAATACTATTTTTGACAAAATTTTTATTAACATATTTTCATAGTTAAAATAGTGTCAAATTTTATTTTTTTGACAAATTTTAATTTTTTTTTACACATTATAACCCTAAAAAATAATCTATATTATTGTAGTGTATAAAATAAATAAAAAATTATACAAAATTCACACAAATACAAAAAAGACTACTTTATTTTACATAAACTTTTGGATAAATGATTTTTTGACATGTCTAATATATATATACTTGTTACCAATTTTAGCAGTCCAAGCTCAATTTTCATATTGCTCCTAATAATACATTATTCTCAACTAGTCTCATGATGTTATGATTATTATGTCCCTATTAAATAAATTTAGATCACAATCATTCATTAATTGACATTAAAATATAATGATATTGCATATAAATAATAGAAATTATTCTCCAACTATTAGAAAGACAATATTATTTAAAATTAATTTATATAACATAATATTCATAATTTTAAACAAATAACATCTGTAATTATATATTTATTATATTTTAAATTACACAAATATTTTAAAATAATTAATAAATATTAAATAAAATAATTTTAAATTATTTAAGTTAATTTTTTATTATCTTCTAAATATTATTGTTTTCCAAATATGGTATAAACCGAGAATATGCCATACCACGAAGAATGCTGTGACACGTCCTTTATTATTCCATTGAGAATCCAAAAATTGTAGGAAAGTAAGAATATCAGTTAACAAGAAAAACAAATAAGCTTTGACGTGAGTAAAGAATCCTTGATCCTACTCTTACATTTATTAAATTATAATTTCTCAAATCAACCTTAGAATTCTCTTCTTATCTTATACATTTCCTTAGCTTTCTATGAATTCTCTTCTTATCTTATACATTTCTTTCGCTGAAAGAGAGGTTATTAACTTATTATTACTTATATATATCGATCTACTTATCCAAATAGCGGAAATGATATGAAAAGACCAACGAACTTTTTATTCTCTTATTAGCTAGTAAGTCAGTATAAGAAAATTATCAGGGAGTGTGGTAATAACTACGTGAAGTCGTTTTTGTTTTTGTTATTGTTGAAAAGAGCGTATTGAAAAAAAAAAATTAATACGGTGAAAAATCAGGTGAAGTCAACTTTACATGAAGTTGATATTTCATAGTTGTTGGATAAAAATTTAGTCAAATCAGTCAAATCATCTAACGACTCTCAAGTATCAACTTCACGTAAAGTCGACTTAAAAAAAACTTTTATACGTATATTTAATTATATAATATTACATCCGTAAATTAAATATAATTATTTTTTATATTAACTACAATAATAAGGATCATCCAAAAATTAGATATAATTAAGGTAAAAAAAATTGAGATTTTACATGAAATTAAAAAAATAAATTAAATACTTAAAATATGAAATCATGACAAGATTTAAATAATAAAATTGTCAGACTTAATATAAATTTCATAAAATTGATTAATTAATTTAAAATTATAATCTCAAAAAATTTTAAGAGTTAAAATCAAGATTCTAGTTACTATATATGTAATTGTATAACTGTTTAAAATATTTTATATTATCAATCTATCAAAATTAAATTTTTTAAAAATGACAATCATAATATGTAATACAATATAATTGTCAGCGGAGGATATAAAGGAGACTATTCACAACTACATTAATAGTCTAGTTAAAATTGGAAGAGTTGTTAGAGATATGGATCAAGAGATGGTGGAGGGTACCAGCCGTTCAGTGGCACCCAATGCACCATGAGAGTTCTAATAATCCACAATCTTAAAGGGATGTGCCAATTTCACTCTCCCGAAATGATTTTTCTCTGTGAAACTACCAACCAATCTTAAATGGTGAAATGGTGAAACGTAAAGTCAGATCATGCAGATATCAAAATTTCACATTAGTGGATCCGAATAGAATATCAGGAAGAATGACTTTGGTATGAAAAGATCATGTGGAGGTACATATTCTATTTCAAAACTCTTTTTTCATAATTGCTTCGGTTAAAGATGAGAATAAGAATGTGAGTGAGGGTTGGTTGGAGTTTACTTGAGCATTAATGAGCGGACTCAAATCAATCAATTCAAAGAACTCTCTTCTTGACTTTGAAGGTAGCTTTATCATGTTGGGTAACTTCAATGCAATACAAATTATGGAGAAAAGGAGGGAGAAAATATGATGTTTGATGTTTCTATTGAAAATTTCAATGGTTTCATTGACGATATCAATTGATTTATTTTGGGATGATAGGGTAGCGGTTCACATGGTCAAATAGAAGGGCTGGAGAGGTGTTAATTAGAGAGAGACTTGATCGTTTTATGGCTCGAATGGCCTGAAGGGAGATTTATGTAGATGCGGTGGTACGAAGATTATCGAAAAATGGTTTGGAACACATTCCTATCATATTTGATTCAGATTCTCCAAGATAGTTTACCAAAAGAAGATTTAAATTTCAAGAGCGGTGGTGTGAGATGGAGGATATAACAGGGATGGCAAAACTCCCCGAGACGCGGGGATCCCTGTGGGACTGCCCCGAATGGGGATCCGACTATGGAGAATTTTCCTCGTGGGGATGGGGACGTGGGACAAAATTCCCCTGAGGCAGGCGCGGGGACTCAAGCGGGGATCCCCGTCCGATCCCCGTTAATCCCCAAAGTTCATAAATTTACTGAATTGTTCTTAATAGTTTATTTCTCACATATGTTTTTTAGTCATTTCACACACACACACACACATATATATATATATATATATATAAACTCAAAATTCCTAATCCTCATTTGCATAACTCTTCTTCAATTCAGAAATCCCTAACGTTGTCCATACTCCATCCAACCTCTCTGCAGCCACCCTCTCGCCGCTCTCCCTTCTCGCCGCTCTCCCTTCTCACCGCATCGTCACACCTCACCGTGCCATGATCTTCACTGTGTTGTGCTCTCTATTTGCGGCGTTCTTTTCCGTAACTTTATCGTCATGTCCATTCTCCTCTCTGTTGCAGCGTCTCCCACCTTGTCCACTTCTCTATCCTCTGGCTCGCCGTTGCATTCCCCCACTGCGTCATTTCGAAAGAAGTCACCATCTTGTCGTTTAGATTTTGTGTATAAAATCTTGTTATTTTTGTATAGAATGGATACTTACATCTCTATTCATATGGAAATTAATAATTAGTTAGAACTATCAGATAGATGGGGAATGGGATCCCCGCGGGGAATGGGGCCCTGTGGGGAATGGGGATGGGGAGCAATATTCCCCCATGGCGGAGAACGGGGGCGGGAACGAAGAGTAAATCTGGGGGGCGGGGATGGGAGCAGGGAGGCATCCCCCGCCCCCGCTCTACTCCATTGACATCCCTAGATATAAGGACATTGATAGCGAAAGTTTGGAGTATGGAAGTTAATGGCTCACATATGTATATTTTGGCACAGAAATTGAAGTGTTGTAGGCATCGTCTAGTGCAGTGGCAGTAGCATAACAAATCCAACTCTAATATGGTAATTGAAAAATTAAATCTTAGGTTGGAACAGTTGAGAATAGCGGGTTATTTTGGTGGGCTAAAGGTGTTAGAGGTGGAGAAAAAATTAGAAGAGTAGCTAGCAAAAGAAAAAAGTTTTTGGAAGGAAAAATCAAAATGAAAGTAGCTGAAACAATATATAATAGTAGTTCTCAGTGATCACTTTCAGTACTCAACAAATTCATCATTCAACTCTGAGTTCCAAACTCGCCTTAAACATCATCAGTTCTCAAGTTCTCAAGTTCATCATTAATATAGTACTCCGTCATAGTGCCCAAGTCAACTAGTTCATCCTCAGTACTCCATAAATCTAAGTCTTCGTCTTCTAAAACTCATAACAGAAAATCACCAATTTAAATCACTAACTCATCTTTACTAGTCTTAGAGTCTAATTACTAGTTAAGAGTCTTAACTAGAAGTTAAAGAAGTTTGGAAAGTTAGAGAATCGTTGAAAATAAAGAAAAAATCATTTTTCAGCAAAACAGGAGTCTCGTGTGCACAAACTTTTGTCCCGCATACGCACATGGTTGAAAAATGATGGTCGCGTACGCAAGACCCTGCTTGAGTATGCGAGTATCCAAAATAGAATAAAATCCTCGCATCGCATGTTAAAAACTTGTGTACGCATGCCTCAAAATACATGCTCGTATACGCATGCTAGTGCCCGCAACCGCGAGAGCACTTGGCAGTGGCCAATGCTCGTGTCACGTGCATAGGTCTGCGTACGCATGCACTCCCAGACTTAGAAAATTTTGTAAGTTGCAGAAATCAGATTTTTATACCGAACTTCAAATGCGCATAAGTTTGTCAGTTTAAAAAATTTTCCATCCATTATTCGAACAACTAAAAGCTCTCGGACCCAACTTTCATTTAAATCAAATGTCATAAAAAACAAAGGTCCGGAGGCTATGTTATAACTGGTCAAAGTTCATCAAAATTCAAGTTTTACACAAAATCATCAAAGTCCTCTAGTTTCCAAAATCTCAAAACCAAACCAATCAAAACCTACTCAATTTCATCACCAAACACTACCACGCACTACAATTTACTATTTCATTGCACTTCAATCACTTCCACACCTATTTCACTCAATTTTTTCACCTCTTTCCACCATGATTCAACAAAACTCATAATTTCCAAATCAAGAGTTCAATATTAACAATTTTTGCACAATTCAACTCTTCATAAATATCATTTATCCTATATCATCATTAATCCTCATCATTATCATCATTTAACCCCAAAATTAATAATCAACATCATTCATTAACAACAACATCATAATCTTATCGAAATTATCACAATCATTAAAATCATCATACATTATCAATTCAACAATTATCAACAACCAATTCAATCCTATCCTAAAGTCTACTAGTCTAAGGTTCATGAAACATTACATATTACATAGAAAACTGAAATCATACATTGACTGATTCCCAATATGCACAAAATCACTAAATTTGATTCCAACAATCTTTTAATCACCAACAATTCACCAAACTCAATTCGAATGCTCCCAATCAACTCTAATAATCACAATTTCAAGCTATACATACCAATATTACCATAATTAATACATAGAGTTCACCAAATTCACAAATCTATAAGGGTAAAGAGGAACCTTACCTTTTTCAATGGTGTTTGGGGCACAAATCAACAATAACCTATTATTGGATGGCACCTAAACAACCAAAATCACAAAATTTATTCAAAACACAAACTTAAATTTTCGAAATTCTTAGGACTAAAGAATGGAGTATGAAACTCGAAATCTTACCTGAAAATCCTAGTTAGAACTGACAGGTTCAGCGAGAGCTTAACGTGACTGTAAATGGAACGCGAATCAGAGCATCATAACTCATGTTACAAGCAAAAGAGTGAGAGTGTGAAATGTGAATAGTATTCTTCTTCTTCCTCTCTCTCAATTCTCAGCTGGTTATGTTAGTGTTTTAGGGTAAAACGAGGCTGAATAGCCTTCTATGTTTGTATATATATGTTGAGCTTGGGTCCAACTTGGGCCTAGCCCGATCCATTAGTGTTTTTAGCCCGTTTGACTCAACTTTGTGCCAAACTTTTAGAATTAGTGCCTAATTTTCAATTTTAGTTATTTTTCTAAATTTTTCTACAGTTTTTATTACTTTTACGCAGTACCAGACAGACTTAAGTTGGTACTTCCGACTAACTTACCGATGCATTTTTACGCAATTTTCTATAGAAAATTATATTTTTCCACTCGAAAAAATTCACTGAATTCAAATCTCACCCATAAAATTTTAAAATCATATTTTAACTTTTTTAAACCTATTTCAAGCAATTAAACTTATTATTTTATTTTAATTAATCGTTTAATTATTTCTGGTTCTTACACTACCTCAAAACTAAGAGGTGCGGATTAGAATGTGAAATGACTATTAAATTGGATAGAGTAAAGTATATGTTAGAGTTGAGTGAAGTTTTTTATGGTTCATCATAGAGAGAATGGGTTTTGGAACCAGATGAATTTCTTGGATCAGAGAACTAGTCACTATTGTTTCTTACTCTATTTTTATGGAAGGTCAACCTTATGACTTTTTTTAAGCCAATAAGGGGTATCCAGAAAGGAGATCCCTTGTCACCTTATCTATTTCTATTCTGTGCGAAAGGATTATCCAATCTGTTATACAAGGTAGAAAAAAACAGGTCTATTAAGGGGATTTAGATTTACATAAAGTTTTCAATAGTCAATTATCTTTTCTTTGCTGACGACTCTATCTTATTTGAAAAGGCTAATAAGGGATCATGCAACAATATTCAATCTCTACTCAATGAATATGAGATACTTAGGCGGACAAAAGGTTAACCTCTACAAATCAGCAATTTTTTTCCCTCAAAACACCCCACTCGCCAGAAGACAATAGCTAACAGAGTTACTTAACATAGAGCTTGTGGGAGTCCAAGATAAATATCTATGCCTTCCTTTTATTATTGAAAGATCTAAAAGAACAACATTCGGTGCAATAAAGAATAAAGTTCATAAAAGAGTTCAAACTTGGAAGAAGAGTCTATTATCAGCAGGTGGCAAACATGTTTTAATCAGAGCTGTCGGAAAGCTATTCCAATATACACGCTTTCATATTTCAAGCTTCCAAATTCTCTAGTGGAAGACATATACAGGATTCTAAGACAGTTTTGGTGGAGTTAGAAGAGAATGGAGACAAAGATGGCTTGAATTAGTTAGGATTGTATGATCAAACCCAAAAAAAACGGCAGATTAGGATTCAAGAATTTCAGAGCCCAGATCTTAGTCTTGCTGGGTAAACAGTTTTGGCGAATTACTATTAAACCTGATTCGCTACTTTTGTGTATGCTCAAAGAAAAATATTATAAATACACTAACTTCTTTTTGGCAGATAAAGAAAACCAACCTTCTTGGGGTTGGCAAAGTCTACTAGAGGAAAGAAAAGTGGTAGAAAATGGTTTGAGATGGAGTATAGAATCTGGCACAAATGTTCATATCGGGAAAGAGTCATGGTTACCCCCATCCTATCCTTTTAGACTCATTAACAACAACAATCCAGTAAAAGACATCAATTGGGTACATGATTTACTTACAGTGGATGAAAGATGGAATGAAGAGCTAGTTGAAATAGTTTTTTTCCTTGAACTCAGTTCGTGAATTCTCTCCCTGCCACTGAACGACTATGGCGAGGACAAATTTGAATGGATCTGGAACAAGAGGAAGCAGTATGATGTGACCTTGAGGTATTGGGTGGCTTATGATTTTTTTTTTCATTCACCAGTTGAGCACCTTACAACGGCGATGACGAATTCAATGCTCTGGAAATTAACTTGGGGGTTAAAATTACCATCCAAAGTAAAAAAAATTTCTGCGAAGAACATCCCATAAAAAATTATCTGTACTCAATTTGATCAACTAAAGATTCTCAGATACTTCAGCAATGTACCCAAGATGTAGAAATGACAATGAAACAATCCTTTATACCTTGGTGCAATGCAGTCCAGCTCCTGAGATTTGGTCTTCCTCTCCTTTTGTGAATGGTATAGTGCAAAATAGAATCATAGAGTCTGCAATTTGGTGGCAAACGATAAGTAGATGCATTGGAAGAGAACAATCTTTTATGATCCTCCTTGCATCTCTTTATTGGGCATTGTGGAAGACGAGAAATTTAGAAGTCTTTAAAAGTGAGAAGCTAGCAGTAATAATAATTGTGGAAACAACAAAAAAGCTAAAAAAATGACTAAGTTATAGAGCACCGTTCTTTATAAATTCTCAATTTTTTTTGTTAGTATTTAGTATTTATCAAAATAAAAAATTTTTGTTTTTGTCCTTATAATAGATCATTTATTTTTTTATATATAAATAATGTAATTACATATTTTTAGAAAAAAAAGACAATCATATAATAAGTGAAAGTGATAAGATATCTATTTGAGATTTTCTCAATTATTCAACGGTTCTTGTTTATCTTAGCCTCTCGTATATGTCTTATGTAATCATCTTTTTTTCGTGATGGGAATTTTGTTTTATTCTTGCAATCATGCAAATTATATTATTGACATAAAACCCTTCACTTTTTCTTTTAATTTATTTTTGGAAAAAGAAAATTATTGATATAAACTCTGCTTGTATAATCATATCCTCGATCATTTTAATTTATATAATATGATCGGATTTTTCGTCAGATTGTCAAATCTTTCATACTCCTTTCGTCTTTTAATTAATCGTTATCTTTAGTGCATTAAATGATTAATGTATTTAGACATGTTTATGTTATGATAATCCGAACGGATATATTGTTCGTTTTGTTATTAATTTGTACCCTTCCCTTTTGTTTTAATTAGTAGTGTGAATGGATATTCTTTATCGTATCTTTTGTTTTATATGATCTTACTATATATATAATCATTGCTTTATTTGTTTAAAAGGTGGTCACACAAGAGATATTAGTGTAATATATTAGAAAAGAGAAATTGATTTTATCTGCTCTTAATTTTAATATAATATAATATATTGTCGTAAAATAATAAAAAAATTGAACTTTTTTGAACCAAATATAATTCCAACTTGGCGACTTGACTTGCAGCTTCTCCATCCCACCGCTTCTGACAAACAGAGTAAAATGACGAAAAAAAAATGTTTTTAATTAACTAAGAAATCAATAATGTACTATACATACATTTCAATAACGTACTATACATTTTTATAATAAACAAAATGGTGTCCTACACATGCAATGTATATCATCTCTAATTTCACGAAAATAATTAAGTGTAAAAGAAAAAAGAAAAAGAAAAAGAAAGAAAGAATCTAAGGTAGTTGCATGAATGAGAGAGTTGGTACGTAATTTATGATAGGTTCAAGAGAGCATCACATAGCACTTTCCGATTAATCTATAATAATATGTCTAATTATTAACCCTTTTGTTGTTGGACATACAAACAATATATATAATCCAACCACATATATATAATGGGAAATACTAAATTGGTACCTTAAAAATTTCGATGTTAAAAAAATGATATCTGATTTTTATTATTGATAAAATAATTTTTTAAATATTTTAAAATCTGACAAACATGCTTCCAAACTCATTGAAGTACATCGCTGTCGAACATAATGCTAACATGATCCAGCGTATTTTGCTAACCTTTCTCCCCCTCTCTAACATAGCTTCCACTCTTACCCGTGCAGCCCCTCTCTCTCTCTCTCTCTAAATTGTCAAAATACTCTAATTCTTAAATGAAATTAGCAGCGCAAATTCTCTGGCCCTCTGTCATCTTCCAGTAAACGTTCAGTGAGTTTAAATATAAAATAATCATTTGTTCTTTTAAAAAATTTAAGGATGACATTTGAAATTTTGTTGAAGCAATAATATTTAGGACTTTAAATTTTTGAAACTACTCTTAGTGTTTCCCTTCTTCTCTCTCACTCCACCATGGTTCTTGAAGATGGCAGCGAAGATCGCACTGGTGGTGGATGAGCAAAGAAGACCACACTGAAGGGCTGAGGGCAGCAATCGAGCAGCTAGCAGTGAAAGCAGCGCAAGAGGTTGAGGCACGTAGATGGCAGAGGCATGGCGCGATTGAGGTGCTGAGAGGATGGATCAGTTGAGAATCTCAGAGAAGAAGAATAGTCGAGAGTACTCCAATGGGCATGTGTGGGTTGGGTATTACTGCAGGAACCATGGTGGAGTGAGAGGGGAAGGGAAACACCAAGAGAAGAAGGAATCATGGTGAAATCGCCTATTGCCTCTCTGGATAACTAACCTACCATTTTCGTCATCAAAAACGTCATCACTGTTTTTGGAGAAAGCAAGAGAGTGAGAGTGCGAGCACAAGAGAGTGCACTAGGGAGGGGAAGGGAGAGTGCGCTAGGGAGGGAGGGATTAGGGTTAGGGGTTTGCTAGGTCATTAAAACATGGTGGCCACGTCAGCATCATGTTTGTCGGAGATGTGCTTCGACGAGCTCAGGGGCATGCTTGTCAAATTTTAAAATCTTTCAGAGACCATTTTGTCAATAACAAAAGTTAGGTACCATTTTGTTAGCGCCAAAATCTTTTGGGTACGAATTTGGTATTTACCTCATATATATATATATATATATATATATATATATATATATTCAAGAGTTTTGTTACACATCTATGTAGTTTTATGAACTAACTTTAATTAAGTTAGTCCAAACTCAACAAAAATCACTCATACACATGCACGTGAAATCACACACTTCTTCATCAAAGTTAATAACACTGAAATTTTTTAAACGGGACGAAAAAATTTTTAATTTTGACACATGACTTTTTTTAATTTTAACACTAAAATTTTTTAAAGTTCTGAACTTAATGCTGCAGTTTTTTTTTTTTGCTTTTTATTCCTTTTTTTCTTTGTTAGTGCAAAATTTATGTATTTTTTTATAAATTAGGTATTTTTTTAAAAGTTTTTGTAGTTATTGTCAAAAGGGATAAATAAAAAATGAAACAAAAAATTGTGTAATTTTTTTCATTCTTCTTTGTTTGTTTTTTTTAATTCTTTTTAAAAAGTAAAACAATATAAATTATGAAAACTTAAAAAAAATATGAAAATAAGGAGAAAGAAGAGAATGATGATGATGATAATTTCTTAATCAAAATATAAAAAAATAAAAAAAGATATAATATCAAAATTTCTTAATCATGACATAAGAATTTCTTATTTGATATCGAAATTTTTTAAACGTAACACATAAAATAAAATATTACAATTTGTTCTTATTCTTTTTTAGAAGAAGAAGATAATAATGACATTGAAGAAGAAGAAGAAGAAGGAAGAAGAGGAGGAGAATGATGATGATGATAATGGTGGAAGAAAAGGAAAAGGAAGAGAAAGTGTAGGAAGAGGAGGTGATATTGATGATGATGGTCGTGGTGATCACGATGATGATAATGAAGAAAAATGAGAAGGAAGAAAAAGAAGAACATACAATAAAATGTGCGTACGTAAATTTTGACTTGATTGAGAAAAAAAACTTGGTTGTCTAGCATTTATGTGCTATACATCCAAGTTTTTTTGGCAACTAAGTTCAATCAAGTTGGCCCAAACCCAACAAAAATAAGTTTCATTAATGAAGCATGAATACACGCTCCAACAACGTAAACGTTCCTGCGTTTCTCTCCTCCTCCTCTTTCTTCTTCTACTTCTTCGTATTTCTCCCCCTCCTTCTTTGTATTTTTCTTTCTTCTTTTTCGTGATTTTCTTCTTAGTTTTATTCCTCTCAAGAGATTAAATTAAGAAGAATTTTGAGAAAATAAAATAAGAAGGAGAAGATGAAGAAAAAAAGACGAAAAAGAAGAAGGCAAAGCGAAAGATAATGAGGTGGAGAATTTCAAGTGAAATGAAACTAAATAAACTGAATTTTATTAAAGAATAAAAATTTTGGCCAATACTTAACAACAGTATCAAGTGAATCTCAGTTAATTCACAAATGAACCAAAATCAGTTCGAATTTAAACAAAAACTAACTAAATAACCACACATGAACAAGTTCAACAAGTTCAATCGAAAGAAACCAAATGAACTTAAATTAAACTAAGAAATGAACTGAAATTTCTTAAGGGATAAAAAATTTGGTCAATACTTAATAACAACATCAAGTGAGCCTTTGTTAATTCACAAATGAACTAAAGTTAGTTCAGATTTGAACAAAAACTAACTAAACAACCACACATGAATAAGTTCAATAAATTCAAGCGAAACGAGACCAAATGAACATAAATCAAACTAAAAAATGAACCGAAATTTCTTAAGAAATAAAAAATTTAGTCAATACTTAACAGCAGTATCAGATGAACCTCAGTTAATTCATAAATAAACCGAAATTAGTTTAGACTTGAACAAAAACTAACTAAACAACCACACATAAACAAGTTCAGCAAATTCAAGTGAGACGAAATCAAATGAACCTAAATTAAACTAAGAAATGAATCGAAATTTTTTAAGGAATGAAAATTTGGTCAATACTTAATAACAACATCAAGTGAGCCTCCGTTAATTCACAAATAAAACGAAATTAGTTCAAATTTGAACAAGTAGTAAAAAAACTCAATCATCAATAAAAACACATCAAATTCATTTCTAGATGCAAATGAGCGAATCTCAAATAAACCAAGAAATGAACTACAATTATTTAATAATGGCACCAGAGAAAATCAGAACCAATAAAGATGCTAGCAAAATGTTATTGTTATTAGCGATGACGATAACGAAAAAAGAAAAGAAGAAGAAGAAGATGCAACATCAGGAAAGACGTGTGTGCGTGAATTTAAAATAAGAAGAAGATAACCTGGGTGCGCAAATTTAAAAGAGAAGAAGAAGAAGAAGTGATGACAGTAAACGTGTGTGCGTAAATTTAAAATACTTGATTGGACTTAATTAGGGTCATGACTTAAATGTAAAAATTTATTCTTCAAAATAATATTTCATAAGATCATCTATAATAACATGTGGTCGTTTCCCACACACTAAAGCTCCGTTTGATTAGTGTATAGTATAAAATATGGACACAAACATATAAATTATATAGACATAGATACAAAAGATATATACATATTTTATATTTGGTAAAAAACATACATAAAACCTTAAAAAATTAATAATATTCTCATCATCTACCTTTATTACCATTTATATTTTTTTATCAACCACTATATTAAAGGTCTGTTTGAGAAATTTCAAAAGTTACTCTTTTGAGTTTTTTATTTATAAAAAGTAATAATATTAATGTCTGGTATAATTTTTAAAATTAAATTGTAATTTTCTAAAAGAAGCTATTTAAGTGCTTATGAAAAAGTAAAAAAAATGACTTCTCTTATAATAAAAAACTTTTTATCACATTTCTCTTTAAAATAAGCATTTTTAAAACTAAAAAATCAAACACAAAATAACTTATTTATAAGTTACTTTTAATATAAGAGCTTGTTTGGGTGAACTTTTAAGAAAATATCTCACAACTAGAAAATGGCTTAATACAGACAGATTTACAGACAGATTTGGTCTATATTACAGACAGATTTTTGGTTACCGATAAAATTACCGACGGATTTTGTCCCTCTGTAAAAGCCTCGTCGGAAATTATTTACCGACGGATTTTTTTCCGTCGAAAAATTACCGACGAATTTTTACCAGTTACCGATAGATTTTCCCTCTGTAAATTCTCCATCCATTTCCCCAAGACGACGAACTTTCTGACGGATTTTTCGTCGGTAATTACAGACGGATTTTCCGACGGGTTTTCCGTCTGTAATTACAGACAGATTTTCAGATGGATTTTTCATCTGTAATTACAGACGGATTTTCTGACGGATTTTCCGTCTGTAATTACAGACAGATTTTCTGACGGATTTTTCGTCTGTAATTTGAACTTTGGAAAATTATCCCACGTTCTGATTACAGACAAAAAATTCGTCTGTAAATCCGTCAGTAAGGTAAAATATATTTTTTTCTATTTTTTCAATTACAAAATAAACTTGTTTTCATACAAAATAAATATAAATTTAATATAAATTTTTATCTAATTTGTTCAAATATTTATAATATTACAAAAAATAAACAAATTCATCGTATTATAAAGCTAAAAAAATTATTATAAACAAGCAAGTTAATATAATTCAAAACATAAACAAAGTATATTATCAACTATAATCCTCAATATATTGTTCAAACATACTAAATTTTACACAATTTTACATATATTACAGAAAGATTAACTGAATTCTTTCTCAAAAAATGGACATGAATCAGCATCCATCAGCCATATGTGCATGAATTCGTCTGCCTATGGGAGGAAGAAATAGAAAAATAAATCTGCCTAAAAGAACAAATAGCACCAACCATCATATCATTTGTCTTTGTCTCAGCTTCTGAAGCTGATGCACTAGCACGCTCAGTCATTGTTGCATCTTGTGAGTTGGCTTGCTGCTCACCACCCTTCTCTTGTTTAGAAGCTTCTTCTGCAGCTTTTTTTGCAGTTGCTTCCTGCCTGGCTCTCTCTTCTTCCATTGAAACTCTTAAAGCAAGAGCTAGCTCGGGGTCCAAGTTTGGATCCACACCGAACTCAAATCCAGATACACCACCAGCTGCAGCTGCTGCAAATCCACTTCCACCTTCACCATTGCCAGTAAAAATAGGTGTGCTGCCACAAAACAAGGTTACAAAATTACTTCTCAATAGGGAAATCAAATTTGTTATTGTACTACAGGAAAGAATTAAAAAAGAGTCAGAGCAACAATGAATCCTCTAACACAAAAAAAAAATAGGATGACAGAATAAGTATGACAAATATTTCACGAGAGCCATCTAAAGCATGCCATTTTTGCTACTTGGGTTTGGCAAAGAAAATATATGAAGGACGAGCCAATGTCTATTTGGTGAGCTAGTAAATATCTGCCACATATAATATGATTCATATCTAGCTGCAAAATAAAAGATGAATCAACTTCAAAGCACATACTTTATGAATTACCAAATCAGCACCAGTATAAAGATTATAAGATTCAATTTTTTGGAGACAGAAAATTTGATGCATTTAAATATATACTTCATCACGGAGTGCAGAGGTATTACTGCTGCCGCAGAGCGAACTGAAACTGCCGGTCTTCCAGCTGAGATCAACCGCACCGAAAGAGTATGCTCTGCAAAGTTCCGACCTAACTAAATGAAAAGCACCAAAATCTTATTAGCACAAGAAGAACGAGGTGAATAACAATTGAATCGGATCCATAATTTTAACACTTAGATCACACTTAATCACTATCAATGGCGCCAAACCAAGATAGATGTATGGTTGGCTAAGAAAACCAATAAGAAACTTAAAAACCGTCCATCTAATGGAAATTAATCATAACTTATACTTATAAACAAAATCAATAATAGCAAATGAATATTCATATATTCATCTAATGGAATTAGAGGATTGGAGTTCCTTCACAGAAAGCTTGCCATCTCTGTCTCTGTAATAAAACCCTAAATTGTTTTGAGAAGATGAAAACTGCAAAGAAAAATTGATAAACCTAAAATTGGCACAGAAAAATTGAGCCCTAAGCAACAGCATTATAAAATCAGAGTATACCTCTTTATAGCCGTGGAGTGTTGTCCGGGGGAGCCTGGTGGTTGCTCCGAGGAGAATCTCACGGATGACGATGTTTGACACGGTGGTGAAGAGGTGGAAGAAAAACGCCGATGGTGGCCAAAGGAGGAGGAGAAGCGCGTAGGGACGAGGGGGAGGCTCCGGGAGCGAAATTGGCGGAGGTGTATGAAGCGAAGGGGTAGGAAAAGGAGCACGAGGAATTGGATGTGACTGAAACTCGTGCGATGAGGAGACGCGACGGCAGCGGCGGCGGCAGTGGCGGAAGAAGAAGCTCGTGGAAGGAGCTCGTTTTAGTTGAGTGGAGTGTGAATGGAGCTCGAAAGAGCGGGCAAGAATTAGGTTTAATCTGATATTTTTCGACGGAAAAGTTTAAATTACATACGAATTTTTCGTCTGTAATAATTTAATAAAACACAGCGTTTTGTCTATTTAAATCCGTCTGTAACTATTTCCCACGAAAAAAATTAAATTTTTCGACAGAATTATAGACAGATTTTTTTCCGTCTGTAATTTATGCTAATTCATTTTTTTTATTTTTCGACAAAAAATTTCTCTGAAATTCTGTCTGTATTTCCGTGGGATAAAATCCGTCGGAAATATCCATCTGTAATAACTAATTTTCTAGTAGTGTCTTTTTTTAGTTATCTTTTTTCAAAAGGTCTTACAGAAAAATAAAAGTAATTTTATATTTGGATATTTCATGTAAAAAGATCTTTTTATATATCAATTATGTTGGGGGTATAACCATATAAAACTACTTTTTTGTTTATTTATTACGTAAAAATATCTTTTTAAAAAAAGATGTAAATTGTAGC
The DNA here is from genome assembly GCF_003086295.3 of Arachis hypogaea. Classification (NCBI taxonomy): domain Eukaryota; kingdom Viridiplantae; phylum Streptophyta; class Magnoliopsida; order Fabales; family Fabaceae; genus Arachis; species Arachis hypogaea. Next base: position 118,262,705 of record NC_092044.1, on the reverse strand, counting down.
TTCTCAAAAAAAGATATTTTTTATTTTTCTAGTGTTTTTACTTTTAATACTAGAAATTTACCAAATATGTTAAAAAATAAAAAAATCTTTTCATTAGAAAAATATCTTTTTTTATCAATTTAATAGCATCCAAATAAGCACTAAACATTTATTGTTTAAACTATTTTTTTGAAAAGAGTTTAATTAAACTGTTTACCCAAACTGTGTCTAATTCTTATCGTCCATCTTTATTCATAACAAAAAATTATTCATATAACAAAATTTCCAATAATTTCGACAACAAATTTAATATATATCTTCTTAATTAAACAGCAAGTAATTAATTGACATTATTTTTAATCGCATAGAAACTAGCACAAAAAATTGTCCCTACCATTTAGGCTACAATTTTTTTTTAAAAAAAGTAAATATTAATAATAAAAAATAAAAAAATAAAACTTTATTTAAAAAAAAATCGAAAGAGGTAAACAAAAAGAATGATATAGAAAGAAAAAGGATAGAAGTTCAAATGAAAAAGAGACGAGGAGAAGAGATGAAGAGATTTGAAAATGAATGAGAGGGGAGGACAAAAATAAAAATATGAAAATAGAACAAGGATAAAACGGTAAAATGATCAGTGTCTTAATATTAATTTTTGTGTCTCAATTTATTAGAAATACACTAAATATGTGTAATTTGGGTCAATTTATATACTAATATATCCTTTAAAATTTTGTGTCTTAACAACCAAACAGAAAATGTGTGTGAGTGTGTCTCTCTTTTGTGAAATTTTTTTTAATAAATTAAAAAAATAATTATTTATTTATTTTCTAAAACAATTTTTTCATCTTTATTTTCCGAAATTCATTTTTGTTGGAATTGGAGCAAGTTGGCCTACTGCATTAGCGAACTTGTAGATTTTGTTAAAATTAACCTACTGCATTGACAAACTTCATTGAAACTAATAAGTTCGTTTATTAGTGCGATAAATTTGTTCCTATTTTCGTACAATTTGAATCGTATTAGTATATTTTTATTTTTTTATTTAATTCACAGAATTTAAAATATTAAATTATAAAATTTTTAATGTAAAATTTAAATTACAAAATTATAAATAAAATCACTTTTATTATTTTAAATTTTTTAATTTAAATAAACGTACTTGTATTTTTTAAATCAATTTAAAATTAACACGAATAGATTTATTTAAATTTTTTAAATTTTAAATAAACATACTTGCCATATTTTAAATAAATGTTCTTGTGTTATTTTTTTTAAAGGGATCTTATAAGTCAAATATAACCTTTAAATATCTCAACAAAAGATATTGATGTATATATTTTTTCGAATTAATAACATTATCGTATATATGTATATATAAAGGCCATGTTAAAAGATTATATACATCCATCTCTTTAGTTGAGATATTTAAAGATCATATTTGATCGTTGAAATCTCTTTTTCAAAAAATAATACGAAAAATTTATTAAATTTAAAATTTGATAATAATAAAAGTGTTTTTATTTATAATTTTTAATTTAAAAACAATATGAGTATATTAATTTTTTAATTTAAAATTATTAATTTTAAATAATTATTTTTTTAAAACCAAATAAATATAATTAACCATATGAGTACAATAATACGATTACGTTTATTTTTATCAAATTAAATTAAATTATTAATTTAAATCAATTCTATTTAAATTTTAAATAAAAAATTTATAATTTAAAATTTTAAATTATTTAAATTAAATAAAAAAATATACAAATACAATCTAAATTATACGGAAATAAAAATAAGTTGGCCGCACCGAATTTGTTAGTTTCAATGAAATTCATGCAATCGATGAATTTTAACAAAATTTGCAAATTTGTTGATGCAATAAGTGAACTTATTCCAATTCCAAAAAAAAACAGATTTTAGAAAATAAAATTGAAAAAAATTGTTTTAGAAAATAAATATTTTTTAATTTATTTAAAAATATTTTTTATCTTATGTGTACACCCACTAACCAAACACTACCCTTTATATATAAAAAGAAATGTACCTCATGATCCGTACATAGGCTTCTATGATTTTAAGAATGAGACAAAATAAGATATTAAAAATAAAATACAAAAAATAAAGATAAAAAATTATTATTTGTATATATTATTTAGTGATAATCTGAATATAAAATAGAACAAGCAATTACAAGTCTAATTTTTATTCTTAACATGAAATTTATAATAAAAAATAAATGGCAAGTTACTTAAATAAAATAATTGAAAATCAAATTTATCAGATTATAACTTTTTAAAACTGTATACTTATTTGTAATTTTTCTTTATCTATATAGACAGAGTGTAGCGATTTTTAAGCTAAACGTAATCCACTATCATAAAAAAATAAACTGGACAGAAATCGTTAGAGAGTATAACAATTTTTGAAGAAAATGACACTCTACATAAATCACTACTAGCTATAATGATTTATGAAAAAACATTGCATAGTTCAATCCGTTAGAGTGATTTATGTATAAGTAAATTCTCTATATACATCTCTATCAATATCTTTTGGTAAGACTAAAGATAATTATAATATAATTAATATTTGATAGCTAAAATATTTATCAAATAAAAAATATCATTAAACTAAAAATCGAAAGTGGTGTTATATGGTAGTGCAGTATTTTACTTTCTTTTAATTTTTTATTTATAGTTAATTATATGGTGCTTATGAATTGATATCTAATTTTTGTCTACATTATTTTTATAGTAAATTTTAAATTTTAAAAATTTATTTATTTATATATTTTTAAATTAGATATTAATTTTTAATTTTTTTAGCAAATCAGAAACCATTTTTTAAGCACTCTATATAATAAGAATACAATATTCAACTATTTGTTTTACAAAATTTTAATTTATTTTTAAAAATTATTTTTGAAAATATGTTATATTAAAATTCTAAAATTTAATTTATCCAAATAATTTATTCTTACAAAAAATTATTGGGGTAAAATTTAAAAATTTTATTTTTATTCTAGAAACAACCATGAATATGTATAAAAAAATATTTATTTTTTTAAAAAAATATTAAAAATTATTTCTATTACCTCTTGAAAGTATTTAAGGAAAGAATTTAACTTTTATGTTCTATAAATATAAAAGAAGTGTACAACTATAATCAATCTTACATAGTCGTGTAAAAAGATGGATAAATTTAATTAAATGATAATAAAAATTTTAACTTTTTATTTATTAAAAAATATGCAATATTAAACTTATTGTTGTCACCATGCAACACCACCTTCGATTCTTAGTTTAATAGTATTTTTGTTCTTATTTGATAAATAATTATATTATAATTATCTTTAATCTTGGCAAAAAATTATTAACACAGGTATATATAGAGAATTTATCTCTACATAAACAGCTACAGTGGCCACATATTGAGAGCTATGCAATATTTCTTCATAAATCGCTATAGTTAGCAGTTGTATGTAAAGTGTTATTTTCTTCAAAAATTGTTATAACTTTGGCAGTTTCTGCCCAACTTATTTTTTTACGATAAACCACAAATACCTATAACGGATTATGTTTAGCTTAAAAACTGCTGCTCCCGGTAACTATTTATATAGATAAAGAAAAATTACAAACAAATATGTAGTTTTAGAAGTAATATGATAAATTTAGTTTCCATCATTTTATTTAAGTAACTTGTCTAAAAATAAAATGATAAAAGATATAATTATAAAAATTTAATAATAATAATAATAAATATAAAAAATAAATTGTTTTTTATCTAATGTTTATATTCTTTTTAATAAAATAATACAAAATATATTAATTTAATTTTTTATAATACATATTTTTATCTATATCTCATTTATCAAATATAATTTTATGTCTTTGTATTCATATTTCAATATTTTGTCCATTAATCTATATCTATGTAAATAAACGAAGCAATATGTATAACTTTTTTTTGCCATATTTAATTTTCTACGGAGTTGAATTTTTTCTCCAAAATATCTTTTAAGACTTCAACTATTAAAATATTATAAAAGAAATTTCAATTTATAAGATTTTAAACCCAATTAAGATCATTAATTAAAAGACCAAAATACTTATAATTTAGACCACTAATAATATATTTACAGGAGATGCCTAAATGGATTAAAAGAAAAAAATTAAGAATTCATTTTTTTGTTGATTACTGAAAAAGAAAAACAATTAAACAGAAAAGAAAAGAAAAAACAAAATCTTAAAGGACTAAAAAGAAGTAGAACGATCTCGTTGAATACTCAGCTCAAATTTTTTTCAAGGCACTAAAAGTTTGACATGCAGAGAGTGCAATTTTATTGCTGTATTTGTCAGGGTGTTTGCTACAATGTTTGTATCTTTTAAGATCAAGCGAAAATCAACACGCTACTTCCAAGCCATGATATCGATGACTTTAAGTACCAAAGAATTTATACAACTAGCAGTGTCATGAGAATTGGTAATAAGATTGTAAGCTTTCAGACAGTCTGTTTCACAAACCACATCTCTTTGCCCCAAGTCCTAAACTAATAGAAATCCTCTCCAAATAGCAAACAACTCTCCTTGAAGAATATTGTAGCTCTCAATCGTTCCCAAGCAGCCACTTTGCCAGTTTCTCTTCCAATCCCTGCTAACACAAGTAAAACCAATCCGACCACCAGAACTAGGATAACCAGCATCATAATTGATCTTAAAAGTACTCAATTAAAGGAAAACCCAAGAGCAACTAATCATAGATGGAATAGAAACTCGTTGTAATTCAAAAACATTATGAAGCTCTTTCTCCAAGGCTAATGCTATACGAGCCACCTTAAAGGGTGTCCAAGGCTCCTGGTGATTAAAAATCTCATTATTCCTAACTTCTAAATCCACCAAAGATCAGAAAAGAATCTAAAAGGATGTTCTTTGCTGTAGAACAAGAACCAATTCTTCAAATCTATAGGGTGATAGGAAATCTCCAGAGACTGCCAAACAAGCTTGGTTTTTGGACAATTCCTAATACAATAAGAAATTGTTTTTTTTGCAAATCAAATAACTGGGACAACTATCTGAAAGAGTTAGGCCTCTTCTGAAACGAAAAACAGCAGTGGGCAGTTCTTCTCGAAGACAAAGCCAAGCCAATAATTTAATCTTTTCTAGAACAAATTGACGCCAAAGCCAAAACTAATTTCCTCTTTCCTCCCATATAAACACATTCTTGCAAAGCCAAAGATAGCCATTACGAGCATCATAAACCTTAGACACCTCCCCAGACCAAATCTAGCCTACCACTGAACCCGCTTGCACATCCGAATTAAAATCCAAAAATCCGAATAAGAAATATGAACATAATCTATCTCATTACAAAGTTTTCCCTTTTTCTTTCATTTAGAATACCAAAAATTCTGATCCAAATCTCCAATACACCATTTAAAATCATCCTTCAGAATATCCCAAGTTTTACATAGACTCTTCCAAACATAAGATCCTTTAGATGCTGAGTGGTTGAACTAGTCACCCAAAGAACAACTGTATTTATCTGCCAGCAGCTGAACCTATGATGAAATAATTGCCAAACTAGCTTACCAAAAAGAGTAACATTAACACAAAACGAATCTCTAATTTCCAGACCACCAAACTTCTTTGAGGTGACCAACATCTTCCGGCTAACAAGATTTAGTCCCCAACTATTGGCATGGCCTTTTTAAAGAAAAGTCCTCATTATGGATGCTATAAAGTTTGTTATTCCTTTGGAAAATAGAGAGACTTGCATGCGGTAGGTAGGAATAGTAGTCACAGCCAAATTGATCAAACAGAGCCTATCCGCTTTGTTGAGCAAACGCCCTTTTCAACTGGCTAATCTTTCTCATATGTTATCAAAAACCTTATTGAAAGATGCTCCAATCATCCTAGCATGACTAAGAATAATCCTAAGATATTTACCTAAGTTTTGGACTAATCTGATGGATGACACCCCAATAAAGAGTTATTTTCTTGTTGTAGAAACATTACGGGAGCATAACACTTTAGATTTCTCTAAATTAATCTTCATCCCAGAAATTTTACAGAAACTCTCCAATTCTACCATCACATTTTGGACTTGACGCTTCTCCGCTTTATAGAAGAGAAGCAAATCATCGGCAAATATGATATGTGATATTCTCGGACCCCCTCTAGAAATAACAACCGGCTTCCACCGGCCCATATCAACTTGGTGGCTAATCAAGCAGGATAATCTCTCCATACACAACACAAAAAAATATAGTGACATAGGATCACCTTGCCGAAGACCCCGACGAGGATTAAAACTATTCAATCTATCACCATTCCAGATAATAGACAATGAGGATGAAGTGACATAGCTCATGATTAGTTTGACTGTAGGGATAGAAAAACCGAATTTCACGAGTGTTTGATTCAGAAACCTCTAATCGACTTTATCATAAGCTTTCTCTAAGTCAATTTTAAACGCCAAGGTTCCTTTCTTCGACTTAGTCTTTTTCATGAAATGAAAAATCTCCTGTGCTTTAATGATATTGTCTGGAACTCCTCTTCTTGAGATAAACCCCCCTTGAAGAGGGCCAACAATATCTGAAAGATAAGGCCGAAGTCTGTTGACCAAGACTTTAGTGAGAACCTTGTAGATCACATTACAGAGACTAATAAGTATAAATTCCTTCGTTGCAACTCCACCTTAAGAATTAGATCCGCTTGAGAAGATCTGGAAGTTATCCTTTTTTTTTTCTTTTTAAATTATAAAAAATTACGTATTATTATTTGGTATAATTTTTAAAGTTAACTTATAAATTTTTTAAAAATTATTTAAAATATTTAGGAAAAAATAAAAAAGTGATATTTTTTATTCGAAAAGCTATCTATCACTGCAATTTTAAAATAAATAATTTTATAACTAAAAAAATAAAATATAAAATAATTTATTTATAATATATTTTTAATATAAATTCTTATATTTATTTTTTTTTCAAAAGATATTAATTAAATTATTTATTCAAACTGCCCCCATAAATGTGCGAATTTTTTTTCATTATTATTCGACTCGGAAGAGTCAAAAATGGGAATTTTAGTTGATTTGGATATTGGAAGTCCTTTATTAATTAATTACTATATAATCAAATAGTTAAAAGTTATTAGTAAGTTAGTCTATCCACAAATCCAAAACATATAACTATATAAGAAGGTTTACTTATCATTGATGCAATGCCTATAAGAAGTTAATTTAATTAACGGTCAAAGTATATATTGCTTTGGTTGTTTTCCTAATACAGTCTCTCTCTCTCTCTCTCTCTCTCTCTCTCTCTCTCTCTCTCTCTCTCTCTCTCTCTCTCTCTCTCTCTCTCTCTCTCTCTCTCTCTCTCTCTCTCTCTCTCTCTCTCTCGGTGAATAGCTATCTATTTTAAATAACTTTAATAAATATCTTTAGCAAATCCTTTAATTATATCTTTTAAGGTTTGTTTGAAACAAAAAGTTACGAAGGATTTGAATTCAATGATAACTTTGACAATATTAAGAATCAAATAAACAAAAGTTTTTCAGTTGATTCGTCAAAAAAGTTAGTTGGAAAATTATTTAAAAAAGAATACACGGTTTGTAGTAGGAATGTTATTCTTGGTATAAAACCTATTTACGTCGCTATACAAATTTAAAATAAATTTATTTGTGCATATTATTTCATAGTACATAAAAACGATGAAAATTATTTAAAAAAATACCTGAATTATAATCTAATGATTTATTTTCTTATTCTCAAATACTTAAATATTTTTACCCAAAATATTATATAAAATCTTATTAATTTATTCAATAATAAATTCATAACGTGAGTTGTTTATCCAAACTTTGTAATTGGGGGAATATAAAAATCCAACCTTGTTTGCTGGAAACGTGTAGGTATGTCTCATCTCTGAGTTCCCACTTTTAAGGAAGACCAAAATATTCACATTACAATGACCGTGTAAATTTTTTCAAAGAAGATCAAACAAAAAAAAACAAAAATTTAGTTATTTCTAACATCTGTAAAAATATATTTTTAGACCTTCTAAATATTTATAGATCATTTATTAAAGGATTTTGCTCTTTTGTGTCATTAAGTTAAGCATATCATAAAAAAATATTTTAATATTATTTATTACATTTTTTTTACGTTTTCAATGCATAGAAATAATAAATATTATTAAAATAATTTTTTATAATATGCTTAACCTATATTCTTAGAGCATATTATAGCAAAATCTTTTATTAAAATAATCTTATACTAACAATGAGAATTAAATTTGCATTATGAAATACGGGCGATTTATTTATTAGTAAATGATTCGATCGTTTTTCTACACAATTATAATTATAAATATTATGTTAATTGAAAATTATTTTAACTAACATGTATCCTTAAACATACATGCTAGTGCTATTAATTAAAAATTTTTATAAAAGTATATAACATTTGATTTTTAATATATTTATTAAAGTAAAAATTTTACTTAATATATATTTTAGAATACAAGATAACAAAACCTATTAGAAAATTGAAAGAAAAACAGGATATTATATTTATAATTTTGGGGAATGGAAGATACACAGTCAGCAATGAGTTGGATAATGTAAATCTTATCCTTGAGAACCCAATTCCTGCTACCAAGTAAAGTATATGTCTCCACATTCTTCAACACATTAAAGAAGAATGAAGCGTTCAAGAAAGTGCAAAATCAGATCTTGGGAAAAAGTTAAGCAGGCTTTACTCCTAAGAAAAAGTGGACTTTTGAAAAATTGAAAACCATAATATATAACTTAAGGTCTTTGCTGGCTACCCCTTTTACCCCAAACTTGGTGTATACCTCTATTGAATGGAATGGTTCAACAAAGGTGACCCCATTTTTTGAATATCTTGATCTTGCTTGAGTAATGCTCACATCATCACTCATTGTTTTGCATCTTCTTGTCATGACTCATCAGCAACTACTATTCCTTTTTGCATGTGAACCATGATGTATCCTCCTACCACACTTGAAGGGGCCTCTAATTTTATATTTAAATTTAGACATTATATTTTTATACCATTAATTTCTTGTTGTGGGACTCATAAACTCAATTCTCATACAAGATTAGATATAAGATTGGTTTTGTTCGTCTGCTCGGGTTCTTCACGGATCGGATTGAGTGATGTCTGAGCAGATGCGAAGAAGAGCGGGACTTGAACACGAGTTGGAGGGCGAAATCTGGCTACAATGTTGATTGGACGGCGGGTAGGGTCATCTGCAAAGACATTCTGACGTCAAAGTCAGTGTCCGTATTAAGAGACAGTTAATCAAGGTTAAAAATGTGACGTATCTTTGGGAGGATAGGTCCCTCCTTTTTATACTCTGTATTTAAGTGGATCCCTTGTGAGTAGACCCAATAGCTTGGAAGCTTCGACCACCTATCCAGATTCCTGAAAAAAAGGAGTTGATGTGCAGGTCTCCTCTTGGTTCAGGCCAGTAGCTTGCGATTAAATCTAAATTCTTAGTGAACTGGACCAAAACAGATTTAGTCGTAGCTCAATTACTAATGTACTATATTTTTCAAAATTTATTATTAAAATATCATTTTTTAAAATTAATTATCTAACTACCACACTTTTGCTAAGTCGATAATTAATTTGTTAGTTTATTTTTAATTAGAATTAATTATCATGATATAAAAAAGATGACATTTAAGCGTTAAGTTTTGGATTTAACCGTTGAATTTTTAATATAATTGTACATTTGTAGAACTTATTAAACTTAAACATCTGGTTAAACTAGTATAACTCTTTGTCAACTAAGATTCATGCTTATTTATTAGTTTGTAGTTACTATATAATAATAATAATATTATTATTTCTCTGGTTGGAGTAGGTAGAATATTTTTAGCTTCAGATAGGGTAGGGTCTGATTGTGTATGTTGCAAGGTTCTATTTTCTATGTTCCCTTTCTTTATTTTCCATCTAAGGTATTTTCTCCAGCTAAAATGGCCTGCCATAAAAAGACCATTGACCAAATTTTGGCACATACCCTGGTCGTTCAACACCCTTCTTTTTTCTTTTCATCTGGGAATGTACCCTCATAATTTTTTTTTATGGAAGATGTAAAATGTAATTTTTAATTTTTTAATTTTTTTATATTTTCTTTTGATCTTTTATAAAATATATAATAAAAGATCCCACTTTATCCATTCAAGTGAAAAAAAAATCTAATCCCGCAAAACTAAGACACTTTTTTACCTTCAATGATGCATTTAAAATCAATTTTATTCTTACAAAAAAACATTAGCCACTTTGTCTTGTGTCTCAACTCTCAACCTCGAGTTATTTTCTAAATTAGTAAATTCTAAGCATAAAAAATAATAATTTTGCACAGATAATATATTAGAGATACTCATACACTTTTCTTGATAATTTAAAGATGAGTAGTGCTAGAGAGTCCACATATTTTATAATTTATAATTATTAATTAGTTATTATTAATATTTTTAATAGTATAAAATTATATTTAATAGTATGAAATTATTCACTTTTTTTATTAATTAAATGCTACCTAAATTTTAATAAAAGTACTGAATCTTAGACTTTTTCTTTAAAAATAATAGAACTATAAACTATGTAAACAAAATTAACTTTATTTATTACTTTTCTTTTTGAGGTGTCAAGAAACAAAATTAACTTTTAATAACATCACTTTAGAAATAATGAGGAATTGATGAGAATTGGGGATGATATTTGTCGCCAAAAAAGATAGTGCAATTCTCAAAGTCTTAGAAGTCATTTATTAAAAAGAAATCTTAACAAAATATTATTGTTCTTTCGTAGGCATGCGTCGGTTTGCTTAGTTATGCAATAGCCGTTAACTAGGGAAGGTCATTTTGATTTAGATACAAATCCAAATGTCGAACGTAGACTGCATATTTCTCTACCATTTTCTTTACCTCATTAATTTCTCCTGCTTTTGCACATGTTTTTAATAATATTTGCAGGAGGCTAAGTATATCTTATTAACTTACCATCATCTAATGACGAGAACATAAATCTCAATTGCAGTTTCACTGGGTGGATTTTACCGTTTATTTTTTTAGATAGGGTGAAATTATGGCGTAATACCCAGTTATTAAATTTTGTAGTATTTTTTAAAAGAAAAAATCTAAAAAATCAACTATAATTTAATCCAGCTTCCTTTTATTTTTTATTTTAAAATTTAAAAAATTAAAATAGTAGAAATGTTTTCGTTTTTTTTTTAAATTATGGAAGCGGGACAATACGCTGAAAGCGTATTAAAATATACCATACTATATCATCAAAAAAAAAAAAAATATATACCATACTAGGAAGACATATTATCAATATGCATGGAGCATATTATCCAATCTCATAATTTTACAAAAATTACAAATTCAATAATTGAAAAATTCAATAATCGAGTACTACACCAAAATTTTTTTAATATTAAAAAAAAGCCAAATTTTTACTTTTATATTAAAATATAAAAAGAATAAAAGGTACCCAGATTCCCGAGAATTTCTAGGGGGAGAATCTCTAACCTAATTGGGTTTCATCTGCCAAATGCGACCGGATATTTTTGTTACCCAAACTAACCAAATGTCGACCTTAAATGGTCCAAAATTAAATAGTACCACATTTAAGATTAACAACTTAACAATTTATGATAAAGAAAAACACCATTATCAATCCAATATAAAAATATCTCCTAACTTATTTATACCCACTCACATTTGAATTTTTTGTTTTTTCTTACAAATCGCTCCCACTATACATGAAATCGCCTTCACCATACATCAATTCGCCCCCTCCATTTTTTGCTTTTCGAAAAAAAAATTATTTTCGCTTTCGGCAGTAATCACTACCTCCATTTTCTGCAATAATTTCACCAAATATCAACCAATAATAAAAAAATTAGCCCACCAAATGTAAGGGGTCAATGATGCGCAGCCCAACTCACTGATTGCACATAAAGTCATAAACAATGATCAAGGGGCACTGCAATTGCTAAAAAGTATTGATTGTTAAAGAAAATATCTTAGGAAACATTGCAAATCTTTAGATAAAGAAAAAGGTGGTGGATTCCACCTAGACAGGTTACTTTGCTTCCTAGAACTATGTATACTCATTCAATTAAATATACGACTAACTTTTATTTCAAAAATCTGAAGCATACCATATCATACTAATAGTGTATAATAATATAGCAGATGACCATTCATTGGACATTGATCCAGGTAAACCATACCACACATCAATTTCAATTGAATACATCAAGCTTTATTAAAAGAAACACTGGATAGTTTCCCTAATCAAGCAAATGCCCAGGTCATTCATTCATTCACAGGAAACCAGTAATCTTCAGAACTATTCTTCCAAAAGAAGTATGGTATTAAAATCATCCAATTTCATAAGCACTAATTCCACCTGGATAAAGTACATAGGTACAACAGCTACAACAATGGCAGTGCTTAAAGCATCTGCATTCCAATATATAATTGAACAATCCCATTTACATTCCACTAAGATATAAGACTACTTGTTTAAGGAAACCTTAATCTCTCACTGATCTTTTAAGATATTAGCAAGCTACTAAGATGGGTTAAAGGGATTAGCTTCTATCCTAGCGGCGAGACCTAGAACCACTTATGCTGTCCAATGTTGCCCCAAAAGCTCTACGGCTGAACCCAAAATCATGGCCACTGTTGTAAGATCCATGCCCACTAGGTAGGTCAGTTACACGGCGACGAGGAGCTGGCGTTGGGTGTGAAAAATTAAATACAAAATCAATTGTTCAGCAAGCAAATTATTAACTTCTAGTGACTGAAACGACAATGCTGACAAGAAACCAATGAGAGTGAGCGAAAGCAGGTGTTACCTGCATAATCCGAAAAACGGTCATGTGCTGATAGCTTATCAGATTCTGAGTTATTAAACGGCACTGGATAAGGCCTTGATCTTTGAGAAGAATTTGATGTTGGTGTAACTCCAGCAGAACCGTTAGGGGTTTTATCTCTCCCAGATATCTGTTTTTTAGTAGACTGTGCAAATTATTAACATAGCCCGACACCAGGACAAATAACTACATTATAAAATTTGAATTTATTATTTTACTGCATGGTTCACCAGTCTATGTACAAAACTATTCAAACATGTTATATGATGGCCCAAAGAATGGTTTCAGAAATGGATGCATCCAAAATGCATAAATTATATCCAGCTACAGCCTATACTATGCTGATACATAATAGAGTCGTGAACTTTAAAAAAAAAAAACAAAGCCAAATTTACATTTAATGATTGCTAATAGCGATTGAGAACATCCAGGGCACCACACATATAAACCATAGATGTCAAGAACGCACCGCAAACTTCAGTGTTCTGTTGTAGAGTGTTACAAGGCCTGAGAAAAGCTTGACAGCATAATCCGCAATCTCCTCAGTTTCATATTCTGCAAAGGCAAAGCCTTTCGGTTTTTCTGATTCCTTATCTTTAGGAATATGTAAATCTACCACTCGTCCTGCTTGAATTAAAATATCATACAAGACTCTGTCTGTGACCCTCTCATCCAGATTACCTGAGTCAAATAGTAGACATTGTTATGTTAAAAACTCATTTTAGTAAAACAAAAAAACATATAAACAGCATCAATCAAACCTAACTATTGAGAACAGAAAAAGCATATATGACAGACAAGATTGTATGAAAAAGTGCATAAACATGGCACACAACTGTAGATGTTGAGTGTAACTATGAATAACAGAAATAATTTTCCATTGTCACACTGTATTGCACAACAGATCATCCAAACATAATTTGGGAAGCATGTTTATTATAGAATCATTTGCATTAATTGATTGACTTTTCTACATAGATTAATAACTTAACAAACTAAAAGAGAAAGGAGATATAATGCATTTTATAGGAAAGTGTCAGAAAAAAACTTCGTAAAACAAATCGTCCACTCATCAAAAGAGAAACATATCAAGATGTAAACAAGTATGGAGGGCATTTGAGCAAGCAAGCTTCTAACCAACTGTCAGTTAATTTTCCACAGTGACACAAACCCAACAAAATCTCCTGCCAAATGCATTATTGTTGAGTACATAAATGACACACAAGTCCCATGTATTTCCAAATGGAAAAGTTATCTCACTTTAATCAAGAATGACATTTTCAAAAAGCCACACTCAGGCAACCTATTTCACAACAGATTGGGTGCAAAGATGCAGAAGAGATTGAAGAGAAGGAAAATTAGTGAGCTCACCTATGTAAACAGTGCAATTAGTATTGCCGGACATAACTGTATCTAGATATAATGCCAAGCCCTGGCACACGGGAACCTCAAAATTTAGCACAAGAAGTGAACCAGCAGCGAAATAATACCACACAACCTGGAGGAAAAAATAAATAAAAAAGGGAACACCAAATTCTTAATAGAGACTTAAGTTGTATTCAAGATTTTAGCAATCAGTAAAGTAAACAAAGAGTTTGATCATTGCAGGCAGCACACTGAAGTTCAAATAAATAAATAATGTTGCATATAACATTAATAGAATTTCTGCAATCTATTCTCATAAAAATTATGGGAGAAAAAGTTTTTTTTCCCTTTAAATTTTATTTTTAAGTAAGCACATCAAATACAGGAAGAATAAACGAAATTCTGAATCTAGATTATGAGATCTTTTACAAGATCTCAGGGTACAAACTACAAAGCACAAAGCTCTAAGAAAAAGGCTTTATTTATAGGTCGACAATATGTTTTAATAATTCTGAGGTCACAAATTTCAATACTTAGGAACCTAACAAGGTTAAATAAGCAAATACATTTCATTCCTCCCTCAATCTATGTTAATTCACTATAGATTGGTACCCTACCTGATAATAACAACCTGAATTCTAAGTCATATTTTCATTCCTAAAGTCTACAAACAAACTACAATCTTGAGTGAGATTTCTCCTTTAAGTTAAGAAAACAGAGTATTGAAGAAAAAATAACCAAGCAAAATTCAATAACAAAATGCCACATCTCATATACTTGCTCTTAAACAAGTTATAAGTCTATAACAATCTATATGAAGAAGAGAAAGTGCAGAAAAAGAAAAAGGGAGTACTGAAGCTAATTTAATAGTCTTGCCGAGTCTAACTTTCTCACATATGCTAAAAAATGAAATAACAACAATCATCACAAAAGCTATTCCTACATATTTTCCTTGGCGTAACAGCAATATAATTATAATATAAAGCAGCTAAGTAAGTGCCAAATTGAGCTAAACAGTGAATAATTGTAAAGAAGCTTGCGTACCAGTTGAAGGGCGAAACAGCATTCGGAGATTCAGGGGTGCGATTGCTGGTTGCGGCAACGAACTTACATAAGCTGAAGAAGAAATTCGAAGGGATTGGGGAATTAGGGATTAGGCAATAGGGTTAGGGTTCGGAATTTTTTAGACACGTGACTTAGGTTGGAAGAGGAAGAATCAGTGAGGACCAGATTATTCTAGAAGCGACGTGAGCGTGGACCCGTTTCCTCTTCCAGCGTGACATCCCCTTTTTTCCGTCTCTGTGTTGTTTTGTTTTTTTTTTATTTTTTTTATTTTTTTAATTATCTTTAAGATTTAATTTATTTAATTTTACTTTTAAAAAATAAATTAATTCAATTTTATCTTTCTTTTAATTTTTTTAACCGTTAATAATTAAGTAAATATTTTCTAGTATACGAAGTCACCTTTTCGTAAACCAAACTAAAACTGAATTTTAAAAAATAAATCAGTTTAAAATTGATTTAAAAAATTAAAACTAATTATATAATTTTAAAACTGGTTTTATATACAGTATATTTTAGAAATTCAGTTTTCATTTTTCAGTACTACTATTTACCAAATATGATTCATTAATCTAATAATTATTTGAATAAACTACCATTTTTATTTATAATAGTTTTAAACGCTTATAAATTTACCTATGAAAAAATAAAATTAAAGTTGTATTTTTGAAAGATGGGTTCCAAATAATAAAACTATCTAAACCCTGAAAAACTACTTAAAATTTTTAAATTACTTTTTTTCTAACCATAATCTCTCTCACTCCTTATCTTCCTCTCTATCCTCACTGCAAATACTAGAAGCAATATAATTAATTTCATAAAATTATTAAAGACTAATTTAATCAAAGACTTAAATATTATAAAACTTATTTTAATTTGATAATTTTCATTATCAACCATGCAAGAGAGTCTGACAACTTTGTAATCTTGATTGAGAAAATCAAAAGAGATAGCAATAATGACAGTATAGACTGTAAAGAGAGTGGTAGTGACAAGGTCACAAGAGGCTAATATAGTGACAGAGAGAAAGGTTGTAGAAGACGAGAGAGTGATAATAATGGCCGATAGTGATGCAAACAAGGCTATGGCTGACTCCAACGACAAAGAATTTGTAGTAGAATGCGATAGGAGGGTAGAGCTGGTGTCGGAGAGGAAGGAATTGTCATGGTAAAGGAAGTGGCGAACGACAACGAAAGAGGAGTTGAGGTGGGAGCCCTCATCAACCCGAGCTACTCCTTATCCACCTCCTATCTCCACGGAAGTCAATTTCTTAGTGGCACTAATTGCATTGCTGTTGGACTTGCCAAAAGCATCTCAATAGCCTTTAAAAGCACCCTTTTGATCTCAAATTGCTTTTTCTTTCTGTAGCCAAGGCTCAAACATCTTGAAAATTTTAATGCTTTCAGGAGTTTCAACAGCACCTCTTCACCTTCATTGAGGCTCTTCTGAGCTAAATCAGCTTCAGGAGTGAGGATTTTTTCCCATAGCATCCAACTACAATAGATCCATTTTCATCGATGAGTTTTGTCTTCGGTTTCTTTGTCCATGAGGATAAATTTTTCAAAGAAGCTAAGACTTTGCCAATGAAGAAAAGGGGAGGATGGTAGTGGTAAAGAGGAGGTGACGGCAGTGATTGTGGTGACGGTGGTACTAGCGGTTATGGTAGATGAGGAAGAGAGTTGGTGGGAAAGAATCTCAATGATGGTAAAGCCATAAAGGGTTAGGGATTAGGATGGTTAGGCTAAGAAGGGTAATTAGGAGTTTTTAGGTAATTTTGTAGGGTTTAAATAGTTTTGTTGTACGGAACTGATCTTTCATGGGTACAACTCAATTTCGTTGTTTCGCAGATAAATTTATCAGCGTTTAAAATTTTTGTGGATAAAAACAGTAGCTTACTCATAATTAACTAGTTTTCAATCTCATTAGTCATATATTTAACTCCTACGTACAAAACTTTGACAAAGTTATTATCATATCTAATGTAACCACACTACAAGAAACACGCTAAATACCGTCGGATTTAGTGGCAATTATTAGCATCAAATTTAGCGGCGATTTTGCGTTGGATACAAGCTAGAATTAGTTTTCCGAATTACTTAACGTAAGATATTATGTTCGAACACTAAATCTGACGGTAATTAGTGATACGAAATCTTATTTCAGTGGTGCCAACTTTACCCGTGGATCTTCCGTCGGATTCAGCCGCTGGTATATTGATTTAGTGAAACGCTGCATTTACGCAATTTACCGTCAGAAGTTTTCCGCGATAAAATTAGGGTAAAATTTAAATGCAAACCCCCTCCCCCTCACTTTTGCGAACTCACACTCTCTCTTCTCTCCTCTTGTATCCTCTATTTTTCCCTGAAGCTGCCGGCGTCGGCACCACCAACTAAAGCCTCTACTACCGTCGCCGCTGGACGTTATCATCGCTGGAGGTGTCGGTCACTGCTGGAGCCGTCGGGAACGTCGCCGCTGTTCACGTTCGTGTTCACTGCCGTCGGTGTTGGTGATGTTTTCGCGGTCACTGCCGCCTCCTGTCACCACCACGCCTCCACCATCTCGCAGCCACCTTCAAAGGTAATTTCGGCAATTTTTTTTTTAGATTTTTATGTGAGTTTAGGATTTTATTAAGTAGTTTATGAAATTATTGATTAAATTAGTGTAATGAAATTTATGATTAGGATTTGGTATAATTTTTTTTTTCAGATTTTTTTTTGAGTTTATGATTTTGTTAGGTATTTTATCATATTATTGACTAAATTAGTTTAATGATATTTGTGATTAGGGTTTGATTTTTTTAGTTTTTTTTTCTCTAATTTTTTTGTGCGTTTAGAATTTTGTTAGGTATTTTATTATCAAATTATTGATTAGTGTAATAAAGTTTGTGATTGGGATTTCTTATGTTAATAATATAAATATAAATTAAATTAAGCTAAGTAAGGTTAAGTAGGGTGAGATTAATGGTACTCGAGCTGTTGGAAGACTTTGTTTAGTTTGACGAATTAGTTTTGCCTTGTGAATTTTTAATAAGTTTTTTTATTAGGACGGTGTTATTTCTCTAAGTTCAATTGGAGTTTGCTTCTTTAGTATTCTGTATATCCGTGTTTTAGGTAGGTTTTCTATCTCTAAATATAATCAATTGTTTAAGTTTTATGCCGAACTTACTTTACCTAGGATAGCGTTTTAAGACGGAAGTGGGAGAAGTTTGTGTAGAGACGCCTTCCCGAAATCCTTGTTTGCTGGAAAATTATGGAGTTATAAGGGGTTGTGCACTAGAACAGTTAGGATTTAATGTGTTATTGAATTCGTGTTTGCTCTAATTTATGTTGCAGTTGTTTTTCTGTGAAAACTGTTAAATTTATTCGGTGAATGTCTCTATATTAAGGAAAAGTTCTGACAAAATTTTGTTTTTATTGTTTAAAACATATTTGGTTTGTGAGAAAACAAAAATTGAATTTGGTTGGAGATTCTAATTATAGGAGACACCCTGCTAAATTTTCTAAAAATTTTAAGAAGTTGTATTTTTTGATGAATTCTAGGATGTTTGTTGCAAGATGATTCCAAGTTATCGTTTGTGAATATATGATAGGGACAACAGTGGTCGAGGGGTTTAGAACTTGAATTCTTTTAGGGGGTTGGTGCGTTTGTTGCATATGTCTTCAACATGAAACTGTTTAGGTCTCAAGAGATATGTAGGTGTCCGTGCTATAAGTGTGGGCTAACTAAGTGGTTAGGACCTTTGGATATAACACTTCACCTCTACCGTAATGGGTATTAGATATAGACAAAACACGGAGAAGTAGATAAGCAGGGAGTTAACCAAAATACAAACCAAACTATTACATCAAAAAGCATAATCATTTGTCTTCAGTCACTTCTGTCTTAGATGCTTGAACTCGTAATTGGGAATAAACTGGAACATCCTTTATGTAGTGCCTTTACTTGCTGCTGCAATTGTTTCTGCCAAGACGCCTTGACATGGTCTAGGTGGTGGAATAGGAGGTGGAGTATTAGACTGGATTGGTGCTAGATAATGTGGTCTAATGATAGGCTGCTCGACCCTTGCACTTTGGGGAATTGTTGCTCCAAAATTTGCTGCACCCTGTGATAAAGGAGATAGCATATGGAAAGAGTAAACAAAGCTATGTTAACAAACCTAACAGTGCAGTAACACAAATGGCAGATCTTTAACTCCAATTTTACTCACTATACTAGACACAAAACCTGGTGTATTAGTTGCGGGCTGAGTTGGATTAGGATGATCAACTATATTCTAAAATAATAAAAAAATTAGCCAAATATAATTCCAAGTCAATCCTAGTGAAATTTAAAAAAAGACATATAAGTCCCCAATGATTTTTTAAATATCCAACTAAGTCCCTATGGAAGCATTAAAAACCCAATTTAGCCCCCGCAATAAAAAATTAGTACATTATTTATGGTGGTTTACCTGCATTTGGGGTGCTGATTGTGAGACATGCATCTCTTCTACTACTTGGTTAGTGGTTCTACTAGTTGACTGAGCATTTGTACTTCTTCTTGAGTTGGTTGATCTTCTATTTAGAACGGGAGGACCTTTGCATGTTTTCTGGTTATGTCCAGTCTCTCCACATTTAAAACATGTAACTCGAAATGTCTTTTTTACCTTTGAACCACTTGTCTCATTCTCAGATGGCTCCTTCCTTCTTCTCTTAACTGGTCTTCCAACAGATCTCTTCAACTTAGGTGGAATTGGGTGAATAACTTCAATCTTGTCCCAATACTCTTCTGAATTCACTAGTTGGATGTAGGATTGGTATGTGGTCATTGTTGCCCCAATTTTCAGTAATGGATATAGATAGTCTTCAGGCCTGTCACCCCTCTTAGCAATAGCAGCTAAAGTATGAACGCATGAAATACCTGCAATTTAACATTATTTGAGAATTTGTTACAAACATATGCAATTATCACAATTGTAATATAGTATATTATTGGAGATTTTTACTAGTCAATTGCCACGCGTTACATGTACACTTGTTCTGAGTCAAGTTCACACACAGCTTCTTTGTACCTCACTGGACTTCGAATACTCTCCTCTCGTCATCACCAACCCACATTGGGTGCCAATACTCACCTCCTTGATGATATCGTCTAGTCTTTTCTGCTGCGTAAGAGCCAAGTTAGTACCTCCAAATATGTGTAACACCTGTTTGTACTTTGTCATTCATCTCATAACGTAACACAAAAGCTCCTCACACATTGTGAGAATCGGTTTGGCTCGGTAGTTGACTATCTTTACATTCCAAACTTCACAAATATTGTTGGTTAGATTGTCAGCCTTAGGTCCTGGCTAAAATGGTATTTTGTCCAGCATGCAGGGTAGAATTTCATAAGGTACACTCATGCCTCTTCATTCACTCTCTGCAATCTCTCCATGCTTGCCTTGAACTCTGCAACAGTTGTGCACTTTGCACATTTCTAAACCATGTTCTTGACTCACTTGTCCTTGAATCTGTTACTGATATTCTTTCAAATGTGTCTGACACAATTCCGGTGATGTGCATGCGGCATCACCTCCTTTAAGGCTGGTAACAGGTCCTACACAAAACAGTGACAACAATGTACAACATATTTATTGAACACAACATAATAAAACATGTTTATTGATAAGTCACTTGGATCGTGGGCCATACACATTTCAATATAAGAGACTGAAGTTGTATTCACCATATCAATTATTTATTTTAACAGGTACACATTTTAATATAAGAGACTAAAGTTGTATTTACTATATAAATTTTTTTTAACAAGTACACATTTCAAAGAGGTTAAAGTTGTATTCACTATATCAAATTTTTATTTTAACAAGTCATATCAGTAAGCTTTAGCTTCTCAATCTCCCTGTCAATAATTAACAAGATAATTTAATATCTTACATAATGAATCAGCTATCTCAAGACCAATTTGACTCAGATCAAAAAAGAAAACAAGATGAAATCTTCAAAGGTTATAATAGAACCAAATATACAACCAAGGCTGAAAAAAACAATTATAACCCATCTTAAAAAATAAAAGAAATATTGCAAGAATAACAAAATTCAAGCTTTCCATGCTCCATACAATATCTAAATGTCACTATTTACCTAGATATAATATATTTTACATCTTATATACACAGAGAAACAGATATTACATTGCAACATGTACATAAAATAACCGTCGACCACATATACACACAAACTAAATTCAAACATCTCCATTTTATTAAAATGTTTATTAATTTAAAATGAGGATTAACATGCTGTTTGTTAATTTAAATAAGGATTAAAACAAAATTAAGTAAATGGACCTTTTGCTGATCAAATATGAAATTCCAGCAATGAATGTAATGTTCTCTAAGGTTCTCTTGCAGTAAGATATGAAACCACTTCCAATTATCTTCTGTCTCACTATCAACCACCGCATATGCAATCACATAAAAGTGATTATTCGCATCTTGTCCTTCGACCGACAAGAGTTGTCCACTAAAATAACCCTTCAGGAAGCACCCGTCAAGCCCAATCAGCTTCCTACAACTGGCTTTAAAGCCTCTCTTGCAAGCGTCTAGATATATGTATAAATTGTTGAATATCGGAAGAGATTTAGGTATTGGTGTTACACCCAATAGTGCAGTACTATCAGGATTACTCCTCAAAATCTCAAGAAGGTAATGTCTCAGCTTGCTATATTGTGCTTTTTCATTTCCAATAACACACTCTTTGACTTCTCTAAGTGCTCTATAAATCATCTTTCCATTAATCATCATATTATAGTCAATTTTTATGTGTTCATAGGCTTCATTCAATGTCATGTGTGGTTGAGTAAATAGCCTATTTTTCAACTTATTGGCAAACCACTTCTGATTAGCTATATTACTCCTAAACTCTCTGTTGCATGTATGATTAGGGACACAAATCTTGATCTGGTATGACTTGTGTTGATTATCCCAAGCACAATAGATAAGCCATGGACAAGGATTTGGATTGATAGTCTGAGTTGTTTCGGATACTACAATAGTTGAGTTATTTGTCTCTTTAGCAGTTTCTTCACTTCCACCGTCTACATGTCCCTCCTCTGCAATTGCAAGCTCTTCAACATTTCCAAAGTCACCATCAATTACATCTTTACCATTGTCCTTGTTAGACTCTTCTATCTCTTTAGACGCATCCTTGTCTTTATTGGATTCTCTTGACTTCTTAATCCTCTCAATCCCGTGTTCACAATCACATCTGACTCTTCTTTAATTTGATCATTTTTTATATACCTAATCTTTCTCCCCTCAAATATCACATGGTCCTTCAAAGCATTCTTGAAGGACTCAATTGTTGCAAATTTCATACCCAACTCAAAGTGAACCTTTCCAAACCCTAATGCTTTATTGTATTGTGAAAACTCATACTTCTCTCTTTCATCTTCAGAGTTTTATGGTGTCACTAAATTTTTTGACTCATACTCAAATATAGAGTCAGACTCAACCATGGTGGAATATAAAAACCACGAAATTCTCCATCACTAAACATAATACATAATAATTTATTAAAAACAAGCACCACTACAACATTCAATAAAAATTCCTACTTTCTTGTTCATTTTTTTGTTTTATGTCATAATAATAACCAAAATAGAGAAAATGAATAAAGTATTACAATAATTTCATCACAAATTTTTAAACACTAGTCCAAATAATAAAATACTTATCACTATTACTATAATGGTAGTCAAGAATAAATAACGAGTTTCTAACCTTTTTCAATGAAAGTCTCCAGTGGTCACATTCACTTGTTCGTTGCATCTTACTCGGCGCTAACAGTAACGGCGACGAACGGAATGATGACGTTGGGGATGACACGGTTAAATGTGGGTGACGAAGGTTGAAGGTGAAACGGATGAAATAGGATGATGGCAATGATGTGAGCAATTATCTGAGGTTTGACGTTGAAGAGGGGTTACAGTTCTCTGTGAAAATTGAAGAAGAAAGGGTAGGTTTTGAGTCTTTTGATTTTCAAAAAAGGAAAATACATAGATTGTACATGGGCCAATTTCTAAAACGACGCCGTTTAAGTCTAAGGACTAATCTATCTTTTTGCACACCTGGACAACTAACTGTTCCGTGTGCTAGTCTAGGGCTCCACATCAGTATTTTTCGTTTGTTATTGACGGAAAAATATTGCTAGAGATTGATTTGTCTGTCGGAGTTAAAATTGGGATAGTTTTTTGTGTATTTCAAAGTTAGGAGACTAAAATTTTCGATTTTAAAAATCTTGGGGATTAATTTGAGTAATTACTCTTTATAGAATTATGAACAAAAATTTAATAATTGGTCATTTTTGTTGAACGAAACTTATCTTATATGGATATAATTTTAATTTCAATTTTTTATAATTAGTTTTGTCAACATCCAAATCTTTCATAATTAAAAATGACTATTTACTCTACAAAATAATCAACGACATAATAAAATTATAAAGTATGAGTTCTCGAACGAAAAATAAATGAAAATTAGAAAATTAAAAGCAGCATTAGCTATACGGCTATACCAACTTAGTTCAACCAAAATAAAACAAAAGAAAAAGCAGGGCTAATAATAGTTAAAGAAAATTGAAATTCATAGATTAGCAAAGAGAAAAATACAAATTATTTTTCAACGTTTTTAATTTGACAAATTATTGATTAATGTAACATGAATTTAAATTCTATTTAAAAGTCTAATACTAATCAATAAATTATTACATATAAAAGACAAAATTTAAACTTTATTAACACTTATTAAAGCTACGATTATTTAAGCGAGTCAGTGAGTTGTTTATCTGAAAATTCGCGACCTCTTAAGGTGAATATGAGGAGACTATATATCATTTGAATTATAACTCATTAGTTTTCTAATTTATTTCAATCATTATCAAAGTACATATTTAATTGTTTTATTATTTTTAGTACTCTCTAAAATTTATTTTTTTTGTTTTAATCAAAAATATATTTTATCAATTTTTATGTTATTTTTATTTTAGTGAGTAAATATTAATTTTATTATAAAATTAATTAATAAGATTTATTTAAATATCTAAATTAAAATAATAAGATAATATACAAAAGTTATTTAAGTTGATGTCTATTTTAATAATTTTTTATCTAAAAATAATTTTAAATAATATAATCCAAACAATATTTATTTTATTATAATTTATTTTGATATAAAAATTATCAAACATAGATCATCTTAACACAAATATATTTTTTTATCAAAATCAAATTTACAAAATTAAACGGTGATCCAAACATATACTTAGGGCCAATTTGGCTGAATTTCTTAAATAAGTTCTTTTGAAAAAGAAGTTTAAAATATAAGGACTTTTATTAATAACAACTTTTAAATAAGTTATTTTGTGTTGGAAAGTTATTATAGAAGACTTAGAGCTGGAAGTGAGTCAAGCCAGCTCGAGCTCAAGCTCGACTCGTTAATAGCTCGATAAGCTAAGCTCGTGAGCTGGTGAGCCAAACTTGAGCTTGGAATTAAGCTCATAAATTAAATGAGCCGAGATTGAGCTTGGATAAACTCAGTTCATTAGCTCGTAAGCTGGCTCGATTATGTATATATATATATAGTAATGATCTCAATTATTTAAAATTTTATATTTATTTATTACATATAATTTTGATATAGGACATAAATAAAAAATTTATATTTTTTGATAGATAAACAATATATAAAATTGTTCTTTTTAAATATTTTTTAAAATATATAAGTTATAATTTATTGATATAAAATTATAGATTTTGTGTTTATGTTTCTATTATTTGAGCCAGCTCGTGAGCTTTCGGTGAGCTGAGTTTAAGCTTAAGAAATATGCTCGATTGTTAATGAGTCAAGCTCAATTTTGGTGAGCCGAGTTTAAGTTTGGTCTAGCTCGGTTCAGCTCGGCTCACTTCCAGCCCTTTAGAAGTCCTTGTTTTAAAATCGTGCATTAAATAGGAGTGATAAAATAGTTTTTGAAAATAGGAGAAGTCACATTTTTTAACTTTTTTAAAAGCTTTTAAATATCTTTTTAAAAAACTCTTAAATAACTTTTTAAAAAATTAAAAATTTATCTAAAAAATTATACCAAACACTATTAATATAACTTTTTATAAATAAAAAATAAAAAATAACTTTTTGGTGTTTCCAAACGAATCTTATTCGCTTGATTTTCAATTTGAATCTATCTAGTTATGAGTTGGATTTAATGGATTTCTATTCCAAACCACAAAATAAATGTAACACGGTTTGAATTTTTATGTACCTAAAATTGATTTTTTCTTTTAAAAAATAGTTCAGTTTGATTTTGATTCTGAATCCATATTTCACCCACCATTGCCAGTTTGCCACCCATTGCCTACCCCTCAACCACGTATTTCCAGAAGAGGTTAATTACTTGTTTATATATTATAAAAGCAACGCGTAGGTGAAGAAAAAAATACATTATTCGGGTCAAATATTTATTTCTCTGAAAAAACTCAAAAAGCGTTCCAATCGTGCGCGTTATGGATTAATTTGTCCCTTTAAGTAAATGTCAAACTTATTATTGTTTTTAATTTTTTTAATAAAACTTTTTCAATTACTAATTTTAATATATGTTATAAAACTATATTTTAATTAAATATTCTCCATTGACAATCTTAATACGCATCTAAAAGAAATATTTTAATGAAATCCTAAAAGAAATAATCAGTGGCGGATCCACGGGGGACCTAAGGTGGCCATGGTCCCCCCCAAATTTTTTTTAAAAAAATAGTAAATAGTAATAATTAATAATATTAAATTTTTTTATATATAATATTAAAAAAATATAAGTTACAAAATTTTATAAATTAAAATAACTAAAAACTGCACTATGTATTGGATATTTGAATTATTGTTGTTCTTGTTAACAAATAGCTCATTCTAATAATTAATAAAAATGGTTCTATTATACTAGCCCAAACCCATACTATTAATTAAAGTAACCCTAGTACATTTTTCAAATATTTATTTCAAACTATCATAGGCATAGCATCACTTTTCTCTCTCTTTTAGTGATTCCCAAACTTTTGGTCTTCTACTCTTCTCATTTTAATTTTCTTTCCATACCAAAACAAGACATATGAAGAAAAATCATTGAAGAGAAGTGAACAACAAAATATTAACCATTCAATGCACAACAAAGATTCAAAGAGGTATATTTCAATTTTTTTTAAGTTAATGACAATGTCAAGTATTATTTACATTATTTATTTAAAATAATTAATTTATTTTTTTTTATAATGGACAGTGTTCAAAGATTGAAGTGAGGACAAAACTCAATAGAATTATTTTTTTGTGAGACTTGGAACAAAAAATAATCAGGTAAATCAATAACTTTATTTTTGGTTATTATATATTTGTGTTTCTAAAATTATTTGTTATTGCTCAATAGGTTTAATATTTTTTTAAGAAAATAATATATATGCAATTATTTTTGTTTTTTTTTTGTTAGATAGTTCAAGTTAAGTTAAAAATGTCAAAGATGAAAACAATTCACTCATTTTTCAAGAGAAAAGAGAGAATATATGATGAACAAAATTCAGCTTCAGATTATTTGAGTAATGTTCAAAATATTATTGAACAACCTGTGACACAACTTGTTGAGCAAGATATTCAACCCCTGCTTCCAAAATAGCAAGGACTGAAATAGATCAAGTTAATATTGATACATTGATGCGTGATCCCGGAAAGCGTCCGCAAATTTGGAATTATCCTATCAATCAACAAGATGAAATTCGTAGAGCATACATAAAGTTTGGACCATAAAGTTTTAGTATGTAGTTGAACATTGATTTTTATATAATATAATTACTTTTTTGATATATATGCTACAAATCATATTTTATTAATTTTTTGTTATATTTTATATTTAATTGGCCCCCTCTTATAAAATTTCTGGTTCTGGAAATAATCACAAGATTTGATCCCATGGTGATTAACCGAAACTAACGAGCAACAATGAGAGAAGAAAAAGAGAGAAAGGTCGTCATAATTAGGCAGCAGCACTGGTTGAACGAAAAGCCACGTGGCAGATCCAAAGTCATCGGTGACGCCATGCTCTCGTCACTACACCCTGGAGTTCCCATTTCCCAACACAAGAAAACACCGTAAGCTCCGTCATCGCAGTCGCAGAACAACAATTCCGTTTCCATGGAGTGGTTCGGTGATTGCTCCTTCCGTCTCGATTCGCCGCCGGACTCGCCCTGCAATGCGTACCGCCTCCTCCTCCGATCTCTCTCCCTCATCCCGGTCTCGCACTACCTCATCGCCGCCGCCATCTCCCTAATCACCTTCCTCTACAACTTCATCGAGTGCCATTTCCTTCAAGACCTCTTCTCCGGATTCGCCGGTGATCCCATCCACCTCACCTACCATCCCTCCTCGATAATCTACGAAGCCGTTGTCTCCAAGTGCCGCATCCTTCATGGCAGGTCCTTGCTTTGCTTCTTTGCTTTTCTTCATATATAACAATTCGTGACAATAGTCTTATACTTGTTTGTTTCCACTTGAGTGTTGATGATTTTGCTGTTTCTTGTTTTGTGATGTGAAAACAGGTATTTGGCGACGCCGTGGTTGGCGAGTCCGCATGTTCAGACTTGTTTCTTGAATTTCTTCGGCAGGCCTCCGCGTTTCAGTTACAGAAGGTCATTCTTCATGCCTTTCTTTGGGCTATTGAATTGTTGTTGTTGTTGTTGTAGTAGTAGTAGAGAAATGTTGGGTGTATCTTTCTCATAATTGGGGTGAAATATCCGTGTTATAAAAGCTTATTACTACACTGTTTCATAATGATACTCACTTTTCATTGTGATGCATTACTTTTTGAATCTATCATTGTGTTGTGATTGCTGAAAGATATACCATGCTGAATCCTCTATGTTATGAAGCTTATGTTCTTCCAGTTGTTTCCCTTTCCTTTTGTATTCTGGTGTTAGTTGAGGGGGCATAATTACACATGTTTCAAGCCATTCCCCCACCCGCCCCCCTTTTCCCTCCATATACATCTTAGTAATGTCTCAATTTATTAATGGCTTCATCTAACAACTGCCCATATATCATTTTTCAGACAACTGTTTAATACTCCTGATGGTGGAACCATAGCTTTGGACTGGTTAACAAGTTCTGATGGTATGTATGAAGTATTCATTTAGTTTGGAAAGTCTTCAGCCTAAGACATCCTCCCCCCAAGTTTATCTTTCTGATTTTTGTGTCACGTCACTTTGCAGTTTCTGGTGATGTTCTTCGTACGAATGATGTTTTTTTAGATGAATCGACTCCCATTGTTGTAGTGATTCCTGGTCTAACAAGTGACTCTTCATCTGCTGTAAGTTCAAGGGCTTGTGATCTCTGGGTGTTTTATCCTTGTCTTTTTAGTTATAGCATTGGTTGAAACTTCGCATTCTGGTGGCTATCTGGCTGTTATGCCAAAGGCTTGTGTTTTGGTATTGTAATAGCATTTATTATTACTACATTGCAAGACATGTACTAATAGGACGTCACTGTGTTATCAATTGGGTTTTAGTTTGAGGTCCTTCATTTTTCCCAAATTGAGAGCATATGTTATTATATTTCCTCTTTTATTATGCTTCAAATAAAACTTTACATATTTTACTAAAACACCTCAAATACTACATTACGCTCATTAAGGTCCTCAAAAAGTGCTGCCTTGCCATTGCCATGTAAGTGTTTCAACTGAAGGGTGGGGACTAGGGACGTTAAAATCTCAAATGATGACCTTATTGACATTTGATCTCCCTATAGTTCAAGCTAACAAGAATTGAAACAAAGACAATACCAGGTTCACATTTGATGCATTGCATATGCTAAGGTGTTATTGCTGAAAAAAAGAAGCACTAAAAACTAGAAACAAGTTTCCCTAAATGATATTTGTCAAAATGGAGAAGCATAGTGGGTACTATTGACTGACTGCACTATCATTTATGTTTCTTTTGTTAGGCATCATCTATATTAGATGTTCCTCTGTACCCTTATGAAATGTTTTAAATTCCTAATTTTCACTTCTTTTTTTATTAGGAGATTCATTTATATTATACTGACATCTTATAGTTTAATTTTCTTTCTTCGTTTTCTCTCTGTTAGTATCTCAAACATCTTGCATATCATACAGCAAAGTGTGGATGGAACATAGTTATCAGTAACCACCGAGGACTGGGAGGCGTTTCAATCACGGTTAGTTATTCTGCAAGCTGGAAATATATATTGATTAACAATAACAATGTGGATATGCTTTGAATACATAACTTGAAAGCTTTAGTAGACTCATTCACGGCTATATGCAGTTGCCCTTGCACATCTAAATCAACCTAAATTCTTAGGCTATGTTTGGGAGTTTCATAGAGGATGGAAGGGATTGGCTCAATAGAATAGACCATCCTTATATCTGGACATATAACTACTTTGATGAGGGAATGAAACAAAACTGTAATCATTCCTTCCTTGAGAGCTTGTGTGACAAGGAAGAGATAAGGTTTGCCTTTGGAGCCACTCCACTCCCACCTTTAAAATCACTCACAAGCACACTTTTAGTAATAAAAGACACTCCCTTCCTTGCCACTCCCTCCATTATTCTATATTATAACATAGTCTTAACTTATTAGATGACATCATATGAATAGTTATTATATATCTACCAATTGTAAGCTCAGCACCCTACCAAATATCAGTCAATTAATAATTTTAAAATTGACCAAGTAAGCTCATTAGATGAGAGATTTGGGCTAATCAATGTGCAAGTAAATAGAGAAGGGACTGTTTTTGAAAACTATAAAGAGGTTATGAGAAAACCTTAGAACATGGGATCAACAGCAGCAAAATATGGCCATTCTGTTTTTTCCCCCTGTTCCTTTTATTAGGATGTTGATATTCTTGTAAATCTAAATCTCATGTACATGCTAAGCTATAATAGTTTTCTTGTCTTCTTTCCTTACTAATGCAATCTTTTAATTTAAATTGATCCAGTCTGATTGTTTCTACAATGCTGGATGGACCGAGGATGTCCGCACGGTGGTTAAATATCTCCACGATGAACACCCCAGGACACCTTTGTTTCTTGTTGGTACTAGTATTGGAGCTAATGTTCTGGTAAATTCATTGCTTGAATCTTTTTGCAATTCTTACATCAACTGCCTTCCCATTACATGCAATTCTTAAAATGCTCTAAACCTAGAAATTTCAAATAATGACATGCATCTTCTAGTGCCATTTATACCAAAGACCTAGGAGCAACTGAATTACTGTTGATATTTCTTGCTTTTCAAATTAGTCCATATTTCTTCCAAACTATGACCTATCCTGATAATTCCTACTTTATCAAATTGGTTTAGGGTGATCATGCTCAAAATTTTGGATTGTTGTCATGATATGCTATGATCATTGATACATACTCTATCTACTTTTGAATTACTATTCACCTAGGAGTTTACATTATCATTGATTTATTCTACATCGTGTCATTTGTGGGAAGAACCTGGTTTCAGCACTCCACTGTTTGATTTGAAAAAATATTTTCAGGTAAAGTATCTTGGTGAGGAGGGTGAGAATCTTCCTGTAGCCGGGGCTGTAGCTATTTGCTCTCCTTGGGACCTTTTGGTTGGTACTTTTTTATTTGAAAGTGATTCTTTAACCTTAGACTCTGAATGGTGTGAGCTACTGCTAATATCATGCCATGGAAAATCACTGTAATGTAGGCTTCATCTGAAGTTAGACCCAATATAATTATTCTCATTCTTTTAACATTGAATTGAAAATTGGGAAAAGGGAAGACAGCCGTTTCTGATGAAGTTAAAGATATTTTTGGTATGGAAGCATTGGAACATGATAGAAATTATTCTGAACTTTGGATTAAGGTTGTTCTTTTAGGCTTTTAGCATACAAGTTATGTGTGGTTCAGGTTTGAAATTTTGTTGTGCATATTCTCTTTGATATAACTGATGAGGTTTTGTTGAAAGTTTAAATTATTTGTTGTTTTTCCCGATATGCTATCTTAAGTAGATGTCATGTTACCTGTTTTATGTTTGCAGATAGGCGACAGATTTATAAGTCGTAGGCGTGTGCAAAAGTTTTATGATAGAGCACTTGCTTTTGGACTTAAAGGATATGCAAAACTGTATGTTTGCACCTTCTTAATTAAGTTTAAGTATATCCTTGATTAGCTCTTGATTTTCTGTGTATCATACTTCATTTTCAGACAGTGGTACTAACTTACATTTTAGTTCTTAAGACTTGGTGAATAATTCGGGCATATACTCAGATGATAAGTTTCTTTGTAGTACATAACTGGACTTGATTTGACATTTTCC
Organism: Arachis hypogaea; assembly: GCF_003086295.3. Classification (NCBI taxonomy): domain Eukaryota; kingdom Viridiplantae; phylum Streptophyta; class Magnoliopsida; order Fabales; family Fabaceae; genus Arachis; species Arachis hypogaea. Next base: position 118,231,000 of record NC_092044.1, on the reverse strand, counting down.
CCGTCAATCACTGCAGGCACCAGCCTCATTTTTCTCGGCTTGCTAATTGGGAAGGGATAGAAAAGGTAGCCATCCTCTCTTTAATTCTGTATATACTACTACTATCAGTCCAATTTTATGCTAGTCAAGTCTACAGTGACCTATATATTTACAGTCACTTTCTATTCGAGATTTTGATCACCATGCTACCCGCGTTGTTGGGAAATATGAGGTACTTAAATATCACTTAAGATTTGTTAATCTTCTACCTTTTCTTTTGAGTCTCATCTCTTCCTATACCTCCTATTGGTTTCTTAAAATAATTTTCTGTTTAGACGGTCGATACCTACTATAGACGCTGCAGCAGTGCTAGTTATGTGCAATCTGTTTCGATTCCACTTCTCTGTATTAGTGCTCTGGATGATCCAGTTTGTACTAAGGAAGCTATTCCCTGGGATGAATGCAGGTATGCCACTGTATTGTTTTGCTTGGTTTTAATTATCATTTGCTTTCTGTTCCATATCTTCAGTTTTTAATGCAATATTCTCTTGTTAGGGCAAATAAGAATATTGTATTGGCTACTCCAAAGCATGGAGGACATCTGGCTTTCTTTGAAGGAATAACTGGATCTAGGCTGTGGTAAGTGACTCATTTTTTACATCTGACTCTTCAATCTTTTGTTACTTTCATCAAGCTTATCCTTTAATATAAACTACGTTTTGCGTTGATATTCATCAATGTCAATCTTATGTCTTCTGCTTGTGATGGTTTGATGGAGTGTAATTTGTGTTAGCTATCATTTAACTTTTGCTGTGTTAGTTTAGGTTGTGATTGATTTTTATTGTATTTTCAATCATTGGAACAACCAGTTTTTAAGGGTCCAATTCTTTCATCTCTTTTAAGCGTTAGTACTTGATATCATCCCTTTATTGCTTGGTTTAAGTTGTAACATACAGGAATTTTTACATGGCAATTCTTTAATCCCTCTTGCAGGTGGGTAAGAGCTACGAATGAATTCCTTGATGTGCTACATTCTAGCGAATATATGCACGTGCAGAAGAAGGTAAAGATAATATCATGTATTTAATCATACAAATTAATAGGTTATTCATCCTCTTGTACTGATCTATTTTTAATACAAAAACGTCATACTTGTTTTCATATTACATAGATGTACATCAGTTAGTTCTGGTTGGAAAAAGAAAAAAGAAAAGGTTATATTCCCTTTGGAGTTTGGAGCAAGACACTAGCATTTCTACTGGCTAAAATTGCTGTTTTCTCTGTTAATGGTGATGCAGATCTCTAAACCAAGCACACCATTGGTAACGTCGATTGATCAGGGCCCTTATGTTAATGTTACGGACGACGGAATGGTGGCTGCATTGAACAATGAGCCAAGCACTGACAATGTAGAAGAATTACATGCAATACAAGAGGATAGTACTCATGGCAAGGTCCTAGAAGATAAAGTTAATGAAAAAGATGATCCTGTCGCTAATGCAAAGCAGGGAGGTTCCTCTAGCATGGCTCAAACGAGTAGCGCACACGACTCGGTACTAAATGATGTAATAACGCCTTTCAAAACGTACCTAGGCCCGTTAACTCGACAAAGTCGATGGTCAACGTGGTTGCTTGTTTACATTGCCATTGCCACAAGTTGGCCATTGGTTGGTTCAGCCCTACAAATTGTGTTTGGGAAAAAGCTAAGGACGACCTCAAGGGGTGGTTCGGTCAGAAGATAAATTCATGAACAGAGGTTATTGACATTGTTGTATTTAGAGGGTGAGTCTTGATGTAGCAGAAAAGTTATTACCTTCTGATAAGGAGGATTATTCAACCAGTGAAAATTGAAAGCAGCCTCTCCGCTTAGAATTGGGGTAAGGATGCATATATTTATTCTTTTCAAATCCCATTGATCCGGTGTACTAGGATGCCCTATATATAGATGTTATTGTTGTATTTGATTCTGTAGATTTGTGAAAATAAACATACTTGTATTTGATGCATTTCCATGCTTATTTTGAAATTACTCGGGCGTGTTCGAAAAGTTTTTTAACGTGAGAAAAAAATTCAATTCTATTAAGAAATGAATTTATTTTTATTTGAAATTCAATTGCATAGTTTGAAATGATTTAATATATTAGGAGAATTGAATTCAATTCTTTAGTTTGATGACTTCTAAATGAATTGAATTATCTTTTTTAACAATTTTATCTTTGATAAAACTATTTTCATTGAACACTTATTTATAAGTACAGTGTACGGACATTTCAAATATTAAGTACGATTGTTGCGATAATTGATTTGAAAATGTGGTATGATTTATTTGTTTCAAAGCATGAAATAAAAAATTATTTTTGAGTGAATTCTAATTCTTGACAATTCAAACATATTCTTATTATTTTCAGTGATTTATATTTGTCATTCAAGCGATTGGTTTTTAATCTGTTCTCGTGCTTCCCTTCATCCAAAGAGGTACAACAATTATGGTCAAAATGATATAAGATTGTGTACCATGCTATACCAAATATGTGAAGAGAAAATGTATGTCATGCAAGAACTGTGACCCAACATTTACAAAGAAGTTAACATACAAGGATAATAATATGCAAACTAGTAATCAAGTTGGGTTGGTTTAGTAGTTAGTTCACTAGTTCGTTTAAGTAAATGTCAGGGGTTTGAATTCTATTATGTGCATGCTTTGTTTGCTGTCTTAACCAGTAATAAACAGAGACACAACAGCTCATAGACAAATGCGGCGGAAACACATTTAAGAACGCAAGAAAGAAGAGTGCGATGATGGAGAGAGAGAGAGAGGACCATCGGAGGAGGGAGGCATAGCAGCGGCGACGGAATCTATGGCAGAGGAGAAGACAGAAGAATCTGGACAGAGGCAGAAGATTGATGGAGAAGGAAAGAGGGAGTAGAGAAAGGGGTTAGGATAGGGTTGAGGTAGGGATAAAGGCTGGAATTTTTGAAATTAATTAGGGATAAAAGTGAAAAAAGTTGTATCTCAACTTTAAGAAGAGATACTAAAAACATGTATTATGTATGTATCTGTGTACCACCGTATTTATGTACCAGTGTTCATGTCTAAGCAAACAAATGTAGTCGGAGTGAACATAGATTAACTAACAAGTCATTGCATGGTTTGATTTTGGGACTTGAATTGCCTGCAAAAGAAAAGGGAAAAGGCTCTACTATATAAAATTGGACTTTCTATTTAATATTGCTTAGAGAAGGATGACATATATATGCATATGTAGCATCTCATATGACTTTACGCTTTTGATTCAAGACAAAACAAAAAAGGTTCATCTTGTAAGATAAATAATGACGTATTATTGTTGTAAGCGAATCAAACCACAGCTAAACCAGTCCAAGACAAATATGACGTCCAAGTAATAATAAAATCTTTTAAAGGAATAGAAGTTTCTTAACAATCTTTTCTAGAAGGACCCTCAATAAATTAATTATATTATAAGTATATTAAATTTAAGCTAGATTAGCAGTATCGCATTGTTTTCTCAGCCTCTGTCCATTGTGGAAGTTTTGTTTATATATATTTTAATCCATGATGCTTGGATGTATTAAATATCTTCTCTCCTTAAGTTTTTGATATTGTAAGGGATCTAACTTTGTTAATCCCTCTTAATCTTTGACTGCATATATGTAAAGTATCAACATTTTTCAGAATATGCTATTTTGATTACACCCAAAATAGCATATCTCAAAAGTGAAGTATTCAAGCACAAGTTAAGTTTTATTTTGTTCTTTGAGATTTATGAGCTGTATTAATTTGATTTTTAATTTTTTAATTGTTACAATTTAGTATTCTAGATTTAAAAAAATGTATCAATATAATCGTCAATATCGTTAGTGAGATAATTCAAGTCTTGCCATGTTGGATATATTAAAACAACGTACACACTTTGATACTAAAAGAGCACTAAATGATGTCATTTCAGGGTTTGAATAATACTAAAAGAGAGGAGTATAACGTTTTAACATTGTTCAAACCCTCAAACGATATCATTTAGTACCTTCTTTAATGCCAAAACATATACAATGTCGTTTTAATATGTCTAGCGTGATAAGATTTGAGCTACGCCACTAACGATGTTAAGTTCCGGTGACAAAAGATATACGAGAGATTACATTAGTGCACTTCTTTAAATATGGGACCAAATTATGATAACTAAAAAATCAAAGACCAAAACAGTGCAGCTCATCAATCTCAAAGTTCAGAGTGGAGCTTAACTCACCCAAGCACATAATCTTGTGTTTACTTTAGTTCAAACAAGCCATTTAATTTCCAAAATCTTTTTTCTTTAATTTTACATCGAATATTACTATTATTTCAACAACTTAAGGTGAATAAAAAGATTAATTAAAAGATTATTTAAGACACTATGTGCCTAATGCAAAATATGCGATACTAAATATGATTTAATTTTGTTAATTACATATGAGATATATATACATGTTTTCAATGATTCAAGATTAATTTACATACTAAACTTTGGTGTGAAATTTAGATTTTTTTGAGAGATACTGATTTTTGGGTACTTCATCCAACATTCTAAGAGGTCATGGCTTCTTCAAAAAACAGTTCATATTAGAGCTCATCATTATACTTCTCATATATATATATATATATATATATATATATATATATATATATATATATACTTATTCTTACATTTTTCCAGTTTTCTTATTATCCCTCATTAAAAAGATAAACAGAAAATTATTAAAAGAAAAAGAAATGTTATTCAGCATTTCTTGAGTTTGTCAAAATAAATAAAATATAAAAACCTGGCGTGGAATGAGTATTATTGATTATCTCATATCAGTGAACCAAGCTAGCTACTACAATAAATCAAGGGTTTTTTTTTAAATAAATTTTACATTTACACTTATACAGTTTTAAAATTATTTGCATATTTATATTTTATTATTTATTTCGTTTACACTTATTATAAAAAAATATACAAATACCTTGTTTATACCAAATTAATTATAATTTGTGTTTGATTACTTTGAATTTATTTTTTAATCTCATTATACTAATAAAAGTAATCTTTTAAAAATTTAATTTTAATATACTGTCAATATAAATTTTTTTACACGTACATCTAATTATATAATGTCATATCAATAAAAAAACTACTTTTTATATTGGCAGCATAAATAAGAATAATCATTCAAAAGAACAAATGTGATTAAATAACGGTATAAAATAAAATATTTTACACCATCATTCCATCCAAATTAAGGCTAATTTTTTTTATACGAGGTTGACTTGTGAGTTATGCTAAGTTATGGAGTATTGGGGAGATATATACAGTTGTGACGGCGTTCAATTTTTTGTTTTAGTAGGAAGAAATCGGACCGTCCGATTTCATTGCAGAGAGAGAAACACAAATCGGACAGTCCGATTTGTATGGAGCAGAATTTCGTAGATACTGAAATCGGACTCAAGATTTTCTGTCAATACACAAATCGGACCCACGATTTTCTACCAGTACACAAATCGGATCCAAAGTTTTCTGCCAATAAACAAATCGAATTCAGAGTTTTCTGCCAATACACAAATCAGACCCAGGATTTTCAGTACCTCTAATCGGATGGTCCGATTTGTCTTGCGTAGTCCTCATACCCTGGTGAAACACCATATACTTTTATAACTCTGCTATATATACACCAATCCTATCTCCATATTAAATTAAAAAGTTCTCAAATTAAACTTGTCTTTGAAAAGCCAAAAATTAAAAATATTCCAATAGTAATAATGTTGATGAGGCTGATAGTCATAGGCATAGCATCTAATGATAACACAACATAGAGAGTCATGATGATAAACTATTTAGAGAGTGTCAAAGATGCCAAAAGTATAAGAGTTGGAGTGCAAGAATCGTAATATATATATATATATATATATATATATATATATATATATATATATATATATAATGTATCTGGAATATCCCCCTGAAAACTTGTTAAGATCATAATTACACCCACAATATCATAACATCAATTAATTAATATTAATTTAATTTGGAGATAGACAAAGAGCTGTGGAAGCAAATAGTATTGCATCTTAGGATGCAGACAATTAACATCTGGGTGATGGTGTTACAAATTAAATAAATGAATTCTCAACACTCAAGAAAATACATACCCATGATTTCACGGATCATGTCATTTGAATTTGAGGGCCACAACTTCACACATCCCTTTCACTGTTTGCTGCAAAATCACATCTATAAGCAATCATACATTTTTTTATTATTATTATTTTTTAATTAACTTCTTCACTCTATGTCATCATCATCATTCATGCACGCATTTTGTTTTGCTTCAACTAATAAAGATTCTCATCTTTAAACATGCAAAAGATAAATTTTACATTTTTTACATAAATATTCAATGAAGTAGTATTTAATGATTAGATAATAGTGTAAACTTTTTTATGTTATCAATGTAATATAAAATTATAGGATTAAGCACATAAAAACAAATACTATATATGATCAAGACATGCAATAACACGTGCTATTGAATCCATTGACATTAACATATCTTTGTTAATCATATCTCCAAACTAGTACTATGATTCTACTTAGGACTACGTACGTACTAAACTATCCAAATAAAATGAGAAATATTTATTGTTCTTTTGAAACAACCGTGAAAGATGTAATTAATAACATACATGCATATTGGTTTATATAATTTTATTAAAAAAATGTCATTTACTAATTTCTTTATTTTTAATAAACAAATATATATCTTAAAGAATATTAAAACATAAATACAATTTTAAATATTTTTACTGAATAAAAAAATATGCACTCTTATTAATTAAATAGAATTTAATTCTTTATTATTATATATTTTATATCAAGGGTTCATATCTAGATTTAGGATTTAGATGTTAAGATTGGTGTTTTATTTTTTTTATATTTTTAATAATAAGTTAATTTTAAAAAATATTGTATTATTTATTTTTCTTAGTTTATTAAGGTTCGTCTTAGGTTAAAACTCAGGTGCAGTCGACTTCACGTGAAGTTGATAATTGAGAGCCGTTAGATGATTTGACTGATTTGACTAAATTTTTATGTAATGATTTTCACCAATCAAGTTCACATGAAGTTAAATCCACCCGAGTTTTCACCTTCGTCTTAGTATCATTAAACTCTTGAAAAATTTATTTTGATTTTGAGGAAGTAGTGATTAGTATTTTGTGATTTGGAGTAGCAAGTGGTAGATGATGAATGAAGATTGAAGAGTGAGTGAGTTACTTGCTACACTGCTATTTCTCCATCCATCAATTTTTTTCTTTTCTTTTCTTTCTGTGATGAGTGATGACTGACACGATTGCTATGCAGAACCGACCACACCTTCTTCTCTCTCTCTTTCTCTCTTATTATTATTATCTTCTTCACCTTCTTATGTTTATTATCTATGTTATGTATATGCTATGTTAGAGAGAGAGAGAAAGAGAGAGAAAGATTTCTTCTTTTTTCATTCCAGCACGCAAACATCTCATCCTCACGCAAAGGGACAACAAATACAATTCCATTTTTTTTTATTATATTTTTTGGACTTTTATTTTTGTCTCTTCTATCTCATTATCTTTTTTGTTTTGTTTTAAGAAAAAGATGAAACCAACAACAAAGTAGACTCCACAAAAAATTTCTTTTCTTTTTCATTTTGATAAACAAAAATTTAAATTATTTCGGTAATTAAGTTAATAATCAAGTTATTAAAAAATATAAAGATTGATAACTAGAAATCTTAGTGAACAAAAAAAACTTACTTAAATTTAATTATAAAAATAATTTATTCATCTAACATTTTTTTTATTTAATCAAGTAATAATATTTTATTTATATATTCATAATATCCTTTAATCTAACACATTAATAATTAATCTATCATAAATTTAAATTTATTATTTAATAATTTTTTGTTTAAATTATTATATATATATATATATAAAATAAAATTTAAAATTTTAATATTTATTTAAACAGATAAATAAATTAAATATTGGACGAATAATTCAGATAATAATTTGATCCTTGTTTTATAGAAATAAATCAGTAATACTAATAGTAGATATTGAATAAAGCAGAAAATAGAGAGCAAGAAGAATGAGTAAAGAAAAAACATATTTAAGGAAGAAGAAAAAGCCTCACGTGGGGTTGTCTGACAGAAGCAAAAATATTGGCACTAACCTGAATGAGAGAGAGATTGAAGTTGAAGTACTATGTCCTTCTTGTTTCTAACACTCACCACCCATTCCCATCTCTTCAGTCCACTTCATCCTTTCTATTACACACACGTACCCTTTTGTTCTTTCTCTTAAATAATATAGAGAGTAGTAGTAGTGACCTCACGTGGGTTAATCTGACAAGAAGGCATGTTTTTCTACCTTACCACTTTTCCTTCTCCTTTTTACCTTTCCATTCATCTACTTGAGACAAACCGGGTTTCTTGCACTTGGGTTTTGCTCTTCTTTCTTTCTATATATTCTTACTACTATTTACTATTTTTTAATATTCTTTTCTTTCATAATAATAATAATTAGAGTAAGTATTATTTTCAATCTTTGACTATTTGTAAAAAGAATAAAATAATTTTTAACAATTTAAAAATTTTTAATCAATTTATTAAACCGTCGAAGATTTTACAGCATTTTAAAACCGTCACTAATAAATAAAATTGTCACGATATCAATAGTGTCAGTAATAAATTATTATTTATAGAGATCGCTAAATTCAATTACTTGAATAGTTAGACTAAGCGATTTTTATAAATGATGACGGATTAAATTAGTTATTTAAATAGAGATCAAATATTATTTTCAATCTTTGATTATTTGTAAAAAGAATAAAATAATTTTTAACAATTTAAAAATTTTTAATCAATTAAAAACTATTTAAATAATTAGTTTAATCAATTTATTAAACCGTCAGTATTTAATTTTGCAACAGTTTAAAACTGTCACTAATAAACAAAATTCACTGCAATATTATGTATTGTCTTAAAGTACAGAGATCGCTTAATTCAATTATTTAAATGGTTGGACTAAGTGATTTTTATAAATAATGATGAATTAAATTAATTATTTAAATAATTATGGATCAAATAATAATTTTTAAATTTTAAAAGATTGGGAGGACGAAAAACTGAAAAAGATATTTACTCTAATAATCTAATAATTAGTATTTGAATATTTTTATTATTTCTGGTATGTGTATGCTTGCTTGCATTGCATGCTCTCCATGAATATTGTATACTAAGTACATTATATTATCAAGGAAAGAGGCATATGTCAGTCTCAAATTGCATGAGACATAGCATATAGTATATGATTTGGAGCATATTAATGGTAAGTTTATGTGTCCTCCATTAACAAGACAATCAAGAATTAAGAACTTTCAATTCCCATGTTTGATGTGACCTTTAGAGGATCTACGGCACTTCTCTCTATGACTATTTCAAACATCAATACCGATTCCATGCATTGATTTGAGTTAGTATTGGTTAAGTAGTTAATTTGTCAGTTAGTTAAAGACGCATTTAATGGTGTGTCTTTAGATCAGAATTATTAGTATATGTCAACTCATATGTTATTTATTTATAATTTATTTTTATGCTAAAATTGAGGTTTGAAATGGATGCTTGCATTGCCTTAGCTTAGTTACTCTATCTTCTGAAGAGAAACCCTACATAAGTCTTGAATTCTACATTTCATATTTTATTATAACTTTAAAGTATTCCAAGTAGTGTAAAAGAGTTTTGTTTTCATATTTTATATTATTATCCTTAAATATTCTATATTTGCTTTTGTATGATCTTAATATGATAGTGTCTCAACTATATATTTGTATCAAATCTCATCAGTACAAGACTAAATGTATATGTTATGTGTAAACTCTTTTCATTTAAACCATTAGAATATAAAAGAAATAAAAGACAAACTTATCCACAAATAATGCATGGTTGAGTTTAATTTCTATATATATATATATATATATATATATATATATATATATATGTTTAAAAAATTTTAAAGATCAAATTTTATATTAAAATTTGATCAACACTTAATTAATAAAAAAAGTAAATAATCACATTATTAAATATAATCTCATACCATTAAAAAAATATTTATAATTAATTGATAATTATAAATTACAAAATCTACTAATTTTTTAACATTTCTAATTATGTTTATAGTACTTTTATTTAACCAAATATTTACTATTCTAATGAGACTTTTAAGTTAGTAATGAGTTAAGTCACATATATTTATTTATATATGTATATATAATATATTAAAAATAATACGTAACATTAGGTGCAAAAATTGCTCATATATACATATATATGTTTATAATTGGAGAAAGTGTCATACTATTTGGTTTTTCACCGTGTTAAAGGCTAATTTATCGCAAATTTAATTTTTTTTAAATAAATTATTATATACACAGTACATATTTTAAATTTTTAATATTTATTTAAATAAATGAATAAACTAATTGATTAGCTAGGAAGTGTGATATTATAAGACTAGCACATATTTTTGTGTATGATGATTGCACTGCATGCTACAAGACATAAATTAAAGATATATGAGAAAAGTTGAAAGATAATGAATTGGAAGTCATAGGAGATGCTTTGTGGTTTAGAGTAAAAGCTTTTTGGCATTGAATCATAGCCCACGTTTTAGTACCAAAACAAGCAAAATCAAGTTGAAGCATGTAGATATATAGTTAGAAATTAGAAAAAAATATAGTTCTTGATCACAAGGGGAAAGTTGAGCACTTTTTTTGTTAGCTTCCATTTGTCTTGGCATATTATGACGATAAAGCATCAAAAGTTTTTCTTGGCAGAGGATCCCTATGTACTTAAGGAATATATGCTAGCAAAGCCAAAAATCCTTGTAAGAATAACCTCTAAATAGCACCAATTAGAAAAAAAAAAAAAAACTATCTTGAGATCATAGAGAGGAATAAGGGATCATCACTTTCCTTGTTTCCATCAATGGCAACATAACAAGTAATTAAAAAATATAACAAACAAGAACTTGCATTGAGATGCATCTATCTCATTGACCATCTATATATTATAGCATGTAGCATATATGTATCTAGCTGAATTTTTATTCATTCAAAAAGAAAGACAAGAAATTAAATTAGGAATAGGAAGGTGATTGATGAAGGAGACTTGTTAGGGCAAGAATAATTAAATTAGGATTGAATTGAAAAAGTGTATAAAAGACAATTGTTACAAGGACGGTACCTTTGATTCCCCATTGACACCGCTGTCTCTTGTCCAATTCATATGGCATCTTCCAACCCTTCTCAACTACCAAAGGAAGTAATAACAAAAACACACTCACTCTCATTATATTCTAATGGATTTTCAAAATCACCCATTATATATATTTTTTTAATTAATATCAATTAGAAAATATCAATGTGTGTGTATGCATGTTTTACTTACGGTGAAAACTCAGGTGCAGTCGACTTTATGTAAAGTTAATAATTGAAAATCGTTAGATGATTTGATTGATTTAACTAAATTTGTATATAACGGTTCTCGGTTATCAATTTCACCTAAATTTTCACCTTTCCTTACCCAAGACACTGATTCTAAAGAATATAAAGATACCCTCCTTAATTTCTCCGTCTTAGCATAGGAAGGGAAATTAAATTAAAAAACTTTAACAACAACAAAATTTTCTACTTGATTTTCTTGTACTTATTGTATATTCATTATTTTATTTGTTTGGTGTGTTGATGGTATATATAGGCATGTGATGAGATGAAAGAATTTTTGTGAGTCTTACCCCATAAAAGCTAAGTCCACTACCATAAAAGTGGGTCTTTATATTATGTGATAGATTTATTACCTTCTCACTCAACATACACGCTAACCCTTTTCTCTCTCTTTCTGATTCTCAGATCCTCAGATATGGAAGATTCAGAGGAAGATGAGCTCCTGAACCTTAGCCTTTCAGTGCCTGCTGATAGGGAAAGAAAGAAAAAGAAAGGAAAGACCATCTTAGATAACAACAACAACAACAATATCATGATGATGATGAGTTGTAGTAGTAGCACAACCTTTGATCATGAGGCCTATGAAGCTAAAATCTTTAGGCTTCTACAAATGAGAGATCAAATGCTAAGACAACATCATAGGAATCATGATAATACAAACAAAGGACTTCTTGGGAATAACAACACCAATAATGGCCTCCCTTTGATTCATTTGCTTCTCTCAACCGCCACTGCCGTCGACGGTAACAACTTCGCCGCCGCCTTGAACAACCTCACCGACCTCTACCAGAGCGTTTCCCTAACCGGTGACTCAGTGGAGCGTGTTGTGGCCTACTTCTCTGATGGCTTAACCGCAAGGCTTCTCACAAGAAACTCACCTTTCTATGACATGATCATGGAGGAACCAACTTCTGAGGAAGAGTTTCGTGCTTTCACTGATCTCTATAGAGTCTCTCCCTACTTCCAATTCGCTCATTTCACTGCCAATCAAGCAATCTTGGAGGCCTTCGAGAGGGAGGAAGATCGAAACAACCGTTCCATTCATGTCATCGATTTCGATGTCTCTTACGGCTTCCAGTGGCCTTCTCTGATACAGTCGCTATCAGAAAAGGCCACTAGTACCAGCCGTATTTTCCTAAGAGTAATTATATCTTACTGTTCTCGGCTATTATTTTTATATGAAAATATTACGTTAGTTATTTATTATTATTAAAAATAATACTTTTTGAAATAATTCTTCGTTTCTTTCGTAAACTATTTGTAGCATGGTAACATAGGTAACTGGATTCGGGAAGAATCTGAAGGAGCTGCAAGAAACGGAGTCAAGATTAGTGAGCTTCTCTAAGGAACTAATATGTGAAGCATATATATATATATATATATATATATCTAATTTATAGGAATGTTAATTAATGTAACCTATTCTATTTTTTTTCTCTTTTTTTAAATATATATGATGATGATAACCCTAATTTCCCTTTGTTAAGCCCTAGTTTGATTATTTTCCTACTGCAGTTTGTTTCTTTTAATTTATCCTAAATAAAATGTCTATGTATATGGATCATTTAATAAGTGAAATTGAAAGTTCATGATGGATTCATCATGATGAATGATGATCATCTATCTATCATACTATTCATTTGAATGTGTTGGAACAGTGGTTATCCTTGATGTAAGTAAAAATAAAAATTCTATAAATGGTAAAAAACAAGAAAAATATGAAAAGTATTTATTGCTCTGATATCTACTACACTTATTTATTATTTCATTTTATATATGTAGGGATTTAAATGAAATTCAAATGAAGGAATAATAACAATAATGAAGCATAAACTATTAGTAACAGTTTAAACAGTAGTGTATATATATATATACACAAGTGAAAGAATTTGACTTCACTGTATGTACTTAAAGGAATCTTACACATACATAAGAGAAAGCATGTTAATAAATCTATATTATTAAAAACAAAGTATAATATAATGGACATACATGAAATCCACACTTATTTTATATCAATCCATAATGATCGTCAGGGATAACTTTTAATAATTAATAATTAATCCATTAATTGATGAGTTTCATGCAGATATATAGGAATAGGATGTCAATGGCGTGGGAGATCTGCTGCCATTGCCAAAATTAAACCAACTGAAATGACTTATCCATTATTGTGTATTATTTATTATATATAATAGAGATTATTAAAGGAGATTTTATTATATTTATTCAAGATATTTTTAGATTTTGTTGTCATTTTTATTACTTGAGTTATATATGTACTTATTGTTATACTTGCATAAGGGACCAATGAAACCCTAGCAAAAAAAAAAAAAAAATCAATATTACCGGATGATTATTATCAATTTTATTTTCCAAAAATACCTATCAATTGAATCTGCATGGCTATAATATTTCATATTTGTCACTTGAATTGGTACATATATACTAAATAGTGCATGAAGAAGGGAAAACATTATATTTTGTTTAGTTATTTAACTATATGTTGGGTAACCAAATTTGAATAACTATGTTATCACAAGCAAGATATATATCCTACTTTTTGAATTTTTCACATTTAATTAGGATCCGAGCTCCTCTACATTTATAACGTAACAATAAATATACAGATTTGTCTGCAAAACACTAGTCCATAAAGGAGAAACAAATAAGAGTTACTCTTTCAGTCTATGTGATTTATTTTTTGGTTATCCACGGAATATTCTAATTTGATAGGCTAATGATTAATACACCACGAATTTGAACTCTATTGAAGGATATATTACTCGTCAATGGGTTGCTCCATATGCACGATGGAATTCAAACTCTCAATACTTGTTTAAGCGAACGAGTGAGTTGATCACTCGACCAATTCAAATTGGGTTATCTATGTAATTTAATAACTTATCATAAAATTATTTATTCGAAAAAGAAAAATTCTAGGGGGGCAAACTACAACCTAAATTAACTCAAACTAATCTTTTGTATTTTTAGTTTTGAAATTCGAAAAATTAGGGTAGTAAGAGGTTGTTTTTTCTTTTTTATAACAGATCTCTTGTTTTTTAACTAATTGACTCTAATAGTCTAATTAACTATCTCTTAATTGATTTCCTAGGCAGAATTGTTTTAAAAATTTCTTTTAAATTTGTGTATGCCATTATTTTAAAAAACTTTTTTTTATTTGTCAAAATAGGAGTAAAAAAGATCAAATTTCAGATCTTTTAACCATATAACCTCTGAAATTATATTATGTAATAATATAGACTAAAAATTTAAATTGACATTGATTATTAAAACAAAATTATTTGCAATTATTGGACATATGTAATATGAAATTTAAAATATTTAAAAAATCTACTTCATACATATAATTTAAAATTCATTTATAGCACCTAACATAACCCAAATGACACGAAATACCTTGAATCAAAGCTCCTATATGGCTAGCTATGATTCTTTCTTCAATATCTCCTCTATATGTATATATATAGCATGTACCTTATTTTGGTTATCCGTGTTAATAATAAGATTGGGTATCCTATGATAAGGCTATATATATGAGTGTTGCATTGTTTTTTTTTTTCCTTCCTTTCTACATGTTTCTGAATGTGTCACCATGATTGATTGTTATATATAAACTCTAAGCCATATTTGGTAATTATTGTGTCATGTTAATTTGTGCAAAAAAGAGAATATATAATAATTAGAATGACTAGTCACACATAATAATCATAGAGATATAATTTTGGCTGCAAAGACAAAATTGGTGTTATATATGGATCCAATCCATTCATACTTATATGCAAATGTGTATGGCTGCATGTTATATATATATATATATATATATATATATATATATATATATATATATATATATATTAGGAAGATTTTCAAGTGTACCGTCATATCGGTGTATCGATAATCGACGTATCAGTAATTTTTTATCGTTAATCTTAATTATATATATTTTCCATAATTAATATCAACGGTTAAAAATTACTAAAACACTAATATAACGGTATACTTACAAATTTTCCTATATATTATAATAATTGGATATATAGCATATGACACATATAAATATATAATATCTACATAGAGACTGAAAAGTTGTTGCATTTATTATTTAGTGTATAGGTTAGCTTGTAGATTGCATTTTGCTTGTTCCTTGTGTTGTGTGTGTGATCTCTTTGGGGATTGTGACCCATCATCTTCAGGAGCAGAAGCAAACACTATCTCCTCTATTTAATGTCAATGGAATCTCTTGTGGCAGCGACAAAGAACCACAACATTGTTAGCCATTTGAAGCAATGAAATAGTTAATGCATTGCATGTCTCTATACTGTATAGTACATACAACAATAACCTAAGGGCTGGGCAAAAATAATTAATGTGCTTGTTGTACTACAAGCTAAGGGAAAAATAAAAAGAAAACAATAAATAGAAGGTTTAATTATTCGGTTCGTTCTTATAATTTTATTAAATTTATAATTTAAAAATATTATTTATATACTAAAATTAGTTATCAATGTATTTGTGTATAAATATATATGTGATTGAATTTATGTTCAATATATATTTATATTTTAATATGTATTTTATACTAGTGGTTGACTTTGATAGCTTATTTTAGTGTACATATAGCATAGTCAATTTATAATTAGGTCTCTGTATTTTTTTTGTTTTAATTAGATCTATATACTATTTTTAGTTAAATTTTTTCTAATGTAAAAAATATTAGATTTAACTAAATATTTTTTCGTAAATTAAAAATATTCATAATTAAAAATTAATTTAATCTTTGACTGCATGTATTTTGATAGAAATATTCTATTAATTTTAACGTTTTTGATATGAAAATGATATAACTAACCTGATTAATAATTTAGTAAAACTATAAAGACCAATAGAATAATTAAACCTAAATACAATGCAATGCCTTTAGTAATTTTAAAAAAAAAAGTTTAAATTAGATTATTTTTTATTATTTTTTTTCTAAAATTAGAAATGATGAGAGTCGAACTATAACTTCTAGATGAATATAAAAAAATTATATCATTTGAAGTATAGCTCTCTCGTTGAATTTTTTAGAAAATTATATATAATTTTAGTATTTGTTACATATAAGTAAATAGTTACATTAAAATGATTACTTTGGAAAAATAGTTAAGCCTAAAATTAGTAGATTTATCCAAAGACCTTGGACCCTGAATCTATCCCACCATAATTATAGAGAATGAATATGTCATTTTTGCAGCACATCTCAGACCTGAGAGTATGAATTTATATATCGAGCATATAAGTTGGCGTATATATGCATATAGATCTGACAATTTTGACAGCTGAAATTCATTTCCTTAAGCATCTATATGACTATTGGAAAGAAAAGTAATAATAAATTTTCATTTAATGGGGCTGAATTTTTTTTTTTTTTTGGATAATCTATATAATAAGGATGATTTTAAAATAGTCTACTTCGATATTTAATCTATAATTAAAAACTAATTTGTAATTTAATTTCTGTTTAATTTTTATAATTAAATATGAGTATCAAACTCAAAAATAGATGTCACCAAAAAAAAAACTCAAAAATACATTATTCATGGGACAAAGACTAACATATAAAAAATAAAGTAAAATATAAAAAACAACACCACACAAAATCCAAATATCAATACTGGTCTAGTTGTATTTATCCAACTAATATTCGAAGCAATTATACCTTTTAATATAAATATACAGAAAAATACTTCACATAATGAATATTAGTGAATTTTGAATATAAAAATTATCTTTTCTGTCAAAAATCAAAATATAATCTCTTTTTACAAAGAAAGCATTTATTTGTTCAGTTTTATTATTATTTTTATCCCAAAGTACTTCAATTGATACTCTCAAGAAATAGGTCAAATATATATAGTTTTTTCTTTAATTTCCCGTGAAGAATCTTAGAATAATTTTAGTGAGAAATTCTCTCTCGTTTTTATTTACCATTCATTTATCAAAAAATATAATTTTACACAAGATTTTTTTTTGTCATATAAACAATAAATATAGACTAAAAGGTGTTTTTTAATAGAAGAGACTAACTTTGGTTTCTATTGCATATTTACCTATTTAATTAATTAAAATAAAAATAAATTAATATAATTATTAAATTTATTTTTTTATAATGTTATTATTAAAATTTATAAATTAAAAAATTATTCACTATTATAAATTAATAATATCTAAAAAATTAATTTTTAACTAATTAGCAATATTATTTTATCACCGTTTGAATTTATAATTTTTTTTTATTATTATAATTTTTTTATGTTCTCTCTCTTCGTTTTTATTTTTATCCAATAATTCTTTCATACTAGTATTTTTAATATTTTTTATGAGAGATAAATTTTTAATTAATTATTGATGAATTTTTTAATTAAGATTTTTAGATGTTTGTATTTTTTTTCTTATTATTTCTCTTATTCTTCTTTGATCATTGTGAGTGAATAGAGGAGTCCATATCATCAATTTCTTCAGTATATGGTAATTTTGGATTTAATGACAATGAGTATATTCCAATTCCGGCATTGACTTTAGTTTTTTTAGTTTTAGAGTTCTCTACTCTGTATTGGTAGTTAGCTTTTTTATTTTTATTCTAAACAAAACATATTTCAATGCATTTTAAAAGTGAACTTTTCACTATAATTTATAAAATAGAGCTTATATGTAAGGGGTGAAAAAAGATCAAGTAATTTGTCAATGGTCTGTAGTTTGATTTGTATTTAATTTGGTTTGATCTGGTTTATTATAAAATAGATACAGATTTAAATTTTTATAAAAGTTTTATTATGTTAATAGGTTAGGTCCAGGTTTACTAATTGACTTTATTGATCTGTTAGATCTGTCTGGACCTGTTAATATATAATTATATATATAAATAATTTTTTATTATTAACAAAATTATGAAATATTTTAAATTTATTATATTTAATTATAAATAATTTTATATATTTTAAATACTTTAAAATTTAAATTTTTTTATAAATATTAAATATGATATATTCTATATAAATATGTTTATTAAAAATTAATTTTTTTAAATAATATTTTTATTTTTGTAAAAAAAAATTATTAGGCCTTTTAACAGGTTTTAGACCAGACCAGATTGAATAACAGACCAAACTTAATACTTTAGAAAAAGTGTATAACATGTTGCACAGGCCAAACTTAGACCAATTAAGAATAAAGTCTGACCTAACCTAACATGTTTCCACCCCTATTTATATGTCAACTTCTTTATATTATCAGAATTCGAAGCATTTTTTATGTTTCGAGTAACTTGATCATAGCAACTAATAAACTGTGCAATTATCTTATTGATCTTTTGACATTATTTGTTAGTTGTAACTGTCCTTTTTTTTGTTTGGATTAGATTTTTTACTGTAGTGATAGATCAAATTCCAAAATATTTTATTTTTTTGGTCGGTACTAACTACAAGATTTATTGAAACATTTAACTACGTATTAATAAACATTTTATTATCTTCTTTTCATTGTCAGTATTAAAATATTATATTGTGTATGATTTTTTATTTATCATCATTAAAGTCTATAGCATTTAATCCATAAAGATTTACAAAATTTGAATATTATAAATTTGGATTAAAAAGAATGAGCATAATTTTGGTTGGAAAAATTAAAAAGAAAAAGATTGAAAAAAATTGAAAAAATTATTAAGAATAAGAGTGTATATAAATAATATTTATAGAATAATAAAATATTATTTTATTTATTTCAACAGTCTTATAATATTTTTTCTGTTGAATTATGATAATTTTTTATTTCCTACTCCTAGTATCAACCCACTCTTTAACTATTCAATATCTATTTTTATTTAATGTTTTTAATTCGATTGAAAAAAGATTAATTGCTTCCATACTTTATCAAAATCCTCTGAAGAGGTTTTTCATTACCTTTTTTTTTCCAACGGATAAATTCCTCTTTCCCTTGACACTACTATAGTAAATAGGACCTCAAAATTCAAGTTGTTGGAGATGCTTTTAATACATTTATGAAACTACATTAAAATTAGAAAAAAGAAAAATCAATTTCTGATTTTTTAGTTTGCGAATATTTAAGTTTCTAAAAATAAAAAAATACATTTAAATTTCTGACCTCTTTAAAATTTAGATATATCGATCATGAGTCATCTAATTTGTCCAATTTTAAAAACTCTCTCATGTGTGCATCTATATCAATCAGGTCAGTACAATGGAAGTCACGTTTGATTTTTCTGTTAAACCTGACAAACTCAAGTGAACATGAGTAATCGATATGTCTAGATATTGAAAAGATTAATGATTTAAATATATTTTTAAATTCTTAAAAGCCTAAATGTCTACAAATCAAAAGGTCAAGGACCTATTTATTCTTTTCTCTCAAAATTATAAAAACTATTTCATATTACTCGATATTTAAGTGAATTCAACCTATATAATTGATATGTTCATATCATGTTTTTTTTTTATCAATTTTGTTGATAATGCTAAATAATTATCATACAACTTTTTTTTCTTTAATTTTTACTCATTGTAGTTGCTAAATTAAAGTAAAAAATATATATTTCTAATTTTGCTCACACTACCTACCAAATTGAGACGCAATATACAAAACATAATTATGTTTACTATAATTTAAATGGGGAAATATATAATCTTTTATTTGAATTAAAAAAAAAAACAAAAACAAAAAAAACAAAAGAGACTTAAAAAAAAAATGAAAAGAAAATGCTAATATATGACAAGGACAATAACCAAAATTCCTGGCATTGGCCCATTTCTCATCCAAACACAGTTCAAGTTTTGAGAAAGCATATTTGTCTCAACTCTCAACCCAAAACCAAAATCATTGGTTTTTCGATCACTATTCAAGCTAACAAATAAGAATCACAAGTAAGAACTTTATTTTATTGTTTAGTTTAATTTTAGTGTATTATTGTAATCATTAATTATAAATAAATAATTCATCGTCTATAAAAAATTTTATCGCCTTAAGAATAAATTTTTATTTTCTTTTAAATAAAAAGAAAGAGAAAAAACATGATTGGT
The DNA here is from genome assembly GCF_003086295.3 of Arachis hypogaea. Lineage (NCBI taxonomy): Eukaryota > Viridiplantae > Streptophyta > Magnoliopsida > Fabales > Fabaceae > Arachis > Arachis hypogaea. The sequence continues at coordinate 118,210,344 of NC_092044.1, read as the reverse complement.
TGGGTAGTAAGTAGTAAGAATTGAAAAAGATAGCCGTTGGTGTGTAGTAACTAATATTTCATTCAAAGCTTCAAAAACGGTTACCAGTTACCACCTTCTTCTTCTTCTTCTTCCTCAAAATTTCGAATTCAATTTCTACATTCTCTCTCTCTCTCTGCGTTCTTGGCCATGGCAATGGCAGCTGGGAACATTGACCAGCAGCAACAAGAAGAAGAAGGGGGAGAATTGAGAATCCCGGTTTTGACTGTTCTCAAGAACAACTCGATCCTCAAGAACATCTTCATCGTCGTCAACATCGATTCAACCGTCCTAATTGGCCGCCACCACAAATGCGACGTCGTTCTCGCTCACCCAAGTGTCAGCCGCTTCCACCTCCGCATCTTCTGCCACCCTTCTTCCCGTTCTCTCTCCCTCACCGACCTCTCTTCTGGTACCTTCTATTCCTCTTTTCTCTTCTCAAATTCTGTTCTTTCTTTCTTTTACCGATCAATTATATTCTTTCGTGTCTCTCCTTCGCAGTACATGGAACGTGGCTCAATGGCACCAAGCTTCAGGCAGGAGTCAGTGTTCTCATGAACGAAGGTGACACCTTCACCGTTGGGGTTTCCTCTAGGGTTTATCGTCTCTCTTGGATTCCCTTTACTCGCGCTTTTGATTCGCATATCCCCTTTGTCTTCCAATTCAATGCAAATTTGCCCCACAATCAACAACAACAATTGGAGATGATTAAGGTACCTTTCTTTTTCCTCCAAAAGAAGAAAAGAAATTGAGCTATTGGAATTAAGTATGATGGTGTTTTTTGAGAATTCGAATAGATGTTAAGGGATGCAAAAGTTTTATAATTGACCTCTATACTGCAGGTTTTAGGAGTAGTGAGCTTCTCACTTCTCAGTTCTCAGCATCATTTAATTTGTTCATGGTGTTTGATACGGAATGTCTGCTGTTAATCTTTGATTGCAGGAGGTGAGTTTTTCTACAGAAGAAATTCAATCGGTGGATTTGATTACAGACTCTGAAAATTCTCTGTTACTGGAACAAAGTGAAGAAAGAAATCAGCATTTTAAAGATGAAACATTTGGAGTTCAGAATGACCCTATGGAAACTGAAACATCACATTTTTCTGTGAAATTTGATAGTGATAATGAACAATTTGAACATCGGAACCAAGTACTATTACCACCTTTCATGCAATCAGTTGATGAAGTTTGCAGCACAGAGAAGACTGAAGCTTGTCCTGAAGCAGAATTGCTTGAGGAAACTAATTTGCTTTGCACATTGAGAGAGTATTTTACAGAGAGCTTATGTCTGCCTGTTGTGGAAGCACTCCAGGGGACAACAATGCAACAATTTCAAACTCCACACAATTCAGCTAATACGCAATTTCCACTTAGGAGGCAGGAGGCTTCCATAGAAGAGCATTGCTCTAGCTTTCTGACTAATATTGATTCAGAATCTATTGATGGAAAAAGTGTAGCTTCAGTAACTGCAATATCTAGAGAATCTGAATGCACAATGGGAGTTAATGACAAGATTGAAGGTTCTGGAGAAAGATTTTTCAGTTCTGAGAATTCATCTCTGCTAGTTGAAGCAGTTGATGTGAATTCAATATCTGATGGAGAAGAGCAAGAGAAATGTTGTGAAGAGTTGTCAAATTTGCAGGCACACCAGAATGAACAAGGGGACTCATTGGATGGAATAGTTGACGATACTGGGAGCAAATCCGCAAGCAGCGTTTGCCTCACATTAGATCCGGTAGAACGGTTGACTACTCAGGTGCCTCCAGAAGCTGCTTTAAATGTTACAAGCAAGAAAGAGATGCAGACACTGCAATCGCTCATTGCCGTAGCAGGGTGCTGTGAGGTGGAAATGCTTGAAAGCCATGCAGAAGCAACAGAGTGCGGTAACATTTGTCACATGAAAGGGCTCCCTCTGGATGAAGCAGATGAAGATATTGGAAACAAGTATTCTTCTGGTAGTATCAATCCCATATCAATTATGGTAGAGTCAGTGACTTCTTCTGTGCCTCAGGAAGCTGATTTACTTATCACAACCAAGAAAGAGGACCAGAACATGCAATCTCTTATTGCCGCCGTAGGAAACTCTGATAATGAAGTCTTTGAAAGTTTTGAAGAAGCGAAAGTGATGGTTAAATCTTTTCATGAGCAAGTGCACTTGCCACATGAAACAATTCAAGAAGAACCTGTGGATTCTCCAGCACCTCAGGAAGTTATTCTAAAGATTACAAGTGATGAAGAGAACCGGACCCTACAACCTCTCAGTGCTGTGACAGGAAGCTCTGAGATAGAAATAATTGAAAGTGGTTTAGAAGCAATGGAAGGTGCTAAATATTCCTACAGGCAAGGGCACCCAATGGATGAAGCAGTCAAAGATATTGGAAATGATTGCTCAGGTAGCATCTATCCCATATCAGTTCTGAATGAATCAGTGAATTCCTCAGTCACTGATCAAGCTGATATAAAGATTACAAACAACATGGGAAACCAGACACCAAAATCTCGCATTCCTTTGAAAGGATTCTCTGAGAAGAGAACTCTTCACAGCTGTGTAAACGCAACAGAGAGAAGTTCAGCCTTTGTTAATATTTGGTTACGAGGAGGTAAGGCTGCTAGTTCTCCTCAGGTTCGAGCTAGAAGGATTAGATGTATGAGCACAACTAATGTTTATACTGAAGTTGAGATGAGTTGTGAGAAGGATATCATGAACAAATCATTACCCAAGAAAGATCTTTTCTCTGTTTTTGACACTGAAGAAAAAATATTTGCTCAAAATAAGGAAAACTTCAGCCCAAATATGCCGTTCGTGAGAAGTAACGGAAACCATCCTAAGTCACAAAGGTCATCCTGTTCAGAGGTTAATTCTAGTCCCAACATCAATTCAAATGAAAGCATAAGTTCCATTTCATACAAAGAGAATAAGGCCCCAAAAGTAGTTCAAGCTCGGAAGTCACGAAGAAAAGCCCTTGAATGTTGTACCAACTGGAATGAGAAACAAGATACTATGAAATTGAAGAAGAAGAAAGAGAGGCCCATCCAATCACTAGTGAATTCTTCAGGCAAGCTCAAGTCAGAGTCTTCTGGTCCTGTTTCTGATGCAAAAAGCATTGATGGTGGTAGTTGTGCACCAGTTTCAGACAATTGCACTAAACCCTGTGTAAGTAGACATAAGATATATCATTGTTATTATGAATGGATCAATAGTTTCTTCACTTAGGAATGCTTATTGCTTACATCTGTTTCTTTTTCAGCATTTTAATGGAGAACAAAAACGAAGCTGGGATATGGTTGTGGACACTGCATCTCTTCTGAACAAGGAGTCAAGGAAAGCTTTGCAGCTTTTACAAGGTCTCAATGGGACTCGTTTAATCATTCCAAGATTGGGTAACAAGTTTCTGAATATTACATGCCTTCCTAATACTTTGTTCAAGTTTAAGTACTGTTGTTGGACTGTTTCTCACAAAAATTGCTTTGCCAGTTATAAGGGAACTGGAAAGTATGAGGAGACAATTTGGAATCTTTAAAAGAGTGTCGGAGGCTTCTTTCGCATTGGAATGGATCAAAGAATGCATGGTGAACACAACCGGGTGGATTCATATCGAAAGCTCAATGGAGGACCGCAGGATGGTCGCTCCAATGCCATCTACTTCACCTCAGACTCAATTTGTTGAAGAAGAGATTTCTATTCTAGGTCCCTACATCTCAAAGAAAATGGCTTCACCAACAGTTGAAGATCATATCCTTGACTGTGCTCTTCTACTTAGAAAAGGGGATAATAACAGACAACTTGTCCTGCTTAGTGATGTTGTCCCTTTGAAAATCAAATCCATGGCAGAGGTACTGATTCTTTCATCCTTAACACCAATGTCTCTTGTCATATCTCATAGTTAATGAGGACTGAAATAGTGAAATTCTATCTAACTGCTGCAGGGGTTGTTATGTGAGACAGTACGAGAATTTCAGCAAAGTTTAGTGAATCCCTTCTCCCAGAGATTCATGTGGACCAATAGCACTCCTAGAGGATTGACTTGGTCCTACCAAGATGATGTAGTTTTGAGGGAGAAGTATTGTGGTTTGCCATCAAAGGCTGGTTTGAAACTCATCACTGAACAGTATTTGTACTCTCAAGCTTGAGATCTTACAACTCCCCTTAACTAATAATAATAAGTACTCTCGAGTTTAATATTGTCCAGGGATTCCTTTCATTAATCCTAAGGTATTATTAATGTCATGTTAATCATTAGTGGTGATTTGCTTTTTAAATAAAATAAAGTATACTTTTTGTTCTTAACATTTACAATTTTCTTAAAAAATATCCTAAATGTTTAATTTAATTCAATTTTATAACGTTTTTTTCCGATTTATTCAATTCTGACCCTAACATTTTTTGTGTGTCAAAAACAATTTTTTTTTTATGTCAAAACTACCTCTAAACGTTTTCAAATAAAAAATGTTACGATAAAATTAAATAAAATTAAATATTAAGAATATTTTTTAAGGAAAGAGAAAAAACATAGTTTATCCTTGTAAATAAAGAGTTTTTATAAATGATAAATCTAAAAGAAAGATAATACAAGAAACTGCCATACAGTTTGAATTTTTCCCCCACCTTGGTGGTCATGGTACTTGAATGATTTTTAATGTGATGACTACCAAGAATCAAACTCAATTTTTTGCACGGCATATTCATCTACGTAAGCAAAAAACAACAACTGACACCAGTATCAGTCCCTGGTCCTTGGATAAATTTTCTGATATTTATAATCTTACACTTGGTGTGGTGTGTGTGGCTTAGCATAACCTACATTTGAACAAGAACAAGAGCTTCAAGAGAATTAATTAATCTTTCTATTTTTAAGCAATAAAGAGGTACATGATATTACCCTGACTTTAAAACATCACAGAAACATATGTTTTATTCATTCACAGAGGAATAAAAGGGATAACATAGAATCATAGATATTATGCAGAGGAACTACTAGTACAAATTGTTACTACAGATTGTCAGAAGTTGATTCACCTCCTGGTTTAGGAGCATAGTTAAAAGATCCAGACATAAGAAATGAGAAAGAAGCATCTGAATCTTCAAATGGAGACTGGGAGAATTCATTAAACCCACCAAAGTTGCAACCTTCAAAGTTCAATGATGAGAAATAATTAATTGGATCATCAATGTTACCCTTCACATCCATGATGTTTTGAACTTCATTTTCATTTGGAGGATTTGATCCGAAACAGAAGTTCATATTTCCAACCTTATCACATGTGTTATCTTTGCTGTCAAGATCAGTTGGAACCGCCGGTACTTTAGTTTCTTCCAAAGGAATTGCAGGTGTATGGCCTTGGAAAAGAGCAATGTGTCCGAAAAGCTTGTCCTTCCTCGAAAATGTTGTACCGCATGAACAAAGCCATTTATCCTTACCACAGTGCTTTTCATGAGTTTTAAGGTCTGCCATGACTGAAAACTTCTTGGTGTGGCATCTGCTACAAGTGTAACTCTTGTCGCAATGCGTCCTTTTGTAGTGGTTTTTAACACATAAAATAGTCTTTAAAGGTTGGAACTTCTTGTGATCCTTATTTCGCTTGCAGCCGGCATAGGGACAGGAATACCTCTTGATGAGCTTTGGTTCGGATCCGGTTTCTTTATGCGGCTTTGCAAGAGCCGCCGGGGTTTTGTACTCATCCCCATGTCCCCGCATGTGCATGCGAAGATTCGCATCCCTCTTGAATCCCTTCCCACAAATTGTACAGAAATGTGTATGGGGTGCAAGGATTTCTTCTTTCTCTAACTGCAAAATCTCATAGGAACCAGGTGGAAGGTTCTCTCCCTCCTCCACATCTTCTTCATCTTTTGTTTCATGCTCTTCCATGTTGTTTTGCTCCAGTTCACAATTATTAGGTACATCATTCTGAGTGGACTGATCAAACACTTTATTTACATTATTATTTTGTGGCTGAATACCACCACTGGGGCCGGATCCAAAAGGAAGGTTAAGGCCACGAAGCTGGCTAAGCTGACTGACCAATGGACTCGTGTTTGCGAGAGTGTGCCTAACGGACGGGAGAAGACTACCAGCAGTAGAGATCAGTTGAACAATAATTGATGTAAGATCAGCTGTGATGAGTTGCTGCTCCTGTGTCACAAGCGCATCAGGTTGCGCAAAAGGTTGACACTTCTTATTATCAATCAAATGAACAAGACCCTGGAGCTGATGAATCTTTTCTTCCAGAAAGGAAAGGTTATTTAACATCACATTCGGATCCCAATCTTGAAGTTTACCGGTTTGCGATGATGAGTCAGTCAGTGGACAGTTCTCTATATCAGAAATCTTAATATCCTTGTTTGGCTCTGCCATAAGCAAAGACTGGTTAGTAGAGGGTTGGTTGAAGTCTTTGAAAGGCGCTTCAACACGAACACCACAAAAAGGGGATGGATCCGATGACATATTTGTCTGCAATCCATTCCCGGGAGAGGTCAAGCAAGCGGACCTAGCCCAGTTGTTAGAACACAGGCTCCCTTTTGGATCCATGTAAAACCTACCAAAGAATCAAAGATCCTGTAAATCAAAGATAAAGGTGTAAGAGCAAGTGATGTAAAAAAAAAACTATTTCATGAAATTCATTTGAATACAACTATCCCAAACCATATGAGTGACTAATGGTATAAAATTCATGTAATCAAAATATCTGGCCAATTAGCCAAGGTTTCAATTTAGTCAACACATATATGCAGTAATTTAAACTTCTCCCAATATGAAGCAGATCCAAATGAACCCAACATCAAAACTTCACCCTTCCAATAAATATATAAATCAATATAAATATATAATCATAATACAAGCAGAAGACAAGGAAAATTGAAAACCCATTCTATATGAAGCTGCATATTCCCAATACTCCTTTACAGAAAATCAATAACCAAATCTCTTAAAAGGGAATCTATTAAAGGAAGCACCAACAATTACAAACTTAAAGATCGTCAGTTCTTCACATCCATCCATTCACATTTCTTTTGCTTCTTTAACCCCCAATCCTTAACAACCCTAATTCCCAATACTTCAAAATTGGGTACAACTTAAAACAAGTTCAGATTTTTAACCCCAGAAAAATAAAAAGTACCAAATCAGATATAAACCCATTATAAAAATCCAACATAGCAATCAACTTACCCAAAAAAAAAGAAAGAATTTTTTTAAAATTAAAAAAGAAAAAAGGTTCATGCTTTCTATTTTCTAAGCAAAGCCCAAAACTCAAAAGTAGCAGAAGAAATCCAAATCCAAAGGTTAAGCTAGGTTTAACAGGATGGAAGAACTTACAGTGACTGATTGAAGAAAGAATGGATGCTCTAATGAACAAGGTTACTGCTTCATATTTTTAAGTAAAAAAAGAAGAAAAAATATGGGGTGAGAAAGAAAACATGGGAAGTGAGGTGAATGCTTATATAAGCATCTCAGTTTACCTTAACTCTGTGACTGTGTCATGTTTTTGAACACTGCATAACCAAAATTGGTCAACCCCACCATTACTACCGTCCATTTGTTGGGTCAATTTTATTATTGCTCCAAAAAGGGGTCCCACTATGGTGGGGTCACTTCTTATCACCTTGTTTCTGCATCCAATCAATCGCAACCGTTGGTTTGTTATGATTGTGTTGTGCAGATGATTGGCAGATGAAGCAGATGAAGACAAACGAAATTGAAGATATGATCGATGATTTGAGAATTGAGATTATTAAAAAGGTCTAATGGTCCACAAAGCATAACTAGGATTATGATTCACTTTATGCTGTGAAATTCTTGCATGGATATTTCTAAAAACTTTTACTTATAATTAAATTAAAAAATAGAGTAAAGTAGAAAAGATTCTGATTTTGGATTATTAAAGAAAAAATTATTAATTAAGTCTTTTATAATTATAAAGGGTGCACATCTATATTCTTTTGTCAATAGATAATATAAAATAAAATATAATTATTCATGTATTTTATTATTTATAGTAGTGTGTGTTCTGTTATTGTCACAAGAGTATAAAAATAATATAATTCTGTTGAATTTTTATATAATATTTATCAACTGTTCTCTATTTATTACGAATTTTACTAAAATAAGTAAAGTTTAAAAATTATCATGTACATTGTGATACTTCATAAATAGACACATCATAATAGTTAACCATACATATAAATTTTACCATTAAATTTTACGTGATAAATTAATAAAATTACATTTTTATCCTAATAAAATTACATTTTTTTATTTTTTTACAAAATTAAAAAATAAAATATTAAAAATAAAAAAATAAAAATACAAATCAAGTATTTCCTTCGTTTTTTTAATAATAGAAATACAAAAAATACTATTAAAAAATAAAAATATTGCCAATAAATCAATTATCATTATATATATATATATATATATGTCATCTTTTAAAAAAAATAGTATTTACGCAATTCGACAATGCACTAATAATATATCAAATTGCGATTAACAGAATAGTTACGTTTCATATGTAATTTTATCCTCTTAATAAAGTGATTTAAGATCTAGATTGGGTTTTGAAAAAAAAAATTTTATTTTTAAAAAAAATTAATAGATAAAACTTATTTCATATTTGAATAAACTTTTAAAAAAAAAAATATTTAAAACGTCTTTTGTTTATATTTTTCTTAAATCAAGATATTATTAATTTTTAAAAAAGATAAATAATTGATTTTTTAATAAAAATATTTTTCTTAAAGATGTATCTAAATATATTTAAAATTTAATAAAAATATTTTATTTTTTATGAAAGTATTTTTTTTATTCAAATAAGTCAATTTAAACTAACACAATCATAACCCACATTTCTAACTTTAGTCGTATTTCGCTAAAAAAAGTTCATTAGAGTTAAACAAAGCCACATTAACTTATTATCAGTAATTTTGTCTATCAACTATATATGATATATGAATATTGATATAGATACAAAATAATTGATGTAAGATATGTAGATATACGAATTTTAAATTTGTATAAAATATAAAGATATGGCATATATATAAAACACTAAAATAAGTCAAGGGGAAGAAATTTTTACGTAAATCCGCCAAACCAAAATTTAGTTCATGAATCAACCAATGCATGTTTATATGTAGTTCGAATCAATTAGATTCGAACTCAATCTACACATAATTCGAATCATATTGCTTCGAATTATACACAAAACTCACACACACACTAATTCGAATCAACTTGATTCGAATTACACACATACAATAATTCGAATCAAGTTGATTCGAATTACACCCTGATTTATTAAAAAAATTAATAATTTATTAAAAAAATTATTAAAAAATAATAATTTAAAATTAAAAAAATATATATTTTATTTCATGCATTAAAAAAAATCTAACAAAATATTTAATTACGAGACTTTTTTAAATATTAATGAGTTATCAATTCAAATTTCATAAAATACTCTTTTGTCCATTTTTAATAGCTCATGAATATTTTTTAATAATTTTTTTTAAATTATATGGTGAGATATTACATGATTCGAATTACGCATGGGAAGTTCAATCACTCTGATTCGAATTATACGGTGAGCAATTCGAATTCTATACAATACTCTTCTGCCCATTCTTGATAGCTCATGAATATTTTTTAATAAATTTATTTTAATTATATAAACCACAAAAAAATAATGCAAAATAATTTAAAAAATGACTTAAAAAATATTAGGAATACTATAAATTTTGTAATGTTCTAATGATTTAGGTAAATACATGCATGTACACAAATTTTAAATAAAATACTCTAGATAGTCAATAATAATTTAAAAATTAAAGAAAATATTTTATTCCATCCAAAATAATTAAAAAATATATTTTATTTTATACAAAATAATTTTAAAAAATGGCTTAAAAATGTTACGAGTACTATAAAAGTTTATAATATTTTAGTGATTTAGGTAAATACATGATAAAAATATATTTTCTTTAATTTCTAAATTATTAATGTCCTAAGTCATTACAAATTTTTATAGTACTCCTAACATCTTTTAAGTCATTTTTAAATTATTTTGCATAGAATAAAATATTTTTTTGTGATATAATTAAAATAAATTTATTAAAAAGTATTCATGAGCTATCAAGAATGGACAGAAGAGTATTGTATAGAATTCGAATTGCTCACCATATAATTCGAATCAGAGTGATTGAACTTTCCATGCGTAATTCGAATCATGTAATATCTCACCATATATTTTAAAAAAATTTATTAAAAAATATTCATGAGCTATTAAAAATGGATAAAAGAGTATTGTATGGAATTTAAATTGATAGCTCATTAATATTTAAAAAAAGTCTCGTAATTAAATATTTTGTTAGATTTTTTTTAATGCATGAAATAAAATATATATTTTTTTAATTTTAAATTATTATTTTTTAATAATTTTTTTAATAAATTATTAATTTTTTTAATAAATCAGGGTGTAATTCGAATCAAGTTGATTCGAATTATTGTATGTGTGTAATTCGAATCAAGTTGATTCGAATTAGTGTGTGTGTGAGTTTTGTGTATAATTCGAAGCAATATGATTCGAATTATGTGTAGATTGAGTTCGAATCTAGTTGATTCGAACTACATATAAACATGCATTGGTTGATTCATGAAATAAATTTTGGTTTGGCGGATTTGCGTAAAAATTTCTTTCCCTTGGCTTATTTTAGTGTTTTGCCCTAAAATATAAAATATTTTTTAGATAAATTATAATAATATTTTAATATTTTATTAATATTAAAATATAAATTAATTTTTAATAATTTTTAATATTTTTTTAATTATATAAAATATTTAAAATAATTTTATTTTAATAAAAAATTATATATTATTTTTAAACTTATTTTAACAATATATATTAAAAATAAAATTATACACATTAATACGTAATAGTATTTAGATATATTTAAATATGTCTAGAGAATAATTTTTTATTTTTTATTTCAATTAGACGCAAAAAAATACGTATATTAAATGAATATCAATATTTAAATAGGACAACTCAATAAAATATCTATATTTTATGACTTATTAATAATACGTTAGCTAGATTTGTGTGTATACTAGTCAATAATAACTTGAGTTATGGAGATGCATGCATATGCAAACTTGACTTAGGGTTAAAAAAGAAAGCGCGTTCCATGGTTATGATTGAGCTGTTGAAGTTAGACAAGAAGAGAAAGAAGGAGAAGAAAAAGAAAAAGAAGAATTGAAGCCAAGAAAGAACGAAGGTTCTTTTGGGGATGCTTCGAACTGATGAAGGGAAAGAGAGTAAGCTTGCCAGGAAGCTACGCTGATGCCTATTATTTATATATGCACTTCATGCAACTTTTCACGTGCAAAGCTTTTAATTATTTACATTATTCAACCTTGGACTTCTAAAATAGAAAAATGTTGGGAATAAGACACAATTCCCCCTTGAGAAAACACCTTTGACAGAGAAATAAAATAGACACAATCACAACACAAGAATTTAACGTGGAAACTCCAATTACCGGAGAAAAAACCACGGCCGTTGTCAAATGACAACCAGAGAATATCACTATGTGAAAATTGTTACAACACATAGACTTCTTTCTCTCACCGGCACCCCAGTACACCCACACTCTTTCAAAGCAAATATCTAACTACACCTCACAACACTCTCTAATCAAAGAGTACAGAGGAAAAGAAAAATCAGATACAAGCTTAAAGTGTTTCTGACTGGTGCAAAAACAAATGGAGAACTTAGCCTCATATTTATAGCCTAGGCCACCCACTCCATTTGCTATCCTAAGCAATGTAGGACTAATTCAACCAAATCCTAACAATCTCCACCTTGATTGAAATAGTCACACATCTTCAGCTTCCATTGTCAACACCGACAATTCTTTGCTGCCATTGTCTATACCGACAATCATAGTTCAGAGAACTATCATACTCCACCATGAAAGTATACTCACTTGGAATTAGACCACTCCAAGAATTTCGCCTTGGTACAGATCGAAACCTTGCTGAAAATTCATGGTGCAACTTCCAAATTGGCTTTTCCTGGAAGTTCTTCAGCCATCGACCTAACTCCGCCACACACCTTGCATCTCAACGCCAACCAATGCCCGTGTGCAATTGTGGACCTGATTGCCACAACTCATCCTTATCCATGGCAGTGCGGTAATACCATGAGGATACTTCTTGTCTTCTAGAGAACATCATCTTCTCTCATAGAGAGAGCAACCAGAGATCTTCTCCTTCAACGCCTTGTGCAAACCTGATTGTATCAACACATCATTGACTTGTACTTGCCACAAGCCAAAATTGATTCTTCCATCAAATTTCTCTATTTCAAGCTTCACAGCACTTGAATATCCTGACATTGTTGCAACCGTATACTGGAATATTATAACTCAACTGTAGACCGTGCACTAGGAAGGGTCCCCAGGAAAGAGAGGTGGGTCACAATGGACACACTTAAATACCAAGTCTTTCCTTAGCCAGAACCTTTTCCAAATTGCACTCTCACAGAGTCACACTGCCTTCCAGCAACAACAACAGCAACCAAAGATCAACCTCAAGCCACAGGACAAAATTCTTTTCTGATGTGGAAGGTCAGACTAGGCTGCAACCACAGAGCATACTAAGAATAAATCCCACCGAACCGAAGCTCTGATACCACTTGTTGGGAATAAGACACAATTCCCCCTTGAGAAAACACCTTTGACAGAGAAATAAAATAGACACAATCACAACACAAGAATTTAACGTGGAAACTCCAATTACCGGAGAAAAAACCACGGCCGTTGTCAAATGACAACCAGAGAATATCACTATGTGAAAATTGTTACAACACATAGACTTCTTTCTCTCACCGGCACCCCAGTACACCCACACTCTTTCAAAGCAAATATCTAACTACACCTCACAACACTCTCTAATCAAAGAGTACAGAGGAAAAGAAAAATCAGATACAAGCTTAAAGTGTTTCTGACTGGTGCAAAAACAAATGGAGAACTTAGCCTCATATTTATAGCCTAGGCCACCCACTCCATTTGCTATCCTAAGCAATGTAGGACTAATTCAACCAAATCCTAACAAAAAATACTATTGTTTAATTTATGTATCAAATATAATATAATATAATATTTTTTACAACAATAATGTCTCGTTCCATAAACTAATAACCAATTCGTTGTATCAGAATTTTATTAAAAATTTGTTATTAGCCAATACATTATTATATATAAATAAGATTTAAAATATGTAAACAGCTAATAAATTAACTATTATATTAATTTAAATTAATAATATAATATAATATAATATAATGAAATGCGTTCTTATCAATTCATAATTCTATTATTATATTATAAAGTAAATTAATTTTAATATAATGTTATTATAAATAATTTTATATGTGTATTTAATTATATAATGTACGATAGATCAATAAAAATATTTTTTATATTAATAATATAAATAATTATTTAAAAAAAAACATAATTTTATAATTATATAAAATATTTTATATTATCAATATATTAAAATTAATTTTTTTTAAATTGGGGTATTATTGGTCTTACTTAAATGAAGTATACATTCATCTAGTTATAAATATTATATGAATTATTGACACAAATACACAATATTTAACACATATATGTAAATATGACAAAATAGAGTCTTTAAATAATATGATTAAGGCGTGAACACGTGATTTGGCTATTATTGATAATGATACTTGTAAAAACTGTATTTGCCTATTTGGAAACATTTTCTAAAGTTGTTGGTAATCAGAAACTATTTATTCTTAGAATAAATTATCTTAGATATTAATGAAAAAGTAATTATCTTTTAATATTTCATAACATTAAATTGTTGTTGATATAAGAACTTCTAATACGTACGTATTATTATAAAGAAAAAGTTTAGGAGATAGCAACTTTATTAAATTCTGATCCGCATATAATCAATAAAAGAAAAATAAGTAATTTCACATTATTTGATGAAATCCTATATTATTAAAAGACATCATTAATAACTATTTAATAGCTATAAATCATAAAAATCGCTCACTTCTAACACTCTTCTTATTATAATTCTAAATTATATATCTCTCTCTATATATTTTTGGAGGAAGCTGGAGGGGTTGGTTTGGTTTCTACAATATGTTAACATGCATGAAATTAAAAAAGTAAATCAAGTAATAGAGTATTAGATCATATAGTTAGTCACCACAGTGTGGTGAAAGAATGGTGAGTTGTATTGATGAAAAATTGAAATTAAACACAGTTCTGTTACAAGCTATAAGCAGAATCCGTTAAATCATTTTTAGCACCCTTGATATATATATCTTGTTTGAAAATTATATTTTTTTAAGATAATAGATATAATTTGATTATAGTAATATTAGTTATTTTATATTGTATAATTTATATATATATAATCTCATTTATTATTATAAATATTAAACAAGATAAGTCGTTATTACTTTTTATTTAAATTTAAATAAAAATAAAATCAAATATTCTATTTATTTGGGCCTTTAAAATTTAATAGAAATCAATAGTTAAGTATATATAAGGTTTTAGAATTTTGATTCCTAATATATTAAAATTATTTTGTAATTCTTACTCTATGAAAAAGTTATATTATTCAGCATAAAATAAAAGAGTCGGTAAATTTTAGTTGAGAAAATTTAAAGAATCACAAAAATTAAATTATTCTTTCGATTATATACTTACAAATAATTCAGGGCAATTTACGTAAATAAATTGTTACACCTTTAAAATTACGTAAATGTATTGTTTCTAAAATGAAGACGCAAATGCATTGTTTCATGTATCTATAGAAATTGCTACTGCCAGCCGCGGATTACGTTGAAATGTGGCAGCATAGAAATCGCTGTAGCTTGCCGCGATTTCTGGTTGATTTGAGCTGTTCATAAACCGCAGTAGCGGTTTATGTGTATTGAGACATGTGTGTAAACCGTTGGAGGTAGCAACGGTTTACGTTAAGTATGTGTTGTGTTCTTTGTTGTTGATTTGTATTTGAGGTTTTAGTTAAATAAATCTTTTTTTTATTTATGCAACTTTGTTGTCTTATGCCAAAAGCTAATGTAATGGGAAAATAAAAGTTATAGCTGGTGCCTGCTTAATTTTGGTATGAGCTATTTGGTGCACTTAATGTTTTGAGGAGGAAAATTTATTGAGCAAGTTCAATAATATTAAGATCAATTATATGAATCACTTTTCAGTTTTCACCTTTCATTGACTCAATAATAGTTTGATTTGTCACAGAAAAAAATAATACTTTCAAAAAAAATCTCATAAAAGAACTTTCTAGTAAGAATTTCTTAAAAACCATAACAATTCTAGTTAAGTTGAGGACTCTATAGAATTCGCACTATATTAAGTATTCGATCAGCAAATACTTCGATAATATAGGCCATCATCCACTGTATAGTATCGAGGTGAAGTAAGCATGAAACTTTGTCTAAGTAAAACATTTGCATTCTCAACATTACCATCAGCTATATGGTTTGCATAAGTAAAAAGCAAATGGATTAAGCATAAACCCCTTTTCTCATATTAAAGTTGATATCATTGAAACGAGTTCATTATGATTATTATAACACAAAAATACACACCTTGAAATCACAACTAATCTATCTCGTTAGAAAAGAATAAAGTGAAATTAACGGCTGATCTATTCAGTCGTTTTTTCTATTATTTTTTAAAGAGATATATATTTTCTGTAATTGTAGAAGCTTTTTGTTAAAGTTATATTTTATTTAAATATTTAAAAAATTAAAATAAAATTAATTTTATATTTTAAAATTTAAAATACAAATTTTTATATATTTATTAAATCTATGTCGATAAAGAGGTATAATTATTCTGATACGTATTAGTAATTTTATTTTTTTTAATTTATAAAAAAATCATAAGAATATAAAATTTTATCAATTAATATGTATTTAAAAAATCATCTTTAAATCTTAACCATTACATTAGCTTTTGGCACAAGACAACAAAGTTGCACAAATAAAAAAATTTATTTACTTAGAACCTTAAACACAAATCGCTGCTGCCTCCAACGGTTTACGCACATGTCCCAACACACATAAACCGCTAATATTAGTAACGGTTTATGACCAACTCAAATCAAGCAGAAACCGCGACAGGCGGTTTTCATGCTGCCACATTTTAAGGTAATCCGCGACTGGCAGTAGCGGATTCTGTGTTTGTGCAAACCGCTACTGCCAGTAACGGTTTCTATAGATACATAAAATAATGCATTTGCGTCTTCATTTTAAAAATAATGTATTTACGTAATTTTAAAGGTGTAACAATTTATTTACGTAAATTGCCCAATAATTCATGTACGTTCTTACTCTCACATTATTTTATAAGATTTGGTTTTGAAATAAATTAATTGAATACTATGTTATCAAAGTAATTTCTTTTGTGAAAATTAATTTATTTTAGAATATTAAAAAAAATGTGATAATATATAATTTATGTGAATAGTGGTCTACTTAAAAGAATGTCTATATTTAGCAAAATTACATATACATATTAATAGTAACTATATGCCTGTATAACTAGTTAAGAATAAATCAATGCTTATTATTTATTCAAACAATAACATACCTAAAGAAAGTTTATTATTTCATCAAATAATAAATATTGAATCTTATGTTTATTTTCAATTTAACTTTGTAACCACTAATTGGCCCAAAGAAAGATTAGTATTTGACTAATTAATAAAAAATATATACGATAAAAAATAGATATAATTTTCAAATTTTCATATGAACAATGAATCAATCTAAAGATAGGCTTATTGTTTGACAAAATTTTATTGAAAATATTTAGTAAATTGTACTAATAAATGAATTTATGTGTATATATATAATTTATATAGGTATAGATTAGCCCAAAGAAAATTATGTATTTGGCCAAATTATATGTGCATTTTTTATAGTAAACTCAATGATAATTATTTAGCTTTATTCGAACAATAAGTTTGTCAAAAAATAAATTTATTGTTTGACAAAATTTATTATTAATGTTTGATTATTATACTAAAAATATCATTTATAAATTAATATTTTTGTTTAAAAACTAAATATTAATATTATGCAAAGTATTTATGATGAGTCTAATATTATATAAATTTTTATTCATATAATATATAATTTATATGAATATATTGTTTTAATTTAAAATTATATTTTTAAATATTAATTTATTTTTAATAAATGGAATTATTTTTCGAGATTAGAAAAGAATGCAATTATCGTTCTTGTAACCCTTTCTCTCTAATTCTCTTAATAATAATTCAATACATGTTCACTTTCATTTCTCATCCTCTCTAATTGTTCATCATTTTATTTCTACTACTTTCCGTTCAAGGAGTAATAATATATAATACTACCATTATTTTATTTATATATATGGGCTATATATATAAAGATGGACAAAATAACTTTTAAAAGAAATAAAAATTCTATGCAATCATTATTTATTAGTGCCCAAATTAAATTAGTGATTACTTGTTTTTGTAACATTAGTGTCCAAAATAAATTTTGTAACATTCGTGTACAAAATAGTTTCAACTTCAAGTTTCCTAGATTATTTGAAGCTTCATCATGTAAGTCTTCATTTTGCCTTTTTATTTTTTCATAAAGAAGATGAATATCTTTTTTAAAATAAAAAGTTCAATACAATATGATAGAACATAAAAAATAAGCCAATAAAAAATTAAGAACATAAATAAATATATTAATAAATTTAATTTTTAGTCATTTTTAACATTATCATTAATAATTATAGAGATCAACACCATTCTACTCTTGATAATTTTTTAACTAATTTGTTGATATAATTTTTATTATACTCGAGTCTTTATTTTTAAAGATTTTATTATTTTTTTCTAACTAAATATTCTACATAACAACAAAAAAACTAATTAACCATCTTTTTTATTCTTTTTTTTTTCAGACATTTTCGTCCAACTCTCTTAATGTTACTTTAGAGTACTTGAGATAGTCTATAGTGTGTTAGAAACAAACATCTAAGTATATCACACCTAGTAAGTAAGTTCATAACTAAGGAACAAGTGAAAAAATCTCTCAATATCATTTTTATATCATATGCAAATATTATCATTTTGATCAATAACACTTAATCTACATAATCTTTCCTTACTATTAATTCTGTCAACTAAAGCAAATTACGCAAATAATTCAACTTTTGGTGGAACAACTCCTCTCCAAATAGAACTAACGAAACTATAGCTTGTTATATTTTCTAAAAGTGTTTCTGTCTACAAAACTTGCACAAAAGAGTTAGTAGTATAAACTAACGCTTTTTTTTAAATCAAATTTTCATATAATTCGATCCTTTCTAGTTGCTGCTAACTTAATTCATGGTAAAGTTTCATGGAGTTTGTTTATTAGATCCAACTCTTATTGGAATAATTCCCTTCTCCATTGGAAGTTTTATATCAATTCTAACCTATTTCAAAACTTACAATCTCTTATGACAGATCATTTTTTGTTTGAAATCGAAAAACGTTTTGAAAAAGCATCTTTCACAGCACCACTTTAAAACCAGTTGTTCTTCCAGAACTGAACTCGTCTATCATCACTTATCTCTATAGACAATTTTCTAATCATCTTGTCCTTAATCTGTGGCTCTTTGATCTGTAGTTGACAGATATCCTTTCAGGAGTCTCCTTTTCTAGGTAGTGGTTGACTAGAAAGCATTACAAGGATTCAAGTTCTTACATGAACATACAATTTTTTTTCCATAATTGATATTCCTTTTTCAAGAACCACCACCACCACTTAAACAATAGAGATATAGTTTGGATCAGGGGCGGAATTAAATGAAATATTAGAGGGGACTAAAAATACTTACATAATAAAATAAGATTAAAATAAAATTTTAAAGAATGCTAAATTGAAATTTACATATAATTTACATGTAAAAAATTTAAATTAG
Organism: Arachis hypogaea; assembly: GCF_003086295.3. Taxonomy (NCBI): domain Eukaryota; kingdom Viridiplantae; phylum Streptophyta; class Magnoliopsida; order Fabales; family Fabaceae; genus Arachis; species Arachis hypogaea. The sequence continues at coordinate 118,191,306 of NC_092044.1, read as the reverse complement.
GGGGCCATTATATTGCCCCCTTCCTCACCATGTAGCTCTGCCCCTGGTTCGGATAACTACATTTCCAACTCTCAACCCCTCCAATTTTTTTGAAACTTACACCAATTCCCATTTCACAAGAGGTATTCTATTTTTTTCGTCCTCTTTACTTCCACACAAATTTTCTTTGTAAAGATATCAATTTACCAATATAGACTTTGGCATTTTGTATAAGTTAAAATAGTAAATACACAAGCTATTAATAATGGATTTAATAAGGATCAACTTCTCAACTTTATTGAAAATTTTTGCTTTCCATAAGTTTAGTGTCTCTTCCACCTTGTCTATTACTAATTTCTAAATCTTGACTAGCCTTAAATTTGCATTCAGAAAAATACTAAGATATTTGATTGGTAATGAAATCTCTTTACACTCTACCATACTATATATTTTGTGTCTATTCCTACTCACAATTAATTAAAATCAAACCAGACTTATCAAAGTTAATAATACTCAATTCTGATATTACCTCAAAATACTACAATAAGTCAACAATTTTTTGTAATTTCTGATAATCTCCTCTTTTGCAGGACACAACAATATAATGTCATCAACAAACTAAAAATGAGACAATTTAATATTATCTCTTTTCATCAATAGAAGAGAAATATGTCCATTTCTTACTTTTTTTAATCATTCTATGTATAGCATTCAACACAAATAAAAAAAGAGGGGGTAAAGTATATTTTTTGTCCCTCAAATTTGACAAAAGTTTAAAAAATATCCCTAAATTTTATTTTGTTTTAATTTTGTTCCAAAATTTTTTTTGATTTGGACCAATCTAACAATAATGTATGAAAATTATACTTAATTTGCTTGTATTGAGGATTGTTCTTGTGAAATTGTTGTTGAATTGATCTTGAATTTTTTAAAAAATTAGCCGTCAAAGATATATTTGATACAAATAAAAAACTTTTGAAACAAAATTAAAACAAAATAAAATTTAAAAATATTTTTAAAATATTTGTCAAATTTTAAAAATAAAAAATATACTTTATCCAAAAATAAAACCACCTTATCTTAAATTCCTCATGCATCATCTTAAAAAGTTTGAAAAACGTAACGATCCATTTATCAAGATAAAAAAAATCACCTTATCTTAAATCCCTCATGCATCATCTTAAAAAGTTTGAAAAACGACCCATTTATCAATATAAACATAAACGATGTACATACATATTTCTTGATCCATTTTTTTTTATGAACTCATCTTGTATAAAATAATATTCACAAAACTTCACTTGATTCTGTCAAAAAATTTTTGAAAATCCAATATTAAATACTGATACCTATCCTATCTTTTCCTTAAAGAAGATGAATATATAGCCACTATTATTTAAAATTGGGGTTTCAGATAAATACAAATTAAATACCGGTACTTATCCCATCTTTTCCTTTATTTATATTTATATTTATATTTATATATATGTATACCTGCACAGAAGTTTCTCTTTCTTACGTTGATTCCTAGTTGGTATTCTCCCAACCGACAAAGTTGAATTCCAGAAAAAAAAAAGGTTCATAAATCATAACCTCCTTTATACTATGCAGCCCCAACATGAGAAAAATATGTGTTTTAATAACTTTTTTAACATTTCTAAACCTCTCTTTTAATTTTGATGTGATATTTCATGATGAAAAGGCGAAGATGACTTTTTATATTTGTTTTTCTTGTGAAAGAATTAGACATTGAATTATGCATGTAGAGTTGTAGATATTTTATGAAATTCTTCAAATTCTTGTAGCTAGTTTGGTGTGAAATCTCCTCTCATTCCCTTATCCAATAACAAGTTTATTTTCATACTCAATTCTCTTTGAAATTAGTTGATCATACTAATAATTTCATTTAGTTTTGGAATTTTCCTAAAATAATATGGATTATCAAATAAAAATCTTGGCTATATATATACATAATGACTAAAGTTGAAACATTTGAAAACTTTTGAAAATTTCTGTAGCTAAAATTAATATTTTGAACTTATTCTGGAAAGACTTATTCAAGTATGATGAAGACTTGATCTCCAGTTTTATATGAAATAATAAGAAACCATTTCATGTGTGATGAGCCTTCACTTGCACAAGTCAATCCAAACATTTTCTTTTTTTTTCTCTTTAATTTTGTTGAGATAGAAATAGGAGAATGAAGAGCAAAAATTATAGGTTTAAATGTGTGGATATAGAAACAAGAATGATTAATTTAAAAATTTAAATATTTTTCACCAATGAATATAGTGATGACTGAAAACTTTTAAACCATACATTTACAATTTATGTGGAATCTGTTGAAAAAGTTTAGCACATCACATTCATAAGTGAGTGAGGGAATTCATGAAAATGATAGAACATGAATTGCTATATTATTATTATTTTGCCTGGATTATTAGTGTCCAGTTATGAGAGGAAAAGACATACAAAATAAATTTAATGCAAATAATTAAAATTAACATATTATTATATTTTTATTATTGGTACTTTTGGCAGAACCATGTCATATTGTCATCCCTTCATATTGATAATAAAGCGGTGTATGAAAAAAATGTGGTAAACAATTTGTGTGTTTTTTTTAAGGTTTTAAAAAATTAAACTAGTGATCGAATGGATAGAATTAAATATTTAAAAATTTAATTAAAATTGAATCGGATATAATAAGATAATATATTTATATATAAAATTATATAATTTTAAAAAATATTTTTTATTTTATTATTTTAAATTAATTAACTGTTAAAAAAAATAATCGTTTCGACTAATTAATTGATTAATTTTGTTTACTTTTTGACCAATTCAGAATTCACTGCTTATAGATTTTTTATCGATCTGGTTCTGGGAATCATGATTTTCTCACAACTTTACACTATTATGACAGTAGTAAGCTACATTTAGGTCTAATTTAGAAAAATAGTTTAATTAAGTTTTTTTTGAAAAAATAGTTTAAATAATAAATAATTATATTAAAAATAGTTTATAAATAAATTATTATTTGTTTGAATTTTTAATTCTAAAATTATTTACTTTATAAAAATGTGATAAAAAGTAGTAGTATTACGAAAGAAATTATTTTTTAAACTTTTTTATAAGCTCCTAAATAGTTTTTTAAAAAACCGCAATTTAATTTTAAAAATTATACCAAATATTAATACTACTATTTTTTATAAATCAAAACTTAAAAAAATTAATTTTAAATTTTTCCAAACAGGCAACGAATTTGCCTTATGCATCAACCATTTCTTATCTTCTTTTATTTATTTTTTTTTATTATTATTATTATTATTATTATTATTATGAAAGTGTAATAACTAATTGGGTAGCTAGGACAAAATAGGGGCCCAAATCCAGAACATGCTCAACAAACATAGACTGCAATGATTTCTCAAACAATGATATAAGCAATGACGAAATGGAAAGAGGTGATAAAAGAATCACTTTATCCTTGAAAATGACCATTTAATATTATGTATTTATTTAATAAAAGAAATAGAAGAGAGGAAATAGAATGTGGTGGGAGCTACTGTGATGACTACTCGAGCTGCCTTCTTTTGATTTTTCAATGTACTTTTTGGTGTTTAAATATAAATTAATTTAAATTAAACTATTAGTTCAAATCAATTTAAATAAAAAATTGATTAAAATTCCATTAATTTATATTTATTTGGATTATATTTTTAGCAAATTGTTTGGATTGGATTAAATTTCGAAGTTACTTCTCAAATTGGATTTAATCTAATTTAATTTAAATTACATAATATAATATAATATAATATTATTTTTATTATTATTTTTAAAATTTTATTTATAATATGTTTAATTTGTTATTATATTGTTATTTTATTCATGTATTATTATTTAATAAATATTTTATGAATTTAAAAATAAATTTATTAATTTTATTTTATTTTAGCCAACCTATAATTTTATTTTTATTGTTATGTTATTGTTGATTTTTTAATATATTATTAAAACTTGTTATGTTATTATTTTAATGTTGAGACTTGTTATGTATATTTATTCTTTTTTAATTTATAAAATCGTAAATCCAATCCAATTCAAATTGATTAAAATTGAATTGGATTGTCTAAAAAAATATCCAATCCAAACTACAAATAAAATTAATGTTCGAATTGAATGGATTTTTTATTCAAAATCGATCTAAATCGCACTACGAATCCCCCTAATTCTCCTTATCAATAAAGTAGAAGATTGTAATTTATTTTTATTTTTTCAAAATTCTCACGTGCGCATTCTTTTTCTCCTTTTAATTGAGGTTTATTTGGATCCAGAAATAAATTCGATAAATGAATTCGATATGTTTTTGTTGATGATTGAGTTTATTTATCGAATTCATTTCTGGATCTAAATGAACCTCAATTAAACTAAGAAATGAACCGAAATTATAAGAAATAAAAAATTTGGTCACTACTTATCAGTAGCATCAAGTGAAACTCAATTAGTATACAAATAAATCGAAATAAATTAAAAAATAAACCTAAATTATTTAATAATAGTATCAAAGAAAATCAGAACTAATAAAGATGTTTGTAAAATGTTGATGTTATTAGTGATAATAATAACGAAAAAAAAAGAAAAAAAGACAACAACATTGGGGAAAAAGAAGAAACCTGCTAATGCGAATTTAAAAGAAAAAAAAAGAAAAAAAGAAGAAGAAGGAAACCAAAAAGGAGAAAAAGAAAGAGACGCGTGATTTGAACTTTTTGTCATGTTCATGCATATTTCAAAAGTATGCAATGGCCGTAAAAACTTTTTAAAAAACAGTAACTCTACATTGGCTTCATCATATTTTTCTTCTTCCTTTTTTAAACTTTTTTGGTTGGGTGAGGTGGGAGTAGTAAAGAGCGAGGAGTAGGCAAGTTGGTCTCAAGCCTCAACCCAAATCCGCTATCCTCTACCTCCCAACAAACATAATGAAGAGATTTTGGCCAAAATTATTGGCCCTTTAAGCACTCCATTAATAATGGCTGGCTACTGAATTCCGATGGCAGCTTGACAAAATGGTTTAGTAGTAGTTTATGAGTCCCATCAGAATTATTCAAATTTCTAAAATGGTGAAATATACATTTCACGTTAACTCAAGGTTCAGAAAAGGGTCAGCATCAATGTATGCAACCTAACCTAATAATTACATCAATGGTTGTTTTCACAATTAAACTCAAGGTCTAGAAAAGCATCGCATCCAAAAGGTATAATGTATGCAACCTAACCTAATAATTACATCAGTGGTTGTTTTTATGATTTGAAATTGTAACCTTGTTTTCATGATTAAACTCAGGGTCCAGAGAAGGGTCGAAATCATAACCTTGTTTTCATGATTAAACTCAAGGTCCAGAGAAGGGTCGCATCCAAAAAGTATAATGTATGCAACCTAACTTAATCATTACATGAGCGGTTGTTTTTATATTTGAAATCGTAACCTTGAAATCGCATAGAGACAACTCAACAGTTGTTTTTATATTTGAAATCGTAACCTTGAAATCGCATAGAGACAACTCAACCGTGACTAATTCTTAATACCGTCAGAATTTACCTTTGAATGCATAAAGAATTGACCATAAAACATAAAACTTGTTGCATATATGTCACCCATTAAATTCAAAACATGATACTTAAACAACCAAAGCATCTACCATTTATATTAAGATTCTGCCATGTGAAGACCATGTTTGGACTCTTGAAGGTTCAGAATCACTGACGGGGACCACTCCCTTGCAAGAAAGGGAAATGGTGCCATGAACGCATTGAAAGTAGCTCCAAGCTTAAAGATGTGGCAGTAAACTGAAAACAGAAACCTCTTAAGTGGCAAACCAATTTAATAGTAGATTTTTTATCCTTGTCACTCGCATAATCTTATTACCAAAAATTTGACTAATAAATTGAAGCTTTTATTTCCAGAACATGAAAGCAGATGAATTCTAAGAAGGAAAGAAAACTCAACTCTATCTTTAAACATTGAACAATAGTTACATCACCATCTATCTGGCTCTCTCTAATCCACACACAAATAGAGAAAGGCACAACACAGCAACCATCTGTTCTGAGGGAAATAACCAAAAATTTCTCCCAACACACCAAATTAATAAAACTTCATATAATAAACAATTTATTTATATTTCAAGGTGTGATAAGCTCCCTCATCAAACCTCAAGTAAGTTACTGAAAGCTGTGTTAAAAAGTCTTCCATATATGTAGTGTTGAGTATCAACAATAGCATTCTTTATTTCTCTTTGGACTTGACAGGAACCCTTTGTACATTTCAACGCGGTCCTTCAAAGCGTCTCTTCTGGGCCGAGCAATCTTGTTGTTAGGATCAAATAGCAGGACTTCTTCAAATGCCTTAAGAGCAGCCTTATATTCTTTTTTGTTCTCAAAGGCATCCCCAAGATTGTTCCATGCTGTGACATAGCCTGGTTGAAGCTTTACAGCCATCTCAAACTGAGCAATTCCTTTGTCAACCTTCCCATCACGGACGTAGCTGACACCAAGAGCATTGTACACCTACATTTGTGGATGAGTTGCCAAACAAGTCATATAATTGTTGTTTATACCAGAACAATATATAGAATACCATCATTCTGCTATTTTCGAATTAAATTTAAAATTTGCCGTTTATGTTTTAACCTTGTTAGCAATCAAACAAGTATATATAAAATTCATCCAACCTGCGCAAGATCTTGCTTATCCCCATCCCATTTCTCAATTGCTTGAAGCAGAAACTTGGTGGCAGCTGGATAAAACTTCCTCCGCAGCATCACTGCACCAAGTTCAAAAAGCTCAGTTGCACTGGCATCACCACTTCGTACTTGCTCCTGGGGCAATGGGAGAAAATGATAAAGGAAACAATTATCACAACAAATAGTTCCAAGTAACTTGTGCATAACCTTTGATTATGGCGCAAAAGACAAAATCAGAAAACCAGTTGAACATGTAAAAACCAGGGTTAAACGTATTTCAAGGAGGTTAATACTATATGTTTAGTTCAAGAGAAAACCAATATTAAGTACTGCCAGAAGAAATAAGCACAGGTTCAAACCTGCAACTCTTTGGCAGAAAGGTCAAGTTCTCTGCGAACAAGAACTTGGCGAATCACAAAGTAAGTCCCAACCCCTAGCAAACCCAATAATGATACCAAGTATAATAGTTGGATGCTTAAATCAAATAACTCTCCAACTTCATATATCTGATTCATCTTCATTGAGTCACTTGCATATGAAAGACCAGGAGAAACCACTGATAAAGTCTGCCCAAACAAGAATGTATAAACCAATTTAGATAACAATCCCCCATCTTCAAGATCCTCTGTTGTAAAGTCATTCACTGAAAATCAACCAAGAAAAGATTAAGCAGGGTAATGTCTCAAGTGACTGTGGAATTCAACAACAACATTGAAAATTTTGAATTAGCTGGCATTTGCACAAATGTTGAAACGAAGTTTGCCACAATACATAAAACTATCAAAAAAGACCATTTTTCATTGGTTTCACCTAATTCTAATTATAAATTTGAACATTCAGAAGAATGAATACAATTAGATTTAATGGCCAAATTGAAATTCCTTGAGTCACCCTAGAGCTATGGTATTAGGTTTGTTATGAACAATAACAAATTATTTAATACATGGAAATTGTTTTTCCCTTTTTACCCAACTTAAACACAGGCCCACCCTTGATTTACAGAATTAGGTGGCTCCAGATGAGTTGGATCTCATAACTGACAATTTTCCAATGACTGTTAACTAAGCTAAGCACATCAGTTAAATATTAATCAGCTAGTCGCTATTTGTTTTTCCAGATAGATTGACCTATTTAATTCATCAATCCAAATAACTGCTATTGGGTTAACTCACACATCCATCTTAAGACCAATGATGAATCATGGGTTGACCCATTTCAATGCTCAGATGATATCTATTAGAATATCGAACTGTTAAGCATCTAAAAAAAGTAGGGAACCACACCTTAAAGCTAGCTATTAAGGAGGAAGAACTCTCCTTAAATACAACATCAAACATTCTATACTACTCGATGTGAGACTTTGGGCACCCCATAATACCCAAGTAACTAACACAAACCCAACAATGCATAACTTCAAAATAAATAAACAACTCAAAGAATAATTCCTGTTTTTGTATAAACTAGAAATGGCACAAACTAATTCCTGATATGCAAAAACATTCATAAATAAGAATATTAAAAGAAGAGAAAAGGTAACTAGGAATTACTCTCAGATTGCTTTGTGACAAGGGTATTATGGGATTCGATTGTCATTTCTCTTTGAAACATCTGTCTTCATCCACAATGGAAGCAAAAAATTAGTATCCAGAGCTTAAAGTTGTGAACATAAAGAATGAACAACAATGAGAAAACTACAAGATTAAACTCAAATTAGACAAATTCTAGCTGATTTTTTCAGAAAACACGAAAATGCTTAGCAGTTTCATGCATTACAACATGTAAACGAAAACAACCTTAAGGACAATGCTGCTCTTCATTGCATCAACCCTGTGTCCATGCAGAGTAGTCAATCCTACCTGCCGAATCCCCGAGGCTTTCATGTTTCTACAAATAATTCCTCAGGTTAATAATCATCTATGCAGAAGAGCAAAACAAACAATGGCATCAAATATTCAAATCTAATACTAACACTAAGGAGGTTAACGAACTGAATATCAAGATAATGAATAGGCACACAGAAAGCATCTAATTTTAACAAGCTACAGAAGAAATTGAAACTAGTGGCAGTACAAATTACAAGACATTGTCCTATGCAAAATTAACGGTAAAATCAGAAAGAGATAAGAGAAAGGGAGTTAGTTACTTGAAGAAGCATTTGCAGCGGAAGGGGCTTGAGCTGAGGGTTAAGGTTTTAGTGGGAAAGAGAGTGGAGAGAGACGAAGGAGGAGTGTAAGAGAGAAGAAGGAAGTGACCGAAACTTGAACCAACCATCTTCTTCTTCTCCTTGGAGCTTCGAAGTTCGCAGGGGTTATCCAACAAGGCTATACCATTCTGCCACGTCATGATTATTTAATGGGCCAATTATTGGGCCTATATAAATATTTAAAAGGTCCAAGTCCAGTGTTAAAAGCCCAACAAAGGAAGCAATAGCTGCTACTAGTGTTTCGTGTAGTACCAAAAACGGGGCACATAACCTTCACCGGTAAGGTGGTTGAAACCTCCGTCTTCTTTCGATGACTTCGAGGAATAACTGAACCACCACAACGCTTTTTTAACGATAATAACAACATTCATTCACATCGCACTCTCTCACTCTCTCTCTCTCTCTCTCTCTCTGCATTGTTCGATTTTCCAAATGGCTCACCTTCTCCACACTCCTTTCATTCCTTCTTCTTCCTCCTCCGCCGCCCTCCGCCGCAGCTCGGCCTCCTCGGGCACTCGTAGGCCTCCAGTGTCTCCCGGCGTGGTCCGCGCCAAGATCCGGGAGATCTTCATGCCGGCACTGAGCTCAACCATGACGGAGGGAAAGATCGTGTCCTGGGTGAAATCCGAGGGCGACAAGCTCTCCAAGGGTGAGAGCGTCGTCGTCGTGGAGTCCGACAAGGCTGACATGGACGTAGAGACCTTCTACGATGGTTACCTCGCCGCCATCATGGTTGACGAGGGCGGTGTCGCCGCCGTCGGAGCTCCCATCGCCCTCCTCGCCGAAAACGAGGACGAGATCGAACAAGCAAAGTCCAAAGCACAGTCACCTTCATCGGCTTCTTCTTCTGCTTCGTCTTCTCCTGCACCTGCAGCTGCGCCAGCAGTGGAGGCTCAATCTGATAAGGCTCCCGTTAAGGCTGCTGCTGCTGCTGCTCCGGCGGTGGCATCCACGCATCCGGCGTCGGAGGGAGGGAAGAGAGTGGTGGCGTCTCCGTATGCGAAGAAGCTTGCGAAGGAGCTGAAGGTGGAGCTTGGGAGGATTGTGGGGACTGGACCTTTGGGCAGGATTGTAGCTAAGGATGTTGAGGCTTTTGCAGCTTCTGGTGCTGCTGCTGCTGCGGCTCCTGCTGCGGCCGCGGCACCGGCGGCTGCGAAGAGTGGTAGTGGGGTTGAATTGGGGAGTGTGGTGCCTTTTACGACAATGCAGAGTGCTGTGAGTAGGAACATGGTGGAGAGTTTGGGTGTTCCTACTTTTAGAGTTGGGTATACTATCACCACTGATGCACTCGATGCTCTCTACAAGAAGGTGAAATTCGATATCCTTTTCCAGAAATTGCATTTGACGAACATGGTTTTCTTTAGTATACTTTTTTTTGGTTTGCATTGTTTGTTTTGAGTTGCTATGTGCTCTGCAATGTTGACATGAATATGACATGTTTAATGCACTGTTTTCCATCATGTTTAGTCTTTCTCTGAAATTTATTGGAAGCTTGGCTTACCTTTAGATACTGCAAAAGAGGGGGGAAAAGATTAGGCATTCAATTACTTGGTGGTATGTCTAAATCTAAATATTGCAGCACTTAGCATATATTGTTAATATTTGTGGAAATGCTTGCAATGATGATATTAGACAGAAAGTTGCTCTGTTATAATTAAAAAATATATATCTTTTCTTTGTTGGCTTAGTTTGCTAATGCATTATTAATCTGTTTGAGTAGATACATGATTTATGTATCTATTTTACTGAAGTCCATATTGTGGTAATGCTTGATGCTACATGGATATCACGTAGATTCTTTTGGAATTTTATTCTGGTCAAATACATAATATAATGCCACTTTGTCAATTTAACTGTTAGTCTGAGTGTCTAGACTTATGGTATGGAACACATTGCATTGTATACTGTTAACATCTGAATATCTGTTTTGATTCAATTTTATAAAATTCAGATCAAGTCAAAGGGAGTTACTATGACAGCATTGCTTGCCAAGGCTACAGCACTTGCTCTGGTTAAACACCCTGTTGTTAACTCTAGTTGTAGAGATGGTAATAGCTTTACGTATAATAGCAGCATCAACATCGCAGTTGCTGTTGCTACTGAAGGCGGACTGATTACTCCAGTGCTTCAGGATGCTGATAAGGTTTTTGATATGCTAATTTTGAGCTTCTTCAAGTTTTCCCTTTTAATATATGATGGAGCTTTGATTGTCAAGGGTTATATTTGATGTATGTTGTAGGTTGACGTCTATACATTGTCAAGAAAGTGGAAGGAGTTGGTTGATAAGGCCCGGGCCAAGCAGCTCCAACCTCATGAGTACAGCACAGGTACAAGACTCAAATATTTATAATTATTTGGGATTTTCTTCAATCCAAGTTGGAGAAGATTGAAAACAGCTTGCAATTGAAAATACTATTTAGGGATTTTTAACCGGTTAACCACATTTTGGATTTTAAATGTACAACCCTAGAAAATAGATATTGAACCAAAGCTTATCCAAATAAGTTAGTATGCTAGATCAATCAAGGCTGTTGAACTTCAGCAAAGATTGACTTCTCTGTCCAATTAATCTCAAAATCTTAGGTCTAACTTTGCTCTGCGTGCAAGATACACATTTATAGACTCTGGGTGCTAATTCTTCATTAAATACAAACTAGGTTGATGTATTTAAAATTGAATATTACACCTACTATCACTTTTTCTGGCCTTCAAATTATCAAATTCAATTTAAGATTTTACCAATCACCTGATGTTGGATTTTAACTTCTCATTTCGCTATTGGATATCATAGAAATTCGTTTCACTACTCTTTGATTTTCTTTACAACAACCTTACGGTGTTGTTCATGTGTCCTTTCTGATATGGACTAAAAACTGCTGATTTGTACAGTTCTGCCTGATAGTCTGTGGTCTTGCATGGAAGCATTATGTTATTTGTCTTAAGAACAGTATATAGTATGCCCCTTGTATGGTCAAAATGCTGACCTTCATTAGGGTTAAATATGTGCTTAGAATCTGACCTTCATATGTGCTAGGTACCTTCACTCTGTCCAACCTTGGAATGTTTGGTGTTGATCGCTTTGATGCTATTCTTCCACCTGGAACTGTGAGTATTCGTACTCTTGGTGACATTTTGTTCGAATTAAATTAATGAGACACTGCATGAATTTGATCATATTCTTGATTCTTTGTGTAGGGAGCCATAATGGCTGTTGGATCATCACAGCCAACTGTTGTGGCTACCAAGGATGGTCGCATTGGCATGAAGAACCAAATGCAGGTATGATAATCCAGACATGGTCTACGACACTAGGACTTGGAGTATGACTTACTTTTTGTCTAAGAAACCAAATCCTGTTCTAGATTTCTATTTTCTTATGATTGAAGGAAATGCAAAATTTCAGGTCAATGTTACAGCAGATCATCGCGTGATATATGGTGCTGATCTGGCTCAATTCTTGCAAACCCTGTCACAAATTATTGAGGACCCCAAGGATCTTACTTTCTAGTCCCATTTTTCTCTTTCCAAATGGTGCATTTTCATAGTAACAAGAAAATTTCCTTTCCTGCTATATTATCAATCGTTGACAAGAAGAAATTGAGAAGTCAATTACTATCCTCGGGATTTTGCAACAGGAGCAGAGTTTTGAATAGGGAAGTTGAGTTGTAGTTTGTTTAGTTGAGAATTTTCAGTCTAATGTACCAATTTTTATTTTCGGTTAAATGCCATCTGATTATAGTTTTTTCTTTCCTGTTTATTACTGTCAAATAATGGCCATCTGTTGTGTACACTTGAAAGTTGAAAATTAATTTTGAATTTCCAGATAAAGTGAGACTAGATATTGAAACTTCATTGTGTGAATGAACAAATGTCTTGGAGGCTAAGTAAGAAGTTCTGAAACAAATGTGTACTCCATGTGAGACCAAAATATAAAGAAATAGTTATTTTACATGATGATTTCGTCCAATGCCAGTAATATATAGAGGGTAAACTGCCTAAATAGATATTCAATAAGCACAATCTGGATCCTGATTTCATCCCTTTTTATTATTATTCCTTTATAATTATGAATTATATCCTGTGGAAACTTTTGTGTCTAATTTCAAGGTCAATCATGCAAACAAGATGTCATGATTTGGTTGATCATGTATATAGTATGTTTTGCTGCCTTATGTTATTCATAGCTCAATTATTATACAACTGTTAATCTAGCAACCAAAGGTATAGAGCTGCTACTAATAGTTTTTCATAGGAAACTAAGAAGATGAGTTGACTTATTAGTGTTGAAGATCTTGCTTGAAAATGTTAGTTGAAGCATATGAAAGTGCATAATTAATTTTGTGGGGAACAAAGACTGTAGGTTGCTTTTGCAGCAGTTGAACTAAAACCATTCCATTACAACAACTACTTGGTCCAAGTCCGCACCAAAAACCTAACCCAAAGAACTCACACACCATTCCAATTATTCCTGATCTCTCTAATATTCACATAAGAGGCCTAATAATAATCATCCTATATCCATTCATGGATACAGAAGACTTCAGCTTCCCTAGAATTTCTGAGAATTGTTCATATCATGGCATTGATTCACCTCCTTTATGGAATCTATCACCAGCAACAGCCTCTCCTAACCCCTACAAAGGAAATTATGATAAAGAACACTGCTTTGAAACAAAGGTAGTGACATCAAATATGGGAGAGAGGGGTGAAGAGGAACAAATGGATTTGTTGTGGGAAGATTTCAATGAGGAGTTGACTTCGACAACGATAGGTTCGGCTTCTGCTGTCTCTTTCTCAACAGAGTTGGTTGAATTCAGGTGCGCCACGGCTTTTACACTTGCCAAGAAGTCGAATGGTGCTCTTGTTCATAGTAGTAAGAATAGGCATGGCATGGTGGTGATCGTGAAGGTCTTAAAGAAGCTCTTCTTCAACAACAACTCTCATGGAAAATCCACAAGGACAGTACTCTGATGAATATCATGTGTGATTTCCTTTCTTTTCTTTATACCATTCTTCTTCTTTTCTTCTTCCTTCCCTTAGCAGTAGTCTAATTCTTCCTCTTCCATGAAATGTATATGTAAACTTCAGTAAATATGATGTTGGTTTGATTTATGGTTGGCCACAATTCCCATAACATGACATAAAATACATGTGCATATTAAGTACTACTAAGAGTAGTTTCAAGATCAGTGGGGAAAAATGTCAATCTATGAGTCCATTGAAGTAACTGCGAAATTGTTTTCTTATTATTTATCAACTTTCATTGCTACCTAATTGTCATCAACCATGAGTTCTTCTGATTTAATTATTTTTGGTCAACTATTTATGATTTTTTATTAGAATGGCATGGCTTTTCACGAAAACTTTTGGACCAACCATCCAAAAACGCATCATTTAGACCCAAGGTACGTTCAATGATGAATGATCTTATTAGTTTTAGTATTGAATATTTCAAGTTTTAGTTTCTAAGTCATTCTTTTCTTTAACATCGAAGATCTAACTTCGATTCTACAAAGACAATCATAGGGTAGGGCTCCACATAAATTGAGTCTGAGAAGGTTAGGGATGAGAGGAAATAATACATGAAATTTATAATGAAATATTCAAGTAATGAAATCAATGGCATGAATCACAAGTCAAATATCTAACATGATTGACTATGAATGACCTATCAAAATTTTCTACATACAACAAAACAATCCCCAATTTAGAATTCAGACTAAGGATGGTCAATGAGGTCATTTAACGTTTTTGCTCATCTCCCAAGGTATAAATGAATTGGGATGGATTACAAAGAGGTATGACTAAAAAATACCACAAAAATTATATTCCATGGATGATGAATCATTTGTATTGTAGATCATATTTTTTCAGAAACCTTCTGCTTCTTTTGGAAACACCTGTGGTAGGTAGAAGAATCATCAAGTCACTGAACTGTGACACAAATTCTGAAGTAGATGGCCTGCATAAAAATCACAAATTCAACAGATATAGAACACACTTGGCCAAGTACATCATCATATCAAGCTCACTAGCAATGAAACTGTCAATATAATCTTGTCTTATTCTGTTGCTTTTTGTGCCGCGCGCCTCTTCTCGTCCATCCTATGTCGGAACAACTTGGCTATGTGTCTTCTTTCACAATCCTGGTCATGAAAAGAACATAAACCATGAAATCCACATTCATAGGTAGGATATGTTTATTTATTTGTTCTTTCTTTTCTTTTTTTTTTTCTTTTCTGACCTTGAACATGTTAAGATGAAAGGGTTTGTCTGGATTCATCCTTCTCAGCTTCTGATAAGTGTATGCAAAACTTAGCTGATCACGAGGAGTAAACCGGTCGACTTCGTTGAACCAAAGACATGAGAACAAATTTGACATTGGGGTGTGTGCCCTTATAATAAAGGAACCTTCAGGTACATCTGCCAGCAAGAAGAAAATAAGTACATTAATCAACAATTTTGGAGAACTGGAAGAGAGCAAACCCTTAAAACAATAACATACTGCTTGGGAGAAGCTTGTTTGGATCTGATGCATTAAATCTTTGCAGTCCATCGGCCTTGTAAAATGCGAATTGTTCATCTATAACTGTGTGGTTATACTTGTTTAGTTTCTTGTTTTGTGCTACCTCTTCCCACACACAATGCCGATCATAGTGATTGGATATTGCAAATTCATAACCCTTTCGCCACAAGAAGTACTCTAAGATCAGATATGGATCAAGCTGAAGACGTAATTTGCTGTCCAACCAAATCGAATACCTGAAACAAAATTTGAAAGAAAACCAAGAGCAAAAACCACAATTTAAATAGAATTCAAACCAGTACTGTTGAAATCAAAAGAACAACACATCAGGCATCAGGCTCATCCTCACCTAGCAAAAGGGAAAAGCCGATGTGGCAATAACTTAGGTATTTTACCCACTCTCCGCATATCGTCATAAGGCAGGTTCTTCACTACCACTAACTTCCAAAAGCCAATGAAACCCATCCTATCAGGCACATGCCCTTCGGCAGTAAGGGTTCGTACCGTAATCTCATCGGTAAACATCACAAAGCACACATTCTTCCTTGACAAACGAGTGATCTGAAATCACAATGACTATGTGAATGTAACAAAGTATGCTCTATGACAATCATATCAACAGTTGATGATTGATCACACATAGGAACCTCTGACCTCAAAAAGACAACATTTTAATATTTTAATAGTAGCAACAGCACATATTCAGCACTAGAGAGATATATGTTGAGAATAGTAAGTAATGATCAAATCTGTTGTTAATGCTCAACCTTTTGCCCCACCTTTCCCAATGCAATTTACCAAATTAAAGGAATACAAAGTTGGACGTTAGAACAGTAATGAGATATTTATTTTTCCCTAGCTACGTGGCCAAACATCTTATGGACTGAGAAGAGAAGCATGAGTGAAATAACTATGTGATAATTGATAACTAGCTATGTTGTAAGAGTCTTATGTTTCCAATGCCATTAGATATTTCCTTCACAAGATCTTCAAAATAGGAAGCACAAGAAATTGAGAACACAAATCAATGGGCTCATGTATGTTCATATTTTGAGTTGCTACAGTTGATGGTGACATTCCAATTAATTTCTCAAGATCTCCTTATTATTTCATTGTCCAAAATTCATTGTGTCTAAGCTTTCTACACTAGAATTATGTGAACACAAACATAAGCAGGTTATTGGTATCTTTAGAAGTCCATCTCCCAAACAGGGTATATGATACTAAGGATGCAGGCGACAAATTACACAAGGCAACACTTAGAGAGGACCAGACATAAATGCAGGTTATGCTGACAGCCAACCCTAAACACAAAATATCCACTTATAGACTATAATAACTTCACATACTACCATTTTAAAATTAAATGGAACTAAAAATATGGATTATTAGTTTACTATAAAATGTGAATGTTAACCTCCAAATCCTTTTGAAGTCCCACAAAAAGAAATATCAGATTCTTTAGAACCATTACCGTTTTGTAGGCTGGAACCCTCAACCGATCAGAATTGCCAAATATGCACGAAATCACAGCAATATGGCATCTGCTAATGTAACTTGCATCATCTTCTGCCAAGTCAAATCCAGTGCTAGGGTAACCCTGAGGACCTCGAACAAAACCACAGTTTATATTCTGATCACGTGCAAAAAATGAATTTTCCCTCTCTTCCAAGCTCTGATGGCCACCAAATCTGGGTACCCACTCCTCCACGCCCTCAGGCTTCTCTTCTGTCTCTGTGTAGTGTAAGTTAAATCGTGCAAATTTTCGGCTTTCTAGTGGCTCTACAAGTTGTGTAGTTGAGTTTAACAGCTTCATCTCACAGGATCCTGAAAATAGGTCATGTGCAGGCAGGTTAAAGAGTTTTGCATACTTCTCTTTATAGATATTTTTTTATAAGAGAAGAAGAAACATTCCCATTCACAAATATTTGAAAGCTAGACAGTGGTTCTAAGGATGTTTTGTGAATCTAGAGAAGCTATGGAAAAGTTCAAAATATAACCAGTTAGATATAGTGGTTTAAGTTTCCACTATAGCCATAAAAGCCCCATAACATACCAAATAGATAGATAAATAAATAAATAAAAATTGGAAGTGTTTGTAAAGTAGACCAATTTGTGTGAAAACTGGTTTTGAATAAACTTTAAAATCAACAAAAATCGATGTCAACCTAAGGCAAATTGAGAGAGCAGTATGTGACGAGTGGGAATAGCACAAGAGTAAAATCTAATCTTATATAAACAGGGTTTGTCGATGTGATTGGTTAGAAAATCATCTCAATGTCTCTCAGCAAACAACATTCAGGGAAGCATCAGAAATAACTTTCCAAAGGAAGCCATTCAACCACAGATATTTTAGGAGTTCAACTGAAACCCCCATAAAATAAATATGAAGGTCACCTGAAAACTTACGGTGCCTGGATTTCCTTTTTGTTTCCAGTTGAGACTTTTTGCTTGAGCTTGCTTTTCTTTTGTTTGAGAAAGATGCCCCTCCATCACCCTCAGAAATATCATCATCATTAGTTCCAGCATCAAAGGAATCATGGGATTCTTGTTGGAATCCATTGTCCAATTCCACTACATTGGAACTAGAAACCTTCCCTCTAACATGTTTACTGTTGTCAGAGTCATCGACTTCAGATTCATGGAAATCGAAAAAGTCATCATAGTCATCATCAATATCATCCATTGCATTCTTCTTGTTTAGGTCAGAATCATGTGACATTTTGCCATCACCTTCTCCTAAGCGTCCTGCATTCTTCAAAGAGGCCTCATATTCCTCTTCATACCTTCTCAATTCATGGCGTCCAGCTTCATTATATAAGCCAGTGCCTTTTCGCTTTACACCTGTGTCAGAATAACCCTGAGAAGACTTAACATCATTCTTCTTCTTCTTAAGTAAAACAACTTCGGCTTTTCCATCGTCAGTATCCCCACCAGTCTGCTTCATCATATCCTCATTGTAATCATCATCCCTTCTCCTATCATCCCTATCCCAATATCTCGAATCTCGACCATGTCCCCCAGAACCCTGGCCAAACTCAAGAACTTTCTTCTCTATCCGTGGTATATTTGTAAGAAAATCAGACTCGGCCTTTGAATCATCGGCAATATCACCACCATTACTTATTTCTGCAACCAAAGATTGGCAATCTTAAAATGACAGAAACCAATCCATTGCATAAAGAAGAACAAAAGCTAAAACATAAAACAACCTCAGCTCAAAAGTTCATTCGACAAACAATTTCGAATTCCCCTTCAAGACTTGTAGCATAAGAATAATAATGATTGATGATCAAGCAAATACTTGGGTTGACACATTATTATTCCGGTCACTGGCAAAAAATTCAAAAAGCTGATGAAACCAGAAGATCTATTAGCTTCCCAAAATCCCCAATGCAACAAGTTGAACCCCCCTCCCCCCTTCTCTTCCCAAAAAAAAAAAAAAAAAAAAAAAAACTTATCACACATCAAAACCTTCAGATTCAAACTTCAAACAGCAACCAAACAATAAATCAAACTCAAAACACATGCAAAAACATACCATGCAGATTTATAATCTCACTACAAAGCACAAAAAAGAAAAGCTGTCATTGCGATCACACTTCAAAAAAAAATGAAAAAAGAGTAAAAAACACTGGTTCAAGAGCAAGAAGAAGAAGAAGCTTCACCTTCTCTAGAAATGTAAGAAAACGTGACGACAGTGAGGACGAGTACGAGGAACAGGAAGACGAGGATCGCCGGAACCGGAACCCGCCAGCCCCTTTCGGATCGCGCCGATCGCCGGTGCCGATTCTGCTTGTGAGTGGCGACGCCAACGGCTCCACCGCGAATCCCGACGGCAACGTGATCGGCAGAACCACCGTTGGGGTAGAGTGGATCCCCTCTCACCCCAAACCTCTCCATCCCCGATTGCCTTTGCTGTGCCATGACATCACAAAAAATGAAAAAGCGTAGAAGAAAAAAGGAAAAAAAAAATTGCAGTGTTTTTTTCTCTCTCTAGAACCTTCTCTCTCTAAAAAAGTAAGACCTACCCAGGAGCTCGTTTTGTTCAAAGATTCAAACTTTTGGTTTGGTTTAGCGGTGAGAGGTGAGGGTGCTGCTCATTCTTGGTGGTTGAGTGCTGAAGAGTGTGAAGCAAGCGATAGATGAAGATGGTTCAGTGTTTTTTTCCTTTTTCTTTTTTTTTTTGGGGAAAAAATTGGTAAAAGAGTTTTCAATTAATTGTTAATTAATTCGTCATTAATTAAAAGCAATGCATGTGTGTCAGTGTGTGACAGAAAGAGAGAGGGGTTGCCGGTGACAGTGAGTCGGTGACGACGGCGTCGGCCGGTGATGTAGACGGAGGAAATTAGATGTTTCAATAAAAAAATTAAAATAAAAACTTACCAAAATATTGTTAATTCATTGAATCAAGAGAGTATTTTCAATGTATTTATAATGTAAAATATTTTATATTATATTTAATTATATTCGTTTTTTTATATAATTATTTAAGCAATTAATATAAAAAATATTTATTTTTATTGACAGTTATATTATATAATTATACTAATAATATATTAAAATTAAATTTTTGAATTCATTTAAAAAATATTTTTTACTTAAGAATTGGTTGGTATTGTTTGTTGGGGTTCATTAAATGAATCATGGTCTGATCCCAGTTTAAGAATATTCGAATGGTGATTAGGTTTGTTTTAATGTAAAGTTTAAAGAAATATTAGATTAGGTTTGGGGAATGGAGATGGATTTACTAATTACTAAGCTGAGGCATTAGTTGGGAAAAGGACAGAAGTTTGAGAATAAATAAAACAAGTTGGGAAAAGCATCATTTTTCCCAAGATATACATGCAGTTATGTACAGTACGTGAAGTCATTAATTATTGCCTGAAACTCCCCAATTCCCATTATGCCTTTCTCTTTTGAGAGAAATTATTATGCTCAAGTTTTCTTCATATTTGGGAAGCTGAGGTAAATCTAAATCTTAAAACGGTGATGGTAAGTTTTGAGAATTACATGGTGATGGTGATGGTGACCTTCAGGGTAATAGTGATGGTTAAAATATCAACGTGCAGTTGGATGAGTCATTTGTAGGTAGTAATTTTATTTTTTTTATAAAAATATCTAATAAATTTAATTTTGATATATAGTGTACAAAATTTTACGTATTCATTTAATTATATTTATTTTTATGAGTAAACTACTATTTCTACCTATAGAAGTTGAAAACGCTGACAAATCTACCCACAAGAGACGGAAACTACCAAATGTAGCCATCACTCATGAGTTTCGTCGGACGAAACTAACCAATCCATATTCCGGCGTTGACTCTGACAGTAACACTCCCTACGTGACACTTTACGGCGTGACATGGCTTGGTAGGTTGCACACGTGGATATTATAATTACAATTAGTTAAAAAAATAATTAAAGTTTGAATTTTTTTTATGAAAAAAAAAGGAAATTAGAAATGAACGGTTAGCAAAGGTTTTCCATCTTTGCGCGTTTCAGAAAACAAAGGGTAGAGCCCTAGAAAGAAATTGTTCATCTTCTACACTCAAAGAATACCTCCCGAGGCGACGATAATCTTCGTATTGAAGAGAGGGAGCTTGTTGGTGTGGATGGTTTCATCGGGTGGAGTTGCGTGGTGTTATCCATAGGTAAGTAGTAACCGTTGATCTATATGTCATGGTTTTCTTGTTTTCGGTGCATGGTTATGGAAACGGGTTTTTCATTAGGGTGTGTTTGTATTTGCTATGATTTGGTTGTTAATTAGGGTGTGTCTGTTTGCAGATGGCAACTATCCACATTACCTTAGTCATTAGTCACAGAGAAAAATTTGAAAAGGGTGTTGATGGCAGACTGGCATACGTTGGGGGTGAGAAAACAGAGATTGAATGAGTGAATGTCGATGCCCTAAATAGGTTCTTCATGAATGACTTAGTAAAGGATATAGGGTACACTGATGTGAGCGAGTTTTACTGGCTTGAACTTGGGAAGGAGTTGGATGGTGGGTTGAGGTTGCTTAGACTTGACATGGATGTGGTGACTATGTACGAAGCAGCCATTGCTAATGGTAGGAGAGTTGAGGTGTTCACTGAGCATCCAGTTAACCTTCCTGAGTTCGCAGAAGAAAAGAATGAACCTGAACCTGATATTGAGATTTTAAATGTTACTAAGACCCCAGTCAAGCGCAGAACCAAACTGTGTGTTAGGAGACCCCCAACCCCAAAAAAGAAGGGAAAGAGAGTGGTGAAAGTCAGTGAGACTCAAGGAGGTATGCCTGGACCGGATACCCAAACAGAGGATGATGCGGCTGACAAAGATGTCCATGCTACCACAACAGACACACAACCACTAAAGTAGGCAGTGACCAACCTAATGTCCCCATACACTCACCAAAAGTAACCTTCGAAGAGCCACCAAGGATCATTCCGACCCCAGATGCACCCACTAAACCCAATTTGCCTCCACATGAGCCGTTGGACCATACACCTCCAGACCCTCAACCACCACGCGTGTCAGTTGGAAGTGAAGAAAATGGATACCGAAATCCAATTTATGCGGAGTCAGTAGCACCCATAGTTGATAATGAACCTGCTGAATCTAATGAGTTTTTCACACAATACATCCCACAACCTTACAACGAACAAGAGTCGCAGGAGCAGAGCATTCAAAATGAGAATGAAACACCTTATGAAGGAAGTCAACCCAGCAGTTCACAGCCCGAATCGTTTATAAACCCAAAAGTGGGTGGTGGTAGTCCAAAGAAGCGGAAGAGACGATCAACAGTGAGGCCTCCTCCATCAGGGAAAACCTTCATACCTAACCAAGATCCAAACAAGCATCCTTCAATCTTTATACCTGTGGAGGGTGAAGATATGTCTGAGGCAACTGCAGGGATGCATTGTTACGAGTCTGAAGAGCTGGATTCTGTTGCAAGTGATGATGAAGACAGTCAGCAAGCAGCATTTCCTCAAGCTAATCCAGATGTTCCAGTAAGGGAGGTAAGATTGGAGCTTGGCATGGAGTTTGAGAATCTGGAGCATTTCAAGAAGGTAGTTAGGAAGTTCAACATCAACATAGGGCGAAGCATATTATAACCAAAGTCTGACAATTACACGAACAACAACTGTGAATCGTTCAATTCTAGGATCAAGAAGATGAGAGGGAAGCCTATTATAACTATGCTGGAAGAGGTTAGGGTTTACATGATGAGCATAATTGCTAGAAACAAGAACGCATTGGTGGGGTATAACGGAGTCATCACTCCAGTGCAACAGAGTAGGCTGGAAAAAGAGAAAAGGGAGAGCAATAAGTGGCGGCCGTTTACCACTGGAAATGATCCTGGAAATGTGTATGAAGTTCAGTGCTTGCCACATAAGATTATAGTGGACATAGGAAAGAGGATTTGCAGTTGCAGATTTTGGCAACTGACTGGCTTGCCATGCAAGCATGCATGTGCTGCCCTTGCATACTAGAATAGGCGGCCAGAGGAACATGCACACAACTGGCTTTCCATGGGGGCATATAACAACACATACCAGTTCGTCATCCAGCCTGTTCCAAGTCAAGAATACTGGGAGCATGTTGACCTACCATCTGTACTGCCACCAATATACAAGAAGCAGATTGGGAGGCCAAAGTCGAAAAGGGACAAAAAAACGACGCCCCAAAAGAACCCACCCCAGATCCACATAGGGCCCCCAGAGAGTATGGCCCCATCACCTGCAAGTATTGCCTAAAGGTAAATCATACTTCATATGTTACATTACTTATTTTCCTTCATGCTCCACCTTATGAATTCATGCCATATGTTACTGCAGACTGGACATAACAGTCGCAACTGTTCCAAGAAGAAGGAGGCAATGGCAGGGAGTGCTGGGGAACAAAGTGCAAGTCAACACCCACCTGCTGCGGATGACGAAGTGGAAGCGGCAAGACTAGAGGAGATGTTTTGGGAGAAAACTCTTGAAGCTGTTGAAGCAGCTGAAGCAGCAGTAACTCAGCCCCCACCTGTAACTCTATTGATTTATTTTGCAATCCCATTTTACAAGTTTTATTTCATTATGTCACTCATACGTTTCTATCTGAACAGGAGACCACCCCAGTTCGTCAACCCATTCCTAATCCAGCCATGTCTCCTTGAATTAGGCCACCCACCACAATAAGGCCACCAAAGAAGAAGAAGAATGTGAGGAGACCACCACCAACTAGTCAGCAACCACGACCTCCTCAGCCTACCCTAAACCCAACAACACCAATTACTACTAGTCCATCACCGCCAGCCTCTGATGTGCCACCCACTGTGATTCCTCAAACTATGCAAGCTGCCTCCCAGGGTACTACTTCAAGGTTCATGGAATTCATGCCAACTCCCACAGTTAGAGTATCAACCTCAAGGAGGTGGCCGCAGCCAGCCTTCCGTCCACCAGCCAAAAAGGGGTCAACAACTGCACACTTGAAAGAGGGGTCAAGCGGAAGCAGCAACTCCACTCCAATTTCATGAAGCAATAGTTGATTAGTTATGTTTTTTTGTAATCCTGTTGGCAGTTTATCGTACAATTATTGGACATGTCACATACTTTGCCTCATTTTGTTTATATTTTGATAACTCTTATCAGTATCTTGCACATTTCTGTCAGTCAGTTAGTACATACTTATCAGGAGTTTATGCCTGTCTTTGATGTTATTTTGAACTAGAAAGTAAACAAGATTTGCAATTAGTTCCAGATAATTTGTGCATGTTACATAACTTATAGGACTACATCTGACATTAATTGGAAACCATGTGTGCACAATTGATATATTTAGAATCGATCATGGGTAATTTTGTCATGATCTTAGACTAACAACTGATAAGGATCAAACCCTCTTAAGAATCAGATACACAGTGCACACAACATTACAAACCACAGCCATTGATATCACCAGAAGCCAAAACCTAATTTTGCTAAATTTAGCTTCAAAGCTCCCTAATCTGGTGAGCATCTTCACTTCAGCCTCAGCCTCATCAACATCTTTCTGCATCTTTCTTCCTGACAGTGCTCTCCTCAAACCCTCCCACTGCCCTTCAATTTCATCTACCCATGCAAAGAAGTTGTAGTCCGAGTTCTATCCATGGCAAAAAAACTAAAATCAGATGCACATTCAACCCCCACAAAACAGGGTGTACAACGGGTTACCTTCCAATTGGGACAATGAACGAACCACCTCCCAGGATTCATCGCCGTTCCCGACTGTAACAGCGTCACCCCCTGACCACAGAAACATCTGCCACTGAACTTCCTATCATGCACCCGTTTTGAAATTGAGCTTCCAGACACACTAGCGCTGCCATTCGAAGGTGGAGTAAAGAGTCTTCGCCTCGACATTGGTATAATTTCGAAGATTATTGTCGATCTAGGGTTCATGCTTTGGATGAAAGAAGGTTTGAATTTGAAAAATTTTGGGGTTGAGGGTACATTATAACGGTCAGACATGTCACCAATCCACGTGTGCAGCCCACCAAGCCATGTCATGCCGTGAAGTGCCATGTAGGGAGTGTTACTGTCGGAGTCAACGCCGGAATATGGATTGGTTAGTTTCGTCCCACGGAACTCATGAGTGAAGGCTACATTTGGTAGTTTCTGTCTCTTGTGGGTAGATTTGTCAGCGTTTTCAACTTTCATGGGTAGAAATGGTAGTTTACTCTATTTTTATAAATAATTATTCATGTAATTATATAATATATAATTATTTTTATTAATGTGATGTTATATAATTGAATATATGTATATAATTATTTTATATTATATCAAAATTAAATTTATATCTATTTTTTTTTTGTTTTATGTAATATTTTCTAATTTTCAGACTAAAGATTAATTTATCGTATATTTAAGCTCTACTTAAATTTTTGCCGTTAGCCAACAAATTATTGTATATACAAAGTAAGATTTGAGCTTATATCTAATTTAATTTATGAAATTTGAAAAAGAAACTTATATTAACAAACTCAGATCAATTACTTGGGTTGGATTAACTTTGGGTAAGATTCAAAGTTCAAACACAGTAGTTAACCCATTTCTTTGAATGACAATTTTAAGCCCAATTCAACCTATTTGAGTGAGGCACCTACTTCAACTGTATATTTCATGGAGTTTAGGGTTTTCACAATTTTTATTAGAAAATGTAAATCAAATGTAAGTTTTTAAAATTTGTTATGTATTAATTGTTTTGAAAAAATTAAAACATAAATTTTTAAATTTTTTATCTTTTTACCCAGTCTTCTTAGGAAACCTTTTTGCTAGATTCTATGTTCCTAATGTAAAGACTCACTATGATTTTAGAAAGATTCCAATTCAATTATTTGAAGAGTTTTGTTAACAACTATGGTGTTTGATATATAAATATTGTATTAAAAATTTAATATTTTTATTTTTATAGTGTATTTATTTATGGAAGAAAAAAATTTAGTAAATATGCATGTTAAGAGACAAATTTGTTAATGTGTGGCACATAAAGTGACACTATAACATATATTCATTAATATATATTTAAGAGTCAAATTAATTTTAAATTAAAAAATTTCAATGCCTTAATTTGATCTTATTTCATAAATTTAGTTAGTCGCTAATTAAAAATATTAACTGTATATTATGGTATCATTTAATATATTATATTAACAAATTTTAACGTGATTAAAAATAGAAGTAATTGAATTATCTTAAAACATTTAAAAAATAAATTTAATAAAAAAATAAAAAATTAATTTAAAAAATAAATAATTTTTTAGAAATTAATTTAACAATTTCCTCAATTATTACACTATTATTAATCACATTAAAGAATTCTAGAAATACTTAATTAATTAATCATTGAAATAATTTCTCAGAGAAAAAAAAAAATCAGGTAATGCAGTTATTTTCTCTGCTGTTCTCTTCACCACAAAATAGTGTGTGTTCCATTTTAATGGTAATTGGGGGTTCGAACCACAACGCAAGTGCGTAGATACCTTCAATTTCGCATCTTTTGCGCTTTCTGGTCCCTCCGGTGAGTGCTGAATTCCCCCTTTCTCTCTTTTTTTCCCCTTATTCCCAATTTCGGAAGAAGCTTCTTTTTCAACCTGGACAAGTTCTTGTTCGATTATGAAATTCAAAATTTCAACTTTCAACACCAGCAATTCGTTTTTTTTTTTTTTCTTTTGCTTCCCTCTTTTGTGCTTTGAGAGTTATAGGGTTGACTTTGCTTTGGTATAGAGTTTAGTAGTGAAGCAGTGTAGGTAGGACTTAGGAGTAGTGGTTTTATAATCTATTTAACTTTCTTCTATACCCTTAATCACGATTTCTATTGTTTATGATTGCATATAGATACTTATGTGTTTCTATGGTAGTTCAGGGATGCTGGGAAAACAGTTGAATTCCCCTCTACTTACTACAGATTCTGCAACACTGTTCTGCCATTACAAGGTAAATTTAGAATTAAATTTGTATGCTTTGGTAAAAGTGGTTTCTTTTTATGTGGAAGGAGCATATTGGATGTAAGTGTAAAAGAGTTTTGTATTTGTAGTGTATAGAAATTTAACTCCTACAGCTTGCAGGTTTGTCTAGGGGAAGATTTGAAGTAGTTTTGTAAGAACCTTGAGAATTGATGTTAAATGTTAATCAGTTAAAAGTTGGTTTTGATAGGAACTATGAGGAAGATAAAATAGGGATTTTGGGGCCGTCTTTTATAAGCAGTGAAAATGCAATCACTAACAATCTAGGTGAAGTTCAACAGATAACTTGCTTTTGCTTTTGCTTTTGCTATTCCATGCTTTTTTGCTAAGTGCCGGTGGTTGTCGTCCGTCAATCAAGCTTCAACCTCGTAACTTTTTGCCATCTTTTCTACCTTATGTTTTGGCCTTTTCATTGTGCATAATTCGTAAGCTAACTGAATGATGGCATTGCAATGTTCCTGGAGGTAATTTCGGCAGAGAATGTGTCGTCCCTTATGTTTTATAAAACAAAGATTAGATGTTCTCTTGCCCCCTTTCTTTTGCTGCAGCTCCTTGTATATGTATATGAGCAGTTTCTTCAAAAGGGTCGAGTTTCCCCATTCTGCCATAGAAATTAGAAGACGAGAAGTAAACTTTTTGTACTGGAATCAGAACTGGCTGCATAACCTGTACTTCCCTACATAGTGCTTGATTCAAAGCGAGCATGCCAATAAAATATGGATGAAATATGCTAAAGGATGGAGGGTGATTTGTACCCTAAGTAACAAGCTTGCCAAACTTCTATTCTGCATAACTAAAATGTCTCTTCCTTTTCATAATTCATACCAAAGTATTGCTTTCACTTTCTCCTTTCCAGGTTTGAATTTAATCATAGGTCTATCATTCTATCTTGAAGAATTATCAATGTTTTATAGACGGTATTATCACACACGAAAATGTCTTCTACTTACTTCTGTTATTTGAACCCCATGTAAACCATCAATCATAAACCTGAATCTAAAAAGAATTTCATAATAGAGGTTGAAATGGTCAATGGAGTCTGAAAACTCTATATAACTATGCAGGCTGATCTTTCTGCTGCTTCATCAAGTATTCCAAGTTTTCCAAAAGCAACATGGGCCTCAAATGTTTCTATGAAACATCGGATTTTTCATTCAACTGCACAGATAGAAAATATAATCACTAGTGATGAAGATCAGAGTATGTGGGAAGCATCTAGACAAGCTCTTTCTGCATTTAACTTCAGCGATGAAGAGAAGGACAAGATACTTGGAAAAGCATTTGGCCTTGTTCATTCGCCTTATTGGGGAGAGGAACGTAAGACTGAAGTTCCCAAATATGAGACAGTAAATGCTGTATTAGACTACCTGAGGAGCTTAAATCTTTCTGACGATGACATGTTCAAGTTGCTCAAAAAGTTTCCGGAGGTTCTTGGATGCAAGTTGGAGGAAGAATTGAAAGCTAATATAAAGATCCTGGACGAACAGTGGGGTATTAAAGGAAAATCTCTCAGGAACCTCCTCCTTCGAAATCCGAAGGTTTTGGGTTATAATGTTGATTGTAAAGGAGACTGCATGGCACAATGCACTAGATGCTGGGTTCGTTTCTAGGTGATTCGACAAGCTGTATCTGTCTTTATGATTAAATAGAAGGCATAGAGTCATATGTAAAGAAAGGTTCTCACTTTTTTTTCCTGGTTACCTTTTCAAAAGAAGTAATTGATTTCGAAGTTGAAGAGGTAGACTCAGAAATTATGATTTTTATTCAGACACTATTGTAAAGAATATCTTGTTTTCATAATCTGTTTTTATGGTTACATTTGTTAAAAACTTAGGATGTTAACATAAGCACACCTATAATGAAATCTCCCCTTCCTCAATCCATTCACTATGCCAAATAAGATTTGTTAAATTCCATGTCTTAGAAACTATCAAGATGTGGCTTAAGCTTTTCTTTGGATTTTGTAGTTTTAACTTTTAATTGCATACATATAATTCTTTGTTATGGATGGAGTCTGATGGAAGGTTATAAAGTGATGGTTATTGTCAATCAATCTTGAACTACTTTTAAGAACATGAAGTGTGTTTGGGAACTTTTTCTCTTTCATAAAAGTGGGAAGATTCCATAATGTATTGGGCAGGAGTTGATTGTCTTGTATTGAGAATACAAAAAAAGTTCCATATTTGTGAGCCACACTCTATGTTGGTGGTGGTGGAACATGTCCAAACAGCACATCTGATTTTGATAGTGTTTGTTGTCTATTCTGATTTTGTTTTGTTTCTTATGTACACTTCTGTATAATAGAATGCCGAATTAAGCTATTATTTGATTCATGTAGTTGATCCTACTTTATGAAAAAAAATGGTATCATCCTTTAATTTTGCCTGTAAACTTAATTGTTTTAACTCATATCAAGCTAAGTAAACCCCATGGGTTTATTTCACTCCAAGACAACTATTTGTATCTATTAAGTGTACATGCTAGGAGGATTTTTTTTTTATCTATCGCACAGCTATAAGACCGGCTATGCTGTATGGTACGGAGTGTTGGACGGCTAAAAGGGAGCACGAACATAAGCTGAGTGTGGCAGAGATGAAGATGTTGAGATGGATGAGTGGTCATACGCTATTGGATAAAATAAGGAATGAAGATATAAGGGAGAGAGTTGGAGTAGTACCCATTGTGGAAAAGATGGTTGAATCGCGTCTCAGGTGATTTGGACATGTGAGAAGAAGACCGATAGAATATCCAGTCAGGAGGGTGGATGAGATGGAAGATGGTCAAAGGGCGAAAGGCAGAGAAAGACCTAAGAAGACCATCCATGAGGTGGTCAAACAAGATCTACATATAAACGGTCTCTCTGTACACATGATACATGACAGAGCACAATGACATCGTTTGATTCATGTAGCCGACCCCACTTAGTGGGACAAGGCTTTGTTGTTGTTGTTGTTTGTTGTTGTTCAGGACCCTAACACACATATACACGCCTCTTTACAAGCACACTCACACATATGTATTTTATACTAGTGGTTGATTTTG
Organism: Arachis hypogaea; assembly: GCF_003086295.3. Classification (NCBI taxonomy): domain Eukaryota; kingdom Viridiplantae; phylum Streptophyta; class Magnoliopsida; order Fabales; family Fabaceae; genus Arachis; species Arachis hypogaea. The sequence continues at coordinate 118,161,338 of NC_092044.1, read as the reverse complement.
GTGGCTTATTTTGATATACACCTAGCATCATTGTTTTATTAATTACTATTTGATACTTTCTTTAGGTATATTAATAGGACTGCTACTAGTAACTACATGGGTGTAAGCTGATGATTCATCATTATGGGATATTTGAATTTCACTTTGGACATAAAAGTATTTCATGACTAGTCGTTTGAACCACAATGACCTTTATGTTAAGACTTTAGCCATTTAAACGAAAGCATAGCAAAGAAACAAAAGCCATATAGATGGCAAATTATGAAGATCCAATATATCAAACACTCCTAAATTATATAGGACTATTATATTTTAAGATAAATGACAAGGGAGAAGTTAGAACTGCATTCTGTGTCATAGTTTAATGTCATTTTGCTATATGTTGCTGCCTAGCATGGTAGGCATTCCATTTTTTATTTTATTTTTTATTCGCAACCCACATCTCAACTTCAATACTAGAAATCTAACTGATTTTAGTTTGAGTAAATATGGTTATTTCTTTTAACACAATTTATGTCGATTAGAATAGAAACAAATTTGTCTATTATTTGACCTGCCAATACTAATGATAGAATTTCACTTAAAAATTAAGTTTCTTATTCTGAATTTTTCCTTTTTATTCAAAAGAAAAAACTTCTGTTAACTAAATAAATGCATATCAACAAAAGTTAGTTAAAATAATAAATATTTAACAACAACGATAAAGTCTTAAGAAAGGAAAAAAGGATAATTTTTATCCATAATATTCTTTATTAAAAAGGAATTGCCTCTATCAAAAGAATATATGATTATATGTGATTTACAGAAAATATAAGAGTCAATAGTAATAAATAATTATTAAAATGTATTCAAGAAATGAAATGGTATCTTGGTCCATAAGTTTAATATGGTTTCCTTGTTTCCTTAGGACTAAGGTAAACAAAAAAGTTTAGGTAATAATCACATCAAAAAGTGTACTTAGTCAATTCAATAATTTCAATCACAGTTAGAAAAGTTTCAAAGTAGACACACAAACACAACATCATGCATATGAATAGGGCTCTTTGTTTGAACGATGTTGCTAACCATATATCCTAAAATACATCACCCTTCTTCTCCATATAAATAACTCATCATGGATTCAATCTTTTCTCATCCCACAATTTTCTGTGTCACCTATCTCTGTAATCTTCTTTCTCTTTCTTGTCATCTAAGAAAGCTAAGTAGGCAAGCAATGACATCCACGAGAACTACCACACTAGTGTTGTTCATTATCTGTTTGATCTTTATACAAGAGGTGAACTAATTAAGTTTCAATTTTAATTTTAATTTTTAACTTACACACTATGTTATTCATTACATGAATTGATTTTCATCTTGTGATTAGTTGGAGATCCATGGGTTGGAGATCGATGGTGGAAATCAGGACATGGCAGCAGCCCACCAACATATAGGTAAGTAATTAAGAAAAACTTGTGTCATGAATGCAGGGCTATGTATGAAAAGTTATTAAGAGTGAATTAATATTAACTAGTAATATGATTGGTGCAGATTGTGGTGGAAAGTGCGGGTACAGATGCAGTAAGGCAGGAAGGCCAAAAATATGCATGAGGGCATGCAAGACGTGCTGCCAGAGGTGTAATTGCGTGCCACCTGGCACCGCCGGCAACCAAAACGCCTGTCCTTGTTACGCCTCTCTCACCACCCATGGAGGAAAATTGAAGTGCCCTTGAATGCGAATCATCATTCATGAGTTCAATATTCTTCTCTGTGCAAGCATGCGGCTATCAAGACAATAATATAATGCAAAGTTTACGGGAGGGAAAACAAATAAGACTAGTTAAGCACATAGCTCATCGATTAGTCTTAAGATCTGATGAAAAATTAAGTGGGTTAATCGTCTTAATCATGACAGGGCAAGTAAATGTATGAGAATGTGGTGAGAAGTTGAGGAGGACATTGGTCCCAAGTTACAGTTTTATTTTATGTCGATTGATCAGCATAATGTCATTGTATTTATCATAAATACAGATACCTTAGACTTGTGATTTTTATCTTATTTTTAATTACTGTTATACACTTATTAAATGCTCAATCCCAAAATAACCAGACCATTCCATTCTTTTCTCTTTCTTTTCATTACTCGTCACTCTTTTTCATCAAAACGGGAGAATTAGCCAAGAATGCCAAAACAAATCTTTTCCAACAACTGAGATAACAAGTGCTTCCTCTTTTCAGTCCTTAAGGCCGCGTTTTGACCATTTATTTTGAGATATTAAGATGGAGATTAAAAAACTGGGACTTAATACTATGTTTGTTGGTTCGAAGATTGATACTAAAATTTTAGTATCTATTCTCAAAATTTGAGTATTTTGGTACTTTTAAAAAGTAAAAACACAGAGAATTGAAATTTTTGAAAATAGAGACTGAAATTTTTATGACATTTCATACTTAAAATATTTCATTCATAAGATAAGAAGGCTTGTGTTGAGCTTGTAACTTAAACAATTGAAAAAAATTACATATTCATATCCTGACCCAATGATAAGACCCAGGACTCAACGAAAGGCTCAATCCAAAGGATTGAACCTCACCCTACACCGACCTTCAATCTATGAAGTCGGTGCTTACCACGACTTGCTCTAAAGAAGTCGGGAACGAAGGATTAGCTGGCAGATAAACCCTCACTCAAGAGGATAACTGCCCCTAAAATCTCTCTAACCACTTCCAGGAGCCATATCTCAACTTCCCTAAGATAAAGGGACGGTTATTCCCCTTAAAAGGCGAAACTATTTCAACGGTGGTTATGAGTTCACTACTATAAATACACTGACATCCCTCAGGTATCTCTAAACCCAATACTCTCTAGACTTGCTTACACCCTTGCTGACTTAGGCATCGGAGTATCTTTGCAGATACCACCCCCCCATTCTTTCACATATACAACTCGGAGGCAGCTCCCAGACGTAAACAAAGTCGGAGACCACCTTCCTCTAGCGCTTGGGCCTCACAAACAAGCCCAACCACCATCCGGTTCTAGGTAAGCCTCGGAACATTGGCGCCGTTGCCGGAGAACCGAGAGATCAACCAGTAATGGCAGACAACTCACCAGAAGATGGATATACAGCGTCTGATTCCGAGCAAGAAAATCCAGATGCCGGAAACAATGACGCAGACCTGACCCTTCATTAAGGAACCAGCGACCAGCATAAAGAAGACACATCTGGGCTCAAAAACCCAAAGGCAAATTCCTCGGAAGGACGAGAGTCCGGAAAGGAAGGGCCACCCCATGCAACCGAGCTAATGGGACTGGTCCACGGCTACCAAGGTCGTTTGGAGCAACTAGAACAGGAACTAGAACGACAACGAGAGGCAGAGTGAAACCTCAGGGAGAAAATAGAACGACGAAAAGAGTTGGAAGAAAAACTCACAAAGCTTGAATCCTCCCTTAGAGCCCGAGACTCCCGCGGCAACCGAGAAGAGTCGCCCTTGGGAGGAGAGGACTCGTTCAGCGAGGACATAATGAGGCGAAGGTTCCAAGAAACTTCAAAAGCCATGAGATGAACCTCTATGACGGAACCACAGACCCAAAGCATCATTTAAGCAACTTCAAAAGTCGGATGTATCTGGATGATGCTTCTGATGCAACACGTTGCAAAGCTTTTCTGACCACCCTGTCAAAAGCGGTGATGAAGTGGTTCGATAGCCTCCCTCCAAGGTCGGTTACCAGCTTTGAGGACCTCTCAAGAAAATTCCTGATGCGATTCTCCATCCAGAAGGATAAAGTAAAACACGCACCGAGCCTCCTAGGAGTTAAACAGGAGGTCGGAGAACCTCTGCGTGATTACATGGAAAGGTTCAACAAAGCGTGTTTGGAAATTCAAGATCTACCCACAGAGGCAGTTATCATGGGATTAGTAAATGGACTTAGGGAAGGACCCTTCTCACAGTCCATATCAAAAAGGCACCCAACCTCTTTGAGTGATGTAGAGGAGAGAGCGGAAAATTACATCAACATGGAGGAAAATGCCAGACTGAGAGAGTCGAATTGGCGATCTGGGCACCCTCCCTCGATAAAAGAAAAGGAGAGGGAGCCCAAGAAGAAGGAAGACCTTGGTCTCGACAGACCCAGGAAATATCACTCTTATACTCCTCTAAAAGTTTCTATAGTGGACGTATACAGAGAAATTTGCAATACTGAAAGGCTGCCGCCTCCTAGGCCCATTAAAAATAAAAAAGGGGGGAGTCGCAGCGATTACTACGAGTACCATAAAATATATGGTCACTCAACAAACGACTGTTACGACCTCAAAAATGTGATAGAAAAGCTAGCCAGAGAAGGCTGACTTGATAGATATCTCATGGAAAGGTCGGACAACCATGGGAAGAGAAAGCGAGATGACGCAGATAGAAGAGACCCACCACCACAAACTCCGAAGAGACATATACATATGATCTCAGGTGGATTCGCGAGAGGGGGACTCACCAAGTCCTCTCGCAAGAGACACCTCAAGCGAGTCTACCAGGTCGGGATCGAATCGCCCGACCTTCCTACCATCTCATTTACAAAGGAGGATGGACAAGGAATAATCCCTGGACACGACGATCCAGTGATGATAACCATGATCCTGGCCAATGCCCATCTCCACAGAACTCTAGTAGATCAAGGAAGCTCGGCAGACATCCTTTTCAAACCCGCGTTTGACAAGCTAGGGTTGGACGAGAGGGAGCTAAGAGCCTACCCCGACACCTTATACGGGCTAGGCGACATGCCAATAAAGCCACTGGGATTCTTATCCCTTCATACTACCTTTGGAAAGGGGGAAAAATCCAAAACTCTGAGTATAGACTTCATAGTCATCGACGTAGGGTAAGCATTAATGCCCTAATTGGAAGAGCTACCCTAACTCGACTCGGAGCGGTGGTATCTACCCCCCATCTCTGCATGAAATTCCCGACAACAGCAGGAGTAGCAACGGTGCGGGGAGACCAGAAATTGGCAAGAAAGTGCTACAATGAAAGCTTGAACTTGAGGGAAAAAAGCAAAGAGGTTCACACCATAGAGCTCGGCGGTGCAAGGGCCAAAGAAGAGTTGCGACCACAGCCAGGAGGAAAAACCGAGGAAATACAGGTCGGCAAAGAGGAAGGAAAAAATACCAACATAGGAGCCAACCTAGGGGAAACCCTGAAGCAAGGGTTGACTAAGCTCCTAAGAGACAATTCTAACCTCTTTACCTGGAAAGTCTCCGACATGCCTGGGATAGATCCCGAGCTTATGTCCCACAAGCTCTCGGTGTATCTAGGACCCCGACCTGTACAACAGCGAAGGCGCAAGCTCGGTCCGGAACGAGCCCTAGTGGTGGAGGAGCAAATACAGACACTCCTAGAAGCCGGCTTCATCAGAGAAGTTAAATATCCAACATGGCTAGCAAACGTAGTGCTAGTCAAAAAGCAAAACGACCAATGGGGGATGTGTGTCGACTACACCGACTTAAATAAGGCGTGTCCCAAGGACCCTTATCCACTCCCAAGTATTGATACTCTAGTAGACTCTAGCTCGGGATATCAATACTTGTCGTTCATGGATGCCTACTCGGGATATAATCAAATCCCTATGTATGAGCCAGACCAAGAGAAAACATCGTTCATCACGCCCCGAGCAAATTTCTGCTACGTGGTCATGCCATTTGGACTAAAAAATGGAGGGGTCACATACCAAAGGCTGATGAACAAGGTGTTCGCCCCCCACCTCGGGAGCTTAATGGAAGTTTACGTAGACGACATGCTAGTGAAAACTAAGGAAGAAGCTGATCTCTTGACAGACCTCTCGCAAGTCTTCAACACCATAAGGTTGCATGGGATGAGGCTAAATCCTGCAAAGTGTACCTTTGCAGTGGAGGCCGGAAAAATTCCTAGGGTTTATGCTGACACAAAGAGGGATTGAAGCCAATCCCGATAAGTGTCAAGCTATACTGGAAATGAAGAGCCCGACTTGCTTAAGGGAGGTTCAACAACTAAATGGCCGACTTGCAGCCCTCTCCAGGTTCTTGGACGAATCAGCATTAAAATCCCTTTCACTGTTCTCTTTATTAAGAAAGGGAAGCCAGTTTGAATGGACTCCAGAATGCGAGAGAGCGTTCCAGGAGTTCAAAAGGTTCTTGAGCCAACCTCCAATCCTGACCCGACCTCTAGTTGGGGAAGATCTCGTTCTATATCTGTCCGTAGTAGACAAGGCTGTCGCATCAGCCCTGCTAAGGGAGGACGAGGTCGGACAACATCCAGTGTACTTCATCAGCAAAGTTCTACAAGGCCCCGAACTAAGGTACCACAAATTAGAGAAATTTGCTTACTCCTTAGTAGTAGCCTCACGGAGGCTACGGCCTTACTTTCAAGCTCATACGATAAGAGTCCGAACGAACCAACCCATGAAGCAAATCCTCCAAAAAACGGATATTGCAGGAAGAATGGTTCAATGGGCAATAGAGTTTTCCGAGTTTGACTTAAAGTATGAAACTCGGATAGCGATCAAAGCCCAATGCCTCACCGACTTCATAGCAGAATATGCGGGAGATCAAGAGAAGCCAATTGCATGGGAACTTTACATAGATGGATCCTCAAACAAGACAGGAAGCGGTGCAGGCATAATACTGGCCGACGAAAGGGGAACCCAAATAGAGGTATCTCTCAAATTTGAATTCCCAACTTCAAATAATCAGGCAGAATATGAAGCCCTGATTACAGGATTGAAGCTGGCGGAAGAAGTCGGTGCAGCAAAAGTGATGATATACAGTGACTCTCAAGTGGTGACCTCCCAGATAAATGGAGAGTATCAGGCTAAAGACCCGAACATGAAAAGATACTTGGAAAGAACTCTGGAGCACCTCGGGCACTTTGCGGAACCGAGGTTAAGCACATAACCCGGGATCTCAATAGCAGAGCAAACGCCCTATCCAAGTTAGCAAGTACCAAGCCAGGAGGGAATAATAGAAGCCTGATCTAGGAAACTCTCCAAGAATCCTCTGTGGTAAAAGTAGAGGACAAACGAGATGTCCTAGAGGTAATTGGGCTAAACCTCGGATGGATGAATCCCTTGGTCGAATACCTAAAATTTGACATCCTCCCCAAAGAGGAAAAAGAGATTAAGAAAATCCGGAGGGAAGCACAACATTACACTCTGGTGAAAAATATCCTTTATAAAAGAGGAATATCAACATCATTGTTGAAGTGCGTACCGACCTCAAGGACCACTGAAGTACTAGAGGAGGTTCATAATGGGATCTGCGGAAACCATCTCGGAGCCAGGTCACTAGCCAGGAAAGTAATTCGAGCTGAATTCTACTGGCCGAACTTGCAGAAAGATGCCACAGAATTTGTGAAAAAGTGCCAACCATGCCAAATGCACGCAAATTTCCACGTGGCTCCCCCCGAGGAGCTAATCAGTATAACTTCTCCATGGCCCTTTGCAAAATGGGGGATGGATCTGTTAGGTCCTTTTTTCCAGGTCCCAGGACAAGTCAAATACTTGATTCTGGGAATAGACTACTTCACAAAATGGATAGAAGCAGAACTATTAGCCACCATCACAGCCCAGAGAAGTCAGAGGTTCCTCTACAAAAATATCATCACAAGGTATGGGATACCATATTCCATTACCATAGATAATAGAACCCAGTTCACTGACTCTACCTTCAGAAGCTTGGTAGCCAGTATGAAGATCAAACACCAGTTCACCTCGGTGGAACATCCACAAGCAAATGGACAAGCCGAGGCAGCCAACAAAGTCATACTGGCAGGACTAAAGAAAAGACTACAAGATGCAAAAGGAGCCTGGGCTGAGGAGCTCCCACAAGTGTTATGGGCCTACCGGACGACGCCACAATCTGCCACCGGAGAAACACCCTTCCGACTCGTCTACGGCGTAGAAGCCATGGTACCAGTAGAAATCAGCGAACAAAGTCCAAGGGTGATTCTCCATGATGAGATCGGAAACATACAGGGGCACAAAGAGGAGCTCGAATTGCTCCTCGAAGTCCGAGAGCAAGCCCAGATAAGAGAAGCAGCGTTGAAACAAAGGATGACTACCAGGTACAACAAAAAAGTCATTCGAAGAAGCTTCACCCTAAACGACTTGGTATTGATCAGAAACGACATTGGAGTCAACAAATCGGGGGAAGGAAAACTCGCTGCTAATTGGAACGGACCATATAAAATTAGTGAGGTCCTAGGAAAAGGTTATTATAAGGTGACCGACCTAAAGGGTACCGAGTTACCAAGGTCGTGGCATGCCTGTAACTTGAAAATGTACTATAGTTAAAAGTGAACTCTACTCCCTGATGTACTCTTTTCCCAACTTCACGATTTTTTCCCAAAAATCAAAGGGTTTTTTCTGAAGAAGGGTTTTTAACGAGGCATCACAGTAGAGGCTAAGGGAAAATAGACTATCAAAGGCCCTTAGTAGCAGTAAAGTACCTTCCCAAATAAATAAAGATCTTTTACAATATCTCTTATAAATTCCTTCTCGCTTTTTCTTTCTTTCTACGAAACGCGCCGACTTAAGCTCGAAAAAGCGTGAAAATCCCCTGAACCGACCTAAATGGTCGTCAGGATAAAACGACGAGGTACAAGTCGGTGTAAAGAGGTTATAAAGGTTGATCATAAGAAACTCGGAGACATTTCGACTCATAAGTCGAGATGAAAAACCGAGTAGGAGAAAAAACGCATCGCAAAAATAACCTAAGTCATAGGAACTCAATGAATCAAAAAATTGAGTATAAGTAATACTAAAAAGAGATCGAAAAACCTATTAAAAAGCCAAAGCTAAAGGCTGTCCCAAGCCCTTAAAACAAAAAGGCTTAAAAGAGGCAGACAGCCTAGAAAAAGGTTTTCAAAAGATCAAAGGGGTTTTTCAAAAACGCCAAAATCAGAAAAGCATGCACACGAAAGGTAACTTAAACCCTTATCCAAAAAAAAGGTATTTATAAATATTTTGTTTACGGCCTTAAAAGGCCAAGAGGAATGTCAACAGACCACTACCGCCACAAACACAAAAACAGTTTAAAAAGGAGGGGACCCACAGGCCGGGCCCCCATATAGCCAACAAATTATTTAAACATCACCACCAGGAATAGTCGGATTACCACCAGAGTCGGGAAGAGCAGTCGGAGCGCCATCAGGTCCAGGGAGAGAAGTATCCATAGGAGATGGAGAGGAGGTTCTGTGAGCCTTCGAGGAACTCGGAGCATCCTTGGAACGAGGAGGGGACTCAATGATTCTCTGCCCCCGAGCCTTCAAATCTGACTCAGAGACAACCTCGGGAGCAGGAGGAGAAACTATGGCACCATCAATGACGACCTTGTCAGGATCCAAAGGAGAGAGATCCAGGTCGGGAGCAAGGACTCCGACCTGCTCCTTAAAAATCCTCCAGGCCTCCTCGGCTCCTTCAGCAATAGAGTCCTCCAACTCGGCGTAAGCATTTCGAGAATTCAACAAGTCCTTCTTCACCTCCACGAGGTCCTTGAACAAGCTCGAATAACTCTCCTGCGCCTTCTTCCTCAAGCCCTCCTCCATATTGCATTGGGCTTGTAACTTACTCTCCTTCTCCCGAAGGCCATCCCTCTCCTCCTTCAACTTAGCAACCTCCTCCTTCAACTCCTTCTCATTTTTATGATATATGAGAAGCCTTTTCTCCAACTCTTCAACCCTCGAGGTTGAATCCAGAGAGCTAAGAGGAGTCTTCTAAAAAATATCAAGAAACTTGGTGCACACCGCCGCCCCCTGATATTCTCCTGAGCTAGAATGGTGAGGTGGTTCCGGATAGAAACATCATCCATACCTATACAGGTATGAGGATAGATGTATTTTCAGATAAACGCAGGAGCATCCACCTTAGCCTCACCTTCAAAAGAAGAGCTAGACTCTAAAGTCTTACGCTTCTTCTTCTCTGGCTCAGGAGAAGGTCGGGGGGAGGGGGCGGCTGAGAAGAAGCCGAGGAGGAAATGACAATAGGTTGAGATGGGGTCCCCAAATTTTGAGAAGAAGGAGGAGGAGGAGAAAGAGAGGAGCTAGTTACCCTGGCACCGCCGGTCCTGGCGCGAGATCTTGCCCTGGCCTCCTGGACTCTCTGGTAAGACTCACTGGAATTCTTCTTTGCCATCTCTGTAAGAAAACAATTAGTAGCCAAAAAGTCAGCGAAATAAGTCGGTAAAAACAAGTCGGAAATAAAGTAGATAAATAAAAAGCTACCTAGTTGTGCCTGGACAAAGGTCGGCGACCCCTGGAGAAATTTTTTGGTATCCAAATATGGGGCCCTCCCCCACACTTCTCGAAGGAACCCCACAACGGCTGCCTCCACCTCATCCAAGTCGTCCAAACCATATTTCTCACAGGGGAAAGCCTCTAACTAGTACAGAGGAAAGCGAGGAGAAGAATTCTCATCCAAGAAAAAGGGATGGTGACCCTCTACGGTTTGAACTTTGAAAAAGTAATTTTTGAAATCATGAAAAGATTCATCAAAAAGGGTGAAGACCCTCCGACCTTGTATAGCTCGGAAGGACACCCACTGCTGCTTGTTATTTTGCCCACTGAAGGGCTTGGTCATGTGGAAAAGAAAAAAGAAAATCCTCAAAGAAGTCGGAAAGTCTAAGGCATGGCTGACAAACTGATAAATTTTCAGAAAATCCCAGGAATTGGGATGAAGCTGGGTAGGTGCAACACGACAGTGACGTAAAACAGCAATCTCAAAATCAGAGAAAGGAAGAAAAATGCCCAGGCGGGTGATCATGCTCTCATACATATAAAAGAAATGAGGGACTGCCTCTGAAGCCCTCCCGAAGCAAACCCGATCTTCTGGGCCCGGGACAAGTAGTTCATACTTTGGCTCATCCTTATCAGAGGTGCAAAGCCGGTGACGAGTGCGAAGATCAGTAATAAAATCAGTGTCAACCCAAAGTTCCTTCTCTAAGACTGTGACATCGACCCACTGAGCAAGAATTTCTACGGAAGACATTTCTTTTCCTAAAAAGGGTTAGTGAAACCTACAAAGGAAAAAGAAAAGAAAATAAAAAACATGGTCTCTAGGGGGGTACGGAATCAAACAGAAGCCTACGAATCAACTTCTCCCTCTCTAAAAAATAAAAGCATGCAAACAGAAAGCACGTTGTAAAAAGAGAAGAGAAGAAAAGACTAACCTTTATTTGGAAATAAGGTAGAGGAAGATGAAAGCCTTCAAACAAGGAATGCCCTACGAACGGATGAGAAGAAGAAAATTCGAAAAATCGCAGAAACGAAACAACGAAAGAGAGGGAAAGTATTTATAAACACGTTAGGGGCATAATGGTAAAAACAGAAGCGGTCATTAATGAGTGCACCGTTACCAAGGTAATCAATCCCTACGCGAACCTCTAACGGATGTGACGTTTGATTAGACGTAACTGTGAAAATCAAAAGCCACGAAAAGTCATGTCGGTTCCCAATAATCACGTCGGTTCCCTCCTAGGTCGGCTACGACCCCAAGTAGAATACTCGAACCCAAATCTTAAAAGAAATTGGGCTCGAGTAGGGGCACTGTTCATACCCTGGCCCAATGATAAGGCCCAGAACTCAACGAAAGGCCAATCCAAAGGATTGAGCCTCACCCTACACCGACCTTCAATCTATGAAGTCAGTGCTTACCACGACTTGCTCTAAAAAAGTCGGGAACGAAGGATTAGCTAGCAGATAAACCCTCACTCAAGAGGATAACTGCCCCTAAAATCTCTTTAACCACTTCCAGGAGCCATATCTCAACTTTCCTAAGATAAAGGGACGGTTATTCCCCTTAAAAGGCGGAACTACTTCAACGGTGGTTATGGGTTCACCACTATAAATACACTGATATCCCTCAGGTATCTCTAAGCCCAATACTCTCTAGACCTGCTTACACCCTAGCTGACTTAGGCATCGGAGTGTCTTTGCAGGTACCACCCCCCATTCTTTCACATATACAACTCGGAGGCAGCTCCCAGACGTAAACCAAGTCGGAGACCACCTTCCTCTAACGCTTGGGCCTCACAAACAAGCCCAACCACCATCCGGTTCTAGGTAAGCCCCGGAACATATGTTTATCTTTCTTCAGAATACAACGAGTATGTATAGATTATACAATCATCAAAATATAATTTATAGTAAAAAAATATTAGAAAATTTGCAAAAAATTATTGTTTTTGGCCCACAATTAACTAACAATGTTCAAGAATTCAATTTTTTTCATGTTTCAAGGAAACAAAAATTAATAATTGCAATTCTAATTCTCACATTTACTCTATTTATAAATTAATTCACTTTTATTTGGTCTAATTTCCAATTCCATTCTAATGGTTATAGTTTTAAAAATTAAAAAATCTAAAATATTCTTACAAAAGTATTTGTTGAGTTTAGAAAATTTCAATTCATTATGATAATCAAACATTATTAAAATAGTAATTAGAAATTATTAAATTGAATTTTGATTTAGAGTTGTTTAATTAATAATTTCTATATTGCTTGCAGATTTTGGTCATTGGGCATTAAGCAATGAAAAGCCCAAAATATTGACAAAAACATTCAGCCTTGTACAAAATTTCAATTGATGAATGGCTGAATTATTACTATGATAATTGGGTCAAGAAATTATTGAGCAAATTCAAATTAAATCCTTGCTGCAAGACCAACAAGGTTTGGTCTGGTTTTGAAAGAAGAAAGAATGAAATGGAGCTTGATTGGATTCGAATACCCACTCTCCTCTATGATGGAATTCAAATTTTATGAACTAACTTTAATTGCCTTGGTAATATGAAAGAAAAAGTGCAAGTGATTTGATGACATTAATTGATTACACGTTACTAGACATGGAGAGTGGGGAATTAACTCATTTTAATTTCTTTCTTCAATTTCATTGAAAACTTTTTTTGCATTCTCTCTATTCTCTCTTCGGTTGTCCCTTCAACAAGAAAGAAGGAGATGCAAGCTATCAGTAAAAATTACAGAGAAGTTAGAAGTAAGAAAAGGGCTAAGGTGATGATGTCCTTAGCAAAAAGAAGATCTACAATATGGCGTGGCTGAGATCTTTACCACTAATGGTAAGAAGTGATGAAGAAGCCTCAAGATCACCATGCCTAAAAATGATGGAAGATCCAATTCAGTCAGAGAAGAAGATCCCTGGAGTATGGCTCGTCTCTACTTTTTGTTCATCCATCACAGAAGGTAGCTACTGTAGCTACGTGGGAGAAGAAGCAGAAGTGGAGCAGATGGAGCTGTCAAGAATCAAGGGTTCATCAAGGGTCAGAAATCCTTCTTGACGACCAAGTCAAGATGGAAGGTTCAGATTGATGAAGCTTGATGAGAAGGGATGAGAGAGAGGTAATTGCATGTTGGTTTTTGCATTTAGTTTCCCCTCTTCTCTCTGTCCGAACCGTTTTGATGATTGAAGAAGAAGAAGTTGGCTCGGTTCAACCGTTTCAACCTTGGTGGCTTCCCCTTCTATAATAAGGGTAAATAGCCAAGGCTTGAAGCAAGGAGAAAATAAGAGAAAGCACAGAGTTCTCATAGCTACCCAAGCTAACAGAAATTCTTCTCCTTCAATGTTCTTCGGTTTGTATTTTCTTTAGTTTTGTCTGTCTTGAGTTTCATGGTGAAAAAGGCAAACAAGTGTAAGGTTTGTAAGAAAAAGCTAGTGAGCAAAAAAAGACAGAGGGTACAAAATTAAAGAAAAAGCCATAGATGTCTTAGAGGTCCTTTGTACATCTGTGTTGTGTATCATGATTCTGTGGAAATCTCCTTACAAATTGGGTTAGCACTTAGCAGTTGAAAGTTTGGTAGGTGACCAAGTCAAGTTCAGGATTGAGGATAGATTATGGACTTGTCCCGAATAGGAAGGGTAGTTCCTAGGGAGAATTGGTGTTTGTAATCAAGGATGATTATAGTGAAATTTCATCATTGTTGTGATGGAGACTGGATGTATGCTGCATTGCACTTAGCAGCTGAATGAGGATACTTTTTGGTGTGATTCTCTCCTTCCCTTCTACTCCATTTCTGTTTCTATTGCGTAGAAGACAAAATTGAAAAATATCTACTATCTGGTTACGAGACAAAATGAAAATGTCTATTGACTAGGTAAAGACAAAAATAAGAAAAATCTCCTAAAGTAATTTCAAAGGGCAGAAAGTAACACTTAGCAAAAAGAGCTAAGATTTGATCCGCCTTCTCTTAGCCACTGATTACCATCACTATTCAATCTTTTTTAATTAAAGATATATTAGTAGAGTTAAAATCTAATAAGAATTAAATTCTATCAAAATTATGCATCATTTCAATTTATGGATTTGAATTAAAAATAAAATTGAATTTTTTTTCTTAATAAAATTAAAATTCTTTTCTCTTAAAAATTTTTTTCAAACACATTCTGATTAAAACTGCTACACTAAAAAAATTGTTAGACTAAAAATATGTTGTAAACTATATTTTATATTTTAATATATATTTTATTAAAATTTATAATTTAGTATTTAAAATTTAAAATTAGTTAAATATTAATTAAAAATAATAAATTTTATTGATAATATAAAATTGTTATTTTAAGAAAACTAAAGAACAATGTAATTATTTAAATAAATTTTAATTATTTTATTTACTAATTTATATAATTTATAATATATTTATAAATTTATATCGCTTTACATGTAGTTAAGTTTGAATCTATCTTTTTTACTGTATAAATAAGATAAAGCACGTTCCGTCTTACACGTATCATGTTTAGATACATGATATATGAGAACTAACGCATTACATGTATCTCATTTATATGTTTCAAAATCAACTCGTTTACTATATAAATAAGATATGCATAAATTTATTTCGAACGGCATAGAATAAGGCAAATTTCAGACAGCTATAACAGGATCTGAAAGCATTAGTCTTCACAAATATTTGACTCCTTCTTTTCAATGATTTCAATCACAGTTGGAAAAGTTTCAAAGTAGACACACAAACACAACATCATGCATATGAATAGGGCTCTTTGTTTGAACATGTTCCTAACCATATATCCTAAAATAAATCACTCTTCTTCTCCATATAAATAACTCATCATGGATTCAATCTTTTCTCATCCCACAATTGTCTGTGTCACCTATCTCTAATCTTCTTTCTCTTTCTTGTCACCTAAGAAAGCTAAGTATGCAAGCAATGGCATCCACCAGAACTACCACACTAGTGTTGTTCATTATCTGCTTGATCTTTATACAAGAGGTGAATTAATTAACTTCCAATTTTAATTTTAATTTCTTTAATTTTCACACTATGTTGTTCATTACATGAATTAATTTTCATCTTGTGATCAGTTGGAGATCCATGGAATGGAGATCCAGGGTGAAAATCAGGACATGGCAGCAGCTCACCAACATATAGGTAAGTAATTAAGCAAAACTTGTGTGATGAATGAATGGCTATGTATGAAAAGTGATTAAGAGTGAATTAATGATTAATAAGTAACATGATTGGTGCAGATTGTGGTGGAAAGTGCGGGTACAGATGCAGTAAGGCAGGAAGGCCAAAAATGTGCATGAGGGCATGCAAGACGTGCTGCCAGAGGTGTAATTGCGTGCCACCTGGCACCGCCGGCAACCAAAACGCCTGTCCTTGTTACGCCTCTCTCACCACCCATGGAGGAAAACTGAAGTGCCCTTGAATGCAAATCATCATTCATGAGTTCAATATTCTTCTATGTGCAAGGATGCAGCTATCAAGACAATAATATAATGCAAAGTTTACCGGAAGGAAAAACAAATAAGACTAGTTAAGCACATAGCTCGTCCTTAAGATCTGATGAAAAATTAAGTGGGTTAATCGTCTTAATCATGACAGGGCAAGTAAATGTATGAGAATATGGTGAGAAATTGAGGAGGACATTGGTCCCAAGTTACACTTTTATTTTATGTTGATTGCATTCATCATAAATACAAATACCTTAGACTTGTGATTTTTATCTTATTTTTATTTATCTTTAGTGTATGTTCTGTTAATTTTCAAATACTATGTATCCCTTCATCTGGGTTTTAATTTTTATTAATATAAATATTAAAAAAATTAATTCTTTAAATACGCACCATATAAAAGTATTATTAAAGTATACAGAGATAATTTACATGAGACCTTTTTAATATGAATTTTACTATCATTTTAGATGTATGCGTCATCTACGAAATGAGAGGTCTTATATCGAGCTTGTAACTTATATGTATGTCCATCTTTTTTGAAATACGACAAATAAGTATAAAAGATAGACTATACAATTGTCAGAGTATAATTTATAATAAAAAAATATTAGAGAAGACCTGCAAAAATTATTGCTTTTGGCTCGCAATTTGTTAACAATGTTCAAGAATAGAATTTTTTTCATGTTTCGGAACACAAAAATTAATAATTACAAGTCTAATGAGAATTCTCACATTTACTCTATTTATCAATTAGATCACTTTTGGTCTCATTTTTAATTCTATTCTCATGGTTATAGTTTTAAAAAATTAAAAAATCCAAAATATCTTTACAAAAGTATTCAATATTTTTAATTAAGATAAATTAGTAAAAATCAAAATCATTAAGAATTAAATTCTATCAAAATTATATCCTTTCAAATAATTATGAATTTGAATTAACAATAAAATTGAATTTTTTAAAATAAAATTAGAATTCTTTTCTCTTAAAATTTTTTTTCAAATACTTTCTGATATCTAAAAATGCTAGACTAAAAAAATTATTAGACTAAAAATATGGTGTAAATTAATTTTACAAATAAAACTCTACATCCAAATAAAATCATTATCCAAATTTATCCAAGTTGTTATAATAACTTTTCAAATTATGGGCTCCTTCTCCGTTTCTTTCTCCTTCTCTTCCTCCTCGTATTCCTTCTCCTTCTTTTAAATTCGGGCAAGTTCTTCTTCTTCCCTTCTTCTTCTCATCCTTCTTCTTCTCTTTCTTCCAAATTTGCACACAATGTTTTTCTTCTTTTCTTCTTCTTTTCGTTCTCTTTCTTCTCCTCCTCTTAGAGATTATCAATTCAATTCAATTTAATTCAATTAAGAACATTTGCGTCCATTCAATTCAATTTATAATGAATTAAACATGTTATTAAGGTGAAATAATTGTATAGTACTAAATGAACGAAACATTATCTATTATATAAAATAAAATTCAAAACAGTTTTTTGCGAACTGAACACGTTATTAAGGTGAAACAATTGTATAATGCTATACTAAATGAACGGAACATTATCCATTATATAAAATCAAATTCAAAATACCTGTATCTACAATTCAGAAATTATCAATTCAATTTAAAACACATGCTTTTATTCAATTCAATTCAATTCAATTTAATTCATAATGAACGGAACATGTTATAAATAAGGTGAAACAATTGTATAGTACTAAATGAACGAACATTATCCATTAGATAAAATCAAATTCAGACATAATGAACCGAACACGTTATTAAGGTGAAACAATTGCATAATACTAAATGAACGAAATATTATCCATTATATAAAATCAAATTCAAAATAGCTTTCTGCATAATGAACGTAACCGAACACGTTATCAAGGTGAAATAATTGTATAATACTAAATGAACGGAACATTATCCATTATATAAAATCAAATTCAAAACACTTGTGTCTACATTTTAGAGATTATCAATTCAATTCAATTCAATTTAGCAATTGCATTCCATTCAATTCGATTGAAAAAATAATCCATTAACAAAATGTTGGTGATGTTGATGATGATGATAACAAAAAAGAAGGAGGAGGAGGTATGCGTGTATTTGAAAGAAGAAAGAGCCGCTCTTTTAATGAAAATGGTTTTTGTTGGTGTTGGACCTATTTGAATAAACTTAGATGAAAAAATACTTGAATGGGTAACAATCCTATTAATTTTAATGTGTATTTTATATTTTAATATATATTTTATTAAAATTTATTTTTATATTATTAAAATTTATACTTTAGTATTTAAAATTAGTCAAATATTAATTAAAAATAATAAATTTTTCTCTTTATATAAAATTATTATTTTAAGAAAACTAAAAACCAGTGTGATTTTTTAAATAAGTTTTAATTATTTTATTTATCAATTTATGTAATTTGTAGTATATTTATCAATTTAAATGGCTTTACATATTGTTGAGTTTGAATATATTTTTTTTACGGTATAAATAAGATAAAACACATTTCGTATTGCACATATTATGTTTGCACATATAATACATAAGAGCTGCCATATTATACATATTTGGTTTACACGCTCAAAGTTGACGGTGTAAATGAGATATGCATAAATTTATTTTGTTATTAAATTTTAAACAGCTGTTACAGGATCTGAAAGCATTAGTTTTCACAAATATTTGACTCCTTCTTCTCAATGATTTCAATCACAGTTAAAAAAGTTTCAGAGTAGACACACAAACACAACATGATGCATATGAATAGGGCTCTTGGTTTGAACGATGTTCCTAACCATATATCCTAAAATAAATCACCCTTCTTCTCCATATAAATAACTCATCGTGGATTCGATCTTTCTGTGTGTCACCTCCCTCTAATCTGCTTTCTCTTTCTTGTCATCTAAGAAAGCTAAGTAGGCAAGCAATGGCATCCATCAGAACTACCACACTAGTGTTGTTCATTATCTGCTTGATCTTTATACAAGAGGTGAATTAATTGAGTTCCAATTTTAACTTTAATTTCTTTAATTTTCACACTATGTTGTTCATTACATGAATTGATTTTCATCTTGTGATCAGTTGGAGATCCATGGGTTGGAGATTCATGGTGAAAATCAGGACATGGCAGCAGCTCACCAACATATAGGTAAGTAATTAAGCAAAACTTGTGTGATGAATGCATGGCTATGTATGAGAAGTGATTAAGAGTGAATTAATGATTAATTAGTAATATGATTGGTGCAGATTGTGGTGGAAAGTGCGGGTACAGATGCAGTAAGGCAGGAAGGCCAAAAATGTGCATGAGGGCATGCAAGACGTGCTGCCAGAGGTGTAATTGCGTGCCACCTGGCACCGCCCGCAACCAAAACGCCTGTCCTTGTTACGCCTCTCTCACCACCCATGGAGGAAAACTGAAGTGCCCTTGAATGCGAATCATCATTCATGAGTTCAATATTCTTCCATGTGCAAGCATGCAGCTATCAAGACAATAATATAATGCAGAGTTTACTCTTAAGATCTGATGAAAACTTAAGTGGGTTAATCGTCTTAATCATGACAGGGCAAGTAAATGTATAAGAATATGGTGAGAAGTTGAGGAGGACATTGGTCCCAAGTTACAGTTTTATTTTAATGTAATTGCATTCATCATAAATACAAATACCTTAGACTTGTGATTTTGATCATAAAATTAATGAGAGTGAGGAATGGTTACGGGGACAATTGAAGGATCCATGTAATGAGATGAGAAGCCAAGCTTCTTTTTTGATAATGATAATCGTAATTATTCTTCCCCTTGTTTTGTAATTTGCTTCCCTTCTTCCTCTTTATTTCTTCTCTTGTCGTTAAAACCCCACTTCTATAATAGCATAATACCAACTTTTATAACATTTCATCATATGAGTCTTTGCTTCTTATGAATAGTAGTGACGCAGAACTATCTAATTGATCAGCACAATAACCACCACGTATCACTTTCATAATTCTTCCTGATCCATCAGAACACAACTCAGAGTATTCAGGTATTGCTTTTTCTTGTATTGTCGTCTTGCATTGCTTTAAACTACGACTGTAATCACATTTTCAATTGCATATATAAAGTTCAATCCTATCATTTAAAACTTAACTATATAGGAGATTTTAAGAACTTGGATTAATTACTTGCAATTATCTGACCATTCTTGTCCATGCTTGGTTCTGTGTCAGGAACATTCTTGATCACATTAATTTCTTGTTGCTATTTCATTTCGATTAATTTCTTGACAGCTTGTAGATATGTGTTACTTTTTGTCATAATTAACACAGTTAAATATTAAAGTCATGTCTCCCAAATTGGAAGAGTTGGTTATAAGTTATCATCACAGATGAAAAATCGAATATTTCGATTTCGTATTTTTTAAATATGTGTGTTTGATGTTTAGTGTCTGGCTCAATAAACAGGGATGGAGATAAATCAGGCGGCTAGTTAGGTGGCCAGGTTGTACTTGGCGCTTGTTATAAAATAGTTATAAGCTCTGATACTTATAAAAATCTTAATATATTAATAGATTAGGTTTAAGTTCATTAATTAATTTTATTGACCTGTTAGACTTGTTTGAATCTGTTAAAATATAATTAAATATATAAATAATTTTTTATTAACAAAATTATTACGAGATATTTTAATTTTATTATAAATATTTTTGTATATTTTAAATATTTTAAAAATTTAAAAACTTTTATAAATATTAAATATGACATATTATATATAAATATTTTTATTAAAAATGGTTTTTTTTCAAATAATATTTTTAAATATTTTTATTTTTGTAAAAAAAATTGTTAGACATTTTAACAAACTTCAGGTCAAGCCAATTTAATACTTTAAAAAAAGTCAATTTAATACTTAAAAAAAGTCTATAATAAGCTACACATCAAGCTTTTAAAAATCAACTCACTTGATAAAGAATTTGATGATCTCAGAACGTTTAGATCATTAAATAGTCCAATAACAAAACATATTTTTTAACTCTTTCTAATAATTGCTAAATAATTTTTATTTTATTTTATTTACAAATTAATCCTTCATCTATTATTTAATTTAAAATCTATTTTTTATTTTATAAATTATTATTTTATTATTCATATATCTTATTTTCATAATTCTATCTTAATTTTTTTCTCAATTTTATTTTGATTTAGATACTCTAATCTTATCTTTTTCAATACTAAAATTAATAATTGGTACATAATCTATCGTCAATTTGTATTTTAATTACCCAATTCTATAATTTTAATCGTCCATCAAATCTCCTTGATTATCAATTTGTTCAATCGCTTTATCCATCTTGTTGATTTTCAATTTGTTCATCGATTATTGAAATTTGCAGTAGTTGCAGAAATCGTAATCTGCAGAGAAATTATCTAATAGAATCATCTAAAAATTCTAGTTGTTTTAACTTATTTCAAAATTCAAAATCAGTTTTAGTAATTAGTATAAATAAGTAGTATTGTTCTCTCATATGAAACAACACATCAACAATAAAATTTTTTCATCTTTTCTTATTCTTTCATAGTGTTATTAAATTGATTAGTTTGTGAAAGTTCTTTTTCATCTTACATTAGTAAAAAAATAATTAATTATTTTTATTCAAAAATTGATTGGTTAGTGAATATTATTTAATTCAATCGATTGTTTTGCTAAAATAATCCATTGATCAATAAAGAATTACTATTTTTTTTTTTAAACAATGGATTGATCAGTGAAAAAATATATGTTTTCTTTAAAACAATTGATTTCATGAGTTATTCAATTTATTGGTTGAGAAAAAAATTAATTGATTAAATTATCCAATTGATTGGTTAAAGAAAATTATTATATATACTCATAATTTTTTACTATACAAACAACAACCAATTATTTGAAAAGATTTATTTAAAGCTTTGTTTTATTTTTTAGGGTTATATGATCTAGTTTACTGAATACTTTTTTTATTGGACAGTTTTAAGCTGTCAGATATAATACTGAGATAGATAAATAGTATCAGGAGGACAATAACATTAATCAACAAAAAGAGCTAGTATGTGATTAAGATACAATAGATGAACAGTATAAATCCAAACAAAATTTGGAAGATGATTTTATTAAGGGGAGTATTTTTCAAAGAAAACATTTTTTCACTAGTCAAATTGATTGTTTAAAAAAAACGTATTTCTTCATTGATCAATCGACAATCGATTGGCCAATCGATTTTCAAATAAACACAATTAATTATTTTCTTACATATGTAAGATGAAAAAGAACTTTCACAAACCAATCGATTACTATAATGAAGAAATTAATTAGATCTCTACAGAGTGCGAATTTTGCAACTATAAAATTTGATAAACGATGAACAAATTGAAAATCAACGAAATGGATAAAGCAACAAACAAAAATGATGAACAAATTGATAATCAAAAAAATTTGATAGACGATTACAATTATAAAATTGAGTAATTAAAATACAAATTAACGATAGATTATACACTAATAAATTTTAGTATTGAAAAAGATAAAGATAGATAAATAATAAAAAAATAATTTATAAAATAAAAAATAAATTTTAAATCAAATAATAGATAAAGAAATAATTTATAAATAACATTAAATAAAAACCATTTAACAATTATTAAAAAAAGGGTTCGAAAACATGTTGTTATTGAAATTTAATGACCCAAAGAATCATCTGCCAACTCATTTCCGATGTAAATGGGAAATATAAAGCGATTTAAATTAATAAATATACTACAACTTACATATATCAATAAATAAAATAATTTATTTATTTTAAAAGCCTCTAAGAAGAATGCTAAGAAAAACTTTTTATTTTTTATTCATTTCCTAAGAAAATATCAAGTTAATGTCCATACGTTTTTCATTTGAATGATAAAACAATAAATAACCAATTTAGCCCTTTGAAAAAATAATTGATGTGAAATAGGCTTTCATCTAGCAAAATCTAGCGAAATGGACACGCCTAAGTCCATTTTGCAGGCGCTGCGTCTCCATTTTGCAGGGACTTCATGTGAATTAGCCATATGTTCTTTGACAATACTTTTGCATAGTACATTTTCCAAAAATTAAAATATTTTTTATATTTATATTAATAAAAAGCCGTTTGATCTGTGTTATTTTGAAGTTTTAGAGAAGCTGGTACTCAAAGGAAAGAGGATTTGAACCCCCCCCCCCCCCCAAAAAAAAAAAAAAAAAAAAAAAACCCCCCCCAAAAAAAAAATAGAATAAATAAGAAAAAAAAGAGAGGAAATGAGAAACCACAATAACAAATATAAAAACTACTGACCATCATGACAGAATCTTTACATCTAAAAGTTTCCAAGTTTGAATTATTTTAAAATCAAAGACCGACAACGATTTATGTAAATCCCACGTAACATCCTTTGCACTTCATCTTACCCCCAAATTAGTATCATAACCATCATCATGTAAATAATGAGTCTCCTTAGTTCATGGCATATTTCTGAGTCCAAGAACGGGCAGTATTCTCGTATTTGGCTCTGTCGGACTTGTACATATGAGCAATCTCGGGCATTAAAGGATCATCTGGATTGGGATCAGTGAGCAGTGAGCAAATTGACAGCAACACCTGCACCAGATGTTAGTGTCAAACAAACTCTGAACCCAAAGCACAAAATTGAGGAGGTAAAAAAATATTCATAATCCAAGGCCAAAAAGTAACCAAATTAAAGCTAAAGCATTTATACCTTGGATACTGTAAGAGCAGGGCTCCACTGCTCTTTCAGAATGTCAAGACAGATGCTTCCATTGTTGTTGATATTAGGGTGAAAGACCTTTGTTTTAAAAGAAACCTGCACAAAACTTTTTTAAAAGGTATAATAAAATAAAAGAATTTAATTTTGATGCGCTGACAGTGTAAAACATTTTACACAGTTGTACAATCACATCCGTTCTTTGGAAGACCATTCACGCGATCAATGGAAAGATAGTTATTTTTGCTAACATGGCATTACGTAATTGAATGCACATGTAAACCTGCTTTACATTTATCACCAACAGTGCATCAAAATTAAATTCAAAATAAAATAATTTCCAAACAATAAAGAACCAGAGAAAAGGTATATAAGGCACATTTAGGGTCAAGGACTTGGTTCTAATTTAGCAAGGAAGAAAAGGGATACAAAGAGGTTATGACTAATTATCATCTTCACAACTAAAACACAAATATTGGACTAAGTGTCATGGCGTGACAAAACAAATAAGAACTCTAAACTATAACTGAAAAGAAATGCAGAATAAAAGAGAAATATTTTAGACCACGTTATTACAATAGAAGTTTAGAACTAACCAAGGTACATAATAACTTAGCAAATATGTACTCTGTTTTTGTTGATTTAGGCCTTTGTCTTTAACAAATTTAGCATCAAATCAATAATCACCTTTGGTGGCTTAAATGGATAGTCTGGTGGGAAGTGAATGTTCACTAGGAATACACCACCAGCATAAGGGCTGTCTGCGGGACCCATAATTGTTGCTTGCCAATGAAACATGTCATCACCAACAGGGCCTGCACAGAAACACATAACATAGACCAATCATGAAATGGCAATGATAAACTCAAAAGGTACAGCCACACAAATATCCTCATATCTCATCATGTGTCAAAAGTTAAAGTCATTTCTTCTATGATGAATCAAGGTGCTTGCCCTCTTTCAACCACATGTCCACTGCTGGTCCTTGTCACCCAACAGCCCCCTTATACTTTCCAAAACTATACTGGTATATCAAAACCATGCATGCACAAGCCAGACAAACTTAAATAATCCTCTGTTTCTCACCCATCATGACTTCAAATTCAAACAAATTTGAATTAGTTTAATAATGGCAATGCAAGTTCAATAACAGAGCATTTTAATTTCTTTTGCTAAATGCCAGAGCATAATTTTAATATCCATTGTAATACATAGATACAATGTGCATAGCTACAAAAACAACAAGCATACTACATAAGAAGAGAAAATTAAGAGAAACATGAAACCAGTGTGTAAACCAACCAGCACTGCAGGAAACAGGAGGATCCTTCTGTAGGTCCTTCAACTCCTTAGTAATGCGTTTGGAAGCCATTAAAACTATGCAAAGTTCAAGATGCCAATCCGAGGCTTATCACTCCTAAAATTTCACATAAAAAAATGATTGTTAGAGACAAGGCACCTTTATCATGACCTGCTATTCAATTTACCAAAACAGGACATAAAACAAATATCATGAAAGAATCTATTAACAGAATTATTATTTTTCCACCAAATTACCAAATTAATTAGTAAGTAGCCTTCGTCAAGAAGAATTTGCAACAGAAGATTATCATAAAACTCAATTTCATATTAAATTATATCATTTCCACAGAATCTTCCAACTTCCAAGTGCAACGATTAGGAACTTCGAACAGGACACAGTGCACAAAACACCACAAATAGCCAGGAACCAAAATAATAATAACTATAAATTCTTTAGTAACAGCTCATACAAGGTTTACGAGGGATAAAAATCTAAACCAATTATTTAATCATTCAAAGGAAAAAAAAGGTACGAATTGCTCGTTGGTTAATAAACATAAGTGGTCTTCTGATCCCTTACGAATAGCCAACACTTGAGTTTCGTGAACCCTTACAATTTCAGAAAATTATATAAGAGTTTAGGGTTTCCAAGAATTTCTCCAACGCAAAAACGCAAACGAATTTCCTTTTAACACGCATAACGTGAAACATCACAAACAAACAGAGAGTCAAGGAAAGAAAGATGATCAAGTAAAAACCAAGCAAACCCTAGAAACAAATCTAAACAAAAATAACAGGTGATGATGATGATGATACGATGAAAAGGAGTCAACTTGGGTGTCGATATGAGAAATTCAGCCGAGCAATCACGAGTTTGAGATAGAAAATTTGAAGGAAAGTTAAAAGAGAGAGAACCTTGAAATCCCTAGGTAGCTAGGGTAGGGTTTGAAAGAATTAGAGTGAAGGAGTGATTGCGTTGCGTTGCGTTGCGTTTGGGAAGGTTTGAGTGAGTGGGTTTGCTTAGAAGTTATAATTCGCACTTAAATAGCGTGTTTCTGGTTTCGCCGTTTCGCTGCTGCTTCTTCTCTTTTCTCAATTCGATTCTTTCTTCCTTTCCCATGCAGCCACGTGACCTTCCCCTTCCTATTCCATTCACTCGCATACAACAATTTTCTCTATCACTATTAATTTTAATTTACTTGCTTACGTGCTTTAAATCCATTTTTTCGTATATAATTAAAAAAATTATGTATGTAATTTAATTAAATTTTAAATACATTACTTTAAAAATTGTCTAACTGCATAAATTCAATTAAATAGTCGGTAATATATCAAAATTAAATTTATAATAAAAATAAACAATCTGATCTATGAAATTTTAAATTAATTAAGAATAAAATAATAAATATTTATTAGGATTAACTACCAATTTCGAAATCGAAAGATTTATTCGCGGGCATAAAAATTTTTAAAAAATGTTATTGACAAAACATTCTTTTAATGATTTAAAAATACAATAAAAATAATTAATTAATATTATATTTTTTACAAGTAACAAAAAGTTTTTATATTTAACAAACGACTTATTAAATTAAAAAAAATTACTTGACATAAAATTATCAAAATTAAAGAATAAAAATATCTCATTTTTCTAATAATAATTATAAAAATTGTTTCAAAATTTTATCTCCAAAGTCTATTTTTAGAATACATATTTAATATCTAGTTCTTTTTATTTGGTTTTTAAATCTTTTTGAAACTTATTTGTCGTTAACATCTTTTAAGACTTTTTTTTGTTAATTCGTTTTACAAATTTTTGGATATCATTTTGATAGTTTACTCTATTCAATAATGTCATAGTAAAAAATAAATAAATAATCAGGTAGAAATTCTATTATTAAAATATTTTAAGAGCTTAAATTTAATATATTGATAGTATAAAATATTTTTCACAATCTTTTAATTAGGACAAGTTACATAAATAAATCAAATTGGTTTTAAATTTACGCAATTACAACTTTTTGAAACAGGTTATATCTTTGTCCTGTTTTAATTCTATGTAAACCGTTACAAAATATATATAGCGATTTATAATTGCATGTAATCCACTAAAGGGTAGCGCGGATTACATTGAAATCGTGCCATACAAAAATCATTAGAGAATGTCGCGGTTTTTGAAGGAATTCTACAATACATAAACCACTATAGGATTTGTGAAGAAATGGCAGCTATCCTAATCTACTAGAAGGTACTGCGGTTTACATGTAGCTTGGTTATAAAACCACGATAGCCAGCAGCAGGTTCTTCAATTGGTAGAGAGATAAAATATTTAGTTTGAGAGAGAAAGTTGTGACTTAAGAGAGGGAGGAGGAGGCTGGGAGAGAATTTTGAAAATTTGGTGAGACCATATTCAAGTGGGACCATGGCGGATGAAAATCATTTGTACCGACTCAATAGTGTTTTTCACATTGTCGGAGGTATCAATGAAGAGATTAGTTTGTTTTCTTTTAACTATAAGAGTTGTAGCTCTTTAAATATATAAGTGGAATTAAATATTTTTTATTACGTAACATTTTTGGAGTTTTTGTGTATTTAAAAGATTGGATAGATAACACACATTCGTGTATGTGAACTTTGATTAGAATTTTTTTATCAGTAATTTATTGATTAGGATTTAATATATTAAAATTTCTATGTTTTTTATTCTCACTTTTAAAAAATTAGTTAGATAATAGCTATGTAATTTTTGCACTGTCTTAGGATATTTTTAATAATAATTTATGGTTTAGCCTTGTATATATTAAAATTTAATTAGGGTGTGGTTATTTTTATCACATGATGCACCCAAGTAGATGTATTTATAACGTTCGGAGGCAATAGAATATGCCTCTACATGAAAAAATCATATCTTATTTAGAAAAAGTTGGTTTGTATCACTTGCCTAAACTGAACATTCATTGGTTTTGGTTGAATAGGTATATGGTGAGCACATTTATTGAGAAGTGGCGTACTAAGATATACACGTTTCACATGTCGTTTGGAGAGTGCACCATTACACTGCAGGATGTTGCATATCAGTTGGGTTGTTTGTTGATGGGAAGACTGTTAGTGGATGTCTCACTGACTTCGAACACTTTATGGAGGATGGCAGACCAACTTGAAAGTGGTTGCCAGAGTTATTCAGTGAGCTACCTCCGCCGACTAAGGTCAAATAGATGACAGTCCAATTCACATGGTTTCATACTTCCATGATAGGTTTAGGGTGCTACCAGCCGATGTAAATGATGATACTGTTCACATATTCGCACTGCGTACATCATGATGCTGCTATCCACCCAACTGGAGGTTCAATCAATGGACTAGAAGGTGCAACTACAGACATCGAGGTAGAAGCACCCCCAACACAATTGACTGCGGATTCAGAGCTAATGCCCCAGAACTGTTGATATTATCTTTCAACTTGGCATACAACTCGTGTATTCTCACTTCTAGAAAACTTCGCCGACAATGAAACAAAACCTACATATCTTCATTGGACCATATCACAAATGTATCACACTTCACACCAGTTGACACAATAGCAATAATGATCTTATAAAACAACTTCTTCGCCCACTTGATTCCACACACCCCAAACTTTTGTAATATACTGATTTTTATCTTTGACAAGGTATTCAATGATCGAATAAAGACACTCAGTAATTCTCTATCGGTAAACTTAACATCGTGCTTTTTGTTTTTTTGAATTTTTTCAAAGCAATGCACTAGAACTAAAAAACTCTCATCATTATCTATTGTAAAAATGACATTTGTGAAAATGATACTCTACTTTTTCACAATTGCCTTCCACTGGTATATATAGAGAATTCACGTATACATAATTCTTTACAGAATAAAGATGTAACCTATTTTAGAAAGTTACAATTGTGTAATTTGAGTCCAATTTAATTTATTTATGTAACTTGCCCATTTAATTATATTCGTTATTTTAAATGACTATTCATGCAATCAATAAAAATATAAATATTTTATAAAATTATTTATATTAACAATATATCAAAATTAAATTTATATTTTAATATCAATAATTTGACAATTAAGGCAATATTATCTACTCCCCTTATCAAGGTTTAAATTTTTATTTCAAATAATAAGTATCTTTAAAAATAGGTTAACAAAGAAACAAGAATCAAATTTTAAATGGAGAGAAAACCTAATAGTAAATAAACTCATATTAGTTAAGTAACACTCTTGTTTAAACTTAACATTTAAAGAGTAAAGTATATTTTTTGTCTTTAGAATTTATCAAAAATTTTAAAAATATGTCTAAGTTTTTTTGTTTTATTTTTGTCTCAAATTTTTTTTATTTACATCAAATATATCCTTAACAATTAAATTTTTTAAAAATTTAGAATTAATCTAGCAATAATATATGATAACTATCTTTAATTTATTTGTATTAATGATTGTTCTTGTAAAATTATTTTTAAATTGGTCCTAACTTTTTTAAGAAATAATTAACTGTCAGGAGTATATTTGATATAAATAAAAAATTTTTGAAATAAAATAAAATTTAAGAATATTTTTAAAATTTTTAACAAATTTTAAAGACCAAAAATAAACTTTATCCAAATTTAAAACTACCTAACTCTCTGAAAAACTAGAATTGCTCTATTATTAAGAAAATAGATATGTGCTATTTGTTAACATGTAAATAGAAGAAGGTCAACAAAAGATTTTCTCGTACAGCTATATTTCTCGATCTTTTTATTCTTTCACAAAACTCTGTGTGCAAGCAGACAATAGACAACAACATCGAAAGACTTCCAAAGAAAGAATAAATAGGATAATAGAAGGCAACACTTTTAATAAGTTGGAGTTCTATATGTGCTTCATTTTATAAACGTGTCTCTTAACTTCTCATATTGTCATGTTTTAGAACTCCATATATGTGCTATATGGAGGAAAATCGAGAGGCTCTCCTATTCTTTTGATAACAGAATATGACTTACAAACTTTTGGTATTGAGCTCAAACTGAAGAGAATAAATTTAACGAAAATCATATTTTTATACTGAGAATTTTTATTCCAAAAGTTTGTAAGTCACATTTTTTTATCAAAAGATTCGATTATTTTGTTTTTGAAATCATTTTATTTTTTCCTCAATATTATCATCTTCATTGTCAACCAACATAGTTTTTCCCCAACCCACCACCACCACTGCCATCCCTCTCAACCCTTTCCATTTTATCACCCACTGCGGCAGCCCAAGTCGTCCTTCACCAGATGCAACTTCAAGCTTTTCTCAATAACTTTACCACCACCTCCTCCACCTCAAACTCTATCATCATACCCTCCATCTTTGTCACAGTTGTCGCAATAACCACAATACTAAACTTCTTTCACTAAGATTTGAATTTGACTCATCTGAAGCACAATGTAAGGTACGAGAAGCTTTCGGATCCCCTGAGCTCGGCGGATTATAAGCTAGCGATAGTCTATTATTGCCCCGCCGTGGTCTTCTACTTTAATTTGTCTGTCTTTGCTTTATTATGCTTTTTTCCATCGTGGCTTTGCAACTTTTTTACTTCTCTTATTAGGTTGATAGGTTTTTTCTTTAAATTTATCATTTTGATTCAGGAACTTAGGACTTTAATCCTTGTTCCATATTCCTAATTTCTTTTAACGCTACTTGTATCCAAAGGAGGTATTTAAAATTTACAGTTTCAATATATTTCTCTCGTTTAATTTTCAATTTTTAATTGGTCGGTAGTGTTGGTTATGTTGGCAATATTAGTGATAGTTATAGTGGTGGTGATTTGATAACGTTAAAGAAGATTAATATGATGGTAATGTGGTTATGACAGTAACAAATTTAGGAAAAAAAGAGAAAAGTCAAAGAAAAAGATGATGATAACGGTGAAATGGTTTAAGGGTGAGAGAAAAGTTATGGGAGTAAGAATGACAAAAAAAATCCATACCCTTGAGAATTACCCACGATGGGAAGGTTAATAGAAACCCGCAAAATTTTCACGGGGACTACAACCTGCCCCCACGAATAAATAGGGACGAGTCGGAAATTGAGGTACCTGTCCTATGAGGACTCGTGAAAAAAAATTACTCAAATGTCCTTATATATATATATATATATATATATATATATATATATATATATATATATATATATATATATATATATATAAAAGTTGTGTAAGTAGACCTAATTCATTTTATTTCAATTTATATGTTAAAAAAATTTATGTATGTTATTATGTTAAATTTGTGTTTGATTTGATCTATTTGATTGAATTGTATAGGATTTTATTATGGTTGTATTAATTTTAAAAAAAAAATAAAACTTAATAGAAAAACAACCAAATCTACCTATAAAAAATATAAATGTTGACAAAACTACCCATGTAAGATTAAAATAGACTTTCTACCCACGAAAGATTGGATCCATTTGCCAAAACTACCCAAACGTCAAATGCTCCTCAACAATGTTAGCTGAGAGTCCAACATGGCCCGTTTAGTGTTGAGGTGACATTTTATTTTTGGTTTTCATTTATTTAAATTATATATAACAAGGGTATAATAAAGAAATCAGAAAGTTGGGGCTTACGGTTATATTCTCCTTCAGATGAACCATTGTTATTTTTTCCCAAATTAAACTTTTTTTCCAAATTAAAAATCCTAACATGTCTAGGCGTAGCAAAGGTAACCATTGTTCTTCGGGTGGTAGCTTCAATGGAGATGGGGCTTTGTCTTCCATGAGCAATCAAGAGAAAAATCTTTGTGGGAGATGTTTTTGTGGATAGAGTGTGGTGCTACTGTAATCTGGAACATTGACAAATCTTGGGAGATGGTTCGTTCGTTGACTCCTATGAAAGGTAAGACATTTTATTTCCAAGTTATTTTACGAGAAAACCTATTTGAAGGCTATTTTACTGTTCTCTCTTTTGATGCAGACAATAGAATGCACGTATTTTGTATAAAGAACTAGGTGTTTATTAGGACTATTTTTGTTGTTTATTGATGTATTTAGGGTGCAATTTGTTGATAAAGAATTAGATGTATATTTATGAATATATTGACAAACATTTTGTAATAGAAAAACTTTTTGCATCATTATTTATCTTTTATTTTGGGTGAATTTATAGACAATTTATAGCAACAAACTTTTTTATATCACACATTTGTGTTAAAGAAGTTATACATTTTCTTGATAGATGTTTTTTTTTTACAATTTTAACCATAAATATTTTAAAATTTTTGAAAAGTAGCCTAAGAGGAGAAGGATGTGGTGAGTTTGGATTAAGAAGAGATGACTGGGAAGAAAGAGGCCTTCTAACGTTTCTTTTATGATACTTTTTTTCTATAGTTGGTAGTCCTAATAACAGATGAAGTTAGTGGCCTAGATGGTGGAGATATAATTGGAGTTGACACTAGTTTTAAGTTATTCACAGTGACCTGCTAAAAAAATGTCAACATTTAAGAAGTCATATTTTAAAATAATTAAACTATTTATTGGTTGCTTAGTTATTGAATTACTAAAATATTTACCTCATTTGCTGCTCAGTGTTTGCTTCCTCTAATGTCTTTTTCCAATGCATCTCTTGCTCCTTTCTGCAACATGCTCTGTTGTTTTTGTAGCTTGGCCTTGTCTAGATGTTGCTGCATCTCCCATTGCTATTGCCTCATTTTTTCTATCACATTTCTTACTATTATGTCTAGTATGAATAAAAATAAAATGACAAATTACCAATTCTAACACATCTACATATATAAATGTGACGACTTGATGGAACAACTATGAATACATTATACCTTGAAACAGTATTTGCAAGTGATAGGACCATATATTTCTTTGTTCTCTGGGGATCAGGGTATATTCTAGGACCATCCCTACCAGTATCTCATTTTTTGGTAGGTCTTTCAATTGGTTTCCTATAAATCTGAGGCAGTATGGGTGTGTATTCTCCTGTTTTCCAGTATTTTTGGCTTGGTATAGGTGGAACAGTTCATTAATACGCTGCGCTATATGCTTCCATTGTCAGCCAGTTGTGTGCATACGCTTCAGTCCTCTTATTTTGGTATGCAATGACAATACACACATGCTTACATGGTAGGCTAGTTAGCTGCCATATTTTGTAGCTACAAGTTTTCTTGCCCAAATCAACACTGACCTTCATCAGTAACTTCAAACAGGTTTCATTCGTTATCTCCGAAAGGAAATGGCCTCCAATAATTTCTTTTTCTCTTTCCAGTCTACTCTGCTGAACTGGTGTAAGTCTACCCACATAACCCACTAACGCCTTTTTGTTTCTTGCTAAAATTCTCATTACATAACCCCTAACCTCCTCCAACATTGTGATAATTGACTTTTCCCTCATCTTCTTTATATTTTCATTGAAAGTTTTGCAATTTTTATTCGTCAAGTTGTCCACTTTAGGGTACTCACTAAAGTGAGATTTGGACCATTGTTGAGGGCTAATCTTATTCGAATACTCTCAACTCTGTGATTTAGCCGTTTAAGTCTATCCATTCCAGCTGTGAACGCTTGAGGAGTAGTAAATTTGGCACAAGCCCACATTGCTGCTTCCATTTCCTTATCCTTCCATTGCTTCCTAAAATTCTCCCATATATACATGGCACAATATCTGTGATGAGCATTAGGCATGATATCTCGCACGGCTGGAATAAGACCCTGACACACAAACATAATTAATAATATAGCAAGTAGAATGAAGGAAAGCCTATCATAACAAATAAATAAATAACAGCAAATATGAATTAATGACGACAAAATAAACAACACACACAACTAAATTGTCTACTTACCTTTTGCATATCTGACATTAAGTTGAATCTGTTAACTCTATTATCACCAAGATCATCTTGCAGGAGCTCCAAAAACCACTACCATCTGTCCTTATTTTCGGACTTCACAATTGCATAAGCTATGGAAAAAATACGATTATTAGCGTCTTTGCCAATCATAGTAAGAAGCTGCCCCCATAATAACCTCTCAAAAAAGTTTCATCTAGCCCAATAAAAAGTCTGCATCCCTCTAAAAAAAAATCCCTTTTACATGCGTCCAAACAAACATAAATCCTCTTGAAAATAAAACTTTGTAAATCAGCCATATGAGTAGTATGTATCTTAACTGTTGATCATGGATTAGTTCTCAACATCTCATTGGCATAATTGCACAGCCTTGCATATTGACAACCTTTGAACCCTCAATTTGCTCCCTTGCCTTAGCCTTTAACCTATAGACCTTTCTCTCATTGACAAGGACATCATATTCTTTCCTAAAGAAGTTTTTTGTCTTTTTAACAGTCATCTCAGGTTGATTCCAAAGTTTTTCCTCCAATTAATCTACCATCCACTTCCCATCAGCAGTTTGCAGTGCATATTTCTCTTGCAAATGTGCTCATTTATGAAAGTCTTCACTTGATAACTTGCTGAAAAACTTCTTTTAGCACAATATATTTGCCACAGACAATTTTCATCATCACATATGTCCTTGCATCCCTCCGAATATATCATTTGAAAGAAAATGTTTCTCTCTAGATTTATGTTGAACTTTCGCACTTTTTTTAACTGTGTGAGTGTCTCAAACTCCATTTTTAACTCCAAGCGAATCTGTCTAACAGGGACATCTACATTGCCCTGGGAAAACACCGAAACTTCACCATCAGATTCACTTGCAAGGCTTTGCAAGTCGTCAAACTCGTAAGAATGGTTCTCCACATCCTCATCTGGGTAGTATTCCTGATCAACCAGAATAAAAATTGATGGAGGTCGTGACAGATCAGCATTCGATACAAAGGCTTGGCCAATGGGGACTTTTTTCCTAACTTTCTTACTTTCAAACACATCTTCTTCATTGCTATTGCTTTGGTCTTCCAGAGTATTGACAGTCACAGACGGTAGTATAGGTTGTGCCATAGTTTCTAACTATAAGAAATGATCAATGTGGAGAACTGGTACATATTGAGTGAGGTATTCACCTGATGGAACCTCCCTAGAGGTCAGATTTATAGTAGATCTAGATGAGTTGTGGTTGGGACCTTGGGGTAATGTAGTACTAGAACCCAAACTGTGAAATTCAGTAGAGTTGGAAGCTTTTGAATTAGTTTTTGGTGCAGCAGATTCTACAGACTTTGGCTGCTGAGGTGGGTTTAGATTAGTACGTTCATGTGGTTGGGAAGGTATTTATGGAGGTTGGAAAACGATATTAGCCATCTGAGGGTTTCTCATAAGGTTCTCAACATGTTGGTTGTTGGTTTCAGAATTGGGAGCAAGGCCAACTGAACTTGGGCTATGTTTATTTTGGGCCTTGTCAACTTCTTGAGCCTGATCCTCTTTATCAACATCTTCTACAATAACTGGCTCACTAACTGGGTGTTCTGTATATAATTCAATTCTGCTATCATTCTTCACAATAGCTTTATACATCTTTACAATATCCAAATCAAACGTCAAAATTCTCAACCCATCATCCATATCCGTCCCAGACTGTAGCCAATAAAAGTCATATATCAAAGGATAACCTATGTCCTTAAGTAGGTCATTAATGAAAAACCGATTAAGTGTATCTACATTTACTCTCTGCACTTTAGTAGTTTCACCGTCTACATATGACAACTTTCTATCTGATCCCCTTTGAAGTCTTCTTTTATGGTGAGTTACTAATTGATATGTATTGTGGTGACCATTTCTGTAGAAACAACAATAAAAAATAAAACCCCAACATCAGAAATTTTATGGAACTACACGGCTAAAGCACAAATTTTAAGTTTTAAAACGTCACATCATTACTAATATTAGTGCAGAAGAATATCCATATAAGAACCACAAATAATTATATATATTTAATCAGTGCATTCATCTTATATACTTTATATTCTCAGTCTATTATCCATTGATAATATATAAGGAAAGTTAGTGATTAGTACAATGATGTTATCCATTGATCATATGTGATTACTCCATCAATGTAGTATTTCAATTATCCCATTGAGCAAATAGGCATGTCAACGGGTACTCATGGGAGCGGGGACATGCCCTCCCCCGACCCCACGCCTCCATATTCAGTCTTTGTCCCTGTCCCGTCCCCGCGATGGGTAACGGGGATTCCCTATCCGCCAGAGACTGAAGACTCCAGGATATTTGCGGATTTTTATAAAATTAAAAAATTGAAAAAAAAATTCTCAGAACCAGATATACATAATCACATAAATAACAAAAAAATCTCAAAACCAGATAGAATATACTCATAGAAAATGTAGAAATCACAAAATTTCATAAATATAATTACATAAATAACAAAAAATCTCAGAAATATAATCAAAGATAATATTAGAAATCACGAATCTCATAAATATAATCACATTAATAACAAAAAATCTCATAAATATAATGAAATTAATAACAAGAACTCGCATCAAATCACAAAATCTCATAATCAGAGGCACATAATCACATTAAAGTAAACAAAAATTAAAAAAAGTCCAAACCCTGACTTACCGAGAAGAGGCTCTTGACGGCAAGGCGCTCTAGATGGCGGCGAGGAAGCTCTGGATGCGAGGGGACTCTGGCGGCGAGGAGGACGAAGACGGCGACGCTTCTTCCTCAGTTGGGTCAGGTGGTGATGCTGGTCAGATAGGAGGTGGTGGACGACTAGGCAGTAGTCACTGGTGAGAAGATGGGGTAAGGGTTTGTTCGTTGTTGAAGGTTGAGCCTTAAGAGGCACTGAGAAGAGAGAACTGAGGGAGGAGGGAGCGCCAAGGGATTAGGGTTCTTCAACAGGGCCTTCAACAATTCATTATATATATGGTAGGGACATTTGAGTAATATTACATATACGAGAAATAAACGGGTCTCTACGGGGCGGGGATAAGGCGGGGACCTCTATCCCCGCCCCGCCCTTGCCTTCGCCCCGTGTAATAAACGGGTCCTTCCCACCCCACAAGTGAAAATTGTCCCCTATATCCAGTCCCTAGTTGGTAAATTCCCGCGGGTACCCGCCCCACCGGGGAGTTTTGCCAGCACCAGAGCAAATAAAGCTAGGTTGAAGTTGAAACTGAAATCAATTAGTAATTAATAAATACTTAATAACTTGAGTATAAGAATTCTCTACGATTCTTTCCTTTTGTAAGTTTCATTTGATATGAGATTTTTAAGGTTATGTTGATACTTTAGAAGAGTAAGCTCAACGCATTCTGAAATCAGTTATTGGTAGAATTTTCATAAGCTTTAAGCTATTAGTTTTATGAACAAATAAATTTTGAATCAAATTTCAGAATACATAGATTAATCTCTCAAAGTGACGTATAAAAGAATGGAAATAGGGTTTACTTGATCTTGAAGTTTGGTCTTCAAAAGAAATTCTTTTTTTTTCTTATCTTGTTTAATTATAGTATTATTAACCAAAAATAATTATGTTGGAGCTGATATATCTTTAATAACTATGAAAAATGATATGCTGATTATATGAAAAGAAATGCTAATAATAGTATGATCATCAAGAGGTGCTAAAATAAACCCTATTATCACAACTTAAAATAGAGTAAGAAAATAACACCAACTCATCTTCAAAGTCCCAATTTAAAGGTTATTAATCAAGCATAACAATGCATAAACAAAGCCCTAACATAATAAAAATAGTGCAAAAAAATCCATACTCAAACACCAAAAATCAATGAACCATAAATAATTAATGGAAGAAGTTTATGAACGAATACATAATCAGTAGTGTTGCTTATTTCTCTATGGCTGAACCCGTAGCAAGCAACCAAAATAGTTTAGGGGATGGCGACCTGCAGTAGCGAGTGGAGGGAAAATGTTGATTGCAGCGAGGCATCGGCAGTTTAGTGCCTCACAACGGCAAATATGTTATTCCGTGATTCCCAAAAAGGTTATAACGTATGATGGTTTATGAGGCTAGGAGGGGAAAGGAAATGGTCATTAGTGCGAACTAAACCCCGCTTTCTAAATTCTCTATTATACCCCCTTGTTGTATACGTGTTAAATAAAGAGTAATACTCCAAATAGGTCCCCAAAGAATTCACGATCGGACAGATTTGTCTCCAACAAAATTTAACTAAGATTTTGACCCGGTCAAGACTAACGGTAACGTTCGACGTGGAGGTTAACGGGATGATGTGTCCGGTTAACTGCGACGTGTCACCTGCAGGATAATTTGGTCCCCATCTAAGCTGGACAAAATAATGTCGTATTGGATTCTAGGACGAAATGACATCATTTTGTGGAGGACAAATTCATCCCCACCAGGGCAGAGTAATGAAACGACATTGTTTTAATGTGGGGGACCAATTTAAAATTATGTTGTCATCTTCAACCCTTCCAGCTTTGTGTGGTGAGAGATGTGCAGTTGATCATGGCTAGTGGAGGCACAACGTCAGTTACAAGTCAAAGACAAGGTGGAAGAAGTATTAGTGATGAGTTGACAGCGCGACGACTGGATTCGCGAGGGGCTGACTGAGAAAAGAAGAACACCCTAAGTGCAAGTGCAGACATATGCTGTAATATGCAGGTCTCGAACACTAGAGAACCTGAATAGGTTGTTCTTTGGATGTCCTCACTTCAAGGTACTCCAGAGTCATTTTGTTGTGGTATAGTTGTGATAATTGTCGTGTGACTATAGAGTTGATTGTCATTTTTATTATGCTCGTTAAAGGGAAAGCAAAGTTATTGTGATTTTTTTGCATGGTTTGATGAGATATTTGGGTATGCTAGTGTAGTCGACGGGCATAGATTGGCTTCTATCGACACTTGTGCAGGTGAATAATGTGTTGTAAGTTTGAAGGATGGCTTGGAGGAGAGAGTGAAGCAGTTGGAGGCTCTGTTGTTGAAGACGAATGAGGATAGCCAATTTGTGAAGAAACATATTGTTTTTTCTTTGTTTTTGGGGTGTAATAATTGGTGCATTGTTAGTTGTGTTTGTGTTTTGTATCTATGTCGTGGTTGTTTAGGCAAGCTTTATTCTATGTTGAATATCAAATTATTGGATTGAAATGTGTCATTATATTTAGTTGGATATGAATGAAGTCAATTGTGATGAAATAGTATAAAAGAAACACATTGATTTTGGTTTGTTTTATCCATGTATCAAAATGGTAATATAACTAAGAACCAAAACATTTTAACCACAAAAGTAGCTAAATTCAGAAGCAACATAAACCAAATCAAACAGAAAAATGTTTATTTCCTTCAACATAAACTAAAAAACACATTGATTTTGGTCTATTTCATCCATTCATCAAAATGGTAACATAACTGAGAACACAAACATGTTAACCACATAAGTAGTTAAGTTCAGTAGCAACATAAACCAAATCAAACAAAAGAAGGTTCACTTCCTTCAACAAAAACTAAACCAAACCAATCCAAACAATAGAAGGTCTAATTCCTCCAACATAACAAAATATTTTGTGTCATAACTAAGACAACAAGTTTCACACTAATTTTCAGAAGCATCATTTCTTCAAAGACCAACTCAATCCTGGTGTTGGAATGAATTTGAACAATCTAGATGTTGTACCACTGGTTGCAGCTATCATTATCTCAGCACCAACACTCTCCGGAGCCTTGGCCCTGATTACTATTTCATTTGGACATCTAAAAAGTTGCTGAGCCTGGAAATTACAAAATGGGATAAGTATTGTTTTGGTCCCTAAAGTTTAGGATTGAAATCGAAATCGTCCCTCACGTAATTTTTTTATTTAGAATCATCATAAACATTTTATTTCGTATTAAAATCGTCCTTTTAATTTTTTATGGACAAAAATACCCTCCACCACCACCAGCACCTTTACCACCACCATCAGCATCCTTACCACCACCAAATACACCAAATCAGATTAAACAACATCAAATTCAACAACAAAATCAACACACAACAACAATGAAATTAGAAAATAACAAATCAAAATTAGAATTAGAAGCAAAGACAGAAGCAGAAGCAGAAGAAGACATAGAAGTCAAAGAAGCATAAGCAGAAGCTCAAGCAGAAGCAGAAATGAGAGGGGGAAGAAGGGGTGACGGCGAGCCAGTGACCAAGGGGGAGGAGTCGCCTCAGTCACACGCGTCGCCGTTGCCACCGTGTCGCACCCAGGGGAGAGGGAGAGAGGGACGCGAGCCAGTGTCCAAGGAGAGTAGTTACACGTGAGGGATGATTTCAATTCCGACCTTAAACTTTAGGGACCAAAACAATACTTATCCCTTACAAAATTATTATGACCATGCTTCATACAATTTCAGCATACACATTAAGCCATTTACAAGGGGCATACCTTGGGATTGCTTGAGACATTTCTTGTGACATGTGAGGGAGAATTTTCAACGTGAGTATCATGAGAGGGAGGATTAGGATTTTGAATGCTACCAAGTCCAGATACATCAGCCTATGTTTCCAATATTAACAAACATGGGCAATAAATATACTTAAGTGTAATATCACAAATTATCGGTCAAATAGGTCTCCTAAAATTAACTTATCAGGTAAATAAGTCCCTATAGAAGCACATTCATGATGCAGATAGGTCCCCTCGAAGAGGGTGAATTGTCTACGTACAAATATTTTGTACATCAATATAGAGCAGAATACACTATATGCAATTCATGATACCTGAGATGAGGGGCCGATTGAGAAATAGGAATCTCATGTTGTGTCTAAGACTGCTTTGCCTTTCTTTAACCCTTTGAAGATGATCTTTGCTTCGGTGCTCCCTTACACGCTTTGGAATTGTGTCCAATTTTCCCACACTTGGCACATGTTACCCTGAATCTCTTCTTGACCTTTGTTCCATCAGGTCCATCTTCCACTGCGTCGTGTCTCCTTTATTTCACAGGACGACCAATTGGCTGCTTAATCTTGGGGATATGGAACTAACTTGTCCGAATTTCTCCCAATACTCCTCACTGTTGGCAGGGCTTGTGGAGTGAGCATAGGTAGCTCTGAATGCATCCATCGTCAGCGATTGATGGATATACCCCTCTAGTCTATCTCCTCGTCTTGCTATTACAGCTATTGCATGCACACATTTGTAACCAAATTATAAAGAACATATATCATAAACATATACCAATTAAGTTACGAGGATTATATCAGGAACAATATATAAATTATCCTTCAACTATTGAGTAAATTCCACACAATACTAGATAAAAATTTAACCAAAGACATTATATCTATAAGTTGCCACATGTTACAAGTACATGTGTTGTTTTCTAAATGCACTCCCACTTTCTTCATATGATATTGTACCTCAAAAATGTGTCTCACATCATCACTAGTTCACTGAGCAGTCCAGTACTTACATTTCTTCATGATGTTCTCAATCATCAACTGGACATCTCTCACCACACAAAGTTGCAAGGGTTGAAGATGACAACCTAATTTTAAATTGGTCACCCACATTAAAACGGCGCCGTTTCGTTGCTCTGCCCTGGTGGGGGCGAATTTGTCTTCCACGAAATGATGTCGTTTTGCCCCAAGATCCAATACGACATTGTTTTGTCCAACTTAGATGGGGACCAAATTGTCCTGGAGGTGACACGTCGCAGTTAACCGGACACATCATCCTGTTAACCTCCACGTCGGACGTCACTGTTAGTCCTAACTGGGTCAAACTAACAAGAGGACGTATCTGGTGTATAAACTATAAACCTCATGGTCAAAATCTTAGTTAAATTTTGTTGGAAACAAATCTGTCCGATCGTGAATTCCTTGGGGACCTATTTGGGGTAGTACTCATAAATAAATTAAAAACAAAAATAAATTATCACCCCAACACTAGACGTGCCACGTCAGACTCTCAGCTAACGTCGTTGAGGAGCATTTGACGTCTTGGTAGTTTTGACAAACAGATTCAATCTTTTGGGAGTAGAAAGTTTGTTTTGATCTTACATGAATTTGTCAGCATTCATATTTTTCATGGGTAGATTTGATTGTTTTTCTGACTTAATAATATCCATGAATACCCGTGGTATCTGCCTCTCCCAAAAAGAAAAATAAATTGAGATTCATGATGGAGATGGAACAGGGACGAGGAGCATTTTACTAAACGGAGAAGGGAACGAAAAAGGAATTACCGCCCCCATAAATACCCATTGTCATCCCTATATATGACTGTGGGAGTGATAGTGTTGAATTTAAAAAATTCAAGTAATTTTTTAATAGAGTCAATTAAAATTCAACGTTTAGTTATTTTTGTCAAACGATTTTTATTTTTTATGGGCATAAAATTAATTATTTTTTTATGGGTAATTTTATGAGCATCCACAATTTTTATGAGTATAAATAATTATTTTTTTTACTATAATAATTGACAATTTTAAAAAAATAAAATTATACATCAAATATTTTCTCAAATTTGATTATATAATATTAGTAGTTTACTATACTAAATATTTATTAATTTATTTTTTAAAATTAATTATGTATAATAATAACAAATGTAAAATTTATTAAAATAGTAAATCTGTTATATTTTTAAATGAAGACTTTAAATTCAAATTTTAAAAATAGAAAAATATAATTTTTCAAATGATTAAATAATATATATTATAAATGATGGTATTCATAGAAAAATTAAAAACTCAAAGTGATAATAATTTTATGAAAATAAATATTAACAGTTATATTTTAATAATATATCACTTTTCTCCCTCAAATATACAATATGAAAAAATCATATTACAAAAATATTATAAAAAAGAAAAGTATTAATATCTTTAATCCATTATAATAATTTTATTTTTATTTTTAAGAGAAAATAAAAAATAGGTTGTTGATTTTTTATCCGTAAATATTTAAATTCTAAAAAATATGAAAATATATTTAGCGGTCTGTTTAATTTTGCGTTGAGAAAGAAAGAAGTGCATTTAAGTCTCATTTTTATGTTTGACAACGTAAGAGTAATTTCTATCATTCAATCCACTTTTACCAAAAGTTATAAATTATAGTTTTGCGTTTACTTTTTTACATTGGGCTAAAATTTATTTTTTATATACCAATTATGTCCTTCATTATTTATATGTTATTTTTTATAATTTTTTTTCAATACTCTCTTATGTATATTATTATTTTTTTATAAAACTTCTATTATTTTTTGTTTATATAAATTTTTTTATCATTATTATTATTATTTTTTTATATGAAATATTTTTTTACTTTGTTGTATGATTCTATTAATCCTATTAGAGTATTGAAAAGCGCTGAGAATACTAAAAGAATATTAAAATTTATTTAAATATTTAAAATAATTATTTAAATTCATATCATTTTTGTAATTTTTTATCTAAAAATAATTTTAAATAATATAATTCAAATAATATTTAGTTTACTATAATTTATTTTGAATAAAAATTACCAAACATAAATTACTTTAAATAAATTATATACAAATCTCTATTTACAATCCAAACACATACTAAGTTGCTGATGTTTTTAAAATTTGAATATATTAACCTCTCTTGTTTATTTGGGTCTATTAGACCTAATAAAAAAATTAAATATAATTCTAATTATACTGACCTAATTAATATAGATATACACATAAAAAAATTTAAAATAAAATAAAATAAACCTAAAAATTGATGTGTTAAAATTAATTTTTTTTTCTACTTTTAAAGAAAAAACCTAAAATACCAACATTTTTATTAAAATTTGACTAATACTTAATTAATAAAAAAATAAATAATCTCGCACTATTAAATATAATCTCATATTATTAAAGATATTAATAAATAATAATAATAACTAATTGGAAAATAGCTACAAATTACACGGTCTGGTGGCCCTACACTCCTCATTTTTTAATTGAGGATGAATCTACATAATCGGCACCGAATGTTATTTCCACCACCTGCTTTGGTTGTTTCCGTCTTCCGTGAGCTTTTGAGAGAATGGGAGACCGCAGAAAAAAGCACCGTCGTCTACACGACTCCCCCACCTCTTCATCCCAATCTGAATCCGACACTGAATCCGACTCCCAATCTGAATCTGAATCCGACTCCGATCGCCCTTCCAGGCGCCGCGACCGAAGCCGCCGCGAAAAGGACCGCCGCAGGCGGAAGGAGAAGGAGGACGAGGAGCGCAGGAGGAGAAGGAAGAAGAAGGAGAAGAAGAGGAGGGATAGAGACATGAAATCCAGGAAAAGTAACAAGAGGCTCCGTGATTCTGATGCTTCTGAATCTTCGGATGAGGATGAAGAGAGGTCACCTAGGGTTGAGCCTCATGCTGTGGTCCGTGAAATCATGATCGAGTTCCCCAATGTTGGCACTGATTTGAAGCAGGTATGCATTGAATATTGAAATTGCCATCACTGTTGAGTGTTGTTGTTCTTGAGTTTCAAGTTGTTAGGGCTAGCTAAAAGGGTAAATGCCTTTTTTTGTTTGGAAGCTGAAAGGTGCAACTTTTACGATTTTCTAGAAATTTCTTTGTATGAAGCATGTAGTATAATTATTAACTGGTGCTGGAAAGGACATGTGTATGTAGAAGGTTGATTGGTGCTGTGAGGCTGTACTCTGGGAGTTTATGTTATGAACTCATTTGCACGATGCTCCTATTGTTATAAACACAACTGAGGATAATGAAAATAATGTGTAGTCCAAGGCTAGCAGAATATAGCTTTTGCTACCTCCAATTCTGTATCTACAGATTCTACTCAATGCATATATATGTTTGATTTTTAATTAGATCTCGTTGCTGTTGTAGCTCTTGCAAATGATTGATGATGGACAAGCCGTTGATATAAAGGGTATATCAGAAAAATCTCTCATGAAGCATCTGAAGAAGCTGTTCCTATCACTAAAGCTGAAGGAAAATGGAGATAGAGTTTTCTTACTTCCTTCTAAAGCTCACCCCACTTTG
Source organism: Arachis hypogaea (assembly GCF_003086295.3). Taxonomy (NCBI): domain Eukaryota; kingdom Viridiplantae; phylum Streptophyta; class Magnoliopsida; order Fabales; family Fabaceae; genus Arachis; species Arachis hypogaea. Next base: position 118,116,670 of record NC_092044.1, on the reverse strand, counting down.
GATGTTGTTGGCCCTATAATTCACTCTTTTATGGATCCTATGAAGGAGCAAGCTGATGCTTCTGCAGCGATACCTGAAACAAGTTCAGTTCCAGTAGATGCAGGGAGTGAGCAGGTGGCAAATGAGCACATAACAGGAAATCCAGATGATAATTCTCCTGGTCCTAGAAAAAGGTGATCAGTCTTTTTGTCAATCTCTTATCACTTGTCTTTTGTAATTTTGTCCTAATTATTTATTGCTTCCTTTGTTTTACAGGATGATTGGCCCTGCAATGCCATCTGCTGAGTTACTTGCTGCTGCCGCCAAATTAACAGAAGCACAGACGGAGCTTAAGTACGGGATCAATTATGTTTATATTGATAATTTTTCCTGATCCAGTTGTGTCAATTCACATCATATGATACTTCATGATATTTTCAAACTAATGTCTACAGTGAAGCTGAGTTGGACGACAATACTGAACTATTTGTGGGACCTCCACCACCTGCTATGGTTTCTGAAGCAGAATCAGCTAATGAAGCAGAGCGTTTTGAAGAGGTATTTAATCCCAGTTGTCATGATCAGGATGTTGTTATTTCTTAAAACATTTAAATAAAGGGCCCTGGATTTGATGATTGGCGTGCGGTATTCCTATTTTAAGATGACTTTACTATCGGTAACCAATGCTTTCAATTTTCTTATTTCATCATTATTCTATAGCTTTCTTCAGCTAAAGGAAATTATTCTAACCATTCAGATTACTGTAGTGACAGCTTTCATCAATTTATAAGATTTATGCTCATATATTAGTGGCAAAAATTAAAATTTGGACACTAATTGACTTTAGAGGTCTAAGTTGTCATCTATTTATTTCTCAGGTCACCAGGATCATGGAAGTTGAGGCTGACAGCCCATATGATGTTCTAGGAGTTAACCATAATATGTCTAGTGATAACATAAAGAAAAGGTATGATAATATTTATAACCTATGATAGTCATTTTGTTTGACAAAGAATTTTCATAAAAACATATTCCGTTTTTGTTGTCCACATAGCATGCTTAATTAGCAAATTGCCAAATTATATTGGCCTGAATGATTATCCAGTTTTTTGCTGCTTATTGCCGCAAGGAAAGTTTTAAAATCTTGCGCAAGTCTTTGTAAAATTTTATAGTTTATGCAACAATAACTCTTTATCCCACTAGGAGGACCAACTACGTAGATAAAGCGATATCTTTCGATTGTCTAACTTGATCTCATTGATGTCCCTTAGGTATTGGAAGATGTCACTTTTGGTTCATCCAGATAAATGCTCTCATCCTCAAGCCCATCAAGCATTTATTAAGTTAAATAAGGCTTTCAAAGAGTTACAGGATCCAGAAAAGGTGAGTCTCTTAATCTGTTTTGAAGCATGGATTATTAAATTGTTAAGGTTGTTGTTTGTGGGATTCTCTGGTTTGTTTGTTGTGGTATGCTGACATATAATTTATTGGATACTTTTTTAAATTCTTACTTTCTCAAAATTTGCAAGTATACATTCTTTTATGTTTACATTGACAAGATTATCTTCCGTTCATTTATAGCGGAAAGCAATGGATGAGAAGATCAAGCTCAAGGAAGAACAGGAGCAGTTTAAGGTGACTAGAACTTACTTTTCTGGCCATATTAATGAATAATTTAGAATTTTTTGATAGAATAGTTTTGGATATTAATATCTTCACGTGTGAATGCAGGTTGAACTTAAAGCTATGCGTGAGGCTGCACTTTGGAGAAGAACACAAGGTGAGATTCTGCAATGTAGATGATTTCTGTTTTGTTTGTTTGGGTCTTTAGTGTCGATAATGTGCTTAATATAATAATGGAGGATATGAACTTAAGAAGTGAAAGCTGAAAGGGCCTTGTTATGTTCAGAAACTCCTTCCCTGCTATGTTAAAGTAAAAACGAAATGTTTTTCCCTCTTCTATTTATTTATATATATTTTATGTGTTGGGGGCTGAAAGAAGAGGCTAGAGCAGATGAGGGCTAAAGGTGGGGACTTCTTTTTTACATAAACAATGGAAAAATATATTTATTCTCTTTTTCTTGCCCTGAAGAAAAAAGAAAAACTACTTATTATGAAGTGAAGGAGGGAGGTCTTGCTGAACTCATGTTTTATTCTTACGTATTAACTAGAGTCATATTAGATGTTTTGATCTTTTCTTCTGTTTTTATTTTCTAAACTATAATTATATAGCTTCTTGCTTCTGAGAGACGGCAGTTCACTGCATAGTGTTAGTGTCTGAATAATTTGGCAATCAACTTTATTTCGGGTCATTTGGGATGATCTTGTTGGCATGAACTTTGGCCTTCAGCTGGTGCTAATTAAATGTTGTATGGCCTTGGAAAATTGGTCTGGCAGTTATCTTTGGTTTCAATTTAGCAATTAGTAAAATTTCCTTGTATAACTTTCAGTTTTGCTTATCTTCCTAAAGGGAGAGAGGCATGGGATAGGCCGATAGGGTGGTAGTACTTGAGAACTTTGTTATCTTATTGCTAGGAAATCTATGGCAGGTATATCAATGGAGGGCGATGATGAGCTTCTGGCACAGACAGAGGTTAAAGTGGAGCCAAAAAGAGATGAATGGATGACAACATTGCCTCCAGAGAGAAAAGTAAGTCTTGTGAATTATTTGATAAAATGTATCGTTAAATATTGAAATATTTGTGTGTGTCCTGTTGCACTATGGCTGTTTGCTTAGGGCTTGTTTGAGTGAGCTTCTAAGAAAATATATTTTTTCAAGTTATCTTTTTTCAAAAGATCTTATAGAAAAATAAAAGTAATTTTATGTTTGGATATCTCATACAAAAAGATCTTTTTATTTATCAATTATGTTTGGGTATAACCATATAAAAGTATTTTTTTGTTTATTTATTACGTGAAAAACATCTTTTTTTTTTAAAGAAAAAAGATCTTTTAAAAAAAATGTAAATTGTAGCTTCTCAAAAAAGATGTTTTTTTTAGTACTTTTACGTTTACTACTAGAAATTTACCAAACACGCTAAAAAAAATTTCATTGAAAAAGATCCCTTTTTTTTTTATCAACGTCCAAACAAGCACTTAACCTCCTAATGCAAGTGTGCTTGAGCTTGTTGTAAACTTCATTTACAGAGTTAAGCATATTTTATTCATCTTAGGATTGAGACTCGGCAATCTTTAATGAACATGGTTTCAAGCAATTATTCTGCACTCTTATTGCCGAAAGTGTGAAAACATTAGCTGTGGAACGGAGTAGCTGACATCAAGTTAATTCACAAACATTTCAAAGCTTATTTTGCTCTATGTGGCCACTTCAATTTTTTTTTTTTTAGCCTGGTGGTGTAACTATGCAATCAACCAAGTTTAGTCGGGGCACAAAGGAAGGTCGAGGAGATACTAGCGTTTGGACAGACACCCCTTCTGACAGAGCCCAAAAGGCGAAGATGAAGTATTTATCCTCAATTCCTCTTTCATTATTGAATGCTTTGGGTTATCAATTTGGTGTCAACCACTGACCATATTGAAGAGGCATATAACAATGCTGTTTATATGGCAGTTATTTGGAAGCATACAATGAAGCTACTGCGCTTGCCTCGAATGAAGAGGAAAAGAAAAAGACTAGTGCGGATGCAGAGTTGGTGGACAAATACAACAAGGCAAAACGATCAAAAACGTTGATGCAGAAGCATCAAGAAGAGGTTTCTAACAAGTCCAAGAAAAAATCTAAGCAGCAGAAGCCAGAGAAGGAAGAGTGGGTGGGTCAACATCCATGGAAGCCGTGGGACCGCGAAAAGGATCTGACAGCTGGAAGGAAAAGTGTAAAACTTGATGCAGAAGGCATGTCGCAGGGCTTATCTTCGAGGTTTTCTTCCGGAAACTTCCAGAGAAACTTCCTATGAATGATTCGATTAGGAGTTAAGATGTCATCTTTGAAGCCCTTTTGCCTGGACAGGATCTGTTCAATGAAACTTAGAAAATTAATTTGTCTTCTGATGGTTGGTTCCTGGCATTTTTCGACATCGTTGTTCATCTTTTTTGACGAACTCTTCTTAGAGGAACTGATCCCCTGTAGTTAAATGCATACCTGCCTGTAGGTGCTGCTGAGTACAGCCATGTGCTTCTTGCTACGAAGAATTCTAATCATTCAGTTGCACTCGGATGAACACTGAATATTCTCTGGTGAAGTTCATTGAACAAATGGCTTGGTTGCTACCTACAGATTGTGCATTTATCAAGCATGTTAATCTGTATTATCCATTGTGCTTTGTGCCCTTGTTTATACCAGCCAGGAACATACTACAGATATAGTGACTAGGATTCGACCTCTGTAGTAAGTTTATATTTTTCACTGAATTATTATAGGGAATGTAACATTAAATCTTGCGCTATGCAAGTTGAGTAATTTCTATGTTAATAGTTGGCTATATACTATATAGTTTGAACATTTTTTTAAAGGTAGTCAAAAGTTATAACCTATCTTTATGTTGCATTGTTCTGCCTATCTTTATAATAACTTTCTGACCTTATATATAACTTCTCCCTAACATAAATATATAAAAAACCTATAAATATCTTGAAGTTTATTACATCAAAACCCTGTCTGTCCATCATCATCGGGTGTCCAAAAGCTGCACAATTAGTTGTTTGTTGCTAACTTTTTATGAAATCAAAATCGAGAAATTTTTTAAAGGAACGAGCAAGTGGTGTTGGGAATGATTTTGTTTTGCCAGAGCATATAGCATCTTAGAGGGAGAGGGATGGTTGAAGGCTTGAAGCATTGTTTAAGGTGTCATTAAAGCACAAATAGTTAGGGTAAGATTGGATAGGTCTATAAGTAACTTTTTCTTACTTTTAACTTATGAAAAGTTATAGTATTAAAGTTTGGTATAATTTTCAAAATCAAATTGTTACTTTTTTTTTAAGTTATTTAAGTGCTTATAAAAAAGTTTAAAAAAAAGATTTCTTTTATAATAAAAAAGTTTTTTATCAATCAAATTGGGTTGGTCTAGTGGTTAACTCATTAGTCCGCTTAAGCAAGTGTTGGGGGTTTAAATTCCGCAACGGATTAATCCTTAGCCTGTTGGGTTGAGAGATATTGTGGGAAAAATAAAAAAGTTTTTTTATCACTTTTTTTTAAATAAACACTTTTAAAACTAAAAAATTAAATACAAAATAACTTATTTATAAGTCTCGGTCTTAGTTAAAAGATGTTAAACAACTTTAACTCATCAATTAAAGATGTGACTTCTGAGCTTAAGTTTTTCATAAAAAGTTAGTTTATACCCAATATGTATAAGCAACTTTTGTTAGAAGGTGAACTTTTGTTAGTGTGTATACGTAAATGAAAAATATTTATTTAATTATTTTTTATATTAAAAATAACCATCGAAATCTATTATTATGCATTTATGTATGTTTATACATATTAATTTATATATTTTTAAAATTAAAAAATCAGTTATTAGAATAATCAAACTTATAACAAATAAATAATCAAGCTTATTTATAGTAGTATAATAAAAAAATTTATAAGACACCAAACATATATTGCTATATGTAATGGTTAATTGATGATTGATTTTTTGTATTCAGGTGATATTTTTTTTTACTTAGAATTTTTTTATTGGCCTAAAACTTAGAATTTATTCTGTATTTAATTTGAATTTGATGTAGTTTTCTTTTTAGTTTGTAAGTACAGTTAACTTGCTATGAATTAAATTTTTTGTTCCATAATTAAAAAAGAGAAAGAAAATTCATTTTCATTTCTCAGGAGTATTCAAGATTGGATTTTGTCCTTTACAGGGATGTATAAAGGGGAAAGTTATCATTCTGTGTAACTTAGAAAACAAGTGGGGAGCTTAAATTGGAGGGCTATTGATGCCTTGTACTTGTGCTTGTTTTCAGTATCTAATCATGTGGAATTCTTTCATATCCTTCATTTTTAAAAAAATTTACATCTTTGGTCCGAGAAAGAATTTAATTCGTCCTTTAAAAATGTTAAATTAATTTAGTTTTTTTTGTCACTTTATTTATTAATAATATCAAAATTTTCTAATATAACACATTCAGCGATACCCCAACATACATCAAAGAGTCTTAATTGACTACCAACATAATAAGTTTATAAAACTAGATCAAATCAAAACCTAATTTGTAGAAAGAACTTGAGACATTAGAATTTCTCAATTTGGGGTTGATTTGATCTAATTTTATATACTAATCATGTTAATAGTCAATTAAAACTTTTAAATGTGTATTGGAATGTCACTTAACCTATCACATTAACAAATTTTGACACCATAAACAAATAAAATCACAGAAGAACTAACATGACTAATTTAAAATCTTTAAAAGGACGAATTTGATTAAAAAATTTTTTAAAAAACTAATTTAGAAAATAAATAATCTTTTAGGGACTAATTTAATTATTTACTTTACTTTTAAAGGGTAACTTAGTGCAATAATAATAATAATAATAATAATAATAATAATAATAATGTGAGGCAGAAATTTTCTTGTTAAGCATTAGTTTTAGATAAGGTTGTTACCATATTTAAAAATGAAAACAATATTCCTCCTTAATTAGTTAATAGCCTATTATTATTATTATATATATATAAAGGCATAGGAACAATAAGAGACAAAAGGAATAATCCCCAGAAGTAATGATCAATCCATCTATGACACAGATGAAATATTTAAATTAAAATTAAAGAAGCTAAGGGAGACAAGTTGGGTTGTGAAACAAGGCATGTCATTATCATACTTGGGTTAAGCTTAAAATTTTCTCTCTAGAAGAAGGCTATTATATAGTTGTTAAATGAAAAAGGCTCATAGGTTATCCATAGATAGATATAGTAGTAGTATATAATGAAGAAGGTTGAAAAATGTAGTATGCTTTATAAATACATTTAATGTTTATATATATATGTGGGAGTGAGTAGCCCAACCTCCATAGTAGTCCCACAAACCGCCCCAAATGGCTATATATACTTGCATTGCTTGATGTGCACTATTTCTATTTGTTTTTCATGAAGCAAACCCCACCACACCCCCCCTTATCAAAATCATGAGTTTTGCAGTGTTATGTATTTGTAGGGTCCATTATTAACCCCCCATTTCACCTTCCAATACCTTCTTTTCTGCGGCTGCTTTCCTTACAATCTATTTGGTTATCCACTCCCCCCTTACTCAGCTACTTCATTCAAACATACTTGATGGAACCTTATACTAGCTAATAAGATTACTCCAATTTTTTGTTAATTGGATTTGGATCTGCTCATTCATATATTGATTATTTATGTTTTTTTTATATAGTTTATGTTTTTTGAACACCTGTGTAATAAATGAACAATTTTTTAAGTTTTTTATATTGTTTAAATTGTTTTTTTGAACAACTTCTGTTAATATTTTGATTGTATTTTAAGCACAAAAATTACTATTGGAATATATGAAAAAACATATTAAATAAATATAAATGTTATAAAATTTAACTATTTTTAGAAGAAAAGTACAGGTAAATAATGAAAATATTAAACAATTTGAACAATGGATATATCGGATATTTAATTCACTAGGTGTGCGGATGGTCATCCTAATACTAAGATTTAGGTGGGTAATTTAGAGATGTAGTATATTTTTACTTTATTGGACTAATTTTAGAGCCTATTGTTCATATTGCTCACAAAAAACATTGTCTACCTAGCAAAATCCTCTTAAAAAAAATAATTCACAACATGTGCTAGTTGTTCAACATGGAAAAAACAAAAAATATAAGAGATTTCAAATTAATTAAGATTTTTTCTTTAGAAAATAAATGTGCGTTTCTCACTAGCTAGTATTGTGAAGCAAAAATAATAATAATAATAATAATAATAATAATAATAATAATAATAATAATAATAATAATAATAATAAAATAAAAGATGGTAAGGAGAAAGGTTTGCCTTGTTCAAATGTAAAATAAAGGACATGACAAAAAGTATTAGCTGTTTTGTTTGTGTTTGTCTTTTACTGACTGAGCTTGAAGTTTTGTTTTGTAAACTAGCATGTTGTTCCTATTTGTTGTAAGGGGGTCACACACAATAATACAACAACACATATAAGTGGTTCATATTATTTCAATCATACAAAAGTTGACAAGAAACTATAACGTAGGCACACTTGATGTTCAGAAGAAGCTATAATAATTAATATATATGTGACATTATATTCATTTTGCTAATAGATTGCTAACCCCATATTATCTATAATCATACCAAGCATCATTGCCATGATATTTTGACCCCAACTCCCCAAGTAAGCAACATTATATATTTAACATTAACATTGGATAATAAAGTCAATTTTGAGTTAAAGGTAAAGGTTAATTTGGTGTTGCAATGTTCCTATTGAGACCCACTATGGTGGAATATCACTGGACATTGGTGCCGTCCGTTACCCATTGACACAACTTGGTTACCGGCCATGATTGTGACACCATTTTTAGTGAACATTCAAATGTAATCTTCTCTCTGCTTAAGAATTTTGACTCAAATTTCTTTTCTTTGCCATCTCAAGTTGACTAATTAGTTAAAGAATTTAATTTGTAAGTACTGTCAAAATAGTTTTATACAAACAATTAATCGTGTATTGTTCACTATAAAAAAAAAAAGTTATTTTAACATTGTCTTTTTTAACAGCCATGATTAAGTATAAAAATTAATATATATTTTTTATAAATATCACAAATGTCAATTTTTCTATATTTTCTTGATGAATAATTTGACCATAGAAAATTACTCTTCAATTTTGACACTCATTTGTTTTCAATTTACTCCGGTGTTCCTCTTCTTCTTTGGGCTCCGTCAACTTTGACATCACACTGCTCTCAGTTTGGGATCATACTACTTATTCTTTATCTTCAAAATTTCAGTTTATTCTTCGATTTCAAGATCTCATATCATTCTTTGTTGAAAATTTTTTATGGTCAATAAGTGTCAAAATAAATAGTATTTTTGACGGTTAATAAGTATCATAGAAAATATATTCTCAATTTTTTCTAACAAATTATTTTTGACAACCAATATTTATCAAAATAAGATTTAAACTTTTTTCACAATTACTTATATGTTAAAAATATTATTTTTAACAAAACTTTTATTAATATATTTTCATAGTTAAAATAGTATCAAAAATTTGTTTTTTTGACGAATTTTAATTTTTTTACATATATAATCCTAAAAAATAATTAGATAATCATATAAAATTCTGCACTCTCTATCACAACATCAAAATTAAAATCTTAATCAATTATTACTATTTACTTAAAATGGCGGGTTTCCACTAACTATTTCCACTGTTTTGATTTGATGCGGATTAATTGACATTATTCATGCTTATATTAAGGTAAAATTTTAAGTCTTCTTATTGCATGTCTAAGATACTTTAATAATTTAATTTGGTATATGGCTTAAGTGGAACAATTAGCTAGTGAGTGCTCTTAATTAATTAGCATGCCATTCAAAGTGGTGGTGTGAATAGCAGCTTATTTTTTTGTATTAATAGTATAATTTAATTTTAATTTATTGAGAGAACCCTTATGCCTAAGAAAAAAGTAGAGAAAAAGAAAAGACAAAAAAAGAAATAAATAAAAATGGAGAAAAATGGGAGCCCTTTTTTTGGTTGTTACATAGAGAGTATATATATTTGAATAAAATGAGGGAACAGGATATATATATCACAATGATTAATCCTTTCTTTCTTCCTTATGTTGCATGCTAAAATAATAATGGGCCTTTCCCCTTTCAGCCAATGAATTTTGCATCTTGTTCACACACACAAGTTTTGGTGATTGCACTGAAATCTAGATTCCTGAAAAAATTTTATTTGGTTCCTTTTTCCCTTTCTCCTAACTCTTAATTATAGCAATACTCATTCACAGAAAATATCTAGCTGTGGTCCTAGTGGTAGGACTACACCTTTAGGTTATATATTTTGTTAATATTATTTTTTTTTTTGCAAAAATAGCCCTACATATACTATATACAATCATGACAAAGAAGAGTGAATAATTTCATAGGCATATCATCAAATGGTAAGGCATTATATTATACTTTTAATTGTTTATGAGAGAATTTTCATTTCTCAATATATATATATATATATATATATATAGAGAGAGAGAGAGAGAGAGAGAGAATGAAATAATGTCTTAAATTAGGATTATTGTTAAGTGTGTGTCTCAAAATAAATTAAGAAAAATAAGAACCAAATTAAAAGTAAAATAGAAAAATTGTGTTTCTATTCTAATTTTATTGTGTCTATGTTTTATATTCATATGATTTTTCAAACAAATTTTTACCTCTCAATATCTCTAAAATTATGTTATGATATAGTTACCAAACAAGACTTTAATCTCTATGCATGAATAATATCATGAAAAAGTTTTATACAAATATCAAATTATTTTATATTAGGAAAAATAACCATACATATATATACTTAGAGCCCCGCTAGAAAGTAAGTGAAATATTTGTACAATAGACTATTTATTTGGCTCAATATGAGTTAAAAAATGAACATTTAAAGTAAAATACTACTAATTTTTCAAACACAATACACTCATACATCAGGGATAATAAATATCTGATATCCTACTGAATCGAACATTCCTATATTCCATTATACACATTGTACAGATACTCTTTTGACTCCCTATACTTCTTCGTATACTTATTTAAATAGTCATATAAAAAAATACATTTGTTTACAGCTTAGTTATTGTCTATTTGTATATAAATATATATTATTTTATTTATTTATAATGTATATTTTAAACAAATGACTATTTTTTTATGCATATATAATATAGTTGAAAACTTTATGTTATAAATAAATCAAAATTAATATATACAGATAGATATTTTTACAGGCATGTAGTGGCTGAGAAAAACATAATAGAAGTGCACATGCAGTGGCTTTCATAATAGTATATGTTGAGGAAGGTTTCTCTAAGAAGCTAAGATTCAATTCATGTGGAAGTTGAAATGTTTACACTTTACAGAGAGAGTAATGCTTGTCCCACCCCAAATTTTTACACACTCTGATGAGTGCTTCAACCAATTTATTTTTGTGTAACTTTCAATTTCTTCTATCAATAGGGTCACTCTCAGACAGTTTGAGTTCAACAGCAGTATCTAACATAAGATCCTAAGATCTTATGTTTATGTTATGTTACTTCCACACGCGCCCATAATAATAATTACACCTTCTTTTGTTTTGTTTTATTATGTTCTTCCTAATTAATTATTATAATTGCTATACATGTATATAATTACTTCTTTTGTTTTGTTTTGTTTTTGTGCTAAGTACTTATAATTATAATTGACTCGAGCTAAACTTTATTTGTTGTTAATTAATTAATTAATTAAGCATTTTGTTAATAAACAAAAATCAAATATTATTGATAGTGAGAGGTTTAGGCCAATCAGGAATGGAAAATATATTCTTAGCCAATAATTACAGCATTAAAATATAAATTGAAAAGGTCAAAGTCGGTAGATCATATCAGATTGTGATGATTTTCTCAGATTGGGATCATGATTTTCTTTGATCTATAAGAATTTGAAATGGGACCCATCATTTTTTATTTGATTTCCTTTCTATTTTATCAATTTTTTTCATGATGGAATTAAATTTGAAAATTAATTAATATTAAAAGAAGCTAGTGTATGTAATGTTTCATTGTCATGGTTAACTAGAGTAGAAGATTGATAAGGTCATAAAAGGTTTTATTTTTTCTTTTGCGTTGAAAATTCAACCGACTACCCAAGAAGATGTTGATATGTTAATGTGAAAGATTTAAAAAAAAAAAAGAAAAGACAATCTCATTTTGAAGATACTGATTTGACAACTATGAGAGACTAATGTGTTTATGGCCACATATATATTTATCTAACTTCTATTTTGATTGGTAATTAAGTCATTCTCATATAATTAATTAAGCTAATTAGATGGTGTGTATGTTTAATTACGTCATGTTTAATTAGCAAATGAACACTTCATTGTCAAGTGAATGGAGAACAGTGAATGAATAATGGTTCCTAAGACTATGGAAATATTAATGAGTAACACACAAAAACACACTTTATGCCTAAAGTATTATTGGTGACTCTTAATGTTATTATTGGTGCATATTATTGTATAACTAACTAAATAATTGTTACAGTCATCCTACACATACAAGTCTTTTTTATTTATAAGTTTTACATGTTGAACTAAATCCAACAAAAACTATACTCACTTATAAAAGTGTGTTAACACGCGCATCATGTTTTCAAAGCGCTCTCTCACCATTAAGAACGACTCTTCTTTTTCTTTTTCGATGAAAATCATAATTGTCATTTTTTCTTCACGTTTCTCTTCCTCTTCTTCCTTCTTCTTCTATTTTTTCTTTGTATTTCTCCTCTTTTTTCTTCGCGTGTTTCATCTTCATCATCGTGTTTCTAAAAAGTTATATATTTGCGCATTAATTAATTGAAAAATCTGTTAAGGAAGCGCGTAAAATATACATGCCATAAAAGGCGCGTTTTAGCTAGAGATTAGGAATTTTCAGGACTTTTATAGTGAAAAGACTTGTATGTAGAGATTAATTCTAACTATTATTTGTTTTAGGACACCAACAAATCCCTATGGATGTTTTCAAAATAATACAATAATTTGTAATTGTTTTTTTAACTTATAAAATATATAACAGTTTAAACATTTTTTTATCTGTTTAAATTTTTAGGAGAAGTAATTTTTTAGGTGAGTTCTACCCAACCCTCTCTATTTCAACATGTAAATTACCCCTCGTGACGTGGTATGTTTTAATTGGATGCTTAGTTTTAGTTTGAGTTAATTTAACTTAATAAGAGTTAATATGTTAACTAAAGTAGGATAATTTTGTAATTAAATATTTTTATAAGAGGGATAAATATATAATTTCTATAAACATTAAAAAGTAAAGTTATATTTTTATCAATCATCCCCATTCACAACGAAGGTATGTCCTACAATTATCTGTATTCATATGCTTTAGTTTAATGAGTAAACTAGCAAATTATTATTTATTTATTTTCTCAACAGGTTGCACCTATGAAGTTTTTCGAATTGAAAAACACGAAGGTTCATCTGTTATCTCCATTTCTCATGAAACTAATGTTGACAAGTTACCTCAAGAGATGATTGAACACAGAAGTCTACCCTCTAACATCATTGTGTGGGAGGATAATTTGGGGGAAGGATGAAAGACTGAATTTTTAATATTTTAGTAAATTATATAATCACCCACATTGGGCTATAATTTAATTACCAATAGTTTAACCATAGTTAACATAGCAACCAATTAAAAGATGACATGTCACAGAGGGTAAATTACATGTTATTATAGGAAGGATAGGCTAGAATTTACCAATTTTTTAATATAATATTAGAATTTTTATAATCTAAAATTTTAAAGTTCAATCATTGTTGACAAAAAAATTTTAATACAAGACAAATAAAAAAATTTTATACAAAAAATTTCACTCAAAACTAAAAAAAGATTTTTATGTAAAAAATATGTTAAAAATATATCTATTTATATTTTTTTATTAACTTAAATTTAAAAAAAAATATGATACGGCATATTTAAAATATTGACAGAAATTATATGAAAAAATATATAATAAGATATGAATAATATTCAATATACAATAAATTAAATGAGCCTTAACTATTCACTACATTTTATTATCTTATAAGCTTTCTCACTATTTTTCATCATTTTTTATCTCGTACAAAATTATAGAAGTTACAGAAGAACACTATTATAAAGATTGGTAACGACACACACTTCAAGGACAGATAAATAAGTTTATGGAATGGGTAAAAGACCTCTCATCATTATCAACAATTAAAGTAGTAGAAGTTAAATTATATTTAAAAACAAAAATGATAAGCCATGAAAAACCTTAAGAAAAATTTGATGATGCAATGGGAACAAAACCCCTCAACTAAACCTTTTCTTTTGTCAGTGTTTGTTTCTTCTTCATCCTTTGATAATTGGTTGGAAAGTGGGGTCCAAAATAGAAACTTTTTAACCCCTAAGTGGGTCCTTAAAGTGCACAAGCGTGGGACCTAACACAATCATATTCAGAACTTCATATATTCTTTTAATTTATTCATATTGTGTCGTCCCTCTCATTCATTCTGATTATTTTTATAATTTGTTTAATTTTGATAATTTTGTAATATAGAAAATTTTATACAGTTATTTAGTTAAATTTATAGATTTAGATAAGTTTTTAGATAATAAATTAAAAATAGTTATTTGTATTGATATGATAAAATGCGACTAAATAATTATATAAATTCTTTTACAGTATTAATATATAAAAATTAGATTTTTACATAAATTTTGTCAAAAATTTAAACTAATAACTAGGTAAAGATACATGAATCTATTATATGTAATATATATTTTCACACAAGAGTTTTTTTTATGAATTTTTTATACATGAATTTTTGCATAACTAGTTTTTTTTCTTTAATTTCATGCTTAATTTTTTTTGAGATAATAAGAATCAAACTTTTTATAAAGTATAAAAATTTTAATATTATTATTTTGGAGTTATCTAAAACTGGGTTATTTTTTGACTTGGATATGAGGTTTAGACATTTTCTAAGACAATGTTGGAAAGTAATACCAATAAGAATTTAAGTAGATTTTTAGGAGATTGATTTTGAATATACTTAGAGTGTTAATGTATTTATATTAGAATAGATAACGAATTTTTAGAGTAATTTCACTTTTGAGGGTGGCCGTTTCCTTCTATTAAAAAAGTTGTTGAGATCTTCCTTCTAAATAATAGGAGATATTTTAGGAGTCAATTATTTATTTAGATAAGTTGGACCGAACTCATGTCGCTGTGTCGGATAAGGATAAATCAGAACGATGTCTGTAAGTTGGGTTTTATTTATTTTGAATCTGGTTAAATTGTGGGCCAATGCATCAACAATTATATATTCTAAAACTATTTGTTTAAAAAATTAAATTAATAGATAAAAGCACATAACTAATTATATATATTATAATTTGTATAAGAAACCATGTAATTTAAGAAAAGAAATAAAATATAATATAGTTGTAGAATGAAGCTAGCTATATCCGTACTACTACTACAACTGTTGTGTTTGATTCCAATGCTTTAAAGCTTTAGTTTGTGTCTTTGGGGTTGTTTGTAAGCTAATAAAACCGAATTCACAAAACTTTAGGGTTCATACCACAAGCAATCTGTTCCTCACCACATATGATAGAAATGAAAATAAACAAATACATACATGAGATGGATTTGGAAGCAATGAATGCTTTCCATACATTTTATATTAACAACATACAGGTTCTGGATTCCTTAGTGCTTTCTGTTATGTGCTTATATAATATATGCTTTTAGAAAATTAATTTATTAGCTTCAAACAGAGACTAAAACCTAATAAGCTTAGCTTGCTTCATTCTACTATCTAAGAAGCTAAGACATTAATTAAATAAGGTTTATAAGTGATGAACATAAAGAAAATTTTCATTTTTATTCACAAAATATAACATTTTTTTGTTTAATTTGATCATATTATTTTTTATTTGTAGTGTATTGCTTGATATGCACCAAATAAACTTGGTTCATTATCGCATGTGAATAATAATAATAATAATAATAATAATAATAATAATAATAATAATAATAATAATAAATTTATGAATTTAATTTTAATTTACTCATAGACAAAAAATTTTATATACTCATTAAATTAATTTATATAGTTAGATAACATTATTTTTAGTAGTAAATTTATTAAAAATTAGTTATTTTCTTCCTTATGTGGCAATTCACAAAATGAGTTGTTTGTGTATTTTTTTTTTTAACACTAACAACGAATGAAAATTAAAGTATTACTAATACTTTTATTAAATTAAATCTCTATACTATTAAACTTTTTTATTGAATATACCAAAGTTGAATTTAGTATTGTAAGTCATTTCCATCTTGGTATACATGGTGCACTTCCTCCTCTTCCCTATACTGAAAGCTAGCTAGGAAATTAATAAAATAACAGTGAACGAAAGAATATGTTATTATTAGATATATAATTATTTATCTTAATATATCTTAATAATTGTCATGATATAACTTTTTTTATAAATTTCAATTGGTAAGAAGAGATACATAAATGATTATATATTTAGGATGTTTTTTAATGTAGTTTTTTTTTAAATTTGTATGAATTTTTTGTCTAGATTTTCTTTCTCTTTGTCTTATGCTAAAATTCTTTCTTTTAAAATCACTAAAAATCGAACTATTCTAAATTTTTAAGTCAAAAATTTTGATACTAATTTTTTAAAAAATTTAATTGATAAAAAATATATAAATAATTATATCTCTAATATTTATACAGCCACTCAAAATTTTTTTAAAAAATAATTTATTACGACATAGTTCATCACATTAATTATCATTTCCCAGGATATTTCTTGTAGTGGAACTAGTTAATTAGTTATAATAAGCATGCGTAAATTTTAACCTTTCTTTTCACACATTTGCTCCAGATTTCAATTTTCTCTTTCCTTAATTATTTGGTAAACCTATATTTAAAATTTTTAAATAACAACCGAGCCGCTGGTGTATCATAGTTCTAGCTAGGATAAAGTAAAATCACCAAATTAATTAATTTACATTAGCTTAGACACAATAATTTGGTCTATTAATATCATTATCTGGATCTAGGTCAAAATTAAAAAGTACTATAGATCTATGATAATTACGACGTAAAACATCGATCGTATCTAACTCGAATTGAAGATTGAACATTACTATATATTTCGTTGCCTCCTGTAATCAAAATGTTATATCTATTAATAGTAGGAAGAAGTAAGAACATACACATATATATACCATCGGCATTATATATATATAATAATATAAATTTAAAAATGACCTTTTATTATATATATATATATATATATATATATATATATATATATATATATATATATTGATTACTAAAAATATTTGATAACAAAAAAAAATTAACAAAAAACAGCTATAACTTATCTTATTATTTAGTATTTATTAATTGTTGCGACAATTAATGAATACTAAATAAAGTAGGTTCTGACTATTTGTTTTGCTAGCATTACCTTTAATTACCGAGACACACTTAATATTTTTATATTGATGTGAGTTTAATCTGGTCCCCTCGTCAAGAAAACAAACCCTAAATATTGTGCTTAATGTAACTAATGATTGGTATTTCATTGTGGTTAATTATGATAATAATTAACCTGTCACTGTATAGAATAATTTGTGACCCTCCATTCTCTTAAGAAAATGGTAAGCATGATCACCTTAATATAAAAATATATGAGTTAATTAATTAAAACAAGAAATTGTCAGGCTTTTTTCTGTATCCTTTTGTTCATAGAAATTAATTAAATTTGATGAAGACACTGTCTCCCTAATTAACACCTGGATAGGAACATAAACCCTAACTTGTCCACGCCTGAGTTTCAATTTTAAATGATACTTTTTTTTTCTTTAAAATGGATAGATGAAATGAAAGCCTTTTCTTTTTCAAATCAAAAGTTCAAGTGGATTTGGTATTAATTCACTAAAAGCAACACATGTGCATGTTCTGTGACATAATAAATCCTTAAAAAAAGTCACTATTATATTTTCAGAATAACAAATAAAAATTAAAATATATATTGTTATATATTATACATTATAATCTTTATCAATTGTACTAATTTTTGTTGGCAACAACTGATGAAATAAAGCTAAGCTTTATAGTGATGAAATTAAATAAAAATTTAAAATATTATACATTAAAATTAATTTTAAAATTAATTGTTAAATATTTGTATATAAATATATAGTTTAATTTATTTTAATATACATTTTATACTGATAATTAATTTTAGTGATCGGCCGATTCTAATTGACTGTTTTTTATATAAAAATTTTTGTTATGTTATTTTCGGTTATGAAAAAGTGGCGTGTTTTAATTTAGTATAGAAGTAATTATAAACTAAAGAGTTGGATTTGTATATTTAAAAAAAAATTAATATTAAAACATAAATCAAAGGGTAGATTTTGTGTTTTAAAAATTTTAAAAAATTAAAACACCAATTGAAGAGTAGGTTTTTAAAAATAAAAAAAAGTTAAATTTCACAAATCAAAAGATCAGATTTGTATTATGATCTTCATATAAAAAAAAAACGCAACAAATTTTACACATTAATAAAAAAACTACTATTAACCCAACCGAATATCAAATAAATTAAAAACTCATTCTAATTTTCATGGTTGATAAAAATATGTATATGTAAGCAAGTGTTGGAACAAAGTGACGTCAGTGTCAGCATTAAGGCATTACTTAATTTGTAGGCGATAAGTTGCTGGTTGCTGGTTAAATACTGCTCTATCTTCTGTTATGCCAAAAAGAGTGCCTATAATATTAATAATGCTGTATTTTTGCAATTAATAATAGCTTATATATGTAAACCGCACTCTCATGTATATAATAATAATAATACTGTGGTTGGAGTACATATATAATAGTAAGCTTTCTACACAAGCTTTCGGCTTTTGATCAATGATCACTACTCCCTCACACTATAATTAATTAAATAAATGGGAGTTTTTGTCCTAGATTTGCACCTTACTTAATTTTATTTAATTAAATTAATGGGTCCAAACTCTGAATAAGACAATAAACTCTTGAAAAGTACACATAGTTGGTAACCAAACTTATACATATATAAGCTTGATGTGCACATTAAAACTAGTTAACTTAATCCTTTTATCTATTAGCTATCTTTTTATTTTTTAAATAAAACCGTACCCTCATATATACAATACAATCCTAAAATGACCTTTTTGATTTGTTCATTATTTTTAACACAAAAAGAGTGCATTGTTCTCAAAGAAACCTATATTTATTTAGTATTACTTTGCAAGGGGATAATATACAAAAATGTATTCTTTCACAATAATTAAGACATACATTAGCTGGAACAACTCTAAAAAAAAACTGAATTGAAGGCCATATATATATGTAACTAGAAAGCTACTGCCAAATAATTATTGTTTCATATATATATATATGGTATATAATATATAAAAAGAGTGTGATTATTTACCGGACAGGAAGAAATCATAATCAAAGAGCAATTTCAGATGTGCAACAAAATTGAGAAATGATATTTCCCAATCTAACAAGTAGTGATGAATTAGTAATTAAAACTAATAGAAAATTAGTGATTCCGGTTTAAATATGTGAACATTTTAGATATATGATAATATATATATATATATATATATATATATATATATATATATATATATATATATATAAATTAATATTAAGTGAGTCTAACTCACCTTAAAAATTGTTTATAAAATTAGAATTTTAAAAAATAATTGTTAATTTTCTCATCTGTTTAAACAAGTATATTAAGGATTCAAATCTCGTTTTTGAGTAAATAACAATTTATTGATCAATAAAAAATTTTAAATAAAGTTTAAATTTATAATAAATTAATTATTAGTTTATTGAGTTAGAAGATAATATAAAAAAAAAAAGAAGAGAAGTGCTTTATTTTTGTAAATTCTTTAAATTAAAAACCTTATTCTTAAAAAATATGTAACTTATCTTACATCTTCTGAAATACGAGTATATGAGTAATTATTTGAAATATTAAACTTGATTGTAAAAATAATCGTAAGCAAAATAATTTAATCTAATTAAATTGAATCAAATGGATTCTAATATTATATTATAATTGATATTGGACACTATTTAATTTATACTAATCATTGTAACTAATTTTTGAAGTGAGATAGGCTACTCACTTAATAACATTCTAATAGTAGTATATTTGATATGCAATTATGATATGAAAATTACAGTGTATAACTAACATTGTAGATTAATGTATGTATAGGTTACATAGTGGTGCAAGCGCACTAGTTAAGCTGCTAATAAGAGATTAAGAATAAAAGAGTAATTAATTAATAATAAATGCAAGTGGATAAGCATTACGACAGAGGGTGGTGGAGGTGTTGTGGGTGTTGCATAAGAGAAGAGGGAATGCAAATGATTAACGCACCCCCCTTGATGTAGACACCTCTTCAACAAGCTCTTCTCTCTTCTGCCACGTGTCATCCAATCAATGGTGCCAATTGTGGAGGGACGGCGCACCAACACACACGATTTATCATCTGAAAACCTCAGTCTTTGTGTTTGTGTTTATGGGCAGTAGCAGCACCATGATGTGACATGCATACATGTTCTTCTTTTGATCTCAAATTTTCATTAGCCTTTACCCATTTATATATATGATGTAAATTAAAATATATATCGCTGCTTTTACTTCTTTATTTAGTATCACTACTGAAAAAAAAATAGTTTTAGCGGTCATTTATTTTATTTTTAATAATAATAAAAATGATCATTAATATATTTATTAATAATTAGACATTAATTTTTTTATGTTTTGTTATTAAAATATTTTAATAATCACAAAAAATATATAATAATTATTATTATAATATATAATAATAATAATAAATATATAATTACTAAAAAAATATAATATAAATAAGAAAAACAGTGACTATCATATTATTACTACTAAAAATTTGTCATTTTTATAATGTATATCTTTTAGCATAAAGATGAAATAGTATAGTATATAAATTAGAATTCTAATTTACACTTTAATAGTTAAAATTATCAACATTTAAATTTAAAATTATTTGAAATAAGTTATTTGTTAAATAAACTTTTATATGTCATAAAATTATGTTTTTTAAAAAAAATTAAACAAATAAAAAGATATATATAAATAATTATATTTATAATACATTTTTTAAATGAGAGATTTTTTTATTTATTTTATGCTGATTTTTTTTAAAGAATAACAAGAATCGAATTTTAAATCTTTATTTCGGTCATAAAAATTTTGTTATCATGAAACTATTTTTTTAAAGTACTTAAACTAATAATAGGAGGAAGTATATTAATGATTATATTTTTAATACTACGATAAAAAATAATAAAATAATATTTTATGAAGTGAATAATATAATATATGAAATAGAATGAGTTGAGATAGATATAAAATTGAATTAAGAGAAGATAGATATATTGGGTTGATAAGAAGAGAAAGAATATGAGTAGTGTTGGGGTGGAAAAGGGTTAATAACGGTGGAAGAAGGAAGAGAAGGGGGGGGGGGGGTGGCGTGAAAACTTGTTGTCACGCCGTCCAAACAAGACTAACTTTTTGGCCCCCTCTTCCCTTAGCTTGCTTGCATCTGCCACCCTAACCACGCGCAATCAATACCCTTCCTTCTATAAATATAAATATAAATATAATATTCTCTTCTATCTGCTTCTTTTCTCTACATATATACCATTCAACAAACATTCCTTCCTACGCATAAATACACCCTCTTCTCTCTTTAAATAAACATTCACATCCCCTCTCTCCCTCTATCTATTCTCCCATCCTCACTCTCTCTCTCTACCTTCAATTAACAAGATCCAAGATATGACACTAACACAAATTCCTGTGAGTACATACTATTATTTCATGCATCTCCTTTCTAATAAACACCATCATTATTATTATTATTTTTTCATCACATTTTATACAAATCCCATAACTCCACATTCTCATGTGTTGCCTAGCTAGCTTAGTTAGTACCTTCTCATACATTATTCTTTTTAGATTTTTTCTTTATATTATATATATAGAAATAAAGGGTCCCAATCCAATGTCTAATATGTTTTGGATTTTGGCAAAAGTGTAATCAGATCAAGTTTATTTCAAAATTTCTTGTCATCATTCAAAGAAAGAATTATTTCCCCAAATTTTTAATTTTTTTTCTCAAAAGTTATTTAGTGTTAGGGTTAGATGTAGAATTGTGTCTAGCTAGCTAGGTTTGTAAAGAATGTTATATATTATATCAAAATTGTGAGATGAATGGTGATGATGATGATAATGGTGGTGGTAAGAAGGTCTTTCTCCACCAGCAGAATGAATTAGGAGTAGTAGTGTATGTATGTGTTGAGAGTGCACTACACTCAAAGAAATGAAAGTCAAGCTTTTCGGCCACAACTTATTGCATATATTTGTGTCTCTTTTTCAATCAATATCATGCTATTGCTACTTATATATATAGGACTAATCATAATATATATATCTCATATTTTTGTTTCCATTTTAATGGTGGGGTTCCACACATGGTCTGCCAATTTTTCTCATCGCACATGCTTCACTAATATTATTCTTTGGGTCCAATACCAATGTTACATCATCATCATTACTTATGTATATATGTCAGCCCTAGATACCTACATTATTTATATATCTCTCAAATCCAATAATTTTGGATAATATTTTTCGATCTCTATTCATTAATTAACAAAAGTAAAATAGAGATATTAGTGAAATGAGTTATTATTGGTTGTTTTTGATCAGGAGAGAGCAACAATGGATATGGAATCATGTGTGCCTCCAGGATTTAGATTTCACCCAACAGAAGAAGAACTTGTGGGGTATTACCTCAAGAGGAAAATTAACTCCCTCAAAATTGATCTAGATGTTATAGTTGAGATCGATCTCTACAAAATGGAACCATGGGACATACAAGGTACATATCACAATATAGAGATACAATGTAATTAAAATTAAAGTACTTATATTATTATAACTTCCTCAACTAATTTATTTTTTATTGGTTTTAAATTTTTAACCGAATTTATACACTCTTATATAATTTTTATTATTAAATGTGGCGTAAGATTCACATATAATAATGAGATTTACAGTATTTATTATTTAATAAAAAATTAGTCACTAAATTAATCATTATATATTTGTGTAAAATATATGTATATTTTATATTTTTAACATATATAAGTGTAAGTGTGGTACATAAGTTGAAATTCCCACATAATAAGTAGATGAATTTGAACAATGTGCAGATAGATGCAAGCTAGGATATGAGGAACAAAATGAGTGGTACTTTTTCAGCCACAAAGACAAGAAGTATCCAACAGGAACAAGAACAAACAGAGCCACTGCTGCTGGATTCTGGAAAGCAACTGGGAGAGACAAGGCTGTTATGTCCAAGAACAGGATCATTGGTATGAGGAAGACTTTGGTCTTCTACAAAGGACGTGCCCCTAATGGCCGCAAAACTGATTGGATTATGCACGAATATCGCCATCAAACCTCTGAACATGGCCCTCCTCAGGCAAGTTCTTTCTCTACATTGTTTTAATTTTTAATTTGATAGAAATTTAGGTGTACTCGTCTTTATATAAAGTTGATAATTAAAAACGGTTAAATAAATGTAAAAATTCAGGTGAAGTCGATTTTACGTGAAGTTGATATTTGAGAGTCGACTCTCAGATACCAACTTCACGTAAAGTCGATTTCACCTGAATTTTCACCTTAAATAAATTAATTATTAATAAAAAATAACAATTAATAATGCTACAGGACCACACAATTTATTATTTTCGACTAACAATTAACCAATAAACTTACTGATATAAAAAAATACATTCAAATACATCAACAGAATATAAAGTATTATTTAGTATAAATAATAATTACTTATTTTCGAATTTTTTTCTTAAAATAATTTAGTATCTAGCTACATCTTAATGGCTAATTAATGCTAGTAATTAAATAAATAACAAAAGTATATCATTTAAAAAAATATTAAATAATGATCAAAATTTATTATTTATTATTATTTTTAATTATATTAATTCAATTCTTTTAATATAATAATTCAATAATATAATTTGATATATATTTTTAGACATTAATCATTAATTGATGATCAAAATAATAAATTCTAATAATTCTTTAACATTATTTGTAATTTAATTAACATGAAAAAGCTCTTATGCTTTTCAAAAGTCATAAGTGAAAAGAGAAGGCAAACATAAATTTTTATAGTAAATAGGATGTCAAAAACTATTCTTGTTATTCCACTTTTCTTCCTCTTTCACACTCCATCTTTATTTTCAAACATATATACAGTAGTCATCACTCTTTTTTCCAATTACACAATAATGCTTTCAACTTATCTTTTTCCCTTTCTCATACACTACTTAAACTTTTTATTCTTTTCAGAAATAATAATGTGGACCTGGCTATAGTAATTGTTAAATCATATCTTCTTTATTTATTTATTAATTGTTTTGCTAAGTTCTATAAAAGAGCTTCTAGATTTCATCAATTTTTAACCAATATAACATTAAAGGCGTTCTTTATATTAGGGTGCAATTGAAAATCATTGAGTAATGTTCTTGCATGCATTGCGTTTATATTGAGCATTAATTAATTAGCTAAACACAAGAGTTTTCGTAAAATGTTTTGAACATTTTAAATTAAATTAAAGATGATATCCCTAAGAAATTTCATAACAAACATTGTTTTTTGAAGCATGAGGCAGCCATATTTTGGTGTTATGATTGAGAATCGTTAATACGTAGTAATGTCAACCATGTAATGAAAACATATCGCACTTACTCATAAAAGTTACTTTGCTTTTCATAAAGCCCAAGAGCCAAATGCAAATCATAACACGCTTCTCCTACTTTCTCTATCTTATCTTACACAATTTCATACATAATATCCTTCTAAGCTTATAATTAATATATCTAATTTATTATCTCTACTTACTTTTATTTTATTTTGCTATCAGTTAACATTTCACATCATCAATTGTTGACGAAAATTATGAATGGAGTAGCTGAAGGACAGATATGATTAATTCGTAATTTTTGAAGGACCAATTTGATTGAAAAAATCTTTCAAGAACGAATTTAAAGAATGTCTTATCTTTCAGAAACTAATTTGACTATTAACCCAAAATTAAACTCTGCATCATAAAATTATTTATTTAAAAATTTACATTAATTTCTTGATAATCAAGCGTTGACTAATATAATTGAATATTACAGGAAGAAGGATGGGTTGTGTGTAGAGCATTTCGAAAACCAAGTCCAAGTCATCAAAGGCAATTAGGGTTTGATCCATGGTGTAGTAATCATCATCATCAAGCACATTATTTCAGAGATCAAAGTAGCTATGGTGGAAGGCCCTTATCAATCACAGATCTTCTAACTTCAGAAACTCATCTTCTGAATCACCCTACTGAAGGTACAAATTTTAGTCATTCCTTCGGTTCAGATCATCATCATCATCATCAAGAACAAGAGTTTGTAATATCAAATAATCATCAACAACTCATTGAGCTTCCACAGCTAGATAGCCCAACAACAACAAGTTTTGCAGTCAAAGAATCATCATCCATTAATAATAACAATGAAGAGTATTGCAGTGATGACAGGAACAACAACAACAACAACATTGATTGGAAAAGCTTGGATAACCTGTTTGCTGATACTTCTAATTACTTCTCATCAAATCCAAACATGTCCCAATTCATGACCATCAATCATCATCTAGGTTGTTTCCCTGGTTCATAATTAATCATTAATTAACTTGTATGTGTGTCTATATATATATATATCCAAAAAATAATTGAAGTCTTTAACTAGAGAATGATGCATATGGTGGATATATATATTATATAATATTCATTATTACTATATCATATAAATAGGTTATTTCCATATTCATCTTGTGACGCACGTGCTAATTTAGAAGTTGGAGATTGATGAAATGGAAGGTTAAAGATGGGTTAGGAGATAGTAGTGTATGTTATTATTATTTTTTTTCTATGGTGATGGTGATAATGGAGATTCCTATGAAGAGTGAAGAATCTCCTCTACTTTAATTTGTTTAGAGGTTCAAAAGAGATGCTCGTGCATGAATTCTCTCTTTTTAACTTTGTTTTTTATTTTTTGGATGCTAAGTTTAACTTCTGTTACTATTCTTCATCACTATATATTTAAAAATGTACATCTCATCCTCTTTCTTATTGTGCCCTTTGATATCTTTATTGCTTTTTAATGCTAATGGTGGGTATATACTTTTTCTAACAATATAATATATATATTTAAATTTTAATGACTGACATCATAAAATAGGTTACATAGTCTCCTAATCATATAAAAATGATGATCATTTACGAAATTAATATAAAAAATAATTATTTTTGTTGATGTAATATTATTTAATTAGATGCACGTATAAAATTATTATATATAAGGTAAAACTAAAATTTAGGTACAATTAACTTCATATAAAATTGATAATTTAGAATTATTAGATGAAGTTATATAAGTTTGACCAAATTATCATTTAACGACTCTCAACTACTATTAACTTTACATAATATTAACTCCACCTGAATTTTTATCGTTATTTTTTGTATTGTATTTTTCCCTACTTAGTTACCATTGAGTCAGCTTCTTCTGAAATTAAAGCTTGAGATTATTGAGGACCACCTACATGCACTTTGGACCACCCGGGTAACGCATTTTGAGAGTGAGAAACTATATATCATTGATTCAATGGTATTGACTTCTTCATAGTCAACACAACCAAATGATCAATCTGTAATAATTCATGTTTTTTTTTGTTTTGGTCAAGTGGATTAGACAGCTCTCAAACTTAGACATTACATCTATGTTTTACACACACAATACACTCATACACACTACCATGGATATCATAGGTTCTTAAACCAACAATCAGCTACAACTGGGATTAGAATTCGGATGCAGCTTTGTATGAGGCAAATAGATAAACCATCTGTGCTGGGCCTCTGCTAATTCATGCTTAAAACTAAAATAGAGCTGCCTATCAAATGAAGATTTAATAATTTTGGAGATATTCAAACCATAAAGAGCCCATATACACAATTAGGCAATTGGCTTCTTAACTTGGTCTAAAACCCAACAATTCTAAATTCTTGGTATTAAAACATTTTTCCTTGCTTAGGCTTTGGCCCATTTTTCTGTTCTCAACTCCTGAGTAAAACAAAAACAAAAACATTTTTTATTACTTTTAAAGTCATGATCTTTCAAGACCAAAAAAAAAAGGGCCATGATCTTTCAAAAATTAGACCCCAAATAGAACTTCCAAAATTTATTCGTCACTATTTATCAACTGATTTTAACAATATAATCCAAAAATAATAACTGTGAGAAAAACCAGTCCCGTTAATTCCGCTAGATATTATCTAGGAAAAAAATGATGTTATGAAAATGAAGTGGCTCCAAAATGGAGTGAGTACATATAAATACATAAAGAAATAAATGTTTTGGTGTAATAATAAGAAAACGAAAAAAAGAAATTAAAATTCTAAAACATAGTTTTCTTCTTTTCGGTGACGCTGAGCTTCCTCCTTCCTTCTTCCTTCTTCCTCACATCACAACACACCACCACACGCTTTCGCATTCGAATTCGAATTAAATTGAAATTGCAGCTCAAAGATCCTATCTTTAGGGTTCCCAATTTCATTTTCAAGTAATCGCCCAAATTCCATTCCATAAACCCCCGAATGCCACTGCCGTGATCGGATCCACCTTCTGCCGACGACGATGCCGGCGCCGCGGAGCGTCACGGCGGTCGATACCGGTAGGTTGCTCCTCAGGGACCTCGAGAACAATGGCGAGGACGACTCCCCCGCCGCCAAGAAGCCCAAATCGGAGAAGTTCCCTCTCAACACCTGCGAATTCGCCGCCGCCGTCGCCGTATTCTTCCTCTTTGCCACCGGCCTTTTCTGCATCTACCTCACCATGCCCGCCTCCGAGTTCGGCCGCATCAAGCTCCCACGCACCCTCTCCGATCTTCGCCTCCTCAAGTAAATAAAGATCCCTCTTTTCATTGATTTATTTGAATCAAATTAGCATTAGATGAACATTAGTGATTTAGACCCCGCGGGGGGGGGGGGGGGGGGGGAAGCCTCTTTTTTTGTGGAAAAAAAAAAAAGAAAATTTTGGAATTTGTTGTGTTGTTTTGACTTTTGAGTGTAAGGGTGTGTTTGAATCTTTTTGTGTAGTTTATTGTGTTGTTTCTTTGTGTACAGAGAGAATCTTTCAGCATATGCGAGTAACCACCCTGCCCCGTTCATTCTTGGTTACTGCTCAACCTACATCTTCATGCAGACCTTCATGATTCCCGGGACCATCTTCATGTCTCTTTTGGCTGGGGCGCTCTTCGGCGTTGTTCGGGGAATCCTTCTTGTTGTTTTCAATGCCACTGCCGGTGCTTCCTCTTGCTTCTTCTTGTCTAAATTAATCGGACGCCCTTTGGTTTCTTGGTTGTGGCCTGAGAAGTTAAGGTTTTTCCAAGCTGAGGTTTGTGTTTCTTTTGTGTTCATGTGGAACTTTGTGGTGTTAACTTTGTTGTAACTTGGTTTTCTTTTGCTTTAATCAGATAGCAAAGCGTAGGGATAGGTTGCTGAATTACATGCTTTTTCTGAGGATAACACCAACTTTGCCAAATCTTTTCATCAATTTGGCATCTCCCATTGTTGATGTACCATTTCATATATTCTTTTTGGCAACATTGATCGGTCTTATTCCGGCGTCGTATATTACTGTCAGAGTAAGTTTTTGTGCCCATCTTGCTGCAATTTTAAGATATGTTCTTCCCTTTCCTGTTTCTGCTCAGCTTGATATTGTGGTAATCCTAGTTTGTTTATATATTTATGCCTTAATTATTGAGTGATTTTAGCTCATTCTGGTTAGTTGTCTTCTAGTTGTCTGCTGGCTTCTAAACTTTAAGCTTCTTGAACTCAACCTCCGATGTATATGATCAATGTGTCCTCTTACTCAAAGTGGGCAACCAGGAATATATGGGCAAAGGGTCTTTGTGGAAGTTTCTTGCAACATTTGTTGGATAATCGCATCAACTTAAGGGGACCAATCTTGATCCTCAAATGAATTAAGTTGCTCATGCTATTCCATAAGCTCTGCTAATGACAATTTAACAGCTTTCTTTTTTATAGCTTAGGAACTTTGGAAGTTTATCTGTTCAAAATAGTTAAATTGGAATGTTTTGTCATGATCATGAAGAGTAGTTCCTACTCCCAAGTTTGTTTAGGTTTCTTCATTACATTTTGCTGTACACTACTATTAGAGAACTATGTCCAAACCTTTTTTTTCCTCATGATCAGAGTGTGTTTCGGGTCATCTACCTGGATTGGATAATTGAAGTAATAAGAATGGTTCCATTTGGATACCGAGTATTGGCTTGTTTTCAATTTCATACTCAAAAAACTAATCTATATCTACCAGAAAAAAAATTAAAAATAAAAGAAAAAAAAACAGTTTCTCACTCATTTGGTTTCTTTGATCATGAGTTAGACTGATAGTCATTTTATATTAGTATGCTGTTTTCATTTTTCTGCTATATGTCATTCTGATTTTAATTACATTATATTTTTCACTTCGTTTGATTCCAAACTCCCAGATTAGAGGCCAAGTTAAATTCTGTCCTGGTTTGTCTATACCAATGTGGTAGCTGTTCTGCATTTATGTAATTGTACTACTAATGTTTCCATTGTTATTTAAATAGGCTGGTCTTGCTCTTGGGGATCTAAAGTCATTGAAGGATCTATATGATTTCAAGACATTCTCAGTTCTATTCCTCATTGGTTTTGTTGCCATATGTCCTACACTTTTGAAGAGGAAGCGAGTGTATGAATGAAAGCTATGCTGGCTCACCACACATATCATCAATGGCAAGTTACTTAATCATTGAATTAGATTTTGACTATTGATCAAAGTGGATTATGATTAACCAATATATCGTTGAGAAAGGATGTATTATTATTAATTAAAAACAGGATATGCCCCATTTTATTTTATATGGTGGAGCCACTTTGTTCTTTATTATTTTTGTTTTTCCTTTCATTATTATTTTCCATTTTGATGGCTAGAAGAGGGTAAATGTAGAATTAGTTCAGTGGGGATCAGATCATCCAGCAAGGGCCAAGGGTTCTAATGAAGCATTTAAGTTACTCATAATGTAGCCATTTTGGCATCAGGGGAAGGATTTGATAAATGTTCTTGTGAAGCTGTCAGCATATGTGCCTTACACCATATAGGAACTGACTCTGTATCATTGTTTATCAATATATGTTATAATAGAGAAATTCATTTAATTCTCTCTGTTCAATTTTGATCCTCTCCAACTCGATGCTTCCACAAACAGTTGTGGAGAAATTAGTAGGCATGATTGTCACATTGTATGTATCATGTCATGTATTGGAAGTACAGTATCAAATTTGCAAATTGTATCTCTATTGGTTTAATCAGAGACAAAACTGCAAATTTGATTTGTTTCCATCATGTGTTGTAAGGATGGGTAACAAAAGCTGAAAGTGCAATAATTCCATGCTGAATCTTTTCTAGTTAAAACTGGAATGTGACAATTGGAAACATGAAAAATGGCAATGTGTTTAGGAACTAGAGTTTACAATATGGCATACATTAGCCAGATATGAATTTAAACAGCTCCTCTAAGTACAAGCAAAATCAACTATAACAAAATGATAGCTTTATGAGTAAAAGATTCAAGAAGATACAAATATTGGCACAGTACAAGAGATGCTCATGACTCCTTATCCTCGTCCTTGATATCGTCCATAGTAACTTTTGGGTAGTTCTCATAGCCCATAATGCTATTTATCCTTATGCGTGTATTTGGCTGTAATAACAGGTTGAAAACCAAATCAAACATCGCACTTTATAGTTTATAAACAACAAGCATTTGATAAATATTGTTTGCAGAAGCAGATGCTCAAGTGCTGAACAACTTTGTTTTGTTACCTGTCTGTGTCCAATGGTTCTGCGGTACTTCTTCTTCTTTTTATATTTGAAGACAATTACTTTGTCATCTAAACCCTGCATTACGAATAACATGGTTAAGGCGGAAGAGTCTTTTCTTAGAAAAGATGTAGCAAGATGTGGCATATACCTGCTCTTCCACTGTTGCATATACCACAGCATTTGTCACAACTGGTCTTCCAATGTAGCAAGATGTATCAGTGCCAACCAGCAAAACCCTATGTAAAGCAATCTGCATATGCCTCCAAGAGCTAAAATTAAACAACTGAAAGCTAAAGAAGTTTCTTAAGTTATGGATAGATATGCACAGATTATTATCACTTTAGCAGCATCAGCACTAATCCCTCAAACATAATCTCATTTTTCCACAGGTCTAAAGTCTGATTCATTAAAAGAGAGTTACAGATCCTAACCCATAGTTCGGAGACCATGAATTGGTCTCAAGTCTATATTGTTGATAAACAACAAACATCTATTGATCAATTATTCCAAACAAAATCACTCTATACAAAATAACAGTGGACCATACTTCTAAATACATAGCAAGAGTAGAGCAATTCGATAAACCTGACTCTCAGAATAAACTATATTAAAGGTATGTATGTACCTTGTCATTAACCTTAGCACCTTTCAGCCTCTGAACAGTTATCCAACGACCAGGGTGAACAATATATTGGCGCCCACCAACCTAAACAACTCGCCATAAATTGAAACAAGTTCAGCTCAAAAACCACAAGATACTTGCATGAACCACAAAAGAAAACAACCATATAATCGATAGTAAAACCTAAAAATTCATCTCAACTATTCATTCTACACGAAGATTTATATTTTTAGTTGCACAAAAAAATAAATAAATAAATAAATAAAACAAACCAACAATAACTGAAACAATTTGGGTACCCACAATTCTGAAAACTCAAGTGCAAATACCAATTAATACCGTCAAGGGTCACATTTTAAAAACGAACTGAATTCACTAATTCACTTTAAGCAATTGGGCACTCCGGAAAATACTCAAAATAAAAAATTTAATAATAAAGGTAGCATTTTGATGAAGTGAACAAACCATGACGACAGCGAAGAGACCAGGCTCCCAAGACGGAGGCTGAAGCGGTGGGGACTGAACAAGCTGCGTTGCTGGTTGAGGGTCGGAGAGAGCTTGGGCAGTGTCAGAGGATTTGGGAGGGAGGAGGGGTAAGCGAGGAGAGAGAGTGGGTTGGAAGGAGAGAGAAAGAGAGTGAGTACGAGAGAATGGGAAGAAAGTGGATTGAGAGAATGGGGTTTTGGGGCTATGGTTGGAAATTGCGCAATGGGTTGTGAAGGAAGTACAGATTGTAGAAAGAGATGCAGCTGCAGAAGCCATTGTTGAGAGAGAGAGAGAGAGGGAGAGAAAGAGAGGCTTCTGGCCTATCCTCTCTATATTCCTATCCGTTTTCTATTTACCAGAACTACTATCTATGTTTTTCAATTAAAAAAAAAATATATTTTTTATTATTTTTTTCTTTTTTAAGACGGATGTGAGACTGAGTTATGAGATGGGAAGAACACTTTTTTGTTTTTTATATTGGAGTAGAAATGATTTTTTTTTTAAATGTAAATCGATGGAATGTTATTTTTAAACGTAGAACTGTTTAATTAAAGAAGTAAAAATTAAATTTTTGTAAAAAATATAGAAATCAGACTAAGAAATTTTTATTAAAAAATTATAAAATTTAAGATAAAATATATTTTTTATATTTTAAAAAATATAAAAAATTATAATATTAAAATATATCATTACTTTTAGTTTCATTAAAAAAAGCCGTGAAAAGGTGGCAATAATGTTTAAAATTTGATCAAAGTTGACTTTAAATTTGATTGGATTATGGAAATTGGGTGAGTATTTCAAATGAAAATGTTATGCAAAAATAATTATTAAATCATTAGGTAAATTAATATATTTGATACCTATTTCATATAATACACAAATTCAATTGAAATGAATAAAATTTAATGTAATATTATATGATTAATAAATATTATTATTTTAAATTACTAATTAGTCAATAATAATTTATATTTATATTTATAAAATTTTGTATATAAAAAATATATAATTTATATTTATATTTATTAAAATTTATACACATAAATTAATATAACTTATATTCACATTTACTAAAATTTACATGTATAAACAAATAAAAATTATGTTAAAAATAAGAGTATTTACCCAAATTGGTCCCTAAGGAATTTTGAAGTGGATGTTTTAGTTCTCAACTAAAATTAATCACTCCGATGGTCTTTAATGTTTTTTGGCGTCAGACCAATTGATCCTTCCGTTAAATTGGTCTGTTAAAGTCTAACGGCGAAATCTAACGTGTCACATTGAGTTGGTGACACAGATGATAAGAGACACGTGAGAAAGTAGACAACGTGGTCCCTGGGGTGGATTGTACAAAAACGACAATGAAAAATTACAGATAGCCATGAAACGACGTGTGAAATCAAAATATTCTTCTTCCTCTTGCCAAAACCCTAATTAACGAAGGCTATAGTGTTAACAATGGCTGCCGGAGATAGTTGTGGAAGTTCATATCGACGGCGAGTTAAAGGTAGTGGTGACGGCAGTGTTAGCAGTGCTTCTGTCCACGGCGGTAGGTTCAGAGTCGTCAAAGGAGAAACTCCAAGATGTCATTGTGGAGCCTATGCCATAGTTGTAGAGTCTGGAACGGAGAAAAATCCGAAAAGACCTTTCTTTGGTTGTTCTTTTTACAGGGTAATGTATTGATGATTTTAAATTTTTTTTGTATGTAAAACATGATTTCTGATAATGTTGTACTCTAAACTCTTCTATTTTTATGGGCAGGAGAAAACTCCCCACTGTAATTTCTTTGTGTGGTTTGATAGGGTATTTCAATGTGATGGTCATGATGAAGAGGATGATGATGCTCTGGTGGAGAAGGTGAAAAAGTTGAAAGAATTGCTTGATGCATTTGAGAAGAAGAATAAGAATGCCGTTGAGAATAGACGATGGTTCGAGTGCTGCAGTCCTGTGTTCTTTTTCATACTAGGATTTATGTTCTGTCTTCTTGTAGGTAGGATTTAGTTAGTTTAAGGAAGATTTTATCTTATGTTATATAGTGTAACAAGTAATTACAATGTTAACTTTTGTTTATGCAACTCTAATCTGTAAGTGATAGGACAAGCAATGAACGATGAGTAGATGAATGATGAGTATTTTCTGAATAAAGAAAAGTTGCATTAGAAATGGAATAAAATCAGACATACTTAAATCCAAGTACCATACTTGCATTCCATATAACCAAAGTTTAACACAAAAAGGTAGCTAGTCTTTATGTTTTTGCTATGAATACTAAGGTCTTTCACAAAAAAAAGGTGCAGTGACATACACTATCAACATAATAACCAAACATAGACAGACCATGTTGTCTCAATAAGATGTACTAACAACATAACAAAATATGACAAAGTTGTATTAAACTCATAAAACTACGTTGACACAGTAGGATCAAATCTATTTTGGAAGCCTTAGTCCAGGTGTTGGCATGAACTTGAAGATTTTTGAAGCTGTGCCAGAACTTGTAGCAGCAAGTGTTTCAGGTGATGCTGACTGGGTAGGCCTCTGTGGTGCTGCAGAGATGATTAGTCTTGGAGAAGGTGCTGGAGCAGATGGTGGGGTAGGTGCTGGAGTAGAATGTGACCTCCTAATTGGTTGTTTAGGTCTTGGAGGCCTAAATGTTGATGGAGGTGCAACATGGCTTGAACTATTGGTTATCTGCTCCTAATAGAACACAAAATAAACAAATTATTAGACATTTTGATCCCCAACTAAATAATCTATCTGACATATAGATCACCAAATAGATAATTTATTAGGCAAATAGATCCTTAAGTATTAAGTCAATCAGTCACTATCACATTAAAGATCACAAGAATGCAGGCAGCATGACAACAATATGATCACAACAAATTCAAATGAGATTATACATGTGGCAGTGGTTGGGGTGCTGTTTGGGAGACTTGGACTTCATCTTGTGATGGTGGAGCAAATGAAGTATTTTTCGTTGCTGTTGGCTGTCCATTTTTCTTAACCTTTGGGGATGGTTTAGGCCTTGGTGGTCCCTTGCATGTCTTTGCATTGTGACCAGTCTGACCACATTTTTGGCAAGTGACCATAAATGTCCTTCTTCCCTTTATTACATCTGGTGAATCCTCAATAGGATCAGGTTTTTTCTTTTTCTTCGTTGGGCGTCCAGGAGGTCTCTTAATGGTGGGTGGCTCTAGAGCCAAGAGACCAGTCTTTTTCCAATACTCCTCTGAGTTGACTGGTCTGATTACATGTTCATACGTGGCTCGAGTACAACTCATCAGTTTCTTTGTCTTCCCTCTTTGCATCACACATCTCTCTAATTTTTTTATCTCCATAAATAGGGTGTAAGCCTGCTTCCATGCTAGGAGCTCTTGGATCATACCAACACATCTTCTTGAATTCATGGTAGCCGAGTTCTTCAAACAACTTCTTCAAGTCAAAGTAATTCACTAAGTCCAGATCCATCGGAGGAAATCTTTTTACATTGCCATTAAGATACAGAAGTTCACCCTTGTTATCTTTGACAAAGCTCCCTCCATGTTGAAAACACAGGGGTAACCCACTCAGTCATCTGTAATTTACAAATATGGAATAGCACTATCAATATTAGAATATTAAACGTTACCCTTAATCAGACAAAATTTAGATAAAATTTCATCAACACTAAATGTTACTCTAACTTCTCTTATTTGGATAAATTTCATAATCAGCTTAATACATCAATACGATGTGTTCATCACTTTATATTGTGTCTTTTTCATGTTAACCTCGTATACGTATGCACCACAACACTTATCAGTAACTCATGTGAAACAGTATCAAAGAATCAAAAACAACTTTTATTTCCAGCAACTAATGGTATTCTAACAGAAACAACTACTGCATGATCACACCGTTAAACAATGTCAACAATGATCAACTATACCATCAACAACTTAATCGATAAACTCATCACTATACTAACCTCGACCAGTGGCCGTGGCGAGCGAAACACTCACAGGGAAATTCTTCTGCAATAATGTTGACTCGTTCAAACCCTAGCGTCGACGACAGCAACGGAGGTGGTCAGAGGACTACAGGTTGACGTGGTGGTGGCTTCCTTAGTAAAACCTAGGAGAAGAGAGGGAGTTCAGAGTAATTTTGTTTTGGTGGAGGGAAGGCAAAGAGATGCTTCAGTTTTGATAGACTCTTTCTCTCACTGAACGACGTCGTGCCCTATTCTAAAATGCAGTGTTTTGTATCAGTCTGGCTAGGGACCAATTCGTCCGAACGAAACACGTGGAACTTCACAGCTGATTCATTACAGTCACACGATACATCACCTCCTTCCGTTAGTGGTTAACGGAGATGAGAAAAAAAAGTTCAATTTGTCTTACGCCAAAAAACGTTGAGGACCAACGGAGTGATTAATTTTAGTTGAGGACTAAAACATCCACTTTGAAATTTCTTAGGACCAATTTAAGTATATACTCTAAAAATAATTTAATGTTTGTACCGCTAAATATTAACCAAAATTATTATAAACTGCTAGTTCTCAAGGTTTTTTGTTTTATTTAATAGGCAAAATTTACCAATCATATTATGTATATATAAAAAATTAATTATTAAATTAATCATTCATATAAAATATATATAAAAATAAATTAAATAATATATATTTATATATATAATAACTGATTTTTTGTATGTATATAATAATTTTTAAAAATTTAAATAAACTCCAATAGTCAAAAGTACAGTGTATATTGTTTCTCTCTCCATTTTTTGACTCATTTATTAAATTAAATTTAATTTAAAGCAAATATAATACGGGTTAAAAATACAAGTGAAAAAAAAAGGCTATATTGTTTAAATTTATAATTAAGATTACATGAAAAAGCAATAATTACTAAATTCTTTTAAAATTTTGCTAATAATTCCTTAAAAATACTAATTAAGGTTATTATCATAAACTTTTCAAATTTGTATACAATAAATATGATGAAAATTTATTTAATTATTTATTTATTTGTCTTTTTAATACAAATTTTCTACATCTAACATTTTAAACAAATATTTTGAAAACACCTATTAGTTAATCTTTTTAGCGATGCCATTCACCTAATTGTTTCCTTTTTCTTTGTTAAAAACATTGTAAATTAAAAATTCATGAAATATATGCAATTTCACCGGATGTTAACAAAGGGAAGCAAATGGAATAAACCATAGGGTGAAGAAAATAAACAAAGTTCAAATACACATAGAACAGATTTATAATGATGCTGATGTAGCTCTATAAAATTGACTAAGGTTTTTCTTTCTTTTTTTTTTTTTTTTTCCTTTTCTCTTCTACCATATTCATGTTTCCTAACTGTACAAAAAGATTATTAGTAGTTGAGTTAGCATTCTCAAGAAGTCTATTCTTTCACTGCAAATGCATCTGCAATATTGAAGTTCAAATTGCCTTTCAGGGTTCTGCTCCTCCCCATATCTGGATCACCCTTTTTCATCATAGCTACAAACTCCCCATAATCAATTCTCCCATCCTAAACATCACAACAACAACACAATTTGAATCACAACACATTATACTCCACACATTGTAAGATAAAGTATCTAAATTAGGACTTTAATCTATGAAGCACAGATACTGATTCGATACGATATTTGGTACAAATAGTTAGAGGTGTCTAAAATTATGAATGAAGCATCCAACACAATACTCTAGAAGAGAACAAGAATGGATTTCGCTTTAACAAATCTTAAAACTAGATACCATCAACTTCATAGATTGTAATTGGAAACTTACATTGTCTTGATCAATCTCTTGGATCATTTCGTCGAGATGTACCTCGCCTAGGCCGAAGTCTTTACAAGCCTGTTGAAGCTCATCAATGGTAATGTAACCACTACCATCTTTATCGAAGTAGGCGAAGGCCGCGACCAAATTCTCCTCTCTTTCCATCTTATTCAAGTGCAGTGTAGCAGCAAGAAATTCGCCGTAATCTATTGTTCCGCTGTTGTCTATGTCAGCCTGCCAAGATTTACAAGGGACAGCAAAATGGTCACCCAACTCAACACAAAGCCAAAGCAAAAAGCTATGAACCGATGCGACATACTATTAAACCTTAATATCACTTCTATGATAATGAAAAATCTCCATACCGCTTCCATGAGGGATTTAATTTCAGATTCCATGAGATTGGAGCCAACACCTTTCAAACCATCCTTGAGTTCCTCAAATGTTATTGTCCCACTGTTGTCCGTGTCAATCATTTTAAATAGCTCCTTCAACCCACCTATTTCTTCCTCGGAAAGTCTTTCAGCTATGACCTGGAAGGAATTTTTCAAAGTTAAACTAAACATGATCGATCACCTTATCTAAATGAACATCTACTGGATAGAGCATATAAAATTTTATATCATTATGAATTACATATGACCAAAATAAATTATCACTGATTTCATCATCACTTA
Organism: Arachis hypogaea; assembly: GCF_003086295.3. Taxonomy (NCBI): domain Eukaryota; kingdom Viridiplantae; phylum Streptophyta; class Magnoliopsida; order Fabales; family Fabaceae; genus Arachis; species Arachis hypogaea. The sequence goes on along the minus strand of NC_092044.1, from coordinate 118,078,272 downwards.
CTGGAACAAAACAGAAATATTACTACACATAAAGATCACAAGATATTGGAACTATTTGGAAGTTTTGTATGTGAAATTTGAATATAAATAATAACTGATATAAATTACCATACAGCTCTGAAGCCATGAATCATTATGAACTTGTATCATTCAGTAGATTAGTAGAATAAATTTTAGACAAAATCAATATCGATATTGAAATCAAATGGAAAAGTGAAAAGGTGAATGTCCAACATACACGCAGTGCCATCTTCTTAAGTTTATTCATTGCTGAGAAATGCTTCAGCCGTGTCAAAACAGCGGAATCCAAAGGTTTGTCAGGTGCATTTTCCTCATCAGCAATCCAAGGATGGCCTGATTACACAAATTCATATGTGATTAGATCATTCACCAGCAGAACATGAAAATACAGTCGCAACTAATACCAAAAGAACTCACATAAGACTTCATGAGCCGTAATTCTTTTCTTGGCGTCCCTATCCAGCATCCTTTTTACCAAATCTTGAGCACCTTCTGAGATACTTGGCCACGGTTCAGATACAAAATCCAGTTCCCCATGTAAAATCTGTTTAAAAATTCCAGACTCGGTTTCTGCAGGTAATAGAAGAAGTGCATTCAGCTCAGGAATAAAGAATATAACAACTAGATGACTAAACATTACCATATACAGCAAAGAAACACTAAACAGCCGCAATTCAATAGAACGAGAAATTCACAATAAACATTAAGATAATTACCGGCCCAGAAAGGTGGAACTCCACTCAATAAGATGTAAAGGATAACACCAGCACTCCATACATCCACTTCGGGTCCATATTGCTTGCACAACACCTCAGGGGCAACATAATAGGGACTTCCAACTACATCATGGAAAGACTGTCCTGCAGACAGAAAAAAAAAAACAAATAAAATCTAATGATAGATCATACAAGTAAAAATCCATGTTGCAAATGAGAAAAAAACACATAGATGCTTCGTGATGAAGAACATTGATGATATTTAAAACTCATGCTCCTTGTGGACAATACAATCAGTCCCACCCTATGAATACATCAGTTAGCTAGGTTTAAGAAATTAAGACCTCACTAAATCCAGAAAAAATTAAAAAAAAAATACAATGAAAAACTATAGCATTCCATGATTTTGACACAAAGGAACGATCATCAATATTGTGAAATCAACTACAATAACAGGTAACAACTATACATATTGAATCTTTCAATCTCACAATGATCATAGAAAGCATGGGAATGTCACACACATCACAATTCTCTCATGAATGAACCTGGCTAGCAGAACACAGAGTAATAAACCAAAACAATTCCACAATTAATTTCCAATAACAACCAACAAAGAATGAATCTTTCAGTCTCACAATAACTAAAAATCATGAATGAACGAACCTGGCTTGTAGAACACAGAATAATAAAGCAATGATAACATGCAACAAAATCAAAAACAATTTCCCACAATTCATTTCCAAACAACAACCAATAAAGATTGAATCTTCCAATCACACAATCATTAAAACAAACATTTGGTGGGTGTAAGAAAGAACTCACAAACCAACCTGGCTTGTAGAAGACAGAGAGGCCAAAATCAGTGGCCTTCATCTTAGCATCTTCATTAGGCGTATCAAAGAGAAAATTCTCAGGCTTGAGGTCCCTATGCATGACACCAAGAGAGTGACAAGCCTCAACAACACCAACAATGGTCTTTATCAACTTCACAGCCTCTCTCTCACTGTAATGCCCCTTCTGTATGATCCTATCAAAGAGCTCACCCCCTGCACAAAGCTCCATGACAATGTGCACAAACACAGAATCCTCATAGGTGCCTTGAATCTGCACCACATTTGGATGCTCTGACAAATGGTGCATGATCTGAATCTCCCTCCACACATCTTCATAGTCTTCTTGGCAAAGAAGCTTCCTCTTTGGGATTGATTTGCAGGCATAGAGCTTCCCTGTGGATTTCTGTGTGCAGAGATATGTTGTACCAAATTGCCCCTGACCAAGCTTCTTCCCAAGGAGGTAGTGGTCCCTTAATCTTGGGGTTTGATGTGGCAGCACAGTGTTACTGCCTTTTGAACATGGTTTTGCTGCAGGATTATTATGCTTCTGCATCTCAGAAGAAAAAATGAAAGAAAAAACTCTAATGGGGTGTGATCAAAACAGATAAAGATTGTAACTTTACCCTCTTTTCTCTCTCTTTTTTTGGTTCTCTTTTCTCTTCTCTTTCTTTCCTTCTATCTCTCTTTCTCTGTGAACTGTGTTTCACACAAATGCAAGATTTTCTTGTTTGTGGTGTGTTGTTGGTGCTATGCTATATTAGCCTTCAAATGGCCACCATTTATTTTTCTTTTTAATTTCAGTGCAACAATTGTCAAGGCTATAATTATTCATGTTTTGGATTTGTTTGTCCCCCTTTTTTTTAAGGATTATTATTGAAAATTATAATGGTCTTTTCATTTTTTTTATAGTCATATTGATGAAATAATTTTCTTTTTGTTAGTATATAAATGAGAACATGGGTTAAATAATACTAAAACTGTATTTTTTCAAAAAAATAAAAAAATTAAATTACATTAGGATATTATTTTACTAAAGTAATAAAATAATATGTTAAGAATTTCTTAAATACCAAATGAAATAAAAAATGTACGTACCTTTTTAAATTAAAAAAAATTAATACTTTTTTTTATAATAATTGACTTTTTATTTTTTAAACTATTGATAATTTAATATATCTAAATAAAATTTTAATACAAATACACTAAATTATTAATAAATTAAAAAATTAAAAGAGATTATGAAAAATTGAGAATATACTTTTTTTAAAAATATTTAATATATTCAAAAAGAAATTATTATCTCTAAAATTTAAATTTAAAATCTCTTTAATATGAGTGTTGTGCTCTAATTCTATGCAGACTGTTAGAATAGTAGATATGACTGAATAATGTATTAATTTTGAAATCTTTATAGACAATATTTCTAGTTATTGTAGTGCTATATATGCTAATCCACATGTTGATAGCCGAATGGATCCGTAGAATAATTTGATCAGGATTTTAAATATGATTCAGGATTCCTGGATTGTACTAAGGGACTTTAATGAGATTCTAATGCAGAGTGAGGTTAGTGGGGGTGCTTTCAGTCAGGCTAGGTCAGAAGTTTTTTTGGAGACTCTGACAAATTGTCGTTTGTTTGATATGGGGATATTGAAAGAAGTTTTGCTTGGTACAGGTTAGAGGGGGTTTGCATGTTGTGAAAAAATTGGATAAAGTTATTGTTAATCAAGAGTGGCAATTGTTATTTCCTTAGGCTTATAATGAGGTTTTGGTGCGTCTTCATTCTGATCGTTGTCCTTTGCTCGTCAAATGTACACTGACTATGAAAGTCAAGAGGGGTTTGAGACCATTTAGATTTCAAACTGCCTGGATGACTCATCCGCTTTTTAGCAATGTTGTTCGTGAAACTTGGAATAAAAGAACCTCTGATGTTGTTAGAAGTTTGATCAACGTGCACAAGGATGCTCTTCTTTTCAATAAGAAAATCTTCGGTAATGTGTTTATTAAAAAGAAAGAGTTGGAGAGGCAATTGAATGATGTTCAGATTTTTCTTGAGAGTATGGAGGATCCGAAGTTGAGGGTGAAAGAACAAGGTATTCATGATGAGCTAAATACTATCCTTCTCCAAGAAGAGCTTATGTAGTATTAAAAAACGAGAGGGCAGTGGTTCGATGTGGTGACAGAAACACTAAATTTTTTCACTTGCAAACAATCATCAGGCAAAAGCAGAACAAGATTCATGGACTATTTTTCAAAGATGGAACTTGGGCTACAGAGCAGCAGAAGCTAAAGAAAGAAACGAACTCCTTCTTCCAAAAGCTCTTTTCAACAAGAGATAATATTGATCTAAATGTTATGAGAGAATTCTCCAGTCCTTCCCTTAATAATGAGGCCTGTCAAAGGTTAGTTGAATTGCTGGCATTGGAAGAGGTGAAAAGAACTATAATGACCATGAATTCTTTTAAAACTTCAGAACCAGATGGTTTTCAAACCCTATTTTAAAAGGAGTTTTGGAACTTTCTGAGCTATGATGTGTGAAATTTAGTTAAGAGAGCCTTTGAGGGAGAGATTCTAAATGTTGCAATTTTTGAGACATATATTATTTTGATTCCTAAAGTTAAATTTCCTACTTCCTTAAGTGATTTTCGCGCCATCAGTTTATGTAATGTTCTTTACAAAATCATTATGAAAGTGCTGGTGAGCAGGGTTAGACCCTTTTCTTCGGAGATCATTGGCCCACTTCAGAATGGTTTTATCCCGGAAAGAGGTACTACGGAAAATATTATTGTGCAGAAAATTATGATTTTCATGAAGAACACTATGTCTAGGAAAGGGACTATGGCCTTTAAGATTGATTTGGAGAAGACGTATGACTTGGTGGACTGGAGATTTTTTGAAGCTTCTTTGGTTCGGTTTGGCTTTTCGAAGGCTACTATTCATCTTATTATGCCTTGTGTGACGTCATCTTCTTTGTTTATTTTGTGGAACGGTGACAAATTCCAGAGCTTTAACTCATAGAGGGGTTTGAGACAAGAAAATCTCATATCCCCTTATCTCTTTGTACTTTGTATGGAGTGTCTTGCTTGTTTTATTGTCCATTGGGTTTCTCAAGGCTCGTGGATATCATGTTAATTTTCAGATATGGCCCAAAAATATTTCATTTGATGTTTGCTGATGATCTACTACTGTTCTGTAAAACTACAAAATCTCAGGTAGAGGAGGTTATAAAGTGCATGGACTTATTCTCCAAAGCATCAGGCATGCGAATGAATCTTAGTAAGTCTAGGGCTCAATGTTCAAAGAATATTTCTATGAGAAGGAAGGAGATTCTCTAGAGAGTCTCTAGTATTTGTTTTTGTCAAGACTTGAGAAGGTACCTAGGGGATTAATATTGGGCATGAAAGGTCTTCTAGGAGGACGGCTCAAGAAGTCATTGAGAAAATTCAGAACAAGCTTGCTAGTTGGAAGGGATGTCTGCTAAATAAGGTAGGAAGACTTTGTTTGGTTAAGTCGGTAATGGCTTTTATTCCAGTCTACAATATGCAGGTTATTCTCCTTTCAAAGTATGCATGTGAAAAGATTGATTCATTGATGCAACAGTTCTTATAGAAAGGCCATAATAATGGGAAAGAGTTGCCATTGGTTAAGTGAGAAGTAGCTATTACTCCCAAAAAGGTGGATGGTTTGGGTGTAAGAGATACATATTGTGCTAATTTGGCGTTTCTTGGCAAGTTGATTTGGGATTGCTTCAATAATAGAAACAAACTATAGGTGCATATTGTGATGCAAAAATACTTCTGAAATTCGAATTATTTTAGTGGTAGTCATGGATAGAATGCGTCAGCCACTTGGAAGAACATTCTTAAAATATATGAGACTCTTAAAGACGAGTTTAGGTGGAATGTAGGGGATGTGCAGCAATCCCATTATATGATAAATGGACTCTATTTGAAAGACTTTGTGATCTTATTCCCTATGTTCGCATATTTGAGCCGGAATTCGTAGTGACTGATTCGTGGTGTGATGGATCTTAAGTGGTAGATACGCTTGTTACGACAATTCCTCTTGCAGTTAACCAATTCATTTGCGACCTTTTCTACCCAAATTCCGCAGACCTGGATCCCAGGTGGAGTTGGTGGCCTGCAAGGGCAAAAAAGTATAGTTCAAGAGAAGGTTACAGTTGGTTGTTGAAGCATAAAGTGAATAAGGATGAAAATAGTGATTGGAACTGACTTTAACATTTAAATTTTTTGGAGAAGATCAAGTTCACTATGTGGCTTAGGCTTCATAACGCTCTCTCGACAAAGGCTTTCCGATTCAGGCAGCATATAGCTAGTTCGGATTTGTGCCAGAGATGCAATGCGACTCAGGAGACAATTGAACATTGCCTGCAAGACTGTGTTAAATCCAAGAGTCTTTGGCATATGTTAGACCCTCGCTTTATTGACTCGTTTGAAGGAACCTCCATTAAGGCTTGGTTTAGAAAGGTCGTGCCTGATAATGAGGTTCTTTTGGGGTCAGAGTGTGGTAGTTGTGGAGGAATAAGTGTAATGATGTTCTTAATGTTGGGAATCTTTGGACGGATCACAAAGTGGTTGCCCTTATCAGAAGCATTATCATGAACCTAAGACTTTATATGTATCGGTGTTCTTCATTCAACACCTTCAAGAATCGTTGGTGCTGAAAACTCCCTGTAGGTAATAGCTTTTAATGCAAGTTTATTCCCTGATTTGAGTTTAGCTGCTTTTAGCCGTATTATTAGAGACTATAATGGGAGTTGAATCTCGAACTGTTTTGGTAGTTCTCCTCCCTGGTCTATCACTAGATGTAAATTTTTTGCATTTTGAAGGGTGTTTGTCTTAGTTTGGGACTGCGGTTTGAGAAATATTGTGTGTGAAACGGATTGTTTGGACGTTCTACACCTTTTATATGACTCTAGTGGTGGGTACACGTCTAAAATTCTTGATTTACTTCACAAAATTTTAGAGCTTTTATCATGATCTTGATATGTTCAAGTCAATTGGATAACTAGAGAAGCAAATAAAATGGCAAATTAGATGGCTAGATATAAAGCAAAAAGTAATTTTAATCATGTGATTTAGTCAGAATTTAATGATGTTTTTCAACAAATCATCCGTTCTGATTTAAGATAGGTGTTTGCTTTGGCCTTCTCTTTTATTTAAACACAAAAAAAAAAAAAAAAACTCAAAATCCCTTACTTAGAATGATAATAAATACTTATTATTTAAACTAATTTTACATTTGTTGATAATATTAAATAAAAAGTTGAATTAAAACGATATAGTAATAGAAAGATAGAATAAGTCAAGTCCATAAGACATAAGTAGTGCAAGCTTGGAATAAGTCAACACTCAACAAGACACTCGTGGTGGAATAGTGATTATGTGGATTTCTGGTCTAAATGAAATTATTAACATGTACGAATGTACCCTTTAAAATCAAATGAAAAACACCCACAAATAAAAACAAAAATTTTATATAAATATATAATTATTAAATTATTTAGTATATATTTATCTACATTATTTTATATAATTTTAATATATATATTTTATATTTTAATATTGCTCTATATAAATAATTTATTTAGTAACAAACTTTTATTGTAAATATCATGATTGATTTTATAAATGAGTTGAAAATTTTTATCAAAAATATTATATATATTAAAATTAATTAATATAATTAATTATTATTTATTTATATATATTATTTAATTTATTTTAATATATATTTTATATTAATAATTAATTTAGAATACACTTAACTTACTTCTTTGATGGCATAATTACCCACATACTCACATTTTGAGAAGAACACTGAAACCTTTGCATCACATTGAAAGACACGAGGCACACATGCTCATCCAATTGCTAAAGCTAATATATCCTCAAATATAAAATACTTTGGATAAAGTTGCATTATTGTATTCTAACTTGATCATCATTATCAGGATCTTGCACAGATATCATTATTCTCTTTTTTTTTTCATCCTTTTCTTTTTCTTTTTAATGCACTGTATGTAGACAGCTATGTATTTCTATTTCTACAATAGACGACATGACTAATGAATTACAAGTTGGTCCACCATTGTTGTACGGATTGAGATAGAGTCCTTTGAGCAAAGCAAGAATAATGACAATTATATTGAGATACTGTTTGATTGAGTTAAGAAACCTGATAATAATGGTTTTAATTTCTTTTTAAATAATATTTTGGGATCTGTTTCTATAGTATTTTCCAAACGATATATTATTACAAATTTACAATACAACATCATCATAGAATTTGTTTTAAATGCTCTTATGTCTCATCTAATGGTTGAAACTTGAAACTAATTAATATATGTTTATGAATTATAATTTCTCTACTTACAACTTAATTAAAAAAATAAAAGTGATATTTCTATATAAAATAGTTATAAATACCAATTAATATTGTTTTGTATTGATGATTTGATGGTACTTTTAGAAAAGTTTGGAGTACAAGATAAGATGATGAAAATTACATAACACATACACAAGTTAATAAAGGTACGATGGGATTTGATTTTAATGCATGATTCAAGTTTAGTGGTTGTTATGTCTACATCTCAATTTCTTTTTGTACGCTAAAAATTAAAGGTATCATTGCTAGAGAAAGAACGTATCTATATAGCATCAACAAGTAAATTTTGATGGTAACAGAGTGAGGATTATTATGTTACGTTTTTGTTTCTTCTCAGTTCTCAGTTCTGATGAGCTGTCATCTATGCTATGCATGCATATCAATTATAACATAACATCATTTTATAGACAAATCTACCCCATTACATTAATTTTGGTTCACAAATAAATAGTATTTAGTCTAATTTTAGACGGATGTCATTACATTAATTAGGTGTATCATAAATATCTTTGCAAAATTCTTGAAAAGGGGACCAATCAAGGATCAAGCTAACCTATCTATAAAGACAAGGTATTTACATCGTTATGAAACATGTTCGTATAGTATCTTTTAATCCAGCGAATCAAAAACTAATTTGTTGTGAATCAAAATTTTATTTAAGAATTTATCGTGTTTTATTATCATTTTTGACGCTTTTAGTATTGATTTTAATACCATCTCTAACAGTCCAATGCACCTACTTCTACTAATGCAAGTAAATACAAAAATTTAAAGATGCTTATTATCACTTTAAAATTGTGTTTTTACATAAGATGAATGTATAAAATTGAAATTAAATTGGTTGAAGAATAATTAAATTCAATGGTCTTATTCTTTGAGTAGATAAACTTTTAAGATATAGCTTGTCACTTGTAATATTGTAACATATCTTTTTTTTGGACGGTAGTGAGTATAACTCAGTCATAAAAAAACATTAAAAAGTGGATATCTACAAAAAAAAACATTTGTAGATGCTCAAGTAAGTATTTATATTTTGTCAATAAGAATTAAGATCGAAAGCATATCTATCCTATACAAATATGACACTTTTATGTAAGTAACTTAAGATTGTAGTCGTTGATCAATTACAATTTTAGTAATAATTATAGTTAAGAATTGTAACAGAAAAATGAAGTTATTATTCTATATTGGTGGTTCCAGCACCAAGAAGCACATGGTTGGTGTCCTGCACCATATGATGTCAACCATGAAGACCAGACTACAGCTAGATTTGAACATGTCTTTGCCAAATATATGAGAATAACCACCTTGGCAAGGTTTTAAAGGATAATCATGACTACAGCTTCAACGGTTCCTTCCAATTGAACTAACAAAATGGCTTGAACTCTATGCCTCAATATTGGATAATAATGAAGAGCAGAAGAATTAGATTAAAAGAAAAAAAAAATCAGATCATGTGAATGGAAAGGATATGTTTAAAACCAGTGTTTATCTCTTTCTCCTTCATTTTCCTTCACCTTTTAGGATGTTTCCCTCTTCTTATAAATACTTAGTTGAATAGGTAAACATCATGGTCCATCTTTTGTAAGAATTATTTGAGTTTCTACCAAATTGAATTCTAATGTACGGAGTGTAAATTATTTTATAAAGTCGTTCAATCATGTTTGTTTATTTAGATGATAATTGTTTTTGTTGATATAATGGTACATAATTAAATATATGTGTAAAATTATTTTATATACACAAAAATTAAATTCTTTTTATATTTTAGAATTAAGTTATATATTTCTAAAGTTTTACATATTAATAAAATTGACTTCACATTAATAGTAAAAATCAAACTCACATCTGTATAAGATGCAATATAGTTTCTTACAAACAACATTAACCATATTTTAGTTTCTAAAAACTCGTTTAACTTCATTTTCTCTCATTAGTTACCATGTAGTCATATGGATTGGAACCTATTAAGATCACTATTATGTAAAAATGAATAATCCCCCAAATGAGGGATTGATTAAGAGAAGTAAAATTATATATTAAAAAAGGACAAAGAATTGTAACAAAACCAGTAATAGTGGTTCATCACCTTTAGAGACATTAAAATGATCATGAAAACTGATCTAAAAAACTCAAAGAATGACATGAAAAATAAATATAGAATTTCTATAACTATGAACCATAATTATTTAATTAGTCTTTACAATCTGAAGAACAAAAATCAATTCATCACTCATCATCACCACCAGAACCTGTTAAAACCTTAACCATGACCTGCATGACTCTCACTCTATTTTGCAAAGACAATATATAATTTGCTGTCTCTCTGAAGAGTCCATCCAAACCCATGTTATTGTCACTGTTTGGTATAAGATTCTTCAATGTTCTCACCCTGCTCTGAATCCCATTATTGGATTTGGCTCCTCTTCCTCTTGATCTTCTAGAACCACCAATCCTCTTCATCAAAACCCTTCTTGTTCTTGTTCTTGGCCTCCCACCCTTGACACTCACCTTGCTCCACAAATATGATGGATCATTGAGTACTTCAAGATCATTCAAAGAGAGGGAAACAAGAGAAGAAAAAGGATGTGAAGAAACTCCCATTATAGGTTAGTTTTCAAAAAAATAGACACCAAGAATGAGAGAGAGGATTTAGATTTATAAGGCTGTGTATGTTTGTGTAGCAGCATTAAGATTGAGGCCTAATTATAAAGGATTGGATTAGGGGAAGGGAAGGGGGTTTGTGGGGACCACATGGCACAATTTCCAAGGAGGCTTCCAAGGGAATGGGAGAGTGACAGGTGTACCTAAGTGTTGTTGCTTTGGGCATGTTCTCCAACCCAAATGCCACATGCTTCCACATGATTCTTAATTTCCCTCCCCCATTTACTCTCTCACTCTCACACAGGCATTTTCACAAACACCTTTCCATCTAATAATAAGGCCACTCTGGATTATTCCTCTCTAACTTTCCATATTCAATGGATTTGAACACTTTTCAAATGGGGTTTCGGTTCATTATCCTAATTCCAGCTCAATATACGTGGCACTAACATATACACTAGTTTGTGAGGGTTCATGGTACTTGGTCCCTGCTTCTTCAAAGGAAACCATGTTATGTGACACTTAAAAATACATTGCAAAATTATATCAAGCACGTTTGTTTATTTGTCAATGCTTGTGTAAACAGAAAGGGAACATTTTGGATCATAATGTTGGGATAAGGTATATAATCTCTGACATTCATGAACCCTATGCTTTCTTCTTCTTTTAAATGTGCTAATTAACAAAAGAACCTTCTTCATATATATACGTGTCAATGTGGTGCTGCTAATCACAGGAAACATTAATATAAAATAAAAACAAAAATATTATATGTATATAAAAAATCACTTATCGTGTATTTATGTATATTGAGACCAAAAACAAATACATTGTACTTATTACAATCATTATGATTTGAAATCTAGCAAACATTCCTCTGCTCCCCTACGGTATTTGAATCTACCCTACATCACACATTTTAACTGTTCATAAGATAAGACTAATCATTCTTTGATGTAAAGAGTACAAATGTTATGCAATCCTCTCATAGAAAGCTACATGCTAACTTTAACTTAGAATTACTATCCAATAACTATGTGCTTGATTTCAATTCAAACTTTAAAGGTCTTCATGGTTTGTTAATAAAGCAGGAACAATGTGGTGTCAGGTGTGAATCATCTGCGGTAAAACTCCACATGATTTAATTATGTGTGTATTTCATAATTAATTATATTTCATCACATGCCATAAAAAGATCTCATATTAGGAAATCATGTGAAATATTCACATGGTAGAATCAATTCACATGATCAACAGTCTAGACGAATGTTTTAAGTGTTGATTAGTTTGTACATCTTCACTCTAAGGATGTGTATAGTAAATAAACAGAGGAGACTTTTGTTTATCTTATGAATGAAATCCAAGCATAAAACTACACATGAAAATCATCCCTAAACATAATTGCACCTTTCTTTTCACCAGAAACAAACAACATAAGAACTTGAGTTGGTTTCAATCAAAGTTCATTATGATTGATGAATAGCTAATCACTCTAGGCAGTGAAACCACCCTTTTAAGAGGTGTTTGATGAATCACTAGTTTTACACACCAAATACCAAATCAATAAACTATGAAACAGTTATATATAAAGTGTTCTTTTTTCAAACCCTTTTTTTTTTTAACTGGGACCTTCTTTTCTTATGTAGAGTAGACTTCAAATATAATTAATCCCTCAATGCTTAGCCAGATCATTAGTGAGCTCACAAGGGGCATGTTGGTGCCATTTGGATATTGAAACATGTCACACAATCATAGGCATTCATCAGAGTAATTGCAATTATATATTTATTATACATACATTCATATTCTAAAATCTTAATTCCATAACATAGCTGAGTCATAATAGTTTATACTAGATTGTGAGGTATGATTGTTTACATCCCTTATTTATTTATTCATCCATGTTGGGTCCACCATGGAGCTGAAGTCTCCTGCTAGGAACAATTTGAAGAACACCCGGTTGCTCTGTATATTTAAAATATATATATTAATAATTAAACCGAACTAGAACAATCAAACATATTAGGAAAAATCAAGTAGAAGGAATTATACAGATACATGTGATGATTGATGCAACATTAAATACTCATGAAAACCCTTTCAGATTAGATATGCAAATATTCAATCTACAATATCCTTAATGTATAGTTCATATTTCTTTCCAAATTACAAGAGTAATCTCAATACTCAACTTCAAGCATTGGTATCTCTTCACATTTCATATGAACTTTGATTTATATTATTAAAAAATGTTCAACTCTAACTATGTGCAGCTTGATCCTGGTAGTACCCTAATCAAAAGGAGTCAATTTTCCTAGACCCCTATCCGATGTTGTTCACTGTATTAACAGAGTTGAATCATTGTGATGACCATGATGAAGATGATGATAAAAGTGATAGGCTCTCAAGGAACCAATATTTGAAAAAGAATCCTATATCTGAGGACTAACACCTGAAAAAGAGCCTTATAAAATCTTTGACTCTCTCGTTTATAATAGCTCGCTGCTGTGCGTTGTAGCTCATTATATCTTTCATTGCGATAATAGCTCGCTTCTGTGTTTTGTAGTTCATTGTATAGGTACTTTCATTGAGAGCCAATCAACCGAAAAGAGTTCCCTCTGAAGAATTCTGACCAGCAGAAAGCCGAGTGAAGTGCCACACATAATGAGACAGAAATAATGTCTCATCCTAGTTTTTAAAATGTACATAATTTTTACATAATTATATGAGAAATACTAGGAGCCATGGCCATCACTTAGCCATCAACTCAATTCTTTTAGTCTAGTTTTTTAAGTCTAGTAATCTAACAGCATTCTTCGTCTTTGTCTAATAAACCTCTAGCATCACTCTAATAGCCCTCTAGCATTGCTCCTCTAATTATATATGGGAGAAAATCTTTTTAGTATCTTCGTGTTTGTCTTCCTCCTCCTCAAACTAGATTTCTATATTTCTAGTTTATGTATTTCTATTCCTAGACATATCATAAACACCACCTAAGGGTGTGTTTGGTTATGAAGTTAAAAAAAGTGAAAAAATTCCACCCTAAACCCTGAAGCTGAAGCCATCTCACAGTCTCAGTTCCAAAAAATCCATTCTAACAAACTTCATACGTTAATCTTTTAAAAACTAAAATCAAATTAGACACATGCAAAGATATATATATCAAACAGAAACAATTAAGAATATAAAAGACTAATTAAAAAAGAGGCATACTTGAAAGTTGAGCAACTTGAGAAGGAGTAAGCTTAGCAGAAAAGCCACTAGCAGCTGACTTGTAACTATACAACAAAGCGTCCTTTGCAGCCTCCTCACTGCACCAAATCAAAATTTCCCAATTTACACAACCAATTTTGATTCTTCAATTTGACACAAACAGGGTTCGTCAAAATCACGAATTGAGGTTGGTACCTGCCGAGGACGGCGGAGAGGGTTCGGATGTGGAAGGCCTCAGGTTCCTCACCGTGGGGCTGCTCCGTGTACACTATGTGAACCGCCGCAGAATCCGCCATTGCGGTGGCAATCAATATCGTAAAACCAAGAGGTTGCCAATGCCAGTTGCCGTCCCCATTATACGTTTGTTCGCGTATGCTTTTCCTTTAAATATCGCAAAAGACGCAAACAAAAATGAATAAATTATTCCAATTATATACCAAAATTAAATTATTACTATAAAATATATATTATAATATAAAATTTATATTAAAATAAATTAAATAATATATATTTAGTTATTTATATATAAATGTTAATAATTAATTTTAATGGTTAATTTTAATCTTGTTATATTTTTTTATTCCCTATTCTTATTCTAAGGAATAGGGTCTTGCCAAGACATATTATTTTCAAAAAGAACATAAGCCATATTTTCAAAATTTTAAAAAATTGTGTGTATAATATAAATGTGGTATTTATTTGAATAAAATAATAAAAAATATTATTTATATATTAAAATTAGTTTTTCTGTATTTATGTAGAAATGTATATATGTATAATTTAATTTATTTTTATTTTTTTAGTGACTGATTTAACTTATTTTTAATATGTATTTTGTATTTTACATTAATAACCGATTTTGATAATTATTTTAATGTATATCTAAAAAAATTAAAAATAATAATAGAATTGTGGTATTTAAGTAAAGGAATAATAATTCTAGTTACATTAAAATCATAATTGATTTTAAAGGAGTAATTTTTAGGTGTTCTTGTTGTTAAGAAGTCTGTCCGAAGTATAGTTTATTGCAGAAGAAGAAAATGTCTTAATTTCTTTACAGATGAGTTATATGCTGGATTCCAAAAAATATTAGACGGGAGTGGGTATTTGCTCAAGTCAATAATAATTTGAAGAAGATAAAGTGAGAGTAACTTAAATGAGTATTAAATTTTTAGATATCCTTTACCTTGAACTAATGTTATCTTATATAAATTAAATAGAGACTAAGCGTTTTGGATATGCTTGATTAGCAAATCATAAGATACAATTGTTGTGAGAACCACAATGTGGTTACCTATTTCATTGAGTTGATGACGTGTGATGGAGTCATTATGTCGTTGTACTAAGTGTTATCAATTTATTATGTTTTTGAATTATGGACCGAGTTATAACTTGAACCGAGGTATAGGTTTCATTAGTCGAGTTATAGGCAATTGAGCAAAACTTATTTTTTGAGTAATAGGTGGTAGTTATCAAATAATACAGAATAAACTAGATTATAACGACCAAATTATAGGTATAACAATCAAGTTTATGTATTGGTTATTTATGAGTCATGAAAATTCTAACATTTTTCTGACCTAATATCCGAATTTTAACTTGTAGCTGCCAAATTATAGTGACCAAATTAAAAGAGCAATTATTTTTATGTTATTAGTATAGTATTTTTACTATACGAGTGGATTTTGATATATTGTCCATATTTGATATGAAGGGTTTAGATGTATAAGAGTAATTTATTTTTGTGGTTGATCAATTTATTATGTTATAACAAAATTTAGAGCTCAAATATTAAGTTTAAGTATATTTGGCTGATAATTATAATTGTTTTTATTGAGGTTGGCTGTTGTATAGCTCGTTCGTCGATTAGTAGCTACAAGTCTTTTGTCGGGATGAGATATATTTTGGCACTGAGAGAATAGGGGGTTGGCACCTACAAAAAGCACTTCGACGCTCAAGTTAGTGAGTGAATAATAAGCTTTATAAATTGCAATATATCAAAATGATTTTCTTACCCTTTCTCATATATTTGTAATGAAAAGTAATGGTTAAGTCTCCAAATAATTTTACTTTAAACGGAGAGTAATGGCACATTTGAGCGTTTTGATATTTTCTTTGATGTCTGTTATTGATAACCGATTTATAACGTATATAGCCGAGTCATAACGCGTAGCTGAGTTATAACGGCCATATCATATTCCCAAACTTGGTCTAGTGATATTTTGATGAAATAGGTTGAGATTTTATTGGTGAGTTATGACTCAGCATTTTGATTAGAGATATGGAACCCCCGGTTCATCTTGCTTTGTTAAAATTAATATGAAAATAAATATAAATGTTGAATGAATTGAATAGAGACTGATAGTTTTTCTTGAAAAAGAAAAAAAAAAGAAATAAGAAAAGACGTCTTGTCATTAAATGAGACGGTATCGTTCCAGTTTTTAAGGTGATTTAGTGCCGTTAGTTTTGAGAAAAACAACGGTTATGATTGAGAAGGTGAAACTGAACCGATTTTTATTAAAGTTTGGTACATGTATTTGGAATCCTAAAGGGTTTCATTAAAAAAACTTCAGTTTGGTTAAAACGATTTTGTAAGAGTGAGACTTAAGTAAAAGAGGTTAGTTTTCTTTCACTTTCAATTTTGATTTCATTCCCTCATCTTCTTCTTTTTGTTTTTCTGGGAATGATGAGGAAGAAAAAAGGGAAGAAAGTGTCAAAAGATGATGATGACGGCTTGTATAAATGGGTTGATGAGGATGTAAAAATTCGTGGGTCTCTTTTCATAGATAAAGATAGTATGAGTGAGATAGACATATCCAAAATTGTTAGGGCAAGGTCAGGGATTCAGGTTGAATTGCTGCCATGTAAGAGGTCTGAACATGTGTTTCATAAACAGAAAGATTTTGAATACTTTTCTACGTATAGTTGTGTGTTGGAAGAATTTATATTAATTAATAACGAATTTATATTAGTTAATTAGTGCCTTATCAAGTATGCATAAAATATTTATTAAGAATGTCCGATTTTCAATATAATTAACTTCTCACTAAATTAATAAGATAGATTTATACTGTCAATTATAATAATTCATTTTATCTATAATTTAGTTAGGCGGCTTTTTCATATATTACACTATTAATCAATATAAGTATTTATTATAATCATGATTTGAACAGCATTAAAACAGATACAAATAAACACAAGAGGTAATAATAAAGTTTTGGTTTTAGTTAACATATACTTTAATGATATAAGTTAACACTATTAATTAAAAAATTTATTATAAAATATGTATAATAAAAAATATAATTAAAATTAGTGTATTCAAATATATAATGAGAAGTTTAAATTTATAAAAAAAATTAGAAAAAAACTGATGAAGGGACTAATTTGGTGCACGACATTCAATTTTAGGGACTAAAATGAGTTATTTGATGCAAAGTAAGGGACCAATTTGATGCACATGTAACGATGACATAGTAGATGACATGTGGACAAATAGCATTGCGACACGTGGCATAATCTGACACGTGGCAAAATAGCACTATGACACGTGGCATACTCATCCACGTTAGCATGCCATGTGTCGTTGATCAACACGTCAGCATACCGTTACACGTGGACAAACCATGGAGTGACACGTGTCACCAAAGGTCCACGTCATCAAGCTACGTCATCGCGCCGTTAATGGAAAACGGGTCAGGGACTACTATGGTGCAATTTTCACAATTTCAGAAACGTAATTGGTAAAATTTAAATTTCAGAAACAATTTTGATGCACAGCGTCAATCTCAAGGACCACTATGGGGTTTTAGTCTGCCATATCATCTTTTCTTCTTTCCGAAAAGATAATCTGACGCAATCAATTTGAATTTTGAAATTGAAAATTTTAAATATAAAATGAAATCTCAATATTTTCATACCATAAGTCCGTTCTTTATCCTCATCGCTATTCAATGCCTCCTCTTTCGAAACCTAACCCGACCCGAGTTTCGCATCCGAAAGAAGAATGGAACCCTGTGTAACCTCCTCCATTGTCGCCTCTCTTTAAATCTCGGTGCGCTCTCTCCCCATACCTCCTATCCCACTCTGTTCAGGTAAACCTCCCCTTTGGCTCCTCCTCCTCCTTCAATGCATTGTTCATGATTTAGGGATCGGTCAAGCTTTCTAGGGTTAGGGTTCCATTGGAGACCATGAAAAAGACATAATTTATTAATCCATTAAGGCTATCAAGTTCTGTTCTTCTCTGCGGCCTGGGGGCAACACCAACACCAAAACCTATGAGCTTTGCAAATCGCCATGGACTACCGATCCATTCTTGCAAGGCCTGCCAAGAAAATAAACTGGTTGGATCTTCCGCATGACCTCACTTTGATGATCATTGGGAAACTTACCACATTTCAGATCTTAACCAGTGTTCAGTTCGTGTGCCGCATATGGCACCGCATCTGCATGGATCCGCTCATGTGGCGCACCATCAACATGTGCGATATTGGTGTGCACGATTCAGTGGACTATAAAGTGGGGGAGATGTGCCGTCATGCAATGGATCGTAGTTGTGGCCTGTTGGTAGACTTAACTATCGAGTACTTTGGCACCGATGATCTCCTCAAATATATAATTAATTCGTAAGTTCAAAGTTTTTCATTTCTATTTGTATCAAATTATTTTTTAGCATTTATTGGCATATGATTTTTAATGTGATGTTTGTATTGGTAATTATAATTGAATTCAGCTAGAGAGCCAACAGAGTATCTGTATAATGTGCACAATGGATTGTTTATTTTGCTTAACATGAATTAAAAAATGAACCATAAAATACTACTAATTTCTCAAATACAATACATCTATACTATCTAGAACAACTATATGGGTATTAGGATAATAAACATTTGATATCCCATTAAATCGAACATTTCTAAATTTCTATTGTACACATTGTACATGTACTTCATTGACTCTTATACTTCTTCATTATAATAAGGTCATCGATAATCTATAATTAAGTTGAGGAATTCAAGTTGAATTACAATTGTTAAAAATTGTTAAAAGCTTCATGAATTACAAAATTTATTATTAACTAAATAAGTGTACGTGACTAAGTGTGCATGAATAAAGAACAAGATATTGAAATTAAAGATTGTTCACACATGTTTGAACTTTGAAGTGTTATCATTATAAACAAGTCTTAATCTCATGACTAAGTGTTTCTTAATTATTAAGATAGTAATTAGAATTCATGCATATATAAAGGATAAAAAGTGCTATCTATTTACTACTCAGCTAATAAAATTAGTCATTGTATTTATATATAAATATACAAAAATATTATTTGTATACTAAAATCAGTCGTCAATGTATTTGTGTATAAATATGTGTGGTTTAATTTATTTTCAATGTGTATTTATATTTTAACATATATTTTATACAGGTGGCTGACTTTGGTGGCTAATTTTAATATACATATAGCATTATTCATAAATATATATGTTGTTTAATACATTTTTAATATGTATTTTGTATTTTAAATTTGTATTCTTAGTATGTTTATTGTTACTTCTCTAGAGAGTACGAATATGCATTACTGTTGTGTGTTGTTTCTCTTCCCAGTATATTATTATGATTATGGTGTTTTGTTATTGAGTTGTCTGAATAAGTGATTTAGACAAATTAATTGTGGATTTAAGTGTGTATGATGATTTTAACAGGGGATGTCATAAATTGCGACATTTGCGACTTGTTAAATGCTATCGAATTTCAGACAAAGGATTATGTGAGATGGCTAAAAAACTTCCATTGTTGGAGGAACTTGATATTACCCCTTGTTTCGATGTATCTAGTATTGCTTTAGAAGCAATTGGTCGAGGTTGTCCTCTTCTGAAATCATTCAAATTTAACAATGGTTGTATTTGTGACGGTAACGGACAAGCATTTGCTATTGCACAAAATATGTCCAACTTACACCATCTCCAACTTATTGGAAACTCCCTCAACAACAGTGGCTTGAGCGCCATTCTTGATGGTTGTTCTCATCTTAAATCTCTGGATTTACGCGAGTGTTACCATGTTGAGTTGGAGGGGATATTGAGGACAAAATGTGACGAACAATTAAAAGATTTGAGAGATCCAGATACACCCCTTGACTTTCAATTATTGGGACGATGCTATGACACCACAGACCATGATGCATTATATGAGTATCTACACGAGAAGAGGGTTAAAAAACAAGAAGCTGAGAGAGCCGAGAAAGAAAAAAGATATACACAGAGGCAGAAATTTTGGATGAAGTAAATTGGGAGGAAATATATGCTATATGGGAATGTATTAAAAAATCAAGATTACCGTATAAAGGATTAATTATAGGATCAAGTAGGGAAAAGAAGAATAATGCTAAAATCAAATGGAAGAAGAAACATAGAAAAAAGAAATGCAAAATTAATAACCGAAAAAGCATATATTATGAAATGGAAGATACACATGAATTATTTCAGTCTAATGTTTTTTTTCTTTAAATTATAATTTTTTATATAGATATGTTTATTTTATTGGTTTAATTTCGTCTCTAGTCAAAAATAAAGAATTGTTTTAAGTTCTTAAATAATATAAGTTTGTTGAGACATTTATTATTATTATTATTATACAGTCTTCATAATTTTTCTCAACCTCTTCTATCCCCAAAATCCCCACTTACATGTTTCTCTTTCTATGTAATATGTTACAACTTTGGATTAAGGTACGCAACCACAATAAATAACTTAAATCAGGCAATATAGTTTATTCAAAATCTTCGCCCACCATTTTTCTTGATACCTTGAAATCCTTCGTCAAGTGACAAATATGGAACAATCTGGTTGCAATTTACAAAAAAATGACAATTACGCTTATGTCATTTGGTTTTTCTTATATTGCCAACATTGCCAAGGTGATAAAAAACTTCTGATTAGCATCTTTGAGTCAATCATTAGCACTATTAAGATATACATAACAACATTTTAATCAGTGTTTTAATTGTTAGGTGTCACTTCTATATTTGTCCATCATTTTAAAGCCACTCATAGCCACCCCTCACTTAACTACCACATATAGTTGTGATGTTGTTATATAAACTATTTTTTCACACCTTATATATATATATATAAAAGATAACTTTTAATTTTATTTTAAATTCTTAAAATAAAAATATACAAAAAGAACAACGTAAATATAACATTTTTCAAAATTGTGTGACAATGGAAGTATTTCTTTTTTTTTAAAGGTAAAAATATTTTATTGAATTGAAATTAAATCAATTACAATAAAATGATGTTGTCTGAAACATTGAGAGATTATCCCAAAAGAACTAATTAGAGCTTCTTTACCGACATAGAAGAAAAAACTTAGGAAGAAGAAGAAAAAAGAAAAAGTTTAAGAAGAGAAATGAGTATGAAAATTGAGAGACCATATTCGTTAGCAAGTTTAAGCGCCTAAGACCAAAATTTTTCAGGAGACTTTCTTTGGCTCTCAAAAATAAGTGTGTTTCGGTAACACTATATCTGCTAAAACAAATATGCAAGTTTTTGGTTGTACTGTTTCAGGGTTAAAGACTTAAAGTGAGTTGTCACTAATGGTTGATTCCAAGCCTTCTGTGATCAATTAGTTGGTGTAAAATAATAATAGAAATATGGTAATTATTTGAGTAAAAACAAATAATTCTAATTACATTAAAGTCATAATTGATTTTTAAAAGAGTAATGATCAAAAGGATTATCAGTAATATAAGTATATGACGAACACTGATACATAATACGTAGACATATAATTATAATATTTTAATATTTTAATATTTTATTAATATTAAAATATAAATTAATTTTTAAATTTTTTAATTATTAAAAAATATTTAAAATATTTTTTATATAAATAAATAATAATATATACTATTTTTAAATTCATTTTAATAATAATGTTAGATACGCTAATACGTCACAGTGTTTAGGAGTATCTAAATGTGTTTTTATTAAGACATGGTTGACACAGAAGACACTCACGCATTACAGATAAAAATCGATGATGGTACATTTTTACGAAGGTTTATATTTATTGTTATATTATTTTTAATTTTGTAATTAAATTATTTTTGTGTAAAAAATATTAGAGTTAACATAGTATTTTTTTTCAATTTATACATTTAAAAATCTAATTAGGTTCTTAATTACAGATATTCTTAATTTTAAAAAAATTATGTTAATTCTAATATTTTTTACAGTAAAAATCTATTTTTTTTAAAGTTAGGAGTGAAATTTAAATCTGCGATCTCAAGGTGAGTATGGAAAAACTATGTCATTTGAATTATAACTCGTTGACAAAGTAAAAAATCTACTTCCAAAATTAAAATAAACTGAAAAAAAATAAACATATTATTTTTGTTTATTCTAACTATTTTTTTATGTATTCAGTCTAAATATTATTGTGGATGAAGGCATCAGTTAGAACTTGAGGCGCACGTAAAACGGTTCGGGAGAAAGAAAAACAAATTAATTAGCAAATATAAATCGCGCGATATATAAGTGGGGGGCAACATCAACACCAACACCAAAATCTATTCCTAAAAAATCACAACTAACTCAAACCCTAATTCCTCATTTGCCTACCTGTGAACTTTCCAAATCACAATGGACCACCGATCCATTAATGCAGGGCCTGCGAAGCAATTAAATTGGTTGGATCTTCCGAACGACCTCACTTTGATGATCATTGAGAAACTTACCACATTTCAGATCTTAACCAGCGTTCAGTTTGTGTGTCGCAAATGGTGGCGCATCTGCATGGATCCGCTCATGTGGCGCACCATCAACATGTGCAATATTGGGATTCGCAATTCGGTAGACTATAAATTGGAGAAGATGTGCCGCCATGCAATTGATCGTAGTTGTGGCCAGTTGGTAGACATAAGTATCGAATACTTTGGTACCGATGATCTCCTCAAATATATAATTGACTCGTAAGTTTAAAGTTTCACATTTTTATTTGTATAAAATTACTTTTTAACATTTATTGGCATATGATTTTTAATGTGATGTTTGTATTGATAATTATAATAAGATCATCGATAATTTATAATTAAGTTGAAGAATTCAACTTGAATTACAATTGTTAAAAATTGTTAAAAGTTTCATGAATTACAAACTTTATTATTAAAGATTGTTCACGAGTCTTAATCTCATGAGGGTCACCTTTTTATCTTGTTGCAGTGTCAGTCTTATTATCCCCACTTTTATATTTTTTGCCTAGTAAGATATTAATTAGAATTCATGCATATATAAAAGATAAAAATTGTTATTTGTAAATTAAAATTAACAATTAAAATCAGTGTAATTTATTTTTAGTGTGTAGTTTGTATTTTAATATATATTTTATTCTAGTAATTAATTTGGTTATATACATAATATGGTTGTTAAAAAATAGCATCTTTAGTGTTACTTCTCTAAGTGAAGTTCAAATGTTAATAGAGAGTACCAACATGAATTATTGTTGTGTTTTGTTTCTCTTGCTGGTTGTTATGATTATGGTGTATTGTTGTTGAGTTGTCTGAATAAGTAACTTAGACAAATTATTTATGGATTTAAAAATTAACCGTTTGTATGGTAATTTTTAACAGAGGATGTCATAAATTGCAACGCCTGCGACTTGTTCAATGCTTCCATGGAATTTCAGACAAAGGATTATGTGAGATGGCTGAAAAGCTTCCATTGTTGGAAGAACTTGATATTACCCTTTGTCTCGAAGTATCTAGTATTGCTTTAGAAGCAATTGGCCGACGTTGTCCTCTTCTGAAATCATTCAAGTATAACAACAATGCTGGCGGTAATAAAGAAGCATTTGTTATTGCACAAAATATGTCAAACTTACGCCACCTCCAACTTTTTAAAAACTACCTCGACAATAGTGGCTTGAGCGCCATTCTTGATGGTTGTCCTCATCTTGAATCTTTGGATTTACGCCTATGTTGTCATGTCAAGTTGGAGGGGAAATTGAGGACAAGATGTGATGAACAATTAAAAGATTTGAGGGATCCAGATGCACCTTGTGATGACTTTCAATTTTGGGGACTTTGCTTTGAAACCGCATACGATGATGAAGTATTTGACTATGAAAATGAGAAGCGGGCTCAAAAACAAGAAGCTCAAAAACGAGAAGCAAGAAGAATTAATTCAGGATCAAGTACGGGAAAGAAGAATAATGTTAAATCCAAAAGCAAGAAGAAACGTTGAAGAAAAAAAATGCAGAATTAATGACGAAAAAACATATATTATGAAATGGAAGATGCACATGAATTATTGCAGTCTAGTATTTTCTTTTTTAAAATTATAATTTTCTATATAGGTCGTGTTTATTTTATTTGTTTGATTTCATCTCTCGTCAGAAATAAATAATTGTTTGAAGTTTTTGAATAATATAACTGTTTGGAGAATTACGTTTGAATTTCTTTGTATGGTAACGTCTGATGTGAGGTCTGGATACTTTTGTATGCATTCAGCGTTCGACTTGCTAGAGTTTCGATTTTTAATAGAGTAGAACGTGTATATACTTTATGGGTGTCGATGTATTTATAGTAGAGTAGATAACAATTGCTAGAGTAGTTCCATCTTCACTAAAGGATAACCATTTTCTTTATTTTGGGAATTTGTTAAGATTTATCTTTTAAAGAAGATAGAGATAGTTAGAAAAATTTGGAAAGACAATTACTTTCTTAAATAAGCACAAACTGCCCATTTTCTTTGGAAATTATCTCATTTCATCGTGTCCAACCTCTTTAAAGAGGTCGGATATGAACAATAAATTTGCTGGAATAATATTATACGGTCTTCAAAAGGACAATTTCAGAGTTCCAAGTCTATAAAAATATAGGAATAAATAAATGAATATAAAATTAAAATGGATCGAAATGAAAAACACAGTGAGTGATTGGCTTGGTAAAGTCTCGAGAAAGAACTAGGGTTCCACCTCTGAATGAATGAACCTGTTTTGGACTGTCTTTCTCAATCTTCGTTAACCTCCTCTCTCCCCAAAAATCACCACATACACATTTCTCCTTCACCTGTAACATATTGTAACTTTGGTTAAGGTTTCCAACTGTAACAGACAACTTAAACTTCATGCAATGTAGTTGATTCGCTTCATATTCGCAATGTTTGCCACCCTTCAAAACCTTATGATTACCCCACCATATCTTGAACATCTGGATTAGTCATAAACACGATTAAGATATAACTTAACATTTTGATTAGTGTTTTAAGTTCTAACTGTCAGGCATCACTCCCATATTTGTCAGTCAACTTGAAGTTATCAATAGCCACCTATAATCACCATTCACTTGGTTATCATAGTTTGCGACCAAGTTATATATATATATATATATATATATATATATATATATATATATATATATATATATATATATATATATATATATATCTTTTATAGAAAAAATTTTTTTTCACTATTCTAATTTTTCAAAATTTTGTTTGAAATAAAAAGCTCAACACAACAAGGTGGAGCATAAACGTCTCGACAGAAATAAGCATCGAACGTCTCAACAGAAATAATAAGTACAATTTATTTGATTTGAGTTGACTTAAACGGTAGTTAATCTTTTAAACTTTTTCATATATATAAGATAATTTTTTGTATTTTTTAAATTTTATTTTTAAATACTAAATAAAAATATACAAAAAAACATAAATATAACATTTTTCAAAATTGTATGACAATAGAAGTATTTTTTAAAGTTGATTGGTGAATGATATATATATATATATATATATATATATATATATATATATATATAATGGTATATTTCTCAACATATATATCTATATATTATATATATTAGTATTTGTAAATATATTCTATTTTTTCTTGTAACATTTTAATAAATTGAATTCATGTGCCACAAATTTCTGTTTTTTTTTTGTGATTGAAATAAATTAAACAAAGAAAAACAAAACAAACAAAACAAGGAACTGCTTAAATAGAGGAGCAGTCCCGTTTAAGACTACTTTTAAACTCTTCCCAAGGTGAAAGAAGCTCCACATGCGAAAGTTGTAACTTCATCGCCATCTTTGCTATAGTATCTGCCACCGTATTTGTATCTCATAATCAAACGAAAGTCAACACGCCAATTCCAATGCATGATATCTCTTATTTTGAGCACCAATGGATCAATAAACCCAAAACCATCTTGAGTAACAAGATTAAATGCTTCCACACAATCCGTCTCACAAATAACATCTCGTTGACCCACATCCCAAGCTAAGAAATATCCTCTCCAAATAGCAAACAATTCTCCTTGAAGAATACTATTACTCTCAATCATTCCAAAACACCCCTTTGCCAACTCCCATTACAATCTCTAATAACACAAGTAAAACCAACACTATCACCCGAACCAAAATAACTAGCATCACAATTAATCTTAAAAGTACCAATGGATGGGGGATTCGAAAAACCATTTAGAGTAGAGGGAAGGGACATACGTTGTAATTCAAAAATATTCCTAAGCTCCTTTTCTGAAGTTAATGCCAGACAAATCACTTTTTTCGGAGGCCAAGTTTCATGGGGATTAAATATGTCATTATTCCTTGCTCGCCATACCCACCAAAGTCCCGAAAAGAACTTGAACGGATGCTCTCTGCTATGATACAAGAACCAGTTCTTCAAATCCAAAGGATGACAAGAAATATCCAACCTATGCCAGACAACCTGAGCTTTTGGACAATCCCAAATACAATGTAAAACCGATTCCTGGCTAGAAAGACATCTTGGACACCTATCCGATGACGACATCCCTCTTCTAAAGCGAAAACTTGCAGTAGGAAGAGCCTCCTTAAGACACAACCAAGCCAAAAACTTATGCTTTTTCGGAACAAGCTGACGCCAAAGCCAAAGCCAATTCTCCCGCTCCTCCCAACCAAACAGTTGCTTACACAATCACAAGTAACCATTGCGTGAGTTATAGACTTTGACAGCAGACCCACTCCAATACCAACACACTTCCGGACCTGCTTGTTCATCTGGATTGTAAGAGAGAATATTACCTTTCAGATTTTGAGATAAAGGAGAATAAAGAGTATCCAAATGCCACCTACCAACCGACCAAATATCTTGTATCCGGAGATTCGAATCAGAAATGTGAACATAATCCATCTCATTAGATAACCGTCCTTCTCTCCTCCAGTTAGAAAACAAAAAATTCTGGTTCAAATCTCCAATACACCAAGCAAACCCATCCTTCAACACTTCCCAAGTCTTGCAAAGATACCTACAAATGGGAGAGTCCTTGTTCTTAGGATAACTAAAACAGTCATATAGAGATGATCGGTACTTGGCATCCAACAATTGGACCCATAGCTTGTTTGGCTGCTAGAAAAAAAGTCCAAACTAGCTTCCCAAGAAGAGCAATATTTACACAATAAGGATCTCTAATCCCCAAACCTCCATATTTTTTTGGAGTAACTAGTACCTTCCAACTAACAAGATTCAATCCTCTTCCATCAACTTGTCCTTTCCGAAGAAAATTTCTCATCATAGACTCCAATTTACTAATGATTCCTTTGGGAAAAATAGAGACCTGCATCTGGTACGTGGGAATAGCGGCGGTAACAGAATTAACCAAGCAGAGTCTACCAGCCCGATTGAGTAAACTTCCTTTCCAGCTTGCTAGCCTACTCCGAACCTTATCCAGGACACCATTGAAAACTGAACGAGTCACCCTAGAATGGCTAAGGGTAACTCCAAGATACTTGCCCAAGTCCTGGACAAATCTGATAGAGGATACCCCAGTGAAAATCTCTTTCCTTGTTGCAGAGACATTTTTAGAGCAAAGCGCTTTAGACTTCTCCACATTAATCTTCATCCCAGATGCTTTGCAAAAAGTCTCTAAAACTAACATCACATTTTGCACTTGTCTCTTTGTAGCTTTACAGAATAGAAGCAAGTCATTCGCAAACATTAAGTGGGATATTCTTGGTCCCCCTCTAGAAATAGCAACCGGCTCCCACAAGCCCAAATCAACCTGATGACTAATAAAGCATGCCAATCGCTCCATACACAACACAAAAAGATAGGGTGACATAGGGTCTCCTTGTCTAAGACCTCGACTAGGAGTAAAGCCATTCAGACGACTCTCATTCCAAAGAATAGATAATGAAGAAGCAGTGACACAATTCATAATCAAATTAAGTGTAGGAATAGGAAAACCAAAACTCTTAAGGGTATGAGCTAAAAACCTCCAGTCAACTCTGTCATAAGCCTTCTCCAGATCAATCTTAAAGGCCAGTGTGCCTTTCTTTGATTTAGTCTTCTTCATAAAGTGGAGGACTTCTTGAGCAATAATGATGTTGTCAGGAGTTCCTCGTCCCGGAATAA
This sequence comes from Arachis hypogaea, assembly GCF_003086295.3. Taxonomy (NCBI): domain Eukaryota; kingdom Viridiplantae; phylum Streptophyta; class Magnoliopsida; order Fabales; family Fabaceae; genus Arachis; species Arachis hypogaea. Next base: position 118,050,068 of record NC_092044.1, on the reverse strand, counting down.
ATCCTCCTTGAAGCGGGCCAACAATATCCGCAAGATGAGGACGAAGCCTATTAACAAGGACTTTCGTGATGATCTTGTAAACTACATTGCAAAGACTAATCGGCCTGAAATCTTTCATAGATACCGGTGATTCAACCTTTGGAATGAGAACCAGTAAAGTCTCCAACATTCTCGGATCAAGAGTAACACCGGAGAATGCCTGCTTAACCATCTTCCAAACATCAAGACCAATGATCTCCCAATATTCTTTGAAGAAGAAAGCTTGAAATCCATCAGGACCCGGAGCTTTAAAAGAGTTCATGTGAAAAACAGCTGTTCTGACTTCCTCCATAGTAACTGGTGCCGTAAGATTATTGCAAGCTTCCTCATTTAGAGAAGGAAGAGGCACATCACCAAGGCAACCCAAATCAACATCATCCAAATGACAGAATAAGCTTTTATAGAAAGACTCTGTTTCTTAACTCAGAACCTCTGGATCAGTTTCCCACACTCCATCCTTGAGAAAAAGGCCATGAATCTTATTATGCTTCCTTCGCGCAAGAGTTTGAATATGAAAGAATCTTGTATTCCTATCCCCGAACCTAACCCACTGCTCTCTAGACTTTTGGAACCATAAGAGCTCTTCTTGCACTAGAGTATTATTATAATCATCAAGCAACTGTTGCTCTTTCTGACGCAAATAAATATTATCCACCACTTCCAAACGCTTTTGTAAATAATTAATCTGGTGCTCTAATTCAGATTTCTTAACAAAAATATTACCAAATACCTTCGAGTTAAACTCTAGTGAATTCTTCTGTACTTCTGAAAGCTTGCCATGAATCCCTCTATTACCAGACCACCATGACTGGTTCACAATATCCCTATACCCAGGATGAGTAGCCCAAGCAGCAACAAATCGGAAAAGTCGATTCCCTTTAGGCTGAGGACGACCTATACAACGCACCAGAATAGGGCAATGATCAGACTGAAGCTTATTTAAAACTTCTGCATAAGCCTCTGGAAAGATAGATAACCAACTATTATTTATACAGACTCGATCAAGCTTTTTTGCCACGTCAACATAATTTTTCACCCTCCTGTACCAAGAAAATTGCCTCCCAATAGTCTTCAGATCAAACAAACCACTATCCCCTGATGAAGTAGCAAACATGTCTGCTCGTTGATGAGAAAATTGACAGCCTTTAGATTCATGAGAAAATTTGACTTCATTAAAATCACCAAGAACAATCCAAAGTCCTTGAAAAACCATGGATTGTGCAACAAGATAATCCCAAAGGAGAACCCTTTTCTTAAATTGAGGACTGCCATAAATGCCACTACACCTCCAAATTAAATTATTAAAGTGAACCTCAACAGTAACACCCTGGTCAAAAGCATTAATGAACTTACAACAAACACCCTTCATAGAGGATAGAAACCAAATACCTCCCTTATGCCCCTCTGCTTCTACTATACCAACAGAGTGATACCCCAACATTTCCCAAAATAATTTTAAATGCTGAAAAGGTGAGTGAGTTTCAACCACAATAAAGAAAACAGGTCTAAATTTCCTAACAAATTCCTTACAATGCACCCGGGCTAACTTATTAGAAGCACCCCTAATATTCCAAATAATCATATTTAAACTATCCATAAATAATAAGGACAGAATAAATAAGAACATAAACTCTAAACAGAATCACCAAGAAGTTACAACATAAAGTTCTTTATAAGAAGAATATTTTTATCATTTTTTTACGTACTTTTAAATTATTTATTTCAAATTATTGTCAATGAAAAATTTTACGTGATAAAAATTTGTTATTTATGCCTAAATTTAAACTAATTAACATTAGTCAATTCTTTTTCTATACTAAAATTGTCAGTCTTTAATAATTTGTATCTTTAATTATTTAAAAATTAACAATTTGTATCTTCAATTATTCAAAAAATTTTATATATAAAATAAAAAATAAACATTAATTTTTATATTTTATATTGTCAATCAATGTATTAAAATTAAACTTTAGAAAGTAAAGGGTAAATTGGTACCTCTCATATATTATTATACATATAATGTGTTTATTTGAAATATTTTTCATGCATGACATTAAATAATTATATAATTACTCAATCCAAATTATAGTAAATTTGGATAAAAATATATTATTTTTTTGAATTAAGAGTCTAATAATAAGGTAGAATATCTGAGAAATAATATACACGTACGAGTTGAAGTATAAAATACCTCAAATGAGAATTATCGTGTGTGGCTTCATTCTTTTAATTTTCGCATAAATCTCTTAAAATTTTGTTAATATTTTTTCGCATATGTTTTCATTCATTTTGAAAATATAAATCTGAAAAAATATTTTGTGATTAACTTTTTGTATTCTTTATGTATTCTTAATTTCTTATTATAATTAATCATCATCAATATTAAACTAATAAAAAAATAATCTAAGTAACAAAGTCAAAAGCAAGTAAATCAAAAACAATATATTTTTAGTAAAAAAGAATGATTACTGTTATTATCATTATACCTCTTTTTTGTCTTTTTTTCTTTGAGTGTTGAAAATTTTAAATTTAATGTGAAATAATTGAATGAGAGCTTTTAAATTTATTATTCGTGGATAACTTTTATTTTTAATTTATATTAGGCTAAAAAACAGTCTATTGTACACCTTGTACACATTATACAAATATCTCATCGACTCCGTCTAAGTTGAACTAAATCCATTTCAAATATTTTATTTGAGATTTTCTTCAATTATGAACTATATTGTCTAACAACCTAGGTTTATTTTAAATTTAGTGGTGAGACTATATTAAAAAAAAAAATCAATTTAAACATTTAAGCTAGTATCCCACAAGATACTATTAATTGTTATTAGTTTTATTTTGGCGTCTGTTGTCTAGAATTAGAACACGGTAATTTATGCACTCGTCTATCTGTTATATCTATATTTAGGCTTGAGTCAAACGCAAAGAGATTCAGTATTAAGAAAAAAAAAGAAAAAGAAAAAAGAAATTAATTAGCAAAATACTAATCGCGTAGATATATAATTGGGGCTTGGAGGCAATATCAATACCAACACCAAAATCTATTCCTAAAAATCACAACTAACTCAAACCCTAATTCCTCATTTGCCTACCTATGAACTTTGTAAATCGCAATGGACGTCAGATCCAATATTGCAAGGCTGCGAAGAAATTAAACTTGTTGCATCTTCCGGACGACCTCACTGTAATGATCATTGGGAAACTTACCGCAATCGAGATCTTAACCAGTGCTCAGTTCGTGTGCCGTAGATGGCGGAGAATCTGCATGGATCCGCTCATGTGGCAAACCGTCAATATGTGCGACATTCGGATTCGCAATGCAGTGGAATATAAATTGGTGGAGAAGATGTGCCGCCATGCAATTGATCGTAGCTGTGGCCAGTTAGAAGACATAAGTATCAAGTATTTTGGCACCGATGATCTCCTCAAATACATAATTGACTCGTAAGTTCAAGATTTTTCATTTTTCATTGTATGAAATTTCTTTTAACATTTATTGGCATATAATTTTTATTGGTAATTATGCTAAGCTCATCAATAATTTATAATCGAGTTGAAGAATTGAAGTTGAATTATAATTGTTAAAAATTGTTAGAAGCTCTATGAATTCAACATTTATTATTAATTAGACAAGTGTATGTACGTATGATTAAACATAACCGAGTAACTGCATGGATGAAGAACAAGATATATATTGAAATTAAAGGATTTTCACACATGATTGAAGAAGTGTCATAATTATTATAAACAAGTTTTAATCTCATGAAGAAGACACGTTATTTTTGTTGCAGTGTCAATTTTACACCACACTTATTATATGTTGCTTAACCATTAAGTTTGTATGGTGATTTCTAATAGGGGATGTCATAAATTGCGACGTCTGCGACTTGTTCAATGCTTGAATCAAATTTCAGACAAAGGATTATATAAGATGGCTGAAAAGCTTCCATTGTTGGAGGAACTTGAAATTACCCTTTGTCTCAATGTATCTGGTATTGCTTTAGAGGCAATTGGTCGAGGTTGTCCTCTTCTAAAATCATTGAAGTTTAACTACAATCGTAACAATACTGGGGAAGAATTTGCTATTGCGCAAAATATGTCCAACTTGCGTCATCTCCAACTTGTTCCAAGCAGCTTCAATAATAGTGGCTCGAGAGCCATTCTTAATGGTTGTCCTCATCTTGAATATCTGGATTTACACGAATGTGACATAGTCGAGGTGGAGGGGATATTGAAGACAAGAAGTGATGCACAATTAGTGACACCAATACCAAAACCTACTTCAAAATTTACATCGAACTCAAACTATATTCTTTCTACTTTATTATTCTCATTCTTATTATTATTCTTATTATTATTAGGTAAAAACTCAAGTGAACTCGACTTCACATTAAGTTAATACCTTAGAGTCGTTAGATGAAAATTTAGTCAAATCAGTCAGATCATCTAACGACTCTTAGATATAACTTTACTTGAAGTCGACTGCACCTGAATTTCCACCTTAATTGTTTTTTATACAAGTTTTAAGTTTCTGTAAAATATAGGTTTAATCAAGTCTATATTCTTATTTGACTTCTGATTGTGGACATAATAAGATTTAGTTTGAAGTTGATTCAAAAACTGTTTTAGACCTCTATTACAATAGTATTAGTGATTTTTATTTTTCAGCACCTCTAAGTTGAGACATAGCCACTCTACTCTTTATGTTGTTTATGTGTCTATTCCTGTTGTAGTTTTCTTGCACAAAAAAAATTAAATAATCATGTCCAAGAGTTACAAACAATAAGAAAAATGATATATTCATAAATAAGTTCATGTGCCACAAATTTTCTGTTTCAGAACCCGTCAACAAATTGGTTAAAAGGTAAAACACGCCAGCAAAATTCGTTCCTTTAATGAAATTTCAAACAAATTAAATGATGTTACTATATTTATTTGGAATCTACATAGAAAGCATAACAGATCAGATCAAGCAAATATATGGAAAAGAAAAAGTGGATTAGCATTAGCATAATATGTGAATTGCTATTAGAGGCAAAGGAGGAAATAATCATAGCTGATTTGATTGTTGGAAAGAAATTTTTGGAATCAAATTATGGTACAATCATTATAATTTATAAAGGACAACAATGGAATTAGAATTGCATATTTGACATTTATAGAAAGAGAAAGCACAACAAATAAAATAAGGATTGCAAGTGTTTTTCACTAAACAAATTTTTTTTCATCTCAAAAAATTAAATTTGAAATCGGTAAAAAGCTCAGATGAGTTTGCCCATTATTCAACAAATTTGATGTTGATTTTGTAATTTAATTATAAATATAGAATATAGAAATTAAAGATAATTGAAGAACTTAGTAATTTTAAAATCTGTCTTTGTCTTATTGGTTTAAAATAGGTTAAAAATATAAAATATTTATTATATATAATTTTTATAATTTCATTCTTTAATTACTTATAATAACATATTAGATTTAAGTTAAAGATAAAAAAATAAATTTAATTAAAAATTAAATAAAATCTCCAATTTTAAGAACCTAAAAAATAAGGAGTTTTGAAGGGATTTGAAAAACTAAAAAAAGTTTTAACATATTTACTTTTTAAATAATAAAATTTATGAACTGCTTTTACATTTTTGAAATCTTTTTTTTTTCCTTCAAAATATTTCAAAACTCGTGAACACACGTTAAAGCATAAAAAATAAATTTAATTTTAATATATAATTTTACACAAATATTTAATTATGTATTACTATGTCAGTAAAAATAATAATTTTGAATAATCAACACGTAAATGGTTATTTAAAGAAACAGATATGATTGAATGGAAATGTAAAATATTAAATATCATAACATCAAAATTAAATTTATAAAAGAATAGTTAAAAAAAAACAACATATCAACAATTTCTTTAAATTTGGAACAAACTAAATCATCTTACTATATCTATATGCATTTGAAGTACTCAATTAATACCTAATAACTGGCCACATATTTCAAGAGATGAGATATAAGAAAGTTGAGGCTTCATCATAGGAGAGGACGGTTTCAAAGGAAGGAATAGGAAAATAAATATTAATGACTTGCATCCCACGCAATTAAAATAGGGATTCTAATCACTCACATGTTATTTAAAAAGCTTTTGTTTTCACTCCAACACTAACAACCCACAAATTCAATTCCTTACTCATCCAATGGCCAGATGGACTATCAAGCGCAGCCGCAAACGCAAAACCGCCGGGAGAAACTGGCTTGGTCTTCCGAACGACCTAACTTTGATGATCTTCTCGAGGCTTTCCACGGTTGACATCTTGGTTAGCGTCCAGCAGGTGTGCCGTCAATGGTGGAGCATCTGCATGGATCCGCTCTTGTGGCGCACCATCAACATGTGCGATCTTGGGATTCGCAATTCGGTGGACTATAAATTGGAGAAGATGTGCCGCCGTGCAATCGATCGTAGCTGTGGCCAGTTGGAAGACATAAGTATCGAGTATTTTGGTACCGATGATCTCCTCAAATACATAATTGACTCGTAAGTTCAAAGTTTTTCATTTTTCATTGTATAAAATTACTTTTTAACATTTATTGGCATATGATTTTTACTGTGATGTTTGTATAGTATTGGTAATTATACTAAGCTCATCAATAATTTATAATCGAGTTGAAGAATTGAAGTTGAATTATAATTGTTGAAAATTGTTACAAGCTTTATGAATTCAACATTTATTATTAACTACTGCATGGATGAAGAATAACATATACATTGAAAATAAAGGACGTTCACACATGTTTGAAGTATGTAATTATTGGATGAAAATTTAGTCAAATCAGTCAAATCATCTCATAGCTCTCTAATGACTCTCAGATATCAATTTCACGTGAAGTCGATTCCACCTGAATTTTACCTTATCGTAAACAAGTTTTAATCTCATGAAGCAGTCACCTTATTTTTGTTGCAGTGTCAATTTTACTTACACCACACTCATATGTTGCTTAACCATGAAGATAGTAGTTAGAATTTATGCTATGTAAAGGATAGTATATGTTGTTACTTCTCTAAGTGAAGCTCAGATAATACATATTATTGTTGTGTTTTGTGTATCTTGCTGGTATATTATTATGATTATGGTGTATTGTTGTTGAATTGTCTGAATAAATGACCTGGACAAATTATTTGTGGATTTAAAAACTAACAGTTTAATTTATATGGTAATTTTTAATAGGGGATGTTATAAATTGCGACGCCCGCGACTTGTTCAATGCTTCTATGAAATTTCAGATAAAGGATTATGTGAGATGGCTGAAAAGTTTTCATTGTTGGAGGAACTTGATATTAGCCTTTGTCCCTGTGTATCTAGTATTGCTTTAGAAGTAATAGGCCGAAGTTGTCCTCTTCTGAAATCATTCAAATTTAACAATGTGACGGTAACAAAGAAGCATTTGTTATTGCACAAAATATGTCCAATTTACGCCATCTCCAACTTGTTGATAACCATCTCGACAATAGTGGCTTGAGTGCCATTCTTGATGGTTGTCTTCAACTTGAATCTTTAGATTTACGTATGTGTCCAGAACTTGAGTTGGAAGGAATATTAAGAATAAGATGTAATGAACAAGATATATATTGAAATTAAAGGATTTTCACACATGATTGAAGAAGTGTCATAATTATTATAAACAAGTTTTAATCTCATGAAGAAGACACCTTATTATATTTTGCTTAACCATTAAGTTTGTATGGTGATTTCTAACAGGGGATGTCATAAATTGCGACGTCTGCGACTTGTTCAATGCTTGAATCAAATTTCAGACAAAGGATTATGTAAGATGGCTGAAAAGCTTCCATTGTTAGAGGAACTTGAGATTACCCTTTGTCTCAATGTATCTAGTATTGCTTTAGAGGCAATTGGCCGAGGTTGTCCTCTTCTAAAATCATTGAAGTTTAACTACAATCGTAACAATACTGGAGAAGAATTTGCTATTGCACAAAATATGTCCAACTTGCGCCATCTCCAACTTGTTCCAAGCAACTTCAATAATAGTGGCTCGAGAGCCATTCTTAATGGTTGTCCTCATCTTGAATATCTGGATTTACACGAATGTGACATAGTCGAGGTGGAGGGGTTATTGAAGACAAGAAGTGATGCACAATTAGTGACACCAATACCAAAACCTACTTCAAAATTTACATCCAACTCAAACTATATTCTTTCTACTTTATTATTCTTATTCTTATTATTATTCTTATTATTATTAGGTGAAAACTCAAGTGAAGTCGACTTCACATAAAGTTAATACCTTAGAGTCGTTAGATGAAAATTTAGTCAAATCAGTCGGATTATCTAACGACTCTTAGATATAACTTTACTTGAAGTCGACTGCACCTGAATTTCCACCTTAATTGTTTTTTATACAAGTTTTAAGTTTCTGTAAAATATAGGTTTAATCAAGTCTATATTCTTATTTGACTTCTGATTGTGGACTTAATAAGATTTAGTTCGAAGTTGATTCAAAAACTGTTTTAGACCTCTATTACAATAGTATTAGTGATTTTTATTTTTCAGCACCTAAGTTGAGACATAGCCACTCTACTCTTTATGTTGTTTATGTGTCTATTCCTGTTGTAGTTTTCTTGCACAAAAAAAATTAAATAATCATGTCCAAGAATTACAAACATATAAAATATTTATTAAATAATCCTGTCCAAGAGTTACAAATAATTTTAAAATCCGTCTTATTGGTTTAAAATAGGTTAAAAATTATAAAATATTTATTATATATAATTTTTATAATTTCATTCTTTAATTACTTATAATAACATATTAGATTTAAGTTAAAGATAAAATAATAAATTTAATTAAAAATTAAATAAAATCTCCAATTTTAAGAACCTTAAAAATAAGGAGTTTCGAAGGGATTTAAAAAAATAAAAAAAGTTTTAACATATTTACTTTTTAAATAATAAAATTTATGAACTGCTTTTACACTTTTGAAATCTTTTTTTTCCTTCAAAATATTTCAAAACTCGTGAACACACGTTAAAGCATTAAAAATAAATTTAATTTTAATATATAATTTTACACAAATATTTAATTATGTATCACTATGTCAATAAAAATAATAACTTTGAATAATTAATACGTAAATGGTTATTTAAAGAAGTCAATGAGTAATAGCTCAAATGACATAGTCTTCTCATACTCAATTAAGAGGTTGCGGGTTCGAATCTCTTATCTTTAGTAAAAAAGAGTTGTTATTTAAAGAAACAGATATGATTGAACAGTAATGTAAAATAATATCATAACATCAAAATTAAACTTATAAAAAATTCAAAGAAAAGAATAGGAAAATAAATATTAATGACTTGCATCCCACGCAATTAAATTAGGGATTCTAATCACTCACATGTTATTTAAAAGGCTTTTGTTTTCACTCCAACCCTAACAACCCACAAATTCAATTCCTTACTCATCCAATGGCTAGATGGACTATCAAGCGCAGCCGCAAACACAAAACCGCCGGGAGAAACTGGCTTGGTCTTCCGAACGACCTAACTTTGATGATCTTCTCGAGGCTTTCCACGGTTGACATCTTGGCTAGCGTCCAGCGGGTGTGCCGTCAATGGTGGAGCATCTGCATGGATCCGCTCATGTGGCGCACCATCAACATGTGCGATCTTGGGATTCGCAATTCGGTGGACTATAAATTGGAGAAGATGTGCCGCCATGCAATTGATCGTAGCTGTGGCCAGTTGGAAGACATAAGTATCGAGTATTTTGGTACCGATGATCTCCTCAGATACATAATTGACTCGTAAGTTCAAAGTTTTTCATTTTTCATTTATTGGCATATGATTTTTACTGTGATGTTTGTATAGTATTGGTAATTATACTAAGCTCATCAATAATTTATAATCGAGTTGAAGAATTGAAGTTGAATTATAATTGTTGAAAATTGTTACAAGCTTTATGAATTCAACATTTATTATTAACTACTGCATGGATGAAGAACAAGATATATATTGAAAATTAAGGACGTTCACACATGTTTGAAGTGTCATAATTATTATAAACAAGTTTTAATCTCATGAAGCAGTCACCTTATTTTTGTTGCAGTGTCAATTTTACTTACACCACACTTATATGTTGCTTAACCATGAAGATAGTTGTTAGAATTTATGCTATGTAAAGCATAGTATATATCTTGTTACTTCTCTAAGTGAAGCTCAGATAATACATATTATTGTTATGTTACTAACAGTTTAATTTGTATGGTGATTTTTAACAGGGGATGTTATAAATTGAGACGCCTGCGACTTGTTCAATGTTTCTATGAAATTTCAGACGAAGGATTATGTGAGATGGCTGAAAAACTTTCATTGTTGGAGGAACTTGATATTATCCTTTGTCCCTATGTATCTAGTATTGCTTTAGAAGTAATAGGCCGAAGTTGTCCTCTTCTGAAATCATTCAAGTTTAATAATGATGGCGGTAACAAAGAAGCATTTGCTATTGCACAAAATATGTCCAATTTACGCCATCTCCAACTTGTTGATAACTATTTCGACAATAGTGGCTTGAGTGCCATTCTTGATGGTTGTCCTCATCTTGAATCTTTGGATTTACGTATGTGTCTAGAAGTCGAGTTGGGGGGGATTAAAAGATTTTAGAAATCCAGATGCACCTCTTGATGGCTTTCAATTTTGGGGACTAAGTTATGAAACCGAATATAGTGTTGCAGCATATAAGTAACGATGCGAGAAGCGGGACGAGAAAGAAAAAAGATATAGAGAGACAGAAAATTTGGATGCAGCAAATTGGGAGGACATAGATGCTATATGGAAAAGTATCAAAAGTCAAAGATTACTGTATAAAGGATTAATTTCAAGATCAAGTAGGGGAAAGAAGTATAGTGCTAAATCCAAAGGGAAGAAGAAACATAAAAGAAAAAAATGTAAAATTAATAATCGAAAAAACATATATTATGAAATGAAAGATGCAGATGAACTATTAAAATCTAGTGTTTTCTTTTTTTAAATTATAATTTTTTACATACGTCATGTTTATTTTATTGCTTTGTTTTTAATTTTTTATCTCTTGTGGGAAATAAAGAAATGTTTGAAATTCTTGGATAACATAGATTTGTTGAGACAATATTATAGTCTTCATTTATAATTTTCTTTTAAAGAGTTCCAAATCTTTAAAAATAAATTAAATATGTAAAATATAAAATTATAATATGATGATTTAGATTGTTCGCTTAATAAAAATCAACCTAAATATATATTAAAATTACTTATTAAATCAACCACTTATATAAAATATATGTTGCAATACAAAATAGATATACATAAATATATAAAGATTCATTTGAGGATAATGCTAATGCACTTGAAAAAAATAAAGAGTGTAATACTCTCAGAGGTAAAGGAGGAAAGAGTCATATCTGATTTGATTGTTGGAAACAAATTATTGGAATCAAATTATGGTACAATCATTATTATAATTTATAAAGGACAACAATGCAATTAGAATTGCATATTTGGCATTTATAGAAAGAGCATAGGACAACAAATCTACTTAATATACTAAAATTGGGTTTTTCTCTAATTATTAAAGGCGACGTGTCGATTTCTCATGCCTCTGTTTTTCCTCCAAAATGAATAAAAAAATTTTCTATTTTAAATTATTTTATTGTAATTATATTATAATTAATACTAAATGAATAATATATAATTATACTAATTTAGCAACATATCTTCATTATAATTGTATCAAATCAATATTTAATGCACTATTAAACTACTTATCAATAATCAATAATAGTAATAATAATAATAAAAAAATTTTGTTACCCGATTCACGTATATCAAATAATTTTTTAAATTATTTTATAAAAAATATCTTTAATATAATTATATTGTAATTAATATTTAATGAATAATATATAATTATACTAATTTAGAAACATATCTTCATTATAGTTGTATCAAATCAAAATTTAATGCATTATTAAAAAATTACCTTAATAATAGGTAATTTACATATTTATTTTTATTTTACTAAAGTCTATATATATTGTTTTTCTGTGATACATGAATCTAAATTTGAGAGTCAATTCATAATTTTATATTTAGTGTTTTTTTTACTACTTCATAGAATAAGAATGTATTCTTCGTTTTTTATTGAAGTTGATCCTTTTAAGGTACAATTTATAATTTTTTATAATATTTTTCATATACTCATTCTATTATATTATTCTTTTGATAATTTTTTATTTGTTGTTACTCTAAGTTATTCTTATCGTCTAATGTTCCAGTTCGATTGTCTTTTGTCACAATCATTTACAATGCATCACATCCATGAAATACCTCATCGAGTTGTCTTCACTGATTCGGGTTCCAACTACATGAATATAAGTGTTCAAAGAAGAGGCAATAGTCTCTACTTTACCATAGAATGGTTGGATCTACTCACCTATTATGACCAATCCAATAGAATGTGGTTAAAGTTAGATTTCTTAGGAGGAGCTCGATTTTTTATTGAGGAATTGTATCCACGAAACCTTATAGGACAAGTTCAAGTTCCATCCCCTCCATGCTTTTTATGTCTGCCTGAAAATCTTCGAAGTGGAGCACATAATGAAATTGAATTCCCTCAGTTTCAGTTCAATTTTTCTAAATTCGTGACAAATTCAGATATGCAATTTCAACTATTGGTAATATATTTAAATTTTTTTAGTTTAAGCTGTTCATTATTAGAATAATTTTTTAACATATTTTGATTTTTTTCAGAAATTACCAGCTTTCTTTTGCATGCATGCAATGCCATTGAGGGGAATAAGAGTTAGTTTGGTTTCTCGGTGTGACAATTTTATACCTTGCCGCATTGCATGGATAGCGGATGATGAAGCTTATCTAATAAGAGGATGGTCTGATTTTGCACGAATTCTAAATATTGAAACTTACGATATTATTTCAGTTGGTTGTCGTTACAAGAATGATTCTATACTATACGTGACTAAGGACTAGAATAGGTTCAATATTGTTTAGGTAATTTGGTTTTACTATTAGTATTTGATTAAATTATAATTATAGAATTTTAAATTATTGCCTCAATTTATATATTACGATTATTTTTTGTAGATTTACTATTTTTAAATAATTTAATAAAATGAAGTAGTGTCAGATATTATTAAGTTTATTTTTATCCTTTATTTCTTTATTTGTATTTTCATTATATTTGACAAAAAATGAATCTACACATATATTAAATCGTTGACCTAAAGATAATTTATTTGCCAATAGAAACAGATTTTATTTATAATTGGAATAAAATTTATTTGCCAATAATCGGTGGATAAAATTAAAATTATACCCGTGTCATATAATTATAATTGATTAATTGGTATAAAATAAAATTATACCCGTACCATGAGTAATAATCTAAATAATTATATCTTAACAAAATATAATTTGAAATAATTTATAAACAATTATCTTAACAAAAATAATTATTTAATAATTGATTTAAAAATCAATGCAAAAAATAATTATTAATAATAGTATTATTAACTGGGTAAATAATATAATTTCAAATTATTACTTGAAATATAAATAATATATGAAAATCTATTGAGTAAATCAATGATTTTACACCTTAATAATTTGACAATTATTACTCAATTAACCAGTTAATTGAATTAGTAATAACAATTTCCTATTTCAAATTTTGTATATTAAGTAGTTATTAAAAATTGGGTAATAACAATTTACACGGAAAAATTATTGATAAATTTAATTAATCATATAGAAGATAATATACTAAGAGTTTTAGTATATTATTTATGACAAGCGAAATTATTTTCTCAGATTTTTTTATTAAAATTGAAATTAGTAATAGTTTAAAAAAAAGTTTATTAATAAAATTACTAATAGTCATATATTTATACACAGGATATAAGTTTTCTATATATTATTTAAAAATATAATAAAACATGAATAATGAATGAGTATGTTATTTCTTCGACTAGCTAATTAATGCAAAATCGAGTACCATTTTTTATTCGATTGAGGTCATATTCTATTTGGTAAAAGTTTCAATCACTTTAACTAAATCTTGTGTTTGTGTCTTAACTTATACAGGTAGTAATATGTTACATATTATATCTAAGTAGTTATTTTTCATAGCGGAGATGTAAAAAATCATATTAAGGTTTATTGCCAAATAATTAGTGGATGAATAATTGTAAATTATATTATTTTGGAAAAGTATTTTTATTATAATTATATCAAATCAATATTTAATTATGATAAAATATGTTAATTATAATTATATCATAGAATTATAATAATTATGATATTTATATTATATATTTTAATCATATATATATACGTAAATAATTAGAAATCAAAATATAACTTATAATTATCTGTGTCATGCAAGATTAAATAAGATATATAATAACATAGATGATTTGTTAGTCATACTGATTAAATACAATAAATACATATTAATTTAATTAAAAAAATCATTGTCTTCTATGTTTTTCTATTTATTTTTTTAATTCATTAAATCCAATCAATTATAATAAATTAATTATATCAACTAATTAATTCAATCAATTATTTTTTAATTTATTTTTTGAATTCAATAAATCAAATAAAATTAATTATACTAATTATTTGTATTGACTAATTGATTTGATTAATTCTTTGAAATACTTTTATTTAATTTATTTTATTTATTTAAATATAACTAATTAGTTATTTAATTTTATTAGGATAAATATCAAATTCTATTTCTAATATAAAAATACAAAATTTTATTCATTCCATTTTTTTTACCACTATAAAAGACCATATATGCTAGAAGAAAATATCATTCATTTATCAATTACTTTTTCATTGGGTAGCTTTTACAACAATTCTTTTTCTTCATATGAGGCGCCGTCACAAGAAGGCAACTATCATGAACACAAATTAGCACACACTCTTCAACTCCCGTGCTCATCATTTAGAGCAATATATGATATGTTATCCATTAAGCATTTATAGACCATGGTGTTATCATGCTTGCATAAATAAATAAAAAATCCATAATTAAGCTTAAGTCATTTATCTATTTATGTGGTATATTGTAGTGTGAAATTACTTTTAATTTGTATTGTGCAATGATATTATGTTTTAATTTAAGCTTTTATTTTAGAATTGTGTTATGATTTTATCTCATCCTTTTTTCTTAGATATTAAGTTAATGTATTTTTATTTATTATTATTGAAGCAGATGTGATATAAAATTTGTAAAAAGAAAAAAAAACTTACATTCAATTTATTTTATTGTAGTCTTCTATTCTTCTATTTTTTTATTCTTTTATTCATTTTATTTTCTTTTTAAATATCATATAATTTATTATAATTTATACCAATTAATTAATTAATTATAATTCATTATATCAGTTAGTTTAATTCATTAATTTATAATATACATGATAAAATAGATCATTTGTTACTTATACGTTTATTTTTCTAAAATCTAAATCTGAATAATTATATTTTCAGTTTTTTATGAACAAAATATTATTAATAATAAATAATAATTAACCATTCATACTTTTAATTAAAGTGTTTGGATGATTTTTATATTTATTAATATTAATTATTAATTATTTTTTCATAAATAAATTATATTATTATTTTATGTTAGTTCATAATTGATTAATGATTAATGTTTATAAAGCTATATTACTCTAAATTTTATATTTTATAAATATTTTATTTAAATATAATTTTTTAACATAAAAATGTATTATTTTTAATAATATCATAATTTTATATTTTTTAATTATTCTAAATGAATATTTTATCAAATACTAATTAAAGCTATTCTTCCATTTGCTTTTACTAATATATTTTCTAACTATTATATAAAATTAAAATCGTATTAATAAATTTAATATTAAAGTTAATTTGACTTTTTATTATTTAGAGTGTTTTTCAATCAATAATTTTATACTATTTACTTTTTTTTTTAGTTTCATTTTGAATTTTAATTTAGTACTCAAAGGTAGTGAAATTCTATTGAGACTGAAATAAAGTTACAAAAGGGTCCATAGGGTAGAATAAGTAAAATGATGTGATACTCACATTGCAACATTCAAATGAAACAACTTAGGATCTAAAATATTTATCTTTCTCTTTCTCGCCGTCTATTATATTATCTATCCTATCATATAAAAATCAAATTTTTACCTTTAATGTTAGAATCAACGTAGCATGCTTCTGTATTATTTTGTTTAACTCATTAAAGTCAATTCATTATGATGAATTAATTATATCAACTAATTGATTTGAAAAGATATTTAAGTATCACATAATTTAAAATTATGATATTAATTATTTGATTTAATTTTTATGATATATAAATTTAAGGAATAAATTAAAATAAGATAATTTATTACTTATTTAAATTAAATACAACAAATATAAATTAATTTAGTTAAAAATTTACTATTTTCTAATCTTCTATACATAAAAATGACAAAATAAAATTATAAAAATAATCTTTTTATCACTTTTGCTATTTTAATTTTATTTTCTTTGTTTTTTTATGTATAATTTTATTTTATATTAATTTTTTTTATTTAATAATAAAATATACTCATATTAATTCTATTATATAATAATATATTTTTCTCCTATATTAATCAAAGAATTTCAATAGTTATCAACTACATCTAATAGAATGACTGAGAAGTGAGAACTACGAGAAGTTAAACCCATGTTCAAAATGTTGAAACAAAGAAAAGAAAACAGTGGATATATGATTAGAGAAAAATGTATAATAATAACAAAATATACTAAAATTGGATTTTTTTCTCCAACTACTAAAAGTGAGGTGTTAATTCCTCGTGAATTCATTTTTTCTCTAAAATGAAATCACTATTTTCTTTTTTAAATTTATTTAAAAAAATATATTTATTATAATTATATTACAATTAACATTTAACGAATAATGCATGATTATACTAATTTAGAGAAATAATTTTATTATAATTATATAAAATCAATATTTAATACATTATCAACTAATAAAAGTGAGGTGTCAATTTCTCATGAATTTATTTTTCCTCTAAAATGAAAGTACTATTCTCTCTTCTAAATTTATTTTAAAAAAATATCTTTATTATAATTATATTACAATATTATAATTAGCATTTAATGAATAATGCATACTTATAATAATTTAGAAAAATAAAATAAAGTCCAGTAATTTATCTTCCGACTGCACACGTGTATAGAATAACTTTTAAGAAGGAGTCATGTATAGTAAATACAGTCGATGATTGTAAAACTGTATACTAACATTGATATAATATTATTTTAGGTATATGTTTTGCAGGCATCAAAGAAAAGTGTTGAGTTGTTTTTTAGTAGATTTAAATTATTCATTGTTTATTAGAGAATTTTGTGCATTAAAATTCTCTAATAATTTATTATTTATTTTGAGCTAATTTTGATATGTTCTTATTTGACAGTAAAACAACATATAAAAATTTGTTGGTGGGTCGAAGTATTATTAAGTTATTTATGGTCACATTGAGTATATATGTTTGATTTATTGAAAAAAGTAGATTACTAAAATCAATTAATAACTATTTAGAGTTAATATATTTAACACTAACTTAAGAAAAAACAAATAATACATAATATGTTATATTTTTATTAATCAAATTATTATAATTTAAATTAATCTTAAAAAATAATTTAAAATTATAATTTTAATTTTATCACGTATATGGCACGGGTTAATACACTTGGAAATTACTGCACGATGAATGTGGTATATAGAGAAGTTTTTGAGAGCCTATAATAAAAAGGTAATAACAAAATGTCTTACTAAATCTATTTATTTATTAAAATTTATTACTATCACTTAAAAAAATTTAAAAATTTTAGGAACTAATAGATGAATTCTTATTGTACATTAATAGTTTGAAAATATTAAAATTATTATAAAAATTCGTATAATTTTATTCTCTTGACAAATAATTTTATAATTACGTTATTCATATAATTTTATATACAAATATTGATACAATGTTGTTTCATGTATATATTTTGGAGGTATAAAAAAATAACATTGAATTGTTATTTAGTAGGTTTAAATTATTTATTGTTTATTACAAAACTTTCTGCATTAAGATTTTCTATTAATTTGTTCTTCATTTTGAGCTGATTTTGATATTTTCTTACTTTACAGTATACCAACATATAAAAATTTGTTGGTAGATTTAAGTATTACTAGATTATTTATGGTCATATCGAGTATATATGCCTGATTTATTGAAAAAAGTAGATTAAATAACTATTTTATAGTTAATACAATTAACACTATATTAAGAAAAGAAAAACAACGCATACAAATTATTTTTTATTAATTAAATTATTATAATTAAAATGAAATTTAACATAACAACTTAAAATTATAATTTCAATCTTATTACGTGCATGGCACGGGTGATTAAACTTGTAAAATAAGAATTGCAAGTTTGTTTCACTAAACATTTTTTTTTCATCTCAAAAAATTAAATTTGAAATCAGTAGAAAGCTCAGATGAGTTTGCCCATTATTCAACAAATTTCATGTTGATTTTGTAATTTAATTATAAATATAAAATATAGCAACTAAAGATAATTGAAGAACTTAATAATTTTAAAATCTGTCTTATGGGTTTAAAATAGGTTCAAAAATAAAAAATATTTATTATATATTTTTATAATTTTATTCTTTAATTACTTATAATAACATATTAGATTTAAGTTAAAGATAAAATAATAAATTTAATTAAAAATTAAATAAAATCTCCATTAATACACCATTAATACCTAATAACTGGCCACATGTTTCAAGAGATGAGATATGAGAATGTTGAGGCTTCATCATAGGAGAGGACTGTTTCCAAAGAAGGAATAGAAAAATAAATATTAATGACTTGCATCCCACGCAATTAAAATAGAGATTCTAATCACTCACATGTTATTTAAAAGGCTTTTGTTTTCACTCCAACACTAACAACCCGCAAATTCAATTCCTTACTCATCCAATGGCTAGATGGACTACCAAGCCATTAATGCGCTGCCGCAAACACGAAACCGCCGAGATAAACTGGCTGGATCTTTCAAACGACCTAACTTTGATGATCTTTTCGAGGCTTGGCACGTTTGACATCTTGACTAGCGTCCAACAGGTGTGCCGTCAATGGAGAAGCATCTGCATGGATCCGCTCATGTGGCGCACCATCAACATGTGCGATATTGGGATGTACAATTCATTACACTATAACTTGTGGCAGATGTGCTGCCATGCCATTGATCGAAGTTGTGGCCACTTAGAAGACATAAGTATTGAGTATTTTGGCACCGATTGTCTTCTCAAATACATAATTGACTCGTAAGTTTAAAGCTTTTATTGTTGTTGGTGTTTGTTATTATACTATTTTTAAAAAAAATTTAAATCGATAGAAACAGAAAATACAAATGTATCACGAGTATTCACGACTCGATTTAAGTAATGATTAGCATTAGGGAAAAAGTTTTCTGGCAAGACTATTATCGGTATAGTTTTTAAATGAATAATTTAAATCTACATCATTATACAGAGTGATGGACCCTTAATTTTAACCTATGTGGTAAACATATAATATATGGGAAAGTATAGGGAGCCAATGGTTTACGCGTACAATGCGTACAATAGAAGTTTAGAAAGGTAAACCACTCATTCCATACCCAATTTATCAAAATGCGGATAAAAAAATAAATACAAATTATTATT
The DNA here is from genome assembly GCF_003086295.3 of Arachis hypogaea. NCBI lineage: Eukaryota > Viridiplantae > Streptophyta > Magnoliopsida > Fabales > Fabaceae > Arachis > Arachis hypogaea. The sequence goes on along the minus strand of NC_092044.1, from coordinate 118,030,192 downwards.
AATTAAATACTAATCTAGAACAATAATATTTATTAGTCCTCTAGCATTGTTTTTGTTTGAATATAGCTTGATTTAATTTTGCTTTTTTTTTTGAATTATGTTTCATATTTATTTGTGTTTAGCTCCTTTCTTTAAACAAAATTGATTTAATTATTATTAAATTATGTGATGTATATGATAGAATGTTGATTTTGTACAGGCAGTGTAAGTTGCGACGGTTACGACTTATTCAATGTTTCTATACCATTTTCGACGAAGGATTATGTGAGATCGCTCAAAAGCTTCCGTTGTTGGAGGAACTCGAAATTACTCTTTGTAAACATGTATCTTGTGTTGCTTTAGAAGCTATTGGCCAAGGTTGTCCTCTTCTGAAATCATTAAAGTTTAACCACAATGATTACAGTTTCCATAACGAAGATGCATTTGCTATTGCACAAAATATGCCCAACTTGCGCCATCTCCAACTTGTTAAAAACTATTGTTTGGATAACAATGGTGTAAGCGCCATTCTTGACGGCTGTCGTTTTCTTGAATCTCTGGACTTACGTTGGTGTGACAAGGTTAATTTGGAGGGGAGATTAAGGAAAATGTGTGATGAACGGTTAGAAGATTTTATAGAACCAAATACACCCGAAGGTTTTCCTGGCTACAAATTTGGTAAACTATGTAATGCAGATTGGTACGATGACTTAGAATATACCTATATATTTCGCAAGGAAATGTGCCATCATATTACTGAGAATGAATCACAAGATAACAGTGAATTATCAGAAGAAGATGAAGATGTAGAAGAAGTGATAACAGATTGGGATGAAATATATGATATAGGGGAATGTACAAAGAATCGAAGATCGCACAAAGGATTTCAAAGATATCTTAGAGATAAAGAGAAGGAGAAGAAGAAGAATAAGAAGAATGATAAATCGAAACCAAAGAAGAAGAAACATGGAAGAAAGGAAGCGGCAATAGTAACCACAAAAGTATATGTTTTATGTTTTGAAATGGAAGATGCAGAATAGTTTCATCAGTAATGGTTCATGGATCAAGTCTGTAGGCTAATGGTTCATGGATCAAGTCTGCAGGGTAATTTAAATTATGCTAAATCACGTCTAGATTATTTAATTCAAACTAGTGTTAATGAAGATTTTACGTGATCAGAATTTTTTTTATTTCAAATTATTGTCAATGAAAAATTTTACGTCATCAGAATTTTGTCTAAATTTAAATTAACATTAGTCAATTCTTTTTGGCCATGGATTCCTTACTCCTACATTTTTATAAGTGTATCATTAATCATCATAAAAATAATTACAAAATATATCCTATTTTTTTTGGTAAAAGTTACTAATTAGATTTTGATCTCTTAAATTATTGGTTTTTTAACTTTTTTTCTTTTCTTTTTAATTTCAGATTCAGAGGCATTCGAAATCTTAACCAGTGCTCGGTTCGTGTGCCGTAGATGGCGAAGAATCTGCATGGATCCGCTCATGTGGCGCACCATCAATACGTGCAATATTCGGATTTGAAATTCAGTGGAATATAAATTGGTGGAGATGTGCAGTCATGCAATTGATTGTAGCTGTGACCAGTTAGAAGACATAAGTATCAAGTATTTTGGTACCGATAATCTCCTCAAATACATAATTGGCTCGTAAGTTCAAAGTTTTTCATTTAAAATTGTATAAAATTTCTCTTAACATTTATTGACATGTAATTTTTACTGTGATGTTTGTATTGGTAATTATACTAAGCTCATCAATAATTTATAATCGAGTTGAAGAATTGAAGTTGAATTATAATTGTTAAAAATTGTTAGAAGCTTTATGAATTCAACATTTATTATTAATTAGACAAGTGTATGTACGTATGATTAAACATTACCGAGTAACTGCATGGATGAAGAATAAGATATATATTGAAATTAAAAGATTTTCACACATGATTGAAGAAGTGTCATAATTATTATAAACAAGTTTTAATCTCATGAAGAAGACGCCTTATTTTTGTTGCAGTGTCAATTTTACACCACACTTATAGTTGCTTCTAATGGGAATGTCATAAATTGTGACGTCTGTGATTTGTTCAATGCTTGAATTAAATTTCAGACAAAGAATTATGTAAGATGGCTGAAAAGCTTTCATTGTTAAAAGAACTTGATATTACCCTTTGTCTCAATGTATCTAATATTGTTTTAGAGGCAATTGGCCGAGGTTGTCCTTTTCTAAAATCATCGAGGTTTAACTACAATCGTAACAATAATGGAAAGAATTTGTTATTGCGAAAAATATGTCCAACTTGCGCCATCTTCAACTTGTTCCAACCAACTTCAATAATAGTGGCTTGAGTGCCATTTTTGATAGTTGTCCTCATCTTAAATCTTTGGATGTACGCTTGTGTTACGAAATTGAGTGAGGGGATATTAAAGATAAGATGTGATAAATAATTAAAAGATTTTAGAGATCCAGATGCACTCTTTGATGGCTTTTAATTTTGGGGACTAAGTTTTCAAACCGAATATAGGCTTGCAATATTTAAGTATCTATACGAGAAGCGGAACGAGAAAGAAAGAAGAGATAGAGGGGTAAAAAATTTGAATGAAAAAAATTGGGATGACATAAATGCTATATGGAAAAGTATCAAAAGTCAAAGATTATTATATCAAGGATTAATTCCAAGATCAAGTAAGAAAAAGAAGTATAATGCTAAATCCAAAGGGAAGAAGAAACATAAAAGAAAGGAATGCAAAATTAATAACCGAAAAACATATATTATGAAATGGAAGATGCAAATGAACTATTGAAATTTAGTGTTTTCTTTTTTTAAATTACAATTATTTTATATAGGTCATGTTTATTTTATTGGTTTGTTTTTATCTCTCCTGGAAAATAAAGAATTGTTTGAAGTTCTTGGATAACATAAGTTCGTTGAGATTTATTCATAATTTTCTTTCAAAGAGTTCCAAGTCTTTAAAAATAAATTAAATATGTAAAATATAAAATTATAATATGACGATTTAGATTGTTTGCTTAAAAATCAACTTAAATATATATTAAAAATTATTTATTAAATAAACCACTTATATAAAATATATGTTACAATACAAAATAGACATACATAAATAGGTGAATTTTATCCAACACCCTCTAAAATAACATGTAAGTTATCATTCATGATGTGTCACACTTTAATTGGTCATTATCTTAACTATAGTTTGATTATTTTGTAATTTATTATTTGAGATGGGTAATTGTATAATTTCTTAAAATATTAAAATTCTACCCAGTTAATTGAAGCACGTTCTCACTCAATCTCTTTCTGCAGTGCATCATTCCTCCTTAACGGGTTGTTAAATTTCCATGGCTCGTAACTTCCCCGTTCTTTCCAGTATAGCCAGCGCCGACTTCATTTCTATCTCTTGTCTTCTCACTCAATCCTTTTTTTTGGCCATGAATCACTCCTTACCAACGTCAACATCATTAATGGTTAGTTTGGTTATTAAATTTTTTCATTAAAAAAAATATTTTTATTTAATTACATGATAAAATATATATTCATATGTAAAATATAATATAATAAAATAAATCTATTCAAAATACTTAAAAGTATAATTAAAATCATAAACATATAAATATAATAATAAAATGTGTACTCTAACCAAGTAAACATATTTTTTTATCATACATAAATTATTTAAAAAATAAATATATTATTAAAATTAATAATATAAATTTAAAATAATAAAATCCAATTTTCTTACTGTATTTTTATAATATTTTTATTCTTTTAATTTATAATTTATTAGTACTTTATTATTTAATTAATGATTAAACAAATTATTTTTATAAAAAATTATTTTTTGTATTATCTTAGACAAGAGACCGATATAATAGTTTAAAAAATAACGTAAAAATAAAATTTTAAATAAAAAAATATTTAATATTAAAATTTTTAAATACAAAAATAATTTTTATAAATATTTAAAAGATAAATATAAATATATGCATAAAATAAATAAAACAGATAAAATGGAAGTACTCATGAGAAATAAATAATTATTTTTGTCTTCTTTATTTATTTTAAACATGTATTTTATATTTATATCCTGAATATCTATACAATTTGCTTTTGTATTTAAAAATTTTAATATTAACTATTTTTTATTTAAAATATCATTTTTACATTCATTTTTAAACTGTTATATTAGTCTCTTATTTAAGATTATACAAAAAATAATTTCTCATAAAAATAAATTGTTTAATCATTAATTAAATAATAAACTATTAATAAATTAAAAATTAAAAGAATAAAAATACTATAAAAGATACTTATAAAAAATACTTGTAAGAAAGTTGAATTTTATCATTTTAAATTTGTGTTATTAATTTTAACAATTTATATATTTTTTTAAATAATTTATGTATGATAAAAGATATGTTTACTTGTTTAGAGTACAATTTTATTATTAAATTTGTATATTCCTTATTTTAATTATACTTTTTTGTGACTCTGAATAGATTTATTTTGTTATATTATATTTTAGATATGAATATATATTCCATATATTATTTTTAATGAAAAAATTTAATAACCGAACTAACCATTAATTATGTTGGTAAGGAGTGATCCACGGCAAAAACAAAAAAAAAGGATTGAGTGAGAGGATAGGAGATAACAATAAAGTCTGCGTTGGCTATACTGGGAAGAACGGGAAAGTTACAAGCCATGGGAATTCAACGACTCGTTAAGGAATAATGCACTGTAGAAAGAGATTGCGTGAGAGGCAGTAGATCGTAATTAAGTTAGCGCTGCTTACGGGGTAAAATTTTAACATTTTAAGAAATTATACAATTACCCATCTCAAATAATAAATTACAAAATAACCCAACTATAGTTAAGATAATAACCAATTAAAATGTGACACATCATAAAAGATAACTTACATGTTATTTTAGAGGGAATTGAGTAGAATTCACCACATCATTTGAGGTTAATGTTAATGCGCTTGAAAAAAATAAAGAGTGTAATACTCTTTAAACTTTAAAATCTAAAACTTTAAAATCTAAATTTTGAATGCTAAATTTTAATTTTTGAATTATAAACTCTGAACCATCAAATTATGATTTTTAAATCATAAATTTTAAATTATAAATCCTAAGTTATATACTCTAAATCTAAATCATTAATATAAAATATAATAAATAAAAAATTGATTTTATTTATTTAACAAGAAATACAACACTATAGCTTACAATTTTATATTTTACATAAAAAAATATTAATTTCTATTAGATGAACAATTTAAAATATCACGTCACAATTCCACGTTTTAGATATTTAATTTATTTTGTAATTTTTACTTATACTTTGAGAAAACGATAAATAGGTCCCTGACTTTTTATCCCGTGGACATTTTCGTTCCTGACTATTGAAAAATACTTTTAAGTTCCTGACGTCCTTAAAAGTTGGACGGATCAGTTCCTCCGTCCAAATGTCTCCGTCAGACTTAACAAAAAAGTCTAACGTGGCTACCGTTCTACTTACCTGGCATTACGGCTGCCCACGTGGCACGTTAGTCAAATGAAACTTTTGAAAAATGGACAAAGAAATCCCTGTCTCTCAATTCTCTCAATGCGATGTTGTTACCCCACCACCACCTACCAAAGCCACACTTTCCTCATTCCCTCTCCCAAAAACTCATTACACATCAAGTTCATCATGTTCTTCAACTTCAAGAAGATTCAAAGTCAGGGCCTACAACAACACCAACAAGTTTGGAAATTTTCTCAACTTGAAGCCTACCCACCAACCTAAACCCTTGGATTTGATCTCCCATGGTGCCATCCCTCTGATCGATCTCGTTTTGACGTGATCATCATTGGATTTGGCACTGTAGGCACTCGTCTAGCAGAGCAAGTTTCCCGCTATGGAATTAAGGTTTGTTGTGTTGATCCTGACCCTCTCTCCATGTGGCCTAACAACTACGGTGTGTGGGTGGATGAGTTTGAGAGTATTGATCTTGAGGATTGCTTGGAGGGTGTGTCTCCAATGGGGTTAAATTTCACAAGGGAAAGGTATGGAGAACGAGCCTTACTTGAGAGCTAATAATTCCAAGTTTTCTACTTTTTTGTATGCAATGCCTTTCAATTCCAATCTGATATTTCTTGAGGAAACTTCCCTTGTTAGCCGTCCAGTTTTGTCCTACATGGAGGTGAAGAAGAGAATGGTTGCAAGGCTAAGGCACTTGGGAGTCAGAGTGAAAAAGATATTGGAGGATGAGAAACAGACATGCATCCACACCACAACCTATGCAAAGAAAGTTTGATTCTTTTGACTGCAAGTGTGCCTTTTTCTAATAGTGATAGTATTCTTTATGCATATGATAGGCTTAATCCTGTTTTCTCCTATAACGAAGTTCTAAATAAAAGAAATTTTAGATTAATTACCTTACATTATATAGATGCATCTATAAACAACGCAAATAATTTTGAAACTAGTGCATTGCTACAACTAACTACAGCCTAAAGAGAAAAAGAACAAAAGGAAGCATGAAACAAGAAAATGGCACATATACCACAAAAACAGAAAGAAAATGTAGTACAACAAAAAATTGGTGGGCTAGATAATGGAGTGGTTGAAATTTCATAGGCGAGTAGTGAAAACACTGAGGATGGTCATGCTTTGGTGGTAAGGTGTGATTTGGGTTGGTTGGTGAAATCTGAGGTACTGTTGGAGGGGCCTTAAGCACTGGCGGATTCTGCCGAGTGATTCTCTGAGTTGGTGCTGGTGCATGCGCCTCTCTTCCAAGCTTTGTCGTCGGGAAAGGTGTTGAGAGCAAGAGTTGGTGGGGTTGGGAGGGAGGAGGCAGTGGTGGCGGATATACTCTTGGAAGAGACAGGGACTTCTTTGTCCATTTTTCAAAAGTTTCATTTGACTAACGTGCCACGTGGGCAACTGTAATGCCAGGCAAGCAGAACGGTAGCCACGTCAGACTTTTTCGTTGAGTCTGACGAAAGTATTTGGACAGAGGGACTGATTCGTCCAACTATTAAAAACGTCAGGGACTTAAAAGTATTTTTCAATGGTCAGGGACGAAAATGTCCGCGGGATAAAAGGTCAAGGACCTATTTATCCTTTTCTCTAAAATTTTTATTTTGTCTGTCTTGAGGCGCAAGCTGCAAACCGCAACTCTATTCTATAGTAATAGTAGGGTACTAGGGTTTCATTTGGTTACTGTGTCACCGTTACATATTTAACCTATTATTATTATTATTAAAGATGGGAATGATACTCAATTCTTCTGCTTCTTCTATTACAATGGTACTAGTGATTTTTATTTTTCAGCACCTTTTGTTGCTACCATTCAAAAATTGATAGAAAAAGATTGGTTTTTAATTTACAGTCATGTTTCGAGAGAAAGAAACAATTGTGCTGATGAATTAGCTAAGTTGAGACATAGCCACTCTACTTTTTATGTTGTTTAATTTATGAGTCTTTTTGCAAAAAAAAAAATAAATAATTATGTCCAAGAGTTACATAATATAAGAAAAATGATATATTTATAAATAAGTTCATGTGCCACAAATTTCTGTTTCAAAAATCAAAACTCGTGAACAAACCCTCAAAGTAAAAAAAAATTTCGTTAAAAAGAAAAACACGGCAGCAAATTCGTTCCTTTCATGAAATTTAAAACAAATTAAATCATGTTACTATATTTATTTGGAGTCTACATAGAAAGCATATATAGCAGATCAGATCAAGCAAATATATGGAAAAGAAAAAGTGGAGAACCCATGGGAAGGCAGAAAAATATGCATTAGCAATAATTATTAGAGGCAAAGGGGGAAAGAATCATATCTGATTTGATTGTTGGAAAGAAATTATTGGAATCAAATTATGGTACAATCATTATAATTTATAAAGGATAACAATGAAATTAGAATTGCATATTTGACATTTATAGAAAGAGCAAGGACAACAAATAAAATAAGGATTGCAAGTGTTTTTCACTAAACAAATTTTTGTCGTCTCAAAAAATTAAATTTGAAATCAGTAGAAAACTCAGATGAGTTTGTCTATTATTCAACAACTTTCATGTTGATTTTGTAATTTAATTATAAATATAAAATATAGCAACTAAAGATAATTGAAGAACTTAATAATTTTAAAATCTGTCTTATGGGTTTAAAATACGTTCAAAAATATAAAATATTTATTATATATTTTTATAATTTTATTCTTTAATTACTTATAATAACATATTAGATTTAAGTTAAAGATAAAATAATAAATTTAATTAAAAATTAAATAAAATCTCCAATTTTGAGAACCTAGAAATAAGGAGTTTCGAAGGAATTTGAAAAACTAAAAAAAGTTTTAACATATTTAGTTATCTACTTTTCAAATAATAAAATTCATGAATTGGTTTTACACTTTTGAAATGTTCTTTTTTCCTTTAAAATATTTCAAAAATTCGTGAACAAACCTTAAAGTATAAAAAATAAATTCAATTTTAATATATTAATCTGTAAAAAAAAAGTTTTATACGTATATTTAATTATGTATTATTATGTCCATAAAAATAACAATTTTCAACAATCAACACCTAAATAATTATTTAAAGAAACGGATATGATTGAATTATAATGTAAAATATCGATGCATTAAAATTAAACTTAGAATAGTTAAAAAAAAATTAACACATCAACAATTTCTTTCATTTCTATATATTTGTAAATTAAATAATCCTACTATATGTATTTGAAGTACTCCATTAATACCTGATAACTGCCGATGACGGTTTCAAAAAAAAAATAGAAAAATAAATATTACTGACTTGCATCCCACGCAATTAAATTAGGGATTTTAATCACTCACATGTTATTTAAAAGGCTTTTGTTTTCACTCCAACACTAACAACCCTCAAATTCAATTCCTTACTCATCCAATGGCTAGAGGGACTACCAAGCCATTTTTACGCCGCCGCAAACACGAAACCGCCGTAAAAAACTGGCTGGATCTTCCAAACGACCTAACTTTGATGATCTTCTCGAGGCTTGCCACGTTTGATATCTTGACTGGCGTCCAACAGGTGTGCCGTCAATGGCGGAGCATCTGCATGGATCCGCTCATGTGGCGCACCATCAACATGTGCGATATTGGGATGTACAATTCATTGGACTATAACGTGTGGCAGATGTGCCGCCATGCAATTGATCGAAGTTGTGGCCAGTTAGAAGACATAAGTATTGAGTATTTTGGTAGCGATTGTATTCTCAAATACATAATTGACTCGTAAGTTTAAAGCTTTTATTATTGTTGGTGTTTGTTATTATACTATTTTTTTTTAAAAAATTTAAAATGATAGAAAGAGAAAATACAAATGTATCACAACTCGATTTAGGTAATGATTAGCACTAGGGAAAGGTTTTCTGACAAGATTATTATTGGTATAATTTTTAAATGAATAATTTAAATCTACATACAAATTATTATTAACTAAGTACTAACCTAAAACAATAATATTTATTAGTCATCTAGCATTGTTGTTGTTTGAATATAGTTTGATTTAATTTTGTTTTTTTTTAATTATGTTTCATATTTATTTTTGTGTTTAGCTCTTTTCTTTAAACAAAATTGATTTAATTATTATTAAATTATGTGATGTATATGATGGAATGGTGATTTTGTACAGGCAGTGTAAGTTGCGACGGTTACGACTTGTTCAATGCTTCTATACCATTTTTGACGAAGGATTATGTGAGATCGCTCAAAAGCTTCCTTTGTTGGAGGAACTCGAAATTACTCTTTGTAAACATGTAACTAGTGTTGCTTTAGAAGCTATTGGCCAATGTTGTCCTATTCTAAAATCATTAAAGTTTAACCACAATGATTATAATATCGATAACAAAGATGCATTTGCTATTGCACAAAATATGCCCAACTTGCGCCATCTCCAACTTGTTAACAGTTGTTTGGATAACGATGGTGTAAGCGCCATTCTTGACGGCTGTCGTTTTCTTGAATCTTTGGACTTACGTTGGTGTCACAACGTTAATTTGGAGGGGAGATTAAGGAAAATGTGTGATGAACAGTTAAAATATTTTATAGAACCAAATACACCTGAGGGTTTTCCTGGCTACAAATTTGGTAAACGATGTAATGCATATTGGTATGATGACTTAACATATTCCTATAGATCTCGCAAGGAATGGTTCGGTGATCATATTACTGAGAATGAACCACAAGATAACGGTGAGTCTTCAGAAGAAGATGAAGAAGAAGAAGAAGAAGTGACAACAGATTGGGATGAAATATATGATATAGGGGAATGTACAAAGAAACAAAGATCGCGCAAAGTATTTCAAAGATATCTTAGAGATAAAAAGAAGGAGAAGAAGAAGAATAAGAAGAATGATAAATCGATACCAAAGAAGAAGAATAAGAAGAATGATAAATCGATACCAAAGAAGAAGAAACATGGAAGAAAGGAAGCGGCATTAGTAACAACAAAAGCATATGTTTTATGTTTTGACATGGAATGAAGATGCAGAATAGTTTCATCAGTAATGGTTCATGGATCATTTTTTTACGTACTTTTTTACTATCATATATTATTATATATATATAACATGTTTTAAATATTTTTAATGCATGAAATAATCATATAAATAATTATTCAATCCAAATTATAGTTAGTTTGGATTTTTTTTTAATTAAGAGTCTGACGATGAAATAAAATAGAATATCCGAAAAATAATATACACGTATGAGTCCTATATGTTTTCATCGGGTTTGAATTATGGGGCCTTAACTGTATTCATGTATATATGTTATGCTATAACAAGAACATGCTTATTTCATGTTTCAAACTTGGTTATGAGAAAAACATATTTGTAAAATACCTCAGGTGAGAATTACCCTGTGTGGCTTCATTGTTTCATTCTTTTAACTAATAATGTATATATAATATAGTACACATCTGTATTGAATGGGAAAATTAAATCAGAGTTTACTTGGGAAAAATAAAAGTTAAAACATATGAGATTTTGAGGTATGTGTTTTGTCGATTTTTAACAAATCGATGGTGGTTCGATTCTAATGGTTTGGGAGAAAAATCTATACTTCTTTTGCGGTTTTCAATTTTATTTGTATCAAAATTTATGCCTTTGACAATGATGAAGAAAAAAGAATCAAGTTTTGTAGAAATTTGAAATAAACAATAAAGCTTAAATGGTTTGAATAAAAGGAAAATTAAATTACAAAAAAAATATTCGAAAAAATAAATGGAAAATTAAAAGATAAAGACTGAAAAAAATAAAAGTTGTTAAATTTAAAAGAAATGAAAGAACATTATAAAAAAGATAAATTGTATGAAAAAAAGTGAAAAATTCATGAAAAGGCAGAAAAATATGCATTAGCAATAATATGTGAATTGCTACTAGAGGCAAAGGAGGAAAGAATCATATCTGATTTGATTTTTTTTTTTTACTAAAAATAGGAGACTCGAACCCATAACCTCTTAATTGAGTATGGGAAGATTATGCCCTTTGAGTTATTACTCATTGGCCATATCTGATTTGATTGTTGGAAAGAAATTATTAGAATCAAATTATGGTACAATCATTATAATTTATAAAGGACAACAATGAAATTAGAATTGCATATTTGACATTTATAGAAAGAGCAAGGACAACGAATAAAATAAGGATTGCAAGTGTTTTTCACTAAACAATTTTTTTTATCTCAAAAAATTAAATTTGAAATCAGTAGAAAGCTCAGATGAGTTTGCCCATTATTCAACAAATTTCATGCTGATTTTGTAATTTAATTATAAATATAAATATAGCAACTAAAGATAATTGAAGAACTTAATAATTTTAAAATCTGTCTTATGGGTTTAAAATAGGTTCAAAAATAAAAAATAGTTATTATATATTTTTATAATTTTATTCTTTAATACTTATAATAACATATTAGATTTAAGTTAAAGATAAAATAATAAATTTAATTAAAAATTAAATAAAATCTCCAATTTTGAGAACCTAGAAATAAGGAGTTTCGAAGAAATTTGAAAAACTAAAAAAAGTTTTAACATATTTAGTTATTTACTTTTCAAATAATAAAATTCATGAACTGGTTTTACACTTTTGAAATTTTTTTTCCTTTAAAATGTTTTAAAACTCGTGAACACACCTTAAAGTATAAAAAATAAATTTAATTTTAATATATTTATCTGTATAAAAAAATTTTGCACGTATATCTAATTATGTATTATTATGTCAGTAAAAATAATAACTTTTAACAATCAACAGTTAAATAATTATTTAAAGAAATGAATATAATTGAATTATATATAAAGTAAAATATTGGTACAGCAAAATTAAATTTAAAATAATTAAAAAAAAAAGTCTAGGAACCATCAATTTTATTGTATTTTGGCAGCATGTAACCAGCAGAAAAAAATGAGTCATTAGATGAAATCTCACACCATCAAATCATTATTGATGGCTAATTAACGGCTACCAATCACAAATATTACTGCCCCTATCATTGCTCATTAAAAAAAATAACACATCAACAATTTTTTTTCATTTATTTTGAACACATTACGACTATTATTACTATATGTATTTGAAGTACTCCATTAATACACCATTAATACCTAATAACTGGCCACATGTTTCAAGAGATGAGATATGAGAATGTTGAGGCTTCATCATAGGAGAAGACGGTTTCAAAACCAGGAAGAGGAAAATAAATATTAATGACTTGCATCTCACGGAATTAAATTAGGGATTCTAATCACTCACATGTTATTTAAAAGGCTTTTGTTTTCACTCCAACACTAACAACCCTCAAATTCAATTCCTTACTCATCCAATGGCTAGATGGACTACCAATCCATTGTTGCGCGGCCACAAACGCGAAACCGCCGTGATAAACTGGCTGGATCTTCCAAACGACCTAACTTTGATGATCTTCTCGAGGCTTGGCACGTTTGACATCTTGAATAGCGTCCAGCAGGTTTGCCGTCAATGGAGGAGCATCTGCATGGATCCGCTCATGTGGCGCACCATCAACATGTGCGATTATGATATATACAATTTAGTGGACTATAAATTGTGGCAGATGTGCTGCCATGCAATTGATCGAAGTTGTGGCCAGTTGGAAGACATAAGTATTCAGTATTTTGGTAACGATTGTCTTCTTAAATACATAATTGACTCGTAAGTTTAAAGCTTTTATTGTTGTTGGTGTTTGTTATTGTACTATATGCTTTTTTTTTTTAATTATGTTTCATATTATTTTTGTGTTTAGCTCTTTTCTTTAAACAAAATTTATTTAATTATTATTAAATTATGTGATGTATATGATGGAATGGTAATTTTGTACAGGCAGTGTAATTTGCGACGGCTACGACTTGTTCAATGTTTTTATGCCATTTTTGACGAAGGATTATGTGAGATCGCTCAAAAGCTTCCGTTGTTGGAAGAACTCGAAATTACTCTTTGTAAACATATATCCTATGTTGCTTTAGAAGCTATTGGCCGAGGTTGTCCTCTTCTGAAATCATTAAAGTTTAACCACAATGATTGCAGTATGGGTAACGAAGATGCATTTGCTATTGCACAAAATATGTCCAACTTGCGCCATCTCCAACTTGTTAGAAACGAATGTATGGATGACGATGGTGTAAGCGCCATTCTTGACGGCTGTCGTTTTCTTGAATCTCTGGACATACGTTGGTGTCACAACGTTAATTTGGAGGGGAGATTAAGGAAAATGTGTGATGAACAATTAAAATATTTTATAGAACCAAATACACCCAAGGGTTTTCCTGGCTACAAATTTAGTGAACGATATAGTACATTGTGGTACGATGACTTCAAATATACCTTTACACCTCGCAAGGAAAGGCTCAGTTATCATATTGCTGAGAATGAATCACAAGATAATGATAAGTCTTCAGAAGAAGAAGAAAAAGAAAAAGTGACAACAGAAGAAGTGATAACAGAAAAAATGACAACAGATTGGGATGAAATATATGATATATGGGAATGTACAAAGAATCAAAGATCGCGCAAAGGATTTCAAAGATATCTTAGAGATAAAGAGAAGGAGAAGAAGAAGAAGAATAAGAAGAATAAATCGAAATCAAAGAAGAAGAAACACGGAAGAAAGGAAGCTGACATTAGTAACCACAAAAGCATATGTTTTATGTTTTGAAATGGAAGATGCACGATAGTTTCATAAGTAATGGTTCCTGGATCAAGTCTGCATGCTAATGGTTCATGAATAATTTTTTTTACGTACTTTGAAATTATTTTAAATCAAGTCTAAATTATTTATTTCAAATTATTGTCAATGAAAAATTTTACGTGATCAGAATTTTTTAATTTTTGGCTAATTTTAAACTAACATTAGTTAATTCTTTTTGTTATACTAAAAGTGTCAAAAAATTTCATATATAAAATAAAAAATGAACAATAATTGTTCAATATCTTTTTGAAATTAAAGAGTAAATTGCTACCTCACTCTCATATATTATTATATATATAATATGTTTATTTTAAATGCATTAAATAATCATATAAATAATTACTCAATCCAAATTATAGTTAGTTTGGATTTTTTTTTAAATTAAGAGTCTGATGATGAAATGAAATAGAATATCCGAAAAATAATATACAGGTATGACTGTATGAGTCCTATATATGTTTTCATCCAGTTTGAATTAACTGTAATCATGTATGTTATGCTATAACAAGAAGATGCTTATTTCATGTTTCAAACTTGGTTATGAGAAAAACATATTTGTAAAATACCTCAGATGAGAATTACCTTTTGTGGCTTCATTGCTTCATTCTTTTAACTAATAATGTATATATAGTACACATCTGAATTCAACAAATACTTTTGTCTCAGTATTAATGAAAAATACTGCTGTTACGGTAGGTAACCGGAGATTAAATAGGAGGATGGCGTTTGGCGGCCCAAGTGTGTGAAGGAGGAGAACTCCGGTGGATCTGCAACTCGGGAGGCTCCGTCCGACTTGTGCTCGCGAATGAATGGGGGGTGGTACCTGCAAAGACACTCCGATGCCTAAGTTAGCAAGAGTGTGAGCAGGTCTAGAGAGTATTGGACTTTAGAGATACCTGAGGGGTGTCAGTGTATTTATAGTGGTGAGCCAATAACCACCGTTGGTGTAGTGCCGTATCTTTAGGGCGCTAACCGTCCCCATTATCTTGGGGAGGTTAAGATACGGCTTTATGAAGTGGTTAGAGAGATTTTCGGCGCGGTTACTCATTTGGATGAGTGTTTATCTGCCAGCTAATCTCTTACCCGACTTCTTCAGACCAAGTCGTGGTTGATACCGACTTCTTATGTGAAGGTCGGTATTTGTCTAGGCGTAACCCTTCAGGTTAGGCCTTTTATTTGGACCTGGGCCTTTATCGTTGGGCCAGGGTATGAACAGTGCCCCTACTTGAGCCCAAATTTTCTTTAAAGTTTGGGTTCAAGTATTCAACTCGGGTGCATAGTCGACTTGTTTGAAGAAAACGTGGGTCTTAGAAACCGACGTGATTTTCACGACCTTTTGTTTCTGACAGTTACGTCAGTTCAAGCGTCGTGTCCGTTGGGGAAGTGTTGAGGGCTTTGGTAACGGTGCAATCTCATTAATGACTGCTCCGTTTTTACCATTATGCCCCTAGGTGTATTTATAAATACTTTCCCTCTCTTTCTATTTTCCGTTTCTGCAATCTTTCAAACTTCTCCTTATCTTGTTCGTGCTGCATTCTTGCGTTCGAAGACTTCTGTTCTTCTCCAACCTTCATTTTCGGATAAAGGTTAGTTTTGTTTTTTCATGTCATGCTTTATGTTTGCATGTTTTGTTTTGCGAGTGGATAGGTTGTCCTGTAGATTCTAGCTTCATGTCTCTCCTCTTTAGGGGCCCTGTTTTTTGATTTTTCTTTTTCTTTTTCCTTTTTGTAGGTCTCTGCCACTTTTTCCTTATATAAAAAATGGCTTCTGTAGACATTCTTTCTCAGTGGGTTGACGTTACGGTTCTTGGGGAGGAACCGTTGGCCGATGCTGAGTTCATTACTCATCTTCGTACTCATCACAGGCTCTGTACTTCGGAGGAGGACGAGCCAAAATATGAACTGATAATCCCGGGTCCTGAAGACCGGGTCTGTTTTGGGAGAGAAAATGAGGCGGCCCCTCATTTTTCTTTATGTATGAATGTATGATCACCCGTTTGGGTGTTTTTCTTCCCTTCTCTGATTTCGAGATATCTGTTTTGCATCACTGTAGAGTTGCCCCTACTCAACTTCACCCCAATTCTTGGGGTTTTTTGAAGATTTATCAGTTTATCAGCCATGCTCTGGACTTTCCGACCTCTTTGAGGATTTTTTTTCTTTCTCTTTCATATGACTAAGCCCTTTAGTGGGCTAAACAACAAGCAGCAGTGGGTATCCTTCCGAGCCATTCAAGGTCGGAGGATTTTCACCCTTTTTGACGAATCTTTCCACGACTTCAAAAACTTCTTTTTCAAAGTTCAAGCCGTAGAGGGTCACCACCCCTTTTTTCTGGACGAGCATTCCTCCCCTCGCTTTCCCCTTTACTGGTTGCCGGCCTCCCCTTGTGAAAAGATTGGTCTAGATGACCTAGATGAGGTGGAGGCGGCCACTGTGGGGTTTTTCCGAGAAGCGTGGGAGAGGGCCCCATACTTAGATACGAGAAAAATCCTTCAGGGGACGTCGACTCTTGTTCAATTTTGCATAGGTAGCGCATGCATTTCTTATTTCCGAGTTGTTCCGGCCGACTTGTATTTCACCGACTTGTAACTTGGTTGCTTCTTTTGTAGATATGGCAAAAAGGAACGCTCAGGAGGCCTACCAAAGGGTCCAGGAGGCTAAGGCAAAGTCCCGGGCTAGGGCCAAGACGGTCGTCTCTCCACCTCCTCCTCCTCCTCCTAAGAATGTGGGTACTCCCTCTCAACCCCTTGTCATTTCTTCCTCAAGTTTGCCCCGACCACCCCCTTCTGCCCAAACTCTCTCCGAGCCCGAGAAGAAGAAGCGCAAGACTTCAGAGTCTGGCTCTTCTTCTTTTGATGGCGGGGTTAAGGCGGATGCTTTGGCATTCGTCCGAAAGAACATCTATCCTTTTATAAGTATGGATGATGTTTCTGTTCGAAACCACCTCACCGCCATGGCCGAGGAGAGTTTTAGGACAGCGGGTGTTTGTAACAAACTCTTGGACATTTTTGAGAAGGCTCCCCTCAGCTCTTTGGGGGCATCCTCGAGGGTTGAGGAGTTGGAGGGGAGACTTCTCATTTATGAAAAACATGAGAAAGAATTGAAGGAGGAGAGAGATAGACTGAGGAAGGAGAGGGATCACCTTAAGGAGGAGGAGGGTAAGCTGCGGGCCCAATGCACCTTGGAGGCAAATTTGAGGAAAACAGCGCAAGAGAGCTATCACAGTCTTTTTCAAGATATTGTTGCTGTGAGGAAGGACTTGCTGAATTCCCGGAACGCGTACGCCGAGTTGGAGGATTCTATCGCCGAGGGCGCCGAGGAGTCTTGGAGAATTTTCTTGGAGCAGGTCAGGGTTATAGCCCCCGACCTGGACCTTTCTCCACTACATCCTGACAAAGTGGTTATTGATGGTGCCATTGTTGATCCTCCTGCCCCCGAGGTCGTTTCCGAGTCAGACCTAAAGACTCGGGGACAGAGGATTATTGAGTCTCCTCCTCGTTCCAAAGATGCTCCGAGTTCTTCAATCCTTGCCCCGACTTCCTCTTCGGCTCCTCCTCCCGGTCCTGGTGGCGCTTCTCCTGGTGGTGGTGATTCCTCTACTCCGATCAAAAAATGACTTCTATTATTTTTTATGGCTATATGGGGGCCCGGCCTGTGGGTCCCCCCTTTTTTAAACTTTTATTTCTCTGTTGGTGGTTGTGAACAATTGCTTTCTGGTCTTCTAAGGCCGTCAACAAAATATTCCGATCTGTGCCCCTTTTTTGGATAAGGGTTTAAAACGAAATAAATACCCTTTTTTGGATAAGGGTTTTAAGTTACCTTGTGCGTGCACATGCTTTTCTGTTTTGGATATGTTTGATCTTTTCGGAAAAACCTTTCGTTAGCTTGTACTGTTTTCTTGAGCCCTTTTAAGTTCAAAGGCTTTTATGCAGCCTTTAAACTTTTTTCAGGTTTTCCTATCTCTTTTCGGTATCCTTTATACTCAACTTTGCTTTTCGATGAGTTTCATGACTTAGGTTATTTTTGTGATGCGTTTTTCCTCTACTCGGAGCTCGGTTTTCTTTTACTGGGAGCTCTTTCGAGTTTGTCTTACTCGGATTTCCTTTCGACTTAAGAGTCGGATAATTCCCGAGTTTAATACGATCAACTCATATAACCTCTTTACACCGACTTGTACCTCGTCGTTTCATCCTGACGACCATGTAGGTCGGTTCATGGGATTTTCACGTTTTGTCGAGCTTAAGTCGGCGCGTTTCGTAGAAAAACTTATGAAAAATAAAGGAGGATATTAAGAGAGATATTGTAAAAAAGATCTTTATTAATTGGGAAGGTACCTTTTTGCTACTAAGGGTCTTGACAGTATGTTTTCCCTTAGCCTCTACTATGATGCCTCGTTAAAAACCCCTCTCCAGAAAAAACCCTTTTCTGGGAAAAAATCATGAAGCTGGGAAAAGAGTACATCAGGGAGTAGAGTTCGCTTCTAACTGTAGTACCTTTTCATATTACAAGCATGCCACGACCTTGGTAGCTCAGTGCCGTCCAGGTCGGTTATTTTATAATAACCTTTCCCTAACACTTCCTTGATTTTGTATGGCCCTTTCCAATTTGCGGCGAGCTTTCCTTCTCCTGATTTGTTGACCCCAATGTCGTTTCTGATTAGGACCAAGTCATCTAAGGCAAATGTTCTTCGAATGACTTTCTTGTTGTATCTGGTAGTCATTCTTTTCTTTAATGCTGCTTCTCTTATCTGGGCATCTTCTCGGACTTCGGGGAGCAAGTCGAGCTCCTCTTTGTGCCCCTGTACATTTCCACCTCATCATGGAGAATTACCCTTGGGCTTTGCTCACTGATTTCTATAGGAATCATGGCTTCTACGCCGTAGACTAGTCGGAAGGGTGTTTCTCCTGTGGCGGATTGGGGGGTCGTCCTATGAGCCCATAGCACTTGGGGGAGCTCGTCAGCCCAAGCTCCCTTTGCTTCCTGTAATCTCTTCTTCAGTCCTGCCAGTATGACTTTGTTAGCTGCCTCGGCTTGCCCGTTGGCTTGTGGGTGTTCTACCGAGGTGAATTGATGTTTGATTTTCATACTGGCTACCAGACTTCTGAAGGTGGCGTCGGTGAATTGGGTTCCATTATCTGTGGTGATGGAATAAGGTATTCCATACCTTGTGATGATGTTTTTGTAGAGGAACCGGCGACTTCTTTGAGCGGTGATAGTGGCTAATGGTTCTGCTTCTATCCACTTTGTGAAGTAGTCTATTCCCGTGATCAAGTATTTGACTTGCCCTGGTGCTTGGGGAAAAGGACCTAACAAATCCATTCCCCATTTTGCGAAAGGCCAGGGGGAAGTTATACTAATGAGCTCTTCTGGTGGAGCCACGTGGAGATTTGCATGCATCTGACATGGCTGGCATTTTTTCACAAAATCTGTGGCATCTTTCTGCAAGGTCGGCCAATAGAATCCTGCTCGGATTACTTTCCTGGCTAGCGACCTTGCTCCGAGATGGTTTCCGCAGATTCCACTATGTACTTCCTCCAACACCTCGGTGGTTCTTGAGGTCGGTACGCACTTCAGCAATGGTGTTGATATCCCTCTTCTGTAAAGGACATTTCTCACCAAAGTATAATGTTGTGCTTCCCTTCGGATCTTCTTAGCTTCTTTTTCCTCTTTGGGGAGGATGTCGAATTTCAGGTATTCGACTAAGGGATTCATCCATCCGAGGTTTAGGCCGACTACCTCAAGTACCTCTTGTCCATTTTCTGTTTTGGATACCGAGGGTTCTTGGAGGGTTTCTTGAATCAGGCTTCTGTTGTTCCCTCCGGGTTTGGTGCTTGCTAACTTGGATAGGGCGTCAGCTCTGCTATTTAGATCCCGAGTTATATGCTTGACCTCGGTTTCCGCAAAGTGCCCAAGGTGTTCCAAGGTTTTTTCCAAGTATTTCTTCATATTGGGATCCTTTGCCTGATATTCCCCACTTATTTGGGAAGTCACCACTTGGGAGTCGCTGTAGATCATCACCTTTGTAGCGCCAACTTCTTCTGCTAACTTTAATCCGGCAATCAAGGCCTCATATTCTGCCTGATTGTTTGAAGCCGGAAATTCAAATTTTAAGGAGACCTCTATTTGGGTTCCTTTTCCATCTACCAATATTATGCCTGCGCCGCTCCCTGTTTTGTTGGAGGATCCGTCTACATAGAGTTCCCATGTAGTCGGTTTTTCCTCTTGTTCTCCTGCATATTCTGCGACGAAGTCGGCGAGGCATTGGGCTTTGATTGCTGTCCGAGTTTCATATCTCAAATCGAACTCGGAGAGCTCTATCGCCCATTGAACCATTCTCCCGGCAACATCCGTCTTTTGGAGGATTTGCTTCATGGGTTGGTTTGTGCGGACTCTTATTGTATGAGCCTGAAAGTAAGGTCGTAGCCTTCGTGAGGCTATTACTAAGGAGTAGGCAAACTTCTCTAGTTTGTGGTACCTTAGTTCAGGGCCTTGTAGGACCTTACTGGTAAAGTAGACCGGGTGTTGACCGACCTCGTCTTCTCTGATCAGGGCTGATGAGACAGCCCTGTTTGCCACGGATAGGTATAGGACAAGGTATTTTCCCGGTACTGGTCGGGTTAAGATAGGAGGTTGGCTTAAGAATTTTTTGAACTCCTGGAACGCCTCCTCACATCCCGGAGTCCATTCAAACTGGCATCCCTTCCTTAATACAGAGAATAATGGAAGGGATTTTAGTGCCGATCCTGCCAAAAATCTGGAGAGGGCTGCAAGTCGGCCATTGAGCTGTTGAACCTCTCTTACACAAGTCGGGCTTTTCATTTCTAAGATGGCTCTGCATTTGTCGGGATTGGCCTCAATCCCCCTTTGTGTTAGCATGAAGCCTAGAAATTTCCCCGCTTCTACTGCGAAGGCGCATTTTGTGGGATTTAGTCTCATCCCATGCAACCTTACAGTGTTGAAGACTTGTGAGAGGTCGGTTAAGAGGTCGACTTCTTGCTTGGTTTTTACTAACATGTCGTCGACGTATACTTCCATTAGGGTCCCTAGATGGGGGGAAAACACTTTGTTCATCAGCCTTTGATACGTGGCTCTTGCATTTTTTAGCCCAAATGGCATGACCACGTAGCAATAGTTGGCTTTTGGTGTGATGAACGATGTTTTCTCCTGGTCGGGTTCATGCATCGGGATTTGGTTGTATCCTGAGTAGGCATCCATGAATGACAGGTATTGGTACCCTGAGCTGGAGTCCACCAGGGTATCAATACTCGGTAGAGGATAAGGGTCCTTAGGACATGCCTTGTTCAAGTCGGTATAGTCGACGCACATTCTCCATTTACCATTCTGTTTCTTGACTAGCACTACGTTGGCTAGCCACGTTGGGTATTTGACCTCCCTGATGAAGCCGGCCTCTAGGAGCGCCCGTACTTGTTCCTCTACTATTGAGGCTCGCTCTGGGCCGAGCTTGCGTCTTCTTTGCAGTACAGGTCGGGACCCTGGGTAAACCGAGAGTTTGTGGGACATGAGCTCGGGATCCATCCCGGGCATGTCAGAAGCCTTCCAGGCGAAGAGGTCGGAATTAGCTCTTAGGAGTTCACCCAACCTTTGTTTTAGGGTTTCCCCTAGGTTGGCTCCTATGTAAGTGTTTTTTCCTTCCTCCTCACCGACTTGTATCTCCTCGGTTTTTCCTCCCGGTTGGGGTCGCAACTCTTCTCTGGTTCTTGTGCCGCCTAGTTCTATGGTGTGGACTTCTTTGCCCTTTCCTCTCAGGTTTAGGCTTTCGTTGTAGCACTTCCTTGCCAATTTTTGATCTCCCCTTACCGTTGCTATTCCTCCTGGAGTCGGGAATTTCATGCAAAGGTGGGGAGTGGATACCACTGCTCCGAGGCGATTAAGGGTAGTCCTGCCGATTAAGGCATTGTAGGCTGACCCTTCGTCGATGACTATGAGGTCTATGCTCAGAGTCCTTGATTTTTCCCCTCTTCCAAAAGTGGTGTGAAGGGGTAAAAATCCCAGTGGTTTTATTGGCGTATCCCCTAACCCATATAGGGTGTCAGGGTAGGCTCTCAACTCTTTTGCATCTAACCCTAGCTTGTCGAAGGCGGGCTTGAAAAGGATGTCCGCCGAGCTTCATTGGTCTACTAGGGTTCTGTGGAGATGGGCATTGGCTAGGATCATGGTTATCACCACGGGGTCATCGTGCCCGGGAATTACTCCTTGCCCATCTTCTTTTGTGAATGAGATGGTGGGGAGGTCGGGTGTCTCCTCCCCGACCTGATAGACTCTCTTGAGATGTCTTTTGCGAGAAGATTTGGTGATTCCACCTCCCGCAAACCCTCCTGAGATCGTGTGGATATGTCTCTCTGGGGTCTGTGGAGGTGGATCTCTTCTATCCATGTCATCTCGCTTTCTCTTTCCGTGACCGTCCGACCTTTCCATGAGATATCTATCAAGCCGACCTTCTCTAGCCAGCTTTTCTATCACATTCTTAAGGTCGTAGCAGTCGTTAGTGGAGTGACCATATATCTTATGGTACTCGCAATAATCGCCGCGGCTTCCCCCTTTTTTATTTTTAATAGGTCTAGGGGGTGGAAGCCTTTCAGTGTGGCAAATCTCTCTGTATACGTCCACCAAAGAGGTTTTTAGAGGAGTATAAGAGTGATATTTCCTGGGCCTTTCGAGACCGAGTTCTTCCTTCTTCTTGGCTTCCCTTTCCCTCTCCTTGGATGAGGAAGTGGGTCCAGGTCGCCAACTCAGGTCCCTTAATTTTGCATTCTCTTCCATGTTGATGTACTTCTCGACCCTTTCTTGTACATCACTTAGAGAAACGGGGTGTCTTTTTGATATGGACTGTGAGAAGGGACCTTCTCTGAGCCCATTGACTAACCCCATTATGACTGCCTCTGTGGGCAGGTCTTGGATCTCCAAACATGCTTTATTGAACCTTTCCATATAGGCTCGTAGAGGCTCTCCGACCTCCTGTTTTATTCCCAGGAGGCTCGGTGCATGTTTTACTTTATCCTTCTGAATTGAGAACCTCATCAAGAACTTTCTTGAGAGGTCTTCAAAGCTGGTGATGGATCTCGGGGGAAGGCTATCGAACCACTTCATTGCTGCTTTCGATAAAGTGGTCAGGAATGCCTTGCATCTCGTAGCGTCGGAGGCATCGGCTAGATACATCCGACTTTTAAAGTTGCTTAGATGATGCTTCGGATCCGTGGTTCCATCATAGAGGTCCATATCAGGGCTTTTGAAGTTCCTTGGAACTTTTGCCCTCATTATGTCATCGCTGAAAGGATCTTCTCCGCCTGGGAGTTGATCTTCTTGCTCGTCGCGGGAATTCTTGAGGGAGGATTCTAGCTGTAAGAGTTTTCTTTCTAACTCTTTTCGCCGTTCCATCTCCTCTTTAAGGTACCTTTCGGTTTCCTTCTGTTTTTCCCGCTCTTGCTCCAATTGCTCCAGGCGGCTATGGACCAATCCCATTAGTTCAGCTATGTGGGATGGTCCGTCCTTTTCTGATTCACGCCCATCTGAGGAATTTACCTTTGGATTTTTTACTCCGGAGGTACCCTCTCTGTGTTGGTCGTTGTCTTCATTGCCATTACCCATATCAAGGTTCTCTTGTTCAGAATCTGTTTCGGCATGGCCTTCTTCGTGGGATCTATCTGCCATCGAGGGATGATCTCGCGGGTCCCCGGCAATGGCGCCAATGTTACGGTAGGTAACCGGAGATTAAATAGGAGGATGGCGTTTGGCGGCCCAAGTGTGTGAAGGAGGAGAACTCCGGTGGATCTGCAACTCGGGAGGCTCCGTCCGACTTGTGCTCGCGAGTGAATGGGGGGTGGTACCTGCAAAGACACTCTGATGCCTAAGTTAGCAAGAGTGTGAGCAGGTCTAGAGAGTATTGGACTTTAGAGATACCTGAGGGGTGTCAGTGTATTTATAGTGGTGAGCCAATAACCACCGTTGGTGTAGTGCCGTATCTTTAGGGCGCTAACCGTCCCCATTATCTTGGGGAGGTTAAGATACGGCTTTATGAAGTGGTTAGAGAGATTTTCGGGGCGGTTACTCATTTGGATGAGTGTTTATCTGCCAGCTAATCTCTTACCCAACTTCTTCAGACCAAGTCGTGGTTGATACCGACTTCTTATGTGAAGGTCGGTATTTGTCTAGGCGTAACCCTTCAGGTTAGGCCTTTTATTTAGACCTGGGCCTTTATCGTTGGGTCAGGGTATGAACAACTGCATTCCATAATATTTTTACTTTCGAAAGTCAATGTATCTTCATATAGAGATTTTTATAGCATTAATCTGTATAATAAATGCATTTAGTAATGTGATACGGTACTAAAATCTTTTGTGACTAGCAAATACAGATTTTGTCCATGATTTTGACCTGACCAGACCCCATTTTCCCTTCTTTGGTTAAAGAAAGAAAAGTATAAAAATTGGCTTCTCATCTCTAATCTTCGTACATTACATTCCAATGATAGGCTTTTTAATGATATAAGAAATTACTGAGATCACTGTCTCTTGAATCCTATCCAGTCTTAACACTTCGTTTCTTATCTTTATGCATTGGTAAAAATTTATCATTCCTTTTCCTGTGACAGATTGGATATCATCCCAATTTTGAGCGATCTAGATGTTTGTTCATAGCACGGAAAGATGGAGAGCTGGTTGACTTTTCATATTCGAAGTGCATAAAGGGTTTGATCAGACAAAATTTACTTTGCTTTGAATATTTTGTATTATTAGTAGATTGCAATTTAAACGAACATAAGTCTAAGTTTAGTTATTTATCTTGTCTTGAATCTTTGTTGATATTATTGAAAGATAAAATTAAAATTTATTTATATGTATTGTTTTTGTCCCCAACGTGTTCATCTCCTAATATTTCAAAATTGTCTCAATTTTGTCCTGCCATCAATTCCATTAACAGATTTCTAATCGCAGGACAACATTGAGTCAATTTTGAAAACATTATGGACTTAAATAGAACGATTCAAACGTTAGGCACAACTTTGAGACTTACCCCAAACATTGGGGACAAAAACAATACTTTACTCTTTTTGGGTATTGAGGTTGCTCAATCATTGAAAGAAATTTGCTTATCTCAGAGAAAATATTGTCTTGATCTTTTGGAGGATTCTGGCTTATTAGGTGCTAAAATTGTCTCTGTTCTAATGGATAGTACCACAACACTATATCAAGACAAAAGTCCCCTGCTATCTTACCCTTTTGTATATCGCCATTTGGTTGGGCGTCGCATGTATGCCACTCAAAAATTAAGTCACTTTATAGCATCTCCTACTGAATCTCATCTTCAAGATGCCATTCATGTGTTACGATATATAAAATTTAGCCCCGACAAAGGACTTTTCTTTCTAAGAGAATCAGAAATTCAACTTCTCGACTTCAGTGACTGATTGGGCTAGATGTCCTGACACTCGACGATCTTTAACAGGCTATTATTTCTTCTTAGGCAGTTCTTTAGTCTCTTGGAAGACTAAGAAACAAACTACCGTTGCCCGCTCAGAATATCGTGCACTTGCTAACACGATTTGTGAACTTCAATGGATACTAAATGTATTACAATTTTTACGCAACTCTCTTATCCGCCCCACCAGTTTTTATTGTGATAATCAGAGTGCTATTGATATTGCTGCTAACTCGATTTTTTATGAACGGACTAAATATTTAGAGGTTAATTGTCACTTGATTCAACAAAAACCTCAAGTTGGAGTTATAAAACTTCTCTCCATTCCCTCTTCTGGGCAGCTAGCTGACATATTCACTAAACATTTGTCTTTTCAACTCTTCCATCTTAATCTCAATAAACTTGATGTTCTTGACATCTTTTATCCTCTAGTTTGTGAGGGCGTATTAAACCACTTTTCCACCTTAACCCATGACAACAATAAAGAAGTTTCACGGTCCACAAATTCACCCCAACAGAATACATAAATTCAGTTACAATTTTAACCTTTATTATTTTATCTTATCTTTATTTGCTTTTATCTTTCATATGTTAATACTCTATATATATTTAGTTTTACCTTCATAATTTACAATTCAATCAATCAACAATCAATCAAGAAATACACAATACATCTTTCATTTTTTTTCTTATTCTTCCATAGTTTTATCAATTTTGAATTGCTTTTGCGTTGTAAGGATGAAAGTAAATGTAATTATGGTGTAATTTTACTAATCTTAAACATGTAATTAATATAATTAAAATATCTCAAATACTATTTTGGTATATGATCATTTAAATTAAACACTTTATAACTTGCTCTTGTAAATTAGCAATTTTCTATCATCATTAAAGAAAAGTATAAAGAAATAATGTATACAGTGAACAATGTGAATAATGATTTAAAAAAAATTTTAAAAATTGAAAATTAAATTTTTAATTAATTAAATAATTATTATCAGATTTTAAAATTTGAAAATATTAGGATTAGCACCTAAACCACTACGTACGATTACATATTTATATATTATACGTTTTACACCCCCACCAATCCCTCAATCGCGTCGGTCTCTCCCGCAAATGCAAATTCTCTTCCAACCCAGATAATAACGACACCGTTTTACACTCTTCACCAGCGTCGATCTCTTTCACTTTCACCGACTGTAATTATTTCTCGCTCGCGTTTGTTTTCGGCATGCACCACTTCTTTGAGCTAGAACCTACACCTACACTAGAACTCGATGATGAAGGTCCTTGTGCCGTTTTGGGTCCCATTGCCAGCACTATTTCACATCCCACTCTGTTATGTTATGTTTTTAGCATGTGCACCAAATAATTATTTACTTGATCCAAGGCTTCTACGACGGTCTCACTCTGTTTATCCGGGGCTCCGATGAGTTCCATCTCTTCGTTTGTCTCTCCATTTGTCATAGGAAGTTCTCCACCTCTCGAGCGTCCCTCACACCCTTGAACTCCTTTTCCTTTGGGAGATCAATCTTTATTGTCTTCCTTATAATGGTTGGTCGAGATTTTGCCTCCTCGAACCAAACTCGAACTTCCTCAAATAGTTTTAAGAAATTCCTCAAATAGTTTTAAAAAATTCTCAAGCTTCTCTTCGATTTGGAGTATGCTTTTTTTGAAAGCATCTAGTTCTCCTAACACGTGAGTCTCGAGGGTCTCCTTGTCATGTTCTATCATTTGGAAGTGCTGATCCATAGAGGATAGAATATTCTCCAACATAAAAATTTTCTCTTCTAAAAAGTTAGAGTCCTTACCTCTAGGCTCACTTGAAGATCGGGCCTTCTTGCCTCCCTATTGAAAAGGAATAGCATTTCTTCCCCCTTTGAGACTCTACATGCTCTATGGTTATACTAGAAGTCATACCCACAAACCACTTATGCAGGTGTTGCAGATGAAAACGGTTCTGGAGGATATATCAAGTTACAACTTTACTAGGACAATTTAAAAAGGACTTGTTTCACCTAGAGTGGAGTTATTTGTTTAGTTTGTATTGACTGACAGGGTCAATACGAACGAGAGACTGAGTTGGTTTGGCGTTATTTACCAAGAAGATACTTTATGTGTTCTATGGGTGTGGAATATGGTCACCATCTGTTTCTTGGCTGTAGTTTTTTTTGGCGGTGTGCTTGGATATCATATGTTAGAATGCAATGAGTCTGTTTGGGTACGGTGAAGGAGCACTTTTAAAGTTGGACTGAGATATCAAATAGGAGGGAGGAACGCAAGAGATAAATGGTGTATTTTTATGCGATCATTTGGAACATATGGTTGGAACGAAACTGGAGAATTTTTCAGAATAAAAAAAAAAGGGCTTGATGAGATTATCAATTTGTCTTTTCTGAGCTATAAGGAGTGGTTAGGTGCGGATCACTTTTGTTGTTGATAGCAATACCGAAGATGACAAGGAGATATTTACGTTTGTTTTTGTTGTTCATTTTTGTGCTTGTTTTGCTTATGTTGTTGTCCCCTGTGCTCCACTTATGTGTTGAATTTTTCTTTCAAAAAAACAAGTTCTGGTATTTAATTATGGCTAGTTCAGATGGTCATTTTAGTATGTATGCGGATGATTATTTTAATTTTTATGTGGATGGTTATTTAATTGGATTGGATTTAGTTATATACAATTAAAATATGTTAGATGTTCAATTCACTAGATATGCGGATGATTATTTTTATCCTGAAGTGGATGGTTATTTTCACTAGGGTGTCCAAGCAGCGACGATAAGGTGGAGCCTAGAAGTGACATTCATTTCTGGTCTAAAGAAGAACAACGTCAATGTCCTTATTAAAATTTTTGAACTATTGAATAAATTTTTTTTATGGATAATTTAGATGAAGTGGTTTTTTTTTAATTTTATGGGGCCAAATTTTCAGTTCATTGTTGACGTTCAATTCTCAATGGTCTACTTAACAAACCGTTTCATTAATCCTATTAAATCAAAATTTATTTTACTTTATTGGATATAATTATACAATTAGTTAATTTTTTTAGTCCATATAAGTTACTTTTTGAATTATTTTATTTATTTTAAATTTTAAATCATAAATTTTTAATATTAAATTTTAAATTATAAATCATAAATTTAAATCCTTCAAAATATACAAATTTTTAAAATTAAAATATTAATTAATATAGACTATCTAAAAATTTATTTTTATACTTTATTTTTTTTAATTTGTGTAAAATAAATTAATAATTATTTAATAAAATATATTATTAAATTATTAGAATAAAAAATTAGATTGTAACCAGCAAAAACAATAAATTGTGATGCTGAAGTCCATATAGCATTTCTCTTATTTAATTATTTGTTCTGTCTTGCGCATCAAGCAGCAGAAGCAACCCTAACCTCCTGCAATAATAACCTTTATTTTGACGGAAGAAAATTTGATTCCTCAAAATGCATCGTTCTCTCACCAAACACAGAAGAAAAAGAGAAATTTATTTTCATTGTCCGAGTCATGCGATGAAAGCGGAATTCCAACGCCGCTTGTTTGCACCAGAATCATCGCCTCCATCATTCAGTTGGTATACGAATCCATTATTGCGCCACCCCCGCCAAGAAGAGAGGAGTAGTAGGAACTGGCTCCATCTTCCGGTGGAACTCATTCTTATCATCTTCGAGAAGCTCGGAGCCATAGAGGTTCTCACCACTGCCCAGCGAGTGTGTATGCTCTGGCGGACCATCTGCAAGGATCCGTACACGTGGCGCGTGATCAACATGCGCGTCGTGGGGGTTCCCAAATTCATGGACTACCAATTGAGTTCGCTGTGCCGCCGTACCATCGAACGCAGCTGCCGTCTCTTGGTTGACATAAGTATTGACTTTTTTGCCGACGATGATCTCCTCACCCACATCGCTAATTTGTAAGTGCTTGTTTATAATATATATTGTGTAAAATTGTAGATTGATTCTAGAAAAGAAATTCTCATAATTTGGAAGTGACAAGCGTCCTCTTAACAAACAAATATTTTAATGAAAAAATATAAGGATCCACTTATAATATAAGTCGATTCAAACTAATTTTTTATATTTTTAAATTTGAAAATTTAAAAACTAGGGTTGTAGGGAGTTGTGTTTTTTTTTTTTAATACCAAATATCTTATTTTTCAACTAATTTATTCTATTTGGCTACACTCTTAATTGATTTTCTGTACCGGGTGAATTAAACACGCGCACTTTTTATTTTTATTTTGTTAATGTATTTCAGTTTTTGAATGTATTTCTCACCAAAAAGGCAAAAACTTTATGCCTCAAACTCTGAGTGAGTTTTCTTTCTACAGAATAAAAAAAAAGGTGAATTTTACTATATATTTTCTAAAATAAAAGATAAATTATCTCTGGTGAATTGTGATATATATTCTGATTATTGATAATTATCTTTTTATTAGAGTTTTAAAATTCACGTTATCTTCTCTTTTCTTTTCAATTGACACTACATTCTTCTTTATATTTGATAATTGTGTCATTTTCATCATCCTCACTAAATACACTTCTTTTCCAATTTTAAAATTCTAATTACTTTTAAATTGAATCATCATTTTCAATCAATTAGGCTAAAATTTTAAACTTGTTCTTACGTTTTTAATTTTTAATTTTAACAAACATAACAATCAATTTTTCAACTTCCTTCTTTCTAAGATTTTTTTCGTACTACGTTTGAAGAGAATCAAGAGAATATGAGTTTTATATGGCAGATATGAATTTGCACCAAAAATAAAATTTTTGTAGATAATTAATGGCATGAATAATAAAATAATTAATTAATATTTGAAACAAATGTAAATATTAAAATTTTTATTTTATTTTATTTTTTTGTTATTTGAATAATAATTTAATATTTTTTGTGATAATATAATAATTTAATATTCTCCCACCAATGTATTAATTTTTTTTAATTAAGGAAGAGATGTATTTGATGAAGATTATGAAAATGACACTCTTATTAAATTTCAAGAAAAATATAAAAAAAAAGAATTATATTATTTTATCTGATATATTTTTTTATATGATATTAAAGGCTATAATATTCTGAAGCCACGAAATGAATTTTATCTGATATAATATTTTTTAATTATAAAAACTATTTTATTGAATATAATTATTATTATTTATACTTATTAAAAATATTTTTTTTACCAAATATATGTACTATAATTTTAAATAAAAAGAAAAACCCCTTTTGACTTTCTATTCTTTTACAATTTAAACAACTTACATTTTAACTTTTAAAAAATGACAATTTATCGCATGGGTTTTTTCATGAAAATTTTTTCATAAAAGATAACAAAAAATATTTATGTGTGACATAATTTGTATATATATATGAGCTGTCCTTTATCAGTTTTACGTGAATGATAAACATTTTATTAAGATACTCCTATATAATTATCAAAATTATGTTCCAATCAAATAATGATCATCTATTTGCAAAGTGATTTTAATGATTGTATAAACGAAAATAGTTCCTATCATAGTTATTATTCATGTAAGATAAATAAAAAGCAAATCATAAAAACTAAAGTCACATCACTTACATATAATTATTTTTTGCTATTTTTTGTCGAAAATTCTTAAAGAAGGATTTATGTGTCTAACAAAAAGAAAAAATAAAAAACAAATTGTTATTTTTCAATCTTTAAAATAAATATGAGTTGTCTAAATTAAAAAAATAAATAAATAAACCACCTTTCAAAACACTTCTAATAATAGAAAAATAATGTTTGTATATTTCTCTTATACTTATAAAAGATAAATTTATTTATCTTATTTCTATTCTTATTAATTAATTTTAATTTTTATCAATTATTGCTCTTAATAAAAAATAGTTACAAAATAAATATTTTTTATTAATATTAATCAACACTTCATCAATATCTTAATTTTATAATATTAAAATTATAGATTTAGAAT
Source organism: Arachis hypogaea (assembly GCF_003086295.3). NCBI lineage: Eukaryota > Viridiplantae > Streptophyta > Magnoliopsida > Fabales > Fabaceae > Arachis > Arachis hypogaea. The sequence goes on along the minus strand of NC_092044.1, from coordinate 117,998,526 downwards.
CTAAAATTTAGTACTTTAAATTAAAAATATTATCTAAACATTAATAAAAAATAATAAATTTTATTAATCATAACGCATAATAAAATTCCTTTTGATATATAATAATGTTAAGAATTATGATTGTGTTGGTGATTTTATATACAGTTGTGGAAGTCGTCTTCGACGTTTACGACTTAACCGGTGCTACTACGGCATATCAGAAAAAGTGTTGTGTGACTTGGCAAAAAAGTGTCCTTTTCTTAAGGAGCTTGATATTAACCATTGCTATTGTATTACCACAAGTTCTTTCGAATCTTTTGGTCAAGCTTGCCCTCTTCTAAAAACCTTCAAATTCAACTACTACCTCCAACTTCATTATTACATTTCTTCTAGGCTGCACCGCACCAATAATGCATGTGCATATGCTATTGCACGAAGCATGCCACAGTTACGCCGTCTCCAACTTCTTGGAAGCACGTTGGATTATGATGGTTTGCATGCTATGCTTAACGGTTGTCCCCATCTGGAATCTCTAGATCTACGTTATTGCATCAACCTTGATACAACGAGAGAAATAATAATAAAAATGTTGCAAGGAAGAATCATGGATTTAAGACTTCCAGTTCCAGGTGCATCAACAATTGAATGTTTTCGTTGTTTACTACCTTACGAAGAGGCAATGAGGAGGTGGAGTTTCAACACTATAGTAGACGAATGGCACATGTTTCAAGCTAGGATCAAGAATGAAAAAATATCCAAACTTGGCTTAGTAGTAAAATATGAAGATGAGGAGGTTTGGGAGGATATAGATATGATATGGGCCACTGTGAAAAATAAAAGAAGACATAGGCGAGAGAGTAGTAATAATTTCAAAGCGCTTCAAAGATCTCGCCGGAGAAAAAAACACCGCACTGTATCGAAAAAGAGGAGGAAACATGGAGAAAAGGCAAGCAAGATTGACCTAGAAGCATGTGTTTTGGAGAGGAATTACAATTATTATTCTGAAGATTGAATTCAAGAACAAGAGGAGGTAGGGGAGGATAGAGATATCATATGGCCAAATCTGAATTTTTCGGCGGGACAAAGTGTTTTTTTATAGGACTTCTTTTTTTTATAAATTTTTATGATGTTATTGATCTATAAGAAAATAAAATGATAATTAAAAATGTTCTAAGTTATATTTTGGATTATGTTTTATATTTGTTTGATTAAAAATTTAAAAGATGTTTAATTATATGTTTGGACAATGTTTGTTTTATTTTAGATAATATGAGGTTTTTTTTTTAAAAAAATTTGTTTATGATTATGTTTATTATAAATTTATAATTATAAAATCTTTAAATTTTGTAAATTTAAAATTATAATTTTTTTATTCCATTAAAAATTGTAAATTTATTGAAATAGTTGTGAAATTATATATATCGTTTAATATTTAATGGTTTATAGTTGTGAAATTATAAAGATTTAAATGTGAAATTATTTTATTTTTAATTTGATTTGAATATTAATTTGTGATTATAGATTCCTATTTTCAGATAGAGTCTTGCTAGAGAGACAATGGCTTATTTGTACAATGTACAATGTGTACAATGAGCTATATGAGTTACAAAATGAACATCCCCCATACTATCTAGAATAACCATCTAGGGATAATAAACATATTTCCAAAAGCTTAAATTGATTTTCGGGTCGAACTCTTGACCTTTTGGATCTAAAACTCTAATACCATGTCATGATACCACTCATCCCAAAAATTTCAGCCGATAAAAAAAGATAGCACTACCTAAACTTTTATTGTACACATTGTACAAATATTCCATTAACTCCTCATACTTTTTCTTTGAGATAAAGGTGAAAATGAATGTGATTATGGTGCATTTATGTTAATTTTATGGATATAATTAATGTAATTAAAGTTATTTTAGTGTACGTAATTAATTTTAAAATTTTAACTCTTGTAAATTAGTATTTTTTTAATTTTATGTATAAATTGAATTTTCTATTTTATTATCATCAAATCTATTAAACCAACATTTATTTTACTTTGTTAAATATAATTATACAATTTTTTTAAAGAGTAATACTAGAAGGTAAATTTTTTCAACTAATATTAATTAATTTTTTAAAATTATTTTCTGTATCTTAAATTTTAAATTATAAATTTTTAATAATAAATTTTAAATTTTAAAGTTTTTTTAAAATAAAAATTTTAAAGTTAAAAAATTAACTAATATAGACAAATTAACCATTAATTTTCTATACTTTATTTTTCTAAAATTAGTTTAACAAATTAACAATAATTTAAGTAAAGACTCGCGTTTTTTGGAGTTCACCAAAAATTGAACTCGGATCTAAAGCTCTGATACCAATTGTTATAATACCACTCATTCCAAAAACTTAAGTTGAAAAGAAAAAGTAACATTAATGGTTATACTCTAATAATGAATCGAACATCTCTAAATTTCTATTTTTCACATGGTACAAATATTCTATTGGCTCTTTATAATTCCTCTTTAATTATTTGTTCTATCGCATCAAGCAGCGGAATCAACCCTAACCTCCTGCATCTTGACGGCATAAAATTAGAATCCTCAAAATGCATTGTTTTCTCACCAAACACAAAGAAGAAAAAGAATAATCAATCCCTATTATTTCCATACACGAAAAAGAGAAATGCATTATAGTTGTCTGAGTGATGCGATTGAAGGGGAATTCCAACGCCTCTTGTTTACATCAGTATCATCGCTTCCACCGTTCAGTTGGTATACGAATCCATTATTGCGAATCCAAGAACCCAGGAGTAGTAGGAACTGGCTTCATCTTCCGATGGAACTGACTCTTCTCATCTTCGAGAAACTCGGAGCCATAGAGGTTCTCACCGCCGCCCAGCGAGTGTGCATGCTTTGGCGGACCATCTGCAAGGATCCCTACACGTGGCGCGTCATCAACATGCGCGTCGGGGTTCCCAAATTCATGGATTACCAGTATCGTTCGCTGTGCCGCCGTACCATCGAACGCAGCTGTGGTCTCGTCGTGGATATAAATATCGACTATTTTGCTGACGATGATCTCCTCAACCACATCGCTAATTCGTAAGTGCTTGTATGTACATACATATATATTCTCTTGTGTAAAATTGTAGATTGATCCTCCAAAAAAAAAATTCATAATTTGGAAGTGACGACTAACTCTTAAAAACAAATATTTTATATATTTTAGTATCAAATTAGTTATATTTATGTTTGGTTTGGTAAAAAATTTAAGAGATGAAGAGTAGTGTATATTATTGAAGAATGAATCTGAATTGTTGATTCCAGACTCTAATCTTTTTTAACTATTTTTTTTAGAGTAATTATTTTAATTTGTCATTGAAATTTTTAAGATTGGATATTTTAAATTTCTCAACTTTTCAAGTACTTAAGGAGGTTTAAAATGTTAGTTAAATATTAGATAAAAATCATAAATTTTATTGGTCATATAGAGTTCAACATAAGATTTCTAAGTCATTTCTAATAGAAAAAGTATAGAAAGTCAATAGTCTAAGTGTACAATGAAGATTTAGGAAGTATTAGAGATATGACCATTAGTGTTACATTGTTCTGTCAGGTTATGCTTTTGGGATGAGTGGGTTCATGACATTGTATTAGAGTTCTAGATTCGAAAGGTCAAAGATTCGATTCTTGGTGAATTTCAAAATCAACTTAAGTTTTTGGGATGAGTGATTTTATGACATTAGATATTTATTATCCCTGACCTGGTATCCGGATGGTTATTCTGGATAGTATGAGTGATGTTTATTTTATTCATAAACCAAAGATTTAGCTCATTGTACACATTGTATGCTTAGGCCATTGACTCCCTAGCACTATCCTTTCTAATATTCTCACAGTAAATACAAAAATTTATTCTCTCCTATTAATATATAATTTTGTCATGGTTTTATATATAGTTGTGGAAGTCGTCTGCGACGTTTACGAATTAACCAGTGCTTCACCGACATATCAGATAAAGTATGGTGTGATTTGGCTAAAAAGTTTCCTTTGCTTGAGGAACTTGATATTACCCATTGCTATCGTATTACCACCATTACTCTGGAATCTTTTGGTCAAGCTTGCCCTCTTCTAAAAACCTTCAAATTCAACTACCCCCAGTGGCTTAATCAGTACAGTTCTGATCGGTTCCGTTACGCCGATAATGAATATGCATATGCTATTGCACGAAGCATGCCACAGCTACGTCATCTCCAACTTCTTGAAAACAAGTTGGATTATGATGGTTTCCATGCTGTTCTTAACGGTTGTCCACATCTGGAATCTCTAGATCTACGATATTGTTTCAACCTTGATACGGAAAGAGAAATAATAATAAAAATATTGCAAGAAAGAATCATGGATTTTAGACTTCCAGTTCCAGGTGCATCAACACGTGACTATGAGTTTGGTTCTTTACTAAGTTATGAAGAGGGAATGAGAGATTGGGATTTTGCCGCTTTAGTAGGCGACTGGCACACGTTTCAAGCTAGCATCAAGAATGAAAAAATAGCCAAACTTGGCCTAGTAGTAAAATATGAAGACGAGGAGATTTGGGAGGATATAGATATGATATGGGTCACTATGAAAAATAGAAGAAGGTATAGGCGAGAGAGTATTAATAATTTCAATGCGCTTCAAAGATCTCGTCGGAGAAAAGAACACCGTACCGTATCCAAAGGTAAGAAACATGGAGAAAAGGCAAGCAAGATTGATCTCAGGAGCATGTGTTTTTGAGAGGAATTGCAATTATTATTCTGAAGATTGAATTCAAGAACAAGAGGAGGTGTGCATGGGAGGATAGAGATATCATATGGCCAATTTTGAAAACTATAAGAGGTGCAATTGATGGTTTAATATTTTAGCTATTTTGAATGTTTATTATTGCTCTTGTTATTTTTTGGTACGAGATATTATTTGTTTTAAAAAAATTTAATTTTGAGTTAATTTATAATTATCAATATAAATTTTTTATATTAATATCTAATTATATATATATATAATATTATTTTTAAATAATAAGTATAAATTAATTATTTTTATTAGTGTAACATATTTAATGTCTAATTAAATATAAAAATATACATATTAAATTCTTTTAAAGTTTAGATAATAAATATTAAAATTAATTATTAGAAAAAATTAAATTCTTTTATATGAAAATAATAGTAATAAATTTATTATTTGATCTTTTATCTACAGGAATCTTGATCTTTTTAGTTGACCAAAACTTTTGTTTTCTACGAATTTTTTGTTAAAGTAATTTGATTCTATAAATATTTTTTTTCGTATATAATCTATAATGTTAGGACAACATCGACGTAGTTTTAAAATATTTCAGTAATGTTATTATGAACAAAAACATTAGTTAAAACTCACTACAAGAAAATAGAATTATTTTGACACTTTATTTTTTAACACCATAATTAAATGTCAAAATTAATATATATTTTTGATAAATATCACAAATGTCAAATTTTCTATATTTTCTTGACGAAAAATTTGACCGTAGAAAATTACTCCTCAATTTTGACACTCATTTGTTTTCAATTTACTCTACTATTTTTTTTTCTTTGGGCTCTGTTCACACTGCTCTCAGTTTAGGATTATACTACTCATTCTTTATCTTCAAAATCTCAATTTATTCTTTAGTTTCAAGATCACATCTCATTCTTTGTTAAAATTTTTTGTTGAGAATATTTTACAGTCAATAAGTATCAAAATAAATAGTATTTTTGACAATTAATAAGTATCACAGAAAATATGTTCTCAAAATTTTCTAACAAATTATTTTTGACAGCCAATATTTATCAAAATAAGATTTAAATTTTTTTCACAATCGCTTATATGTTAAAAATACTATTTTTGACAAAACTTTTATTAACATATTTTCATAGTTAAAATAGTGTCAAAATTTATTTTTTTGATAAATTTTAATTTTTTTTTACACATTATAACTCTAAAAAATAATCTATATTGTTGTAATGACTATTTTAATGTACACAATCAATCTAAAAAATCAATTTATATCTTAACTCTTGTAAATTAATAATTTCTTTCTTTGATTTTATGTGTAAATTGTATTTTCTATTCTATTTTATTAAAAAAATATAGGTAAATAACTCCTAACTAATCAATTTTAAATAAATATAATTAATAATAATTAATTTTGTGTGTTTTAAAAATAAAATTTGAATAATCACTAATTTTGACCATTTAAAAAATTAGAATTACCAATTGATAACAAGTTGGATAATAATTAACTAGTTGGATGTTGATTACCTAGCAGAATTTGTTCTGTTATCATCAAACCGATTAAACCAACATTTATTTTACTTTACTGAACATAACTATATAATTTTTTAAAGAGTAATATTAGAAAGTTAATTGACACTAATTTTCAATCATTCATAATTTTTTTTATAAAATTCTATTTTAATTTTTTTTATTTTTAAACCATTTAAAAACTCTAATTTCTATCTTTAATTTAAGATAAATTTTATCAAAATCTGAACTTCGAACACTAAATTATGACCCGTTAAAATTGGTAAAAATTATATTTTTTTATCAATTTTACCAAATTGTCAATTTTCACCGAAATTCAATCTAATTCCATTTCAAATCATTCTAAAATCCTTTTAAAGCATTCTTAACACTCATTCACCATTTCTTAATCAATCTTTTTAAAATTATTTTTTATCTTAAATTTTAAATTTTAAATCATAATTTTTAATATTAAATTCTAAATTATAAAGTATAAACTCTAAATCTTTCAAAAAAATAATTATTTAAAATTAAAAAATTAACTAAACGAGCTATAACTCAAATGATATAGTCTCTTCATACTTACCTAAAAGTCGCAGATTCGAGTCTCCCTATCTTTGAAAAAAAAACTAATATAGACTAATTAAAAATGAGTTTCTTATACTTTGCTTTTTTAAAAACAACTCCACTAGAGAGACAATGAAGAATCTTAACAATGTGAATAATTGGCTACAGATTTAGCCCAATACATGTAAAAAATAAAAAATACTCCATAAATTACCTAAATAAAAAAATCTACTTAGTTATTCCAAAAAATAACAATCCCAAATCCTAATTTATCAAAGTATTTCACTCTAATACCCTCTTCTTTTCCAACTAGCTGCCATCCCCACCTTCATCAATAATCATCCCACTTCACTGTCACTGCTTGACTTGCCACACACTGCCACCGGCGCCCCTTTTCTGTAGTAAAAATAACCATCCGCTTAAGGATAAAAATAATCATCTGCATACCTAATGAATTGAACATCTAACATATTTTAATTATATATAACTAAAGCTAATCCAATCAAAATAATCATCTACATACTTACTAAAATGACCATCCTAAACTGCCCACTGAAGTAGAAGAAGGAGATGAATGAACCAACCATGATCAGGCTCCCTTCACTCTACGTAAGGGGTGATGAACGTACAAAAATGCAGTCGCGTATGAAAATGTATTTTGTTCGGATTTATTGCGGAAGATGACGCTGTCGGCTAAAGGATGGAAATTGTTGTCGGTGAACGAAGATAAAAATGACAAAATGGTTCAACCAAATTGGACTCCATTTACGTGAATGTTAGGGGTGATGTACGTATGAAATGACAGTTGCAAATATCCCTCGTATTTGGTTGAATATGTCACAGATGAAGAGGCTGCGATGGTGGATGCGGTGGGCTGCAGGGGGCCTACACCGTTGGTTCGTTGATGGCCTGCACGAAGGACACAATGTACGCAAATGGGGCCTGCTCGAACGTTGTAGTAGAGGTAGGCGGCTTCGGCTGCGGCTGGCAGGGATGGCTGGTGTTCTGGGCGGGATCAGACAGGCGAGAGGTGAAGATAATGGAGGGCTGGGTTGCAGAACCCAATTCACAAATGGGGCAGGGCGGTTAGAATTGATCATGGGTGTAATTGCACTAGGGGTGAACGCGGATTGGATCGGATCAGATCCAATATCCGCAGTTTTTAAACTTGGATTCGATCTGATTTGTATATTTGCGGATCGAATCAGATCGAATATCGGATATATCCGCAAAACTCAAACATTTTTAAAAGCTTATTTTTATTAACAAAATATCAATAAAATTCATTTTTTCTGTTTTTTTAAATATGTTTACTCTTAAAATATTATTAAACATATTTTTCTTAAATAATAAATTAAAATAATACAACATATATAATAATTATTAGTTGAAATAAAACATAAAAATAATATTTACTTATTTATTTCTTTATTTTTGTGGATACGCGGATACCAACACAAAATCCGCAATCCGATCTGACTAGTGTGCGGATCTTATCCGATCCGATCCGATAGTCTTGTAGATCGGATCCATATCCGTAATTTTTAAATCGGATTCGGATAAACACGGTGGATATGTGGATCGGATCTGATCCATAAACACCCCTAAGTTGCACCATTTACAAATCCTTATTTTTTTTAAAATTTAAACGAAATTATGAGAAATAAATTAAATTAATTATCATCTGATTTTATTTTATTTTTAACTATATTATTCACATTGTTCACTAAACTCATTATCTCCCTATACTTTATCTTTTTAAAATTGTGTATAACAAATTAACAATTATTTAATTATTTGTTCTATCTTGCGCATCAAGTAGCAAAGACGTGTATATAATTAAATAAGCAACCGTAGGCTCCTGCAAATAATCCGCATTTTGACGCTGCAGAAAAGTAGAGTCCTGAAAATGCATTGTTCTCTCGAGTCTCGCAAAACAAAGAAGAAAAAGAAGAATAATAAATCCCTATGATCTCGATACACGAAAAAGAGAAATGCATCTTCATTGTCGGAGTTATGAGACGCAAGCGGAATTCCGACGCCGCTTGTTTGCACCAGAATCGCCGCCTTCATCATTCAGTTGGTATACGAATCCATTATTGCGCCACCCCCGCCAAGAAGAGAGGAGTAGTAGGAACTGGCTCCATCTTCCGGTGGAACTCATTCTTATCATCTTCGAGAAGCTCGGAGCCATAGAGGTTCTCACCAGTGTCCAGCGAGTGTGCATGCTTTGGCGGACCATCTGCAAGGATCCGTACACGTGGCGCGTGATCAACATGCGCATCGTCGGGGTTCCCAAATTCATGGACTACCAATTGAGTTCGCTGTGCCTCCGTACCATCGAACGCAGCTGCGGTCTCTTGGTGGACATAAGTATTGACTATTTTGCTACCGAGGATCTCCTCAACCACATCGCTAATTCGTAAGTGCATCTATACATAGTAGTTACATACATATATACGTATACATGTACATATTCTATTGTGGAAAATTGTCGATTATGGATTCTCAAAAAAAATTCTCATAATTTGGAAGTGACTAACGTACACTTGATATATAAACAAATATTTTAATTTAGTATCAAATTAGTTAGTGTTATATTTATGCTTGGTTTGGTAAACAATTTTAGAAAAGCATAATGTAGTGAGCTGCTAGACGCCCACACTTTTTAACAAGTGCATTACTAATTTCAAATAAGACTAAAGTAGTTTTTTGTTTTCAATATTTGGAGTAAGTTTTAAAGTTATCTTTAACATTTAAATCGTCCTATTTAAATTCTTAACGTTTTAAAATTGACTCAATATTAGAGATCTGTAACATTAAGAATTTAAATAGGATGAAAACATTTGAAACAAAAATGATACATCGAAATAAATTTTAATTTTATCCTTTCAATAATATCAATTTTTTACTATATATATTTATTTAACTATTTTTAATCACATTTAAATAAATTACACCTAATCATAATTTTATTCTTAAATATTTTTACTCATCATGAAATATTTGTAAAATGAATTTATTTAGAATGAAAGTAATGTGATTAAGTCTAATTAACTTAGATGTGATTAAAAAATAATTGAACAAGTAAAAAATTGATATTATTGAAAGGATAAAATTATAATTTATTTCTATGTATAATTTTTGTCCCGAACGTTCTTGTTCTATTTAAGTCCCTAACGTTTTAAAATTGTCTCAATTTTGTCAGGACAACATTAAGCCAATTTTGACTTCAATAGGATAATTTAAACGTTAATGATAACTTTGAGACTTATCCCAAACATCGAAGACAAAAACGATACTTTACCCTTTCAAATAATAAAAAAATTGTACATTATTGAAAAATGAAGTTGGATTGTTGATTATAAACGCTAATTTTCTCTAACTATCTTTTTTCTCTAATGTATTTTCGTTTATGAGTGTATTTTTCACTAAAAACTCCATGTCTCAAATTTTGAGTGAGTTTTCTTTTTATAGAAGAAAATGGGATGGTGGCAGTTGAAAATCTTGAATTTTCATAAAATTTTAATGTAATTCTCATTTGGCAATTTGATTATCTTAACTTTCATGACACTGCAGTTTTAATTTGATAGAAATCATGGGCTTTTGTTAATTTTCTGCATTTTTTTTCTTTTTCTAGTCCAAATAAGTTGCATTATTTACGAGTTGTCATTTGATTTTATGCATGCTTGTGTCTCTTTGATTGATTTTACCTTTAATATACTCTAAAGTTTATACAAAAGATCACTCTTTGTTTGTCTAATAATATTAGTTAACAATAAACTAAACTAGACATTTTTGTTAAATTTTAATAAAATAATTTCATTAACTATCATAAAAGATATGAAAATATAATTCTAATTAGAGAGTTATCAAGATATTATTAGCACTTTGTTTTGTGTTATATTCGATAAATAAAAAATTATATGTTTATAGGTACAGTTGTTAAAAGTTAAGATGTTTTTAAAAATACTTAAAAATTAGTTTTTAAAATTAATTTATATTTATCAAAATTAAAAAATTTGAGCTAATAAAAAATTTAATTATAAAATTTATTTTACTAAATATAATTATTATTAATTGCCAATGAGATATAGTTCAAATGATATAGTCTTTTTATACTCATCTAAGAGATCGCGAGTTTAAGTCTTCCTATTTGATTAAAAAAACAATTATTATTAATTGTACTTATTAAAAGTTATTTTTCTTAAAAATTTAATTTAATATTTTTAAATTTAAAATTTAAAATCTTATCTAAATAATGATAAAAAATAATAAATTTTATTAGGCATATACAAGGCATCATAAAATTCATTTTAATAATAATGTGATGATTGTATTGGTGATTTGATATACAGTTGTGGAAGTCGTCTTCGGCGTTTACGGCTTAAGAAGTGCTTCACACTCGCACACATATCAAATAAAGTGATATGTGACTTAGCTAAAAAGTTTCCTTTGCTTGAGGAGCTTGATATTACCCATTGCTACTGTTTTCACCCTATTTCTTTATTAGAATCTTTTGGTCAAGCTTGCCCTCTTCTAAAAACCTTCAAATTCAACCACCACCGCCAACTTTTTTATTATTATGATTACATTTCTTCTATTGACGTCCGCGCCGGTAATGCATTTGCATATGCTATTGCACGAAGCATGCCACAGTTACACCATCTCCAACTTCTTGGAAGCACGTTGGATTGTGATGGTTTGGATGCTATTCTTAACGGTTGTCCACATCTGGAATCTCTAGATCTACGTCACTGTATCAACCTTGATACGAAAAGAGAAGTAATAATAGAAATGTTGCAAGGAAGAATCATGAATTTTAGACTTCCAATTCCAGGTGCATCAACAATTGACTATGAGTTTTGTTTGTTACTACCTTATGAAAAGGCACTCAAGAATTGGGAATTCAACTATTTAGTAGAGCAATGGCACCGGTTTCATCAAGCTACCATGAAGAATGAAAACATAGTCAAACTTGGCTTAGTAGTAAAATATGAAGACGAGGAGGTTTGGGAGGATATCGATATGATATGGGTCACTATGAAAATTAGAAGAAGGCATAGACGAGAGAGTAGTAATAATTTCAAAGCGCTTCAAAGATCACGCCAGAAAAGAAAAGAAACATGGAGAAGAAAAGGAAAGAAACATGGAGAAAAGGCAAGCAAGATTGACCTCAGGAGCATGTGTTTTGGAGAACAAGAGGAGGTGTGGGAGGATAGAGAAATCATATGGCCAATTTTGAAAACTAAAAGATGTGCAATTGATGATTTAATTTTCTAGCTATTTTGAGTGTTTATTATTGGTTTGAGTAAAGTATCGTTTTTGTCCTCAACGTTTGGGGTAAGTCTTATTTGTGTTTCTAATGTTTAAATCGTCCTATTTGTATCTCTAACGTTTATAAAAGTGATTCAATGTTATCATACTATCAATTATACTAACAAATCAGATTATATTTTTCAATTATTCTCACTTGGATGTATTTTTTTTCAATTATGTCTCACTTGGATGTGTTCGATTTTAATATTTTATACCAACTATCTGTGTTTAGATTCAATTATGTCCTTAGAAAAGTGAATTATGTAAATGTTGTAGGAATTAATTTCAATTTTTGATGAGCTATTTTGCAGAGTGGATCATTGATTTTATCCCAGACATTTGTATTCTAACTTTAAAAAGAGGTTTTTAAAACTCAAACTAAAGCGTTCATGATGTATAATTGACGGCAGGATAACATTGAATCACTTTAACAAACGATAGAGATACAAATAGGACGATTTAAACGTTAGGGACACAAATAGAATTTACCTCAAATATTGGGGACAAAAACAATACTTTACTCTATTGGTTTTGTTGGTTTGGTACAAGATATTATTTGTTGATAAGAAATTAAATATGATATTTTTTTATCGCATTGTTTATTTTCTTTGTCTTGTTTTTGATGACTATACCAAAAAAGATTTATAGATATGTCGTAAAAGATTTTTGTATTTAATATTGAGTGTTTGCTATGATGCCTAAAAAGTATTGTTTAGTTACTAAAATAAGTAAAATAATTAATTTTAAATTTAAAAGTATAAAAGTTAAAAAACTTTAAATATTTTAAAGTTATTATAAAAAGTTAGGGGTAAGTACTGTTTTGGTCCCTAAAGTTGAGCGTGAAAATCGAAACCGTCCCTCATCTAATTTTCGATTTAGAATCGTACTTAAAGTTTTTTTTATATAAAAATCGTCCTTTTAATTTTTTTTTTGACAAAAATATCCTCACCACTACCAACACAATTACCTCCACCACCACCACCAACACCAACATCACCGCCACAACCAACACCAACACCAACACCACCCCCCACCCACTGCCACTCCATCACCATCTGCATCACACCAACCAAAACTCAGAAAATTAACATCATCATCATTATTCTCATCAGAATCCAGAGCTCAGATCTAGAATTCAAATGAAAAACAAATCCAAAACTCAAACTCAAAAAAACAAGAACTCAACTCAGAAAATCATCATCATCATCATCAGAGTTCTAGAGGAGGTGGCGACGACGAGAGCGAGGCGGCGACAACGAGGGCGAGGAGGAGGAGCAGAAACGGCTCGACGAGGAGGGCGAGGCGCGAGGGCACAGCGGCGGCGCGAGGGCGAGGAGTGGCGGCGGCGAGGACCCCTTCTCTCCCCCCTCCTCCCTGTTTCTCTCCCCCTTTTTTTCTCTCATTTCTTTCGGCGACGGCGACGGCGACGACAGCTCCAACGTTCGCTGGCGCTGGCGCCGTCCTCCTCCCCCCTTCCCTTCCCCTCCCCTCCCCCTTTGTATACCTTTTTCTCCCTCCTCTCCCCCACGTGTTTCTCCCCCCTTCTCCCCGCGAACACGTATTTTTTATTTTATTTTATAACTTTTATTATTAAAATAGGAATAGGGATAGTTTAGGAATAACATACAAAATTTTATTAAAAATGATGATTTTAATATGAAAAAAATGTTAAGGACGATTTTAAATCGAAAATTAGATGAGGGACGGTTTTGATTTTCACGCTCAACTTTAGGGACCAAAACAGTACTTACCCCTAAAAAATAATTTAGGTAAAAATTAGACAGCAAACAAAAGACACCATAGAATTTGGCTTTAATATTGAGTAAACTAACTAAGAAGTGTTACAACTATGCTTAGATTTTGCTTTTGGCAGTGATAGGTTAATATCTTGGTCTATGATTAATGCCAACTAGTATTTTTATCCTTAATAATATTACGAAAATATAAAATTTTTAAAACAATGATCCATTTTATTCTGGCAGTATAGATTATGCATGGTACAAAAAATTTATAAAATTAAACTATTTTTACAAAAAAAGTCGTAGGTTAATAAAAGTCTATGGCTAAGAAGACTAAAGTATGTATCTATAGATAAAAAATTAAATAATAAAATTTTTAGTTATTATTTTTATATGAAAAAGTCTAATTTTTTATTAATAATTAATTTTAACATTCGTTATCTAAAATTTAAAACAATTTAACGTGTATACTTTTATGTTTAATTAGGTATTAACTGTTAAATCTGTTGCACAAATAAAAATAATTAATTTATATACTTGCTATTTAAAAATAATATTTTTTCTCTCTATGTATATAAAAATATAATTAGATATTAGCATAAAAAAATTATACTGATAGTTATAAAATTAACTCAAATTATTTTTTTTAAATAATTGAATCTTGATTCTAACTTTTAATTATAACATTAGTATTCTCTCCAAATTTTATATAATAAATATTTGAAAGAAGAGCAATGAAAATATAAATTAGAAAGATAAGCAGTGAAAATTTAAAACTAAATAAAAAACTAAAAAAATATGTATATAATAACAATAATAATAATATTTTTATTTAAATTATATTATTTTGTTAATTTTATTTTCTGTAGAAGAGAAAGATAGAAAAAATAGAAAATGAGAGAAAAGAGACAGAAAGATAAAGATGAAGAATGAGAGTGTGAGTGAGAGTGAGAGTTTGTTAATTTTGGAAAAAAAAATTTATTATAAAAAATATCGGATGACATATTTTTAATTTGTCAAATTACTAATATAAAATATAAATTATATATAGAGTAAAATAGTAGAGATAAATAAAAAAATGGAGAGAGGTAGATGAGAGAATTTAGGAAGAGAGTTTATTAATTTTGAAAAAAAAATTTCTCTCAATTTTAATAAGAGAGTATCATGTGACACATTTGATTATTAAATTAGATAGTAATATATGATACATAGTATAGGTATTGTTACGGTGGGTAACCGGAGATTAATAGAATAGATGGCGCTAGTTGGCCCAATCGTCCGCGGATGGTAGTCTCCAAGCTGGTTCGCACGCTGGAGCCTCCTTCCGGCTTGTATACGTGAGTGAATGGGGGGTGGTACCTGCAAAGACACTCCGATGCCTAAGTTAGCAAGGGTGTTAGCAGGTCTAGAGAGTATTGGGCTTAGAGATACCTGAGGGGTGTCAGTGTATTTATAGTGGTGAGCCAATAACCACCGTTGGAGTAGTGCCGTATCTTTTGGGTGTTAACCATCCCTCTATCTTAGGGAGGTTAAGATATGACTTGATGAAGCGGTTAGAGAGATTTTAGGGGCGGTTGCTCATTTAAATGAGTGTTTATCTGCCAGCTAATCTCATGTCCGACTTCTTTAGAGTAAGTCGTATTTAACACCGACTTCTTAGTATGAAGGTCGGTGCTTAGCAAGGCTCAGTTCTTCGGATTAGGCCTTTTTATTTGGACCTGGGCCTTTATTATTGAGGCAGGGTATGAACAATGCCCCTACTTGAGCCCAAGGTCTTTATAAGACTTGGGTTCGAGTATTTTACTCGGGGTCGTAGTCGACTTGTTGGAGGACCGACGTGATTTTCTGAAATCGACGTGACTTTTCCGCGTCTTTTTGGTTCTGACAGTTACGTCTAATCAAGCGTCGTGTCCGTTAGGGATGTGCGTAGACTTTGGTAACGGTGCATTCTCATTAATGACTGCCCCGCTTTTACCATTATGCCCCTTAGCATATTTATAAATACTTTCCCTCTCTTTCATTGTTTCGTTTCTGCGATTTTTCAAATTTCTTCTTTCTTTGTTCCTCATTCATTCGTGCTGCGTTCCTGTGCTTCGGAGACTTCTGCTTCTTCTAACCTTTATTTTCGGAAAAAAGGTTAGTTTCTTTTTTCTTTCGCCCTTTTCGTATGCCTTTACTTTGGAGATAAGTAGGTTTGTAGACTTTTGCTTGGTTCTTTTTTCTCCTCTCTAGAGACCTTTGTTTTTGATTTTTTCTTTTCTTTTTCCCTTTGTAGGTTTCCTCATTTTTCCTTAGAGAAAGAAAATGGCCTCCGTAGATTGGGTCGATGTTACTGTTCTGGGGGAGGAGCCGTTGGTTGATGCGGAGTTTATTACTCATCTTCGCACCCACCACCGGCTCTGTACTTCGGATGAGGATGAGCCTAAGTATGAATTGCTTGTCCCTGGTTCAGAGGACCGAGTTTGTCATGGGAGAGCCAATGAAACGGCTCCCCATTTCTTCTTTATGTATGAGTGCATGATCACCCGTCTGGGCGTCTTTCTACCCTTTTCAGATTTTGAGGTGTCTGTTTTGCAGCATTGTCGGGTTGCCCCTACCCAACTTCACCCCAACTCCTGGGGTTTCTTGAAAATTTATCAATTTATTAGCCATGCTCTGGATTTCCCGACCCCTCTGAAAATCTTTTTCCATCTTTTTCATATGACCAAGCCTTTTAGTGGGCTGAACAATAAACAACAATGGGTTTCCTTCCGAGCCATACAAGGTCGGAGGATTTTTACCCTTTTTGATGAGTCTTTTCATGACTTTAAAAATTTCTTTTTCAAAGTGCAAGCTGTAGAGGGTCATCACCCCTTTTATCTGGATGATAACTCTTCTCCTCGCTTTCCCTTATACTGGCTGGAGGCCTCCCCTTGTGAGAAATATTGTCTGGATGACCTGGATGAAGTAGAGGCTGCCGTTGTGGGGTTCCTCCGAGAAGTGTGGGGGAGGGCCCCATATTTGGATACTAAAAAGTTCCTCCAAGGGTCTCCGACCTTTGTCCAATCATAGCTAGGTAGCTTTCTGTTAGATTCCCGACTTGTTAACTGATCATTCCGACTTGTTTGATTCTTTAGCTATTGTTTATCTTTTTCAGAAATGGCAAAGACAAACGCTCAAGAATCTTTCCAGAAAGTCCAAGAGGCCAAAGCCAAGTCTCGCGCTCGGGCTGGTGGTGCCAGGGTTATCTCCCCTCCTCCTCCTCCTCGGAACGTTGGGACTCTTTCCAATCCCATGGTGATTTCTTCTTCAGCTCCCTCTCAGCCGCCCCCCGTCGTCCGACCTTCCCATGATCCCAAGAAGCGCAAGACCTTAGAGTCTGGTTCTTCTGGTGAGGTTAAGGCGGATGCTCTTGCGTTCGTCCGAAAGAATATCTATCCTCATGCTCGTATAGGCATGGATGATATGTCTGTTCGGAGCCACCTTACCACTATGATCGAGGAGAGTCTCAAAACGGCGGGGGTCTGTGGCAAGCTCTTGGATATTTTTTAGAAGTCTCCTCTCAGCTCTTTAGGGATGATCTCGAGGGTCGAGGAGCTGGAAGGAAGGATTCGTGCATATCAAGAGCATGAGGGAGAGTTGAGGAAGGAAATTGCCAAGCTGAGGGAGGAGAGAGATACCCTTCGGGAGAAAGGGAAGGTTTTGCAGGCCCAATGCAACATGGAGATGGATCTGAGGAAAACAGCGCAGGCCAGCTATCAAAGCTTATTCAAAGATCTTGTGTCTGTGAAGACTGATCTGTTGAATTCTCGGAAAGCATATGATGAGTTGGAGGACTCTATTGCTGACGGCGCCGAGGAGTCTTGGAGGATCTTTCTGGAGCAAGTCAGAGTTATTGCTTCCGACTTGGATCTTTCTCCTTTACATCCTGACAAAGTTGTTATTGATGGTGTCATTGTAGATCCTCCTGCCCCCGTAATCGTTTCTGAGTCAGAGTTGAAGACTCGGGGGCAGAGGATTATTGAGTCCCCCCTCGTTCCAAAGATGCTCCGAGTTCTTCAGTAGATCCTCCTATCTCTTCATCTCCCATGGATGCTTCTGGTGGCGCTCCTCCTGACTCCGGTGGTGGCGATTCGTCTACTCTTCTTCCTAAAAAATGATCTGTGACTATTTTGGGGGTTCGGCCTGTGGGCCCCCCGTTTTTAAACTCTTTATTTATTTATTTTTGGTGGTGTTGGTTGAACAATTTCTTCTGGCCTTCCCAGGCCGTGAACAAAATATTAAGAAATACCCTTTTTAATAAGGGTTTTTTAAGTTAAAATAAATGGATACCCTTTTTTGGATAAGGGTTTAGATTACCTTATGCGTGTATGCTTTTTTTTTTTTTTGATTTTCTGAAGTCTCCTTGATCTTTTCTTGAAAACCTTTCCTTTCGGCTTGTTTGTTTTTCTGAACTTCTTATTTAAGGGCTTTTGGGACAGCCTTTAAACTTTTTCCTAGGTTTTCCAATCTCCTTTTGTTATCCCCTATACTCGACTTTGTTTTAGCGAGTTCTCATGACTTAGGTTATTTTTGCGATGCGTTTTTCTTCTACTCGGTCCTTCGCTCCGATTTACGGGTCGAAGTATTTTCGAGCTTTTCTACTCGGGTTCTCATTTCGACTTACGAGTCAGATTGTTCCCGAGTTTTTTACGATCAACTCATATAACCTCTTTACACCGACTTGTACCTCGTCGTTTTATCCTGACGACCGTCTAGGTCGGTTCATGGGATTTTCACGTTTTGTCGAGCTTAAGTCGGCGCGTTTCGTAGAAAGACTTAGAAAAATGAAAAGGATTTTATAAGAGATTTTATAGATGAAAAAGATCTTTATTAATTGGGGAGGTACCTACTTGCTACTAAGGGTTTTGAGAGCCTATTTTCCCTTAGCCTCTACTATGATGTCTCGTTAAAAACCCTTCTCCAGAAAAAAACCTTTAATTTTGGGAAAAATCATGAAGTTGGGAAAAAAGTACATCAGGGAGTAGAGTTTGCTTTTAACTGTAGTACCTTTTCATATTACAAGCATGCCACGACCTTGGTAACTCAGTGCCGTTCAGGTCGGTTACTTTGTAATAACCTTTTCCTAAAACTTCATTGACTTTGTATGGTCCCTTCCAATTTGCGGCGAGCTTTCCTTCTCCTGATTTGTTGACTCCAATGTCATTCCTGATTAGGACCAAGTCATCCGGGGAAAATGTTCTCCGAATGACTTTTTTGTTGTACTTTGTAGTCATCGTTTGTTTCAATGCTGCTTCCTTTATCTGGGCATCTTCTCGGACTTCGGGGAGCAAGTCGAGCTCCTCTTTGTGTCCCTGTATGTTTCCGACCTCATCATGGAGAATTACCCTTGGGCTTTGCTCATTGATTTCTATTGGTATCATGGCCTCTACGCCATAAACTAGTCGGAAAGGTGTTTCTCCTGTGGCGGATTGGGGGGTGGTCCTATAAGCCCATAACACCTGAGGGAGCTCTTCAGCCCAAGCTCCTTTTGCTTCCTGCAGTCTCTTCTTCAGCCCTGCCAGTATGACTTTGTTGGCTACCTCGGCTTTCCCATTGGCTTGTGGGTGCTCTACCGAGGTGAACTGATGTTTGATTTTCATACTGGCTACTAAGCTTCTGAAGGTAGCGTCGGTGAATTGGGTTCCATTATCTGTAGTAATGGAATAAGGTATCCCGTATCTTGTGATGATATTTTTGTAGAGGAACCTACGACTTCTTTGAGCGGTGATGGTGGCCAATGGTTCTGCTTCTATCCACTTTGTGAAGTAATCTATTCCCACGATCAGGTATTTGACTTGTCCTGGTGCTTGGGGAAAATGACCTAACAAATCCATTCCCCATTTTGCAAAAGGCCATGGAGAAGTGATACTGATGAGCTCTTCTGGTGGAGCTATGTGGAAATTCGCATGCATCTGACATGGTTGACACTTTCACAAATTCTGTGGCATCTTTCTGCAAGGTCGGCCAGTAGAATCCAGCTCGGATTATTTTTCTGGCTAGCGACCTTACTCCGAGATGATATCCGCAGATCCCACTATGTACTTCCTCCAATACCTCAGGAGCTTTTGAGGTCGGTACACACTTTAACAATGGCGTTGATATCCCCCTTCTATAGAGGACATTCCTCACCAAGGTGTAGTGTTGTGCTTCCCTTCGGATCTTTTTAGCTTCTTTCTCCTCCTTAGGGAGGATGTCGAATTTTATGTATTCGACTAGGGGGTTCATCCATCCGAGGTTTAAACCGGTTACCTCAAGTACTTCTTGCTTATCTTCTGTTTTTGCTACTGAGGGTTCTTGGAGGATTTCTTGAATTAGGCTTCTGTTGTTCCCTCCTGGTTTGGTACTTGCTAACTTGGACAGGGCGTCTGCTATGCTGTTTAAGTCCCGAGTTATGTGTTTAACCTCGGTTTCTGCAAAATGCCCGAGGTGTTCCAGAGTTTTGTCCAAGTACCTCTTCATGTTTGGGTCCTTTGCCTGATATTCTCCACTTATCTGGGAGGTCACCACCTGTGAGTCGCTGTATATCATCACCTTTGTAGCACCGACTTCTTCTGCCAACTTTAGTCCGGCGATCAAGGCTTCATATTCTGCCTGATTATTTGAAGCCGGAAATTCAAATTTTAAGGAAACCTCTATCTGGGTTCCTCTTTCATCTACCAATATTATGCCTGCGCCGCTTCCCGTTTTGTTGGAGGATCCATCAAAGTAGAGTTCCCATGTAGTTGGTTTTTCCTCCTGATCCCCTGTGTATTCTGCGACGAAGTCAGCGAGGCATTGAGTTTTGATCGCCGTCCGAGTTTCATATCTTAAGTCGAACTCAGAGAGCTCTATTGCCTATTGAACCATTCTCCCTGCAACATCCATTTTTTGAAGGATTTGCTTCATGGGTTGGTTCGTACAGACTCTTATTGTGTGGGCTTGAAAGTAAGGTCGTAGCCTTCGTGAGGCTATTACTAAGGAGTAGGCAAACTTTTCTAGTTTGTGGTACCTTAGTTCAGGGCCTTGTAGAACTTTACTGATGAAGTAGACTGGATGTTGTCCGACCTCGTCTTCTTTTATCAGGGCTGACGAGACAGCCTTGTTTGCTACGGATAAGTACAGAACGAGGTCTTTCCCCGGTACTGGTCGGGTTAGGATAGGAGGTTGGCTTAAAAACTTTTTGAACTCCTGGAACGCCTCCTCGCATTCAGGAGTCCATTTGAACTGGCATCCCTTTCTTAATAAGGAAAATAGTGGAAGGGATTTTAGCGCCGATCCCGCCAGAAATCTAGAGAGGGCTGCAAGTCGGCCATTGAGCTGTTGGACTTCTCTCAAACAAGTCGAACTTTTCATTTCTAGGATGGCTCTACACTTATCGGGATTGGCTTCAATCCGTCTTTGTGTTAGCATAAACCCTAGAAACTTCCCTGCCTCTACCGCGAAGGCACACTTTGCGGGATTTAATCTCATCCCGTGTAGCCTCATGGTATCAAAGACTTGTGAGAGGTCTGATAGGAGGTCGATTTCCTTCTTGGTTTTTACCAGCATGTCGTCGACGTATACTTCCATTAGGGTTCCTAGGTGAGGGGAAAACACTTTATTCATCAACCTGAAAACACTTTATTCATCAACCTTTGATATGTGGCTCCTGCATTCTTCAATCCGAATGGCATGACCACGTAGCAGAAATTAGCTCTGGGTGTGATGAATGATGTTTTCTCCTGGTCTAGCTCATACATCGGGATTTGATTATATCCCGAGTAGGCGTCCATGAACGATAAGTATTGGTACCCCGAGCTGGAATCCACTAGGGTATCAATACTTGGTAGGGGATAAGGGTCCTTGGGACATGCCTTATTTAAGTCGGTATAGTCGACACTCATTCTCCATTTGCCATTCTGTTTTTTGACTAGCACTACATTGGCTAGCCATGTTGGGTACTTGACCTCTCTGATAAAGCCGGCTTCCAGGAGCGCCTGTACTTGCTCTTCTACTATTAGGGCTCGTTCTGGGCCGAGCTTGCGTCTTCTTTGTTGTACGGGTCGGGACCCTGGATAAACCGAGAGCTTGTGGGACATGAGCTCGGGGTCAATCCCAGGCATGTCAGAGGCCTTCCAGGCGAAGAGGTCGGAATTATCTCTTAGGAGTTTAGCCAACCCTTGTTTTAGAGTTTCCTCTAGGTCGGCTCCTATATAAGTGTTTTTCCCTTCCTCTTTACCGACCTGTATCTCCTCGGTTTTTCCTCCCGGTTGTGGTCGCAACTCTTCTCTGGCCCTTGCGCCGCCGAGCTCTATTGTGTGAACTTTTCTGTTCTTTCCTCTCAGATTTAGGCTTTCATTGTAGCATTTTCTTGCCAATTTTTGGTCTCCCCTTACCGTTGCTATCCCCGCTGAGGTCGGGAATTTCATGCAGAGGTGGGGAGTGGATACCACAGCTCCGAGCCGATTAAGGGTAGCTCTGCCGATTAAAGCATTATATGCTGACCCCACGTCAACGACTATGAAGTCTATGCTCAGAGTCTTTGATTTTTTCCCTTTTCCAAAAGTGGTGTGAATGGGCAAAAATCCTAGTGGTTTTATTGGCGTGTCCCCTAATCCGTATAGGGTGTCGGGATAGGCTCTTAACTCTTTCTCATCTAACCCTAGCTTGTCGAAAGCAGGCTTGAAGAGAATGTCTGCCGAGCTTTCTTGGTCTACTAGGGTTCTGTGGAGATGGGCATTTGCTAGGATCATAGTTATTACCACTGGATCATCGTGTCCAGGGATTATTCCTTGCCCATCTTCTTTTGTGAATGAAATGGTGGGAAGGTCGGGTGTCTCCTCCCCGACCTGGTAGACTCTTTTGAGATGTCTTTTGCGAGAGGATTTGGTAAGTCCCCCTCCCGCAAACCCTCCTGAGATCATATGGATATGCCTCTCTGGAGTCTGCGGTGGTGGGTCTCTTCTATCCATATCATCTCGCTTTCTCTTTCCATGACTATCCGGCCTTTCTATGAGATATCTATCAAGCCGACCTTCTCTAGCCAGCTTTTCTATCACATTCTTGAGGTCGTAGCAGTCGTTAGTGGAGTGACCATATATTTTATGGTACTCGCAGTAATCGCTGTGGCTTCCCCCTTTTTTATTTTTAATGGGTCTAGGAGGTGGCAGTCTCTCAGTGTTGCAAATCTCTCTGTATACATCCACTATGGAGACTTTCAGAGGAGTATAAGAGTGATATTTTCTTGGCCTTTCGAGTCCGAGTTCTTCCTTTTTCTTGGTTTCCCTCTCCCTCTCTTTTGTTGAGGGAGGGGGCCCAGGTCGCCAACTCAGGTCTCTTAACTTGGCGTTTTCCTCCATATTGATGTACTTTTCAGCTCTTTCCTGTACATCACTTAAAGAAACGGGTTGTCTTTTAGATATGGACTGCGAGAAGGGTCCTTCTCTAGGTCCATTGACTAGTCCCATTATGACTGCCTCTGTGGGCAGGTCTTGAATCTCCAAACATGCTTTGTTGAACCTTTCCATATAGGCTCGTAAAGATTCTCCGACCTTCTGTTTTATTCCCAGGAGGCTCGGTGCATGTTTCACTTTGTCTTTCTGGATTGAGAACCTCATCAAAAACTTCCTTGAGAGGTCTTCAAAGCTAGTAACCAACCTCGGGGGAAGGCTATCGAACCACTTCATCGCTGCTTTCGATAAAGTGGTCGGGAAGGCTTTGCATTGCGTAGCGTCGGAAGCATCAGCTAGGTACATCCGACTTTTGAAGTTGCTTAGATGATGCTTTGGATCCGTGGTTCCATCGTAGAGGTCCATATCAGGGCTTTTGAAGTTTCTCGGAACTTTTGCCCTCATTATGTCCTCGCTGAAAGGATCCTCTTCACCTAAGAGCGGCTCTTCTTGTTCGTCACGGGAGTTGCGACTCTTGAGGGAGGATTCCAGCTTTAAGAGTTTTCTTTCTAACTCTTTTCGTCGTTCCATCTCCTCTTTTAGGTTCTTTTCAGTTTCCTTTTGCCGCTCTCGCTCCTGCTCTAATTGCTCCAAGCGGCTGTGGACTAATCCCATGAGTTCAGTTACATGGGGCGGTCCTTCTTTTTCTGACTCGCGCCCTTCTGAGGGGTTTACCTTTGGATTTTTTACTCCGGAGGTGCCTTCCCTGTGTTGGTTATCGATTTCCTGGTGGAGGGTAAAATCCACATCGTTATTGCCTGTGTCCAGATTCTCTTGTTCAGAATCTGTCTCCACATGGCCTTCTTCGTGGGATCTGTCCGCCATTGATGGATGATCTCTCGGGTTCCCGGCAATGGCGCAAATGTTACGGTGGGTAACCGGAGATTAATAGAATAGATGGCGCTAGTTGGCCCAATCGTCCGCGGATGGTAGTCTCCGAGCTGGTTCGCATGCTGGAGCCTCCTTCCGGCTTGTATACGTGAGTGAATGGGGGGTGGTACCTGCAAAGACACTCCGATGCCTAAGTTAGCAAGGGTGTTAGCAGGTCTAGAGAGTATTGGGCTTAGAGATACCTGAGGGGTGTCAGTGTATTTATAGTGGTGAGCCAATAACCACCGTTGGAGTAGTGCCGTATTTTTTGGGTGTTGACCGTCCCTCTATCTTAGGGAGGTTAAGATATGACTTGATGAAGCGGTTAGAGAGATTTTAGGGGCGGTTGCTCATTTAAATGAGTGTTTATCTGCCAGCTAATCTCATGTTCGACTTCTTTAGAGTAAGTTGTATTTAACACCGACTTCTTAGTATGAAGGTCGGTGCTTAGCAAGGCTCAGTTCTTCGGATTAGGCCTTTTTATTTGGATCTGGGCCTTTATTATTGGGCCAGGGTATGAACAGGTATATTTCAATTTTAATTTTAATATTTTAATTTTAATTTTAATTTTAATGCAATTAAAGAATGTCATATTGCACATTTTGATTGTCAAATTAGTAATGAATCATTGATATTGATAATGATATATAAAATAGATAGAGTAGTTGAAGGAATGAGAGAAATAGAGAAAGAAAAATGGAGAAGGGAAGAACTCTTTAATTTTACAGGAAAAGATTTGATTTCAATTACAATAAAGGAGTGACGTGTGGCACATTTTGATTATAAAATAATAGATATATAATAGATAAGAAATTACATTCTCAGTTAAAACAAAATGAGATGTTGAAAAACGAGAATATCAATCTTGGAAAAGATAAGTGTAGCACAAGTAGTGATCCATACAAATCTTGTAAAATGCATGAAAATGAAATTACAAATCTTAAGAACACTTTAGCTAAGTTCAATGAATCTTCAAAGAACTTAGATAAAATGTTGAAAAACCAAAAGCATGTTCATAATAAGGAAGGCTTGGGTTTTGAAAAAGGAAAATTTAAAAATGCTAAAACTCCTATTAGGCAACCGCAAGCCCAAAAGGTAAGCATGCCTAAAAGGAATGAAGCCTTTAAACATCCTCCTCAACATGCTTCATTTAGAAATTATAATCACAATGTATATAGATCAAAAGATGTTGCATTTAGGAAACAACCTAGGCAACCATTTAGAAACATGCATAGGATGCATAATCCAAATGTCATATGTCATTATTGTAATAAAGTAGGTCATATAGCACCCGTATGCTTTACTAGAATTAAACATATAAACTTTCGTAGTCAAGATACGAGATGGGCACCTTATGGGCATTATGCTCATACTAACCATCAAGGACCCAAATTCACTTGGGTACCTAAAACCAAATTTTAATTATTTTGTAGGTATGTGTTGGAGCTAAGGATACAAATTGGTATGTTGATAGTGGATGCTCCAAACACATGACCGGCGATGAATCAAAGTTCACCGCAATAGAGCCTACAAACGGAGGAAACGTGATCTATGGAGACAACAACACCGGCAAAGTAATCGGCGTTGGAAAAGTTTGAGTTGATGAATGAGTGATTAATCTTGAGGTAGATTGAAGAATTTGAAGATTATAAACAATGGAGGATCAACAAATTGAAGCTTATAATGGTTTAAGTGAGTATATACATGTTGGAACTCAAAGGATTGAAGAAAGAACCACCAAAGGATGAAAATTTGGTGATTTTGGGCAAAATGATGCATGCTGCATCGATGCAACCAAGCTTTGCATCGATGCAAAGCACACGACGTGCTATGTGCATCGATGCAAAGACCATTGCATCGATGCAAACACGACCAAATTACACAAAAACAAGTGAATTTGGCATTTTTGAGCAACAAAACCCCATTTTTGAGCAAAGTCACTTTTCATTACTTTATGCTTATTTGATTATATGAATTGTTAAACTAACTCCTAGCAAGTTAAGGATTTCTATTATGGTTTAAATACTTTGATATTTCCTTCATAATTTTGTTTAATGATTAATGCTTGTATGCTTGTTTGGTGAATAACTCAAAATAGGCTTGGTACCCCTATTTTAAGTTAATATGCATGTCTTGATATATTTTAGGGGGAATTATGCATGCTTATTATATATAAAAAGAGGAAATCAAATTCTTTTTGAAAGGGGGAATATCTCATCCTTGAGATTAATAGAGAAATTAAACTTAAAAAAAAAATTCATTGTTTTATGCATGCTTCTATGACACATTTTAAACTCCCTTCTTTTTGATAATGTCAAAAGGGGGAAGAAAAGTTTGAGGATATTTGAAGTTTTGAACTTTTGAAAAAGGAAGAGAAGTTTGAGGATTTGAAAAGAAGAAATAAGTTTGCAAAACAATGATTTCAAAAAGACTTCCGCTAAGCAAAAACTTTGATATCTAAATCGTTTTCTTTGATAAACGCCCTTTAAAAGAACAAATGCACATATTTAGGGGGAACTCCTGCAAAATTTTTTTGTGAAGTCTTCTCCAAAGCTTTCTATAAAACAAAGTGCATTATTGTTACTTTCAAAATCATTTATAAATACATATCCTCAAAATTGGTTTGTCATTATCAAAAAGGGGGAAATTGTAAATCATGTTGCTTGTATGCGAAGTTTGTATTCGTAGGTTTTGATGAATGACAAACCAAACAAACGACATGAAAGACAAACCAACAAACAACTTGAATGAACAAGCATGATTGAAAGATCAACCAACATTCAACGTTGAGGAATGAAGAGTTGAAAGCAACACAACAACAACAAGAAACTCAAGTCCACAACATTTGAAGACAAGTATAGTGTCTTAGGACTTAGGTAACTTCTTGTTAAGAACCAATTGCTAAATCTCTCAACACACACTCACAAAATGTTTTGATGCACATCTTGCAATTCGATGCTAGCCAAATGGTTTAAAA
Source organism: Arachis hypogaea (assembly GCF_003086295.3). Lineage (NCBI taxonomy): Eukaryota > Viridiplantae > Streptophyta > Magnoliopsida > Fabales > Fabaceae > Arachis > Arachis hypogaea. Next base: position 117,971,354 of record NC_092044.1, on the reverse strand, counting down.
ACTTGTTTTCAAAGGTACAAAAGCATAGGAATTGACTCCAACAAGTTTGAGATCAATCCTAAGCATTTTGAAGTGATTTTAAGCCATTCTTTAAGGTTTGCATCGATGCACACTCATCTTGCATCGATGCAAAGCATGCAACGACTTGTTGCATCGATGCAAAGATGTTTGCATCGATGCAACCTAGCTGAAAATTCAAATTTCAGCATCAAAGACACATTTGCATCGATGCAAAGTGTTATGCATCGATGCAAATATTTCAAAAACATAAAAAACGGCTAGTTTTGACATAAATGCTCCATCCCATTAATTCCCCAACGTTTCTAAGGTTTGGGGAATCTATAAATGGATGGATTGAAGCCTTATTTCATAACTTTGAGTATTTTGGAAACTATCTTGTTCATATTCTTTCATTCTACACATTTTTAAAGTAATATAATACACAATTTGAGAGAGAAATATCAATTGGTTCAATAGTGCTAAACTTGTAATCATACACTCTTCTAGAGAGTACTCATTTCATCTCAACAATTCTCTGAGAATTGTTTTCTTGTACACCTTGTAAATTGGAGTGTGATCTCCAAGGTTGAGTCAAGAGTTATAAACACTATAGTCGGTGAGGATACCAAAGAGGTATACTAAGTACTCAAGGCAAATCTTAGAGAAGGTATCTCTAAGTGGAGTGGGTTAGTATACGAGTGGTGATCATATACCGTGAGGTGTTAGAAACTAAGGACTCGGATTGTAAAAGGTTTTGCGCGAGCACCTTGAAGCTTGGCAATAGTGGAACTTCTCAATTGCGATTGAGAAAGAAAGTGGACGTAGGACAAGGATTGTGCCGAACCACTCTAAATAGCGTTTGCATCTCTCCAAACTCATCTCTTCAATATTATTGTCTTTTACCTTTAAGCAAATAAATTGTGATCGTAAAGTAGCTTCGTAAGTACTTAAGGAGTGGCTTAAGTCCGATTGGTGAAAAGCTTGATCAATTTATTTGAGTTGGTGTCTATTGGAAAGTAAAAGCTCCTTATAAATGCTTAGCAATTGAGTTAAGCTCTTGGAAAAATACTAGTACAATAACACTTTTGTATATTGTCTTTAAATTTATTAAAAAGATTCATTGTTGTTGCATTACTCAATTCACCCCCCTCTTGAGTAATTGTGCATAGGTTCTACATGTTTTATCTATTTCACAAGTTGGACCTCTGCTCTTACTTTCACACCGTTACGTCGTGTCTTCGCCACTTTCATCGCGTGCCCCTTTATTTTGTTCTCCAAATAGTATGACCCAAATAAATATTCACATCTTAGTAAAATTAACCATTCGCATACATAGTAAAACGAACATTTTGCGGAACATGTGCATACAAAATCAAGCAAATTAAGCAAAATACTAATAATATACTCAAACAAACATCAACTTTAAAATGAAAAGAACCATCTGCATACATACATAGTAAAATGATCAATGTCTGACTTATTTGATAAGAAACAAGTAATGAGACAATAACTGCGGGATACTGAGGTTGCGATACAGCAGCAACAGTGGCACAGAATCGCGAGAGAACGGTTGCGACAAAAATTAAAAAAACATCTAAATTATGATTAAACTTAATTAATTCAAAATTTAATTTTAAAAAAACGTTGTTTCTATTCTTTCTCTATTTCAAAACACTTCTAATAATAGAGAAAGATTGTTTGTACAATTTTTTTTCGTATATTTTTGTTATACTTATAAAAAAACATTTATTTATTTTATTTCTATTCTTATTAATTAATTTTAATACTTATCAATTATTGCTTTTAATAAAAAAGAAGTTAGAGAGTAAATATTTTTTATTAATATTAGTTAATATCTTAATTTTATCTAAATATTATCTTAATTTTAAATTTAGAATCTAAAATTTAATACTTTAAATTTAAAATATTATATAAATATTAATAAAAAATAATAAATTTTATTAGTGACAAAACGCATAGTAACATTCCTTTTGATAATAATTTTATAGAGTTGTGGAAGTGGTTTTGGACGTTTACGACTTAACAAGTGCTACGACGGTATATCAAATGAAGTGTTGTGTGACTTGGCTAAAAAGTGTCCTTTGTATTAACATTCACTTTAAAATTTAAATTAGTTATTATGTATTTATGTATGTTTATTTTGTATTTTAACATATATTTTATATAAATAATTATTTAATAGTTAATTTTTAATATATATATATATATGGGTTGATTTTTACGAGGTAAGCATTTAAATGGTCAAGTTACAATTTTATATTTTATGTATTTAATTTTTTAAAATTTTTATTTTGTCTACCCTGAGGCGCAAGTCTATTGTAATGGCAGGATTTTATTTGGTTACTGAGAAAGTTTAGGGCGCAGTAACTTTTGTATTTTATAAATCAACACTTAATTATAAAAAAAATGAATAATCTCTCACTATTAAATATAATCTCACACCATTAAAAATACTATTCATACCAATACCATAACTTACCTCAAAAGTTCATCCAACTCAAACCCTATTCTTTCTTTTATTCTTTCTATCTTGCGCGTCAAGTAGCAACGTGTATATAAATAAGCATTGTTCTCTCGAGCTCGCGAAACGGCAAAAAGAGAAATGCATCTTCGTTGTCCGAGTTATTCGATGGAAGCGGAATTCCAACGCCGCTTGTTTGCACCAGAATCGCCTTCATCATTCATTTGGTATACGAATCCATTATTGCGCCGCCCCCACCAAGAGCGCCAAGAACAGAAGAGCAGTAGAAACTGGCTCCATCTTCCGGTGGAACTCATTCTTATCATCTTCGAGAAGCTCGGAGCCATAGAGGTTCTCACCAGTGTCCAGCGAGTGTGCATGCTCTGGCGGACCATCTGCAAGGATCCGTACACGTGGCGCGTGATCAACATGCGCGTCGTGGGGTTTCCCAAATTCATGGACTACCAATTGAGTTCGCTGTGCCGCCGTACCATCGAACGCAGCTGCGGTCTCTTGGTGGACATAAGTATTGACTATTTTGCTACCAAGTATCTCCTCAACCACATCGCTAATTCGTAAGCGCATCTATACATATACATATATATTCTATTGTGGAAAATTGTAGATTAAGGATTCTCAAAAAAAAATTAGTTATAGTTATATTTATGCTTGGTTTGGTAAACAATTTTAGAAAAGCATGTAGTGAGATAGACGCCCACACCTTTTAATAAGTGCACTACTAAGTTCAAGTAATAAAAAAATTTGTACATTATTGAAAAGTGAAGTTGGATTGTTGATTATAAACTCTAATTTTCTCTAATAACTATCTTTTTTCTATAATGTATTTTCGTTTATGAGTGTATTTTTCACTAAAAACTCTATGTCTTAAATTTTGAGTGAGTTTTCTTTTCATAGAGGAAAAAATGTAGTATTTTCAACTCAACATATACATGTATATTTGAAGAAAATGTGATTGTGCGTGGCAGTTGAAAATCTTTGAATTTTCATAAAATTTTAATGTAATTCTCATTTGGCAATTTGATTTTCTTAACTTTCATGACACTGCAGTTTTAATTTGATAGAAATCATGTGCTTTTGTTACTTTTCTGCATTTTGTTTTTCTTTTCTAGTCCAAATAAGTTGCATTATTTACGAGTTGTCATTTGATTTTATGCATGCTTGTGTCTCTTTGATTGATTTTACCTTTAACATAATCTAAAATTTATACAAATATCATTCTTTATTTGTCTAATAATATTAGTTAACAATAATCTAAACTAGACAATTTTTTTGTTAAATTTTAATAAAATAAATTCATAAACTATCATAAAAGATATGAAAATATAATTCTAATTATTAGAGAGTTATCAAGATATTATTAGCACTTTATTTGTGTTATATTCGGTAAATAAAAAATTATATGTTTATAGTTACAGCTTTTAAAAGTTAAGATGCTCTTAAAAATACTTAAAAATTTATTTTTTAATGTTAATTATATTTATTAAAATGAAAAAGTCTGATATAATAAAAAAATCTTAATTATAAAAACTATTTTACTAAATATAATATTATTATTTGTATTTATTAAAAGTTTTTTTTTCAAATATAGGTTTACAATTTTAAGTAAATTATATTTCAAAAGACAGTTCTAATAATAGAAAAAGAATATTTGTAAAAAATTTTCTGTATATTTTTCTTATACTTATAAAAGTCAAATTTATTTATTCTATTTCTGTTCTTATCAATTAATTTTAAGAGAAAGTCTAAAGCTGTTAGCAGTTTTATTAAAATCTGACCAATACTTTATCAATAAGAAAAAAGTGAACAATTTTATACCATTAGATGTAATTTCATACCATTACAAATATTAATGATGACTACAAATTACAAAATTTGTTGATTCCTAGCACTCCTCGAATTTTAATTCTTATCAATGATTTGTTTAGTAAAAACACTATATTAGAGAGTCAATATTTTAATTTTATACTACTAAAATTTTAAATTTAAAATATTATCTAAATATTGATAAAAAATTATAAATTTTATTAATCAATACAACGAGGGATGAACGCGGATCGAATCAGATATGACTAAAATTTCGATTTGATCTGCACTAAAATTATCGGATCAGATATCCGCAATTTTTTATTTTGGATCCGATCTCATCCGCACATTTGCTGATTTGATTGGATCGAATATCGGATATATTTGCAAAACACAAAAATATTTTTAAAATCTTATTTTTATTAAAAAATATTAATAAAATTCTTTTTTCTACTCTTTTAAATATATTTATTTTAAAAAAATATTAAACATAATTTTTTTAAATAATAATATTAAAATAATATAATATATATGATAATTATTAGTTGAAATAAAGCAAAAAAAATTTACGTTTTTTTAACTGATCCGGAATATGTAAAATTCATAATTCGATTCTATAAATGTGATCGGATCCGACCCAATAAACTTATTGATCGGATTCAGATAAATACCGCGGATATGCGGATTACATCAATGAATATCCCTATTTAACAATGCATGATAAAATTCCTTTTGATAATAATGTTATGATTGTATTGGTGATTTTATATACAGTTGTGGAAGTCGTCTTCGGCGTTTACGACTTTACAAGTGCGACTACGCACGCATATCAAAAAGAGTGTTGCGTGACTCGGCTAAGAAGTTTCCTTTGCTTGAGGAGCTTGAAATTACCAATTGCCACTGTATTCTCCCGATTTATTTAGAATCTTTGGGTCAAGCTTGCCCTCTTCTAAAAACCTTCAAATTCAGCCACCACCGACAGTATTGTTATGATCACATTTCTTCTTGTCACCTCCTCGCCGGTAATGAATATGCATATGCTATTGCACGAAGCATGCCACAATTACGCCATCTCCAACTTGTTGAAAGCAATTTGGATTATGATGGTTTGCATGCTATTCTTAACGGTTGTCCACATCTGAAATCTCTAGATTTACGTCACTGTATCAACCTTGATTTGAAAAGAAAAATAATAATAGAAATGTTGCAAGGAAGAATCAAGGATTTTAGACTTCCAATTTTAGGTGCATCAACAATTGACTATGAGTTTTGTTCTTTACTACCTTGTGAAGAGGCAATGAAGAATTGGAATTTTAACATTTTAGTAGAGAAATGGCAGAGGTTTCAAGATGAAAAAATAGCCAAACTTGACTTAGTAGTAAAATATGAAGACGAGGAGGTTTGGGAGGATGTTGATATGACATGGGTCACTATGAAAAATAGAAGAAGGCAAAGGCGAGAGAGTACTAAAAAATTCAAAACGCTTCAAAGATCTCGCCGGAAAAAAGAACGCCTACCGTATCCAAAGGGAAGAAACACGGAGAAAAGGCAAGTAAGATTGACCTCAGAAGCATGTGTTTTGGAGAGGAATTACAATTATTATTCTGAAGATTGAATTCAAGAACAAGAGGAGGTAGGGGAGGATAGAGATATCATGTGGCCAATTTTGAAAACTAAAAGATGTGCAATTGATGATTTAATTTCTAGCTATTTTGAGCGTTTATTATTGGTTTTGTTGGTTGGTACAAGATATTATTTGTTGATTAGAAATTAAATATGATATTTTTTGTCGCATTGTTTATTTTCTTGTCTTGTCTTTGATGACTATACCAAAAAAGGTTTATAGATATGTCGTAAAAGATTTTTGTATTTAATAATATTGAGTAAACTAACTAAGAAGTGTTACAACTATGCTTAGAATTTTGCTTTTGGCAGTGATAGGTTAATATCTTGGTCTATGATTAATGCCAATAAGAAATTACATTCTCAGTTGAAGAATTTTGCTTTGCTTTGTTCTGTTTTATCTATTTCACAAGTTGGATTTGGTTTAATAATGTCTTGTATTGGTTTACCTATGATACTTTTAGTTCTGGACTCTATTAATATTCTATTATGTTTTCCCTTACTTTCCTCTTTGGGTGATTATATAGTGAGTAATTAATTGACAAAAAGAAGTAAGATTAGTGAGTAATTAATTCCAAATGAACTTTAGAATCTTCACCAAAAATCTTCTTCTTCCATTCATCATGGCATTGTGGCACACAACAAAAGGCAGAGGGGGCAAGGATAGAAGGTAGCAAACATCACTTTAGTTTTAGTGGGTAATTTATTTGAAGTAATATAATCTGGTCTCTAAATAAATTTTCGGTTCAAGTTGAATAAAGAGAAGTAAAGTAATTTGATGGTTTTCAGTGGCTAAGAGAAGGGAGTTGAATCTTATCATTTTTTTTGCTTGATTATATTTACTGGTTTTTTATGAGACTTTTTTATTTTTGTCTCGTCCCTATCCACGAGACTTTTTTTTTATCTCGTCACTTGGTACGAGATATTTTTAATTTTATCTCATGTGTGCAGCAGAAATGGAGAAGAAGAGAGAGAAAATTACACCCAAATATATCCTGATTCAACTGCTAAATGCAATGCAGCCTACATCCAATTTTCATCACAACAATGATGGAATTTCACTATAATCTTCTTGATTACAGACTGTAAAGTGCTAAACCAACTTACAAGGGGATTCCCACAGAATCATGAAACACAACATAGCTAAACAAAGGAACTCTAAGGACATCTATGGCTTTTTCTTTTAATTTTGCACTCTCTGTCTTTTTTCGCTCTATGGCTTTTTCATACAAACCTTACTGTTTGTCTTTTTCCATGAGACTCAAGACATGACAAAATTAAACAGAAAAATACAAAACAGAAAACATTGAAAGAAAAAAAATCTGTAAGTTTAAGTAGCTATGAGAATTTTGTGCCTTGCACTCTCACTGCTTACTACTAACTCCTTGAATCAAACCATGACTGTTCACCCCTTTTATAGAAGGGGGAAGCTCCACAGTTGAAACAAAACCAAGCTTAACTTTTTTTCCTTCACACATAACCGGTTTGGCCAGAGAGAGAGAAGAGGTAACCCATGTAAAACCCAACATGCAAATACCTCTATTTCTTCCTTGGTCATCATCCTACATCAATCCGAGCGTTCCATCCTTGGTATGCTCTCCAAGATGAAATTCTGGCCCTTGATGCTTCATGATGATGATGGCTTCATCTGCTACAATCTCTGCCTCTTCCATCACGTAGCCACCCTAGCTACTTCCTGGGGTGGTTGAGTAGAATCAGAGACAAGCCATCTCTCCAAAGATATTCTCCTTGCTGGTTGAAATCTTCTTCAATTTTTGGTATGGAGGAGGCAAGATATCTTCACAATATCTTACCACAAGTGAATGAGAATCTTAGCCACTACATTTTTTATGTTTTCTTGCCATCATTGTGATGGTCTTTGGCTTGCTCATAGCTTCATCTTGATGTATTGCAAGAGCTTCCATGGTTTGCTGTGTAAAGACCGAAATAGAAAGCAAAAATGAGAGAGAGGAGAGAGAAATTTAAACACTAGCTAATGGGTAATGATAAAGTGAAATTAAAGTTCAACTTCCCTTGCATAAGGTAGCGTATAGAGTTACTGAAACCATCAAATCAATTTCTCTCTCTCATTTATGTTTCCAATGCTAGCAAATTAAATTTAAAATCCATCCCACAACAAGAAATGGAATCCGTTGGAGGCCATAAGGCAAATATCAACATTTGCGTTCCTGATGAATTTTTTTCGGATCATGCATTAGGGTGGATAGCAAAATATGTTTAACTTGGGCTTGTAGCTATAATGGATCAATTTGGCCCAAGTAACATAACAATCAATTCAGCCATATAATATAGAAACATTCAACAAGGCTGAATGTGTATTTTGATTTGGGCCTGCAACAATTTTTTATTTTTCGGCCCAATAATAAACCTATATCACAAAATTATTAATTAACACATGTTACATAAAAATCATAATTAATAATTTTGCAATCAATCATTTCAATAATGTTCATTATAAAAATAAATATGAGTTTTCCAAATTCATCCTAATTGAAATTGATAATAAAAATTCTCAATGATGAATCAATTTTAAATTGAGTATATAATAAAACACAATCTAATAGTTAGAAAACCATAGCATTAACCTAAATTATTTTTTCTGCTTTTAAGATGTTAGGAATTTTTACAACCTCAATATTTATCATTAGTTTTAACTTTATTCACAATATTTGAAAATTTTGAATTTCATACTTAATATTTACACAAGTTTTCAATTTTATCTTTTTTAATAAATATTATTATTTATTATTTATTATTTTTTTAACTTTACTTACAATAGTTATATTATCAGGAATTTATCATGTATTTTTATTACACCTCCTATATTATATTATTATTTAGCAAACATTTACTAAATTAACAATAAGAAAAATAAAAAAATTAATAACAACATTGAAAATTATTCTCAAATATTTCTCCTATTTAGAAGAAAAATGTTAAAATAAATTATTAAATTGATCGCTAATTTTTTTTTAAAAATCGATTTCTGTAAAACCTTTAAATTAAAATTAATTTAAAAAAAATTAAATTAATCGTATTAATCATTCTAAGTTACTAAAAAGTGACCAAAGACTAATATAATAATCTTTAAAAAATAATTTTGATTTAAAAAATGGTAATTTTTTTAACTTTAACTTCACAAATAATTCACAACTCTTTTGAAGATTGAAGATTATGCTTTGAACTTTCTTCTTCCCCTGTTCTTTCTCTTTCCGATACAAACTCAGAGAGTCTCAGATCTAAAATCGAGAAAATCACACTCATAATCTCAATTCAGCAAAAGAAGAAGAAGCGGCGGAAATGTCGAGCGATAGCGACGAAGATGCTCTCATCTTGAAAGCGCTGCAGGAGCAAGAAAAGCGCGATGTTAACTACGGCAAACCCTCCTCCAATTCCCGTAAGCCCGTCGCCAATTACGTCCAGGCTCCTAAGCGCGGCGGAGCTCCGGCTGCCGCCAAGCAGGTGCAGAGCAAAGGTCGTGTGGCCGAGGACGATGATGACTCCGAAGTCGAGATGCTCAGCATATCCAGCGGCGAAGAGGACAACGCCAGAGCTCCAGCTGCCGCTGCCAAGGGTCGCGGAAGGCCGGGAGCTCGGGACAACGAACGCGCTTGGGACGGCGAAGAGCCTAGTTGCTGGAAGCACGTCAATGAAGCTGACGTATGCTATAATTCGATGATTTTAGATTTGCGTTCATCTAGAGCTAGCTCAATTTGTTTAGATTTTTTGAATGACAAGTTGATTTTGTGTTTCCTTGGTGGAAGAAGCATTTATGAATGCTGAATTTAATTGAACTTTTTTCTTTTTTAATTATTATTATTGTGTTGTGTGTTCGTTGTGCTAGGGAATTAGAAAGTGATATTGATGCAAGTAGTTTTGGTGGAAGTGGTGTTTATGTTTGTATGGTGGAAGAAGTAGTTGTTATGGAACTTGTGTTTAATTTGGTGTTGTTGGGCAGCTTGCTCGCAGGGTTCGAGCGATGAGGGAATCAAGGATAGCACCAGTGGCTCAGAAATACGAGAATAAAGCCACTGCGGCAGGAGGTCCTAGAAAGGGGCTCAATTACACGCAGTCTTTTCCTCGTGGCATGGAATGTGTCGATCCACTGGGTTTGGGGTAAAGTTCATTTTGATGCTTATCTTCCTTTTGTTGCGACTTTTTTTATTGTGTTTTTTAACAATCTGTCATTGCTTTAATTCATTTAGTTTTCTGCGGACCTAATCTTGGTGATTGTTTGTAGGATCATAGACAACAGAACACTAAGGTTGATCACCGAGTATTCAGAGAGTTCTCACAATGTTGACAATGAAGAGCAGGATCCCAACCTTCGAGGTAATTGTTTTCTGTTATTAGATTATGTTATCCCTAGGAAGCACTTTTTAAAATCAACCTTGACATATGAGGTGTTGTTCTGCATTTATTATTGGGATAGTATTCTCTAAAGTGAGGATAGTTGCAAATTTAAATAGTAAGCTAGTAACATCCCTTGGAATGTTTTTGTTGAATCCACATGCAATGACGGTTATTAGTGTAGAGGTGATTGGTTCCTCACTCTCACTTTGTAATTACGTTCTCTTTAGAGGATCCAAATCCCAGTATCTGCAGCTGCAGATAGTATTACTTGGATTGTGGAAGTAATTTTTGGTTCAATTTAGTGATTTACTTAAGACACTTCATGCTTGTTTGACTAAGAACCAAATGAAATTCTGGAAAAGAGATATTTTTGGTTATAAATTAACTTGTTTGGATTGTATTTGTTTCCCTAGTATTACTTTTGAGGTATCCATAATTAATTTTGGGAGAATTAAACCTTAATTTGCCTTTCATTTTGTGAGAAATATAAAGTACTTTTGAGTTTTGAGATGAAATGTCACTTTTCCCCATACATTGACAGTCACCTATTTACTCACCGTTAAATCATAGTCAGGGGTTTGAATTCCGCCTTGTGGATGCATCAACCCGTTGGCTAGTGAGTAGTGACAAACCCTTAAATGGAGTTCCGATCCGTGACAGATTAGTCTTTGCCTTGTCGGGTTGGGGGATACTATGGAAAAAAAAAATCATATTATTTGTTCTTTTGGTAATTATACCACTAAAAGTAATTGTATTTGATTTCCTCCACTCTCACGATGCATTTAAATTGCTTGAGGAGGTGGCCATGGTTAAGCCACAAATCTGCTTATCTTATTCATTTTCCTTGAGATAAAAAAGCAGAAATTTATGTAGACACACACTTGCACACATTGTATATGGCAAGGGATGCTTTTATCATTTAATATAAAAAAGTAAATGTGATGGGTTTGAAATAGTTTGGCCAGTATCGGCCTTTTGGTTTGGGGAGAAGAATATTATGTCTATGTCTCCCCATGTATGTGTGTTTGTCTTTGAGTGTGTGTGAGTGTAAGTCTGTCTGTATTGTTTATCTTTCTCTGGTTTAATTAAGGGTCATAATTTGATAGTATAATTTAAAATGGAGGGAAAGGAAATTCCATCAATTTTTGGAGGGAAGGAATGAGTATGTTTGTGGGTTGAGGGGGCTTTGTCTTTCCAGTACTTGGCTTGTAGATTCTCCATTTCCATTTTGATCAATTATTGAAGGTAGTTGCTATTATATATATTCCTTTACGGGTACAGCAGGTTGGTTGTGTGGAAAAATGCAATAAGCATGGATGTTATAACTTCTTGCTTCTGTATCGAACACTCAATTTATGGCTAATGTCCATTGAAATCATAGTGAAACTCTTAATTTATACAGAGAATTTATAATCACAAATTACAGTGTGCAGATATAGGTTACTGGGATATCTAGTATTGCATAAACTCTTACAAATGTGTTCTGCTTTACACAAGTATGTGCAAATAACTAGCGTGTGTTGTTTAGATTGGAAACCTTGTTACTTCCTCTCCTTGTGGTCTTTGTTCATATGATTATTATTGAGTGTTACTTAGGTTGATAGTGTACTTGATGCCTTTATGCAGAGAAATTGCTTTATTTTTCCGAGAACTTCGATCCAAAGCTGTTCTTATCACGAGTACATGCTAAAACAAAAACTGAAGATCTGGTAGCTGGTGCACGTGCTTTGAAAGCTGATTTCCAAAGTCGTACCGAGCAGAAAAAGCAGCTGGTTAAGGATAACTTTGACTGCTTTGTCTCTTGCAAAACCACAATTGATGGTATGTGGTTGATTTATTATTATTGTTATTATTATTATTATTGTATGGTTTTCAAACTGCAATTTTAACCATTGAGAATCAATCATTTATTCTTGATGACTGGTACTCCTATCATGCTCATTGCTCATGTTCTTACTCTATTTCTCATTTGTTGTCCGTTATATCTGTAAGATGTTAGGTTTAATATCACTTTTTTATCCTCCTTATCTGTCTTGATGTTCCTCTTTTATTTATTTATTTTTAAAAAATCACAGCTATTTTTGCACTATCCTGTGGCTAGCTTTTAATAGAATATTTTGTTTATTGAATGTTGAGTGTGCTCTACAACCTTAGATCAATTTCTCTTGATTACTTTGCTGGTTTTAGGAGTTGAAAAGAGGCAAAATCTTTTAATATATATGCAATATACACCATACACACCTTTTTCTCCTCGGGTAAATTCAAACACACCTTTTTTATTTTTTATTCATTATTTAGATATCAAGTCAAAGTTAAGACGAATCGAGGATGACCTTTAAGAATTTGGGACTTCCCATATGTTTAATATTATTCAAGAAGTTGGTTTGTAACACAATCATGCATTGAAGCCTTTGCAGGCTAAACATGCCCAATTCACATACTTTCAATGACAGACTTTTGAGAAACAAATTTATGTGATAGGATTGATTTTTGGCCTCTATTTGGTGTAAAGTGCATAATCTGTTTAGGGTTTAGAGTATTTCCCTCTTTGGTGTGTTGAGAGATTGGAATGCTATGCTAAGTGCTATAATTGATAAACCGTGCAGTGCATGCCAATCCTTCTATATATTCGCTAAAGGAACTCAAACTGGCCATTTACAAAGTACCAAACAGATGCCAGAAAAGTAATCTCTTGAAATAATATCAATAATTGGAAGGGAATAATTAAACACTTTAGATTTTCTTCCAACAAATACACCAGAAGACTGCAAAAATCGAGGCTTATTATACGATCTTTGATTCTTTATGAGAGGCAAACTCAGAACTGTCTCAAGAGATCTTGATTCACGCTGATGCATAAAGATATGAACCACTTAATCGAAATCTAGACTACACACTATACACAGTTAGATACAAAGTGGTTAGAGCCCTACACTTTTGGAACATGTCATTCAATTTTATAAGAAGCACTCTTTTTTTTCCCCCTCAGTTTTATTTGGTGAACTAAAACATGCTGGCCTTTTTTTTTTCTCCCCAACCAATATACAGATATTGAATCAAAGTTAAGAAGAATTGAGGATGATCCTGAAGGATCTGGGACCTCCCATTTGCATAGTATTATTCAAGGAGTTAATTTGCAAGCTAATCGTGCTTTGAAGCCTTTGTTTGAGAGACAAGTGAGTGAAGTCTAAATTTTACATTTTCTTGTGGTGTCTTTTTGAATATTTCAGAATTAGTTTTTTCCATGAATTATTTGGATTGTGTAGGCTCAAGCCGAAAAAATTAGGACTGTCCAAGGAATGCTGCAGAGATTCCGAACCCTTTTCAACTTACCAAGTACTATCCGTGGTAGCATTAGCAAGGGGGAATTTGATTTGGCAGTCAGGGAGTACAAGAAGGCCAAGTCAATTGCTCTTCCTTCTCATGTACGAGACTATTATATTGATTTAAATCTTTTTATTGGTTACTCTTGTTTGATTGGTGGTGGTAAGCTATATTATTTTAGAGGTTTATTGAAATTTCAATATAGATGTCACTGAGGTTTTTTCCATTGAAGAGTTGCCATTCGTTCCAGCATTTACCATGTGATATAATATTTATGGATTTTCTCTTCTTTTCCTGAACAACTTGTCATGCTCTTTTCTTATTGAAGTTAGCTTTTCATATGATCTTGATTCAGATTCAGGTGGGGATCCTAAAACGTGTTCTCGAAGAAGTTGAAAAAGTGATGAATGAGTTCAAGGCAATGCTTTTCAAATCTATGGAAGATCCGGAAATAGATCTAACAAGTGTAAGTTTTTAATTTCTTCAGTTTAACAGCCATTTCAGACTCGAATTAATTGACAGAATCATCAACCTAGAAGGGAGGTAGCATTTCAGGCAGTATCCTTGTTTGTGATGACTTATTTTATGGTTGCTCCTACAACTTTCTCCGTGGTAATTAATGCATAATGCTGCATCAAGCTATATTTAGAATGAATTTTGGTTAATGGGTTAAATACAATGGAGCATCAAGGATAGCAGGTTTGATGTTTTCTTAAAGATTGGTATCTACTTGAAGCTTAACCGTTTCATTCGCATTTGGTGTGGTATTTCAAACTGTTAATTGAGTCATGTCCCTGGTAGTGGATTAGTGGTGTTTGATGAGGAATTTGGGGTACTCTGCAGGAGATTTTGGGTTGACCCTTTGTGTAACCATTTATTTACAAAAATTGCATTGCCTTGGTAAATTTAGAATAAAATATGACTATTCAAATTGTTATGTGAGAAAAGACTGAGTCTACCCTGATAAACATTATACATTCTGGAAGTTGCTGAAATTGTATGAATCTATTAAGTAGTATTGCCTTCTTGTTTTTTTTTGTTTTTGGTCTTCTATCTGTATTCTGCTTGCGGGGTGATTTTTACACATGTTTATTCTCCATGTAGCTTGAGAATACTGTGAGGTTGCTGTTGGATTTGGAACCAGAGTCTGATCCAGTCTGGCATTATTTGAATATACAGGTTTGGAAATTTTGTTCGTACCCATTGTTTGAAATATTTGTCATTTATTTTCATATTTTGCTGCTAGAGTTGTTGTAACTTTGCATATATATTGTGTAGCTTTATAGCTCCCCTGTCCAATGTCCCTTTTACTTTTAATATTCTCTCTTTTATAAGCTTCACTTATTCCTTAAGAACCTTAAGGCTTGTTTGGATTGTGAAAACATTTTCTTTTTTCATTTCCAATATTTTTTCTTTTTAAGATTGTGAAGAAAATGAAAAGAATAAAATCATGTTTTCTATTTTCTTTTCACTCACAAAATCCTGAAAATAGAAAATGTTTTCACAAAAACAAGCCTTTAGTTTTTACTTTGAGATGGCTGAATGTGGAGTCCATTGGGTTCGTTTCCTTTACAGAATCAGAGAATCCGAGGTTTGCTTGAGAAGTGTACCTCAGATCATGAGGTCAGAATGGAACATCTGAAGAAGGAATTGCATGAAAGGGCTCTTTCTGATGCTAGGTGGAGGAAGATTCAAGATGAATTGGGTGAATCTGTAGGTGCAAACTGCATTAAGTTGATTGTTGGGTTGTTCTTTAGTTGACTTAAGAAAATGGCATTAAGTTTTTCCTTTTTAATATTCTTTTTACAACTATTGTCAGTCAGATATCAACAGCTCTCCTATTGTTGGTAATACCCAATCTCATCTGGTAGATCTAACTGGTGAAGAGGTTGATGCTCTAAGAGGAAAGTATATCCGTAGATTAACTGCTGTAATCATCCGCCACATACCAGCCTTCTGGAAGGTTGCACTCTCTGTTTTCAGTGGAAAATTTGCTAAGGTACTATGAGTTTATTAATTTATTTTTGACTTAGTCTATGTATACATGAGTTATTTGTGACATTTTTATTTTGAGTCTTAATTTAGGCATGTCTGAATCATCATGCTTAAAAAACTCTTCCACTTCTCGTTGTAATCTAGCTGCCGTCCTTGATTGCCATTGCCTTTTTAACTGGGTTTACTGCTTTATTGTTTTTTTCTTTTACCATTGTATATCATGATACATGACAGAGCTCTAACGGCGTCGTTTGATTCATGTAGCCGACCCCACCTAGTGGGACAAGGCTTTGTCAGTTGTTGTTGTTACCATTGTATATACTCTATTTTAATGCTGTTTATTTTCTTCAAGATGTCATACGGAATCACGTCTACTATATTTTTGCATCTTTTTTTCTTTCCAGTCTTCACAAGTTCCAACAGATTCAAATACCAACAGTTCTGCTAATAGAGTTGAAGAAAAAGCTGGAGACACAAAATACTCAAGTCATTCTATGGATGAAGTTGCTGCAATGATATGCAGCACAATTTCGGTTTATGGAGACAAGGTAATTGCGCTCTATTCATTTTTTTCTTCATTTAAAAACATGTTCATATCTCAAAACTCAATTTTTCATCCTTTTTGTTTGTACTCAATTAGAGAAATGTTTGCTTTGAATGGATGGTGCTATTTTCTTACCAAAAAGGTAAAAGGATTATCATGACATTTGAGCCGTGTTCGATCTGGATATACTTGGTGGTAGTGTCCTTGATGCTTCTGGTCTTGATTATTTTTTCCACGATCCTGTGCTGGAAGGAAGAGCCATTTAGATTGACCTATTTTCAGAACAAGAACTTGTGTTTTAAGAATATGTATTTTTCTGTGAGTGAGTGTGAAAGTGTCCGTGTATGTTTTCTTTTGTTCCTTTTTAAATTTATCTTAAAGTGTGTGGGATGTATCCAAGAAAGCTAAGTGGTTTATAAAATAAATGCATTCATCGTTAGATGCTAAATTGCTAATGGTATCTTGCTTCTGAAGTAGTCTCTTCTATGTTTCGTTTTTCTTTTTTAACACTGCACTTACATGTGGGCCCTCTTCCTTTTCTGTTGTCCTAGTTGTTATATATGGAAACCTATTTTAAATAGATATACATAAGATCATCAGGCTACATGCATGCCAAAACCTAATTCAGTAATTTCTAGAAGCATTATTGTCCTAGTTGTTATATATGGAAACTATTTTAAATAGACATAAGATCATCAGGCTACATGCATGCCAACACCTAATTCAGTAATTTGGAGAAGCATTCATTAATTATGGTTGGTTTAGAATGTAGGCTGCAGGTTTTCTTCTTTTTAACTTTCTTTTAACCCCCCCCCCTTCTTTTTCCCACTTACGCTTCCATATTCTGATAGTTTCTCATTAGCGCAGGTTATTACCATCTTTAGTGATCTAGAGGAATCAAATGTCCTCCAGTCCTACATGAGTGATGCCATAGAAGATATATCTAAAGCATGTGTAGCTTTTGAAATGAAGGAAGCTGCTCCTCAGATTGCTGGTATTAATTTTTGGGGTCTAGAGTTGTTGTCCTTGTTAAGTTTTTGAGTGTATGTCTTTCTTTTTGTTTCAGTTGGTGCTCTGCGATCACTGCAATCAGAGATTACAAAGATTTATGTTCTGAGGCTTTGCTCTTGGACGCGAGCATCAGTTGAAGAGATCTCAAAGAATGTGACATGGGTTATTGTTTCTATTCTTGAACGGAACAAATCACCTTACGCAATCTCATACTTGCCTTTAACATTCCGTTCAATTATAGCTTCAGCGTTGGATCAGATAAATACGTAAGTCTAAATGATTATCTTATAGGATCTGGTATGGTTCTATTTCAATGAAAGTCACACAAATTTAAAGTTCAAAATATGTATAGTTGTGTATGTACAATAAAGCTTTGCACCATGATACCTTTTTTTTATACCTTTAAAAAAAAAAAAACTTTTAAGTTCTTCATATGTCTTAGTCTTACTGTCAAACACAGTTTAGTGTTTTGGGGGAAATAGGGAAATGCGTAGTTTTCTTAGCTCAAACTTTAGAAAATCATGATTGCAGAGGAAAAATCTTAGGTTTAGATTTGTTAGTGGTCAAGTCTAACTTTTCAGGTGGAGCCATGGAGGACCCATAATGGTTCTAACTAGCTGCCTGCCACACAAGGGCACTTACGACCTTTAGGTAGAGTCCCAAGGATAATTTTGTATCTATAACTAGAATTAGATCAATATTATTGAATATTAGAATAAATTATGTTAATGCAATATTAGAATAGGTACAGACTATAGAACAGATAAACCTCTTCCTGGTTGGTTCTAGTTATTTTTAAACGATGACACGGCATACTGCAGGCAACATACTTTTTTTGTTTTTCAGTTGTCATGGACTCATGATATTTACTTTATCTAAGTTCTAAAAACCTGTCTTAATTTTTCAATAATCATCTCTTCAGGATGCTTCTGTCCTTGAGGAACGAGGCAACAAAATCAGAGGATACATTTATACAACTTCAGGAAATTCAAGAATCTGTCAGATTGGCATTTTTAAACTGCTTCCTTGATTTTGCTGGTATGTTGGATTAGTTGTCAGATCTTGTCTCTATTGTCCAATAGCTTATTTCTTCCCGGTAAAAGTAACAGCAGAATGAGAGAAACCCAGTGTAAGTATAAAATGGTGGTGCACTTGGATTTTTAGTTAAAAAGTTGGCTATTTTGGTTGATTTTTAGGTAATTTAGAGCGTATTGGAATTGAGATTGGCCAAAATAGATCAGACATAGAAGGTTCCCAGTTAACAAACGGATATTCCCATGAACTAGAACAAAATGCAGCTGATGGTGTTACCGATCCACATCAACAATTATTGATTGTTCTAAGTAATATTGGATATTGCAAAGATGAACTTTCGTATGAATTGTATGAGAAATATAAACATATCTGGCAGCATTCCAGGTACTTTATCATAGTTGTTCCTTCTTAATTTATGTACGTTTTTGAGTTCTTGTAAAATATTGATGCATTTATCAGGAATGGTACTATTTCAGTTCAATTTGATTTGATGATCCAGTTGGATTGTGTGAGAATTCATTTAATACGTTGATTTGTATATAGTTAATTTCCTAAGCTATACAGACAAAAGAGATGGGACTGGGATTCCAATTTGGCTATAAATCATTTCAAATGATCAAATGTTTTCTCTTTCAGAATCCCATGGTTGAATACTTTACTTTGTGCTATGTGGTGCTTTCTTGAAATATTGTATCCTACTTTGTATTTGCTGACATTCTGGTCCTTGGTTTTCCTATGATTCAGAGGGAAGGATGAGGCAAACGGTGATGATGTACAAGATCTTATGATTTGTTTCTCAGGACTTGAAGAGAAGGTCCTTGAACAATATACTTTTGCAAAGGTAATGGAGAAAGTATTGTTTCCATCTTCTGCAAGGAAATAAGTGGGAGGAAAACGTGTGAAATTAGCAGTCTAATCAAAGTTAAGGAGCATTAAATTACTTAATTTGATATTGGATATTGTTTGACTTGTTGATTTTTGTGGAAGGAACATTTCTTGGCAATGTATTACCTGCTCTTGTTGACATAGTTGAAGATAATAAAATTATGTTAGAATAATAGATGTTGCCTCTTCTTTCACAAAAATAAATTATTCAAATAGTGATCATTTTCTGAACAAACTCCCAGATCCCCCCACACACAAAAAGAAGGGTTCACATTGCATTACTCAGCAGCTACTATTACCCCAAAGAATGCTTCTGTATTCTGTATAGCCTAAGTTTCAGTCATTGAGGTGGGATAATGGAAGAAACTGAAATTGAGAAAGAGTTGCTTCTGCTTATGTTACTGCAAAGTTCTAAAGATCAGATCAGCCAACAAAAGATGATCAATGATTAGTTGTTATAAAATGCTGGACAACTAGGTTTTTTTAATGAATGAATGTACAGGCTTGTTGATGTTTACTCCTCTGTATGGCATGATGGAATAATAGATATGATGTATTGTACAGTGATTTGCATTTGTATTCAGTTTGGTCCAGAATGAAAAAGACTGCACATTTAATATAGGAACGAGAGGGGGGGGGGGGGTGCGTTTACTAATACTGGATACACACTTTCTTGTTAGAAAAAATCTACACAATATAGTCCAGCCTTAACCATCAAATACATTGACGCTTTCTTCTATTTTCTTCAGGCAAACTTGATCAGGTCTGCTGCCATGAATTATCTGTTGAACTCTGGCATTAATTGGGGAGCTGCACCTGCAGTTAAAGTGAGGAACTAGTGACAACAATGGTTATTGTAAATGTTATAGTTCTCATTATTTGGTTGTTTGTTTTACCTTATGGTGCTTGGATATGATGTTTCATTTTATGCTGGTTTCTTTCAGGGCGTTCGTGATGCTGCAGTGGAGTTATTGCACACATTGGTAGCTGTGCATGCAGAGGTAATTATTGCATCTTAAATCCTAAATTCAGTTCTTTTTTCTTTAAAATGGTAAAAATGAGTTCTATTGATGGAAAAAGAAATACAAAATTATTTAAGAATGCAATAAGTCAAGCTTAGTATCTACATGTATCCAAGGAGGCTACTTTAAAGCATACTTCACATGGTGAAAACCACAAGAGCCATGAAACTATGGTATTTTAAAGTGAATCTAGAGATGAAAAATTTCCTTCAAGTGTCTGAACATTCTTTTTTCCAACGAAGGACACAAGGAATATAATATACTCTCCCATACTAAGCTTCTTACTTGGTCAAAACCTGTTGGAATTGCTGAAAAGTAAATGCTCCAACTTGAGTGCACAAGCTTATCTGCAAGGATGCTGTTTAATGAAGAAGCAAATATGTTGCTGTATTTATATTATTCAATTAACACTCCAGGACTACTGTCTATATGAAGCATTTGACCTTATAAGGGGCTTTTCTATATCAAAGAGGTTTTCACTTTTCAAGGAGTTTTTCGTGTTCTGAAAGTTTAAACAAATAAGTCGCTGTTTTCTATTAAGATGAATAAACATTCCACGACTACTGTCCCTATGAAGCACTTGACCTTAGAAGGGGCTTCTCTATATCAAAGAGGTTTCCACTTTTCAAAGAATTTTTACTGTTTTTCTTTCATAAAGTGTATGGTAATTTGACTTGTCACACTTTTGTGTACCTCATACTAACCTTATGATACTTTGCTGTCCTTTCTTCTATATAAGTTGAATTGCTAAACTTAGCTTGTTCACGTTAGTTTTTGGCCACACATTTAGAAAGATTGAGTTGATAAACTGGTGTTTTCAACATTCTAGTGACAACCACATCCTTGTTTAGAAACTTGGTTATTAAGGTCTGTTTCCTTTTTGGGTTTTAAGCGGTACCTAATGAGTGATGAGTAGCTATGTGTATAAATAATTGTTTCTGCTTTATTTTCTTCAAAGTACCATGCTGAGCTGAATTCTTTTTTGTAGGTTTTTGCTGGTGCTAAACCCCTGTTGGATAGAACACTTGGCATCCTTGTGGAAGGTTTGATTGATACATTCATCAGCATTTTTCATGAAAACGAAGATAAGGATCTCGGAGCACTTGATGCAAATGGATTTTGTCAGCTCATGCTTGAGGTAAGTTTTAGTGTTATTGTTTTAAGCCTTAAAATGATTATAAATATGGTATATTGAGCCTAGCTGAAACTTGTGGCAGACCTTGACCTTGAATTGGGCAACCACAGTTCACTTTGATGAATTGGGAGAGAAAAAATGATGTAGCATTAGTGTATTATCTTTGTTCCGTGTAGCTGTCTCTCTCCTTTTTTTTTTTTGGGATACCTTTTCATCCACTCCTGTGTACTGTTTTATCTATACATCAATAAAATTCTTTCTTTTGATATTGCACCTTGCCACAAAAACTATGCCTCTTTCTTTCTCCCAAAACCCACTAACCTCATCAAAAGAAATTGATCTAGTGATGTGAGGTACACCATGATTCTCCAAAACTGCCGAACATAGAATTCCACAAAGAAACAGCCATAAAGCAGTGTAAAAACAAATGTGAGATCCTTTCTGAGTCTCTCGAACACATAACACACATTTGGGAATTAGCCTTATTTGGTCTTCTGACTTATAACTTGTCATTGGTGTTAATTCTGTTAAGCATAGCATTCCAAACAAAAGATTTGACTTTAGAGAAAGCAAAGACTTCCAAGTGGGTTATCGAGAAAAAAAGGTGCAATATTTGAGATTGAGATAGAGACAGAAAAAAAGACTTACAAGTATACCCGAAGAATCAAGAGACGACAATCTTTTGTCAGGGTTAGTGGACAGAGGGTTATTATCAAAGCAGACCTGAAAGTTACCTAACTCAATGGATTCATTATCACTAATATTTCTAAAAAATGAGAGCTCCAAGAGTAGGAACATTCCTGAATTGAATAGAAATCTCTAATAGGGATGTTATGGAAGGAGGATAGGTGATAAAGATGGGGAAAAACGAAGTTAAAAGGAGCATCCCCTAACCAATGATCTTCAAAATAAAAATCGAGAAGCATCCCTGACTTTCAATAAAACCAATGGTTTGAAAGTAGTGTAACCACTAGAAATAAATTTCCAAGGCTAGAGTGAGTTGCATGTGAAGCAAAATTTGCATCCCATCAATTTCTATTCAAGCCATGCTTACTAATAATAACCTTATGCCAAAGGAAATGTGGTTCTAAAGGAAAACACCATAGCCATTTTGTTGTCAAACTAATGTTTTTTGATACTGGATTTCCAAGACCCAATTGCTTTATTTTTATTTTTTATTTTTTATATGTAGATTGCAAATCTCCCAACTCACCAAAACAGACAAAAGGAAATCCCTCATAATCTTCTCAATTGTTTTAGCCCCTTTGCTATGCGAAACAAAGATAGGAAATAAAGAGGGATGCTTTATAAGCGAGCATTCATCCATATCATCTTCCTGCAGATTTATGGAGTCAAAAGTATCTGTAGAGACCGTCTTATCATCATCTTCCTCTTCATCATTAGCTCTTACTACTTTCTTTCCTTTTCGATCTTCTGCACTCAGAGGTTCTGAATTGGGAGGATCAAGATGAATATTAGGAGGTTGACACTTCTTGCTGTTGAACTGGCGGTGAATGATATTTCCAAAAAATAGCCTTCAATCTTCCATTGCACCTACACTTGTTTGGTCTTCTTGCTGGGTTGGTTGGTTTCGGAGACGGGAAAAAGATTAGCTTGATTTCCTGATGTGGGAGGCCCCGGTCCCTCCCCGATCTCGAAAAGACATTTCGTTTCTCCAGTCTAAAGAAAACATTTAGTTTAGAAGGCTCCTGTCAAGAAAAGATATGATATTTTGGATACCTTAATCTAGAAAATACATTAGGTTTAGGTTTCCGCAGATAATGACATAAAGCCACCGATCTTCGAAGTTTGAAGTAACAAGGAAAACATGATTTTATGACAGTAATTCTCAGTTACATAAAGAAAGAGGTGGTAATCTTGTACATGCTTACATGGCGTTCACCTGCAGTGTTTATTTAGAGTTTTTGACATTATTATAGAATCTTTACTATTTGTATATATGACTGCATTTCATTGTTTGGTTCATATAGTCTGTTCCACCTAGTAAGAAAATAACTTGGTGGGTGCAGTATTTACGATGAAATTGTTTGGTTCAAATAGCCTATTCCATCTAATAAGACGACGACTTGGTGGTGGTTGCATATTCTTAGACATGATAAATTAACTTCTAGCATAGTTCTAATTAATTGACTTGTATCTATGCAGCTTGACTACTTTGAGTCCATATTAAACCCATATTTTACGTCTGATGCAAGAGATTCTTTGAGGTCGCTACAAGGTTTGCTTTTAGAGAAAGCCACCGAGAGTGCATCTGATGTTGATAATCCAGGGCATACTCGTCGGCCCACTCGGGGAAGTGAAGATGCAGTTGCAGACGATAAACCACAAGGAACAAATGTATCACCAGATGAACTCATTGTAAGGAACTTGTTTATGTTGTTTGCTATTTGTTTTAAAAGTCTCCCGTTGCCAAGAAATAAAGCTTGGATAATCTTTATAACCACCTGAGCAATTTGCTTTCCATTAAGCTTTTAAGCTTGAGTCAGGTTACTCAATTCTAAGAACTAAGATGGTATTAGAGTCTATTCTATAGTTCTTGGATCACTTGAAACTGTTTAGTCTTGCAAACTTAATGCTTTAAATGGCCCAATCTTTTTAAATGTTTGACCAACCCTTTTCCTATGAACTGGTTGAGGGTAAGTAGACCTACTGAACTCTAAAGGACTGTTTGGGTGGGACTTGGGGTTGAAAATGAGGTGCAAATTTTCGTGTCTCTTGTACCATTTGGTTTGAATTTTCTTTTTCTGGCTAAATTTATTGTCTGAAGGCTCGTATCATGTATTTCAGGCTCTTGCGCAGCAATGTAGCTCTGAGTTTCTTCAACCAGAGCTTGAGCGGACACGCATTAACACAGCATGCTTTCAATAATCCATCCCTTTGGACTCGGTGCCGGAACCAGCAAAAGCTGCCTTCAAGAGCTCGATGGATTCTCCTAGCTCTAGCCTACATGGGTAGCCATAATACTGGATCCCCGAGTTTCTCGCGGCATAGATAGACATTGATGAACATATATTAGAACCGATATTCTTTTGTTTGTTTGCCTATTGTATTCAGTGTGTAACTTTGTTCATATGGTTAATGAGAAATTGCATTTTTTCCATTCTTGTTCTTTTTCTTTGGTCTTCAAGGTTGACGACGATACCAATTCACCAGCTGAATGAGTTTATATTTAAGTTCACGTTATTTGTACTCCTATTTCAAAATGTAAGTGGTTTTTTTGAAAATCAATGTAATTAGACATTAATGGAGCCTTGGGATGTGTACACAGTAGATCAAGTGAGTCGATTCAAAGTGAAATTCTTGAGTGGCTTGTTTACCACTATATTACGCTTTGCATTAAACACCAAATAATTGCATAACTAGATTTAAATCCGCAGGTTCTGTGGAACTAAAATTAATTTAATTTTATACGTAAGAAATTATTTAATAAATAAATAAATAAATATTAAATTTAAATAAAATTATAAAGATATTATACATTCTAGTTAGGGGTGTTCATGAACTAGGATTGATTAGATTCGATTGAAAGCAATCTAAAATAAATTAGGTTGATTCGATGTAAAATTAGTATATATAAATTTGTAAATTTTATATACTAAAATAATAAAATTTTATTTTTAAAAATTAAATTTAACAATTATATTATATTTATATCAAATAAATTATTTTAAAACAAAAATAATATCGTATAATATAAAAAATATTAATTAAAGTACTCTAAAATATATATTTTTTTTATAAAAAGCGACTTCGAATTGAATTGGGTGACTAGAAACGTAAACCAAAACCGACTCGAAAATAATACCAGATAAAAATAATAAATCCGAACACGGCAAATTATGCTTTGGGTCCGGGCCAGATTTTGGGTCGTGCCAAATCTTGAACGCCCCTAATTCTAATATTCAAAAGAGTTTATTACCTAATACATATGTTTAACAAACTTAATATTAGTACAAGAACAAAGCTATTAGATGTAATGCAAATATAAATATAATATTTTAATAATTAAAAATAACATCTATGAATCACCACATCATGCTTTTTTAACATTCTTATTATAATTAAATAATATTAAAATATATAAATTGTTGAAAATAAAAGTGATATATATATGACAAAGACAATATAAAATGATAAACACAATTAGATCAAAAATAGCAAAATAAAACTTAATAACAACGTAAGAATTTCATATGTTATAGTGTTTTAGGAGTGTATCACCCAAATATATAGTGAGCAAATTGTTTAGTAAATTAAAATAAAGAACCGTGATTAAAAACCAAAATTTTTAAGTAATTGTGAAAACATTAGTAATGATAAAGTAAAAATAGTGAAAGGCATAAGATTATGTGAAAGGAGATAAAAAAAAAAGGTGTAAAGTGAATGTTGATTTATATCGTAAACAAGAATAAATAAATTAATTTTTGTTAACTAATTTTTATCTATAAAAGAAAAATGATATTACTATTAAAGGTATAGAGTAATTTATATAAAAAATAAAAAGTAAGACAAAACACTACTTAAAAAGATTAAAAAGTAATACAATAATAAAAAAACTATAAAATGACAATTTCACTAAAATATTTATATAACAGTATTAGAAATTATCTAACATGTCAAGTGTTTGTTGTGTTATTATTTGATTTTTTTTATACATTATAAATAATTTGATATATAGATAAATAGATAAATAAATTTTTATAAAATAAAATTTATTCGCCAAATAGAATATATAATATTATAATTTAGATTAATACTAAATTGATTATACAAATATTATTCTCTATAGTAGCATAAATATAGATTTAAGATAGATATTTTTTATATTATTATTATAAATGATATGATAATTTTATACAAAACTTAAATGTTTATATATCATTCTTCTACTATAATACTATTTTGGACTCTTCCTTACTATATATATTATAATAGATTCTATTATATGAATTTTCTTTACATAGATTAACCCTCTTTAACTTTTCAGTTTCAAATTGAAACTTAATTTAGTACTTTTTTATTTTATATTTATCATATATTAACCCTTTATTTATTAGTACTTAATTGACAAAACCTAAATAACTACGAAACAGCAAGAAATTATTGAGTAAAAAGGGAAGCTAAAACCAATTTCTTGACGATTCTAGATTTCTGACGGTGCTTTTGTCAATTTTCTTGCTGTTAACACCGAATCCAAACTGATTCTTAGTTATGTTTGTAGATTGCAATGAAGCTTTTGATAAAAAAAAAAAAATAAAATAAACAAATTTGGTATCAAGCATTGGCACATAATGTCCCTACATTTTTCGCCCATACATTCCTATTACTAGGGTTTAGATGACATTTTAAGTAGTAGTTTAAAAATTAGTTATCTTTGTTGATGTGATAATATATAATTAGTTGTCCGTGCTTGTTTGGGTGAGTTTTTAAAAAAAGATCTTTTTTTGAGTTATCTTTTTTTAAAAGATCTTATAGAGAAGTAAAAGTAATTTTATATTTGAATATCTTATGTAAAAAGATTTTTTTTATCTATCAATTATGTTTGGGTATAACAATATAAAAGTACTTTTTTATTTATTTATTACAAGAAAAACATCTTTTTTTAAGGAAAAAATATCTTTTAAAAAAAGATGTAAATTACACCTTCTCAAAAATATCCTTTTTTTATTTTACTAGTACTTTTACTTTTACTACTAGAAATTTGCCAAACACGTTAAAAAATAAAAAATATTTTTTTCATTGAAAAAAAAATTTTAACAAAATAATGACGCCCAAACATCCACTAATGAAAATTAAGTTCTTTTCAATATTACATTGTTAGTCAAAACTTAATGGAAAAGTATAGGATACCAACATATTATCTGCCAATTTCTGCCAACTCTTATTTATATTTGTGTTTCATGGAAGTGTATTTGTAGATGTGTTTAATAATTAATATATTTTAAATACATATATAAAGAGACACATCCAGAAAATATATCTATAAAGACACTTCTATTAAACACAGTTATAAAAAAGACATTTTTATTAGACACATCTACGAATACACTTCTATAAAACACAATTATAAATAAGAGTTAGCAGAAGTTGGCAGATATGCTGTTGGTAACGTAGCGGAACCGAAACTTAATTTAGTATGAAACATATATTTAAATATGATTTTGAAAAAAAAAATGGAAATGATTTTAGTACATTAGTTCTGCTTCGAGTTTTTGTGAATAGAAAAAGTTTTCGCTAAAAGTTAACATCATTATGTTCTCTCAACTCAAATATTATTATTTCATGTAAATGGGTTGGACAAAAAGCAAATTTCAAAGTTATGCAAACAAATAAATAAATTTGAGAGAATTTTCGGAGATGAGAAACTTAGGTTGGGAACAATTAACATGTGAAAGCTTGGAAAGACAATGATGCAAACAAGCACAATTACGGGTTCATAGACATTACATATATTCAATGAACTAAACATGAATAAAATTAAACTGTCCCATATAGAGACAACCACTCATATCCACCTACATTAAGCACTTGCTTTGTCTTCAGTTTCACAAACAAGCCATTGTTACTATCCATAAAGCTTTAACAATTATGAGTTCCACTTACCAAAACTTTGTTGCAAAAGGAAAATATTTGAAGTCAGTTTTTTTTTTTTAATTTATTTATGATATATTTATTTCTAATTGGTAATGATGACTAAATTGTTAGCTAATAATATTGTTAGTGTTTTTTGTTTTACAAATTCCGCCATTGATTTAAAAATTTCTTATTGCTAGGTTTACAACTCTTCTTATGAATCTATAAATGCTTTAGGTCTTATGTCATTACAGTTGAACAAATGTACACACGTCTTTTTTTTCATGCTACTTTTTAATGTATTTTCTTTCTGTAAACAGTTTCTTGTATTTTAAAAGGAAAAATAAATGGTTCCTGCCACATGTAAATTAAACAAATTGTTTATCATTATTGAATTGAATAAGATACCTAGCATATAACTATAAATGATATATAATAAAGAAAAAGATAGATGCACAACAAATGTCACCATTTAATTAAAAAGAAAGAATGAAATGAGAGAAAAATAAATCAATCATCAAACTTGAATATGGAATGGAATACATCTATATATGGGACGGTGTTCATTGCAGGGTGCACATTGTCCGGTCTGGTTCGAAAATTTGGCTCGCATTTTAAATATTTTAGTGATTAATTTGATGTGATTTTATTAGGTTTAGAGATGGATAAGAATCTCAAAAATAGATCTAGTCATTATTTTAGATCTCAATGCGAATTCAGCTTCATTCGACCCATGAGCATCTTAAGGAAACTAAAAAAGATATATATGTTTTAAATTAATTTTAATATTATATTATATTAATTATAAGTTTATTGTTTTATTTTTAATAACCCTTATTGAATTATAAAATAGATAAAAAAACATCAAATTAAAATTTATGGACAAATTCAAGTTTAAATATGGATATCAATTTTTCGATAACAAATTTCTTCCTTATAAATAAGTGCATTATAAATAATTTTTTTTATAAATTATTGTTAAAATTTTAAATACCCGGTTTTTACTCGATTTGGACTCAGTATAGTTGTAGGTCAAAAATATTTAAGTTTCATCGAATTTAGGGGCGAATTAAGATCTAAAAAATAAATCAGTGTATATTTAAAATCGAATCTGAATTAGGACAAATCTGATTTTATTCGATCTATAATCACTCCTAATTCATTGAATCATTTCACCGCCGGTTTGTATATATTACAAGAAATGTGTTTATTATATATTTAGTGACAAATTAAAAGCATATCATATTAGACAACGTTATTGATTTAGTAGTATCCGCTTTCATTGTGAGTTCGCCACATTATATTCTCAATGCAAGCAACTGAAACAATTGATAGAAAGGTGATGCACTGATATGTTGACACATTACTAAAAATATACTATATAATAATTTCTGTTAAGAATAATATACCACATACTCACATAGCACGTACTACTATTAATCAAAAGTCAAGAAAGGAAGCAGATAAAATATTTCCACTATACCTAACTATGGAAAGCAGAACAAATGACTTTTTGGATTTTATTATTTTAATCAACAAATTTGAAAACAGATACAAAAATATATATTTTATTCTTAATTAGCTAATATTTGAAAGGTTAATAAATTACTCTCGTTAATTCGTATAGTTTTTTCGAATTATTAACGGAGTCTTTACATTTTAAAAAATTTTAATTAATTTTTATATCAATTTTAAATTTGTAATCACATTTTTAATATTTTAAAAATATATATTTAACTTAACAGAATATATTTAGATATATATTCACTATTACTGTAAGAAGGATATAAATATTTTATTAATATTTACTGTTAAAAATTATCAAATTACAAGTTTAAAATTAGTGTAGTAATTTAATTAAAAAATTTTAAAATATAAAAATTTAATTATAAATTTTTAAAAATTATAAAAACTAATAAAATATTTCGACTCAAATTTAATTATGTTTGTTTGAAGGAAAAATGAAAAAAAAGAAAAGAGAGAAAAGAAAATGAGAAGAAAAATTATTATTTTTTATTATTTGGTTGAAGAGAAAAATAAAAAAAAAAGATAAAAAAAATTAATGGAATCTACCAATTTTTTTCTTTTCAATATTAAAAAATAAATAAAAATTTTTTTTTTCTACTTTTAATACTACTACTTCACTTTTTTTAATATATTTTATAATATAAAAATTAAATTATCTTTTTATAATATTTTTTTTCTTTTTATTTTTTTTTCATTTAAACACGTTTAAAAAAAATTATTTAATTTTTTTATTTTTTTTATTTCTTTTTATCCAATCAAACATAGCCGGTGGTGGACTCACTGTATTTAACGGGCTACACCAAATTATCAACCCAAAACTGAAGATGGGTCCCAAAAATACACGAATCGATCTACTCGGATACTGAGACCCAAATCCAATCTGACTAGAGGAGAAGTAATAGTTACTCTCCCCATTACTTTGGTTATCATGCACATGGGTTAACTTTTTATACAATCTATCGCTAAATTTTTGCTACTATTTATTAGATTTTTTGTAGTATGCTCATAGAAATAACTACCTGAGCATGAATTAACCTTTCACACAGTTTGAAAAGTAATCACCTACTATCTTCAAATGGGATTATTTTTATAGAGAACTAAGTCATCATCTTACTTTATACATATCTCAATACTTTAGATATTTCTCAATCCATTCTACACTCATCTTATTTATATTCTTAGCTATGTAGACATCAGAATTTTCTACAGGTACCTTTTATTCATCATCTCAAAAACTGACGTGAACCCACTTCAAAGTTTTTATTACTGTTTATGACCTCTTTATAAAACCCATTCACATATACTATCTGTTTTAGTTGTAGGTACATATCAAAACATTTTAATCAAATTGAAAATAAATAAACCCGAAGGACAAAGCTGTTACTTTCTATTCCCCTTCAACGTGTTCTTTTTACACTGTTTTATTTTTTAAAGTTCTTATTGTATTTACTTTTATATTGAAATAGATATTTTTTGCTTCAAATATTGAAATGACATACTTTGAAGAAAAACCAATTCGCTAATTTTTTTTCTAATATTCTTTTGTTACCATGCGTGGCAACAATAATTAAAAGAAGAATTTATTTTTTGTGTAATATTAAAATCAAAATATTTTATTCATATATCTTATTACATATAATTACATTAGTAAAAAAATTATTTTGTTAACCATTACGTGAATAATCATACAATATATCTATGACAACACCACTAATTCCAAAAACTTTAAACTAATAAAAGAAGAGAATATGAATTATTATATTTCTAGAGTTATACTATCTGTACATCAAAATCAGTTACTAAAATTAATCATTAGTATAAAATACATGCTAAAATATAAATATATATTAAAAATAAATTAAATAACACATATATTTATACACAAATACATTAATAACTGATTTTAGTAATTAATTTTAGTGTACAAATTACATTTTTAATATTTCTAACATTTTTTTATTTACTAACAATCAAACTCTATATTTTTTTAGAAATAGAACTCTAATATTATGTTATAAAATTATTCATTACAAAATTAATAAAAAAATAATATAAATAATTATATTCTAACAATATCACAATTAATCATTCAAAATTTAACTCTTAAAAGAACTCTTAACCTTTTTATTTTGACAATCACTACTATGCCTATATCTCTCTTTATTCCCCTATAAATATTAGCGCATCAGTAAAGTAGACATGAGTCTGAGTTTCGGAAGTGCAAAATGTCAAAAGAACCTTACTATATGTCCTTCTATATTTGAAGGAATTAACGAATTTTGCACTTAATTATCTTAATTAATTAGTTGGACGCAATTTGCAATGGCCACTACTTATGACTTCAAAATGATATTGTTGATTTTTTTTAATATAGAAAAAGCGTGTGTTAAAAGTGCACCCATACTCCTTTGAAATTTGACCACTTAAAAGCTAGAATCGTGATTATTGATGTAAAAATTAATCCGAAAAATATCGTTGTGGTAACTTAAAAAAGAAAACGAAATTAACCAATGAATGTAGCGCCACTATATGTCCAATTAATATATTTTATAGAAATAAAAAATACTATTTATATATTAAAATTAGTTCACTATATATTTTTGTTAAAATATATGTATAATTTAATTTATTTTTAACATATATTTTATATTTAAATATATATTTTATACTTAAGAATTAATTTTAATATATATTTAATATAAAAATAATTTTTCTCAAAATTTTTTAAATAATATTATATTAAATGTGGTATTTTACTATATACTTTTAAGTAGAAACTAAAAGATAAATTATATTATATAATAAAAAATTATATCTAACAAGAAAAACAATTGAGAATTTATTTCACAATAGTGACGATACCCATGATAACACAAGTGCACCACGAAATTTCATAAAGAAAACTTCAATGGCAAATCATTGCATGTACTTTTGCAATTAAGTGGGAAATTCTTTGATCATCCTACCGTAAGAAAGATTACAAATATGTTTGACTTTTGTCATAAAAAGTAAAAGAAAAACAATATATTTGACTTTTCTATTAAAGATAGATAATAGCAAAGCACCTTCTTCACCCCACGCTCCAAAAATATGTCTATACTACTGTAGTAAGAAGCTAACCCTAGCTACTCTTAAAAGGAAGAAATTATAATACACATCAAATTATGGCAGCCATTGATAACATGCATGCATGATATTTACACTTAGAATTGTAACCTTACTATATACATTTATCTTTTGCATGGCAAGATTAATTAAAGTTAGATTCATTCTAATCTATAATTAATTTACTAATACGACCAAGAATAAAGGGTTTCATTGTTTTCTTTTTTCTTTTTGATCTAATAAATATCTGTGGTATATAACTGTATGTATGTTAGCTAGAATAATTACTATTATTTTTGTTATGAATTTTATAAGTTTGTCACACAATAATATGCACTGTTTTTATTTATGCATAATAATAATAATAATAATAATAATAATAATAATAATAATAATAATAATAATAATAATAATAATAATAATAATATATACACACATAGATCATAGAGATAATTTCTTAAAATAATTAAGAATAATATTCATTTGTTTACACTTGGCATGTGGGAGCTAGTAGGTTAATTTCAACTTATTCCATTTTATACTTATTATTGTATAAAATAGTGTGAACTTTTTTCCTTATTAAGAGATAAATTAATTAATTTTCATACATAAATTATAAATGTTTGAAATAGTAAAGATAAAATTCAATCACTCTCAAATGATTAAATGACTCATCGACAAATTAAGGCAGAAAGGAATACACATACACCTATAAATCTACAATGAAAAAGAAAAGAAGAAGGAAAAGAAAAAAAAAGGTACCTCTCTTTTGCAATTCTGGAAAAAGATGAAAGAAAGAAAATCTTGTTAAAGAAAACATTGCCGTTGTGTTGTTGATGTGCCTACCAAATAGAGAAATTGAAAAAATATTTTAATTTATTTGAAAAAATAAATAAAAGTAAGGAATGAATGGAGAAAAGGTATAGTGTATGTGTGGGTGGACAATATGGTCCAATGGGAAGGTACCAGCTTATCAAAGAGAAAATTAATAAACACAATAGAGTGGAGGGAACAGAAGATCAAGATTTTGTGCTTTGTGTGCATTAACATTTCTACATTTAAAAGAAAAAAGAAAGAAAGAAAAAGAAGTCATACTCATTGGATAGCACGTGCTACTCAACACGTGTCTTCTTCTCTTTGCTACTCAAGTCGTAATAGAAATTTGAATGTCTTTTTCTTCTTCCAATTTATTTTCACTCATCACACTAACATTTTGTTGGTCCGTGACAGCCCAATGCGCATCACCAAACACTGTAGTGAACCTACATTTATCTGGCAACTAAGATTGAATAATAAAAAGGTTGTTTTTTTAATATGTTGCATTCCAATTTTGAATTATGACCATATAGTTAAATAATAGATAAAAAGAAAAAATTTCTAAACAGTTCTCGACAATTATCTCGAAAGATCGAGATTTTTAACAAAAAAAAAATTCAATCCGGTTTCTGGATTTTTTTTATGGGATTAATTAGCTCTATTGTTAAAAAAAGTCAATGTTATCTTTTTTTGCACAGAGACTAATCAGTCCCTAAAAAAATTAGGATCGGATTGAGTGTTTATTTTTGAGGCCTCATAGTCCTTTTGAAATAATTGTCAGAAATCAGATGGGATATTCACTCTATTTTTAAATATATATATATAAGTGTGTGATATAATATTTAGAATAATTCATTCGGAAAAAAATAATTTATTAATAAACGACAAATTTTTTAAAAAACCTTAAATTTGCGACGAATTATATTAGTTTCATTTACATTTACATATTTATTATTTTCATTAGGGTTAAGGATTTAACCCTGATTACATTCGACTGTTATATTCTTTGTAATCAATAAGTGATATTAAATACAATATCTCTTAAATTTCATGTTTAATTTATACGGATTTTTTTATGAAAAGGTTAATATATACATTATACTTGTAAAAAGAGTCAATGTCACATGCAACTTAATAACATAGATATTCTTATAACAGATCTATAAATTGAATCTAATTGTGTCAATTGTACATGCATGCACACAAAATTTGTGGCACAGTTGTTGCACTATAATAAATGCATGTAACATGTGATTTTTAATTTAATTATTGAGTTATATATTAGATGACTGATATTTTTTATAGTTGTCTTGAATTAATTATTATTAGTCAATTTTTTTTAGAGCAATGCTAGGGACTAGCAATTTTTGTGATTGTTAGCCATCAATTAGCCATCAATGATGATTTGATGGTGTGAGATTAGTGTGAAATTTCATCCAATGGCTCACCTTCTTCTGCTGGTTACATGCTGGCCAAAATTCAACAAAACTGCTGGTCTCCTAGACTTTTCTTTTTTTTTATTAAAAATGTCAATCCATAATTTTTTTTCAAACGAGTTATAAGCAAATGGTACTTTTTAAGATTTAAAAAATAATAACATTTATATAGAAAAAATAAATTTGAAAGGTTTTCAAAAGCAAGTTTAATTTACTAATAATGCTTTTATGATATTAATTAAGAAAATTGTCCCCCCCCAAACCCTCTTTTTTATAATAGTTTGTACCATTTTATTTTGATCTCGATTTATATATTTCAAGATGTGTGTAGAAATGGAATCAAACAAAACATATTTTGCATGGTTAAAGATATAAGTATTTATATCATTATTTGTTAGTTTAAATTGTTATAACAAATAATTTTATAATATGAAATTAAAGTTTTCATGACATGCAAGTTGATGCTAAAGTACTCTAGAGTATTCTGAATCATTTTAATGTTCTGGTTTGTGGTGCTCTGATGCTGC
This sequence comes from Arachis hypogaea, assembly GCF_003086295.3. Lineage (NCBI taxonomy): Eukaryota > Viridiplantae > Streptophyta > Magnoliopsida > Fabales > Fabaceae > Arachis > Arachis hypogaea. The sequence goes on along the minus strand of NC_092044.1, from coordinate 117,936,095 downwards.
ATCAATTTGTCTTTGCTTTTACTACCTTTTGCTCCTTCCATGATGGAAGCCTTGTTTTTGAGGCTTCATTTGTATATAGTTATGAAAATAAAATCCAATGCCATGGATGTTATAAAATTTATATATGGAATGTGGCCTCATGTAAGTGGTGTGTAAATATCATATTGACAACTCTTTTTCAATAGTGAAAGTGAAAAATAATGGAATGATATACTATTCAATGATGATATGATGATGATAGATGATATGGACACAATCTTTAAGTTGATTATGTTTTATCTATTTATAAAGTTAATAACAATAATTAAACCAAAAAGCTCTAAGTTTTTATTCTAATAAATAAAATACAATAAAATACTATTAATACATTAAATACTTCAAAAATAATATTTTACTATGTAAACTATTTAGCGGTAGTTTAAAATTGTCATGTTTCATGTATGTAATATACTAACATAGTGACATAACAAGATTATATCATAAATCAAATAATAAATATCCTATTAAGTGGAATCAATTATATATCTATATAAATTAAATGATCCACGTATTATATTTATGAAGCACGGACATTTTGCCGAGTTATCGTGTTCACGTATCAGACATATTTCGAATACGATACTCACTAACATTCGTCCAATACGCGTATCTGCTGTATCCAACTGTGTCTTAATAAAAAATAAAAATATATTTTAAATATCATCACGCGTCAGCATGTTCAATCTTATTTTTAAAATATATTCTTGAAATAAATTTAGATATAGTATATATTATTATTTATTAAAACAAAAAATATTTTAAATACTTGATATAACTAAAATAAGACATTAAAAATAATTATAAAAATTAATTTATATTTTAATATCAATAAAATATCAAAATATTATTATAATTTATCTAAAAAAATTTATATTTTATATGTATGTGTATCCCACATGTCTGTGTCTGTGTTCGTGTATTATAGTATTCTATCATATATCATGTTTATAGTAAAATTGCTGACATAATGGCATAATAAAATTATATTGTTAAATCTTTATTTACAAATATGCAATAATTTCTGTTGTTCAAGAGGATTTGTGTTACGTTAGCAAAAGGAAAATGAAGTGTGTGTAGGAATAAGAAAAAGGGAAAAATGAAAGGTAGGGTGTGGGTGCATGTATGGAATAGTGCATACTAAAGCAAGCAAAGTTTAGAAAAGTGACATAAGAATTGTTTGTTTGAAGGGTGATGCATGACATGGCTTATAACTCATACCTCTGGAATGTAATGCATCTCTTCTATATATTGCACCATGCCAGATGCCACCTATCTTCTATGTTTCATTAATTATATTCTTCTTCCAGTTCTTGCTTGCTTTAATTTTTTTTTTTCGGTTCTTGCATTGTTGTCACTCGCTACTGAATTATCTTGTCCACAAACTTATTTATTTATAAAAGATATACATGATATGAAGAATTGCTTCCATAATCAAATTGAGATATATATCGAAGAAAAATTTATATATATACTCCTAAAAACATGCACCCACCTAACGCGGGGGTTCTGAACTTGATAAAGTAATTAAAGTATGAATGTAAAATATAATATGAACTTTGACTACTACTTGATAAGGTAGTTTAGGATAGTGTTTGTTTCTGGACATTAATCTGTAAAATTGAAATTTAATATTGTGTTTGATAGTAAAAAATTAAAATTAAAATTTTAGTTTTATAATACAAAATTTTAGTATTTTTAAAAAAATAGAAGACTGAAATTTCTAAAAATATAGATTAAAATTTTAATATTTTTAAGTAAAGATATTTTAATAATTTTTTTATTTTATATTTGTATTTAATTATTTTAAACTAAATAAAATATTAAAATATAATTTAATTCTATATATTTTATACTAAATATAATACAAAAATTTAACTTAATTTTAATCGCTTAATTTTTATCTCACAGTTATATATATTTATCAGAAATACATAGACATGTTTAATTTTAATTGGTTATATTATATATAGGGTTTTATAATAAAATTAAATAAATGTCCCAAAATAATAATAATAATTATTGCTCATAGCCATAAATAATATTTCTCTCACTTTTACAATATACTTAATTATTTTGAAAATAATAAATACTATAAAATGAAAAAATATATTTGCACTTAATACTGTATTATATAATATTTATGGTTAAATGATCTTAATTAATTAATTAACGCAATCTCACAAACTAAATAAAGCGGAAGGAATCCACAATACACAAATTAAAATAGCAATTTAGAATCATAGGTAGGAAAGCATGAAATAATTAATGACAATGATATATACTATATATAGAGAGGGTGTGATGAAGAAACCTTCCAGTTTTGCAGCATGAAATAATAATGTTAATGAATGGTGAAAGCAGCAATAAGTGACGAAAAAGATATTATTCATCATAATGCTGCTGTTGAGTCAATGAATCTGTGTTTGACTTTGTTACGAGAAACATGCATGCATCAATTTCTGGCTTTCTGTTCATCACGTCTCTCTCTCGCACCGCTTCCTACTGCCCTCTCACCGTCTTTAACACAAACCCACAACAGAAGAAACTAAATTAAAAATAAAAATCTCAAGTCACCATTATCAACATGTTAACTCAAATCAACCGTATACCAAGTGTATATTAAATTAATTATCAAAATCACCTAATAATATAAAATATATATTAAAAATAGATTAAATAATATATATTTATATATAAATATATAATGATTAATGTTAATAACTAATTTTAATGTATTTATAATATTTTTATAATTTAATTATTATTAGCAGTGCTCTCATATAATAATAATAATAATAATAATAATAAATTTAATATTTAGTCACTTTTATATATATTGTTCGTATAAAATTTTTTATATAAATTTATAATAATGTTGACAAGTGTTTAAATATTTTTTAAGAATATTATAAAAAAATTTAGTTAAAATTATTGATGAGATGAACTTTTTTATATTTTAATTATTAAATAGATAAAAGAGTTTATTATCATATTTTATTAATAAATAATATTTGCAGAATACTTTTTAACTCATTTCTAATAATAATGCGGTGGAAACTCAGGTGAAGTCGACTTCATGTGAAGTTGATATCTGAGAGCCGTTAGATAATTTGACTGATTTGACTAAATTTTCATTCAACGACTCTCATGTATCAACTTCACGTGAAGTCGACTTCAACTGAGTTTTCACTTAATAATGTATAAATTTTTAGTATTCTTCTGCTATTCTGATTTCAGAACGATACAGGAGCAAAGAAAAGGTTGTTATTATCCGAATTAAAGACAATTAAAAAAAAGTTCCATCTGAAAAGAAATTAAAGCTTTAAACAAACACTATGTATGGCAAACATTTAATTTAGTTACGTCAATGGATTATCTTCTTGGGCAAAAGTGGCCGGCACTGAACAATTTTTGGGAGTTACACAACCATATAAAAATATATGTGCTTGTAATTGTACGGGGGATTACATGATTTTCTGGATTTCTTAATATTATTATATATTTTAAGGAGTTTGGTGAACAAATATCTTAAAAATATTGTTAAAAAACACAAAATAAAAGAAATTAAGATTATATATATATATATATATATATATTTCACTTTTGATTTCTTGTAGCATTTTTAACCAAACCATATTTTAATTTTGATTTATGAAAACTTTCATATATGTTTCCTTTTGTTTGCAAAATATATATCTTAGTAATACGTTAGTAAAGTTTTTGTATGACAATAATATAACTAGTATCACCGTAACATCGAGATTTATATAATTAAATCGTTTTAATAAGTAAGAATTTTTCATGAACCTTTAATTTTAATCTAAAAATTTATTTGTTAAATTAATCATTAAGCTTTTTGAAATACTGTTTATCACATATAGATTTTCAAATATAAGCATAAAACACCTATGAATTGAAAGTTTAAAAGATAACGCATATATAGTGATGATGAGAAAAAGAAAACGATATAACTAATAAGTTATGTATATTTTGGTCCCTTAGAAGAAAAACTTAACTTTAATGCTAAGGATGAAGAATTAAATATGAGAATAAAGCAAGGTTTAATTAAGATTTTATTCAAGAATAACATGATGACAATTCTTTAGAACGTGACTCAAAAAGCAAAAAGAAATGTGAGAATATATACGAGCACCTACAAAAATTAATTTGAAATGAAAGGTGACCAATGCGGCCATGAAGTCATGTTCCTACAAACTAGCCAAGAGAAGAAGAACAGTAAGAGTTCATTGTGGTAGGACATTCATTCCAAGGTTCAAGTCACTATCACAACCCATATATATATATATAATATATATATATATATATATATATATATATATATATATATATAGAGAGAGAGAGAGAGAGAGAGAGAGAGAGAGAGAGAATGTATGTGTCCTCGTTCTATCTAATTGATGAATTCTCATCAATAATCATCATGTTTATATTATCATATAGACATTTATAAGCTTTAGATGTAACATGTTATAAACTTAAAAGTTATAACTACATCCAACAATCATTTAAGCTTGGATGGCACCATCGTACAAATTATAGAAATAATATTTGTGTATATAATTTATTATATTTTTATATGAAATAAAAGATGGATTTTTTTCTCGCTTTTCATTATATCACTTTTAATATTAAAATTAATAAATATTAAAAAGTGTAAAAAAATAGTACATATATAAAATCTTTCTTATTTTTTTATTGATTTATTATCGGTTACTTTTCTAGTCTTTTAATAACACCTAAATTTAATCATGATAAATAAATTAGGTTAAGGTTTTTTATTCTATATAAAAGTTATAGTTACTTAAATATTTTCTTTATCAGATTAGGCTTTTGTAATTAATGGTTTCATGACACACTATTCTCATGAAAAAAAAAACGGAAAATTAATTTATTTACTAGAGGTTTGATATAGTCTGAACCTAATTTAATAAATATCCCAGGAATAAAAGAGCAAAAGAATACTATATCCAAAAATATCCCTTACCTTCGTTGGTGGTAAGAAATTGATGAGTGATCAAAGCAACGGTGGCAATGGGCTACAGTATCTGCCTACCACATGCCACTCTCCCTTTTCAACCTCTATTAATACTATTTAAAGATTCTGATCTCTCTCTACTCTACTGTCTACTCTACTCTATACTTCTAATTATTATTGCTCTGCTCCACTCCTTCATCTATATCCTTTGCATCTCAGTTCCCTTTAATTGGCTCTACCTTGCGACACAGTTTCCTTCGGTGATAAAGTATAAACAAGTGTACCCAATAGTCTTTCTCACAATTACACCTAGCTTAGCTACCTACTTTATACATACCAAATTAAATTAAAATAATTCTTACCATTTGCAGATCAATGTTGGAGTCCTGCTCAAGTTATTACTTATTATTATTTACACGCAGTTATGTGCCCTCCATTATAATTAAAAATAAAAATAATAATTAATGGAACCTAAACTTTTGTTACTCTACTTCTTATTTTACATAATGAACCATTTCTGGGGACAGATGACAACAGCACACCAAAATGTTGACACGTAACCATTCCCCATTTGGTTGTTCCACGTTGACGTGGCACACCGATGGGGTCCACCTTCCTCACCTCCTCCATAAATACCCCCTTCTTCTTCCGTCTTCCTTCTTCCACTCACTAATTCATTCACCATCAACTAACAACACTTGTTTCTTTTTAGTTTCCATCTCTCCCTCAAAAACATACAATAACAATGTCTACAACAACACAAAGGGAAGCGTTTGGTGGCGTAGAAACTCCAAATGGAGACTCACCCAAACAACCCCCTCGAGAATCCCGTGACATCCCTCCTTTAATGTCCCCTTCTTACCCAATCACTCTCAAGGTATTATTATTACTAATACTAATTAATCACAATGTTTATTCATTTAATTAATTAACCACTAACAAGTCATAACTAGTCATAACATCGTTGACCCTATACTATTATGCTTTAACTATGTGTTCATGCAAATAATTAACGCAGTTCATGGACGTGGGGTACCGGATAAAGATAGAGAACAAGCAAGCTAAAGGAAGGTGCATTAAGAAACTTTTCGCAACTGATCGCGAGTCACCAACACCGTCCGATCAGACAAGATCAACGGTGATGCAAGAAAGAACAATTCTAAACGGAGTAACAGGGATAGCGTACCCGGGAGAGATCCTAGCCATCCTTGGTCCATCAGGAAGCGGCAAATCAACGCTCCTAAACGCGCTTGCAGGGAGACTCCATGGTCACGGCCTCACCGGAACAATTCTCGCAAACTCATCCAAGCTCACCAAACCGATTCTCCGCCGAACCGGATTCGTTACTCAGGACGACGTGCTTTACCCGCACCTCACCGTCCGCGAAACCCTAGTCTTCTGCTCCATGCTCCGCCTCCCTCGTTCGCTGCCGCGTGAGGCGAAGATTGCGGCGGCGGAGTCGGCGATTGCAGAGCTTGGACTAGGCAAGTGCGAGGACACCATAATCGGGAACAGCTTCATCCGCGGTGTCTCCGGCGGGGAGAGGAAGCGCGTGAGCATTGCGCATGAGATGCTTGTGGATCCGAGCCTGCTGCTGCTGGACGAGCCGACGTCGGGGCTGGACTCCACGTCGGCGCACCGCCTCATTTCGGTGCTCGGTTCGCTAGCGAAGAAGGGGAAGACGGTGGTTACGTCGGTGCACCAACCGTCGAGCCGCGTTTTCCAGATGTTCGATAAGGTTCTCGTGCTCTCCGAAGGGAATTGCCTCTACTTCGGTAAAGGATGCGACGCCATGCGGTACTTTGAGTCCGTTGGTTTTGTGCCATCTTTTCCGATGAACCCCGCCGATTTCCTTCTCGATCTCGCTAACGGTACGTCAACTTTCTCTTTGTTTATTTCTATTTTTATTTTTTTCATTTTCTGTTATCACAACGGTAACTCAGCTTGATGTTATTCTGCTGTAACAAACTTTTGGTGGCAGTTAAGACTTAATTTCTATAATATTTATGATAAGTCATTTTTATCTTTTATAAATTCATTCTTAAAGTCTCCAAAAAAAAAATTCATTCTTAAAATAACTAAGGTGAAATTGAGAAAGTAATATTATATTCTTCTTGTCTACAAATGATGGTAGTTTGGACACAATGGAGGAAAAGAGTATGACAAGGATACAGTGATTACAAACTTTTTTGGCAGTTAAAGTAAAGTTGGCACGGTCAAAATTGCTATTTGTTGGTGATAAGTTGGTTAATTATTGATGTTAATTAAGTAAGATTAATTAGGTTAGCAAGGGAATATTTGACCAAATGGACTTAGTGTTTAGTTATCAAGAATTTTTATTGTAGATGGGGGGTAATGAAAAGAATGTGGATTTACCGAATTATTAGTGTTATGGTGTGTGGTAGATGTGACATTTTGATTGTGATTTTGTTGGGGGAATAGTATCTAAGAATATATATATATAAGCATGGTGGATTGGTGGGTGAGTTTTTGGTTCAATGAATTAATAATGGGACGTCATTAATAAGGAGCATCAAGTTTAGGCAACATGCTGTGACAAACATCATGCTACTATTTTGTTGATACACTTTGCTGGCTACGAATTCAGCATCCCATATGATGAAACTAGGTTATTGTACTATTACTACTACACCCTTTGTCTGTTTAATTTAACTGTAGTTCATGAAGTCTTTCAGGGGCAATGGGGTTGCCCTCACCTATATTGCCATAGTGGTGTGATGATGATTATTGTTGTGTGTAAAGAATTTTATTTATTTAGATACTTTATAAATATATGTAGCGTTTGAGTGAGAAGGGAGAAAGATAAAGGAAGCGTCTCAGCTTTGAGTGGAACAAATCGATTAGATACGTAATGGGTTTTGATTTTCTGTTGGGAATGCTTTAATTAATTTTATTTAAACAAATCCCTTGATGCTTACCACGTGTCCTCCTTTTTCGGAAGTGTTTAATTTGTTATTGCCTCTATCATTTCCTTCTTTTCCTTGCTTCTTATATATCCAGTTGGTTTTTCTTTTTCTGGGGCCAACCACTGATGTGACTCTGACTCCTTATACTCCTTGATTTTCCCCTTTCCCTTATTTTGTTTCTTCACATTTCACACTGTTTCATCTTGGCCAAACCTAAAGCATAGAGCCACTGCCTCCTCAACCGAGGCATGTGTTTTTTCCCCTCTAATTCAAGCCCACAATTACCAAATAAATATTTGGACTTAAGCTGGATTCTGTTTGTGATTAAAGTAGTTGATTGTACTAGAGCATTATTTAATATTTATACATATGAATAGTATTGGGAGTTGATTTTAATTTTCATTCTTAGAGAATAATCCAAGACTCAGCTTGTTAATTATAAGACTATTTTTTGGGAGACACATACAGGGATTTTTCCGATCCCTGTCAGGTGAGGTTAGGTGCCAATTTCATATATATGTGGGGTCCGGAAATATTCCTAAAACTAGAAGGTAAATAATAGAGAAGGAGGAGTTATTATATATAGAGACATGGACCCTTATATTAAAGAGCTATCAACCATATCCTTTTCAACAGGAATTGAACAACTTAATCTACTATCTTTTATTTTGCAAAGGATAACATAATAACATCAGAATCAATTACGCTTTTGTTGTGGTGTCTAAAATTGGCATTTCAATTAACTTGCTTTTGTAGTAGGATAAGTAATGACTTGTCTTTCGAGCTTATACCAACCGAGAAAACACTTTAAAGTAACCTCTTGATGCTGATATTGGCATGTAACCTTTGTGACGTGTATATATATAAACCACTCTCTGTTTATTCTAACATATGGTATTATACTTATTTTATTACGAATATTCAGTTACTATGTATTTCTCCCACTTTTTAATTTAGTATCAAATGTGTTTTAGATTTTACATTCTCTTCAAAAATAAAAAAGAAGTGGTGTTACATAGCAAAGTATGCTAGTTGTTATTACACTGAAAAGGATGCAAGAGTTTTAACAGAAACACACTATGAAAAATTTACAACCTGATGTAATCAGATTAGAGTAATTATAATTGCAAATGTCCTCCATGTGGACCAAGGTTATTTATGGTCAAAAGAGAAGAACGTGACATATTTCATAAAGTTGGAAATGCTTAAGTAGTGGGCTGAGACTTAAGTTGTAGATAAGTGGTCTTTCTATTTAAGTTAGTGTTGGACCAATAGTGTTGCTTCTTTTAGACTAGACTGGTGGCTGATGTCACCGAGCATAGTCTAGAATTAATTTAATCCGTGAAATAACTGCTAAGGTAAGTAGTGCTCTTTGACTAGGTATTTTAATCTTATATATAGGTAGCACTAGACGATTATGAAGGATATATGTGCCTCTCTAAACCTTTTTTCATTGATCCTTGGGGCCATGATTATAATGTGGATATTGAGGTGGAGGAGGTGATGACGACACTCATAGCGTGAGAAACCATCAATCTTGTAAAAGAGAGGAAGAAGGGGAAAAAAAGAATTAGCAAAGAGGACACCCAGGGAAAAATAAAGTGGCACACTGAATCACTGTCTGCCCTTAAATTAAATGGTGATAAAATCATATATCATATCATTTATACCTAATTTTAGTTAGCTGTATAAAAGAGTTTATAGTAATGATGGGGTTGAGTTATAATCAACATATCTTATCCTTTCTAATGTTTGGTTTATGCTAATAGAATTACAATAATATTAAGTATATATCTCTTTCCTTACAGAGTCATATCGCTTACTAATAGAATATACATGTTATTATTCTGCTAAAAAACAATAATTATTTGGGTTTGTGGCACTGCATCTAAAGCCGTTTTCCTAGAAAAATAGTGTTTTTTATCAATACAAGCTAGAACATGGTCTTGGGGGTGTTCTTTATTCATCATTACACATATGGGAAAAAGCTTGACCTTCACTTCTTTGACAATGATCTGGCCAATCGTGCATATGGTTCCCCTTTTCAGTTTTCTTATTCATTTTGTTTTCTTAATTTCTCTCCTTTTCCTCTCTACCTTTTTCAAGTATCTCTCTATTCTTAGGATCTGTTAAAGAGCTACACGTGTTGGGTCTGATTTACAAGATTAAAAACATTTTGTCCCACAAAAGTGAACTTTGATGGCTGAAAGGTTGAATAAAAATAAAATTGAATAGATTTATGTTGATCAAACATATGAAAGTGGGAGCTGGTGGCCCTATCAACAGTGCCAGCACCAATATTAGTGGAGACTCACCATAACACTAGCACATAAGTCAGCTTTTACAAGTTCCACTATCCTACTTAACCATGTTTATGCCTCTTAATCTGACTCCTTTAGATTAATCAATTGCGTGTTTAATTAATTTAATTAAGCACATACTTTGATTTACTTTATCATCCTCTTTATCTTGTCCTATACTTTCTTCTGCTTCAGTATCTCTAAGTAAATAGATTTGATCATTTTTAAATGCTAGATGTTATAATACACGGTCCCATATGGCCATTGCCATGGCGAATGGTCATGATGCTACAGCCATAGTTTCTTATAGTTTATTCCAGAGTATATTATTGGTTTTCAGATAAGGTCTCTTATAGAAAATAAGTTTCTATCTGATCTCTCTTGTATATGGTTGATCTGGTATGCTTTCTTTTTCTGTTGTGGTCCCTTATTCTTTTATCCAAAGATGAAATCTGAATTGGCTCTACTTGCCAACTGAAAGCGAAATAAAGCATAACCAAGAATTATGAAGCCCTCTTACTTTTCAGATATTATTATGAGATCTTTTGAAACACCTAAAAATTGTTGGATTACCAAATTTATTTAGATATTAAATACAAGTACAATAACAAATTAATAATAACAATAAGAGGATGCACCTTTTATTAATCAAACTTGGCTCTGAATTCTGCAGGTGTTAGCCATGTTGATGGTGTAAGTGAAAGAGATAAGCCAAACATAAGGCAGAACCTAATTCATTCATACAACACAACACTAGCTCCAAAGGTAAAAGCTTTATGCATTGACACTCCCAACATTGTTAATCCTACAAAGAACACACACCCTATGGGAAGAAGCAGATATAGTGACAGGGTTAGCTTCTTAGATTGGTTCAACCAATTCAGCACACTCTTCCAAAGAAGCCTCAAAGAGAGAAAGCATGAATCATTCAACACTCTGAGAGTGTTCCAAGTCATTGCAGCTGCACTATTAGCAGGCCTAATGTGGTGGCACTCTGACTACAGAAATGTTCAGGACAGGCTTGGCCTACTCTTCTTCATTTCAATCTTCTGGGGTGTATTCCCATCCTTCAACTCTGTTTTTGCCTTCCCCCAAGAGCGCGCCATCTTCATGAAAGAAAGGGCCTCTGGAATGTACACATTGTCATCCTACTTCATGTCTCGAATAGTGGGTGATCTTCCAATGGAGCTTATCCTGCCCACAATTTTCCTCATTGTGACATATTGGATGGGAGGCCTAAAGCCTGATCTGGTGGCATTTCTATTGACATGGTTGGTCATCCTTGGATATGTCCTTGTCTCGCAGGGTCTTGGACTCGCCTTAGGCGCCGCGATAATGGATGCCAAACAAGCTTCAACTGTTGCAGCAGTGACAATGCTAGCATTTGTGCTAACAGGTGGATACTATGTCCATAAGGTTCCAGCATGCATGGCTTGGATCAAATACATATCCACAACTTTTTACTGTTATAGGCTTCTGACTAGGATTCAGTATGGTGATGGAAGAAAAATCTCATACATGTTGGGTTGCAATCATGGTGGTGGAGACAGGGCTAATTGCAAGTTTCTTGAAGAGGATGTGATGGGCCAAATTGGCACTGTGGGAAGCATTGGTGTCTTGTTTCTCATGTTTGTAGGGTACAGATTATTGGCCTACCTTGCATTGAGGCGCATCAAGATTTAGGAAGAAGAATCTACAATTATTGAAATCCTCTCGCGAAGAATTGCATAGTGTTTTTCTCTATTGCTTTTTTTTTTCCTAAGGAAAATTAAACTAAAACCCTTTTAATTAATTAATTAATTAATTAATTAAAAGTTACAAAGATGGTCATGTTTTGAAGAGAAAAGGATGGATCAATTGGTTGGCTAGTAGTGCAATGCAACAGCCACAAAATTTACATTAGGCTAGCTATTCACTAACTAGTTAATTCGAACAAGTGTAATCGAATTGATGAAAATAACGACATAATCTAAGCTGTAAAGTTAGAGAAATTAGCAAATCGAATTATTGATTGAGGGAAAGAAACGAGTCATTTGTATATTTTGGATTTCAAGTTGATCTCTTATGATTCATTTGTGTACTAATAAGAATGAATATTCAAGGAAGAGGAAAAAAAAAGAATTTCTTCCGTATGGAATTTTGTTTACATGGATAAAAAAGCATTGCGGAAAGGGAGTTTAATCTCTCACGTTACAAACACTCTAACATACGGAAAAAGTGCTACTAATATATAAAGGTTGGATTTGGTAAAGTTTTTTTTTTCAAGAAGTGTTTGTGTTTTTAAGAAGTATAAGCACTTCATTTTGTGTTTGATAAATTAAAAAGTTCAAGTGCTTATACTTGCGGTTTTTAAAAGTTAGGGGTGCTTTTAAAAGTAATTAAACAGAAACCTTTTAAAATTGGCTTGTGCTTATCAAATTTTATTTATTTTCTTGCATATATTTTTCACTATTATATTGCCATTAAAATTCTCATATATTTCTAACTTTTCATTCTAACCTTTACAAATTTTAACACAATCTTCATATATTTTTTATTTTTCAACCTAATCTTCACAAATTTAAATACAAATACATCTCTATCACATATTAAGTATGAACTTCTATCTATTAATATTATTTTTTTGTGAGTACTAACATTGAATTACATACAAATTTTATTATTGACCAATGATAACTCTATTTATATTAGTACAATCAAGTAAATATTTAAATTATTAGTCTCTAAAATTTGAGTTAGATAATTTAGTATTTTTAATTATGATATTTAGGTTAAATAAATTTTTATGATACTTATATAAAATTTTAAAGTTAAAAAATAAAAGAATTTATTTATTATATTTATGTTAAATTTTTTATTTTAAAATTATTTTATTTTAAAATATTATATAAAATTTTAAAGAATTTTAAAAAATAAATTATTTTTTATTATAAATATGTTTATTATAATTTTTTTAAGTTTTAAAAACTATTTTACCAAATACAACTGCGATACTTGTGCTTATTAAAAATTATTTTTAATTTAATTTTATTAAACGTAAACGCAAGTGACGCCACTCTTAAAAAGCTATCTTTTGAAAAACAGCTTTTATAAATTACTTTTAAAAAATAAAAATTTTATTAAACCAAACCAAAATTTATTTTTTATTTTTTTCTTGTCCTACTGTAAAACTTAAACCGAAAATCTTAGGAACAAGCCCCAAATCTCTTTTAATAATGAATTTAGGCTCGCTAAGCCCACTTTCTCTCTCTCTCTCTTTTCTTTCTCTTTGGTCTACTATAAATAGCATCTCAAAATTATAACTTTGACATCAATTCTAGGTTTTTGTTGACATTACTTAATTTTAATGACATTTGATAGTAGACGGTTGACTTTGCTTAATTTCAAGGACTATCAATTCTATTTGTTTAAAGTTATTATTTGCTTTGCTAATAACTTATAATTCAAATGGTATAGTCTCTTTTCTATATTAACTTAAGAAGTTGTGAGTTTGAGTCTTTTTATCTTTAACAAAAAAATTATTATTTACTTTAATATATTTTTCTTTTGGTTTTTAATTGTTTGCCATGCATTTGTAATCATGTGAGGCATATTGGATTTACTCTCTATTGACAAAGTATTATGATTATAAAATCTTTTGTTTATGTAGCAATTTTTTGAAATATTTTATATTTATGGATATTTCCAAAGCAATAAGTGTTTGAAGGTTGGGGTGAGTAGTTATTACCCTTTAGTTTTTCGTTTTCTATTCATTATTTTAGCTTTTGATAATATATCATTGATGTAGTCTCAAAAAAGATTGGTTATCACAACTTGACGTGTTTTTCTTCATCAGATTTGCTACCTTGCTACATCAGATTTGCTACCTTGCTACATCAGATTTGGTTACCAACTTGAATTTGAAGAAATTATTGCTTTTTCTAATATTAGACCAAAAATGATAGTTGACTTGACCATACCAAAAATATAATATCATATCATGTATATTTGTGGATCTAAAGATGAATTTAAAGATGAGATTGAATTTTTTTTTCTAATTTTGTGATTAGATTTGATGCATCATTAGGTTTGTTTGAAATACAAAGTGTGCTTTTAGCATTCATGAGCATCTGAATTTTGTTGCATTGAGTTGTTCGTCCATGTCAATGAAGAGTAATTGAGAAGTAATTATGTTAATTATTTTTTTCATTATTTGTTTTACTTTGATTTGTAATTGCCTTTTGTAAATTTTGATTATTGTAAAAAATGAGAACAATTGTATTGTTTTAACTCAGAGAATTTTTTTTTTAATTTGAATTGTAATATTTACTAAGAAGTATGTTTCTTTGTTTACTAGAGGTGATGATTTAGAGAGAATTGACTGAGGAATAGACTGCACTTTAGATTGTATGCAATTGCAGCAAAGGACAAAGACTACAGTTCAATGCTTAATGTATATATTAGTAATATTCAGAACATAGGTACTCACATTTAATTTGAATCAGGGACATGTGGCATTAAAAAAATATTTGCATATTTCTTTTTAATATTAGTTCTATTTATTGTTTAAAAAGATGTGAGATTTGGAGCAAATGATGGAATTAAAAGAATGAAGTAAGGTTGGATTAGAGATTGAGGCCTCACATTCATGTTCAATTGCCAATAATGTGCATTTGAATTAAACTTTTTTTTTTAAAGAAAGAAGGAGCTCAACACACATGTGAAGCATTACAGACGAGCAAACAATAACAGTCGTACAACTCTTATGTCATTCTTGATATTATCATCAACAACATGAGTTAGTTACAACACCATTCTGTGGTATATGAAAAGGATTGGTCCACACAGTCTTTAATCCTTGTTATCTTGTGAAAAATGACATCATTTCTGCGTAACCATATAGTCTACATCATTGAGAAGAAACCAACTAGCCAATACTTTCGTACCTCTTTTCTTATCGACACAGACCTCCAACTCTCAAATTGCTATTTCACAGTACCGGGAATAATCTACTCTTGTTCAAATTCCGAGGCCCAAACACACCACACCTGCCAAGAGAACTCACAGAATAAACATCACAGATGTTATATATTCTCAGCATCTTTCTTACATAACATGCATATAGTATCATTCTGTTGTAAAATTTTCAGTTTACTCTTTGGATTAAACTTAAATCAAAGTTTAAAATAAATAAAAATATTTTTGTCTTTTTGAGTTTTTTATTAATTTATGAGTTTACTTTTGTTGTTTTTGTTGGATTGGCAAACAAGAAGTAAGACTTCCAATCAAATTTAGAAAAAAAAATTTGTTTGTACTATGGTTAATTATGTGTATTTACTGCACCATTAGTTGAAAATGATACTATAATAGTGATAATAATAAAAAATTAAGTATTTGTATATATATGTGTGTGTGATTTTGATGTTTAATAATTTTGTGTCTGTTTTGAAATTAGAGTTAGTTTGGATTGACTTTTGAAAAAAATATTTATTTTTTATTTTTTTAAAAGATTTTTTTAAAAGACAAAAATTATTTCATATTTTAACATGCTTTTTAAAAAAAGGTTTTTAAATTTTTAATACGTTTTTTGCTTATACTTTTTTAAAAAACAAGGTATTATTAATTTTTAGACAAAATAAATAATTAATTTATTAAATAAAAATATTTTTTAAAAAAATGTATTTAAATAGATCTAAAATTAAATAAAAATATTTTTTAACTCAAAAAGCTAATCCAAATTAACATTTAAGGGTTTAATATTCTTTTAATTCCGATGCAAGTTTTAGGAATATTGGTAAATATACACTTAATTTAGACTATCAATTTACTGTGATTACATTGTTATATTTAGTTTGAATTTAACTTTAAAATTGTATTTAGTGTGATATTTGTTGCCTTCATTTTGTAGATAATTTTAATTATGTATTATTTATAACATAAAAAACGCCGAGGTTCTTACATAAGTAGCTAAGTGTTATATTTTTTTATTTAGATACAACTCAAGTTAATTATTGTGTTTATAGTGTTGTCTTTTATGTAATAGAAGAAATAATTAAACAAATTAAAATATGCAATAATTTGTGTTTAAACTCAAATCTTTTTATATTTTTTTTATGAGACCTAATTTATTTTGTATCAAATATTAAATATTGGTATTATATATATACATGGATTACGATAGTTTGTGAAATAAGTCAAATAAAACAAATTTAGTGTAAAATATTAATTTTTATAATTTTTTTGTTATAAAGATTGGGCATTTATAATTTTCAACTTCTTATAAATATATACAAAAAATCATTCAGTACATTCTGTATTTTAACATATCTGTATAAAGTAAATTAACTTAAATAATGTATAGTAAGAAATTGACACTAAAATTATGTCAAATTTTTTAGAAAAATTTTATTACTCTTCTGCGTTTTAATTAATATACTTTTATGCATAAACATTGATATTTATCAAATTTGTAAATTTTGTATACGAAAGTTGTGAAGTATTTTAGATAATTGCTTTGTAAGAAAGGATAATTTAAATTTAAATAATAATATTTATTAAAATATATTACTTTTTCTAAAAAAGTTATCAATTAAATATGTATTATCTACCTTAACTTAAAAAGTACTAAAAAAAAATTACTTCAAATTAAAAGTGATAAAAAGTATTTTTTTTTACTAAACTAATAATCTCATCTTTGTTATCATCTAAACATGAATATAAATGTATTTATAAAATATTAATAAATATTAGTCAAGCCCAGTAAAAAGGTAAGATATGTCTGATTAATGTTATCAAAAAAGTATAACTACATTATTTTATCAATAAATTAGAATACTTTTTAATTAGATGTAATTTTAAATTTTTAATAATTAAAATATTTTTTTAATTTTTAAATTATCAATAGACACTTTTACATAATAGTGTATTAATATATAAAAAAATTTTAATAATTAATTTCAATTATACATAATAATAATTTTATTTACTTATTTTTTTATATATTTAGTTAAAATATATTTTTAAAATTATTAAAATAAAAGAAAAAGTTATAAAAAATACGTAAATTAATGTTAACTAAAATATTAAAAAATATAATTATGTCAAATTTTATATATTAACCTTTTTAATCAGATTAAAGATTGATATAACAAAAAGAAATTAACTAATTAATTTATTTATATACTAAATAAAATAATTTTTTTATAAATATGAATTTTTTTGTAAGTAAATAATTTATAAATACAATAAAGTAGATTACGTTGGCGCGGGGTCTACACTGGTATATTAATATGGTATTAAGCACAAATAGGAATGTAACATTTAAACGGCAGGGAATTGGTGTCGTTTGCTAAAACGGGTAGTAGAAAATCAGGTCACAATAAAACCTACACAACACGAAATTAGGGTTTAAGGTCTCCTCCACCGCACGCTGCGAGCGAGCAAGCAATTAAACACACTCATTGAGAGAGAGAATCAAGAAGCAAGAAAAGATCAATGGCGTCAAGGGGTGTGTCTCTGAAGGCAAAGGGAAAGAACTCGAAGGGATCGAAGGGATCAGAGGATCGTTTCTTAAGCGAGAGCGTGAAGGAGTGGTCGACATGGGCGATGAGGAAGGCCAAGGTTATCACCCACTACGGATTCATCCCTCTCGTCATCATCATCGGTATGAACTCCGAACCAAAACCCCAACTCTCTCAGCTTCTCAGCCCTGTTTGATTCTTCATCTCAGCGAATTGAATCCAATTGACCAGGCCTTCCTCTTCTTGATTTATTAGAATCAAGGGGATCAGATTATGTAGCTTTTTTTTTTATTTGGGATATTTTCGGAGACGCTTTAGAAGAGCTATTTATTATTATATTTGCTGTAATAATATTCACATGTTTGCGATTGTTTCGTGTTTACATTTTCTTTCCAAGTCACTTGATGTGGTTGTTCTTTGAGTTAAGGCTTAGTATTTGTGTGTGTGAGAATATGTGATAATGTTGAATGCTGTTGCATCTAATAGGAGTTCTTGGAGTACCCTCATCTTTGTTCCTCTTAAAGATTTTAGGATCATCAGTTTGATCTTCCAATGATTATTACACTTGGAACTAATCTGAAGCTTGTGTGGTGATCAAGAATTATCGTATCAAAGTTTATTTAGGATATTGGATTTTGCAATTATGTCTAAATCCTTATATGTTTGTTGGAGTAGAACCTATTTCAAGGTTATTTAAAAGATTTCTAGAACATTAATTTGATATTTGATTATTCAAAGATTATTATCACATTACGCCTTTTGCAAGTTGTGTGGAAAATTTTTAGGTTGATTAATGTCTGGAGTCCTGTGATAAAGGGGAAGGAAAAAGTGATTAGAGTTAAATCAATGTAGTGTCATTTTTGTCCTCAAGGAAAAAGTGATTAATTTATAGCATTAACAATTGTTGCTGAAAGAATCGTGAAATGATTGAGCTAATGCAGAAGCATTATGCAGATGCATTATGTAGATGCAGTACAGTGGTGATGAAATGAGTATGAAGAATTTACTGAATGATTATCAACTGATGAATGGAGACTGAGAGAGAATTAACCTACTCTAACAAATTCTGTTTCAAACAGAATAACAGAATTTCTATTTATTAGCTAACTTCCTTTTCACTCTTTATTTCTCTAACTCTATTATTCTCCCTGAAACTTAATGAGGTGTTAGAAGTTACTTTTAAGTTTTAACTTGCATCTATTAAAGGGGTCAATGGAAAGGACTTTGGCAAAAATATTTGCTACTTGATCAACCGAATCAATATGAACATTCAAAATTCTTTGGGTTGGCTCTAATAAAATAGCACTCATGTTGTCACAATATAGAGTTGAAATTGATGGCAATTGAACATGTAACTCCTTGAGAAGATTTTGAATCCATATTAGTTGATAATCCGCCTCAACCAAGCTTCTATGCTATTTCAACTCACAGATGCTTTCTATGCTATTTCAACTCACAGATGCTTGCTTGCGGCTAGACTCCCCAATCAGAGTCGTCTGAAAAAGCAAAGAGAGTTAAATCAATGCTAGAATGAAATATCAGTCTTTGATTCAATGTGCTAGCCAAGTATCTCAATATACGTTTTAACACATTGCCAGTGAAATGTTAGAAGAAGTTGTATATACTGACATACTTCGGCTAAAAAATTTTGATATGGTAGTAGAATGAGTGTTATACTTTAACATGGTGATTTTGGGTGTTTTTTAGAACTATGGGGTACACAAATCAGACCCACCGATTTGTGTTGAAAAAATTTTAAAAATTTGGAGTACACAATTCAGACTCACCGATTTGTGTTGAAAAAATTAAAAATATTTGGAGCACTCTATATTTTTTATGTTTAATAATTTTGTGTTTGTTTTGAAATTAGAGTTAGTTTGAATTGACTTTTGAAAAAAATATTTATTTTTTATTTTTTAAAAGATTTTTTTTAATAGACAAAAGTTATTTCACATTTTAACATGCTTTTTAAAAAAAGTTTTTAAATTTTTAATACGTTTTTTGCTTATACTTTTTTAAAAAACAAGGTATTGTTAATTTTTAGACAAAATAAATAATTAATTTTTTTAAATAAAAATATTTTTTTAAAAAGATGTATTCAAATAGATTTAAAATTAAATAAAAATATTTTATTTTTTTTAAAATATTTTTTTAACTCAAAAAGCCAATCCAAATTAACATTTAAGGGTTTAATATTCTTTTAGTTCTGATGCAAGTTTTTGGAATATTGGTAAATATACACTTAATTTAGACTATCAATTTAGTGTGATTATATTGTTATATTTAGTTTGAATTTAACTTTAAAATTGTATTTAGTGTGATGTTTGTTGCCTTCATTTTGTGGATAATTTTAATTATGTATTATTTATAACATAAAAAACGCCAAAGTTCTTACATAAGTAGCTAAGTGTTATATTTTTTTATTTAGATACAACTCAAGTTAATTATTGTATTTATAGTGTTGTCTTTTATGTAATAGAAGAAATAATTGAACAAATTAAAATATGCAATAATTTGTGTTTAAACTCAAATCTTTTTATACTTTTTTTATGAGACCTAATTTATTTTGTATCAAATATTAAATATTGGTATTATATTTATACATGGATTGATTACAACAGTTTGTGAAATAAGTCAAATAACATAAATTTAGTGTAAAATATTAATTTTTATAATTTTTTTGTTATAAAGATTGGACATTTATAATTTTCAACTTCTTATAAATATATACAAAAAATCATTCAGTACATTCTGTATTTTAACATATCTGTATAAAGTAAATTAACTTAAATAATGTATAGTAAGAAATTGACACTAAAATTATCTCAAATTTTTTAGAAAAAATTTATTACTCTTCTGCGTTTTAATTAATATACTTTTATACATAAACATTGATATTTATCAAATTTGTAAATTTTGTATACGAAAGTTGTGAAGTATTTTAGATAATTGCGTTGTAAGAAAGGGTAATTTAAATTTAAATAATAATATTTATTAAAATATATTACTTTTTTAAAAAAGTTATCAATTAAATATTTATTATCTACCTTAACTTAAAAATTACTAAAAAAAATTACTTCAAATTAAAAGTGATAAAAAGTATTTTTTTTACTAAACTAATAATCTCATCTTTGTTATCATCTAAGCATGAATATAAATGTATTTATAAAATATTAATAAATATTAGTCAAGCCCAGTAAAAAGATAATATATGTCTGATTAATGTTATCAAAAAAATATAACTACATTATTTTATCAATAAATTAGAGTACTTTTTTTAATTACATGTAATTTTAAATTTTTAATAATTAAAATATTTTTTTTAATTTTTAAATTATCAATAGACACTTTTACATAATGGTGTATTAATATATAAAAAAACTTTAATAATTAATTTCAATTATACGTAATAATAATTTTATTTACTTATTTTTTTATATATTTAATTAAAATATATTTTTAAAATTATTAAAATAAAAGAAAAAGTTATAAAAAATACGTAAATTAATGTTAACTAAAATATTAAAAAATATAATTATGTCAAATTTTATATATTAACCTTTTTAATCAGATTAAATATTGATATAACAAAAAAAAATTAACTAAATAATTTATTTATATACTAAATAAAATAATTTTTTTATAAATATATATTAATCTTTTTGTAAGTAAATAATTTATAAATACAATAAAGTAGATTACGTTGGCGCGGGGTCTACACTGGTATATTAATATTAATATGGTATTAAGCGCAAATAGAAATGTAACATTTAAACGGCAGGGAATTGGTGTCATTTGCTAAAACGGGTAGTAAAAAATCAGGTCACAATAAAACCTACACAACACGAAATTAGGGTTTAAGGTCTCCTCCACCGCACGCTGCGAGCGAGCAAGCAATTAAACACACTCATTGAGAGAGAGAATCAAGAAGCAAGAAAAGATCAATGGCGTCAAGGGGTGTGTCTCTGAAGGCAAAGGGAAAGAGCTCGAAGGGATCGAAGGGATCAGAGGATCGTTTCTTAAGCGAGAGCGTGAAGGAGTGGTCGACATGGGCGATGAAGAAGGCCAAGGTTATCACCCACTACGGATTCATCCCTCTCGTCATCATCATCGGTATGAACTCCGAACCAAAACCCCAACTCTCTCAGCTTCTCAGCCCTGTTTGATTCTTCATCTCAGCGAATTGAATCCAATTGACCAGGCCTTCCTCTTCTTGATTTATTAGAATCAAGTGGATCAGATTATGTAGCTTTTTTTTATTTGGAATATTTTCGGAGACGCATTAGAATAGCTATTTATTATTATGTTTGCTATAATAATATTCACTTGTTTGCGATTGTTCCGTGTTTACATTTTCTTTCCAAGTCTCTTTGAGTTAAGGCTTAGTATTTGTGTGCGTGAGAATATGTGATAATGTTGAATGCTGTTGCCCTTGGAGTACCCTCATCTTTATTCCTCTTAAAGATTTTAGGATCATCAGTTTGATCTTCCAATGATTATTACACTTGGAACTAATCTGAAGTTTGTGTGGTGATCAAGAATTATCGTATCAAAGTTTATTTAGGATATTGAATTTTGCAATTATGTCTAAATCCTTATATGTTTGTTGGAGTAGAACCTATTTCAAGGTTATTTAAAAGATTTCTAGAACATTAATTTGATATTTGATTATCCAAAGATTATTATCACATTACGCCTTTTGCAAGTTGTGTGGAAAATTTCTAGGTTGATTAATGTCTGGAGTCCTGTGATAAAGGGGAAGGAAATAGTGATTAGAGTTGAATCAATGTAGTGTCATTTTTATCCTCAAGGAAAAAGTGATTAATTTATAGCATTAACAATTGTTGCTGAAAGAATCGTGAAATTATTGAGCTAATGCAGAAGCATTATGCAGATGCAGTACAGTGGTGATAAAATGAGTATGAAGAATTTACTGAATGATTATCAACTGATGAATGGAGAGGGAGAGAGAATTAACCAACTCTAACAAATTCTGTTGGTATTCTGTTTCCAACAGAATAACAGAATTTCTATTTATTAGTTAACTTCCTTTTCACTCTTTATTTCTCTAACTCTATTATTCTCCCTCAAACTTAATGGGACGTTAGAAGTTACTTTAAGTTTGAACTTGCATCTATTAAAGGGGTCAATCGAAAGGACTTTGGCAAAAATATTTGCTACTTGAACAACCGAATCAATATGAACATTCAAAATTCTTTGGGTTGGCTCTAATAAAATAGCACTCATGTTGTCACAATATAGAGTTGAAATTGATGGCAATTGAACATGTAACTCCTTGAGAAGATTTTGAATTCATATTAGTTGAGAATCTGCCTCAGCCAAGCTTCTATGCTATTTCAACTCACAGATGCTTGCTTGCGGCTAGACCCCCCAATCAGAGTCTGAAAAAGTAGAGAGTTAAATCAATGCTAGAATGAAATATCAGTTTTAACACATTGCCAGTGAAATGTTAGAAGAAGTTGTATATATTGACATACTTCGGCTAAAAAATTTTGATATGGTAGTAAATGAGTTTGATATGGTAGTAAATGAGTGTTATACTTTAACGTGGTGATTTTTGGTGTTTTTTTAAAATTATGGGGGTACACAAATCGGTAGGTCTACCGATTTGTGTTGAAAAAATTTTAAAAATTTGGAGTACACAATTCGGTGGGTCCGATTTGTGTACTCCAAATTTTTTTTATTTTTTCAACACAAATCGGACGGTCCGAGTACACAAATCGGACCGACGGTCCGATTTGTGTACCTAAAAATCGGACGGTTCGATTTCTGTACCTCTTAAAAATTGGACAGTCCGATTTGTACTCCGTACGTTAAATCATCTAACATTTTAGAAAAATACCACACAGTAGATCACAATTTAAAAAAACACCATTATTAATCCAATATTAAAAATAAAAAAATGACATACTTCATCAACAGAAAATGAAATCTCTGGGTGAGTTAAAGTAACATATTGGAGGGAACCAACTATAGATCTATGTAGAGTGGGATTGTCAAAGAAATCATTGCCATGTTGAGATAGTTTAACACTAGTTATAACTTTATTTTTGGACACAATTATAACTTATATGTGAGGGTTCAACCCCATAGCAAAATTGAACAGGTTTTGGACTTTTGGTTATGTTTTGTTTTGGGTGCTTAAGGAGACCCTTCTTCAGTCATCATCAACAATGTGTCTTAGTCCTGGTACCAATTTTTTTTTTCATTTTTTTGGGCATGTACAATTCCCCAACTAGATTGATAGATAATGAACCAAATATTTTCAATTTGATCCAATCACAAATTAAATAGTTATATAATTGTGTCTTACCAAAAAGAGAAAAGTAACATAATTGTGAAAAAATAGTGGCCCTTTTATAGTTTTTTAAAGTACTTTTACTTTTAAAAATGGGCTTAAAACCAAACAATCAAGTGGACTTCAAGTCAATCTTTCATACAAATCTGGGCCTCTATCAGAATTTGAAAACATTTGATAGGGTGGCTTCATACTCGAGGCCTTGAGGAAAAAAATAAATAAGAAAAAGAAGAAAGTTCTAAAATTAAAATCACATAATATGATAAGATTGATATTTGGTAAAACTCAAGGCGATTCCACCAATATAGAAATCGTTATGATAAGTATCTAAATCTGTTAATTACATATACATAATTTGAATCGAAAATATTTGGTAACCAAGCAGTCAAAACTTACTTTATTTGATATTACTATATTAATTATTGTAATAATTAATTAATGTTAAATAACATACATTCTAATTTTTTCTACCTAAAATATTGAAAAATGTAAAAACGGAATACAAAATGTTGGCTCAATTGATTCACATTAGGTGAGGCAACGTTGGTTTACTTGTTTACACATGATGATATTTGAATTTGATAAACCAAACCCTTATTTAATAAGCTAATGAGTAACTTTACATTGACACATAAAATCTTCTTGTTCTTTCCCTGGCAATTTTAATTTGAGTTCCTCTAATCTTTGTACACTTAAAGAATGAAATACAAAGGCATTAAATTCCTCAACTCCTTTCATTAAGTTTTAAAATCGGTTGCTCCAGTTCCCATCCCTAAGCCTCTTTATTGAGCCTATTTAGTATTTAGCCGTATATGATTTTAATTTTCATATTTTATTAGTATAAAAATTTATACACAAATAATTAATCATATATTATCATATTAATAAAAATAATTAATTTTAAGCCACTATTTAAAAATAATTATATTGTGTATATACAAAATATTATTTATCAAATTAGTCACTCATATAAAATATATATTAAAATAAAAATATATTAAATTCAATAACACATATTTTTATACATAAATACATAATTACTATATTTTTGAATACATATAGTATTTTTAATTTAAAAATTTATCTAAATACATGAATCAATTGAATAACTGTGTAAAATTCTTTGTTTATTATGAGTGCATCAAAATTAAACTTATATTATTATTATTATTATTATTATTATTATTATTATTATTATTATTATAATAGAAAGCGTGGGGTATTGTACTTGAAGAAATATGGGGTAGTGTACTTCAAACTCATATGGAGTTTTGGGTCCATTTGGATAAAAAGAGATAAATAAAAATTTGGAAAAATCATGAGCTTTTGAAGTCTTTTTGGAATTTAATGTTATAAGATTCTCTCTTTCTGGCAGAATCATATCATGTTTCTTCAATGGGATTATCTATTTTTTAAGTAAAATTTCAAAGGCAAGTCATCAAACAATAAAAAAAGAGAGGCAAAACTCAATAATTTGTGACATGGTTGAAGAATTTGGAGTTAGCACGTGCCTCTCTAATCCATTGTCCGCATCCTAATTGTAATTGATAATCACTAAAATTGAATTTGTTGGGTCATTACTTCTACCAAATTCTATTTTCCTTAGGATGTGGCTCCAAATCACTCTCTCTTTTATCAATAAATTTAAGGCATACTCCATTAAGGAAACATTTATAGGACATGTTTACAATGGTTGGATTGTTTATTGTTTATTGCTTATCACTAGATCAAAATTAAATATATTTCTTCATCAAAATATTTTTCTTGTTATTTAATTTATTTATAAAGTGTGACTGTTCATTTTCATTTTGAATTTTATCTTTTACTGCTTAAATCTTTAAAAATTATATTCTTGATTCAATCAAATTCCGAAATAAAATACCAACTTCCAATTTCTTGAATATACTTACACATGAAAATATTATTTTAAAAAGCAAAGCATTAAACTACTCGTTTATAACTAAAAGTTTTATAAGATTTATTTTTTTAGATATTGAATAAAAATTGGTGTAATTCTTTAATATTGTAAATTAGGATATTTTGCAAAATTCTAGGATCATATTTTTTTTTTAATTTATAAACGTATTGTATTATTTAAATATTAAATTACGACAATATACATACTGCATATTGTAAATACACCATCTGCATATTGTGAGTGCAATACGTGTTCTGCATATTGTACTTGCATAGAATAACTCTCTCAAACACGATAAAACCTCATTTTTTTATAATATTAACGTAAAATTTTATTCATTCTTCAATATTAAAACAAAAAATTCATTTTATAACTGTTACTAAAAATAAATCAGTTATTATTTATAAAAAAATATATTAAAATATAAAAAAATAGATTAAGAATAAATTAAATAATATATATTAGTTAATTTTTAATATGCACATAATATATTTTTTTAATAATTGGTTATCATAATTTAATATGACTTTAGCCCATTTGAACCATGGCAAGACAAAAGGGTTGAGAACCATGTGAAATAATAACTATAATTTTTGAACAAAATTTTGAGACAAGAGTGACCGACCAAAGCCAAACATGTGCTTAAAGTTAGTAGACTTAATTCTCTGGTTCATATTTCACTTCACATTCCAAAACTGTAACTTTGTGCAATCAATAAATACTTAGAAATGGAAAGGTTATTAGAGGAAGATAGATAGTATAATAGTGCTAATGTACTATAACTTCAAATCCCGAAAATGCCCCCCAAACTGTTGGGAAGCTGAAAAAAATTAACTAAAGCAAACACAAAATTGATGAGGCTTGAAATATTCAAGGCTATTCAATAGTAATAATAATCAATAATAATATCTAGCATTTATGGTTAGACGTGTATTTCTCGATGGAATTAATTATATAGGCTATAGTTCCAAAACTTCCTCGATCGCCTTCATCTCATAAAGCCAATTTGATTAAAACCTTTATCTGCTTAGTGTCGAGGGTATTATTATTATTATTATCGGTTACGATGAGGTGATAAAAAAAAACAAATATTTATTAATTCTATTAATAATTAATAAATATTAAATAAGAGAAATTTTAATTATTTTTGTTATATTTTTTGTCACTCAACATTTTCGTATTATTATTAGCAGGTGCAATTCCTTATGCCTTGTTTGGCCAGCGACGATTCATGTGATTGCTTCTTAACCACTCCTTAGAGCAACCCCTCCCAATTTATATATACACATACATGATACACCCTCCATAATTTTTCATTTCCCATTTTGTCCCCCTACTCTTCCTTCATGAATGCAATGGGGTCATTTATTCTTACTCAATAATAATATCTTAAATCCCCCCCCCCCTCCTTTCACCACCCTTTATTGCCCCAATCAAACTATATTAAATCATAATAATAATAATCCAAGACTTAGTTGAGTGGATTTTTATAGCATAACGAAGGAAATATAAGAGTATAAAATATGATTTTTAATCTTTTATTATTTTTTTCATATTTATTTTTAGTCATATTTATAAACTTAATAATAAAAAATTACACTTTATTATCTTAACTGTAAAAAAAAAAAGATCTATTTTCCATAATAAAAATTCTTACAAATATTTATAAGTCTTTAAGAAATACAAAACTAAAAAAAATGATATTTCATGTTTTTCATAATTCAATTAAAGAGTCAATTTTTTCAGCTAATTAACTAATTAACATTTTTTAATTTTAAAATTTAAATTCTAAAATCTTGAATTCTCCAAAAATATAAATTAAAAAATTAATTTACAACAAAAATCACTAATATTTACTAATTAAATGTCTGTTTGTTATTTATAAAAAGAACTGAAACACATAATGTTTTTTGTATTTGAGATAGATAATTACATCTTTATTTCTATTTACACAATGAAATAAGTTTCTGTATTTATTACCTAAATATTTCGTATTCAAGAACTTAATCAAAGAATATATGGAGCAGCTACATAATAATAACAAGAATAATAATAATAATAATAAATAATATAAATATAAAAAGTAAGAAAGAAGGAGTTGCATGTTGTCCTTCTCCTAAATGGCTATTATATAATTAAAATGTGGAAATAGACCTAAACTCTATATACAAATAAAACCTTCAAATTAAGAAGAAGAAGAAGAAGAAGCTCATCAACAATGGCAGCTAATAGTTTTCAGCAACAGAAGCAGAACCATGGCAACAAGGTTGTTCCAAAACAACAATGTTCATCTAGAAGAACACCTTCATTCTCCTCATCATCTTCATCCTCCGTTGAATCTTCATCATTCTACTACTTCCATGACGACCACAACAAGATTCTCCTCAGCCCTGCTTCTCCTCTTAGATTCTCCGGCGGCGTTCCGTTCTCCTGGGAGCATCTTCCCGGCATCCCGAAGAAGCAGAGTTCAAAGAGAATCCCCTCATCACCTTCGTCAATGAAGCTGCTTCCATTGATGCCACCGCCAACCAAGCACGGTAGCCATGATCAAGAAGCTTCTAGAATTCGAAAGAAGAACTCCAGCTTCCAGAAAGATCCATTCTTAGCAGCACTTGTAGAGTGTTCGAAAGAAGATCAAGATGAAGAAACAAGAACAAGAAACAGGAATCTGTGGAGTGGACCAAAGGTTTCAAGGAGTATCAGTGATCGTTTCGGATTCACAGACATTTATGGTTCTTGTAAGAGAACTTGTGCTGTTTCTGAATCCATTGTTTACCTTCCAAGCTCTTCATCTTCTTCGTCTTCTTCTTCAAGCCGCCGCAGAACTCTCTGATTCTGCATTCCCTTCTTAATAATTGTAAGAAAAAATTGAACTTTGTTTCATCTTTGTTACTACTAATTAATTAGTTTCTTATTACAATGTGGTATGTCTTTGGAAAACTAAGTTATTGTAATAATTTGTTAATACAAAATCATAAGTATAGGAACCAGTGTTTGCTTGGCATCTTCTCTTCACAGATCTACACAGATTTCATTATGCTCAATTTTTTAATTATTTCCAGTAATTTTGTCAAATATTTTAAGTATTTTTAATTTAGGGAGATTAAGGTTTATACATAGAGTGATGGTTGTATTTGATGTGATGATATAGTGAGTGAAATTTACATGATCCCATGTGGGAGAGAGGAAGAAGAAAAAGAAATGCAGAGGACCACAGAAGTCATATAATTGATTTTGACTTTTCTAGTTTCAATGAATAATAATATTAAGAACATGTTATGATCTGTATTTGCAAGTGAATGTGATTCCCCTAAGATTATGAATTATATATAGAGTAAAAGTATAGTGATGTGCATATTTGTGTCCATGCTGATGCTGATGCCCATGACAAGTTGTTGAGCTACCCTGCTCTCTCTTTCAACCCCACAAGCTTAAAAAATCATTACAAATATTAATAATTTAGTACGTCATTGTATTGCATACATCCCCTTCACAAAATAAAATCATATTAATAATAAACAAATAAATAAGACAGAGTATATACCAAACAAATTAAAACTTCCACTCTTCAACAATGAGACTTTCAATAATGATTCTATTTCTTTCAATTAGTCTTCAACAATGGCTTTAAAACTTGGCATAAAATCAAAACACAATAGACTCATCAGACAATATAAACCTATTTTTATGCTTCCAGAAAACATTAGTTCTGATATCACTGTCCTGAGTGAAACTTCAAGTTTCTGGTCCTACAGCGTGGGCTATAATAAACATTTATTTTTTATTTTATTTTAAGGTACTTAAAAGTTGGAGTAACTTTACAACATTTGACCTTAGAAATTATATATTGTGAGATATGGATATGATGAGCTTTTACTTTTACACCTTTATGTTATACTGAAAATCTGAATTAGAGAATAAAGGATTCGCTTATATAAGTTTGTCTCAAACATATTATGATCCACATGCTGTGCCTGCTGCTGCATTTAGTGACATTTCCATTTAGTACATGATATGATACACCTCACTCAGTGAATTTGTAACTGATTTTCTATTTGGATGATTATATTTGGTACCTCTAAAGTACTTTTAATACCTAAATTGCACATGTGGCTCCCATGTGTATATATAAATATAAACATATCATTGTGTATAAATAAAAATTCAGATATTAAGTTTTTGAAAAAAAAAATTATGATTTTTTTCTGTTGCTAATAAGTATTTTAAACTCTCATTATTTTTCTTTGTTCTTTTCCAATAAAAAAGAAATATTAGCATACAATAAGATGATTAATTTTATATCAATGTAGTAATTTTTAAATAAATAATTTTATTTTTATTATTTTTTTTGTGTGGTGTTGTTGTTCCCCATCATTTAGGTCTTTAATACTATATATAAAATTAATACAGCATTCTAATACTTAACATATAAAACATTGGAAATCAATAGGAGTTGACTAATCTGGAAATTTAAAAAAATTAAAATAATTATGTCTTTATTAAAATAATAATAATAATAATTTGTACATTAGATTGTATAAATTCTATTACTATGTTATTAAAATTAAAATTGAGTGAACATAATTTTAATCTCAAAAATTAGTTCATGAATATTTATAAATTATCTAAAAATTTTATTCATGTGAGATTTATGCTAATGAGTTATAATTCAAATGACAAATTTATTCGTTTATATTTATTTAAAGATCGCGAATTTAAGTCAGACTCTTATCTTAGAAAAAAAAATTAATGAGAAGGGAATTAACTAACCAAAAACAACATGATATTTTAGGGGGACTACAAATATCATTAAGCTCTAAAGGTATATTTTAGTTGGGTTAATAAGTCACTATTAATTAATTATTGGTCATTGAAAAAATTTAGTGAGCCAATTATAGTTTTTTTTTTTTTTTGGTGACTAGTGAGTTAATTATAGTATAAATCAACTAAGTCAAATTTTTTTTAATTTTACAATTTGAAAAATTAAAATAATAAAAATTATCTTTTGTTTTATTTTATAACAAATATATATATTTTTCAATTAGTTGATTGAGTTGGCTTTATCTCTAGTTAGTTTCTTACCGCAACCGTTAATTCAATTATTCGCACCAAAAAAAACAGTTCGATTATATTATTATTATAGAAGAAACTGATTACTATGATGTAAAATTACGTTATGCTCATAAACCAAATATCATTGAGCTTGCACCCAACTATATATATATATCATCCATGATTATCTTAGGCAATCTTATAAATCAAGTTTTGAAAATGAATATTGTTTAATGTATTTATTATTTTCCATGCACATGCTAGCTAGGCAACCCAAATTATACTAAAAAGAGTTTTTCACCAGTTGAATTTGCAAATCAGAACTTTATATCAAAAGTAAAATGAGGTTTAATTATCAATTTTTATTTTTGGTCTCCCAAATATATCTCGGTTCAATTTATACTTGATCCTCTAATTGTCAAATGCATATCTTCAATTTACGGTTTGGATTTAGAACGATAATACTAATTTCAATAAGTAATTCACTATTTTTTTGTCTTTAAAATTTTTTAAAAGTATAAAAAATAACCCTGAAAACATACTTCATCCTTTCAATAATGATATTTAATACCCACAATTAAATTAGCTTCAAATAAGATTGAGCTATATATGCAAGATTAGAACATTATGATTTTATTAGTATTTGTAAACTTTTGTGCGATTTTAGTCCAAATTTTTCTAGATATAAGTGAAGTGGTACTTATATATGTTCTCATATATCCCACGTAAAATCAAGGTTTAATTATTCTGTCGACATCGATTTTTATAATATTTTTATTAAATTTTTAATTAAATTTTTTTTCTATTCGATTTAATATTTATACCATATCATATCTTGTAATTAAGTAATGTTGAAATTAATAGAATATTTTATTAATAAATAAAACGAATGTATCTAACACTTGACTAAATAGTTTGTATAATTTAACAGAATATTTTGTTAATTCTAACGTTTTTGTCATGATAAAAACTTAGTTACAAAATCTGATATGGTATAAAAGGACCCAATTAAAAAAAAGCATAAGAATCTAATTAAAAATTTAAAAAAATTATAGAAACTAACAAAATAATTAAATCTAAAATCAACTGTATGCTTCTAAATAAAAAATAAGTAGCCATTTTTAAACTCTAAACTAAATAAAAAATAGTATGTATCATATATAAGTTCAATTAGAAAGTTAACTATTTTTTAATTAATATTAATTATTTTTTAAATTATTTTTTATTATAAATTTTAAACTCTAAATTCTAAACTATAAACCTTAAATTCTAAATTTAAATTCTAAATTTTCAAAAAGAAAAGAGAATTAAAAAATTACAATAAAGGAATTAATATTAATTAATTAAAAATTAATTTTTTTATACTTCATTTTTATGTATAAATGTATATATAAATATAGATTTATAACAATACCTTAATAATACATTCTTTTGATGAGTTAATTAGAGTATTAGGCACGAATTGAAAGTCTATGTTCAATCCTCAAATGTTATAATTAATATGATAAATGATACGTACGTCTTCTCTCAGAAATTATTAAAATTATTAGATTTTAGCTTACAAGTAAAAGTTCTGACAAATACAACGCATTTTTGTTTGTTCTAACTCTATTAATACTATCTTAATATCATAAATTGATAGGGATTGCAGCATCCCCAATAAACCTCATATGGTTATTATAAAGGGGTATACTTTTATGATAAACCCATAGCGTTAAGTTAATGTTATTAATTGGAGTTCAATTCTAAATTTCTAACAACTTACTGCTATATATCTAAAAATATTTACTAATTAAAAAAAATTGAAGATGAAAAATCATCTATACTAAATAACATGTCCCTTCAAACTGACAACGTTTAATTTGTGAAAATTAAACATGTTAAGTTTGGACATACAAGAATCAAATGAAATAGGAGAGAAGGATTTTGTGAACAAGTCAACCACTTGCTCACTTGAACTGATTGGAAGTAGATAAAGAGACCACTTAACAACTTGTTTCGAACGACGTGACAGTCGATCTTGATGTAATTGGTGCGCTCATAGAAGACGGGATTGACTGCGATGTATCTTGTTGACTGGCTATCGCAATAGAGAGAGATCGGGTGTTTGATGCTCAACATGAAGGTCGTGCAGCAAGTAGGTCAACCATTGAGCCTCACATGTCGCGATGGCAAGAGCTATATATTCGGCTTCAGTCGAAGAACGTGACACTGTCGATTGCTTCTGGGACGAGCTCAAGAAGAAGTAGAAACCGGTGATGGAGCGTCGAATATCCAGATATTGAGCTCAATTAGAGTCGAAAAATCCAAAAACTCAGAGCTCAGAGCTGGCAGCAAAGAACAATCCTTAGGTTGGAGCTGATTTGATGTATTTGAGCACCCTATATGTGGCTTGTAAATGAATATTAGTTGGTTTACTCAAGAATTCACTCAGCTTGCTCACGACAAAACTGATATCTGATCCAGTGTTGGTGAGATACACTAATCTCTCAACCAATTATCTGTACATTGAAACATTAGTCAAGAAAAATCCAGAATCTTTGGAGAGATTCAACATATACTCCATAGGGGTGCTTGTTGGCTTTACCCCTAAGAGGCCACATTCTTCAAGGAGATCTAACGCGTACTTGCGTTGATACAGAGATATCTCTTGCTCTGTCTGTGCCACTTCAAATCCAAGGAAATACTTCAAGATTTCCAAATCTTTGATCTTGAATTTGTCATAGAGGACAACTTTGATTGACTGAATCTCCAAGGGATCATTTCCAGCTAGGACCAAGTCATCCACATAGGCCAAAATCACAGTGAAAGAAGAATCTGAATTGAATTTTGTGAAAAAAGAATAATCATGCTTTGATTGCTTGTAACTGTGGTTGAGAAGGACAGAATAAAGTTTGAGATTCCATTGTCTACTAGCTTGTTTAAGTTCATAAAGGGACTTGTCAAGCTTGCATACCAAATGAGGAGAAGAAATTGGGACTCCTAGTGGTGGATGCATGTAAGTTATTTCTTTTAGATCACTATGAAAAAATGTTGTGTTGACATCAAGTTGGTGGCAACGCCATCCCTTGATGGTTGTCAAAGCAAGTACGAGTCTCACAGTGGTAATTTTGACCACAGGTAGTAGTCCAGCCCATATCTCTGAGTATAGCCCTTGGCAACTAATCTAGTCTTGTGTCTTTCAATCGAACTATCAGGATGAAATTTTGTTTTGAAAATCCAGTGACAATCTTTGGCTTTCTTGCCAGTTGGTAAAGGAGTGAGGTCCAGGTTTTAGTCTGCTCAAGTGCTAAAAGTTTTACATTGACCGCTGCTTTTCAGTAATCATGTGTCGTGGCTTATGCAAATGTGGTGGGCTCGGTGTTGGTGGAAAGAGCAAGAGAATATTTTAAATGGTTAATGGATAAAAATGCATAAGACACTAAGTTGGATATAAGATATTTACAATTAGAATGTGATTATTGTGGCAGAATGGTGATGTTATATGCACAATGAAAATCCTTCAAGTAGATTGGTGCTCTCCTAATTCTATTAGACTTTCTAATGGGCTCAGAATGATTATGAGGAATTATGTCTCGTGTGGATTCTCATAAGATGCAGGAACATGTTGTGGAGATGCTGACATTGACTTAGAATGTCTATTCCTAGTGACGATGTTAGGCGAACTAGGTTGCTGAGGGCTCTGATGTTTTGAATTATAATGCACGGGTTCTAAATGAACGCTGGGATGCTGTAATGAAAGAACGTGATATGCAAGCGGATCTACTAATGGAGTGAAATGATACAAATGATCTGGTGTACATGTAATATTATGCTTATCAGCTTTTGACACAAAAGGAAAGTCAAACTCATAGAAAACTACATTTCTTGAAAGTAAAAATTGTCTGAATTTTAAGTCATAGAAAAGATAGCCTTTAACCCCTTCTTTGAACCCCATAAAATAGCATTTTGGCATGAGCATCCAATTTCTTTCTATTTTGTGTGAGAGTATATATAAATGTAAGACACCCGAAAACTTTGAGAGAATATAAATTAAGTAGTGTACCATATAGTTTTTGAAAACGTGAAGCATTCTTCAAAGAGAGACTTGAACTTGTGCCACAGCCAAATTCCAGAATCCCTTTGGAATATTTGATTGAAAAATAAGAGTTCTTGTAACAGTAAGTATGTGTTGCTGTTTGTGCTCGGCAATACCATTTTATTGAGGGGTCTCCACACATGATTTTTTATGCAAAATACCTCGTGAGGTGTAAAAATTTTGTAAATGGAACTCAAGACCGTTATCTGACCTTATGCATTTTACTTTCTTTGAAAATTGAGTTTCATCCATCACAATGAAGTTAGGCAATAAAAAAGACACTTCAGATTTATTTTTCATGAACTTTATCCAAGTAAAAACGTCCACAATTGTAAAAAAATATCTATATCCATATGAAGATACAATGGAAAGAGGTCTCTAAATATCAACATAAATAAAGTCAATATAGCCTCAGCTACTGAAGTACTTAATGGAAAAGAAAATTTCTTTTGTTTTGCTAAGTGGCAAGGGTCATAGAGCACTCTATCATTATTACAAACAATGAAAGAGAAATTTTTTTGTATTGTGTGTAAGATGGAATTATTTAAATGTCCCAGTCTGTTGTGCCAAAGCTGAGCAGTTTGTGCAAATGCAGTGTTTGAAGCAGTTATGCTGTTGTGTGGATGATTGTGTAAGATTAGAGTTGTGTGAAATGTAACTAGCAGTAGGTGTAGGTGAAGCATTAGTGATTTATTTTAAGACATACAAACAATCATCTTCAATATGTGGTGATCCCTCTGGCACTATGAATATGAGAATACAAACAAACAATTCAGTGTCTTAGTCACCTTAGAGACAGAAAGTAAGTTGAATTTGAAAGATGGAATATACAACACATTTTCAAGGTAAAAATCTTTAGAGAAGTGTACTGTACCAACTATGTTTGTAGAAGCTATTGAGCCGTCAGGCATGTGCACTACTATTAGAGAGATGTAATTAAAAGTTTTGAAAACGGTTAGAGAAAAACAAATGTGATTTGCGGCGCTTGTGTCCACTACCCAGGCATCAGATCTTAGAAATCTTTGATTTATTGACAAAGAAACAGCTAAGAGAGTACCTTCATATATTTTCAGATCTTTCAGTTTGAATGAGGCGACGAGTTGGTTGATGGAGGATTGAGGGGCTTGTTAGAGAAGAGACAACAAAGCATTCCATTGGTCATTGGTCAAGCTGCAACTTGGACCTCATTCTCTTTAACACTCGTGGCACCGGGCTGATCACTATATTCAGCAGTTTCATCAATGATAAGGTTGTCTGTGTGGTTTGTTCTTTGCAAGTGTGGTGGCAGACCATGCTTTTTATAGCATGTGGCCTGTTCGACCATAATGTGAGCAGTGTTTAGTACTATAGTCTCTCTCTAGGGACCTGCCTCATCTAGATATGCCCCCTCGACCCTTGCTTCTGTCTTTGGAAGGGCTAGCATTGCTTGCAGCGTACAAAATCTTAGACTCGTGAGAATCAATAGAGGGATTGAGTTGGCGTTCTTGCTGAATGAGCATGGCAAAGACAGTGTTAATGTCCAAAAGAGGTTTGAGTAGCATTATTTGGGATTTGGTAGTGGCAAACTGATCATTAAGGCCGCGAAGGAATCAAGCAATATAATCCTCATCTCTATAAGCTTGCATAGTAGCTAAACCACAGTGACACAGGCTAGAACATGTGACACAGATAGGGATAGGTCGAAAATTATCAATGTCTTCCCAAATGGCTCTCATTTTGTGAAATAGAAAGTGATGCTTAAAGCACCCTGTCGTGCAGCGTACAATTCCTCATATAATTTAGATACATGATGCAGATCCCCTTGATAATACCTCTTGCGCAAGTCATTCCATAAATTGGATGCAACGTTCTACCAAATTACACTCTGAAGAATATATTGAGAAAGTGAAAGATGAAGCCAAGACAGAACATAAGTATTGCAACAATCCCAAACGACGTATGAGGGTCAACGATATCAGGTTTAGGTAATGAGCCATCAACAAATGCAATTTTATTTTTGGATTTCAGAACTAGCGAAATCGATCGCGACCAATTCGTATAGTTCTGTGAATTAAGCCGCAAGAGAATTAAAGGATTACCAAGATATTTTGCAGAAAGAACAGTTGTGTTCTTTCTATCAAATAACAGACCAACTACCAATATAATTAATGAATAATTACAACACCACTCAAACTAATTTCTATATTAACAAATTGGACCACAATTAAAATTAAAATTCTAACAAGGTAACATCATGCAACTTGTTCTTCCTAAGAAAAATACAATTTCAAAAAAAATAATGGCATTCATGTATGTTACTAAGCACGACCCAATGCAACATCCTCAAAGTAATTTAATTTAGGTATTCTTATAATTTGTGTATTGCATTTATAACATTAATTTATTCCATGAACATGATGGATCACACACATGAATATCATATTTCCCCAGCCATTTGGAAGATTATAATTGGTACTTTTAAAGTACATTTAATGCCTAAACTTCACGTATGAGTCAGATGTTTATATCCAAGGTAAAATGTGAATTATGTCAATATATATATACATGTTTTGTTGGTTGAAAATTAAAAAAAAAAAAGAAAAACAAATATAATCTTTTATAACCTTCTTAATTGGTGCATGGAATATATTGAAGTAATCAAACGTTTTCACATCCATCTCCTTATTAATTAGTAACATCATAATAGTTCTCTTTTTCTATTTTTGTAAAAAAAATAAAAAAATAAAAAAAATGAAAGATACCATAAAACGACAAGTATGGAAGCATCTAACTATCCTCATAATTGATTTAGACAATCTTGGAACCCAAGTTCTGGAAATGGGTCCATGATTTCCCCTCACATGGTTTCAACACATTCAATTCGTTTCTAAATGACCAATCTACCCCCCACTATTAATTAAATCCAAGGGGATAGACTAGGCAAAATCTTCATTCATCACATATAATAATGTTCTAAGTCTTTATAACTCGTGTAAATTAAAGGTCAAAAAGCACAAAATAAAAAGAAAAAAGAAAAAAATAAGAAGAAAATCCTCTTTATATATATCTTTGTCCACTTTAGATGTATTGCATATGATGAAAGCAACGAGTGCACATATATTTGTGTCACATTTTACGGTGGTGGGATGTCCTAATAAAAGCATATATAGACTTTATAATAATGAGTAGAGGCCCATCTACTACTTAGTGACATTGCATTTTCTATTTATTAGTGCCCTCTCTTTGGGTTATCATCATACCCTATATATGCTCCATGGGAATCATAACAAGACCATATAAATTGAATCCATAAAAAAAATTATCAAACAATTCAAATATATAAGAATACAATTTGAAGTTGTTTTTTGTTCCCATCGAAAAAGTAGGTATGTTGATTTTTGTCTCTACATGCAATTTCATGGGAGATATATATAAACTTAGTTTTCATGTTATTACCGTGTAAAAAAAATTATAGAAGCATCCAATTATATATTATTACATTAATTAGTGCATTAAAATTAAATTAATATATATAATTGGTATATAAAAACATTTTTTAGACCTACATTTATTTATAAATTATCAATTAGATAACCCATTAACAAAAAGTCCTTGAATCAATCATTCATTAACTTAAGAGTCTTATAATTATATTTACACGCGCGCGCGATAATAATTGAGTTTAAACTTAAAATCGTACGAACACTACTTAATTTCCTCATCCTTAGACAGCTCCGAGTGACTTTTCAAAAATTAAATTAAAGTAATTTATTCTTCAAAATTATCACATATATGCTAATGTTATTTGCATAAAACAGATTCCGTAGTAGGACCAAAAAACTACTCACGCTTAACGAGTTATTACTTATTACTTATTAAGAGAAGAAGCTAAGTCAGCGGCAAAATGATTTAGATGAACTAATAATCTTATAAAGAAAACTAAAAATATTATTTGTAGATTAAAATTAGCTACTAAAATTAATTAGGTAAAAACTCAGGTGCAGTCAACTTTACGTAAAATTGATAAGTGAGAATCGTTAAATAATTTAATTGATTTTACTAAATTTTTATCTAACAGCTCTCAACTATTAATTTCACGTAAAGTCGATTACACTTGAGTTTTGACCAATCAATTATTATATTTTCTGTATAAATATATATAATTTAATTTATTTTTAATATATATTTATACTTTACTCTAATAAAGTTAAAATCAAACCGATAATTCCTTTTATAACACCACCTAACGGAGTTATGAAAAGGCGGCTGACTGTCACTAGTATAATGCATGTGTTTGTGTTGTTAGGAATAATTTTGCTAAATATTATTATGGTGCAAATAATTATCCAAATTAATTGATCAGATTTTTAATATTAAATATCTTAATTTTTAAATTTTAAAATATATAAAAAGTCTTTAATATTTATTTTTATTAAATAATACAGTTTTTTTAATTTAATCTGTTTAATTGAAATAATCATTTTAAAATTTTTTACGTTTTTCAAAAATTGTTTAAATAATAATGATAAAAGCTTCGCGTTGTTTTATATACAAGTACACGCAATAATTACTATATTCTGTCTATATGCATTGTTATTAATCGAAAATGTCGATGTCTTCGCACTACTAAATATTATAGAAAATTAAACTGTTCATCATAATATTAAATAATATTAAATAGGGTGGCAAAACAGGCCAAATCTATCAGGTTGATTTGTCAAATTCGTTAAAAAAAAAAGTTGGTTGAATTATAATTTAAAACTCTGTTCAATTTATGGGTTTTGACGGAGCTAGACGGTTGGCCCGCCGGATCAAAGACTTTTATTTTATTTTATTTTTTTATTAAATAAAAAAGTAATTATTGTTACAAAATTAATAATTATATAATTTTTAAATATATTTTTTTGTTTTTATTCTTCTTTTAGTTATTAACTTTATTTATTTTATTTTACAATTTCGTATATATACTGAAATTATGTGACTTATTTTTAAAAATAGAGATAATTCTATTAATAAATATTATTTTAAACAATTTTATTTAAGTTAAACATTAATAAAAGAATATTTAAAAAATTATATTATAATTTGACTATTTTTATTATTTTTTTATTAATTTTAATAAATTTTATTTTAAAAAAAAGTCATACAAATTAATCTGTCAATCTGCCAATCCACCATAAAATGAAACGAACTAACATTTTAAACCTATTTTAATTGATGGGATGGATTGAGCAATTTGTCACCCCTAATATTAATCAAGATAAATATAAAGACTTAAGTAGGTCAAAGTAAAAAAACAAAATATGTCATATAAAAATATGAATATTTTTTTAGTGATATTTATGTTTTCGAATCAAATATATTTCATAAGAGTATAGATATTTTTTCTGTAAACACATTTAACTGTGAAATTTAAAAGTGTCAAAATGAATAATATCTTCAAACAGTTGAGTTGGATAGGCAGTCAAATATATTAGTTCTTTACTTATATAAATAAAATATATTTATGTCCTTATAAAGTTTTTTTCCTTTTTTAGAAAAAAATATATCTAGTTTGCCTAATAAAATTCATACAGAATTATATAAATGGCATGGGCTTCGTGCACGCAATATAATATATATATAAAGGAACAAATCATAAGAAGCATGCATTCAATAAAGATTGATAATTAAATGAACAATATTTGTATTATTTGTGGTTTAAATAAACGAAACCTCCCTAATCCATACTGGTCGGGAACGTGGAAAAGGGAGGGAGACAGAATATCACAAATTTATTTTGCCAAATCATTTATTATTATTATTATTATTATTTTCCTAATTAAACAAATATATAGTAGGAAACCGGTATCATCACTCAGCTTCAATGCTGCATCATAGTGTTTTCCTTTTCCATTCCATACCATTTTTTCATCAACACTATAATTGTTCCAAGTTCCAAACTGTTACCTGTTTTGATTATTATAGGTCTGTTAGTCTTTTTGATTTTATTAAATTTATAATTAGATTTTTATGTATTTTTAATTAAATTTTTATAATATTTTTAATTTTATAATTATTTTTTTATAAAAAATATTAAAATTAATAAAATATTTTTTTAAAAAATATATGATTAAATATTTAATTAAATTTTTTATTATAAATTGTAATTTACAAAAAATATTCTATTAATTCTAATATTTTTTATATAAATTTAATTATAAATTTAATAAAATTATAAAAACTAACATAATAATAAAACTATTATTATATTATATTAGTACTAATATTATGAAGAACAAGGTGACCCACAATAATCATCATTAACCTACCCCAGTTCGTGCACCTTAGTTAGAAGATTACAATTCTAATGTCTTATACATGTGCATAAATTGTCTTACATACACTAGAATTAATACCTTATAATGATTAAATTTAAATTACAACACCCGGTTTAAATTTATTCATCAATTAGAATTTCTCTCTCTTTTTTTTTAGTTTTAGAAACTACTATTAATATTATTATCATAAAATAAAAATGATCATATTTTACTTAAAATAATTATTTTAATTTGAAACTTCTTTATTATTTGCTCTACAGAAAGAGGATATAATTTCATATTCCAATAACAAGCACATGATGATTTTCTTTTTCCACTATCATCATAATATACATTGAAGCTGCTGGAACTATAGCTTCCCACACCGACAGTTTTTTTTTTTTTTTGAATAAATATTAATTAGGCGAATAGTGTTTTTCCTTTTGCATTGCTTGGTGTGAAAGTCACCACCATAAGTAACAAGGATGAGGACCTTTCTTCTTTTCTTTTTTTTTCAAACTTTTTCAGATGCTGCCCCAGAAAATGTGAATCTCTTTGCAATTCAATAGCATGCGTGCTCTGATAAGACCATCCAATAAATCATACATTAAATTAAAATTCTGAGCATATATATATATATATATATATATATAGAGAGAGAGAGAGAGGCTTACATTAATTAGCTCTAAGTATAATTAATCTCTAATTCTCTACATTGAAAAATTTCAGCCTATTTTATATATAGTTCTAAAAATTAGACCGAACTAATTAATTTAATAAAAAAATTGGTCATTTATTAATCGATTTAATTCAAATTAAAAATTCGATTATATCAATTGGAAATTACTTTAATAAAGACATTAAAAATGTCTTTTTTTAAAGACATTCACACGTGTCATGTTATTATTGAACATTTTTATTAAATTGGTTAATAATTTATTTTTTAATAAACTAGAATAAAATTGGTTTATTATAGAAAAATAATAAACCCAATTATCTGCATTATAATTATTAGATCCGATTTGATTTATTTGAATTATATAATCTAAACCAAATATCTTTAAATTTTTTTGATAAAAAAATAAATATATCCCTAACTTTTTGTTTTGCGGACATTAAATCTCTAAAAATTTAAAAATACAATAAAATCCTTAAAAAAAGTAGGTTTATTGTTATTATTATA
This sequence comes from Arachis hypogaea, assembly GCF_003086295.3. Taxonomy (NCBI): domain Eukaryota; kingdom Viridiplantae; phylum Streptophyta; class Magnoliopsida; order Fabales; family Fabaceae; genus Arachis; species Arachis hypogaea. The sequence continues at coordinate 117,893,509 of NC_092044.1, read as the reverse complement.
AAAAAAATCGATTTTATTCTAGTTTGTTAAAAAATTAAAAAATAACCGATTCATTAATACGTCAAATAATAATGTCTTTATAAAAAGACATTCTACGCGTCTTTATCGGAGCATCCCCATATCGATTAAACTGATTTGATTTTCTTAAAAAAATTATTATATATTTGTATATCCCGTTGAACTTAAATTGAAATGTTAAATTTTTAAACTTCTGGTTTTACTAATTTAATTTAATAACTAGACTAATTTTTAGAACCAGCATTTGAAATCGATGGGAGAATGTTTGAAAAGTAATAGTTTCTTAAATTTCAATACATACAGCTAAAATGGAATTATATATATATAAACAATTTATGAAAACATGTTTTTAAGAAAAATATTTGTCTTAAAAAAAATTCAATGTCTAAACATTTTCTTTTAACAAATGATATAATTATTTGTATAACGATATATATATATATATATATTTATCACTTAGAAAGTAACTTAATTAAGATATAACTTAGTCAAATATAAACCTCTCACAGCTGTACTATTTTATTACTATATCATTCCTCTTAATTATTAATTAGCTCGATGAATAATTTATATAGTTACCTTGCATTATATTTTTTCTCTTTTTCTAATTAATCAAAGAAAAGGTTCATTCATTATTAAATGTTGTAGATTTGATTATGAAGCTTAATTGTACTCGTGGATTAGACGAAAAATTATGGAAATGGATGTAAAGTGACATAAATAGTTACAGAAAATTTTAAAAGAAAAGGTGAAGATATGAATCGCACCAAAACAAAAGTGACATAAATGGAAGAAGTCTTATTGAGCAACCAGTGCGAAGTTTCAAGCCATGTGGCTGGCAAAGAATTTATATGGCAATAAGAATAATAATAATTTTGAACTCTCATTCATGTAATCCATTATATATGTGTTATTTGATTTTATTTGCTATCTTAATTATATTATTAGTGGTCCTTCTCCTCCTTTCACTACTCATGATACTTCAACATCCTATTCTGACCTAATAATGCTCATGTTATATAATTAAATCTTTGTATTCTTTAATTTTTGACACTAACAATATCAAGGAACAAAATGCTTATATATAATTGAGACCATTAAAATAAGATCCTATACCGAATTGAAGGCTAAATTTAGAAATTCTTTCTTTAACTTCTTTCTTTAAGAGGGAAATTCTTTCAAAATATTAACACATCAATGTCGAACGCGACTATAAAATTAAGGTTTAATTATTTTACTAGTCTATATAGTTTTGTAAAATTTTTAATTAGATTTTTATATTTTTTTTAATTCAGTTTTTACATTAATTTTTTTTCAATTAGATTCTTTTTGACAGTAATTAGTTTAATTGTATAGGGATTCAATTAATAAAAATTGGTGCAAATTAAAGACCTAAATAAAAAGAAAAAAAATATAAAAATCCAATTAAAAAAAATTAGTACAAAGACTCAACTAAAAAAAAAATATAAAAACCTAATTAAAAAATTTATAAACCTATAAAAATCAACGGAATAATTAAACCTAAGATTAAAGCACCCATTTTGATACAAATATTATATTGAAGTGCTGTGTAATTTTATTCGTTATATTATCTTGAGTGGTTAATAGGATGAGTATAATTTAAGTTTAGTTAGATTAGGTTTCTTAGCTGAAATTTAAATAATAACATCCTGTATTCTAAGTGTTAGTAAAATATGATTCCACTTGGATTGATATTTGACAAAATTGTGTTAAAAAAAATTATCTTTATTTAATTTTATTTGAATTTTATTTTCAAATCACTATAACTATTATTACGACTACCACAGTTATAATCGTTGTCATTACTTAAAAAAAAAGATGATAATACAGATTACAGAAGAATATTTAAAATAAAAGATTATAATTTTGATCGAAAAACTAGAATAAAAATAAAATGTTTTAAAATATTAAAAATAAAATTAAAATTTTATATAAATATTAGAGACTAAAATAATATGTTTATTTATTAGTTCACGTAAAAGTTAATTTAATTTGTGTAATGTGTTGCCCTATTTACAAGTAGGGTACAGTGGAGCAAATCATACATCTATGATCTATCTAAAAACACGTAAGACTTTAAGAGCAAATCATACAATTAATATTCTGAAAAAAAAAAGGAAGAAAGCATGAAAGAATTACAGATCCTATAACAAACAAATGAAATAGAATTGGTCTCAATCAAAAAAATAAATAAATAAAGAAGCAATTGGGAAGCAACCATTATACATAGGCATCATTATTTTAATGAAAAATTGAAGATTATAATAGTGATGACCATTGTCTAACGCACAAGTAAGTGATGAAAGTCTTTGCATCAATCCCCAAGCTGTCTCAAAATTATTATTAATATTAACTATTGAAAATTGCCTGTGCCAAAATTATTAAATAATGCAAACACCTAATTTGTTGTCAGAAATAACAATATTTGTAAGATTGTGGTGTCTCCAGCATCAGTAATAAAGGCTTCTTGTGTTTTAAGAGAATTAAACACAGGCTTTTAATGTCAAGGAATTTTCTGCATTCAATCCTATTTTGTTTCTTTCATATTACGAAGGAGGCTTTAAATTTTCATGTGTCAAAACCCACGTTTTAATGCATATAATAAATGTAAGTTTAAGTTATTTATAACATAGGACATAAAAGTAGTTTTAAGACTTAGTCGTTTCGTATATAGGATTAAAGAAACCGATTTCGAAGCTTATGTCCATAAGTTTTTATATTTAGGTTTTCATAATATATGTAAATGATTATAGACAAAAAAAAAAGTAGTGTCTTAATTCAGCAATTTGTATTGACTTAAAACTGCAAGCACAAGCTAGGATTCAAACTCTCATACTTGCTTGAGTGGACTAATAAACTAACCACTATACTAATTCAACTTAGTTTAAGTATCCGATTATAGATGCAACATTTCAATTAATTTTTTTTCCTGTTTAGATTAGCGAAGGTAGGCCCATCTAGGTAGTGGGCCAAGCCACCTTATGAGCCTTTTATGTAACTGTACTTTCCAGGCCCTAAACACTTCCTAAGAAGCACTCACAAAAATAAGCACATATATTAGGGAAAAAATAATGTTACAAATGGGAGAAAATTCAATTATTATCTACAACTAAATGGGCCTGTGCTACAACCTTTGGCATATCAACTATTAATCAACCATAAAGCTACATCTCACCTCTCACATATCAATTTTATAAGTATTATCTCAACAATTTAATTTTGATGCATTATTAGTCTAAAATAATTTTATACGTGTATCTAATTACTTAACATCATATTAATAAGAATAATTATTTTTTATATTAATTACGTGAATAATCATATGAAAAAATGAATATAATTATACCATCAGTACATCAAAATTAAACTCTTTATCTCAAACTAATTGTTATGAGAACTGATACTTGCAACAACGCTCAAGTCAAAGAATATTCAAAGAGATAAGGTGAAACTAGGGGTTGAGTTCATACCTTGGAGGAGCTAAGAGCTGTCTATCTACAAAAAGTTTTGGAATTTGTTAGAATCCATTGATTTGAGGAATTGTTGTGATTTGCTTCATCTCAATTTATGGAATATCGTTAAATAACGTATCAATTCAAATCTCGAATTATTGTTGCCCTCCCTTTGGGCTCTATGGTCGTGGAGATGGGTGTGGCCAGTAGGCAGATCCGGAACAAAAATTAACTAATAAAAATAAAAATAAAATTTATTTCTTTTTCGGTTTTTCCTATAAAAATTTCTACAAAAGAGGGTATAATATCATTTTTTAATTTAAAAAAATCAGGATGACGGTCAGTGGCGCCTGGATGTGTTTTTTTGAAAGAGCTTAATACTCAAATATGGAGTGGTTGGAAGGCTATTAAACGTTGACTTATTCCCTTGATGGCAAGTGGGAAATGGATTCCCTCTTTTGTCAACCCACATTATCTTTTTGTTAACATGGAATTTTTGGTACCAATCTTCAACCTGTAAATCTATATAAATATCATTAATTGTGAAAGGTTTTAATTTGAAGATGGCAAACAAGTGTAATGCTATTTTGTCCCTCCTCCTCCTCCTTGTTGGAACATCACATGGAGGTGGCATAGCTATATACTGGGGACAAAACGGCAATGAAGGAACCTTATCTCAAGCATGTGCCACTGCCAAATACTCCCACGTTAACATAGCATTTCTCAACAACTTTGGCAATGGCCAAACCCCACAAATGAACCTCGCTGGCCACTGCAACCCCTCCATCCTCAATTCATGCACCAAATTCAGTGCTGAAATCAAGGATTGCCAGAGCAAAGGGATCAAGGTATTGCTCTCCATCGGCGGCGGCATCGGCAACTACTCCTTATCTTCAATTGAGGATGCAAGAAATGTATCAAAGTTTTTGTGGAACACTTTCTTGGGTGGCAAGTCACCTTCACGGCCGTTAGGGGATGCTGTTTTGGATGGCGTAGACTTCGACATTGAGCTCGGGTCAACCGCAAATTGGGAGCACCTGGCGCGGTTCCTCAAGGCTTATAGCCGAAGAGGAAGGGAGGTGTACCTTGCTGCTGCTCCTCAGTGTCCAATTCCCGATAGGTTTTTAGGGACTGCCCTTAACACAGGGCTCTTCGACTTTGTTTGGGTTCAGTTCTATAACAACCCTCCTTGCTCTTATGCCAACGGTAACATAACTAATCTTCTCAATTCTTGGTCACGGTGGACGAATACCGTTCCCGCAACCAACATATTCTTGGGGCTGCCGGCTGCTCCGGCTGCAGCCGGGAGCGGTTACATTCCTCCTGATGTGTTGACTAATCAGATCCTGCCGGAGATCAAGAAGTCGCCCAAGTATGGAGGGGTGATGCTTTGGTCAAGATTCTATGATGTAAAGAATGGGTACAGTGACTCCATCGTTAGCAGCGTGTGAATGTCAAGATTTAAGAGCAGTAGTTGCAATGAAACAATTATTTTTAGGTGAAAACTCAGGTGCAGTCGACTTCACGTGAAGTTGATAGTTAAGAGTCGTTAAATAAAAATTTAGTTAAATTAGTTTAACGACTCTAAATTATCAACTTCACATAAAGTTAACTGCACTTAAATTTTTACTTTATTTTTATGGTTATTTCAATTCAATAATGAGGGGAGAAGAAAGATATTTCTTTTTCCTTTTAATTTGTTGTGCTTTCCAACTTGTTTGAGCATACTGCAATATTCATGTAGGAAGGTGATACAAAAGCAAATAAATGTGATACAAATACAATTGCTGTTTTTCAAAATTAGTTGAATTGCTATCCTTTCTCCATTATATGCTTTTTTATTTAACAAGCTGAATGGCTAAAGGCGGCTGGCGGCACTCAATAAGGGAGAAAAAAATTAGATTAATGAGAGATTTATTTAATAGAGAAAAATGCTATTTGGACCGCCCTAATAATTGTCTACCTCCAACAAATAATTGATAACTTCGTATAAATATCTTTCTTAATGTAATAAGTCGGCAACTTTTGTGGACTTCTGCACCATTTTAGCTAACATATGTTTTAAAATTAAAAAAAATATATATTAAAAATATAAAAAAATACATTTTTATTATATTTATTTTATATTTATTATACTTAAAAAATAAAATAATTTAGTTATATTTTTTCTCAAACATCAATATAATATATTTTTTATAAAATAAGAATAATAATATTTAATAATATTTTATAACTAAACACTATATTTATTTTTAGTTCATTTTAAACTTGAGGTTATTAGACTACTAAAACAAACTTATCTTATATCATTTCTAATTTTAAATAAATAATACATATTACACATAATTATATTTTAACAAATATTATTATTTAAATTTCTATTATTTTTTCTTACAAAATCGTGATTATCGATACGATATTTTAATTAATTTTTTCCTGTTTAGAATAGTAAAGGTAGGCCCGTTTAGGTAGTGGGCCAAGCCACCTTATGAGCCTTTTATATAACTGCACTTCTCAGGCCCTATATACTTCCTAAGCAGTCATAGCGATAAGCCCATATATTCACAACCAAAAAATATAAGTTATCAGCTTAAATTGCTTTTATGTTCCAAGTTCAATTATTAGGAACAAAATCATATTCAAATTGGAGAAAATTAAATTATTATCTATAACTAGATGGGCCTATGCTAAAACGGGAAAACCTTCGGAAAATCTACTATCAATGAACCATAAAGCTAAATCTCACGGATCAATTTTACATGTATTATCTCAAACTGAATGTTACAATTTACATGCTGAAGTATAGACATAAGTGATAAGACAAGACAACCCTCAACTCCCAAGTATGACATGAGCTTGTTATCATTGAATTCAAACATAAACAACTATCTTGGTTCACAATCTTTCCATGCAGCCCAACTATTTTTTCTTGTGTCAGCAGTTATTTGAAGAAACAAGAAAGTACTATACATACTTTGAAATCAATGCTATGTAAAAGCATCAACAATTCAAAAAACTCATAACACACAATACAGTGACATCATCAACCTGAAATTGTTAGAACCTCGATCACCAAATGTAAAAATAAAACTGAAATCACAAAGGTGTTATACAATGTACTCCGGCCGCCAAGAAACGGGTAATTCGGCAAAGGGACACGGAGGTTGGAGGAGTTGGGTTGCCGCATTGAAGGGAGGGTGACTTGCCAATTACAGGATCAACTGCATGGGCATCTGAACCGTGTGATGGAATCGGATCAACAATTTTAACACTCTGGGAGGGAGTTTGCGGATGCAAATGGCGAGAAACTCGCAGCTGACTCACTGTATCGGAGTGGATGCTGTCGGTGACTTGATGACCCGAGAATACTTACAGAAGCATTGCTAGGACTTGGAACATAAGCAGACATGAACCTTGAGTTAAGAGAAGACAAAGATGGGTAGCCCATGGAATGTGGTGAATTCAAGTGAGAAGCTAGAGATCTTTGGGATGCATTCCTAAGGTCTACAGAGCTTCGACTGATGCTTCGCGATGGGGATTGTCGGTAGGACCTATAAGACGGCTGAACATAAGGGGTGCTAGCTAATGAGTGGTTGCGAGAAACGGACGAGGCATGTGAAGGTGGACGAGCAATTTGAATAGCTGGGGATGACGCTAATGATGACCTTGTAGAAGATAAGATGGAGGATGATACAGATGCTGGGCTGGCCGAAAGCAAAGGCGTGGATTCAGAAGGCGGAGGTTCGCTTAAACCAGTTCTTGCATCACGCTTACAAACTGGGCAAAATGTTCTCCATGAGGTAAGCCAAGAATCCACGCATATAGCATGAAACTCTGCATATAACACGTTAGGAAAAATGGAATTAGACCTAAATACAACAAGCATCAATATAAGCAACGCCAAAGCAGAATGCTGAAATTAATCTTCTTTAGCATTATTTGCTTAGTTAGTTAACATGGTACCAGGACCTTACAGTCTCTTATTCTACTTTCTCCAGATCTGAATCAACTAGTTCACTTAGCTTTCAAGCTGAGTGCTCGCGGATTTCTAACCTGTGGCAGATTCTCTTTGGATTAGGCTATTTGGTATCTACGATAGGGATTACAATTACATCAGTTTCTCCTAACTAAATTCAGAAGTTTTAGCTTATGAAAAAGGGCCAAAGATTTCATGACAGTCCTCGGTTTTACAGTGTTTTAGTGTATATGGGACTAGATTTCTAATATGGCATAACTTCAAAGCTACTATTCAGAGGGACTATCATAATTGCTACATGGTTTATCACTTTAATTTCCCCATAGGTCTAAGCTGTTACTTTTTTCTGAAAATAAAAATATTTTTATAAGGATGTCTTATCCTCTTTTTGCAGATTTTCTTCTCTTCTAATAAAATTTATTTATATGTTTCATCACCAGAACATTTGTCAGAGCATCTAATGAACATAGTCCCAGTTAGTACGTGTAAGTATGACTTTGGGGAAGTTAAGGTAGCTCAGTTTTTTGGAATTTCCAAATCTTGAGGGAACTTTATATACATGCAATTCAGCAATCATGTAATGATGAATCCAGGATACAATATTTTATTATTATTTTTCAACTTGTTTGTCTCGTAAACCCTTTTTTTTTTTTGTGTTCGTCTTAATTCTAGCAGGTTATGTACGGTAAATGCAGAATAGCATTGGATTTGGTAGTCAACATCAAACAATAACCACTAAATTCCAACCAGACCATAGAACCCAACACAAGAGAATATCCTTTTTATAGAAAACAATTATTTTGAATGGATTGCATCTGAAGATGAAGTAAGATTTGGTATTGGAAGACTTACTGTGACAACAAGGGAGTATCCTGAGCTTCTCTCCAACACAATAATCTTCAAGACATATGGCACATGTTCTTGAGGTACAGTTGTCTTCTAAGACTGCAGTAAATATCAAACTAGGCATTGCTTTCACTAGGCGACTACTCATACCATGAAATTCACGAACACGAGAAGCTTGAGGCCTTTCCCTTCTTATGCGATGCCTACGAACAAAGAAACAGGTGGCAAGCACAGCAGACATTGCTAGTAGGGAAATAAATGAAATTGCCATGATTGACCATGCTGAGTTCTCAAAACTTGGAATAAGCCATAGCTCCACATCAGTCCTTCCAGCATATTCCTTTAGTAATTCACCTGAAGCTTTTGATATAAACACAGCATGTATTCTTATGCCAGCAGAATTTCCTGCCACTGGAATCCAACATAATAGTGAATTAGATATACGCAACACATGATATACACGTATATTGAAAGGGGAAAAAAATATGGACATCTATCCAGTAATAAATCATCTTTAACAGCCATACTTTCACCATGAACTTAGTCAACTTACATTCTTCATATTGTGAACCTTTTACTCATGTATTGTATGAGGCTGGGTTATCAACTAATCATCCTTTTCACAAAGCTTTTAACAATGTATTTTAATCAAGTTACTAGTTACAACATTTCAACAGTTGTTCAGTCCTTGCTGATCCAAACTTCCATGTAAAGAGTATGACACTTTAGGAGCATCCTTTGCATTTAGTTCATCAGTGTTCAAATGTTCATAGAAGTTAAAATTTTCCAAATAGTTGTTCAATCCTTGTTTATCCCGACTCCAACGGAGACAAAATATGTCACTACTAGGTAAAACAATGAAGATGATTCTCTCTTTAACATTCCAACCAGCTTACCAGCATAAGCTTACCAACCAAAAAATCCAGATAGCATGCATAAATAAATTTTGGTTCTTCAGTGTTAAAATGCTCATAAAAAGAACAGCATATATACTTGATTAGAAATTAAATAATTCCCTCGCCATCTTGTATTGGAGGATATCCAGACATTTGTAGTGTAAAACATATATCTTGCATTCTATTTAAAATTTTATGACTTACCATCCAGCTTAAACAAGGAACTACTCAAACATACAGAAAACAACAATGAAAGATCACTTCACATGATTGGATGGTCCAAAGCTATCAGAATGTGTCTCGAACATACAAACACAACATACAGACACACTCAACTATGAAAGATTACTTCAAGCCTTATGCCTTCCAAGTTAAATCATACTAACTTATTATTTTAATCCAACTTCCATGGAAAACATCATAATCTCATTTTAGGTTTACAAGAACCATTTTAATGTAGAATCTAAAGCCACTATAGTGATTTTTTACAATCTACGTAGCAATTTCCTTTTTTTTTTTTTTTTTTTGCTACAACCAGTGACTGAATTTGATGACTCACATTATCAGTAGAGAAAACCAAGCTTAATGCAAATTGCATGCAGGATGAGAATGATAAACAACAATATGCTGTTGCACGTAAGAATTGGTCATTACTTGCAACCAAGACACCACTATCCTCATTGTCATAGACAATTGCAGCTTTGTAGCCAGCCGCTTGTGCTCTTCTGACCTTTTCCTCAAAGCTACATCCTCCCCTAATCATCAAAACAAAAGGCAAACTCGCATTTGGAAGTTGTGGAGCTTTGTTCGAGAGGTCAGTGCAAGCATCAAGTGGCTCTGCCGAATATAAGACCCCACATTCTCCAGACCCTTTGATCGTCGGAGCTGAAATGAAAACAGCATTCATGTCAAGAAACAGATCACTAAGAAACAAAATTACCATCAGCAGCACTACAAACATTTGGAAAAATGCACACCACAGGTCAGTGTTCACAATTTGATATTTTTCAGCATCAAATAAAATCCATTTTTCTACTTTTTTGACATAGTTTCAGCTGAATCAGTTTCTCACTGACAGAGACACAGAGCTTCACCAAAGACACTACCTAAGTTGAAATTTTCACCACTCCCAAATATTCAATAACCAAAATCACATTCAACCCATTAACTAAACAACCTTAAAAGTTAAAAAACACATCACATGCACATAAAAAAGAAGAAAACTCACCGAAATTAGCTTCGATATCATCGAAGGAGAGAGTGATGTTGTTCCCAATCAGCACCACTTTGGCAGCTGACAAAGCACACAAACCCAGCAGAGAGAAGAGAAAGAGGAGAAGATTCGAGGTACCCATCAGTGCAAAAGATTTGAAAAGAACAAAAGGGCAAAGCTTTTGGTTGAAAATCATGCAAATCAGAAAGCGATGGAAGAAATTTGGGGATTTTCTTTTACTATTTAGGGTTTTGGAAACACAGCAAAAAAAATAGATACATCAGCTTCCATCTCCCCAAAAAGAATCAGATGAGTCTCTATTCCTTTGATGCTTTTTCTCTGCTATAGGTTTGAAATTGATTGCCAATCAGAAAAACCGAAGAAAAAAAAAGAAACAATTATCCGAAAAATTGATTGCTGATACTAAATATCACTATTCTAAAAGAGAAATAAAAATATCACAATCTGGAACCAAATACTGAAGCTGCAAGTTGAACTTTCTTTTTTTTTCTGATGAGTTCCGATTTAAAAAAATTGAACTTTGTAGATAAGTCAGTTTGATGCTGAATTTTTGCCAATTTGGTAACACTATCAGAGAATTTTCTTTTTGATTTTTTTTTCTCTGTCCGGAAAAAATAATGAAAATTATAAAATCAGATCATTATCGTCTCTTATAAAATAAATAATATTGGGTAATCAATTACTATATTCTATTTGCTTGTAATTTTCTACATAATTTTAATATTATATAATTATTATTTTTGGATGTATAAGAAACTGTGATAACATCAATATTAGTTGTTATTGTTAATAATTAATTAATTAATTAAAATATGGTAGGGTTTTATCTCACCGCCAGAAGAACCCTGGAATAATATGAAGACATGTGGAACCTCAACCTTTAATATTTTATTTTAAAAAATAATATAAAGTTTGATGAATACATTATACAAATGCAACAACATTCAAGAAGAAGCAAGTGGGCAAGTTGAGATGTATTTGGATTGGGTTTTGTTAGGTGGATAATAATTTTTATAAATAATATGAATGATAGATTTTAGAATTGATCTAATAAAATAAAAAAGTATTTCATTTTAAATTATTTTTTAAATTTTAATATTAGAATAATTATCTGTATAATTAATAAATTGAATATGAGTAAATTGAATAAAAAAATAATTATTTAATTAAAAGTAATTAACATATTCATTTATATGCCTATTAAATTAAACATCTCACACATCTATATTTTTTCATTTGGATTAAGTAGTGGGGCCTATGTCTTTTATGGTAAGTCTCCTGTGTGCTAACCTTGTTTAGAACCTTGTATACCACTAATTTTTCCCTAATCATGTGCATGCACCAAAGCAAAACCACGTTCTGATCAAGGTTTCCTTAAAAATAAATAAATAAATTATAAAATTAATTTTGATGCAAGAGTGTTTTTTTTTTTTTTCTATCATTTAAGGTTCAAGCCATATGCCTTTAAAATAAGAAATAATTGAATCATAACATGAATACATAGCTATGTGATTATGTTATGTAAGAGATATTTAATATTAACAGAGAATTAAAGTTTTTTTTATAATTTACAATAAACAAACTTATCTTATTTTTATAGACAATATTTTGTTACAACTATATGATATATAAGATTAGATTATATGAACAAAACCGTAACTGAATGATAATTATGATTAATCAGAAGAATCTATGCATACAATATAATACAAGACGACCTTGGTGGTGTCGTCAGTACACCAATAAATTGCAAGTGGTTTTTTGCTTATTATTACCGGACAAAGAATTTTCATGGCTAAAAAGGATTATGTTTTTTTAATGTAAATTGTAACAGTCGCCTCAACATTAGAAAAATTAGAAAAATCATAATATATACTTAGTTTTTAGATGATGATTTATATAATCAACATAAAAAATAATTATTTTTATTAATATATTTTATATAATTAGATATAATTATTTTACATTAACAAATATCAAAATTATATATATGATTAAAAAATTCAAATAATTAAATATGAATAGTGCAAAGTCTAGTTGGTTCAGATCCCTTCAATATCAAGTGAGTTGTCATGTATTGACAACTTTGATCCTTTGTGAATGTAACACGCAAAACACAAATCTTGCTATTTAGGCACTGGTTAGAAAATTGAACTTTGAAACTTAATAATTTCTGGAAATTATACCATTGGAATCTTTAAAATAGAAAAAAATGGCCCTTGTCATCTTAGAAAAGCTAGTGTGTGAATCTGAATGAAAGTTTGGACATAACTTAAATTATCAAAATACACAATCTCAAATGTTTACACATCCTCCCAATAGAAATGAAATAAAGTAAATTCAAGTTTCATTGATAATAATATTATTGGTTTGTGTTGGTTTAATCCTCCTTGTTGTCTCCAGCTTAATTTATACTCTGCTTTCAACTATAACTCCATCTCTCAAATACACAAGCATGCATATATGATGCAGATTCTGTCCCAAACCACCAGTTTTGGTAGTTTTGGGCAAATTCTTCCAGCTGTATAACTCCAACATAACCAAATATTAAGTCACAATTTGCAGATGCAGCAGCCTTCACCCTTCAATAACTTACAAACTCCTTTAGTCTTTCTTCATCTTCATTGTCAACAATTGCGGTAACTGTCTTCCTACCATTAGCTTGAATCAACTTAAGTGTGTCCCGGGATACAGGCACAGCCATGATTAAACAGCATAATAAGTTCATTCACAATAATAAAAATCAGTTGCTTCCTTAACAGCTTAATCAAACCCTTATATTAGAATGAAAAGATAAGGTACATTGCCCCTGAAACAAATTCTAAGGCATGACCTAAAAGTAAAAGAATAAGAGTAAGTAGGGGTAGTAATGGTACGGATAAGGATGAGATCATGTCCTACCCAATCCCATCCTGTCTTACTATAACTTTCATAAAATATGTCTCATTCTTATCAGCGGATAGTAAAAAATTAAACCATAATCCACTTTTATAAGTATTGTTCTTATAATTATTAAAATTCAATAAATAAAATTAAATTTTAAAATTTATATAACCATCATCATATATATAATATAGATTAAAGTAAAAAAAATTTTAAAAAATAATAATATTAATTATTTTACATATTATATATATACCGAGACACATAGGGAGCGTGAGTGTTAACCAAATTTGATCGTATCCCGCTAAATACCTACCCTAATTACCCACCTCGAAGAGGTAAGAATGAAGTGAATAACTGCAGGTTCGGATAGTGTTGTCATTCCTATGATAAATTAAAATATTACAAGTGCAAATTCTATTATATCCCAATAACCTTTGATAAATTTTGAGTATAGATGATATTACAGTTAAAGAGATATGATACTTGACATTGTAAAATTATTATTATATAAAGTGTTGTGTTCATGCTCAACTACCAGCTACTTTTCTATATGAGTAATGCTTCATTAACATGCATGCAACCAACCTTAAAGGTGTGCCCACCAAATAAAAAATAAAGTACAAATAAAAAATCTGAGGGGGATACAATTATACAAATAAAAAAGGTAGCTTTTAATTAAATTCATGATTTTAGAAGAAAAAAACTTGAATATAGACCAATTTTATGTTGAGAATGCATAAAAATTAATGTCTTTATTTATTGGAGTTTTTAATTTTTTTTTCCCGGTGTCTAAATACAACAAAGTGACCAACTTCAGGTCAAAATAATTGATATAAAAAGCTTACTATATATAGTCTTGGAATTTATATTTCTTCTTTTCTTTTTTCGTCCCAACTTTAGATATCATATAGTAGTTTCGTTATTAAAACCTTAACAATAAATAATTCAAAACAACTTCGAGTAGGAACATAAAATGAACAAAAGTATATCTCCATTTACTAAAATAAACTCATTGCAAAATTCTTCCATACATGATGGACAAAGCTCTAGCTAAGGATGCCTAAATGAATAAAGAGAAAAGAGAGGGGGGTATGTTCTTCCTCGAATATGGACCAATATGTTAAAGGAGGTAAGAGTTTATAATTAGACAAGAAAAGAAAGGCCAAAATATCTATCCTATATTCCTATTCACATATTTCTCCATCCACAAGTAAGGCAAATTTTCATCCAAATTGTGAGCTTCATACAACTTTGAAGCGGCAGCACAACCACAAGTCATATGTGCATGAAGTGATTCCCAGTATCATCTGCTGTCCACACAGCTAACTCTGGCTATGCTCCCTCCATCCAAGGCAAATGTGTTTAGGATTTCTATCTCGGTGCATCGTATGGAACAGACAAATGAGCGTTCCGACATCACTCCAACTTTACACGCTTAGAATTGGCTTCTCTTAACCAGTCAATGCATTCCTCACTAGTTCCAGAAGGATTGGCAAGTTGCCATGCCATTGATTTTTCTAGCTGCAAGTGAAAATGATATATTAGAACCTCAAATTTAGTAAACGTTCAGTGTGCATGACTGTGCGAGTAAAAATGCAGTAAATAGAATGACTTACCCACTCCTTAACTAGTGGTCCTCCTCCTTTAAGCTGTAAGACATTCATAACATCTTTGCCACTGATCAATGGCTTCACCTCCCAAACTTTGTTGAGGCCTGTTATCCACCAAAATACATTAATATTTACATAATGTGTGGGCTCCTAATCACTTAAAGTGGTAGAAGTTACAACTAAATAAAGCCAAGCATAGATAGAACAAAGAAAAGAGATACAACTTCAAATGCTCAGCAAACTAGGATCATGAATATGAAGTAGAACAGGTAGATGCTGCAGTAAATTTTCAGTAAAAGCTATACACATCTTACACCTTCATTCTTCAAAGGATGCAAACAATAGATACAAGCATCAACGGTACAAGTTAAACGACTAATACAGCTCACCTAGTTTTATTATAGCACTCTCCACTGTATTAAACATATCTCTCCGTTTGTGCAATTGTAAGGATTCATCCTCAATGTTGTTAATGTCAATGGGATGTAATAATATGGATATCAATAGTGCAACTCTCCATAAATCTTTAAGCTCCCTCAAGAGAAAACCTAAATAAATCAAATATAAAATCTTGGTCATGTCAGATGCAATCCATAATGTAAAATAACTTTGCAGTCACATCCTAGAGAAACAGATTTCCTTTCATTAAATTGAGGTAATCTAGCAAGTAGCCTAAAATAAACTTGATTATGTAGATTGTGGCTTGAGCAAAGTGCAAATACTATACAGGAAACAATGATTAAAAATGAATAGAGAGGAGTGTCCATGGCTAAGTTCCACTAGGAAACCCAATTAGATGAAAACCACAACATAGTAAAACATAATAAAATTAGCATACGACCAACTTACAAAACTAGCAAAATAAGTTAACTGAAGATTGAGGACAAGAAGAGCTAAGCTACCAGAAATAATAAGGAAGAACTGCCAATACTAAGGTAGCAGACCAAGAACAATATACCTGTTAGAACCCGGACTCTAGAAGCAGCAGAAACATCATTAATCAATCGTCTCATCCAATCAATATCATCAGATTGCAAACCCTCATTAGATGCAAGACAAGGAATCAATGACAAGAATTTCTGCGATGCTCGGTGTAAATCAAGCACCTGGATTTTGAAACACAATTACAAACACATTAACCAATAGAAACATTAACCAGATTCTGAAAAACTGAAATGATTTATATTACAGATGTTAGAACTCTGTTATTCTGGAGTTTACTAAGGGTAAGTGGTAACTGACCATTTCTGCATCCTTGGATTTTCGCTTGAGTGAGTCACGAATAATATAATTGACAACAGGAACCTATAATTCAAAATAATGTTATTGTCTTAAACCAGCATGTCATTGGAATACAAGAAAACTGACTAAAGAAACTGCATTACATAACAATATTAAAATGTTCCTCGTAAATAGATTTTGTGGATAAAATCAGCTTGAGTTTTCGATTGAGTATCAGGTAAAACTTGAGCTCAATATTACCAATCCTTGAAATGAGACAAATAGTCCCTCCCAAGATTGTCCAATAGCGTGGTTGTCATCTCTATTTGTGTTATGTGACAGTCTAACAAGATATAGATTGTGGTTTCTACATGTCTAATATGAAATACTTCCAAAACACAAAGCAAAGAAAAAAGAGGAAAAGAACAAAGCAGACACTAGAGTTCTAATTTAGACACTTTACTAGATGTATCGATTCAAAGCACAAAAAAATTTTACAAATTCAAAAATAGTATCACATAGAATGGACAAGACACATACCACCTTCGCTTTCTTTACTTGGTAAGTGGTATTTTTAAGTGGGAGAAACAAAGCAGCAAAAAGTGACAACCTCCTTTCTTCGTCCTAAGTAACACAGAAATCATTTATCATGACCAGATATAATCAAGCAAAAATAAAATGATAATGGAATGACAACAACTTCTTATTGTGACAATATATGCGAAAATGGATTATGGAAAAAATGAAAAACTCATTACTCACTGTAAAGGTTGACTCTTTGAGTAAATGGACAAGGTTCCATGCAGTATCCAAGTAAGCAATGCAAAGTCTGGATAAAGTGAAAGAATTAGCTGATCATCATTGCCAAGAAAGATGAACATTTTATCTTGTGCAAGAGTATAGTAAAAAACAAAATAGAGAGCCAAGAGGGAAAAAATGTTACAAGTATAGGGTTTAGCCATTTACATAGGGCAATAAAAGTGAGAAAAGTGTCTCTTCATAATTTGTTCAACTACTACTGTAGTATTGCTAGTAAACCAAACAATTTGTTTTTATCCACAGGTTTTGTGGGCCTTGCCCTTGGGCACTTCATGTCATCTATCAAGTTCAACCCATGTCTGATCTTGTATCAAAAGTTAAATGAATACTAGAGCCAAGAAGAGCCATATGCATTTATGTATAAAATTGATGCATCTCACATCCAACTTATGGATTTCACCTCTATTCCTTTTCATAAGATTTGGTTTTACAAACAACTCCATATATTATATTTCACAAGGCTTTTATAACATGTAATGTGATGAGGGAAAAAAAGAAATGAACTTAAAATATATATATGATTAGGATTGTGTGTGTGAGTACAATAACAACACACATCTCAATGAGTATAATGATACTTCTTTCAAATTTGAAGTTCACAACAAATATATAAGGCTGCTAGTGGTGCACAAACCATTATTGTTTGTTATTCTTTTTTTTTTTTGGGGGGGGAGGGGGGTAGGTAAAAGTGGCAATAATATTTAGCTAACTCTTTCTATGTGCGCAAGATGTGTTTGAAATTAATAAAGGATTTGCAATCATTAATTCATTATACACCTTTTAACCTATTAAAAACATGGGGGCAAAAAACCTGCAAACTTACCTTTCACATCCATCTGAAATAGTAGGTTCAAACTCAGGAGGAAGATTGAACACAGTCCAAAATAATGTCAGATCACAAATATAAGTCATTGCTTTGACAGGTTGATTTCCGGATATCATAAGATCAACCTACAAAACAACACACAAGAGACCATAGACGACTAAATTTTCAATATTATATATAAGCTATTTCCTTTAAAATATCCAATAGCATTCCATAATTGAAAACCACTTCCTAAGTATCCATATTGAAGGGAATGGGAGGGATAGCACATACCTCTGTTCCAATGCGCTCTCTGCTAATTTTAGCAGCAAGAGCATCTTTCACATCACCACATGCAGCAGCTACTTTCAGATCTTCATCTAAAGTGAATTCAAATCTAGCACCTATATATAATAAAACATCTCTCTTAAACAGAGCTGGAAACCAAGTTCAAGCTTCATATAAAAGCATACAAAAAAATGTTCACAGGGTATACAAAATGCAAATATCTTAAAAATTAAAGTATACCAAATCTAATGGCTCGAAGAACTCGTAAAGGGTCATCAAGAAAGGTGGCCTTGGGGGGTAAAGGAGTCACTATCCTTCCAGACTTGAGGTCTGAGATCCCTGCAAAGTGCCAAAGAGATTGTTACATGTGGAGATATAAAAAAAGAAATGTGTGGAGGGAAGAGGGGGAGGGAGGGTCAAGTAATTCTTATACTTGTTTTGGCAATAAGATCAATTCTAACCTCTCTTCGTGAAATCTTCAACCGAGCCAGTGTTGATGTTGTAGAATAAGCTGTCATGCACAACCAAACAGCTTTAGGGAACTATCATCTAAAATGTCCGAACAGGGACCAAACCAACATTCACAGAAAAAACGATGGGCCATAGGCCCAGATATATGCACACAAAGATACCTGTTAATTGTCAAATCCCTCCTATATGCATCCTCTTCAGGTGTGCCAAAGCTTTGCTGTTAGACATGAAGAAAAACTTTATTTGGTTGAACTCGACTTGGTAATGGGGAGAATATGCACAAGCACACATTGCAAAGGTAGTAATCAACATTTCATGTTGGCATAAAATTAGCTTAAAAAACAAGGAGAGTGCAAAACATAGAGGAAAATTGCCTTCATCAATAACAAGACAAGACATTGAAGTGATTCCAACTAGGAGGAAATTAGCATAACATCTTATACGACAATAAATCAAAAGAAAATAATATGAAATATACATATAATAAGAACATGTTATAACATACCTTAGAAGGAATGCGGCTATTCTCAGTATACTCTTCACTCCTTAAGTTAACAAAATCAATCCACATATCAAACAAATTCATTCTTGCTGTCTCCAAATGTTTCGACTGGTCAGGATTGCTGCCAAAAAATAAAAAATGCCATTTAAGTTCTACATCGCTCCAAAGAATTCAATTTTCATGACTAAACAGAGTAACACTTGAGAAACATACAATAAAAATGTTTAAAAGAAAGCAATAAGAATGGGAAATTGGGAAGAACATACGACTCAATAACGCAAACACCCTGAGCATCTTCACCGATGGACAACAAGTACTCCCTCACCTTGTCGACAAACTCAGTGCCCATCATATTGTCAAGAGCGATATCAATGTCATAGCAATCCTTCCCCAGGAGCTGCAAAACCGACCAAATTCAAACTCCAAACGGAAAAATTACAGGTAAAGAGCTATGTAGAGAGAAAAGAGGGGGAGGGGGGGGGGACCTTGTCGCGTACCCAGCCGCCGGCGACGCGGAGCTGAGTTTGGAGGTTGAAGTGGCGGAGAGTGGCGAGAAGCCTATCGAAGATTCTGCGCTCAATGTCCGAAAGTTCGATTTTGTCCCTCACCTGAAGAATGTGCTGAGTGGCAATCGACATTGGTGCGCAGGCACAGTAAATTGGAAACGACGGCGTAGAGATGGTGGTTGTTGTTGTTCTTGTTGGAAGGGGATAGTTGAGAAGAGGAAGAGGAATAGTCGTAACAGTTGGTGTGCGTAAGAGTGAGAATCTAGTGAGGAAGAAATGGCTGGTTGCAGTTTTCAAAGTGAATTTCATGGAATCCTTATAGGGTTTTGAATGCAGACGCTTTATATAACACACTGCTCAAGATTGCGGCGCTTGCCCATTTCCCTCATGCTCTATGCTTGTATAACAAAAGTATAAGTGGTAAGTTCAACTTTTAGTTTATAGAGAAGGGTAATAAAGGAAAAACATTAAACAACACAACATGAAATATAAGTGTTTAAAAAAAATTATCAATAAAAGAAGACTTTTTACATTTTTTAGTAGAAGAATACTAAAAATTCAATAAATTTTGTGATTTATAATTATTAATTAATTATTATTAATATTTTTAATTATGTAAAATTAAATTTAATGATATGAAATTATTCACATTTTTTTTACTTGTTAAGTGCTACCCACTTTTTTTTTACTTGTTAAGTATTAGTTAAATTTTAATAAAAATGTCTAAACTTTCTCTTTTTTAATATAGTTATCAAACTCAAACTGATAATTAAATTAAACTTTCTCTTTTTTTAATATAGTTATCGAACTCAAACTGATAATTAAATCAAACATACTATTGGATCATTAATTAAAGGATTAAGTACAATTTTGGTCTCTAAAGTAGGGGCTGAAAATTTTTTTTTATCCCCGGTCTTTTTTTGCCTAAAATATGGTCTCGAAAGTTTACCTTAATTCTAAAATCGTCCGACTTCCCCTTCTTCCCCAAAATCTATGAGAAGCAGAAGCAGACCCAAAAACTCAAAAAAACTCAAAAGCTCATCATCTGCATCTGCATCACCCCCCAAAACTCAGAAAACCACCACCTCCCATCTACTAACACTCCATCACTATCTGCATCACCCCACTCATAACTCAAAAAATCATCATCATCATCATTATCATCAAAACTCAGAAAACAGAACTCAGAAAAAATAAGAAAATCATCGTCATCATTATCGAAACTCAGAAACATTAACAAAACTCAAAATTAAAATTCTTTCTTTTTCATTAACAAAACTCATATGCAATTACAATAATAAAAAAAATCTCCAAATTCATCTTCAATTACATGAACCAAAAATCCATAAATATAATTACCAAAAATTCCTCTAGAGGAGGCGAGGAACACGAGGGCGACCACCACCTCTTCGACGACAAGGAACACGAGGGCGCAGGTGGGTTGCGGCAATGCTAGGGCTCAAGTCACAGCGCTGCGAGGTCAAGGTGCGGCGAGACGAGGGCAACGGCGAGACGAGGACCGAATGACGAGAAACAGGAGCGATAAAGAGTGGCAGCGGTGGTTTAGTTAGGAATATTTTTGGAATAAAAATTAAAATTTTGATAAAAAAATGACGATTTTAAAATTAAGTTAAATTTTCAGGACCATTTTGTAGGCAAACAAAGGCCGGAGACGAAATCAATTATGAAAAACTACTCACCAAGTTGGTTCTTGATAATTCATATTTATTTTTTGTTTAGTTTGTCGTTCAAATCAATTATGAAGAACCATTTAATTTTTTAATTAATAATAATATTTTTTTAAATTTAATATTTTTAGATTAATCTAATTTTCGTTTTTCTAAAAGAAATGAACAAATTTTAGTTAAAAAAAATTAAAAAATATAAATTTTTAATTATTTCATATAATTTAATATATAAATATATTTATTATTTAAATATAATATTATATTAATAAAAAATAAAATTATCTATTATAAAATTTTAATTTATTTGATAAATATTTTAAATACTCAAATTCAATTCAATTCTATAATTTTATTAATTTATAATAAATATTAGAATTCAATTTTATAATATTAAAAGTTTTCAACAAAGGGCCATCCTCCATAAAAAATAAGATAAATATAACAAAAAAAACTTCCAACTCAAATGAAAATCCATGTTGAAACTTAAAACTGCTAGAACCTTCCCATTTTCTCACTTCTGAAAACAAACAACAAACTCTTATTTATTACCAAGGTTGCGAGAACTGGACCGGTCATTGAACCGATGGTTCAATGGTTTAATAGTTCAATTGAGGTCGAACCGTAGTTGAATCGGTTTAATTAATAAACTTTTGTTTGGTAAGGATGTTAGAATTTTATGCACTTGTGTATATAAAGTTTGCAGCCAAAACAAAAGTGATATGTCTGTAAATTTGGATCCAACAACAAGAAGTAGCCAAAGTAAAGAAACACCCAAAATAATAAAAAAGAAACTTTTCTGCAGCAAGCATCATTAACCCTTAAAATTAAAAATGACAAATTTCTCATTCTAACACAAGCATAGTAAGCTATGTTCTTTAACTGTGATTGCAATGCAACAACAAACCATTATGTCCCAATGTCATACACAACATCAAGGTAATACATTTAAAAAGAATAAATAAATAAACAAAAGGAGTTCAGCTCAAAACATGAGTAAGCCCTTCAAAAATCAAAAGTTTATTTGGTCCTTCGAATATGCATTTGACATCAAATTGATCATCAATTTATATATATTACTAAAATGGTCAAATTAGTCCCAAAGATATATGAGACATCTAATTGTCTCTTCACTATCAATCTGTTACATTTCTCCAGAAAATTAGACCTCAAAAACATAAAATTGGTCCTTGATGAACAAAAAATTGATTATTAAAGGACCATTTTGATGCTGTTGATACAAATGAGCATCAATGTGGGTACCTGAACTTTTCTAGGCCTACATGAAATATAAGGATTTAAAATAACAGAATAAAAAGCAGCAGAAGCAAAACTTTGAACAGAAACTGAATTTTAATTCAATTCTCTAGCAATAACTTGATACATCATATGCATTGTTGGCTCTGTATAAGAAAAGAAAGATCTGAGAAAATATTTGCCTTGGAATTATATCAATTCATACAGCATTTAAAATCCAGAATTATATTCAGCAAAAGTAAATGTAGCATTCAAAATCCAGAGTCCCAAAATTGTATCAATTCTATATAGCATTCAAAATCCAGAATCCAAAATTGAACTTATATCAAATTTATATTAAGAAAATTCAGAATTACAGAATGTTTAAGTCATATAATTAACAAAATAAAAAAAAAAAAAAAAAACCGAAAAGCAGAAGAAGAACTCTGCATCAAGCCATCAATTCATATAATTAACAAGACAATTGAACTAACAATCTTCCAACAAACAATTCATAGAGTTAATTAACAAAATAAAAAAAATTAATTCAAAAACCCAAGAACTCACCGTGGCAGAGAGCAAGAAGGCCTGAGTTCCAGAACGACGACGCCGACGACCAGGGCGACCAGACGACACCGACGCCAGAAGCTCCAGAGTTCAGACGACTAGATGACGACGCCGCTGACAACAGCTTCGATCCGCGACCGGGAGTTCCTTCTGCCCGTTGGAGTTCCTTCTGCCGGCGTCGATTGTGGAGCTTGTTGCCGGGTTAGGGTTCGAAAATGGAAGAGGAAATGGATGGGTTGGGTGGGTGGGTCACTAGTACAGAAGTTTTATTTTTTTTTTTCTCGGCGTTAAAACGACGCCGTTTTGATGGATAATGAAAAACCGTTGATTTGAAAAACCGGACTGGTTCACCCGGTTTGTCATTTAACTGTCGATTCGACCAGTTTTTTTATCGGGTTTTTCCAAGACGGTTGTAAGAGTTATTCGGACCGGCCAGATGACCGATTTTCGGTTAACCGGTCGAGAATTACATTTACAACACGATTAGAGTAAAGTTTTATTTTTTTTCAAAATTTTGAGATAAATATTATTGTTGCTTTCAGTGGTTTTATTAATCATATTTGTGGTTTTGAAGATTTTAGAAGTGATCTAAAAATGGTTCACACAAATAATGACATACACAATAAATATCATATATGGTAAATTCTAGTGATATAACCAATATAAATAATTTTTTTTAATAGTTAAAAAGTGAAAAAGGACAATAAAAGAAAATTAAATTGTAAAACAAATAAAAGGAAAAATTGTTTGGGCAATTAACCAGCAACTCGGCAATTATACAGGCGCCGGTTTAATAACCTAAACACCAAACACTTTCAAGTTTCAGTACTTATTCATTTTCTTTTCCTCTGCCACTGCATTTTTCTTTTTTCCTTTTTTTAAAATGATAATCTATGAATCTAGTTGTGTTGTATATTTGGTTACCTTGAAACTTCAGCTCTTCTCTTAACTTATTCTCTATATCTTTACTTCCTTATACACAGGTCAATGCAAGTAGGATTTGTTTTTGTTTTAAGAATGAAGAAACAGACACACACCTGCTCAAGGATTGTCCCTGGGCTCAGCTTTTCTGATCAAAATGTTGCAGATGCCTTAATTAGTCATCAAAAGTTCTGATTAAAAAAAGGTTACCAATGTAGATGCATGTTGCTCCCTTTAATGCAAAATGCTCTATTAATATAATTGTGTGATAAGGGAGATAATGACACAGCTTAAGTTCCTAGTTAAAGCACTACCCTATGGACTTCACAGTTCACATATTAAAGCTCTAACCATAGAAGCACTATACATCACATCATGATTCCTCACAAGTTTACAACCCCTTGGATTTTGGGGACTTATAGCCAATCTAGATTGAATTGACTAAGGTGGAGATAGCATCAACAATTTTCTATCATAGCACAAGGTTAAAAGAACAAGAATTAAAAATAACAAATAAAAAATGGAACCATCCTAAGCCTTCCATGTCATCTCTTTCTATGTGAAACAAGCACCGTGCCTCTCTCTATACAGGTTGCAACCTCCACCTTCCATGAAATTCAGTCTTCCTATATTTGATTCAGAATAGCTTAAGCTGGAATCTCAACCTAGCTTCTTGCATTTCTTCCACCTTTTCGGCTAATAGCCTCGCATAACCGGCATGGCAACGTGTCAAGGCTCGCTGCTCGAGTTTTTATATAGTTTCCAAGTATGCCACACCGTCTCCATGCGTGGTATTCCGCATAGGCTACTGGATTGTTAGCTACAGACTTCACATATGAAGCCAACTCTTCGAATGAGCTGAACTTTCTGCCATCTATTATTGAATGTGGAGGAACAAAATCCATGACGTTTGGAGCACCAAAATAGATAGGAACTGCGCCAGAGTCCAAGGCATAAAACAACTTCTCCGTCACGTAGCTCTCTGTCCAAGTGTTCTCAATTGCAAGAACAAACTTGTAATGAGACATCGCACAATGTAAGTGATCCCACCATTTTGGAGCTAAATTGGCATCATTCGCGCACTCGGGGTACATAGAAAGAGCCATGTCTGGACCGCCAACATTGTTTAAGCACTTTCCAAATGAGTGGTGAGGCAGCAACTTGAGGAGTTTCTTCGCAATTGTGTTCCTCTGAGAAAGGCATCTTGATGAGGACCAATATACGAGTATATCCTACAAATGATAAATTCAGATAAGTTATAGTGCAAGAAACTTTCTTTTGTTATCTGTCATTCTAAGCCTTTTTTTTACTAGCTTACATTGTTTTTATTATTGGAGACGTGATAGTTTCGACCATTGTGGAATAGCGCACCAGCATAGGTTGCCTGTACATTGTCTCCGGCATGATAACTAATAAAAATTTCCTCTAGACCTGATCTCTTCCGGCCAGCTTCAAGATCCATGTATACGCGAAGTGGTTCTCCCACACGTCGCTGAAATTAATAACACAATGTATTTTGTTCGCCAGATAATCTTAAAATCCTTTGGCTCTAACATAGTAAAGATCGAATTTGCAAAACAACCATGCATGCGCGCACACACACACACATGTTGACATAGAAAACAAGATTAAGGAGATGCTGGAATCTCAGACAGATTGAAATATAGAATCCACATTTAAACTTTGTCTTCTTTTATATTTATTTTTTTGATGTTGTGCCACCTCCATCAACCATTTTGTGATTCTAATTCACAACACCATTAAACCAGAAAATTTTTCTAGCATTACTAATATCAATCATCAAACAACCTCACCTAGTGGGACAAGACTTTGTTGTTGTTGTTGTTGGTACTAATATCAAATATCAACCATTATACGAAAAATCCGTATTAGACGATAGCTATATGAAAACTCAATACAGAGTCACTGAACCCCGGTTTTCAAAGCTAAATTTACAATCTCAACTGCAGTATCTATTAACACTATCCTGACACAGAACATCTCACTCTTCCAGATTATACCAACTTGTGAAGATGACAACAGTTTAGTAAATAATTTATCCATCAAGCTATTGGTGCCTAGAAAAGGAAAGAATCTTCCCAATAGCAGTGTGTGTCCTTATAGTTACAGATCAAAGGTTCTCCGTCTGCCGAAAAGGACACTTCTCCCTGTCACCTTATTATTATTTTGTAAACAATGACTAGTTGTAAACTACAGCATAATTACATTCCACAATTCATAAAAAGCACCATGGTTTTCTTATGAATTCTTAAGAAAAAGATTAGTTTAGTTTCAGTAAAACAGAAAACTGACAATCAATGCAAATTAGGCAAAGCCACTAAAAGCCAGCATATCCAGTAACATATCCTTCTCACCAACATCATGAGTCAACATCAAATTCAAGATGATTGATTCACAAACAAACCAAAAAAGTTTTATAACACCTTAGGAAATTCTCACCCTCTAATTGACTATTGATTCAGCAACCAAAAATGAAATAACAAGTAAAACTTCCTAAACCCTAATAAGGGATGATTACAAATCAAGGATCTTGGATCAAACTAGCAGCAATGGCATGGCAAAAACAAATGACACTCATCCACAAGAGACTCCAAGCAGCATTGTCAAATCAATCACATTAATCAAAATGCAGAATGTGAAGAAAACTAGCCAAGTAAACAAGCACACCCACTTACATTTGCACCTAATCTAATAAAAAACAAGGATAAAAAACGAAACTTTAGAACCCAGAAACGCACCTGAAGAGGAGGGGTGGTAGTTTCGAACAACAAAGCATCGGGCTTGTCAGCAAGAACGTTGGATTTGGTCCACAAGCAGCTCAACCCACAATCGCAAGAGTAGAGATTATCCAAATTATCAGGAATCCAAGTCCACCCTTTAACCAAAACACTCACATGATTCATCTTCAAACCCTTACACTTACCGAACCCTTGCAAAGCTGCATTTTTTGACTGATTCAGCGCCAACCCATTACCCCATTTCTCCCTGAACCGCTGGCACCCCACCTTCGAGTCCCACCTCCTGAACGCTCCCACCAGATCGGTGAATGGCTCCGATGCGGCAGCGGCGGGAGTGAATCGAGCGGTTCTACTGGTGGTGGTGGTGGTGATGGGGGAGAGGGAGGAGGGGAAGTGGAAGAAGCCGGAGAAGAAGAAGAGGAAGAAGATGAAGAGGAGCATGATGGAGATGGTGATAGTGATGTTGATGGGTTTGGGTGGCACCAGCAGCATGGTGTTACGTCTCTGCTGGTGAGAGCTTGTGTTTTGGTCTCTCTCTCTCTCTCTCTCAATTCTAATTTCTACGTCTCTGAAACGGGTTTGATTTCTTTGTCTCTACGCATTTGGTCTCCTTACTTAATTGAGATCTAAGAAGCAAGAAATCGCATATTTGAAATTTCATAAATGCTACTGAGATGTCTGCTCAAATATATAATATTTTTTAGGGAAAGTGATTTTGGGCGATCGAATTCTTGATCTTTCAAATCTAGTACTTTAATACCATTTCATGATACTACTCATCCTAAAAATTTCAATTGATAGAAAAAATAATACTAATAAATATATCTCTAATACTTTATAAATCTCTATTATATATATTGTACAAATATTTTATTAACTCTTCATATTTTTTAATATAAAAAATATAGAGTAAAATCCCAATTTAGTCTTTGATTATTTTAATATGGGACTCATTAGAAGAAAAAATAAATATCAATAACATGCATCTTTTACAATAGCAAACAGAATGAATAGATTATGTCTTTTTGTTTATAAAGATAAAATGAAACCAAATAAAATTATCTATGTAATTTATTTATTTACATTATTCTGTTGTCTTTACATAAACACAAGAACGATATCATTTATCTTATGAATTTTTATATAACTATCAATAATTATTTTCTATTTATTATGAATTCTATCAAATAAATGAAATTTTGTTTAAAAGTTATTACGATTTTCTATAAACAAATATTATGTTGTAGTTACATATACATAAAAATAAAAGATTTAATTGATATTTTTTAGAAATTAATTTATCGGACGGACGTCGAAATTATTAAAGACTTAATTGATATTTTAAAACCAATAATACAAAAAGAGAAAGAAAAACAAAAATAAAAAATCAATAATAATTTATATTATTATATTTTAATTTATCTTAATTATAGTTGTTAAAATTATATCAGATTAATCGATTTGACTAAAAAAATTAATGAATCTCGATTTACTTTAGTTCTCTGACCATTTAAAAAAAAAAATCGATTAAATCAAATTGAACCGATCAAAACTGATACAGAAGTTGAATTGCAAGTCAATTTGTATACGGATAATATCATGCTGATGTCAACGCACAGATTATTGGAATTAACAAAAGAAAGTTTCTCTTAAGGTTAAAATCCAGATCTTCTTATATGTACCACAACTGCTTTTCATTATATTTGATTTTTTTTAAATTATAATATATATGAATTGAATTATATTTTTAAAAATTATATTTATTCATTATAATTTAAATGATTCAATTCATAATCTATCTATTAAACTAATAAATTAATAATCTGATCAGTTTACACTCGTTCAATTTTAATAACTATGTTTCTAATCACTCTATAAATCTTTATATTATTTACAAAGTCCATTTACAACGCCCATATTTACAACTACAAGTTATTAAAGTAGGTAATTATTTTAACTTGAATAATTTTCAGTATTTAGTTTTTATATTTTTTGGGATAGGCCTTAATTTTTTTATTTTTTTGTCAGGCTATTTTCTGTTCAGAATTTTTTATTGTTTTAGAACTTAGACTTTCTTTTGTTTTCGGTCAACTGAAATTAGAGTTTCTACCACGTAAGTTTGTTGACAACATTTCTCTTCTTTTTTATTAATATTTTTTGTCAGGACTCAGGAGGAAGTGAGGAACTGTCACCGTATATCGTAATATTTTTAGGGATTTTTGGGTAAAGAATTCTGGGTGTTGCTCGGTCCATTATGTATGTAATTCGGGTATTTGATTAGTGAGATCTTCCTTTTTGGACATTTTTAGGGATTTAGGGTTAGTATAATAATTGGCCCATTAAGCAACAATTTGTTGGGCTAAAAGCCTGAAATGGATCAGACCAAAAAGCATCCTAAAAAATCACGAGAAGCAAAAAAATCTTTAATGATGGACCAGGACCAAAAAAAAATTCTAATACTCTCACTAATTCATAATTTGGTGACTTTAAATAACTTTCTTCAATTTAATATATATGAAATTCTCATTATATATTAGAATTTTTCTACTTACACACACTCCATAATCCATATACATCTAAATACAATGGACCCAAAATCACTTAGAGGGATGCTATTGACACTATAGTAGCCAGTAGAGAAGAGAATAAACCTTGATCCTGCAAGAGTAAAGAAGATGGAAAGGAGGATTATTGATTCTAGCTATGGAGAAGTTTTTCTCTGCTCTTTCCCCTCTCATTTTTCTTTATTCTTGATAACTAACTCTCTATAGAAAATTTTTTAAGTGATCTCAGTGCAAATTTATACAGAATAAATTGGTTGAGAAAGTAAACTCTTTTATTTACTTTAAAAGCATCTAAGGCCTAAGGGTATGAGAGAGAGTCTGGTACCATTCTTTCTACTAATCATTAACATCTCTTCGCCCTCATGGCTTTCTTCCTTTTATATTTATCATCCTTTTTTAGGTTTCTCCTCCTTGCATGACTGGTAACATAATATATATTGCCACCCATATTTATTAAAGGGTAACATATTTCTGCTTCTGTATAGAAGGAAAAATAATCTACTTTATTGTTGTACTAGTAATCAACAAAATGGAAGAAGAAAATGAAAAGTGAGCAAGGCATAGAAAAGAAGTGAAGTAGTCAAATTCAGGAATTCCTCCCCATCACATGGTATTATTAATGGATTAACCATCCATGCATGCAAGCTAGCTTTTTATCACTACATTCCTCAAAAAAAAAAGGTACTAAAAACATGATCATATAAATAAAAAAGACAAGGCTGGAACCTTTCTGGTGAAACAGGGTTATGTACAGCCACATCAAGGCTTTACAATTGAGATGACTGTTATTAGTCATTGATGCCACAAAAAGGGCAATTGCAGCATATTTGTTTTTTTTCTTCTTGGGATCTAAAAAGGCCTTATACACAACCAACTTCAAATACCAAAAACTTCTTTTTCCCTTTTTTCTTTTGGTTTTTGGCTACTAATATTGAAAGACTGGGACAAAAAAAGAGATGTGAGATGTATGTTGCTGCACTGGCTTAATGGAAGCCTCCTCCGGCGGCAGTTGCGGCCTTGGCCAAATCCGGCGGCGGTGATGGTAGCAGGATTATAGATAATATGCCACTTGCTGCTGCTGCCACTGCTCCCACCACAAATGCTGGCAAGTTTCCACCACCAAACAGAGCATCCCATGGTCCACTAGTTACAGAAATCACCATCTATACACATAATAATATATAACAAACAAATTAGTCAATTATTCAGACTAACTACTACTTTTTTTTTAACATATAAAAAAGTACTAATAAGGTCAAAACCTTATGAATAATTTAATGCTAACCTGTGGTATGACAATTGCAAGATTGAGAACTCCTAGAGATAACCCTGAAATGATTTTGAAACGATAACAATAGGTTAAGCTTATGGATCTTAGTTTAGTATTGGTCTATATGATTATAGACCTCCAAAATTTCAAACTAAAAGGGTTTGATTTGTCTTTTACCTTGTCCTGCTCCTGTGGAGGTAGAGAATATAGATGCTAGAGCAAAGGGTATGCTGTAAGTAATCTGTGACACATGCACAATAATAAAAAAATGTTAGCTTATTGCTATGTTGTTGCTATGTTTTGCAGAAGCATAAAGTTTCTAAACTTTTTCTTTAGTTGTTTTTTTAGGTTATGTTCTTTAAAATTTGAATGAATTAAGTACCTAAACTTTGGATTATTAGAAGTTAACTGGTATCTTTTATTTAATTGCAGAGATCAGGGTAAGGAATATTAGCCACTATATTAATTTGATAATCAAAACTAGTCACAATAATAAACAAATCCCTGCAAACACATGCTAACAATTGTCTTTTATTTCTTTCTGGTCCTGTTTAATTAAAATTGTCTTTGACAATTCAAACAAACACTCAAAGCCAAGAACACAATTTGTTTTATTTAACAGGTAAAGTTCAAATAAAGTCTGTAACATCAAAAATACAAGAGTCACACGCCTTAAGCAAATCGATACCCAATATTTTTTGTTTTTAATGGGGAAGGCCAAGCTTCTGCACAACACTTCCCATAAAAGACAAGAAAAACTGAAAAAAAGAAGATCTTTTGAGATTTTAAAATTTAAAAAAAAAATCACATGCCTCTCATTCACATGCTCTTCATTCATGCATGGCCACCCCTCAATTCTATTTTGAAACAAAATTAGTAGGTAAAGTATTCTAACTTTTCCCTCTCATATTCCTCTGAAACGGATATTATTAGGAACATGTCAATGTTTCTCTCACCCCCACCCAAAATAAATTAATTCCCATAATTATTCAAAATAAAACCCAATCATCATATTTTAAGAATTTAGCAAATGATTATGGTAAAAGTACTCTTTAAATATTCAAAAGTAGTCAAAACTATTTTTTATGCCCAAAACTACACATACATTTTTAATCAAATTTAATTTCTTTTCACATTAAACAAAATAAATATTTGAAAATAAAAAAAGCGAAATAAATAAGAATAAATGGTTATCGGTTATTACTGACCGCAAGGGGAATTCCAAGAACGGAGAAGAGAGCCAAAGCGCCGGCCTTAACGTGTCCGGGCGGCGGAAGAGGGTCGTGTGATCCAGGGGCGAAATGGCGCGAGTGCTCGGCTTGCTTGGTAACCAAAACCGTCATTGCAAGACAAATTGCAAGAATGAAGTTCACGATTCCCCAAAGCCTCTTAACTCCACCAACTGCACGCGCCAAAATCTCCACCCCCAACGACGCCGCTCCGAGCACCAGCGAGTTCAACATCAACCCTAAGGCTCCGGCGCGTACGCCCATATCGTATGCCTTACCAACACCAACCGTTCCGCCGTACACTTCTCTCCCCATCCAATCGGTGTCGAAGAGCAAGAACGGGAACCACGCGATCCAATTCAGACACGTCACCAGCAACAAGATCCACATCGGCCTCTTCAATTCGCGGAACGCGCCGGACAATTCTCCGAAGCACGGCATGCCGTGTGATTTCCCTTCGTCCTCGGCGTCCGCTGCCGTTGATTTCTCCGGCGACAGTGGTTTCTCTTTGACGTATACCGACGCCGCCGTGGCTAGAGTTAGCAACATCGCGATTGAGAGGAAGAAGCAGCTTTTGAGATTTGCACAGTACACATCACATGCTTTCGTTTTCGTGAACGGAAAGATGTGGTGGAGACCGCTGTAGGAACCGGCGGCGTATCCTAGGACGTTTCCCACCGCCATGAAGAACGAGAAGCCAGCGTTGGCCGTACGCGTTTTCCGTTGATCTCCCGCAGCGAGGTCGGCCAGGAGTGCCCGGCATGGACCTTGAAGCATGTTGTTCGCCACGTCGAGGATCCAGAACCCGACCACGAAGATGGCTATGGCGCGCGGGCGGGCCTTCTTCTCCAGCGAGTCACCAAACATGTGTCCCATGTCAGCAGCATAGCCTATAAGGAACACTGCGATGGCAACCGCCAAAGCACCCGCAGCAATGAAGGGCCGCCGGCGTCCAAACCGTGACGTGCAGCGGTCACTATGGTAGCCTACTATAGGCTGCACAAGCATCCCACTTATTGGGCCGCAGAGCCAGATATAAGCGGCCCAAGTGTGTGGAATTCCAAGCAGCTGGACGTAGGGAGTCAGCAAGGAGAGCTGTAAAGCCCATCCAAACTGAACACCGGCAGCAATAGACGCCACGACGATGATCTTACGTAGAGGACTTGGCTCGGGTGGTAGTTGAGGCTGGTTCTCTAAGTGAAGAGAATTAGGCTTAGAAGGATTATGATTGTGTTTGGTGGAGGAAAGGGACTCCATTGTGCGTTCAATTGAAGTAGTGTATGTGTTTGTGAAGTTTGTGTGTTATGGTGTGGAGTTGAGGGGAAGGTGTGTGAGGGGTTTTTATAATAGAAGAGGGAGGGAGGGAGAAAGGGTATGTTTAGTTGCATGTAATGGAGAGAGAATCTTTGAGAACAGTACTGTGTTGTGTTGGCTGTGTATGTGTGAGAGAGAGAGAGAGAGAGAGGATATGGTAAATAGAAAAGTAGTAGCAGTTGTATTTTGAGAGGTTTAAGGGGCTTATCCATTTGAGTTAATTAAAGGTGATTATGGCGTGGACTTGTATCTAAGCTAAGGGGTTCAATTAATGGGGGTTTCCTCGTTCCATGCGACTAAGTACCATCATAATCTATCTTTTAGCCAGTTATTATCTAAAAAAAATAACAAAATATCTATAATAATTATTCTTTAGATATTATAGTTTAATTTTTTCCTCTCTCATATATTTAAAATTTAAAATTATATATTCTTAAAATTAGAATATTTAAATTTAAACAAGACACAAAAATAATTTAGATTGTTGCTGGATATTGGATTTGTCTTCGTATCGTCTATGGAAGAGAGGACAGGAGCCAGCTAAGGTTACTACTTGCCTTGTTCTCGCCCTTTTTTTTAAGGATTTATTTATCTTCTGTATTAAGAACACAAATTAAAATTAGAAAAAATAATTAAAAATATAAAAAATTAAATTTTTAATATATTTATTTTATATTTATTAAAAAATTAAATCTTTTACTAATAATAAACTTATTATTTGTCTTAAGAATACATGTTAGTTAATTTTTTTTATTTCTTTAGCTTTTACTTCTTTAAGTTGAACACACAAAATATCCCTCTAAAGCCTGATGTTATGTGCAAAACAGAAAGAAAAAAAAAAGTTTGGTATTTTAAGGAGCATTATGGGATTATTTTTTTATTTCAATTTTGTATGCAATTAATAATCACGAGTTTCAAGAATTATTAGAACAGGATTGAAACTCAATAATAAATGCTTTTTGTTGCTAGCTAGATGTTTTAATGTGACCATTGAGGTAATTATTATGAGTGTTAGAGTAAGAGTCAACGTATATATATATATATATATATATATATATATATATATATATATATATATATATATATATATATATATATATATGAATAATGGTAGAATTGTAATAGGGAAAAAAATGAAATTGTAAATGTAGCTAGGTAATTAATTGAAAACACGATTATAGGGTGCTATTATTGATAAGGAAGAATGATTATTAAATTATCAGGTATTAAATGCTTTAACTAGATAAGGTGGGAATGTCATTTGAATTTAATTGATGCTGCTCATCTAAGTTGAGTATAGGAAATGAGAATTAAACACATTCCAGATTATTATTCTTGTAATAAGGATTATGTAACAAACAGTAAAGTACATTTAATTATAGGTGCTTGAATAATTACGAAATTTAATGGTTTACATCACTTTTTGTTCCTCTGTTCCTTGAGTAGTCTCATACTATTCAGACAAATTATGTTTTGCACAATAAATTCAAGTATTCTGTATTCAGGATCAAATAATTAATTATACCGTGCATATACAGAGCATAGTACGTAGTACTTTTTTAAGTGGATTAAAATATACAATAAATATATAGCAATATATAGTAATACAATATATTTTGACAGTTCAAATAATGCTTAATACCCCAATTTGTAATTGAACTTAAATAAAAACAATTTTAATGAGATGTTTTTTTAGTATCAATTTTGATTTTTATCATAATTTAATTGATTTGAAATTAAAATTTATATTGAACATAATCTTTGAAATAATACTGAATAAATAAAGAGATATTGTATTATTTAAAAAAAAACTAGTAAAATATTGCTATTTATATACCTATTAAATCTATTAAAATATTATAATCTTATTATGTAATGTTATTAAATTAAATGAAACTAAATATTAGAATAATAAATTTTATATTAAATTTTAAATTAATTTTTATGATATATAATTTTATAAATATTTATGTAATATTATATAAAATCTAAAATAAAATTAAAACTAAATATTAGAAATGTTATAAACAACCATGACAAGTAAAAAACTACTTTTATATTATTAGGGACTAATAATTAATTATATTTGGTGTAATAAGCTAAAGATACTAAAATAACTGGATAAGTAGTTCAGGCTCTTCAACAACCCAATTTTCAATGAGATATGCATGGATTAAATGTTGCTTAAAGGAAACTCTACATTACCCTGCAGGTGTTGAATTTACCGAATATCCGAATGAAAATCATAGATATTGAACCAAAAATAAAAAAAAAAGAACAAAAAGAGTATGACTACTATTAGATACATTTTACCAACTTTTAAGCTTTAATTTTGGATAACACTATCATCATTACCTCTCTAAAATTAAAATACCATATGAAAAAGCTTATCATAGACAATTTGATTAAAAAAAAGGAAAAAAAAAGCTTATTATAAACAATGATTACATTATCCATGATTACCATTAAATAAAGTTTTTGGACGGTTTGAAATCAAATACCTGAAAACGGTTAAAGTGCATGGCTCCAATATTTTCCAAAAATATCCCACAAACAAATAAATAAAAAGTTTAAAACAAGTATGTACATGTTTCTCATATTCTGTTGGAAAAGAAAAGATGGAGAAAAAAAAATAAATATAGAATCAGATTCCCAAAAGAGAAAATTAAAATTGAAAAAAGAAAAAAAAATG
Organism: Arachis hypogaea; assembly: GCF_003086295.3. Taxonomy (NCBI): domain Eukaryota; kingdom Viridiplantae; phylum Streptophyta; class Magnoliopsida; order Fabales; family Fabaceae; genus Arachis; species Arachis hypogaea. The sequence continues at coordinate 117,857,721 of NC_092044.1, read as the reverse complement.
GGAAAAGAATGCAAACTTTGATAAGAAAAGTTGGTCGTAAACCCACCGACACCCTTTGACTAGTGGGACCCACATACCGTCCGCAGTGAAGAACTGTGCCAAATTGCGACGACGACGTATCAAGTTGATGTATCAACTTTCAATATTTCACCCCAAAATCAGTGTCCTATTCTGAAATCTGACAGTTATCCCGGTTCAACCGGAAATAAGGTGTTTTAAAAAAGGTTATCAAAATCGGATCGGGGATCGCGGTAAAACTAAAATTCAAAACTTTTAAATTATTAATATTTAATTGAAATTAATAAAATAATATATTTAATTGATTTTTTCTATTTTTTTATTGATTTATTATTGATTGATTTTTATTTTAAATCAGATAAATTTAATAGTTTATTTTTGGTTAACTCAATCAAACTAACTGATTTGGTCTGATTCTCGAAAAAGTAACTTATACAGTGGATCGATCGGACCTACAACAATTTTGGTATGATCTAGCCGATTTTGCAATTTGGACTAGATTAGTAGATTATAAATTCAAATAATTATATGTTTTGAGTAACCAAATAATTGGTAGAAATAATTATTTTTAATATTTTGTTAAAAAATTTTATAAAAAAACAGTAAAAACAATAAAAGTATATTTTTATTTTTATCTTATATTTTAGTTTTTACAAAATTTTAAAAATAAAAATACTAAAAATACACATAAAAAATAAAGACGCATGCCATAAATGGTAAGAATTACAGAGTTGCACTACAAACTCTAGAAACAACTTTGTTAGGAGCAATAGATTCTAAACTTTAGCTGTATGGTACCAAAATATAGTTCGTGTATATAGATAGATTAAGAGAAGTCGAGTAATAAATAAGATTGCTAAACTCATGATTGTAAGTAAATTTATGGAGTTTATGAATTTATTTTTTTTAAAATATATCACACATAATTAAGGTATATATTTATTCAAATATAAATATTTAAAATTAAGGATTAAGTATAATTTTGGTTCTTAAGGTATAGGCCAAAAATTTTATTCTTCGTCTCTAACCTTTTTTGCATACAAAATCATTCCTAAGATTCAGCTTGATTTTAAAATTGTTCTTTTCGACAAAAATACCCTTCTTTCCCAATTTATCCCAATCCCTCATCTTCTCCCTTCACTATAACGAAAGGAGGGCAGAGAGATAGACACACTGGCAGTAGCAACGTGGGTGAGCAGAGATGCAAGCGGACAAAGATGCAGGCAGTAGCAACACGGGCGGGAAGACGCGCTAGCGGCAGCAAACCGGACAAAAAGAGAAGCATGCAACAGCCACACGAACGACAGCGAGGCATGTGGAAAAAGATGCAGGCGGCAGCAATGCGGGTCGGCACGGACGCAGGCGGCAGCGTCTTGGGTGGGAACAAACTCTCGTGGAAGCGACGTGGGCAAGCGGAGATGTTCGCAGTGGTCTGAGTCGTATTCTTCTCATTGCGGTGGTCACCCCCATTCATACTCCCTCAAATTCTATTCTTCGGCCTTTCATCACATAATTTTTGAGTATTTGGTGATAATTTTTGTTGTTTTTTGTTGCTGATTTTTCTTCTTCAGTTTCTGTTAGTTTTTTGTTCTTGTTGTTGTTGATTCTCTTTGTTCATCCTTCTCTTTTTCTGGCTCGATTTTTAAGAAATTGTGATATTTATGTGAAAAATTGGTGTTGTTGATTCTTGAATTTTTAGAGTATACATGAGAAATTGTGAAAATGGGGGTTGTTGAGTATGAAAATTTGGTTGGTGTTGCTGAGTATGAGAATTTGGTGGTCCTTCAACAATGGTAGATCAGTCAATGTGTGTAAAATTGGAAAAAGGTAATTTTGTCCAAAAATTAGAGAAATGATGATTTTAAAATCATGTTGAACCTTAGGGATCATTTTGTAGAAAAAAATGTTAGGGACGAATAAAATTTTTTACCTATATCTTAGAGACCAAAATCGTACTTAACCCTAAAATTAACAATTTCACCATATAACACATAATAAATTAAAATAATGATACCAATTATAATAAATACATTTAAATATTTTACAATTATACAACAAGTATAAAGTAGAACACAAACACAAAGCAATAACAAAGTTCAAATCAACGACAAAAACACAAGCACCAAGCAAAAGCAGGAGTTATAATTTAAAAGTTGGAATTAAATATAGTACTCAGAAGCAGATGCAACAATAGTTAGAAAAAAAACGAAGTAAAACCAAAACGAGTGAACGATGAAAAAGGCCGAAAGAAGGAGAAAGTCGAAAAGTACAAAGAAGATGGAAACTAAGAGTATCGGCGTTAGACGGTGGACAACATTTTTTAAAAACTCAAATGGTATCATTTTAGCTCAAAATAGGATAAAAATTAAACTCGCAAATTTGGGAGAAAAATTATGAATTTGTTTAAATCTATTTGAGTCTGTCAAATCTATCCAAAAATGAGTTTGAAGTTGAGTCAACTAGATATATATTGTTATTTGAAAATATAAACTCGAGAGACTAACAACATAATAATAAAGGCTCTGAAAGATAGAGATAAAGTGAATTGTTTAATATTGATTATATGAATTACAAATAAGAGAGGAATAACTACATATAAGAGACTAATCTTAACTGCATAACAAATGGTAATTTTCTGTTATATGAATAACTTTAAATTTAATGAATTTTGAAATGAGATCCTTTGCTATGAGTCAATATTGCTGCAGTAGAGGATCTTATACCTGAAAAGATCAATTGATCAGTTGGACGACCAAGAGTGAGTTACAGTACACCGTAAGTCGTGTTATCTGGAAATTATGTGCAAGCTTTAAGCCGACAATCAATGCTTCATATTCTACTTGATTATTGTTTGCATCAAAAGAGAATTGCAATGATTGTTCAACTATCACTGTGGCTCCATCTTCAAGTAGAATTTCAGTCCCACTATACCTTTACTGTTAGATGCGCCATCTACGTATAGCTTTCAAATAGGTTCTTGGGGTTATGGGTTAAGGTTTGTGAACTCTGATATGAAGTCAACTAATATTTGCGACTTTAATGCCGATCTTGCCTAGTATTGAATATCAAATTCTGAAAGCTCCATAGACCACTTAATCAGTCTTCTGGCGAGCTCTGGTGTAGTCAAGATTTGTCGAAGCGGTTGATTCGTCCGTGTAATTATCGTGTGACTTTGAAAACAGTGTCTTAACCTTCTTACAGTAGTTACTAGGGCTAGGGTTAGTTGCTCTATCTTTGGGCACCTTTGCTTGGCCTGCTGCAAGACCCTGCTGACAAAAGATACTAGTCTCTGCATTTTTCCTATTTCAATAACAAGGACTGAATTGATAGCATGTATAGAAACAAATAGATACAAATATAATTAATAGTTTACCGACTTTCGGTCTTTGCAGTATGGGCAGTGAGCCGGTGATGATAGGATAGTTTTTAGCTCCAAGAACGACTTTTCGCAATCCTCGCTCCACTCGAACCATTTGTTTTTAGATATAATTTGAAAAAAGTGATTAGCTCCAGTCTCTGTAATAAAGGTTGTCTTACTTTGGTCGTTGGGATGCATTAGAATATGGTTATAACCAAAATATGCATCCATAAAGTTTAAGCTACGAAAACCAGAGGCATTATCAACTAACTTGTCTATGCAAGGTAGTTGATATGCATTCTTGGAGCATACTTTATTAAGATTTGTAAAGTTGACGCACATGCGTCATTTATCTGAATTTTTCCTTACCATCACCATAATGTACACCCAGGTTGTAAATCTTAGATCTTTGATGAAACCAACCGCAAACAGCTGCTTGGTTTCTTCTAAAGATGCTGGCCTTTTTTTTGTACCGAAGTTACGCTTTTTCTAAGCTATAGGTCGAAATGTTAGGTCAATTGCTAGCTTGTGACAAATGACATTGGGGTCAATTCCCGACATGTCAGCGAATGTCCATGCAAATAGGCTGGCATTGTCTTGTAACACAGTTATTAACTGAGATCGCTTTTCAACTAAAAGTGCACCTCCAATATATGTAAAATGATTCTTATTTTCAGTTAGAGTTACCTTTTCAAGATCGTCCATTGATTGAGATTTTTTTTGAAAGTCTTCTCGAGGGTCAAGCTCGGATAGTAGAGGTAATTCTTTCAAGCTATAGATTGCCTGCATGCGTGTGGGTGGCATTATTCTGACAGAGCTTTGTTTCAGGCTTGCATTGTAACACTGTTGTGCTTCTTTATAGTCGGTGTGCGTGTATGGTTACAACCAGATTCTCCTGCACATGAAATTTAACACACAAATGTAAAGTAGATATTATTGTTTTGAAAGAATTTAAAACAGGTCTTTAGAGAATAATGTTATATAGACTAGGACAATCCAGTATTAGGTACTGGATATCGACAGCTTTTTATTGGGGGATTTCCCCATCATAGTGTGTGTTTGGATTTTCGTTTGCCAAACTGGGATTTGAATGGAAGTGATTTTATAGAATTAATTTTGGGTAGAAGTAAGTTTGTGTCAATATGATTTATGTTTGACAACTCTATACCAAAATTGATTTTGATGAAATAAATATTGTTTGGATAATATTAGTTAAAATCACTTTTAGATAGATAATTATTAAAAATGACATGACATTAATTATAATTTTTGTTTATGCATGTTTAATTTTTTGGTACTCTTTTCTGATATGTCTTTTTATATAGTATATTTTTAGTACTCTAAGTACGCTATAATTTTTTACTATTATTATTTTTGTGGTTAATTTTTTTGTTTAATTTACTTTATCTATACCATAATTTATAATTTTTTTCAGAAATAAAAAAATCATAATTCCCCAAATACAGTTTTTGAACTTTAATTTCCAAAATACGAATTTTTTGTTGTTTAGAGCAAGTTCGCCTAACTCCCGGTGAACTTCCTTTAATTTTTCTGAATCCCGCATTTTTCATCCATTTTAATCCATTATCATCATCTCCAAATGGTATATAGATCTATAAATAGTATATACGAGTAAACAAAAATACACCGACAACAAACATGACTTCTTCAAATATTTTTAATTATAAATTAAAAAAATAAGTCATATTTAACAATGACAACCATTATCATCGTCTCCAGAAATTCACAGGTACATCCAAAGCTATATTTAACAAGGATTTTTTAAATTAAAAGTCGAATTTTATTTTGAAAAAATTTATTTAACAAATGCTAACGCTAAAAAAATATATAACTGACTTCGTCACCAATGGTACCGGCAATATGGGCAACACTGTTCAGTCGGTACAAGCTCTGTTCGTTTGCCATGATATCCAGCTGGAGGTCGGCACTCTGATACCTCGAACCCGCTCTCAAGTTGCTCTGACCTTTCTCTAGAATTTTCTCTCTCTAAACAACTTCAAAATGACTTCAAATGAGTAATCTGCAGTTGCCTTCCACGGTTTATATAGGCATTCATTTTCTATGTAAACCGTTGTTGCCTCTAGCGGTTTATGCACGTGTCCCAATACACATAAACTGCTACTGTCAATAGCGGTTTATGGCCAAGCATCAATAAAGAGAAACTGCAGCAGTTTCTAGTTATTTCTGTGTTCTCTCATTTGCATGTAATCTGCGACTGGTTATGGTGGATTATGTGTTTTCTGTTAATTGCTACTGCTAATAGTAATTTTTATAGATATATAAAATAATGTATTTATATTTTCTTATTTAAAAAAATGTAATTGTATAAATTTAAAGGACAAATAATTTATTTATATAAATATCCAAATTAATTCATTTTCTATAGTTTGATTTTGATATTCCTTAAACTTTACTATCGATTGTAATGTAAGATTTTTATTTTGAGAAAAAGAATTAACGCCATTTATGACTGCCTAATTACGTGATATACTATATATAATTGTATGCTACAATATATAAAATTATAAACAACTATAGATGCTTATAAAATAAATAAATAATGTTACGTTAAAATTTTTAAGATATAATTATTTCTATATTTTTTTATCAGTTTAAATTTTTTTAAAAAATAGTATCATACTATGATTTAATGATTTAATCTTTGTTATTTTCAAAAGATAAAAAATAAAGGCATATAAACAAACGAAAAAAAAAACTATACAAAAATTTAAGTAAAAATTCAAAATTTTATTATTTAAAAAAATATATTAAAAATATAATTATTTATATTATTTTATTTTATTAACTTAAATTTTTAGAAAAATAGATATTATGTTGCATAAACAAACAACTAGTATAAAGGAATGCCACTTCCGTGACCGTGTGAGTTGTGGTCTTATTCTTTTTGTTTGGAAGTTTTATACACATTCAAACTACTTCTGAAACAAATTTTATTTTATTAGTATAATTGTGAGCTATAATACGGTCAAATTAGAAATTATTATTAGAAAATAGGATAAAATATCGTTTTAGTGTTTAACATTTGAATTAAATCTTAATTTTATTCTATAACATTTGAAGGATTTTATTTTTATTTTTTTTATTTTATTTTATTTTAGTTATCTAATTAAAATTATTTTTTTATTATTCTATTATTTTTACTCTCAAATCATTATAATTATAATTATAATTATAATTTTTATTATTTAAAAAAATCATAATGAAATAAAGGTTATTTTAAAAAAAGTTTAACTAAAAGAATTAGAATAAAATAAAATAAAATATTTTAAATATTAAAGACAATTAAAATTTAGCCAAACATAATAGGCTAAAATAATATTTTACTGTTTGAAGATATTTGTAAAAAGAGATATATAGAGTCAAAGCATAATAATATAGGCACCTTTCTCTCATTTAAATATATTAAAAATGAGTTTTCTAAAGTAAAAAAAAAATGTAATTCTACATTTGAAAGCAGTTTTAAATTTGCTGCTATATTTTAATAGAATAAGTCGACGAATAATATTTTGTAGTGATTAACAATCGTTACTATTTTCAAGCAGTCATATTTTTACAATTTTGTGATGAAAAGAATTGCTATAAAATTATATTGCTGTAAAATATTATTTAGCAACGATTATTTTAGCGGTTGCTATTAACCGCTGTTAACAGTTTAGTCATACGTTATCTTTCAGCGAATATATTAACCATTGTTATCTGTTTAATATTAATTAAAAATTACTATTAATCTTATACATAACTGCTGTTATTTATCAGATATAATATAGTAAAATAAGAGAGAAATTAATAATTTTGAATCAATTCGATTAAATCCACCCACAAAACTAATTGATTCAAGAATAATATATTTATATAACACATTCAAATTAACTGGGCAAGTATCTCAAGAATAATGTAATAAAGAATTATGAATAATTAACTAATTAATAACATTTTAATTAAAGTAAAAATTTTCTTAAGTGTGAATCTAAAATAGTTTTGTTCACCCACCTCATGACGTCACCTTGTACCCACCCAACCTTGCCCCACCACCACCGCTAGAAGCCACACAGCCCAGTTACCCAGCGCATCAGAATCACCAATCTGACTTCACCACCACAATTAACAATATATATATATCGGTCAGAAAATTCATCATCATCAGAGTACTATACAATCATGTAATAAATAAAAAAGAAAGAATTATAAGAAAAAAAATTATGTAATAAGTATAATTGAACTGAGCCTAATTAACAATAAAAATTAAATCTTACATATTATTATAAATATATAAATTATAATATCGATGGAGAATATTAATTAATGAAGTTTAATTTTCCTCTATTTTTCTCTTATCTGTGATTATCAATTATTAATTTTTAATCCTACTCTTAGTTACTGTTGTGGACCTGAACAGTAAAATTAATCCGTAAAACTTGTAAAGTTCCAATGATTTAAAAATGAAAAGTATTATAGTTCTTGTAAACGTAAAATAATTCTTATTTTTTGAATTAGTTTTTGAAATAAATTAGACCTACTTAATTTTAATATAATATGAGAAAAAATAAAAAAAAAAATTGTTATTAACCATTCTTATATTACATATAAATTCAAGTTATCATTAAATTTGTCAAAAGATGTATAAATTAAAACTAAGTCTTATACCGTTTAAAAATAGAGATGCTTATTTAAACCAGGATAATGTTAAGTAACTAATAATTTTTTTAATAACATAAACAACTATTAATCAAATTAAAACACACTACATTTTTAAATTATTCATCTAAATTTTAATATTAGAATAACTATTCGTACACCTAGTAAAATGAACATTCGATATATCTATTGTTCACATTGTTTAATATTTTTATTGTCTACTTATACTTTTTCTTTCAATAAAAATATATTTTATTTATTTAGCCACATTTTAAAAAAAATAACGCTTCTTTAATATTAAACTCTTCAAGTGAAAAAACGATAACTATTACATACATCATTCATCACATGATAACAGTGTCATTATGTCTAATGTTAAATTATATGAAAAATAAAAAATATATAAACGAATACTAGAAGTAGTACACTACAATTACATATACATCACCAGAAATTATGATTAGTACAAGAAGTCACGGCAATGATTTATGCCACTTGCACAAAAATAATAACGAGGAATGAACATAGAATAAACTGCAAATTCAAGAGGGAGAGCTACAATCCAAAGATCTGGCCTTGGGATATATAATCTTTTCAGTAAATAATAAATAATGTACATGAAATTCAAACATTCCTCTGATTCCTTTACACATGGCTACAGTAGGATCTCTTATATTTTTTAAATGAATTTTTTAAAGATAATTAACTAACACATTACACAACACCACTCCCGTAGTTAGGAAGTACATAGATATATATATAATTGGACTCGTCATTAACTAATTAAGTACCCCAATTTAATATTCGGAATAGAATTATATAGTAATTTAAATTATTATAGAACGACAATTCAAACCTAACTCGACCTAAACAGTTAATATAGCAACAACAAAGTCTCTGATCTGAACTCCATCAAACTAAAACTATAAATATCTTCTAATAATTTTCAATATTTTTTTCTTTTATTATTATTATTATTTTTTTTCATTTAGTCCACTCTCCCTTGTTTCTTTTAGGGTGATTAGAATTTTATCATATTTAATTCTTTTACGCAATAAGCGTATTACCTCAAGTATCACTTAATGACCTATTACAAGTTTCACATCACTCCCATAAGGTTGATCTTTAGATAATTTATATATTTGAGACATTTTTTATTTTGTGAATTAGATTTTGGAACTAAATTAGACTCATTCAATCTCAATTTTAATATGATATCATAATTTATCCAATCTAATGTTATTAGATTATTAAATAAAGGTGTATTATAAATTCACATATATCTCTTAAAGATAAAATTTTTAAATAATTTATGAGTGTGATTGTATTTCTCATCTTATAAACTAGCTTTTAGGATGTGTTTAGAAGAGAAACTGATATTAGCAGATAGAGACTGAAAAATAAAAATTAAATTAAATTTTTGAATTGTGTTTAGTGTAAAATATATAAGATTAAGCTATGTCTTAATATTATATTTAATTTAAAATAAATACAAAATTTGAGGGATAGATTTAGAATTTATAAAATTAAATAAGAATATTTTTAAAAAAATGTTATTAAAATTTTAGTTCTGTGTATAAAATTTCAATCTTCTCGTCCCTACTTTCTAAAAGTACTAAAGAGATTGAAATTGTGTATTGAAACTAAAATTTTAGTTCCAATCTTTGGTTACCAAACACAATACTTAGTCTTAATCTCATTTCAAATCCTAAAAACCAAACACAGTCTTAGAATTGATGAGTTAGACCCATACTTAATTTCAATTCTAATATGACCTATTTTTTTTATTCTTAATAATTTTTATTTTGGTGTTTATTAATAAGAAGATGATCATTCTAAATTAAATAGGCTTTTGCGCTTAACGGGGATTATTCCACTACCAAAAGAGCGATGAATACTTGTCATGTATGCTAAATTGAACAATTGAAATTGCATGATGGAATTGTCAACTGTGACATGATGGTATATATATTCAGTGTGAATTGGAAAAATGATGAAACCGATGGTTGTAGGATGAATGTATGAATACAATGTTTAACAACAACAATGATTATGAGTGTCATAAGCACCATTGTTAAAGAGTTGTAAACCTTAGCTTTTCAATTTGAATTGTGATTTCTATACTTACCTATTTTAGATATCAAATCAACTCACTTTTTTTCTATCATTGAAAGAAGTTTAAAACTTATATCATATAAAAAAAAGTATGAAGTTTACATTATTTTCAAAAATAAAAGTCTCATAATCTTCATAAATATATATGAGATAACTCTTATTATTAGGGTTAGTTTTGAGATTAAGTTAGACCTACTTAATTTTTAATACAAAAAACTCTATTTAATTTATTATTTATTTGTAAAAGAAATATATACTAAAAAGAAAAAAAATGAGCACAAATAATACTATTTCTAGTAGAGTATGAAGTCAAATAAAAATACTTGTTTTTGACATTTTATTTTGTTATTTGGGGAATGTTTTTTGTACAAGCACTAACGTTTGTTTTTGTCTTATAGGCTATAGCAACACTTGCACTATATGAAGCAGAAAACAAGCCAAATGGCAAATAACATCAAAGATGAAGAGAAAGTTAACAGAAACTAATCAAAGGGGGACCAGCATGCATATATTGATTGATTGTGAAGCCATGAACTTTGAGTTTGTGACTCAAAGTGATTTAAAGGTCTTGCCTTTCTAGTTGTTCTAATTATTCAAAACCACCATGTGTGTTGACTAGAGAAAAACCCTTGTCTACGAAGTGGGACTATAGTGCAATTCATATACTAACAAATCAGATTCTCTTTTCTTTGTTTTCTTCCCCCATCTCTCACATCATATTATTATTATTTCATTATTTTATAATATGGGAGAGTTATTATCTACGATGAACAAATACTGACACGGACATAGGATACACTGACACGCGAATTTTAAAATTTTATAAGATACGGAAACACGCATATATATAAAATATAAAGTTTTTTTTAGATAAATCGTAATGATATTTTATTGATATTAAAATATAAATTAATTTTTTAATTATTTTTAATATTTTATTTTAATTATATCAAGTATTTAAAATATTTTTTATTTTAATAAATAATAATATATAGTATATCTAAATTTATTTTAAGAATATATGTTAACAATAAGACTGGATACGCTGACACGTGATGGTATTTATATGTGTCTAAGTGTATTCGGAAAAAAAATTTTTTTATTAAGATACGGTTGGACACAGTAGATACGCGTGTCAGACGAGTGTCGATGAGTGTCGTATTCAAAATATGTCTAATACGTAGACATAACAACTCAACGAAATGTCCGTTAGGTTATTATTATTAAGTGCATTGTATATAGGTCAAGTGCTAATAATCATAAATATCCTAATATATATCTTTTTGGGCATAACTAATAATTGTAAGGTATGAAGAAGAAAAATAATCAAGGATATCTACTTGATAGTGACGAATACTTATGTAGTTTGCTTTTTAATATCAAGAAAATAAAAAATTATTGTAATAATATATAAAAAATAAATAATTTAAGGAAGTGGGGGAAGAATATATGTATTTTTAAAATTAAATTATCATAGAATCCAACGCTTTATGCCAAATGATAAGGTTTTAGACATGTAAGTTGGAAAAACAAAAAAAGCGATATGACATGAAAAAAAAAAAGATTAAAGAGACAAGTTCCGAGAGAAGAAGAATTTAATTCACATTCTTATCAGTCTTTTAATGTTCTCCATGATCCGTTGCGTAGTTCTTTTCTTCTATATACTCCAGCGAATAAACTTTTTAATATAATCCTCAAAAAAGAAGGAAAAAAAAAAAGTCTTGTTTATTTATTAGACACGTACCATTTTGGCCTTTGTATTGGGATACAATATCATGCACAATATCACTTTTTTTTTAATACATAATTCAAGTCCTCTGTTATGATATTATTTTTTTAAAAGTTTAAAATGATAAAAAAATATAAATAAGTATATTTTTAAATTCTAATATATCTCTTCACACAAGATATTTTTAAAATTTATTTGAATTTTTGTATAAATTTTCTTTTTGTTTTATTGACTTGATGTTAATTTTTTTTAGTCTAATAAAGATTAAATTTTGGACTTTTAGATTATAAAAATTTTGATATTATATTATGATATTATTTTTTTTAAATCTAAATTATAATATATCTCTAACATCCTCATAAAAAAGCATAATAAATAAATATTTTTATTGTGTGATATAGTAATTAATTTTATATATCCACGCACATACAAATATGTTCCAAGCCATATATAGTGTAGTGATAGGACAAGTTTTGATTCCCATTATATATTATTGTAGAATCTTTTTTGTGGGCACACCATTGGCTACTTCTCAAAATTCCCTTATTATTTCAAATTGCAAAATGACGTGAGTAGATTAAACAAAACAGTGGGGAAAAAAAAATAAAGAAAATATCTGAACGTTCAATCTTTTCAGCTTACTTATTAGTGCTATTATTATTGGTTTCTCTCTCTCTCTCTCTCTTTCTCTATTTATAATATGACCTTTTTCTTGTTCTTTGTTCTCCCTCTTGTATCACAAGTACACTTTTCACCTTCTAAATAAATATTTTCTTTCCCTTTCAATCTTATATATTATAGTATCTAATTCAAAGTTAAAAAGAAAAAAGAGACAAGAAAAAACTAAAATTATATTCTTCTAGATGTTATAATTTTCACTAATAATAATAAGCATATGGATATATATACATATACATATAGTTTATCCATTATTATTATTGTAGTCTCATCATCATTAGGTATATTATCAATATATTCCTATATAGATATCTTAAAATTATATATATTAAAAAAATATTATTCTCCATGCAAATTGCTATGTTTAATCACCATGTGTATTGTGTTAGTTCCCTTACCAATTTAATATCTTATTTACAAATTATAACAACACTATCTTTATTCTTTACAAATTTTATATTATATATATACTCCAAGTGGGGACGATTGTTTTCTTTCTTTATTTTTTATTTATTTTTTTTTTTTTTTTGTAATGTTGATGTTGGACCAAATAAAATTAAATTAAATTAAAGAAGGTGAAATAATAATGTTAAGGTTGATACTGGTCACGGGTGACGATGTTTATTATTACCTTAGCTTCTTCCATGTTCTAACCGCAACCTCGAGACATGAGAACACATCACAGGTCCACATTGGAAATTCAAGGGTGGGTTGGATTCTCTCTGGTACCTGCTTCTTGATATTGACTTATTGTATTCCCCACTTCAATTCATTCATGCATTATTTTCTGTTCATATAGCATGCCACATATAATATAATATGTAGAATAATTATCACACTCCTTGACTTTAATCTTAGGCCTCCAACATATTTTTTACATGGTTCATCATATCATCCTCATCTTTCAATATAGGATATGAAGCTTGCTAAAGAAAATTTGCTTGATCTGGTGGTGTTTTCATTTCTTTTCATTTGTGTGGCCTCTAATATATTACGTTTCGGCTGGGGCATGGTGTTTATATAATAGGTTATTTTATAGATATAATTATTTTCGTGTCTCTTCAATTGGAATCATGATATAGTATTAAAATTTGTATAACCAAAACATCTAGAATTTGATTTTTATTGAACCAAAAAAAATATAAGATCAATAAAAAAACTTATGTAAAAATTTAATAAGTAAATTCAAAAAAGATGCACTTAATTGAGTAATTGAGAGAGTGTGTTAAAAATATAACCATTTATGTATCTCTTTTTATCAAATAAAATTTTTAGAAAAAAAATTTATAACACTAAATATTATTTTCAATATCACTATAAAAAAACGTTGAGTATCGTCGGATTTAGTGTCATAGAAAAGCGACGGATTTATCATCGGTAACGACGTCGAATTCGTAAGGTTAAGTAATTACTAACGGATTTTAGTTTCCAACGGTAAATATGCTAGTAATATTTGGAGGGAAAAAAAATAAATTGGCGCGTCCTTTACCGTCGAATTTTTTTAACGGTAACCCCAATTAGTGAAACGATGCGGTTTGGTGACCCGTGACGGTTTATCGTCAAATTTTTCTGACGATAATAGGGCATAAATTCAAATCACTAACCCTCTTCTCCCTTATTTCAGATTCACCCACTTTCTCACTCACTACCATCATCACAACTTTCTCTCCGTTGTCGTCAACCAACCGCCGACACCTCCTTTCTTCTCATTCTTCCCCTTTTCTCTTTTCTCCTTGCACCATTAAACCACCGTTGCCCCCACCATCATCGCGCCGCTGCGTCCACCAGCCTTTGACGACTTTTCTAGCCTTCGACGACAACCCTTCCACTTCTTCTAGTTCCGGCAACGTCATAGTGTCATCATAGTGTCGCTGCATCTTTACTTTTTTTAAGTTTTCTCCTAGTTCTGCGTTTCAAATTTCTTTAAACTCTTTTTTTCTTCTTCTTCAAATTATGTTTTGCTTATGCTTTGGTTAGGTTATTTTATTATTCTAATTTTAGTTAGTTAATTAAGTTAGAGTTAATTTTTTATTTTAGTAGATTTTAAGTGGTTAAGATATGTTAGTTTTAGGATTATTAGTTTGTGTTATATTGTTAACAGTGTCAAAAATTGACTGAATTAATGGATAATGTTACTAATTTTGTGTTGAATATGCTAAATTTGTGTGAATTATGTTAAAAGATTATTTGTTTTGTTGAACAATTGCTGAATTTTGGTTGAATTTATTGCTGTGTTGCATAAAAAATCACTTAGCTAAATCTTTTGTTGCTGTAAATCTTTTGTTCTTTTGCCAAGTATATATATTGAATTTATCGTTGAATTGAAAATTTAGGATAGGTGTATAGTTTATGTGATGATGATAGTGATGCTTTGAAAAGCATGTGCTTATGCCTTGGCTCGTCATGCAATAGGGTTTTAGTAGTTTGTCTTTGGCAGTTGTTTGTGAGTTGTTTGCTAATACTTTTGTAATTTATACACATAGAATTTTTGCCAAATATGTTAATTTTAGGTGGTTAAGATAGGTTAGTTTTTTTTGTGTTATATTGTTGAAAATGTTAGAATTTGACTGAATTGATGGATAATGCTGTTGATTTTGTGTTGAATATACTGAAATTGTGTTGAATTTACTAAAATTTGTTTGAATAATATTGACTTGATGTTGAACTTATTGTTGAATAGCATTCATTTGTTGTTCTGAATTTTTATTAATTGGTATGCTACTTTTAGATATGACGACGGGTAGAAGTCTGCCAGATCAAGCTGCTGGTCATGTTCGTAGTCGTGATGAGGGTAGAAGGAGGGTTTCTTCCGATATCTCTGGAATTTCTGGATCCTTTGCCTTTATTCCGACCACCTCAGTGATGTCACAGGTTGCGGGTTTAGTAGACCAGCCGTTCATCATGGTTCCTAACCCCAACTACGTGCCTCCATCTACTGTGACGCCGCCGCCTCCTACAGCTTAGCAGCCCGCTACCACAGTGATGCTGCCTCCAGCGACGGAAGTTGCGGCCCCGGAGTCTCTCATGGAAGTGAGGCGGCTGATGTCCCTCCACACCCTCCCATCGTACGGTTGACCGTTTGGCTTGATGGCGGCATAGGATAAGTATTACTTTGAGTTTTATATTTTTCCTGATTATTGTTATTGCTGAAAGTTCAATTCCTGGTTATTGATTCTTGTTTAGTGAATTTAAGTTTGATTGCCTGAAAGTGTTTTCTGTTTTCTTATTATGGAATTGTTAAAAGTTCAATTCCTGGTTATTGATTCTTATTTAATGGATTTAGGTTTTATTGTCTGAATGTGTTTTCTATTTCATTGATTGTGGAATTGCTGAAAGTCCAGTTCCTGATTATTGATTCTTGTTTAGTGGATTTAGTTTTCATTAGCTGAATGTGTTTTCTATTTCAATTGATTGTGGCGCATTTCAATTATAGATGAAACTCTACCAAAAATTTTTATAAAAATCTCTATATATTATGAATTGTTTGTAGATTGTTGATAGATTCATGCGACAACAACGCATGTACTCAGGAGATGACCAATGTCATCAAGCTGATGTACGACCACCCCTGGTTCGGCTACAAGAAGATCCATGCGGAGACCAAACAGCGATGGTTTGAGAAATGGGCGGTAATTAAATTTTTTCTTTTTAAGTTTCAAACCTTTTTAGGTAGTTTATATCCTCTATTTTGAGAAACTAATTTTAAAGTTTCTTTGTGTAGCTGCATTTTATATGAGACACTGAGCATAATCTTACTGTTCGAAAGATATTCAACCATAGAATAGGTCGGCAGCTCTAGCAGATGTCGGATGATATTTGTCCAGAGCAGGACCACTTGACGACCTGGCTCCGACCAAAAATAAAAAAGGATCTGTTAGTTTATTGGGAGATCGATGAGGGGTTCAGACATCAGCGTCTCATCAAAAGAGCTAACAGAGTATCAGCCAGGTCATCCAAGTATATCGGCGATTCAGCGACCATCATAAAGACTAAGGCCAAGCTGGTATGTAGTGTCTTTAATTTTGTTAATAACTTAGTTATATTCTTTTACATATCATTACTAGGCATCCTAATCATATTGTTTCAATGCAACATGTGTAGTCGAAATCGTTGGATTACAGGGCGACATTAAGGGAGATGTTCAAGTACACCCACACGCTGAAAGAGAACAAAGAGAGATCTGTCAGCGATCTCAGGACCTTTATGTGAGTTAACATACATCTAATCTTCTACTATAAAATTCTTAGATATTAACTGTATATCTATCATACTAATCACAATAACTTGTGTTACACAGGAGTCCTATACACAGAGACTAGAGGATACGACTCAACAGTTTCAGCAAAGTGGGGAGGACGCCACCAATGATTTTGCAGCTTCAGTCGTCGATCCCGATGCGATTTGCTGCGAGACCGCCTTAGCGCTGTACAACAACCGCGTATACCGATTCAAGGCCACGGAATCGAGGAGGAGGAGGAGGACTACCTGGATATGTAATTATTATTGTTTCATTGTATTTATTTGATGTACTTGAGTTTTAATTTATTTAAATATTATTATATTATTTGTTTTAAATAATATATTTTTATTATTTACGAATTGACTATTTGATTCTAATTTTTTTAAAAAAATTGACATTGTCGTTGGATTTATTGTGGGAATAATCTACCAGTAATCAATTGGTTTTATGAGTTGGTAATCCATCGCAGAATCTGACAGTAATTTCAGTTGGACGAAAAAATCCAACGATAAATATTTACCGACAAGATTTATACCGTCTGATTCATTCTGATGGTGATTTTGGTATAGTCAGATTTTCATAATTTTTTTATAATAAATCCGACAGTACTCAATGTTTTTCTTGTAATCTATAAAAATAACAAAAAATATACATACATATATTTTTTTCTGTATTTTCTCAAATTAAAATAGGATAAAAAGAATTTATTTATATATCGTAGTTTTTATTTCTCAATTTTTTTATATTATAGATGAAATTTAAAGGCACCCAATGTAGAGGGTAGAGATATAAGTATATATAACTTTGCGTTCTCTTTATTTATCTCCTATGCCTCTCTCTTTTCTATCTCTCATGTGTTGAAAAATTATAAAAGAAAATAATTAATTAAATAACATTATTTATCAACGGCTGCTATAACTTTTATCTTCTTAATAATAAGTGCTTTATATCCAAAATAGTTTGGTTCTTCGCCTGAAGGGCTGGCAACCTTGTTCACGAGTTAAGAAAAATTAGGTTTGTGTGAAGGGTATGAGTGACATTAATTATTCTGAATTTTATAAAATAATAGAGAGTAAGAAAAGGTATATAACCGTAAGAAGAATTTGATTGACGACAAAGGTCACCACCAAAAGTATTGTAAAATATGTTTATGATCACTTGGCCAATTTGGTTCAATGTTTTGACTATGCTTCAGTAAGCAAATTCAAATTCAGTGACTTAACTGACTTGAGTACAGCTTTAAACAACTAATTAATTAATAACTAGTCAAGTTGAATTAGATTATACAATTAGAATCTGAACGATTCTTATCATAATCTGAAAAATTAATTAATTAAAAATTAAAATAATTTAAAATATTTTATTATCATATAATTAACATAAGATCAATGCTAGGAGATCAGCAATTTTTGTGATTGATAGCCATCAAATAGCCATCAATGATGATTTAATGGTGTGAGATTGGTGTAAAATTTCATCCAGTAATTCACTTTTCTCTGCTGGTTACATGTTGACCAAAATTAAATAAAATTACTGGCCCTTAAATTTTTTCTTAACATAAAACTAAAGAATGTCAGTACACATAATTTGATAAATAAAAGAGTATTATTATGTATTTAAAAAATATTTAATGTAGATTAAAATTAATCACAAATCAATATTATATATATTTATAAATATTGATAATTATATATATTTTTTCAAAATAGTCAAACTTATTTACAATAGTCTAAAAAAAGTTTTATGAGAAATAAAAAATATGTATTTTTATATATGATAATTGAGTAATAATGTGTATATACAAAAAACATTATTTTAAATATTGATTTATTTCCTTTTCCTTTTGAAATGACGAAGAAGTAGAAAAGAACAAATATTATGCAGATTATATAGATGGAAATGGAAGACCCACCACTAAGGGCTTTTTGCATTGTGGACAAAGAATACATATAATAGAAGCAAAGCATATGTACCGTAGTTTGGTTTAGGTAACGACACCACAAACCTTGTCCCACCCTTTTGTGATGTTCTAAAAGTCCAACTTGCTGGCTGAAAGTGACTATATAGATTTTATATTCTCTCTACTATATATCAACACAATATTATTATCCAGCCAATAATAACCATTATATATTAGGTTTATAAATTTTATATTGCACATTAACATTATGTGTGTATGTATAAAGCAAAAACACTTGTCTCCTTTTGTGTTGTTAATTAGTTTCATATGTCAAATTGATTATTACTAATCTAAATTAATTAATTTTCATTTTGATAGGTAAGTAACAAGTTTGTGCTAGACTCCTCCTCATAGTAGGTAAAAGGGACAATATCTCCCTAAATTTTAATTATTTTTTATAAATTATATATAAATTTTAGTTTAATTTTCAAAATTTTTTAGAATAATTTATTTTAATAAAATGATTGATTAACAAAATCATACCTACAAATATCTTATTTCTAGTTTAGTTATATCCTTATTTTATTTGAATTCATGTAAATTGAATAAGCTAAACTCGATTTGCATATTTATTATACATCAGTTAAATTATCCAAATTCGATTTATGTGTAAATCTGTAAATCGAATTTAGTTTATTCAATTTACTTAGATTGCAATAACACAAACTAAGCGTGTAACTAAATTAAAATTATAATATTTATGTAATTTCATCGGCCAATTATTTTGTTAAAATAAATTATCTAAATTTTTATTTTAGTTTTATTTTATTATCAATAAATTTTTGACTCCTTAATATTTTACCTAACTCCTCCCTAGCTAGACTACTAGCCAGTGTTTTGGCCTTTCATCATTAATATTATATTTTTGTTCACATTTCGTGGAAGTTTTATCAACTTGTGTAAGACTAATAATGTCACCAAGTAGATAGGCCAATGCAAAATTCAACTTGGATTTAAGACTTGTATATTATTGACCTAATTGGCAGCTATAGCTTATCATATTTGGAACCAAGCATCTATGATCAATCAATAATGCAATTAAGGAAATTTGTTGGGATTTATTATTTATATATTTATTTTTGTTTGATTTGCTTCATTAATCCTTCTAGTTACTTAAAAATTAAATTTCAGAAAATATATATATATATATATATATATATATATATATTACTAGAATTTCACTACCTTTCTCTTGTTTGTTTACTACATACAATGATTCCAGCATGCAATAGCCGCAATATGTTCTTGTTTATATATATTTCTGAATTATTAGTAATAATAAGGGTTTGATATGCAATGATATGCCACTATCTCTCATATGATTAGGCAATTTTTTGAGTATGGGTGGGTTTTGTTCGGATATTAATTAAGTGACATACAGCAATGAAACTTTACAATTTCATGTCTCGAATGAATGTTCTTTGTACAAATATAAAGTAACAGAGATTCCGATCAGGAGCATAAACATGCATGTATGTCAACCCCAAATATATATTAAACAAAACTTTATTATTGATATGACATGATATCTCTATCTAGATATCCCTCTATAACTGTATTTATAAGGTTATTGTGGTAAATAGAACTTGAAATAATATTATTTCTTATAATTGCCTATAATAAAAGATACCATGAAAGCAATAGTAACATGTTTCGAAGGGGAGGTTTTTCTATACGAAGTTCTAGTACATCATAATTTGTGTATGAAAGTGTTAATATTAAAGTGTGAGGAGTGTATAAAATTAGTTTAATATTAAAGAAAATAAAGAAAAATGATGAATTTATAAAATGAGAGATTTATTAATTATTATGTCAAAATTTTAAGTTTGATGTGGTGTCTTCTCATTTGTAATTTTTCAATCGGTTTATTTTATATATGATATCAAAATTTTTAGTCTATCCATTTATATTTTAAGTCTTAAAAAAATACTTATATAAAAAATACTTTAAATATATGACTGTTTATAATATATTTTTTAATAATTTAAATTTTTTTGTCAATAAATTATAGTTTAAATGGTATAATCTCTTCATATTTATTGTGAATTCAAGTCTCCATATCTTCGGTAAAATAAAATTTTATATTTTTAAATAAATAATTTGACAGTATTTTTAGCTCATCTTGTTCAAAATTTAGCCTCCATATATACGTAATTTACTACTTAGAAATTTTATTTTTATTATTTTTTCAATGATTGAATAAAGTTAAATATTTAAAGTGATTGAAGTAAATATAAAAAAAATACTAGTATCTTATTAAAGGAAAAGATTCTCTACTGAAACTCTGTCCTGATATCATCGGGATATATATATATATATATATATTATTAATAATTTGTGCACAGCATGTTAGAAGTTTTATATTTATTAAGAATATAATTTTTACAATCCTTATAAATATTTAAAATATTATATATTAATATATAATATCTAGATATAGTTTAAAATATTTTATATTGATTTAATTGAATATTAAATTAATTTTATTACTATGATAATTATTAGATTGTATTATTCGACTACAAATAAATTCTACTCATTGTAGAAAGAAAAATGTATTTGATAAATAACATTCGAATACATATCTTTAATCATGAAGTCTAATGTCGAAATCACCATATTTACGTTGAAGAATTTATTCTTCTATTCCTCCGAGTTCCACTAGAATTCTTTTTTTTTTTTTGTCACTTTTACTTCAGTGTTCCTAAGTTGTATAATCTTTACATCCATTGTACCCCCTTTGATTTAATAATTTTATGCTACATTACATACTCCATTGTTAACACTACCATAATTAAGAAATATAATATGGGTGATTAAGGGCATACATGCATGTAATAACAATAATATAGGATCCGAATTATAGAGATAATAATTGAGTTAATTACATATATAAACCTCCAAATTTGAATAATTAGAGGACATATAGCACATGGGGTCCCCTATTGGAAGACACACATTATTAGAAGCACTTGGAAGATTGTACAATTTGATTCTAGAAAGAATTGGGGTGACAAATAAGTGAGTACAATTTAGCCAACAAAGACATTACTCACATTTCCACTTACCAAGTTTTGAGAAATCGTAATAATACATCAAAGCACATGTAGTTGAGCAAAAACTTTCGGGAGAAAACTCAGATGAAGTCGACCTCACGTGAAGTTGATATCTGAAAACTGTTAAATAAAAATTTAGTTAAATAAGTAAAATCATGTAACGACTCTCAGGTATCAACTTCACGTGAAGTCGACTGCACATGAGTTTTCACAAAACTTTCGTGGGGCCGAAAAAATCAAAATCTCTAGTGCTCCTCAAAACAAAAAAAAAAGGAAAAGAAGTTCCCAATCAACACTATTGTTGGGAAATTGCCTCCAATTAACCTAAAAAGCCGACATAATGACCCCTCTAATAAGGGTTTAAGTGTGGTTCATACGTGGCCATGGTCAACAATGGAAGTTGTGGTAGTTGGATTGTCAACGTGGTACAAAATCACTGGTGAAACTGTTATTAAAGTCGTCATTATGTGATTAATCATATGTAAATTATATTCATGAGGGAATGGTCGGTGCAAGTTTATGTATGTAAGTGGGTAAAGTGTAGATTTTCCACACTTAAAAGTCACTCCTCTTCTTTTACTTGTTTAAATAATTTTCTGATAATAATCAAGAATTAATTCAGTTCATTGGTAAGTAGTAAATTAATTACATACACAAATTAAAGTATACTATCAAACAAGAGATATAAATTCTTTAATTAAAAAAATAAAAGTACTTTGTTATACTTTTCTTTTTCTTTTTCCTTTTGACTGTTTATTATATATTTGTTTTTCAAAATGGTTGAAATAACATTGGTTCTCCATATTTTTCCTTTAAGAATTAATAATAATTAAGGATAACTAACTTTAGAGACAAGTGGTGTCATGATATAATTAGTAAACCATATTTTCAAATTTGGGTGAAATGATATCAAGATCCCACCGTTTAATAAGGTGAATCCATGCATAACGAAAGAACAATAATATTATAAGTATAATCAAATTTATTTTTTTCTGATAATTTAAATTAAATAAATTATGGAAAATTTCACACTATCTTTGTATTGAATATAGGAAATTAACTAATTTTAATTAATTAATACTGAATCCTGCTAGAAAGTCAATGGAATATTTATACAATGTGTATAATGGACTATTTATTTGGCCCAATATGAGTTAAAAAATGAACATTCAGAACAAAATACTACTAATTTCTCAAACACAATACACCCATACTATTCAGAATAATTATTCGGGTACCAGGGATAATAAACATCTGATATCCTACTGAATCGAATATTCCTATACCCCACTAATCCATTATACACATTGTATAGATATTCTATTGGCTCCCTATACTTCCTCATTAATACTAACTAATTTTATTGTAAAATTATTTTTTTAACTCATTTTTTTTGAAAGATTTATGATTTTAAATTTAAAATTTATGATTTTTAAAAATTAGATAAAGTTATAGATTTATGATTCAAAATCTGAAAGAAAAAACCATTCTATGACTGATATTGATTGAAAAAAATTAACTCCTTAGTTAAACAAGTATGTAATATATCATTTGCCTTGCAAATTGAAAACGCCTTTAAAATTATGAAGTATAAGGTTACATGGCTTTTTATGCATGCATTTGTTATTTCTTTTTTATTATTATTTTCATTCGATTAATTGGGAATGCAAAATTGCAAATGGCTTAAAAAATCACTGCAGGAACCCTTTATTTGAAGGGAATTAAGAAAAATGGTGAATCTGATTCCCGTGCGTTGCGGAAAAAAATAGTAACGAAACCAGTCCTTTTAATATGAATGCAAGAAAAGATAATGATAAGGAAGAATATTTTGTTTCTTCAGAATTATTGGTATATATAAATAACAATCACTAGAGAAAGCTTGAGGCAATTCTTCTATATATACTCTATTTTTTCTTTATATTCTGATCTTTCTCAAATTGGGTGTTTGATGTACCATTTGATATCTTTCTCAAAAGATATATAGTACAATCAAATCCAACTTGCAATTTTGTACCGATTATTCATCAAGGAGGTATAAACTCGTTCAATAAGTTACATTCTTTGTGTCCCTCTTGTTTTTGCAATAATTATTAGACAAGATCCATCGCCATTATCGCGTTACTTATTTTCTTAATTTAATTTGTTTTTATCTTTTGGTTATGAAGTTTAGCTAGATAGATACATTGTTTAACACAAATTGTTATTTTTTTCATACTAGAGAAGAGTTTGAAAATCTTAAAAAGAATTTTTGATCAGAAGAGGAACACAAATTTTTTATAATCTTAAATTCTTTCATAATATCTAATTTTGTAGTGATAATTTTTTCAAAGTTTTATAACTCATTACATTGGTGTTTTTATTAAGAGTCGGTCAACTAAACGAAAAAAATTAGGATAAAGTATTTTTTTTGTCTCTGAAATTTTCGAAAAGTTTCAAAAATATCCTTAAGTTTTAATTTGTTTCAATTTTATTCTTAATATTTTAAATATGCTTCAATTATATCCTTTTTGTTAATTTTTTTATAGTCAACCAATAGTCAACTTTTTGTTTTCAATTTTAATCTCTAATTCTAACAGTGTTTAACAGTTGACACACTGCCTAATCCATCTTTTTTCTTTTTTTTTCCAATCTCATTCTATTCCAACAAACCAACACTTCCACTTTTCTTTCCAATCTCATCCTCTCATCCTCTCATTAAATTGGCTGGTGATTGGTGGTGGTGCCGGTAGTTACAGCAAGAAAGATGAATGAGAGGATAAGCGATGGTTGAGAAGAAAAGTGGAAGTGTTGATCTGTTGGAATGGAATGAGATTAGAAAGAAAGAGAGAGGATAAATTAGGCAATGTATGTGCCAATTGCCAAACACTATTAGGATTAGAAGTTAAAATTGGAAACAAAAAATTAACTATTAAAAATTAACAAAAAGGATATAATTAAAGCATATTTAAAACATCAAAGATAAAATTAAAATAAATTAAAATTTAAGAATATTTTTAAATTTTTTCAAAAACTTTAAAGACAAAAAATATATTTTATTTAAAAAATTACTTTCGATGCGTTTTGACCAACAAAAGATTGAATAAAGTAAGACCGAACGCCAAAAAGAATTTTTAAATTTTCCTTATTTAAATACAATATTGATAGTTAATAATATAAACATAGAGTTATATATAAGAATGAGACTTTTCAAGTAGAATAAAATAAAAATAAGGCGTTGATCCAAGTATGAAACATTTGGCAAGTGATTAAAGAGGGGGGTTTTGTAGATAGCAAGCTAAGATGTGTTGTGATGCCAAATGTTAGGTAATGTGAGTAGGTTTATAAGTTATGTAACTATCGAAAAACTGAAATTCCAAAGGCAGTTAGTTACGTGGGACTAAGATCTCTCCCGAAGCTATAAGCCTCATTGACTTGTGACTTGTGATATATAGTTAGTTAGGTTATTAACGTCATTTAATGTATACAGTTGATGGAAGTTAGTTATGACTACTTGTTTTCAAGGCTATAGGTATTTCTCTATCTCGCAATTTCCTTGCTACTTCATCATCACTTCAATTTGGATAATGTTTTGCTTCCTCTTATGCCATCAATATATGGCCCCCCTCATCAATTCATTTCTACGTAATTTTTGTTTTATATGATCATTTAATTAATACATATTAATTATATCTTATATAAAAAAAATTCAGTATATTAGTTGATAAATAATATCCGACTCAATTTTAAAATAACATTTAAAACAATAAAAAAATAAAAGATAAAAATTTAAATTGAATAACAAAAGATACATTAAAATTGAAATAAAAATAAAAAGGATAGATTGAAATTGAAAACAAAGAGAATCACTCTACTTTCTATCCAATTTCTTGACTCAACAAGAAAGGGACTCCTCAACCTAGCTAACTTATCAACACCATAGTTTGGAAATTGATTCGAAAGGACTACTCAAACTTTTATCCAATTTCCCGATGCTACAAGAGAAGAATTCATCAACCTCAATTGTCCACACCATAGTTTCATCACGAAACTAAAAAAGGATTTTCAAACCTCTAAATCATTCTCTACTACAACTACAATAGCTAAGGAGGTATTTATAACCTCTTATTAGGTTAAAACAAAGAAAACCCTCGAGTCCATAAACATAAAGCCCAATCTAGTAATTAAATAAACAAAATCAAAATACATCAAATTAAATTAAAATATTCTAAAAATTTAAACTAATATCTTTTAAATAATATTTGAACTCTTCATATATCGAACATTTGAAACACGTATAATTTAGAATTAATAATTAAACATTTAAAATTTAAGATAAATAAAATAATTTTAAAAAAATAATTAATATTATCTGAAAAAATTAATTCTCTAATATTATTTTTAGTATAAATACACGAAATATTTATTTATTTATTCAATTAATCAATTGTATTGAGAAGCACATACTACATCACTATCTCTTTGACTTGTTTATAGCATGGTCGGTGAGGAGTGGATAAGAAATTAATGTCACACATTTTCTACGAGTTTTGGTGACAATGTCTTGACTACTAGGAAGTAGAGATAATTATCATAGGGAATTAGGACGATAAAATATAATAACCTATATGGTCCTACAATTGCATAGATCTTATTTATGGATCAACAAATACGTGGAACGTAACCTTCAATGCCCCTTTCTTTCAATGTGTCCTGATTAATTACCTATGTACGTGTGAATAATCTTATGAGTCAATTTATGCTGAGTGGGATCCTAAGCTGCTTCTATGGTTGCTTACAACAATCTACCGTCACAATGAAATTTATATGCTTTAATAATTTCTCACACGGCTTGTATATTATGCAACCACAATTAATTAGTTGCTAATAGTAATAATTATATAGTTCTTGTTGAAAGCATATGTTGTCGGCAGAGATTAATTAGTTCATCCTACACATACATTAATAATGTAGATTATATAGTGATTTCCTTCTGTGTTACAGGGGAAAAGAATAAAATTTTAATTAATTATAGTTGTTCATATATCCAAAAGAGGATGTAATTAGAATATATATGAGAAATTTTGGCACAGTAATTTCTAATATTTTTTTTATTATTTGATTAATATAAATATTAAATTATTTTTAGTAAATAAATTTTATTATTTTATGTGTACAAATATTAAAAAATATAAATACAGACTGTATTAATTTATGTGTATAAAATTTTAGTAAATAGATATATATATATAAATTATATATTTATTGCGTATAAAATATCTATATATATATATATATATATATATATATATATATATATATATATGAATTAAATTATTGCTAATCAAATATTAACAAAAAAATAATAATATTTACTGCCAATTTAGCATTATTCACTATATAATCTATAATTTATTCATTTGAGAAAGCTAATTATCTGAAAATAATATTTATTCAATATCATGATGAGGTACTACAACAAATATCAGATTTTCTTAAGATTTTCAAAACTTATTGATACTTAAGTTGCATAAAAGGAATCTGATCTCTATACACATGTTGCAACTTGAGTAGGATGCATACAATAAAGGGATTATTCAGTTGATCCTTAAATTGATATTTATTTATTTATTATATATTGCAATGACATTATATGATGGTTATTTTGATCGATGGATATACATGACATTTGCATATGAGGGTATATATATAGCTTATAACCTTTTAGCATAGTATTCCGATCAATGTCACCAATTAAATCATATACATAGTGCGAATATATAGAGACGTCAAATTCGATTTCATTCAAGATATGATGTAAACAATGCAACTTGTCATATCAATAGGCATATAGTTTTAATTTCAATTTCAATGTTACGTATGTAGATCATCATGACAATTTCTTTCTAATTAGGTAGAATAATATACATGTATATACTATAGTAGATACAAAATTGAAAACCGTATAGTATATAGTATAGTATAGTATAGTATCTAGAAGATTGTAGCAGAATAATAATAATAATAATAATACAAGAAAGTAGCTAAGGATAATAGGTTTATGAAAGGGATGAGTGATAAATATGCATGGTTGGACGTAAACTAATGCATGTAATGCATAATTGATTGATTGAAGATATGGAATATGTGTAGAATGGCTGATCTATATATATATCGGTATCAGGTTCTTCTCAAATCTCATCAGAACCGTGGGCACAGCGCACTGCATGCTATACGTTGTTCCTTTTTATTTTTTGCTTCTATATGAAGACTTCATATCCAATAATAATGTTCCATCTTCAATTTATTTCTTATGCTTTAAGTTAGGTATTTCAATTATAACCTACCTATATATCTATGTCTACGTGTGTCTGCATGCATTCACTTGTTTTAGACAAACGTTAAAATTTATCCTTTTTCCTAAAAAGGAAAAATATAGGTAGAGAATGAATTTAGTAAACAATGCAGTTACGTATACGGTAAGGAGAATGCTAGGGGGACAATGATTTTGTTGAACAATATGAACAACTACCAATCAAATAAAAATACACTACACTTTTAAATTAACCCTTTAAATTTTAATATTAAAATAACCATCTGTACACTAGTAAAATAAACATCTGATATATCTATTGTTTACATTGTTTAATATTTTTATTATTCACCTATACTTTTCTATACGGTAATTTCCCTTCTTCACTTATAATTTTCGTGATTTTCATAAGAGTGTAGTGTGTTTTTCACTTTATTGAATCAATTTTAAAGTCAATTATTTATATTATTTACGAAAATTATTATTTACCTGACAAAATTCCCATCTCTAATATCTTTTCGATAAAAAAAGTTAATTTGACATTTGGATAGAATACAAAAATTTTAAAATTTTATTTTTGTATATATATAACTATGTATGTATTAATGTATCTTGAATGATACAATTAGTTTGAGGTAATTACTTTATGTTGGGTGAAATGTTTTATGGATAATTTGATGTATAAATTACCATATTTTTGAAAATCAGATTAAACCGATTAATCAAATTGGTTGAATAATAAATTGGTGGCCAATTCAGTTCGGTTCATAAATGAAATTGTAAAATTTAGAACCACCATTGAGTATGTAACTAATTAAAGTTGAGTAAAGAATTTATTAGATGATTTGATACGTAAATTATTATGATTCTAAAAATTAGATCGAATCAACCGGTTGATAAGTAAATTACGCACACAAAAATTAAAGCTCATTCAAAAAGGTTTCTATCCGAATCAATCCTAGCGTTTCAGCCAACTCTTTGAACAAATTAAAGCATGATAATACTTATCTTTTTTCTTATTAATATAATGGAACTGATGATAGCAAAAAAGGCTGCTAATAATATTCTTGTATATCATTCCATAAGGTTTTCCGGATATATGCTTGATCCTCTAATGATATTTACACTTCTCTGCCCCTTGTTGGATCAATTAAGGCTTTCTTCCAATTCATAAGATACATTTCTAATTTTAGATGGCCTACTCTTTGTTTGCACAATATTGTGTTAAGATTTAACACTTTTTTGGTTGAGGATTTAGTGATTTACCAATGTTTTTTTTTTTTTGGTTTTTGTACAATTTACCAATGTTATATATGTATAAAGTATGGTATTCCAAGAACTAAAAGGATAAAGCCCAAGGGCCCTAAACTTAGTAGATCCAAAAGAAATAAAGCCCAGAAACCAGGCCCAACAAAGCAGTCCAGACAAAACTTTAGGAGGGAGTATGACTCCCCAAACAAAAAAACTGGAGCAGAGGGAGCGAGGCTTGCATGACTGAATGAAACAGAAAATGGTAAACTAATCTCTCTGCATAACTAACTATACCAACTAATAACCAATTTGAATTGAACGTAGCCAGCTCACTTGTCCGTTTAAGTAAGTGTCGAGAGTTCGAATTCTGTCTTGTACATGCACCAACCCATTGATCAGCAATACACTCTTTTTAAGCTCATATCTGCAACAGATTAATTCTTAACCTGACAGGTTAGGAGATTCCATGGAAAAAAAAAAAACACTAACTATGCATACTAATGTTGTTGGTTAGTGCTAATTTTATGGAAAGTGCTGATGGGAAGGAGTTACAAAGCAATTTATGTTTGTTGGTGTCCCCTGTCATGGTGTTGGACGTTTTGTAGCTGGTCTTATTATATAGCCTTTGGTGTTTTGCTTTCTTTTACAACTCATTTATGGTCTATATTTAATTTTATACATAGGCAACATGGTAATAGTTTCTTTAGGGTGTGATTGGATCTATACCGCTAAAACCAATAGAAATAAGTACATGAATTGTTTGTGTGTCTCTTTCTATTTTTCACAATCAAATAATAAGCTTTCTGTGATCATATTTATATTCTCTTGTGTTATATCCACAATATTCAAACAGAATTTTAATAATGCATTATATTATTTGAATATAGATATTTACCTTTGATTATACACTATATATGTGATATAAGTACTATGCCGAGGTCTACATTAAGCTCTATTATGTATATATATATATATATTTTTAAAATTGATTAGTCTACTCAAAATTATTTTAATGCTGCAGTTATAATGAAAGGCTTTTTCTGTTTTGAATAAATCCCTGGAAGTAGAACTTTTATGTGAGGAGTAGTAATTATTTGTTGAATTTAAAAAAAATAATAAATTAATTGACGATAACTAAATATTATTATTAGGTTAAAAATCTAATTATGTGTGCGATTAATTTATTATTTATGTAGATATTAATAGAAAATAAAATAGGCCCAATAGCAAACTTCAGGCCTATAAACTTTAAAGAAATAGTTGTTTATCATATCAACACTTTTTTATTAGAACAAAAAATAAGTTTAATGCCAAATTGATGATTCAAGTCCAAGATCATATCACACTCTATGACTCAAACAAATAGTTGCTAACTAAGAAATGTTCATTTCCATCTAAACCAAATCAAAGTCACCCAATCAGTTCTCTTTCTTATCTCTTCTCTCTCATTCATGTGAAACATTTCAAAAGAAAAACAAGAAAAAAATAATCTGATTAGGATTCAAATCAAAGAAGAAAAAATAGATTACCAAAACTAAGCAAGTCAAAAGTTAGGGTTCAAAAGCCAAGATCAAATCAAAGAGATAAATTAAAAAATTCTTTTTATTTTGGTGTTTTATTGGTAACTTGTTGAAGATGCTATTCTCCCTCAAGTACCAAACTGAAAAATGGAAGAAAGTGGAGGCTATGAAACTCTGCTATAAATTAAAGGTCAAAAATTAAACTTGGAGCCAAAGTTTTGATATACGGCTCAGATCCTTGAAGAAAATTGAAAAAGGATGAAAGAGAAGCCGCTGGATTTGATTGTATATTTGCTTTAATCACTACTGTTGTCTTCTGCGCTATTGTTGCTGCTGCTGTGACATTGAAAAAGAAGGAAGTCAACTGTTCAATCTAAGATTTAAGCTTTGAAAGATTTACTCCTCTATTAAAGGGGTAAACGACTAGAGATTGATTCAAGGAGTGAGCACATAGTTTAAATTCTCATAGCTTACAAGCTATTCCTCTCTTCTTCTCCAGAGTTTTACATTGAATTTTTTGTTCTTCAGTGTTCATCTTTTCTTTATTTTTTTTCAATGAAAAAAGGCATATAGTAAAGAATCAGTAAAAATCATTGAGAGAAAAGGTAAAGAGAGATACAAGAAAAAGCTAGAAAATTATATCAAAGCTCTTTTGTATATTTTTTCTGTTTTGTACACATGATTCTAAGGGAATTTTCTTACAAAGTTAGGTAAGCACTTAGTGGTTAAAAATTTAGGGAGTGAATCTAGTCAAATCTAATTTGGATAGAAGTTGGGTTTATTCTAGATAGGATTAAGTTGAATCTTAGAAAAATTGGTGCTTGTAATCTTTAAAAGATAGTGAAAATTTCACCGCTATTGCGAGAAAGACTGGATGTAGATTACATTGCACATAATGGTTGAACAAAAATATATGGCTGTATGAATTTCTCTTTTTTAATCTTCTTCTGTTTTTCTTTCATGAAGAGACAAAATAAAAATGTCCCATATATTATCTTTATCTCAGAGTCATAATTATTCTAAAAATAAATATTGCTCTGTTCTTAAAAGCGTCATAAAGAGACAAAATAAAATTGTCTCCTAAATTTTTACTTGATAAATATTTCAGCAATTATATGTTTTTCTAATCAAAATTAAAAAAGACAAAAATATTTAAAAAATAATCATAAATTTAACCCCTTCTCTAGACCATTTTAAAACATTTATTTTTTATTAGACATGATCTAATATATGCATACAAATATTTATTTGACATGTCTAAGTTTGTGGGTTTTCATTAAAAGTATGAATTTCTCTTATTCAAGTCTTTTTTTTCCCACTAAAAATGCTTCCTAACTTGTGTTTCTCTCTATTAAAAGTTTCACTACTTTTCTGTCACATTTAATAATTAATTTTATTTATAATCAGTTTCACATTTTGTAATTAGATTAATGATCCGACGCAAGAGAAGGGAAGACTAAAAATTAAAGCAACTTAGGATGACAATTTTCAATTTGGATTTTTCCATGTCATCATTTCACTTCTAAAATAAATCAAATAAATAAAAATATATCTTTTTACCCCCTTCCTACAATGGTATTTTACTTTCTCTTTTTAGTAATTCCTCTTGGCGATAAAGAAATACAATGTTGAGTCTTATCTGTGAATTGTGACTGGTGCATGCATGATCAACAAGGCATTATTACTGTATGTGTATGGTTGAACAAGATCCATGAATCTCTCCACTTTGAGGATATATATATATATAGAAAATGTAACTTTCACTCTGTATCATCCTCATCATCATGATCAGCCAATAATACTAGAAATCTACAGAAAGCACCAATAGCAGAAGGATATAACATCCCACCAATTCATCATGATCATGGTATTCAAACTCTGTTGTTTGGTGATTAATGGAAGGCAGCAGGGGTGGAGGTTGCAGCAGCTTTGGTGAAATCAGGCGGGGGAGAAGGAAGGAAAAACAATGATAGTATTCCACTGATTGCAGCTGCCACAGCACCCAACACAAACGATGGCAAGTTACCACCAAAAAGTTTATCAAACGGTCCGCTAACCACAGACATCACCATCTGTCATCAATAATCATAATCATAATCAAGTTTTGCCTCTAATCAAGTTTTATTGTTTTAAACATGTCAAGTGAAATTCTAACCTGTGGTATCACAACTGCAAGATTCAGAATTGCAAGGGATAGCCCTGAATATTGTGATCAAACAACAACAAATTTAAAACTCGTTAATTAATTACATATTTTACTCTACCTGAGCGATCTCAACTTAGTAATTAATTAATTAGTTTTACTGGGTATGAACTTTGAACGTACCTTGGCCTGCCCCTGCTGCGCTGGAGAATATAGATGCTAGAGTATAGGGTATGCTACAAGTAATCTGAAACAAATCAATAAATAATTAATTAAAGTAAGATGTTAGTATTATTATTGTTTTAAGTAAAAGGCTAATAGATTTGTACATGTCAGTTGAAAAAAAGAGAGCTCAATTTGATGCCAACGAAAATTAATTCTACTTTGTACTGTATTAAATTGTTTCTATTATTGGATAGGGGACTGTTAAAGTGATAAGATTGTTAAAGAATTAAGCACATGGCAAAGCAACACAACATATCTTCATTTAATTTTAGTAAATATTCTTTTGTTAATTTTTTTTTCTTTTTAAAAAGAATTTAGATGCAGAATATACGAAATTAGTAGTTAGTTAGTTAGTTACCGCGAATGGGAGTCCAAGAAAGGAGTAAAGAGTCAACGCAGCTGCCTTGACTCCCGCAGGAGGCGGCAGTGGCTCCCGAACCCCATCATGAGCCACCGTATACCGCCGAGAATGCTCGGCCATCTTAGAAACCGCCACCGTCATGGCCAAACAAACCGCGAGCAAGAAGTTAACGACTCCCCAGAGCCTCTTCTCGCCGCGAAGGCCACGCGCCAACACACCAATCCCCAACGACGCGGCACCCGCCACAATGGAATTCAACATCATTCCCAACGCACCCGCGTGCACCCCCATAGTGTACACCCTCTCCTTCTTATCCTGCGCACCGTACACTTCAACCCCCATCCAATCAGTGTTGTACAGTAAAAACGGAAACCACGCGAACCAATTGAAACACGTCACCAACAATAGGATCCACATTGGTCTTTTGAGTTCCCGCAAAGCACCGAATAATTCCCCAATCCCTCCCTTCCCGCCATTTCCAACTGAACCCGTTATTCGTAACGGTTTTTCCTTAACGTACGTAACAGTAACAGTTACCAGCACTAGCTGAATCGCAACGGCGAAGAGGAAGCACGTCTTCACGTCCGCACAGTACTCGTCACATGATGCCGTTTTTGTGAACGGTAGCACTCGGTGGATTCCGCCGGAGGATCCCGCTGCGGAGCCGAGGATGTTCCCGGCGGCTGTGAAGAGCGTGTAGAAGGCGTAGCCGGTTCTGGTCTTGCTGTGGTCTCCGGCGGCGAGGTCGGCGATGAAGGCGCGGCACGGTCCCTGGAGGAGGTTGTTGGCGAAGTCGATGATCCAGAAGCCGACGATGAAAACGGCAATGGTGCGAGGGCGGAGGTTGGCTTCGTCGGAGTTACCAAGGAAATGGCCTAGGTCTGCAGCGTAGCCGATGAGGAAGGAGGCGAAGACAACGGATAGGGTTCCAGCGATAATGAAGGGGCGGCGGGGGCCGAAGCGGGAGGTGCAGCGGTCGCTATAGAAACCAACGAGGGGCTGGACGATGATGCCGGAGATAGGGCCGCAGAGCCAGATGAAGGAAACCCACATGTGAGGGGTTCCGAGTATTTGGACGTAGGGTGTGAGTATGGTGAGCTGTAGGGCCCACACGAATTGTATGCCTACGGCGAGGGTCGCCACGGTGATGATCTTACTTAGAGGGCTAGACAGCTGATCAGTCGGTGGAGCAACCGGAGCTTCCTCCGCATGAGGAGGATGAAGTTTGGTGGCACTGACAGACTCCATTTATAAAAGGTTTATTCTATTACTCCTAAAAATTGGTACATAAAGTTTTTGTTTCCAAAAATTGCTCACTCAACTTCTGAGTGTGCATGAATGATAAATGGTTTGAAGTTTGAACTTGGGAAAAGAGCCAAATAAATGTTAGGAGTGGAGATATGCATGGATTTTATATGCACTCAAATATGTGTCGCCAATATAGACTGAGTGCACGTTCTAGTCTGACTAAGGTTTCATATTTAATTAGTGGTGTCATTTTCAGTGGCTCTCGCAAATAATGATTTGTTTGTTTTGTAGTTACTAGTTGTTATTTTCATGTTTGAATGGAGTTGCAAGGGCGTTAGTGAATTGCTTTGAATTCAGTTAGAGTTAAAGGACATGTGGGGATGTCGTTAACATCATACAAGTTCCATTTGAACTCCACACTTTAACATCACTCAAGTTCCAGTCTGAGTTGAGTTAGGCAAAATTGTTGTTGATCTCTTTGAAGTTTCAGTTCTGATTACAAGCGGGACCAACCAAGCCAATGGACCATAAACTGATGGTAATATGTTCCCACTTGTGTGTAGGCATACACCAATATTTCACATGCATATTTTCTAGCCTAATACGCCAAATTAAGTATATCTTTAAGATATCTCTTAAGTTCTTTTTCAATAATTTGAAATAAAAGGTACTGCTGGTATATTAGGCGAGTGGAAATTAGACTAAAGCTTAAGGAAGACGTAAAATCTACAGCTTAATCACTGGGTTGATTATCAATTACCAACATTATTCAAAGTCGGCTAACGAGAGAGTTGACAATTTCAGGGTAAATTTAATTTTGGACCACACTCTTAATTAATTTGGCCAAGGCTTACATCATCAGCACAAGTCACACAAGGTAGAGTGTAGACTACCTTTTAGTCCTTTTGTTTGGAAAATCTTCACAGAACCGGAATGCTATAGACTTTTTTTTATGCTATAAAATTATGGATTATGCTAAGTAACTAATAATTTTTTTAAACAATATGAATATCACTAATAAAATAAAAATATATTATATCTTTAAATTATTTACTTAAATCGTATTAATATTAGAATAACCATGCGCATATTTATTAAATTGAACATCCGATATATCAATTGTTCACATTATTTAATATTTTCATTGTCTATCTATATTTTTTTAAATTATAAATTATTTATAAATGTAAAATATCTCTCCTTAGGAGCTAATTTTTAAAGGTTGAATGAGGTTAATTTAGTCTCAATTCTGATAATATATCTAATGTGTCAATATATAACTTTTTAAAAAAAAAATTTGAAGCGCGAATAATGTAACAATTCAATATAATTAATGCAATAAAGTTCGTATTTAGATACCTATAAAACTTTTTAGTATATATACAGAGGTTAATTTTGATATAAATTGATAATATAAAATATTTTATATAATCATATAATTATATCTATTTTTTTAAATGATAATTTACATGATTAATATATAAAATAATTTTTTTATTGATGTAGTATTAAGAGTCCGTTTGGGAAGTAGCAGAAGCTACTTTTTTTAATTTTTGGATTATAAAAAATCACCGTCTATGTGTTTGGCACTATTTTAAAAGAAGCTTTTAACTTCTCAAAAAGTTAATTTGCAACTTTTTAAAGAAGTAGAAATATATGACTTACCACTTACTTAAAAAAAATTAATTTTAAAACAAAAAAAATCTACTTTCCTTCTTGACTCTATGAAAAATACTGACCCTTCATCACCATTTTCACACAAGGTCTGCTAGAAGCACTGGCCTTCCACCATCATTCTCACGCAATGTTTCAAGTCTCATTATTTTTACGTAATAAAACATCTGATGGAAGTATTGATCCTCCACCACATTTTCAGACAATATTACATCTGAACAACTTACTGCATATATTCCTTCTAAGTATTTTTTTTATCATTTTATCACTATTTTTTATTATTAAATTTGTATTCAAGTGTGGTATGAAATTTCAGTTTTAATTTTATTTTTTTCATATGTAATTTTATAGCTTATTATTATTTTTATAGTTAATTATAACAAGTTCTTGACCTCAATAAAGGAGAAGAGAGTTCTAATAAGAGTAAAAATAAAAAATAAAAAACAGCAATAAAATATACATTGACACACATTTTATATTTATTTTTTATTTTCACCTACCATATCATACATAATATTAGTGATTAGATTATGTAAAATCAACATTCAATATTGGAAAATATTTGTTATTATGGTTATTTTAATATTCATTCTCTTTTATAAAAAAAATTTATCTTTTGCGTTATTTATCCAAACGTTACAACTTTAAAATAAGTACTTTTATAACTAAAAAATTAAACACAAAATAACTTATTTATAAGCTGCTTTTAATAAAAGTCCTTATATTTTAAATTTATTTTTCAAAAAAACTTATTTAAGTTATTTATCCAAACTGGACTTAAGTAAATAAAATACGTATTTTTATACTAAAAGAATATCAAAATTTAATTCATATATAAATAATAATTTTTTAATTTAAATTAAAAACCGGCTATACAAATATACCATGAAAAGTCACCAAAAAAAATATACCATGAAATTCCACTGTTATTCGATAGTAATTATTTATTTGATTTGATGTACCGAAAGTATTTCAAATAATGAGACACTTTTTAACCACCAAATAATTAGCAGACTTTCTCCTCTCATATGTATTATATTCGGAAATAGTTGGTAACTATAAATTAACTAAAAATAATTAGAATTTATTTTATTTAGTATTTTTTAATAAATATTAAATAAGATAAATTTTTATTTTTTTTGTTTTTTTGATATTATCATTTTATATTTATTAGAATATAAATAGGATCAATTAGATCAATTAGCATTATTTAGCATGTCTGTATATTTATTATAGGATATTATGTTTTTATTGTTTTGATTCTTCTAGAACCTATATATATCTTTGTATATTATATTATTTAAATGCACTCAATAATACACTATATTTTCTCCAGTTTAATCTCTTATTTTTAACATGGTATCAAGAGCATAGGTTTCTTTCTCTTTCCATAAAAATTAGTTCATAGTTAATATTCTGTCCCTGTTTTCACTCTCCACTTTCCG
This sequence comes from Arachis hypogaea, assembly GCF_003086295.3. Classification (NCBI taxonomy): domain Eukaryota; kingdom Viridiplantae; phylum Streptophyta; class Magnoliopsida; order Fabales; family Fabaceae; genus Arachis; species Arachis hypogaea. The sequence continues at coordinate 117,819,734 of NC_092044.1, read as the reverse complement.
AAATTTTCTTCTGTCATCGGCCATACCATCGTCTTCGTCTCACTATTATGAGTACACAGAGAACAGCCCAGTCATTGAAAACTGCCGGACGTGCCTATGCAAGGCCCATGTCCGCTCAACATTTTTCTCTATCCAAACGCTTCCAGAATCGTTAGATCTTCGGCAACGATCAACAATCTAGGAGCTTCACACGTGTCGTGCATAAGTGACTCCTACCAACTCGCTTCCCAACCTCGTGTGTCGCCTGTTATGATCCATTGGTTCGACCCGCACACCCAGTCACTCGTCCATGTGTCTTTCTCCTCCACTACTCGTTTATTACTACATGTCATCCTTTTGCTGACGTGGCAGTCAGTGGGACCCCTTATTTTTTGGTGAGCTCTTTTCGATTCTGTCATCCATTTTTTTTATTTCTGTCCCGATTTTGCAGCTTCTTCTCTTTTCTCGTCTTTGTATCTACTATCATAAAAAAATAAGATGTTTTTGCTGCCATAGACAAAAAGAGTACATTCTGTCGCAATTGTAACTATTTTGGGTACCTCTTCTCAGACTGTCATTCTATTGAATGTCGAAAATGTAAACAGAAGTGTTACGTTGGCTCTAATTGTCCAACACTCTTCTGTCATTATTGCAAGCTCTTGGGACACTTGATTACCACATGTCTTACTCGCCCACAATATTCATATCAACACAAATATCATTCCCGTTCTAACTACACTAATAAGAATGTGCCAGCTTCTATTGTTGCTGCTGCTATTACTGACTCCACCAACTCTACTTCTCTCAAACCACCTTTTGTCTCTCCGTCCAACATTGAATATCTTCTTAAGCTACTTCTCTCATTTTCTACTAATACTTCTACTACTCTTTTCACTCTTCTAGATAATTCTAAATGGTATTTTGATTTTGGATTGCTTTAATCACATGTCTCTTTTACATCATCCTTTTTCATCTTTGTCTACCACCACAAATGCACATTCTGTCAACATTGCTGTTGGTTTTCTCTTATATCCAACACATAAGGATTTTATTTCACAGTCTGAACTTAATCTCTCTGATACTTATTTTATTTCAAAATTAAACTTTAATCTTATCTCTGTTGGTCAACTTGTTGAACTCGATTTTGATGTCAATTTTTCTATTTCTGGTTGTCGTGTGCAGGATCGTGAGATGAGATAGATCATTAGGACTGGACGTAAGGTCGGAAGGTTATTTGAGCTCGAGAATCTTCATATTCTTGTGTCAAATCTTTGTGCTATCTTTTTCCATCTACCCTTCACTTGTGGCATTACCATCTTGCCCACAACTCTTTAGAAAAATTGCGTTCTCTTGTGTATAAAGGTGTTTCGAGTCAGGTTAATAATGAGTCTTTTAATTGCATTTCTTGTCAAACAATCTGATTTATCTTTTCACAATAATTCACCTCTTACTTGCTCTCCTTTTAATCTTATCCACTTTGATGTTTGGGGCCTACTCACATCACTTCTATGGGAGGGGCTTGCTATTTTATAGTTTTTATTGATAATTATTCACGCTTTACTTGGGTTTATTTGATGACTAATTGCCATGAGTTATCTCAAATTTATATTAACTTTGCCATTATGATTAAAACTCAGTTTTTCATAATCTTTAAGGTGTGTTTGTTTGAGGTGAAAATGGGAGGAAAGAAAAGGAAGGGAAAGAAATTGGAAGGAAAATAGTTATTTTCCTTTGTTTGGTTGAGGAGAGAAATGGGAGAGGAAGGAAAATGAATGGAAAAATATTGATGGGATCCACCAATTTTTTTCCTCCAAGAGTGGAAAGAAAATGGAGAGAAAACTAATTCTCTCTCTACTTCCAATATTATTCCTTTACTTTTTTCAATATATTTTATAATATAAGGATAAAATTATCTTTTTATAACATTTTTTTCCTTCTTATTTTCCTTTCATCCAAACACATCTAAGAAAAATAAAAATGCACTTAATAAAATGGACGGGCTAAACGCAAACACCATCACATTCTTGATTCTGTTCGTGCATTGCTTATTTCTTCTTCGTGTCCTACATAGGGTGAAGCAATTCATACTGTTGTCCATGTTATCAATAGACTCCCTTCTTTTGTCCTTGGTAACATTACTCCCTTTGAGCGTCTTTATCATACTTCTTCATATTACAATTCTCTTTGAATTTTTCGTTGTGTCTGTTTTATTCTTCCTTAGCCTCATAAACATAATAAACTTGAATCTCGGGCTCGCATGTCTTGTTTCCTTGGTTATGGAACTGAACATAAGGGTTATCATTGTTGAAATCTTCTTTCTAGACGTATTCGTATATCTTGTCATGTTTAGTCTGGGAGCATCGTATGTTTTTTAAGTTCTCCTCATTTAAGTTCATTCCTTCTACTCAGTCAACGTTTTTCACTAACTCCAATGTTGATCTTTTTTCTAGTAATGTTTATTGTGACAATCGCAGTGCTATTCAGATTGCTCATAATGATGTTTTTCATGAACGCGTCAAACACATTAAGATTGATTGTCATTTTGTCTGACAATGCCTTCTTATTGATGTTGTTCGTCTCGTAGCTGTTAGGACTCTAGATCAAATTTTGATATCTTCACGAAAACTCATCATCATTCTACTCTTTTTCGGATTCTAGTGTCAAAATTCAAAATAGTATCTTTAGCTCCCACTTGAGTTTGAAGAGGAATGTTATAGTATAATTCGAATCAATTAGACCAATTAGCATTATTTAGCATATATGTATATTTATTATAGAATATTATATTTTTATTATTTTGATTCTTCTAACACCTATATATATCTTTGTACATTATATTATTTATATGCACTCAATAATACACTATTTTTTTTTAATTTAACCTCTTATTTCTAATAAGATTATTATTGAACAAATCACTCATCTACTTATTTTGTAACCATACATTCCGTCTCTCGGGTCCATAATAAGTTAATAACCATGCATTTTAATTCATATATTTAATCATCAAATATTTAGCAATCACGCACTTTACAATTTATATTATTCTTAGAAAATTCCTTTGGTAAATAGTAAGATTAAATTAGACAAAAAATAAATATTATAATTAAATTTTTGAGAAAAACATATATTATACATAATGTCTTTTTTTCCATTATAAAAAATAAACTTGACTTTTTTTTATTAAAAAAATTCTTGATTCGTGGATCGTATCACGAACCTTATTATTGTACAATAAAAAAGGTAATGTTGAACTAAATTAGGTTGGTCTAGTGATTAATTCACTAGTTTATTTAAGCAAGTGTCTAGGTTTCGAATTTTATTTTGTGTATGTAACAACCCATTGACCAGCAACAAATTCTTAAATGTAGTTTAGATCCGCCACCAATTAATCTTTGATTTGGCGGTTGAAAACACCATGTTAAAAAAAAAAAAAAAACAGAGCAGTGCTAGATGGGTCTTGAACAAGCTATGGTTATGTGCAGCCACGCATCAAACTTTCATTTTATTAATGCGTATCATTTGATAGATATGGTTGATACAGCAAAATCGGTAATTGCTTGTAGCATCTGGTTGGATAACCTAAATGATCTTAATTAAGCAAACAGCTTTAGTTAAATTAAAAGAGCATTCTGTTTTTTGCCAATTATACATGAGATGGATAACTAAAATGTTGCATTGATTAATTAATTAATGAAAGCCTCCTCCGGTGATTGCAGCCTTGACGTCCGGCGGCGGAGAGGGCAGCAAGGTTATGGACAATATGCCACTGATTGCAGCCGCTACGGAACCAACCACGAAAGATGGCAGGTTACTGCCACCAAACAATTTGTCCCATGGTCCACTAACAGCAGACATCAACATCTGTATACATATAAGTATACATGTGCATGTGATTAATTAATCAATTCTTCTAGACATGAAATGAATCATTAATTAGAAAGGAAGAGAAAAAAACATATGAATTGAAATTTGATCCTGACCTGTGGTATGACAACTGCAAGATTGAGAACTGCCAGGGATAGACCTGAATATTTGATACAAAAATAAACAAAAAAAGTTATGCATTTTAGGATGAGACCATGATCGTTATTAATAGTAAATCCCAAATCAATAGTAATTAAAATTTTTCAAATTCAATGATTTAAGTGGTTATGATTATCAAACCTTGTCCTGCTCCTGCGTTGGTGGAGAATATAGATGCCAGAGCAAAGGGTATGCAGTAAGTGATCTGAACACGACCATATAATGAGAGTTAGGTTATTATTACCAAATCTTGCACATGAATCAAGTTCTCAAAAATAGATATTTAACTTGCTAGCATTTCAGTGGTAAACTTAGTCCTTGCACTTTAATCCTTTTTTTAGTTGGAAATAACATAAATTGGTAAATAATGAAGGAATTATAGGAAATAAGATGTAGGAATTTAAAAATTAAAGGAGGACGTAAAGTTAAAAAAAAAAAGTTATTTCAACAACTTACGAAATGGTTAATCAATAATACTATGTTAAAATATTATAAAAATATGGTCAAACATAAACAACTTACTAAATTTGTCAATAGTCTATATCTATATTTATGATACTAGACAAAATTTGGTGCACATTTTTTTTTAAATATTCATTATATATTTATATAAAAAATATATTTTGCAATGTTTAAGTCTTAAACTCATTATTTTTTAGTTTGAACATTTCGGTAATGTTAGAAAGACAAAAGAAAAATTTAGAATTTATCTTATTTAATATTCATTAATTGTTGTAATAATTAATAAATATTAAATGAAACAAATCCAAGCTGTTTTTACCTAATTTTAGTTACCAAATATTTAAGAATGAATACCCATTTCGACCCGATAATTTTTTTGAAAGACTACGAGGCTATCGATTAAAAAAAATACCCTTTTCGGCCTTTGATATTTAACTTTTTGAGACTGCTTTGTCAATGATCTCTTTTTCAGAATATACTTATGTGATAGTTAATCACTAATATATCTTCCATTTAATTTTTATACACCAACAACAAAATCTTGTCCTATTTAATTTTTATAAGCAAAAATAATTTAAAAATGACTAATATTTCTTAATTTTATACAGTAAATTTTGCTGATATATTTAAAAAAATAATTAAAGAAATTAAACAGTTTTGACAATTATTCTTAAAAGATAGTGAGACTCTCAATAAAAAAATTTGTCAATTCTAATTAGTTTTTAATGGATAAATCAACAATTTAACATATTATATAGACTTATTCCGTTAATACAAAAAATATTAATAAAGAGACTACTCAATTTCATAGAAATAAAAATTAAAGACTAAAAAGAATATTTTTTTTATTAAGGACCTTATTATCTTTTGAAGTAATTATAGAAGACCGTTTAAAATTTTTTTTCAATATTTAAATACTCACTTTTTTAATAACTAACATCATATTTACTACTATATATTATTGCACATATTTAATTAATCAATTATATTAATAATTACCAATATAAAATATATTTTAAAATATAAAATATATATTAATAATATTAAATTATATATATTTTTATATATAAATATATAATAATTAATTTTTAATATCTATTTAATATTTTTATTAATCAATACACTAGTCTATTATATTACAATAAATATTTTATAATCTTTAGGGATATTCTTATAATAATATTTTTATAAAAATAATATTATAAATTATTAAATAATATAATTGGCTAACCAATTTAAAAATTCACAATGAAAATGTCATCATAACCTTATTCCATAAATTTTCTCTCAATTCACGTGTTAATATTGTTTCCTTCAAAATGAAACAAAAAAGAATTAGAATGATGGGAAGTTTAAGTTTACGTGCCTTCTTTTCATGCATGGCTGGCGCGTGGCGTGCATGACAATGGAAGATGGGAATTGTTACTAATTAAAATTGCAATAACCACTTACAGCAAGAGGAATTCCAAGGACGGCGTAGAGAGTTAAGGCAGCAGCCTTGACGCCACGAGACGGCGGAAGAGGCTCCAGAGATCCGCCAGCACCCACCGCATACCGCCGCAAATGTTTGGCTATCTTGGAGATAGGCACCGTCATGGCCAAACAAACGGCTAGCAAGAAGTTAACAACTCCCCATAGCCTCTTCTCGCCACCAAGCCCACGCGCCAACACACCAATCCCCAAGGACGCGCCACCAGACACAATAGAATTCACCATCATCCCGGTGGCACCCTCGCGGACCCCAGTATCATACACACTCTGCTCCTTATCCTTCCCTCCGTACACCTCAACCCCCATCCAGTCAGTGTTGTACTCAAAAAACGGAAACCACGCAATCCAATTGAAACACGTCACCAATAAAAGGATCCGCATCGGCCTCTTAAGCCCCTGCAATGCACCCAATAATTCTCTCATCCCGCCTTTTTCACTTTTCCCAATGGAAACCGTTAACTGTTTTTCCTTCACGTACATCAAGTTGACGGTTACAATAACAACCAATAGCAACACGGAGATCATAAAACACGTTTTCACGTCCGCGCACTCGTCGTGGCATGCTTTCGTCGTTGTGAAAGGCAGGATTCTGTAAAGCCCGCCGGAGGATCCGGCGGCGGAGCCCAGGACGTTTCCGACCGCCATGAAGAGCGTGTAGAGTGCGTACGCGGTTTTCGTTTTGCTTTGATTCCCCGCAGCGAGGTCGGCCAGGAGAGCGCGACACGGTCCTTGGAGCATGTTGTTGGCGAAGTCAATGATCCAGAAGCCGAGGATGACGAGGCCGATGGTGCGCGGACGGATTTTGTGCTCCTCTCCGGTGGCGACTAGTTCGTCACCGAGGAGGTGGCCGATGTCGGCAGAGAATGCGATTAAGAAGCCTGCGAAGGTGACGGCTAGGGTTCCGGCGACGATAAACGGGCGGCGGGGGCCGAAGCGGGAGGTGCAGCGGTCACTGTGGTAGCCGACGAGGGGCTGGACGAGGATGCCGGAGACAGGGCCGCAGAACCAGATGAAGGAGACCCACATGTGTGGAGTTCCGAGTATTTGGACGTAGGGTGAGAGTAGTGTGAGTTGTAGGGCCCAGCCGAACTGTATGCCGGCGGCGATGCTGGCCACCGCCATGATCTTGCGCAGTGGGGCAGGTTGCATGGTGGCAGTTGCCTCCGCTGCCTGCACTTCAGGAGGAGGCTTGGTGGCTGAAGTGGAAGCAGAGACGACAGGCTCCATTCCTTGCAATCTATGTTAGAGAGAGGGAGCAGTGAAGAGTGTGAATGTGTATTTAATGTGTGGTGGTTGGTGGGTTTATAGTAGTTTGGGGAGTGGTGGTTCTGTGAATGAAAAGTGAAAAACTGCTGCTCTTGCATTGCATTATGGCTTGTTTAATAATTGGCTGTAAGACCCACTTACATCGATATTCTCGTCAAGTCGATATTCAAAATTCTTTAAATAATTTGATATTTTATTGAATTATTATTTAACGATTTTTAATTGTTAATTTTTTATAAAAATAATTACTAGGTTATTGTCCACCTTAATAATTAGACATGAGATAAATACACAGATGAAACAAATTATTTATTTTTCTTTTATCTTAGGTTCAGAAAATTAAAGTATGGAAAAGTTACACTTTAGAATGGGTACGTTATATATACTTCTTTGGTGATGAAAGGTCGTGGTCCGTAAGCATGATGATGTTGAGGAAGGGAGGTCATTATTCGTTTGGAAATAAATTAAATAGCTGTAGTGTCATTTTCTGCTATATCAATTATTTGTTTGTTTGTTTGTTTGTTCCTTTTCATACTCTAAAGCTTGTTTGTGATGAAGTTTGAATACTACAACATTATATCTACCATGCATGTTAATTGTTTCTTAGCCAGGTACATGCATATATACTTCCATTTTCATCCATACTCTCCCGAAGACTTTGATGTAATTTGGCAACTTTCTATTGTTATCTACAAATTTTGAATTTAAGTTTTACTTAAAAAAAAAACGAGGTAATTTAAACTAGGATCAAATATTTTCATCTCTACACTAAAAATTATTTCGATATTATCCCTTTTTGAAGTTAGAGGTGTTGTGAAATGAAATAGATATTAAGGTTCTTAAAACAAAACTGATAATTGAATTAATAAAATTAGAGAATTAATGATTCAATAGAAATTAAATTCAATATAATAAAATAATATATTTATATAGAAAAAATATATTTTAAAAAAAGATTAGTTATTTTAAATTAATTAACTGTTAAAAATTTTCATTAATTTAAATGATTAATTAATTTTTTTACTAATTTTTAAAATTTTTTATTAGTTCGCTATCAATAAATTTTTATCTTAAATTAAATTGATCTGATGATATATTTTCAATTAACCTAATTAAACCAGTCAATTCGGCCCGGTACTCATCAGGATTCAGGACCATGTTAGATCGATATAGTTTTACGGGACATGTAACATCAAAAAATTCCATTTGAATGTTATTAATGTATGAAACTGTCCTAGTATCTCGGTTGAATAATATGTATTCTGCGTTTGATGTTTACAATGCAATGAATAAAGCAGAAGCATATATATATATCCACAGATCCACTGAATACTGATAGATATTCTTGGAGAAAAATTATCATAATCTATCTATCTATCTAATTTTATTATATAAAAATTAATCTATTTTTATTATATAAAAATTAATATTAACTTTTTATACATTAAATTTAAGTTATATTTTTTTTAATAATATATATCACATCATCAATTTTAATTATTTAATAAAATTTAAAAATTAATCAATCAATTTTTAGTAAAATATTTTAAAAAAATTAAAATTAAAATCATAACTCCCATAATAAATTAATTTATTACATATTATTATTTAATAAAAATATAAAATATTAATTAAATATAATAAACATCTACATTAAAAGTATCATAATAACATTATCATAACAAATTTTAAGTTATAAACTATTCAAATTTCATACTATTTAAAATATATTTAATTTTTTTATTATTTTATAATATTTTATATATAATTATATTTTAAAATTCTTATAATTATACTTATTTCAATATGCTATTTAAATCAAAGAATCAAATTTAATCATTTTTTAATATTATTTTAAATTTATATCACTTAAGACATTGTTATGGCGGAGTAAATTAAAAGATATTAACATATATTTTAATATATATATATATATATAATACACACAAAAATTTCTAAAAATTTGTATTTTTACTATTATATATATCATTGGAAAATTATATGCACTAAAAAAAATAAATATAAAAAATACAAAAAATGAAAATTTTGTGTTACAATATAAAAAATTATTAATAGGTATGTTTATTTTATTTTATTTAAATTATTTTTATTAAAATAACTTATTCAATATATTATAGATATTTCACACCATAAGTATTTTAAAAAATTTTATTTTTACTATGATAAATGTCTTTAAAAAGTTGTATGTATTATAAAAAGAAGAATAAGTAAATATCAAAAAAAACTCATAAAAATATAAAAAATAAAGTTTTTGTGCTATAATGTAAAAAATTATTATAGATTCAAATTATGAAAAATTCTATAAAATTATACCTATCATAATAATTTTTATCAAATTATAAATTACTAACTCAATAATTATTTTAGATTAAAAATTAAATTAAAGGTTTTAGATTAAATTGTTACAATAATTTTTGTGCTATTTGATAGAAAAGCAAAAAAAATTATTGGGCACTACCTCAAAACTAATTACATTTCAAGACAACAATGATACTAAAGCACCATTCTAATTAAAAAATTTATACAACTTCACACTTATATTTGAAGGCAAAATTAATGATTTTAACTAAGCTTTCAACAGTACGCTATTACTAAAACATTTGTTCTGACAAAAAATAATGAAACTCAACCCCTATTACAACAAACAAAATAGGTAATATAACAAAAATTTTATTTATTGAAAACATCATTTTTATTGCTCATTTATATTGTTCATTGATTATAGGAACTAACTTCACCAATACTAATTTCATCAAACATAGATAACATACAAATTAAGAAATTAAGAAAAAAAATTAAATAAATCTAAGATATATCTTTAGATAAAAGAACATATACACATAGATGGAATAAAAAAAGACAATAGATCAGAAAATATATAGAAGTGAACCGTTCAAAAACATCATGTCTCCACAGGAAGAAAAAAGAAATAATTCCAACAACAACCAAAAATAAAAAGAAGAGAATAAATACCATATAAAAAGATTAAGTCCATCAATTATAACAAATACGAAAATAAAAATAACAAATAAAAATATAGATTTGTACAATTTCAATATAAATTTTTTTTGTATTATAAAATATTTTAAATAAAAAATAAATCAAATTTAATATTAACTTATATATATTTTAATTAATTTTTAAATAATATAATACTTATTAAAATATACTATATACTATCATTAATTTATCACCTTGTTTATTGTGCAAATCTCACTCTAGTTGCTCATAAAAGATGAAGTAAAAATTGAGAAATAACGAAGAGTGATAGAAACAACAATATTATATATTGATGCATGAAGAAACAAAATGGCATAGTCTCTTCATATTTCCTTAAGAAGTCGTGGTTTCGAGTCTCCGTATCTTTGTGTTTCGGCCCGGCCCAGTTGGTCCATTGCCCGGACCCGAGTGACCGGCCAACCTGACAAGAACACGAAACCCGAACATTAACCAGGAGGCGACCCGAACCGCCACCTCCCCTCCCATGAGGCACCTAATAGCTGGGGAAGGAAGTTTTTTGGAAGGTGGGTCTTCTCCCGTGGGACTCGCCCTAGTGTAGACTATATAAGGGAAGGGCCCTACCCCTCCCCAAAGGTACGTTACCTAACCCTCACTTTTTCTGCCACCTTGTATGGATTCTGACTTGAATATCGGAGTCTCTTTTGTAGGTGGCTCCCCCCTCACTACTTCGTCAATCCGGAAGATCCTCGAGCGCCCTTCTTCTCCCTTCAACATCAGCCCGGGAGGTCCAACCTCACACCAGCGATTCAAATCCAGGTCTCTTGTCACCCCGTATATCCAGCACATCCGACCCGTTCAGGAACCCTCCGAATACTTTGGTAAAAAAAAATTGGAATAACGTGTTTGCAAAGAGGCTAACTTGCCTTATATATTTAAGAAAAATAGGTGCGTGCATGACTCGACCCGAAGATCTGATCTGGCCCTGAACACTTTAAGGACTAATTTGGTGGGATTTTACCGGGTCTAGGGCTGGGTAGAAGTCTTAAAGATAGACCCGGTTTTTATTTCGGGTTGGGTCCGGGCCATAGTTCAGGTCACCCGAACTCGGCCTAGTCATCATACACAATTAATATTTTGTGTTATTAGTGATGGATGATGGTTATTCTTATGTGGAATTTAAGTATTGTAAACCTTAATATTTTGTGTTATTGTAAGACTATAAGTTAATGTTTTATGTTTAAAATGCATAATATTGTGTTATTTGTATTGATTTAAATATTTGGTGCTATTAGATAATATTAGTATTGATTATGGTTATGCTTCAATTTTAGAGAAGAGTTGGTTCTTGTTATATTTTTCTAAGTGAATTTTACCATGTCAAATAATGGTTGAAGTCTTAAAAATTTAAATATTTTCACATGCTAGCTTATAATAAGGTTTTAAAGTAATGTAATATTAATGGCCTGGTTTTTACCCGGTATAATCGTGGTTCGAAAGTGTATAGGTTTCATCGGGTCTAAGGTCGGGTTCGGATCTAACAAATAGGCCCGGTATATATTTCGAGCCGAATCTGGATCACATTAAACCCGGTTTCATCCGATCCATGCATACCCCTACAGAAAAATAGAGTAATTAAATAAAATTGTTGGAAGGATCTAAGATCTCCATCAAGTTAACGAACGAATCAACGGAAGAATTGACATTATTGGTATCCGGTTCTCAGCTGTGGGCGCAGCACATTGTTCTTGTTAAGAGCTAGTAATGAACAAATACCTTGCAAATGAAGAAATTTGAATATAGCAAATACACTAAGTGAGTGATTCAGTGATGAGCTATCCCTTGCTGTGATTCTTCCTTAAATTGTCGTCAAGTGATCAAGTGAACATGCATGACACTTTCTCCAATGAAATTTGGACACACACTGGTTGGAATTTGTATGTAAGAAGAGTATATCCTCTCAATTTTTTTCCTTTATTTGTTGGGTAAGGTATGATCTTTTAATATTTAATATATTCTGTCACATTTTTTTTTTGTCCTACTTAAAGAGAGTAAGGTAAGAAATTATACTTTACTAAATAATTAAGAAAAAAATTGAAAGAATTCGTTCCTGTATGTAGGTAGGTTTTAGTCTATTTTACAACGCATAATAGTTTCATATATTGTGACAATAGGTTCTTTTGTCAATTTCCCCCACAAAATACTATTGACAATTCATTCTAGAGACTATATATATATATATATATATATATATATTATGGTAAAAAAAAAAAGGGTTCTCTTTGATAAATAATTAAAGACATAGCTAGTAAAATGTATTAATTTTTTATTTTTTTAAGATATATTATACATTCTTTATTCTTTTCACCCAAAAACCCTTCGTTATAAATTCTGAGGAACCTTGCTTCTTAAGAAAGGAAGGAACAAATCAGCATAGCATATGCATTATGTTCCATCAGATATAAATCAAGGAATATTGTTATCCGTTACACATTTGTAGTTTGCAAGTGCAAACAAAGTCTAGAAGAATTTATTTTAACTAAATAGCAAAGCTTCAACTAATTAGGGGGGTGTGTGAGAATGAAGGAAATAATAACCCTTTCCTTCTCTTCCTTTTCCTTCAAAATTAACTCACAAAGATACCCTTTTGCCATGTGGTTTATAAGTGCAAGATGAATATGAAGAGAAAACATTGATTTATAATTATTATATGATCATGAAATCTGTACATATACATTTGATTAAGAAAAAAACTTTGACCCCCTCCCCCCTTGTTCCGATCCCATAATCATATACAGCAATCTCAAGAAAGAACATGCCTTGCATCACAACCCCACTCTTGAAATCAACAAACAGAGGCAGCACCCAACTTTGAACAAGTAATTATAATATTGAAGATCTTAAATTCATTCCAACATTCCCACTACCTCACTTTCTAGGATCAAAGATTTTGCCATGCAACTATGAACTCCTAATTGTATCCAACCTATCAATGACATCCAAGGCCTTCATTCTATCAATGTCAAAGTCAATAAAAGGAATTGAAGGTAGCCTCCTTGTTGAAGTAGAAGAGAATATATCATTCTTACTACTACTTTCACTTATTGGGGAATGACTACTACTCTTGCTCAGCCTATGGTGCTTACTCAACCTAGTCTTGGCTGTGCTGAATTCCTGACTCTTGCTGGTCAGTTTTCTCTTGCCGACGTCTCTAAGCATTTGCTGATCTTCTACTGTTAATATGGGAGAATTGGAGCAGGCTTTCTGTGTAAATAATTGTCCTGTGTTTTGCGTTGGAGAACGAATCGGAGACTTGACCGGAGACCTAACTCCGTTACCAGCTCTGACTTGGCTGACGAGATGATGGAGCCAGACAACAAGTTCAAGAATGTAAGCTTCTGCTTTGTCCTTATCGGCATGGTGTAGTGTCTCGATTCTTAATAAGTCCGTCTGGCCCGCAGGTTTGCGGTTGACCTCAGACCTAGACAAATTTGATAAGTAAAGAGTTCAGAAACATAATCATGGAGAAAATAAGTCAAAGATTTCTATGCTTACCCTGTATTTGCCCATTCTCCAACCCATCCAAAGCCATGATGAGCTCTGTATAAATCGAATTGAAAGGGGGCATTTAGAAACACTAGAAGAGAGTGTAAAAAAGATAATGGTAAATATGGTTAAAGCAAATCTAATATCAAATTGTTAACAATCAAAGAAAACTGAATAGTTCATTTTGAGTAGAATAACATCATAAAGCTAAGCAACTGTATTGTGTTTGCATATTTAAGAATTACTGAGTAAGGCTGGCAAATTTACTTTGTTGTATTGGTAGCAATAGGCACAAGCCACTGCAAAGTTTTCTCCATTTCAGCTTTGATTTGTGGGACTGTAAGCTGCAAGAATGTTTCCTTCATGTCAAATATGCACTTAAAAGTTAAAAATTTGGTCATAATAGACAGGAAATAGAGAAAACAATAGGACAAGCACCTCTTCCTTGAGTTGAAATGACTGTAGTCTTGATCGCAATGCCGATTTTACATTAGGTGGTAGCCCTTGATATAAGGCATCCCTTGTATTGGGAGGCACGGAACTCGAACGAGACACCTGAGAAAATTGAAATGTCAGCACAGGGCTACCTTCACAAACATCTTGCAATTATCTTAGAGACATCTGTGCTGCTATTGTGAACATTGGTGGCTGTAACAACTGCGAGTTGGATTATTCTTTGAAAATAAACATAGAATTATATTAATCACTGTTATAATTATATTAATCACTGTTACTATTTTACTATTATAAAGATGTTTTCACCTTTCATAATTGAACCATTATGCAATAATGAATTTGCTATTCAATAAAATAGATATAAATGCTTCCATTTCCCTGCTTCTCTTTCCCTTCTCAAGTTTTTGTTACTAAAACAAAGTAAGAAAACACAAGAAACAATAATGGTAAGACCATGTTTCTTAATGTGGGCTAGGATAATTTGAACTTCCAAGACAACTAAAAGTATTATAGACTGCATGATTAAGTAAGACTATGGAACTCACAAGAGTATCAATTTGGGTGATAATATTTGCATAGTGCAAAGCAAGACCAGCAGACCCCAACTTCATCGAGTTGCCCGGAGACTCTTCTACTGGCTGATCATTGTCTGCAAGGTCAAAAAGGGCAACAAATATAAAGACATTTATTCAATCTGGCATCTTAACAAAGCAAAAGGATGATCTTACAGCTTGTCATGAAAGACGGACAAGCAGAAGAAAAAGTTAAAAATTCTCCCACACCCCATCATCCTTAACCAGGGTACAAAAAATAAATGCATAATTATAAATAAGCTAATCGTAATAAATTATTTGCAGTTCTTGAAAGCATACCAGCACTGCCAAATGCTTCGTGTATCTCCAAATGTAGAAAATGCACAATGTCTACAAGCTTTTCCATTACCTGAAGATACCACAATAAGATTTTATATTTCTACAAAAATAAAACATACTCAATATAAAGTGGTTGAAAAGACTATGGATGATTTTTTTTTAATAGAACATGACAATTATCATAATAGAAATAAGTAAACTACACAACGGGAAGCACCAAGATAAATGAAACTACCAAAGAAAATAATATGAAAAGAAGACAGCATAATTCAAAGAATGCAGGACAGTGCAACACAAACAAATCGCCAATCTCTATTTTAGACTTTAAGCTTCCATCACAATTGAACATAAGAAGCAGGAAATACTAGTTTTCTTACCTCTTCCAAAATCCTGGACCACAGTGATTTTTTCTTCAAATTTCTCACATGCTTCTTTTGACTCTTCAATTCTGCTCTTAAAATTGCAAGGCTGTCTCCTACACATGTGATAAATATTGATAACCTAAAAATAAGAATACTCTCGTAATAGTAACAAGCACAATATAGTTATAACTTATAACATGATTTCTTAAACTGAAAATACTTACTTCATCAGATATTTGGACATCTAGACACATTTATTTACAGCAGTACAAATTTTCTGTTCACTACAATAAAATGGTTTATGGGGAATAGAAGGAAAACATTTCCTGCTAATTAACACTAGATTTTCTATCCCTATTTTAATGAAAGATCTTTCAGGCTCTTAATGAACAACATTGGTTTGGTAATTGATGAGAGCAAGGAGTAGAAAACTTAAAACTGGTGTGAGGTTGTGGTGGAGGTTCTCTAGCAAAATCAATAAGTGCAAACTGCTCACATTCTGCAGAATTCATTTTATCATCACTACATTTCTGGAAGAAATGGATTTTGTGACTGAATTTTCAGAGTTCCTCTTTTTCATCAAAGGAATCTGCAGTTATTTTTGTGAGATCAACACATTGTTTTTGTGAAGGAAAATTTGAGCACTTACTTACATTTTATTATAGACAAATATTTGGAAGTTTCATATGTGCTTGTAAAAAAGAGCTCCAATAGTTCAAAGCAGGATTTTATTTGGGGGTGCTATAGAATTTTTTTAATAGTATTTTGTTTAAAAATAATTTGGTACAGGAAATTCACCTATAGGATGTGTTGTGTTTCCATTCAAAACATGCCATAAATAACAAGGTTCTATACAGAATAACTATTTTTAATACATGATACAAGAACATAGGACCTACTGACTAATGATAATTTTGTCCAGGCTTGCATTTACCTCTTTGTGTGGTATTTGAATTGTCCTCTTCTTGAAGCTTGCGCCGGTAATCTTGATCAAATCTGTCCAAGGCATTCGATTCATGATATAACTCCTGCATTCAAAATAAAGATATTGGTTTAGTCTTAGAAAGTAGAAACAATCATTTTGCGCAAAGAACTCCCAGCAGATTTTCCAAATGAAGACACATTTTTCTAACAAACATGATGGTTCTATGGAGGGAAAAAAAAATCTTCCTCGATACACTTGCCTACAGCTGCTACGGAGTATTAACTCGAACATTAAAGTTGAGAAAGCACGTAACTGAAAAACAAACTAATGATAAAGCACAAACGAAGGCATAGCTGGCAAGCCTGTCTACTTCTAGAAATGTTCAAACACAAACAAACAAAAGATATGTCAGTTCCAATGTGTTTTCTAATTTAAAGGTCGAAGATGTGTAATCAACCACTAATGCATTTATCAGGTTAGGTTGCCTACATTACACCCTTTGGGATGCTTGTGCACAGGCTGACCTTTTATCCACAAGGCATCATGATAAAGAGACTAAAGTAAAAGACCTAAACCTTAAGTGGGTAAACATTTTAGATAAAGAAACACCATTAGACAAACCATAATAATGGGTGTACTCACAGCTGTACATTGAACAAGTGTCATTAGTTGCTGCATCACTATTTCTGCCTCCTCTTTCAATTGCCTTTGTGGTGTAAGCTCTGAACCTAACCTAAACATCAGAAATTGAAAGCAAATTATAACTAAAACAATGGTAAACATTGCAAAAGTTAAGGTAAGACTAAATAATTTCAGTAAGGATTACATCTCAAAGTAACGATCAAGGTTGTGCCACTGAGGATCTTTGCAACGGTTTCCAAAACGTACAACTTCACCAGAAAAGATTTTCAATTCTTCTCTGCCAAAACATTACAATATAATAGTCACATTTAAGTGTAGATAGTAGCTGAAGAAAGTGAGCTCCAAATCAAAGTTGGAGAGCATCTAAGAGAAGAAACAAACTATTCTTGATAATCTACCTTTTGTCTGTTGCAGCAATTCTTAGGAGTTCATCCATATCTTTGGATATCAAATTTTGCACTCCTTCAGATGGCAGAACAACTTCTTTTAAATGTCTAATGTTCTCTTTTGAAAGAGATTGCATCAGGTTGGCACCCTTAACAATTGTATTTGCGACTTCAAAGGCCAAAATTGAAATTTTATTTCCTTTTGTTGTCATGCCTGATGTAAAACCACTACTGAGATTCAAACTTGTCATACTACTACCTAACGTATCCAAAACTTCTACCGCCTTGCCAAGCCCAGCTGTACCAGCTCTGCCCAAAAGTGAACTCACTTCCGATACCTGTAACGTAGAAAGAGATAAGGCAAAAGCACAATCTAAAGGGAAGCGCACATATATAATCCATGACATAAAGCAAAACTGATGTAAACACTTCTCTACAAATCAGTTATCTTTAGGCAGTCTCTAATATCATAAACAGAGACTGCTTAATATCTAGAGAACTAACCATATTACATAAATTCAATATTTAAGATCCAAACATGAAAAGAAAAAAGAGGGCAAAGATAACAAACAAGGAAGATAGAATGTTCCAAAGGCAACAATAATGTTTGGGTATCAGAACCAGGGATTGCAGCCTCCATATCTAATGCAAATCATTTGAGTTAATTCCCATCAAGTATCATAGTTCAAATGCATACAGGTGCCTTAGCATACACTCCATAAACAATTACTAAGATCATGTTCTAATCGACTCCCTTCTGAACCTTGGTTTCTTTCCTTGCCTGATTCCACAGCAAGGCACCCATTTCCATTGGTGTCTATGGAATCATTCAAGCGTCCATGTCATGCCTAGGGGGTTTGCAAGCTTTGAAATACAATATAAACCAATCCAAACTCAGAAGAAATAGAGATCAAATATGAGGGCGGTAAGTCAGTAATCTACCTTTGCAGCAGCCTGCTTGGACTTGGCTGATCTGGACTTATGTGATAAAGCTCTAGATAGAGCAGGAATTCCGTCGTTGATATCATCTGCACCAGACCCATATGATACCTTCTCCATTCCAGAAAAGGAAAATGATTCCCTTTCATGCTTTTCCAACTCATCATCATCAACAAGTGGGGGAACATTTGAATTGCTGCTATCTATACTATTTGCAGGAAGTCCAATAGACTGATAAGTCATTGCAGGCTCATTATTAACATGGCCATTAGCATGTCTCGACGACGAGCCTTCGCTAATAAGAGCATTATTTACAGCTACACCATCCACAGTGGCTTTCCATGACTTTGAGCAAATACCACCCATATTAATTTCAGTTGGTAGAGACTATAGCTTTTACTCTTCTGTACACAATGTCTATACAATAATGCAGTAATGCACTATAACTTAGAACAAGAAAAACCTCACTTCAAAATCTCTCTGAGGAGTTCATATCACAAAACTGAACTGGACTATATAAGAAGCAACAACTCAAGAAACAAGCAGAGCCTTCAATTGACAGGGATGTTATAATCAAGGCGCAAATGTTGATCATACCAATTCTGATCACCTTTACAGGTCCAGTCCATCAACTCTGCTAAGATCACCAAATCTGGAATTTTTTTTGTCAGACAAAAAAAAGGAGGTTAAAATTTCACAAATGTTATGCATTTTCATTTGCTTATTATGTTACATATTTATTTTCTTTTTGGAAAAAAAAATTTTTTTCCGAACAAACCAAAACCCCAATTCAGAATAAACAAAACCAGCAACATCAAGAAGAAAATTAGAGACAACCAATATTTTTTCCCCTTAAAAAAAAGGGGGGAAAACCCCACATGAAGAGAAGTTAGGCTAAAGAACACATTAGAGGTTTGGATCGAATATATGGATTTGATGGGGGTAGGGAAGTACCAGCAGCAGAGATCTGGGAGAAGGTGCATGTGTTAATGGCTATGGTGGGTCAAATGGATCGAGAAAGAAGTAAAGTGAAGCACATAAATAGAACAAAGAGAAGAAAAAGGAGGGCACAGTTGAGCTGAGAGAGTGTTATTTATCTCTCTGTTTTTTCTCAGAGACACGGTGATGCGGTGCCCAGGAACCGCTGCTACACGCAAAAAGCTCAGAACTTCAGAAGATGAAATCTCTCTCTCTCTCTCTCTCTCTCTCTCTTTCGTTTTTTCTAGCTCTTCTTGCTCTTTGTAATTTTTTCATTTCTTTTTGACTAAAGTAACAAACAAGTCCATGAGAATGTGTATTTTGGATAGAATAGATTTTTAAGATGCATTTGTTTGAGGTAAAAATAGAAAAAAATTGAAAAAAATATTTTTTATGGTTGAATAAAAAAATAAAAAAGAAATTAATAGTATAAAAAAGTAGGTGAGATTTATAGAATTTTTTTAATATTAGATGGAAAATAAAAGGAACTGTTAAATAATTTGGTTATAGAGTAAAAGGATGGTGTTTTGGCTAGAAATGGAAGAACTTAGTGTATTTATATTTGGGTGGACGTGTCATATAACCGGTTCAACACGCAGGAAGCATGTTAAAAGCACCACGTGGGGGATGTAGAGGACTCGTGGCGGAGAGTGGTTGGATGAACCACGTAGCACGTGGGGGGTATGGTGGATCAGCACGTAGGGGGCATGCTACCACGTAGCCACGCGTGATTGGGTGAAGCTTCAAACACATGGTGGGCATGGTGAGTCAGCACGCGGGGGGGGGGGGGGGGGCGTGATGACACATGGCAAAGCATGGTTGGCTGAGACACACAGCTCGTGGGGGGCATGTTGAATGCTTCCTTTATATAAGGTCGAGCTCGGTACCACTTTCATTCCGAATAAGATTGTGTTTTGAACATCCTCTGAGTGTGTTGATAGTGTAATGGAGGGTATTGCAAACGTGGTAGTATATCGCAATGGTGAGATAATACGGAATACTCATGAGGGAGTGAAGTTTGTGTGCCATAATTCGTTTTTGTTTGTGATTTTATGCACCATGACGTTTATGGAGCTTCAAAACGGTCTCTGTTAAAGTATGAAAAACGGTATGTTAATGAGAGTGAGAATAATTCTGTAACAAAATCCAGTTGTAGTTTTTGGTGGACTAATACAATTTGATACCATGCCAATCACTAACGAATCGAGTATGCAGAATATGTTTCAAAATCACCGGCAGACTCAGATGCGACAGCCACAAATTGAGCTGTATGTTGAATTTGAAACCGTAGAGGCAGAAGGGATACAAAATGAATTAGATATAGAGGATGATAGACATGTAGTGTACGAAGGAATGAATTGTGACAGCGAAGAGGATTTCGAAGCCCCTTATGAAGCTGGCGACGAAGACGAGGATGGTGATGTGGGAGTTGAGATAGCAGCGGAAAATGTAGTGGTTCATCCCTCAAGCAGTCAACCGATGAATGTGCCACCTTTTATGCGTGAGTTGGATCTCGACGCCATGCATGCACCGGAATTTTCGGAATATGCAAACATAGGTATGTGATGACTGAATAATACATTTTTGTTAATTTAAACTTTGGATTGATTAATGAACGATGATTCCTGCTTTCTGTAGGCGTTGCTGATCCTGAAGACGAAGAGTTCCGGATTGAAATGGAATACAGTTCTAAAAAGTCGGTCGTCGCAGCCATTAGAAGTTAAATTATCTCTAGAGGAGTTGACTCCGAAATGTATAAATCTAAGCCACAGACATTCTATGCAAGATGTATGGGCGTAGTTGCGACTGGCTTATCCGAACCAATTTAATTTTTTTTAAAAGATCTATTTTAATCTAAGTACAAATCTTCAAAGATCTAGTTATCATTTTTTTTTTCTCTTAGCAATGGTCAAAACACTCTACTCATTTAAAATTTTGACTTTTGACTGTGCTGATGAAAATTACTATATTTCAAAATATATAAGAAAAAATATATATATAACAATTAATTTAATAACTAATTTCCAATATACATCATTTATAATTTAATGGAAGAATACTAGCTAAATTTTTCAATGATAATAAAAGAGAGTTTCAACTTTCAATGCATTTAAAATGATAGAAGCTTAACAAAATATATTCTTTCTATATTAACCAGCTAAATCTCGATTATTGGTTGTAAATATTCAATTATTTTTTTATAAAATGAAAAGCTGTGTCTAATAACATAACCTAAAGAAAATTTACAGAGACAGTCACTTGTGATTAGTTGCAATTATTTAATGCAGACGATACATTAAAGTTAAAAGGTACATTACATGATCAAGATCAACCGAGGAAGATGGTCATAACCGAGACAAAGAGCTGCTACGGTCAACACCTCCACTGGATCTTGTGAAGGTGGTCCACATCGGCGGCGATAACAATTCGATAAAAACAGCCAACTTAACTGGCACACACTCCCTCTTCCTCAAGTTACACTCAACTCTTGTTGTTTTCTACATTTTCAGTTTTCTTTTTTACAAAATTTCAAAAAAAACACTACAATAATTAATAGAATTTAATTTTGATGTAATGTGTGTATAAAGTAATTTTACACGTGTATTTAATTATATAACGACACATCAATAAAAATTATTATATTTTACATTGTCTGTATGAATTCAAAAAAACAAATGTGATTACACAACAATATAAGTACATCAAAATTAAACTCTAATTAATAGTTCTTAAAACAAAACCAATTCTCTATTTTCAATGAAAATTCATGGCACGCATATTTGAAAATATGGTCGAGGCACCAAGCAAGTTTTATCGTAAGCTAACACGCTATGCTTTCTTATGCTCAAGTCTGAACACTTTAATTGCTATTGCAAACAAAGTACAGGAAAACTTTGATCCAGTGTTTTCACTCATAACTTAACAAGAGGGAAACTTCATGGAAATTTCTTTTGTATAGGTTAAAAAACAAGACCAAGATACAGGGAGAAAACTATATCTCTGATTCTCTTCAATTATTTGCCTTGAGTATGGTGTGTATCTACCTGATATGATGATAACTATTCCTCCCATGTGAAGTTGCTCTTGTCAGGTTGTTAGTCACAGGGAGCTTCTGATTTTTAAAAATGGGGGAAATGGTTTAGACCCATGTTATGTATGCCATACATTTCCTTGTGTACATGTTTTTTGTCCATATTAAGCCATTTACAACCAACATATCTGCAAGCATCAATTAGATAATCCTTCTTACTTACAAGTAGATATACTTGGCATTCCGGAGAGTTTACTTGGGTCTATAGATTAATGAAATTCTTATGTTCTCCTAGAAATCATTTAATGTGTTATTAAAGAACACAACCACTCATTTTCGTTTATAATATATAATTAATGTTAGAGATGACTATAAATGTTCTTGAAACGTGCATTAAAATTGCTCAAGAGCATGATTAGATGTTAAAGAATGGTTGTTATTCTTAAGTTGCTATAGACCTATAAGAAGCTTACTAGACGACAAGTCCCATCAGCTAGGAATCTAGGACCTAAAAGGTCAACGGATATATTTATAGTAGTTGGTCAGTACTAAATGATAGCCTACACTTGTAACTATTTAATCAACACTAATATAAATTGATAGCCAGTTGTGATATATAAACTAACATAGAGAATTTCACCAAAAAACAAAGGTCAAGCTAATATAGCAGAGCATGCTATAAGCAGTTGAAATAGTACAGGAAGGTGGAATTCAAACTATTTTAGACATTATGTCCTTGTGTTCCCCATAAATAAATCATGTAGCAAAAAGGATGCCAATGTTAGTTAGATTTTCCCTGCCTGCTATTATACATGAAATCTTGAGAATAACATGAGTTCATTGGAAAGTCATAAATTAGAATGCCAATAGTTTATATTCATCAGCTGCCCGGGAACCCATGCATCGCTGGACTCAAATAGAAAACGGAAGAATTGGAACCTGGCTTCAAAATGATGCAAGAGTTTAGCATAGCCCTTGATTCAGCACTGGATTTCCACAACACAAGACAGAAATTCGTCATGGAACCAAAATCATTTTCAAATGAGGATATAATAACTAAAGGGTACAATAAACTGACATAAAAAGGGTACAAAAGACCAACACATAAAGTATGTACCTCTTCAACTCTCACTTCTGTAGAGAAACAAGGTCTTCTAGTTCATCTATGATAGCTTCATAGCAGAAAACAAACTGATCCTGATATATTGGAGAGAGAATTACCAAAAAGTTCAAAGAAAAAGCATATACAAAGGGGGAGGCCACAGTGCAAACGTAGTAGTGATAATAGTAATATTATTATAGGGGTATGTGGAGGAGGAAAGGGGATTGCATGCCACAACAGAAACTCTTAGGATCCTTAATGTGATGGATTCCAATTTCCAACTGGTTGGTAAATTGAGGCCTCCTGAACTGAAGGACAGAAAAGAAGACTAGAATGTAACCTTCCTAAGTTTTTACTTTCCTCTAGTTTACAAAGTTACAAGAAATTCCAGTCTTTGACATTTCATTTGTGACGAGGGTGTATGCATTTAGAAAAGAATAAATTATTCCCAATTTAGCACAATAAAATTCCTCCAAACTTTCAACTTATTACAGCACCCTTCCCTAACTTTTTATCTTATTTACTTGCAAGTTGCAGCCAGGGGCAGATGGAGGTGGTCCAAAAGCTAAAGATTTGTATCATCACATGTCACATCATACGTATGCTAAGCTAGAATATGACAAATTTTTTATTTTACTTAAAAAAATGTTGAAAAATACCCTATCAATGTAAAAGTTTTATTCTGTCAAAAAAAATGTAAAAAGTTTTATTGAAAAGACATATATATATATAGCATTCATTATATAAAAGACTATAAAACATTCTAACATTCTTAAATTTAAGAATACTAATATCCCCAGTTTGGTTGTTTTCTTATCATAAAAAGCTATCCGTTTCTCCTTTCTCATTATAAAAATATATAAATAATATATAAATATAATAATTATGTTATACACATTTAAAATATATATATATATATATATATACTTGTGGCTAAAATAATTAGAATGCATTCAATTTAACAAATTTATTACAGTAAATATATGACCATTTAATAAGTTATTGTTTAAAATATATGTTATGGTTTTAGGGCAAACAAAACGAAAACAGAGAAGGAACCACAAAAAAAAAAAAAAACAATTGAATTATGTGTTAGCACTAACAGAAGTATATGATAACAAGTAGGCTGAACAAGTGAAGAAATGTTAAATGGTAGAGGGTAACCACATGCTAGGATTGACACTATTGTCTAGTTTGTGTTGCCGTGTTGATTTTTATACATTCAAAAAAATTTTAAATGAATGCAATGGGAATTCGAAATAATAAGTGACTCTTCCTCTTCTTCTAACAAGCCAACATGTGATCCAACCAAATACATGCCATCTCATGCAATATTAGTTCATTCAATAATGGTAATTAAAAAAATTAAAGCAGCAAAGCAAGGTACCTGGGTCTGAACCATTCCAATTCGTTGGGACCTGAACATAGCTATTGTACTTGAGATATCTAAAGCGGACATATCACCAGCAAGTATTCTCTGAATTGTGTTGTGAATTGTGCAGTAGGTTCCAGTTCTACCAATGCCTGCACTGGACGATTGAGATTGTCTCAGACATATATGCATATGATTTATTGCCATTGTCGTCAAAATTACAAATAATTAAAGAAGTAAAGAATGGGATGAACCTGCAGTGCACCACTATTGGGCCAAGGTTTGCCGGTAAATGGTGCAATCTTCTAAAAATCTCACGAACAGCAGATGTATCTCTTGGAACTCCATGGTCTGGCCATTCAGGATACTGAATGTGCAAAACTGATAACGGTGTATCTTCGGCCTGCAACAATATCATCCAAAGTTTAATATGAACCACAATGCTATGCAACTTCATGGTGGAGAGACACCGAGAGACTTCCAAAATTGAGACATTAACTTAAGATTTTCTTCTTGAAAATATATTAAGTACAAATATATTATAAGGAAAAAATAGTCTATGTTCCATAAACAAGATTTCATATATCGAGCTCGAGTTGAACGGTATAAGCTGATATTTGTTGATGCAATATGCTTTGCCAGCCTAAAACAAACCAGCCTTTGGTGTTTAGTTTCCTTCAAAGACAGTATATAATCAAAACAATTTACAAAAGTAACAACTAGTTTGAATAGAAAGTAAACATTTGGCGACTATTTTGTTTATGATCTTTTAAAAGGGCATTCCCTCTCAAACATGTTAAGAGATTGAAAATTTACAATTCATTGATGGCTTTTTTCTTGAATCATTCTTCACAGAAGAAGAAGATCAACTCACCTCTTTATGGTTTACTTCCAAATGGCGCAACACCAGTGAAGTTTCAGTAGATTTTATCCATTTACTGATAATAGAGATATTACCACATTCTCTAGGTCCATCCTCAGCTTGAAAGTAATCTCCACACTTTATCGTCTATAATAAGAAAAATATACACACATCAATTTTCTTTTTCTTTTAAAAAAATGTATGTAGACAATAGCAAAAAAATGATCATGACCATTATGGAATCAAGAACCTTGTAATTGTCGACCAACTTAGTAAGCATCACAATTGCAGGGCAATGATATTGGATTACCATTTCCCAGAAATCCTCATATGTGTGAGGCAACGGCCCTTGTGTGGCTATAAATTGCGACACATTTCCGGGCAAAGAGGCCTGCATTTAAGATGAAAACGAAATGCAATTGTCAGCATCATGAATTTCATCTCCAAAGCTCCTTCCACAGCTTTAATTTTCAGACCATATAATCACAATAAAAGAAATTCAAAATAATAATAATAATAAGGAAATGCCTACAGATATGCAGCTTGCGTTGATATATCCCTGTGCTTCAGGCCTATAATCCGTGCTAGACTTGAGAACAACCCTGTTATTGTCAACTGAACCAAACACAAAAAATTAAACAAATAAATTGCAAAACTCCACAAGATCAAGGTTGTAATTTTAAATAGCAAGTTGCAACTTCAATTTTACTCAAATGATGAACTTCAAGCACAAGATTTAATCTAAGTATGCCATGGAAAGAGAAGATTAATATTTTACATGGCAACACATCAGTATATCGATTTTTGTTCAAATTGACAGCATCGAGAGCCACAGTGCATCTTCTCCTCATCTCACTTGGCGTTATCCTATTTGCCTGAGAAAGATTCAACATCACAGAATACAAGAATAGCGCCAAAAGGAAAAAAAAATAACGTATGAACAATAATCATAAATTAGGAACAAAAAAAAAGCGAAAACAAAAATTGAAAAGAAAAAGTTGTAACCTAACCTGCAAGCGAGCAAACTCTTGAGCTATCCTCTGAGGAGTGTGGAGCTTCTCCTTGAAGAACGAGAGCGCTTCCGTACAGTGTTTCAGCTGATCGGAGGAGAGTGCGATTCGCGCGGGATAATCCGCCGAGAAATTCAATTTCTCGCGAGATAATGCTGCGGATGAGGAAAGGGAGGAGGTCGGCGGATTTCCGGCGGAAGAGGCTGCCATGGCGGACGTCCGACGGGGACGAGAGCGGGCGGAGGCGCGGTTCCCCAGTTGAGTAGAGAGAGCAGCGTGGATTCGACGTTATTGGGAGTCGAATCTTGCGTGCACTCACTATCGCAATGGAGTAATAATACAACATGATTTGTTTCCGGAATTTATTTTTCTTTTTTATTTTTATTTTTAATCCTTATTGGGCGGGCTTGACCTTTTAAATTTAGTTAGTACTTAGTACTTAGCACTTACTAATCACTGGTTTATTATGGAAATGAATATTTATATAATCATTATGCTACTTCTTCATCTTGACTCCACAATAATAATTGACATTCATTATGGTTTTTGATTCCATGTTACTCTTTTCCTATGCTACTATAATATATTATTGTATTTGGTGTTATGAGTTTAGTATTTGTTTGGACGTCATTATTTTGATAAAAAAAATTTTTATTTTTTAACGTATTTGGCAAATTTTTAGTATTAAAAGTAAAAGCACTAGAAAAATAAAAAAAAAACATCTTTTTTGAGAAGCTATAATTTATATATTTTTAAAAGATCTTTTTTTCTTAAAAAAAGATATTTTTTATGTAATAAATAAATAAAAAAGTACTTTTATATTGTTATACCTAAACATAATTGATAAATAAAAAAGATTTTTTTGTATGAAATACCAAATATAAAATTACTTTTACTTTTCTATAAAATCTTTTAAAAAAAAGATAACTCGAAAAAAGATATTTTTATTAGAAGCTCACCCAAACAACCCTTTAGTTAAATGTGCATATCTTTTCTTTAAAAATCATTGGAGCACTACTAAATACTTTTTCATTTTTATCATATTGAACGGTAGTGAAGAATAATTGCAGCCTAACAAGTTGTGTAGTTCAGAATCAGATGAAAAGTGGAATAAAGTATTGTCTTAATAAAAATTCTCTTCAACAACTCCAAAAAGTATCTTAATAAATTAACCTAAAAGTATTACAAAAGATGCTACAATTTTTGCAAACTTTATTATTAAGACAAAAAAAAAGAATTATTCTCAGCAATATTAATGGGTATATTAGTGTAAAGAATAGATGATAATTGGTATAAGGATATTACTACTCCAACAGCAGACAATTACACATATAATATTACAAAGTGGTAGAAGCAATCTCATATCATATCACCAAAATCCAGAAAAGAAAGGAATGTTCTTTTCTGAGTTACAAAGCTGATGAATCTGCAACATTGGTGTTAATTGCACTAGAAAATCCCATTGTAATGGATTTTGGTGGTGGTGGATTTTCAATATCTACCACACCTTCTAGCATTTGAACAACCTTGCTCATTGTTGGCCTCATTGATGGCTGCTCCTGAATGCACCAAAAACATGCCATAATCAATCTCTCTACTTTCTCCAACTTCACTTCTTCACAAAACAATCTTTTGTCAATCACACCTCTTATGTTACCTTTCTCAAACTCCTCATAGGCCCATATGGAACATTTCTTTCTGTTTGTTTCTTCTGAGACTTCAAAGTTCCTTCTACCACTCACTATCTCCAACACAACCATACCATAACTATACACATCTGATTTCGAAGTAATTGGAAGGTTTGCCAGCCATTCCGGAGCTAGGTACCCTCTTGTTCCTCTCACACTAGTCAATGTTCTGTGCCGGTGATTCGTGGCACTCGAGAGCTTTGCAAGGCCAAAATCCGAGACTTTTGCGTTGTAGTTCTCGTCTAAGAGAATGTTTTCAGGCTTGATGTCACAATGAACAATGCAGTTTCTACACTCCTCATGAAGGTATGTCAGGCCTCTCGCGGCGCCAAGGGCGATGTTGAATCTTTGATCCCAATCCAATAATTTCCCTGATTGTAGTTCATCATCAACAAAGAGGAAATTATCAAGTGATCCATTTTTCATGAACTCGTATACCAAAAGCCGGTGACGCCCTTCCGAACAGAAACCAATCAACCTCACTAGATTCAAATGATGGGTGCTACTTATGGTAGAAACCTCCATCCTAAACTGTTTGTCACCTTGCTCAATTCCCTCAAGTTGCTTCACAGCAACAACAGATTTATTAGCAAGAGTTCCTTTATAAACAGCACCAAATCCACCATCACCTAGCTTCTCCTTGAAGCCCTTGGTTGACCTTTGAAGTTCCTTGTAAGAGAAATGGATTGGTGCGCCGGATGCATACTCAAGCAGAGCATAATGAGCAGAGAATCCACCGAATCTCGGGATATTCCTAAAACACCACAACCATAAACCACCCTCAAATGCAAGGAAACCTAAAATGCTACTCAAAACTAAAGCTACTATCCAACCATGAATCCTCCCATGCTTCTTAACAACATTCTCCAAAGAGGGAGTTGAGTTTGGAGCTACAGGTGGACAAACCTTAATGAAGGAAGTGCTAGGCAGCGCAGGATTCTGGTATCCACTGATGAAATTCGACGTCTTAATGTAACACCATCCGGTTCCATCCGCCAAGGAAGTGGAAGCAAAACAAGAACTAGCAGCAAGACAATTTCCACTACAAGCTGAAATACCAATGAAAAATATCTCAGGATTAACAACAAAAACAGGAGGGTATGTCAAGAATTTTGCATGATCCAATTGCAACATAGCAACCTTCCCAACACAGTCCTCAAGCTTCACCTTCCTCTGGCACCCTTTCCTACCATCATTAGGATCAACCATCTCAAAATTGTGAGATGGACAGCCACAAAGAGGTTCTGATTTTGAATCATAACTACACACACCATAGTTCCCACAGTAACCAAAAACCTCACATTGATCCTCAACAGCAACCCAATTCACATTCACAACTTCACTACCCTTCAAATAACTATAAACCCTCAAATTCCCATCATCACCAAGCTTCAAAACCCTCAACACATTGTTCCCTCCTTCATTATAGTCACTACTATAGGCAACAACCACAGGAGAAGTCAAATTAGGGTCACTTATCTCCAAAATCCCCTCAGACTTCAATCCTAATACAGGTGAACTCAAATTCACACCACTCATTGAAAAGTTCAAGCCTTGATCCCAATAAGTAACACTATTATTCCAACTAAGAGTAAGATTCCCAGATTTCTGAAGAAAGAATGAGTAAACCCCAGATCTCAGAACCATACCAAGATTGAAACTTTGAGAAGGGACAATTGTATCAGTGGGGTTCTCAAAGCTTGACCAAACAGTGGAAGTTCCATTGGAGAGAACAAAGTTTCCACTTTCAAGAACCGTTGCTGAGGTGACACCTATGTTGCTGGTGTTGGAGTCCCACAAGGTAGCGCCGGAGCCATTAACCAAGCGAAGGTTTCCAGCTGGAAGGAGGCGGAGGTAGCCACCGAAGTCCACGGCCGCAGAATTTCCGGCGGACCAGATAATGGGAGCGCCGCCGGAGTGTACGACGGCGGCGATGAAGGAAGATGGGGTGGTTTGGAGAGGGTAGAAGCGTAGGGAAAAGGTGTTGTTGGGAGAAGGCCACGATTGGTTGGTGTTTGAAGCATAGAGAGTTGTTCCCGGTGAGATGATGGTGGTGGCAGTGGTGAAGATAGTGATAGATATGAAGGTGACAAGGGACAGTGACAAAGGCGGTTGTTTTCGGAGTTTCATGTTTCTCTGCAGTAGCACCATGTTTTTTTTTTATGTTTTTAATCTTCTTTCTTCTGTTTAAAGAAACCGGTTTAGAAGATCATATAGGATGATATGTACGGGGAGAAAAAAAACAGAAAAGAATTTGACTCTGGACTTTGGAGTGTTGGTGGGGTAGCCATGTGTGTAGTTCTGGACTCCTGGTAGAAAGGGTATGAATGAAGGCTTTGTCTTTGGTGGGAAAAGTATTTTTGAGACCTTAATGGACCAAGTAGAAAGATACTAATTCAATAGTTAGGATTACATTCATACAATAAGTGTTAAAAATTTTATGTTTGACCCAAAGTTTAATGAATTTACAAACTGGTTTAGTATGGTTTGATTGGACCAGCTATTTAAAGATGATTTTTTTAAAAAATTTGATTTTTTTTTACCAACTACTTTTTTTTTGTAACATAGGCTTAAAATAATGTAATACAAATCCATACTCCCAAAAAACAGCATGAATTACTACCTATATTTTAATGATCAAATACTACATATTTTAATAAAATACATATTCTCCTGTACAACTTCATTTTTCATATTGACATGATTTTTTTTTTTGGAGAAATTTGAAAGAAATAAAAAAGAATTTGTAATAAATTCCAAGTGATTTAATTTATCATTTCTAATAAGAACAATAATATATATTATAAAAAATTAGAACAAAAAATAATACACAAAAATTTTAATGATAAATTTTACAATATCAAACAAAAAATATTCTATAATTGTTTTAATATTTTCAGTATTTTTTTATTTAGTATTATTTTGGATAATAACATTTTATTACTTATGATTCTTTTGTTATGTATGATCAATTTTTTATTTATTTTGTCATTTTTAATAAAATCAATAATTTATATTATAATAAAATTATAATAAGAAATTTAATTAAAAAATAAAAAATCAAAATATAAAAGAAAGTATTAAAAATGATAAAAAAGAATTATGAAAAAAATTATTAAAACCAATAGTGACCAGCAACAAACCTAAACACACGTTAAGTGCGCAAAAACTACAATTTCTTGCTTCAAGTGAACGCGTTTTTAGGATACAACTTGAGAAATGAACTTATTACAACTGAATAATAGTCTCTTTTAAGTAACTCTCCATCCATCTTATAAATATTCCACAATCTCATCCCTTCTTCTTTTTTTCCTATTGTTGCATATTGAATCACACGGTAAGGAAAGGCCTCTTTTCAGATTGTAGCTCTTTCCAACCTTTATCATTTCTTACCTCAAAACGATTCTAAAAGTACAAGATAAGATGTTGCATAAAAGCTGCTATAGTAGATAGAGCCAAATATGAAAAACCTAGAATTTAAAAAAAATTATTTTCAGATAATATTAATTAAATTACACTGAGAAAAATAAAACATTACGAACATTACCATATGAATAAGAGAAGAAATATATGTGAAAGACCAGAAAATACAACAAAAAGAAGCAAGGGAAGAACTTCATTGAAATTGGCGTTCGGACACTGCATAAAAGATAGCAAAACCATACCAGAAATCAGTCAAACACTTGCTTAATCACACATATGTTTAAGAAAAGTGCAACAGGCAGAACTATTTGTCATTTCAACAATTGCATAAGGATTAAATTAATTAATGAAGCTTCATATGAACACCAGTCAAGAGAATCTATAATTATGGCCAATATATTTATTAAACAAAAGTAGTGCTACTTAAGCGGTAGCTCTTTATTACAATTCCCTATTTGGCCAAGAACATTCAGACTAGGCCTCAAAAGGAAACAGTTATCCAATATAGTCAAAAGCAAAAATCAAACAGTGAATGTCTAAAGTCAAGACCATACGAGTTCGATCGAGACCTAATGAGAGTAAAGAGTTCGCACAACCAGACAAGAATCAAGA
This sequence comes from Arachis hypogaea, assembly GCF_003086295.3. NCBI lineage: Eukaryota > Viridiplantae > Streptophyta > Magnoliopsida > Fabales > Fabaceae > Arachis > Arachis hypogaea. Next base: position 117,787,325 of record NC_092044.1, on the reverse strand, counting down.
CCATGAAGGCAAGCAGCTGGTCGTCATAAAACTCAAAGAGAAAGAACAGAATAACAATCATAATATGAAGAAATAACCCAAGAAAAACAAAAGAAAACTATCAGCATGGCTAAGACTAAAATGAAATTGCACAACTGAGTATTCAGACAAATATTGTTTATCAGTTAAAATGAGTGCTTACAGGAACAAAAACCAGTGATTCAATTACATGTACAAAGATCAACTGAAATGTCGGAAGGCGATACCGAGCATGGTGTTGAAGCTGCACTGCAAAGAGCCAAAGACTAGAAGATGTCAAAAGAGAGTCTCTTCCAATGTGCACAACACCATGAACTACTATGACATATTAGATAGTGCCAAACCTCAAATGAAGCTGTTCTTATGGTTAGCACACTTAATCCAGAAAACATACTTGACAAAAAACCTTCTGAATAAACATCCCAATTGCAAGGTGATAGCAGTCTTGTACAATCCTGATTGCCTCACATTTTAGGTGAATTTAGAAAAGCAAGTATCAATGGAGAAATGGCTAATAAATCATTGTCACCCTTTTTCACAATTACCAAGTTCAAATCAGAGAGGTTATTGAATATGGAAGAAAGAATCAAAATACAGCACACAAAATTTGAATGAATGCTCTATTCTGAATAAATCAGGTTGGGGACAAGGTTTACTGATTTCATTTTCACTAGCAATTCTCAATCTGAGTAAACATGTGAGATGTCCAAAGCATGTCTAATTCAGTATATTTAGTACAATTATATTGCTTTAATTTAGATGTCCAAAGCAAGTAACAAACCTATGAAAAAACTGCTCAATGAACCTCCTCTGTGGCCTGTGAAAAAACTGCTCACAGTAAAATTTGTGTCACTTCTTGAAATCATCCTTCATCTACAACCGTTTGAACTAAGCTAGATACATAATTAAATAATTTATCAAAAGCCTAGAAACCAACAAAGAGATCAAACTAAAATTTTGAGCTACTTGAATGTTTAAGAAATTAGATTCTAAACTTTAAAGTAAGCACAAAACAAACAAAGAAGCATGAGTAATAGAAAATTAGGAATTTAAAAATCCTAAATTGAGGGAAAATGTGAAAAGATGTAAAAAGACCTAATATGCACTGATGGATGAACTTGGCCATGCCAGACTTGAAGACGAGAATATGGAGGCGGCGCTCGAAGAAGTTCTCAACACTGAGAGAGAGAGAGAGGATGTAATCGAGCTTGTTCTTCATCTCGTCAGAACATCCTCAGAGGCTTGGGCGTTGCGACCAAATCTGGAGAGGCGATGAACTGCGATGGCGACGGCAATGACGACGGCGAGGCGAGCTCTCTCTCTCATGTTTGAATCTCTCTGTTTTGCTCTTCCCTCAGATTTCCTCAGCTAGCGGCACTGAGTCCACGTCCAACTTGCTGGGGAAGACGACGCAGCGATGACACCGAGCGGATCTCCTCCACCATGACGCGCCGTTGGTGCTTTCTTGTAATAAAAAATTCCAAACTTTTTACAAATTCTTCTCAACCGATATTCTGCTTTATTTGTGAACCAATCCATGCATTTTTTATTATTTGAATTTATAACCTGGTCCTTCAAGGTCCATATTATTCTTTCCCCACCGAAGAAAGCTCCACGAATGAATATGTTTTCTTGTTTTCAAACTTAAATGTGACTTATTTTTTAAACAACCGGGATACGTTATCAAAAAGAAATCTGTCAAAATCTTCCGACTCTTAATGGACTGGACCAAAGTCCACAGCAACTAAGAAAACACCCACCCAATTTTTTCAATTCACTTTTACCCTAGTTTAGAATTTCAATTCACCGTTTTACCTACTTTTTTCTACCACCGTTGTTCTTCTCTTTCCCCTATACACTAAAGTCGCTGAAACACCATCGTAGCCGTTGATTTCAAAGAAGCTGATCACCGCCGCCTGTGTGCTTTTCTTGTGCAGCTCATCGGTCTCGTCACTGCATGAACGAATGCAATCGTCGTCAACGTCGTCACTTCTCATCACTGCCGCCGCAAGCTCGGGCACAAGTCAATGTCGTCATTGCGAGTACAAGACGCCGCTGGTTCCCCATCCCCATACATCGAGCCGAGAACTCAGTATTCTACCGAGCACACCTCCCCTTCTATCACACACGTTACTAATCTTCCATCTTCCCTGTTGTTTTTCGATATGTTAGCAGATTTTTAGTATTTTTGTTTTGTTAGTAGAGGATGTTCTTGCATTTTTGGAGGATTCATATAATAGAGTAAGTGGTTCATAAGAGATGTTCTTTGATTTTACTGAATGAATGAATGTTGTTTTTAATTAACTGTAAATGTTTGAATTTTTTATTTGAACTTATTTTTTTCATGTCTGAATGCTTTGCTAGTTTTTTCTTGCATAAGATAGTGTATGTATATTAAGAGATATTTGAAATTGGGTTTGAATTTGTTCATATAAAATTGTAGTGTTAAGAAATATTTTTGGAGAATTTTTTTGGTTTTTTTCTTGATATTTTGGTAACTATTAGATGTTTATATAGATGGAGTCCTGGACGATTCTTTCATATCCTTTTATTAGGGATTGGATATGTCTTTTATTTAAAATTTGTTTGAATGTATTTTTAGATGGAAGTGTCTTTAATATATGTGTTTTTTATTTACAACTTATTCAGATGTGTCTGAAATAGATGTGTCTTCTGTTGAATGTGTTTTTTAATGGATGTGTCTTTAATGTATATGTTTTCTGTTTATAATTTATTTGGGTGTGTCTTTAATAGATATGTCTTCTATTAAATGCATTTTTAATGGATGTGTCTTTAATAGATATATTTTCTGTTTAAAATTTGCTGTTTTAATAGATGTGCTTTTAATAAATGTGTCTTTTAATTAGAACTTTAATATTATTTTTTGAGACTTGTGGACTTTTTTTTGTTAAGATCATGATTTTTTTCAAACTGAAAGAGTAAACGAAGAAAGCTACGACTAACTTAGTCTCTCAAGTAGGTCAGATAGAGAAACTAAAGCTCCATCTCAGATTGCGTGATCAAGAGTGTTGCTAGCGTAAAAAGTGCACTGCCCTAGTTGCTAAGCTCATGAAAATTGACTTGGGGAAGAAGATTGAATAAGAAACACTTATTGATACTAATCTTAAACAAAAAAACTTAACTTTTGTTCTTATGCATTTGTTTATTTCAATCAAACCTTGATGATCACCTTTGGAGGTTTGGGTGGTTTTAATTAGATAGTCATCGTAGTTCTAGTTGCCATTAAATTTTGAATCTTTAGCTAAATTTTTGAATATTTTTTTTGTTGGATTTTCAACATTTTTTAGATTAAGTAATTTATACTCTTAAAAATTTATTAGATTCTTATTTTCAATGTCAAAGAACCTAATTTATTCATCAATGAACTTTCTAAATATATATGAATGTGCACATCATTTTTTCAAGCTACTCAATTTCTCTATAAACATATTAACATCAATTAACATCAATGTAAGTTTCATTGTTTGTTACATCTATTTGGTTATAGTAATTCTGTAACTATTAAAGACACATCTATTTGGACGTGTGCTTTTTTATCCTCTTCCTTCGAAATTTTCTTATTCTTGTAAAAATTCTCATAATCTGCCAAGAAAAAAACAATAAACATCAATCAGAAAACACAAAAACTAAACCCAAACAATCCCAGAAGCAAACACAATCATCTAAGTTTAGCGAATAAACACAACAATTGAAACAGTTCCATTTCACTACTAATATAGACACATCCAGTATACAAAATGACACTATCAATGGTTTAATTTCTAAGGTTAACTGGTTTTATATCTAACAATTACCATAAACTAATTTCAGCAGCACAAACCAAAAATTAAGACAAAGAAATATGAGTTAATTTAAAACCATAAGCATAGTTTGAATGTAAAAGAAGCATTCACCAAAACAAAAGTAATATATAAATTAAAATACATAACAACTAGAACAACTTTTTAGGAACTTGGTTTTATCTTGGTGCTTATGTCACAATGTAAAGATATGATATAATTCTTATGCTCTACCTACATATGTCCTCAACCAATGAAAAACTATGGTGCTCTCAACTTTTAACTTTCTGGATTTTTAAGAAGGAATATATATAATGACAACTAGACACCAACTAAAAACTAGTAAAGAAAGATAAATATATAAGTAGCCAAAATATGAATATGTAAATCTTCGTAATTTTATTTCATAGAAGCAATTAGAATGAATTTAATAAGTATATGAAGTATGACAAAAATAAGAAGTCACATAAGTCCCAAATATGAAATACCTTTTTTCAGTAAAAAGACCTGCAATTTTACGAAAAAAATATATCAAAACATCAAAAAGTTCCAAAACATCCAAAACACCTTTCTTCAAATATGAAAAATTTAAGAAAAAAAATAAAAAACTGCCGTGTTGGTGGGCATGCGTCAGGGAGAGAAGGTGATCTGTGAATCGCGAGGGGAAGGGCTGCGGCGATGGTGGGGGAGGAGGGGTTGCGGCAGTAAATTGCAAATCGCGAGAGAATGAGAGTTGCGGTGGTGGTAGCGGATCGTGTGGGAAAGGGCTGCGGCAGTGGTCGCGATGCCGCAAATTGCAACGAGAACGGCGATACGGTGGTGGCAGGCTGCAAATCGTAACGAGGTGGGCGCTGTGGTGGTCGATGTCGCTGCGAATCACGACAAGAACGGCTCTGCAGTGGTCGGCGGTGTTGCAAATCACGAGGGGACATTGCGGTTGTTGGCGGCGTTCCGGTGGCGGTGTAAGTTCCAGGTGCAAAGATAGTAAGAAAAGAGTGAGAGGATTTGGGGTTGCGTGACTCCTTGATTCACGTTGCACATATTCACTAGGGTTAAAATCCTAATTAATGGATATCAATACATTTTTAATTTTAATTAAATAATAATAATTAATGATTGTTGTCAATAGTTGACAGATTAATAGTTGGTTACCTATATTTTTTCTTTTTCAAATAGTGTGGTTTTTCTTTTTCCAATTTTCAATTCAATGGTTTGATCTTGTGAGTATGTTTGCTTTTTAGTCAATTCCAAGTTAGGTTGTTTACGGCTATTCAAGGAATTGTCGGTCTTTTATTATCATTAATTATTTCAAAGTATGAGGAGTTAATAGAATATTTGTATAATGTGTACAATGAAAGTTTAGGGAATATTAGAGATATAATCATAGTGTTACATTTTTCCATCAGCTAAAGCTTTTGGGATGAGTGGTATCATGACATGGTATTAGAGCTCAAACTCCAAAATCAGTTTAAACTTTTGGAAAGATATTTATTATCCCTAATATTTGGATGATTATTCTATATAATAGGGAAATGTTCATTTTATAACTCATATAGCCCATTGCACACATTGTATAAATAAACTATTGTCTCCCTAGCGGACTCTTCCAATAATAAAGTTGCACATCCAAATTATTTAACTAATCAAATCTAATCAAGTTGCTATAATTTTTTTTGTTTCTCATAATATTTCCTCGTTCAATAGACTAAAAATTAATCTAATTCGTCACAATACTAAATTTTATTTAAGGGTACCTGACTAATAGATTGTTGCATGCATAATGTGAAATTCTAACCTTTGACATTTACTTAAACGAACTAGTGAATTAACCACTAGATCAACCCAACTTAGTTAGTTGCTATAATCCTCCAATGCTTCTTAACAACATTCTCCGAAGTGGGAGTTGAGTTTGGAGCTACAGGTGGACAAACCTTAATGAAGGAAGTGCTAGGCAGCGCAGGATTCTGGTATCCACTGATGAAATTCGACGTCTTAATGTAACACCATCCGGTTCCATCCGCCAAGGAAGTGGAAGCAAAACAAGAACTAGCAGCAAGACAATTTCCACTACAAGCTGAAATACCAATGAAAAATATCTCAGGATTAACAACAAAAACAGGAGGGTATGTCAAGAATTTTGCATGATCCAATTGCAACATAGCAACCTTCCCAACACAGTCCTCAAGCTTCACCTTCCTCTGGCACCCTTTCCTACCATCATTAGGATCAACCATCTCAAAATTGTGAGATGGACAGCCACAAAGAGGTTCTGATTTTGAATCATAACTACACACACCATAGTTCCCACAGTAACCAAAAACCTCACATTGATCCTCAACAGCAACCCAATTCACATTCACAACTTCACTACCCTTCAAATAACTATAAACCCTCAAATTCCCATCATCACCAAGCTTCAAAACCCTCAACACATTGTTCCCTCCTTCATTATAGTCACTACTATAGGCAACAACCACAGGAGAAGTCAAATTAGGGTCACTTATCTCCAAAATCCCCTCAGACTTCAATCCTAATACAGGTGAACTCAAATTCACACCACTCATTGAAAAGTTCAAGCCTTGATCCCAATAAGTAACACTATTATTCCAACTAAGAGTAAGATTCCCAGATTTCTGAAGAAAGAATGAGTAAACCCCAGATCTCAGAACCATACCAAGATTGAAACTTTGAGAAGGGACAATTGTATCAGTGGGGTTCTCAAAGCTTGACCAAACAGTGGAAGTTCCATTGGAGAGAACAAAGTTTCCACTTTCAAGAACCGTTGCTGAGGTGACACCTATGTTGCTGGTGTTGGAGTCCCACAAGGTAGCGCCGGAGCCATTAACCAAGCGAAGGTTTCCAGCTGGAAGGAGGCGGAGGTAGCCACCGAAGTCCACGGCCGCAGAATTTCCGGCGGACCAGATAATGGGAGCGCCGCCGGAGTGTACGACGGCGGCGATGAAGGAAGATGGGGTGGTTTGGAGAGGGTAGAAGCGTAGGGAAAAGGTGTTGTTGGGAGAAGGCCACGATTGGTTGGTGTTTGAAGCATAGAGAGTTGTTCCCGGTGAGATGATGGTGGTGGCAGTGGTGAAGATAGTGATAGATATGAAGGTGACAAGGGACAGTGACAAAGGCGGTTGTTTTCGGAGTTTCATGTTTCTCTGCAGTAGCACCATGTTTTTTTTTTATGTTTTTAATCTTCTTTCTTCTGTTTAAAGAAACCGGTTTAGAAGATCATATAGGATGATATGTACGGGGAGAAAAAAAACAGAAAAGAATTTGACTCTGGACTTTGGAGTGTTGGTGGGGTAGCCATATGTGTAGTTCTGGACTCCTGGTAGAAAGGGTATGAATGTGTTTTCTTGTTTTCAAACTTAAATGTGACTTATTTTTCAGATAGTGTGGTTTTTCTTTTTCCAATCTTCAATTCCATGGTTTGATCTCGCGCTTTTTAATTTGAATATGGAAGGAAAGGAGGTGTTGGACTCGCATGCAGGGAGGAGAGGTGCTTCATCTCGTTGTGGGATCAGAAGAACCAGAACTCAGACCCTGCGAGTTGTGTTCTTGAAAACGAACGGTCTGAGTTGCGTTTTACTCAACAAATTTAGCCAGAACAAGCAAAATAGAGGGTCCGAGTTGCATGTTTCAGTTTTCAAATTTCATCAGCTGCAAATCGGACCATGCAATTTGTGAAGCAAAATTTCATTTTCAAAGAATTCGCATGGTTCGAGTTGTTCTATCTTTGACTCAGAAAAATCTGTCCCACATTTTTGTCTTGTACGTCATAACTCCACATCTGGGAATAGCACACCCAAGCCTTCCATATCCATAAAATTGAGCCTTTGATCTTGTGAGTATGTTTGCTTTTTAGTCAATTTCAAATTAGGTTGTTCGGCTAATCAAGAATGCAAATTTGAATAATGACAAGAAATTGTCGGTCTTTTATTTTCATTAATTATTCCAATAATAAAGTTGTACATCCAAATTATTTAACTAATCAAATCTAATCAAGTTGCTATAATTTTTTTTCATAATATCTCCTCGTTCAATAGGCTAAAAATTAATCTAATTCGTCACAATACTAAATTTTATTTAAGGTTTGTAACTAACTAATAGATTGTTGCATGCATAACGTGGGATTCTAACTTTTGACATTTACTTAAACGGACTAGTGAACTAACCAGGCACAGGATTCGGTGGTCCAGGAACATTTGGACCACTTAGTGGTCCAAGTAGAAAACATGTTTTTAGAGTTTTTTTATCAATTGCTACGTAGTTCTTGAACTAATTTTAATTACAAATCAACCCCATATATTTTATTTAATTATAAAAATAGTTTTTTATTTTATAAATTATTATTTTATCAATTATCTATTATATTTATTAACAATCAAATACAAAAATAACAACCAATTATATCCTCCATTCATCCTAATAATTCTAATTGATTAAATAATTAACTTTGATCTCGTTACGTTCGTCCATGGCTTCCAAATCGTGTTTCCTTGAAATTCAATCGATTGGTTTTTCAAAACAATCGATTGAATGATAACTCAATCGATTGGTTTACACTATATCACAAAACAATCGATTGAAAGTTGTAAGGTAGAATGATAAAAAGCTTATACCAATCGATTGTTTATACTTTTCAATCGAATGAATGTCTCAAAACAATCGATTGTTGTTGTTACTCAATCGATTGAATTCACGAAAACAACATGGATTTGCCAAATACAATCGATTGGAAAGTGATGACATTGAAGTTTTAGCCAAATTCAATCGATTGGTAATGTAATCCAATCGATTGGAAGGTGATGAAGTTGAATGTTTTGCCAATTTCAATCGATTGGTAATGGTACCCAATCGATTGAAATGAAACTGTACATTGAAAATTTATAAATTCACCTTTGCTTCGCATGCTGCAACTAATGCATGTTACATACAAGAAACTAAAAAGCACATAAAATAAAAACAGACAATTAATTATTTAATCTGTTTGTCCTTTGGTTTTGCGCCACTGAAAGAAAATAATCCATGTTTAAATCAAACGCAGGACCAAGATGCTCAACATCCATAATGCCTAATGAAATAAATTATAATACATGGATCACAATAAAATAGCAATAGTCCAAATAAAGTAGTATCAAATGAGTAGTAGCAGAATAAAAGAAAGAACCAAAACCAACATTAATAAAAATATAAATTTGATAATAAAAATAAAAAATTATAAAAAATATTTTATGGTTAATCTTATGTACTCCTTATGTACTTTTGTTATAATTAATTATCATCAATATTAAACTAATAAAAAAATAATCTAAATAACAAGCTCATCCTTTCTCTTCTTTCAGTATTTTGTTTTGGACATCTTCCTTAAGAATGAATTGAATAATCAAGAGTTTCAAACCATATAATAAAACAAAATTGACATAATAAAACAAAAATTGAACTTGCAAGTAACCAACAACGTAATCAAAGAAGGAATCAAAGCAAGGCTGATGAATTCTTCCTCATACAAGTTCATACCATATAGATATTCCTGCTACTACCCATTTGATACTACTTTATTTGGATTATTGCTATTTTATTGTGATCCATGCATTATAATTTATTTCATTAGGTATTATGAATGTTGAGCATCTTGGTCCTGCGTTTGATTTAAACATGGATTATTTTCTTGATTGTATTTCAGTGGCGCAAAATCAGAGGACAAACAGATTAAATTTAAAATAGAACAATCATGTAATTAATTGTCTGTTTTTATTTTATGTGCTTTTTAGTTTCTTGTATGTAACATGCATTAGTTGCAGCATGCGAAGCAAAGGTGAATTTATAAATTTTCAGTGTACAGTTTCATTTCAATCGATTGGGTACCATTACCAATCGATTGAAATTGGCAAAACATTCAACTTCATCACCTTCCAATCGATTGTATTACATTACCAATCGATTGAATTTGGCTAAAACTTCAATGTCATCACTTTCCAATCGATTGTATTTGGCAAATCCATGTTGTTTTCGTGAATTCAATCGATTGAGTAACAACAACAATCGATTGTTTTGAGGTATTCATTCGATTGGAAAGTATAAACAATCGATTGGTATAAGCTTTTTACCATTCTACCTTACAACTTTCAATCGATTGTTTTGTGATATAGTGTAAACCAATCGATTGAGTTATCATTCAATCGATTGTTTTGAAAAACCAATCGATTGAATTTCAAGGAAACACGATTTGGAAGCCATGGACGAACGTAACGAGATCAAAGTTAATTATTTAATCAATTAGAGTTATTAGGATGAATGGAGGATATAATTGGTTGTTATTTTTGTATTTGATTGTTAATAAATATAATAGATAATTGATAAAATAATAATTTATAAAATAAAAAACTATTTTTATAATTAAATAAAATATATGGGGTTGATTTGTAATTAAAATTAGTTCAAGGACTACGTAGCAATTGATAAAAAAACTCTAAAAACATGTTTTCTACTTGGACCACTAAGTGGTCCAAAGGTTCCTGGACCACCGAATCCTGTGCCAACTAACCACTAGACCAACCCAACTTAATTAGTTGCTATAATCTAATTTAGCTCCATGCGCCACTACGTCTAACAACTATTTGACTTAACGCGCGACTATATATAATTGCCTTTTCTATGTGGATTTCTTTTTTAATTTTTCAAACTTTCTCAACGTTTTCTGCGTTCTCTTCCTTCGTTGCGTTCTCTTCATTCTTTTCGTTCACGATTAATGTTCTTTGATCTGATTTGAAGATTTGGATCAATTTTTTTTAAAATTAAGTTTGAACAAGTATTTCGTTTTCAAAGGCAATGAATGATGCAAATTTACACTGTCAGCTAAACCATAACAAATTAGATTATTGTTTTGAAATGAATCAAATGGACGAAGATTAGTTCGAACCTCGTTAATATAGTTCGTCAGTAGTTAATGCTGGTGTAATTATTTTATCTACGAGTTGAATAAGTTTTTTTTAATAAAAAATCAGTGTTCATGGTTAAAGGTTTGAATTTGAATGGAATCTTAGAATTTTGAATTGTTTTTTTCGATGAATCTATTTATGTTGTTTAATGGTAGTTGCGATGCATTTTGAAACACAATTTTGTGTAATATAGAATTATTTTCGGTATCATGCTTATAAGTTTTCGGTATTTTTCGTGTCTGTTTGTCTCAAATGTTAGGATGATTTTTAACACACTTAAAGAAGAAATTGCAGCTGCTTTTTCTTCTCCTTCTCCTTTTTCCTCATTTTTCTCTTTTATTATCGTTATTGTCATTATCATTGTCTTCTTTTTATATGTATAATAGTTTAAATTTAGAATGCACCGAAATTTCTTAATGATAACGATACACAAAAAAACTCAATTTAAAACAAGTTCAGACTTACACCTTATTTAAGTCCAGAATGCACTGCAATTACTTAATGATGAAGACACACAAACAAATTCAGTTCAAAACAAATTTCAGATTTAACGTGCATCTTATTTAAATCTAGAATGCACCGAAATTACTTAATGATAAAGACACAAACAAACTCAATTCGAAATAAGCACAAACCAAAAGTTCATCTTATTTTAATCCATAATGCACTAAAATTACGTAATGATAACTCAAAATTCTTCCTCTTTGTCATTATCATTTTTTTTCTTATTCATTTTTGTCTTGTTTTACCTTTTCATATACTCTTTTAACAAGAATAAAAATAAGAAAAAATAAAATAAAGAAGAAAAAAATGTATAATAATGCAAAATCACTAGAAATGATGAGGAGAAAAAAAAAATCCATCAACAACAATAAAATAACGACGATGAGAAAGGAACACATGAAGAAGTAGAAGGAATCTAAAGAAGAAGTATGAAAAATGCAAAGAAGAATGAGAAAAAGAAGAAGGAGGAGAAATCCGAAAATAAATACAAAGAAGAAAGAGGAGGAAAAGGAGCAAAACACGGGAACTATTTCACATAGTTGGAGCGTGTATTCACACTCAACTAATGAAATTGAATTTTGTTGAACTTTGATCAATTTAATTAGATTTGATTACCAAAAAAATTAGAATGTGTAATATAATAGTCATTTGACTCATTTTCAATCTATTAGTAATATATTATAAAACAGAGTTTAAAATAATTTCTAGATGCATTATTAGTTTTTTTAGCTTTTTAATATGATGTCAGTCACCAAAAAATATTATGTCAGTTCAAGTGACTAATTCACACAATTATTTAAATGCAATTTTCTATTTTTATATTATCTCATAAGATTTTCATTGTATTTTTATCTTCTCATAATAATCTATCTTATATAATGTTATAGAATCTTTTTTTATCTTAATATTTCATATTCTCTTACCTTTATTTTTATGTAGATTATATTATTATTTTCAATATTAATATTAATTTTTTTAATAGGTATAAATTTAATTAAAAACTAATTCTTTCTCTTCTCCTTTTATACTTATCACTGATTCCTATATTTATTATATAATTCAACATTTATTTCATACATTTTCTTTACCGTCTCTCACATAATTTCATACATCTTTCTCCTTCTTCCTCTCTATTTTTGCTAATTTTTTTTGCACAACTAAGATTTGATTGATGACCATAATTTTTATTTTTTTTTAATTTACTAAACATATGTATTAGGTGATTGTGTGATTGTATTTGTTAATTTGTCTTTGTTGCTTATATATCACTTATTTTTTCTTTCAATAATTTATATTTTTTAATATTATTTAGTTGTAATAATATCATTAAAAATATATGTTGTCTTGATCCATGAAACATAAATTAAAAAAATTAAATATCATTTTTAATTATCAAAGCATTAATAATATTCATACTTGTATTTTATCTAATAGTTTCATCATTATACTATAATATTTAAATATAACTTTAACATAAAAAATAAATAAAACTAACTATTTAAAAAATAAAATAAAAAATAATTATATAAAATTAGATAAATAAACTTCAATTGAATTTTTTATTATTTATTATAATATATTAGAGAGAGTACAAGATAATTTCATTATCATTTTTAAACATTTGATTTCACTCTAGGTTACCACATAAGATTTTTTTTTAGGTGGCATAATCTTCTATCATTGCATTATGTTATAGAATTTTCATGGTACTTTTATCTTCTAATAATAACTTATCTTTCTATAATATTATAAAATTCTTTTAAAATCTTAATTTTTTATATTCTTTTACCCTTTATTTTTATATAGGTTACACTACTGTTGTCAATGTTAATATTAGTTCTTTGCTAAACATATGTATTAGATGATTGTATAATTGTGTTCATTAATTTTTATATTTCTTTGTGTAATTCCATTCATAAATTATATAGTGTCTTTGTCGCATATATATAACTTTTTTTTTTCTTTCAACAACTTATATTTTTTTAATATTATTTAGTTGTAACAATATTGTTAAAAATACATATTATCACGATTCATAAAAAATAAAATTTAAAAATTGAATGTCGTTTTTAATTATCAAAAGATTAATAATATTCATACTTGTATTTTATCCGATAATTTTATCACTGTACCATAGTATTTAAACATAACAGAAAAAAGATAAAAAATAAAAAAAGTGACTATTTAAAAAATAAAATATAAAATAATTATATAAAATAAGGTGAATAAACTTCGATTAAATATTTTTATTATTTATAGTCTAATTTATGTATAATTTTATTTTTTATAATTATAAGTTTTGAATTATTTTTTTTAAATTATTATTTATCATCAGTCGTTATAAAATTTAAATTAATTTTGATATGCTACTAGACAAAATTTTAAACTTTTTAATTAATTAAATTTAATTCATATTATTATTCAATTAAATTATAAAATAACAGTTAAGTATAATTATTATTTATATTAAAATAATATATTTTTTTGTATATCTTTTAAGTTGAATAATAATATTATTAAATCATATATAAATTATCAAATTAAATAAATATAATCAATATTTTTTATAAATTAGTTATTAAATTTATTATTAATTTATACATTATCTAATATATTCCTAAGTAATATATAATATTTTAAATTTATATTATATAATATAGTTAATTTAGTTCTGGTCTTAATGTAGTAATAAATTATTTTCAAGCTTGAAATCGATCCTTTAAGAGGGATCTCTTAAAAGGGACAGCTCAACAGCTTCAATTGCTAGGTTTTCATTAATGCTAGCATAGTATGTAGTAGTATTAACATCCTAGTGATAATGGAAAACTAATTAATTAATGCATGCAGGGTCTGTCTGTATCAGAGTAATAACATCCTATGAATCCTTTAATTTCCCAGCTAATCTAGTTTGGATTGAAGTCCCTCTAAGCATCTCATTCAGTTAGTTGATGTTGTCATTCAACAGTTTCAGTTTCAATTTCAATTTCCAACTCTTTGTGGTGCTCCTCTCACAAAGATATTGTTCACGGTAAAGTGAAAACTAAACACAAGTAGTTATAATACAATTATTTTTATTTGCTTAACGTTTAAATAAAATTATTATAATATAAATTTTTGCTAATACGTCTTTAGTTCCACTCTAAATAACCAGGTTTGTGAATTGTGAACACGTTCATGGAGTATGTTTAGTTTCCTTCTTGGACTCAATCATTACATCTATCAACTCGATTTTTGGGTTGAAGAATGATTGAAATTAACATGATAATTGAACACATCCTGTTTTGCTGGATTAAGGATTTGGATCAAATTTTGGTTTTGATGATGATTTTGTAGGTGTGAATTTAATTAGGATATAATTTTGATTTTTTAATTTAGTTTAAAATAAAAAATTATTATAATAAACGGTTAAAAAAATTTAATTATTAAAAAAATTATTAATACAAAAATTATCAAAAAAATTAATTTTTATAAATTTAAAAAATTAATTTTTTTAAAAAGATAAATATATTTTTAGATTATTTATTTATTTTGTAAATATATATTTTTTATTTTTTATTATATTCAATTTTTTATTTTCACATCTTCATCCGTAATAATAATTTATTGTTGTGCATCCCCAAATCTCTAATTCACCATTAGTAAATTTTTTCATTCGTGTTTTTTTACTTGTTTATCTTTTTTATTTGAAATTATATGATTTAAAAATATAGCACTTATTCATGTTCTTTTTGTTCTAAGTATGCCTCTACAATCTTTTACATCTTAATAAGAACCATGGATGAGATTTTTTTCGAAAAAAATTATTTTTCTTAATTCTTGTATATAACAATAATCATTAGTTTATGGTAAATGCCTGTTCAACATTTTTTAAATTTATAGGGTTATTTATTTTAGGCTTTTTTACTTAAATGCGCATGTGAAACACTTTAATTTTCAAAATGCGTATGGATTGAAATCTTTTTGAAAATGCGCAACTCTATTTTTTGGCCGGCGTCCGCAAAATGAATTTCCATATTATTTCAAGCTAGATGCCCACAAAATGGGCCAACTATATCAGGTGCAGCTCCCACGAAATGGCTATTCCCATTTTCTTGGTGGCAGTAGCGAAATGGAAGAAACAACTCAAGAATACCAGACGCAAAATGGAGACACTGATTGTTTGCCAGCTTAATATTGTACAATATTAATACTTAGTTGCTAATAAGAACATATATTGAATCCAATACAAAGTGCTTAATCGAGAAAGCATTCTTAGTGCACTAAATGTTGTTATTAAATTTGTCAACAGTATATTATCTACCTTAGATTTTCAACTATATCTTAATTAACTTTGCTGCCCTTGAATGGTAAGTAATATGAATCAACAATACCCACAAAACATATAGCAGCATAAAAGTTAAGCAGCTTATCCAAAACTGTACAAGTAGAAGGAATAACCTTTGGTTGTAAGGTTGCAAGAATTTCACTAAGTGAAGGTGCATGAACTAGCAAATATAAAATGCAACTATATGAATGAACCCAAAATCTCTTCTACCATGATAATAAGAAAAATGTGTCACTTCTATAAGAGGTAATAAGCTGCAAGCTCATTAGCATCAAAATTACAATATTCCAAAGTAGCTTTTCTGAGTTCTTATGATTGTCTGCCTATGATGATATCCCATAAAATAATTTTATAAGAAAGTAGTGGCATAATATCAGATCAATAGTTCATGTTCACCTACAAATCTCAAGAAATATCATCTTACATATAGAGAGACTACAACAATGAGCAACAACTAAATCATACAATTGACCTGCAAAGAAATCATCATAGGACTAGTTTGAATTGACTTTTGAAAAAAAGTATTTATTCTTTTATCTTTTTTAAGAAAATCATTTTTTATAGATAAAAGTTATTTTACATTTAGGTAGACTTTTTAAAAAGAATTTTTAAATATTAAAAACGTCTTTTTGCTTCTATTTTTTTTAAAGTAAGGTATTACTGGCTTTTTAGAAAAAAGCAAATAATTTGCTTTTTTAATAAAAATATTTATTCTTAAAAGATGTATCAAAATGTATTTAAAACTTAAAGTATTTTATTTTTTTATAAAAAATACTTTTTTTAACTCAAATAAGCTAATTCAAACCAACACATAATCAGAAAATTCTTACTCCTAAGTACGTTCAGATAATTATGTCAACTGTCCAGATAATTCTGCAACACACACAAACACAAGTAACCTAAAGATAACATTTTAAACAAAATCTTTTTCAATATAAAGGCAATAATATCCACTTTTCTACATCAAATTATGACTATACCATAGAGTGAATATGGGAGTGTCCTCACCTCCGCAGTGCCCCCATTTTGCGCCTGGTGCTCCTGAGTTGTTTCTTCCATTTCGCTACTGCCACCAAGAAAATGGGAATAGCCATTTTGTGGGAGCTGCACCTGATATAGTTGGCCCATTTTGTGGGCACCTGGCTTGAAATGATATGAAAATCTATTTCGCGGACGCCGGCCAAGAAATTGAGCTACACATTTTCAGAAAGATTTCAATCCTTGCGCATTTTAGGAATTAAAATGTTTCACATGCGCACTTAGGTAAAAAAGTTGCTTATTTTAAGTTTAGGTCCAATTATATCTATTTATGAAGTTATACAGAACTGAAGAACAAAATAAAATGTTACCAAATGACCAGTATTTAACTGATGATGTGTATAAACTTGCATTATGATTCAATTTTGAATTACAACATAGGTAAAGCATCAATCATGTAATATTAGAATGAAACATTTGAAGAACTATAATATCATGTTCTTTATAATTATTTTTAAAATTAATAATAATAGTTCATCAATATTTTTGTATGTTTTTCTTATTTCTTATGTTCTGTTTTATATTTTTATATAGACATGGAGCCTATTATTTCACGGCAAATTTTCTGTTATTTTTATATTAGAGACAATATTAAAATTGGAGCAAATCAGAATATTATTTATCATGAAAAAAAATTATAAAACAGCTAATTAAAGAAGAGTGTATGTATTTAAATTTAATGCATAAGATATAATTTCAAACTTAAAAAAATATTCAGAATAAGTATATTAGTTACACAGTAAAATTTAACCAATCTCAACTCCTAATATCGACCTCATTGATACTTGTGGAAGAGCTATGATTGAAGGTAAAGCACTCTCATCATCTCTATCGTGTGAGTTTAGGTGTGAAGAGAAGAGAAGAGATATTGAAGAAAGGGAATAGAGGAAACAAAGAGAAGGTTGGAGGAAGAGAGAAGTGAGAGAAGAAGTTGAAAGAAAATCTGCACTCTGAAATTGATCATCTCAAAATGAGCATTATAACTTATTACAGAAATGAACAGTATTCTACTTATAATATCTACTTTGCTAAGCTACTTAATTTACCAGTCTTCTAAGTTACCAGTTACATATAAGAATCAAGGCCTTCTAGTTACTTCTAACATCTAACTAACTATACAATTACTCTAGCTAACTAAGTAATACATCTCAAGTAACACCCCCTCTCAAACTTGGACTATGAATGTCTAATAGTCCGAGTTTGCTTTTACATGACTTGAACATGCTTGGTGCCAATGCTTTGGTTAGGATGTATGCTATTTGTTCACCGCTGGCAATTGGCAATAATTGGTGACCCCCTCTTGCCACTTATCCCTCACAATATGGCAATCAACTTCTATATGCTTGGTTCGTTCATGATACACTAGATTGGCTGCTATGTGTAGTGCAGATTGACTGTCACAATAAATGACTATCGACTTCTGCTGCTCTATTTGAAGTTCCTTCATCATGTAGGCTAGCCACTGAGCTTCCTTTGTGGCTGATGCAAGAACTCTATATTCGGCTTCACACGAGGATGCTGCAACCGTATTCTATTTTTTGCTCTTCCATGATATAATCGATGTCCCTAAGAAAAACAATGCCCAATGACTGATCTCCTAGAATCTGGACAGGTAGCCCAATTCCTGTCTGAGAAGCCAGATGGAGTGAAATTTTTTGTAGCGGAGAAGAACAATCCTTTAGCTGGTGCTCTCTTGAGATACTTAAGGACTCTTAAGACTGCCTCAAAGCGTTTGTTTGTGGCACAGTCAAGAAATTGACTCAGCTTACTAACCGCATAGGCAAATTTCTGGTATGGTGTTTGTGAGATACAAGAGCCTGCCAATAATTCTACGATACTCTGAATTAGAAGCCAGCAATGTTCCAGATTCCTTTGACAGGTGAGTGGTGTAATCCATGGGATTAGAAACTGGTTTGGTAGCCAACATTCCATAGTCTCGAAGAAGGTCTAGGCAGTACTTGCGTTGACACACTGTGATCCCCTTTTTGCTTCTTGCAATTTTCATGCCAAGGAAGTACTTTAGCTCTCCAAGATCTTTAATCTTGTACAAATCATGCAGGTAGTGCTTCATCCTATTGATTTCGCCTAAGTCATTACCAGCAAAGACAAGATCATCAACATAAACTAGGATAACAGTGAAACTAGTGGCAGAAAACTTAGTGAACATGCTATAATCATGCTTGGATTGACTATAGCCTGCTGTTGTGAGTGAAACTACCAATTTGGTATTCTATTGTCTTGAGGCTTGATTTAATCCATACAATGATCTATCTAACTTGCATACAAGATCTGGTTCCGGGAGGTACAGTCTTAGAGGGGGTCTCATATAGACAACTTCATTTAAATCACCATGTAAAAAAGCTATATTTATATCTTTTTTTTTTGGTGACAAGCTATATTTATATCTAATTGATGTAAATTCCAATTCTTGACTGTTGCTATGGCCATCACTATTCTGAAAGTATTCAGTTTAACCATCGGACTAAATGTATCCTTGTAGTCAACACCTTGTGTTTGGGAGAAACCTTGAGCAACTAACCGTGCCTTGTACCTTTCCACAGAACTATCAGGATTGAGCTTGAGTTTAAACACCCATTTGCACCCCACTGCCTTCTTTCCCACAGGTAGCTTGGTAATAGTCCAAGTTTTATTATTTTTCATAGCAGAAAGTTCACTATTAATTGCTTCTTTCCAGTTTGAATCCTGAACAGCCTCATCATAGGTTTTTGATTCTAAATGCATGGATACAACTAATGCAAATGATTTGTGTTTTGAAGAGAGAAAATTATATGACAATACCTGAGAGAGAGGATATTTACTCATTGGTGATAAATTAGAGTTAGATGATCTGTTAGAGGATGCAAGCATGCAATGGAAGTCTCTTAGGTATGAAGGAGGTCTCTTTTCTCTTTTGGACCTTCTAAGAGGATGCTGCTGCTCAGGGTGAACATTGTGAGACGGATTCGAACCTAAGACATCAGGTTGTGATCCTCCAATAGTGTCAACAGTTGCTTCACTATTGATTGTAAAATGATTTTGGATTTCATGAGATGCAATGTGTGTGGAGGAGTGATGAGATGAGTGAAATGATGCATTGGATGGACTGGATCTTACTGATATAAAGTCAGGTGGTGCATTACGGGTTAATGTGTCAAAGAGATCAAGCTATGTCAAAGATGATGAAAATGAATGCAATGGAGAAAGCTGCGTCAAAGGTGTTGGATGCAATGTAGTACCGATATTAGAATCTGTGATAGTGTGAAAGGAAAAAAAGTTTTCATAAAAAACTACATTTCTAAAGATGAAGAATGAAATGAAGAATTGTGAAACAGGAAAGAATGAAATGAAGAATTGTGATAGCTCAAGATTCACGAATGGCTCGGAGGCAAACGTAGCATATCGCAGAACAAGAAGAAGAAGGAATGGCGAACGGGAGGTGGCAGTTATGGAGAAAAGTGAAAAGGGGGGTGAAAGGTGAAAGGGTAATAATGCAAAGAGAAAGGTAACCGTCGGGTAAGGAAGCGCAAAAGGTCAGGGGCAAGAAAAATTTTTCACCAGTTTTCAAATCACTCATAAAGAGCATTTAATGCTCTTGTTACGAAAATCAAAGCGACTTCCCCAAGCAATGATAAGGGGCAGCTCACATGCACGAGGAAGGTGCTAGAAGCATTCTCTGGATAACCGATCTTGCGATCAAAGGGGAACAGCTACGCGAGAAGATGACGGGCCAAGATTATTGCGCCAACCGTGATTCTCGCAACTTGTCGCATTAGGGGTATTGTTTTGTCCCAGCCTAATAAAGGCCAGAGATCCACCCGACCTACTTTCGAACTCGACATGTCCCCGACCTGCCTGAACCAACTCACCTCTCGTGAAGCCATCTCCCAATGAGGGTCTACACAGCTGGCGGTCTGGACAGTTGGTGAATGCTTCCAGACACAGGGACCCAAACGAAAGGGCCTACCCGACTACTACAGATAAAGGGAGGGAGACCTACCCCTCCCCTAGATACGTCTTCTTTTTACCCTAATTAGCCGTCTCATGTACGGACACTTACTTTAGTATTAGAGTGTCCTTGTAGGTGGCCCCAGCCACCAACCTCCAACGATCGGGGTCGCATTCCCCTCGCCAAGCTCGTGCTTAGGTCCATATACCTTACATTCTATTGTTGCTCACACCTAACTGCTCAATTGACATTTCATCCCAGCAAGCAATCAAACATATTCAATTATTTTATTAAAATTAATTTGGTAGTACTCATAAATAACCATACGAGTATAATAATACAAATACATTGATTTTTAAAATTATTTGAATAAAATTAGACAAAATAGAAAAATAAAAACAAACCAACTTAACACAGTCCAAAACATTATATCGACGTATAAAGAAGTTTTGCACATATCTTGGATAATTTTAAAATTTAAATTATTAAAATTTTAAATAAAAAATTAAATTGTTAATTTTTTTCAAATTAAATATTTAATTAACCATACGAGTACAATAATATAAATATATAATATAATATTATAGTTAAACCATTACAATAATACATGTATCTTAGATACTATGTCCAAAATTAAACGTGTCTTTACCTAATAATTTTTAGATATATGAGATATTGTGCATATAAGTAAATACACTATAAATTATATATTTTTATAAATAATATATTTAAATAATTTAAGTATATAAAAAATTCATAAGAAAATTCCTGTATTTGTTTTGGATAACCATCTTAAATTACATCCTAACAAAATTTATATTAGATAAATTAGTATTTTCATAAAAAAAATAACAAATTAATTTATGATCTGTTAGAATATTAGATAAATTAATTTTGATCAAATAAAATGACAAAATCCTTGATATTTTCCTAAATAGATGTGACAAATTTTATCTTAATTTTTCTAAATTATAATATGACTGGAGAATTAAACTGTTTAAAATTTTAAAAGATAAAGATTCGTCTGTATACTTTTTGTTTTTAAAATTAATTTTTCTAATATTATAAATAATTAGAAACCAATCTCTCAATTTTTTATTAGAAATTAATTTTGTTCAATACAAAATTATTAAAGCTTTTTTATTTAGATAAATATTTTAATTATTAAAATATGTTTTCACCTAAAATATTTATTTTTTAGTTTCTAGATAAATCATACAGATAACTTTTTTAATAACTCAATTTAATTGAAAACTGAATTTAAGTTTAAAAAAATTGAATTAAGTAGTTATTATTTTACAACATAATTGGTGATCATTTGAAAATAAAAATGGGGAAAACAGCCAAGAAAACACTCCAATTGAAAATTAAGTAGAAGATAAGTAGATAAACAAGTTCATAATAAAATAAAATAAAATAAAATAAATTAAAATAAAAGAGAGCAGTGAAGCAGTGAACGGTGGCCCATTTCCTTTTTCATCGTAAAAGCCTCAATCGAATCTTGTCCCACCACCACTCTCTCCTTCCTCTTCTCTCCACTCTCCATTCCAGGTTCGTACCTCCATTCTTCCTCGTTGACCCTTTTCACAATTTCCCTTCTTTTTTATAATTTAGGTTCTCTCTTAATTACTTAATTTCCCTATTTTTTTTGTTAGATCCCATCATTGTGTGTGATCTTGTCCATTCTGATTTGGTTTTCTAATTTCGCACTTGTTATTCTGATTTTCAAGCTTCCAAGTTGGTTACTTTTTTAATGTTTTTATTAAAGTTTCTATTTTTGGGTGTTTGTTGATTGGGTTGTAAATTTGTAATGGTTGACTTATGTTGGGGATTTGGTTTTCGTGTTTCAGTGGAAAGGTTTCAGGTTAGAACTCATATGGTTTCGTGAATTCGAGAGTGGAGAAATAAGTAAATAGTGTCAATTTTCACTAGGAAAATTAGGGTAGGGGATGAAGACTTAAATTGGCTTATAGATATATTGGTTTATTTAGGAAATTTGAAGCATGAAGTGGAAGAATGCAATCTACTATGATTGGGTTCTGATCTGTTTGAGCTTAGGGTTTCATTTGGCTTTTCAAAAATTAAAATTCATTTTGCAAGCTAGTTCATCAACTTTGGACTAATTTTGGCTTATCATTAAAGTATGCTGAAAATTCATGTTTTCTTGCACACAGTCCTTTGCACGTATTGTTAACCGACCCTTGTCAATGGAAAACTGTATGATAACATGCTGTAATCGGAGTCCACAGTTGTTAGGCAAGTTTCGACGAAGTTGTTATGCAAGTTATGCTCTGACTTCATAAAAAATGTGATCCTGTAAAGGGAAAAACACTGATATAGATAATCATTGTCTATGATGCTTCGATATTCATTTGTAAGATGAAAACAATCAGTTTGTTTCTAAATCTATTCCTGATGTTGCAAATAGATGAGTAATGATAAGGTTGCAATTATTAGTTCCATACATTATACATTTATGATGTGAAATTACATACTTTGATGTTTACTCAAAGAAATGCTCGAGTTGTATAAGGTAGCTTTTATATATGTATTGCTCTTTTGATGTCTGATAAACAATCATTTTTACTTTGAAAAAAAAAAAGCAATCATTCTTGCTTAGAAAGTTGATTCTATTGAGCAAGGTGGTTGAATGACATGTTTATTTTATGATTTTTACCATGCTACATATACTTCTCTAGGTGCTGAATTAACCATCCATTGATGCAAAATCATAGTTCGTATTGAAAGTTTTAATCAACAGTTGTCTCTGTTTAGTAACGTCTTATTTCTAACATTAATAGCAGCTTAACCAGGCCCTGAGAACCACAATGAGTCTGGCATGTCTTGTGTGCCATAGTGTGGAAAACCCATCACCATCACACTCTTTTCGAAGTTCTGTTTCAAATTCAGAAAATGAAGGAAGATGCTATGCTATTGCCAACTGTTTAACAAGGAAATTATCTCTTCCACCCCCAACAATGCACTCTTTTCATCCACCATCATCATCCAAAGTTACCCCACAACCTATTTCCGGTGACAACGAGGTACCTGGTACTCCAAGGCTGGTACGAAGCCGTGCTGTCAGAAGGGACATTGTACAAGACTGGAATTTTGATGAAGTTGTGATGGCTTAGACAACAACATATGGTAGAAGAAGAATAGAAGACCAATGTTGTGTTTGGTAATTGTGACAAGATAAAAATACAGAGATAGAGAGATGCACTGTCCTGTATTTATGTCACCAACTCCAAATGTGTCTCTATCTCTGTATTTGTATCCTTTCTCACCTACCAAACACATCCTAAAGGACTTGTGGGATTGGTTGGGAGTAGTTTCCTATGGGATAGTTGATAGTTCAGACTTCAGACCATGATAATGCTGTCTTGCCACTTCAAATTTTGTTACGGGTTCATTCTATTGAACTCACCTTCCACTTTCCTTGTAAAAGCTACGCCATTTGTGACTATATCAAGAAATTTTGATGCAAGACACGTTGTATATTTGTCTGTCCATTTTTTCTTCTCTTGTTCTGAACCTCCCAAAATTTATGACTTACGTCCAAAAGGGCCAATTTTTCTAGTTTCACGGCTTACGTTTGTACTGTTCTATTGCTTCGCTGCCTCATGTCAAGCTTGAGTCATACTCATTACACCATGAGACTCAACCATGTTTGACCACAATTTTGGGTGGTTAATTACATTAAGACTTATATTGAATACCATATTACCATTTACATAAATAGGGAGGAAAAGTCATTCATGATCTGATAACATTCCATGGAATCATGTTTCTTTGACATAGCTGACATCATTGTTTAGTGAGTCAGGTGTTTAATCCATTTTTAATCTTGTGGATGCATAGCTGGCTGCACATTCTTCTCCACATGGTATCTAGCTAATCTGACCAATATGAGAAGCAGAGAAGAACCAATATCAGATATCCATCTTAAAAATTGAAAAAAAAAAAAATCCAATCTGCATGAGAAAAACAAGACCCAAAATTAAGTTACTTCGACGTGTGAAAAGATAACCCTTTTTATTTTCAATATTGGAGAAAAAGTGTGTTTTGTTGTATTATAGAGATGAGAGTCCGATTTATATATAATTTTTTTTTATTTTTTTAAATCACAAATATGAGAGTCAAATTTGTATATGGAAAAGTCTAGGAGCCAACAGTTTTATTGAATTTTGGCCAGTATGTAACCAGTAGAAGAAGGTGAACCATTGGATGAAATTTCACACCAATCTCACACCATCAAATCATCATTGATGGCTAATTAATGGCTAACCATCACAAAAATTATTGGTCCCTAGTATTACTCTTTGTATATTTCTAAAATTTTATTATAAAATCTGTCCTTTAAATTTCTTATCCCCACATTAACAAACAAAATATTCAATTTATTCACACTAATAAATAACACATTATATTTGTCCATTTAAAAAAAAATAGCCAAAAAATAAGTTTTTTTTTATAGTATTTCTCAATTTATTTATTGCAGATTAAGATTTATTTAACGAAATTAATTGTTATATATACAAAATAAAATTATTCCAACACTTAATTAAGAAGACTAATTGCTTAATCAAGTTAGTTGGAAGTTAAAACAAAGATGTATATGAATGATAGATTTCCTCTACATGTTAGTGTGTTAAAGTGGCATATTTAATGATCAAAACCAACCGGTGAAGTGCAATATTTCGAATTTTGGATTGATTAACGTACTAAAGGAGTGATTATTCCTTTATTATAAGCATTCATAAAAATGGGAAAACATTGATGAGTGATGAGAGAAACGGAATCACACTACTGACAGAAGAAAACAACAGAAAGCAATGCCTCTGGTTCTGAAGAACAACCATGGCAGCTCCATATCCTCTGCTTCAAAACTCTTCCTTGTCTTCACACTCCTCTCCCTTCTCTCCATCCTTCTCTTCCTCACCTCCTCCTCCCCCTCCACCACTCTCACCGCCACTTCACAGCGCACTCTCTCTCTTCCATCCACCACTTCATTCATCAATGTCATGGTCGCTGACCTCCCCAGATCCCTCAACTACGGCCTCCTCAACAATTATTGGTCCCTCAGCTCCGATTCCCGACTCGGCAGCGACGCGGATCGCGAAATCCGATCGAAACAGCTTCGCGCCAAAACCCTAGACTTCCCACCGTACCCTGAGAACCCACTGATCAAGCAGTACAGTGCCGAGTACTGGATCATGGGGGATCTCATGACGCCCTATGAGAATCGATCCGGGTCCTTCGCAAGACGCGTTTTTGACGCACGTGATGCCGACGTCATCTTCGTCCCCTTCTTCGCCACCATCAGCGCTGAGATGCAGCTTGGGATTGCTAAAGGGTTGTTTAGGAAGATGGACGTTGCCAATGAGGATTATCGGAGGCAGAGGGAAGTCTTGGATTTTCTTAAAAACACCGAAGCTTGGAAGCGTTCTGGTGGAAGAGATCACGTGTTTGTGCTCACCGGTATAAAAATTTCCTTTTTTTTTCCCCATCTTTTAAAGTTTGATTTTTTGTGTTTGCAGTGCAATTGTTACGTTGTAGTATAAGATTTAGGAACTTGTTGCATGTGATGAGTGTGGAGTAGCTAAGAACACAGATTTAAGGAAAGCACGTTCTAGGTGTTTGGTTAATTTGCAGTGTGGCTTTAGTGGAAGCCTGGAATCAGGTTTTTTTTTTTTAGTTATACTAATCTAGATGCTAATCTAATGTACTTAGTGTGTTTAGATAGAGGTACAGACTTCTATCTATTTGCTTTTGATACTTGTTGTGTTCTGAAAATTTATAATGTGATGGTGTTGGTGACAATAGGAGAGGAGAAAGTTCCAGTGTGTGCTGTTACCAGCTTATGATTTAGTCTTTGAATTGTCAGGTTATGTTAAAACTGAAGCATTCTTTGGCAGACCCAGTTGCAATGTGGCATGTTAAGGATGAAATCGCCCCAGCTATTCTCCTTGTGGTGGACTTTGGTGGTTGGTACAGACTTGACTCGAAGTCATCTAATTGTAGCTCGTCTGAAATGATTCAACACACCCAAGTTTCTGTAATTAAAGATGTTATTGTGCCGTACACACATCTACTTCCGAGGTTGCAGCTGTCAGAAAACCAGGAGCGCCATAGCCTTTTGTATTTCAAAGGAGCAAAACATAGGCACCGGGTCTGTAATATTTCCTCTCTGGCCTAACCGTGCTTCGTTTAATGTGTTTTGCACATTCTAGCATCTTCCACAATTCATAATTTGATTATCTTACTACTCTGTTCTTATAAGTGATGAAATTTGTTTAGTGATTGTAGTTCTGGTTGTTTAGTTGCACTTGACCTAGTGAGTTATCATCAGTCATGACACAAAAAGGTCTTAAAATATTAATAAAAAGTTTCCGTGGATGAGGATGAAGACTGTGTAGGCCTAAACTCTAGCAGATGCATATTCTCGAATCAAGCTAATACATTTATGTTTGTTCCATGGTTCCATGCTTATCTGATTTACATATTATTCTATTTGCAGGGTGGCTTAGTTAGAGAGAAGTTATGGGATCTATTGGTTAATGAGCCTGGTGTTATAATAGAGGAAGGCTTCCCGAATGCCACTGGACGAGAGCAATCAATTAGGGGGATGAGATCATCCGAATTTTGCTTGCATCCAGCTGGGGATACACCCACTTCTTGCCGACTATTTGATGCCATTCAAAGTCTTTGTATACCTGTTATTGTCAGCGACAACATCGAACTCCCATTTGAAGGCACGGTGGATTATACAGAATTTTCAGTTTTCGTGGCGGTTGCCGATGCGCTGAAACCAAGCTGGTTAGTCAATCATCTCAAAAGCTTTTCAAAACAACAGAAAGACAGGTTTCGCCAAAACATGGCTCAGGTACAACCCATTTTTGTCTATGATAATGGTCATCCAGGTGGCATTGGACCAATACCTTTGGATGGTGCAGTGAATCATATCTGGAAGAAAGTTCATGAAAAGCTTCCCATAATTAAGGAAGCTATAATTCGCGAAAAAAGAAAACCTCTTGGTGTTCTTGTTCCACGTAGGTGTCAATGTACTTGAATTTAAGTAATTCTTTTTTTTCTTCTTTTCTTTTTATTTTTTCCCCTCAAAGGAACAGAGACGAGTATATTAGAGGTTCTATTGTCTGCTCCATTGAAATTTCAAGAGCAAGAAACAGGAGGTTGGTTGTTGTCTTTGGTTACCAATGTGAATCTTATAGGAGAAAATAGCTGTCATTATCCATGGGTAGTGTTACTTGGTGTTTCATTATTTTTTGTACTTCATTGTCTTCTAATCCTTACTCATGAATTGCTCGAGGTTGAAATTCTCTATTTATTTTACTCTTCAAAGTGAAATCCTCACCTTCAAGGATCATAATATATTTAATTCTACTTACTCTATATTGTTGAAATGTGATAATGGAGAATTTGATTAGCCTTTTTGACTTGATAAGATTAAAATGTAATGATATATTTGACCCTTATGACTATAATGTAAAAGTGTTGACCATTGACCCTTGTCATACGACCCAACAAGGTTATCTCTTAGTAAAACTGTTTGATAATTTGTGGAATGTCTTCCAAGAGGAACAAATGACAAATCTCTATAGGTGTATGAATTTCAACGTCTAGAGTACAAGGAATCCCTTTGCAGCAAGAAAGGATAACCAATTCCTCTTCTCTTTGAAGGAAACACAACAAATAAGACACTCACTACAAAACCAACCACAAGAGGAACAGTGTTGGTCACCTTTCTAGGCAGTCCCGGATAGTAACACTTAACAACATCAAAGTGTAATCCTGCAAAGGCAAGAAAAGAGACTAGGGATAGTGATGCATGGAAAAGATCACCCCATCTTAGTCTGTAATCCGACGGCACACACGGCTTCTTTCTGCCTCCATTGAAAGTCCAGATCCCTCTAAATGTTGCCACCCCATAGTACAACCGCCCGGTGGCTGTTCTAAAGCTGTCAGTGCATGTGAAGAAGATGCAAGACACTGCCAAGATAGCCAGGAAGATTGCTGTCAACCAGCGGTTCAGTGTGCCACATTCACCGTCGTCTGTCAGGATAGGTGCGAAAATGCTGAAGGCAAGGATGGTGGCTGTGGGCAAGAGAACATTCAACCTAGCAGTTCCACTTAGTATTGCATTGATAACATAGAAATAGTGAGATTCATCAGTTTCATAATCATCATCAAGATCATAATAATAATTATCCTCACTGTTTTCATAGTGAACAATCATGTCTTGGCTGGTTGAGGTGTTCATCTCCACTAAAACCAGGCTCTGGAAGATGTTTGGGACATGAAGAATGTGAGTCATATACATTTGTAACATGTATATATATTCAGGCATAGACCCCCTTTTGTTTATGCTTTCCTTTGGAATGGAAATTCCTGTGGGAATATGTTTTTCCTTCAACAGCAACTTGGATCAGAATTTGCTTTCAACTTGGGCAACGTTAATGCTTTCCCATGTTCATATAAGTAACCCTCTGTTCATGACCAAAACAAAAAAAAAAGTAACTCTGTCCCACAAGCATCATAGGAAGCATTTCACTTTCACATAGACCTAAATTTTATCCATCAAGTAGTCATCGATGATTCTAGCTGATTCAATGAAAGTTATGTTATTAACATATTATTACCCTGTCAAGGTAACAAGTTGATAATTGAAGAAATAGTAATATAATAAGTTGATAATTAAAACAGGATATGAAGCATGCTGGCAACTGCACTTTTTTCATTGACTCAAAGTAAACCTTTACATTTTTCCTTAGGCTTTACAAAAACATACTCTTATCTCATGCTGAGCATGATGGACCCATAGCATGATAACATAATCCCTAGAAATTCTCTAAAAAATGTTGAATATCAGGGCTAAGTTTATATGAACAATATTTGGCTTCCTATATACAGCTACTGGCATTAAAAAAACACATAAACTCTCAACTTGTATATGAATTCTTGAGAAATTGAATCAAAAGATTTTGGGGTAGAAAAGAAAATTAAAAAAAAAAAAACATTTTTCACCCTTGTTGGGGAGGATCATCTTCTCCAGAGCCACAAAGTTTGCAAGGACTTGGTAATTTCTGAGAACACCAATGATCTGGAACACTCAAAAAATGGGTAGACATGAATTTTCTGAACCTCTTCTTGTATTCCCTTGGAGATATTACGGTTGGCAACACATTCTTCGGCACAACGAGCGAGGATTTCATCCATGTCTCGAGATGCTTGTCCCAGGTATACTGCCTGAGATAATCGATGATGCCACAAACAAGCACGCGCTTCTGGGAATCCACTCCAACTAGTAAGGAATAATCCATCACGTTGACAGACTGCATATTGAGCACATAAAGACGTTTATAAGCAAGAAGCCAGGAAAAAGAAAACCAAAACACAAACGGATTTAACTAACACATAAGCATAAGGGTCACAACATGCGTGATATATACTATATATCGAGAATTCAGGGCTCGAAGATTCAAATGATTTTAGTGCAGGGCTTACATTGAGAAAAGTTGTGTCATTCCAAACAGCCCTTTGAAGAAAACGCTTCGCTTTATGACTGACATACAGTGGAGAAGAGTTCATGTCATTCACAAAGTTCTGATCCAAAAGAACATCTCCAGCACCATCAGTAGCAGTATTGAACCGGGCATAAAGAGCACCTTTAAGATCATACTGGCGAGTAATATTGCAATTGTAGGTAAGATTTTCCATCACCATGAGGTCATGCTTAACTTCTTTTCCAGTTTTTACGTTTCTTTTAGTAACCTGCACATAGATTGAAAGGGAAAACGTTCCATGAAACAACACAATTGGAAAAGTTGGTCACAGTGTGAATGTTGCACACTTGCACAGATCAGTACACTAACCTGATATATCCCCATGACCTTTGCGAGACATGTTTGGCTCCCAGACTCAAATGACTCCCTCATGTATTTGAAATACACAGAAGAAAAACCCAAAAATGAATCAAGTTCTGTCTTCTTGATTTCCTTTATGATGAACCTGTCATCAAGTGTCTTCGCGAAAAAGGATTTGCTTTTTCCACCTTTAGCATCCCAATTCCTACAGCGGCTTAAAGAAGCAATATAATCAAGATCAGATAGGCAACATCTACTCCTAAGTTCACGGAACTGGTTAACGTAATGACAGATCACTGAATATTTTTCCCTCCCTAGTGATTTTGCATATCCCATTGCAATCTCTATGCTATGGTTTTCTGGAGCATGAGAAGTTCTCGACTCTTCCGAAGAAGTGCTTCCTGCAGAGTGCACAGAATCTGCATCTGAAGAACTTCTTGAAAACGTCTGTGGAGAGGGTAAGGCTCCATGGAATGAACTAGGCAAACCATCATCCCCATCATCAACTTCTGTCACCACCGATGGATCTTTCAGAAAGGCCAGAGCACAAGCAATTATACTTGAGGGTTCACCCTCATAGTCAGATACAATAAAATTATCTGTCCTAAGGGGGATGTGCAACCTTGTGCCTTCATCAGCGATTAGTTGATTTGCTGTCGGTAAATTTTCTATGATAGAGCTGCTTACTGGTTCAAATCTTGGCAAGAATCTTTTCTGGAAGTCCCTTATGCTGATCTGCCGAATGTCGGCAAATGGCCTCCAGAACCATTCATTTGAATCCGGCAAGATGGGAACAGGTGAATGCTGTGAATCATCCTTGTTTGATATCCTCGTATCAGCAGCTGGATGACTAATTTGTGTATTATCTGTGGAAGCTGGAGAATTTTCATGCACTTGGAGATGATTTGACATAGCAGAGTCTGTTTCATAGAGACTGCTATCTGATAAAGGGAACCGAGTGGGAACATCTACATTCAATTTCAACTTTCGGTCAGCGGGTCTCTCTGACCTAAAATCACTAATAATTGGCATCGACACATTTAGTGGGACATCAGATGCATTAGATAGATCATCCTGTTCATTGCATTCTAGAAGAGGTCCACTTATCGGAATTTCCTTTATAGGGATTTCATTCACTTCCACAGATGTGTCCCGCATCCCATTTATATTGCAACCTTCCGTAGACCCACATTCTTGCATAACTTTCTCAGAGACATCAGACTCAGTTTTTAGATGATCAGGAGAGAGAAGTGAGTTCAGTCGTCGATCCCAAACATAGGCTTCAATAAAAAGATCCCACATCAATCGGTTTAGACAGAGAAGTTTGTACGCAGCCCGATCTAGATCCCCCTTCTTAGCAACAGCATTCTTGATATTTACCTGTTATCATGACACAAGACATAGGAAGAAGACATCAGGATTCATACGAATCACAGAGCCAAGCATTCATTATATATATAGGTCCCCCCCCCCCCCCCTTCTTTCTTCTCTTGTTCTCTTTCTCTATGCTCCCCCTTTCAAAAATAAAGCTATGCAAGGCAATATTCACAATGTAAAGAACATTTTCAGTGGCATTTAAGCTTCTAATCAGCACTTTAGCAATAACAATATAGAACCTTAAATATATGCAGTTCTTCATCTATAAAAAATTGTCACTTTCATTAAATGTAAAACATCTTGGTTAAGTCTAATGATGTTATGTCTCTAGAAGAGAAACATTTTCAGTGAGCTAGCGTGTATAAAATTGAACACTTAACATACATATACATATGAACCAAAATTAATAGGTTCTGGCCTAGAAGAGATATTTAGAGCTAGCAAATTTCAAAAGCATGTTCATATTAAAATAAAGCTAACCTCAAACTCTTCTTGCTCTCGCTTTAACATCATCTCAACCTCAGTGAACTCTCTCATTGATCCTCCAAGATTCAATGTTGATCCATTAGAACTTATTGTCTTCAAAAGGTGTGCAACTTCCGTAAAGAGTGATATGCCTTTCATGTACACCTTTAATGCATGAAAGCAATGAAAATTAGGAAAATAGAAATCCCTAAGTAAATCTACAACATATGATAAAAATCAAAGAATCATTCACATGAAAATAGCCAGATAGTGAACATACATTCTCAATCTCCTTCGAAAGCCTCTCTTGTTTTATTGAACCACTTAACTCTAGCTTTTGAGGTGGCATGGCAACATTATAAGTCATGACAGAAGAATATCTGAACATTGCAACCATATGACCTAATCTGCATGATAGGAAAGGGCAATGAGACCTCCAAAAAATACATGCGAAGTGTAAAACTTATGCACAGCAAGGCCTATGGAGATAAGTTTTAGAAGTTGATGGATTTGCATTCAAAAGCAAGATTGAATACATCAAAGTGTAAGTTGAGTAGGATGATCATACCCAAAGAAGTAGAGAAAATCCCTGTCAAGAGAATGGCCACAGCTCAATTTTCCGCTAGAAGTAGAATAGTGAGAAAGGCTAAGCTCCAAAAACTTTCCAAATGATAGACTACGTGCAGTGGCAGATATCAACACTCGCTTTGTGAAGTGGGCCTTGCATTTTCCACAACGGCTCCACATCCAAAGCTTCCCTTCTTCCTCCCCAGGCAAGAACCTTGCCTCAGGCAATCGTTTAACTTGTATTGTAAGTTGTTTATTGTGATGAGCATAATAATACAAGTGAGCTTCTGGTAATTCTTGACAGGTGTCACAAAGTCTTGTCTGCACATGTAACAAAAACAGTTAGAAGTTCAAACATAAGCTTTGTCGAAACTCATCTTGCAGAGAATAGAGTCAGAAGGGCAATCAAAAATTAAAAACCTATATATACATGCATAAGTGTGCGTTTTTTTTTTTTTTTGGGGGGGGGGGGGGGGGAGGGGAGGGGGTGGTTGCATGTACTGTGTATCAAATTATAGTTTCCGAACTTCAATGCCAACATACTTGCTGACAGCAAAGGTGCATTAATGATAACACTTAGAATAGTATGGTATATTATACTCAAATAGATAAAGAAAAGGAATAAGGGCAACAAAGCAATTGAAACCTGATTAAGTAGGTTATCCTTCAGAAACTTTCCAAGGGGAACATCAAAATTCTTGTAGAACATGATATGAGAAAAATGACTTTGCTGGCAGACAGTCCCTCTTAAGGCATTCCGGCTAGACATCAAGACCAAAATACTCTGTGAATCCAGCATTGCATTGATTTCATCTTTATTTTGGATTTTATTTCCATCAGTATCACCATCTTTAATTTTGTCTCCATTGGAGTTTAAGTATGCGGCAGAGGACAGGGATTGTCCACCATTAAGTAACTTCTCATCATCAGAATTGCAATTTGCTTCGGTCTTGGTACTGCCATCTGCCTCTGGAGAGTCTAAACCAGAAATTGATATGCTTACCTGATCATCGGGTTTCCTTCCATTGAAGCCAAAATATTCTGAGAGAGACTGATAAGGAGCAGACGATGTAAACTGAAAACTATCCCCCATAACTTTCTTCAGAGAAGATGAAATGGCTGAGAACCCAGAAAAGACGGCTGGATTATATGGTTCACTAGAAAATGGGAAAAACTCTTGTTGTACGGAACTATTTGCAATTTTTTCATGAAGTCCATTGGGTATTGGAACATCAGTACTAATTATTCCATTTTCAGCAGAATACTCAACAAATGGAATGCTTGTATCAACTGATGCAGAATCAAGGGATTGTTGATTGATTGGCAAGATTCCTGCTTCATTCAAAGAAGGAATGGTAGAAAACATTGCTTTCTGATCAACAAGAAAGGAGGTTTCAAGGATTAAATGATATGCCATGACAACAGCACACCGCACAATGCATTTGACCCTTTTCAGTTCATCACTAGGTGCTCCTTTCAACAAAATCTGCAATGTTAAGAAAGAAGAAATCAATAACAAAAACTGTCAAAAATAGAACTGCAAAGGCCAAAGAAAAAGAAAAAAATCCCACAGGAGCAGCTTCAGAACAAGTGATAACTCATTTTTAACTGACTACTAAGCCGAAAACAATAATACAATTTTGCAGGGTCATAGAAGAATGAGGAAATTACCTCATTAGTCTTGTAGATAAGAGAAAAAAAATAAAAGAAATGAAGGTTCCGAGTTATGAGCATAGGCATACCGTGCATCCCAAACGTGTAGGACAGCCCTCAATGAACATCAAAGTCTTGGTTGGCCGCTTTCCTCCTTCAACTGTACCAGCATGTTCCTCCACAAACTTCTCAAAGTAAATAAAGTCACAGTGTTTCAGCTTTTGACCATTCAAATTATCACATGTTAGAATTGGTGAGCCAGTACAACGTGCAACCCTTTCCAGGCGATGAAGCTTCATATCAAGAACTAGCGTCATCCCCTTTGCCAAAATTGACTCTTGTATATCTCGAGAAACTGTCTTCTCAACTAATATAACATTTGGATGGCACATTTCTATAAGATCCATCTTGGACTTCAGATAGTCTTTCTCCTGTTAAGCAAGCAAATGATCAGCTAGAGAAAAAGCACATAATCCTCGCTCTGTGTTTAAGTAATCTAATTTAAGTTACCTGGTGCATGGAATCAAATGAGGACAGTCCACTATGACCAAGCATGCCACTAATCAGTAACAACCTTGGATGTTTGTATTTAGTTGGCATGTGCTTGTGAGCAGCATGTTTCTTGAAGACGGAACCTCTCACGAGCTGACTGCAATTCCAAAACATTTTCTCTAAGATTTTCTACTAAATATTATGCTCATTTAGCATTGAAATGTTTGTTTATTGCAGAAGAACCACTGCTATGTGTTCAGAAAAGAAGAAAATGCTCTTAAATAGTTAAGGAGGAAAACACTTTGGTAATAACAAAATATGAAGATTCTTAAATTACATAACATGGATCCATAAAATCTTTATTCATTATAGACAAAGACAGTGCCATCTGCCAATTATACTATGAGTACATATAAACAATAAATATAAACTCTAACTGAAGACAGATGAGAGCTAGACTATTTTCTGTAGGAGGGGGTCAATACTTTATATAGAGAACAATAATATGCATTCTAATTTTATTCTTAGCTAAAAATTCAAACAGAGTCACAATATATAATAAGGCGAAAGGGAAAAAAATTACGAAGAATGACTTGAGAATTATTTTTACCTTTGGCTGCGGGAACCAGCAGCAATGCATTTTACTTTCACATATCCATCAGGATCCATTGTATTAATTCCAATAGCATCAGCCTTCAAAAAAGCAGCAGCTTCCCAGGATAAAGATGTTACTATGTCCACCCAACTCTTATCACCTTCATCAGAAGAGGGAACTCCAACAGATTTAAGAAGCTGGCCCACAAGTGCCTTGAATTTTCCATTCATTACTTCTTCCATTGCTCTCTGTTTTTCCTCTTTGAACCTATTGCATCCACTTACTTCATCCTTGGAACTAAATATAGAGGTAGTAGGATCACCCCAGTTATCCTCGTCTTCATCTTCATCATTATAAGTCACACTGTTGTCCATATCATCCTCTGGATTTTCTGGCTCAGGTGGTTCCCAGGTTTGGATATCCAAGTCATTAGGAAGAGAATATTCGATCTCTTCAGCAGAGGATGCGTCAGGGTTTTCAGAACCATCAAGTTTTGTTTCTTGACAGTTACGGCCTTGCTCAATCTCCACATTTCTCACTATGTAACCCTCATTGTCATTACTGCTTTCTTGGGAATTGTTTTCCATCCCTTTTTGCAATTCCCCATTCAACTTATGAAGATTTTCTCTAGCACCGCCTACTGTACTTTCTTCTCGACTCATCCTAATAGAAAAAACAAAATAAGTATTTGAGAATAGTTAAGTTAATACTCACACCACTGTGTGCACTTTGATACCTGTCGAATGAGTTCACATCAACAGAAAAATCACCTGAAAGATTACATATTGAAGAAAGACTGGGTTACACAAATATCTCTTGGAAATATAATAGTAACAACATCGAGATTCAAAAAACTAAAGACAGCAGCATAGAAATTTACTGCAGGTGGAGACACAGCTACCACTACTTGACAAGGATGAAGTTGGACTAATGTGTGGAGTCGCAAAAGGACTTGTACCATTCAATTTCATATTTTCGCGCTCTAGCTTCTCCCCACAAAACTTACAAGGCTTTGTGGGAACTTTACTATTCAACTTCAAACTACTCTCATGATCCTGTTTCTTCTCTTCAACATTTGATCCCATCAAACCAGCACCACAATAATGGCACATACTACACATTCAATATAACACTGATCCCGAGACGTTATAAAGCGAAAAGCTTGATCCCTGCTCTGACACAAGAAATAAACTATGTCTTAGTATTGAATTACTTTCAAGACTAAATATCCTTCATTCAACTAATTCATGAAAAGAACCAATAAAATTCAGTGCAGTAATATCTATTCCTATTTCATTAAAATGTCCTAAGTTCAATTCCAGTTTGCTTCCCTTCTGAGTAATTTAATACTTATCAAATACTATCTATTAAAATGTCGGCATAAAAGAGTTTCATATAAAGAATGAAATAGTAAAACACAGATGCTCATTAATCAAGAATAATAATAGAATCAAACAATTGTTTTATCATGCTAATTCTTTCATAGAATACAAAAATAACAAGTGCTACCTGTGCTATGCTTTTTCAAGGTTTAACAACATTTTTACAACAGAGAGAAGGGGATACAAGAAATATAATATGATACCTTTCATAGACCAAACACAAAAGAAACATTCAATCAAGAGAAGCTCCAAACAAAATGAAAAGGCTTTTATTTGGTATTATTTAGTAGATTGATGCAACAGATATAGAAAAGATACCGAACAAATCTGCATCAAGTTGAATCAAAGAAAGCTAGGGGAACAGAAAACTTAATCTCCACCAATGGGTAATTTCTTGGGGGTTGTCAATCTCCAAACAAAAATCCAACAAGAGATACAAGATCAAAAGAATGAGTACAAATAACAGGACTAAATCAAATATTAGACCAAGTGCTACAACTGCAGATTCAAGTATTATGTAACAAAAAGGCCAAAACCAAAGTGGAAAAGTGACTTCAGATGCACATTCTGTCATGCAGGCAACATAACAAAAACCCCAGAATTCAGAATCCGTGATTTTGAATTAGAACTATGAAACAGCGAACACTCTCAACAGCTCTTGAAATGGATCAGAGCTGAACGAAGAGGGGAAAGAAATTCCAAAAATTATACATTAGCAAAGAAAAAAAATAAATTGATAAACCCGCACAAGACTGATCCACAAAAATCAGATGAAGCACTCAATCAAGTCTTCAGTTTTCCAGGTAGAAAATCAAATAAGACCTTCAACATCTTTCCATCTTAGACCAAGATTCATCCAGAAAAGTGCCATGTTCAGCTCCAATAAAGGTTTAAAACAATGAACCATAACTTGAAATTTACAAAAAGAAGAAAAATTGACAAGAAATGTAGACCTTACCGTCAAAGCAAAACCAAGAACAAATACATGGATGTGACCCCAAATCAATCTCAGCTCCCAAGCAAAACGGGTAAAAACCCTCTTCAAGAAAGGGAAAAAAAAAAGTCCACTGTTTTCTCAAATAAGCAAAGAATTCGGTGTAAGAAGAGTTGCACAAAACCAACCCAACTATAAAAAGTTCGAAACTTTTCCGAGGAAACTAAAATGGGTAAGCATCAGAAAGGCGATATCCGAAGAATAGAAGAATTGTTGAAAGAGGTTCAATGAATGAACACAGAAAAGAAAGAAGAAAATAAAAAGAATAATAACAACAAGAAGAAGAAGGAAAAAACTGACACTGTGTAAAATGTAAATGAGATTATGAAGAAGGAATAAGAAAGCACAAGAAGAAAAAATTGTTGCTGGGGCCCACCCCTTATTTCCTTGCTTTCAAAGCCCCAAAATATCAGAGTTTTCAAAATTTAAAATTTATATTATTATTTTACTTTTAATTTTTTGACCCAATCAAAATATTAATTGCTTCATAAAATAAAAATTAAAAAATTGAAAAGAAAGAAAATGTTAAATTGTTTGCTGTTACTTTCTCTGTCGCGTGTGCCCTAGATTTTGGGGGTAATGTTTGTCTACTGTGCTCTATACGCGTCATCAAATGTGAAAGGTTGGATTTTAAATTGGCTTTTTAATTAAGTTTTGGATTTGAAAATGAATGGAAAGTGTTAGCTTTTTTTTAATTACTATTTTAATTGCTCTAAATAAGGAAAGTTTTAATTTTTTTATATTTTGAAAATAATATATATACTCAAGTTTTATTCATTTAAATATTAGATAATTAAAAGAATAAATTAAAATTTCTAAGCACTATGTTTTTGTTTTAATTTAAATTCTTGTTTTGATAAAAATAATTTTTTTTTAAAAAAAAGTTGGTCTTGATCTATTGAATATTGACACAGAAAATTAAAAGTTGATATAAACTAAAATATTAAACAAATTACATTAATATTTAATTTATCTTGTACTTAATAGATAAAAAAATCAAAACAAAAAACAAATATTTTTATTAAAAATTTATAAAACATATAGATTTATTAATATCTTTTATATTTTTAATTCTAAATATTAAATTTTAAATCTAATACAATAATACATCAACGATTACTATTTTGCAACTTAGGGCCACGATGCTTTTGTATCTTTCAAGATTTCATCACTTTCTTGAGTTCTTCAATTCCGCGTAGCAGTAATTAATTAACCCTGATTCCTTAAATCATAAATGGTGCTACATTAACCACTGAAAACTAATAAACTTTAAATTATGAGTTAGGATTTAGATAAGATTACTGATGGAAAATATTTTAAAACAATACAAAATTTAAATTTCCAATGTATTTATTATATATTTATTAGAATAAATTATTTAAAATTTTTTATTATTAGTAATTTTAATTTGTATTTTTAAGATATATATTAGTTAACTTTTACATTATATGATAAACTTGTAAGAAAAAGAATACATGACAGTAGAGGTGTTTGCAGTGTAATTTAGTTTAGTTATATAGAAAAAAGTTATATGATCATTTATTAAAATTGTGGTTCGATTTGTCGAAATTATTCAAACCAAATTAAATTAATTAAAATCAGTTTAATTTGGTTCAATTGGTTTAATTTTTTCAATTAATTCAAATAAAAATTTATCATATTATTTCATAAAGTTATAATATTAAAATCATACAATATAATAAATCAATAACTAATTAAAGTCTTGACACAATAAAATTCAACAACAAAAGAAATTATAATGACAATAAAAGTTATTAAAAATTCAATTAGTCAATACATAAAAAATAAAAATAAAATTTTAACAAAAGATAGCCACATTTTAGTGTTCATTATTTCTCTCTAGCAAAATAGTTAAATACCTTTAAGTAAATCAACCTGAAATCAAAAGACGACAACAATAATAATAATATAACACCAGTAAAAAATATGAGGACATATCTCATCATAATGATATAATATTAAAAAAAACCTAGTTATACTTTAAGATTAGAAGTGGGTGCAACTTCTATAAAACATATAAAAATAAAGAACAATTATAATAAACAATATTTATAAAAAAAATAAATTAATGAAAAAATAATTCAATCAATGAATTTATTGATTATCTTATACTTACAAATTTGTTTGGAGGAACATTACATTTTTTTTCCAAAGATAGTAGGTTATATTTCATTAATTATTGAAAAATGAAATACAAAGATGTCCAAAAGCAGGACAGCATAATGAAAGATGGGGATTTCCCAAAAATACTACACTGAAGGTATTCATCCAACGATACAAGGTCGAAAAACGAAAAAAATCTTAAAGAAGAAAGAATGATAAATCAAATTGAATGCAACTAAGAGCTTGCCTCATGGAGATGACGACCTAAACTGGGAGTTTTTTGGATTTCACGGAGCAACTTGACAGAGCTTGCTAGAATGGCAGACGACATTGAAGTAGAACCTTCAAAAATCAACTGATTGCGAGCTTTCCAGCAGTTCCAGCAAATGATGGCAAGCAATTGAGGATTACGGTCATCATTCTTCAACAGGTTAAGCATCTCTGTTGATGCAATCCACCATGTCCAAAAGTCGTTAGGACTCTGAGGGGGAAGACAGTCACGAAGATAACTCTGAGACCATACATCTTTAATTCTAGAGCAATCGATCAAACAATGAGTGACTGTTTCGGTGGCTTCATGACAGCAGGGGCATATTGGTGATATAGATGGGATGCGGTGAGTAATCTGAGCAAGCACCGGGAGCCGGCCATGGAGAGCTTTCCAGATAAATAGCTTAATTTTGTGAGGCAAGTTCAACTTCCATAGATCAATCCACGGCTTTTTCTGTTGCATATAATTAGGGCAAAGCTCCAGAGACGGATGGTAAAATAAATAGCCAATTCTGTAACCTGAAGCTGTATCATATTGTTTGGATTTGTTCAAATCCCATTGCAATTTGTCCCTACTCTGCTGAATTTTAACTGACAAAATCCTGTTTGCAACGTCTTGGAGAAATAAATCTTGAATAAGATTCTGATTCCAATTCCTATCTTCAGTAATTAGATCTTTAACTCTTGGAACCAACTCAGCAATAGCTTGTCTATTTGGCATGTCAGAAATCATTAAAGGATACGGAGGAGGCAGCCAAGGATCCTCAAAAGTTTGGATATTCTCTCCAGTACCCACAGCCCAATTAAGACCTTTTTCAACAATCTTTCGGCCTTCCAGTATACTCCTCCATCCCCAAGAAGGTAAGACTCCAATTTCTGCCGTTATAGCATTACCATTGCTAAAGTATTTACCTCTTAGGATTTTGGATAATAAGGAAGTAGGCTGTGTTACAAGTCGCCACAATAACAGAATAAGAAACAGTTGTCACTAATTCTCGAATCCACATGATCCACCGGGAGTCAAAACCAAACTTCTCCAATATAAACCAAAGAAAGTGTCATTCCACCCTATCATATGCCTTACTCATATCTAATTTTAGCGCCATTTCATTTTCGAGTCCCCTTTTTTTGTTCAAGTAATGCATACACTCGTGAGCAATTAGGATATTATCAGAGATTAATCTGCCTTTAATAAAAGCACTCTGCGTAGGGCTAATTAGTCTATTCATCATACCCTGAAGTCTATGTACAAATACTTTGGAGATAATCTTGTAAAAAACTGAAGATAGGCTTATTGGTCTTACCTGAGTCATATCTTTAACATCAAAAATCTTGGGAATAAGACAGATCTGAGTGTGATTAAAACCCTTCAAAATTCTGCCCCCTGAAAAGAAGCTCTTAACTGCTCGAAACACATCACCACTAAGTATGTTCCAGAAGCTTTGAAAAAAGTTTGCTGTCATACCATCATCTCCTGGAGCACTTTGAGGATGAATGCTAAATGTCACACGTTTCACTTCCTCCATAGTCACTGGTCTTTGAAGCCTACGGTTCATGTGAGCTGTAACCTTAGGTTCAAAATCAGTAAACAGAGGTTCAGGGTTCTCATGACAACTGGAGGAAAAGATGTCCTTGAAATAAGATTCAGCCACAGAAGCAATACCAGCATTTGAAGTAGCCACTTCACCGTCACTACCAGTTAGTTGCCAAATTCAATTCCTTCGGGTTTGATTTCTAAATTTCTGATGGAAGAAAGTTGTATTCTGATCGCCAGATTTGAGCCATTTGACTCTAGACTTATCTTTCCAATAAGATTCCTCATTTTGCAATGTTTTTTCAAGTTTGTCCTCTATTTCTGAAATGATGTCGCCTCCATGAATTCCTGCTAAACGAAGTTCCTATAATTCAGACTGTAG
This sequence comes from Arachis hypogaea, assembly GCF_003086295.3. Lineage (NCBI taxonomy): Eukaryota > Viridiplantae > Streptophyta > Magnoliopsida > Fabales > Fabaceae > Arachis > Arachis hypogaea. Next base: position 117,745,029 of record NC_092044.1, on the reverse strand, counting down.
TAAATCAATCTCCACCTTCGAATTAGATCTGTATTCTTGCTGCCATCTGACAATCTTATGTCGACAACGCTTTAGTTTTTGAGCTAGGATATACATGGTTGAACCATCAATCTGTTCATGCCAAACCTCTCTAACAATCTGCCTTATTTCATCATTGGAACACCATCTTTCTTGGAATTTGAATCGGCGTTTAGATCTCTCAGTTCTCGGGTTAGAGTCTAAGAGAAGAAGGGAGTGATCCGAGCCTGATTCTGACAGTCTAAGAACCGTTGCATTGGGATAGAGTTGCTGCCAATCAACTCCTACCAGGAATCGGTCCAGTCTTTCCTGTATCAACTCATCACCCCTCCGTCCATTCGACCAAGTGAATGGTCTTCCGACCATACCAATATCAATCAGAGAATTATCATCAATAAAACTGTTAAAGGTTTCGATAGAAGAAGGATATTTAGCACCCCCACTTGCTTTCTCCAATTGACTAGAAATGGCATTAAAATCACCCATTAACACAACCTTACCATCAAACTGTTGCGTGACTGAAGTTAATTTAGCAAACTGAGCCATTCTATGTTGATCATTTGAACTGAGATAAACACCTAGAACACCATAGGGATCATTAGATCCAGCTGTCAGAACTGATGCCGCAATGAAGAATCTACCATGCTGCAAAATCTGAACAGTGCAACCATCCCTCCATGCCATTGCCAAACCCCCCTGATAATCCATCCGGATCCACAATATACCATTCCTTGAAACCACAAGATCTTAATTTTCCTTCAACTTGTCGAGATTAATTTTTTGTTTCACAGATAAAACCAACCTCGGGGGAGTAGGATTTGCAAATCCCTTTAAGATTGTGGATTGTCAGGGGTCTCCCCAAACCCTGACAATTCCACGAGAGCAATTTCATATTTCTTTGGGTGCTACTTGAAGGCTGGCACCCTCCACCGTCATAGCATCAGAGACAATATCATTGAGACAAATTTTTTTTGAAATTTCTTCAGTATCATTACCTCCACTCCTCCATTTGAAACCTATCACAAACTTTCTGGCAAGTTGTTTCAGGTTTGGCTTTCTGTTCTCCTTTTTAAGCTTGGATATAACGTTGTTATTGTGTTGGACATTATTCATGGTATAGGATATCTCCAATAGAGCATTAGAAGAAGAATTAGTACTAGTAGTCGTACCTGTATTTTCTGATTCACCCTCATTTTCTTCTCTAGAACCCCAATTTTTTCATTATTCTGTTTTTTCTGATCATCTTGCACACTCATTTTTTAGAAACTATCAAAAAGCCAAGCAGGTGGAGATTTTTTCTTCGATTGAGCTGGAATAGAACCATCCCGAGGTTGGTTAGGATTGAAGGAAGCTCTCTTTTCAGTTAAACGCCTACCGACTTGATCTGCCTTAAGCCATTCACCAACTTTATCTTCCTTGATATTGTTTTGGGCAGAATCATCAATAAAACATTGGTAGTTCTTAGATTCATTCCCCAATTTTGCACAATAAGTATAGAACACACCTATACGTTCATAGCGTATTCCAATTTCCAGCATTTTCTGATTAGGATCAAGCAGTTTCAGTGTATCCCTCATTCTTTTATCACCGTTCAGTTCCACTTTAGCCTTCACTATACGTGTATCGTTGCCTCTAACTTCAAATAGAGCAACATCTTCAATTTGACCAAGTCTCCCACCCAATTTTCGTCCAATCTCAAGTGTTTTGTATTGTTCAGGCAATCCCCAAAATTGTGCCCATACAGGAAAAGAAGAGATGTGATTATCCTCCATGTTTATTGCTTGCTTCCATCTGCGAACATGAATAACAAAACTCTTGAATAACCAAGGTGAACCTCTCTCAATTCGAGTCACATCAGAGTCATTCTCAAAGAAAAATTGAAACTGGTTCCTGGATTTTTCGACTACTCTGAATCCTTCTGGTTTATTCCATATTGCATACAGAGCTCCTTCCATGGTACCTACGGAAAAGATCCGATCTGAGAAAATTCTTCCAAACAGGCTCCAGGCTTGAATTCCTTCGAAAACATCTTCATAAGCTAAAACGATCAAGTCATCCTCCTGATCACTATCAATTATACGAGGGTTCTGTGTCTCTGATTTGTTGCTCATGGTATATAGAAAAACAGAATTGGTATTTAATGATTTCAGAGAGAAATAAGATATATGGAATGGGTGAATTAGAAAACAAAATGAATTAAAAGAAGAATGAATTGGGAGAGAAAACGAAAATTAGAGAACTAAGTGGAAAAGAAATTAAGAGGAGAAAGTAGAGGAAGATAGAAAAGATTTTGACGAAGAAAAGACAAAGAAAGGTGTAACCATGGAGGCGGCGCAGTGAAACCCTAATAGAGCGTGAACGAACTCATAGGGCGCTGGATGAGGAGTACGTACTCCCGCTGTAACAACCACATAAACTACATGCACTGAGCTATTACTCACCTTGGAGGAACATTACATGTCCACTAGTTTCACTTTCAATTTTACCAATGTGATCATTTATATTATAATTAAACTGCAAAAATATCGCAGATACAACATTAAATATCAACATAATAGTGAATCAAAACCAAAAATAGAATAACAATAAATCACGAAATAAATAACAAGTTAAAAACAACAAATAGCAGCAGCCATCAGACCAATATGTAAGTAGACTTGTGTATTGTACTCTTTGTACCATAATCGAAGGTTCCAAAAGCATATTTAAAATTATTCCTCCCATAAAATTTTTTACAATAACAACGACTATTTATTATCAAATTCATCATACCATCAATTCATTAAAACCACACAAATACCACCAAAATCATATTTGGAGGCTCCACTTTTCAAATTAAAATATTAACAAATTTAAATTAAAATCAATCAGCAACAGTAATAATAAGAATAAACAATTAACAATAACAATTAGCAGTAGCAACAACAAGAACAATTAACAATTAATGAATTAAAATCAATAACAATTAATAAATTCAAAAACAAAAACAAATAATAGTAGCAGCAACCAGCAAAAATTAAAAGAAAACAGAACAATAAATTAAGAAGTAAAAAATCAATAGAAGAACGGAAAAAATCAAGAAACAAAAGAGAGCAAAAGGCTAAATCAAAAGTAGAAGGATCGACCTGACTCGAGCTCCATTCTTGGTGAGTTGCTGATACAGACAAAATAGCAGAATACAAGAAAGACGATGATAAGAGAGGCGCTACAAAAATGACGGCGTGTTAATGTGGCTTGCATGGAGTTGTGGAGGACGATGGCATGCTGCTGAGGGAGGACAACGGCATGCTGCGTAGAGCCGTGCCGGGGAGGCCGACAGAGAGAGAGAGAGGCGCTACAAAGGAGGGAGAGGAAGAGGACAGGGTCGCGGAACGCGAGTCAGGGTTGTTGCTATCAGGCGGCAGCAATTACGGAGGCACAAAGCAGAAGAAGGATGACAAGAGATTGTGACTATGAGAGAGCGAAACAACTTTTTCCGACGCTGAAGAGGAGTGAGTACTGAAGAGGCAGAGGTCATTAGGGTTAGGTCTTAGGGTTTTTTCTTCTAGAATTGAAAGTCGAATTGAACCACAGGAAAAATTGCAAAACACTTTATTTTCAGTTATTTTGGTTGTCTTTTTTATTTTGGTTTTTTTAGTTCGATTAATCGATTTTGTTCGTATTGGATCGGTTTTGAACACCTTTAAGTAGTAGTACGTAAGGTTGTGTTTGTTTACAGAAAAGACACTGAGATAGGGACACGCAGACACAAAATTGTATTTGACAGATAAGACATAGACAGAAATATTGTATCCAGAAATACTGAATTAGTGTATTTTATGTCCATTCTGACAGAAAAAATACAGAGATATTAACAAAAAATACAACTTATTTTTTATTTTTTTATTTTTTATTAATTTTTAATAATTATATTTTTACAATTATATTTTTTTCTCAAATTTTTTAAATAAAAAATAAAAATAAATTAAATTTTTATAATTTATATTATTTTATTATCAAATAAAATATAAAAAATATTAAATTTTATATCTTCGTCTTATCTATATTCTTAAAAATAAACACAGCCTAATAAATAATAGATAAGAATATTGAGAAAGACGGAAAGAAAATTAATTCTTACCTAGCTAGATTTGTTATTTGATTAACATTTTATGTACTGTTCTAAAGACTCTCTTATTTAATTTGATTTAGTTTAGTTAATAATTTTATACGTATAAGTGTGTGTTTGGATTAGAGTTGGCCAAACTGGAGTTTGAATAAAAGTAATTTTGTAAAATTGATTTTGGATAAAAGTGAGTTTGTCCCAACATAATTTATGTTTGGAAATTTTATACTAAAATTGATTTTGATAAAATGAAATTGTTTGGATAATATTAGTTAAAATCACTTTTAGATAGATAATTAGTTAATTACTAAAAAAATATAATATTAAATTATAATATTGTTTTTTAATATATTTAATCCTTTTTTATACTTCTTTTAGTATATTTTTTATATAATATTTTTTATAAAATTTTACTTTAGTTTATTATAATTTTTTTAATAAAAATTAATATTTATTTATTAAATTAAAAATAACATATAAAATAATATATTTTAGTACTTTTTATGAGTACTCTTAGTAATTTTATTTTGTTTACTGTTTTAGATTCTAATTTTTTACTAATTATGCTTTTATTATTATTTATAATTAATTTTTTATTTAATTTATCATTTTTAATAGGAACAATAATACATATTATAACAAATTAGAATAATAAACAATAAATAAGAATTATAATAATAAATTTTACAATATCAAACAAAAAATATTCTATAATTTTATTAGTACTTTCAGTATTCTTTTATTTATTATTAATTATTACTTATGATTCCATTGTTATGTATGATTAGTTTTTTATTTACTTTATTATTTTTAATAAGATCAATAATTTATATTATAATAGAATTAAAATAACAAATTTAATAAAAAACTTTATTCACTTTTTTTCCCTTCTGTAAATACTTTTCTTTTCATCTTTATCAATATTCTTATCTATTGTTATTATGTATCTATTAGGTTGTTGTTCGTACCCTGGCCCAACGATAAAGGCCCAGGTCCAAATAAAAGGCCTAATCTGAAAGATTAAGCCTAGCTAAGTACCGACCTTCACATAAGAAGTCGGTATCAACCACGACTTGGTCTGAAGAAGTCGGATGTGAGATTAGCTGGCAGATAAATACTCATTCGAATGAGTAACCGCCCCTGAAATCTCTCTAACCACTTCATAAAGCCATATCTTAACCTCCCCAAGATAATGGGGGCGGTTAACACCCTAAAGATACAGCACTACTTCAACGGTGGTTATTGGCTCACCACTATAAATACACTGACACCCCTCAGGTATATCTAAGCCCAATACTCTCTAGACCTGCTCGCACTCTTGCTAACTTAGGCATCGGAGTGTCTTTGCAGGTACCACCCCCCATTCACCCACGTATACAAGTCGGAAGAAGGCTCCAGCGTGCAAATCATCCCGGAGCTCACCATTCGTGGACGATTGGGCCATCCCACACCATCTGTTCTATTAATCTCCGGTTACCCACCGTAACATTGGCGCCGTTGCCGGGGACCCGAGAGATCATCCATTGATGGCGGACAGATCCCACGAAGAAGGCCATGTGGAAACAGATTCTGAACAAGAGAATCTGGACATGAGTAATAACGATGCGGATCTAGCCCTACAACAAGAAGTTAATAATCAACATAGAGAAGGCACCTCCGGAGTGAAGAACCCGAAGGTAAATTCCTCAGATGGGCGCGAATCAGAAAAAGGCGGACCATCCCACGTAGCTGAACTAATGGGATTAGTCCACAGCCGCCTGGAACAATTAGAGCAAGAGCGGGAGAAGCAAAAGGAAACGGAAAAGTACCTCAAAGAGGAGATGGAGCGGCGAAAAGAGTTAGAAAGAAAACTCTTACAGCTAGAATCTTCCCTCAAGAATCACAACTCCCGCGACGAACAAGAAGAACAACTCTTGGGCGGAGACGATCCTTTCAGCGAGGACATAATGAGGGCAAAAGTTCCGAGAAACTTCAAAAGCCCTGACATGGACCTCTACGATGGAACCACGGACCCAAAGCATCATCTAAGCAACGTTAAAAGTCGGATGTATCTAGCTGATGCTTCCGACGCTACTCGATGCAAAGCTTTCCCGACCACTTTGTCGAAAGCAGCAATGAAGTGGTTCGATAGCCTTCCCCCGAGATCGATCACTAGCTTTGAAGACCTCTCAAGGAAGTTTTTGATGAGGTTCTCAATTCAGAAAGACAAGGTAAAACATGCACCGAGCCTCCTGGGAATAAAACAGGAGGTCGGGGAGTCTTTACGAGCCTATATGGAAAGGTTCAACAAAGCATGTTTGGAGATCCAAGACCTGCCCACAGAGGCAGTCATAATGGGGCTAGTCAATGGGCTCAGAGAAGGTCCCTTCTCACAGTCCATATCTAAAAGGCACCCCGTTTCTCTAAGTGATGTACAAGAAAGGGCTGAAAAGTACATCAATATGGAAGAGAACGCCAAATTAAGGGACCTGAGCTGGCGACCTGGACCCCCTCCCTCAACTAAGGAGAGGGAAAGGGAAGCCAAGAAAAAGGAAGAACTCGGTCTCGAAAGGCCCAGAAAATATCACTCTTATACTCCTCTAAAAACTTCTATAGTGGACGTATACAGAGAGATTTGCCACACCGAAAGGCTGCCACCCCCTAGACCTATTAAAAATAAAAAGGGGGGAGTCACAGCGATTATTGCGAGTACCATAAAATATATGGTCACTCCACTAACGACTGTTACGACCTTAAGAATGTGATAGAAAAGCTGGCTAGAGAAGGTCGGCTTGATAGATATCTCATGGAAAGGTCGGACAGTCACGGAAAGAGAAAGCGAGATGATATGGATAGAAGAGATCCACCACCACAAACCCCAGAGAGGCATATCCATATGATCTCAGGAGGATTTGCGGGAGGAGGACTCACCAAATCTTCTCGCAAAAGGCATCTCAAAAGAGTCTATCAAGTCGGGGAAGAGTCACCCGACCTCCCCACTATTTCGGCGGATATTCTCTTCAAACCTGCTTTCGACAAGCTAGGATTAGATGAGAAAGAATTGAGAGCCTACCCCGACACCCTATATGGATTAGGGAACACGCCAATAAAACCACTAGGATTTTTACCCCTTCACACCACTTTCGGGAAAGGGGAAAAATCAAAGACTCTGAGTATAGACTTCATAGTCATTAATGAAGGGTCAGCCTATAATGCCTTAATTGGCAGGACTACCCTTAATCGGCTCGGAGCAGTGGTATCCACTCCCCACCTCTGCATGAAATTTCCGACCTCAGCGGGAATAGCAACGGTGAGAGGAGACCAAAAATTGGCGAGGAAATGCTACAATGAAAGCCTAAATCTGAGAGGAAAGGGCAAAGAAGTCCACACTATAGAGCTCGGTGGCGCAAGGGCCAGAGAAGAGCTACGACCCCAACCGGGAGGAAAAACCGAGGAGATACAAGTCGGTGGGAAGGAAGGAAAAAACACTAACATAGGAGCCAACCTAGGGGAAACCCTAAAACAAGGGTTGGCTGAACTCCTAAGAGCTAATTCCGACCTCTTCGCATGGAAGGCTTCCGACATGCCCGGGATTGATCCCGAGCTCATGTCCCACAGGCTCTCGGTTTACTCAGGATCCCGACCTGTACAACAAAGAAGACGCAAGCTCGGCATGGAACGAGCCCTAATAGTAGAAGAGCAAGTACAGGTGCTCCTGGAAGCCGGCTTTATTAGAGAGGTCAAGTACCCAACATGGCTAGCTAATGTAGTGCTGGTCAAAAAACAGAATGGTAAATGGAGAATGTGCGTCGACTATACCGACTTGAATAAGGCATGTCCTAAGGACCCTTATCCCTTACCAAGTATTGATACCCTGGTGGACTCCAGCTCGGGGTACCAATACTTATCATTCATGGACGCCTACTCGGGATATAATCAAATCCCGATGTACGAACCCGACCAGGAGAAAACATCATTCATCACACCCAGAGCCAACTATTGCTACGTGGTCATGCCATTCGGATTAAAGAATGCAGGAGCCACATATCAAAGGTTGATGAATAAAGTGTTTTCTCCCCACCTAGGGAGCCTAATGGAAGTATACGTCGACGACATGCTAGTAAAAACCAAGGATGAAGTCGACCTCTTATCCGACCTCTCACAAGTCTTTGACACCATAAGGATGCACGGGATGAGACTAAATCCTGCAAAGTGCGCCTTCGCGGTTGAAGCAGGAAAATTTCTAGGATTTATGCTAACACAAAGAGGGATTGAGGCCAATCCCGATAAATGTAGAGCCATCCTAGAAATGGAAAGTCCGACTTGTTTGAGAGAGGTCCAGCAGCTCAATGGCCGACTTGCAGCCCTCTCCAGATTTTTGGCAGGATCGACAATAAAATCCCTTCCATTATTTTCCTTATTAAAGAAGGGATGCCCATTCGAATGGACTCCGGAATGCGAGGAGGCGTTCCAAGGGTTCAAAAGGTTTTTAAGCCAACCTCCTATTTTATCCCGACCAGTACCTGGAAAAGACCTCGTTCTGTACTTATCCGTAGCAAACAGGGCTGTCTCGTCAGCCCTGATAAAAGAAGACGAGGTCGGACAACACCCGGTCTACTTCATCAGTAAGGTCCTACAAGGCCCTGAACTAAGGTACCACAAACTAGAAAAGTTTGCCTACTCCTTAGTAATAGCCTCACGAAAGCTACGACCTTACTTTCAAGCGCACACAATCAGAGTCCGTACGAACCAACCCATGAAGCAAATCCTCCAAAAGACGGATGTTGCAGGGAGAATGGTTCAATGGGCAATAGAGCTTTCCGAATTCGATTTGAGATACGAAACTCGGACAGCAATTAAAGCCCAATGTCTCGCCGACTTCGTTGCAGAATATGCAGGGGATCAAGAGGACAAGCCGACTACATGGGAACTCTATGTAGACGGATCCTCAAACAAAACAGGAAGCGGTGCAGGCATAATATTAGTAGATGAAAGAGGAACCCAAATAGAGGTTTCCTTAAAATTTGAATTTCCGGCTTCAAATAATCAGGCAGAGTATGAAGCCATGATAGCCGGACTAAAATTGGCAGAAGCAGTCGGTGCTACAAAAGTGATGATATATAGCGACTCACAAGTGGTGACCCCCCAAATAAGCGGAGAATATCAGGCAAAGGACCCTAACATGAAAAGGTACTTGGAAAAAACCTTGGAGCACCTTGGGCGCTTTGCAGAAACCGAGGTCAAACACATAACTCGGGATCTAAATAGCAGAGCGGATGCCCTATCCAAGTTAGCAAGCACCAAACCAGGAGGAAACAACAGAAGCCTGATTCAAGAAACCCTCCAAAAGCCCTCGGTAACAAAAACAGAAGATAAACAAGAAGTACTTGAGGTAGTCGGTTTAAACCTCGGATGGATGAATCCCTTAGTCGAATACTTGAAATTCGACATCCTCCCTAAGGAGGAGAAAGAAGCTAAAAAGATCCGAAGGGAAGCACAACATTACACTTTGGTGAGAAATATCCTCTACAGAAGAGGGATATCAACACCATTGTTGAAGTGCGTACCGACCTCAAGAACCGCCGAGGTGCTGGAGGAAGTACATAGCGGGATCTGCGGAAATCATCTCGGAGCAAGATCACTAGCCAGAAAAGTGATCCGAGCCGGATTCTACTGGCCGACCTTGCAAAAAGATGCCACAGAATTTGTGAAAAAGTGTCAGCCGTGCCAGATGCATGCAAATTTCCACGTGGCTCCCCCAGAAGAGCTCATTAGTATCACTTCTCCATGGCCTTTTGCAAAATGGGGAATGGATTTGTTAGGTCCTTTTCCCCAAGCGCCAGGACAAGTCAAATACTTGATTGTGGGAATAGATTACTTCACAAAGTGGATAGAAGCAGAACCATTAGCTACTATCACCGCCCAAAGAAGTCGCAGATTCCTTTACAAAAATATCATCACAAGATATGGGATATCTTATTCCATTACCACGGATAATGGAACCCAATTCACCGACGCTACCTTCAGAAGCCTAGTAGCCAGCATGAAAATTAAACATCAGTTCACCTCGGTAGAACACCCACAAGCCAATGGGCAAGCCGAGGCAGCCAACAAAGTCATACTGGCAGGATTAAAGAAGAGACTACAGGAAGCAAAGGGAGCTTGGGCTGAAGAGCTCCCTCAGGTGCTATGGGCTTATAGGACAACCCCCCAATCCGCCACAGGAGAAATACCTTTCCGACTAGTCTATGGTGTAGAAGCCATGATTCCGATAGAAATCAATGAGCAAAGCCCAAGGGTGATTCTCCACGATGAGGTCGGAAATGTGCGGGGACACAAAGAGGAGCTCGACTTGCTCCCCGAAATCCGAGAAGATGCTCAGATAAGAGAAGCAGCATTGAAACAAAGGATGACTACCAAGTACAACAAGAAAGTCATTCGAAGAACATTTGCCTCGGATGACTTGGTCCTAATCAGAAACGACATAGGAGTCAACAAATCAGGAGAAGGAAAGCTCGCCGCAAATTGGAAGGGACCATACAAAATCAAGGAAGTGCTAGGGAAGGGTTATTATAAAGTAACCGACCTGAACGGCACTGAGCTACCAAGGTCGTGGCATGCTTGTAATATGAAAAGGTACTACAGTTAAAAGCGAACTCTACTCCCTGATGTACTCTTTTCCCAACTTCATGATTTTTTCCCAAAAGGGTTTTTTCTGGAGAAGGGTTTTTAACGAGGCATCATAGTAGAGGCTAAGGGGAAATAGGCTATCAAGACCCTTAGTAGCAAGAAGGTACCTCCCCGATTAATAAAGATCTTTTTTATTTTTTCTCTTATAATATCCTTCTTTATTTTTCTAAGTCTTTCTACGAAACGCGCCGACTTAAGCTCGACAAAACGTGAAAATCCCATGAACCGACCTAAATGGTCGTCAGGATAAAACGACGAGGTACAAGTCGGCGTAAAGAGGTTGTATAAGTTGATCGTGAAAAACTCGGGAATAATCCGACTCCTAAGTCGAAATGAGAACCCGAGTAAAACAAGTTCGGAAACATTCCGAGTAGACAAAAAACGCATCACAAAAACAACCTAAGTCATAAAAACTCACTAAAGCAAAGTTGAGTATAAAGGATAATAAAAAGAGATTGGAAAAACTGAGAAAAGTTTAAAGGCTGCACAAAAGCCCTTAAACGATACAAGCCAACAAAAAGGTTTTCAGAAAAAGGGTTTTGAAATATCGAAATTAGAAAAGCATACACGCACAAGGTAACTTAGGACCCCTATCCAAAAAGGGGCATTTATTTTTCTACACCCTTATTCAAAAGGGCACTTGTCAGAAATATTTTGTTTACGGCCTTAAAAGGCCAAGAGAAATTGTTCACACAACCACCAAACAACACATAAATAAGTTTAAAAAAGGGGGGACTCACAAGCCGAGCCCCCATATAGCCATGAAAAATAAAGTCATTTTTTCAGAGGAGTAGACGGATCACCACCACCAGAGTCAGGAGGAGCGCCACCGGAACCAAGAAGAGAAGCTGAAGAGGAAGTCGGAGGAATGACGGAAGAACTCAGAGCATCTTTGGAGCGAGGAGGAGACTCTATGATCCTCTGCCCCCGAGTCTTCAACTCGTATTCAGAAACAATTTTGGGGACAGGAGGATCTACAATGGCGCCGTCAATGACAACTTTGTCAGGATGTAAGGAGACAGATCCAAGTCAGGAGCAATAACTCTGACCTGCTCCAGAAAAATCCGCCAAGATTCCTCGGCGCCATCGGCAATGGAGTCCTCTAACTCCTCATACGCTTTCCGAGAATTAAACAGGTCAGTTTTCACGGACACAAGATCCTTGAATAAGCTCTGATAGCTAGCCTGTGCCGTCTTCCTCAATTCCGTCTCCATGTTACATTGGGCTTGCAAAGCTTTCCCTTTCTCCCGGAGGGTGTCTCTCTCCTCCTTTAACTTGGCGATTTCCTTCTTCAACTCTCCCTCCTGCTCTTGATATACACGGAGCCTCCCTTCCAGCTCCTCGACCCTCGAGGTCGCCCCTAAAGAGCTGAGAGGAGCCCTATCAAAAATATCTAAGAGCTTGCCGCAGACCCCCGCCGCCTTAAGGCTCTCCTCGACCATGGTGGTAAGGTGGCTCCGAACAGACATATCATCCATGCCTATACGGGCATAAGGATAGATATTCTTTCGGACGAAGGCAAGAGCATCCGCCTTAACCTCCCCAGAAGAGCCAGACTCTAAAAGCTTGCGCTTCTTGGGATCGGGAGAAGGTCGGACGACGGAGGACGGCTGAGAAGGAGTTGAAGAGGAAATCACCATAGGATTGGAAAGAGTTCCAACATTACGAGGAGGAGGAGGAGGAGAGATAACCCTGGCACCACCAGATCGAGCGCGAGACTTAGCTTTAGCCTCCTGGACCCTTTGAAAAGATTCTTGAGCGTTTGTCTTTGCCATTTCTGAAAAAGAAAACAACAAGCTAAAGGATCAAACAAAGTCGGAATATTAGGTTAACAAGTCGGGAATTCAGCATACTATAAAAAACTACCTAGCTGAGATTGGACAAAGGTCGGAGACCCTTGGAGAAATTTCTTAGTATCCAAATAGGGGGCCCTCCCCCACACTTCTCGGAGGAACCCCACGACGGCAGCCTCTACCTCATCCAGGTCATCTAAACTATATTTCTCGTAAGGGGAGGCCTCCAGCCAGTATAAAGGAAAGCAAGGAAAAGAGTTCTCATCCAAGAAAAAGGGATGATGACCCTCTACAGCTTGCACTTTGAAGAAGAAATTTTTAAAATCATGAAAAGATTCATCAAAAAGGGTAAAAATCCTCCGACCTTGTATGGCTCGGAAGGAAACCCATTGTTGTTTATTATTCAGCCCACTAAAAGGTTTGGTCATATGAAAAAGATGGAAAAAGATTTTTAAAGAAGTCGGGAAATCCAGAGCATGGCTAATAAATTGGTAAATTTTCAAGAAACCCCAGGAGTTGGGATGAAGCTGGGTAGGGGCAACGCGACAATGCTGCAAAACAGACATCTCAAAATCTGAAAAGGGCAGAAAGACGCCCAGTCGGGTGATCATGCACTCATACATAAAAAAAAGTGGGGGGCCGTTTCATTGGCTCTCCCATGACAAACCCGGTCCTCTAAACCGGGAACAAGCAACTCGTATTTAGGCTCATCTTCCTCCGAAATACAGAGCCGATGATGGGTGCGAAGGTGAGTAATAAACTCCGCATCCACCAAAGGCTCCTCCCCCAGAACTGTAACGTCAACCCAATCTACGGAGGCCATTTTTCTTTCTCTAAAGGAAAATGAAGGAAACCTACAAAAGGAAAAAGAAAAAGAAAAAATCAAAAAGGTCTCTAGAGAAAAGAAAAGGAGCCGAGCAAAAATCTACAAAACTATCCCTCTACAAAATCAAGTCATACAAAGAATAAGAAAGAAACTAACCTCTTTTTGAAAATAAAGAAGCAGAAGTCTCCGGAAGTATAGTACGTACAAACACAGCACGAACAAAGAAAGAGGAAGTTTGAAAGATTGCAGAAACGGAAAAAGGAAAGAGAGGGAAAGTACTTATAAACATGCTAAGGGGCATAATGGTAAAAGCGGAGCAGTCATTAATGAGATTGCACCGTTACCAAAGCCCTCAATGCTTCCATAACGGACACGACGCTTGAATTGACGTAACTGTCAGAAACAAAGGGTCGCGAAAATCACGTCGGTTTATAGGACCCATGTTCTCTCCAAATAAGTCGGCTACGAACCCGAGTTAAATACTTGAACCCAAACTCTAAAGAGACTTTGGGCCCAAGTAGGGGCACTGTTCGTACCCTGGCCCAACGATAAAGGCCCAGGTCCAAATAAAAGGCCTAATCTGAAGGATTAAGCCTAGCTAAGTACCGACCTTCACATAAGAAGTCGGTATCAACCACGACTTGGTCTGAAGAAGTCGGATGTGAGATTAGCTGGCAGATAAATACTCATTCGAATGAGTAACCGCCCCTGAAATCTCTCTAACCACTTCATAAAGCCATATCTTAACCTCCCCAAGATAATGGGGGCGGTTAACACCCTAAAGATACAGCACTACTTCAACGGTGGTTATTGGCTCACCACTATAAAAACACTGACACCCCTCAGGTATCTCTAAGTCCAATACTCTCTAGACCTGTTCACACTCTTGCTAACTTAGGCATCGGAGTGTCTTTGCAGGTACCACCCCCCCCATTCACCCACGTATACAAGTCGGAAGAAGGCTCCAGCGCGCAAATCATCCCGGAGCTCACCATTCGTGGACGATTGGACCATCCCACACCATCTGTTCTATTAATCTCCGGTTACCTACCGTAACAGTTGTATTTATTTTTAAAAATACAGAATAAGATAAAAGACACCAAATTTAATATTTTATATTTTATTTAATAATAAATTAAAATAAATTTAAAAAATTAATTTATTTTATTATTTAAAAAATAAAAAATATAATAATAAAAATAAAATTATAAAAAAATTAATATAAAAAATAAAAAATAAATTATATCATTTATTAATATTTTTATATTTTTATTTATATTTTATTTATCAAATATAATTTTATATTTTAATATTTTATATCTATAAATGAATGCAATGTTGGTTATTTATTTACTCGGACAACGAGATACAATTTAAACTTTAAAGTACGAAAATTGAATTTGATTTAAAAATAAAATATTAAAATATCGTTTTTATTCCAAACGTTTGAGATTAGTTCTAAAGTTGTCCATAATATTTAAATCGTCCTATTTAAGTTTTTAATGTTTTAAAATTGACTTAATGTTGTCCTGCTATTAGAAATTTGTTAACAGAATTGATAAGGGGACAAAATTGAGACAACTTTGAACGAAACATTAGGAACTTAAATAAAACGAAAATGTTAAAGACAAAAACGATACATAAAAATAAATTTTAATTTTATTCTTTAATAATATCAATTTTTTACGGTATATATTACACTTAATCACATTACTTTATTCTAAATAAATGTATTTTTTATAATTTTACTCTTAAATATTTTTACTTATCATAAAATATTTATAGAATGATTAATACATAAACTTGTGAAAAAAAATGATATATATACAATAAAATAATGTGATTCTAGTCATTTTACAAATATTTTATTATGAGTAAAAATTTTTAAAAGTAAAATTATAAGAAAACAAATTTATTTAGAATGAAAGTAATGTGATTAAATGTAATTTACTTAGATGTTATTAATAAATAATTGAATAACTATGTATCTTAAAATATTGATATTATTGAATGATAAAATTAAAATTTATTTCGTCCTATTTAAGTCTCTAATATTTTAAAATCGTCTTAACTTTATTTTACCATCAATTTTATTAACAAATTCCTAACAGTAAGACAATATTAAACTAATTTTAAAATATTAAAAACTTAAATAAGACGATTTAAAATAATTTTAAAATTTACCATAAATATTAAGAACAAAAACAATACTTTATCCGTGACAATAAAATAAAATTGATACACTACAATCATAATTGTTTAAATCATATTGAATTGGATTAAAAAGTCAACTTATAAACAATTCAAATGGCAATAAACCATATTAAAAATTAGCCCCGTAAACAACATTTTCTTTTTTCAGTTGTCCAATGCTCTTCATGTCGGTTTAACCTTATCTCATAAACATTTTGTGAATACTGTGTAAAGAAGAAAAAAAAAATCGTAAAAAACAATATCTCCAACAATGCATATATGTAAACATGGTTGTAAAATAAATAAATAAATAAATAAAAATAAAAATAAAATAACAAAATGTAAATAAAAAATTTTAGTATTAATATTTATCAATATTATTATTATATTATAATAAAAATAATTTATATATTAATATTATATATATTGTAATATAAATATATAAAAAGAGAAAGAAAGAGAAGTGTTTTTATATTCCTAGTATTATGTTTATTGTCTCGACCATGTTTTCTATTCGTATATGTAAGATGCCTCATTTTCATGAATAGGAATAAATAAAATTTGTGAATATGGATAGAGAAATAGTTATGATATTATAATTTACGTTTTATTGAATTAAGTATCTTTTTTCAGTTTTTTTCGTTTATTCTGCAGAAGTAAATTTAATCATTTAAGTCATAAATAGGCATTCATGTATTTGTTTTGTCAGATTACTCTTCTTGGATGTTTAGTTAGAATTATGTCTCATTAAAATTTTATTAAAGAAAAATTCAACGAAAAGAAATTTTAGTAAAGAAAAAAGAGTACAATATCCTTTGTGATGGAGACTGCCTCGTTAAAAACCTTGTCAAGAAAAACCCGATAGAGAGAAAAACCTAACCAAGAAAAAAATAATACAGTTTCCCCCCTCTTGCCGACATTATTTTATATCTCGGAATCGGCGCATCCTTATCTGATGTACCAATCTTTCAAAAGAGGATTTTGGAAGTGACTTTATAAATAAATCTGCGAGATTATCTCTTGAGCGGATCTGTTGGACATCAATTGTTCCTTGATTTTGAAGGCCATTAGTGAAGAAGAATTTGGGAGAAGTATGTTTTGTTCTATCACCTTTGATGTATCCACCCTTAAGTTGAGAATGCATGTTGTATTATCTTCAAAAAGAACAGTTGGAGCTATTTTTTATCAGTCAGTCCACATGATGATAGAATATATTGGATTAAACTCTTGAGTCAAAAACACTCGCGACTAGTTTCATGTATCGCTAGTATTTCAGCATGATTAGAGGATGTTGTTGCAATCGTCTATTTCGTGGACCTTTATGATATAGTTTTACCACCATATGTAAATAGGTATCCAGTTTGAGATATTTCTTTGTGTGGATCAAACAAGTATCATGTATATGCATAACCAACTAACTGTGACTTGGATTCATATGAATAGGACATACCCATATTAACTGTTCCATGAAGATATCGAAAATTTTGTTTAATTCCATTCCAATGTCTTCTGGTTGGAGAGGAACTATACCTTACTAGTAAATTCACCTCAAGTGATATGTCAGGTCGTGTATTATTAGCAAGATACATTAGCACTCCAATGACACTAAGATATGGTACTTCAGGACCAAGAATATCCTCTTTTTTTCTTTATGACAAAATTGATCATTTTCCACATCCAAAAACCTTACGATCATTAGGGTACTTAATAGATGTGACTTATCCATATAAAATCTTTTCAATATCTTTTCTGTGTATATTGTTTGATGAATAAAGATCCCATCTTTTGTATGCTCGATATGCAGGCCGAGACAAAATTTGGTCTTTCCAAAATTTTTCATCTCAAACTCTCCTTTTAGAGCTTTTATAATTGTTAGAATCTCTTGAGAGGTTCCAATGATATTTAAATCATCAACGTACACAGCAATTATAATGAATTTAAATGCATATTTCTTTATGAAAATACATGGGTAGTATCATTATTGTTGAATCCATTTTCGGCCAGATATTCAGTAAGACGATTATACCACATTTGTCTAGATTGCTTTAGACCATATAAATATCTTTACAATTTGACTAAATATAACCCCTTCGAATATTCATTATACGGTTTAGATATCTTCATCCTTCAAGAACTTTCATATAAATATCACGATCTAATGATTCGTATAAATAGGTTGTTACCACATTCATAAGATGCATATGAAGTTTCTGGTATACGGATAAACTAACCAAATAACACAATGTTATTGCATCCATTATAGGGGAATATGTTTCTTCATAATCTATACCGGACCTTTGTGAAATACCTTTTGCCACAAGTTGAGCTTTGTAACGTACAACTTCATTTTTCTCATTTCGTTTTCTCACAAATACCCATATGTATCCAATAGATTTTACATCTTATGGTGTACAGACTACATGTCCAAAAACTTCACATTTTGCAAGTGAGTTTAACTCAGCCTTCATAGCTTCTTCCCATTTTGGCCAATAACTCATTTGTCGACATTCTTCGACTGTTCTTGGTTCAAGATCCTTACTTTCATTCATGATTTTAATGCTACATTATATGCAAATATTTCATTGACAATTGTCTTATTACAATCCCATTTTTTCTCCTGTAAAGACATAATTTATCGAGATCCCGTCATTTTCACAATTTTCAGGTATCTGAACGTCTTCTGATGTCAAAATTATATCAGAATTTTGGACAACTGCAGGTGTCTTTACTATGTCTTTATCTTTTTCAATAGAAATAGTATTTACCTCTTTTCTTTTTCGAGAATTTTTGTCGGAACCGACAGACCTACCACGCTTCTGATGTGAATTTGTTTCGGTAGTCATTTGTCCGACTATAACATCAATTCGAATTAGAACATTTTCAGCTGGTATATACGATTTAGTTAATCTTTTCGTATTAGAAAATGAATTAGACAATTCATTTATTATTCTTTACAAATGTATAATCTTTTAAACTTTCAGTTCACATTCCTCTTATCAAGGATCTAAATAAATCAAGGATTATGCATTTCAATTAAGATCCTTTTCAAGAAGCCTTTTCTCTCCCCCTAATGTAAATTTTGATTCATCAAAATGACAATCTGCAAATCAGGTTTCAAATACATCTTTAGTTTGTATATCAAGATACCTCACTATAGAGGGAGAATCATATCCAACATATATACCCAATTTTCTTTGAGGTCTCATTTTGGTGTGAGAAGGTAGTGTAATGGGAACATATATCGTACATCTGAATATTCTTAAATGGGAAACATTTGGGTGCTGGCCAAAAGCTAATTGCATATGAGAGAATTGACGGTAATTTGTTGGCCTCTAACGAATAAGTGCTGCAGCATGTAAAATTACATGCCCCAAGCAGAGGTTGGGAGATTTGTTCTCATAAGTAAGGATCTAACAATTAATTGGAAGCGTTTAATAAGTGATTCTGCTGACCCATTTTGTGTGTGAACATGAGCTACTGAATGTTCAACGCTTATTCCGTTAGTGATACAATAAGTATCAAAGGCTTGGGAAGTAACTTCACCAGCATTATCAAGACGAATTACTTTGATTGAATTTTTTGGAAGCTGTGCTTTTAATCGAATAATTTGAACAAGTAATCTCGCAAATGCCAAGTTGCGAGAAGACAATAAGCACACATGTGACCATCTCAAAGATGCGTCTACTAGGATCATAAAATATTTAAAAGATCCACAGGGTAGATGAATAGGTCAATATATATTGCTTTAAATCCTTTCTAGGAATTCAGGAGGCTCAAATATAATCTTTATTAGTGATGACCTTAAAAGTAGCTTTTCTTGAGAACATGCAACACAATAAAATTCACTAGATTTAAAAATGTTCTGGTTCTTTAGTGAATATCCATAAAATTTTTTAATAATTCTCTGTATCATAGTTGTTCCAAAATGACCCAATCGATCATTCCAAATTATAAATTCATTTAGGCTAGTAAACTTTTGGTTTACAATGGCATGTGATTTAATTGCACTAATTTTAGTATAATATAACCCAGATGAATGTGATGGTGACTTTTCTAATATGACATTTTTATTTGAATCGTGAGTTGTGATATATAAGTACTCATGATTTTTCTCATTTATTGTTTCAATATGATATTCATTTCGGTGAATATCTTTAAAACTCAACAAATTTTTTAGAGATTTGATAAACAATAGCATATTATTTATTATAAATTTTGTTCCTCTAGAAAATAAAATTATAGCTCTTTCGGAGTTTTCTATCATATTGTCTGAGCCAATAATAGTATTAACATATTCTTCTTTTGGTACAAGATGTATAAAATATATATTACTTTTGAAAATGGTATGCGAACTTGCACTATCCGCAAGGCAAACATCTTCATTATATGTCATTGTCATTTTCTTTAAAGACAAATAATAATAATAAAATGAGTAAAAGTACATGTGCAGTAAAATTGTATTCCTGATTGAAATTATTTTTTTAAGAAGTACTGTACATAATATCATATACTAAAATTTTATTATTATTATTATTTTAGAACTTGACACATTTAGTAATTTTAAAATTCATAAACATAAATATTTTATTAAACATTATTTATATACATCATACTTGAAATTTAAATACATAGGAAATAAAACTTAACAAAAAATTTCTTACATTATTTATTTACATGAGTACTTAACAAATCTACATATTAAACATTTTCATCATTGATCAAATGGGAAATATTTTCTTCAAGATCCTCAAAAAATCAGATACTTCTTCATAATGAGTGATGTAATTTTCAACAACATCCTTTGAAACGAAATTCGTCTCATTTTCTTTGTAATTCTTTTTCAATGATACTTGACAAAGATCAACTAAATGTCTCGGGATACGACAGACATGCCACCAATGACTCTTTCCACCACAACGAAAATATTTATCCTTTATTGATTTATTTTGCTCATTATTTCTTTCTTTATCCAACTTTTGGTGAGATCATTTATTATGAACATAATTTTTCTTCCTTCCATAATTTTTTTGTTATCAAAACTTTACCATTTACCTCTTTTAGAGTTATGATTTACCACATTTGTTTCAAGAAATGAGGTGGCGTCAGCTGGGCACGCTTCATAATTTCTTAAAAGCAATTAATTATTACGCTCATAATATTTTTAAAATTCTTTTTCTTGATACTGCTACTGCAGGAGCAAATTCGAGACATGGAAGGTTGAGAAAGTTTTCTTTAACATGTCATTATCAATTATTTTTCTCCACATAATTTTATTTGTGAGGTAATTCGAAACATTGTCGAATTGTATTCATTTATGGATTTAAAATCCTGTAGACGTAAGTGCGTCCACTCATATCGAGCTTGAGGAAGTATCATTATCTTTTGATTATTATACCTTTCTTCAAATTAAAGTTTTTCCGCAGATCTACAGGATCTTTTACTGTGAGATATTCATTTTTCAATCTTTCGTCAAAATGACGACGAAAGAAGATCGTAACTTTGCCTTTATTTTTTTAGGATGCATTATTTTCAACTTTAATGATTTCTCCAAGATCTATTGAATCAAGATGGAGTTCAACATCTAGTATCCATGATAATTAGTTATTTTCAGATATATCAAAAGCATTAAATTTAAAATGAGAAAGTTTTGACATAATGAAAATTTATTACCTGAGTTTTCCTAAATTTTGATCAGAATCTTGTACTAATAACGTGTTGTAAAATAAATAAATAAAAAAGAGATAATAAAAATAAAATAATAAAATGTAAATAAAAGACTCTAGTATTAATGTTTACTATTATTATTATCACACTATAATAAAGATAATTCATATATTAATATTGTATATGTTGCAACATAAGTATACAAAGAGAAAAAAAATATTTTTATATTCGTATTATTGTGTCTATTGTCTCTAATAATACCTTTTAATTATACATATAAAATGTTTTTATTTTCAACTTTAATTAATTTAAATTCATTTTAAAAAGTGATTCCTTCAATATTATTAACTATTCAAACTATAAATAGAAATCTATGTATTTATTCTTATCACAACAAATATAAAATTTATTTTTATTTGTTTAAGAAAAATTTCCACGTTCATGTAAATATGTAATCATGTGTTATTAATAAAGCTCCTAAGGTTTAATCATTATAATTTCTGAGGAAACACGATAAGAAATATTTTCCAAATTTGTTTTTATTTTAAATAGAGATTACTTCTTTTTTCATTTTATTAAAAATTAGTTCGTTCATTATTCTAAATGATTAATGATAACAAATTTTGCCAAATTTTGCCAAAAAATAGTAGGAATATGATCAATACAGATTTCCTTAACATATTTTGATGTACATATATTTAGACTATCTTTTACATGGATGGTTTTGAAGCAGCATCCATACGAGAAAGTGATTAGTTGGAATGACCATCAAAATGCTCAAATAATTAATCATTATCCGAATTAATTAATACTACCCACAAGATTTAGACACTGAAAAAAATGTTTTTGAAAGAGATTATAACAAAATAATTTTTAAATAATTTAAAAATACGATAAAAATAATGAATGAATATTATATTTTTTATAATAACAAAAAACTTTTATATTAATAAATAATTTATTTATTTGATCTGAATTTTTAAGGTAATATTTAAATAAATATTTAAAATAATGTACATAAAAAACATTCGAAACAAAATTTAATTTTTAGATTTTTATTTTTATTTTTAAAATAATGTGATTATTCACATTAATTTAAAAAATCACTTGATATAAAATTAAGAATGAAAATATTTTTTAATAATATTTATAAAACTTTGTATCACAAACTAATTCTAAAATTATTTTTTAGAATATATATTTAATATTTAATTTTTTTTACCGTATTCTTAAATCTTTCAAATATTTATTCGGTATTATTATAATCTTTTAAAATAGGGTAAAGTACTAAATTATCTTTTATATTTGGGCATAATTCTGTTTTAGTCCTTAAGATTTAAAGTGTCATATTTGAATCCAAAAAAGTTTTATTTAGCTACAATTCAAAGTTAAATAATTAACGAAATGTCTTACATGACAGTAATATAAGAACAAGCTCGATAATTTGGAGAATAAGTACAAGCTCTAGAGGTACAAAATCAATCGTGGATGCATCAATACATTTATTTATTATTCTCCTTAGTTCTATAGAAAATATTTTGTTTAAATTGTAAGAAAAATGATAAATAAATGTCTTGATGCATTCACAGTTGATTTTGTGCCTCTAGAGCTTGTATTTGTTCTCTAAATTATCGACTTTGCTCATGTACTGTTTTCATGTAAGATATTTCATTAATTATTTAATTTTAACCTCACAATGAGACTACATTAAAATTAAATAAAACTTTTTTGGATTCACTAATATAAAATGACACAAAATATTTTAAGAACTAAAATAGAATTACGTCAAAACGTAAGAACTAATTTAGTATTTTACCTTTAAAATATTTTTTTAGTACTATTTTAACCGTTTACTCATCATTATCCATTAATAAATATACTAGTAGATGAATGAAACCATATACTCCAGATAGCTGAAATATCAACATTAGAAATTTTGTTCTAGAGATTCCTATACTTATATATAATGAAATATATGGAAAAAAAAAGTTTGGTACACAATTTATTTTCTCTAAGATTTTCTATAATCCTTGCTAATTAATCTTTGTAAAAATTTTCCTTAATAAATGTCAGTGATCAATAAGTACAAAAGTGGCACTCTAACAAAAATGATGACATTTTGCTCTTTTGAATGAATTCTATGAATTAAATGTCATATTTGTCCTTTAACAGCTAAGTACAAATATGCATTTATACTTTTATCCATATTAACTATTGTTTTCCACCAAAATAAACAATATGTTCTTCTTGCAATTGATGTGTTGTCTTCCTCTCCATCAATAAGTCATTTACTCATTAGAGTGTCACCATTAATTACAGCGTTCTCTCTCATGTTGTATGCTTGTGGTTGTTGAATATATCTACTAGATATATAGACATAGTAATACATGTTTATTATTTGTTAATAAAGTACAAATTTTAAAAGGATACACTAATATAAAATGACACAAAATATATATTTATTTTGTCAAAAAATTATAACACGGATAATAAACATAAGACATATTTTTATTAAAATTTTTCCCTTTTAAAATTTTAAAAACTTCACATTTTATTATCATAATTTTAATTACTAAGGCTACGTTTGTTTTTTAGAACACGATAAAATAAGATATTTAAAAAAATATAAATAATAAAAACACAAAATTTTGTATTCTTATATTCTGTTTGATAATAAACTAAAACAAATTATAAGAATATAATTTATTCTCATTTTTTTCATTCAAAAAATTTGAGGAAAAAAATATAATAAAAAATATAACTTTAAAAATTAATAAAAATAATAAAAAATAAAAATAAAAATAAGTTGTGTTCCTTATTAATATTTCTATGTCATTCCTGTCAGAATAGACACAAAATATACTAATTTAGTGTCTCTGAATATAATATTACTGTCTATGTCTCATCTGTCAAACATAATTTTATATCTCTATATTCTTATCTCACAATGTCATATCCCTATAAATAAACGCAACCTAAAACACTAACAACTTCTTCATTAGAGATATGAATTTGGTTTTTATTTCTAATGACAAATTTATTTATATCTTGTTATTAATATTTTATTCACCAAACAAACTATGTATATTCAACTTTATGCAATAAATAAAATATACGTTGGATCATATAAAATAAACATAGTTAAATACCTTATTCAAAGTTATATCAATATGAGTTTTATTGAAACAGCAAAGAATTATATGGAATTGTCGGAATTTATAGAGACTCCTGACAATCTATAATCTTAAAAGGATTAGCGAATTTCACCCCCTCCCCAAAATTGATTTTATTAATAAAACTAAAAATCAATATCGACAAGTTGAGATAAAATGAGAGAATGTAACTTTGCAAAGTGATACATGGTGGAGCAAAATGAGAGGGCTGGTAGTTTAATTTTGGCATGAAAGGAGAGTGTGGATGCGAAGATTTTAGAAGTTGAGGTTTATAGCAGCGAAAATTAAGAATATCTACCTGGGAGAGAGTTGGTTGTTCATTGGTGTGCACTTCAATCATAACGACCAACTTCAGCATCAATAATTTAAAAAGATTTCAGCGCTGATCACACAAAACAAAAAAAATTATTATTACATAGGATTTCAAACGCCAATACCAACCTAAGTGAAAAGGAAGGAAGAGGAGAAAAGTCCCTAGTGACTATGGTGCGGCAGAATTTAATGGTTTCATTGGAAAAAATTTAATGACTGATTTGGGTATGATTGGTAGAAAATTCACATGGAGTAATAGAAGGAGGGAGATGAGTTAATTCAGGAGAGACTAGATAGGTATTTGGTGACTGAAGACTGGTTACAATTGTACCTTAATCTGAAGGTTATTCACCTATTTGAGATTGGCTCAGATCACGCCCCGTTGCTCATGGATTCCTCTCGCCATTCAGAGAAATCCAAAATGCAGGTTTAAGTTCCATGATATATGGTGTGAACTAGAGGAATTTCAGAGTTTAATTAAGGAGGTCTGAAATATTAGCATAGAAGGCTCGATAATGTATGTAGTGGCTCAAAAGATTAAACTTTGCCACTATAAATTGGTACAATGGCAGCAATCCAGCAATGCTAACTATAAAAGAGCCATTAATCAGCTTATTGCGTAAATAAAAGAGCTAAAAAAGAGTGGGATTCAGGGAGGTGTGGAAATGATGAAGCTAGAATAGAAGTTGGAGGAAGCAGTACTTAATAAAAAAAGATATTGAAAAGAAAAATCCAGGATCAAATAGCTCGAGGAATGGGATAAAGACACAACTTTCTTCTATAGAAAGTTCAAAGGCAGAACTAGGAGGAATAAGATTTGGAGATTGATTGGTCCTACTGAAAATGCAGCTTTCACGCATTAAGATATAGCAATTATTGCAGAGAATTACTTCAGAGAGATTTTTTTCTCTACAAGTCAAACAGGCTTAGGAGCTATTTTTGAGGGATTTGAGTCGAAGGTTATAGCTCTCATGAATCGATGACTACAAAGACCAATATCTATGAAGAAAGTGAAGCGAGCCACTTTCAGTATCCATCCCCAGAGTACTCTAAGAGATAATGGTATGGATGCTAGATTTTTTTTAGAAGTATTGGGACATTGTATGATGAGATATTTTCAGGATTGTTCAGAGTTTCTTTGAAGGGAGAAAATTTTTAAGAGTTTCAATCATACTCAAATTTGTTTGATCCCAAAGATTACTAATACTAGCAACATGACTTAGGTACAACCAATAAGTTTGTCTACATTTATATATAAAATTATTTTTAAAATTCTGGTTCATAGACAGCAAAAATTTATGCATTTAGTGATAAGCCTTAGTCAGAGTAATTTTTTAAAAAGAAGGCTTATTTTTAATAATATTCTAATAGTACATGAATGCATGCATTATCCTAAAAACAATAAAAGTGATCTGGAGACCGAAATGGCTGTCAAGTTAGATATGGACAAAGCCTACGACAAAGTCGAATGAAGATTTTTATGGTTCATTATGGACAAACTAGATTGTGGGGCAAAATTAATTGACTGAATTCGTGAATTTGTGTCAATTGTTTCTTATTCTATTGTTGTGGAAGGTTAACCATTTGACTTCTTCAAACTAGAAAGAGGCATTTGGTAGGGTGGCCCCCTTTATCACTATCTTTTTTTTTTTTGTGCAAAAGATTTTTTCTTCTTGCTACATAAAACAGATAAGTCCCAGGAATTTAGATTAACCGGCAATGTCCTATTATAAACCATTTGCTATTTGCTGATAACTCAATCCTATTTTGTAAGGTTTTAGAAGAGAATTGTAAAAACATTATGAACTTGCTTAATTCATATGAAGGCGTTAGTGGACAACGAGCCAATTTGAACAAAATATGTTATCTTTTTCAGCAACAATACCCCTCCTCAAACTCGGACCCATATAGCAGACCGATTAAATATCACTCATATTGGAGCTCATAATAAGTATTTGCGCTCCCTTCTCTTATCCAGAAATTCAAGAGAGAAACTTTTAGTGAAATTAAGAAAAAAGTATGGAAAAAGGTGTATGTATGACAGTGGAATCTATTGTCAGCTGGAGACAGGCAAGTTCTCCTAAAGGCTATAGGCGAGGCAATTTCTATATACACTCTATCATATTTCAGATTATTAGATATTCTTCTATCTAAAATTCATAGCATCCTGACTAATTTATGATAGGAACAAAAAGAGGCTGAAAGGCGTATGGCGTAGATTAGTTGGGACCAAATGACTCGACCAACTAAGCATGGGGTCTTATGTTTAAAGATCTCTGAGTTCAAAACCTAGCTCTATTAGGCAAACAGTTTTGGAGAGTCACAACAAAACCACAAACTATCCTAGTCCAAATATATAGAGATAAATATTACGTAATATTATGTCTACATAAGCAGGGAATATACCTTTCTGAGGATGGTACAGTATGTTGGAGGGCTGAAAAATAGTTGAAAAGGGCCTCCATTGAAGAGTTGGTTTTAGAACTTTAATTTGTATTTTTTTAGACGCATGGTTGTCTTCTCCTTACTCTATGAGTATTCTTCCAATTATGACTTTCAACATGCAGTCATTTCAAATTGCCTATGTCAAAGATCTGCTACCAAAAAATAGAGAATGAAATCAACACCTCCTAAAAGAATTCTTTCTCCCTTTTATTATAGACTAAATTGAAACAATCAAACCGGATGAGGGTGAAGATGCTTTAGAATGAGCTTTAAAAGTCAAAATCATATGATGTTACTTCTGGTTACTATGTTGCATATCAATTTTACCATTCTTATCTAGACGTGAACCTAAACCAGAAATAGAATAATATAGTCTGGAAGAATACCTAGAAACGAAAAATTCCTCACAAAGGCCAAATTTTTATTTGAAGTGCTTGCATGAATGACTCCCTATTCTTTCATAACTGCACTGAAGGTTTCTTGCAACAAGTTCAATCTGTCAGAGATGCCAAAAAAATAATCAATCATTATATCACTTAATGTCCTGAATCGAAGAAATATTGACAACAAAACAACTTTGGAATATCAATTTTCACTCACCAGTTCTCAAGCTTCTGAGCATAGTGGGAAGCTTTATCAGTGTCCCTACTATAGACATGTTAGATTGTCTGTGTTGCCATGTATAAAAGGTCAGAAACAAATTCATTTTTAATAGTCAAACAAGCTCTCTAATTAAAGTGGTTGTTGCTTCGAAGAAACTCATTGAAGAAAAGCGCTCGACGATGTCCACCGTTTCTAATTGAAGACCTATTTTTACTTTATCTTTCATATCCTATTCCTTTTATCTCTTTCTATTATTCTTTCTTATTTTATTTAGTTATTTTAAAGGCTTTTAGTATTATTGGGAAACTTCCTTCTTTTTTTTACTATGTCTTATAACTTAAATGTTAATTAGTCATTTTTTAATGAATAAATTACTATTTTTGGGAAGAAAAATGAGCTCTACTGTAGTATATTTATCTTTTTTTTTTTCAGCAAATAAAAAGTTCTTATTTTTTTTAACATAAACATCACAGGTGGAGGACTGTCGTCGTCAAAGACAACAACATTTCCTTTTTTCTTTTCTTCTCTCCTCTCTTTTTTTCAGCCTCTCATTTCTTTTTTTCTCTCTCTTTTTTTTCTGTTTTCTTTTGTTATGTTATAATCCTGTGATTCTTTTTTTTTTCTTCTCTTTTATTCTTTTTTTTTTTCATTTTCCAATATTCTCTCTTTCATCTTTTTTGCTTTTTTCTCCTCTCTTCTTTTTCTCTTTTTTAAGATATATTTTTATTTTTTTGTACTTTTTTTAAAGCTTAAATTTTAATAATTTTTTAGTGGTTTATATTTCTTTTTTGTGGTGTAATAATTTTTGTTTGTGGTGCAATGATTTTTTTTTTAGTGTTTTGGAGTTGATAGTATAAACTTTCTATATTTGGAAAGAAATTTTTTTAAAAAACCTTGATATTCATAAAAAATTTTGTAGATCTAAAAGGATTTTAGATATATTCCAACAAAAAAAGTATCATAATTAATGTGTTACAACATATTTTTGTAATTTTAGAAATTAAAAAGACTCAAATTTGTCTCT
This sequence comes from Arachis hypogaea, assembly GCF_003086295.3. Lineage (NCBI taxonomy): Eukaryota > Viridiplantae > Streptophyta > Magnoliopsida > Fabales > Fabaceae > Arachis > Arachis hypogaea. The sequence goes on along the minus strand of NC_092044.1, from coordinate 117,716,204 downwards.
ATTTTTAATTTTTGAAATTATTTGTAACCGCCGTGCCTTTTTTTAGTTTATAGTTTAACATATAAGAAATTTATTTATTTTTTTATATGTATAATTTTTTTAATTTAAAAATTTTTATAAATAAAACTGTTCATACTTGACCCAAAATATAAGTCAGACCTAAAAGTAGAGAAAAGTTCAAAATACAGCTGTCCATAACCAACTTCTTTGCAGGTCGGACTGAAGCGTTGCATGGTAATCCGTTCACTCCGAAAGGAGTTATAACTAACCCCTAATATCTCTCACTTACTTTCAGAAGAGAGATCTCAACCACCTTAAAATAAAGAGATGGTTATTCATTACCAGAAATGGAACTACTCTAATGGTAGTTATTGGCTCATCTCCTATAAATACAATGATATTCTTTAGGTATACTTAAGTACCAATACACTTAAACCTGCTAAGATTCTTACAAACAACTCAAACAACGGCTATTGAACGTAGACTAAATCGAAATCTACTCTATTAAGAATTTAAACCTCACATACAAGTCTAAAGACAATCCAATTTCAGATAACTCTTAAAACAAAAACTTTGTTTAAAAAAGAAACAAAAATATGTTTTACTGCTAAACATAAAAATAACAATAACAATTGATTTATATGAATTTAAATATTTTAAAATAAAAAATTAGTAAAATAATAAAATAAAAAATTAATCATTATTAATTTTATCATTTTTATAAAATATATTTTATTATTTTAATTTAAAAATATTACTTTTTTATTTTATTATTTTATTAATTTTTTTACTTTAAAAGATTTTCATCTGATTTATATGCCCCAGAAAAAAACACACATAATATAAGAGCATTGGAATGTGTGTAGCGTATATAGTAGTAGTTGATTAGATTGTCAACATCGAACATAAATTAGTCTCCCACGTAGATACGAGCGGCCACTTTTGAATGCCTAAGTCAAAAGTCACATAAGACCATCATTTTGTAATTAAATATTTTTTGGTAGTGCATGCCATATAAAGATCTTTTCCCTTTTTTTAAGGTTGATAAAATATATATATATATATATGTATATATATACAACTAATATAGCTAGTCCATACATTTTTTACTTTGAATTCCATTTTACATATCCATTCACAAAATCTTAAAATACAATGTCGTGACTCGATAACTATTTGACCTTTCATAACATATATTTAGTTGGGAAAGTATGAGAAACCAATGAAATATTTATACAATGTGTACAATAGAGGTTTATGGAGTATTAGAGATATAATCATTAGCGTTACATTTTTCCACCAGCTGAAGCTTTTGGGATGAGTGGTATCATGACATGTTTATTATCCCTTGTACTCGGATGGTTATTCTAAATAGTATAGGGATATTCATTTCATAATTCAATAGCCATTGTACACATTGTACAAATAGTCCATTGTCTCTCTAGCAGGATCCTAGTTAGTTATCTACAACGTGATTAATAATTACTTGTTACAAGAAAAAAAATCATATAATTAAGAATTTTATTAATTAAAATTATGAATTTAAATAATATATGTTGAAAAATCAAAGATAATTATATTTTTACATAATACTTGTCTAGTAATTTTTATATGAGTAATCACTTTAAATACTTAAAATTTTTATTGCCTGGTTGATTAATTTTCTACCTACTACGCAGGGAAGTGTAGGTCCTACCTATATCAACATGTAATATTAAATTAAATAATAAAATTAATATATATTATTATGTATGATTGAAGAATATTGGAAGCTACTCCTTTTCTTCTTGTTTCAAATATACACCAAAATGTGAAGCTGATTGAATATGATTGAAGGCCCGATTCAAATTAGTAAATGTGAAAATTCCCTTCGATGTAAAATGTTAATCATATATATACATGATTTTATAATTTTAACCGTTCATATTCTCTCATTCTCAATATATACATTTATGCGATTGATGAAACATTATAATTAATTGATGATGTGAGATTTTATAAAATACTTTATTTTTTTCATATACTTATTTATTGTTAAAATTGACTGTCTATATTGCAAAGACATAAATGGATTGATGGAGAAGTGTGTAAAGGATGCATCATATTCAACATTCAATAGGTGGCTGCCGCACAATTATGGTATTGTTTTGGGGTCGAATTTGAAATATGAATTTTACATGGCCTAAACTGAAAATAGGATTTGATTTGGGGAAAGACGGCGTTGTCTTGTGCTTTTGCTTTGACGAGGTTGCATGACTGTTTCCTTTTCACCTTTTTGAAAATTGAAAATTCCCTTTGACTCCCTTTATATATCCAATAAATACAAATATTCCAAATATAACAACGCCTGACTTTTTTTTTTTAGTTTATCCAAACGGTATCCCCCAACCCGACAGTTTAAGAACTAATCCGTCGTGGATCTGAGCTCCATTTAAGGATCTGCCGCTGGCCAATGAGTTGCTGCATGTACAAGGCGGGGTTCGAACTTCCGACACTTGTTTAAGCGGACAAATGAGCTGACCATTCGACAAACTCAAGTTGATTAACAACGCCTGACTTTACTAGAAACTTTTTCATGCGACCAGAATAATTAGCCTGGCCTGCTTTGGTTTTTCTTTTTTTTTTCTAATAATTACAATAATATTTTCTGTTCAAAAAAGCAAAACAACGTACACTGAAATTTGGCTAAAAAATGTGTATATATTTTTTAAAAATATAAATTTTCTCAAAATAGGTTATATAAGTTAATTTTAAGAATACAAGTCTAAACTTTTTTGCTTTGATGTAATACTAATAATATTTAATTAGAGCAGTGTAATACACATGTATTGGTTTGACAAGGTGGTTTAAATGAAAATCATGAATCATGATTAGTTATTATTACCGTACAAATTAAAATCATGACTAACTATTTCACCTCAAGCAAATAGCAGCTCAAATTCAGGAAAAGAATTTTAAATCAATAGCGGATTTTTTTTTTAATTTATAGATTTTTTTAAATTATAATTTTTATTAACGATTTCTTTTAAAAAAATTAAAATTTTATTTAAATGAAATTATGAACCACAATTTCTTTTTTTTTTTATTTTTTTAAACCAAAATGATAGTCACCATTTGCATTAACCACCATATTCACTCAGTTTAATACAACACATCCTCCATATTGGCTATTTTTTTTATATTGTAAAGTAAATGGTGTAATACATAGTTATTATATATATTTGGTGTAATGTTTCGATATGAGTTGAATTGGTATAAGAACAAATCATCATTTACGATTTAAAAAAAGAACAAAAAAATATCACAAAATGTGACCAACAATTTGAAAAAGGACAAATGACTTATTTCATCAAAATGAGAGTCAAGTATTTAATTAATAATCATTACTCAGAGTCTCAGATGATTCCTAACTTCTCTTCCACACTTTTTTTCTTCTATGAAATTGTTAGTTACAATTTCATTTAAATTGTATATAACAATTTCATTATAAACTGTCATTAGTTTTATATCTGCCTATAACACACTCAAATTTTCATTTTTCTGTATTATGCATATCTAATGCTTATATTAAAAATAAAAATCGATCCATATCCAAAGCAAACATACATAACTAGGTCATATTAAAACAAAATGTGTCACTTTTTTTTTAGGTTGTAAAAATGATATTTTTATCTTTTTTATTTTTTTGTAAATATACCGTTTTTTGGGACTTATAATTATTTTTTGACTTTTCACAAGTTGCAAAAAACAAACTAACTTCTATTACTATATATAGCCTCGTCATCCATTTTAGTATATTACACCAACTAAACAACCATTTGAAAATTAATTAACAGAGTGTTAGGTAAATAATAATTATTTTAAACAATATGAACAATCACTAATTAAATAAAAATATACTATATCCTAATTTAATACTACTAGTTAAATTTAAAATTAATTTATTTTTTTAACTCTATTAATTCATATTATTTACACGTTATTCAAAAATATTATTAGTTATTTATACCTGTCCTTAATTTATGCAAAGTTGCTCATTATGAAACAAACTTTTTAGAGCCCTCCTCCAAATAAGCTCCTTGGTCCAATCTAATTCTGCAAAGTTGTTAGTATTATGTTCTTAAGTAGAGTAATGTCTTGTTTTGATATTGGTAATTGAAATTAAATAATACGCACTTCTAACCATCAATATATTATGTTAATTTTCATTGTTAATAATCAAAAGAAAAGTGAATGATCTTCCACTATTAGATGTAATCTCACACTATTAAAAATACTATTGATGATCAATTGATGATTACAAAACACAAAAATTGCTGCTCCTAACACTCCTCATAATATATTTCGTACATAATAAATTTTGTATTTTTCTTAATTTTTCATCATGATATATTTTAGTTCGAGAAGACAAATTCTATTTAACAGTTTATTTTTTATTAGTAAATTATTATATGTATAAGATAAAATTTAAATTATTTAGACAGACTAATAAACTAATTATTAGACCAATTTAAATTTATTAATAAATTTTGTATTTTATATCAAAGCTTTTAAAAATTTTATTGTATATATTCACGGTTTTTATCACGTTTTAAAATTTTGTCTTTTTTACGCATGGACAAGATTTTAATTAAATATCATTAAATAAAAATTAACTAAGTATTTTTATTTTTTAAATTTTGTATTTTTTACGCATGAACAAAATGTCAATTAAATATCATCAAATAAAGACTAACCAAGTGTTTTTATTATTTTTTTAATACTAGGCTGGATATGTGTAATATTTGTCAAAACTAGCTTCAAATTAAATATGGTTAATGAACATATATACTTTATTATTTTTATTAAAAATTAATTGAATTATTTTCTATGAGACAAAATGAGATAGCTGCTGGTTATTGATTAGCAGGAAGCTTAGAGGAATTTCAAAATAGAATCAGAAATGAAAACAACAGATACACACGTGGCCAGTCCCAAATGGTCCACGTGTCATTGTGTGATGCAAGCCGCTGATTGATTCTCTTACTTGAATGATTGGAATCACAGAGCATGGCCTGCGTGGCTGGCCGCGTGGCACAAAAAGACTAAAATATCCTTGCATTATTTTGGGAGAGTTTGTAAAGATAATGGATTTAGATTATGAGATGGATGGATATAAGTGGGTGAAAGGGTTTCCGTGCATTGAATTGAAACCATATCATTGCATGAATAATTGATACTTCGCTATGACCCTTTGGCCACTCCAAGTTTGTCACCTAAATCACCTTGCTTTTTTTCTTCTCAAATCCCATAAAATAATTCAAATATTAAAGGCTTGTGATATGAATATGATCCTATATTTTTCTAAATATGGGATGGGATGTCAATACTTTAACAAAAATAAAATATGATGTGAGATTCCATGAAGAACATATGTTTCAAAGTGTTTTTCATTTTAAAAATATTTTATTAAAAAAATAAAAATTTAGCTAATATATATCGAAAAGACACAAGTTAAAATTATTATTAATTAAAAAATTTTAAATATTTTATTTTAATAAATGCACAATATTTACATTAAATTTTTTTATATTTTTTATAATAATTTTTTAATTAGTAATTTTAATATGTGTCCTTAATGCACATTAACTAAACCCAAAAAATAATTTACTTTTGAAACATTTGATGAGTCTTATATTTATAATAAAGTTATTAATCTTTATGGCTATCTTTAACATTTTATAAAACTTTCTTTTTTTTTGTTTTTAAGAATTTAAATTCCACATTTAAATTATTATATATTCCAAAAGAGTTAATGAATTTTACTTCCTACAAAAATAATAATAATTTATAATTTGGATTTCTATGAAATTTTTCTTATGTTTTTTACTATTTTTTTTTAAGTAGATGACATGATATTATTGATTTCTATTGTTATTCCTATAGTGCACAGGATTACAATAAAAAAAGATTAAAGCTTCGATTAATCAATCGGTGGATAGATGTTAATTAATAATAAGAGAAAATTCCAATTTTTTTTCAGACATGCTAAATCAATATTTTTTTTCCTCTATTTGTAAAATATACATTTTTTTATATTTTTAAAAAATATCTTCTTTAATCCATTTTAATTTTTTTATGTTAACTAATGTTAACTTTAATTTATCTATTTTTTAAGAAAAATAATTTTTTTTTTATAAAAATATCCTTTAACAAAAATTTTATTTTTTTTTCATTAATTTTACTTACCAAAATATCCTTTAATAAATTATTTTTTTATTGATTAAATTATATTTTTACTAAAATATTTTTTAAAATTAATAATTAAATTATTTTTTTAAGATACCCTTTAATAATTTTTTAATTATTAAATTGTGATTCTACTAAAATTTTTTTAATAATTATTTTTATATCTTACTATTAATTTTTTGATATCAATATATATTATTTTAACATTAAATAAAAAAATCTTATCACTATTAATATGTATAATAATTAATATATATTGATATCAGAAGATAATTTTACCAAATTTTTTTTATTTAACATTAAAACAATATATATTGATATTGAAAAAATTAATATTAAAATATAACCATAATTGTTAACAAAAAATTTGGTAAAATCATAATTTAGTAATTAAAAAATTATTGAAATGTATCTTAGAAAAAAATTTTAATTATTAATTTAAAAAAATTGGTATAAATATAATTTAATCAATAAAAAATAATTTATTAAAAAATATTTTAATAAAAAAATTTAATGACAAAAAAATAAAATTTTTGTTAAAGAATATTTTTAATAAAAAATAATTTATTTTTTCCTAAAATAAATAAAATTAACACAAAAAATTTAAAACAAATTAAAAAAATTAAAAGTTATAAAAAAATATTATTTTAACATCTCTCAAAAAAAACTTCTCTAATAATAATTATATATTTTATCGTATGGTATAATACCTTTTACATAGGTTTCATATATATTATTCTTTATTATATATATAGTTTGTATTATTCATTTTAAGATTCTAGATAGTGAAAAGGTAAAGCATGAATGAGGAATAATATGACGGTGCCGCCGCAATTGCATGCATGAGTTCAAAAAATTCAATTCTGGAAGCTTTCTCCGATCACAAATATGCACCAGCCACCTTCCTCCGCCGACCGTCCGTGTCCATGAATCGACGATAACATTGTGTGGCGGCCATGCCAAATGGCTCCAAATACTTTAACATTACCAAAAGTTGGTCATCCATCACATTTTTAGAATTGAATTTAATTTCGGAATATCTTTGAACATCATATCGACTTATCTTTATTCCTAATTATTCCTAACACCAATTCTGTAAAATAGTATATATATATATATATATATATATATATATATATATATATATATATAGAGGTGAATTCTACCCAATCTCCTCTAAAATAATATGTAAATTACCCTTCATGATATGTCACACTTTAATTAGTCATTATCTTAACTATAGTTGGGTTATTTTGTAATTTATTATTTTAGATGGGTAATTATAAATTTTTTTTAAATATTAAAATTATATTCCGTTAATTGAAGCACGTTCTCACGCAATCTCTTTCTACAGTGCATCATTCCTTAACGGGTCATTGAATTCTCAGCGCCAACTTCATTTTTATCTCTTATCCTTTCACTCAATCCCTTTTTTTGGCCATGACCCATGAATCACTCCTTACCAACATTAATATCATTAATGGTTAGTTCAGTTATTAAATTTTTTTCATTAAAAAATAAATATTTATTTAATTACATGATGGAATATATATTCATATGTAAAATATAATATAATAAAATAAATCTATTAAAAATACTTAAAAATATATTTAAAATCATGAACATATAAATATAATAATAAAATTTGTACTCTAACCAAGTAAACATATTTTTTATCATACATAAATTATTTAAAAAATAAATATATTATTAAAATTAATAATACAAATTTAAAATAATAAAATCCAATTTTTTTACTGTATTTTTATAATATTTTAATTTTTTTAATTTACAATTTATTAGTACTTTATTATTTAATTAATAATTAAACAAATTATTTTTATAAAAAATTATTTTTTGTATTATCTTAGAGAAGAGACCAATATAATAGTTTAAAAAATAACGTAAAAATAAAATTTTAAATAAAAATATTTAATATTAAAATTTTTAAATACTAAAATAATTTGTATAAATATTTAAAAGATAAATATAAATATATGCATAAAATAAATAAAACAGATAAAATGGGAGTACTCATGAGAAATAAATAATTATTTTTGTCTTCTTTATTTATTTTAAACATATATTTCATATTTATATCTTTAATATCTATACAATTTATTTTTGTATTTAAAAATTTTAATATTAACTATTTTTTATTTAAAATATTATTTTTACATTAATTTTTAAATTGTTATATTGGTCTCTTCTTTAAGATTATACAAAAATAATTTTTCATGAAAATAATTTGTTTAATCATTAATTAAATAATAAAATAATAATAAATTAAAAATTAAAAGAATAAAAATATTATAAAAAATACTTGTAAGAAAGTTGAATTTTATCATTTTAAATTTGTTATTAATTTTAATAATTTATATTTTTTAAATAATTTATGTATGATAAAAGATATATTTACTTGTTTAGAGTACAAATTTTATTATTATATTTGTATATTCCTGATTTTAATTATACTTATAAGTACTCTGAATAGATTTATTTTATTATATTATATTTTACATTGAATATATATTCCATATATTATTTTTAATAAAAAAAATTTAATAACCGAACTAAACCATTAATTATGTTGGTAAGGAGTGATCCACGAGATAGCAATGAAGTTGGCGCTAGCTATACTGGGAAGAACGGGAAAGTTACAAGCCATGGGAATTCAAAAAGAGATTGCGTGCAACTAAGTCAGCGCTGTTTATCGGATAGAATTTTAATATTTTAAGAAATTATACAATTACCCATCTAAAATAATAAATTACAAAATAACCTAACTATAGTTAAGATAATAACCAATTAAAGTGTAACACATCATAAAGGGTAACTTACATGTTATGTTATTTTAGAGGGGGTTGGGTAGTATTCATCATATATATTATAAAATAGACGTGCTTATATTTGTGTGACACATTAAAATAGAGATGTACGTACGAATTACTTTTTATAAAGATGTATTTATTTATAGTGACATGATATTGAGATAGAGATATAGAGATATAAAATTATATTTGATAGATGAGATATAAATAAAGATATTATATAGTATATTTTGTATTTATTTTGACAAAAAATACATAGACACTAATAAAAGTCATAATTTTTTATTTTTGTTAATTTTTTATCTCAAATTTTTTTAATGAAAAAATAGAAAAAATTTTACTCTCTTCATCTGAGAGATGTTAAAATAACACTCCTATTTTTTCTATTGATAAATATAAATTTTCCTCCCTTATAAGTTTTAAAATCTCTTCTTTAATCCATTTTAAATTTTTTGTGCTAACTAATATTAACTTTATCTATTTTTCAAGAAAAAATAATTTTTTTTTACAAAAATACTCTTTAGCAAAAATTTTATTTTTTTGTCATTAAATTTTTGTTACTAAAATACCGTTTAATAAATTATTTTTTTATTGATTAAATTGTATTTTTACTAAAATATTTTTTAAAAAAATTTAATAATTAAATTTTTTTAACATACTCTTCAATAATTTTTTAATTATTAAATTATATTTTTACCAAACTTTTTGTTAACAATTATAGTTATATTTTACTATTAATTTTTTATATCAATATATATTATTTTAATATTAAATAAAAATATTTTGATAAGATTATTTTTGGATATTATTATATATCAATTGTTATACATATTAACAGTGATATATTTTTTTATTTAATTTTAAAATAATATATATTGATATCAAAAAATAAATAATAAAATATAAAAATAATTATTAACGATAATTTTGGTAAAATTATAATTTAATAATAAAAAAGTTATTGAAGGGTATCCTATAAAAAATAATTTAATTATTAATTTTTAAAAAAAATATTTTGATAAAAATACAATTTAATCAATAAAAAATAATTTATTAAAGGATATTTTGATAAGTAAAATTTAATGACGAAAAAATAAAATTTTTGTTAAAGGATACTTTTTGTAAAATACAATTTATTTTTTTTTTGAAAAATGAATAAAGTTAACATTAGTTAATAAAAAATTTAAAATAGATTAAAGAAAAAGTTTTTCAAATGTTATAAAAAAGAAAAATGTATATTTTACAAAGAAAAATGTCATTTTAATATTTCTCAAGAGAGAGAAGTAAAAATTGAACTGAAATTTTTTAATTTCATTAACAGTATATTATTCAAAATTTGAACTGAATAATTATAATACATATATGATCAATGAATTATAATTCAAAATCTCAGATGAAATAATTTTTTTATATTCATTTAAGAGGTTATAAATTTAAGTCTTTATATTTTTGGTAAAAAATAAAAATTATAATATATATAGTATAAGGATTTAAATTTTTAAAATTTTAAATTTTATTTTAGAAGATAAAAGATAAAATTTAGAGGATCTAAATTTATAGTATAATATATGCTCCTATATATATAGTTAGTCCTAGGTTTTGTATTATTAATTATGGCTCCACTAATGGAAGTGGTGCATGCCCCAAATGAATCTTTAATTTGTTACGTAGAAGTTTGATTAATTTTGGAAATCTATTGAGTCATATGTGTTCGAAAATTCAATTATTGGGCGGCAAGTCTCTCCTAAGTATCACTTTGTCTTATGCTTCCACGTATTATAAGATGAGATGCAATGGTTAACCACTTAACGTGAAGAACTTTCGTTGTTCTAATTTCTATTTTTTTATCTATAATTATTTTGTTATATATATATATATATATATATATATATATATATATATATATATATATATATTTATTTATTTTTTGTAGAGGAAGAAGTTCCCGTATTGATTGTCTATAATTACATACAGCAGAACACGAATTATTAGCCACCTGAAATTTTAAAATTCAACCATAATAGTTTCTTATTATTTGACAAAATAAAAGGGACATGTTAATTCATACTCATTATATATAATAACATCTATAAGTATACAAATTGCTTATTAGTGGTACTAATAAGTAAAATAACATGCAAATACATGCTTACTATATATATATATATATATATACACACACACACACCCCTTTATATTAGTGCTTGGATAATTTTTGTGATTTGTAATCATCAAATAACCATTAATAATAATTTTAATGGTGTAAAATTTCATCTAATAACTCATTTTTTTTATTGATACATGCTGATTAGAATTTAATAAAATTACTTCTCCCTAATTTTTTTTTAATATCATATTAAAAAATTATTGTTATATTTGAATTTTTGAGAACGAGACTGAATATTTTTATGTCAGAAAATGGTTATTAATTCCTCTTTTATATTAACTTGTCTTTTTAATTATTTAAAAATAATCATAACCTGTATATGTAAAAAATAATCATCAGATTAACTATCCATATAAAATATAATTAAAATATAAAGATATATTAAAAGTATTTAAAATAATATTTGTATTTTTATATAAATATATAATGATTAATTTAATGGTATATATAAACAAAGAGAACAATAGGCTAAAACAAACAATTATATGAAGGAGAATACTCATAACAACCAACCACCAAAAAATAAGGGAAGGAGAAATGAAATTGGAAGTTAGTTATAAAAAATGAGCATCCATAAAAAAAGATGTTAAAGAATGTGAGTATTTTTTATCTGTCATTTTTCTCTTCACTGTTAATTCTTTTTTTTTTATATCATTTTTATGATACTTCTCTTTTATTTATGGACCGGCTTGGGCCATGTACATCTCTATTGTTTACAAGTGTGTTTTTGCGTTTGTTTTCCCAACAAAAGTATTAGAAAAATATGTTCAAATATATTTTTTAATTAAAAAGTAAAAAAATTTTAAAAAAAGTTTCACAAATAATCATAATTTCAAAATAGTTTTTGTAATAATAAAGCTCGTCCAAATAAACTATATCATAAAATCCTGAAATTTAGAAAAGGAAAATAATAGAACATAATGGTTTACTTGCTTATCTGCTCTGTAAATTTGAAAGAAATAAACTAATTAATAATAGTTTAAATTAAAAATGCAGTAATATTTGAAAACAATAGTCAACAAGATTTGTGATCTGTGGATCAGATCTGAGTCTTTGTCTCAGGCTACATCATGCTTGATTATTTAAACTTTGATTATTATGATGAGTATATAGTAAGTATTTTCAAATCACATGGGAACACGAATCCTTTCATTCGTTTATAAATGTTTGCAAGAGGAGGATTATATTTTCAAGTTCTTAGTTAGACCAAAGCTAGAATTGAATATTCGGTGTTTATATTAATTCAAACGTTATTGTTGAGTGATTAATTCAAGTATCCTTTGCGGATAATATATATCCATGATGGAAACTCAGGTGCAGTCGAATTCACGTGAAGTTGATAACTAAAAATCGTTAAATGATTTGATTGATTTGACTAAATTTTCATCTAACGGCTCTCATCTATCAACTTCACGTGAAGCCGACTACACCTGAGTTTTCATGTGTACCAACCAAAAACTTTTCAAAAATCAAAATCATTATCTATACTATCATATCAGAAAAGCAACAATTTAAGTTGATCGAATGATTAAATTTACTTATCTATTTAAATAAAAGTTGAAAAATCAAATTTTAAGAAAAAATTATCTGAATTTTTAGTTGGATTAATTTAAAAGAAGAAAATGATTGTTTTTTAATCAGCAGTGATCACATAAATATAGAAATACTTAAATTACTTATAAAAAATTTTGACGCTTAAATTAATATTAGTCAAATATAAGAATTAGAGTTAAATAATATATATTTAGGATATACTTTTTTATTAATTTGGAAGAAGAATTTTGAGAGAATTCGAATAGAATTTATTTAAATTTAGGCTTGATCTTATCAAATATATGATCTTATCTCTAAACTTAGTTAGAATTAAATGTTAGATTATAAAATAAAATTCCTTTGAAAAGAGTTAATTGAAATGAATTTCTTTAAAATATATTTTTAAATTAATATTTTCATTAAGATGTTTAAAAAATCATGTTAAGATATAAAATAAATTTATCTTGAACAAAATATAAAAGGCAATTTATTTTATCCTCAAACATTTTTATATTGAAAAATATATTTTCTAGAGTACAAACTAATTTATTTTGTTTATTTTAAATGATTTCATGTCTATCCAAACATAAAAGAAACAAACAAATAATTTCTTTATTAAGACGATTCCTATTTTCTGAAAATAATGGAACGTAATCAAACACAAAATTTGAGTTCACTGTTTGGTATAATACTCAAATCTTTCATTTTAAATAAGCATTTGATAAGTCTAGCGCGGTGCAGTCATATAGTAGTAGTATTGTTCTGTGCATTTTGGGTAATTTTTTTGATATGAGGTTGACATGTGAGTTATGCTGAGTTATGGAATATTGGAGAAATATACACGTTTGTGACGGTTTTTAATTTTTTGTTTTATTGGGAAGAAATCGGACCGTCCGATTTCATTGTAGAGAGAGAGGGACACAAATTGGATGGTCCGATTTGTGTGGAGTAGAATTTCGTGGATACTGAAGTCGGACTCAAAATTTTCTGCTAGTACACAAATTGAACCTAGAATTTTTGGTTAGTACACAAATCGAACTCAAGATTTTCTGCCAATACACAAATCAGACTCAAGATTTTCAGTACTTCTAATCGGACGGTCCGATTTGTCTTGCGCAGTCCTCATATCCTGGTAAAACACCATATACCTTTATAATTTTGTTATACACTAACATTCTCTCCGTATTAAAATTAAAAAGTTTGTGCATTTTCAATTAGAAGAAAATACCCAATTTTTTTTTTCTCTTTGATCGTATTGGAAAATGGTCTTCAATTTTTACGGTTGGAAATTCAGCAACAATGACTATACTATATAGTGTATCCACAGGGAAAAGAATAAAAAGAAAAAGGAGATATGAAATTTTATGTGCCGACAAAAAGTTAATATATCTAAATATGATTTGTCTATACAAAATATCTCTTAGATTACCCTTGATTTGTTTTCTCTTCAAGAGTGGAGCACTTTCTGGAGCTCAAATCCTGAAGCACCAATCAACTTAAAATTTAGTGCCTACGACATAGAATCATTTGACATTTGACAATCTCCCAAACGCACTCAAATGTGGTTTAGTTAAATGTCAAGAAGACTATCTCGTCTAAGTGGGAAATTTCATTTGTTCAATGCTCTTGCAAATTGTAAAATTTGTTGTTTTGGGGTTGGGCACACCATGTCCAACTTGCCTATATTAAATTTAAATTAATGTCACGTTGCTAAGTTCAATGCATGTTGCCCGCCTTTTACACTTTGTTGGATATAGAAAAAAAATAACAAAAAAAGAAAATAAAAAAATGAAAGGAAAAAAAAAATTATTTGTATATTATTTGGATGAAAAGAAAATAGAGAGAATTTTTTTTTGGTTTGAATAAAAAAGAAAGTAAAAATAAAAAAATTATAATAGTATAAAATTATATTAATATTTTTATAATAAAATAAAGTATAAATATTTTTATTTATTTATGTTTTATTGTATTTTATAAATATTATAAAATATTATAATTTTATATATTTGATTTAAATTATTTTTCTAATACATAAATAAATAATATTTAAATATGAATATATTATAATAATATATTAAAACTATTAAAACTAAATTTATATTAATTATTATTAATAATAACATAACTATGGGTAATCTTGTAAATACACAAAAAATAATATTTTTTTATTTTCTTGCTTGTAGTGAATAATTTTTTTTTTTTTTTGGTGAGACCCACACAATTATTTTTTTTTTATATCCAAATTCTTTTTTTTCTCTTATTTTTCCTTAAACCAAACATAGTATTAGGATATCATTCTTGTTTCCAATTTTCTTTTATAGCTCTATGCCTTTTTCTACGGCTCATTGTCCTTTCCCTTGTCACTTTCAACTTCAAGTTTCAATTGGGAGAATGCTAGAGTACCAATATTTTTAATATAAAAATGATACATTAATTAATAGACTTAAATAAAAATAATAATGACCTAATACTTTTTTTTGATATTTTAGATTTGAAATCATTAAAAGGGTAACGAGTTTGTTTAACACTTAACAATAGTTTATATTGGTTAAATGAATATGTTCATTGACAATGAAATAGATATATAAAGAAAATAATAAAAAAAAGTGGGTTAAAGTTGAAAGATAAATAAAGAGTAATAATAACAGTTAAAAAAGGAATACATGCGGCTGCTTGGAGTAATCGTTAGTAATTAATAGAGTTGGATAATCAGACAACCAATTGGCTAATGATAACGAATTCTTAATTTAATAGTCTCAAGAATAAAAAACAATACGTCTTTTTCATTATAAAGGACAACTTTATTTATTTTTGAAAGTTGAAAGGACACTATTTATAAAGCTTAGCAACGTCCCTATATACTGTAAAGTATAATTAAAGTTATGCGAGAAACTCAGAATATTCGGGAATTTGGATAAAGTGGAAATTAAATTGGTACACTCATCATAAGCCCAGTAGTCAGGGTCCACAAACTTCTATTTGGGCCAATTAGATTTTATAATCAGCCAAGCTAATCTTGAGAGGATGCCCAAAAACAAAGTTTAAGGTGGTTAAAAAATCATCTTTCCTCCACGTTGACCAAAAATTGCAAGAATCCTTTTCCGTTAGAATTTGTCGCCGGAAGTATATTGGAAATTCCTTGGTACATTCCATAGTTTTCTTGAGTTTACTTTGAAAATTTCAGCTACTTACTCTTTGTTCAAAACCAAATTGTAGAAGAATTCAACTCCTAAATTTCTAGAACAAAATTAATATCTTACAATCCTTTCAAAAGCTATGTTTACTTTAGGATTGAACTCCAAAATTTTAGGATTGCTTTATCTTTTGAACTGGTAGCTTTTTCAAACCATAGGCTACACAACTGTAAATATTTAATTTAAGCAACAACTTTTAACTCCTACCATAAACAATAATAAGTAAAAATCTTTCCTTTAAAATAAATCCCGCCCCAACAAATAAACGGGCAGGCTGGCCGAGAGGGGGATTTGCTTGATGATTACTACAAACTGCCAAGCTCAAAGACACGAGCTGTTCCATCGTATGAAGCTGAAACAAGGTACTTGTTATCAGCAGACACACAAAGAGCATAAATGGCATTTGAATGCCCCCGGAATGTGGTTGTGCATTCACCGGACCGGCTATCCCATAATCTTACATTTCCATCCGAGCATCCAGTGGCCAAATTTGAAGCATCAAGCCACGCCAAACATGTCACTCCACCCTGTTCACATGGTGAGGTTCCTTCTATCAGACATACAGTCAAAGTATAGCTGCAAACAGAGCTTGGTTTGTTCCTAGATATGCGAGTTTGCATTTGCACAAAGCAGAATTCATACAAACCTCATGGTTACAAGTGGAACGGGATAAGGAATGTTCTACATCCCAGATGACAAGTTTTTTATCCAATCCCCCAATTGCAGCCCAGGAATCACTACCACAATTCAATGGAGCAAGTTACTTTATGGTTATATGGCGAGTGACAACATCAACCAGCACATCAGATATTTATAAGATGGAATTATGTCAAAAAAACTGCTTTACTCAGAAACTAAGTCAAGCCACTTTGCTTTGGTTCATGGAATTATTTAATGATCACAGATTTTATTTTATATGTAAACAATAATTCTGTCTAGAGTGAGGTATTGTTCTCTAAACTAATTCCAATCATGCAGCAAAGCACAAACACGGGCCATGAAAGGTTAATAGTACATACCTTGGTGAAAAGCCAACACATTCAATGGACCCTGAATGAGAAATCGGGGTATTAATAACCTGTCAACCACAATACTCATGCTTCTTAGAGAGCTTGCAGAAAACTGAATTTAAATGCTTAAACTCCTTAAACAAAGAATTAAAAATTAATAATTACGAAAAAAAAATGCAGTTGCAGAGACAAACAGAACAATGGATAAATATTGAAAGTGTTTGGGTTTGAGTCATACACAATTACACCATTACTACAGGGCTATTATGCAAGGACATAGGTTTACGAAGAACTATACTTTTACCAAAGCCAAATATAGTTGGATCAAAGATTTTCTAACTCTCATCATCTTGCTAGTTGCTAGGGAAGAGAATCACCAAGCCACATTTCTAATAAATAAATTTCCATGAACAAATCCACCAAATAGTTAAAATCTCATATATCTGAGCATAACACAACATGCCAATCTTGAGCCATACAGGGGATTAGCTAGCAGATAGCTACCAATTGATGTCGAATAGAGCATTGCTTAGACTGACCTTGCTATTGTGAAAACATAATTTCAAGTAAATTAACTAATAATTGTGAGGAACTGCTCTTGCTCAATTCTCTTTGAGAGACCATGTTTTCACAAGCTGGCTCCCATTAGCTGTTGAGAGACCATATGACTCCATGGGCCAACAGTATTCCCTCAAAAGCTTCCTATCCACTCAAATCATTTTAAGTGACATCAGAGATTATCATTCTTTGGATGAAGGTATTTGGAATCAATAATTGGATAAGACGAATTTATGATGAAATTTTACTTTGAGCAACTATTAGCTCAGTGGAGTTAAGTAGCATCTCAAATTTATAAAATTGAAACCACATGAAGAAAGTTTTAAAAACATTACTTTATTATGACATGGCCAAAAGATTTATCTAATTAGTGAGAAATCAAAAACCAAGACAAAGACACAGAAGAAGACAAGTTGAATGATGAAAACAGTGTACGGTTATCAAACACAATGAAACCTAATGATATATACCTTCCCAGTAGAGATATTCACAATATGAGCAGATCCAGATCCATACTTGGAACTGGAATCGGGATTGGCACCGGAACCGGTAAGGGCAAGGGTTGATGATGAACTTATTGACAAGCATGTTAGTCCCTCAGCATGATACGGGTGTCCTGTAAATCATAGTTTACAAGGCTAAGCAAAGATAAAAGCTAAAAGCCAAAGAAGCACGCTGAAGAGAAGACAAAGAGAGGGGGGGGGGGGGGGGGAGGGTTCAGATTTACATACCCCGCACCACATGAATGCTTTCTCCACTTTTTGGATTCCAGATTCTCAAAGTTGCGTCCTCTGAACCGGTACATATTATTTTCCCTAAGGCACCAAGTAAAACAATATTGAAACTTTTAAAACACAGCATAACATTAATATGAACTTATAGAAGAAAATGCGCTAAGAACAAAAGAAGGTCTCACCATCAGGAGTAAAATCACCACAGGTCACACTAGCACCATGACCAACAAACATATTAGCAAAAGCAGCTCTTTCAGCATTCCACATCCAAACAGTGGAATCCTCTGAACCAGCTAAGAGTATGTGTCCTCTCGGATGCCACCTAAGCCACTGAAAGATATCATATCGAATGAATTTTTGTAATAACACAGAATAACAAGCAACAAAAAGAACAACCTCTTTTACCTCAATTCCCCCTCTAGGACCCTCCAGTGTGCCTTTCAGATTTCCCAAAACATCCCATACTTGAACAATTCCACCTAAACATCCCGAAGCAAGAAACTGTCCATCGTGGCTAAAAGCTAAACTAGATACAGAATCCTTATGACCTGTTTAGAATTAACATGAAAAAACAAACTAGACATCAGCACCACAATCTCAAGCTTCACACAAATATGTTTCTAGTGCGATGGAAATACCCTTTAGCTCAGAATACCAAACTTCATCGCCAATATTCCAGAGAAATCCTCTGTCATCTTGACCCCCTGTTGCCACCAATGTTGCATCGCTTGGGCTGCAAGCAGCTGAGTACAACTCCCGAATCTTGTGCTCTGTTGAATCGCTTGGTCTGCATGCAGCTGAGTACAACTCCTCTGCACAGGAATTTAATTAAAATAAATAAAAAAGTGCACACACACACACAATTACCATAAATTGTATACAATAGAATAATCACATTCAAAATCTAGTTAGAAATGTTACCATTATGACGAATGAACGTATGCACAGAATCCTCGACGTCAACTGTGAAATTTTCAGATAATATCATTCAGCAAACACACAAACAAACTTAAATGCAAGGAAATTAGAATTAGGTTCAAGGTAATCAAAGTCAAGAATTCTGCGACACTTGTGGAGATAAGAATTGTAAACTCTTTACGGGTAAAACCACGAACTCAACTTGGGAACTACATTTTTGTATTCTAAAGACATTTTACATTATTGGTTTGTATCAAAATTATTCTAAGTAGTATTTTTCAACTTCTAACCAAAAAATATATAGTGTATAGAGTTCCGCCATTTCTCGTAAGGCCTGATCCTTGAAAAAAATAATTTAAAGTTCATTCTGTGTGTCTTCTTGAATATCATATATAGGGAACTGAGAATGGTTAGTTAGTATATCAATAATAGCAGGTGTGGCGTAAATCAGGGAGAAATTTGTCTAAAAAAAATCATTTAATTTTATTTCAAATTGTAACACATTCTTCTAACCCTAAGATAACTCTAACCAAGTGGTTTTTAAAGTTAAAATGGAAAAATTGCAATGGCGCCGAAAGAGATGATTTAAATGTGATTATTTCATAGTATAAGAACAAATTAGGAGGCAGTTAGTGGTATAAAACGCATTATTGTTAAAGAAGATTGTAGAGTGGGCATGCAAAGCAAAAGTCAATGTTATGGATGGTGAAGCAAACAAGCCATTCTATGAACCTTGTACGGTAGGGGCAGTATAAATGTATAGTGTACAAGTTAACTCGAGAATTCAATAAAGTTGATAAGGCGGAAGGTGATACCGGAATGTTCGGAATCAGAATATTGGTCATCATAAGCATCTGGAAGGTCTTCGTCGTCTATGGAAACTTCATCCAGAATGTCACACTCATCAATGACAAACTCATGGTTGCCATCATCGTCGGCTGCATTCATTTTGTGGCACAATTTGTAAATTGACGACAAGGAGAGACGATGTATGCGTAGTTGTGTATGCACTAGTGCACTACAGAGCCACTGAAGCCACCCACAACATCAAAATTCCAGCATTCTAACCAACACTGCAAAATAAACAATCAAACATTCAAACCTCAGCTGTGGTGTGAGTTCGGTGTGACTGTGCCCTAAACCCCTGATCCAGTAATTGGGTTCAACCGGGCCGGAACGAATGACTTAGCCTTAAATTAAACCTAACCCATTTGAATTAACAGGATCACTCATAAACCAGATTAATTATAGTCCAGACTAACCGGATCTCGTCGATTTTTTCGGACAGAACCGGCCCATTCATCCTTCAAAGATT
The DNA here is from genome assembly GCF_003086295.3 of Arachis hypogaea. NCBI lineage: Eukaryota > Viridiplantae > Streptophyta > Magnoliopsida > Fabales > Fabaceae > Arachis > Arachis hypogaea. Next base: position 117,695,716 of record NC_092044.1, on the reverse strand, counting down.
ATTTATTCTTCAAATTAGCCCTCAAATAATTTTTTTACTCATATTAGTCCTGAAAAATAAAATATAAGTCAAATTGGTCATTCCATTCATTAAATGATAATGTGTCACGTTAAGTGCTACGTATCATGATGATATGGTAGGTTAATGCCATGTGTCACGAGATAATTGATTGATGTGTCAGATCAGTAACTTCTAGCACGCCACGCGTCACTTGACATGTAAAAAAGCCCAGACGTAAGTCATTTTCACCCCTAAAATTTTAAAAATTAATCAAATTAGTTTCTATATAAATTTCTTTTATTTTTTTTCATAATATTAAATTTAAAATATTTTTTGATAGTATATTTTTTTTAGACCTTAATAAACAAAATTCTCTTTATAAAAATAATTAAATTATTATAAAGTTATTTTATCATTTGTATTTGGATGGAAACTCAGGTGCAGTTGACTTCACATGAAGTTGATAACCTAGAGTCATTAGATGATTTGACTGATTTGACTAAATTTTCATCTAACGGCCCTTAACTAACAACTTCATGTGAAGTCAACTGTACCTGAGTTTTCACCTTTAAAATTATACATTTTCAAATTATAATTTTTTTATAGTAAAATTTTTTTATTTGAACGAGTTTATCAAATTATTGTTGATTATATATATAAAAATTTAATATTTTAAATTTCACTAAATAATATAGTAGTCATTTTAAAATTTAAATCTTTTAAATTTTTTAAAATTATCATTTTATTATTATTTAATTTATATGGTAGAACTCATTAATTGAAAGTTTGATTTGAGAGATCACTTGTTGAATCTTAATATTTTAATATAGTTTTTTTTTAAATAATTATTATATTTATTTAGTGAGATCTAAAATATTAAAATATTTAAAATAACTACTATATTTAACTAGTTTTAATATTTTAGATTTTACTAAATAAATATAGTAGTTATTTTAAATGTATTAATCTTTTAGATTTCACTAAATAAATATAGTAGTTATTTTTAAAAAAAACTATATTAAAATATTAAGATTCAACAAGTGATTCCACAAATCAATTTTTTAATTGTTGAGTTCTACCTTATAAATTAAATAAGAATAAAAATTATAATTTTAAAAAATTTAAAAGAATTAAATTTTAAAATGACTACTATATTATTTACTGAGATTTAAAATATTAAAATTTTAAATATATAATCAACAATAATTTGATAAACTCGTTTAAATAAAAAAATTTCACTATAAAATAATTACAATTTTAAAATACAAATAACAAAATAACTTTATAATAATTTAATTATTTTTATTATTTGTTGTAAAGAAAATTTTGTTTATTAAGGTCTAAAAAATAATATTAAAATTAGGACTATAAAAAATATTTAAAATTTAATATGATGAAGAAAAAATAAAAGAAATTTATATAAGGACTAATTTTATTAGTTTTTAAAATTTTAGGGATGAAAATGACTTGTGTCTGAATTTTCAAATATTATTTTGATTATAAATAATTTTTTTACATGTCAAGTGATACATGGCATGCTAGGTGTCATTGACCTGACACGTCAACCAATCATCTTGTGACACGTGGTATTAACCTACCACGTCATAATGCCACGTAACACTTAACGTGATATATCACCATCTAACTAACAGAAGGACCAATTTGACTTATGTTTTATTTTTCAAGAACTAATATAACTAAACAAATTATTTGAGGACTAATTTGAAGAATAGATGATCTTTTAGGGACAGAGAAAGTAGTGCTAGATTTTCATATCATGTTTGTGGTTAAAATAGAGGATCGAAAATTATTCTATATATATACACTAAAATCTTCATTTATAAGTTACATATATAAACGAAAAGGGTAAATGAGTCTATTGAAGATGGTAATTTTTCATCTTATTGTTTTGTCGATTTTTAACAAATCGATAGACGATAGTGGTTCGATTCTAATAGTCTGGGAGCAAAATTAATTCTTCTGTATGAGTACCAATTTTTTAGAAATACAACAAAGCGTCTTCGATTAGACAAGTTTTGACAATAAAAAATAAAATAAAATCGTAAAGATTGATAAGTACAATTCAAAAATTAAAATTTTTAAAACAGAACAATCAAATAGATGACAAAAAGAAAAATTTGCTTGAAAAATTAAAAGAAAAGTAATAACAATAATTCAAATTAGGTGCAGAAAAATGAAATGAGCACGAAAGAACAAATAAAGAACACTTGAAGAATAAACTTAATTGAAATGTTAAGTTTTACAGAAAAGAAAATGAATTAAAGAGGAAAGTGGAAGGAATCCTACAGAAAATATAACTCGATTGCAAACTCAGGAAATCGATGAGATGTGAGAATGCGTAGAGTGTTTTTTTTTGTTCTGAATGAAAGTTCCAACCCCTATCCACTAAGATTTCCTAGTATTTATAGGCTAATCTTACATAACTGATCACTAATTCATAATTAATTACAATTTAATTTTGGCATCTTCAAATTTGAAGTACCTTTTCTATTGGTAACCGTTCCTGCTGCATAATTGTTGACATTCTCCATAATTTTCTCGTGCAATAAAAACTATTAACTTCTCACTTCTGCAATTAATTCATTAGCACTTTTCGAAGACCTTACTCAACTCTTCGAATCGAAACCTTCTGTTCGATTTATTTCACTCGATAACATCATAATTGAAATTCATATCAACACCATATTTTTTCCGATTAACACTTATATACTGAAATGTAACATGTTAGGCTTGATAAAAAAGAATGTTGGGCGACTTGTTTATTCAAAGGGACAAAATGCCACATCAAAGCTTTAAATAGAAACATATAATATAAAAGAAGCATGCACATATCGAAAAGAATCACGAATTATTTGACTTTAACTTTTCAATTTGACTATTTTACTCATTGATTATGTTTTATGGCCTGACTTTTAAAAAAGCATTTTACTTTTTTAAAGCAAGAATATCACCGATTTCATAATGAGCTGAAGAAATACAAAAGTAGTGAAATTAAAGAAAATAAATGCCAACAGCAATAAGTGGTAATTATTTATTGAAAATGATGCAATTTCAATTTTAAATAATAAAAGAAAAGATTAAATGTCAAGGATCTAACTGACTAACTGGAAGTTAAATAGAGTTTACAAAGAAGCAGAGAGAAAATAATAATGGAATTATACACAATCAGTTCTACTTCAATGAGATATACCTTAATTAAAAAAAAATCAATTTATATACCTCTAGATTTTGGGATACATAGTTATGAATTGATTTTTTTAATCCAATTATTCCTAGTGAAATGTTTTATTTAACTATTTTAATAATGATGACCCTTGTTTACTGACTATTGCCGGCTAATTTTTTTGGATATTACAATTAGAAGAGTGTAATACATTAATATTACACTAATTTGATGTAATGCATTGATATGGGAGTTTTTAATGTTATAATAAATCGTGACTTACGATTTCAAAAAGATAAAAAAATTTGTGAAAATGAGACTAACGATTTCAAGTAAAACAAATTTTTTTTTTCAGAATTTCTACAACCATAAAATCGTTACTCTCATTTTCTAAGTTGATTTTAGCCATTGATTGTTGATCCAAAGCTTTCTAATTATTGTTCCTCTTCACTCAAATCGTTGGTAACGATTTTAAACAAATCGACACTAAACCAAATCGACACTAAACCAATTATGAGTCCCATAGTTAGGCATTACACACCCAAAACTTCATTTATACGTATTACACAACTGTAATGAACATATCAAAAATAATTAGCGACTATTGCCATAGTTCAGTTGACAAATATTATTTATTAATAGTCTAATTTAATTTCTGATTACGCATTAATAGCCTGGTAATAATAAAACAGACATGTCCAAATTACAATTTATCATTTTCATTAACCAGTCCAATTAGTTATAATCCCAATTTAACCGCATTTATTATGCGTTGTTAGCAAGAACTAGTCTAGGTAAAACATTGAATGCCAGACTCATAAGACTGAGATTAAATAAAAGTAAAATGTGTAAATTGGGCAAGTGTGAAAGATGGTTGTACAAAAAAGATTAAGCTTTGATTGTTTCATCTAAAAGAGAAAAGAAAAATCATCACTTCATCAAAACTGCATTAGATGATACAGATATTGCAACTTGACAAAGTGAACCTCCTATGCACAAATGTAAAATGAATATAATGCAAGTGACTTACATGAAGATGTAATCAGAGGATATGGTACTTCCAAAGGAACCAAAAAGAAAAAGAGAAGGAAAAAATAATAATAATAATACTAATAATAATAATAAAAGTAAAAAAGTGAGGAAAACTTTTATAGTTAAAAAATAAGTCATAAATAATTCCATTTTTTTTTTTTACTTCTCAAACTTAAGTACTATGCTAAGGTCACCTTGGACCAGATAACTCCACTGCATGTAGATTCTCAGTAGAGTCAACTATCCAATCAGAATTAGGATGAGGAGCAAGTTCCACTTCCTGCCGGAGAACTTCCACTTTTTGCCACTCATCCCATCTTTCCGCCAAGCCATCGCCTTCAAGCATTCGCACCACTTCCGACATCTTCGGCCGGTCCATTGGGGAGCCTTGTGTGCAGAGCAGCGCGACTTGGATTAACTGCTCTACCTCGGCTTCTATGTAATTGTTATGTAGATCAGGATCAACCAACATTTCAAGCTTTTTCTCCTTCAGAAGCCCTTTTACCTATTAACATGTTCAGGGAATTGTGATCAGATGGATGTAAAGGTAACTTAACCTAATTGATGAAATTTCACCCCCCCCCCCAAAATCCCCCATTTAGAGATCAATTCTCAACCACAATTAATAAAACCCTAAACATACCCAATCAAGAAGCATAACATCATCATCATTTGCAAGTCGAGCAAGGTCAAAAGCTCTTTGTCCGGTAATAAGCTCCAGAAGCATGATTCCATAGCCAAAAACATCGGTTTTCTCTGAAGATTTACCGGTAGATAGGTACTCCGGAGCTATATGTCCAATTGTGCCCCGTACGGCAGTTGTCACATGGGTGTCCTTGTAATCCATGAGTTTTGCCAGTCCAAAGTCCCCAACGACAGCCTCAAACTCCTCATCCAATAATATATTTGCAGCTTTCACATCACGATGAATAATCTTTGGATCACAGTGATCGTGCAAATACGAAAGGCCCCTTGCTGATCCCAAAGCAATTCTTTTCCTTGTTGGCCAATCTAGTGGTTCTTGATGTGCAGGACGCTCTGTAGGATAACGAAGACACAAGATAAGAAAAAGAACCGAAGCTGTTGAGTTTCAAACACAAGAAAAACCTCAAGATTTGGTATCTAGAAGTTCCTTTGAAACCGTAGCTACTGAAACTAAACCTGGCAAAACAATCTTATAATGCTTGTTCTCATTTTTCACCACTATCTTTCTTTTGTCCAAATCATTATTGTTCCCCACCCCCCCCCCAAAAAAAAAACAAAAAAACAAAAAAAAACCCAAATCAGAAAAAAAACTTCCCATAAAGAGGAATGAAAGGAAGCAACCCATGGAAAGGGAATAATTGTTGAAACTCTGTACAACCCAAACTGAGAAGATTATAATCAATTCATTGGCATCTCCATGAAATGACAAGTCACTGTCTTGCAACCCAATATAAGAGAAGGATTTAATTTTTATTGCTTACATGTTTAGTGGATTCTAGAACACTAGAGAGAAAAATGCAAAGTAATTACCTCTTAAGCATGAGGCAACACTTCCGTTAGCCATGTAAGGATAAACAAGTAGCCTTTCTGTCGGTGTCATACAAAATCCACGTAAACGTAGGAGATTTCTATGCACAGCCATGCTGATCATCTCTACTTCAGTTTGAAACTGAAGCTCCCCACCAGGTGTGCGTTCCTCTTTCAATCTTTTCACAGCGACCAATGAACCATCTGCCAGACGTCCTTTGTACACCTTACCAAATCCTCCTCTCCCGAGAATGTTCTTATTGCTGAAACTGTCTGTCGCAACTTGCAGTTCACGTAGTGAGAACCTCTTAAGTTGCCCAAGATGGACCTCGGGATCCTCCTCAGCTACAAATATATTAGGTAAGTGAAACTCTATCCTTGAACCAAGTTAAACCATTTGTAGTTTGTTCAACTAGGATTGCTCACCAGGCACATCGAAGAAAAATTCTTGCGGCTTTCTTCGACGCCACCATGCAAATGCAATTGCAGGAGCAGCAAATAATAGAGCAGCGCCAGCAGCAACTCCTCCGGCTATTGCCCCAGTGGCACTACCACCTCCTGCAATTAGAAACGGAGGAAGGTTAATAGAAACCATGTGGATGAAACAGATCTTAAACAATTTGAAGGGATGCCAAGTGCACAAATAACATTGTCACCGAAAGAAACAAAACTTCGAATCAGTAAATAAGGATACCAGGGGCAGAAATTGGGGGAGGAGGCACAAAAGGGGGAGGAGGCGAAAATGGAGGAGAGCCTGGACAAGGATGTCCAGTGACTGGTCCACATAGACCCAAGTTGTTGGCAAAACTGCAAGCAAGAAATACCCCAACAAGAAAAAAGAATTACAAAATAGAATCATTTTGAGTGCAACAATAGTTCAAAGTTCAGTGCAAAACCTGATGGGAGTGAATAATGAGAAGGAGCCATTATCAGGAACCACACCAGACAGATGGTTATTAGACAAATCCCTACATTTTGATGTGCAAATTGAGAACAATATGTCGGCATTTTATACAATATGAAAAAGGAAATATGCTTCAGATTTGGAGATGAAGCACTTACAGAACTTGAAGAGATGAAATATTAGTCAGTGACATTGGAATAGGTCCCGTCAAGCTGTTGTTGTTAAGCCGGCTATCCTTAGACAAATGTATCAAGGAAACAGTATTAAGAACTATCCAGATACCAAAAATGATAGGAACACTAACAGATATTGACAGGCACCATGCCACCATGTCATGCTTTGACCATTCAAATCACCACAAAGTTATATTGTTATCTTTTCCCACTTTGGTTCACTTGATAATTTATTTTAAGGATTCATGTTAAAAATGGAAGACAGGTAACTAGCCATGTACTAGCACAAATGACATTAGTATGTATGCTTCAGTCTGTTGATGTCAGTAATACTGAAATCTAAGGATCTTGAAGAATGTTCACAAATTCACAAGATGGGTAAAGAAGCATAGAAGTATACTCACAGAAACCGCAATTTCGACAACTTTCCCAATGAATCAGGGATAGGGCCAGTGAAACTATTTAGGTACAGATCCAAGCTCACCAAGTTAGTAAGATTCCCCAGGTCACTTGGAATAGGGCCAGTAATGTTATTGCTGTAAAGTTCCCTGTCATGCAAAATAAGATGACTGAATCAGTATACTATAAAAAAGCATCTCACGATAATTTTATAATATTTTATGACGGTTCCATCAATCAAGCTGTCAGGCAAGAAAGTACAACCCAGTTGTAATTAGAGGTAAGTTGGGAACGACCTCCATTTTCTTCAAGGTTTCAAATACATATGTAAAAATAGATTAAGGCATTGATGTTTTGAGGCATAACATACAAATACTGCAAATTCTTGAGTTGACCAAGTTGTGTAACAAGTTGACCAGACAAACCAGCATTTCCAAGATCACTGAAATCATGACAAGGGAAAAAAAAATAGAAAGGAACATTAGAAGAAGTCTTGCATAAGGTTTCGCATACAGAATGACTATCTATAAAACAGATATTGACAAACAAGCAGCTTACACTCTTATGACACTGTTATCATTGTTGCATGTTACATGAAACCATGTGCAAGGATTCACAAGTGTGGGATCCCAACTTTGCAAAACATTGTTAGGATCCTGTAAATTTGTCCTCAGACTATGTAAAGCATCGCCTGTTTCAAAATGCAAGAACAAACAATTAGGTCCTGTATCAAGATAAAGCTATTACACAATGCACCAAGCTAACTGGGGCAAAAGGCTTCAAGCACCAAAACAAAAGTAGAAAAAGAAATGAAGATAATCACCAATAAGAGTACATTTGGTTAGAAGGTAAAAAGTGGGGGTCAACATGAAAATTTTCACCCCATTTTTCCCCTCCAACCAAACACACCCTAAAAGAAGTATGTAAATCAATGCATGATGATATCTTTTAGCTCAACTACCTAACAGATAAATAAACACATGAATAACTGCCTAAAACTTAAAAAATTATTTCATCTGAAAGGTTGTTTTGGCTAAGGGATTTATGCAGCGAAACGGCAGTGAATTTAATCGGAAGAGACTCTAGCAAAGGCAATTCTATGGCTAAAATTATTATTATCAAATTAGTAATCATTTCCATTGCCTGGTTTGAATTGCAGAATAGTCAGCAAGAAGACATTGTATTAAAAAAAGTACCACATAAGTCAAGATGTTGAAAATCTCTTAGGACTTAAGACTGTAAATAAATTATTCCATATGATCAAACTCTAACAATCCTTCCACAACCCTCAAAAACAAAGAAATAAAATGATTAAAAAATTAGACGAAGAAGCTATTCATGGTTGAAACACAGAGCTATGATGGAACTAGGTGCTAAAAGGGAAATCACAGGAACCCCGTTTAACCCAACCTCATCAAAATCCCAGGAAGCAAAAGGCAAACTCCCAAACAAGCATGAAATCACTTAATCTCTACTGCACAAAAAAAAAATTACAACACAGTAAAAGGGAAGTCCTAAATGTATGAATCAGCTGCAAAGATGAGAATTTGGTTTTGGTTTCACAGAAACAAACCTTCCATGTTAGCAGAAATGAGCCATAGTGGATGAACCAACAAGAACCACAAGATGAAAGCTAAAGCCCAGAACTTTCTCTCCATCTCAACTATGTAACCAACAATAGCAACAGCGAGAACAACCTCAGATCCAAACAACACCTCACAACCCGACACACCATCACAGAGAAACCCCCTTCCTCCTCCTCCTCCTCCTCCGCCACCACCACCACCAGAATAAGAAAAGAACAATGACCCAAAACCCTAAGTCCCAAATCTCACATGCAAGGAGCCCAAATCTCCAGCATTACCACCCACCACACCACAGTACAACACACCCCAAAACCCGATCTCATCAAAGTACACACTTTTTGGAGTAACCCAGAAACCCCAACTAAACCAAAAAAAAAAAAACAGAAAAATGAAACAAAAAAACCAAACTTTACTAAAACAAAATGAAAATCATGACATTATATCCCCCACCTTTTTCTTCTTTTTCTCTCCACTTTCCTCTCCCAGTTAAAAAAATAAAAATACAAAAAAAATCTTTATTTTTCCAAGTTTTATTTTTTCCTTCACTTGCTCTATTCTATAGCTAGCTAGCTAGCTTGTGAGGAACACACACAGACACTGAGCCACTCACACTCTTTCTCTTTCTTTCTCTATCAGCTGGTGTGTGTGAGAGAGAGAGAGAGTTAGAATTGTTATTTTAAGGGAAAAAAAAAAAAAACTTGAGTGAGGCGTGCACAGAGAGAGAGAGGGTGCCCGAACGGTGCTGACCGGTGCCCGAGCGCAGTCAAAAAAAAGAGAGAGAAAGATGTGGTGGAAAGTGACGTGACCCTAACATGGCAAGGGAGGGCAGCTAAACCCCGTTTCTGGTCAAATTTCAAGTGAGTTTTGTGGGTCCCACCCTCCCCCTTTTCTTTTTGGGGTGCTGCCATCTCACTCTTATTTCCATAATCCCCCTTCCTCCCTCTTCTAAGTTCTATCTACACTTTTAATTAATATTACTTACTTCCTATTAATTCATAACCTAATCCTATTATTTAATTGATAACTTAATCCTATTGTTTTCATTATTAATGAATACGGAAGATATTAACATGTATAATCATATCAACACTAATATATTAGATTTCATCGGAATTTTACAATTAAGTGTGCTTAGACAAAATTAGTGAGTATATATTAATATATTAATACTTTATTATTTTAATAACTTAAAAATAACAATAAGATTATCAAATTAGAAGTAAAATTATTTACTCCCCTTGTAAAAAATGTTATTATATATTAAAAATAATTATTAAATTAATTATTATATATATTATTTTATATATTTACAATATATTTTATATGAATTGTTAATTTAATAATTTATTTTTAATATAAACTTAGTATAATCGTAGTTAATAGAATATTTCTACATGTAATAATAATAAACTGGCTTCCTTTAACATTTAGTTAGAAGTTTATTTTTTTTATAAAAATTTAATTTTGATATATTATCAGTGTATGTATTTACTTACATAATGTCATATTATAAAAATAATTATTAATTTATTATTCGTATAAATAATCATTTAAAAAATAGATATAATTATATAATTATATAAAATATTTTACACTATAAACACATTAAAATTAAACATTTCTTTGTAATATATACAAAATGGCAACAATAAACATCTTTTAGGCAACTATTAAAAAGAGCATATAGTATGTCCTTCATTCTATTCGAATTTTATTTTACTTTAATTTTTATATTTTTATCTTTTATATTTTATTTTTAATGTCTAATTTTATTCTATTTTCAAAACTAGATACAATGTTACAACCTAATAAACGTATGAGAATTTGTATTTGCAGAAAGGGGTTATTATTAATTAAAATTTATACTTTAATTTGTAAATACTTTTATAGATAACTATAGTGGATGCATACCACAGTTTATCAAAAATTTTAAGTTTATTGTTTTAAAATGAATATTAATTCAGGGGTTATCGTTTTTCCTTCTTTTGTGATTGAATTTCTTATCTGATATTTATTCCAAAAAATATAAATGTCTATTTTTTTTATCCACATTTATTTTTTTATTTTTTTAATAAAATTTTATTTTATAATTTTTACCAAAAAAAGTTGGTATAATATGATTAAAGATTAATTTATAGGCTCAAAAAGATAATAATATATTAAAAAAATTAGCTTTACATCCAAATATTTTTGTTAATTAAATTTAATTAAATTAATCAAAATTCAACAAAATTTACTCAAAAAAATGCATATAAGTTGTGCCTCTTTTTTGTTCTTTGTCTTTTTTTTTTGCGTGTTTTTTTGTCGTTCTTCTATTATTGTCATATTCTTTCATCTCTTTCTCTTTCTAATATTATTCTAGTATTTTTTATTTTTTATTCTCTTTTTCTTATTTTTATTCTTTTAAGAGGATAAAAATAAAAAAAAAATAAATTATAAAAATATAAAACAAGAAGGAGAAGAAAAAAAAAAAGAAGAATAATGTTGAACAATATAAAAGTTTTAAATTTGTAAATTTTATCAAAAAAATAATACCAAAATTTTTTAACTTGATATAGAAAATTTTTGAATTTTTTACACCTAAAATTTTTAACAATGATATATGAAGTTATCAAAAACAAAAATAGCACTGAAAAATTTTCAACTATGATACTAAAATTTTTTTAACATATCTTTTTTTTCGTATTTTATCTTTTTTTTTCTCCTAAGTTTCAACATGTTCTTCTTCTTTTTTTTCAAACTTTGTTATTAATACAAATTTTTTTATCTTCTTATATTTTACTTAAAAAAAGGAAGAATTTTTATCTAAACGAATTTGTTTTTTTTTTTTGGTGACTAAACGAATAAATAAATAAATTAAGAAGACAAATAAGAATAAGAAAATTTTATAAAAAGAAGAAGAAAAAAACAATACTGATGATAATTACAACAATGATGATAATAATAAAAGAGGAGAAGAAAGAGGATGAAAAAAAGAAAAAAATCAAATAAATAAATAAATAAATGAAAAAAAATAGAAAAAAATATAAAGAAAGAAAAAATATCTATATATCATGAATTAGTTAGATTTGATTATGCAAAAAATTTGATTATTTAAAATTATTAAAGATACGAATCTTATTCTTGTATAATTAAAAATAAAATACGTCTTTATATCCTTTTGAATGTGCACTTAACATTAATAACCTTAATTAATGATTTACATAATTATAACTTAATTTGGATCACATACTTAAATGATATTATAACAAACAAACATAATTAAATCATTTTTGGCTACGTGTTTCAATTTAATCAATGTTAAGTAAATATTAAAAATTAGCTACTAAATAATCACTTAATTAGATAATATATGTACATTTATATATGAAAAAGATGATAATCCATTCTTAAATTAATAAAGTCACTCCTTTTTAATTTTATTTTTTTTTAAATTATCCACAATTCTTGTGAATATGACTAAAAAGTTTAAAAAAAATAATGATATGACAAATAAGGATTGAGAATAATTTTAAAAGAAGATAAAAAGTATAATTAATAGAAAGTGATATTATAAATTTGAAAATAACATTATTTTTTTTATACATAAATACATAATAATTAATTCAGTGACTGAATTTTAATATATATTTAGTATAATCCTTTTTAGAGATATTTATAGTTAGGCTAGATTGATATAAGTTTAATTAGATTTGGATCCAATTTTAATATTGTACTAAATTTATTTTGACTTGACTTTAGAGTGAATTGAAATAAATCAAATTAAATTGGGTTGACCTGATATAAAATTAGAATATACAAATTTATAAATATTATGTAATAAATTCATAAAACTTTATTTTTAAAAATTAAAATTAATACATGTCATATCATATTTATATTAAAATAAATTATTTAAAAACAAAAATAATATTATAAAATATAAAAAATATTACGTATTTAAAATATAATATTTTATGATTAATTTTACTATAAAATATATATTACAAAACACAATGTCAAATTGGACTAAATAATCTAAAGCATAATTCGATTCTGATTTAAAAATAACCCCGAATAAAAAAGACAAATCTAATAATACAAAATATATCTCGAATATAGACTGAATTTAAAAGAATCTATAACTGAACATTTCTAACCCTTTCCATTTATATAAACTAAAGGTACTTTTTCTACAAATGATAATTATTACTAAAAAAACATTATATCTAATCCAAGCTAAGCATGCACGCATTAAGTCGCTAATCAAGTATAGGTTATAGATACTAATTAGCAATTAGTAAATACCATATTAAATTAATTTACAATAATAATCATGGCATCTATATATGCAGCTCTTGTAACTTTACTAACATAGTGCCATGATTGTTATTATTAATGCGCGTTCTATTTATGGAGAGGTAGTGATTTGTCAATGCAAAAAGGGCATGAGAAAATTGGATTACTCCAATTAGTGGTATTCATGAGACAGCATTTATGAAACACTCCCTCTCTTTGTCTTCCTTTTCTCTATTTATTTTCCCCCTTCTTTGCATCTGTTTTTTTCATTGCTAAAAGTGATAGAGCTTGTTTCTCATTGTTTGGCATCACTGTGCATCTCTTTTCTTGGTAATGTATCTTATGTGCTACTATTATACTAAATGTAAAATACTATACCCACCCATACCGTAAATTTATTCAAGTAAAGTTTACATTAAAAAATCTCGTATATACATATATTTAATATCTACATATATATAACACAACTTAACCTAATATGATTTGTTTAGTTAAAAGATAATCAACTAATTACAATGTATAATTACTTTTAAAATTAAATGCTCAGAATTTATTATTTTTGGTAATTACTTAACCATCAATTAAATTTCTTTAGTCTAGTTCTTTTAATCTGATAATCTAATAACGTAATATATTTTATTCCATATTTTTTAATATTAATGGCTAATTGATGATCAAAAAACAATAAATTATAATAATCATCTAACATTTCTCATAATGAATATTATTCTCTATGACATAAAACTATTCATCTTAAAAACTTAAACTAATAAAAAAAATCATCATAAATAATTATATCTCTAAACTCTAATACTTTCTAAACTTTGCTTTTGCTTACCATATACAAAATATCCTCTTGCCTTCTTATTTATTTTATTTTGAAAGTTTACTGTTACTCAACTCGAAAATAAAAGGTTCACGCAACACATACAACCATATAAAGTTCAAGAAAATTATAACAAAAAAGTAATACATCCAAAGGACTTCAGTGCAAGTTTCTTTTCCATAATGTCTTCAAAGATCAATTTCTTTAATTTTGAGCTATTTTCTTATATATATATAAATTTGAGCGTTAAAATTGTCGAATTCAGCAAACTGAGTTTACAGTAACTTGAGTTACTCTATAATGGCCAAAATTGAAGGGAAGTAGCATAATTTAAACATTATGCATAATAACCTAAGTTATTTTGCAAATGTTAAACCTCTATTATAATAGATGGAAAAACATGTTTATTCATAATAATAATAATAATAATAATAATAATAATAAAGTTACTTTACACATATTAACATTTTGAAAAAAAGAATGAAAAAATTTTCATTGTACAGAGTAACTAGTTATTGTCCTGTCTATAGTAATGTAAATAATAAATGTCTAAAATTTAATTGAAAATGACCAATTGAATCCCTAAAATTCTTAAAAGTGCATCTCCGTTAGTTCCTTATAAAAGTGTCATCTAAACATTGATGATGCAGAACATTCCATTAAATGACGTCATTGAGGGAGAGAGATGCCCTAAGTGTGTGAAACGACGTCGTTAAACATATTCTTCCCTTCAAATAAACAATTCCACTGGTCCCCTGATTTTCAATGGTTCCCACCAAAACCTCAAAGAAACATTCTGTTCTTCTTTGTTCGTTCGTTCTCTGATACTTTCCACTCACATTTTCTCGTCGATGATCATCCTTGGAATCTATTCTTTCCGGACAATGAAAGACTTATCAACGAAGCATCACCTTCACACACTACCGACGGTGAAAGGTAAGGGTTCATGTTGATCATTCTCTTCCATTTTTTGTATTCTGTTGAGAGTTTTTGGTACTTATGTGTAAATGAGTAGTTTAAAATGTTGTCATTGTATATATAAATGAGTGGTTAGAATGTTGTAGTTGTTAGTGGCGCAAATGTTAGGGTTTAAGGTTTCTAATATGAACCTTTTAACCACTATAATCATAATGTGGTTTAAGTTATAGGCATTAGGAAGTAAATGTATCTGTTCTTATTACAAATATAGTGTTGATTTCTTGTTTTATGCAACATGGTTGTTTTGCTACAAAATAACCAATGTTCTTTGGTTTTACATTGTGCTGTGAACTTCAGATGCCTGATCGATTGAAACTTATTTTTCACCATGGTAGAAAGTTTGAGACAGATCCTAGTGGAAGTGTTATCTATACATCTGACTTGTATGATGAATGGGTTGGAGTCGATGAAGACTATCTTGACGTGTTTGCAGTGACAAGTTATTATAGAAAATTGGGGTATGACAAGGCTGAAGCATGTTGGTTTTTGAACCCTAATGATGGGTTGGAGTTTAGACTTATTAGGAGATTGCAAGTGGACCAGGACCTTAGGAATATGACCATACATTGTCATGAGAATGACAATGTCATCGACATCTATTTTGAACACGAACCTTCAGTTCTGATATAATTGATGTAATGGAGTTGTCTAAGACTGAAGATGATGATGATCATGCTATAAGCCAGAAGGTTAGAATGGAAGGTATGGAAGAAGTTAGAGTAGAAGATGTTGAAACTATAAAGGAAATCAGCACAATATTAAGTCAACTTGAAGAACCAATTACCTTTCATATCCCAGTTGAACTGAAATCCACTGCCCCAAGTCCACTATCCACTGCTCAAAGCCCTCAGCTTACTGCCCCCCAATCCACTGGCCCCAAGTCCACTCCACCAAAATCTACTACCCCCAAGATAAATGTCCCCAAACATTGCTTACAGGCCAAGTCCTCTAAATCTCTACCCTAACAAAATCTCATTGCTACCAAACTCATATCCCATAAAGTCCTCTCTCAACCCAACCTCCCCAACCAACAATGCACAAACTAAAAAATCTAGTGCATCGGAAAAAAAAAAGCCAAGCCTATTAACTTTAAATTCAACACATCTACAAGAATGTCTAGAAGGTATATCATAAGATCACATGGATGGTGGAAACAGGTAAATAAGGAGTCAGTTCGCTTAAATGTTGATAGCTCATCTGATTTTTATGAGTCTGCATAGAACAGTTTATGCAAACCACACATGCCACTTGGGTGTGTGGACTTAAGCAGTGACAATGATGATGATATTAGTCCTTCCAATGATAGGAGAAAAAGGAAGGCTGGTAATGACAATGAGAAACACAAGAAAAAGGCTATTGGTGATGAAGATATTCTTTGTCCCCCTTCAATGGATGCATCTGATTATGAGAAGGAGGTAGATGATGATGATGAGAAAGAAAACTTGCAATGTATATAAATTATATTTAATTATTATAATTAATGCCATTTAAGTATAATTACTTATTTTATTCTTTTTTTTTTGCAGGTGATGTAATGCATGAATATACGTGGCAGTGTCTTTCTTTTATGATAATTGAAAATCTGATGAATTGAAGACTCCACCAGACTTTGAAGACGATGCAAATTTAGCTGTGAATCCCATCTTTAATGATGCTGCCAAGTTTGAACATGTGAGATTAAAACTAGGTATGAAATTTACTATTAGGAATGCTTTTAAGAAAGGGGTTAGAAATTATACGTTGTAAGAGGGTAGGGGTGTTAGGTACAAGAAAAATGATATTACTAGATGTAGAGTGGTGTGCAAGAATGAAGATTATTTCTGGATGGTGTTTTGTTCTTATAACAAACGGAATGAAAGCTGGCATATTAAGACTTTTAATGATGATCACATATGTGAGAGAACTTTTAAGAATAGATGTGCAACTAGGCCTTAGGTAACTGATATTCTTGTTAAGAAGGTTAGGAAGCTCTCCATATTTAGACACTGTGAGATTTTTAATTACTTTAAGGCAAAAATTATAATACAATTGTCTAGGACTATAATTACAAGAGCTTTGGGTGATGCAAGGAAGATAGCGAGGGGTAATGAAACTACAGAATATGTTAAATTTGGAGATTATGTAGAGGAGCTGTTGAGATCTAATCCGAGTTCAACTATCAAGTTAAGTGTTAGTTCGATGTCTAACAGAGACAGTGTATTTGAAAGATTTTATGTCAGTTTGAATGGATGCAAGAAAGATTTTGTGGGTGACTGTAGACCCTTGGTAGGACTAGATGGTGCTTTTTTGAAGACCTATTATGGAGGTTGGTTATTGTGCACCGTGGGTTAGGATGTAAATAATCATGTATACCCAATTGCATAGATTATTGTTCATGTTGAGAACAAAGACAAGTATAAGTGATTCTTAGAGCTCTTGCATGAAGATATTGGAGACCAGACAGAGCATGGTTGGTGCTTCATTTCTGACATACAGAAGGTAACCTATAAGATTCAATTAGAAGCACGATATATGATTTTAAGAACCATTTTGAATTAATGAACACAATTTAAAGGACTATTTTCTATTAATAACCAAAAATTGAAGGACTATTCTGAATTAAGTTATCTGTGTTATCGGTGAGTGTAACACATATTGAATGACTATTTTGTTACCTTGTAGAGTCTGATCCCAGCATTGCATGAGGTTATGCCAGGAACGCATCACTACTTCTGTGCGTTGCACCTGTGGCAAAACTTCCAAAAACAATAAAAGGACTCACACCAAAGGAGCTTGCTTTAGAAGTTGTTAGAGCAATGATTGTTTAAGAATTTAATGGGCATATGTAGTCAATAAAGAGAGTGAATGAGAAGGCGTGGGCGTATTAGACAAGTTTCCTAAGCAGGCATAGACCAGGGCTCACTACAAGGACTTTTGAAAGGTTGACAATGTGTGTAACAACATGTGTGAGGTGTTTAATGTTGCCACCAAGCCATACAGATGCAAGCCTGTCTTGACTTTACAGGAGGAGGTTAGGAGGTATTCCACGACTAGTATGGCAAAGAACAAACTGAAACTCTCTAGCCATGTGGGATACTTACCTCCGATTTAACAAAGTAGACTTGTGAAGGAGAGATATCACAACAGGTATCATATACCAATGTGGTTTGCAGATACGGCTGAGGTCATGTTTGAAGTGCATGGTGAACCACATAATGTGGTGGTTGATTTGGGAAACCAAACATGTAGCTGTAGGTCTTAGCAATTATCGGGTAAACAATATTTTGTTTTCTTGTGTGTAATTGCACGATAGCATACCTATTCTAAGCACTTCATTGCTCAATTTTATTATTTACTAGGGTTACCTTGTCGTCATGTAATAGTTGCAATTTCAATGATAAATGGTAGGCCTGAGAATTATGCCCATGCATGGCTAACAATAGAATCATACAATAAGATTTATGAGTACCATATTAACCCAGTAAGAGGTCAAGAGTTGTGGAAGACCTCACAATACCTCCATTACTTACCACCCATAGGGAACAAGTCCCGTGGAATGTCATCACATTATGCAAGAAAAAAAGATGCACATGAGGCACCTATTGAGGGGAGCCAAGAGCACACTAAAACAAAATTGAAGGAAAAATATGGCAAATTTACTTGTGGGACATGTAGAGATGTTGGTCACACAATAAGGGGTTGTAAAATAGCAAAAAAGCAAAAATAAAAGGCTAATGAGCTAGCAGCTACTGCAAAAGATGTCGAAGATGCTGCAAATGAGAGTGACATAGGTGTTGAAGGTCAGGAAGGTGAGGTTGTTAGTGCAGAAGGTGAGGCTAGTGCTGAAGGAGGACAAACTAAAATTTAAACAGAAGTTGCTGCTGAAGGGGGTCAATGAGCTGAAAAAAAACCTGCAACTCAGGTAATAATAATAAAAATATTAATCAAAATTAGGGTTTGAGTTAATTAATCTAGATTGACTTGTGCCCCCCTTAAATAATTGTTGGGAGTTTTGAATTTTCTTGTTCCTTGAGAGGATATGTTTTTGGTTTTATATTATGATTCTAGACAGTATCCTCATCTATATAATGACACTTTTTTTGTCACAAGTCCTTCATCATTATTATTATTATTATTAGCATTACGGATGTTATTGTTGTTATTGTTATCACATGCTGTAAAGACTACAAAGAATGTCAAGAAAGGGCTTTTGAGGACTAAAAGTGAAAGGCGCAACAAACTCCCTATCAAGTTACTGCTGCAGCTGCTCCACATCCAATTGAGATTTTAAGAGAGACTATTCAGGGAACTAGTGCAGCAACCTCTGAAAAATTGGACTCCTTCTTAAAAGGGCCTTTCCAATTGGCGCTTAGTTTTCCATGAACTTGTGGTTTACATGCTTCTTATGTTTTTCTGAAGACAAGGTCTCCTTTATGTAATGACCATGGTTTGATTATTTTGTTGTATTTTTGAGCTATAGCAAGTTGAGTTGCACGTTGCTGGATTAATGCTTTGTCATAGGCTTCTCGACTAAATCGAGTTCGGTTGTTCTTAGCTCGGCATTTGCATCATCGGTGACATTGTGTGTTCGGCTGGATTAATGTTATACTTTAACTAGTATCATGGCATCACCACTGTATACTAGTTTGAAGGGAGTTTCTTTGGTTGATGATTGTTCTGTTGTGTTATAGCTCCAGAAATTTTCTGGAATGAGCTCAACCCATTGTCTTTTGGAGTTGTTCAGTTTTTTCTAAGTGCCTGCAAGATGACTTTATTAGTAGCCTCAGCAAAACCATTAGTTTAAGGGTATTTTACAGATGAAAATTGATGAGTAATTTTAAAGTTTTGTAAAAAGGGTGTGAATTTTTTATCTATAAATTTTCTGTCGTTGTCGGTTATAATGGAGTGAGGTATAACGAATCTACAAATTATGTGTTTTCACATAAAAGATATCATTTTTTCTGAATTGATTTTGCTAAAAGGTATCACCTCTATCTATTTTGTGAAATAGTTTATAGCAACAATTAAGAATTTAACCTGACCCGAAGCTTGTGGAAAATGGACGAGGATATCTAGCCCCCACTTATTGAAGGGCTAGCTTACCTCTGATGTGTGTAATTGTTCGGCTGGATTGTGGATGATTGGTGTGTGGCATTAACAATGATCGCAATGTTTGACATTGTTCATGCAATCTCTTTGTAGTGTTGGCTAATAATATCCTTCTCTTAGTATTTTGGAGGCTAATCTCCTTCTTTTATTGTGTGCACCACAAACACCTTCATGGACTTCGTCCATGGCTAGGTTGGCATCTTCTGTGTTTAGGCATTTTAATAACGATCTTATGAAACTTTGTCTATATAACTTGGTTCCGATCATGGTAAAGAAACTAGATCTTCTTTTTAATTGCCTCCCCTTTTGGATGTTCTCAGGTATGTTTCCTTTTGTAGATATTGTATGAATGGTCTTCGTCAATCTTCTTCCTATGAAATACTCAGGACACTTATTAGTGTGACACTAGGCTCATCCAGTGTTAATTGTGATAAGCTCGGCTGTTGGGTTATACTTCTAGTAGTTGCTAGTTTAAATAGAACATTAACTCGCTTGTTTTGCTCCCAAGGTATGTGGGAGATTTCAAATTTCAGAAAATAAGTGATAAGATTGCTGATAATAGAATTATATTTTTCTAATAATGTATCTCTTACCTGAAAATTACCTGTTACTTGTTCTATGACCAATACGAAATCATATTTGTCATTGAGATGTATGATTCCAAGGGTATTAGCTAATCTGAGACTAGCTATAAGTGCTTCATATTCTGCTTGGTTATTGCTGGCGTGAAAAGTGAATTGTAGAGATTATTCTAGGGCCATTCCTTCGCCATTTTCAAGTAGTATTCCAGCTCCAAAGCCTTTCATGTTTAAAGCTCCGTCGACGAATAACGTCCATACATCCTCACATGATGCGGGTTCATCAAGTGTGAGTTGTGCTATGAAATCGGCTAATGCTTGTGACTTAAAAGCTCCTCATGCTTGATATTAGATGTCATATTTTGAGAGTTCTATAGACCATTTAATTAATCTTTCAACAATCTCAGGTTGTGTTAGGATTTACCTCAACAGGTGTTCTGGCCAGAGTATGATAATATAGCTTTGGAAATAGTGTCTTAGACGTCTTGCTATGGTGACAAGAGACGGGTCTAGCTTCTCGAGTTTTGAGTACCTGAATTCAGTGTTTTGTAGTGATTTGCTGACCAAGTATACTAGTTATTGCTACTTACCTATTTCTATTATCAAGACAGAGCTAATAGCATGATTAGTAATAGATAAATATAGATATAGGGGTTTACCATGCTCTGAGTTCTGGAGGATTGGTGGTGAAGATAGTATAGCCTTAAGTTCTGTGAATGCCTGGTCACATTCTTCTGACCATATGAATTGCTTTTGCTTTCTTAATGTTTTAAAGAAATAGTGTGAACGATCTACTATCCGAGGTAGAAAACGTGATAGTGCTGCTAAACAGCCAGTGAGTCGCTGAACTTTTTTGATTGACTTGGGGCTCCTTATTTTCAATATTGTCTAGCATTTTCTGGATTAACTTTTATAGCTCGGCAGGTTAGCATAAAACTGAGGAACTTGCCGCCATGAACTCCAAAAGCACACTTTTTCGGGTTGAGTTTCATGTTGTGTATTCGGATTTGTTGAAAAATTTTCTTTAGGTCGTTGATATGATTGCCATTGGGCTTGGTTTTTCCTACCATATCATCTACATATAACTCTATGTTTCATTTGATTTGGTTGGAAAAATTTTTGCCTATTAGCCTTTGGTAGGTTGTCCCTGCATTTTTCAGCGGAAAAGGCATAACCTTGTAACAAAAGTTGCCATGGTCAATAATAAAGATAGTCTTATCCTGGTCAGCCGGATACATAAGTATTTGGTTATAACTGAAATAAGCAACCAGGAAACTTAAACATTGGAAACTAGATGAGCTATCAACTAATTTGTCAATACAAGGGAGAGGATATGCGTCTTTTGGACATGCCTTGTTGAGATCGATGTAGTCCATGCACGTCCTCCACTTATCATTGTGTTTTTTAACCATGACCACATTTGCTAACTAGTTTGCGAATCTGAGTTCCTTTATGAATCCAGCATTGATTAGTTTATGGGTTTCTTCTAAGGAGGCTTCCCTCTTATCTGTACCAAGGTGGTGTTTTTTCTGAGCTATAGGTCAGATGAATGGGTTGATGGCAAGTTTGTGGCAGATGACGTTTGGGTCAATGTTGGCATATCTGTGGGGATTCAGGCAAATAGGTCAATGTTTTTGCTTCAGTAATTTGATAAGGTGTTCTTTCTCTTGTCCTTGTAAAGCATCTCTAATACAGGTATGCTTATATTCATTTGTTGTCAATTTTATTTTTATTAAATTGTATGTTGGCATAGGTCGGTCTTACTGGTTAGTCCGTGGATCCAGGTTGGCCAAGGCAGGCAGACTTTCTGAGTTATGGATTGTTTGTACGTATTGCTGGTCTGAGTGTCTTGGAGAGTTTGCTTTTAGGCTTGCGTTATAGCATTCTCTGGCCTCTTTTTGATCGCCATGAATGGTGATAATTTTATTGTTCAATGAATAACACTTAATACACAAATGTAAAGTGGAAACAATAGCACGAAAAGCATTTAAAGAAGGTTTGCCTAGGATGATATTATATGGGCTTTTGCAGTCCACAACCAAATATTGAATGTCTAGGGTTTCGCAGTCAAGAAAATTGCCTAGTGTTATTTGTAACTATATATAACTTTGGATTGGAACGCGCTCACCTGAAAAACCTACCAGTTCACCTGTAGAAGGTGGAGAACTTTGTCACTTAGCTTCATTTTTTGGTATGTGGGGTAGAACAATATATCGGCGCTACTGCCTGGGTCCATGAGAACTTTTTTTGCCAATGGTTTATCGACTTGTAATGATATGACTACAGGGTCATCCAGGCTTTTGTCAACTACTTTGCAGTCTGAAGAAATGAATGTGACGTCTAGGATGTCTATATGGGTTGTATAAGTCGGTTCATAATCAGTAACTGACATTGTGGTTCTATAGGTCCTTTTCCTGGCCAAATTGCTACATCTACCACCTGCAAAACCACCAGAAATGTGATTAATAATTTTGCCAGGTGGGTTATGATTATCATCTACCTTTTTTCCTTTGTCTATGTGATTGATGGTTGATTTAGAATGGTGGCCAGGGTCTTCCATGTTCCGTTGTTGTTCTCAGCTATCGAAGCCTTGTCGAGCTAACTTTTCGAGAAGGTCTTTTACTATAAATAGTCATCCATGGTATGACCATATTTTTTTATGAAAGATATAATATTTAGACTTGTCCACATATCGTTGGTCCTGGTATGTCCCTACTTTGTTTGGTGGTTTGATCAGCTTGGAGTGTAGGATATATTTGATGATGTTCTCTCTTTTGGTATTAAAAAGGGGTATACATGTCAAACTTTGGCGTTAGTTTGAATGATTTTTGATATATTTTATTGCTTGGGTAGTTGTTCCGCTTTTCTCCTCTCTATTAGGGTTATGCCTCTCTACTTTCTGGATTTGTCAGAATTTTTCTATTTCAATATGGCTTGTTGCCTTTTTGCGAAATTTGGCCAATGTCTTTGGCTTCGTGATGACTATGGTCTCCTGGAATTTTGTAGGATGGAGTCTACTCTTCAAGGCATGCAAGTGGACTTTCGGATTGAGATTGGGTATCTCTATGGTCGCTTTGGCAAACCTCGTCATGTAGTCTTTGAGACTCTTGTGTTAACTTTGCCTTATGGTGTTGAGGTAATTCGAGTCATGCATATAAATCTTTAACACAGCAAAGTTGTTAACAAAAAGGTCGGCCACCTCGTTAAAACTTGATACAAAACCTGCAGGTAAATTAGAAA
This sequence comes from Arachis hypogaea, assembly GCF_003086295.3. Lineage (NCBI taxonomy): Eukaryota > Viridiplantae > Streptophyta > Magnoliopsida > Fabales > Fabaceae > Arachis > Arachis hypogaea. Next base: position 117,671,938 of record NC_092044.1, on the reverse strand, counting down.
ACCAAATCAAGGTAGCACCATCTAAAAAAGTAGAAAAATATTCGATAGAGGATTGAATCAGATTCACCATTCATGAACATCATCGCGTAAAATTTAGTGACATGCATGTTGGGATCGCCTATTCCTTCATAAGGTTTTAGCGTCATTGGTAGGGTAAAATTTTTGGACATCTAAAAGTCCATAATGTCTTTCGAAAAAGGATTGGTCCTCTTCATGGTCGCCTTTGTTGAGGTTGTTATTATAGGCTTGGCTTCCGACGTGTATTCGTCTTTATCATCTTTATTCTCAGTGTTCTTATGTTATCATCCCTTACTTTGGCTGTTTTGCTTCTGACGTAATAAGTCGGTCATTTTTTTGTTCCCTACTCGTAGGGATTCATTGATGGCCAAATAGTTCAGCTTGAGTGGGGGGGGGGGGGAGGAAGGGGGTTGCTTGGTTCATCTGCCATAGATTATTTCTTGCAAAAGAGGGTAAACAATCGGACAGAAAAATAATAGTGGGGTTAAGTATATTCGGCCCCACGGTGGGCGCCAAATGTTAGTTGATTTTAAGGTATAGCTTGTTATATTCAACGCTTGAACTCGCTCCTCATTGAATGAGATGAAGTATACATTGGCTCTTCCAAGAATAGCGGTAGTGAGTACTTGCAAAGACATTCCAACGCCCAAGTTAAAGGGAGTGTAAGATAATAATAAAGATGATATTTAGAGTGAATTGTGTACCTTTTATTTTTTAGATCTTTTTGTATTTATAAAGTTGTTGTATTTATAGATGGTTATTGATACCCTCCAAACTATTGAGGAAATTAACCTAATTATTTAGTAACTATGTTTTAGTGATCCGTTGTGTTTGTTTAGAGAAATTCGTGGAGGGAGATTATCGTGTGAGTTTGGGTTGGCACGTGATTTTTCATTTCATTTAGATTTCGAACTATAGATTTCAATTGGGATCAATATTAATTAAAAAAAAAGATTCGGATCAATTTTAATTTTGACTCAAAATAATAGAAACAAAAAAAATAATTTATCCCATAAATAATTAGAGAAAATATGATGGATTGATCCGTATAAATTATATTTGATTTTATTGCACCAAACTTTGGAATTTCTTGCTGTTTTTCTTTCACAAATGATCGATGACAACACATTTGACTGGTCCTCAATCAAATAGAAAACATTAAAATTAAAATTAAAAGTAGTTAGGTTTGTCAAAGCAGGGATAGTATGATATGATGATGTCTTCATGATATTATAGTAGCAATTCACCACACGGTACTTTAATCCTACCTCATTTTAATTTTGCCGAAACTTTGATTTCTACCAGAATCCATCAAATCATTCGGATTAGGACAATACCCGTTTTGTATACATTTTTCAAAATGTCTGCAACGGGATTAGGTTTTGGACTTATACTAGCATAAACTAATAACAATTAATTTTGTAGATTATAGATCTTGCTGTGTAATGTATAGAATAATTTGTCGTCATAATAGATAAGATGGGACGACTATTGCCCCATTTTGTTTATTCACATACTCCTTGTTATTAATTATTGACTTTTTAAGCGTGATTTCCTTAATAACTTCCCTTCTAATTAATTATAAAGTGATTATTACAACTTAAAGTTGTGCCACATAAGAATTTTTTTGTTGGTTAGAATTATATGTGTTGACTAAAAATAATTTAAATTTAATTATGAATAAATCGAAGATATTTGTTTGATTTATATTGAGAAAGTGCTTAAGGTGATCGAAAAAAATTATTAATAAGAAAATTAGATTGATCGAAGATACATATAAAAAATGAGGATCCGTGAGCAAAGTGACGGGAAGATTAGTTGTGATAGTTGAAGACAGTTATCACATTGTTGTTGTAGCGGAAATAGTTATGTTTGATTTCCTTATATGTGGAGTACATGAAGGAATTATGATTAGTTGAAAATGACTATAAAATAGACATAAATTAAAAGGAATAAGAGTTGGAATTCAATTTTAGAAAAAGTTCTCGCAATATTACATTTCTAGAGATTTTCTGATCTTGCTCAAAATTCTTTTTTTTTTTTTTTGTAGGATTTCATTTACAGTCTTTAGTTTCATTTTTATTCCTCTTGCAAATTTCCTTTTCAGCACTTTATTTTCTCTACAAAGTCTTTTTCTTTCTTTTCTTTTATTTCAATCTATTCGAATTTTAAAATCTTTTGATCATGTAAAAGGCAATTTATTGCATTCTTTAAATTTAGTCATTTACTTTGCTTCTTTTACACCTTTTCCATTCTAAACCTTGTAGTTTTTATCTTTTATTTCTAGGTTCTTTCTTTTCGTCACTATTTCAATAAGAGTTTTTGATGCACAATTAAAAACTAAAATTCTTAAAGAAGAGTAGGTTTCATTTCCAGATCACTAGATATTGAACCAATCCAAATTTACTAAAAATTCGCATAACAACATGTATCAAGGATTATTTCTAAACTCATTTTTTATTTTAATTTTAGAGATGCTTATGAAGAATTCGTACTATGATACATATTTTTTGCTAATGACATTGTTGATTCTCTCATAAAAACAATAAAATATTTAACTTAAAGGTTAGATTTGTAGAATTTTTTTTTGAGAATGTATGATTTGTTCATAAACTGCAATAACATAGATATATGAAATGTAAGTTCAACATGAAAAGAAGTAATAAATATTAAGGTAAATTATGCTTTTTGTTTTTAATACTTTTAAAATTTTTTAAAATGATCTCTAACATTTAATTTGATTTAATTTTGTCCCTAAAGCTGTATTTATTTTTGTGGACAAGACACAAAGACTTGAGTAATAAATATCTAAAAAGCGTTTGAATAGAGAGACATGGACACTAGACACAGTATCTCCAGAATAGTTTTCTTTATTTCTGTGTCCACTCTTAAACGAATGACAATAATGGATACGAGATTTAGGAGGATGGATATAGATTTTTAATGATTTTTTTTTCTTTTTTGTCCATAGATAGTTACTCTTTTTTTAAAACCCTAATTTAAACTTCTTTTCTGCATCGTCGTTTTCGGAGAGGTTCTCAAAGAGAGGTATACCCATAAAGTATAGATAGATACTCTCTTCTTCCTGCTCTTTCTCTATCTTTGTATTCTTCTTCTTTCATCGTGTTCTTCTTCTATTTTCAATTGGGATAAAAATACCAAATTCAGCATCTATTGAATCTCCCAATTTACATAGTAAAAAATTCAGAAGCAAGAAAGTAAAAAATTAAAAAAATGCAAAATAAATTATTCCTAGAAAGTTTTTAATGTTGAGTTGGACAAAAAAGACTGAATTGGTAAAAGCAGAGTTTAGCAGGTATAACAGGTATCATTCCTCCAGCATCCTTCAGCAACTGGGAAAGGATTAGGCAGCAAGAAAAAAGTGAAAGACAGAGGAAAATAGAGGAGGGTACGAGAGATATGTCTATTTTAGTCATTTTACATTATATTTTAGTCTTATTCATGTGTATCGAAACATAATACACAAAGAATAATTTTTAGTGTCTCTTTTCTATTGTCTCTATCTCAGTGTCATGTTCCGTCTTGACCACAAAAATAAATGCAGCCTAATGTTTGAAATACTTTCAATTTTATCTCTATTTACCAGTCAACAGTTAGTTACATTTTGTTTTTCCAATTTTAACCTTCTCTCGTCTAACTGTAACTATTTTCAACCCCTCCAACTCTTCATCTCATCACCACCACCACAACAACCACTACCACCGCCACCGTCATCCCACCCACCATTACCACATGTACTCTCCTGCATCAAACTTTTTAATTCCAAGTCATCAACTCACTATAGCTAAACTCGTTCTTGACTCAACTCACTATGATGCCAGAAGCTCGGAGCAACAGAAATAGAAACAATGTTTTCGAAAAACACCAACGGATGGAGGTGCTTTGCCGACGAAGAAGCTAAGCTATGAAGCTTAGAGAGAGACAAAGAAGACGATTCTCCGTCAACGTCGAAGAGAGATTCCCGAAAAGTGCGGAAAGATTCGAAATTAGACTAAAAAACGACGAGAAAGCACATAAGCAATCTGAAGAGGAAATCACAACAAGATAGTTCAGATTCAGAAGACAAGAAGTCGCATAGGAGGAATAGGAAGTCGCGGAGGAGGTATAGCAGCAACAAGAGCTCCAATTCCGATTTGGATTCAACTTTAGATTCGGATGAAGGAGAGAGGAAGAAGGGGAGTGCGGACTAAAGGCATAGGTGGAGGGGCAAATCGGAGATAGAGGGGAGGGCGAACCAAAGGGGTGGGATAGTGCGGCATATAGGTGGCGTGAAATCTGTAGGAGAGAAGGCAGTAGTGATGAAAGTGATGGTGAGAGAGTGTGAGTGAAGGCTAGAGTGATGGAGATTGTGGAGGCATTTGGGATTAGAGTTTTTTATTGGAAAAAAAATTGACTAACTGTTGACTGGTAAAAATTTGATATTAGGGATAAAATTAAAACTATTTCAAACGCTATGGATAAAACTGAATCAAATTAAATGTTAGAGATAATTTTCAAAATTTTTGAAAATGTTAAAGATAAAAAGTATATTTTACTCTAAAATATATAAATGAAAATTTAAAAAAAAATTATCACACTAAAAGTAAGACGATTTAAGTATTTCGAGTGTATTATTAAAAATAATAAAAAAATTGAAAATGATGTGTAAATTAGAGAATTTAAGAGGGTTGGTTAAAATGACAAAAATGTGTTTAGATTTATATGCAATAAAAATATACTTTTAAAACTTATTTGAGTATGAATTTAGCGTGATCTAATGATAATATAAGGGAAAAAAATTGAAGTAACGTATAGAGTATCATCGTATGAAAGATATACAAGTAGCGAGAAATAAAAAAAAAGATGAAAAATTATAAATAAAAAAATTATGCTATGTGTACACTAAAATTAGTCATCAAAATCAGTTATTAGTATAAAATATATGTTAAAATATAAATACATATTGAAAATAAATTAAACTACACATATATTTATACACAAATAAATTAATGACTGATTTTAGTAGCTGATTTTAATATACAAATAAATTTTTTATAAATAAGGTGGTCAAAAGATTATGTGTAAATAATGTTTATTATTAAAGATATGATATACGATATAGAGATATATAATGGGTGATTTAATTCATAACAAATCTTATTTAATATGATCAAATTTTATTATTGATATTACACCTTAATTTATCTATTATTACCACCCTGGCTTAATAAATTTAAGTAGTAATTTTATTAAAATATTACTATTTTTGTTAGAAAAATAATAATTTTATTCTTATTTATGATAATAACACTCTTTATTACATTATTTTTTTATTATATATTAGTATAAATTTATAAAAAAATAAATAGTATTATCAAAATACAAATGTCATTATCATTTTTTATTCTCACTATTAATCTAATCAAATTAAAATCGAGTAATTTCAATTTCTTTGTTGATATTGCATATAATAAGGAACACCCACCAAAATAAGGTGAAGAAGCAAACACAAGAGGCGAAATTCCAATTAAGTTGTGATTGATGAGAGAGCACCAGCCAACCAACCTTGTCAACGTGATTAGTTCTTTGGGAGTACGCAGGACACAATCATCTTTTTAATCAAGCAGTATTTTTTGGATTTATTCATGATATAGTTCTATACTATATATGATTTTTTAAAAATATTATTTATAAACTAAAATTAACCACTAAAATTAGTTATTAATATATTGGTATATAAATATATATATAATTTAATTTATTTTTAATATATATTTATATTATAACATATATTTTATACTGATGATTAATTTTAGTGTACACATACCATAACTCATAATTTTTTATCTTATTAAAAGTATAAGATTAATTAGTTGGGGGTAGCTTATAAAGTTAAAACTTAATTACTTCACCACCGCAACCATTTTCAGATAAGTATTAAAAAGAAACAAAAATACTAAGTGTCCAAATTTTTTGAATAACTAAATTTAATTAAATTATTTAAAAATAAAAATTTATTTGCACACCACTTCTTTTTTTTTAATAATCATTGCTTCTTCGTCCTTTTTTACATTTTTTTTTTCTTTTTTCCTTCTTCAACATCATTGTTTCATTATTGTTGTCGTCGCTGTCTTCATTGTCGTGTTTGTCACCACTGTCTTTCTTCTTTTTGATGTTGTTGTTGTTTAATTTTTTTTTCCTTTTCATCCTCTTTTATTATCATTATCATGGTTCTCATCGTCTTCATCTTCTTCTTTTCTTATAAATATTCAGAAAATTAGAATACAAAAAGTTTGATTTATAACAAGTAAATTTTAATAAACAACACACAAATTTTAGTATATAGCACAAATTTTTAACATTGACATTTAATTAATAAAGTACGCATAACACATAAATTTTTGTGAGCAACACAAAAATTTTGTTACATAACATATAATTTTTTATGTATAATATCAAAATTTTTGAAAGACTACATATCCAGAATATTAATTTACCCAACAAACAAAATATATTCACAGTAAAAATTTGTGTTATGTGTAAAAATTTGTGTGTTATGTATAAAAATATGTTCCATGCGTAAAAATTTATATGCTATATCGATAAATTTGTATTATGTGCAAAATTTTGTGTATTAATTATGCTTCGAAAACTTATGCACTATATCAATAAATTTTTATAAAATTTATGTACTACAAGAAATGCAAAAAGAAGGAATAGTGACGTATGCGCGCATTTTTTCTGTTAGATTTTGTACTAATTTAATTGGACTTAATTATAAAAAAACTTGTATACCTAGTATCATTTTAAAAAAATAGGACGAGAATAGAAAAATGACCAAAATTAGTATAATAAAAAAAGTATGTGCATATTAAAATTTAATTATTAAATTAATTTTTATATATTTATATATAAATAAATATATTATTTAATTTATTTTTTATTTTATTAATATCTGATTTAGTAGTTATTATATATATATATATATATTGTTAGTGTAAATCAAAAATATTATTTATATATTAAAATTAATTATTAAAAATAATTATTATGTATTTTATATAAATATATATTATTTAATTTATTTTTAATATATATTTTATATTAATAATTAATTTAATATATATCTAATATAGTTTTAATAAAAATATTACGTCTAAAAAATTTGTGGAGAAAGATGATGATTTGATTAAAAATGTAGAACCGAATCGAATCTGAGTATATATTTTAAAAAAGAGAGTTTATCTGTACTTTTATTTAATTTCAACGTGCAGCATGCAATTTCAAACTTCTCTAATAATCTGTAGTGAACCTAATTATTAGGCATGGAATTAATTTGACGATAACATCTCAGTTATAATTTGATTTTCTTTAAAGCATAAGCATTAAGATTAACCTACAACAAGGGAGGAGCTGAGTTTAGAAACACAAAAAGGAATATAATAAGAAATAAGAATATTAATAATAAACGTTTTGGTTCATGCAATCATTTTTTTTATATCTCTTATTTCGATACAATAAAAATTCATTCATCATTTAAAACTAATAAACTCACTACTAAATCAACCTAATTTAGTTTACAATCGTTTTTTTTTTATCAAGTTAATTCACTGTATATATAGTTCTATCATGAAATAAAATACAACATTTAAATTGATTAAGTCTCACAATTTATTTAATAATAAAAGAATGATTAATTTAAACATAAAAGAAAAATTAAAGCTAAGTGAGTTGAAAACATAAATAATATTTTTTAACTATTTAGTAAAATATTTTAGCATGTTCAGTAATATTTGAAAAAAAATATCTTTTTACTTTTTACATTTATTAAAAAATAATTTAATTTTAGTACAGCCTTTTTAATATAAAAAACTTTACAATATATCTAATTATATATTATTATGTTAAAAAAATTTTGTTTACATTCAAACTTTGATAATTATTTAAAAATATAATTGAATAAATATATAAATTATTTTAAACTATCGTAGTATTAAAATAAAAATTCTCAAAAATGATGCATATAAAAAGGAATATATTCTATAAAAAAATTTGAGTATTTTAAAAATATTAGTATTTAAGTAATTTTAATATTTAACTTAAGTTATAAAAAATTATTAGTTGAAATAATTATTTGCGAAAGATTAAACCGATTCGAAGAGTTGGTAAAGTGTCGAGATGGAAGCAGAGACTAAAAGAGATATACGTGCAAGTTTTAAATGGAAATTATTTGGCAATAGATTCGATTTCGATACTTTGGTAAGTCGAGCAGTTACTCAAATGGAGAATCGAGCAGTTACACGAATGGAGGGGATCGAAGGCCTTTTTTAGGCTGCGTTTGGTTACAGAGATAGGACACTGAGACATGGACACAGAGACATAAAATCATGTTTGGCAGAGGAGATATGGACAAAGACAGTGTGTCCAGAGACACTAAATTAGTGTATTTTGTATCCATCCTGACCCAAAAGACACAGAGACACTAACAAAGAACACAACTTATTTTTCATTCTTTTTTTATTATTTTTATTAATTTTTCATAATTATATTTTTTTATCATTATATTTTTCATTTCTATTTTTTTGAATGAAAAAAAAGAATAAATTATATTTTCATAATTTGTTCTAGTTAATCACCAAAAAGAGTATAAGAACACAAAATTTTATCTCTGTTCATCAATGTCTTATCCTGTCATGTTCTCAGTGTCTTATCCTGTCATGTTCTTAGAAACAAATGCAGCTTTAAGAATTTTGATGGTAATACTCTTAGATAAAAGAGCGGGAACGGTTACCTTAATCTCCGTACACAAAGGGGCACGAATTCTTTAATGATCAGTTATGGAAAGAGGACTATAAATAACACTCAAACGCACTCACATCTCCAACAAATTTCTGAGTCTGCATTCGAGTTTGATTCTGTAGAATTTCTTCCATTGTCTTTACTTTTCAAGTTTACAATTTCTGCAAATGTTCTATTTTATCGTTTGATTTATTTTCAGAGCATATTTTAATTTCATTGTCAAATTTACATTTCCGTACTTTTACTTTTCATGTCAAAAGTCCTTTGACTTGATCGGAGACATTTTATTTGTTTTATTTAAAATTCAATATAAACCATTTCGATTTCTGTCAATTTTACTTTTTGAAATCTTTATTTTACATTTTTTCAATCTTTTACACCTTTTGAGCTCATTTTTTTTTAATAATGCTCGTCTAATTCGAGAATCTTTGATACATTTATAGAAAAATTGGTACCTGCGAATGATCAGTAAATTTTATTTTCAAACCATTAGAAACGAATCACCATCAATTTGTTAAAAATCGGTAAAACAAAATATATAATATATTAATTAATTAATTAATAATTAAAATTACTATCGATATTTTAAAAGTATTTGAAAATTTTCCAATTATATATATATATATATATATATATATATATATATATATATATATATATTGATCGTTGCAACTGCAAGTCTTGTCATGCTGTGCAATTAGTGGTAGTGCCCCCACTTTGAGAAGTTGAGACTTTTGAGTCACATTGTATAATGTAGACACAAAAAATATCACGATCGAAATCATTCATCCCTTGAAAGCTGTACCCATAAAGGAACTCTCGGGTGCCCAATATAGTTAGAAAAATAAATAAATGAAATAGAAGATTATAAATTTATAATTTATAGAGTAAGTTTTAGCATGAGAAGCTATATCCACCGTTTAAGGCCCCCCCAAATCAAGGTCAGCATTTTTGAAGAATAAGGCGGAAAGAATACAGTGGTGTTTGCACCTAAAACTTTTCTTTTAAAATTAAATATTTAATTTTAATTTTTTTTATAAGTTTGACAAATATTTTTAGACACTATAACAATTATTTATGGATAATAGTCTCATATTTTAAGATTTTTAAGACGAAATTGCTGGATTGTACATTTGTTAAATAAATCCTAAGAGAGATCGTTGCAGCCAAAATAAATGTCTTCCATGATAATGTGAGTACAACTATTAATTATATGCAATATAATTTTTAATAATTTAAATACAAATATAATTATGACAAAATTCTCTAAAATAAGTAAATTAGTAAATTGAAAAAAAAATTATTATTATTAAATTTATAATTTTATTGTACGTGAATTTTATTATTTTAATTAAAGATTTAATTTTAATGTACTGTTAGAGTAAAATAATTTTATATATACTGTATTTAATTACATAATACCACATTAATAAAAATAATTCTTTTATATTATCTGCGTGAATGATCGTTCAAAAGAATAATGTAGTTACACAACTGTATATATATTGTAAATGCATAAAAATTAAACTCTTTAATCAAAATTAAATTGTCATTTAATTTCATTTTACCAATTTCTTTCGAAGAGTAAAGAGTTTGATCCTAAATTATTGTAATTATTGACGATTCTGTAGTTGAATATAAGGTGGGGTCATTCTTAGTAACTCATGCACGAATTATCAGTTCGGTGTAAGGATACATTTTTTCCCTATCTTATTATGCATGTTCTTGATACGAAATAATAATAATAATAATAGATTAAAATTAAATACAAATAAAATTATTTTATTTTTTATTTAATTTTTTGATATAACAAAAAAAACAAATAATTTAATTTAATTTGTTCATATATAGTTTAAAAATTAAATAAAAAAATTATTTAATAATTTAACTAATTTTTTGATACAATAAGTGAAGAATGAACTTATTTAACTTCACTTGTTTATACTATAATTTTATTATAAAACTACAAAAGATTTTTTTTTTCTCTAATCTTTTTATAATTACTACAATAATTTAAAAGATATTTATAATTTTTTTATTAGATTAAAATAAAAAAATTGTAAATCTACTACTATAACGTTTAATCTAATAACTAAATAAATAAAATCAAAATATATAAAATTAAATTAAACATTTTAATATTTAAAAATATAAATTAATAATTATTAAATAATATTTAAACTTTTCATATTACAAATATTTAAAGTACGTATCAAGTTTTACTGTTCTCTTCTAAAACAATTATCAATAATTTATTCAAACAAATATATTTGATTTTTCTATGAAAATTTAAATCATGCATTGTCCTTTTATTGATGGCTGAATTATACTGGTCAAAAGGTTAAAGATCTACCTCTATATATGTATATGTTATTATGGTGCCCTATCATAATGTCTTATTTGGGATCTTACTATAATGACTTTTGTGAAGTGAATATGAAAAATTTTCATTTGATGTAAATTATTTATGATGTGCTTTATTTCAACAAATTGTGGTTCAGAAAAATGCAAATTAATTTTGAATAACTGAATTCTTCTCTGATATCACGTCAAGATCATGTTGTAATCTTCATATTTTTTAATCCAAATTTGTCTTAATTAAGCATTTGTTAATTTCCTCATCACACTCGTTAACCAAGAAAAGGGAAAAGCAAAAAAGAAAGAGAAGACAAAAGACAGTAAATATCAATTAAAAATATTTAATAACTAAAAATTAATAAAAATAACTAAAATTTATTTTATTTAATATTTATTAATTATTATAACAATTAAAAATATTAAATAAAATAAATTTTGATTTTTTTTGTCTCTCTAATCCCTAACGTTACCGAACATTACCGATAGGTAATATTATGCATTTATTGTCTCCTTTAGTTGTTCTAACAGCAACTTGGTAACATTCAATTAACAGCACCACAATTTATTTATTTATTTATTATTTAATTCACGAAATGCACTCTATAAAGAGGTTTAGAGAGTAAACATCATCCAACACAATGTTTAGAAAGTTACTTATCATGGCCAAACAACTCACAAAGAAAATGAAACAAATTACCAAAAGAAACCGTCCGCTATCTCATATAAAAATTGTTTTTTGATATATTAATAGTATAAAAATATTTTATAAATATATTTAATTACTTATTATCATATTAAGATTCTTTTTTACAATTATTGATAAATAATTATTTAAAAAAATAAATATAATTAAATTACTCCTATAGTAATATATTAAAACAAGTCTCTTTCGTATATTTGTATTTGTGGACAATAAAAGAGGATTCTTATTGTAATAGTGAATTACATCCCAACCATATATATGAGATAGGATAATTTTAAAGTAATCATGTTAGGTTTATTTTAAAAATTAGTTACTGAAATAGTCATAAGTAGGCTCGTAATGAATAGGATATGATAGAATTTGAATTCTACTTTAATTTTATTTTATTTGTAGGTTGAATTTTTTTTTTTAAATTTTATCCTATTTTATTTACAGATTGAGAATTTTTCAACCCTAATCCTATCCGCACTTTAAAATTCTAAATTCTATCCTATTTGACTTTATTTACAAAAAAAAATTTCAAGCAAATATAAAATTCAACTATTCTAAATTTCATAATATTAATAAAATAGAAAATAAAAAACTAAGTTCAAATTAAAATAAAAAGTAATAAAATCTTAAAAGAATTTAACATAAAATTACAAATAATATAATCATCAACTAGTTTAGTGATTATTTTAAGTTTTTATAAGAGAAAAATTGTGGATTTATAACATTCACTAGTTTTTATAACATTCACTTTTTTCACTGTATACATAATTTTTACATATATATTAATATATTAGGAGTACAGATAAAATAAAATAGGATATACCTTGAATCTGTACTTTACCTGTAGCGGATTAGATATATAATCCTACCTGAATAAATTGATTTAAGTTAGATACCCACAAATAAGGTATAAATTGTCAGTCCTAATTATAAATATATAAAATATATATTAAAATTTAAAATATATATTAAAAATAAGTTAAATAATATATATTTATATATATTAATTAATTTAATAACTAATTTTATATACAAATAATATTTTTTATTTTAAAGAGACTTACGGTGAAGGATTTTTCCCAAATTAAGAGGGAATCCTCTTCTAATTACATAGAAATCTTTAAAGATTTCTTCCTATAATTGGAAGATGCTATTATCCTCTATAATAGAATAATTCACTCTCCACTCTTATTATCTAATATCCAATACGCATAATATACATACTGTAGTCAAACACTTTGATTTAGATTTTTTAAATTTTAAATTTTATTTTAAATAATAAAATATAATTTTTTATTATTTATTTTATAAATAAAATATAAAATATAAAAAAATTTATTTAAGAATAAAAAATTACACTTTATATAAAATTGTATGACAAAAAAGATATAAATTCTTATTAATTTCTATTAAATGAGTAAAAGAGTAAAAAAAGAACAAAATTAGAAAGAAGGAATAAAATAGAAAAATTAGAAAAGATAAAAGAAAGGTACAAAAAATAACAGAACTCGTTTTTATTATAATTCACAAGTAATTTATATACATCACATAGTGCATGTTGCTGCGTAACAAACTTTTAAAAACGTAATTTTTTAGTTTGTACAAATTTGACAAAATTTTTTATAATTTAAGAAGTTTTAGATTTGGCTTTTGTGTAGTGTACCCAAGTGTATTTACTCTTATCAACAACAATTGTTAAAAAGTATTTATAACCATGAATTGAAAGAATGGATATGAGACTCCAAATGTCAAGATATAACATGTCAAAACAGTTACTTGATTTTGAAGTGCTATAAGAAAAAGGTAATCTCTTTTGTTTAGCTAAGTGACAAAAATGACATGAATTTATTCCTTCATTATAATCGATAAAGGGATGTATTTTATGCATTATTTGCAATCTATTTAGAGGTACATGACCTAATCGAAAATGACAAAGTGCATTCACTTCATTAGATAATGCATTGCTAATTTGAGTGTGGGTGCCATTTGTTGTGACAGCTGCAGGAAAAGTGATTAATGATTTGTGTGTGTCATATATATGATGAGGATTGTGTGAGTTAAAAACTTGATTATCCATTGTATAGAGTCCATCTGCACACTTAGCTACTCCAATCCTCTTTAAAGAAACTCAGTCTTGTATCTCACAAATGGTATCATTTATAAGCATTTGGCACTTTAGTCCGTTAGTTAATTTTGAAATCGAAATTAATTTGAAGTCAACACTTGGAATAAACAGCACATTTGAGAGAAATAGTTGGTTAGAAAACCTAATTGTGCCAACAATGCTACTAATTGTGTAGCTTCCATTAGACATTTTAACAACTATAAGATTGATTTGGTGATAATATTAAAAGTCACTCAAATCAAAAGTTACATAATCTATAGTCCCAGTGTCTATGACCCATCGAGATGATTTTGCAGCGACAAAGAATGAAATATTGCTACTATATTTTAAAATGATGACTTTACCTTGGTTTGAAGGAGTGGTGTTTGGAGAATATTGAACCTAGTTTGTGATTTGGGATGTTGTTGAACCTCTTGTCCTTTGAGAATCATTATAATAGCTTCCTTTTGCTGAGAAGCTAGGTTAAATGGTGAAGAATCATGAGCTTCTTGAAGACAATTGCTAGGGTTGTTAGTGCTAGGATCATCAGTTCTCTTTTCACTTGGTGTCTCAATAGCAATGTGATTAATGTTGCTGAATTGCCTTTGCCTCAAGTGTGGTGGCAAACCATGCTTCTTGTAGCATGTGTCAATGGTTTGGCCCTGGCTATCACAAAACGTACATTGTATTCTTCCTCGTCCTCTTCCTGTAGCTTGAGACCTTCCTCTTTTCCTGTTTCTCCCTTTATTTATATCAATCATGCCTTGACATATGTGCTGGTCCTTCTGAATCAGCTGAATTTGCTTTATTAAAAAAAATTCGATTATTACATGTCATTGAACTGTCTTTTTTGCTGAGTTAACATGGAGAAGGCAGTGTTGATGTCAGGCATAGGATTCATCAACATGAGTTGTGATCTAACGCTTGCGTACTGATCATTAAGACCTCTAAAGAATCGAGTTGTGTAATCTTCACTTCTGTATTCTCTCGTTATTCTGAGTCCACATGTACATACCTGAGTGCAAGAATTGTAACTTGTAATTGGTCGAAAATTACTCAGGTCCTCCCAAATTGATTTCAATTTGGTATAATAAGTTGTGATGCTCGCATCCCCATGCCTCAATTGAAATAATTCTTCTTGTAATCCAGTCACTCTAAATTTATCTCTTTGATAGTACCTATGTTTTAAATCCTTCCAAAGATCAAAAGCTACATTGTTCCATATGACGCTTTCAGTTTCTGGACTAAGTGACAGGTTTATCCAAGAAACTAAATAGGTATTGTATCTCTCCCACGCTTCGAAGAGTGTATCATCTTCATTTACTTTTGTGGTTGATCCCTCGATGAACTTCAATTTGTTCTTCGATTTAAGAGCCAATAGCATTGCTCTACTCCATGAGCTATAGTTGTTGGCATTCAAAATAGTCGAAATTAGAGGTTTACCAGGACTTTCACTTGGATGAATGAAGAAAGTGATTGCTGGATCTTGCATGGAACTAATCGAGCTTTTGCCAATGTGAGCCTGAATAGAAGAAATTTGGCTCAAGAAGTTTGTAATTTACTGAGCATCCATTAAATTGGTTGAAGCCACAGATTGATCTACCATTATTACTGAACAGAGTGTTCAAAAAAAGAAAAATTGATAGAGAAAGAAAGGACTAAAGAAAATGAATAGAAAAGGAAGGATAAATGTCAATAAATCCCTGTTATTGCTGGATTCAGATCTTCTGCTCTCAGTCTCGTTAATCGGAGTACTTATCTCTTCTCCACGTTCACCGTATCATATAAAAATGCACGACATAAAAGATATGAACTCTCGTCAATCTTTATTGAATGAGTAAAAGAGCAGAGAAAAGCAAAATTAGAGAGAATAAACAAAAAAAAATCAAAAAAAATAAAAGGAAGATACAAAAAATAACAGAAAAAAATATTCTCATTATAATTCACAAGCAATTTATATACATCACACATTGCATGCAGCTGTTAACAAACTTTCAAAAATGTAATCTTCTAATTCACTAACTTTTCTAATAAACTCTAGTACAATGCAAGAGAATTGCTAAAGTTTAAGTATTTCTTAAATAAAAAAAAAATTGAAACATTCCTTTCTGGGATAAGTATATGATTAAAAATTATTGTGATACTAACAAATATTTTTGTAATTTATTTAATTAAATTAGTATAAACTCAGTAAAATCTAATGTGTATGTGTATCACTTACTCTTTTTTTTGTATTTTTTTTTTTATTGTTATAACACAGACATACTTACACATAGTACATAAATTTATTGATATAACATAAATTTTTTTACACATAACTCAACAATTTTGTTGCATAATTTAAAAATTATTTTAAGATAAATTACTTAAATAAACTGATTGAGTGTGAAAACTATCAGATTGTCCTAAATAGAAAAGGACAATATTTTTATCCTCTCGTTTTTTATATAAATCGCAGGTTTACTACGAGTTTTCAAAAAATTATATAAAATCCATATGACTACACGATTCATGCACTGACATTTTGTAGTGACCAAATTCTTCTTTTGAGCAAAAATCGTAGCATCAACCTTGGTTTTACGAAAAAATAATAAAATATGAGTGACTCCCGTGATTTATGTGTACGAGACAAAAAATATTAAACAAGATACAAAAAAGAGAACAAAAAAAAAATAGAAAAAAAAGAGAATGATGAAAAAGATAATGAAAGAGAGGTTTATAGGTGAATTTTTCTTTTCTCAATGATTGGTTAAATTTAGTTGCACAAAATATTTGACCATCTCGTATTTTTGTAAAAATTAAAACTATTTATTGACAAAACTAATTATTAATTTTAATAACAAATAAAATTGTCAAATAAGTAAAAAGTTACATAAAAGAAAATGAAAATTATCGGTTTAAAGAAAACGAAAATTCTCAGTTTTTTTATATTTTAGGATTATGATAGAGAACTTTAATTCATTTTCTTAATTATTAGATGAACAAAATTTTAAATATATATTATCTTTTAAAAACATTAAATGATAAATTATTCAATTTTTTATTTAGAATTTAGAAAAATAAGTAATAAGAATTTGAGTTAAAATTCTTCAAAAAGGTTTTATATATGAAAATGATAAAAGCCACGTATGTGTGTGTTTTTAAATGAAAAAACGAGTGGATAATAAAAAAAGATATAAATGTTTGATATATGGTGCTTCCAACCATGAGGACAAAACAAACACAAACCCAAACCTTGAAAATTTGTGGTGTTCATAGAAAGAGACACTTTCTTAGTTACATATATAACATGTACCCATCCATCCAATCCATATATCTATCTGCCTAACACTATCAAATTTCAATTCCAAACCAAATAATAATATCAAAACCCACTAATTTTGGACATTTACGCAAGTGGTTGATTTGGTAGAGAGCTACTTTCCCAACCCCACGTGTGTGAAATATTTTAAATTTTTTTCTTTCTTTTCCCCGTCCCCATATAACTTGGATCTCTATGCAAATCAAATAATATAATGTTTTGTTGTTATAGAAAAATAAACCTAGTGGTCGCATTCATCAGACATTCGTTTGAGGGGCCCATGAAAAAGTCGATTGCCTTTTGAACATGGACCAATATATTAACACTATTTTTACATTTTGGGCCTAACCCAACATCTTTTTCATAATCTCACCACGTGTATACGTACGCCTCTACTATGTTCCGTGTTTACAATTAATTAATTAATTCCTTAATTATATTTATTTACTCGAGCTCCCCTTTAATGCACTTTGACATGTATAAATCGATATTAAGTTGGTCTAAGTATTTCTTTTTCATTTTTTGTTTTTAGTGGTGATCTTTCTGAATAAAAAGATTAATTGAATTCCTAATAATAAGATTTAGATATGGGTGATAAAGGTAAAAAACAAATTTGAAAATAATACAAAAGTATTGTAGGATATTGTTGGTTTTTATTTTTATTTTAAATATATTTTTTCAAAATTTTGTGAAATAAAAAATAATAACAGTACAAATAATAAAATTATATTGTTATGGTTTGGATAAAATTATATTTTTACTACATTTAGTTTGTCTTTTATAAATTCTAAAAGTAATTTTTTTTCTTCGTATATTTGGGTTGCTCATGCATAAGTATGAATGAGGGTTTTTTGTTTTTGGTTAGAAAGTATGAATTAAGTTCAAAACCATGAAATGGGTTCAGAGTCATGTTTTAGTCTTCCATTGGATCTAAGATTCAGGCCCATATTATTAAATGATAAACGATCTAATCGAACACTAATTATAAGGGCCCTTGGCCCTGATTATCCAGCCCTAAGAAAAAGTGGCAAGCAAAAAGAGAAAGATAATTTGACCCCCAAAAACAAGAAGCAAATTTCCAAAAAAAAAAAAAAAATTTAATCAACCATTATTTTTCATGCATTTATCACATATTTAAGTCAATATTAGTTATTTACTTATGTTTTCCTACTTAAAGTATTGACTCCTAAAATTCTTACAAAAAAATATATTATACGAGCATATAATTAACATATAAATATTTGAAGAAAAAAATTTATCATCATATGTTAACAATATTACAAAGTAAGATTATCCGAGAATATTTTTCGCACGGGAAGATAAATTATCTTCTATGATAAATTTACTTATGAACTTTTTTTATGTTTTTTATTTAAATATAAATATAATATTTGAATATAAAATTCTAAATAGTCAATTTATCGTCGGATCACTTACATTCTCATATTTAATCTTATTTGTATTTAATGCATGTTTAAAAATGACAGATATTCACATAATATAAAATAAAATTATTAAATAATTTAATAAATTTAATTAAAATATTATTTCATTTTAACTATTAATTTTGTATAAAATTACTTGAACATCAGTTTTTATCTTAAAAAATGCATTCTTATGTAAATTTTAACTATATATTGTACTGATTAAGGATTTAGTATTTCATATGTAAAAATATAAAGAATAAATCATTCGACGGTATATAATAAGAATAATTTATCTTTAGATTTCGCTAGGAAGACAATGGACTATTTGTAGAATGTGTATAATGGCTATTGAGTTATGAAATGAACATCCCCTATACTATTTAGAATAATCATCCGACCTTTCGGATCTAGCGCTTTAATACCATGTCATGATACCACTCTTTCCAAAAGTTTCAGCTGGTGGAAAAATGTAACACTAATGATTATATCTCTAATACTCTATAAACCTCCATTGTACACATTGTATAAATATTTCATTGGCTCCTCGTACTTTCCCTTTATCTTTCAATTTCTAGAAGATACTAAAAGCAATTGCGGCTAATATATATAATACGAAAAGAATTTCTAATAACTAGTTTAGGATGAATAAAGTCAAATCATTGAACTTAACAAGTACTTATAAAAAATATTTAGTTTTTTTTTTTAAATTGAAAATAAGATTCGAATTCAAAATTTTTAAATAAAAATAAAGAGATTACACCATTTGAATGATAAGTATATATATATATATATATATATATATATATATATATATATATATATATATATATTTAAGATAAATGTTATTTTATTAGTATAAAATAAAAAGTGTTTTTATAAAGAAATATAAAAGAATTGGATATTTCTATTTATCATCAACTGTGTGTGACTGAAAGATTAAGAGTTTAGAAAAGAGTAAAGTAAGAGTAAAGAAAATTAGCAGCATCTATCATATATGGTTCATGAGTTCACGCACTAAATTGCTAGCTTCTTTCACTATCTCTGGTGCCAGGCTTATTACCTTCTAAAAAACACACTGATTCCTTGCTTTTCAAGTGCTCCAACATAGCACTGCTATGAGGAGGGTCTTTTGTCTACCGTCGAATTGAGCCGCTGACCAGGATAAGACTTGTTGCCACCAATTGAAAAAGGTCTCTTCTTCTCTCATCCATAGGTTAGGGGTTATTAAACTTAGCCTCCATATTATTGAAGACAGGGGCATTGGAACAAAACATGAGAATTTGATTCAGCCTTCAACATGCATCTTGGATAAGTGGCAGGAGTGGATGCGAACCAACTGTGAACTTGTTGCAACACCGGAAGCTTTTCATGAAGACTTTTCCATTGAAAAACCTTAATTTTATGAGGTAATTTAAATTCCCAAATGCTATTCCAGACTCTGTTGTTCTATATGTTCTGGGGCCTCAATGACATAGAAGAATGAAAGAATTCATAAGCAATTTTGTATCCTGACCCAACTTCATATATACCAGATTTCGTCCAGCATCAATTAACTTCATTCTCCTCTTCTGTTGGTTTGATTGAAAAAATTTTATTGTATATATCAACTAAAAAAATTGACTCAATCAAATTTCTATTTTAACTTCTATCAGAATTTAATAACACACTAACTAGTAATCTATTATAATTTAGATGAATGTTATGATACCTAAAAAATGATGTCTATTTACTAAAAAAGATTAAACGTTAATATTTAATTTAAAAGATAGATAAATAATTTTTAAAAAATTAAAATTTATTATAAAAAATAAATTAAACAAAATTTAAGTATCAACTCATAAACACCATAGAATTGACCTATAATTTATACCACATGCTCAAGTAAATATCCTATTAATTAATTCTATTAGAAATTTCAATAACTTTATCTTGACTAGCATCACCAGAAACAACTGGCTCTCTGTTTGCATTTAAACATTCATTAATTAATCTCAACCAACATACTCTCGTGAGATGATTATGTTTATTTAAATTTAAACATTAATTGAATCTCTAACATATGTTGTCATTCTCTCAATTATCTTTTTAATTTTTAATAAAATATTATATTTTACTTTATATTTTTTAAATAGAATAAAAAAACATATAAGAAAAATATTAAATAATAAAGATCAGAATTTTACCAAATAATCAAAATAAAAAAAAATTAGAGGAACCACTACTCCTCATATAATATACTACTATTAAAAGATTACTTTTAATTAGACATTAATTATTTTATATTCTATAAAAAAATTAACAACAATTATATAATTATTAATAAAAAAATTTTAATAGACATAAAAAATAAATATATATTTATTATAAAAATATAAATTAAATAAGATATATAATAATTATTATATTATTTTTATGAAAACTTTGTCACTAAAAATAATTTTCGTTGAAGCGTATATGCGCGTTTGAATACTTTCCTACAAAATCAAAAGAAGAAATCTTTCAAAACTTGCACGCTAATTAATGTTCATCCGAGAGAATGACAATATAAGTAGGAAGTAATAACTGAGACTGGGTGAAAAAATGACAAAAGGATAACGCTGAATGATGAGTTAATATCTATGAAGTACGGATATTTCGTTGAGTTATCGTATTTACGTGTCAGATATATTTTAGACGTGATATTCATCGACATTCGTTGGACACACGTGTCTGTTGTGTCTAACCGTATCTTAATAAAAAGAAAAAATTCTTTTCCAAACATGTTTGGACATATTTAAATACCATCACGTGTCAGTGTGTCTAGTCTTATTCTTAACATATATTTTTAATTAAATTTAGATATAGTATATATTATTATTTATTAAAATAAAAAATATTTTAAATACTTGATATAATTAAAATAAAATATTAAAAATAATTAAAAAAAATTATAATTTAATATTAATAAAATATCAAAATATTATTACGATTTATCTAAAAAATATTTTATATTATATATATATATATGTGTCTCCTTATTTTATAAGATTTTAAAATTTATGTGTCGACGTGTTTTGTGTATTTAATACGAAAATTTTATTTCCTTATTTTTTATCTCCTTATTTTTTTTTTGTTATCGTATTTACGTGTCAGATATATTTTAGACGTGATATTCATCGACATTCGTCGGACACACGTGTCTGTTGTGTCTAATTCTTTCCTTCTTTTTTTTCTTTCTCCGCTTCTGCGTGTGTGTGTACACTTGAGTGGAGTGAGTGTTGTGAGGGAGTGTAAGCGGCGCTGTGTGTGTGAGGAGAGTGTAAGATGGGAGTGATGTTAAAAATTAGGGTTGGGGTTTTAGATAAAAGTAGGTATAAGGGTAATTTGATCCTTTCCAATAAAAAATAGAGATAGTATATAATTGAAACCAATTTTATTCAATAAAAGAAATTGATTTTGAAAAATATTTGATTGAAAAGATATGATTTGAAAAAGATTTGATTTTGAAAAATTTTGAAAACTTGAAAAAAATTTGATTTATCTTAATAAAAAGAAAAAAATTTTTTCCAAACATGCTTGAACATATTTAAATACCATCACGTGTCAGTGTGTCTAGTCTTATTATTAACATATATTTTTAATTAAATTTAGATATAGTATATATTATTATTTATTAAAATAAAAAATATTTTAAATACTTGATATAATTAAAATAAAATATTAAAAATAATTAAAAAAAATTATAATTTAATATTAATAAAATATCAAAATATTATTACGATTTATCTAAAAAATATTTTATATTTTATATATATATATATGTGTCTCTTTATTTTATAAGATTTTAAAATTTATGTGTCGACGTGTTTTGTGTCTTTAATACGAAAATTTTATTTGATAAAAATTTTTTTTTTATCTCCTTATTTTTTTTTTCGACGTGTCGGTGCCCGTGTATTATAGGTTAATACGGAGAACATGATGACTCATTGACTCATCCTTCAATGGAGTAGGTAACAATAACATAGCTTTTATAACTCTCTTCAATTCTTTCTATATGGCAGTATGCATTTAATTCACACTTTGGATTGCTACCTGCGAAATGTGGATAGATACACCTACTATTGCTTTTCTTTTTCCTTATAAATTTATTAATTATTTCTTACCAAAGATTCTCTTTTTTTTTTTTTCAAATTGTTTATCTATATATCATTATTTTACTATAAGTTAAAGTGATCTTTTTTATTATTCTGGCGTGCTGACTAAGAACTCATCAACATCTTATAAGAATAAATTTTATAAACGGTGACAAATTAGCTATTTTAGTTGTAAGAAAACAAATGGTGTAACAAAAGGTTTTGAATCATGCTTTGATGTTATGGTAGTTTTGCAATTGCACACAAGGGGCGCACTACTATAAGGTCATGCATATGGAACCTCCTTGGTTTCTAGTGTTTGACCCATTTCTACATAGTCTAAGAATATATGGTTAGAAGAATATTGTATTCAACTTTGCAAGAATCAATTATTGTACTTAAATTTAAAGTCAGTATAATATAATATATATTTATATATATATTTCATATAACATATAAAAAATTTAGATAATCATTATTCTTTTTTCATTTTGTCTTACATTTCAATTAACATAAATCAAATTCTCTCTCTCTCTCTCTCCATTAAAATGACCCAAACATTACCCTATAATTAATATATGTGGAAAAATAAATTAATAAAACCAACTAATATATTGAAAATTTAATAACAATTATGTATTATTTACGTAATCATATTTAAAGACTAATATAATAATTATATAACACAATATTAATGCTAAATCACATCCAATACCGGACCTATTATTTGATCGATGCATTCTAAATTTTTTTTTTCAAACACAAAAATCTCAAAATTAGAAGTGATAAAAATTTATATATATATATATATATATATATATAATTCTTTTAGAACTTATATATCTTGACCTTAATAATTACAAAATTTGAAGAAATGAAACCTAATTAAAGCAAATATATATGTATGCGAATGGTTTTTAGAACAAAATATCGAGGACAAGAAACAAAAAATAAAGACATATATAAAAATTAGTATTTTAATTTTATTTAATAATAAACTAAATATAAAAAATATAACAAAAAAATTAATGATAATAAAAAAATAAAATATCTTTTTTATTAATATCTTTATACCTATATCACATCTGCTAAATATAAATATGTATTTATGTGTTCTTATCCCAATATTTCGTATCAAATAAACAAATGCAGCATATATGTTGGTGGCACACCAGGAACAAGCATATATATATATATATATATATATATATATATAGGAGAGCATTAAAGTTATAAAAGCACAAATTTTAATAAATTTGAGAGACTAAGATAAGAAAACTGAAGCAGAAGAATAATGGAGATGTCATCATCCTCAATGAAGAGAGAAGAAGCTGATGATAATAAGAGAAGAATCACTCTTTACAACCCCTGCTATTTACTTGAAGAAGCACTCAATGCTCTTCTCAAGTGTCTTGGTTTTGAGACTACTACTACTGCTGCTGAAAACAACAAAAAAGAGGAGAAAAATGTTCATCTGAAACCTCATTCAGATGCAGATCTTGGCGATGATGATGATATTTCAACCCTACAAATCTGTGAGTGTGATACCAACATGAAGGCAAGTTACCAACAAGATGAAGATCCACCTTCTTCAACTTCTCAAGATGTCATTACTACTGTACGATATCTTCCATCTCACCCTTTAATATTCCTATTTGTCAGTCCAAATAATATGTACTATAATCTTGTTCTATTTTAATTACTGGGGCATATAATTTTCTAACCCTGTTTTTTAATTTTCCTACAACGCCCAAATCTTTTAGTTTATCTCCAAAAATTAGAATCAACATATGATATGATAAGTTGGCATAGTAAATGCTTATTATTTTTCTTAATTAGTAATTTTACATTAAAGTTTTAGTATGGAAAGTTAGTATTAGAGGAGAATCATGCATATTCTTTGTATAATTTTAAATGTTCGAACAAAATAGTCTTCAGAAAAAAAAATCCAAAAATTAAATTAAATTTCCATTTATTTTACGTGTTTTTAGAAAATGAAATATTTTTTTTAATGAATTATAACTCAAATAGTATAATCTTTCTATACTCATATAAAAAATAACGAATTTAAATCTTTCTATCTTCGATAAAAAAAATCTTTTTTGACAATGTTTTTATAATACGAATTAAGAAGTTTTATATCAATATTTTTTATAATACTAATTAAGAAGTTTTATATTTTGTTTAGGATTCAAGTTTGGCTGCAAGGCGGCGACCTGTTGGCGATGGACGGCCGGGACTTAGCGGTGGCTCAGGTCCCCAGCATAATTAATGTGTTACAAATTTATTTAATTAAGTTATAGCTATTTTAATTAGTTTTTCATATAGTATAGTTTTGTGATGTGACCTTTAGTTTCATTTTCTATATTTTCATTCTTCTTCTTCTTTGTTTAAAGACATGGTTAGTTGTACATGGGGTGTAATTAATATTGTTGACTAGTTATGCCGTGCATATGCAGTAACCCTGGCCTGTAATATTTGAGTACATTAAATACTTTAATATATGATATGGCGAGTTTGTGAAAGTAGCTCTTTATGATGTCTAATGAGAATTAGGACCCAATAGTAGTAATAATCTTATTACTAGGTCTGTGGTGGAGGTTGCAATAATAATAATGATAGAACTCATAGAAGAGTGATATGGGTTATGCTAGATACCAATAAAAGTTACTCGCATAAAAATACCAAAAACATCTTTTCATGATGATTTTTATTTAAAAATTGTAACTTATTTATTTTGTAACATTTTAAATAAAGGTAACACTTTTACTTTAAATAAAATTAAGTCCTACAATCTATCATCTAATGGTCAAAATAATATATCTTCGCATAATGACAATCATTAAATCTTTATTGGAGTAGCCACCTAAATAAAATTCTGTAGAGTATAAGATTTTTTTACTTTTTCAGTTTTTCTTTGCATAGCACTCTTTTTTATTTTTTTGAGAATTTTTAGTAGTAATTTATTTGGATTTGTTCTTAAATTAAAATATTGTAATTTATAAATGATAGAAATTATAAATTTAATAATGACTAATATTCTCATTTTATTACTTTATCGATTTCCTTATTTTAGAAAATTTACTCTATTAATGTTTTCACCTTAGAGAATTTTTTCATTTATTTGTTGGTAATTTACTATGGCTTGATGTTGCATGTGTGACTGGGATGGTAGTGACAAGTGCGTTTGTAAAAAGTTGGGGAATTGATTAAAATCAACACACATATAGATAGCCGTTGTTTTTAGAAATTGAGACGGGAATATTAAGTTTAGTAGTTAGAAAAAAGATAAAAAAAAAATTTATTTTATTTAATATTTATTAATTATTGTAATAATTAATAAATACTAAATAAAATAAGTTTTGATTATTTTTTTATTAATTTATTTTAATTTCCAAACATTTCTATTACTATATATAATTACATACATTCAGAATCATTTTATATCTTCGGATAATCAAATTAAAGAAGTAGCATACATAATCTATACAATTTTGATGATATTTTTATTCTTAAAACATAACTAGAGCAAATTAAAGAACAACAACGTAACTAGGAATGAATGAATAATTAATAAAAGAATGAAGTTAGATGATGTAAATGTGTATATATTAATTCGAATTAAAAAATGTTATTTATACATTAAAATTAGTCATTAAAATCAAATACTAATATATTTGTGTATATGTGGTTAAATTTATTTTTAATATATATTTATATTCTAACATATATTTTATACTAATAACTGATTTTAATGTATTTGTAACGTAATTCATTGGAATTAGTTGCAGGGTGGCATGTCTGGAGGGGTTGGCAGCATTTGTTGTCCAGGATTGTTACCATTTTTGACGATGAAAGTCATAGCCATGCCCCAACTTACATGTCGCTCTAAATGACAGTGCATGAACCATACACCTGATTATTCAAAAAACAAATTAATTAAAAATGAACATACAGAAATCAAAGTAATAATCAGCAATAAGTAATTTAATTTCTACCTGGATTTTTGGCCTGAAATCTTATGGCTACCCAACCATTTTTAGGTACAGCCACTGTATTCTGATAAGGAGGATCAACGAGATTATATGTGAAAGGATCTTTGTCTTTGTTATAATTTCCAAATCCCCATCCAACTACGTAGAAACTATGACCATGAAAGTGCATTGGATGCTCAGTACCAGCCAGCAAATTAGTTCCTTGAAGAACAAGCTCCACCGTGGACCCATACTCAACCACCTTCACCTCTGTATCTACCGATGGAGTTCTAAGAAATGTGGACAAATTGGAAGCAGTGAAATTAAATAGTAGTGGTGGAACATCTGGAAAATTTTCAGTGAACACACCACTGATATTGTTATAATAAGCCTGCAAGATGTTAACGTTGTTATTTTTTGGTAGAAATTGGAAGCTGATGTTGTTCATGCTTGCTGCAAATCGGTTATTTCCACGAGGGCCTTTGCAGATTGTAGCATTTGGACATGGTAATGAGTTAACTGAAACTGTGTAGAACAGATTGGTTGTTATGTTCAATGGCACGTTAATTGGATGTGCTTCATCTGCCAAGCTTCTCATTTGAGTTATGATGTTGACAGAGGAATTGGTGTCATTGAAAGATGGAAGTGAAGGCATGTGAGGAGTGCTTATTCCCTTCTTGTATTGAAGAATAGCAGTGGTTGTTGTGTTATCAAATCTAACATTGAAAGCACTTGAATAGGCTTTGGCAGCCATGTAATATTGATCCAAAGGTTGATTAGCTTGAACCAACACATCCATGGTTTGACCTGGTGATATTGTTATGTAATCCACTTTGAATGGTTTCACATAGCTTCCATCGCTTCCCACCACTGTCAATTGATGTTTAGCAATTGCAAAGAAGAGAAGGTCTTGCATTGCAGCATTGATCATTCTCAGAAGATAAGTCTTGCCATATTCCACATTTAGTTTGAAGGTCTCTGCATTAAACAAACAAATTAAATTAGTAAAAGAGAGAGTCATAAATAGAAAAAACTCAAAAAGCAGAGAGCAATACCATTGGCAGAACATGGATGAAGATCACCAGGTTGACCATTGATAGTGTAAGAATCAGAGATGGCAGCATCTGCTCCAGTTGAAACAAGATCATCAAAAACTTTGACAACATCTTGCTTCCACCATTCACCTAATATCATTGGAACCTCTCTATCTGGCTTTGGAAATGGATATGTATGTCCAGGCTTGGGTTGAATGACAATAGCACCATGAACAGTAGCACGAGACCAATCACTATGAGCATGCCACCAAAGTGTGCCTTCCTCTTCAGAAAA
This sequence comes from Arachis hypogaea, assembly GCF_003086295.3. Lineage (NCBI taxonomy): Eukaryota > Viridiplantae > Streptophyta > Magnoliopsida > Fabales > Fabaceae > Arachis > Arachis hypogaea. Next base: position 117,643,822 of record NC_092044.1, on the reverse strand, counting down.
GATAACCTTTTGAGAGAACATAGCACCAGGTTGAATGGGACACTGAGTAATGAATTCAGGGCCATCAGACCATGGATATCTTGGTTGGTTCACTCCATGCCAGTGAATGGTGATGTTATAGTTAGCTCTGTTATACACATCAACAATTATGCTTTCTCCTTTCGTAACATACAATGTTGGCCCTGGAAATTCTCCATTTACTGTTAAGATATTCTTTGTGCTGCAAAGTTTTGTGAAGGAAGCATCTCTCACCTGCAATATAATTTAATTTGTTATATGTTATGAAACGGAAAGTCTAGGGCCAGCAAATTTATTAAAATTTGGACAACACTTAGCCAGTAAAAAAAATGAGTGATTCTCTGTTATTAGATGAAATCTCACACCATTAAATATACTGGATTTGGATGTTCTAAAATTTAAATTTCACTTTAGAGAGTAAAGTGTGATCTCTCAGCATTAATTTCATAGGTGGGACCAAAAATAAATATGAAAGAAAAACTATTCAAAGGTAGAAGATCACACTTTACTCTCTAAAGTGAAATTTAAACTTTAGAAGATCCAAATTTAACTGATTGATGGCTACAACTCACAAAATCTGCTGGCACTAACATTCCTCATTATGAGATGCAATAATGCTAATTATATATATGACTTAATTAAGTAAGAATCTAGTTAATTAATTATAAGCATATATATATATATATATATATATATATATACCACAAACTTGTAATTCCTCAAAGCCTGGATAGTGACAAGAACATTTAGGAACAAAATTCCTAAGAACTGTAGGACCCATGGTGTGATTATTCTCATATATATTATATATGGAGAATAATATGATGATATAATATGAAATTGGAAATGCTAGCTTGTATGTTTGATATGAATTGATGATAGGGACATTGGTTATGCACGGTATTATATAGTATTTTCATGGCTTATGATTACGCGTAAGAATATGCTTTGACAATTGACATGCAGCATTTGACGGCTTAATTGCTTGCGCGCGCATGCAGCCATAGCACGCAAGAAATGTTGTGATATTAAAAGTATGTAGATAGATAAGGAATGTATATCGTCTTCATACATACATATATCCTTATAATATCAACTACATACATACATACATACATATATCCTTATAATTATCATGCATGGATGTACTTTGATCAACATAATTAATAATTCCAACTTTGAACAAAAGAAAGAAGGTTAATACCTAATAATGATTTCGTGTAGTTGCTTTCGTCGTCATAGATTCCTATGCTATTTTTAGTGACCATAAAGGAACTGTCAATACGATTTTATTTATTTTTTGCTTAGGTCGTTAACCAAATTTAGGTAGATTTGACTCCGACTAGTCTTTGAAAATCAAGACATATATCAAGTTATTATTTAACATTTGAAACATTATTACCATCTTGTAAATTGAAATACATGTGCAAGATAAATACTTCAAAATATACAGTATAAAATTGGTTTACGATGTAGACGAGAAACTGTAACAAGAAAACATTCCTTTGATCTTGTGACCACGTGGCACATCATCACTACTAAATAACGAAAATAGGGTGAATACGGATCAGATCGGATCGGATATGGCCAAAATTTCAATCCGATTCGCACTAAAATTTTCGGATTAGATCGAATCCAATATCCACAGTTTTTAAGGTTAGATCCAATCTGCAATCGGATCGGATATCGGATATATCCGCAAAACGCAAAAATATTTTTAAAAGTATATTTTTGTTAAAAAAAATCAATAAAATTTATTTTTTTATTCTTTTAAATATGTTTACTCTTAAAATAATATTAAACATACTTTTTTTGAATAATAAATTAAAATAATACAACATATATGATAATTATTAGTTGAAATAAAATATAAAAAGAATATTTGCTTATTTATTTCTTTATTTTTACGGATACGCAGATATGCGGATACCAACACAAAATCTACAATCCGATCTGACAAGTGTACGAATTCGATCCAATCTAAAAATCTTACAGGTTAAATCCATCCGTAATTTTCGAGTCGGATTTAGATAAATTTCACAGATATGCAAATCGAATTTGATGCATGGACACTTGTAAACGAAATAATCATTCGACCTTGAGAAGGTATACAGTGTTGATGAAGCCAACTCTAAATTTATAATTAACGTCTATCCAGTTGTTAATTGAGTAGCACATGAGAAATTGATTGATCGACGATCAAACTACAAGTATATATGTATGTATGATAAGGATCTTATTATATTTTGACCTGCTACTTTTGACTTTGATCTGAATAAAATAATAGTAATATAGTTAAGCATAAGTTGTTTTATATATTTTGATGATGACGACACATATGATACGCAGGCGTCTGCAAGCCTTAAAATGCTACTTTGCTCATTAATTCAATACTCTCCGCCCAAATATCATAGCTCGGTCAAAGCCAAGCTATATACCCAAGTTAGCTATACAAAAATTCTAAGCTATATAATGTCTAGTATGCGTAGGTATACTCTATTTGCGAATATCTAATATGGACCAATTTATTTGGATAGGGTTATCTTTTCTATTCATTGTAAATAAAATAAGATAGGATATAAATTTACTTACGGGTAAGATATGATACGAATTTAGAGTATATCTTATCCTATTCTATTTGCACTCTTAATATATTATAATATATATAAGTTATGTATGTAGTGAAAAAGTGAGTGTTAAACTCACAATCTTTCTCTTATAAAAATTTAAAATAATCATTAAATTAGTTGATAATTATATTATTTGTAATTTTATGTTAAATTTTTTTAAGATTTTATTGTTTTTAATTTTAATTTAAACTTAATTTTTTATTTTTTATGTTATTAATATGTATAAAATTTGGAATGGTTAAATTTTATATTTGTTTAAAAAAATTTTATTTTTCTACGGATAAAATTGGGTAGGATATGATTTAGAATTTTAAGGTGCTGATAGAGTTAGAGATGAGAGATTCTCAACCCACAAATAAAATTAGGGTAGAGTCCAAACTTACTTTACCGATGCCAGCCGTAAGTACACGCGTTGATTATGATGATGATTAACTTCTCGTTAACTTGGGTGAAACAACTTACTATGTGTAATTATATATACATACTTTTCTTACTGAAATAATTAAACAATTGTCCCCTGCGGGGGAAACGTAAAAATTAAAGCAGACAGATAGTGAATGCATGTTTTCGAATATATATAATATATAGTTTATTATTTGTCAATCAATTCTCAGGAGTCAGGAGCTAATTAATCAAACATATATATATAAGAAAGGTTGACTTGGCTGATGGCCATGTTCTTCCCTCTTCTAAACCTAAAACTAGACAATAACGGTGGAGAGTTAAGAGAAAAGGAAAAATAGTAAAAGCAGAACCCAAGCACGGTTATTTGAAAAATATATGTACAACAGCAGGGGTCATTACATAAGGAAATTAATTTCAAAACAACTTGCAACATGGTGAACATTGTAAGATGAAAATCTCCAAAAAATCATCAAAATACATGTAGTTAAACCCCTTGTTTTTGGTAGTGAACGTTGAAGTATGTAGAAGCAAAGAAACCACAAAGTACTAAGTTTATATACCCTGGTTATATATAGATCAACAACAATGACTTTTTCCTTTTGTAATTGGCCATTTACGTTTAAGCTTAATTGTGAGGTTAAAAATTTCCCTTAAATACAACAATTCACTACTCTTTATTATGTGTTATTCCAAGATAATGACAATGGTTTAATGAAAAACTAAAAAGAATGAAGCAATAAAAAAACTAAAAAAAGAATGAACCTAATTTTTGTATTAATAAATGAATATTTTGACAGTGTGGCATGTCTGGTGGTGGTGGCAACATCTGCTCTTCAGGATTCTTTCCATCTTTGACAATGAAAGTCATAGCCATTCCCCAACTCACATGTCGCTCTAAGTGGCAATGCATGAACCACACACCTGGATTTTGTGCCTTGAATCTTATGGTTACCCATCCATTTTTGGGTATAGCGATGGTATTCTGATAAGGAGGATCAACAAGATTATATGTGAGAGGATCTTTGTCTTTGTCAAAGTTTCCGAATCCCCATCCAACTACATAGAAACTATGACCATGCAAGTGCATTGGATGCTCAGTACCAGCCAGCAAATTAGTCCCTTGAAGAACAAGCTCCACCGTGGAGCCATACTCAAGCACCTTCACCTCTGTATCTACCGATGGAGTTCTAAGAAATGTGGGCAAATCGGAAGCAGTGAAATCAAATAGTTCTGGTGGAACGTCTGGAAAATCTTGTGTATATACACCTTGAAGGTGGTGATAGTAAGCATTCAAAATGTTGTTTCCCGATGGCAATTGGAAGCTTATGTTATTTACACTTGCTGCAAGGCGGTTCCCTGGTATATGAATTCACCGAAACAGTGTAGAACAGGTTGGTGCTTATGTTCAATGGCACCTCAATTGGATGTGCTTCATCTGCTAAGCTTCTCATTTGACTTATCATGTTGATAGATGCATTGGTGTCATTGGAAGATGGAAGTGAAGGCATGTAAGGGGTTCTTGATGAAAACGATGGAATTATGTGTTTTCCCTTTTTGTATTGCACAATGGCAGTGGTGGTTGTGGTGTCAAATGAAACATTGGTAGCACTTGAATACACTTTGGCAGCCATGTAATAACGATCCAAAGGTTGATTAGCTTCAAGCAACACATCCATGGTTTGACCTGGTGATATTGTTATGTATTCTACTTTGAATGGCTTCACATAGCTTCCATCGCTTCCCACCACTGTCAATTGGTGCTTTGCAATTGCAAAGAACAGAAGGTCTTGCATTCCACCATGCACCATTCTCAGAAGATATGTCTTGCCATGTTCCACATTTACTTTGAAGGTTTCTGCAACCAATAAATTCAAATTGAAAAGTTAACCAACATTGGCTAAATAAAATTGACTTTTGCTTCGTAACACAAGTAACATAAATGATAAAGAATAATGGTGCACATCTAAGTCATTTTATGAACTAAGTCCAATCAAATTAAACAGTAAGATTTAGAATAATATTAGTCACAAGTTAAAATTGACTTTCGCGTAGTAATACAAGTAACATAAATGAAAATTATAAAGTGTTATTATAATTAACATACCGTTGTTAGAGCAATTATAAAGATCACCAGGTTGGCCATTAATAGTATAAGCATCTGAAGCAAGAGGATCTCCTCCCCCCGTTTCAAAGTTATTGAAAACTTGGACAATGTCTTCCTTCCACCATTCACCTAATTAATAAATTTCAAACTCTAACAATTAGAAAAGTAATTATAAAACATAAAGTGATGAAATCAAATAAAACTCATGTAAGTATATACCTAGTACAATGGGGACCTCTCTGTCTGGCTTTGGAAATGGATATGTATTTCCAGGCTTGGGTTGAATGACGATAGCACCGTGAACAGTAGCACGAGACCAATCACTATGAGCATGCCACCAAAGTGTGCCTTCCTCTTCAGAAAAGATAACCTTTTGAGAGAACATAGCACCAGGTTGAATGGGACACTGAGTGATGAATTCAGGGCCATCAGACCATGGATATCTTGGTTGGTTCACTCCATGCCAGTGAATGGTGATGTTATAGTTAGCTCTGTTATACACATCAACAATTATGCTTTCTCCTTTCGTAACATACAATGTTGGCCCTGGAAATTCTCCATTTACTGTTAAGATATTCTTTGTGCTGCAAAGCTTTGTGAACGAAGCATCTCTCACCTGCAATTTTTCAAAAATCTTAGTATATGCTTTAGTTTTTAACTTTATAATAATATAATAGGCATGGATGAATATATATTATTTAGCATATGATATAATAATGAAGTTTTATTTACATCTTAATGAGTTAGGTGGTGTTAATTAAGATTATCAAAATTAATCTCTAAAATTTTTAAAACCAAATACTTTTATCTTTTAAATTTTAAAATATACAAAACATTTTCTAATATGTATCTTCATTAGATAGTACAGTTTTTGAATAATTTAAACAATTTTAAAATATTAAAACAATCGTTTCGACTAACTAAATCAAATTAAAGAGACTAAGAAAGACTATACTACCTAATGAAAATAAATATTAAAAATTATTGTATATTTTAAAGTTTCACAGACTAAAATATTTAATATTAAAATTTTTAAAAATTAATTTAAATAATTATTCTAAATAATTAAGCCCCAAAACTTACCACAAACTTATGGTGCCGCATCGCCTGGCAAGTAACTTGAATGACATTGAGAAACAATAATATTATTCCTAAGCTAGTGAGGATTTTCATTGAGAATCTCTTATCTATGACGAAATGCTTGATCTAAATTAAAATGTAAGTTTATAATATAATAGAGAAATAAATAAAGAATGTTGATATGCGAATGGTTTTTTTGTGTTTGAAGCTTTGATATGAATTTGTTTGGAAGAGAGGGGGTATATATAGGGGTGGCTTTGACAAAGCTTTGATTACGCGTAAGAGAATATAATTGGAATAGTATATATAGCACGTGAGCTTTGTTGCCAAGTCGTAATTACTAAGACGACAAAATGTTGCGGCTCTAATATGAAAAATTAGCGCGATACAAAAAGAACCTGATGTGTAGCTTCTTTATCCAAATAATCATAAGAACTAACAGAAGGTCAATTTTGACTTTGCATACGATGATAAAGAATTTTCTTATTATTTTATACGAATGTTTCTAGTTGATTTTCAACAAATAATATGTATCTCCTCTGTACACATAAAATCTGCATAAGAGTAATTACCATATTGGTAATATTAAGTAGATAAAAAAAATTAATTAAAATTTATTTTATTTAATATTTATTAATTATTATAATAATTATTAAATATTAAATAAAATAAGTTTTAGTTGTTTTTGGTTAATTTATTTTGATTATCAAATATTTCGGTTACTAAAAATATTTAATAATAAAAAAAATTTAGTCAAAATTAATTAAAATTTATTTTATTTAACATTTATTAAACTAAAGTTGACTATTTTCTTTTATTTCTTTGGCATTACTGTATATTAGGAAAACAAAAAAAATAATCCAAACTTATTTTATTTAGTATTTATTAATTAATACAGTAATTAAAAATGCTAAATAAGGCATTTTGATTAAATTTTGTTTGTTACCAAATATTTTCAATATAATATATAATATCAACTACATACATACATACATATATCCTTATAATTATCATGCATGGATGTACTTTGATCAACATAATCAATAATTCCAACTTTGAACGAAAGAAAGAAGGTTAATACCTAATAATGATTTCGTAGTTGCTTTCGTCGTCATAGATTCCTATGCTATTTTTAGATGACCATAAGGAACTGTCAATACAATTTTATTTTCTTTTTAGATGACCAAATTTTTTCGATCGAGAAAAATATAGAGTTTCCGGTGTTAGAAACAGCATGGAAATAGCGAAAATATTTGGGGAGAGCAATTTAGGTAGATTTGACTCCGACTAGTCTTTGAAAATCAAGTCATATATCAAGTTATTATTTAACATTTGAAACATTATTACCATCTTGTAAATTGAAATACATGTGCAAGATAAATACTTCAAAATATATACAGTATAAAATTGGTTTATGATGTAGACGAGAAACTGTAACAAGAAAACATTCCTTTGATCATGTGACCACGTGGCACATCATCATCACTACTAAATAACGAAATAATCTTTCGACTTTGAGAAGGTATATATACGGTGTTCATGAAGCCAACTCCAAATTCATAATTAACGTCTATCCATCAATTGTTAATTAAGTACGTAGCACATGAGAAATTGATTGATCGACGATCAAACTACAAGTATATATGTATGTATGATAAGGATCTTATTATATTTTTACCAGCTGCTACTTTTGACTTTGATCTGAATAAAATATAATATAATAATATAGTTAAGCATAAGTTGTTTTATACAGAAAAAGTCTATACAATCAATAGTTTTATTAAAATTTAGTTAGTATTTGACTATTAATAAAAATAATAATAATAATTAATTGATAATTATAAATTATAAAATTTATTGATTTTTAATAATCTTCGTTTTATATATTTTGATGATGAGGACACATATGCTATACCCAAGTTAGCTATACAAAAATTCTAAGCTATATAATGTCTAGTACACACGCGTTGATTATGATGATGATTAACTTCTCATTAACTTGGGTGAAACAACTTACTATGTGTAATTATATATGGTGAATTATATATACATACTTTTCTTACCGAAATAATTAAACAATTGTCACATGCAGGGGAAACGTAAAAATTAAAGCAGACAGATAGTGAATGCATGTTTTCGAATATATAATATATAGTTTATTATTTGTCAATCAATTCTCAGGAGTCAGGAGCTAATTAATCAAACATATATATATAGAAAAGGTTGACTTGGCTGATGGCCATGTTCTTCCCTCTTCTAAAATAAATTTAAGGTAGATTATGGTATGCGTATATTAAAATTAGTTATTAAAAATAAATTATTAATATAAAATATATATTAAAATAAAAAATATATATTAAAAATAAATTAAATAATATATATAATATTTTTAATTTAAGATAAATATGTTAAAAGTTTAATTTGTTAGAATAGAAAATTTTGTTGGGTTTATTTGATCAATGGAAGAATTAGGTCAATTTTCGCACGTATTCAAATGGTTTTGTTGCCACTGAGCTGCATGATAGTAGTAACATCAACAGAATGATCAGGGTTTAAGAGTTTAAGCACTCGTATTAAAGAAGTGAAGGTTATTAATGACCTAGAGTGAAAGATGGTAGGAGTTGAATTTATGGTTAATTTTTTTAATGTTTTCACTGAAATTGATTTATTCTTAAATGTTACAGTGTTTGCTAAAATAATTATGTAAGAGATATTTTAATTTTGTTTCATAAAAATAGAATAAAAGATAGGATAGAGAAAAAAAACTTGCACTATTATATATTATGACTCAATCACTTAGTATAATGTGACTTGTATTTAATCATAGCGTAAAATTTTTACTATAATTTGTAAAAATTACATACACTAATATTTTAGAATTTTTTTTTGTCATATCAAAAAACACACAATCTTTTAATTAGACTTATCACACAATCTTTTTTGGTGTCTATGCTTTTTGTGTCTAAATTACCTAAAAATAGAAATAAAAAAAGATAGAATCTACTCTTTTATTTTTGAATTATATACCTAAAATTTAAGCACATAGAAAACATTATTTTTTCAAAGAACATGCAATAGCCACTGGTATAACAAAATATATTATTTCCCAAATAAATATAACCTTTTAAGTTTCATGCATGTCTACATGTTTCTTGTGATTATTATTTATTACATGTTCAATTTGAAATGATTGGTTAGTTATCCAAGGAAGCTACATTACTAAAGGAAACATTGCAATATGTGGTAATACGCATTTTGCGGCGGTTTAAACAAAACCGCCGCAAAATGTAAAACAATAATTCACCGACAGTCTAAAACCGCCGCTAAATGTGATATTTTTGCAGCCCCATCAATAACCGTCGCCATATGTGCCGCCGGTTGTCATTTTGTAGCAGTTTTATAAAACCGCCGGAAAATTTCTGCCGCTATCCGCCTAAATTGTTGTAGTGTATTATGTGTGCAGTATCAGTTAATAACTTAATATACTATTTCTATGTTAACATTCCAATCAATAAGGTACTACTCAAATGGCAGAAAAACCAGTTTTCGGCGAGTATAAATACCATAAGCCTCCGATTGATGTTTGGCAATTGCAAAGAACACAAGGTCTTGCATTGCACCAAGCATTCATAATAATGCATGTTTTGTTTTTTCTCTATAAGCAATGCATGTGGCTAAAAGAAGAAGTATTCATCATTTCATCTGCCATATGAATCCCTCATATATGAGCCCAAAAAAAAAAAATTTCAATATTTCACCAAGATTATCAAGGAAACAGCATGGAATAGAAATTGAATAGGCGCACATAATATATTTTCTGGAATCCTCTTCTCTGCACTACTTATTTAATGGAGAAGAAATTAGTACATGATGCACATTTATTTTTAAAAATTAACAATTAAACAATTATTTTCCTTAGAGAGAGTCTTGGAAACTAATATTGTAATCAATATTTAATATAAAAAACTCAAAAATCTTAAAAATAAAAATATTTGAAACTCAATGAAAAAAAATATAAAATTCAAATTTAACAAACACTCGTTTTAAATAGATTTCATACAGAATTTATTTGGTATTCTGCTGTATTGTTAGCTGAAATCGGTTCCAATAATATTGATTTCCTAACATTATTCTAATAGAAATTTTATAAGTGTTGAAATGTTATTTGAACCAATAAAATTGGCGGAATTCAGTTTTAATGTATGTATAAATTATACGTAATTGGTTAACTTTGTGAGAATGTTGGAGACTAATATTTTTAGTAAAAAAAATGAATATTAAATTTTTGGGGCAAAATAATGCAAGAATATCCAATTTATGAAAATAATACGCGTATTTTATCTACCTTTTCTTCTCTTTTACAATGTTATTTTGTGAATATTTTAATATTTTATTTAGGTATCATGATGCTAGCTAACTGATGATCTTAGAGTGGAAACTTGATAATATCCTTCAAATAAAAGATAATATATAACATCTCAATTATTAAAAACTATACAAATAAAAAATTTTAAAAATATAATTATAATTTTTTTTTTCATAAAAATCTAAAGAATGAAAATTAAGCAAAAGTGATAAATGATACAATCAAATAAAATTTGGATAATAATAATAATAATGTTCATCCCTAGCCCAAGTAATAAATCAGGCTCAAAATAAGTTGCGAGACCCAATCTTAAATATTGGTCTTCACCGTCTGTCCGACTTTCTCAAAGAGGTCGGAACTAACCCCAAGTAAGCAGTCCACATTTATCCACGAGTATAACCGCTTTCTAAAATCTATCAACTACTTTTAGAAGAGATATCCCAACAATTTTAAGATAAAGAAACGGTTATCCATCATTAAAAGTGGAACGACTTCAACAGTAGTTATTGTTCTACTACTATAAATATACTAACACATTCAGGTAAATCTAAGTTCTAATACTCTAAAGTCTAAACCTACTTAACATTTTGCTAACTTAGACATTGAAATGTCATTGCAGGTATCATCCCATTCACCGCCGTGCATACGAATCAACTCGGACGGAGACTCTCAAGCGCGCTGCAAGTCATAGATTACCTTTCTCCTTTCTTTGGACCTTTTATCTTATCCCAATTCATCTATTTTAGGTTATCCACATAATAAATAAATAAATAAATAGCTGGAACATGATTCATGAATGATGCATGCATGATGCATCAAGCTTTTTCATCCAGCTTTCCTTGTAGCGAGGGAGAGAATACCCACAAAATTTGGTGTGTCGTCATCTCGTCATTATTATTGTTTATTTAGGAATGTGAGCCCCAATGTACGTAGTAGATTATAATAATTGAGTTAATAATATTTAGATTCGTCCTAAAATTTACATTCGTATTTTAAATAAATTTTTAAAATTTTAATAAACTTAATTTAATTTTTTAAATTTATATTTGTAATTTATTTTAATCTTTTATTTTAATTTTTGAATTAATTTTTATCACAAAAATATTAACAGTACGTTAAAATAGACTAATACTATCACGTTGAATTATGGAAATATAATGTTATTTTGTTTTTAACATTTAAATAGTAAAAAAAACGCCGTATGAAGTGTTTTTGAAGAAAAAAATTGTTTAAATAGTTTTAAAAGAATCATTTTTTGGCTAGTTGAGTACTACAAAAAATAGCATTATTTTCTTATAGCTCAATATGACAATATTATTAGTCCAACTTAATACACCGTTAATATTTTATGTTAAAAATTGATTCAAAGATTAATGTGAGTTATAAATATAAATTTTGAAGATTAAATTGAATAAATTAAAATTTAATGAACTATTTTAAAATGCGCATATAATTTTAGAGGATAAATTTAAGTATTAACTCAATTTTAATTTAGGAGATAAGTTTGAACTTTTTAAAAAAGTTGAAGAAGATAAAAAAAAAAAAAAGAAAGATGTTGGGCAACGGTTAGTGTAACACTGTTAATTGTAGAATTAGTTATAAAGAGTGTGAGAGAGTCAGTAAATTTTATAATTTATAATCATCAATTAGTCATTATTAATATTTTTAATAATATAAAATTTTATTTAATAATATAAAATTACTCTTTTTTTATTGATTAAATATTAAATATTAATTAAATTTTAATAAAAATTCTGACTCTCAACTTTTAGATATTTGTGAAGCGAAGGGTCTAAGCAAGTTAAATGCAATTCTTCTAAGTTTTTCTTTATACCAAAACATACGGGAAATATTCTTGATTCGTTATTTTTTGCTAAACTTTAGATTCTGTAGATAATTAATTTTCTTTTGTCACATTGAGACAGCTTAATTTAATAATTGATAGTTATCCTTTCCGTTACGAAATTAATAATTGTTACCATCATAATGTTTTTTTTGTTTGGTCGTGATCAAGTCAGGTTCGACAGTAACAGGCCACAGTAATTGTTACATGCAGGGTTGTGAGATCAGGTATATAATCTATTTTTTGGACTTAAACTTTAATGGCTATAATAATCATCTACAAGCTAAGGGCCTAAGGTGCAGTTCATCTTGCTTTCTGATGCTACTGTGTTACCAGATCAAGTTACCTCTGAAATAACTCCAATAATTTTGTGCCCATTTGATGCGCCATTTTTTTTATTAATGATTAAATTTAATTAAATAAAAATTATAAAAATTATATAAAAAGAAAAATTATTATTTTATTCTTTAATATTTAAGTGAATTAATACTAAAAATAATTTTTAAAATTTGATTTTTGACTTAATTTTATTTTTTAATTTTCAATTGATTCAAATTATACTCTAAAATTTTGAGGTGTGACTCAAATGGGTTTTTTTGTCTACTTTCATCACCAAAACAATAATGTATCACATTTAATTGACACAGGACACTTTTAACCGTTATATAACGTGACAAAATTTTTATAGGCATAGTCCTCCGAAATTTGGGATTTGAACATAAAAAACTAGCCCCAAATCTTTCAAATTGAACCGGTTTTGGTGAGTTAGAGAAGATGTTGAGGAGTAGCGGCGAAGCTTTCCAGAATTCAAGTAGATCTCGTTCGTATGGCAGTTGGATGAGAAATGCATATTATGACAGAGTGGAAAGGTTCCGCATTGTTGTGGCTATAGAATACGATCCATTCTTTGCTAGTCTGGTACAAATGCTAGCCCATAAAAATTATTTTATGAATATCCTAATTATAATGTGAGTTGCTTGAATGCTTGCTATTTGATTCTACGTCTTTTTCACTAAATGTCTTCTTAGTTTTGTATTGTTCTTTTTTTCAATTTTTTTGTGTCTTTTCTTTTGGTGTTTCAAATTGTTGGAAAAAGATGATATAGTTTATCTGTATGGACAGAAGTAAGTAAAGATGATGGTATGATTAAAAAAAATAAAACTCAAATCAACCAAGAACATTAGAAGATCAATCTGTGATGGAGAATTATTAGTGCAGTTGAAGTTGAAATTAGAGCTTTAAAAATATGAAATATTATTCTATCTATCATTATTATTGTTCTGTTTGGGCTTGTATATGTAGGTTATGGTCTATAAAAAAAAAGTAGTAATTAAAATATGAGATGGCATGTAAAATCACTATATATATATATATATATATATATATATATATATATATATATATATATATATATATATATATATATATATTTTTGCAATGAAATGATGAACCATGTCTATTGTAAAAGCTGTGTATTTCTAAAATAGAAAATAAAATATGCAGATTACATATAAATATGTTGACTCAAAAGTTATACATATTATGAATTGCAACAGATTAACTGTTGTAATATACTAAAATAATTAAACTAAAATAAAATTTAAACATAGTAACTAATAAAATTTATAGTAGTTAATCATAGTATTGAAACAACAATAGCATTAACTGCTATGATATATCAAATGTCATATCTAGAGTATCATCAATCATAATTAAATTTCTCAAACCAAAAGACAAAAAATGCAAGCAACCAAATCAAAAGTAGAAAAATACGTTGCTACTAATATCCAACTTAAATCCTCCATTAAACCCAACTTCTCATAAACTAAAAAACAGAAAAATGCAAGCAACCAAATCAAAAGCTCCAAAGCTATCAAATACGTTGCCACTAACATCCATATATCCAGGCCAACACATTACTGACAGTTGATCATAGCGCCAATACAATGAAAAAAATTTTTAAACCGTAGCACCATAACGCAATCAACTATCATAATCAATCCAAGTTTTCGATTGACTTATTGATTTAGCAAACAATAATATCATTTTTGTGATGATAAACATAAGTTTATTTTGGGTTAATAATCCAAATATATTATTGATGTGTTGTTTAGTATATGCAGGCATGTGTTCATAGCACAGCCCAAATCAAAGAAATCAAGGAGCTCAACTAGAAAGTCCAAGTACTCCTAAGACAGCAAATTGAAAGATGAGTCAATTATCCAGCCCAATGCTAATCAAAACAAAAGAAAGCAACCCTAAGCTAAAATGCTATGTTGCTTCGGGTAACACCTAGAAAAAAAAGAGGAATTCATTTTCTTATTTTATCACCAAATATCTAAGAAAAAAAGTTGCTCTACTTCTCATTAGGCACTAAATCAGAAGAAAGAAAAGCAAATGTCTAATCAAAACATAATCAGAAGAAAAAAGGTAATTTATTTCCATATATATGCAAGAAAATCGCTTGATGGTATCTTCTTTCCTCTACACTACCATTTCAAGAAATATGAAAAAAATTAAGGTAACTTTTCTCTGCTGTAAATCAATGGATAATATTGTTTCTTGGAATAAAAGCACAAAATTAAGCGCTTGAATTTATCAAATCCATTAAGAATCTATTTTCAATGAAGCTGCGTTACTTATCTCTGATGCATGCAGACCTGTAAATAGAAAAGATTCTTTATGAAGTGAGTCTTAGGTGTTGAAATAGAGTTCAATACAAAAGAAAATTCAATTCAATTTTGAAGACAAGAAGAGAGAACCAGAGTTTTAAGTTTCATTGAGAACTTTTCTGTGAGAGTTTAACGTTTTGGACAATGTAGTGTTTTAACATTAAAGAAATATTCTGCCAAGATGGAGAACTTTATCAGAGAGTGCTAAATCAGGTTCATCTTATAGCATCAAGACTTTGAATCATCATCTCTTTTATAGTTTACATTTGAGTATTCTGGTTATATGTAATGTCTTTCTTTGTTTCTATTCAGTGAAAGAGGCATAGAAAAGAGGCATTAAGAAAAAGTCAATAAGAGAAAAGGCATAGAAAAAAACTTGAATAGAAAAGTCAAGATTTATTTCTGAACATTTTTATTTGTATTTCTATTTTGTGTCTGATGTCTGAGTTGTATCCCTTACAAGTTGGGTAAGCACTTTACTGTTGAAAGTTAGAGTGAGTTCCTAGTCAAATCTGGCTTGGGTAGAAGTTGGATTTGTCCTAGACAGGATTTGGCAGAATCTTAAAAAAATTAGTGTATGTAATATTATTTAATATGATAGTAAAAATTCTACTGCTGTGTGTGGTGGAGATTGGATGTATGTTGCATTGCATGAGGTAACTGAACAGGATATATGGCTGTGTCATCTTCTTCTTCCCTGCACTCATTCTATTTTCACGATTTATGAGACAAAATAAAATTGTCTCCTACATAATCTATCTTGCAGACAAAGCAGAAGCTAAGTTACACTTTATGGTTTGAGACAAAATTAATCAATTTTAAAAGAAGGCCATAGATTCAACACCCCATCTCTAAGTGAACAAAAACCTTCAATTGATAAAAAATAACAAGAAACAATGATCAACAAACCTCAACTAACAAAAGATATAAAAACAGAACATCGAAAGTTGAGGGTCACGATTTTATTACTGACCTGTTCTTGTACAAATGGTTAGTTGTTCACAGGTTCTTTGTCTTCACTAGGGACAAACGAAGCAGGTGAGAACAACTTTTAACTTGGCCTACAGCGACGACAATGGTTCTTCAATTTCAAAGCATATACAAGAGGAGCAAGAAGAAAAAGGATCAATTGGATTTTCTGTTATGAATGAACAATGAATTGGGGTTTAAACTCCTTGTAGTGTCACACAACTTTCGTTTTGCAAATGTTTAGGTGGGAATAGTAAAACGACGTCATCTAATCGGTGTCGGATGTTTTAGGGTGATGGAAGTGGATGGAAAGGCCAGTTTGAGTCACGCTTCAAAGTTTTAGGATACAATTTGAGTTAATTAAAAATTAAATGGCTAAATTGAGTTAGAGTTCAAATTTCAGGAGCCATTTTAAGTATTAACTTACGTTTAGGCTAAGTATTAATTTGGTTCGTAATGTTTCAAATATTTTATTTCAGTCTTAAAAATTTTCGAACGTCTTATTTCAATAAAAAAAATTAAATAAATTTAATATTATCTCACCGTTAAATTTAATATGAACAATTAGCATATTGAAGAGTTAATAAAGTTTGATTTTAGTACGTAAGTAAAATCAATTCACAAACAATCACCAATTTAAAATTTTTTTCTTTGATTTTGGATTGTTGTTGATTGATTGACAGAATTTTGAATTTTTTTACAAGAAGGAAATCGAAAAGATGAAATGCTACAAGAAAGTTTTGGTTCTATTTCTCGAACACAAAAAAAAATATGACTTAATAATAACGTTGTTAGTGTCTATGTCACTCATTTAATTAACTATTTGTGTCAAATTTAATAGTAAGACAACACTTAACCCGTTTAAAATTTTTTGAAACAAAAATTAGACGTTTAAAACATTATGGACTAAATTAAAATTTGACATAGACGTTGAAGACCAAAAAAATACTTTATCCTAAAAATTTGATAAACTTTATAAATAAAAAGTACATGCATACATATATTTTAATATATAATATTTTCAAAATAAAAATAGAATTTTTTGCTTTTAACTAAATAAATATAAATAATATAAATACATATAAAAATATTTTTATTTATTAAAATTAATTATTATACAATAAAACTTTTATAACATTAAGGTATTATAATTAATTACAAAATATAAGATAATTAAATTAGTTTATACTACTTAATAAATAATTAAATTATTTGTTAAGAATATATTATTATATAATACAATTTTTTAATCCAAATATTTGTAAACAACGCATGCGCTACTTTTAGGATTCCATAAAAGTCTTGGATGCACTAAAAGATAAAATAATTAAATTATTTTATATTACTTAACAAATAATTAGGTTATTTGTTAAAAAAATCTAAAATTATTTACTTTTATTAAGAATATAATATTATAATATAATTTCTTTTCAAATATTTTTAAAATATGTATTTTATGTAAAATATTATATATAATACATAAAAATATTCATTTTTTTACTCTTTTAAATAAATATTTATAAATTTTTTTATACTCTTAAAAATAAAAATAAAAAATAAATATTATTTTTACTTTTTTTAATATAGGTAAAAATTTACTTCTATAAAAAAAACAAAAATGATGAAAAAAATAAAATTTAAATTATAAAAATATAGTCGGTCCTAACTCAATCATACATAAAGATTTAAGAATAAATTTATAAGATTTATATATCATGTATAAACTTCAGTTGTTAATCCAACTTAGTCAAATTAAGTGAAACAAATACAAATAACACAATTCAAGAAGTTAAATATTAAATTTTATTTTCTTGAAAAAATTAACCTTTCTATATAATTATATATGTAATCTTTTAAATAAACATATTTTTTAACAAAAATAAACACTTAAAAAATTTTAATATAATATCATCTGTCAAGTAATATAAATAAAATCAATAAGCATGGAATAGGAGCATATATACTTGGATAAAAAAAATATTCTATTAAAATATTTAAGTATGGACAAAAAAATTAGATTAAAAAAATCAATCTTAAAATAAAATCATTTTAGCGCATCCAATAATTTTATCCAGTCATAAAAGTAGCGCATCATATGATGATACATTCATAACAAATAATCTAATTATTTGTCAAATATACTATGAAATTTCATTATTTTATATTCTTTAATTAATTATAATATTTAATATAAAAGCAAAAGATTACGCTTACTTTTTCAAAAATATTATATATTAAAATATTTTATAAATATATACACTAATAATATATTCTATAATTATAAATTCTATCAATATCCTCTTATAATACTCATTTTTTATAATATTATTTGATTTTTATTTAATAAAATTTAATAGTTCATAAAAATTAAAATTAGTGTATCTAATATGCATAAAATTATTGGATTTATTTTAGATACATCCCGAGATTAATATAAATCCATTTATAAGCAAAATTTAAAAAATTCATTACTTGATCAGAGTGAATGATAGTATATGTGCTCTAATAAATTTATTAATAAATAAAAGAATAATACATTATTTTTTAATTAAAATAAATTAAATAATATATAAATATATGGTGATTGATTTTTAATATGTACATTTTTTTTGGTTCAATAAAAATCAAACTCAAAATTTTTAAGTCATAAAAATTATGATATTAAATAATAAAATTTATTTTTAAAAAAATTAAGCTAATAATAAAAAATACACGAATGATTACGCAAATTTTTATTATTACTAAAAAAAATATAATTAACTATTTATGTGATAGGAGAAAGATCGATAGAAATGATAGGAAATTGATGTTGCTGCAGGTGCTTTGTATTTGTGTCTGAAGCCTTCGTTGCTGGGGTTGCATGCTAGAATGGGTTTCCCATGTTTTCAATTAAAATACGATATCGACAAATCGTAGGGTATAAAAGCGTCTTTTTCTTTTCTGAAAATTAATTTCTTCCCATTTGTCTAAATAATATGGTATTCTGTTAAACTGAATGTACTATATTAAAATAGGCTCGACGAATAACATAATAATTACAAAATTAAAGTTGTTTTCATTTCTTAGTTAATCAATTGAACACTAAAACGGTTAATCAATTGAACACTCTTCTTTAATTTTGTAGGTAACAAATCCAGCTTCTAGATTCAATTTCTGTCCTTAATTGGAAAGAATTAATTAACACGCCAGGCACTAAAACCAGTATAATTAATTATATATCTTAGTTAATTTATTAAATAAAAAGTAAACACCCAAAATAATCTTGCTTATAAACTAAATTATCTTATAATTTCTAGTTTATTAATTATATTATTTTAAAATTAAAATGATTTGATTAAATTAATTTCTCATAATATCCATGATTCATATGTTTTTTTTTTTTTTTTTATCTGTAAGAATAAAACCACTGATAATTTTTATTGGTTGAAAACATTAGATTCTTAGTGAATGTATTGAAATTTGAACGAGTGAGGATTAAGCTACCATTACCTACATATACAGCTTGTCAAACGGTCAAGTTGGTAGGTTGATTTAATTTACAAAGAGATGAATAAGCAACAATACTATTTCTTTGATTAGATAATAAAGAACAAATTAAATCCAAAGATAAAGATAGATATTTCGCGATGTCACATCTGAATGTAGATTATTCGTTACTGAATTCCATATATGCTAATTAAAGTAAATACAAATCCCAGATCCTGCACCCACCTGATTTAGAAGCTAATAAAATACCAGGCATTGGTGGATTGCATTCACATATATGTATATATTTCACTTTAATAATGTGCAGCAGATCATTCCCATCAATTTTCTACTATTTCCTTCTAATTATTGTCTCTATTTTATTATATACAAAAAAAATTATTCATAAAAATAGTCAAGCAGTATTTATAAATGACATATTAAAATTTAATTTGATAAAATTTTTATTTTTTAAAAATAATTTGTAAAAACTAATTTTTTAAATGATATTTTTTTAAAAATTATAACATTTATATTTAATAAATTAAATTAAAAATAATTTGTAATAAATATAAATAACAATCATTATATTTAATAAAATAATTTTTAAAATTTAAAAATATTATAATAAATATTAATATAAAAATTAAATTTAAATATTAATTAATATATAAAATTATATTAAACTTTTTAATTTTAATAAACACAAACCATATTTTAGATCTACTTAAAATGCTGCAATAATCTTCAATATTAACTTGCGTGCGTCGTTGAAATTCATTGAATCTCTGAGCAACTGAGATAATCGGTTATTAGCATAAAGCTTCACAAATAAACGAAGTCCATTTTTTCTTTGAAGGTCAGACATAAAATAAATAGGAATTGAAACATCTAATTAGTCTTCACAATTTTTAAATAAAGAATGCATTTAAATAATTTTAAGTGATATGATATTGATAAGACCTCTTAATAAAATTTGACTCATTTAAAGAATTAAAAAAGTTGTTAGACATATTATTATTAGAAGGTCCAATCCTATCTCTACTCTAATAAATATAAATAATAATATATAATGCTAGGTACGATCCTTCACATGATCGATGAACAAATCCGGTCAACAACTCGGTTCATAAACATACAGCTAATCTTTCATTAATGATTTTCGGTTTTATGGTAATTAATTGGCTTTAATAATTTTTCAGTGAGGGGTTTTGACCTAGACTTTGATACATATGAAGCCTAGCTTATGAATTCTATGTAGCTTAATTAACAATTATGAAGTTGTAACAAATTATTTGCTCCAATTAAAAAATAAAAAATGTATTGTTGTCGCTATTTTATTCCTTTAATAGGTTAGGCTGGGTTCTCAAACATGAATGAATACTATGAAGTATGCAATATCAGTTAGAAAACTTGTAATGTTGATATATCAATTGTATATCGTCACCTCTAACATATAATTCAATTAACTTTCTTCAAAAATGTATTGGTGTCGCTATTTTACTTAATTTCCTCATCCATTAGCTTGATCAATACACTACGGAGCTATAAATTCTTCATTTTTCAAATAAATATGGTCCCGAACCGGGGTACGTAAACTTTTTGAACTCCTTCATAAGACCATATATAACACATTAACACATAATTGTGGAGTCACTTGTTTTCTACAGTAGAAGATATAATTATTAAGGTATTTCGTTTTATTAGTTTAAATTTTTATCAAAACTTATTTCAGTATAACGCAAAAATCTAAAATCCAATCATTGTTAATTCTAAAAAAAATTAGTATAAGATAAATAAAAAAAATAAACAAAAATTAACACGTAAATTAAAAAAAAAAGACTTTTATATAAGACTTAAAATGAGTTAAACCGATTCATTAATTAATTTGAATTTGACTCATTTACAGCTCAATAAACCGAACTCATGAATTTATGAGCCAAATATTAATTCGAAATTTGAGCTCATATATTATGGGTTTGTTTGGACGTTATTTTCGTAAAAGATCTTTTTTTAAATGATATTTTTTTAAAAGATCTTTTACAAAAGTAAAAGTAATTTATGTTTAGATATCTCATATAAAAAGATTTTTTTATCTATCAATTATGTGCTTTTTTGGGCACCATTATGCTGATAAAAAAAGATCTTTTTTCAATGAAAATATTTTTTTTTTACTTTTTAGCGTATTTGACAAATTTCTAGTAATAAAAGTAAAAACACTAGAAAAATAAAAAATATCTTTTTTGAGAAGCTGTAATTTACAGTTTTTTTTAAAGATTTTTTTTCTTAAAAAAAGATGTTTTTCATGTAATAAATAAACAAAAAAAATACTTTTATATTGTTATACCCAAATATAATTGATAGATAAAAAGATCTTTTTGCATGAGATACCCAAATATAAAATTGTATTTACTTTTCCACAAGATCTTTTAAAAAAAGATAACTTAAAATTTTTTTTTTCTTAGAATCTCACCCAAACAAGCCCTATATTTGAATAAAATAAGATAAAAGTATTTTTTTGTTCATTTATTATGTGAAAAATATATTTTTTTAAGAAAAAAGATCTTTTAAAAAAAGATGTAAATTGTAATTTCTCAAAAAGATATTTTTATTTTTTTAGTACTTTTACTTTTACTATTAAAAATTTGCCAAACACATTAAAATTTTTTTATCGAAAAAAGATCTTTTTTTATGGATTTAATGGCGCCCAAACAAATACTAAATGAACCAAACTCAAGTTTAAATATATAAACTCAACTGATTGACTCATGACTTGATTATATATTACTTATTATTTTATTTAATTATATTAATAATATATTATAAATTTTTTACTTTTAATTTATAGTAATAATAATATATAATTTTACTTGTACAAGTAATTTTTACGTATAATGATGATAATTAATATAAATTATAATTAATAAATAGATAACATATATAATTGATAATTTTTCTTATACATAAATTATAATTTATTTATATAGAATTATAAATTATATTTTTGTTATTTGAATCTATTCATAATCTTAAACTAACTTATAAACTTTTGGTGACCCAAATTTAAACTTTATAAATAAACTCAATTGTTAATCAATTAAATTCAATTTTCATAAATCAAATTTGACTTTAACCTGACTTAATTTAACTCATCACACTCTTAACTCTATTCTTATGTAAAATAACGTTAGAGATATAATTATTTTATAACTTTAATAATACTTTTTAAATATTGCAAAAATTAATAGCCACTATAATGACATAATGCATGCAGATGATATATATATATATATATATATATATATATATATATATATATATATATATATTCACTTATATATTTTAAGTGTTTTTTTATTAATTTATATCTATCAGTATGATAAATAAAATAAACAAAATAAAGATTGTCAATGTATTATATTTTTTAGTCATTATTTATTTTTTATTTATTTTTATAAAAAATATTATATTAAAATATGTACTAAATATATAAATTTTTCAGTTTATCTATATATTTAAGTATTTTGGCAATTAAATCCAACTAAATTAACCCAAATTTAAAAAAAAAAACTATTTTCATCATACTAACATATACATATACGCGTTTTAATAATAATAAATATATTTTTTTCTATCTTTGTCTTCGTCTTTTTCTTCTCCTTTTCCATTTCTTCTTCTTTCTCTTCTTCCACTCCCTCCTCCTCCTTCTTTTAAAAAAATTATAATCTACGTAATAATTATTTATTTATTTATTTTATCTATTAATCATGGAATCTAATAGTTATATTTTATATTTAACACTGTTGACTTTTTAATTATGAAACAATCTTATCCGCGAATAGCCGCTGTAAAAGTTAGCAATTCATCATTATTATGGTTTTAAGTCTAAAGCAGCTTTATTTTTAATTATTGGTTTCAGAAAGATTGGTTGATGAGGTCTTAAGGAAGCTCCCTCAGTACAGCAATCGATCTCTAATGCTCTAATGTATACGCTACCTTTAACTCAGAATTCCACTTCATGAATTTCCCTTCCCGTTTAATAATTTCCTTAAATATTAATTTTACTTACTCTATCATTAATTACATAAATGATATTGTACTATTGTATGTCCCTCATGATTTAACACATGAAAATGAAGCCTCACCGGATATCATTGACTAAAACTAACACACCTTATCACTATCTACATTCTACACGACTTCATGCATCTTTATTAAATTAAATTTCCTCCTCCATAGATATGTATATAAATCCCTCTCCAGCCTAAATATATTTCCATAACACTGAAGCCACCTATTATTAGCATAGGCAGTTGATCAATATATATAATTTTCATTTCATGAAAATGTTGTTGCTTGGCACTAAGAAAATGTTCCTCCAAATTCTTTGGTGTTTTTCACTGATTAGTCTTAGTTCCCAAACGAGGAGTCATTACAACTTTGTTGTGAGTTATATTACTCCTTGTTAATATATTACTCATAACATAATTAAGAATAATATATATATTTATAGTAATGGCTAATTAAGTTTATTATTGTATTCTCACAGGTGAGAGAAGCCCGGTACACAAGACTGTGTTCCACAAAGAGCATTTTGACGGTGAATGGAAGATTTCCAGGGCCAGCTATAAAAGTCTACAAGGGTGACACAATCTATGTTAATGTTCACAACAGGGGAAAAAATAACATCACTATACACTGGTATTCTATTTTTCTCTTTCCTTCTTATAAATTTTGATGATATCACAAGGGAAAAGCAACAATTTACTCCCTCCTTTCTTAAATTATAATCTTTTAATAAAACATAAAAGACATTCTAAATTAATTCTCATTACAAAAATTCAATACAAAAAGATTATTGGAAAGGTATAGGTACACAATAAAAATATTAAATAATGTGAACAATAGATATATCGGATGTTCAATTCACTAAGTGTGCAGGTAATTATTCTAATATTAAAATTTAGATGAGTAATTTCGAGTGTAGTGTATTTTACTTGAATTGAGTTAATTTTAAGACTTATTATTCATGTTATTCAAGAAAGTCATTAGTTATTTAGTATAATCTAATATTATTACATTATTAGGAAATAGTAATATATGTGTATATGTAGATGAGGAACAAGAGCATCTAAATCATTTAAATTTTGCTTCATAAAAAAAATACATATTTAATTAATTTATGTGATGAAATTATTCTTTTTAAAAGTTTAAATTGTCACGCAAGAGTTGTGTATTTTTTTTTACATAATTTCTTTCTTTTTTTTTTATTGTTCTCGTGTTAAAATTTTTTCGTTTAGACTTAATAAGGATTAAACCGACTTTTAGCATACAAAAACTGTTATATTATGTATATAAAATTGCTCCTTTAAAATCTTAAACAAATAAAAAGAGGGTGAATTTTATGGTACTTTTCATTATAATGGCTAAATTGTCTAACTTGGCTTTTATAAATAAAAAATAAAATGTATAAAATAAAAATAAAATATTTAAAATTTATTAAATATTATTTTTTTATTTTTTTTAGTAAGTTAGACATTATGTCTTAAACACCATAGTATTCACCTAAAAAGAGATACATAAATAATTTATAGCAATTTAAATTAGCCGATATGAGTTATCATATATTATATCTATTTAGGAATATAATATTGGATAAATATTTTAAAAGAATTAAATTTAAGTAGGTTAATTAGTTATACATATATTGGCAGGCATGGAGTGAAACAACCAAGAAATCCATGGACAGATGGTCCTGAATACATAACTCAATGCCCCATTCAACCAGGAAGGAGTTTCAGACAAAAGATAGTATTTTCAACAGAAGAAGGGACCTTATGGTGGCATGCTCATAGTGATTGGTCAAGAGCCACCGTCCATGGCCCAATCTATATCTATCCAAAGAAGAATAGTAGTGGCTATCCTTTTCCCAAACCTCACTATGAGGTCCCCATCATACTTGGTATAATCCTATACCTTTGTCTTGTCCTTCTCAATTTTGCCAATTCAGATATATGAATGCATGCTTGCCCCTACTGGGTAATAATTCTCTTATTAGTTTGTTAATTATTGAAAGAAAATTTTAATTATTGTTTAAATGTTGATATATATATTAAAGGTATTTAATTTTTTACTTCTTTTAATATTTAAAAGAGTATTTTAATTATTATTCTTGTAATATTGTATGTGGACAAAAGCATCACTATCTTAATTGAATATATGATTTTTTTTAAGGTATTAATAAAAGTTTGTATTTATTTTTACTTAATTTTTCATTTGAAAGAATGTTTAAAAGGAATTAATAATGATATAGCTTACTCTTGCAAGGTGTAACATTGAATGTAGAGTGTGCAGTGGAGAATTCACCACTCTTTCTTGAAGCGTATCACATAACTATACCCACAAGAACAAATCTTTACACCTAAAAAACATAAAAAAGTTTCCTTTATTATTATTATTATTATTATTATTATTATTATTATTATTATTATTATTATTATTATTATTATTATTATTAAATGTGTATTATTTGGATATAATTTTTGGTAAAGTAAAAACGGTTATCATAAATTTAAAACGCAAGAGTAAAAAGAATAAATCAAATAATGTTATTTATCTACAAAAATATTTATTTTTTACATCAAATGATGAGAGATATCTAAAATTAAGTAAAATGTTATATAATTTTATTAGAAATATAATTATTTGAGTATTTTTTCTAAAGTCTTATTAATTTAATTTTTTTAAAAATAATTTTAGAATATGATATCAGAATTTTAATAATTTAATAGGTTTAGAATTTAATTTTTATTAATTCTAAAATAAATTATTTTAACATAAAATCAATAAAAAAATTGTACAAAAAATTCACACAACCCTAAAAAAAATTAGTACTACAAGAAAAATGTTTAATATCGTAAAAAAAAAATCAACAGTAAATAATTTATCGTTGGAAGGAATTTGATGATATAAATTTTGCCACTAACTTAATACTGGCAGATTTATTGTGTCCAATGATAGTTTTCGTCAAATTTAACAACCAAATATAATTAGTATGAAAATGAAATCTAATAAATATTATTGACAAAATTTTTTAATGGAACATTTTTTTTAATTTATTTATCCTAGCTACTATACATGCATGCATACATATTTAAATAATTAGACTTAATTAATTATCTATACATATACTTTGACATGCATATATAGGAGAGTGGTGGAAGAGTGATCTCAACAAGGTCTTCACACAATTTATTAAAAGTGGAGGAGCGCCAAACAATTCTGATGCTGTCACCATTAATGGCCAACCTGGAGATCTCTATAATTGCTCAAAATCTGGTACACATCAAAATTTCCCTTCACATGCAATCATTAACACAACTACTATAGTATATATACTTTACTATCTTTATCACTAACAAAAATAACTTTGTAATTAAATATATTAATCAAAATGTAGGTATTAGAAATATATTATTCATATTTTTTCTTTTATTAGTTTAAACCTTTAGAAAAAAAAAATATATCATAAGAATAAGTAATGTTAACACCAAATCCCCCCTGTAATTTGAATTTTCAGGGACATTCAAGTTAAATGTAGAGCATGGCAAGACCTACCATCTGCGCATAATTAATGCGGCAATGAATCTGATCCTGTTTTTCTCAGTCTCCAAACACAACCTAACACTGTTTGCTCATGATGCAATGTACACAAAGGAATTAACAACTTCTTACATTTGCATAGCTCCTGGTCAAACAATGGATGTATTATTGCATGCAAACCAAAACCCTAACAACAAATATTACATGGCTGCAAGGGCTTATTCAACTGGGGTTGGAGTTCCATTTGATAACTCCACAACCACAGCTATAATCCAATACAATAATAATAATAATAATAATGAAAATTCAACTCCTTCCTTTCCTTTTCTTCCAAGCCCTAATGACACAAAATCAGCTTTTGCTTTCATTAGAAGAATTAGGGGCTACCCTGAAGAAAACCCTTTTACATGCCCTTTAAATATCAAAACTCACATACTTACCACAATTTCTGTGAACACTTTTCCATGCCCTAGAGGCCGATCACCATCCTCATGCCAAGCACCGAATTCGACGATTTTCGCCGCCAGCATGAACAACATAAGCTTTGTAACCCCACGCACTGATATCCTGGAAGCCTACTACTACCACATCAATGGAGTTTATAGAAAGGGTTTTCCGAGTTTCCCGCCATATGTGTTCAACTTCACTGGGGATTACTTGCCTCTTGAACTCAACATACCAAAGAGAGGGACAAAGGTTAAGGTTTTGAAGTACGGTTCAACGGTGGAGCTTGTTTTCCAAGGGACCAACTTGGTTGCTGGCATAGACCATCCAATGCATATACATGGATTCAGTTTTCATGTTATTGGTTATGGTTTTGGGAATTTCAACAAGAGCGTGGACCCCAAGAATTATAATCTTGTTGATCCTCCTCTTCAGAATACTGTCATTGTGCCCATTAAAGGCTGGGCTGCCATTAGGTTTAGGGCTACCAACCCTGGTAAGTACCATGTGAAAAATCTATTTACGAATAGATAGAAACTAGGTGAAAATTTAGGTGAAGTCCACTTCACGTAAAGTTGATATGAAATTAATATTTGAGAGTTGTTAAATGATTTGATAAGATTGACTAAATTATTGCTCTCAACTATTAATTCATATGAAATTAACTGCATTTGAATTTTTATTTTATGAATATACTTTTTTTTATTGGCTGAAGTATTTGCAATTTTATAATATAATATTAAAATTTTTGTAACAAAAAATTTAGAGAATTCGATCTTTATTATCTAAAAAAAAGAAAAAGCTCATCCATGTTCACGTTTAAGTTTAAAATAAATGTTTGCGTGAAAGAATGTGTTTGAGATATGATCTTTTGTATAATTCTTTTTATTAGTTTAAAATTTTAGGATAAATAATTTGTGTGACAGATATTAATAAATTGTATGGTTTGAATTTCAGGAGTGTGGTTTATGCATTGCCACCTTGACCGGCACCTCTCCTGGGGCATGGAGACAGTGTTTATTGTGAAGAATGGCAAAGCCTCAAATGAAACATTACCTCCTCCACCACCAGACATGCCTCCATGTTAAAGAGTATATATTCTTGAACACCCTTTGAATACTATCCAATGCAGTAGTTATTTTTGGCTCCTTTATGAGACTTCAATTTATACATACGTACAATAATGCCTTTTTTATAATTTCTTTCAAATTCTTACACTAGATCTCATCTTTCTTTTTCATCAGGGAGCGTGAAAGAAAAGAAGACTAAATGCTCAAATTTCTTCAGTCCTTACACATTACTAGTACTAGCTAGTACGTATATTGTAATGTTTTTATTTTTTATTTTTATTTTTTTATATGGCTTTGTGGGGAAGGGGAAAGAGAGACAGAATAATACCCTTGAAATGGAAAAAAATCCGCGGCCGAACTCTGATCTGTGTTAGCAGTGTAAATGAGTTATGGTTTGGAGTAATTTGAATTGTATTTGATTTGGACCAATTTCTGTTACAATTAGATGTGAAATGAAATACATTATTTCATTTTGTTGAATATTATAATTACTTTACGTCACGATAACATGCAAAGTGATTCAATTTTGGATCGCATCGTCCAATAAGAAAATAATATATATTATATCTAGATTTTATTGCCAAAAATCATTACAACCATTTTTAATTTGATGTAAAAGATCTAGATTTTACATTATTTGTGTTAGTGTTGTAAGGGCGAGGAGTGTTGAAGTTAGTCACACATCAAAGAAAGTAAGGAAGAGTAAAGAGTTTATAAAATGAGAGACCCATTTACTAGACACCTTAAGGTTTTGAGTTGGATGTGGTGGCTTCTCATCTTATGTTCTCTCACTTGATTACTTTTCGAAATCTCTCCGGTTGTTCGAAAAATCCCCACGGTTTGGCCAAACAATTTGTGGTATATATTACACCATTATTTTATGGCTTTTTCCCAAAAAGTTGACTATATTATTATACATTTCCATTTGCCTCCCTATTAATAAAAAAGAATTAAACATATATTATCTCTTAATAAACGAAATTTACTAATATACCTTTTTCATTTTTCTTTTGGTGCCATGACCCATTAGTCCTACTACTTGCACTAAGCAAATATTAACTGTATATTTGACTTTATCCAAATAAAATACCAACAAGTATTTGAAACCCTATATTATTAAGTTATAATATTCATTTATAATTCCCCTTTGTTGAAAATCAACTAGAGAAACTGCTAAACGAACAAATAATAATTCCATGGGCGCGGCTTCTTAAAAGTTAAAAAGAAACATTCGTATAAAATAATAAGAAAATTCTTTATCATCGTATGCAAAGTCAAAATTGACCTTTCATTATTTAGTCAGTTCTTATGATTATTTGGATAAAGAAGCTACACATCAGGTTCTTTTTGTATCGCGTTTGTGTTCAATATTAGAGCCGCAACATTTTGTCGTCTTAGTAATTACGACTTGGCAACAAAGCTCACGTGCTATATATACTATTCCAATTATATTCTCTTACGCGTAATCAAAGCTTTGTCAAAGTCACCACTATATATAAAATACATGCATATATATACCCCTCTCTTCCAAACAAATTCATATCAATGCATCAAACACAAAAAAATCATTAGCATATCAACATTCTTTATTTATTTCTCTATTATATTATAAACTCATATTTTAATTTAGATCAAGCATTTCGTCATAGACAAGAGATTCTATGAAAATCCTCACTAGCTTAGGAATATTATTGTTTCTCAATGTCATTCTAGTTACCTGCCAGGCAATGCGGCACCATAAGTTTGTGGTAAGTTTTGGGGCTTAACTATTTATAATAATTATCTAAATCAATTTTTAAAAATTTTAATATTAAATATTTTAATCTGTAAAACTTTAAAATATACAATAATTTTTAATATTTATTTTCCTTAGGTAGGATAGTCTCTTTTAGTCTCTTTAATTTGATCTAGTTAGTCAAAATGACTGATTTAAAATTTTTTAAATTATTCAAAAACTATATTATCTAATAAAGATAGATATTAGAGAATGTTTTGTATATTTTGAAATTTAAAAGATAAAAGTATTTGGTTTTAAAAATTTGAGAGATTCATTTTGATAATTAATCCATTATTAATTAACACCGCCTAACTCATTAAGATGTAAATAAAACTTATTATTATATCATATGCTAAATAATATATATTCATCCATGCCTGTTATTATTATAAAGTTAAAAACTAAAGCATATACTAAGATTTTAAAAAAATTGCAGGTGAGAGATGCTTCGTTCACAAAGCTTTGCAGCACAAAGAATATCTTAACAGTAAATGGAGAATTTCCAGGGCCAACATTGTATGTTACAAAAGGAGAAAGCATAATTGTTGATGTGTATAACAGAGCTAACTATAACATCACCATTCACTGGCATGGAGTGAACCAACCAAGATATCCATGGTCTGATGGCCCTGAATTCATCACTCAGTGTCCCATTCAACCTGGTGCTATGTTCTCTCAAAAGGTTATCTTTTCTGAAGAGGAAGGCACACTTTGGTGGCATGCTCATAGTGATTGGTCTCGTGCTACTGTTCACGGTGCTATTGTCATTCAACCCAAGCCTGGACATACATATCCATTTCCAAAACCACACAAAGAGGTTCCCATTGTACTAGGTATATACTTACATGAGTTTTATTTGATTTCATCAATTTATGTTTTATAATTACTTTTCTAATTGTTAGAGTTTGAAATTTATTAGGTGAATGGTGGAAGGAAGACATTGTCCAAGTTTTCAATAACTTTGAAACGGGGGGAGGAGATCCTCTTGCTTCAGATGCTTATACTATCAATGGCCAACCTGGTGATCTTTATAATTGCTCTAACAACGGTATGTTAATTATAATAACACTTTATAATTTTCATTTATGTTACTTGTATTACTACGCGAAAGTCAATTTTAACTTGTGACTAATATTATTCTAAATCTTACTGTTTAATTTGATTGGACTTAGTTCATAAAATGACTTAGATGTGCACCATTATTCTTTATCATTTATGTTACTTGTGTTACGAAGCAAAAGTCAATTTTATTTAGCCAATGTTGGTTAACTTTTCAATTTGAATTTATTGGTTGCAGAAACCTTCAAAGTAAATGTGGAACATGGCAAGACATATCTTCTGAGAATGGTGCATGGTGGAATGCAAGACCTTCTGTTCTTTGCAATTGCAAAGCACCAATTGACAGTGGTGGGAAGCGATGGAAGCTATGTGAAGCCATTCAAAGTAGAATACATAACAATATCACCAGGTCAAACCATGGATGTGTTGCTTGAAGCTAATCAACCTTTGGATCGTTATTACATGGCTGCCAAAGTGTATTCAAGTGCTACCAATGTTTCATTTGACACCACAACCACCACTGCCATTGTGCAATACAAAAAGGGAAAACACATAATTCCATCGTTTTCATCAAGAACCCCTTACATGCCTTCACTTCCATCTTCCAATGACACCAATGCATCTATCAACATGATAAGTCAAATGAGAAGCTTAGCAGATGAAGCACATCCAATTGAGGTGCCATTGAACATAAGCACCAACCTGTTCTACACTGTTTCGGTGAATTCATATACCAGGGAACCGCCTTGCAGCAAGTGTAAATAACATAAGCTTCCAATTGCCATCGGGAAACAACATTTTGAATGCTTACTATAACCACCTTCAAGGTGTATATACACAAGATTTTCCAGACGTGCCACCAGAACTATTTGATTTCACTGCTTCCGATTTGTCCCCATTTCTTAGAACTCCATCGGTAGATACAGAGGTGAAGGTGGTTGAGTATGGGTCCACGGTGGAGCTTGTTCTTCAAGGGACTAATTTGCTGGCTGGTACTGAGCATCCAATGCACTTGCATGGTCATAGTTTCTATGTAGTTGGATGGGGATTCGGAAACTTTGACAAAGACAAAGATCCTCTCACATATAATCTTGTTGATCCTCCTTATCAGAATACCATCGCTATACCCAAAAATGGATGGGTAACTATAAGATTCAAGACACAAAATCCAGGTGTGTGGTTCATGCATTGCCACTTAGAGCGACATGTGAGTTGGGGAATGGCTATGACTTTCATTGTCAAAAATGGAAAGAATCCTGAAGAGAAGATGTTGCCACCACCACGAGACATGCCACACTGTTAATTCAAGCAACTAACAACAAATTAGATTTGCACATACTCAAAATATTCATTCATTGATACAAAAGCTAGATTCATTCTTTTATTAATTTTTTTATTGCTTCATTCTTTCATTAATTTCTATTTGTTATTCTTTTGTTTTATTCTTTTCAATTTGTAAGTCACGTTGCGATCATCGTAATAAAAATTGGATGTAACTGTGTCGTTATATATTGTTCCTTCATTCCGAGATATCCGTGGTATATATAAGCAGAGTGTTAGGATTTGGTTGAATTAGTCCCACATTGCTTAGGATAGCAAATGGAGTGGGTGGCCTAGGCTATAAATATGAGGCTAAGTTCTCCATTTGTTTTTGCACCAGTCAGAAACACTTTAAGCTTGTATCTGATTTTTCTTTTCCTCTGTACTCTTTGATTAGAGAGTGTTGTGAGGTGTAGTTAGATATTTGCTTTGAAAGAGTGTGGGTGTACTGGGGTGCCGGTGAGAGAAAGAAGTCTATGTGTTGTAACAATTTTCACATAGTGATATTCTCTGGTTGTCATTTGACAACGGCCGTGGTTTTTTCTCCGGTAATTGGAGTTTCCACGTTAAATTCTTGTGTTGTGATTGTGTCTATTTTATTTCTCTGTCAAAGGTGTTTTCTCAAGGGGGAATTGTGTCTTATTCCCAACACAGAGAACGTAACCC
This sequence comes from Arachis hypogaea, assembly GCF_003086295.3. Classification (NCBI taxonomy): domain Eukaryota; kingdom Viridiplantae; phylum Streptophyta; class Magnoliopsida; order Fabales; family Fabaceae; genus Arachis; species Arachis hypogaea. Next base: position 117,610,332 of record NC_092044.1, on the reverse strand, counting down.
AAAATTAAATCATTGTCATTATCTTGGAATAACACATAATAAAGAGTAGTGAATTGATGTATTTAATTTCATACCAAAGCTTTAAGGGAAATTTTTAACTTTCAGCCGATAAATAAACTTTTGACATTTTTTACAATCACTATCTTGAACAACATGAAAAACCACCAATCAAATAAAAATACACTACACTTTAATTTAATGCTATTAATTAAATTAATTTTTTTAACCTTATTAATTCACATTGTTCAAAAAAGTTGTTAGTTACTTGTACTTTTCCTTGTACTATTAAGCAGATCTAATAGTAATATACCTCAATAGTAAAAAGTCAAAATTATTCTCTTTTCTGTACGAAAGGAAGACCTCACAATTAAGCTTAACCGTAAATGGCCAATTACAAAAGGAAAAAGTCATTGTTGTTGATCTATATATAACAAGGGTATATAAACTTAGTACTTTGTGATTTCTTTGCTTCATTCTATATACTTATTAAATGTTAATAATAAGAACCAAAAGAAGAAAGATCGGGGAGGAGGGAGACGGGCAGTAGTATGAGTGTATGACAAGGGGTGCGAGAGGTGGGGTGATTGAGTGGCGGTGGCATGCATGGCAGTGGGGTGTGGAGGTGATGGAGGAGGTGAAGCCGATGTTGAGGATGACAAGATGATGATGATGATGGGTGGGTGGCTGGCTATGAGAAAAGATGAGGGTGTGTGGAAGAGAAAATTTTACGTTTGTCGTAAAAAATAATAAATTTTTTAATATTTTTTGTGTGAGAATAATAATGTTGATGTGATTAATTTTACAAAAAAATATTATTTTTTTTAGTTAATAATAATTTGTATTTATATTTATAAAATTTTTGTATATAAAAAATATATAATTTGTATTCATATTTACTAGCTAAAATCTATAAATATAAATCAATACTGTTGTACTTATATTTTTTAAAATTTATGCATATAAATTAATAAAATTTATTTATTATAAATAATATAATATTTCTGATGATCAAATAATAACAAAAATTATTAAAAATTGTTGATTTTTAAAAAAAATTTATACTTACATGGTATAAAATTAGAAATATAAGTAACTTTAGAAAAAAAATTATTTAAACCATAAAAATTATAATAAAAATAAAAATTTAATTTAGATTTATTAACACGATTGTTCCGGGGCTTACCTAGAACTGGACGGTGGTTGGGCTTGTTTGTGAGGTCCAAGCGCTAGGGAAAGGTGGTCTCCGACTTGGTTTACGTTTGGGAGCCGCCTCCGAGTTGTGTATGTGAAAGAATGGGGGGTGGTACCTGCAAAGACACTCCGATGTCTAAGTCAGCAAGGGTGTAAGCAGGTCTAGAGAGTATTGGGCTTAGAGATACCTGATGGATGTCAGTGTATTTATAGTAGTGAACCCATAACCACCGTTGGAGTAGTTTCGCCTTTTAAAGGGAATAACCGTCCCTTTATCTTAGGGAAGTTGAGATATGGCTCCTGAAAGTGGTTAGAGAGATTTTAGGGGCAATTATCCTCTTGAGTGAGGGTTTATCTGCCAGCTGATCCCTCGTTCCCGACTTCTTTAGAGCAGGTCGTGGTAAGCACCGACTTCGTAGATTGAAGGTCGATGTAGGGTGAGACTCAATCTTTTGGATTGGGCCAGGGTATGAACAGTGCCCCTACTCGAGCCCAATTTCTTTTAAGATTTGGGTTCGAGTATTCTACTCGGGGTCGTAGCCGACCTAGGAGGGAACCGACGTGACTTTTCGTGGTTTTTGATTTTCACAGTTACGTCTAATCAAACGTCGCGTCCGTTAGAGGTTCGCATAGGGATTGATTACCTTGGTAACGGTGCACTCATTAATGACCGCTTCTGTTTTTACCATTATGCCCCTAACGTGTTTATAAATACTTTCCCTCTCTTTCGTTGTTTCGTTTCTGCGATTTTTCGAATTTTCTTCTTCTCATCCGTTCGTGGGGCATTCCTTGTTTGAAGGCTTTCATCTTCTTCTACCTTATTTCCAGATAAAGGTTAGTCTTTTCTTCTCTTCTCTTTTTTCAACGTGCTTTCTGTTTGCATGCTTTTATTTTAGAGAGAGAATTTGATTTGTAGGCTTCTGTTTGATTCCGTACCCCCCTCCCTTAGAGACCATGTTTTTTATTTTCTTTTCTTTTTCCTATGTAGGTTTCACTAACCCTTTTTAGGAAAAGAAATGCCTTCCGTAGAAATTCTTGCTCAGTGGGTCGATGTCACAGTCTTAGGGGAGGAACCTTGGGTTTACACTGATTTTATTACTGATCTTCGCACTCGTCACTGGCTCTGCACCTCTGATGAGGATGAGCCAAAGTATGAACTGCTTGTCCCGGGTCCAGAAGACCGGGTTTGCTTCGGTAGGGCTTCGGAGGCAGTCCCTCATTTCTTTTATATGTATGAGAGCATGATCACCCGCCTGGGCGTTTTTCTTCCTTTCTCTGATTTTGAGATTGCTGTTTTACGTTACTATCGTGTTGCACTACCCAGCTTCATCCCAATTCCTGGGGTTTTCTGAAAATTTATCAGTTTGTCAGCCATGCCTTAGACTTTCCGACTTCTTTGAGGATTTTCTTTTTTCTTTTCCACATGACCAAGCCCTTCAGTGGGCAAAATAACAAGCAGCAGTGGGTGTCCTTCCGAGCTATACAAGGTCGGAGGGTCTTCACCCTTTTTGATGAATCTTTCCATGACTTCAAAAATTACTTTTTCAAAGTTCAAGCCGTAGAGGGTCACCACCCCTTTTTCTTGGATGAGAATTCTTTTCCTCGCTTCCCTCTGTACTGGTTAGAGGCCTCCCCCTGCGAGAAATATGATTTGGATGACCTGGATGAGGTGGAGGCAACCGTTGTGGGGTTCCTCCGAGAAGTGTGGGGGAGGGCCCCATATTTGGATACCAAAAAATTTTTCCAAGGGTCGCCGACCTTTGTCCAGACACAACTAGGTAGCTTTTTTTATTTATCTACTTTATTTCTGACTTGTTTTTACCAACTTGTTTCGCTGACTTTTGGCTACTAATTGTTTTCTTGCAGAGATGGCGAAGAAGAATTCCAGTGAGTCTTACCAGAGAGTCCAGGAGGCTAAGGCGAGGTCACGTGCCAGGGCTGGCGGCGCCAGGGTAATTAGCTCTCCTCTTCCTCCTCCTCCTCCTTCTTCCCGAAGTTTGGGGACTCCTTCTCAACCCATCGTCATTTCCTCCTCGGCTTCTTCTCAGTCGCCCCCTCCCCCCGACCTTCTCCAGAGCCAGAGAAGAAGAAGCGTAAGACTTTAGAGTCTAGCTCTTCTTTTGAAGGTAGGCTAAGGTGGATGCTCCTGCATTTATCTGGAAATACATCTTTTCCCATACCCGTATAGGTATGGATGATGTTTCTATCCGGAACCACCTAACTATTCTGGCTCAGGAGAATATTAGGGGGACGGCGGTGTGCACCAAGTTTCTTGATATGTTTGAGAAGACTCCTCTTAGCTCTCTGGGTTCAACCTCGAGGATTGAAGAGTTGGAGGAAAGGCTTCTCATATATCAGAAAAATGACAAGGAGTTGAAGGAGGAGATCGCTAAGTTGAAGGAGGAGAGGGACGGTTTTCGGGAGAAGGAGAGCAAGTTACAAGTCCAATGCAATATGGAGGAGGGCTTGAGGAAGAAGGCGCAGGAGAGTTATTTAAGCTTGTTCAAGGACCTCGTGGAGGTGAGAAAGGACTTGTTGAATTCTCGGAATGCTTACCCCGAGTTGGAGGACTCTATTGCTGAAGGAGCCGAGGAGGCCTGAAGGATTTTTAAGGAGCAAGTCGGAGTCCTTACTCCCGACCTGGATCTCTCTCCTTTGGATCCTGACAAGGTCGTCATTGATGGTGCCATAGTTTCTCCTCCTGCTCCCGAGGTTGTCTCTGAGTCAGATTTGAAGACTCGGGGGCAGAAAATCATTGAGTCCCCTCCTCGTCCAAAGGATGCTCCGAGTTCCTCAAGATCTCACAGAACCTCCTCTCCGTCTCCTATGGATACTTCTCTCCCTGGACCTGATGGCGTTCCGACTGCTCTTCCTGACTCTGGTGGTGATCCAACTATTCCTGGTGGTGATGTTTAAAAATTTGTTGGCTATATGGGGCCCGGCCTGTGGGTCTCTTCCTTTTTAAACTGTTTTTATGTTTGTGGTGGTAGTGGTCTATTGACATTCCTCTTGGCCTTTTAAGGCCGCAAACAAAATATTTATAAATACCCTTTTTTGGATAAGGGTTTAAGTTACCTTTGATGTGCATGCTTTTCTTTTGGTACTTTAAAGAATTTTTTCGACCCTTTTGAAAACCTTTTTCTTTGGCTTGTCTGTCCTCTTGAGCTTTTTCGCTTTAAGGACTTAGGACAGTCTTTTGGCTTTTTAATAGGTTTTTCGATCTCCTTTCCCCTATCCCTTATACTCAACTTTGTGGTTTGTTGAGTTCCTATGACCTAGGTTATTTTTGCGATGCGTTTTTTCTTCTACTCGATTTTTCATTTCGACTTATGAGTCGGAATGTCTCCGAGTTTCTCACGATCAACTTTTATAACCTCTTTACACCGACTTGTACCTCGTCATTTTATCCTGACAACCATCTAGGTCGGTTCATGGGATTTTTACGCTTTGTCGAGCTTAAGTCGGCGCGTTTCGTAGAAAGAAAAACAGACGGGAAGGAATTTATAAGAGATACTGTGAAAAATCTTTATTTATTTGGGAAGGTACTTTACTGCTACTAAGGGCTTTTGATAATCTATTTTCCCTTAGCCTCTACTGTGATGCCTCGTTAAAAACCCTTCTTCAGAAAAAATCCTTTGATTTTTGGGAAAAAATCGTGAAGTTGGGAAAAGAGTACATCAGGGAGTAGAGTTCGCTTTTACCTATAGTACATTTTCAAGTTACAAGCATGCCACGACCTTGATAACTCGGTGCCGTTTAGGTCGGTCACCTTATAATAACCTTTTCCTAAGACCTCACTAATTTTGTATGGTCCCTTCCAATTAGCAACGAGTTTTCCTTCCCCCAATTTGTTGACTCCAATGTCGTTTCTGATCAAGACCAAATCGTTTGGGGTGAAGCTTCTTCGAATGACTTTTTTGTTGTACCTGGTAGTCTTCCTTTGTTTCAACGCTGCTTCTCTTATCTGGGCTTGTTCTCGGACTTCGGGGAGCAGTTCAAGTTCCTCTTTGTGCCCCTGTATGTTTCCGATCTCATCATGGAGGATCACCCTTGGGCTTTGTTCAATGATTTCCACTGGTATCATAGCTTCCACACCATAGACAAGTCGGAAGGGCGTTTCTCCAGTGGCAGATTGTAGTGTCGTCCGGTAAGCCCACAACACTTGGGGGAGCTCCTCTGTCCAGGCTCCTTTTGCATCTTGTAGTCTTTTCTTTAGTACTGCCAGTATGACTTTGTTGGCTGCATCGCCTTGTCCATTTGCTTGTGGATGTTCCACCGATGTGAACTGGTGTTTGATCTTCATACTGGCCACCAGGCTTCTAAAAGTAGAGTCGGTAAACTGGGTTCCATTATCTGTGGTAATGAATATGGTATCTCATACCTTGTGATGATATTTTTGTAGAGGAACCTCCGACTTCTCTGGGCTGTGATGGTGGCTAATGGTTCTGCTTCTATCCACTTTGTGAAGTAGTCTATTCCCACAATCAAGTATTTGACTTGTCCTAGGACCTGGGAAAAAGGGCCTAACAGATCCATCCCCCATTTTGCAAAGGGCCATGGAGAAGTTATACTGATTAGCTCCTCGGGGGGAGCCACGTGGAAATTTGCGTGCATTTGGTATGGTTGGCACTTTTTCACAAATTCTGTGGCATCTTCCGGGGCTTACCTAGAACCGGACGGTGGTTGGTCTTGTTTGTGAGTCCCAAGCGCTAGGGGAAGGTGGTCTCCGACTTGGTTTACGTCTGGAGCCGCCTCCGAGTTGTGTATGTGAAAGAATGGGGGGTGATACCTGCAAAGACACTCCGATGCCTAAGTTAGCAAGGGTGTAAGTAGGTCTAGAGAGTATTGGGCTTAGAGATACCTGAAGGATGTCAGTGTATTTATAGTGGTGAACCCATAACCACCGTTGGAGTAGTTTCGCCTTTTAAGGGGAATAACCGTCCCTTTATTTTAGGGAAGTTGAGATATGGCTCCTAGAAGTGGTTAGAGAGATTTTAGGGGCAGTTATCCTCTTGAGTGAGGGTTTATCTGCCAGCTGATCCCTCGTTCTCGACTTCTTTAGGGCAGGTCGTGGTAAGCACCGACTTCGTAGATTGAAGGTCGGTGTAGGGTGAGGCTCAATCCTTTGGATTGGGCCTCTCGTTAGGTCCTGGGCCTTATCATTGGGTCAGGATATGAACAACGGTAAAATGTAAAAATTTACGTAATAATTTCAATTAAAATTAAATTTAAAAAATTAAAATTTAGTCTAATATTAAAAATAAATTTTAAATGTTATTAAATATAAGAGATATTTTTTTGTAAATTTTATATAAAAACATATTTTATATTATCATTTAAAATTTAATTTTAATGCATTAATATAAAATAATTTTACACATAAATAAACAATTATATAATGGTATGTCGAAAATAACTATTTTTTAGAGATATGTATACAACTTTCACATAGAGTTTAGGGATAGAAATGGATTGAGTCGAATTTTGCCTCAAACGAATTTGATCTATGTTATAAATATATGACCTAAGTCTATATTTATTATCTCTCAGTTTTTTTTTCTATTTCAAACTCGACCTATTTAAAAATTTACAAACCCACAAACCTATTTAAAAAATTATGTCTATTACGTTAATTATAACTCAAAAATAAGAACAATAAACTTAAAAAATATAAATTAATATTAGGTGTATTCTGACTAAAATTTATAATTTATAATTTATAATTTATATTTTATTTATATATCAATTTTTAATAACATATCATAACTATTTTTATAAACTATAAACATAAAATTTTTTTTGAGCAAAAAAAAAAAGACTACAATATATTTTTATTTTTTACTTTTTTGGTAATTGAACGAGACTTAAGCCCACAAACTATAACGACGCAGACACAAGTTGGGGTAGTCTAACTCCTCTAAGATCATTCAACAGTGGTAACGGATATATGGGGCCATGGAGGCTTGGTTCTAATTTTTTTTTAAATTAATAGTAATAAATTATTAAGTATAATTTAAATTTTTAAAAAAATTATTTAATATTTAGTCTAATATAAATAAAAATTCAACATCTAATCTAAATATTAATGATGTCTAATATTTTAAAAATGAGTAACATTATTAAAAAAATTAAAAAATTATTATTATTAATATTTTTTAATTAAATAAAATTTTACAAATTTTATATAATGGATTCTTTTTCTTTTTGTGACTATCTTTTTTTTTTTTTGACTATTCGTTTTGATTCATTTGATATTAATTCTCTTTATTTCAACTGTTATAATTGAGAGATCTTCTTCAGCTATGAATATTGTGAAGAATAACTTAGAAACAAAATAAAAGATAAATTTCTTGTTATTTATCTTTTAATTATATTAAAAAATTGTTGAAAATTTTGACACAAATTTTATTATCGATAAATTTTATGATACGTAGAATCAATCACTTCATTAGTAAAAAGTACACACATATTTTTTGTATTTTAAGTCTCCAATAACATAAGTGTTTTTAAAATGTGGGAAAATTGAATCCTACATGGAAGAGTTAATTGCTTCCTTTTTATAATGGTTGCTTGGCTAACTCTTTAATTTGGATTTTCGTTACCCCTCTCCCCCTCTCTGGAGTTCAATTTGTAAACATTTTCAAAAGTTGTTAGCTAGGTCAAAATAAATGCAGTGGAAGTGGAACTAGTTGGTAAAAAATGTTAAACTCGAGTTTCAATTTTTCGTTACTAGTATAAGAGTCACTTTTATGAAAGGTTTATAAATATTTCTGTAAATATTAACTAATCTAAATATAGTCTTAATTTTAATAGAATAACTAAAACTACCGAAAATTTTGGTTTCAAAAATATGAAAAGAACATACCGTGATTGCTGGGTTTTGAAAAGGAAACAGAGGCGCTGAATCAATGCATAAAATGGGCAAAGAAATGTGGTTGATCAATTAATTAAACAAACATGATCAATTTGACTTGGAATTCGAAATGAAGTCAGCAATACATAAATAAGGTGCCCTCCACCGGTAGTTATCATTTGTTGGCACCGACTATGTTGAAATTGTAGCCGGATAACACAAATAGTATCCAAGAAACGGTTAACTAGGCCCGTTCATTATTGTTTGCAGCTTTTAAGGAAACACATATACGTAGACTCTAGAGTCTTTTTTTTTTGTGACTAGAGTATAATCCATGCAACCAAGGAGGTAGAGATCACTTACCACTATGCACTGAAAATAGTGACCTTTTATTTTTTGATACAAATTCAGGTGCAATCAATTTTACGTGAAGTTGATAATTAAAAATCGTTAGATAATTTGACTAGATTTTTATCTAATAGCTCTCAACTATCAACTTCACCTGAAGTCGACTGTACATAAATTTTTATCTTATTTTCATAAGAGAAAAGTTTTTATATATTTTTTATTGTATAATAATAGTTAATATTTAATATTATAAATATTTAAAAATAATACTTATACAATAAAAATTATTTGCTAAATCAATTGTGATATATTCGTATATAAATATACATATAAATTTATTTTATTTTTAATATATATTTTATATTAATAACTAATTTTAGTGTATATATAATATAATTAAATATGTTAATTTTTTTAGCTATAAATTAAATATAATTAAATATTTTAAAATGTATCTATATATATAGTAATTTTTTATTTTAAGTTTTTATTAACACGTATTACTCATTTATTTATGGAAAAGTATAGAGAGCCAGCAGTTTTGTTGAATTTTGACCAGCATGTAACCAACAGAAAAATGTAAATCATTGAATGAAATCTCATATTAATCTCACATTATTAAATTATTATTGATGGCTATTTGTTGCTACCAATCATAAAAATTGCTGCTAACATTGCTCGTTTATTTATTTGTGGAAGACAGTGACGAGAATGTTAGGTTAATTACTTACCGGTAGCAACCGACCTAGCAAGTAGCTAGCTAACTAGCTAGAATGGCTAGAAAAATCTTGCACATCGAAAAAGCTCATGCTTCCATGAATGACCAAACCTTGACGCGTTGCTCCGCTATCATTTCGATGCATAAAATTCATCCATACAATAATTTCACAAACTCCACAATATCCAACAACGATCTTTCTAACTATATTTTAACATATTTAGTTGTACCTTTAACAGAATATATATCCATTTTATATTTGTTCATTATTATGATACACATGCATGGACTTAGTATCTTAAATTTAGCTTTATCTTTTTTATCTCTTCAAATCTATCTTAAATATGTGCTTTCCATGGTAAACCAAAGTTGCATTCACATGCACATGCATGGAGTATGTTTAGGATTTAATTAATTAAATGAAGTGCCACACTTTGCATGGTCACGCATACAAAGTATACATATTTGACCACGTTTTATTAATTGAAAGTTAATAAGGAACAAAAGACCGTTTTATTTCAAGGTCCAAGATTATATGTATAGTAACAGATGGAGAAGTATATTTATATGTATTGCTTACGGTATACATAAGTTATAATAAGTACTGCTACTACAATATAATACATCAAAGGATATATACCTAGAGCTATCTCACATTCTCTCACACATTGTTCAACTAACCTTGAAGGCAGTGCCAACTTATTTAGAAGTAGTTCACATTGGTATATTTTACACAACAATACGCATAAGTCCTAGTGAAAACACTCATTTTTATATCGTCAGTCGTGTTTTTTTTTTCTTTTATATATTCGTAGGTCAAAGTTAAAGATACGAATATACAAAAGAAAATAGTTAAAACAACTGTCAATATAAAATAAAAAGAGTATATCTTTATCAATATTTATTTATAATATTAACCAACCCTTGGAATAGCCACAACTTTTAGAGGGGTTTTCATTTCACAAGAAAGCTTGAGCACTTCGGTTAGGTCAACAGGGTTAGCCATGTCTTGCAACCATTCAAACCGGTGAACCAACTTAGCCACCCAAAGGGTGACAGTGGCAAGGCCAAGGTTCTTGCCGGGGCAAACCCTACGGCCGGCACCGAACGGTGCAAGCCTAAGGTCAACGCCCCTTATGTCAAAGTCAATGCCTCCTTGAGCCTTCAAAAACCTCTCAGGTTTAAACTCCAATGGATCCTCCCACACGTTGGGGTCGTGAGTTATGGCCCACATGTTCACCATTGTTGTGGTGTTCGATGGGACCACCATGCCATTGCTGAGCTGGACATCTGACGTGGACAAGCGGGCCCATGAAAGGAGTGGACCAATTGGGTGCAATCGCAAAGTCTCTTTCACAATGGCCTCAAGATATGTTAGTTTTGCCACGTCAGCATCTGTAATGTTGTTCTTGTCCCCAAGAGAATTGTAAAGCTCATTGCGAAGCCTAGCCTGAATTTCTTGGTTCAAAACAAGCTCTGCCATTACCCATTCGGTTACAAGTGCTGTTGTGTCTGTGCCACGGAATATCATCTCCTGCAGATAATTACACAAAGGGTAAATATAGTAGTTAGATAATAAAAATACTAAATAATTTGAATAATAGATAAATTAGATTTTTAATAATGTCATGCTGATGAGGAAATTTTTTCAACGAAAATCATTATTTATTTATTATAAATTTTAAATTTTCTTAAAAACAATTTTTTAATTAAAAGATAATTAATATTCACTGTCTAAAAATTACTTTCTTATACTTTTCCCGATAAAAAATATGGCTAGTTAATTACTTAATTTACAAGATAAATTAAGTAAACTAATCTTTTGTAGAAAAACATCAGACACTTTTTGTTTTTGCGTGCTGTGTGAGAGTATGTTGTATCCATCACAAAAACCTATGACAATCACAAGACACCCACGAAATTTAGCCACGTGTCAAAATTCAATATTTTCATGAAAAAAAAACACTCTATTTATGTCTTAATTAAAATCACCCTTCCACACAACTGCACTAACTTTTTAAATCTATCTCTGTCAAACAAAACTCGCGTATCACTAACTAGGGAGGGGATCTAAGGATGCTTAATGTTTTGAGACTTTAAACTAAAATACGGTTATAATCATTTTCCTAAGATACACGTGTTAATGAGATGCATGTGCATGCATGCAATGGTCAACAACCTTTAATTCCTAAGTCATTATAATAATTAATATATATATTGATAAAAACTCAGGTGAAATCAATTTTACGTAAAATTGATACTTAAGAACTGTTAGATAAAAATTTAATCAAATCAGTCAAATTATCTAATAACTCTCAGGTATCAACTTTTACGTAGAGTCAACTTCACTTGAGTTTGTACCGTATATAATGCAAATTAAAGAACACAAACCCATAAAACCGCAATCATATCGTCATCTTGGAGCTTTTCATCCCCTTCCAACGAGAGCAGCACATCCACGAAGTCTGATCCATCAGAAATAATCTTCTTGTCCTGATGACCCAATCGATGTTCATCCAAAACCCTCTTCACAAACCTCTTTACGCGAGGAGTAAGAGCGGAACACCGTTCCTTGATGTGAAAAGGGTCGTAGAAGAACCTCATCCATGGAACATAATCACACAAGTTGAAAGCTCCTAAGAGCTCAAACCCTTCCCTCACCATCTCACGAAGCTCCTCAACTTGCTGATCGCTATTCTGCTTTTGTTCTTCCATGTTGTATCTTTTTCCAAAGACGGTTCCCATAATGTTGTTAAGAGCCGCATCTTGGAGGTGTTTTCTTAGGAAAACAACCCCATTTTGTGATTGTTCTTGAGCCACAGCTTGCAACATGGCGGCGCAATCATGCCTGCGACCGGCCTCATGGGCCGCGATGCGCCTAGGAGAAAAGAGATGAATGGATGCAATCTTTCGAAGTAAACGCCAGTATGAGCCGTTGGGCGCAAACCCAATGGCTCTACTGAACATGAGGCTCTTTGCGGAATCTTTAATGGGACGATCCGCAAAATGGGGTGAATTCAAGATTTCGCGTGCCATGTTAGAATTTGAGGTGATAACTGCAGGTGTGGAGCCTAAGCTGAAGGCCATGAGTTGTGTAGCGGAGAGGGTGGAAGCAATGGAAGCTAGGGTTCGGTGTGGAAGGCCATGGTTCAAGCTGAATAATATACCAAAGATCGGGAACCCTTTGGGCCCTGGAATTGGGACAGGGCCCATTTGGTTCCGGCCGTTTCGCCAAGCTACTCCTCCCATTGGGAATAATGCCCATGCTAAAATTCCAATGGAGAGAAGTGCAATTGAGGCTACAAAGATTAGATTGTTAAGTATGTTATTATGTGTTCCTATTATGGTTGGGAGTGTAAGCACCCACCAATTTGTGTCTAAGGTGGTTGAAGATATCCCCATTGTGTAATTGACAATGAAATCGAGAAAAGGAGGAAATTGTTGTTGGGGTGAAGAGGAGGGGCATGAGGATCTTGGTATAAATAGTTGTGCATGTGCATGTATTTAGTAGAAGTTTAGTTGGTAGTGTAAGTTTGAAGATATTTTTTGTGATTTTTAAATTGGCAAAAGGAGTTTGCTTGTAATGGAAGTTAGAGGTACGTGGCAATTTGCTGAGGGTATAAATGCGGCCAAAACCGTATACTTGTTCCTTTGTTTATTATTTTGCTACATTTACTCCTTCAATTAGTGTTGAAGTGGCCAAATATACTTCGCTACATGTGGTCTTTCTTATTGAAAAGAGTCCTGCTATTTGCACCCTTGATTTTGGTGTATATGTGTAACGGTGACATATGTCACCTTATTCAAAAGAAGAAAGTAAAATGTTACTTCGTTAGTACAACTATATTAGAGCCATCTATTATTTAGCAACAAATCTTAAATAAAATTTCGATGTACAGTCAATTAATTCTTAATTTGTTAAACTAAAATTATATGGATATCAAGTGTTATATGCTAGATATAAGATTATGAGAATCAGATTGATTATTGAACTGTTTTAATTATTTATTGATTCAATCAATTCTAAGTATATAGTTTAATTAAAAAAATTATTTTAAAATAAAATAATAAAAAAAGTTATAACTAATAAACATCCTAAAATTAAATATTCTAATATAAATTTTAAAATATATTCTAAATTTAAAATACTATATAAAATATTATCAACTAAAATCATATATGATGGTATCAAAATCACGAGATAACTGTATTAAGGAGAATTTTACAATTTAAAATTAACTGAGCAAATTATTTATCAACTTCCTACATCTCTTCTTTGTTTTAAAAAACACTTTTAACATTTTGTTGAGCTCTTAAAGTTAATTCTTTTTGATGTAAATATAGAAGGAATGACTTTGACTTTTTTTTTGATTGTCTCCAACCACTTGCTGACTCAAAGTACGTTGTAGTTCTTCTTGAGTTATTACTTTATCAATTGTATCTTTTATCTTATCACCACTCTCTTTACTAAAAGTTATTTTTCTTTTGTTTTTATTGTTCTGAATTTTTTTCAATAAACTTTTTATTTGTCTCTCCACATCATACGAAACTTTAGGATATTTTTTCTCATCTCCAATAATCTTTGTCAAATGTTTTTTTATTCTGCGAATTTTGCCTCCATTAAAAATTTGTAGACAAAATAAATATTTATATTGTGGCTTTCTATTCACTATTTGTAAAGCAACATATTTTTAAGTTAGATATATTTTTTTTTTTCGTAAACTAGAAGAAGCTTGTGACTGACTATTGTTAGAATTAGGAGGATTAAGATTAGCAATATCATTCAAAATATATAGGAGGATTGGCAGACAAATTATCATCCATAGATGTATTATTATCCGTAGTTACTTCTTGTTTAATACTATCATCCATAACTGAAATCAATAAATTATCAACACAGTAAAAAACAGCAGTAACAGAGTAGAACCAGAAATCAAATAATCATTTAAGAAATAATCATCCATAACTGAAATCAATAAATCAACACACAGTAAAAAATAATCGCTTTTATCAACATAATCAAAAATACCAGCAGCACAACAGAGCCAAAAATCAAATAAATCATCAATAAAAATTCAAAAACAATAATAAATAATCAACAAAAATCTTAAAATCAATAAATCATCAACAAAAATAAAAAAATAGCAAAGCCAGAAATTCAAAATAAAAAAAAAAGCAGCAGCATAGCAAAGCTATTTTTTTAACAATAAGTTCAACAATAACACAAAATTTCTATAATCTTATCAATAATTTCACTTTTAGAAATTAAAACAGATAATAAAAAGAAAAACGTAATATTCTTAGCACTGCCACTAACCTTCAATAGCAGTTGAGCATGATGGAGAACAGGACAACGACGAGACGATGGCGAGCAACACGAAGGCGGCAGACAATGGCAAGTATCACAAACAGTGAAGTCGTGGGGAGGATGGATGCTGAGCTGAGACAAAACAAAGCGAAAAGTGGGTTGGAGACAGGTCAAACAGGGAAGTCGATTGCGAACAACCATGGACGGCGGTAGTGAAACCGTCGAAGAAACTATGGTCACTTTTTTTTTTCTCAATTGGACGAAGGAGGGAGTTGAAAGAAAATAGGGAACGTGTTCAGTACTTTTTTTTAATTTAACAAAACAGCGTTGTTTAAGAATGATCGATCAGTTTTTAATTTGATCTAATTAATCGATTCTTAACCAATTTAATAGTTTTTAGTCGATTTCGTCATAAGATATAAAACTAGACCATTAAAAATCGTCGATTTTCAATTAGACCGATTTAATCGACCAATTCGATCAGAACTTAATCTTTTGGATTAAGTGATTTTGTTGTTAAAAAAATTTTATTTTCTTTACCTATTTTATTCCTTTAAGTTTATTCAGTGGCATGATGTGGAACACCTAGAAAACACTTCTCTCGTAAGAGTTACCAAAATCCTCATAGCAAAGACATGGAGTGTTCAGAATAAGTGTCCAGACTTTTTTGCCAAGAAGACTCAATCTCTGCCCGCTAGTCTTTCGTGTTTCTTTTCCCTACCCTAATGGCAGTAGGGCAGAAATTATGCGACTTGTATATAGTAATTTCATTACTACTTTAATTAATAAAATAAATATCTTAAGATTATTTACCAATTTAAATCTTGACGCAAATAAAATTAATATTATACTATTTTATTTGTTTTTTATAAAAACTTATAAATAGGTATAAATAAAATAAAGTTTTAAGATTTTAGTCTCATATATACCAAAAGCATCTTACAATTTTTATCTATTAGAGAGTTGCTATTTTATTCTACCACTAAAAATTTGATAGATTTTAACTAAGAAAAATTATATATATAAAAAAAGTCATGTATTAGAATCAGGAATAACAAACCAATACAATAATCAATAACTACATCAAGATCAAGAAAACAAAATCATTTAATTGTATTCATGGATCTAATTAAATATGCTTTCACTTTAAAATATATCTTTTTTAATAATTTAACATAAATAATGGTCTTAGGTTATGGGTCATAGTCTGTATGTGTTCAATGTAGATAGAATACTAATCCTTGACTCATGGTTTGTGTTCAAAAGAGAGCTATACAACAAGTAAAAATAAAATAGAAGAGTAAGCCAACACCAATAATACAAACTTTATAATATATATACTTAGCACGATATAAAAGCATATTTAAACTAAAGGCTACTTTTGATAGGTTGCGTGAGATTTAATCAAATTCACTTTCATTTAAAATAATAATCTTTAAGCTAGTAATAAAAATAAGTCTGAAAAGATTGAGAATCAATTTTTTTAGTTATTAATAATTAGTTCATATTTTAAACAGAATTAAAAAGTAATAATATTGTTATAATGGGTAATCGGAGACTGATGGACTGAACTCGTTGGATTAGCCCAATCGTTTGAAAGAGGGAGCCCTTTAACTAGGTTTACGTCTGAGAGCTTCCGTTCGACTTGTGTACGCGCGAGGGAATGGGAGGTGATACCTGCAAAGACACTCCGATGCCTAAGTCAGCAAAGGTCTAAACAAGTTTAAGAGTATTGAAATTTAGAGATACCTGAGGAGTGTCAGTGTATTTATAGTGGTGAACCAATAATCACCGTTGGAGTAGTTTTACCTTTTAAGGAGGATAACCATCCCTTTATTTTAGGAAAGTTGGGATATGACTCCTGGAAGTGGGTTGAGAGATTTTAGGGACAGTTACTTATTTAAATGTGTGTTATCTGTCAGCTAATCTTTACTCCCAACTTCCTTAGAGCAGGTCGAGATTAGATCCGACTTCTTGAGAAAAGGTCGGTGTCGAACGAGAGTCAATCCTTGAATTGGGCTTTTAGTTTGGACCTGGACTTTAGTATTGGACTAGGGTATGAACAAATATCTATTGGCTATTTAATTTAACAGAATTGCTACAAAGCCAACAATGAATTTATTAGCTAATAATATTTAAAAATATTTGTTAAAAATATGGTGTTAGGTTAATGAATTAAAAATAAGATTTAACTAATTTGTGTTTTAAGAGTATATTTTAAAAATATAATAATAAAGTTTTTTAATATTTTTGATGTATTTAATATATTAAAAATATAAAAAAATTGTAATAATTTTTATAAAATATTTTTTTATGATATGCTTAACTTACGTTCTTAGGACATAAATTAACAAAATTCTTAAGAATATTAGATTGTTGATTAAAAGTGTTAATCATTATAAATTACAATTATTAATTCTAAAATTCTTTTAATTTAATATTATTATATTAATATATGAATTTAGTCTTAATACATTAATAATATAAAACGTTTTATATAATTATTTAATTATATTTATTTTTTAAAATAAAATAATTACTTATACAGTAAAAATTAAAAAAAATATATTATATTACATAATTATATATATATATATAACTGTTTTATGCGAAATGTATCAAAAAATTAAATTAAATTCTTACAATGTGACTGGTTAATATAGGATAATAGTTGAAAGAAACCTCACAAATTTCAACATCCGATTGTGCGCTGCGCACATTAAAGTCGGATCCCGGAGCTCCGAATTTAGTTACGAGGCGCGCGCGTGTGTTAGGGCGGGAAGCCAGGCTGCACCGTGCAGTGCACAATTACATATGCTTGATGCGTTTTCCCAACACACCCACTTCGATGCCGCACGTGCCCACGCGCCATTCAAGACTGCACAACTGCATCACTACCTTACGCACCAAGTAACTTGTTTTCACACTGTACCTAGCTCTATCAAATATCAATCTTCAACATAGGACTATGTCTTTCTTCAAAATCAAGTAGTTTGCTATATATTATATAACACGGCTTATTATATGACAATATGAAATCAAGGTATTCAATAATTAAAGAACTTTAATTTTGGTTGGTCAATGAATTGCATAGATTTTGAGTACTTATCTATCTATAAAGACTACTCCATTATTAGCATTACATATGTTTAATGTTAAAATAAAATGGCCCTACTACAAGAATTTATTCAATACGTTTATCGTATATCTTTTCTATGCAATAATGTAGACTAACTTGATCTTTGACGATTATATATTATTATTAATGGGACCATTGGTTGTTCAATGCATCTATGGTTGCAAGCAGATGGCTCTATATTGATATGTAAGGAGTGTTTATGCTCCGCTTATATTGTGTATTGCTTTCATGGACACTTTTTTTTTTTTAATTTAGTGAGACTTTGCCAATATAGGTGCTGGTATGTTCAAAAGCAGACAGTTTTATCTTTACTAAAAGACTAAAATTTTTAAAATTTTATAAACATTGAATGTATTAAAATTATAAAATTTGTATCAATATTCTTTTATTAATTTTTGTAAGTCTTGACGCATTTTGTTAGTCAAATTCTTAAAGCTATGTAACCTAACGAAAATGAGTTGTTAGTTTTTGAATTTTGTTCGTTAAGTTAGGGTTCAGACCCAATAAACTATTTTAATTTTCTCAGATGTGTATACATATCTTCTCTAGATTTTTTAAGTTACAGGAAAAAAAAAGTAGAAGAAAGACAGAAAAGTGTCCGAGCAGCATCATGCTTCTAGAAGTGCGAATTAAAAATGTACAAAACCCCATGCAAGATGACAAACTTATCACTAAGGTAGAGTTGGGTTAGGGAATTAAGATTTAGTATTATATTTGGTGATGAGAGACTGAAACTAAAATTTTAATTTATTTTAAAATTTTAGTTTTTTTGGTATTTTTAAAAAATTAAAATATAAAGGATTGAAATTTTGAATATAATTATTGAAAAATTAATAATATTTTTTATCAAAATATTTTTGTGTAATTTTTTAAATTTTAAATTTATTTATTAATTTTTATATTTATTTTAAATTAAACATAATATTGAGACATAACTTAATTCAATATATTTTTCACCAAACACAATACAAAAATTTAATTTAGTTTCAATTTCAATCTCCTTTTTAAACGCATTCTAAAAATTACTACTATTTTTAATAGGATTTTTACGAGAATGCATGAATCTTAGCACATATATTAAAAGTAGGATTTTGCTATTTGTATCCTAAGGGTATTGGTTCAGCATACCGTAAAATAAAATATTTTAATATTATTTATTACAAAAATAATTTTTTTATATTTTTAATGTATTAAATATATCAAAAACATTAAAATATTTTTTATGGTATGTTTAATTAATGTTCTTAGGACCAGAATAGCAAAATGCTTAAAAATATTATCAACACAAATTTTAAAAATTTTTATTTTAATAAACATATAAAAAATAATTTAAAATTTTATATTTATATTTTTTATATATAAATAAATTTTTATAAAAAAATTAATATGTGTGCTTAAAGCATATTAATTAAACTTTTTTAAAACATTAATAATGTATATTTATGTGCATACAATTTAAGAGAATGTTAAGAATTAAGACTTTATTTTAGTGTGAAAAAAATTATTAATATTAATTCAAATATAATACAAGAACAAGAAAAAATATTGTTCATCTAAAGTTTTTCTACAATTTATATAAGTTGATATTTTTTATGATGACTAAATTTCACCATAAAATCTAAACATAAAAATTTAAATTTTATTTTATTCTATCTCTATTTTTAAGTAAATTAAGTACAATTTTAATAAGATAAAAATTCATATATAATTAATTTTATGTAAAATTAATAATTAAAATTTATTAAATAATAACTTAATTAAATCTATTAAATTATTTAATTATTTTTAATTATCAACTTTTTACAAAATTAATTGCATTTAAATTTCATCTTTTAACAAACACCGAAGAATTTTCCTACCTTTAATAAGAAGATTCAAAAGCCAACGTATTTCCTTGCGAAGTGTGCTCTTGATTTGTGTGTTTAAAAGGGTTACAATAATTGCATTGGTTCGCACGTAGGTTACGCTGAAAGAAAGTTTACCACTTGCATTTTTGGGAGATTGCCAATTTACACAAACAATAAAAGCTCCTGTTCCTATGAAAACAATAACGTTTTAATTTCACTGTCTATTGATGATATTAAGAAATTCTTGGTGCCAGTGAAACACCATTTACAACGAAGGAGAGAATCGATTTTAAAAGAATTTATTTATTTTGTGCTCTAAAAATATATGCTAAAATTATAAATTAAAAAATATTAAAACTATCAAAAATTTAAGTTTTTAATATATTTATTTTATATATATTAAATAAAAAAATTTAAAATTTTTTATTAGTGATAAATTTATTAGATATTTTTAGAACATATATTAGCTAAATATATTTTAAAATAAACTTTTTTTAAATAAAAATTTCTATTATTTATGCAAATAAATCATAGGATAATTTACTATAATATGTAGAATCTATTATTAACAAAATGCATAAAATAGAAAGGTGAATGCTATGATGTCTAAAAAGTGGTATCTATTTACTAAAAAGGGTTAAAAATTAATATTTAATTTAAAAAATATAAAAATAAATTATTTTTAAAAATTCAAAATTTACCACAAAAGATAAATTAGGCAAAAGTTAGGCAACAATTGATAGGCACCATAAAATTGACCAAATGAAAAATGGATATCAAAATGCATTTTTTTTTCCATAATCTATGTAAACCGCGACAGAGGTCCCGCAGTTTATGAATACACGTAATCTGCTATAGGGGTGTCGCAGATTACGTGCTAGAGAAAATATGCATAAACCGCGACAGAGGTGTCGCGATTTACGTATGAATGACTATTGTGCATAAACCGCGACAGGGGTCTAACAGTTTATGCGTTAGTGAGCAGTTTGCATAAACATAAAATAAAGTAAGTATATAGTTCACAAAAACATACATAACACACACCTAATTCCATGGAAATAAACTAAGTACAAACACATATAATACAAAATTACATGACAAATTTGACATACATAGGTATCATCAATGAAAACATTAAATAGTAAGCTACGGCTCCTGCCTGTCCTCATCCTCCTCGTGAGAGTCATGTCCAAATGCGCCCAGAAGATGCGACCCTGTACCACATCGAGCGGCCTGTCTCACTCTGGCTGGCCTCTGGCGCTGCTGTGCTGGAGGATCGACGGGCATGCCCACGCCATATGCAGATGGAGGCGTCCTTCACATGCCCAACTAACTGTCATACGGGCTGCCAGCAGGCTTATTCAGATTTACATGAAACTGAGGCTGGAACCCATGAGGGTCAGGCATTTGCGACTGGTACTGCTGCATGTCCTCCATATCTGGGTGGTACCCCTGCGGAACGTCCATCTGGGGCTGGGTTTCCGGGACCTGATCCTATGGGGTCTGCTACTGAAAATGTGGAGGGTCGTCATCCCGGATGAGATCTGCAAAGTCGGAATAGAACTGTGAATTCCCAACCGCGTGGTCCATATCCATCGTGAAAGTCGGACCCGCCAGGTCATCATACATCTGTCCATGGATCTCATGGTATATCTGGGAGCTCGAAACATGTGTAATAGGAACCTCCTGGATCTTCGGCCCTGCCTGCTTAGTGGGTCTATCACAAGGACCACCAGATGCGACCCCTGATGAACCAACCCAACGCTGAGGACCACCACGTCGGACACGGTGATTGGCATGTCCGACTCCGTCGCCACCAGATCTGTCATCCTGAATCATGTCATCCAGCCATTGCCACTTCTGGTCTGTAGCCCGAGTACCAACGCGTCGTCACCGCTCGACGCGCCTGTTATCAGGCACGTCCGGCATCGGAACCCTAGAAGGCGTTTGTGACGATCCTCTCTGAACAACATCCTGACTGATCTCCTCGGTCTTAGGATCGGCAATCAATGAATCCAACCACAGACACCTATGGGCACTCTATACCACCATCGCAAAAAGTCTGCGAACGGCCTGGGATCAGGAACCCGGGGGATATTCAGGATAGCATCAACCCTGTTCTGCCAACTAAGGTGTCAAACTTGATAGTAGCTCGGGAACCATCTGTCCCAACCCCTCTCATCCTTGGCATGGAGCCAATCTGTATTCGAGGCCGGTTCAGACTCGTGCTGAATACCACCCAGTTATGGCAGCACCCTATCCACTTGGTGGCACTCAATGACGGCGAAGTATATCAAGCAAGTACATGCACACCATAACCGACTGTGCTCATCTATGAGAATCTCTGGATGAACAACAGCCATCACGTTGAGCGAAGCATAAGGCTCCCAAACAATTTACAGACGTTGACAAAATACATTTATTAGTCCATTAACTAACAAATATATAGTTAATTACAACATAAAAATTGAAACAAAATGAATAAACTTACATCTCGATCACCTAAACGGTCCAACGCTAGGCGACACTGGACGACTCTCTCCTCCTTGCGGTCGGATGTCGGCAAGTAAGTAGCCCACCTGAACGAATACAATGTTATACAATGTTAACAGGTAGAACCATAATAAAAAAAGTTACAGTCAAGTCTAACTGTATAGATATGTATACCTAGAAGCCAATGGGAAGGAATATGTGTCGAATTCCCGTGGCCTGAGGCTAGAAAACCGCCAGAAAATCCATGACTGCAGTAGCTGTAGGGGCCTGCCAAGTTTGTCACGTTTCTGTTGGCCACCCGACACATGCAACGATATAGCCAGGCCAACGCTGCCGACCCCCAGCTATAACTGCCCATGTCATCAAGCCTCGCCACAAAGGGCAACTACCATATATGAACCTGATTTCCACTCTTGTCACCGAACAATTGAGTGGAAAGCAGCATCATAATATAAGCCCGTGCATATATGCGTACGGTCTCCTCCGTAGCATCATCTGCCAGCACCTTGAACCTCTCATGAAACCAGGTGAAGTGGACTATATACTACTTTACCTTATTATGTGGTGGAAGCTCGCCAAACAGTTCCTGAAACCACTCCCACGCGAGTTTGTCTTCTTCCATAAGCTTCTCAAAATCTGTAAGGCACCCTGATGGTTTTCAGTGGCTAAGAGAAGGGGAGTTGAATCTTAGCCCCCTTTTTCTATCAATTACACTTTCTGGTCTTTGAGGAGACTTTTTTATTTTTGTCTCGTTCCTAGCCACGAGAATTTTATTTTTGTCTCGTCACTTGGCACGAGATAATTTTTTTGTTTTAGCTCCTGTGCAATAGAAACAGAAATGGAGTAGAAGAGAGAGAAAATTACACCCAGATATATCCTGGTTCAGTTGCTAAGTGTAGTGCAGCCTACATCTAGTCTCCATCACAACAATGATGGAATTTCACTATAATCTTCCTGATTACAAACTGTAAAGTGCTAACCCAACTTACAAGGGGATTCCCACAGAATCATGAAACACAATGCTAACCCAACTTACAAGGGGATTCCCACAGAATCATGAAACACAACACAGATGTACAAAGGAACTCTAAAGACATATATGACTTTTTTTTTAATTTTGCACTCTCTGTCTTTTTCCGCTCTATGATTTTTTCATACAAATCTCACTATTTGTCTTTTTCCATGAGACTCAAGACATGAGAAAATTAAACAGAAAAATACTAAACAGAATACATTGAAGGAGAAGAAAATCTATAAGCTTAGGTAGCTATGAGAATCCTGTGCCTTGAACTCTCACTGCTTACTTCTAACTCCTTGAATCAAACCATGGCTGTTCACCCTTTTTATAGAAGGGGGAAGCTTCCACAGTTGAAATAAAACCAAGCTTAACTTTTTTTCCTTCACACGTAACCGGTTCGGCCAGAGAGAGAGAAGAGGTAACCCAAGCAAAATCCAACATGCAAATACCTTTAGTTCTTCCTTGGTCATCACTCTTCATCAATCCGAGCGCTCCATCCTTGACTTGCTCTCCAATATGAACTTTTGGCTCTTGGTGCTTCATGATGATGATAGCTTTATCTGCTCCAATCTCTGCCTCTTCCATCACGTAGCCACCCTAGCTACTTCCTGTGGTGGTTGAGCAGAGTCAGAGACAAGCCATCCCTCCAAGGATCTTCTCCTTGTTGGCCAAGATCTTTACTTCCATTTTTGGTATGGAGGAGCCAAGATCTCTTCACAATATCTTACCACAAGTGAATGAGAATTTTAGTCACAGCATACTTTATGTTTTCTTTTTCTTGCCATCATTAAGATGGTCTTGTTGCTTGCTCCATCTTCTTTTCGGTAGGTATGTGTAGCTTCCATGGTTGCTGGGTAATGACCGAAACAAGATGAAGAAAGTGTGTGTGTGTGAGAGAGAGAGAGAGAGAAGAAAAAAAAAAGCAAACAATGGATATTAATACATTAATTAAGAAAAATGATTTGCTTTTACTTCCTTTAGCTTTTAGGTAGCATGCCTCATCAAGTCAAGCCATCTAATCAATGACAGTTTCTCTCTCATAGTTCCCATGCAATTAATGAAAATTGAGTGAATTTGAAATCCATCATATGGCAAAAGTTGAGATCTGTTGGAAGGCATAAGGCAAAGAACAACATTTACTTTTTTGATGAATTATTTTCGGATCATGCATTGGAGTTTATAGCAAAATATGTTTAACTTGGGGTTGGAGCAATAATGGATCAATTTGACCCAAGTAACATAACAATCAATTCAGCCATATAGTATAGAAACATTCAATCAAGGCTGAATGTAAATTTTGATTTGGGCTTGCAACATTTGTTTTATTTTTTCTTTCGACCCAATAATAAACCTGCATCACAAAATTATTAATTAACATATGTTAAATGAAAATCACATTAATAATTTTGTAATTAATATAATTAATAATGTCTAGTCATCACAAATATTAATTTAGAGTTTTCCAAACTCATCACACCCGGATACAGGTAAACTATCCATGGGCAGCCTTAGCTAGTATGCTACATCCTGCAGCATGATAGTGCACTCTCTAAAGGGCATATAAAATGTATGCGTCTTAGGACGCCACCTCTCAATGAAAGCACTGACTAAGGGCTCGTCCAACCAGAACCACCTGGCGTTGAGCCTCGACAGGTGGTACAAATTAGCCCTCTCCAGATAGGATACAATCCTGTCATGCAAATGCATGTTCTGCTGCCTCCGGGCACTATAAATATACCTAGTCGGCTGGAGCATGTGACAGAAGAAATCAAACATATAAAAAATTCCACACTAATTTAAAGTATTCTAACACAAAAAATACAATATTAAAGTTTAAACAGGTAACATATAGTTCCTATTTTCTAATCATAAAATTCAATAAAAGGTATAAACGATTCAAGACCTTAATCTAAATTAATTAAATACTAAATTTTATGATTTAAAATAATAATGTAAATCTAAATTTAAATACCTAAATCACAGTCATAGGAAAAATATTATACGAAATACATTAACTAAAAATAACTAAACTAACCTCTTTGTTTATGCTGCCAGCAACGTGCGCAACGCCGTTCAGCCTGTAAAGACTGCGTGCCTCCGCCATAATCCCGTCTCTGATCTCAACTCGACCAACCCAAATTTTTCTCTCTTTTTCTCTTTCTAGAAAACCTCTCCTTCTCTCTCTAAAAAAACTTTTCAACCACCACAAATGTAATCCGCGAGACTCCTAAAGCGTATTTAGCCTGTCGCGATTTATGCATATTTTCTCTAGTACGTTATTCGCAACACTCTTATAACAGATTACTTGTGTTCATAAACTGCAGAATTCTTGTTACGATTTACATAAATTATAAAAAAAATGTATTTTAGTATCCATTTTTCATTTTATGCATTCTGATAATAATAGATGCTACATTATTTATTATAATATATTGTCCTAAATCAGACTATAAAAATTTATTAATATACATATTTAGTTGCATTTTCACATACTAAAATTGCAAAACTTTAGAATTACATAATTTCCACTAATACTAACAACGAAAACGAAACAAAATAGATTAGTCATATTTTCATTGGAGTTGGCAGTGAAAATAAAATGGAGCTTGTGATAAGGATACAGAGGCTTTTTGAAAAATAGGTCACATTCAATTATATTTGAAATGGGATTGGTCTTTATTGTTAATATATCTTATTGTTAGTAATCTATTAATTAAATAATATAATTATGATAAAGTACTATATATTTTAATTTTTAACGTTCGGATAAAATTTTAGGTCTAACATTTTAAACGTTTTATTTTTATCTTACAAAATTTTAAACAAGTTTAATATTATATTTTTGTTAAATTTGACATACACAAATAATTAATGAAACGAGTGACATAAATATTAATAATGTTATTGTTAACTTATATCTTTTTTTTATTAGAAAAATATAAATAAAACCATTTTGTAATATTTTTTTCGATCTTCTTATAAAAAAAATTCTAAAATTCTATCAATAAATCATTAATGATCTAAAATTAAATTAAAAGAAACCTTTTTAAGTTGGTAATCGTTGATGAATCAATTTTACTTAAGTATTGAAATTAAATATTATTGACTATTCAATATACTAATTATTTGTGTCAACTTTAACGATGACAGTATGTATAAAAATAATTAATCTAAATATATATATATATATATATATTTTACTCTATTTTTACTGTTAGTACCAACAGAAACTATATATATAATTTTAATTTTTATAATTTTAGCCTGCAAAAATACAACTGAACATGGATATTAGTAAATTACTATAATCTGTTTTATTTGCGTAAATAATTATTTTTTATTTAAAGGAAAAAAACCTTTTTAAAATAAGTCCCACCACCAATTTAGCAGAATTTTTCTTATTAGTTATTAGGATATTTTGAGGTTATTAATATAACAATTTTTTTTATTCTTTTAAATAACTACATTATAAATGTATTGAATTTAATGAAGGGTTGTTTGTATTTTTTTTTCTTGGACTATTTTTCAATCATCATTATTATGGATTAAAATAATAATTTGTATCATAAAATTATTTATTCTAAAAATTTAATTAAGTTAATATAAGAATACAAGAATATTATATATTTCACACCTATGCTCATGCAATAACCTTTTTGTATGAATTGTATTAATTTTACATTTTTTATTTGTCTGATAATGATTTTTTTTCTCTTTTGGATAATAAAAACTGAATTTTAAATATTTTAGTCGTAATATTTTTTATATCGTATTATGAAATTATTTGTCACAGACTTTTAAAGTAGTAAGAAGAATAAAATAAATAATTATAGAAAGACTTTCGCTCTCAGATTAATAACACCACTTTTTTTTAATTATATTTTTTAATTTTCTTCTAAAATTATCTACAATCTTCATAGATATGATAAAAAAATTAAAAAAAGTTTATATGCCAAATAAATATTAAACATAATTTGGAAAAAAATTAAAAAATATAATTAAAAAGAAATAATATTATTTTTTAATTATATCTCTAATAATTGTATACATGCTTATATTTTTATTTGTTTGTCAGATAAATTGGACAATTCTTAATGTTAGACATTACATATTTATATCATACATTCACACACATGTTTAAAGACTATCTATTGCTTGATCATAGCCAAAATTCAAATATGAAAGCTACATATTTAGTCATTCAATCAAAAGTATGCTATGCATGGCGATATTTAATTTGTAATAATTTCGGAGTTACTATGTATTGGGCCTCCGCCTTTAGATTAGTCTTTAACCTTGTTTTTGACAGGTCTTAGCTTAGAATTGGGCCTCCACCATAGCAGGGGTAGTATATGTTCTAGCCGTGCACCAAAATATTAGTAATATCGACAGATAATTAGTATATAGCTTAGCACATGATGGCAACGTCTAAAGGGGTGTATGTGTTTTTTTTTTTTTTTTTGGGTAGATAGCTATGGCTTTGGGCTGCCTAAGATATTAGACGGGAGAGTATCATTAATTCAATTATTAATAAGTAAAGTAGCATTTTATAGGCTTGTAGCATATAGGTAGAGCTAGAAGTGAATCAAGCCAACTCATGAACCAACTCGAGTTTAATTTGTTAGTAGCTCGATAAGCTAAACTCGTGAGTTGGTGAGCTAAACTTGAGCCTAAAATTAAACTCATAAATTAAATGAGTCGAGCTTGAGTTTGGATAAGCTCAGCTCGTTATGAAATAGTAATATATAATTATATATATACTTTTAATAGTAATATTTAATATATACTTTTAATATTATATATATACATATGAAATAGTGATATATAATTATATATATTAATGATTTTAATAATTTAAAATTTTATATTTATTTTTTATATATATTTTTTATGTAGAACATAAATAAAAAATTATTATAATTTATTGATAGATAAATAATATATAAAATTTATTTTTTTATATTTTTTTAAAATATATAAGTTATAATTTATTGATATAGGATTATAGATTATGTTTCTATTATTTGAGCCAGCTTGTGAGTTCGAGCCAGCTCGTGAGCTTTCGGTGAGCCGAACTTGAGCTTAAGAAATAGGCTCTATTATTAATGAGTCGAGCTGTGAACCAAGTTCAATTTTTGTGAGCCGAGCTTGAGTTTGGTCTAACTCGACTCAATTCGGTTCACTTCCAGCCCTACGTATAGGTGTAACATATGACAATATTATCTGAACTTGCAGGTAGTTATTTTGTTTTATTCGTTTGAAGTGGATAATTATTTTTCGGGTGTGGAGCAGATTTTTAATAGAGTGGAATTTTAGACAGAGTATGATAAAATCGGATTTAGATAATACTTGTTTTAATATATTATAATATATATAAAATAATTAATATAATACTTATGTTATATATATAATGATGATTATATAACTTTTGAAGTTTAATTTTTATTAATTGGATTTTAATTAATTATAAAGGTGTATGGTTCATGCAGTGCCATTTAGAGCGACATGCAAGTTGGGGAATGACCATGACTTTCATCCTCAAAGTTGTGTTGTTCTTTATTCCTTTTTTGCTTTACGCACTCCAGTTGTGTTGCAAGAAGAAAAATATCACCAAAGTTGTATATAGATTATCTATGTCACTGCTTTAATTTGATTATGTGATGAGGATGTAAAATGATTCTAATATAATTGTATATTGCCATTTTTCAATAAAAGTTTTTTGGTTTTGATCAATTCCATCCCCAAGCATATAATAACTTCCCTTCCAATCACATGCTCTTGTAGCAACAAATTATTACTATCATAAACAACCATAATAAAATTCATATACACATAACATATAGTACTAATCAAAAGGTGAAAGCTCAACTGAAGTGGATTTCACATAAATTAATATTTTAAAATTTTTAGATAAAAATTTAGTCAAATTAATCAAATTATCTAATGATTTTTAAATATCGACTTCACATGAAGTCGACTGCAACTGAGTTTTTACGCTCACTAAATCCTTGTCTTGCAAACTACTTCATATGTAATTACATAACAAAATCTACTCACATGAACAGTAGTCTTTTTATAAAGATAATAATAAAAAATTATTAAATATATCAAATCATTATTTATGGCATATTTAAGGAGGACAATTCACGTGAGTAGTCATTTAATATACAGAAATTGGAAGGGCACATAGAGGACTAAGTCTCTTCAATGTTATTCCATACTGCTCAGTCATGTCAAGACTTTCAGGGGTGACACCCTCTGGAAGTTTCCATTCAAATGAATGGACCAAGGCAGCCACCGCCAAAGTAATCATCCTGTTGGCAAGGGCCACTCCAGGGCAGATCCTTCTTCCCGCGCCAAATGGCAAGAACTCGAAATCCCTCCCTTTGAAATCTATTTTCGACCCCAGAAATCTTTCGGGCCGAAAAACCATTGGATCATCCCAGAACTGAGGGTCTCTTCCTATAGACCATGCATTGATCAGAACTTGGTCACCCTTGTGAATGGTGTAGCCACCTACTTCGACGTCGTTTCCGGCGACATAAGGCAAGAGAAGGGGCACTGGTGGATGAAGTCTTAGAGTTTCTTTGACTATTGCTTGCGTGTATTCAAGTTTAGGGATGTCTGATTCCTTGACTTCATTGTTGGTGGTTCCAATTACTTGGTTGAGTTCCTTTCTTGCTTTTTGCATTTTTTCTGGGTTGTGTAGAAGCTCTGCCATTGCCCATTCTATTGTTGATCCTGAAGTGTCACTTCCCGCAATGAACAAATCCTGTTTAATTTGGTGTTACATTTTTTATTACCGCATCCATAATGCTTTAAATTTTGTCGTTGTAGAAAACGACGAAGAATAATATTGTCAATGATATTTATTGTTGTTGTTGAAAAAATAGCAAAAAGAACTTGTTTTCAACCATCTAAACAACGTCTATTATTTATTTTGTTTAGTCCCAACTCTATATAAGCCAAGAATCAGCCAACTGATAACCGGATATTGCTACTAATAGGCACACAGATGTTTCTTTTTCTTGTAAATTGGATGGTTTTGAATATGATTTCTATGTTTCATGTGTTACACATTATAAAACATAATTAATTATATGGAATCAACTAATGAATGATCAAAGCATCTGTTCCGTGATTCTCTCCTAACACTAACGTGGTCAACAATAATTTAACAAACAAATTAAATTATAAATTAATAAAACTAATTATAATTAATTATGTTGTTTCATTCTTGACTGATTATTAGTTGGTTCCATATACTTTTCCTACTATATACTCAAAAGTTTACGTTAATTTGTAACACATCATGGGGGTTGGACCAAATCGAACCTACTCTATTTATTATCTTTACTCTTATTAGATATTAGAAAAACCACTCCCAACAAGAAACCTTATGAAAAGATTATTGGTGGCAATGATGACGACCTACTTTGACTGATTTTATATAAAATAACATAGTTATGTATATAATAAGATAAATTACCATACTAAAATAAGTGATGTGATATGCATTATAATAGGATGTTGAAAAAAAAAAGGAGAAAGTTACGTCTTTGGCCAGAATTAAGCCGCGTAGTTTCCGATTTGGTAATAAGCAGAATTCTTTGAAATTTATATATATTCTAACATTATTTTTAGTTCTTTAGTCCTTATTAAAAATATTTTAGTACTTAAAAAAATCAAATTAAAACACAACAAAGGTGAATACTGATGAGCAAAGGAGATAGAATACGAATAATTTTGTTGAATAATACTTATATAACCTTAGAG
The DNA here is from genome assembly GCF_003086295.3 of Arachis hypogaea. Classification (NCBI taxonomy): domain Eukaryota; kingdom Viridiplantae; phylum Streptophyta; class Magnoliopsida; order Fabales; family Fabaceae; genus Arachis; species Arachis hypogaea. The sequence continues at coordinate 117,579,641 of NC_092044.1, read as the reverse complement.
ATATTTTTTGTTGTTGTGATATACTGATTATAATAAAAGAAAAAAGAATGAGATTGATTACCAACAGCATAGGCTTGATGTTATCGATAGTGAGAGGATCGTAATCCTCGCTATCATCGTGCTGGTGGTGCTGGCAATGATCAAGTAACACATCCAAGAAGTCATCACCACGCGCAGCGCAAGTGTCTCTGTAACTCACGCGCTTCCCAATCATTTCATCGAACAGTTTATGAATCCTCAAATAAGAAACTCTCACGTGCCGCTTTATTCCCTGCAAGTCCAACCACTTCACCGCCGGAAAATAATCCGACGCGTTCACCTTCCCGGCGTCCTCCATGATCCGCCACACCACCTCCTTGAACTCCCCCGCGCTCTTGAACTCCGGGTCCACCACGTCCTCCGAGAACACTGTGTTCGACACAAGGTTCAGCATGGTGGCGAACGCCAGATCCCCGATGTTCACCGGCGTTCTTGCGGCAGATTTCTGGTGGAGGTGTTGCACGAGCTGCTGCACCTTGTGCTGCCGGAGGTGCTGGAGAAGGTCGAGGCGCTGGGCGGTGAAGATCTTCGTCGTGCATAGACGGCGCCGGCTGCGCCACCTTGGACCGCCGGGGGACCAGGCAAGGGTGTCGAGGACGTTGGGCTGAGCGGTGATGGCGTCCGGGATTGGGCGGTCGGAGAAGGAGCTATCGTGCTTTTGGAGGATTTCTTGGGCGGCGGAGGGCGAGGAGGCGATGACAACGGTGACGGAGCCTAGTTGAAGAGACATGAGGGGGCCGTAGGTTTTGGAAAGAGTGGAGAGAGTGGCGTGCGGTTTTGGGCCGAGTTGGTGGAGGTTTCCGATGATAGGTAGGCCGGGTGGACCCGGTGGGCGATTCTTTTGTCTGCGGCGGAGGATGATGGTGGGGAGTAGAGAGAGTGTGATAAGTAAGAGCAAGATGTGGAGCTCCATACTCAATTCTATATTGTGGGATCCCAGCCACTTTGTTGTTGCTTCCTTAATATACTTGTACGTAGAAGTTTAAAGCCAGAATGGATAAACAACTTAATTAAGTTTCTTTTTGAAAAAATAGTTTAAATAATAGATAATTATATTAAAAGTAATTTATAAAAAAATTATTTTATGTTTGAATTTTTTATTTTAAAAGTATTTATTTTATAAAAATATGATAAAAAATAGTAGTATTAAGAGAAAAGTTTTTTTTATTTTTTTATAAATTCCTAAATAGTTTTTTAGAAAGTCGCAATATGGTTTCAAAAATTGTATTGGATATGAATACTACTATTTTTTATAAGTCAAAAGCTAAAAAAAATTACTTTTGAAACTTTCCAAACGGATTCTAAGTGCACTGAGAATTATTAAATAATTTAATAAATTTAATTAAAGAGGTAAATACTAAATCGATATTCGAAATATTATTGACAAAATAGTCCCTAAAAGATTTTAAAATTTGACAAACGTATCCCCAAACTCGCCGGAACAAATCTCCAACAAGTACAATGCTGACATGGCCACTAACCTGGCAAATCATCCCCCTAACTCTAATCACTTCCTCCCAAAGCAGACTTTTCCTCCCAATCACAGCCCTCCCCTTACCCAATGCAACCCCCTTCCCTCTTCCTCCCATCGCAGCCCCCCTTTTCTCTCCCTCCCCATCACAATCTCCCTCCCCAACACACATTCCTCCTCCTTCTCCTTCTTCATCACAGTCCTCCTTCCAAAGCATACTTTCCCTTCCTCCCTCAACACCATTACTTGCAGCAACAATCACCTCAATATCAACAGCAAGCAAGCAAGCAACAACAATAACAATCCCAACACACACTTTTCTCTCTCTCTATTGCAGCAACAATCTTAACAGCAACAGCAACCTCAACTGCAAGAGCACCATCAAGAACCACCGTCACCACCATCAGAGCCTCAACAAGGCCTGGAATAGCCGCATCCCCTTAACTCCTCAGCTTTTCTCTTTTTCTCTCTTTCTCTCTTTATATTTATATATGCATATTGCGTGTTTGTCTAAATGTCTGTGTGTGAATAAATATTGTTATTGTTATTGTTATGATCCTCCGAGAAAAAAAGGAAGGAAAAAAGGAGAGAAGGAGGAACAAATAAGGTTAGGTTCTGAATGTGCAAGTTCTTCTGTTGATTCTGTTTGGGATTTTAATGTTATTGTTTCTGTTGTTATTGTTGCTTTTGTTACTGCAATTAGGGAGGTAGAGAAAAAGGGGAGTGTGTGTTGGAAAAAGGAGCTGCAATAGGAAGAGAGAGAAGAGAGCTGCGATGAAGAGGAAGTGTGTATTGGGTAGGGGAAGGACTACGATGGAGAGAGAGAGGGAGCGGGAAGTGTGTGTTAAGGAGGGAGATGGAAGAAGGGGTTACGATGGAGAAGGAGATGGAGGGGGAGTCTGCGTTGGGGAAAGGGATTAGGGTTTGGGGATGATTTGTGAGGTCACTAGAATATGGTGGCCATGTCAGCATTGTGTTTGCCGGAGATTTGCTCTGGTGAGTTCAGGGATACGCTTGTCAAATTTTAAAATATTTTAGAGATTAGTTTGTCAATAACAAAAGTCAGATACTATTTGTTCAGCGTCAAAATCTTTCGAGTATTGATTTAGTATTAACCTCTTAATTAAATTATTATTTAATAATTTTTAATTATTAATTTTAAACATTTAAATTTTCACCTGTATATAAAGCCATAAATTTGTTATCTTTTTTCTCAATAATTTAGACTTGTTTGTCATCTTAATTAACACGTTGACTTTCACTACTTGCCTAACTAGTTAGCTATTTCACTTTCGGAAACGATTGGTTAGTTTCAATTTTTTTGGGGTGAATTTTGTAGTGTTTATAATTTGTTGTTTAATTTTTATTTAATTATGATCAATTTTAAATATTTAATAATTATTTATTTTTATATTTTTAAAATTAAATACAAATACTTTTAAGTATTGTAGTAATTACTTTTTTTTAATCAATAATCAAATGTTGTGAATGATTAATTATTGGCGAATGGCGAACGAAATTAATTTCTATTTTTTCACCGATATATGACAATTGAATATAAGTTCCTAATGTATGATCATCTTTTTTCGTCTAACAATAATATGAACTATTTTTATAATATGAATAATTTGAACAGCTTAAGTATATTCAATATATTTTTTTGTTACTTATACCCTTATTCATTAATTATACTTACTTGAGCTTTTAATGAAGTTTAAAATTAAATGAATATAAACATTTTGAATATTTTTAAGACAATTTCTCAATATGTATATATATAATGCAAATTGAAAATGTATCGTGCATAAGATTTATTTTCATAAAAAATAGTATATTTAGAAAATTATGACTAATTTTACATTTGTTGTTATCATATATATTTAATAATACATATTAATTAATATACTAAAATATTTATTACATATATTTATAAAAATAAAAATATTAATTCTTTTTAATAATAAGTGAGCTACTCAGATAAAGACGCTTAAAACGTCTTTTTTTAAAGATGTTTTTTAGTAATTAAAATTTAATATATATAATTGATTAAATTATGTTATTTTTGTCAAAATTAGATCAGATAAATTGATTTAGTCGAAAAATTGGTAAATTAAATCTTGAACTGGTCTAAATTAATATTTTTTTAATAAAAATGACTATAATAACTTTATTATAGAAAATAATTAAAATACTTCTATTATATATATATATATATATATATATATATATATATATATATATATTTTAAATTTTGAAAACCCTAAATCCTAACTCTATGACGGCACAGAGAGAAGAGAAGGGTTAGGATTTATGATTCTAAATATATATATATATATATATATATATAATAAAAATATTTTAATCATTTTTTATAATAGAAATATTGTAATTATTTTTCTTAAAAAGTATTAATTTAGATCGGTTCAAGAAATAATTTTATTAATTTTTTAGCCAAATCAATTTATCTGATCTAATTTTGATAAAAGTAATACGATTTAATCAATTATATGTATTGAATTTTAATTATTAAAAATATATTTAAAAAAATACGTTTTAAGCGTCACACGAAATAGGTAACCAAGCATAAAGCATTTATTGATTCTGTTCAGTGTTCACTGGCCGCCAACCTTCATTTAACTCTAAAACCGCCAAGTGCAACATCGATCATCAAATTTAAAACCAATTTCATTTGTATGTAACATCATCTGTGTGGCTATCACATGATGCACGTACCAACATATGTATTATCTTTGGTACCTGTTTTGTCTTATATATATTTCTTGAAATATATCACAAATAAATAGGTAATTTAAATATGAATCAACATATCACTCAACTATTATTAGATATATATTAAGTATGAGTCTTCTTAGAATGAATAGTATGTTGGAACATGGAACATATATACTACAATAATGGTATTTTAGCACATCCACAAAGAAATATAATCACGTATGGTTTGTGACTTTGTTTTATCCAGATACCTGAAAAGTTTCTTTCTTCATGACTTATGCCAAGTGGCAGAAATGAATAACACACAAATGAACAAACAAGGCACATGCATGCCTTCCAATGAGAATTCTTATTTGAAATGCTATTCTAGATAGATCTCGAGGCGAGTCAAGCAGTTCATGAACTAGAGTTTGACTTATTTAATATACTATTATAAACTAAGCTCATGAACGTGTGAATTAAATTCAAATTTGAATTTTTTTATATATTAAACGAGTTAAATTTAAACTTAGTAGATAAATTTAAATTTTATTAGTCTGTGAATTTGTTTAATTATATATATTTATTATAATTATTTATATTAATAAATATTTTGTATTTTATAAACACGTATACATATATAATTTATATATAATTATAATAGATGACATAAATTATAAATTATGTTTTTTTTTTTAAGTTAGCCAAGAAGGAGCAATGGAAGGTTGCAACCTCCCAATGAACCAAAAAAAGTGCAAGCGACAATTATTTTAAAAGGGAAGGAATAGTAAGTATCAGCAGCAAATGTAAAGCAAGTGCGAACCTATATATAATATAAATGTAACAATGCAGTGTGAACAATTATATATCAATCTTAACACACACAACACTTTTGCAGTCTCTATATATCCCTTGACCCCTCTGATTTTCTTATAAGTAGATCAACCTTACTATGAAGCAATACTTAGAATAAATGTTAGGTGATTAATAATTTTTTCTTACTTTTGTCTTACATTTAAACCAATACTAATTAACTCTTTTCTTTTCTACCCTAAAAATGTCGATCCCTTAGCATTCTTTATTAGAGTTTTTAGATGTACAATAATTAGTTTCTTGTTTTGGTATTTTGATTTATAATAATATTTGAGAGACTAAAAAATTAATTTAATTAAACTTATTTTATTTAGTATTTATTAGTTATTACTAAAATTAATAAATATAATTAATAATTATTAAATAAAATAAATTTAAATTGTTTGAACTGATTTTTTATTATCTCTTTAGTATTATCAAAATAGCAAGATGTTGTGAGAAAAAAATAATTATTTAAATATTTATTGTAGAAACCCAAAAATTTTTAGCATAGATATGTAAGTGTAGATAATTGTTGTGTTAAAAGTAACCAACATTAGCTCCGGTTCTCTCAATCATGTTTAATTGAATGAGCTGAGACTAGGAGAGAAGTAAAGATTAATATGGTTGCTAAAGTTTTTCTTTTTGGTTAAGGTAGTTTACTAAATTTGATTTTGAAAATATTTTTCAAAGGTTGTAATAGTTGGATTTTTTTAAAATAAATAAAATAAATATTTTAATTATTGAAACAAGTAATTTAGAGAATTTTTACCGATTTTTATAACATGTCTTATCTCATTTACGGTGTAAACAGAATAAGTATAGCCATATTTTGTTTACACTGAAACGAGATAAGGTACAAACCCAAGTTCACGGGTGCATAGGTGTTACGTGGGAAAGAACGAATTCTGCAGATCTCGTTTATACTGTAAACGAAATATGACTATAATTATCTTGTTTACAGTGTAAACGAGATACGTGCTAACTTAAAACGTTGACACTATAAATGAGATATAACATGAAAAAAATCAATCAGCTATAAAAAGATGTTGAACCTGTTGGTATTCACTACAAACATCTCAATCCTTATTCTCTTCCATTTTTTTTTTCGAAAAATTTAGTAAAAATGTCTAGTGGTAGTAGTTTCTTTGTTGTGATGGTGTATTCTAACTGTCACATGAGATGGAGTTGTATTTGGGATGTGAGAATCCTACGCTGCTGTTCACTCGAAGATCAAATTGTTTGTCCGAGTTAAAGAGTCTGATATTGACACATGTCGGTGGTGGGCAGAGAAAAGAGGTTGGAAGAGTTGGGTATAGGATGCTAGCACCGATGGGAGGTGGTGTATTTCGGTTTCGTCTATTCTGGCTCGATGACGATGAGTAAGTGCACCTAATGTTTGACGTCCACGGGAAAATCATGGTTGAACAAGTGATGGAGCTTTCTACGGAGGTTTGTATGTTGGTGGTGGTGGTTCTAGCAGCTCAAATTTTGTCCAGAATGACTCACCTCTTGCATCACAACCCTTGCACTGTGCTAGTCCAGTGGTAGACATAGATGTTGACGGTGAAGAGTCCTATGAAGAGTACGTTGACGATCACCACGAAAGTGATTCCTTTGAGGATGATGACGAGGATGAGTTCATACTAGAGACTCCCATTGGTGGATCAATTCGATACCTTTCGCCTGCTCCGTAACCAATTACGAAGTTATCAGTTGTATCCAGCCACTACCATACTTTGAATTTGGATGCGATTTATGAGGTAAATCCATTTTTCAATATGGGAGCGAATGATTACAACACCGATGGAGATGTGGAGTTTAGGGTTAGTCACAGATTCAGAAGCAGAGAGATAATATTGCAAGGTATTAGGAATTACAGCATTCAAGAAAGTGTTGAATACCGAGTTGTGGAGTCAGATCGGTTAAAATACCATGTGTTGCCGACAATTTATTGATGGTTGTCCTTGGAGTGTTCGTGTCGCCCTCCGACAGAATCTCGGATGTTGGTAAATGTTACAGTATTTTAATGCATTATCTAATTTGTCATCCTTATTTTGGTTAGAATATCATTCGATTATATTTCAAATCGTTAGGGAGGTGCGTAAATTTGGCAGACCGCGCACGTATTTAGCCTCCACCATGTCTCAAGATCATCGAAAGTTTGATAGCAACCTAATATGTAGAATCATCATTGGGGAGAGTCGAAAGTCTGGGATCATCTAACACGTTCTTCCCGGACAGATATTTAACCTGGCATGCCTGCTGGTACTTGCCCCAATACTCCAGTGTAGGCTTGACATCTATGGATGGCTGAATAGTGATCTTGTGTCCCTCTTCAAACCGGACCCTAAATCTATCATACCATTCCTGAAGACGAGTTGGCCACCACACATCCTCTCCCCGCCCTGTGTTGGTCAGAAACTTGTCAACATTCACTTGGTCTCCAGGCACTGACTGCTCCCCTCCAAACTAGCCTTTCACCCGATTAACATGGTAAAACTACATATTATTAAAACAGACAAGGGAAACAACAATGGGGGTGGCAGTGGAACGGGTAGGGGCGGGTTTTTGCCCTACCCGACCCCGCCCCGCCCTCCTTGCACTCCACTACTATCCGCTCCACCCCTACCCACGGGTAGTAGGCTACTCTACCCTAACCCGCCCCTATAGGTACCCGCCCCGCCCCTACCTGCCCTTATAAAAATTAAATGACGTTTAATTTTTATACATTCATATATAAATTAAGATACAAACTTAAAATTCATAACTAAATTAAAATACAAACTTAAGATTCATACAATGTCAAATAACATGAAATTAAAAAAAAGTTCATACAATGTCAACTAACTAAATTAAATACAAACATAAAGAAATTACATCATTAAAATATGAGTAAAACCCTTTCCGGTCCTTAACCATTTACCCGATGGACATTGCACCCCTTACCAATTATAAAAACACAAATCGGTTCCTATCCACTTTTGTATTTGTTCAATCCAGCCCCTAGAACCGGTTAACAACAGGTTAACGCTGACGTGTCATGTAACGTCTCTTTCGTAATAGGGACAAATCGCCCCCTGAACTCTTCAACCATCTCCCTCCTTTGAAACTCTTTCTTCTTCCTCTCCTCCCTCTTCTCCACCGCTACCGTACTCACACTCATCCCTCTCCCTCCGATCCTCCCTCTTCGCCACCACTACCGCACTCACAATCATTATTGTCATTAACAATATCATTGCCACCATTTATACACAATGATGAATGAAAATTTTATATTTTCCTAAACTCTCTCATTCTCCTCTCTTCCCTTTCCTTCCTCTATGCATTTTTTTTGCTTTCTCATTTCTCTTCATCACTCACCACTACCACCACCACCACTACAACATCATGAGTTTCATTTATTTTAACACTTAAACTTTTCTTTTTTTTAAATCTTTATTTTTCTTGTAATTTTTCTAAAAAACAAATGGATTTTTTTCCTCCAAGCAACCAGGGTACTACTTCTCTAGTATGATTATGTTTTTGATTTTTGAATTTTCGAATTCTGATGAAAATATTATTGATGACGATAAATTGTGATGAGTGTGAGAAGAAATGAATACGGTGATTTTGATGACGATTATGGTGATGATAATTTTGATAATAATTCTAGAGAGGAGGTGAGGCGGATTAGGGGTGTTGGGGTTAGGGTTTTGGAGTTGAGAGAGGCAATGGGAAAGAGGGAGAAGACGAGGGAGATCGTTGAGGGGCTCAGGGGTGATTTGTCCCTGTTACAAAGAAGACAAAATTACGTAGACACAGTTACCTGACATGTCAGCGTTGACCTACTGTCAACCAATCTCAGAGACTGGATTGAACAAATACTAAAGTGGATGGGGACCGATTTGTGTTTTTATAATTGTTAGGGGGCGTAATATCCATCGAGTAAATGGTTAAGGATCGCAAAGAGCATTTACTGTTAAAATATAAAAAGGTTTTCAATCCTTATTCTTGATCGCTTTTCACATCTTCATCATCATTAAAGATTTAGATAGAACAAGAAATCATATAAAGTAACAAATGCTAGCACCTATAAAAATCTAAAACACAACAGAAAATTACTTGACCAAACACAAAATTTCAATCACAAGAGAAAACAATAAAAAAAACAACAAAATATAATGTGAATTAAAAATGGAAACCATATACAAAATAAAATTAAGATCAAGTTTAGATAGAACAATATTAAATTGGTGAGAATGTTTAAGAATAGCATAAAACTACTAAAAAAAGCACAAACATATTTATCTGATATATCTGAATTGCAGCATAGGCATAACTAGGCCAAGTATATATGAGGTGGGCAAGCAGCAAAAGCACCTATCTCATTCTTCAATATTTTTTTTGCTTCATGCATATTTACCTGATATTTCTACTATATATTAGTCCAAATTAAATTAATAAAATATATAGCCATGTGTAGGATGCAAAAGGATGATTAATATAAAACGGGCTGGTTTTGTTACTTATATAGACATGATGAAACTAATATGGCGAGTATTATGATTATTGGCTCACCAAATGCGATATGAACAATAACAAAATCTGAACAATTGAGATATCATTAGATTAAATTAAATAATACGGAACAAATTAAATTAAAGAAAATTTATTCCAATTCATCCATTATTAAATATGGAAGCATTATTATTGAATTGAAGAACAAATTGATCAAGAATTTTTAAGAAAAAACAGAGAGCATAATGTCAAAGAAAAGGGGACATTCATATTCAAACATTTAGTGTAAATTTTTTCACACATTCATAATGTGAAATAGAGACAGAGAAAACTTACCAGTTACCAGAGGAGGAAGACGATGATAAAGAGGGCAGCACAGCTCAGCGACGAAGGGGCCACGAGACCGGCAGTGCAGTGACGACGAGTAGGTTTGGTAGTGCGGCAACACGGCGAGGGGTTCAGCACGACAACAGCGCGGCGACATGGCAAGGGGTTCAACAAAGAAAGGCTCGGCAAAGGGCTCAGCACTTCGGCAGGACGGCAGAGACTTGGCGAGAGGCTCATTAGGACGGCAGCACAGCGATGGCGACAGCTTGGCAGAAGGCTCAACGGCGCAGTGAAGGTAACCAGATCTGACCTTCACTGCGGAGAAGAGGAAGTGACTTTCGTTCTCTCTTGTCTGTTAAGGTTGGGGGCTGAAGGTAACTATGAGGGTTGGTTGTGAGGAACCCTAAAATTTAAAAAGTGTATATATATATATATATATATATATATATATATATATATATGCAATCCGGGGCGGGTAGAGGCGAGTTTACCCTGATCCCGACCCCACCTCGCCCCGCTCAGCCACCTGCCCCGATCAAAACTCGCCCCACTCCCAGGTCGGGTACTCACGGGTTAGGGTACTCCTGCCACCTCTAGACAATAGACATCCATGTCTCCCACTCTATCTTCACCTTCAATCAGTCCGAAGTAATGGCCTGCGTATGAAAGGTAAACGATTATAGTCAACAAAATAAAACGAATTGGCGTACCTCATTGAAAGGCAACCGATCTAACGTTGTGTGCCATCGGAAGACTCTCTGTGCATGGTAGTCCCTATTTTGCTAGGACATACTTATCAACCTGTTCACATATGCAACCAGTCACGTTATCATACTCTATTGAAGAAAAAGTTTAGTTACATAAACAGAAAGGACGAAAAACGTATACGAAAATAGTTACCTCACTGCTAGGGAAAAAATTCGGGATCTTGATAAACCCTATTTGTAGGGTTTATCTTATGCTTCATTTAAGGGATTTTATCACCTTTTGTCCACACTTATTCAATGAAATAGCATGGTTTTGTATATTCTCCTTTAATTGTGCTTAAGAGTGAAAACATAGTTTTTTAGGCCTTAAAATAGCTAAATTTAATTCACCTTGATTCCATTAGATGCCTTGATATGTTTGTTAAGTGATTTAAGGTTTAGGAGGCAAAGATTGGATCAAGGGAATGAAGAAAGAAAGCATGAAAAGTTGGAGAACTCATGAAGAAATGAAAGAACCGGAAAGCTGTCAAGCCGACCTCTTCACACTTAAACGACCATAACTTGAGCTACAGAGGTCCAAATGATGCAGTTTCAGTTGGGTTGGAAAGCTAACATCCGGGGCTTTGTAACGATATAAGATTTGCTATGGTTGAACCGCGCATGGTGACGTGTACGCGCATAGTACGCACACGCGCCGTTGCTGCCACCTGGTTCACTTAAAGCAAAACGTGGCCAGCGAATTCTAAAGCCTTGTGGGCCTAATCCAACTCATTTATGATGCTATTTAACCCAAGGAATGAAGAGGGAAACACAAGTTAGTTACCATTAGTCATAGTTTAGTTCTAGAAGTAGTTTCTAGAGAGAGAAGCTCTCACTTCTCTCTAGGATTAGGATTAGGATTAGGCTTAGTTCTTAGATCTAGATTTCAATTCACCTTCTTCTACTTCTATCTCTCAACTTTTTGTTGCTACATTCATCTTCTTCTATTCTTTTGTTGTAATTTCCTTTATGTTGTTCTTGTATTTTTGTTGTAGATCTACTTTTGTTTCTTCTACTTTCTTCCAATTCAATTCAAGGTAATTCATAATAGATGTGTTTCTTTTGATTGTTGTTATTAATTCTTTTCAATAATTGTTGTTAGATTCTACTCTTGTTATCAATTTACTATGCTTTTCTTTTGTACCCTCCAAGTGTTTGATGAAATTCTTGGTTGGATTTTAGAGTAGAATTTTATACTCTTGGCTTGGAAAGGTAACTTAGGAACTCTTGAGTTACTAATGTCCAAGTAATTGATGATTGGGAGCCATTTACTCTAGTTCTCACTAATTGAATTAGTGGAGAGTTAGGACTTATGGACTAGGATTGATATAGCTAATTTGACTTTCCTTTACTACTAGTTAGAGGATGATTTAATGAGATTAATCCTTGCCAATTCTCATATTGTGGTTAGTGATTAGGATAGAGATCCTTGACCACCAACCCTTGCCAAGACCTTTTTAGGCCTTAGTTTACTTTCTTGCCATTTATCTTTCATGCTTCATATCAAAACCCCAAAATAACTCACAACCAATAACAAGACACTCTATTGTAATTCCTAGGGAGAACGACCCGAGGTTTCAATACTTTGGTTTATAAATTTAGGGGTTTGTTTTAGTGACAAACAACTTTTTGTATGAAAAGATTATTGTTTGGTTTAGGAACTATACTTGCAACGAGAATTCATTTGTGATAAACCATCAAAAATCTAATCATCAGATCTGCTTCTCGGGTGGACACCACTGAGAAAACCTGTGGTATATCCACGACACTAGGAGCGAAGTGCATCCAGCTATGTCCGTGGTATAATGATGTGCTGCAAGGCATAAAAAGTGGTACGTCTATGCAAGCACTGCGGATCTCCACGACAGATCGTTGCACCTTCTGAAGTCATCTAATAGTGGCAGCCATATGATATATACCTGATTGTTTGACTTGTCGGTCATCAGGTAACCATCGATCAGTAGCATAATGTAAAACCTAGTGTACTATCGGAGGGTGGTTGGATCAGCTGTAGCTGGCATGTGCCAGACTCAGTCCCGAAACCATGTCATCTTGATGCTAAATGACTGATTCCTCTGGGCGCTCTGCTGCTGACCATAAGGGGGTCTGGCACCTAGGAGCTCCTCGACATACTCCTAAGTCGGATGCTGGTACCAAATCTGGAAGTCACGTAAGTATCCACCCATTGGTTCTCCGTTTGTGTGAATTCTGAGGTAGTACACAACGTCCTGTAAGGTGATGGTGCACTCACCCCATGGCAGGTAGAAAACGTGGGTCTCCGGACGCCAGCACTCCACGAATACAGTGATCAGGGAGTTGTCAAACACAAAGTTCTTGAGTTGCACCGTGTTGCCGAACCCAAACTCCCTCATGTGGGAGAAAATGACATCTAGGAGTGCAATAGTGTGACTTACCCGCCTAGGTAGTAGCAGGCGAGGCCTTTGTTTAAAAATAAAACCTTTTAAAAACTTGAATTTCAAACCAAGTGATCTCGCGTATTCAAATTTAAAATTTAAAATATATATATAAAATTCGACGCAAAGAAATAACATAACGTAATAAACAGGGATGAACAATAATTAATACATTTTTATTTATTTAAAAAAACTTATAAATAGTTAATAAATAAATTAAATTAAGTTAATTAGTAAATTAACTTCTGCTATAAGTAAATTCGACACCTAACAAATATTCATTAATTGCCTACTATCCTATTTTATGTAACCTAAAGATAAGTCATTCTACTCACGTGCAAAAACACTAAATCCCTAAAAGTACCCTAACTATAATCACATACCCTTATTAATTTAAAAGATATAAACAACACTAACTTTGAAGTCGATCACTCCTGCAATGTGTCAGCTATCATTCAAACGGTTGATGTCGAGATCCCGTGTGTCAATGCGTGTCATAACGTCCGGGCAAATAAAAAATATCAAGAAAACGTGCGAAAAGAGAGAAACGGAGGTTAATGGAGATGGAAAGTGGGTCAGGAGGTGTTGTGCACGAGTTGTTTTTACATGCGCACCCCAGCCTTATCTGTATAAACGAAATAAGTATAGTCGTATCTCGTTTACACTGTAAACAAGATAAAGTCTGTGTCATAAGTCATAACACCTGTGCATCCATGATATGTGGACTTGGATTTGTGTCTTATCTCGTTTACAGTATAAACAAGATACGATTATATTTAAAAACGCGATAAAGCATGTTATGAAAATCGATAAAAACTCTCCAAATTACTTATTTCAGTAATTACAATATTTATTTTATTTATTTTAAAAAATCTTGTAATAGTTATATTTGGTAAGTTAAAATTAAAATGGCTTTTAATAATTGTAAGATATAATAATCATGTTTGAAAAAAAATATTTTTAAATTTAGAATAATTTTAATAAATATAAATATGATAAAAATAAATTAAGAATAAATATAGATATTAATTAATATATGAAATTGTTTTAATTTTTTAATTAAAATAAATATAAATTAATTTTAAAAAGTACCTTAAATGTTTTTAAAAACAATTTTTAGAAGTCATAAGTTATCAAATATAAAATAAAAGTATCAAAAACTAATTTTAATTAGTCAACTTTAGAGTTTAGATTTATAATTTAGAATTTACGCTTAAATATTTTATGATTTAAGATCTAAAATTTAATATAAACAAATTAAATTTAAAAAAAATTAACTAATATTAACTAAAAAACATTTATTTTCTACCATTATTCTCATAAACAAGACAAATATATTTCCAAAATACTTTACCAATAATCAGTATATCTATCCACCATTGAACTAGATAAATTGGTAGGAAACTTATGAAATGGAGCCCACGCCGAATCTAATAAGAAAAACACGATACCTTATAGCATACTTCCAATTCGATATATAAATCAAAATTCAAACCAATTACACAAAATATTGTTCTATACGTGGCTCTTGTAGTCTTGGTCCTGGATAAGGAAGCGAGGTTCAGACAACACTTACAAAGGGTGAACCAAAAATGGCAAAATTTTAATCTGCATAGTTATTATTGTACAGACTCTTCTGAAGGATATCCGGTACACTCATGTGGAGCTTCTCAATGTAATGTCAAATATTCGGCCACGGGATTGGAAAATAAAATACAAAAACGAAAGGACAAAATGCAACAGTGCTCAAAAAGAATTTCCATATTTCTGAACTGATCTACAGCAAATGATAATATACAAGAGACCAGAATTGGATTTTGATATTCTGAACCTAATCTATAGCATATGATAACACTGGTGCGTATTGTAACTATTGGTTTGTTTTTTGTCTGCTATGAGGACTGCATCTGATCTCGCCGTAGAGCCTGCTGGAGCTGAATGACCTGTTGTTGCTGCTCTGGCGGCAGCGAACTCAATTGCTCCGGTGTTAGATTCAACACTTGTTGCAGTAAAGCAGACTCTACATCTGCTGGAAGCTGAAAGAGAGGGAGAGAAAGAAGGATGATATCATATGTATGTAATCACAAGCTAAGTTGCACAAATACAAATATTATATTGCTCCATCAATTGTGGTCAAGCCACCAAAGAATCAAAACAACCATTTGCAGTAGTAATAGTACGAAAGATGTAAACGCAACATATTTAACGGTATTTTCCGTGCGCGCGGGGAAGGATATACTTTATACTTTAACCAAATAAAAAGTGAATTTTTTTTTTTTTTTATGAAAGACAGATATATGCTAATCTTTTACTACCTTTGCAAAAGATCAACTCTGTGAATGAGGAAATCATTTACAGTCACTTGTCAATTATGAATTACCAACTTAAACCTACCTGAGCAGGCACTTCTGTTTTAGGAGCTGCAAGAGCAGGCAACGAGTTGCTTCCAAGAATGTGGGATGAACCATTGGTCACAGGCACATCCGGAAAAGGAAAAGGCGTACTCCTTCCGTCATCCAATTTCATGAGCTTTGAAGGGCGACCCAACGATTCAGACAAACCATGAACCATATTTGTTTTCTCTACTCCCAAAGGCATGTTTGAATATGCAGATCTATCACCTTCCTTACTAATTAAGTGAGGAATTCCTGATGATACAGAGGGGCTAGGCTGTTTTAATAGACCACGTTAGATACTTCTAATAGTAAAGTATAACCATAACAAGAATATAGAAGTTGTAGCCAGCTAAGCAGAAGTGACAAGTACATCAGCTTCTATAGATGATCTGCTCCACAAAAATTGAAAGCACATAGCTAAGTATACTCAATCAAGAACTATATTGAAATCCTACTTAGGTTTGGTGGTTTTCTTCTTCATTAACCACATACCTTTCATAACAAAACATAAAAGAGGCAAGGGAACTTGACCCCTTGAGATTTTTCAGTTTTAAATCCACAATAATTGCATTTGTAATACTTCTTGGCTGAATAGTGAAACTTCAGCAAGAAATTGTCTCCAGACGTTTGTTACGTTGAAAAATTAAAAAAAAAAAGAAAAATCTCAATTATTCACTTTCTACACTGCAGGTCACATAAGGCCTTGACAGGGTACAAATGCCCAATGCACCCAAAATTTCAAAATTCATATGAGAGCAATTTTGCAATTTTAAAGGATAAATGTTCTTATCTGCAACTTTGTAGGAAATAGGACATACTGGGCATCCTTATGGGCTCAGCTATTGTATTGAAAAGACAATATATTTGATGCAGAGGAATAGAAACTTTAAGTTGGTATGCTCTCCTGTTGCGGGGTGTTTATATTCCCTCTTATGCTATACTACAGACTACATATTTTTTTCTCAAAGAAATTCCAATGTTCCAATGGCAATAAAATGGAAAGAAAGGTGGAGCCAATTAGCCAAATACCTAAATCAGCATTAACATTCATATCTTTCTGCCTATGCAACATACAAAGACAAACAAAATTAGGCACCTGAAAGCTTGCATCTGGTCGAACCATTTGAATATTATGTCCTACAGTTGAGCTTCCAACAAGTGCTGAATGTGGTGGCAAAGGGGCATGCCTTTGCTGGTTCGGGGCAGTCGACGTTGAAGATTGAACTGAGGGCCTCATAGACAAACCCCCCAATGACTGGGGTCGTGCTGAAGGAGGCATTAAATTTGACTGCCCTGACAGCGTTCCCAACTGTCCAACATGGTTGATTGAATGTTGTTGAAGTGGCACTCTAGGCTGCAACGGAGGCCTTGGATGTGCATTCAATTGATTAGGAACCAAAGGATTATGGGGCATGACGTTCGCTTGACCTTCTTGAACATAAGGTGTCAAACCAGGCTGCAATGTACTCTGTCCCAAGCTCTGGGGTAGGCCAGACAGAGTCTGAACTAATGCCGGCTGACCTAGCTGGCCTTCATTTACTGAAGATTGTGAGGCCTGCTCTGAAACCATCCTAAGGTTTGGCATTTGTAACTGAAAAAAGTTCAAATAAACAGAAAGTTAAAGTTGATGAAGAAAGCTGTAAAATCTAGAGGGGAAAGGAATATGCATAAGAAAACAAAAGAACCATAAAGTTCTCACTATTTTTTAGTTATTCTATAGATATCTTACTATTTATAAGAAGCTCCATGTATGGACTTTTGTGGCCTTATGCTTAAGTTATTTTCTTTTATTTGAGCTTAAATTGTTTTAGTCCTGCTGGCTAGTCATTATAACTGGGCCCCAGGCTCTAGCTTACTGTTTCCCAAGTTTTGTTTGATATACAAGCAATTTATATATGAAAGAAGCAATGGGTGAAAAGCCTATCTGTCAAGGAGTGCAAGGTATATCTTAGAAGTAATTGCTAAAAAAATGTCACAAACTCTATTCTATTTTGTCCCTTTGTTTACCCGCCAAGACTTACTCTTCTTCACAGACAGTATAAAAACGCATGATAACAAAATATTGGTTGATTATTGATTTAAATTGTCCTAGAACAAGCGGACGCTAATCCACAAATTTACAAACTCTGTCTACATCCTTGGCAGTTGAAATGGCACCTGAATTTTCCTCATGTTTACATGACATAATTTTGCATAAAAGAAAACGGAAATAATATGTGAAAGGGTTAATGAAACAAACCACTTGGGAGGTCACCATTCCTAGCATTATCTGAGCCTGCAAATTAAGAATACAATGATAAAGAAAGTATGAAAAATACAAATCATAATTTCTCTCAAGGCACACACAATTACACTAGGCCGTGAAGTTGGAGATGAGGAGAACAAACTCTCAGGTTAAATTTCCAAGAAATATTGTACATCCAGAGCATATCAACAAAATTTAACTAAAATGAACAAAAGAGGAGGGGGGGGGGGGGGGGGGAGGTATCAAAATCATAAAGCACATAAGGTTAGAAACGAGTTTATTATCAAAGAATGCTCAAAGGAATAGATATAGGAGAAAAGTTCATACCTGAAAAAGAGCCTTTGGCAACTGTGGTCTTGAAAGCAACAGTTGCCGAGCCATGTCCTTATTCTGTGTAGCCATTGCCTACATCATCAGAAGAACAAATAAATAAAGAAAATATTAAGTTATCCTGGAATGCGAAGGTAGCCTGATCCAATAATTACCTTGACCTCAGAGATTATCTCATTTAACTGATTCCTTGACATTTTAGCAAGGTGCAGAGTTAACGGATCATGTGCCAATGCTGATTGACTCTGCAAACCATTTTGAGCCGACTGGACGCCAAACTGAGCACCGCCTAGAGCTGCTGTCATGACAGACGCAGCTGTTATGGCGATATGGAGACCAATAGGTTGATGATGAGCAGCATCCCCTTGGATAACTGAGCTGCTTCCTACATGTTTCTGAGGGTCTGTAATATGTAAAAGCAGAATGAAAACACAAAACAGAACAAAAAATGCAGAGAATATAGTATGATCATTTATCACAAGTAAGAACTAAGAACAGAAAACATAGAGCACTAACCAACATTTGCTGACAGTCCAGGCCCTCCACGACCCTGCAGCAAAAAGAACAAGAATAATTTCATTTAGTGCAACCATGAAGAATTAAATTGTCCTTTTCACAACAGCAGTTACAAAATCTCAAAAGTAAGTAACATGAGTCTGCTCATTAGTGGAACAGAAAGCCGGAAACAACCCAAAGTATTAAACATTATAGACACTAAACCGAGAGAAACAGCAGCAAAGAAGATTTTCAGAGAGTAAGAGGGATGCCAAGAGAGCGAGAAGTTATGTTCAACTCAAGTATCTTATGGAGAGAATTGTTTATCCCCCAGGTTTCACAGTGAACAAACATTGTGGTTAACGAGATGAAGAGAAATAATCACAAAGAATGAGGAGGATAAGGAACTGTTCAAAACCAAAAACATGTATACAAAACAAGCATAAAGAATGAAAAGATAAATGTGTCAACTTTCCGTCCTTTGTACATCTAGAGAAACCCCTGAATATAGTCTGTGAGAAGTACTTGGAATTAAGCTACTTTTCATGCTATATCCACTGCACTTATTTTGAAGTAAACACAGAAAAGATTTAGGTCAACTAGGCTGTTAACACTTCAAGAAGCACTGACAATATACCTGCTCTCTATTTCTATCATTCCCTTTATCATTTTCAGCAAAATCAACACGCAATTGCCGCCCGTTAATTTCATAACCCTGAAGATTCCGCCGAGCACTCAAAGCTGTCTCTTCATCCTTATACTCACAGAACCCATAACCCTTTGGCTTCCCAGTTTCTCTATCAATAACTAATCTGCGGATAAGAAAGGATGAAAAAATACTTCAAATAAGTAAACCACTACTAAAAACAAAGCATAAAAGGAGTTTTAAGAAATGCTAAACTTATCCCCAAGTACAGACAAATAAAACCATTGACCATTCCTAACGGAACAATAAATCAGATTTAGGCAAGTTTGTCAATGAAAAAAGGCCACAAGTACATATTGTCTAGAACAAATTCCCTTAATTGCAGAGTGGTCAGAAATCAAGAACATGAATGTTGCAAGTACCTGAATGAGACTACAGGACCAACCTCCTGGCAGATTTCAATAAGCTGTTCCTCTGTGGCATCATATGGTATATTGCCAACTATAAACACAATCACAATCACAATCACAAACAATTCTCATAAACTTGACAAATCTCTATAGTATTGAAATCAAGAACATCCAATATATATGCAACAAGTATTAATCTGAAGTTTCAATTACTAGCCCTCATTTATCAGTTCGCAAAATACAACACTGTAATCAACGAATCAGATACATAGATATGGAGATATACCGAAAACGCAGCGATGCTGGGAGGAGGCCATGGGATTAAGAGGAGAAGAAGAAGGTGAAGCTCTGCTCCATCTTCTTCCTCTTCAGAAGCATCCCTTGTTCACACACAAGAAGAGAGAGAGAGAGAGAGAGAGAGAGAGATGAAGAGAAAGAGAAGAGAGACTGCGTCGTTTTGGATCTCTCCTTGTTGTTCAGTAACGATAACAGAGACACAGTTAACGCTGCGTTGCCCTCCTTCTTCAATCCACTTTCATCTTCCTTTACTTGTTTCTACGTTTTCTTTTTTCTCCTGGGTATTTTTGGTTTATCATAAGATTCTTTTTATAATTTGTGTGTGTACATAGTGAATATTAAATATTAAAATTAACCATATTGTTGGTTAGTGTCTTTTTGTTAACGTAGTAACTGCTTATTTGAGAGTCATTAAATCAATAAAAAAAATTTAATTAAAAAATATTTTTTATTTTTTAATATATTTAATAAATTTTTAATAATAAAAATAAAAATATTAAAAAAAGTTTTAAATTATAATTTTTTTAATTTTTTTAAATAAAAATACATAAAAAATATTTTTATCTTATTTTATTCATATTAAAAGATTTTTTTATATGAAATAGTCAAATATAAAATTATTTTTATTTTTATAAATTTTTTTTAAAAAATACATTAAATTTTTTTTTAAAGAAAAATAGCATCTAAACAAGTCCTAAGCTCTTTAAGGCGAGAAAATGGAAATTTTAAGGCTGTTTCTGGTTTATTTTCTTATATTTTGTTTTTATTTTTATTTTTTTTCTTTTGAGAATTTTGTAAAAAATAAAAATAAATGTTTTTTTTATTTCTTCTTATAAAATTTTGAAAATAAAAATGTAACTAAATAAACTCTAATTATTCTTGAATTAAATAAGTAGAATTCACACGGTTAGACATGACTAAAATTATATAAACTTAATAATGATTAATTTTTTATTTTTTTACTTTACAATTCCTTTTATTTTAGAGAACTATTTTTTACTTAAACATTCTGTATATGTTTTTTATTTATTAATTTATTAAATTTTTTATTTTTATATTATAAAATTCAAAATTAAAAAGTTAATAATATAATTAAAACTTAAGTAAGTGAAAAATAGGGAGAAACAACTTGAAAAAGAAACTTTGTTTGAAATGAAAAAGTGCAAATGTGTGTTTTATGGAATGGGAGGATAAGTGAAAAATAGGAGGAAAAAAAGAACTTAAAAGAGCAGCTTTGTCTGAAAATGAAAAGAAAAAGGAAAGTGCAAATGTGTATTGGGTACGAACAAAATACTCTCTGCTATTTTATTTAAAGTTTAATTTTAATATATTGATAGTATAAATAATTTTATATGGTCATTAGATTCATATATTTGAATATCTTTTAAAATAATAAATTTAAAAATTAGTTATTTTTGTTAATATGATCATTTATAATTTATTGTTTGTATAAAATTTTTTTACATTGATAATATATTAAAATTAAATTATTTTAACTTTATCTAATAACAATTAAAATTAAACAACACCTAAGAAAATGACTAAATTAGAAATAAAAATTAAATAACAAAAAATAGTAATTTTTCTCTATTTCCTTTATAATAGGTATAGATACAGGTATAACCAAATAAATAAATATATAGATTATGGAATTATTTTATTTATTTTTTTAATCATAATTTATTATTGGATTCTTAATGAATTAGGTTGTCTTGCAAAATATTTTTTGACAATTTTAAATTTAGAATTAAAGATAAGTATTTTTTAACTCGATATACCAATAATAGGGATAGAGTATGTAATATAACATATCAAGATCAAGAAGATTAAGATACAATTGTTAAGTGATAGTCAAGCCTAGCTTGTTTTCAATTCTGTTTTCTGTTTTAACTGAATTCTATGGTAGCTTGTTATATATAGCAGAGTTGCCTCATCTATTGTAATACATCTAATTACTCAACGATAAATCAACAATTCATTTCATTTTTTTGTTTCATTGAAAATTCTTTCATGGTATCAAGAGCATAGGTGATAGATCCATGGCCTCAATCATCCCTCGTCAGAACCCACCCACTTCTTCTTCTTCTTTCCCTTTTCCTCAACCCTTTACTGCACCTATTCTTGACAAATTGACTGAAAACACATTTTGAACATGGCAGAAGCTTGCCCTTCACATTATAAATGCTAATGACTTTGCTGATCATCTTTCTGCTGACAAGGTTCCATCACAATTTGAATCCGATTCTGCAAAAGAAGCTGGTACAGAATCAAAAGCTTACAAGGATTGGAAGCAAAAAGATGATTACCTTATGACATGGCTCCTTTCTTCTCTGGATCTCACATTCAAGAATCGAATGCTAGATTACAAGTATGCACATCAAGCTTGGACAACTCTCACTGAATATTTTACAAAGACCTCCAAGATCAAGATTCGGCAATTGAAGAATGAATTGAAATCTGTAAAGAAACAATGTATGACAGCAAATGAGTATCTCAAGAAGATTCGAGATATTGTTGATTCTATAGCATCAATAGGCTACACTCTTTTCCTAGAAGATCATATATCAGCCATTACAGATGGTCTTAATGAAGAATATGTTTTATATCTCTCAACAGTAGTGGAAAAATCAGAATCCATTACTCTTATTAAAGTCGAAGCACTTCTTCTTGGACATGAAGAAATGATTAAAAGGTTTAAAAAGATTGCTTTCGGAACGATACAAGCACACTATACTCAATCATCATCTTCCCTTCTTAGACTACTAAATACCATAAATTATGCTCCAAGAAGAGGTCGAGGAGGAAGAAGTTCTAACAGAGGCAGGTTTGCAAATTCTGATTCTAGACCAATTTGTCAAGTCTGTGGAAGGACAGATCATACTGCACTGTCATGTTTTCATCGCTTTAATCAACAATATCAAGCTTCATCTTCTAATGCAAGAACTCCAACCCAATCCGGACTGTTACCACTTCCTACTACCTATCACAATCCAAGGGCTTATATGGTTGCTCCATCTACTTTCTCATATACAAGCTGGCTTCCTGATCCAGGGGCAAGCAATCATGTCACAAATTATGCACAATCTATCTTGGCACCCTTTGAATTTCTTGGTACAGACCAACTCCTTCTAAGTAATAGATCAGGTAGAAGTATCTCTCATGTTAGACACTTATATTTGGTAAATTTAGATCCAAAGACACACTTTCTTTTGAACCAACTTTTACTTGTTCCTGAAATTACACAAAATTTAGTGAGTGTACATAAGTTTGCCACCGATAATGCATGCTTTTTTGAGTTTCACCCTAATGTTTGCTATGTGAAATCTCCGGACATCCAGGAGATTCTTCTACAAGGAGTTCTATAGTCCATATAATGGGGTGTACAAGTTTGATAACATTACTGTCACAAAATCTACACCTAAGAATAGACATATATCTCCATCAAATTCTATCTCTTGGTATTTCTGTACTTGCTGCTTATGCTTCTCAATTAGACACTTACAATTTATGGCACAAACGTTTAGGTCATTGTGCTTCCAAGACTGTTGTTTCTGTAATGAACAAGTGTAATCTACCTATTTCCTCTGCTTCAATAAAATATGGTATTTGTGAACATTGTTGTCAGGCTAAAATGCACTTGTTGTCTTTTTAATTAGATGAATTCAATTTTCATGCCCCTTTAAAAATGGTTTACAGTGAGATTTAGGGCCCTGCACCATATACATCTTATCATGGTTTCACATATTATATATCTTTTGTGGATGCTTATACTCGGTATACTTGCATTTATTTACTTCATACCAAATCACACGCTTTTCAGGCCTTCCTTCAGTACAAAGCTGAAATGGAAACTTTCACTGGTTTAAAATTAAAACAACTGCAGACTGATCATGGCAGGGAATATCTCTCCAACGCCTTCGCTCAATATTTAACTCAAGAAAGTATATCTCATCGCTTCTCCTACCTTTATACTCATCAACAAAATGGGAGGGCAGAGAGAAAGCATAGACATGTGACTGAAGTAGGCTTGGCACTTTTAGCCTCTGCCTCAATCCCGTTAATTCACTGGGATGATGCTTTTATTTCTGTGACATATATTATTAATAGACCCCTTTCCCCTAACACTAACAATCTATCACCATTTGAAGTTTTACATCATCATCCACCTGATTACTCTTTCTTTAAGGTTTTTGGTTGTACTGCTTTTTCTTGTATGAAACCTTATAATACTCACAAATTGGATTTTAAATCACAACTTTCTGTATTTTTGGGTTATGCTCCTCATCATAAAGGCTACAAATGCCTGACTAAAGAAGGTAAAGTTATCATTACAAGACATGTCTTGTTTGATGAAAACAGATTTCCTTATGCTGAACTCTTTCCACTTCAAAAACCCTCCTTATTATCTGGTCAATTTCCTCATACAACTCTCCCTTTACCTCTTATTTCATTTCTTCCATCTTCTTCAAGTATGACAGAATTCTTGTCATCTTCTCCTTCAAATCCTGCCCCTTAGACCACTACTGATTCTACTCAAAACTTAGAACCTACTACTCCCCTTCCAACATCACAAGTTAAATCAGCTCAGCCATACCAATCTCTACATCCTCACAACATCCCAATCAATGACACTATTATTCAGTTTGGAAACTCCCCTCCTACCAGAATTTCTTCTAACACTCACCCTATGCAAACCAGATCTAAGTCTGGCATATTTAAACCGAAAGCCCTTACAGCCTTACTCTCCACCTCATGTGATCTTGTTAATAATATACCCTCATCCGTTGCTGCAACCTAAAATCAGAACACTGGAAGAATGCTATGTTGGAAGAATTAGAAGCCTTATACAAGACCAATACATGAACACTGGTCAATTCAACAACAACAGACAAAGTTATTGGCTGTTGTTGGATTTTTGCCATCAAAAGACATCCCAATGGCCAAATCATGAAGTATAAGGCTCGTTTGGTGGCCAAAGACAATCATCAACTTGAAGGAATTGATTATGATCAGACATTTGCTCCTGTGATTAAACCTTCTACGATTCGGGTGGTGCTCTCTTTAGCCTTGAGTTTTCATTGGACAATCAGGTAGCTGGACTTCAATAATGCCTTTTTGAATGAGGATCTTAAGAAACTTGGCTACATGTCTCAGCCACCAGGCTTTTAGCAAGGTGATTCTTCATATGTATAATAATGTATGTAAGTTAAATAAGTCCATCTATGGTCTTAAACAAGCTCCTCGAGTTTGGTTTCTGAAATTGGCCTCAACTCTTACTTCTTTTGGTTTCTACAAAACAAGGTCAGATCCTTCCTTATTTGTTAAATCCTCTGGTAACATTATTCTTTACATTTTAGTTTATGTTGATGATTTTCTTATTACGGGTAATGATAACAATGTCATTCAAACCACCATTACTCAATTAAACAATGCCTTCTCTTTAAAGGATCTTGGAGAATTTAGCTACTTCTTAGATATAAAAGCTACTAAATTATTCTCAGATTCTTTCCATTTGTCTCAATCAAAATATATTCACTCACTGTTAAAAAAGGCTAACATGCTAAACTCCAAAGGAGTTTCTACTCCTATGGTCAAAAATTTAAAACTCTCAGGTCAGGGAGATGATGAATTTGACAATCCATATCTATATAGGTCTATAGTAGAATCATTGCAATATGCAACTCTTACCAAGCCTGAGATCTCCTTTTCGGTAAATAAGGTTAGCTGGTATATGCAACGCCTGCTTCTCATACACTGGAAATGTGTAAAGAGGATTTTGCGATACTTGGCTGGAACTATTGATCAAGGTCTATTGTTTCATGCCTCTACTAATATAAGGCTATTTGGTTTTACATATTCATATTGGGGGTTAGATATTAATGACCGAAAATCTACTTGTGGATATGAAATCTATTTGGGATCAAATCTTGTTTCAAGGTCAACAAGAAACAATCTTCGGTGAGTCGGTCTAGCACAGAAGCTGAATATAGCAGGTTAGCTGCAGCAGACTCTGAAATCATCTGGCTACAAAATTTATTGAAGGAACTGTGCATTTCTCTCTTTGGACCCCCACTCTTTTCTATGACAACATCAGTACTGTGTTGCCTATTGAAAATCCTGTTCTTCATAGCAAGACAAAACACTTTGACTTGGATCTGTATTTTGTCCGTGAGAGGGTTAATCAGAATCAATTGAAGGTTGTGCACATATCCTCAATAGAACATGTTGCTGACATTTTCACTAAAGCCTTATCAGCTCTTACTTTTGAGAAGTTTCGTTTCAAACTCAAGGTTATTTCCAAAATCACCATGAGTTTGAGGGAGAGTAATAGAGATAGAGTATGTAATATAACAGATCAAGATAAAAAAGATCAAGACACAGTTGTTAAGTGATAGTCAAGCCTAGTTTGTTTTTAATTCTGTTTTCTGTTTCAACAGAATTCTATGATAGCATGCTATATATAGCAGAGTTGCCTCATTTATTGTAACACATCCAATTACTCAATGATAAATCAACAATTCATTTCGGCTCTTTATTTTATTAAAAACTCTTTCAACCAAAGATTAATCTGACTCGGATATGAACTCTATTTAAGGTTATTTAAACTTTTCATTTAACGTTAGTAATTTCTAAAGATACATGGCAGATTTGATTTACTAGGAAAAAAATAAGAGAAAATAAACCATTACAGAAGTTTTACATTGTTTACGAGTTTTATTATTTAAAGAAGATATGTTTATAGGGATATTTGTTAAAGGGTAATGTTACCGTGAATAGTGAAGTTTAGATAAAAAATAAATTCAGTAAAAATCTTTATTTTTTCTCCAATTTTACTCAAAAAAAATTCTCATGTGTTAATTCCTCAAACGGGGGAGGGGAGGGTTTATTGGATTTAATTTGATTTATCTTTTTTTTCTAATAAACTATTATAATCCACTGTTATCACTACTTTAATTTCACTCAAATCTAATAAAGAATAAAATGGTAAAAATACATTCCAGGACCTTCATTTTCTTTTTTTTCAAAATTTCCAGTGATGTTTAAGTACAAATAAAAATAATTCGTGAGCCACAAAAAATGAACGCACCCCTTTTAGAATGTAATCATACAATAGAGCAGAAGTGAGTTATATTTCTTTTTCTTTTCTTTTTTTTCTTTCAAAACTCCAATGAAAACCACCATGGTATCATTACATCTAAAAATGGGAAGTAAGACATAATAAATTTGATAGTCTTTGGAGCAGTCACTGAACTTGAGCAAGCATTTGTTGATCTTCATGAGGGATTCTTGCTGTTCTGTCTGAATCAAAACATTAACACGAATTACAAAATAATTATATCTTTATTACAAGACTATAGAACCTAAACTATTGATTTTCGTTTAGTATATATTTTAACCAATCCAATTTCTCATATTAAAATTTTGTAAAACAAATATTTGTAGAGTATAACTGTATAAGTTTACAAATATTTTTTTTAAAAATACTATTATTCAATTAAAAAAAAATACACCATCAGTCATTAGCTTTAATTACCCCTACTTAAAATATCATTAGCACATTATATAACATTGCTATTCAACCCAAAACTGTCATGCTATTACTATCCAATTCAACTACCACTTCTTAAAGTCATACAGATAGGCGAATCTATTAGTCCATCACATTGTCATTTAATCTATGTAATTAATTCTACGATGTGAAACATATCCATGTTGTTTATGTATAAATTAAACACTAATTACGGTCTTTTCCAATTTCTAGAGTCCTGAATCTTTATAACATCATATGATCCTACAACGAGGAACCAATAAAGTCTTACTAATTGAATGGCCTAACTAAAAAGAAAGTGGATGATGATTCTCTAATATATGCGCGCAGCTCAAATAGTGAAGTTATAAAAGAACACTAATGATCTATGTACACTAAAAATTATAACAAATTAACTATTATATATTTTTATATGGGAAAGTCTAGGAGGCCAGCAATTCTATTGAATTTTGGCAGGCATATAACCAGCAGAGAAAGGTGAGCCATTGGATAAAATCTCACACCAATCTCACACCATCAAATCATCATTGATAGCTAATTGATGGCTAATAATCACAAAAGTTGCTGACCCCCTAGCATTGCTCTTTTTATATATTAATTTACACATTTTCTGATTGAATAATCAATTATCAAAATAATTAAACCTACTATAATAAGATAATCAAACATCCGGTAGACCAATAATCAATTTTGTTTATAATTAATAATTCTTTTAATGAAATATCAAATATATATCTCTATATCCAATAATTGATTAATAACTGATTTTTATACACACTTAATATAATTGATAAAAGAATTATAACCAGTCAATAAAACTCATAAGATTATGTGGTGCGAGTTTTTTAAGCTAGTCCGTACAGAAAGGGATTGCACTTTGATTTTTGAGTGATCACAAGGCAAGGAGACAGATTCCTCATGGGAGCATGCCAATCATCAGAAACTATGGTATGCGCATTGCATATCCTCTCAAGCTTTAGAATTTTCTCGAGTGTTCAGCCATATGAAATATCTCGATTGTCAAAAAATACAAAGCATACCGCAAACGCATTTCGGGGTAGCAACCATGTTAAGGGAGTAGTAACCATCAATTGCTTACACAACAGCTATCGAGAACTACACAGTACACACAGCTTTATTTTCCGGGTTACCGTGCTTCTAACAACAAAAAATATAATGCCCAAGGCATATATACTATCAATTGCATATAATATTACAAATGTCTTAAAGGGTATAGATATAGATACATCAATACTACGATATCTCACAAAGGGTTCAGCTTTACAATGTACAATCAACATCGAATGGTAGTGCTGTCTGATTTAAAAACCCAAACAAGATATTTACATGGGTCCAATAAATAAACAAAAATAATAAATAACTTAGTGCATTACCAATCCACCCTGCAAATTCATATAAAACCCCTTTCTCTTGGATTAAGATTGTTAAGACTCACCTAGGCTATGTTTGGAAGTTTGGAGGGGGTTGAGGGGAAGGGTCCTTGATGAAGTGGAAGAGTGGAAAGGAATGGCTGGTGATTTATTATTGTTTGGAAGATGATGAAGGCCTGGGAGAGACAGCTAAGTGTTCTGTATCCACCCCTCCAATTTGCAGAGGGGTCATTGATCAAGGGTTCCCACATGCCCTTCCTATGCCATGCTTTGCATTCCCCATCAAACTCTCCGTAATACGGTTTTCGAACACCGGTCCCAGCCACACCTCACCCTCCCCTCTCCACCATTGCTCCCAACCATAGTCCTAATATTGCCTAAACTTAAAACTTCTAACAGTCCCAAAGAATAAAATATTATTTTTTATTTTTTGAATATGTTAGAACAATACTATCTCAGTCATCTTGGGGAGATCTCAGATAGAACATATATAGCATAATAGCATCAAAACTTTTGATTTACATATTCAAGGAGCGATGCATCTCCCTAATAATCTAAAAGTTCCAAGAGAAACCCATAAGAAAGCACATAAAGCAATAATAATTGGGAAGAAAAGGAATGAAAATCCTTTTCTGCCCACTCTCTTCGTAGTTGCAGTGTCTTTACCTGCAGCTGTGTTCGTCGGCTTGATATTAATCTTCACTCGGCTGAAGCTAGACATTCGATTCAAAGCCCGATTCACTAGAGCATTTTCCGCAGCTGATGCAGGAGTGGTAGGTATTGACTCAACAAAGGACCAGAGAGCCGAAGAGAATCTACTTGTAGCAACATCTTCTGCAATGCTACTTTGATTATCATAGCCTTCAGTAGATACAGCACCTAAACATGACCAGAAACTAGCAAATATTAGAGACAGCCTACTGAGCCTAGGACCTAATTTTTATTTTTACATAAGAGCCGCTTTAAACAGGCTCAAATTTAACATTTCCCTATTTAGAAATCTTAGTTTGTGAAACTCTCAATAGAGCAACAAAATTTAGACTCCTAAATGGTTTCTGCCATGCATAAGCTGGCATGTCAACCAGGAGCAGTAATCTGCGAAGAGCTCAGCACAAATGAGATGTGAAGCTTGCATCTCCATCCAAATCAAAGACATTAAAAATATTTTTTGGGAGTTGAGCAACACTGTGTCTTGCACTGATCAGTATACCTGGATTTTGTTGAGAGAGAGAATCATCAAAGCCTTCAAACAGACTCGAGGTGTTTCTTTCATCATGCATCCAAAATTCATGAACATTTTGAGTAGCGTCCTCTGGATTGGGCAGCAAGTGATAATTCTGATTTTCAATGTTGCTTCCAGCGGCATTATTCATATATGAATGTGGAATGGTTTCCTCATTGATTGGTCCCAAGTCACGAAGAAACATCTCTGCATCTTGGAACAGATCAAGTTCACACAATCCATCTTCAAACTGCAGGTTCTCCACTGGTGTTTCCATATTTGGAATTGTAAGTTCACTACCATTGAGATCGTTGATTTCCAAGAAGTCATCCTCCTGAAAGTTATAGTCTTCTACTTGAATGTTGGCAGTAGAAATAACTTCTGATCCCTCCGGGGCATGAAGGTGAGATGCAACCGACTGATTGAAGTTGACATTCTGCACATCATAGTGCTGACTGGTTGAGTGGTAAATATCGTTGTACTCGGGGTCCGTCACTGCCTCAGAGAACTGATCCACCACAGTACTTTGTGTTTCTTCAGCAACAACCTATATGATTCATAAGGAATTCGATTCAGACGATCATTTATGGAAATAAAGTAGAAGTTAGGCAATCAAAACTAAATAAGTAACAAAATTTGTTATGACCACATACCTGAGGAAATTCAAGGCCGTCACCAAATTGCTGGTCAAGGGCAAGCTCATTATCCAAAATTTGATTAATCATATCCGTGACTTCATCATCGGCCAAAGGAGGCAGCTGATCATTAACAGGGACAGTATTTACTACCTCCCGATCTGCTGAGTTAATATTGAAATCTACACATTCGTCATCAGCCCACTCCTCTTCTTTAAATGGTGCACCATACTGTTCTCCATTTTTAGG
This sequence comes from Arachis hypogaea, assembly GCF_003086295.3. Lineage (NCBI taxonomy): Eukaryota > Viridiplantae > Streptophyta > Magnoliopsida > Fabales > Fabaceae > Arachis > Arachis hypogaea. Next base: position 117,548,715 of record NC_092044.1, on the reverse strand, counting down.
ACCAGGTCCACTTTTCTTGTATAGCTTGTAAAGTGCAAAATAGTCCTGATAACGAAAAAAAGATGATCAGTAAGCAATGCTCTTTCCATGATGAATGAGAATAGAGTATAGAAAACAATCATCCAGTAAATTTAAATAAAAAATGTTACTTCAGGAAGATACCTTAATATCTTGGCACCTATTCAGCTCTTCTTCATCCATGGTGTATTCATGCATAACCCAATCGGTCCGCTCACCATTAGGAGCTCTGCCTCTATAGAAAACCAGAGTCTTTTTCACTCCAACTGACCGAGAATTGCAGGTCACATTACGATCCTTTCCTGTTGCTTTCCAGTAACCTTGCCTTGTTGCTCGGTTGGACCTCGCACCATTAGGATACTTCCTATCTCTATGAGTGAAAAAGAACCATTGCCTATCTCCAGTCCTCAGTACAGATATCTCTGCAAAATATTACAAACTATCAGCAATCAACCGAAAAGAAAATAAAGAAAAGTGGGAAAAAAAAAAGTTCCATACAATCTTTAATATCAACTTAAAACCCTATCTGGACTAAATTTGACAGTGGTGCAAGCAGTGTACCAGCATCATACCCTATCTGTATAATTTGTTCGCATCATAAGAGTAACTGCAACCTTCGAACACCAAAACCACAAATCCCATGAACAGATAAATTATTAGCAAACGTTATTAACCATAATTATATGGTAAGTAAAAAATCCCAGTTTGGACGGACCAAGAAAGCCATAATCTGACAGATCACCGCACTAAAGCCATATATTCAATTTATATGGAATATGCACCAAATCAGTCAAGATATCTCAACACAAGCATTCAGAGTATCAACTATAATTGGTTTATTAGTATTCTAACCCAAGCAATCACACAATTCGCAACACGAGGACCCAAGTTTAAACACATACATCCTAAAGTATCAATCAACAACTTGATAAGAATCAAACAAAAGAACACAATTACACAAATAACACAAACCCTAAGTCAACGCTGTAACAGTCAGAAACACTTGAGTTCACAGAGTATAACAGTATACCTGGCAATTCCTCAGGATCCCACTTGTAAACATCGGTTTCTAGAATCACGTCGAGTTTCAGCTTCTTCCCACATATCTTCCTCTTCAGATAGTACATAACCAGCTCCTCATCCGTGGGATGAAACCGAAACCCAGGCATCGACGCCATGGCCTTACTGAAACACTCAGTTGCACCAGCTTCAGCACCCATACTCAATCCGAAAAACCCTAGACCAAACACCCAAAGGAACAAACCGAAACTTTCTGAATCGACAGGCTACGAAACCAAACACCCAGTTAATCGATGCGATTAGAGGAATCCGGAAGAAGAAATTGAATCACGGAACCGAAAACCCCAAAAATAGAGGATCAGAATTCACAACCCCCCAAAAAAGTGAAGAAGAAAAAGAATCCGAGCTTTGTGGATCAAGCGGTTGTAGAAACCGAAAACCTACGACTACATGACCCGAATCGAATCCTCGGGGTACGAGAATTCGAGGAATGAACCGTCGAATGAAAAAAAAAAACCTAGAGGGAGAGAGAAGCTTAAAATGGGATCGATTGTGGAAAAAATTGCGGTGTGAAAAAGAAGAAAGGGGGTCTGGGGGGTTGGAATTGGATAGTGTTATGGTCAAAGAAGGAAGCTTGGTGTAGTACTTAGACTCCTAGCAGTAATGACTGGGAACCTTCATATGGGAGAGTGATTCAGTGCGATGAGGGAGTAGGGAGAGAGTGTGAGCTCCGTGACATGATGTGATTGCGTGGTATTCAAGTTTGGTTGATTAAGGGTGTGATTAGGGTGTTTGAGGTGAGCATTGGGTTTTATGTGATCTTGGGTGTATGTGATTGAGCTTTTGTGTGTGAACATTAGGTCTTATGTGGCATCTCGCACAAGCAAATCACGATTTTGATTTGGTATATTCATCATTTCATCTAGTATTTTAATAGGATAAACCAAAAAAAAATACCTAAATTTTTTTCAAATGACAAAAATATTTTTAAATTTTGTTATTGATGAAAATGTCTCTAATTATTTAAAACGTGATAAAAATATACATTTGTAAATTGAAACATTTTATGTTAATAAAAAATAATAATATGTTAAATAAAATTTTAACATTAACAAATGAGTCACATAATGTTTTTTATTAGGGATATGTCTCTAATTATGTCTCTAATTATAGTTGAATATTCTTGGCATATTTTAAAATTTTTATCAATAAAAAAAATAATTTAGATATATTTTTTATAGTTTATTTTATTTTAATATCATTATAAAATATTTTTTCTTTGAAATTAATAGTAACTAAATTCTTATAAAAAAAACTAGATGATTAATCCTTTTATAATTATATGCAGCTAATAATTTTATTGTTACTTTATTTTTTTATAAAAAGGATAATATATTTAATTAGTTACCTTTTCTAATGTTATTTATTTGAATAAAATTAAGTTAGGTTTTTTTTTTCAAATATCTCTAGAGAACCCTGACCGGGATACTATTTGATAAATTTTTACTTTGGCTATCAATAATCTAACTAGAGTGTATATGGATCAAGTAAAATTGGATTTATTCTAACTCAAATCTGATCTAAAACACATATTAGATTTATTTTTTATATTCTAATTCAGTTTTAGACTCGATGAAACATACATATTTTTAGACTGAATAAAAATTGAGTCTTTAGCAATAATTTATAAAAAGAGATAAAAATTTACTTGTTAGTTGTTACGAAGAAGTTGATAATTAATATTAAACTTAAATTTCTTTATGAATCACAATTTCTTGCATCTTTATATCTCTTTTCTAGTTGCACAATTTTTATTAAAATAAAAGAATTAATGTATAATTAATATTACACAATCGTAGAAAACACAAGTTTAAGACAAAACATATTACTTTACTTTGATACCTTCTTGTAGGCTAGTACGTGAAAATTTTCAAATCTCCATCCATTATTTCACATGGTGAGATTCACTTAAAAAAATATAACAAGAACTAACAATTTTTTAAATTAAAACATAACCACAATCAATACTAATATTGTCTAATAACACTAAATATTTAAGTCACATATAAATAACACAAATATTATGTATTAGTCTAAAGTATTATACTTCCTAAACATAGAAATTTAACTTATAGTCTTTATAACACAAAATATTAATGTTTATAATACTTAAATTCCACAAAAGAATAGACATCATCCATCAATTGCTATTAATATCGTCAACTTATTCCTTGTGATATGGATGCATTAGTAAAACCTACAAAACTATAAAATTACTCATTTTCATATAAAAGATTATTACTTGAATTGAATAAGTCACAAATAATAAAAATATTATAAATGTACTTTCAATAATTTTCTGACTACAATCAAATTGATTAAATTCTTGATCTCCAACTTATTGTTTAGAAGGGCACAAATAACTTTGAGTACATATTAAAGCTTCAGCCAGTAATAATGACAAAGAGTTGCGGAAGACATCAAGCACATATCCATCAGTGCTAAAGCATGATTCAAAAATAACAGTTGAAATTGGAATACCTAAGACATCACGGACTATAAGAGAAAGAATCTTGTATTTTGAAGCATTCACTTTTCACCAAGCCAATATATCAAATTTCTCATCTTTTTACAGTATCTTCCGCCAAATATCTCTCCACATCTGACTTGCTATCTGCATTAGCCTTCTCTCTTTTTGTTTTTTTTCACATATTCACTATATCTTCAAAAACATCCTTGACACTAGCTGAGATTTTAGTATTCAAGACATCTCTAGATGAACTTTCACAATCCTCCTTTTCTTTATCAGCTGCAACCTCCTTTTCATAAAACTTATATAAGATATCCAATATGAGTTTAACAAAATCAGTCATACTAGTAGACACTTTCTTGTCATCAACATCTTCCAAACACCAACAAAGATAATTTAGTTTGTACCGAAGATCAAATACAACAACAAGAACTAACAATGGGTTAAATTTGTCAACCTATCCCCAATATTTATGATATTTATTCTTCATAGAACATGCCATAGTTCCTAATAATTCAAAATGATTTTGGCTCCAAGATGTTAATTGAGATGCGATTTCATGAAAATATTTGTTTGATGTCACATGCAAGGAAGATGAGAAACTTAAAGTTATTTCGTAGAAGATTCTCAAAAACTCAATGAATAATCTAGCATGTTGCTAATCAAATGGTGTAGGTGGACTAATTTTTCTTTTTCCCCTACTTTCTCTCCAAATCATCTAAGAAAATCAGGTTCTTGATCATAAAAGTCTATCAAAAGTGTTTTCAAATTTCTCGACATGCTCCAATATTAGATAGGTAGAATTCCACCTAGTTAAAACATCCAAGCACCCAAAACTTTTAGATTCAATTATCTCAGCCTCAATACAATTTTTAAATTTTTTTAGTCGATTGAGGAGAGAACCTAACATACCTGACAACATTTCTAATGCTTTTAATTAAAGTTTGTTGCTCTTTATCTTCATTCACGATCAAATTAAGAACATGAGCACAGCATCTCACATGCATATATTTTTCTCCACACACTAACCCGCCTCTTGCACCTAATTTTCTTTGAAGGTAAATAATAGCCCCATCATTCGAACTTGTATTATCTACTATAATTGTGAAGAATTTTTTGATTCCCCACTCTCTCAAACATTTCTCAATTTTTCTTCTTGTATCAGTCTTGTGGTTCTCAATCTGGCAGAAATTTATAATTCTCTTTTGTAACTTCTATTTTTCATCAATGAAATGTGCAGTCAAATTCATATAACCATAATTTTGATTTAATGTCCAGCAATATGTTCTCAAGCAAATTCCAACACATGACTTTGCCAACCATTCTTTTAGCTTTTTCTTCTCGTCAAAATAAAGTTGAAAGTAATCTTTTGAGACCATCACCCTAGGTGGTACCGTAAATCTTGGCTCAAATTGATTTAACATTTTGCGAAATTCAATCCCCTCAACAACTTTAAACGACATTTTATCAAGTGTAACAAGCTCAGCTACAGACTTTTTACAATCTTCCAAGTTATAACCCTTAAAGGCTTTGCATAGTTCCCCTTCTTCATCAATTTTAGCCATATAACCATGAAGTGTCTCCTTCTTCCCCACTTTAGTAAATATCCACTTATGAACACTCTTCAAGTTTTTATTTAGAGAATTTGTGCATGTTTAGTAGGATGACAACTATATTTTTTCTGGCAATGATTACATTTAACCTGATGTTGTCCCTTTGTCTCAATCAATGGAAGTTTAGTAACATGCTGCCAAACATATGATTTTTTTCCCTTACAAACAACTTCTAGATCCTCATTGTTTGCATCTTTGTTTTTTTGTGGCGACATCAATAGTAGGAGCAGAAGCAGTAAGATTTTCATCTTCAATTTCTATTGTTTTGTTCTCTTCCGTGATTTGTGGAGGAATACAATTATCTCTTCCTTCCATTGTTTGTACCCTAAACAAACAAAATCAAGAATAAATTCAGCAATAATCAATAACACATCAGAAATTCAACAATAATCAAAATAAAATCAGAACAAAACACCAAAACAGGAAGAACAAAGTTGCTCCTAATCAGAAGTTTCAATAATCAAGAGTTAGAACAATAATAAAAATTCTGATTAAAATAATAACCAAATACTGGAAAAGAAAGAACAATAAACACTTAATCCGAAAAATAATCAAAATCTCTAATCAGAAATTCCAATAATTAAAATCCCTAATTAGAAATTCTAATAATCAAAACCCTAATCAGAAATTTTAATAATCAAAATTCCTAATTAGAAATTCCAATAATCCGAACCCCTAAAATTCAGAACATTAATTATTTACCTGAGATTGAGCAGGGGCCAGAGAAGAGAAGAAGAAGAAGACCAGCGGCTGAGAAGAAGAGGACGACTGGAGGTAGCACCGTTGTGACCGAGAGGGGAGAAGCAGTCGTTGTCGTCGTTGAGGCTTGAGGGTCAGAGAAGCTCCGTTGCACTTCGCCGTCGTCGTTGTCATCAGGGGGCGAGAAGCAATGCAGCACCGTCGTGACTCTGAGACTACAGAGTGGTGACGGGCGCCGTAATGGTGGCTAGTGAGAGACAGAGAGAGGGCTGAGGGAGAAAGAGTGTGACAGTTGGTGAAGGTCACAGAGATGGCTGCAATGGGAAGGGTGGCGGTAGCGCCGTGAGGGGAAGGGCTGAGAGGGGACTGAGCTTTAAGGGTGGCAGGGGGCGTGGCTGAGACCAGAGAGAGCAAAAGAGGGCTTGTGAGGTTAATGGCTCATGGCTGTATGCATGCCCTAGTTGTTTAGAATTAGTTACCCTCACCGCGCTGGGGCCACGTGACCTAAGCTATGGCCTGGTCTTGGTTTCATTCCTCTTTCTGGTTTCATTTTTTTTCCAGGGGCCAACCCTGGGCCACTTTGGGTCCGTGCCATCATACCCCAAAATCCTTCGGGCCCGAGCCATGTACACCTCTAAATTCAACATTAAGCTACTAGAAACTAAAAATACATTAAATAAAGAAAAAATAAAAAATAAGTTGTGTCTCCGTTCAGTATTTTTGTATCCTTCTTGTTAGAAAGAACACAAAATACATTAGTGTCTCAAGACACAATATCTTTGTCCATATCTATCCTGCTAAACATAATTTTGTGTCTCTATATCCATATATCAGGATTATACCCTTATAAACAAACGCAACCCAAATGTCAATGAATGCTAATTGTAAAAGATGAGTATATTAAGTGTTGCCATAGCATAGTGATCACAAATAAAGGAATCTAAGGTAGCATTGAGTACAATAGGCACACTATAGTGTTTTAAGGACAATTTTAACAATAGAAGAAGGATACCCCAGTCTTCTATGCCACAACACAAGATTCAGATAATATTTTTCCGAAAAATCATGAAAAGTAAATTTATCAACTAAAGAAGATGGAATAGATAAGTTGTCAAATGAGTAAAGTCCATGTTTAAGTAGGTCCCAAAGAAGAATTTTCTTGTTGACCTGAGATTTAACAAAACAACGGTAAGGATAAAATTCAAAAAATACATTATTATCCAAACAGAATTTTGAAACACTAATAAATTTCTTAACAATTTTAGGTATATGCAATATGTTCTTGAGTGTAATGACTAATTGGAATACTAAAACCATTAGCAATGTAGAGCTTATCAAGACGGGTGTAATCAGTAACAGGTATGAGATTGCTTGCATCATGTGTGACATAATGATTGGCACCTGTGTCAGGATACCATGATGAGTCAGCAATTGAAGAAGTTGATGTTAGAAAGGATTGCCATTGATGAAACGAAAATGGAGGTAGTAGTGGTGGCTGGTTAGATGAAAATGAAGGATTAGAAGGGGTTAAGTTTCCATTATATGCATTATCAAAATGGTAGAGCAATGGAGAGCAGAATGACCAACATGTTCACAAACTTGGCAATTCAATTGATTGCTTGGATTCCAAGAAAATCTTTCTCGATAGCCAAAACAGCCACCACAACCTCCTCTTTTGCCATTGAGATTTCTACTCGTAAATCTTGAATTAGAGAAGCTTGATTGTGCTATTTGTGCTTGTGCCATTCCAAGAGGCAACTATTTGAATTTTTCTAAAGTTTCTTCATGAGAAACAAAGAGAGTTTCAACTTATCCTATAGTGAATAACTTAGGTTTGGCTTGAACCAAAGAAATGCAACTTGAAAAATCTTCTTGAAGCCCATCACAGATAGCCTCAGCATGTGTTCTATTAATGACATCGTGACTAAAGGAAACTAGCGAGTTAACAAATTTCTTGATATTAGAGAGATATTGAATGATTGAAAGGGATTGTTTCTTGGAATTCTTCAACTAAGTGTGAAATTATTTGATCTTTGACTTTGCTGTTTCAGCAAAGAGTTGATAACATTTTTGCTAAATTTGTAGAGCTAAGGTGCAACGAACCATTCTATTTTTGAAAGAATCGTCAATGGAAGTCAGAAGTCAGGAATTGAGATTGTTGTCATTCATCATACTTAGAAGAGGTGCTTACAGTTTTTTCTGCCTCTGATGTATGCTGGGGAGGTTCTTTCCCTTCTACAATGTGATATTGCTATACTATTAATTGTGAATAGAGCCAATTGCTTTCAAATAATAAAATTCGTTTCATCAAGCTTGTTTGGAATAGATGAAAGAAGAGACTTGTTGCTGTTTAAGGAGGAGGACATGACCAATGCCACTAGATACCATATGAAAATTGTTGTCAAGATGCAAGAATTGTGGTAAGAACAATGGACAGAGGACAATATGTATTATACTAATTTTATACTACTTTCATGGTTTATTAGGTAAATATTATTTAGTGGATGCTAGCTACTCTATATTGACAGAATATGTAGGTCTCTACTGTTGGGAATAAGACACCATTCCCTCTTGAGAAAACACCTTTGACAGAGAAATAAAATAGACACAATCACAACACAAGAATTTAACGTGGAAACTCCAATTACCGGAGAAAAAACCACGGCCGTTGTCAAATGACAACCAGAGAATATCACTATGTGAAAATTGTTACAACACATAGACTTCTTTCTCTCACCGGCACCCCAGTACACCCACACTCTTTCAAATCAAATATCTAACTACACCTCACAACACTCTCTAATCAAAGAGTACAGAGGAAAAGAAAAATCAGATACAAGCTTAAAGTGTTTCTGACTGGTGCAAAAACAAATGAAGAACTTAGCCTCATATTTATAGCCTAGGCCACCCACTCCATTTGCTATCCTAAGCAATGTAGGACTAATTCAACCAAATCCTAACAATCTCCACCTTGATTGAAATAGTCACACATCTTCAGCTTCCATTGTCAACACCGACAATTCTTTGCTGCCATTGTCTATACCGACAATCATAGTTCAGAGAACTATCATACTCCACCATGAAAGTATACTCACTTGGAATTAGACCACTCCAAGAATTTCGCCTTGGTACAGATCGAAACCTTGCTGAAAATTCATGGTGCAACTTCCAAATTGGCTTTTCCTGGAAGTTCTTCAGCCATCGACCTAACTCCGCCACACACCTTGCATCTCAACGCCAACCAATGCCCGTGTGCAATTGTGGACCCGATTGCCACAACTTATCCTTATCCATGGCAGTGCGGTAATACCATGAGGATACTTCTTGTCTTCTAGAGAACATCATCTTCTCTCATAGAGAGAACAACCAGAGATCTTCTCCTTCAACGCCTTGTGCAAACCTGATTGTATCAACACATCCTTGACTTGTACTTGCCACAAGCCAAAATTGATTCTTCCATCAAATTTCTCTATTTCAAGCTTCACAGCACTTGAATCTCCCGACATTGTTGCAACCGTATACTGGAATAGTATAACTCAACTGTAGACAGTGCACTAGGAAGAGTCCCCAGGAAAGAGAGGTGGGTCACAATGGACACACTTAAATACCAAGTCTTTCCTTAGCCAGAACCTTTTCCAAACTGCACTCTCACAGAGTCACACTGCCTTCCAGCAACAACAACAGCAACCAAAGAGATTAGACTAGGCTGCAACCACAGAGCATACTAAGAATAAATCCCACCGAACCGAAGCTCTGATACCACTTGTTGGGCCAACCGTGGAGAGCTCTCGACAACCGGGGAGACTTCGGGGAGGAATCAAGCGAGAGAACATAAGATGAGAAGACACCACATCTAACTAAAAACCTTAAGGTGTCAAGTTAATGGGTCTCTCATCTTATAAACTCCTCACTCTTCCATGCTTTCTTTGATGTGGGACTAACTTCAACACTCCTCACACTTGCAACACTAACAATCTCCCCCTCAAGTGTGAGCCTCCACATCAAGCACCAACTCCCCTCTAGCTCCTCCACCACCACGAGTATTCGTCCATCACACCGCCGCAAAACACCGCGGGACATGCCGCCCGGACCACCTTTGCCGGGAAGACTTTCGATGCTTCACCTTGAATACTCCTTAAACCAGACCGATTAAACCATCGGCTCTGATACCACTTGTTGGGAATAAGACACCATTCCCTCTTGAGAAAACACCTTTGACAGAGAAATAAAATAGACACAATCACAACACAAGAATTTAACGTGGAAACTCCAATTACCGGAGAAAAAACCACGGCCGTTGTCAAATGACAACCAGAGAATATCACTATGTGAAAATTGTTACAACACATAGACTTCTTTCTCTCACCGGCACCCCAGTACACCCACACTCTTTCAAAGCAAATATCTAACTACACCTCACAACACTCTCTAATCAAAGAGTACAGAGGAAAAGAAAAATCAGATACAAGCTTAAAGTGTTTCTGACTGGTGCAAAAACAAATGAAGAACTTAGCCTCATATTTATAGCCTAGGCCACCCACTCCATTTGCTATCCTAAGCAATGTAGGACTAATTCAACCAAATCCTAACATCTACAAATATGAAAGGTATCACCTACCGAATTTTACGCTCATATGGATTTGAAATCATAACGAGGTGTTTAATTATTATCATTTAAGTTTAAGATGCACAGTAAAGAGGACTCTTGGAGTGTAGAAGAATATGTTTGAAATCTTAGTGAAAAATGCCAAATTTTTAATATTGAAATTCAAGTTTACATATTTAGTGCAACAATAGCTATACATAACTTTATTAGAAGAAGAGTAATGCTACACATCCAAGTCTTTTTATGAACCAAGCCTAACCAAGTTAAATAATAAGACTTGAAATAATATTTGTCATAATTGATTTTTGTTATGTTAGACCAACTTGGTTGGACATGGTTAACAAAAAGACCTGGATGTATAGTATTATTCTTAGAAGAAACTCTCAAATAGATGCTGAGTTTAAATGATTTGTAGACGAGAATACCATTGAACTTGAGGATAATAAAAGTGACATAGAAAAATTAGATGTCACTTCCACAGAAATGGATGATTTTCGTGACTCAATTATAGATCAAATAGTTCATCACATGCAGTATAATTAGTTTTAGTCGTTTATTTGTGTATGTATATTTTATGTAAGTCATAACTATATCTCTTTAAGATTATATTGATTTTGATATTATCAAATTTATATTTCAAAAGAAATAAGTAAGTTTTATCTTAATTTCATTCGTATACTTATATTTACACATCATTCTATATATATGTTTGAAGTTTGAACTATTACAATACAAAAAAAAAAAACTAACCTCATAGTTACATATATATAATTTTTTTGTTTTTTAAATCATATAATAATATTTATTATTTAAATACATTTTGGTTAACGTATTGTATTTATATAATAATATTTACATTTTCTCAATAAAAAATATTTATATTTTTCAAAATTATATTTAATAATATTTATTTTTTGCATAACTAATATAAAGAATGATATAAATTATGTCTTTTTTAATAATTTTATATTTTAATATGATTTTGGTCAATATAATTCAAACATGATTTATTTTGTTGAAAGCACATTTGATATATATATATATATATATATATATATATAAACATAAAGTATATTGACACTAATTTAATTTTGATCAAAATTAATTTTCTAAAAATACATTTGTATTAACGTCCATTTATAAACGTTAATCCAAATACACACTAAGTCGTTGAGTTGAAATATAAATATTTCATAACTATTTTGTATTAATCTAAACTCCTAATGTCTCATTGCGGTTGTCCACCTTTACATAATTCGAGAATTTGATAAGTTTCTTTTTTTACATTTTAGCTAGTGCATTCCCCCGTGCCATGCACGAGTATGTCACTAACGAATGAAATTATGTTACATACAATATAGAAATACAAATATAATGTTGTTAACTTGAGTTTAAAGTATTTACAATACATCACTGATTGATACAATTGAAAAAATGCTAAAGAGACTACATATTGCACTAACATGGTCATGAAATATTTTGGAATACTTTCCTATACATGATATTGTTGAGTTTGACGACAATGATCCACTGTTCTGAATCAGCACACGCAAGCCATTATTTGACTTTACTCTTGATAATGCAACGTATAGTTGACCATGTGTAAATACCGGTCTAGATAAATACAATCTAATTGTGCTTAAGGTCTACCCTTGAGATTTGTTAATGGTCATAGCGAATGAGACAATGATTGGAAACTATCTGCGTTGGAATTTAAATAGCAAAGCTTGGTTATTGGGAATCATATTCATCCGCAGTATTAGAATGACTTGGCCTATTTTGCCTCCTGTTAGCGTGATGCATTCAATTACATGGTTACCTTATCTCCTTACCCGTAATCTTGTTCCGTTACATAACTCGTTTGATTGATCAATATTACGCAGTAGCATGACCAGAACACCCACTTTCAGAGTCAATTCATGCGGTGGCAAACCAGAGCAATTATTTGCATTAAGGACATCTGGTGTAGGTGTATCCAATTCAGATTCCATGCTTCCTTCTTCAAGACACAAAGTATCTGAGTTTAAATAAGTTTCCACATCAGCATCCATATGTTGCATTATAAATGAGTTAACATCGTTGACAACTTCTAGCGCTGGGATCAGGATTGATATATCATCAAAGAATGATATGTTGTTGATATTAACCAACAGGTTGGGATAAAACAAAGTCAACCAACTGGTCGAATTCTTGAATTATAATTTCATTGGGCATTACCACAATAGACTCACCATCGGTGGAATCCCCGGCAGTACCATCACCTATGTCCAGCAACCATGAAGCAAATTGAGAAACATCAATGAGTGACGTATAAGTTGCTCTAATAGTTAAACGTATGTTAATTTTAAGTCTTAATATATTACAGTGTTGCCATAAGTAAGATGAGTTTATGCTTGCTTGGACAATATCTTGGCGAGATCCCATTGGAATTATAGATAGAATTTACCTGAAGTTACCACCTAAAACCACAATTTTTCCTCCAAACGGTAGTTCTGGATTATAGTAAGGTTCAAACCTAACAATGTCCCTTAGGCATCTGTCGAGAGCTTCATACATAGCTTATTCAACATCGATGTCTCATCCCATATAATAACTTTTGCTCTACAAATCAGTTTAGACAATGAGGTGCTTTACTTAATGCAACAAACTGAGTCTTTATTCAAGTCTAAAGGTATCTTGTAGTGTGTCCATTTGAAAACAATAAAGAAACAATACCATTAGATACAACATTCAGAATAATTTTTCTTTTGTTTCTTATAGTCGTTGAAAGTGTTGTAGAAAACGTTTTACCGATTCTACCATATTCATAGACAGAAAAAAGTCACATTGGTTTTTATTTACAGCATTGATAATTACTATGAAAAAAATCACATTGATTTTCATTTACAGCATTGATAATTACATCGAATGCAATCTTTTGGTCTACATTCATGTTTGTTAAATTTGTAGCTAACTAATTACGTACAATACGACGTCAAAGTTCAGTTAATCCACGATTAACCTATCATCTAAACCTTCAATAATGCCAAAGCTTAGAAAAGACATCCCGTCAAATTTTTTAAGTGATCTACCGGTGTATTAGCCTATAATTTTTTCTCTATCTTTAAAAAAGCTAGATTCATTATCTTGAATTTAGACATAAATTACTTGCATTTAATAAATTAGACACAGATGTAATAATTCAATAGTTTTAAAGTGATTTCAAAATATTTTAAATTTGAATTTGATTAAAATTTTCGTCCAACACTTTTTCAATTTTTATTATTTTATTAATTTTTAATGATGTGTCATATATGTTTATCATACGAAGCTTCACTTATCAATTATATAAACACGGCCACTTAGATAGATAGATTCTCTTTGTCCATGTAACCTACCTAAGTTTATGTTTAATATTTTTCATATTATTCTTTCGAATTATTCTTTGGATCTGTGGCTTCAATAATTGTAGATATGTGCTACTTAGAGAGTTTGTTGCAATATGATGTATAGATTCTTTGCGAGGTGAGTTGTATTAGGTTGAGTTTTTTTTTTATTTTAATATAATTTTATTTAACTAATTGTAATTTACATTGTATTGATGTTTTAACCTAATCTGGTTTAAACTATTACGATATTAGATTGATTTTAATTATATCAAATCAAATTATATTTAAAAAATGCAAAAATATAGAGACCTAAAAATACATACATAAATAAATATGATATTTATTTTATTTATTTGACAAAAAATAATCCTCGTTACTATTCTAAATTTCTAATGGCAAAAGGGGGCATGTTCGGTCAAAGTGTCCGAAATATTCTACATGCATCTGCACTAGCTTAATTACTAAGATTTAAAAATAATTTATTAATTTGAAGATTATGCTTAAAAAAGTAAATTATTTGTACAGTCAACGTCAATGAATGGAGTTGAATTCTTATCCTACTTTGTAATGTAACGTGCCTTCAATTATTTTCGTGTAAGCCGTGCTACTCATATTAGTTAAAAAAATTATTTAAAATTAAAGAATTAGTAAAAAAAAAAGTGAAAATTTAAATATTATTAATTTATTATTATTATTATTGATTTTACAACTTATGTCTTGCGTAAATTTTACTATTTTAATTTAATAATAATTAGTATTTTTTTGTCATTTGATTGAAACTTTTATTTTAGAAAAATTTAATATATTATTATTATCCAAGATCACTACGCTGCAAGGAATTGCTATATTTTTTAAATATATAATTAATTATTAGATTGATATATAACTACTGTGTTTTGATAAAATTATAAAAGAATAAGAAAAAAAATGAAGAATTTTATTGTATGTTAGTTGATTGAATTATAAATGTAAATATATATATATATATATATAATATTGTCTACAAAAGATAAAAATAAAGATAAGATAAAATAAGAAGATAACATAAATATAATATAAGATGATAAATATTAAAACTGTAACTGAATTTATGTATTTTATTGTCCTGAATTTGTGATCTATGAGATTTTTTTTATTGTTATCATGAGCTAAAATAAAAGAACAGTTTAATACACTTCGAAAGTTGGAGGATAAAAGATGTCCAAAACACCAAACTTATTGAGATTAAGACGAAATGGTTGAGAAGGCAAAGACTTGGTGAAGATGTCTACCCAGGAGAGGGAATGAGAAGAATTTTCATCACTCCAACTTGAGCTTTTTTGTCGAACCAAATGACAATCAACCTCTAAATGTTTGGTCCGTTCATGAAAAACTAGGTTAGCAGCAATATGAAGAGCATTCTGATTATCACAATATAAAACTGGTGGGCGGATAGGAGAGATGCGTAAAAATTGTAACACATTCAGTATCTACTGAAGTTCACAAGTTGTGTTGGCAAGTGCACGATATTCTGCTTCAGTGGATAAGCGGGAAACTGGTAGTTTGTTTCTTAGTCTTCCAAGAGACTAAAGAGCTGCCTAAGAAGAAACAATAGCCTATTAAAGATCGCCGAGTGTCAGGGTATCCGGCTCAATCAGAGTCACTGAAGGCGAGAAGCTGAATTTATGATTCTCTTGAAAAAAAAGTCCTTTGCCTGAGCTAGTTTTCAGATATTGTAACACATGCTTGGCAGCTTGAAGATGAGATTCAGTAGGAGATGCCATAAATTGACTTAATTGTTGAGTGATCGAGTAGTGGTGAGATAGTTAAGATGCCTAACCAAACGGTGATATACAAAAGGGTTAGATAGTAGGAGACTTTTGTCTTGATATAGTTTTGTGGTACTATTCATTTAAACAGAGGCAGGTTTAGCATTTAATAAACCAGAATCTTCCAAAATATCAAGATAATATTTTCTCTGAGATAAGCAAATTTTCTTTGCTGATTGAATAACCGCAATACCCAAAAAATATTTTAATAGATTCAAGTCTTTAATTCAAAAGTGTTGGTGCAAAATAACTTAATGGCAACAAATTCAAAAATAGAATTACCAGTGAGAACAATGCTGTCAAAACAGACTAGAAGGATAGAAATTTGAGTACCAGTAAATTTAACAAATAGACTATAATTACATAAGGTCTGCTGATATCCATGAGATAGTAAAAGATGAGAAAGTTTGTCATACCACATACGACTAAATTGTCGTAAACCATATAGTGACTTCAGCAGCTTGCAGCATTGATTCGGTCGAGGAGATGTAAACCTGGGTGGTAGAGTCATATAAACATCCTCAGAAAGATTCTCATATAAGAAAGTATTATTGACATCCAACTGATGTATGGGCCAATGCTTCATAGAGGCCAATGCCAAAACTAATCTGATAGTGGCAGGCTTGACAACAAGGGAGAAAGTTTACAAGAAATCAACACCTTCAGTCTGAGTGAACCCTTTAGCCACAAGGCATGCTTTATATCGATCAACTAAATCATTAGGCTTGCGTTTGATGCGATAGACTCATTTACAGCCAATCGGCTTAACGCCTGTAGGGCAATCAACAAGACGCAAAGTTTTGTTCAACTCAAGAGCATCCAACTCATCTTTCATAGTATTATACCAATTAGAGTGATGATTGGCATCTTTAAAAGACTTTGGCTCAAGATTAGAATGTAGAGATAAAAGAAACTTATGATGAGAAGATGAAAGAGAAGAAAAAGACATAACTGAAGATAGAAGATAACAACATTTTGAGGGAGAGAGATTTGTGGATATGAGAGAGGAATTCCACAAGTAATTAGAGAGATATGCTGGAGGTCGGTGAGGTCGGTCGGAAGGATGACGACGGGTTGCTCAGGTGGCGAGGAAGGTGATGTGGGATGAAGAGGTGCTTGTGGGTTAGTGTCCATCATGGAAAGAGGAAAAGTTGTACGACTTGAAATAGATTCGGGGTCATGGGTTCAAGTTGGTTAGGACACGGTAGTGAGAAAGAAAGAGAGGTTGTTGGAGAAAAGAAAGAATTGGATGAAAGTGGGTCAATGGGTATGAATGAGGGTCCAACTGGAAGACTAATTAAATCTTATTTTTTAGAAGACGTATTTGGCAATGTAGGGCTGAGTGTATGGAATTAGATATTTTTTGTGGTTAAGAAAAAGATCATTTCATAAAAAATCACATTCCTAAAAATCTCAATTCTTTTATCTTCTAAAACATAAATAATATATCCTTTAAAACCATGTTGAAAACCAATAAACACATCCTTTTTAGCTCTTGGATCAAATTTTGATATGTTTGTCATTAGGGTAGAAACAAAACATAAGCATCCAAAAATTTTAAATCATGATAATTTGGTGGATGATTAAATAAAATCTCAAATGTTGTTTTAAAATTAATTGCGAATGATGGAACTCTGTTAAGTAAACAAATAACATGCTTAACAGCATAAGACCAAAAAGGTGATGGTAAATTAGATTGAAATATAAGAGCACGAGCTATATTTAAAATATGTTGATACTTGCGTTTTACCCTTCCATTTTGTTGAGGAGTTTTAACACAACTACGCTGATGAATAATGCCATTTGAAGCATAAAAATCCTATAAAATAAAGTTTGATCCATTATCGGATCGAATAGCTTTGACTTTAGAGTTGAATTGTGTTTCAACTAAAGTAATAAATTTTTTTTATATGATTTTACACTTCTCCTTTTGATTTTAATAAAATAACCCATGTAAAGCGACTAAAATCATCAATAGTAAAAAAATATTTATGATTATGAATATAATTTTATCGAAACGGACTCCAAATATCAAAAAGTAATAAATCAAAACATGCATTGTTTTGTTAAAATTTTGAGAAAATAAAAGTTTCTTTTGCTTAGAAAGATAACAAATGTCATAAGGTTCATCATGATGCATAGAAATAAAAGAAAAATATTTATATAAATGATTAAGTCTTTGTCTAGAAAAGTGTCCTAAACGAAAATACCATATATTTGAAAGTGTAATGAGTGGGAATTGGATGAAATTTATAGAATGTGTAGTGTATAGATTTTTAACAAAATTAAATTCAAGGACATATAATTCATCTTTCATTCTACCCAAATCAATTATCCCCAAATTATTGTTCTGTAGAGTGCAAGAAGAAGATGAAAAAGTGAGTATATATTTGAGTGCTGAAGTAATTTTTGAGATGGAGATAATATTCAAGTTGAAATGAGGTAAATAAAGAATATCACGAAAAATTAAGGATGGTGAAAATTAAATAATACTTTTATAAGAAATAATAATTTGAGAACCATTTGATAAATGAACAATAATAAGAGAATTTTGTGTGTAAAAAATGAACTAAAACAAATTTAATGCAATATTAACAATAAAAAAATAAATATATAAAATATAAAATAATAACCATATTTAAATTGTAAAATTTTTAGATTTAGTATTAATATTTTAAAATTAATTCACCCATTTAAAATTATAATATCAAAAAATTTTAAAAGTTAAATTGAGATTTTAACTAATATATTGATAATACACATCATGTAATAATATGAAGTTGAAAGCAGCATAAATTTCAATAGGTTACATGATAGTTAATAATTTTGGAATACATAATTGTTATAGGAGAAATTGATGATACGTTTTAATTTAATATAGGTCAATTTTATGGTGTCTATAAATTGTTGTTTAAATTTTGTCTATTTATTTTTTATAGTAAATTTTAAATTTTTAAAAATTATTTATTTTATATTTTTTAAATTGAATATTAATTTTTAATTTATGTTTAATAAATTAAATATCACCTTTTAGACACTAGCAATTATCTTTAGTATAAATGTTAAAAAAAACGTATTTTAATTTGGAGTTCATACACGTCTTTTTTCCGTGTTGTAAATCATTGATGCATTTGCCAGAGAAATGATTATTATTATTAGTATTGTTGTTGTTGTACTCATGAAAGAAAAAATAATAATACTGTGAATAATCATTAAAATATTATTAGAAGTTTCAATTTTGCAGTGTTTTGTTGTAACAAGTGTATTACTCATGAATCATGATCTTTTCCATTATTTCATATAGTTTAAATGGATGCTTGATTGGAAGAGGCATCACGTCCTTCTTCAGTTCAGTGAACATGCATTTTGCTTTTGACTATGGTGTTATTACATAAATTAACAAATAACAATAAGACCCTATCTTAGCACGTAAGATTATGGTTCACAGAAGTGAAAATAAAAAAATGTTGCGTGCATAGAACAATTGATTAAATTTCTGTATGTGGGGCACGCTGGACGCGTTCTTCGGATGTTTATTCTCTAAATAATGATAAGGGAGTTTTAATTTATTTTTTAGAATTTAAATGAACAAAAATTAAATATATATGTTAATTTTTTAAAGATCAAAATAATAAAAAATAAAAACTTTTTATTTAAAAATTAAGAACATAATTAAAAAGATGAATTAAAATTTATAATTATCTTTTATTCTCAAATTCAGTAGTTCCTCATTGACAAGCTAATATACTTTTTTTTCCCACAAAATTAAAATCATGCAACAAACCTAAAGATTCACCTTAATCTTTAATTTTAAAATAATATTTTTGTCTTTAATATTTATAAAAAAATTAAAAAAGATTTTTCTTTATCTCAATATATAAAATATATTTTAATTCTACTTTTAGTTTTATGCGATAATTTTGTATCCGTTTAATTAGAAATAATTTTAAAATACAAAATAAGGAATAAAAGATGTTACAAACTTTATGAGTTGGGGACAATTTAAATTATATTAACGGGCTTATCATTAACACATAAAAACAACTATAATTATAAGCTGCAGTTGAGATTTAGTTCAAATGGTTATCCATGTATCTCTTAGGGTTCGTTTGAAACTTCAAAAGCTATTTTTTTTTAGGTTTTGACTTATACAAAGTTATATTAATAGGGTTTGGTATAATTTTTTAGATAAATTTTTTATTTTTTAAAAAGTTATTTAAAATTTTTTGAAAAAGTTAAAAAATATGACTTCTCCTATTTTCAAAAGTTATTTTATCACTCTTATTTAATGCATAATTTTAAAATAAGAATTAGTCATCAAAAATTAAAAAGTCACAAAAAAAATGATTTCTATAATAACTTTTCAAACACAAAATAACTTATTTAAAAATTATTATTAATAAAAATCCTTATATTTTAAACTTTTTTTTTCAAAAGAACTTATTTAAGAAGTTTAGTAAAAGTAGTCCTACATTCGAATTATCTAATTTATCAGACAGAAAAAAACTATAATTATATGCTATTCAAATCAATTTGAAGAAAGGGTAAATTAGACTAATTCCAAATGGATAATTATATGCAAGTACTCTACTATGCTTTATGCAAAGTTGTGAAGAATAGAATATAAAAGAAATTAGTCTCTAAAATTATATTTATGCTTTAATCTAACTTTAAAAATTTTAATTTATTTAATTTAGTTTTTTAATTTGACATTAATGATTTATTTTTGTCACACAATTATTAATGATATATTAAGATAGATCAATAAATATCACATTATATTTTTTATCAATTATCTAATGTGTTAATTAAAACCTTTTACTTCAATTTAGTTAAAATAAGAGTTTTAAATGTTTGGTAAAAAACAAATTGAGATAAAAATAAAAATAGTTTTAATTGTTTAAAAAATCTAATGAAGGACTTCTCAATCCATTTTAGTACTTCGTTGACGGTCTTGCGACAAAAATAAGACAAACAAACTAATACAAATTATAAATGTTAAGTTGAGAGACCAAATCAAATAAATCAAAATTAAAATCAAACGAGTATAATTTCAAAAATTAATTTAAATAGTAACTTGTATAAAAAACATAAAAAATGCATAATTTCATTAATATCAAATGTTTTTCTAATTGATACCCTTTTTTCTAATTAATATTTGTTTTTTTAATTGGTATCTTTTTTAGACATACAACTTGGATTATCTTTAAAATTATGTATATATAGTCTTTATGCAAGTCAATAATACTTTCTTAAAAAGAGCTAAGTAGAATTTATTTTTATAATAATATTATTTTAATAATAATATATTTTGATAATTAAAATAATATTTTATTAACTAAAAAATAATATAATTAATTAATTAATAATATTATTTTTATCTAGAGGAGTGCTACACATACAAGTCTTTTTAACTCACAAGTCTTACAAGTTGCTACACATTCGGGCCTTTTAATGCGTTATTCAACCGTTTCCTGTTTTAAAAGCGCTACACTCAGAACGGTTCTTCTTCTTCTTCCTCTTCCTCTTCCTCTTCTTCTTCTTCGTTTTTTTTTCGATTTTCCTATTTTCAAAGCGCTACACTCAGAACGGTTCTTCTTCTTCTTCCTCTTCCTCTTCCTCTTCCTCTTCCTCTTCGTTTTTTTTTTTTTCGTTTTTCATGGTTTCTGAAATTAAGCTTTGAAATCCTTTTGAAGAAGAAGAAGCAACAGAAGATGAGGAGAAATAGAAAGAGTTCTGAATTATGCAACGAATTTTGGGTATATTTCTTAAATCTTTTGGGTGTATTTTCATAATCTTTGGGTGTATTTCTATAATCCTTTTGAAGATAATGGAACTTCAGAAATACACTCAAACGATTACAGAAATACACCCAAATGATTACAGAAATACACCCAAATAGTTACAGAAATTCACCCAAAACGATTATAGGAATACACCCAAAGGATTACACAAATACACCCAAAAGATTACAAAACTACACCCAAAGGATTTAAGAAATACACCCAAAATTCGTTGAAGTACGCATAATTCAGAACTCTTTCTCTTTCTCCTCCTCATCTTCTGCTGCTTCTTCTTCTTCAAAAACGATTTCACCATGAAAAATAAAAAATATAATCGAGAAAACAGAGAGAAAAGAACGTAAATGAAGAAGAAGAAAAAGAGGAAGACGAGGAAAAAGAACGTGCAGAAACAAAAGAAAAGAAGAAGAAAAAGAGTAAGAGGAAGAAGAACGTGCAGCAAGAAGAAGAAGAAGGAGAAAGAGAAGACAAAAAACGAAAAAAAAAGGAGAAGATGAAGAGGAAGAAAAATGGTTCGAAACGCGTTTTGAGTTAGTTTTAATTGAACTTGTAAGGTTTACAAACTTTAATCGCTTGTATGCGAAGAATAACTCTTTTATCTAAATATCAGAAGTATTTATTGTATTTTGTATAATGTATGAATGGTATTATTGAAATGTAAATTCTTGACACTATTTTCTTTGAAAGGGCAGCTCACACTGGTGACTGGTCGTTGCATCCAAAATAGTATAACTGTACGACCAATTTTTTATTTTTATTTAAAATAAAAACCTACTTAAGTGGTAAAAAATAGAAACTGAATAAATAATAATGACTTTCAACGGCTGAGATTCGATTGTTTTATGATCCTATGAACAAGAATAAGACACGTGTGCCCACAGTTTCCTTTCTTTCCAGCTGCGAAAAAATAAAAATAAATGAAAAAAGGGTCAATCATTTTCATGTCTCCCAACACGTTTGCTTTCTCTTTTGGTGGGAGAGAGAACGGTGTCAAAAAACGAAAGACAACAAAAACCTCACTGCAAAATTTGAATTAAAAAAATTCAAACTTTGAGAAGATTTTTGGAATCTCACAACTGTCACTGCTGTTTATCCGCATAACAGATTAGGGTTCTAGATCTGATCGACGAATGTGCTTCTGATAGTGGAGAAGGGCTTGTCTTCATTATTTGGGTTCTTCTGGTAAGCAAGTTCAAGATTCTGTTATGGGTTTCTCATGCATTGATTGAAAGTTTTATACTTTGTTTAGAACTTGTGGGAGGTTTTTCAATCTTTTTGAAATTTTCAGGTTGTGGCTATTTTCAGCAACCATGCTACAGTGCTTGGTTTTTGTGGTTCTTATTTATTTATTCCTTTATCTGAAAAAAATAAAGTATTTGAAGTTTTTCACACTTGTTTTTTTCTTCCTCTTGCAGGGTTTGAAGGAAACTAGCTTCAAATTCAAGATCTTTAGCTGTAAAATGTTGCTGTTGACTTGCTGAGTTTGTTTGTTGGGTTGGGTTGTTTTTGTTTGATATTGGTTTACTGGAGCTTTTAAATCTCAATAATGGTTTTCTGGGAGGGTTATGTGAGTGATGAAGTGATGGGCACATTTGCCCCTATTGTGGTTTATTGGTTATATGCTGGTTTCTATCAGTTACTTCCATCTTTGGATAAATATCGGTTGCATACTAAAGAAGAAGACAAGGAAAAGAATTTGGTGCCCTTTGGAGCTGTTGTGAAAGGTGTTCTTCTTCAGCAGCTTGTCCAAGCAATTGTTGCTCTCTTCTTGGTCAGTTATTCTACATTTGAAGTTGTTTATATTGATGATATTTGCTCAATTTATTCATATTATTTTTCTAGTGTCTAATTTTCTTGTTTCTTGTGTTCACATTTGTAGTTAACAGCATGTTTTGAGTGAGACACTTTCCATTTATTTGATTTGTCTTTGACACTTTAGGATAAGTTGTAAGCTATACTCCTTGTTCATTGTGATCCCATTTTATCTTAGGTCTTTGCTTAAGGCCCTATAGTATGAACTCTAAACTGATATGGCATCACTTGGGAGAGCTATAATTGAAGAATAATATTATCTGGAAAGAAAAAAGGACGGAGAGGGTGCATTTCTGGGGAAGATAAAAAATTAATGTACACATTAAACTGAAAGATGGAATACAAAATGAGCAGAGATCCAAAGGGAAAACACCTGAGCTATAGTTGGATGAACTACGAAGAATAATGGAGGGAGTGGAAAGGAAGGGAGTGGCTCCTATCACTAAAAAGTGTCACTCAAACTCACCAACATAGGATAGCTTCATCCACTTCACTCCCCCTCCTTGCCTTTCTGTTTGTTCTATAATCATCCAGTCCCTTTGATCTCCAGTAAATCTCACAATCATAGCCTTAAGTACCATTATCTAATAGATGCAAGGATCAAAAGATACACTCCATCCAAACTGCAAAACAACACACTGCCATAAAATAAGGGAGTTTCAACATGTTTCTGAGCTTGATGGTAGTTGGTAGTCAGATGTTTTGTAGTGAACAAGACAAAATTAGTTGAGCTTACAACACACTTTATTTGTTTCCATACGGGAATATGGTTAGTCTTGAGTTTACTAATGCACTTTCTATTATTAGATTAGTTGACTATGTGGAGAAGGGAATTTATTTATTTGAACTTTGAGATGTGTTCAATTTTCCTTTTGATCTATTCAAATGGAAAGTACAACTGTATCGAATAACCAAACTATGATGTGGGTTGATAACTGCTTTTTACAAGCATGACATAAACAAGATTGCTTACTTACTAGTCTTCCAGTCCAGTCAACAAGGTTGATCTTCATTTTGAAGATTTTATTGGTCCTGAGAAACCAAGTCTGTAATTCACATAATTTGAATTTTCGTAGATATATGACTTATAATTGGTGTAAATAAGGTTTGGTTGTTTTATTGGCTTTGCCATGGACCCAGGGATAATGTTAAAATGGCATTGTTTTATAATGCAAACAATCCTACCTTAGGAGAAAATAACTTAGTTGTTATCATCATTGTTTTACTACTACTTTAGCATTGTCAAATGCTAACATGTTTGCTTTGATTCTGTAGTTGACCACAACCTCAAACACACCTGAAGCTACGGTGCAGCCTTCTATTCCCAAGCAAGTTTTTCAGATCATTACAGCGATGCTTGTCATGGATACATGGCAGTACTTTGTGCACCGCTACATGCATCAGAACAAGTTTTTATATCGCCATATCCACTCGCAGCATCATAGGCTGGTTGTCCCTTATGCAATAGGCGCACTTTACAATCACCCACTTGAGGGCCTTCTACTTGACACCGTCGGTGGAGCCATCTCCTTTCTTGCCTCCGGGATGACTTCAAGAACAGCAGTCACATTCTTCTGCTTTGCTGTGGTGAAAACTGTCGATGACCACTGTGGACTCTGGTTACCTGGCAACATCTTTCATTTATTTTTCCAGAATAATACAGCATATCATGACATTCACCATCAACTACAAGGCCTGAAATACAACTATTCGCAACCGTTCTTTCCCTTATGGGACATGCTTCTTGGCACATACATGCCTTTCACTCTTGTAAAACGGCCGGAAGGGGGCCTTGAAGCAAGGCCGGCAAAGGACTAGTTAAGTGTCAAAGCCCTCGCATCCGATGGGACTGGTTTCCTTTTCCCTACGCCGGCAAATGCTTTCAGATGATATGTATATCAGAAGCTTTTGTTGTGGACATTTCCAAAGTTGGCTGGAGCTCAATGGTGTTTGGTGGCTTGACAAATGACAATGTTTCAGTTCATATTGTCACAGATAGCGTTTTTGCCGAGCCTCCTTGTGTAGCATAGACTATGATATGGTGAGGAACGTTTTCATAACCCGGATTGTTAATTATGATGTATTTAGAATTTTTTGAGATGTAAGTTGCTGAAAGAGTGCCATTTTTTTTCTGCCGATATTTATTTGTTATACTGATTTATTTTTTCTATTAAAAGTGTGGATTAAAGTAACATGTATGATGTATTACTATTAGCCATGTATGCTCCAATTTGCAACCTTCGAATTCTTAAAAAAAAAAAGCTAAAGGTTTAGCAAAATTTATTATTTTTTACTAGTAGTTAGTTAATAATGTTTCAAAGTGTGGTTAAAAAGTATGTTATTAGATTGTTAGACTAAAGATATTGGGTTGATAGTTAAAAGTGTTAGTTAAAAATAATAAATTTTGGCCCTTGAGTTTTTTTTTTTTTTTTTTTGTTAAACTACCAAAATAGGAGAAACGGAGAGAGAAATAAAATGGGCATTTAGACTTTCTATTATTTGGGTGTTAAGAGCAACTCCAATGCTAAGAAATAGAGTTTCTCTTCTGACATATGGGGACTCAATTATCATTGGAGTGAAAAGGGAAAGAGGGCTCTTCACGGGGATCAAGGTTGAGAGTCCCTCTAAGCAGGGACTTGCAACAACCAATAAAATCATGCCATGTGGTAAGTTAATAAAAAAAAATAAAAAATATATTAAATATATATTAAATACTTATATATCTATTTAATTAATTATTTATATTAATTATTTAATAATTAGTTATATTAAATTATAATTAATATAAATAATTATGTTAAATCAATATCAAATATTATTTATATTGTTATATTAAATCATAATTAATTAAATTTATTTTACATAAAAAATAAATTTAATTTTTATATATTATAAAATAATTTTTAGTTGAATTATTTATTTTTATTTATAAAATTTAAAATACTAATCAAATTTAAGTTATTTATTTTAATATTTTATAATATTGAATTATTTTGAATTTATAAATTTAAATAATATTATTAAAAAATAATAATTATTATATTAATTTTAATTACTTAATTAATTAATTAGGTGAGACCACAATAGGGATCAAAGTTAGTTCCTTCTAATGGAGAAGAGAGAGATTCATTGAGTTCCTATTTATTGGTTATGACGCAAAATCTGATGTGGAGTCACTTTTTATGACAAGTGGGCCATAAATAGGGACTGAGATGAGTTCCCTACTGGAGATGGTCTAAGAATTAAGATCATGAAATGAATGCATTTTGCAAAAAATATGAAGGCCTATTTGTCTCTTAAATTTATTTAGGGTAAGCTAATAAATTGTATTTGAAAATTTATCTCTTTGACAAAAATTTTTTAAAAGATATTAACCATAAATAAGTCTCTAAATAATTTTAAAATATGATAAAAATAATAAAATAATATCATTTAAATTTATAAGTAGTAAAGAATTTATTTATTTGATCTAAATTTTTGTGTAAACATTTAAATAACTATTTAAGAAGTGTAGACAAAAAATCAAAATAAAATTTAATTTTTAAGTTTTTAAAAAATATTCAGTTAGCATAAATGATCAAATTTTAAGAATAAAATATTTTAAAAAAATACTTGTAAATAATTGTATTAAATTTTCATTTTTAAAATCTGTTTTTAAAATGTATTTATAATATCTTACTATTTTTATTATATTTTCAAATATTTAAAAAATTTATTTATCATTTGTATTTTTTGAAATTATTTTTGTTTTTTATACCATTTTTTTGTTGTTTAGTTTTTGAGTTTAAATTTTTTAAATTTTCAATTTTTACTTTAGAGGGTAAAATGTAATCTCTTATCCTTTAATAATTTCTCTCTGATATATTTTTTTTTAATCCTACATATAAAATAAATAGTGAGAGATCATACTTTTATTTTCTAAAATAAAATTTAAAATTTAAAATATCCAAATCCCTAGTTTTTTTTATAAAATTTGAATTTGAATAGTTTACCTTTGGAACTATCATATTAGATAAGGATTAACCGGATTTCCTCATTTTAAATTTTAAAGTTGTGATTTTAATTAGTATTGAGATATTGGTGCTATATGAATGAAGCATTGCCGCAAAAAACACAGAATTGTAATCAACCCTTCTACTCTGCTCGCTGAGAAAAACCCACTGTCACTCTCTTGAGCTCTCTACATTTTCCACACAAAAATCAAACATGAGGTTCATTTTCTTCTCTTCATGTTGTTTGGTTTCCGAGAAAGTGCTTGAAAAACAACATTTATCAATTTATATATGCTCTGTTTGCTTCATTCATCTATGCTATCTTCATCGTTTATTATTGTTATGAATTCCTGAGCTTCAACTTGTGTTTTTTCCCCCTCCTCCCACCTTATCGTTTCTTAAAAAATAAATTGAGGGTTTTAGGAGGGTTTAGCTGGAGAGCATGCAACCTTTGAACTTTTATTCTTATTTTAAATCGTCGTGCAGATTGTTTGTGGTGTTCATCAGTTGATTTTAGGGTTTAGGTTACCTTCACACTCACCATTTTCTTTTTTGTTGATTTCATTTTAAAACCAGGATCACTTTTACTTGAATGCTATTTTTGTTTGCTCTCCATGTATCATAGTAAAATTGTTATTTTGCACTGTTTTCAGTTTTTGTTTTAACAAAAGGTATCCTGAAGATGTTTACAGTTCTATCATAACTTTGATTTTCCTTTTATTTGAACTTTCAGCTATAAAGTTGGTGTTGCAAATTAATTATCTGGCAGAGTGGTGGTGAATTATATAATCAGGGGAAAATCTAAAATCAATGTTGTTTCGGAGTAGAATTTCTGACCTAAATGTTGATCAGCATGTTTCTATTTTCTTTTCACACTTGAGTGCTATCATGTTTTATAGTTTTGCTTCACAATTTTGTGATTGTATTGAATATTTTCAGTATTGGTGCAATTTTGTATGACTGTTTTTACAGCTACTGTATCAATGCTGTATTGACCAAGTGATCTCTTGTTGGTGCTCTGTTATTGGCATTTGATACTTGTATATTGTGTGAAAACCTGCATATCCTGTGTTCTTGTGGCAGCGGGGGCCTTGGGATCACTATACTGAGTGAAAATTAGCATTTCAGGTCCCTAAATTCCTTTGATATTTTAAAATGCAGCCGCCATCCTCCTGTCAAGTGGGCTCAGAGATCTGATGAGGTATACATAACTGTCGAGTTGCCTGATGCCCAGGATGTGAAGCTTAAACTGGAGCCAGAAGGAAAGTTTTACTTCTCTGCGACCACTGGCGCAGAAAAGATACCTTACGAAATTGACATTGACCTGTTTGACAAGGTTGATGTAAATGTAAGAACTACCTATTCCTATAATTGTTCTGATAGTCATATCTTTACACAATTGTGTATTAATTTTGTATTCATCTTTCTTTTCAGAATAGCAAGGTTAGTGTCGGCTCGAGAAATATCTTCTACTTAGTGGCAAAGGCTGAGGACAAATGGTGGGACAGATTGTTGAAGCAAGGAGGGAAACCTCCTGCCTTTTTGAAAGTTGATTGGGATAAGTGGGTGGATGAAGATGACGAGGTGGACGAAGACGGTAAAAGTAAGTGATTCTGCTAAAATTTCTCAGGATTCGAGTTCATTTTTTTTTAATTTTCTGCCAGTGTTCTCATTTGCATATTGTCTTTCAGTGGGAGCCGATATGGACTTTGGCAACTTCGATTTATCTGTATGTATCATAACTCAAGATAGTTTATTACTATAGTACTTTTTTTTTTTTCTGTTTTGACGAGTTTCTAACTCGCTTAGTAAATTGTTATCCAGAAATTGAGCTTGGGTGGAGGTGAGGAAATGGATACCGAGGCGACCAACAATGCTGATGGTAAGAATATCTTGCTAAACCGGTTTAAACCCCATGAAATTGGTGGTGGCAAGCTCACTGTTGTTTTCGTGATTACTGCGTTTGTCTATCTCTTATATTGCCTTCAAATTGGTTTATGGTTTGGTGTAATTGGTCTTTTTTTAAACATAGGACATCATGAGATTGTTTGTTTTATGTTGCTGATTCCACTTTGGGTCAAGGGTTAGTTGTTGATGTCGGAATTATGATTGATTTTTTTTTTTCAGATGATGAGAGCGACACCGAAGATGAGGTAACAGGACAAACATCAATTGATAATGAAGCTGACACAAAAGAGAAGGTGGATGGCAGTCCTAGTTCTGCACCTGAAGCTAAAGCTTAAAAACTTGGAGATGGGAACCTTGTCGTAGTAGCTTTCATTGTAAAGACTTGGGAGACTTCTTCTGATCTTAGGTTGCTGGCATGTTTACTCTTTCAGCGTTTTGACATTTGGATTCTCATCAAGAGAAGCTAGGTATATAGGAATTGGCCATACATAGTATCTTCAGAGATCAGACAGTGTTATGTGTATTTGGGTTGGGGATGGTCGGTTTGGAAAAATTCTTCGTTTTTGGATAAAGTAGCTATAAGAACAAATATGTTTACGCATTACTGACCTTTATAGTTGATTTTTGAGCCAATCACACTGTTTTTATTCTGGTGCGGCACAATTTTGAATTACCTGATTTAATTTTGAATCACACTGTTTTTACTATTTTAATTTAATAATAATTAGTACTTTTTTCATTTGATTGACTTTTTACTTTAAAAAAATTTGATATATTATTATTATCCAAGATGTACTCTGCAAGGAATTGCTATATTTTTTTAAATATATAATTAATTATTAGATTGGTAATATAACCATTGTGTTTTGATAAAATTATAAAAAAATAAGAAAAAGAAAAGATGATGAATTTTATTGTATGTTGATTGATTGAATTATAAAGGTAAAACAAGAGTATATATCTATTTTAGTCCTTAAAGAATTTTAGACTGGATACTTTAGTTCTCAACTAAAATTAATTACTCGATTGGTTCTTAACAATTAATTTCGTCAGTCACTTAGGTCCTTTATTCCGTTAACTCTAACCGAGGATAAAATAGTCCCTGATAACTCTAATAAGGGACAAAATGGTCCCTGACAATTCTAACAAGGGACGAAATGATCCCGGACCCCTTTATTCGAAAACGACACTATTTTTCTCCAATTTTTATCATATCTTGTATAACCCTAAGATTCATACTCTCCTTCTTTACCTTCATAGTCTTCTTTTCCATCTTTTCCTTCCTCCTCTTTAACTCCAAGATTAAGCCATAGTGTAATTGTCACACGTGTCGCACCTACCTCAACATGTCATGGACCACACACTTTCTAAATTTTTGTGACTGGTACATCCACCTCTTCTGCACTTCACCCTCCAAAAGCATCTACTTCCACCTCTTCGATAACATCACCTCAAACCCCGACACGTCCATGACATTCTCAAGACCAAATTCCACGACTACTCCAAGGGCATGTCTTTTTCCACTCTCCGGCAAGTAATATTGATTGTTGGACATTAGGATATCATGAGAAGATTCTCTTTCAACATCATATGCAAATTCTCATTTGAAATAGACACCGAGTGCTTCATTCTTTTTTTTCCAAAGTCCAAGTTGGCAGACAGTTTCAACCTCACATCCAAGCTATTAGTACACTGAGCAATGTCGCCATTGCCACTCATATGAAAACTGAAGCGATTAGTGAACATTGGTTTGGAGAAGAAGCTGAAGAAAGTGATCAGAGTGGTGGACAATGTGGTCATGAAGATGATAGGGCAAAAGAGGGAGGAGATGGCAACGATGACAACGAATCTTAACAAATCAGACTTACTGTCTAAATTCATGGGATCTATCGAAGACGATAACTAGTTGAGAGCTCAATGGTGTTTGGTGGATTGACAAATGACAATGTTTCTCAGTTCATACTGTCACAGATAGCGTTTTTACCGAGCCTCCTTGTGTAGCATAGACAATGATATGGTTGAGGAACGTTTTCATAACCCGGATTGTTAATTTTGATGTATTTAGAATTTTTTGAGATGTAAGTTGCTGAAAGAGTGCCATTTTTTTTCTGCCGATATTTATTTGTTATACTGATTTATTTTTTCGATTAAAAGTGTGGATTAAAGTAACATGTATGATGTATTAGCCATGTATGCTCCAATTTACAACTTTCGAATTGTTAAAAAAAATACTAAAAGTTTAGCAGAATTTATTATTTTTGGCTAGTAATTAATTGATAATGTTTCAAAGTGTGGCAAAAAGTATATTATTGGATTGTTAGACTAAAGATCTTGAGTCGATAGCTAAAAGTGTTGATTAAAAATAATAAATTTTATTTTTGGCCCTTGAACTTGTTTTTTGGTTAAATTACCAAAAAAGAGAATCGGAGAGAGAAATAAAATGGGCATTTAGACTTTCTATTATTGTGGTGTTAAGATCATGAAATGAATGCATTTTACAAAAGAGTATTCTTACACGTACAAGTCTTTTTAGCATACATGTCACTTACATAATGCGCGCGTGAAATTACATTGTTCCTCTTTCTATTCCGCGTTTCTTTTTCTCCTTTCTCTTCTTTCTTCTCCTTTTTCTTTGAGTTTCTCCTCCTTTCTCTTCGCGTGTTTCATTTTCATCGTCGTTTTTTTATTATTATTGTTTTGTTGCTGCATTTTTTCCCTCCTCTTTCTATTGATTTTGCAACATTATGTATTTTTTTCTTTGTTTGATTTTTTTCTCCCAATAAGAATTATGAGAATATAAAATAAGAAGATAAAGAATAAGAAACAACAGAAGATGAGGAGGAGAAAGAGGAAGAATTTTGAATTATGCAGAACTTATCAGCACACATACACCGAAATTCTTAAACAATACACTCGAATATCTTCGTGTTACACATAAATATCTTTGTATTATACCCAAATTTGCTACAAATACCGAAAAATATTTTCTCTAATGCTGCATTTTGTTTCTTCTTTTTTTCCTTATTTTTTTCTTTCTTTTAGTTGAATGAATGTAAGTTTATCCTCTTCCAAGTAGTTTTGTAGTATTATGTGTTTCTTCTTTGTTTGATTTTTTTTGTTCTTGTTAAAAGAGTAAAACAAGAAGAAACTTGAGAAGGTAAAATAAAAAGGAAAAGATGAATAAGAAAAAAAAAAAGAAAAAGAAGAAGATGATGATGATGATGATGATGATGAAAAAAAGAAGAAACAGCAGCACAAAATGAAAAGGAGGAAGAGAAAGAGTTTTGAATTATGCAGAACTTATCAACACACATACACTGAAAATTCTTAAACAACAAGTGTAATAACCCGTGCCATGCACGTGATAAGATTGAAATTATAATTTTAAGCTGTTGTGTTAAAATTAATTTCAATTATAATAATTTAATTAATAAAAAAATAACTTGTATGCATTTATTTTCTTTTCTTAATATAGTGTTAATTGTATTAACTATAAAATAGTTGTTTAATCTATTTTTTTCAATAAATCAGGCATATATACTCTATATGATCATAAATAATCTAGTAATACTTAAATCCACCAACAAAGTTTTATATGTTGGTTTACTGTGAAATAAGAATATATGAAAATCAGCTCAAAATGAAGAATAAATTAATAGAGAATCCTAATGCAAAAAGTTCTACAAATAAATAATAAATAATTTAAACCTACTGAATAACAATTTAACACTATCTTTTGATACCTGCAAAATATATACCTGAAACAACACTGTATCAATGTTAGTATATAAAATTATATGATTAATGTAATTATAAAATTGTTTATCAGGAGAATAAAATAATTCAAATTTTTATAATAATTTTAATATTCTCAAGCTATTAAGGTACAATAAGAATGCATTATCCATTAGCTCCTAGAATTGCTAAATTTTTTTAATTGATAGTAATAAATTTTAATAAATAAATAAATTTAAGTAAGACATTTTGTTATTACCTTTTTATTATAGGCTCTAAAAAACTTCTCTATATACCACATTCATCATGCAGTTATCTTTCAAGTGCCCATGATCTGGCAACAGCACTCGCAAACCATATTTACTCGTTACCTTGATAACGCAACATACAATTGACCATAGGTGAAAACTGGCATTGGAAGGTAAATTCCAACTTTAGATAGAGTTTGTCCCTGGATTTATTTATTGTCATTGCAAATGACATAATAATTGGGAATTGTCTTCTTTAAAACCTGATTGGTAATGTTTCATTATTTGGAATTATATTCAGTCTTGGGATAAGAACAATACTTCCAACTTTGTTACCGGTTAAAGTCTTGCATTCTATCACATGATTTCCCATTCTTCTAACTTGCATTCTCGTTCCATTGCACAAACCATTAGTTTGGTCTATATTCTGCAGTAACATAATAGGAGCGCCAACCTTCACAACCAACTTGTGTGGTGATAGACCTGAATAGAGACTTACTATACTTTGGTATATATTATTGCTATATATGAAGCATGTTTAAATATCTATAATTATAGAGACTTACTATAATTATATCAAATTTAATTATGCTGTAAATAAATAAAATAGATAACAATGAATACTATTTTTTTATATTCAAAATTTACTGTAAATATAAAAAATAAAATCACTAATGATTAAAAATTTGAGTGAAAAATAAAACTCCATAATAAAAATTTGATTTGTTAACTAATTAATCTTATGTTCATATAATAATATTATTATTATTATATACTGATTAAAATTGTGAAAATAATATACCAAAATTATTACATACGAATGAGAATTAGAACTATATCAATTATATTAATTCAAAATTATTATTATTATTATTATTATTATTATTATTATTATTATTATTATTATTATTATTATTATTATTATTATTATTATGCTTGAATAATGATGATAATTCACGTGATAATAACTTTTACCTATAAAACATCTAAAATTAAATAATAATCAAGTATAATTAGCTGACAATTATAATTCAAATTATTACATATGAAGTCACGTGAATTATTATTATAATTGATATAATTGCTATATATACTCTCAATGTTATTGATTATATCAATTTAACTATATCAATCATATTCAAATTATTAGTCAATAATTTTAATATAAATTCTTGCTATAATTAGATTATTCTTATGTTATTATCTTGTATTAATCATTATAATTAATTCAATAGAAATATTTATTCAGTATATATGTTATCTACATTAACTATATGTCAATATTTTTAAAAAAGAATTAAAAAAGAGATATATAAATATATATAATATTATTGCTATATAAAAGATAGATATAAATATATATAGACTGTATTATTAAAAAAATAAAGCATATACATAAAAATAACGAAAAAACTCAAGTAAGAATTTATTGGTTTTTATAGTTTCTATTACGCTTAATGAAAATTGAGCGATCTAAAAAATAAATATTGAGGTGATTACTATATAATTTTGTTATTAAGATAATTACTTATTATTAAGATAATTTTTTATTATATAGATTTTAGTAAAACAAAAAAATATGTAAATTACTTATTATTATTATTATTATTATTAGATAATGAATAAGAATTAGAATTATATCAATATTTTTAAAATTAATATAATTAAAATAACTAAAAATATTTAAAATCAATGCACGTTATTAATATCATAAGATTTGATCATTTTATAATTAGAATAAAATATTCTTATCATGATTAGACTGGTGCCATTATCATATCATTATCATAATTATTATTATTAAAATGATTAAAAATATTTTTAATTGATAATTGATAAGTAGTTTAATAATGCATTAAATATTGATAATTGATTTTGCATATGAATAGATAATTGTTACAAAACAAATTATAATTGTGAATCTTCACATACTGCAAATCATGGAGATCAACCACAATATAATGACTACTTTTTCCTGCTTTTGACCATGATATAAGTTCTCCTTTTCCGGTTAAAAATTCAATAACATCTAATTTAAAAAAATGAATTAAAAGCATAAAATTAAAGACAAATAAATGAACAACACAATAATAATAATACAAATTAACTACGTACCAAATAAATTAGCTTTTTTATTTGTTTGTCTCAATATATATTAGCATGATTGAGAAAATTGAAATGTTTGTGAGAAATGTTACAATCATCGATCATATTTACTATACGTGACTCCTTTTTAAAAGTTATTCTACACACATGTGTAGTCGGAAGATAAATTCCGCTTGGTTCTTCAATCAGAAAATTTGAGAAAACATAAATCTTCCCCTCGATCAAATCATTCTCAAACATCTTTGCCAAATAATTCTTGATTGAACAATGAATTTTATCATACTGTAAAACAAATTAATTAAAAATGAAGACTATTAGCACTTATAACTCTATTAAATCGCACTGTCGTTGATTCGTCCAAGGGTATACTTATCAAATAAATTTAAAATATGAACAAAACATATCTATAAACTGGACCTAGCATCACTTGAAGGAATCATAGAGGAGAATCAACCTACCTTATCATCCATGAGAACCATTTCTAGGTAAGCTATCTTACTCTTGTCAAATTTGGATGGGACTTTTCATAATCTTATAATCCTTGCCTTTATTTTCTAAACATTTTCATTACATAATCTACTGTAGGTAATACTGTTGATAGAATCATAGCTTGTAGCCATTAGGTATGAAAAATAATAAAGAGAAAAAGAAATATGAATGAGGTACGAATTTCTTAGATGATAAATAATTGTAATAATTGACTATTACGATTTATATATATACACACACACGGCACGAATTTTTAATGGAGATACTTGCTACAATTAGAAAAAATTATATAAATAGAGACACCTGCTAAGTGTATATATATATGTTATTCACATTAATTATATGCCAAAATTTTTATAAAAAAGATAAAAGAGGAGATATATAAATATGTATAATATTATTGTTATATATGAA
This sequence comes from Arachis hypogaea, assembly GCF_003086295.3. Lineage (NCBI taxonomy): Eukaryota > Viridiplantae > Streptophyta > Magnoliopsida > Fabales > Fabaceae > Arachis > Arachis hypogaea. The sequence goes on along the minus strand of NC_092044.1, from coordinate 117,512,548 downwards.
GCAGGTTTAAATTCCTATAATTATAAAGACTTATTATAATTATATAAAATTTAATTATGTCTATAAATAAATAAAATAGATAACGATAAATACTATTTTTTTATATTCAAAATTTACTGTAAATATAAAAAACAAAATCACTAATGTTTAAAAATTTGAGTGAAAAACAAACTCCATAATAAAAATTCAATTTGTAAACTAATTAATCTTATGTCCATATAATATTATTATTATTATTATTATTATTATTATTATTATTATTATTATTATTATATACTGATTAAAATTGTGAAAATAATATACTAAAATTATTACATATGAATGAGAATTAGAACTATGTCAATTATATTAATTCAAAATTATTATTATTATTATTATTATTATTATTATTATTATTATTATTATTATGCTTGAATAATGATGATAATTCACGTGATAATAAATTTTACCTATAAAACATCTAAAATTAAATAATATTCAAGTATAATTAGGTGACAATAATTATAATTCAAATTATTGCATATGAAGTCACGTGAATTATTATTATAATTGATATAATTGCTATATATACTCTCAATGTTATCGATCATATCAATTTAACTATATTAATCATATTCAAATCATTAGTCAATAATTTTAATGCAAATTCTTGCTATAATTAGGTTATTCTTATGTTATTATCTTGTATTAATCGTTATAATTAATTCAATAGAAATATTTATTCAATATATATGTTATCTACATTAATTATATATCAATATTTAAAAAAATTAAAAAAGATATATATAAATATATATAATATTATTGCTATATAAAAAATAGATATAAATATATATAGACTGTATTATTAAAAAAATAAAGCCTATATATAAGAATAACGAAAAACTCAAGTAAGGATTTATTGGTTTTTATGGTTTTTATTACGTTTAATGAAAATTGAACGATCTAAAAAGTAAATACTGAGGTGATTACTATATAATTTTGTTATTAAGGTAATTACTTATTATTAAGATAATTTTTTATTATATAGACTTTAGTAAAACAAAAATAAATATGTAAATAACTTATTATTATTATTATTATTATTATTATTATTATTATTATTATTATTGGATAACGAATAAGAATTATAATTATTTCAATTTTTTTTAAATTAATATAATTAAAATAACTAAAACTATTTAAAATCAATGTGCGTTATTAATATCATAAGATTTGATCATTTTATTATTAGAATCAAATATTCTTATCATGATTAGACCGGTGCCATTATCGTATCATTATCATATATTATTATTATTATTATTATTATTATTATTATTATTATTATTATTATTATTAAAAATATTTTTAATTGATAATTAATAAGTAGTTTAATAATGCATTAAATATTGATTTGATATAATTATAATGAAGATATATTCTTAAATTAGTATAATTACGTATTCTTCATTAAATATTAATTATAATATAACTATAATAAAGATATTTTTTATAAAATAATTTAGAATAGAGAAACCTGCATTCCTTTTGGAGGAAAAATGGAATCACGAGAGATCGACACCTCACCTTTATTAGTTGGGAGAAAACCCAGTTTTAGCATATTAAGTAGACAGATATATTCAAATATTTTCGTGTTACACCCAAATTTGCTACAAATACAGAAAAATGTTTAATCTAATGCTGTATTTTTTTCTTCTTTTTTTTCTTTTTTCTTTCTATCTTATAGTTGAATGAATGTAAGTTTATCATCTTTCAAGTAATTTTGCAACATTATGTGTTTCTTCTTCTTTTTTGTTTGATTTTTTATTTTTATTATTGTTAAAAGAGTAAAATAAGAAGAAACTTGAGAAGATAAAACAAGAAAAAAATATGAATAAAAAAAAAAGATGATGGTGATGATGATGATGATGATGAAAAAGAAGAAGAAGCAGCAGCAGAAGATGAGGAGGAGGGAGAAGAAGAGTTTTGAATTATGCAGAATTTATCAGCACACATACACCGAAAATTCTTAAAAAAATACACTCAAATATATTCGTTTTACACCTAAATATTTTTGTGTTACACCTAAATTTGCTGCAAATATAGAAAAATATTTTTTTAATGTAGAACTTTCACATTACATTCAATTCAAACCATCAATGATGAAACATTATTCACCTACAAAATCATAAACTACCAATGAAAAAATTAACTAGAATCGAACAACATATCAGTCACTTGATTGGGTTCAAAATAATAATCAATTTCGTTCTGGTTCAATTGACAATCTGAACTTAAATTATTAATTTTCTTCAACAATGAGATAATTGATGATGGAGGAGAAGGAAGAAAAGGAAGGAGGTAAAGAAATTCCAACGAAAAAAGAAGGAGGGAGAGGAGGAGGGGGAGGAGAAGGTGGAGGTGGTATTGGTGATGACAATAACGAAATAGAAAAATAACGAAGAAGAACGTGCAGTGACGGCACAAAAAAAATGCGCACGTAAATATAAATGACTTATATAAACTTTTATAAAAAAATGACTTGTATATGAAAAATAACAAGTATAATAACCCGTGTCATACACGTGATAAAATTGAAATTATAATTTTAAGTTATTTTTATTAAAATTAATTTGAATTATAATAATTTGACTAATAAAAAAATAACATGTTATGCATTGTTTGTTTTTTCTTAATCTAGCATTAAGTATATTAACTCTAAAATAGTTATTAATCAATTTTAGTAATTTACTTTTTTCAATAAAGCAGACATGTATACTTAATGTGATCATAAATAACCTAGTAATAGTTTCTACTAACAAATTTTTATATATTGTTTTACCGTGAAGTAAGATCTTATTAAAATCAACTTAAAATGAACAACAAATTATTAGAGAATTCTAATGCACAAAGTTCTTTAATAAATAATAAATAATTTAAAACTACTAATATTTATTTAATACATTATATGCTAATACTAAGAGTATTTTCTAAAAAGATATATTCGTAAAAATAGATATAATATGATTTACAAATATAACATAAACAAATATGTTAAACAAAAAGTTAAACCAATATACTTACCAGTGCCTTTATTAAATTTTGCAAATTGGAGAATAAGTATGTATTCAGTTGTTTGGTGATCACATAGATAATTGAATAATTGAGTTGTAAATTGATCTCATAGTGTGCAGCTTATTTTTTTCATTTCTAAATAAAAGTAAGAATTAAGTGAAATAAATAATAATATATAATGAAAAAGATAAAATATTTTGCATATGTATAGATAATTATTACAAAACAAAATCTTATTGTGAAATATTAAAATTTCACATACTCCAAATCATGAAGATCAACCACATTCCTTCTTTCTATTTTTGATCATGATATAAGCTCTTCTTTTTCGGTCAAGAGTCCAATAACATCTAATTGAAAAAAAAATGAATTAAAAGTATTAAATTAAGGACAAATAAATAAATAACAATAAATTACTTATAAATTAAAATTTTCTTACCAATTTATTTTATATTAAACGATAAAACTAACAATATATTAATAAAATGATATACCTTTAAAAAAGTTGCAATACAATTTTAAACATCGGCATAATTTAAAACCACTAATATTTATTTAATACACCGTATGCTAATACTAAGAGTATTTTCTAAAAAGATATATTCATAAAAATAGATATAATATGATTACAAATATAATATAAACAAATATGTTAAATAAAATGTAAACCAATATGCTTATTATGAATGCCTTTGTTAAATTTTGCAAATTGGAGAATAAGTATGTATTCGATTATTTAGTGATCACGTAGATAATTGAATAATTGGATTGTAAATTGATCTCTTAGTATGTACCTTATTTTTTCTTATTTCTAAATAAAAGTAAGAATTAAGAGAAATAAGTAGTAATATATAATAAAAAAGATAAAATATTTTACATATATATAGATAATTGTTACAAAACAAAATCTTATTGTGAAATATTAAAATTTCACATACTCTAAATCATGAAGATCAATCACAATATAATGGTCACTTCTTCCTATTTTTGATCATGATATAAGCTCTTTTTTTCCAATCAAAAGTCCAATAACATCTAATTAAAAAAAATTAAAAGCATCAAATTAAAGACAAATAAACGAATAACATAATAAATTACTTATAAATTAAAAATTTTTTACCAATTTATTTTATATTAAACGATAAAACTAACAATATATTAATAAAAGGATATACCTGTAAAAAAGTCGAAATAAACATTTGCATAAATAAACTATTAAAATTTATGTTATCGATAAAATGATGCTATTATATGATTTCTTTGCAAAAATTTAAAAAAATAATTTTGTGTAGATTAATACAAATTAATTACGTACCAAATAAGTTGGATTGTTCTTTTGTTTGTTTCAATATATCAGCATGAGCAAAAAAATTGAAATAATTGTCAGAAATTTTACGATCACCGACCGTATTTATTATACGTGACTCCTTCTTAAAAATTATTCTACATATGTGTGCAGTCGGAATATAAATTTCGCTTGCTTCCTCAATTACAAAATCTGAGAAGACATAGACCTTTTCTTCAATCAGTTCATTCTCAAACATCTTTACCAAACAATTCTTGATTGAAGAATGAATTTTATCACACTGTAAAACAAATTAAATTAAAAACTATTAGCACTTATAAAGCTATTAAATGTCACTGTCTTTGATTGCAATGGTTTACTTATCAAATAAAATTAAAATACGAACAAAAAATATTTATAAATTGGACCTAACATCACTTGAAAGAATCATGAAAAATAATCGACTAACTTTAACATCTATTAGAACCATTTCTATGTAAGTCGTCTTATCTTGTCAAATTTGGATGAGACTTTCCATAACCTTATAATTCTTGCCTTTATTTTCCAAACCTTTTCATCACATAATCTACCATAGGTAATACTATTGATAGAATCATAGTTAGCAGCCATTAGGTATGAAAAATAAAAAATAAAAAAGGAACAATGTCTGAATTATGAATTCTCTAAATGATAAATAATTGTAAAAATTCACTATTACTATATATATATATATATATATATATATATATATATATATATACATATATATATATATATATAGTAATTAATTATACACATAAATTATACACGGTAATAATGAGCCAATATTTTTAATAGAGATACTTGCTACAATTAGGTAAAAATTATGCCATTATATTTTATTAACCTTTATGATTAATTCAATGGAAATACTTACTCAATATATATGTTATCTACATTAATTATATGCCAATATTTCTAGGAAAGAGCTAAAAGAAAAAATATATAAATATATATAATATTGTTGCTATATAGGAAGCAGATATAAATTACTACGTTCTTTTTTATTATATTATACAACTTAAAATTATATTATCATGTTATTATTAATTGTAGATACTTGCTATAATTATATCAAATTTAATTATGACTCTAAATAAATAAAATATATAACAATCAATATTATTTTTTTTACATTCAATATTTACTGTAAATATAAAAAGTAAAATAATTAATGAATAAAAATAGGAGTAGAAAATAAAATATATTAATTAAAATTCAATTTGTTAAATAATTGGTCTTTTGTCCATACAATATAATTTCACAAAAATGTTATGAATCACAATCTTTTTCTACCACAAAAGAAATACTGTATGTAATTTTTAGTAGATAAAAATAATTATAAAAAAAATTATTAATATTGATATCAATTACAATTTATTATTGAAACTTCAATCCTTTTTAAAATATGTTTTACTTTTTTAAAATACAATGCATGTACCATATATACCTTTTCTATTATTATTATTATTATTATTATTATTATTATTATTATTATTATTATTATTATTATTATTATTATTATTATTATTATTATTATTATCTACTAATTGATATCAAATTAAATGAGTCATCATTAATGTGTGTACTAACTATCTACTAATAAAATTATTGCATATGAATGAGAATTAGAACTGTATCAATTAATACAATTAGAATAATTAAAAATATTGATGATTGATAATTAGTTTAATAATGTATTGATACCTCACTTTTATTAGTTGATAATGTCTTAAATATTGATTTTATATAATTATAATAAAGATGTTTCTTAAATTAGTTTAATTATACATTATTTATTAAATATTAATTGTAATATAATTATAATAAAGATATTTTTATAAAATAAATTTATAAGAGAGAACAATACTTTCATTTTGGAAAAAAAATAAATTCACGAGGAATTGACATCTCACTTTTATTAGTTGAAAAAAAATTCAGTTTTAGTATATTAAGTAGATTTTCTTACGTATTAATTTTAAATTTAATATTAAAACATGATAATTTACCATGTTATTTTACTATTACTGTATGTAGTATTACATTATAAAATATAAAAATTTAAGTGATTATTATATAACTTAGATGGATTGGACTAAATATAAAAATATAAAACAGAATATTATTATTAAATTTTGGTAATTTTAATTAGTCAATAATTTAAAATAAGATAGAAGTGACTATTCACAAGGTTGCGAAAATCGAACCGGTCAATGAACCGGTAAAGTGACCGATTCAACAGTTCAGTGGTCTAACCGTGGTCCAACCAGAGTTTAACTGGTTTAGTTAAATATAAAATAAAATTATAAAAAATTAATATATAATTTTCAATATTTAAATTTAATAAATTTTAAACCAAATAAACACAGAAATCACATAGTATAAATTACATTTAACAAAATAAATTTTCATCCGTAAAAAATATACGTTCAAATTTTTTAGACATTCTTATGAAGTACATTATCCCAAAAAAAAACTTCCTATAGTTATTGGCATCAATGTTTAGTCCATGCCAACATTGTTTCAAGCAGGTACTTCATGACTGCAAAACCACCATAGTTCCAATCTCAATTGACAACAAAATCACCACAGCTATATTTCAATACAAAAGCATCTCAAACACTGATCCTTTCTCTTCCTCAACTTCAACAAGCAAACAATAACCTCAGATCCTCAGCAAACAATAGCATCAGCAACAAAATCATGAACAAATAACAAATAAATCAAAATAACCTCAGAAAATCAAAATAAATGAAAATCATGAATCCAGTAAACAAATAAATCAGAAAATCATGAATAGAAAATAATAAATAACAAATAAATCCATTCCAGCAAACAATACACCAGCAAGTAGAGGAGGAAGGCGAAACTGCGAACAGAGGAGGCGAAGCTTACTGGCGGTGAGCAACGGTGACAACAGAGGAAGCGACATCGGTGAACACAGAGAAGGCGAGCTCGGCGATGACAAGGACGCGGTGGGGGCTGACGCGGTGGTGGCTGACGGGGTGGGGCTGACGCGGTGGGGGGCTGCGGATGCGGTGGGGGTTGCGGATGCGGTGGCGGCGGAGTACGGTGGCTGCTCGATTGGTGGCTTGATTGGCTTCTATGGTTCTCACTTCTCAAAGAAGAGAGGATAGATGAGTTTGCCTACTCAATTTAGGGTTCACTACTTCGTGTCTTTGTTTAGCCTTTATTTGAGTTTTTTCTTTTTTTTTTTAGAGACAAAACGACGCCATTGGGAGGTTTCACTTTCAAACAAAAATCTGCTAAAAAACTGAACGGTTCTCCCGGTTCACCAGTTAACCGTCGGTTCGATCGCTTTTTTGCCAAACGATTTCTAACCTTACTCGGACCGGCTAGATGACCGATTCTCGATTAATCAGATTGAACCGGTCGGTCCGGTTCGATTTTCAGAACCATGACTATTCATAATTGAATAATTTTAATTGATTAGACTAAAAAAATCGAAAGACGCTCTAAATAAAAAGCCAAATTAACTTTAACATTAAATTTATTAATACGATTTTAATTTTATATAATAGTTAGATAATAGATTAGTAAAAGCAAATAGAAGGATGACTTTAATTAGTATTCGATAAAATATTCATTTAGAATAATTAAAAAAATAAAAATATGATATTATTAAAAATAATATATTTTTATGTTTAAAAAATTACATTTAAATAAAATATTTGTAAAATATAAAATTTAGAGTAACATAACTTCATGAACATTAATCGTTAATCAATTATGAACTAACATAAAATTATAATATAATTTATTTACGAAAAAATAATCAACAATTAATATTAGTAAATATAAAAATCATCCAAACACTTTATTTAAAAGTATGAGTTGTTAATTATTAATAATATTTTGTTCATAACAAAAAGTAAAAATATAATTATTCAGATTTAGATTTTAGAAGAATTAACGTTATAAGTAACAAATGATCTATTTTATCATGCATATTATAAATTAATAAATCAAACTAACTAATATAATGAATTATAATTAATTAATTGGTATAAATTATAATAAATTATATGATATTTAAAAAAAATAAAATGAATAAGAAGAAAACAAAATGAAATAGAAGAGATAGAAGACTACAATAAAATAAATTCAGTGTGAGCTTTTTTTATAAATTTCATATCACATCCGTTTCAATAATAATAAATAAAAATACGTCAACTTGATATTTAAGAGAAAATGAGGAAATAAAATCATAACACAGTTCTAAAGTAAAAGTTTAAATTAGACTATAATATCATTGCACAACACAAATTGAAAGTAATTTTACATTACAATATGCCACTCAAACAGGTAAATGACTTAAGTTTAAATATGAATTTTTTTATTTATGCATACATGATAATACCATGGTTTATAAATGCCTCATGGATAACATATCATATATTGACAATCTGAACTTAAATTATTTCATTATCTTCAACAATGAGATAATTGATGATGGAGGAGAAGGAAGAAAAGGAAGGAGGAGAAGAAATTTCAACGAAAAAAGAAGGAGAGAGAGAGGAGGAAGGGGAGGAGAAGGTGGAGGTGATATTGATGATGACAATAACAAAAGAGAAAAATAACGAAGAAGAACGTGCAGTGACGGCACGAAAAAAAAGTGCGCACGAAAATATAAATGACTTATATAAACTTTTATTAAAAGAATGACTTGTATATAAAAAATAATTGTTTGTAAAAAATATGAAAGCTTATTTGTCTCTTAAATTTATTTAGGGTAAGCTAATAAATTGTATTTGAAAATTTATGTCTTTGACAAAAGAAAAATTAAAAGATATTGACAATGAATAAATCTCTAAATAATTTAAAATATGATAATAATAATAATAATAATAAAAAATAATATCATATTAATTTTATAAGTGGTAAATGATTTATCTATAATCTAAATTTTTGCATTAAATAACTATTTAAGAAGTATATACAAAAAATCAAAATAAAATTTAATTTTTAAGGTTTTAAAAGACATTTAAAATTTTTTGTATTTCACAAAAATAATTAAAAATATTCACTTAGTATAAATTATCAAATTTTAAGAATAAAAATATTTAATTTTTAAAATTACTTATAATTAACTGTATTAAAATTTGAATTTAAAAATCTGTTTTTAAAATGTATATATAATATCTTATTATTTTTATTACATTTTAAAATATTTTAAAAATTTATTTATCATTTGTATTTTTTGAAATTATTTTTTTTATACCATTTGAATCTGAATAGTTTACCTTGGAACTATCATATTAGATAAGGATTAACCGGATTTCCTCATTTAAATTGTAAAGTGGTGATTTCAAGGTCTATCTTTTTAATTAGTATGTATTGAGATATTGGTGCTATATAAATGAAGCATTGCCGAAAAAATCAGAGAGTTGTAATCAACCTTTCTACTCTTTAGCTCTTCCTCTACATTTTCCACACAAAAATCAAACATGAGGTTCATTTTTTTACCTTCATGTTGTTTGGTTCCTGAGAAAGTGCTTGAAAAACAACATTTATCAATTTATATATGCTCTGTTTGCTTCATTCATCTATGCTATCTTCATCCTTTATTATTGTTATGAATTCCGTTGAGCTTCAACTTGTGTTTTTTCCCCCTCCTCCCACCTTATATAATCAGGGGAAAATCTAAATCAATGTTGTTTCGGAGTAGAATTTCTGTCCTAAATGTTGATCAGCATGTTTCTATTTTCTTCACACTTGAGTGCTATCATGTTTTAAAGTTTTGCTTCACAATTTTGTGATTGTATTGAATATTTTCAGTATTGGTACAATTTTATTCGACTGTTTATACAGCTACTGTATGAATGCTGTATTGACCAAGTGATCTCTTGTTGGTGCTGTTAATGGCATTTGATGCTTGTATATATTGTGTGAAAACCTGCATATCCTGCATATCCTATGTATTGGGATCACTATACTGAGTGAAAATTAGTATTTCAGGTCCCTAAATTTCTTTGATATTTTAAAATGCAGCCGCCATCCTCCTGTCAAGTGGGCTCAGAGGTCTGATGAGGTATACATAACTGTTGAGTTGCCTGATGCCCAGGATGTGAAGCTTAAACTGGAGCCAGAAGGAAAGTTTTTCTTCTCTGCGACCACTGACGCAGAAAAGATACCTTACGAAATTGACATTGACCTGTTTGACAAGGTTGATGTAAATGTAAGAAGTACCTATTCCTATAATTGTTCTGATAGTCATATCTTTACACAATTGTGTATTAATTTTGTATTCATCTTTCTTTTCAGAATAGCAAGGTTTGTGTCGGCTCGAGAAATATCTTCTACTTAGTTGCAAAGGCTGAGGACAAATGGTGGGACAGATTGTTGAAGCAAAGGGGGAAACCTCCTGCATTTTTGAAAGTTGATTGGGATAAGTGGGTGGATGAACATGACGAGGTGGACGTAGACGGTAAAAGTAAGTGATTCTGCTAAAATTTCAAAGGACTCGAGTTCATTTTTTTTTAATTTTCTGCCAGTGCTCTCATTTGTATATTGTCTTTCAGTTGGAGCCGATATGGACTTTGGCAACTTCGATTTTTCTGTATGTATCATAACTCAAGATAGTTTATTACTATAGTACTTTTTTTTCCCTGTTTCCCTGTTTTGACGAGTTTCTAACTCTCTTATTGAATTGTTATCCAGAAATTGAGCTTGGGTGGAGGTGAGGAACTGGATACCGAAGCGACCAACAATGCTGATGGTAAGAATATCTAGCTAAACCGGTTTAAACCCCATGAAATTGGTGGTGGCAAGCTCACTGTTGTTTTCGTTATTACTGCGTTTGTCTATCTCTTATATTACCTTCAAATTGGTTTATGGTTTGGTGTAATTGGCCTTTTTTTAAACATAGGACATCATGAGATTGTTTGTTTTATGTTGCTGATTCCACTTTGGGTTAAGGGTTAGTTGTTGATATCGGAATTATGATTGATTGTGTTTTCAGATGATGAGAGCGACACTGAAGATGACGTAACAGGACAAACATCAATTGATAATGAAACTGACACAAAAGAGAAGGTAGATGAGGTAACAGGGCAAACATCAATTGATAATGAAACTGACACAAAAGAGAAGGTGGATGTTGCAAGCACTGAAAATGAGAAAGGAAGAGAGAGAAAGAGTGGAAGAGAACGGAAGCCCCCTGATTGGGCTAAGGATTACTACATGGGAAAATAAGGACTACCACCAAGTGGAGAAGAATAAGTTTGTTACTGCTGTAATTTGCATTCATAATAATCAATTGTCTATCTCATCCCTTCTTCTATTTTTCTAAGCCTTGTTACTCTAAATCTGAATTTTGTGTTGTGAATTTCAATCCTAATAATGGATGGCAGTCCTAGTGCTGTACCTGAAGCTAAAGCTTAAAAAACTCAGATGGGAACTTTGTTGTCGGAGCCTTCATTGTAAAGACTTGGGAGACTTCTTGTGATCTTAGGTTGCTGACATGTTAACACTTTCAGGGCAAGGTTGCGAGAATCAAACCGGTCATTAAACCGGTCGAGTGATTGGTTCAATGATTTAATGGTCTAAATAGAGTCGAATTGGAATCAAACTGGTTTAATTAAATATGCATTAAAATTATAAAAAAAATTTAATATATATAATCAAAAATTGAATATAGCATTTAAAAATTAAAAAACAAGTTTTCAATTAAACAAAGATACTACTCATTAGTAATCATAATCATCAACTAAGTGTTCATTGTTTCCATCATAAAGATAATCCAAAACATTCTATATAGCATTAAAAATAAAAATAAAAACTAAAGCAGATTTTGAGTGGAAAACAAGATCATCCGTTGAAAACTCTTCTTCCAGTATCAAATCAGAGATAAATCACACATTCATTCCGAGCATACTCAACAACTCAGAATTAGAAGAATTAGAAAAAAAACAGGAACCCAACAACTCAATCAGAATAACAAACAAAGCTCAGAAAATATAACAAACCAAGATTTTTTAAGTTTAACTAATTTTACTTGGCAACAAGCCAACAACTAGTAAATTAACTCAGAATTAGAAAAAATAACACAAAAATAACTCAAAAAAATATCAATAATCAACAATAATTAACCAGAGGTCAGAACAAAACAACAACAATCCAGCTCTAACAATGAACAGCAAAGAAAATTAACTCAGAAAAAGTAAAATTGAAGAAGCAGTAATTAACAACAATGAACAGCAAAGAAAATTACCAATAATCAAACAACTAATTAACCCAAAAAATAATCAACAATCAACGTAATGAAATCCAGAAAAATAGAAATTAACTCCCAAAAATAAAATTGAAGAAGCAGTGGAGGAGGGATGGAGGCTTGCCAACGGTGACAGTGACTAAGCTACGAGAAAGAGAGAGAGAACAGAGACGAAGCAGAAAAACGCTGACGAAAACCAAACATGCGTGAGCGACGGCGATGAGAGAAGTCCACGACTGAGTTGAGGTGCGCCGGTGAAAGCCATAAGCAAACCAAACTTCACAAAATCAGAAAAATTAGCAAATCAGGGCCGACGACGACGACTGGCTTGACCTTTGAGAGGGCTGGCACGCGTTTTGGAACTTGAAGGTGGCTGCAGCTCTGATAGGGTTTCCTTCGCGTGTGAGAGAGAACTGAGAGAGATCATTTTTTTTTTTTTTTTTTTAATATATAGTGTAGCGAACCGGGATTCCCAAAAACCCAGGCGGTTCAGACAGTTCATCGGTTAACTACCGGTTTGAACGGTTTTTTTCCGTTTTTTGCGATCGATTTCTAGCATCAACCGGATCGATCAATGGCCGATTTTCCGTTAATTCGGTCGAACCAGCTAATCCGGTCCGGTTTTCAAAACCTTGTTTCAGCGTTTTGACATTTGGGTTGGGGATGGTCGGTTTGGAAAAAAAATTCGTTTTTGGATAAAGTAGCTATAAGAACAAATATGTTTACGCATTACTGACCTTTATAGTTGATTTTTGAGCCAATCACACTGTTTTTATTCTGGTGCGGCACAATTTTGAATTACCTGATTTAATTGTGGAGCAGCACCTTGATTTATTTATGGCATACAAAAGAATTGAAGAAACAATTGGTCAAATGTATTTCTTCTCCAGCATCACTTAAATTTCTTGATTAATGACTATAAATGACCATGATATGGCTAATATACTTCAAATATTGAAAGCTACTAACTTGGAATAAGCTAAAAATTACAGAAAACACCATATCAGTTATCAGTGATTCCATAGTCACCAGTTTTAGAAATTGTGTGTGTTGTGCGGGATCAATTCCAGTATCAATCACAAACACAATACTACTCATTACAGAAACAATACAGCTCACACCAAAACAGCAATTAATCACAACTGCCGCCTTCACAAAACTAAAGATATCCCTGATCTCCAGCACTTCTTGTGAACTGCAAATGCAAGACACAAATTGCCACCCCATAAGCTGTAACATATAAAGAAAAGATAGTCTCTCATCTGCATGTAGTGGCCATTAGCTCTCAGGCATCCTAAGCTGCACCACTTCAGATGGTGGCCTCAGTGTGCAAACCATTTCTCTTGTTTTTCCGAAGTATACCTGAAAAGATTGTTGACAAGATAAAGTATATTAAGGTTGCATTATGGATTGAAATTCTAAAGCAAAGGACACAACTCTTGAATTGAATAACTTCCTGTGATAATCTGAACAAGGAAAATAAAAGTAAGCTAAACTATTGAGTACAGCAAACATGCAGCTGAATTTTCTAAGCAGAAAGTACCTGATCTAGCGAGTTTCTCAGCTTACTCTCCATTTCTTCAATCATCCTTCCCATGTTAGAAAGATGTCCATCAGCAACTGATAGCCTCATATTCATCTAAAACGTAGGAGGAGAAAAGGCATGACTTCAGCAAAAAGCAAGGAAAGTGCATGTACACACAAAATTACACTTTTTGGATTAGAATTACTCTGGAAAATTCTCTTTGCAAAGATTTCCTATCATCATTGCTTCATTAAACAACAACCATGTAACTCTTAACTGGATCTAATCTAATGTTTAACATGAACAAGTTCTAATAGAAATTACCTGTCGCCTAATTGATCCAGACAAACTGAAAGTACCCGATGATTCATTATCTGTAGTCAAAGTCAGCATAACCGTACTGGTTAACCGATAATTTGTGTTTTCGTCCTCTGGTCCCACCTATATTAACATAATTAAGAGTGTGACTGAAACTACTAAAATCAACTTGCAATATATATAAAAACTAAAACTAGAATAAGAGTTTTTTTTTTTTCAGTTTTCCACTGCTCATTAGACAACATCTATGAAAGCTTAGTCTTACACCCCGCATTTTACCTCTATAACATGTATAGCATCCCATGCTCCTTCCTCTAGATAGCCCCGGCGACCTTGCCCTGTCTTCGAACCATCTTAAATTATGGAAACTTCATGTTAGAAAAAGATCAAAAGGATGAAAACTAGTCAACTATAGTCCATTAGAAATTAGAATGTAATCAAATAACAGACTTACCTTTCTTTATCAGAAAGCAAGCCACGAAACCATCATTGTCATCTTCCCATACATAAACTGATGAAATGCCACCTTCATAATATCTATGACATTATCCATTAATGGTGCATGTTGTTTTAAAACAATATACATAAATAAGTAACTGATTACATTCAGATAAGTAGCATATTTCTTGGTTTTCTTTCACATGAAACAGAAGTATGGGAATAAGTTGCTAGATAGAAAAAAAAAATCCTAACAAGACATCTTGAAAACACATAAACCAAAAAAGACGTGGTAAGTAAAGGACCTCACTGGTCACGATATATTGCAAAGATATCATTTGCTTCAATTTCAAGGTTCCTCAACTCTAACGAAGGGAGGGAGCCATCTTCAAGTGGTGGATGGTATTTGTTCGACCAAGGTGATCTGCAGAAAGGAACAGGATAAAATAAGTTTAGCATTGTCCTTAACCTTAACTAAAAACTATACATATTAACAGAGAAAACAGAAAGGGAACACTTCATCAGAACCAAATTACAGATCTGCAATCCGAAGTGAACTCTTTAGCCATAACCATCTAATGAATTAGCTACTTGTATTGATAATTTGATCTCCATTTCAGGAATAAGTTGTCCATAAATATACTGGCAAAAAGATAACAAACTGAAACTGATTTTGCTCAAAGGAAATAAAATTCAAGATAAGAATACCAAAGAGAACGAAAGAAGCATGATTCACAACAAAAGACTTAAAAAACACAATGACAACAACACAAGCAACAAGCATAGAAAATCAACCTGTAAGAGTCAGCATCTCTATTATATTCACACAGGATGAATTCCTTCCCACAGTCCACATCACACATAACCTGCATTGCCATCAGAAATTTTAGAATAAATAAATAAAAATTAAAAATTTGAACAACAAAATGGCCACACAAAAAAGTTATGGATAAATAAATAAACTTCTAAAAAAAGACACTATTTTTGTCACCAAACCATTCTGCAAACTGATAAAAATCCCATTTCCCCTGAAATTTTCTGCACCTAATTCTCAGAATCTAGAGGGAGAGAGAGAGAGAGAGGGAGAGAGGGTTACCTGAAGGGGCTGATCAACTTGAGAGAGGAGATCGGAGGAGTGGTGAGGCATTAGGCTGAGAAGCGCAGAGAGAGCCGTCTCTGTGTGCTTCGGCGGAATCCTCCTCATCAATCCCATAGCTGCGTCCATTTTTCCAACAACCACCACAAGCTTCTTCTTCTTCTTCTTTCTCTCTCTTCGGTTTCTCTCTCTGAAGAGCGAGAAGAATACGCAGTGCAGTGCAAAATCAGAATTTGGCGTTTTATGTTGGTTAAAGAGATTTTTGTGGAAATGGATCCTCTCCAGTTTTTTTAACACTTGACAAAATACAGTGTAATTCTCACCTTTGATTTTAATAGTGGAACCAGAAATAAATAAGAGAGAAAGAGTGGTGAATGGTTAGATTAAACACTGCACACCATCCAGTTTTTTATTCACTGGAGACGATCCACTCCTGATTTTTATTTGGAGCTTGGTGTTCTTTTCTGATCCGACTTTCCCTCCATCTATGCCTCTTTTCCCTTTTCCGCAAATCTTATATCCAAAAACAAATTAATATTCAAATGCAATTAAATTTACTAAATTATTAATTTAAAATTTATATTGCAGGTAGGTTAAATGTAATTTTTATTTTATTTAGAGGTTATGTTTTATCACAGAATTATTATTTAGACATAGTCATTTTTAGTTCTCTCAATCCTCTGTTTTATTTTGAAGAATAACAAGAAATGACTAAGAAATAAAGGTTTAATTAGTGTATTAATTTTTATAATTTTATTAAATTTTTAATTAAATTTTTATATTTTTTTAATTGAATTATTATATTATTTTTAATTTTATAATTAGGTCTTTCTCATATTAAAATATTAAAATTAATAGAATATTTTTTAAAAATATATACGATAACAAATTTAATTAGATTTTTAATAATAAATACTTTTAATTTGTAAAAAAGTATTTAACTAATTTTAATATTTTTATATATTAAGAACTATTTAATTATAAAATTAAAAATAATATAAGAATTTAATAAAAAAATAGACTTAATCATAAATTTAGTAAAATTATAAGAAATTAGACATAATAATAATAATAATAATAATAATAATAATAATAATAATAATAATAATAATAATAATGTGTATAACTTCTTTTTTTTTTTTTTGGGATCATGGAAATGGGTATACCTTCAAATACGGTATTCTCTATTTTGTATGGTCGTTTGTGGGGTATCCGAGATGATCTAGCTAGGCAGCTGAGGCCCAACACAGTTGGCATACCTGTCCGCCTCATACAACGCTGCACCCGGGTTCAAATCCCAGCTGAGGCTGGTTGTTGGTTTAAGAACCCATGATACCCATGGTAGTGTGTGTGAGTGTGTTGTGTGTGTGTGTGAAACATGGGTGTAATGCCTAAGATTGGGGGCTGTCCAATCCACTTGATCAAAAAAAAAAAAAAAAAGATGATCTAGCTAGGACCCAACTTGGGTTAGTTATTTATGTGATTATAATGGGATAATTTTCCATTATAAATTACAACATACTATACTCGAGATCTTTAGATCTTATTTAGGCAGTATTTAAATTGGGTAGAACTCTTTTAAAATGAGAGAATTAATAAAGTGACAAAGTATAGAGTTAATTATTTTTAAATTAAGATAATAAATTTTATATATAATAAAAGTTATAAAATTAATAATAATTAATCTCTTATATTATTTTATAATTTTTTAAAAAAACTAAATTCATTCAAATTACTCGTTATACGAACAAATTGTGTATTTTATATTGGAAGTCCTAAATTGTTTTTAGCTATCTTTTTTTAGTTTTTATTTGAAAAAAACAATTTGAATTTAATTTTTATTCATTTAAAAATTAAAAAATAAATAAAAATTCCGATCATTACTCTAAATAAATATATTTAAGTCAAATATTTATAGTGCAAATTTTTGTGCAATGTAGCTGTCATCCTAAAACTCGAACTTTGTTTAAAAAACCCTAAACTTTGGATGGATGGTAGGGTTCACTAACCCTAACAAATCATTATTGATGTTAATGGATTGCATTTTCAATTTGAATAGTTGGCGTGACATGTATATCCCTTCCAATTCATACATATACATGATAACAATTAACAAGCATAGGGCCATTATTATTATCTTATCCCACCATCATCGAGGAAAAGGTATGGAAGGGATTTAAGTTGTTTAGGGGATTCAACCTTTTTCCCACATGCTGAATTGTCGGTTTGGAGGAGTTTGATTGAAACCTTCAAGGCACCAAATATTGGAAACATGGACAGACAAAGCATTTTAGAAGTAGCTTTTGTCCTTTTTCTTTCTTTTCCTCCCAAAGTGGTCATAGGCTCGTTAGCAAGTTTATTTCGGCTAATTTTATTTTATATGAAAAAAATATTGGTGTTTTGTTAAAAATGAGATTATTTAATGTAATTACAGGTGAGTGAATTTTACAGGTAAAAAATCAACACGCAGGATCCATCTTCCAACATGTAAAGTGTGTGTTGGATATGTGTCAATGTCAACATCATGGTGTTGAACACTTTTTTTATACATCTACAATACTGTAATACACTTCAAATATCAATATTCAACCAAAATACCATCATTATCTCCATATTAAAAATAATTTCTGATTTATTTCCACATCGATTGAATTATTTTTGTTCATAACGGAAATCAAACAAAATTTGCAGTTTTTTTTTTCATAGAAGTTTCAAGTAAATTCAACATTGAGCATCCTATCAGGAACTAAACACTAACTCTAAGCTCTTCAGGTGTTTGTATACAAATATTTATAAATCACTTATCAAAAGACAATTTTAAAATGGTGATTATTTCAATAAAGTCATCTTTATATGAAAATGATATTGGGAATCATTAAATGGTTTGACATATTTGACTAAACCATCTAATAGTTTACAACATCACCTTGTCTTTATGGAAGTAGCTACTTTTTAAAAAAGTGTATCCAAAATATATAATTAGATCCAGCATAAAATTGAAAGCTGAAAGTGTCAAAACCAAGCAAACTGCTGTTCACCTGCATTCAGTTTTGGTCATTACTCATTTCAGTTAATCTCATTTGAGTCATTTCATGTACTCACAAGAATGAAAGATTAAATACAACAAAGTGCTAGTATCCAAGTAAATAGCAGGTTAGGGTGAGTAATTTTGCATCAACAATTGATAATTAATTATCTTTGGCTCTTTTGCTCACAATAAAATCTTGGAGGGACTTGAATAGCCCAGATAAAAAGATTGCAATCTACATAAGAACTTTCGATTAGGAAAAAAGTGATCACTTGATAATACAACCTATGTAGGAAGGCCTACAATGTTGAGATGAGCAGTATGAATATGATCTTCATGTTTTGAGTCGAATTTGGAGCGGCGCTCTTCATATGATGCTGCATTTAGTTCAGTATGAATAAGTCAGTAAACAACATCTAGTGTGAAGCTTACAAGAACAAAATTCATAAACATTCCAAACACATGCATTTGAGTAGATTTCTATACAAACTTTAAAATATAGGTGACTGAAACTCACGCTCAGTTGGTCGCAACATAATAGGGACATGTGAAGGTTTCTTTTTTCTTTCTCGAGTAGGTTGATCTGGAAAAGGATCAGTTATCAGCATTAGACCACTGTAAACACAAGGAATACGACATTAATTCGGGAATGCATTTTGCAGTACCTTCTGATAAAGGCACACAATTAATAAGTGCCTCATGAAAGATAGCAGCTTCAAGCTGGTAACTTTGGCATTCGTTCACCAAGTGTACATGCAGTGCTTCTCCAGAATCTATATACAAGATAAATTAATGAAGTGATAGTATCAAATTTCTCTAAATAGAATGTGCAACTAGGCAAGCGAAGAAGAAAAATTGGAAAGACGATGCATCTCCAATATGCTAACTGGTACTGGATTTCTAGAAAGAATCCAGTGAAACAGCAAGTCACTATGTTCCGTAATCTAGGAAAAAATCAGAACTACCTGATGAGCATATAAACTTAATATCTTCAAATTCACATGACTGAAGAACCAATGGAACCTCCGAAGCCATGGTGTACTGAGGTTTCCTTGGGATACTAGTAGTGTCCAGTAGCATATCAATTACCTACAAAATTTAAGCAGGGAAGTGTTTAGCTCAAAGTACTAAAATTGGCTTCGGCAAGTAAAATTGGAAAATGTCATATAATACACATGCGGCCATCAGTAATCAGACAGGAATGGCTTTACCGGACACTCTTAAAGGACGAACAAGGCAACAGCAAAACAAAATTTTAAAGAGATTCAGTTGAGAGTTTTAGGTACCCACATTTGGAGATTCCAGGCCTTTGCCAATCATGAATAGAACAGCAACCATGCAGCGAACCTGGTGCCATAGGAAAGCACTGCCTCTGATTTTAATCACCCAAAGTTCATTATCACCATACCTGCAGATAAACATGAAAATGATGCACAAATTTCAAGCCCAAAAACACTGAATTCCGAAATGAAACAGAATTAGAATTTCTCTCCTCGTATAACATAGGGTCTACCAATTGCCAACAAAAAAGTCTCAGCTTGTTCTACATCTTAGATTTTTATCCTATGTTTTCCTAACCTTAGGATTCACTCACAAACACACAAACAAAAACACATATAAGGGTCAGAAAAATTGTCTACCAATCTTAACCTCACATCTGTGGGAGACATCTCAAGTGATGTGATATTCCTCCTGTAGTTGTGCACATTTGCAGCATCCATTTTGCAGAAGTTTCTAAAGTCATGTTCTCCTATCAATTTCTTCCCGGCGCTCTCCATTGCCTAATGGACATGAACCAAAGAAAAATTTATAAAATTCACAATTTCACATGTCTATTGGAATCAGAGAAAAGGCGGTTTTGAGATCTAAAAAGATTGCAAAGGGGTAATGTTTTCCTACCAGGATATTCAAATTTTCTTTCCAAAAGAAGTATTTATACTGCCTACTTAAACAGCTGAACCTGCATCCACAAATAAGCAAGGGACATGATGAAAAAATACTATAATTCAAAATATCAAGCTTAATTATTTAATATTTTAAAATTTGATTTATTGCAATGCCGTTTCAATTTGAAGGGTAAGTAAATGAAAATATTCCAGCTACTTCATATGATTCAATAAATCTGTTGAGTATGAACTTCACCACAACAGTATGGTTTACCTAACCATATCAAACCTACTTCCCCAATCAGTTGTTCCCCGTTGCTCTCAAACTCAGTATAACTTGATATTCATTTAGAAAATGAAGTTAGAGATCCAAACCTTGCATGGAAATTGACTGGAACAGGACACCAGCCCATAATGCGAATATCATTTGGAAGGACTCGATTGAGCACCCTCACATAATCAATTTCCCTTTCTGCAGTTTAAAAAAGAAAAAAATATATATATTTGTTTTACAAAATGGGGGAAAAGAAATCTGTACAATTGTCAAATTGTTATAGTTATAGAAAATAGTCAAGAGCATGGTTCAATCATCAATGATTAAAAAACTGCCAAAAACCCATAACATAAAGAGCATTATAAAGAAAACCTGCTAAAAGCATTGAACCCAAACCTATTACAACAAAGCAGCCTAATAAGTAATCCAGTTGGTATCTATGCGGGGTACAAAATATGTTAATAAGAGGTGGTAAGAGGAAGGGAAGAAATCAAACTTCATACACCAATAGAAATAACCCTATGCCATCCACATAAAATGTTAATGTTAAGACTTTAACTGATGTTGTAGTCAGATATATATAGTTTGGTTGTATGATTAACACTTGAAAATTTAATTTCTAAAGGTATTAGTAAATCCTGGGAAATTTTTATGGAAAAAATTGTTTCATGGTAATATCAGATCCACCATTAAATGTCTACTTGTGTGAGCTCTAAAGATTGTTCTGCTAACCATATTGACTTTCTAAAGCAATTTCTCCAGAACCTACATCATTTGATCCAGATATCTTGAGGTTTGATCTCAGGAAAAGAGCTATCACCTGCATCAAAACGTTACCAAATGAGAGAACCAATAAAGTAACAAGTTATTAATAGATCACATAAATCCACAAATCAACAGCATAATAGTCTTAATCATAATTAGAAATTTGATGCTGATACATCCTCTTAAAATAATAATAAAAACTCGGATAGGGTGCCAAAGAATGTCTTATAGAAGGTTTTGAAAAAGAAAAGAGTAAGAATCACATATATTCGTGCAATTGTACGATGGGGCTACAACTAGTGTGAAGATTCAAGATGGTGACAAAGAAATTTCCTATTAGTATATGATTACACCAGAGATCATCCTTAAATCTATACTTTTTCACATTAGTTTTGGAAGTACTCACATAACATATCCAAGAACCTGTGTCATAGTGCATGCTTTTTGCCGATGATATCATCCTTATGAGAGAGTCAATGGAAGACCTAAATAAAAAGTTGGATTTACGAAGAGAAGCTCTAGAAGTGTATGGTCTGCACATAAGCCGTAGCAAGACGGAATATATGGAATGTAAATTCAGCCGTCGAAGGGAAAACCCTAATAAAGAGGTGAAGATTAAAGAAAACATTCTACGAAAAGTTAAAAGTTTTAAGTATTTTGAGTGCATTATACAGGATAATGGAGAAATTGAACAGGATGTAAATCATAAAATCCAAGCAGGTTGGTCAAAATGACGGGGTGCGTTTGGTTTTATATGTGACAAAAAAGTATCTTTAAAACTAGAAGGTAAACTCTATCGCACTGCTATCAGACCGGCTATGCTTTATGATACAGAGTGTTAGGTGGCCAAAAGGAAGTATGAACATAAGTTAAGTGTGTCAGAGATAAAGATGTTGAGATGGATGAGTGGTCATATGCGATTGGATAAAATAAGGAACGAAGATATACAAGAGAGAGTTGGAGTAACACCTATTGTGAAAAATATGGTAGAATCGCGTCTCAGGTGATTTTGACGTGAGAAGTAGACCGACAGAGCACCCAGTCAGGAGGGTGGGTGAGATGGAAGATGGACAAAGGGTGAAAGGCAAAGAAGACTTAGGAAGACCATCCATGAGGTGGTCAAACGAGATATACATGTAAACTAAGAAGCACAGACACGGACACGGACACGGGACACGACACGGACACGGACACGGAGACACACCAAAATTAAAATTTTACCGGACACGGACACGGCATATATATATTAAATTTTAAGAAAAAAAATCAAAAGTCATAATATATATCATATATATAATATGAAGTCAAAATTTACAATTGAACTTATAATCACTTCCTAACCCCTCAAAAAAAAAAAAAAACACATGGAGTATTCTTTAACTATCTTTTGAACTTCACTACTTCCTATTTCCATATCCTTTCCAAAAAAATATGGGGCATCAATTCTAATGATATATCCAAAAAAAGCTATGCTCAGAGGACCGGCGCGCAGAGGACTTGCGTGCAGAGGACGGTGCGTGGAGGAGGGTGACTTTTGCTATGCTCTGAAGGTGAAGGGTCGTGTAAAAAATGAGGGTTGTTTTTTTATGAGTTATTTAAAATGTGTGAGAGACTCCTTGTGCTTATGGGGTCCAAGATTTTTTTGGGTTAAAGGTAATTTTTTTTTTAAAAATTTCTGCAATTTTTACATGCCAATCGTGTCCTGGCGTGTCCAATGCCGGGTCCTCGTGTGTCCATTGCCGTGTCCTCGTGTGTCCAGTGCCGTGTCATGGCGTGTCCGAGTAAAAAAAAAATTTTTTTTTTTGCGACATGTGCTCAGGTGTGTCGGACACGTGTCCACCGCGTGTCCGTGTCCACCGCGTGTCCGACACGTGGACACGGCAGTAATTTGGTGTGTCCGTGCTTCTTAGCATGTAAACGATATCTCTGTAGACATGATACATGATAGAGCTCAATGGCGTCGTTTGATCCATGTAGCCGAACCCCACCTAGTAGGACAAGGCATCGTTGTTGTTGTGACAAAAACTAAAACAATTTGAATTATCAAGGATTGCATGATAAAACTATCATTGTTTCCAGGGAAAGTAAGATATCTTCCAAAAATGAAAAGGCATCAGACAAAGGAAATGATAGGAAAACAAAGTAGTGAAGGACTGAAAGGAGCTCTTCAGTCCCTCTGTATAGATGCTAAAGGAGTTTCCTAGAAGAAATCACATATGAACTCTATAAATATCTGTGAATCTCATTCAAGCCAAATACATCAAAGGATAGCATATAAACATCAATGTATTAGTCATAGTAAACAGAAAGCACACTCCCTTTCTTCTTCCCCCTTTCAACATTAACTTACTTGTCCAACAGAGGAAACACCTTTGTCTGTTCTACCACATCTTGAATACTGTGACTCCTTCCTGTCACCAACCAAAAGCCTAGTTTTCTCTAGAGCTTTGAAAATTTCAGACTGCAAAAAAATGTTCTAAGTTAAATAAAAAATAAAATCTCACAGTCAATGCCAAGCTGATTTTTTTTTAAATAACTATGCACATGGTGTACATCCAGAAAAATAAAAATCTATATGAGCATCGGATGTTTTGTTGTTAGTTCTCGATCAATTTTTTCTCCCAGAAAATTCAGAATTATTTTCTTGTGTATCTGCAACATAACAAACCTCAACAGTTGGTTCCATTTGTGCCTCTGAAGCAAAACCATAGTACCTGTATTTAGCCAATACCAAACTGTTAAAATGCCTTCATATTCATTATCACATGAAATCTATATGTTTCTAATTCAAGGAATACAGGTAAAAAGGTGAAATAAGAAGAAGGAAAAACACAAAGGTTATACATCCAATGCTCTGAGGATGTACAACTTATTAAACAGCTGTCTTTTCAGTAAAGATGGGCAAATTGTCTGGAAAAAAACAAGGCCAGATGTAATAGTGACGATACATATACCTTTTTCCAAAGTACATAACTTTTAAAGCTACATATCTCTTGCTGTGATGATTCATAAACCTCGAGTTATAGCCTGCAACAAGATGCAGAAGTTAATTCGAAATGCCAACTTGTTTTGCTAAACTCATCTTGCTCATGAGATTAAAAACAAATTAGGTCCTTCGTCATTTAAATTTCATTACAACCTACAACATGTGATGTGGAAGGGGCAAACCATGTATACAGAATAGATGATTCAGACAAAATGCCCCCTCGGAGCTGAGAAACAGGAACATAGAAAGCATACAAATCAATAAATCACTGAATTCATTAAGTCCATTAAACACAGCTGACGCATTTACTGAAGAACAGAAAGTGAAGCTTTCAGTTTGCAAGTTAATTTTTATAAAAAATTTCAAGCCATCATGTGTTTGAAGAAAAGAAGTAAAGCCTTGGAGCAACCATTGAGCTTTGAGGTCACCCATTCAAGCCATGGAATCAATTACTAATGCATTCAGGCTACCCCTTGGGTGCATCCCTTTCATTGATCTTGTGTACTAGGCGGCCATGTGTTTGAAATAAAATTAGGATGTAGAAAAAGAAACCTGGCACATTTTCTATCTTTTCTCCTGATTTCCTGTTGCCTTTTCTCGATTTTTTTTCTTTAGCATCAGTGCCATGAAATTTCTTCTCCACCTGCTTCATATTTACACAAAATTTCACTCACTTTTATTCTTTTTTTTCATAGATGATTTCCTTTTTCACAATCACTTCTCTTTGGTTAGTATTTCCTACATGAAAACTGCCACTACGCTCTAACTTCCCAGGAGACTAAACAAAGAGCAAACTTTAAAAAAAAGAAACGAAACAATTTACTAGCTAACCTCTTGAATTTGACAATTAGCAAGTTGAGATAACAGCCTTGCATTCTCAGCCTCTAATTCCTGATTTTATAAACCGCAAATCAGTTAAAAACACACACACACATCCACACATATTTAGTTGCAATGTTGATTCTAAGTCTAGAATTCCAGATTAAACCCTCATCCCAGCAGAACTATTGAAAAAAAATAAAAAAATAAACATAAACATAACAATATCAGCAAATCCTTTAGCTCAGTTCACTGATTTTCATATCTAAATGTCTACAAAATACAATGAAATCTTAAGTGGGTCTAAAACTACAAAAAGTATTCCATCTATCCGAGATGACACTCATGAAATATTATTTTCCTGAAAAATAGAATCGGAGTTGAAAGGAAATACCTTGACCCTGGCCTGCAAGGTGGCTATGAGGTCACTGTTGTCACCACCATTCAGTTGCGTCGCCATGCTTAAAGCACAGTTAGAGTTATGTTAATAGTGACAATGATTAAAACGAAACAAAACCAAACCAGAGCGTGCAGGTTTGGTGCAGTTTCTGAAGCCCAAACCGTAACGGGAACCAATCTCCGCCCCTTCTTGTTTTGTTTCAAATTTCTGCAGACTGAAAACAGAAGCTGAGAAAATTTGTGAATTACAATTTACAACATCGTTTTCGAAAATTCACCTTTGAATGAAATATGGGTAAAGTGGTAGACCGACATTTTTTCACTTGGAAAATCCTAATGAGTTAAGCCCAAAATGGTCCAGTCACATCCGCGTCCCGTACTAAAATCGAATTTGAGATTTTTTGGTGATCAAAATAAATTAAACAAAACAAACAAAATAAGGAAATGCTTAAATAGAGGAGCAATTCCATTTAAAACTACTCTTAAACTCTTTTTAAGGTAAAAGAAGCTCTACATGCAAAAATTATAACTTCATCGCCATCTTTGTCATAGTATCTGCCACCGTGTTTGTATCTCTCATAATCAAACGAAAGTCAACACACCAATTCCAATGCATGATATCTCTTATTTTGAACACCAATAGATCAATAAACCCAAAACCATCTTGAGTAATAAGATTAAATGCTTCCACACAATCCGTCTCACAAATAACATCTCATTGACCTACATCCCAAACTAAGAGATTTTAATTGCATTAATTACGTTTTTTACATTTACAAAAATGTACCAAGTTAATCTCTTACCAATCTTCCATTAGCAGTATGATGATTTGGGTTGATGACGTGGTATGATAGTAACACGTGTTACTCCATGCAGTGGCGGATCTATGGGGGGACCTAAGGTGGCCATGGTCCCCCCAAAATTTAAAAAAAATAGTAAATAGTAATAATTAATAATATTAAATTTATTTTTATATATAATATTGAAAAAAATATAAGTTACAAAATTTTATAAATTAAAATAATTAAAAACTGCACTATGTATTAGATATTTGAATTATTGTTGCTCTTGTTAACAAATAGCCCATTCTAATAATTAATAAAAATGGTTCTATTATACTAGTCCAAGCCCATACTATTAATTAAAGTAACACTAGTACATTTTTCAAATATTTGTTTCAAGCCATTAGAGGCATCAGCGCCACTTTTCTCTCTCTTTTAGTGGTTTCCAAACTTTTGGTCTTCTACTCTTCTCATTTTAATTTTCTTTTCATACCAAAACAAGACATATGAAGAAAAACCATTGAAGAGAAGTGAACAACAAAATATTAACCATTGAATACACAACAAAGATTCAAAGAGGTATATTTCAATTTTTTTAAGTTAATAACAATGTCAAGTATTATTTATATTATTTATTTAAAATAATTAATTTATTTTTTTTATAATGGACAGTGTTCAAAGATTGAAGTGAGGGCAAAACTCAATAGAATTATTTTTGGGTGAGAATTGGAACAAAAAAATAATCAGGTAAATCAATAACTTTATTTTTGGTTATTATATATTTGTGTTTCTAAAATTATTTGTTATTGCTCAATAGGTTTAATATTTTTTTTAAAGAAAATAATATATATGCAATTATTTTTGTTTTTTTTTTTGTTAGATAGTTCAAGTTAAGTTAAAAATGTCAAAGATGAAAACAATTCACTCATTTTTCAAGAGAAAAGAGAGAATATATGATGAACAAAATTCAGCTTCAGATTCTTTGAGTAATGTTCAAAATATTATTGAGCAACCTGTGACACAACTTGTTGAGCAAGATATTCAACCCCCTGCTTCCAAAATAACAAGGACTGAAATAGATCAAGTTAATATTGATACATTGATGCGTGATCCCGGAAAGCATCCGCAAATTTGGAATTATCCTATCAATCAACAAGATAAAATCCGTAGAGCATACATAAAGTTTGGACCATATCAATTTATTATGGATGAGTACCCTCTTTTTGGTCTAGAAAGTCATCCTCGTCGTTTCAAAACTCATTGGTTTAAGAGTTTTTCTTGGCTAGAATATTCGCCAGAAGTGGATGCTACATTTTGTCTTCCATGCTATTTATTTTCTAGAAAATCAAGTCCATTCACATCAGGAGGATTTCGCAATTGGAAAAAAGTGAATAATGGAAAGGATTGTGCATTTTTATCTCATGTGGGTAAATCTCTTAATTCTCCTCATAATATTGCTGTTAAGTCTTGTAAAGATTTGCTCATCAATTACAGCTAGCTCTTGTTGCCGCGGCTAAAGAAGTTGTTGATGTTCATGCTTTTCTCCAAAGTTTGAGTAATATTATCAATGTTGTGTGCTCTTCTTGCAA
Organism: Arachis hypogaea; assembly: GCF_003086295.3. Classification (NCBI taxonomy): domain Eukaryota; kingdom Viridiplantae; phylum Streptophyta; class Magnoliopsida; order Fabales; family Fabaceae; genus Arachis; species Arachis hypogaea. The sequence continues at coordinate 117,484,029 of NC_092044.1, read as the reverse complement.
ACGCAATGATGAATTACGATCTCCTTATGCAACTGAAATTTCCCATTTAGTTGCAACTAATCAAATTGAAACAGGAAGGGGAGCAAATCAAATTGGCACATTAAAAACATCAGAAGATACTAGGTGGAGCTCTCACTTCAACTCAATTTGTAGCCTTTTACGTATGTTTGGAGCAATAACTTCAGTTCTGGAAGATTTGGCTACTAATGGATCTACATATTCTCAACGTGGTGATGCTACTTATGCTCTTAAATCTTTATTATCATTTGATTTTGTTTTCATTTTGCATATAATGAAAGAAATCATGGGAATCACTGATAAACTTTGTCAAGCATTGCAACAAAAATCTCAAGACATTTTGAATGATATGCATCTGGTTTCTAGTACAAAGTCATTGATTCAACAGTTAAAAGATAGTAGTTGGGGAGCACTTTTGGAGAAAGTTAGTTCTTTCTGCAATGATCATGCTATTCAGATACCTGATATGGGTGCTTCTTTTAGTGACATAATTCGGTCTCGTCGTAAAAAGGATGTTGTCACTGTTGAACACCACTATCGTGTTGACATTTTTACTAGCGTGATAGATTTTCAATTGAAAGAGCTAAATAGTAGATTTAGTGAGCAAGCAACCGAGCTCCTCATATTGAGTACATCTTTAGATCCTAAAGATGCTTTCAAGTTATTCAGTGTTTGCAACATATGCAATCTTGCAAAGAATTTATATTCTTTAGATTTTTCTGAGCAAGAAAAGATTCAATTGGATTATGAGTTACAACATTATGAACTTGATGTGGTTAAAGCTCCAGATTTTCAGAATTTGTCTACTCTTGCTGAATTGTGTCAAAAATTGACAGAGACAGGAAAATCAAATATATATCCTTTAATTGATAGATTAATTCGTCTTGTTTTGACTCTTCCTGTGACAACAGCAACAACTGAACGGGCCTTTTCAGCTATGAAGATTATTAAAACAAGGCTTCGAAACAAGATGGAAGATGAATTTTTAGCAGATTGTATGATTGTATATATTGAAAAGGAAATTGCTTCAAAATTCACTTCAGAGATGATAATTGATGATTTTAGTTCCATGAAGCATCGTCGAGCAAGTTTAAAAATATCAAAATCTTAAAGTATGTAGTTGAACATTGACTTTTATATAATATAATAACTTTTTTTATATATATGCTACAAATCATATTTTGTTAATTTTTTGTTATATTTTATATTTAATTGGCCCCCCTCTTATGAAATTTCTGGTTCCGCCACTGACTCCATGATTTAACCACGTATAATAATATGATGATGTGTTAATCAATGACACGTGGCATACTGACGTGGATGGTTGTGATATGTGTCACAATGCTATTTAGTCACGTGTCTGTTTGTGCCACGTGTCGCAACAATATTCGTCCACATGTCATCCATTATATCATTATTGTAGATGTTCCACTTCATTTTGCATTAAGTGGCTCATTTTAGTTCCTGAAATTAAATGTCGTGCACCAAATTAGTCATTTCACCAGTTTTTTCTCATTTTTTTAAAATTTAAAATTTTCAATATTTTAGATACATTAATTTCAATTCTATTTTCTCACGTCTAGTTTAAATACAAGTGCTTTTATAAAACTTTTTAAAATTTTAGTTTTAATTATATAATTTTTTCCATAATAATTTAACATTGGTAAATTTTGTGATATATAAGTATGTTATTATAAAAAAATAATTATATGATTGATTAGACACATTTTTTTCCGTTTCTTATGAAATATGCGTTTTCATTGTGTGTAAATGGGTTAGACCGAATGCACTTTAAGTATCCCACTACCATGTCCGACCTCTTCAGTCTAGACGAAAGAGGTCGAAGATGGTAGTGGGGTGCTTGAAATATCTTCACGTCAACTCCAATACAGCGGTTCAAGGTATTCGCAAGAGAAAAAATATTTTATAAAAGCACTTGTATTTAAATAACATGTGAAAAAATAGAATTGAAATTAATGAATTCAAAGATATTAATAATTTTGAATTTATAGAAAAAAAAAAGAAAAAAAAAACTAGTGAAGGGATTATTTTGGTGCACAACATTCAATTTTAGGGACTGAAATGAGTCACTTAACATAAAGTGAGGGACTAATTTGGTGCATCTACAATCATGATATATTGGATGACACGTGGACGAATATTATTGCGACACGTGGCCAAATAGCATTGTGACACGTGGCACAACATTCACGTTGGCATGCCACCTGTCACTGGTAAACACATCATCATACCATTACATGTGGCCAAATCATGGAGTGACACGTATCACTAACACGCCACATCATCAAACCATGTCATCACGCCGTTAATAGAAAATGGGTTAGGGACTAACGTGGTGTATTTTTGTCAATTTCAAAGACGTAATTAGTGCAATTAGAATCTCAACGACGATTTTAGTGCACGACGCCAATTTCAGGGACCATTTTAGGGTTTAACTCAATTCTTATTGTTGCAAATTATTTTGTTGAGAAATCAAAGGTCAACACGTTTCATTTAGGGGGTGACAATATACCCCTACCTGCAGGTACCCAACCCGATCCGTAACGAGTAGGGTTATCGTGCGGGTCGGATAGAGTACAGGTTGAGTTTTAACCTTATCTGATCAACTCACACTTTATATATTTATATGTTATACACTTATATAAAAATATGTTTTAAGTGAATGTTGAACGAAAGACTTCTCACTAAATGCAAAAGATTCTTAGCGACTAAAAGAAGATCATTAATTGATAATTTAATACTTTTTTTATATAAAAATCAATTCTATTTTAATTATTATCAAGTTATATAATAATGTTGCATCTCTTTTGTAACTCGCGGGTAGAATCGGGTACCTGCGAATTAAGAACGGGTAGGGTTAAGGTTGAAATATTCTCAACCCATAGATAGGATAGGGTTGAGTTTATATAAACATTTCAACTTGCGGATAGGATTAGGGTTGACTCCAAACCCAAACCTTACCCTACCATTGTCGCACCTAATAATTTCATTATAATTAGTCAAGTATTGACTACAAATAATAAATTTTATATGTTTCGTAATATTATTGTCTAAAAATTTTTATATGACTAATATAGTTATCGAACTAAAAATTTGGTCATTCAATCATCAACTCGAAATGGATCATCGTTTAAATTAGTTAAGCAATTACGTCAGTTAAATTTGATAAAAATCACACGACGTTAAAATAAATATTTTTTTAGGTTATGTTACGTGGATAACCTGAGATAGGTGGATTGGACCTTTTGGAATGGCTCAAGCGTTACTAGAGGATGGTCTCCGACTTGGTTCACGTTTGGGAGCTGCCGTTCGAGTTGTATATACAAAAGAAGGGAGGGGGTGGTACTGCAAAAACACTCCGATGCCTAAGTCAACAAGGGGTTAAGCAGGTTTAGAGAGTATTAGAACTTCGAGATTTATAGTGGTGATTCAATAACCACCGTTTGAGTAGTTCCACTTCTAGAGGTGGATAACCGTCCCTTTATTTTAGAGTTGTTGAGATATGGCTTCCAGAAGTGGGTCCAGAAATTTTAGAAGTAGTTACTTATTTGAATAAGTATTATTTGCTAGCTATCCTTCTAGCCCAACTTTATTCGAAGAAGTCTGTGTCGAATCCGACTTCATTCGGAAAAGTCTGTGTCGAATCCGACCTCTTCTAAAGAGGTCGGCGGATAGAGGAAGCCAATCTTTAGATTGTGCCTCTCGATTTATTTAGACTTGGGTCATAATACTGGGTCAGAGTATAAACATTTTATTTTACCAAATTATTTCTATTTTTTATCTTTTATAGTTATAGAAGTATTTTTTTACAAAAATAATTTTAAAACAATATATAATGAAAGAATAATATTATCTATTAGAGGAAGTTATACTATTTTATATGCAAAATTATTATAATCCTTCTTGTACAAATACTTTATACTAGGATTTTTTCTGTAATAAAATAAAAAAAAAGACTTTATTTAAAAACAAAATCATTCTCACATTCTATTTGCGAAGATCCAAATATTTTTTTTGCACCCGTAACAAGTTTATTGTCCCTCATTCATCAAAATTCGTAAATTTCATAAGATTTATTGTATGTTTAGACGAATTTTAAAAATTTAAAACTACAGATTTTAAAATGCCAAATTTAATTATGTCATCTTACTTAAGTTTTATATTTTTTTTAGTGTTAGGAAGTATCATTTTTATTACATTATTATTTTCGGCATGCATGTACGAATATACCACACACAATTAACAAGAAATAATTTGAACATATAATTTTATCCTTTTTTTTAGATTTCTAAGAGTACGTAATTTTTAAAAAAATTAATGTAAAAGTACAAAATGTAATGTCGTTTTTAAATTAAGCTTATTTATATGTATTCTTGTGTATTTCTAGACGGAGACAATAATAAATTAATAATACCAATGTCATTGATCAACAGTATTAAAAAAAATCATACTTATTATTTGTATTCCCCAATTTGTATTAGTTCAACAAATTTACTTCAATATAAAAAAAATTCAGTTTAATTTTTTTAAATTAAATATTTTTTATTTTGTTTCAAAAAAATAATCTTTATACTACTCTATAACAAAATTAATTTTTTAATATATAAAAATAAGGATGGAAAATGAGTTTATTTTGAGTTTTTTTTTTATAATTTAAAAAAAATATATTATAACGGTCAATTTAAAAATTATCCAAAAAGTAGGACAAAAAACATTTTGATGGGCCTATTTTAAGTTTTTATCCGTCCATTATATAGACCTAGGTGGAATAAACGCTGCAGCCGCACTTTTCTCAATAAATAGCAGCTCTATTCCACTGCTTATGATCACATTGGTGAATTGATTTGATCATTGCAGAAGAAAGAAAAAGAACTTGTGACTATTCTATGCAATGATCTTTAGCAAATAGTGAGGAGGGATTAAGAATTGGTCAATAAAATCGGTGTTATTCTTTATATCTTATTTTATTTATTTTATTTGTGTTTGAGTATTTCTTGTTTGAATATTTTATTTTATTTTTTTTGTATCTCTGATTATTCTTCATATAATTCAACCAGCAAAATTCTCAATTCAATTACTTCTTTTTTCTTGAATTCAATCTAGAAGGAAAGTGGATTATCAAATAATATAATAGAAATTTATGCATATTATTTTATTGGACAATTTATAGTTCTTTTTACTCTTCAATAAAGTTTGATTTATTTTATATTAATTTTTTTAATAAAAACAATATAAATTTAAATTTTATAATATTTTTATTTGTATTTTAGTATTTTTTGGAGTACTTTTTTTATTTCTTTAATACTATATTATGACTTGATTAAATTGAATTTTTTCTAAAATATAATATGTCTCTTAAGTCTTAATTGATAATTTTGAGATTGGTAAGAAAAAAAATCTAAAATTTTTGAGCAATTTTATGCTTATTGTCTTATTAAATTTATTTGCAATATCCTTTTTTTTGTTTTATGTATCTACAAATTATACATATTTTAAATTTTATATCAACACTTATCTACAGACAATTTTATATGCACTAGAGAATTATTTTTTTACTAATCAATCAAGTTTTTCATATTCTAAAGAAGTGAATGAAGAATAACCGTTTACAAACTAATTATTTATGGTTCAAATTTAATATTCCAGTCAATTTATTGGTTAACTTTAATAATGAAAAAAATTGGATTGCTTTGAGATGAGCGTGTATATGACTATCAGACTATGTTTAATATAAGTCAAATTTACATTAAATTTATTTATGTTTTTGTCATCTGTTTTGATAACTCTGTATTATTAACTTTTAACAGTGGTAGATTGTTTTTGAGTTAAAATTTTATGTTGGGCATTAATATTATTTATAGTACAATTTAGATTGAATGATTTTTTTAGAATTCGATCTAATTTTAAATTGCTTGAATAAGATTAAATTTATAATTTTATAAATTAAATATATATAATAAATCTCAACGCCAAATTGAGCGTTGAATATGATTTAGGACAAATCTGGATTTGGAGATTAAGATTTTCCATGACTTGCAGACAGTCTTGAGTTCCAGAAGGTTCCTTGCCGGTGTGTTGATTTTAGGGGTGGTTTCGAATAGGTTGCCCTCAGCAATAGGTGGGTGCAATGCATGACGACGGCCAAGGTGTTCTTGAAACGCCAGTGCCGCCGAACTAAGAGTGTCAGGCCGCTGAGAAAGTGAGTGAAGAACAACCTTTACAAACTCTTTATTGATAGTTTAAATTTAGGATTTTAATAAATTTATTTGTCAACTATCATTAATTACAAAGGATTTAAATTATTTTGAAATGAGTCTGCATAAGACTTGTTTAATATAAGTCAATTTTACATTAAAATTTACGGAAAAACTCTGCATACAAGCCATTAGGGCTTGTATGCTTTACAAGTTTATTAAATAATAAATTTAAAATACTCGCTCCTCCAGGTACGTTGATTACACGCGCTATATAATATGCCGCGTATATCTAACTTCCAAATTTAAAATATTTGTTTCCTTCTTCGTTTTCGTTATTTTGAGATTTGGTTGTTCTTCTTCTCGCGCGTTTTCGCTCATTCTTCTCCATCGATCTTTTCCTCTTCTTTTCTCACTGGTATGTTCTTCGTTTACGTTCTATTTTTCTCTCTCTGCAACTCGAGCTTCGTTTTCTCTGTTGATTTGTTGTTTTCTGAAATCAAAGTTCGAACTCGTTTTGAAGATAATGGATCCTTCAAGCTCAGATTCTGCGCTGAATCCAGGCGATGTGGATTATGAATTTGAATCTAACGAAGTTCCTGAGGTTTGATTTACAGTAATTTGTATAGCATTGTGTAGTTTAAAAATTGCTGAACATTGTTTAATTATCTGGAATTTATAGCAGACGCTCGGGTGTAGATCAATCTCTTCTTTGGGTGTATTTTAGCTATAAGTGTGGGTGTATATACACTTTACTGGTTTTTTGTTATTTTTAATTGAGTTGTTGTTGTTCAGTTGTATTATATGTATTATATCAGACATGATTGTGTGTGTTTTTAGTTTTTGAGATGGTGTATTCTGCAGTCTGTGTATTCACAGTTTATGGCTTTAAAGGTCATTCTGTAGTTGAGTTGTTTCGGTTCGGGTGTATCATATAAGACATGATTGGGTGTATTTGTATCATATCTATGGGTGTATTCACAGTTCTGACACGGTTTATTGTGCAGCCTCTCTCTGTTGTTGATGACGAGCTTGTTCCGAAGGTCGGAATGACCTTTAGGACCCTTGAAGATGCCGGAAAATTTTACAGGAACTACGCCAAGGCTGCAGGTTTCTCTACAAGAGTTCGGTGCACAAATAGGAAGGGAAACGAGATTAAGAATCAACTGATTACATGTAGCAGAGAGGGAAAATGGAAATCTAAAATATCTCCAACCGAGAAGACCAATCCGACAGCCGGTTTAAACTGTCCTGCAAGAATTTATATACACACATTGAAGGATGTTGGTGCTTGGATCATTTCAAAGGTTGTGCTGGATCATTCACACCCCTGCTGTCCAAGCAAAGCAGAGATGCTCAAACAGCACAGGGAACTAAGCATGTCCATTCGTCGTACGATAGAGAATAACGACGAGGCCGGTATCAGACCAAGCAAAACCTACCAATCATTTGTTGCGGCTGCCGGGGGTCACCGCGAGTTAAATTTCATCGAAAAGGACGTGAGGAATTACATTACCAGGGAAGTGCAGAATGTTTCCGAACAAGAAGATGCAAAGGAATTCGGGAAATATTTGTTAAGGATGAAAGAGAAGAATCCGAATTTCTTTTTCGAGCTCGAACTCGAGGAGGATCAATCGATTAAGCTGGCCTTTTGGGCCGACGCAAGAAGCAGAGCGGCCTGTGAGTATTTCGGAGACGTCATTTCATTCGACACCACCTACAATACAAACAGGTAACAAACTGTCCCTTTTTATGATGCTAAATTAATTTATTTTTACTAATCTGCAGCAGAGGTGTATATTGGCTGTGTCATTGGGTGTATTCTAAGCATTTGTTGGGGTGTACCTAATGATTTTGCATTCTGGACCATGGCAATTCGTTTCAGGTATAATTTGGTCTGTGGTTCTTTTGTCGGGGTGAATCACCACGGCCAGTCAACACTTCTCGGATGCTCTTTGATGAAGAACGAAGAAATTGAATCATTCAAATGGTTATTTCAATGCTGGCTTCGTTGCATGGGAGGAAACGCTCCGAAAGGGTTTCTCACCGATTAGTGCGCATCAATGAAAAGGGTTTTAGAGGCCTGTATGCCAACAACAGTTCACCGCTGGTGTATTTGGCACATCATGAAGAAGATTCCAAGCAAATTAAACGGGTACAAGGCACACGCCGATATCGAACAACAAATGAGCCATGTTGTTTGGAACTCTCACAGCAAAGACTCATTCGATAGGAATTGGAACGATTTTCTGGTGAATTTTGGTCTTGCGGACAACAAGTGGCTCTTAGGTAATGTGTTTTTAAATTCTGCAGCAGAGGTGTAAATTGTACTATCTCTCGGGTGTATTTTACTGTGTGTGTTTGGGTGTATTATGCAGATCTGTACGAAGACCGTCACATATGGGTTCCTATCTATCTGGACCACCACTTCTGGGCAGGGATGAGAAGCACACAAAGGAGCGAGAGCATGCATTCATTTTTTAACAAGTACATCACCCGTAACAGCTCGCTTATTCAGTTCGTCAAACAGTACGATAATTGCCTCGGAAGCAGGGAGCAAGCAGAGAGAGAATCAGATGCTGCAGATTTTCATACGGTCATACCGTGTGCAACCAAATCCTCCATCGAAACTCAATTTCAAGATGCGTACACCCAAGCAAAGTTTAGGGAAGTCCAAGCCCAATTCAGAGGAAAGGCGAATTGCATCACCAGATTAAAGAATTCCGCTCTAGGCTATTCAGTATACGAAGTCGGAGAACAAGTTTCCAGCTCAATATTGGACAAGTTCGCGGTTACCTACGACTCAGTTGCAGCCGAGGTAAAATGCCAATGCTTATTATTCGAGTCGAGAGGGATACTGTGCCGTCACGCACTAAGCGTGTTAAGCTTCGAACAAGTAAGCCAAGTGTCCCCTAGGTACATACTGGAACGATGGAGCAAGAAGGTAAAGAGGCGACACACACACATCAAGAGCAGCCACGACGAGCCACTAATGGAGCCAAGAAGCAAGAGGTTCGACCAATTGGTTTTTCGTTCATAAAATATTTGCGAATTTGCCTCTGAATCGGAGGAGCTGACTGCAATTCTGCACCGTGCGTACGATAACGTCATGGCTGAGATGGAAGCAGTAAAAGCCAAAAGGAAGGGGACATCTTCTTTATCCCACGAAGACGCCAACTTGGAATCCGTTAACGAGCTTCAAAGCCCGCCAAGGATTCGAACAAGAGGACGTCCAAAAAACAGGCTAGGTTCAAAGTTGGAGAAACAGATTGCAAATGCCACAAAGAAGAAGAAGACAAAAGTTTTAAGCGAGGTAAATGTAATGTTCTTTAAATCTGTGGCGATTGAGTTTATTTTTCTAGTTAATTGTTTAGCTAATGCGTGAGTGTTATATTCAGATAAACCTGTTTGATGCTGCATCAGCGGCGCATTCAAGTAGCAGCCAATACCAGGGACAAGTTATAAATTATCAGTTCAGGGTACCAGCAGCAGGGGATAACTCTTTGGGTGTATAGTTATAGGGAGTATGGGTGTAAAATCCCTGTTACCTTTGGGTGTATTTTTGTTAATAGACAATTTACATATAGACACATATATAGATACATATAGAACAAAAGCTGTAAAAATTCACAGGTTATGGGCGTATATTTCAGTTGATGTTTTTTTTTCATATTTTAGTAGATGTAATTCATTCATTTTGAATACAGCACAGACAATTGGGTGTATATTTTTACTCAACCTCGGGTGTATTATTAGACTAGCGTTGGGTGTAACAATTTATAATATGCGTATGCTTTGATTTTTTGCTTTATGTTTTACCACCTGTAATACAGTTTTTGAATACATCACAGACAGTTTAGCAGCACAGATAGTTTAACTATGGGAAAAAATATACATGGAAAAAATATACATCACAAACATTTACATCATTTGTTCAATTTACAAACTACCCAGTTTCTATATCCTCAGAATTAATCTGACAAAACGGACTCAATAATACAGAGGATGGCTTCGACAGCCTTATCTACTCTCTCTAATTGCCTGATCTCTCTGTCTATTCAACTCACTGAATAGTATCCGGGAAGCATATTCCACTCTGTAGTGGTCCACCTCCTCCTACAATTAAAAAGTATGTTATGTTTAAACAGAAATATTAATTCAGTAAAGTAATACAGAGTTATATACTTCTAAAGACAGTTACCTGTGTCCAGTTATCCCATTCATACTTCCCCTTTTTAATGTTTTCCGGCTCTATTAACTCAAGCCACTTCATTACGTAAATAGCGCAGTCATAGCTGAAAACGAAGAAAAAAAATTACAAATCTCATTTAGGAAAGTTTAAGGTTCAGAGTCACAAATATATACCTTGTTTTTTGGCCTGAAATTTTAACATATGGCGCTTTAATTTCCTTCTCCTTCTCGCCTTTCTCGAGAGGTTTCCCGCCGGCATATGCTATCAATCTCGAAAATACATATCCCTTAAATACCAAAACAAGTCAGTAATACACCCGAATCAATTGACAAGACACACCCAACTTAATATGGAATATACACCCAACTCAAATTTCAAAATAGACCTATCTATTAAAGTAAAGAAGACAGAGGGAACTTACAGTGAATTTATTAATTTCCTTTCTCTCAGGGCTTGGAGCTTTTTTGTGTAGCGGGTCAAGTATTTGACATTTTCGCGTTCTTGTATTTATTAGCCACAACCACCAATGTCCTGAGTGGCAAACAGGAGCAAAAATCTGAAGGATTGCCACATTTCAACAGTCTGTTATTTTATTTGGCATATAAGTAAGTAAGCGTACTAACAAATTTACGAAACAAAAACTTACATATGGATGCGAACTTAATTTTTTCCTATCTATGAAGGGAATGAAATTGGGGTAGGCTTCCACCCTGAATTCTCTGTTCATTTTCGGAGATATGAATTCCCCCCTTGGGTGATCAGAAAGTGCCATGCTCTGCAATAATTGTAATACAAGAAATGAAAACATGAAAATACACAACTTACACCCAATCTAAGCTAACAAATACACCCAAATCCATGCATAAAATACACCCAAAGTTCGTAGAAGTAACACTTACCACAATATCTGGGGGGAGACAGTATATTTGTGCATGAAACCTCTTTTTTTTTCTGGTTTAGGATGAGGCAGATGGCAGATACAACCTAGAAATCAATTTTAAATTAATAACCATTGCAGTTGACTTTGGTGTAAAAACATTAATATTAGTCTAAAATTACCTGACATTCTATATCACTGTTTGCCTGGAGGGATGCAAGGTGCGTTCTCATCAAAATGTACTGTCCTTGGCCAGTCAGAGTGCATATCTCCTCAAACTCGTTAGTATCGCCCTTTGCATCCTCCTTCAGTCTCGTCCCCCAGATGTAGCACTTTTCTTTCATATCATCCGGAATTTGATTTGTTCCCCCCGATGTTTCAAACTTAGCAGAACTTTCTCCCCCAGTCTCCCTCCGAATTTGTGGACTTTCGTCTTTTCCCTTTGACGCACTGCTTGCTAACTTTTGGACCAAACTGTCCAATTGTTCCAGCATAGTTGCAGCTTCTGGAGATTTTTCCCTTTCTGTCTCCTGCGTCGATGCCCCCTCCTGGCTTGAATCTGTCAATCCAAGGCTGAATGATGGCATCGGCAGATCTGTTTTAGGAACATAGCTTGCTGTCCGTGCCATCATCAACAGGGCAGCAGCTTCCTCGGCGTCTGGATGACTGCATCATTATGTATAAGAATAAGAGTAAGAATATACGGATGACAAGCAAAGATTGATTCTAGTCTAATTAACTTACATTTTTGTTGGAGCTGGGGGAAGCTTGGGTGTTGTTTCTTGATGTTGTTTGGGGGTTTCAGGAGTGCTGCACAGTTGCACAAAATCGATCAGGAAGAGTATACACCCAAACTCATAGCAAATATACACCCAAACCCTAAACAAATACACACCCAATACTATTTTCTTACGTTTCTCTAGCCCCTTCAATCTGTAGCATAGGGGTTGGTTCGGAATCTGCGTCAGTGGTTGTTTGTTGGGATGGCGGCACAAAAAATTGGATCGGGACTCTAAACAAGAATAAAAATGAAAGGTTAACAACGTATTTGAAAATAATAAGGTTATAAGGTTGAAATATTCTTGGATAACTCACATTGCAAGCGCTTCCGACGGCGTTTGTTCCCTAACAACCATCACATTCGAATCATCCGGAGTCAACCTAAAATACACCCAAAGAAGGTCAACAAATATACCCGAACAATTCAAAAAGAAGACGGACTTTGTTTTTTGAGAACTTACATAGTTGCAGTTTTTGCTTTTTTTTGCTGCCTTTTTTTTCTTGAATAAAATAATAAAGGGCTTTTTTTCTAAAAAAATATATACAGAATTAGAAGTAGAAGTTATTAGAAGAAGAAAAGTAACGGTTATTTGAAAGAGAAATTACATGCTCTGAGACGGCTGGTTTACACTACTCTGTTCTGTGCGTCTTTGAGAGGAAGTATCATCACTTCCCAAGTTGACAGTCGGTAGTCTAAACAGATTTCATGTTATTCAAAACAAATATACATCCAACTTAGTGAACAAGATACACCCAACTTGATGCACAGAATACACCCATATTGTTTCACAGAATACATCCAAATCACGATAACAAGAATTTATTAAATAATAAAGCTTCTTACGTTTCAGAGGACACATAGCGACCTTCTGTCGATCGCAGGTCAGCCTGGTTGTCTCTATGAAACAAGATACAATTATTAGCAAACAAAAGACACCAAAATCTCAAATACACAGCACAGCAAGACATACCCCTCTGCAGCAGATTTTTGAACGTTTTCCCCTAGCAATTCATTGAGTTCGTCACTCGATATTTCATATGTCTCACTACATTCATAAAATAAGACGTTAACAAAAATAATTACGATGATAGACCGTAGGATAGCTTACGAGGTACTGTACCCGTAAAAGTATTGATCTTCTTCAGGAGGTGAATCCTCCACAACTACTTTTTTCCTTTTTTGTGGTGTTCTGGGTGGAAAAAAAAAACAATAACAATCAGAAATAAAAAATTAATTTTATCACAGAATTTTATCCAAAGAAGTGCTTACTCTTTTGGAGTTGTTTTTGTTTCTTTCTTTTTCTTCTCCTTCTCCGCAGGAGATGATTCTTCGCTCCTATAAGTCAATAACAGACGCTTCAGTTAATACACGAAATCTTTATAACGAAGCCAAAAGAAAGGAGTAATAATTTCAGGACATTACTCGTCACTTGGTTCAGATTCAGATTCTGAATCAGAATCTGACTCCTCTTCCCTCTGCTTTCTTTTTCTTGAGTCCATTCTGCAGGCAAACAATCATCATTTAGAACATACTAAAAATACACCCAATTCAATTCACGATACACACCCAACTGAGTATAAAATATACACCCGACGCAGCAAACGAAACACACCCTGCTTAATAAACTACATACACCCAACGTGGACAAACAAAATACACCCAAACCCAATAAAGAAATTACACCCAAGTATGGTACTTACTTTTTCCCCTTTTTGCCGGGGTGTTTAATTCCCGAATCCTCCGAGTCTTCTTGAGCCTCAGACTCAGAGGTAGAAGTGTCACTCTCGGTAGTTTCTGTCTCCGAAGACGATGTTGAGCTCGCTTTCCTTTTTTTGTTTTTTTTTTTATTTCTTGTTCTTTTTGTTTTTTTTTTCTTTTTTTTCTCATTTTTTCTTTTGTCTCTGCCAAATTCAGAATCCCCTGAAACATGAGATATTTTAGTTAGCACCATTCGGGTAAATAAAGTATACCAACTTATTATGATTACTCACCAAAATTTCCTCTCTTTCTTCATTCATTCTTTTCACCAACTGCTCCTTAGTCTAGTTGGCAATCCATGGCTTTGGTGGTCTTTCAACCCTGTTCTTGCCTTTCTTTTTTGAAAGGTGAAAGTAGATTATCATCAGGGCGAAGAGGCAGCCATTGATTGCCTTCTTCTTCTTCTCCTGGTAGTCTGTTATGCCCCTGATCATGAAGGTCAAAACATGCCCCCCCCAGTTTCTCTCCTCTATGCCCTCCATCTCAAAAATCGGGACCAGGTGCACGGGCGATATTTTGTTTATCGTCGTTGGCAAAAGGAACGCCATCTGTATGTAGAGGATGAATATCCTCTTGAACATCAGGCGTTCCTCTTCGTTGCCAACGCCGATTTCCATCATTTCATCGGTAAGACTTTTGAGGGTCTTACCCTGGAATCTTCTATAAATTATTTTGTCTTCATCAGAAAGTTTCTTATAGTCAACTTTCTCAGGAAATAGATCTCCTACAAAAAGAAAGACAACAAAGCATCAAAATCGGTTCAAATACACCCAAGCATCAGGTTAATATACACCCAAGCAACAACTTAATATACATCTATAATTTTGAGCTAATTACCTGTTGCATTGATGCCAAGCGCATCACCTATTTTTTTTGGGGTTATATGGAAAGAACCATATCCTGTCCTCAGTTTGTTCTCCCCAAGTTTGAAGTTTTTTGCCAGCTCTCTTAAGAGTTGGTGATCCACCCTCAGTGGTGGGATGTGCATCAACCCACCGAATCCAAGATCCCTGACAATGGCCTTCTTCTCCTCAGTCATGTTTCTGAACTTATCATTCAGGAGATGTGTGGCACATTTCAGGTCTTTGGTTTGGTTTCTTGCTGCCATTTTCTCTGAAACTAAAAATACACCCAAAGATATCAGTAATATACACCCATATATATATGACTCAGATACACCCATTGATAACAATTAAGATACACCCATTGATAATAGTAAGATACACCCATATATATGAGTCAGATACAGCCAGATATTCGCAAGATACACCCATTCATAACAGTGAGATACACCCATAGATATTATTCAGATACACCCAACAATGTCAAACAAGATACACCCATTGATTACAGTGAGATACACCCATAGATATTATTCAGATACATCCATATAGATATCAGACAAATATCACTCAGCCATGCTTCAATATAAAGCCACATTACAAGGTTAAGCAGTTTACACCCCCGAATCTACGGAATAAACCCCCAAAAATCAACAAAAATAGCAGGAGAACTTAGAATAACAATGTAGAACGACGTAGAACTTAGAAGAACGACGTATAACTTAGAAGAACGACGTATAACAAAGAAGCAGGAGTAATAGTAAACCCTAGCAGAACGACGAAGAACAAAAGTAAAATATACAGTATTTTAATGGACTTACGTTGAGTATTCTTGGTTTGTTTTTTCTTCAGATTCTTCACAGAGAGGTTGATGGTGTTTTGATGCAGTTTTCGAACTACGATTTCTATATTTTGAAAGTTGATTTTCGCTCGAAAATGAGAGGGTTTCGTTGTTTTGAAAGTGCCTTGAGAAATGGAAGAAGTGGAAGAAGTGGAAGAGTCTCCCATACGTAACCGTTCGAATGCTGAGCGCGTGAGTTGGACGCGGCATCTTATCTCTCTTTCATGCGCGTGATTCGTGTTTGGGCTGGACCAACTTGGTTGCTTGTATGCTTGTATGTGTAGCAGGCCCATAAATTTTAATGCAAATTTGACTTATATATATTAAACACAATCTTATACAGGCTCATTTCAAAGCAATCTAAATCCTTTGTAATTAATGATAGTTGAAGAATAAATTTATTAAAATCCTAAATTTGAACTATAAATAAAGAGTTTGTAAAGGTTGTTCTTCACTCATTTCCTCAGCGGCGGCCTGACGTTCTTAGTTCGGCGGCACCGGCGTTTCAAGAACACTTTTGGCCGTCGTCATGACGACGACATTGCACCCAGCTATTGCTGAGAGCAATCCACTCGAAACCACCACCACAATCAACACACTGTCTGAAGATCTAATAGCCGAAATCCTATTCAGGCTTCCGGCGAGGAACCTTCTGGAACTCAACACCGTCTGCAAGTCATGGAAAACCTTAATCTCCAATTCCAGATTTGCCCTAAACCATTTCCGACGCTCAATTGCGGATCCAACCATGACGAATCCTCGATTGGTCTATTCCACTCGCCATTTCGTTGATTGTAATATCGGATTCTTCCCCGTACAGCCATTATTGGAGAACACATCATCTCCATCATCAAACCCTACCACTGTCGTTAGCTTCGAGATGAAAGATTGCCTCGAAATTCTTGGCTCCTGCAACGGCTTACTCTGCTTGCTCGAAATTATATGTAATTTTGTTCCTTGCACCGGAGTCGAGTCCGATTGGATTGAAATTGAGCAAAGAGGAGTAGAAGTTGTGAATCACGGTTTCGGCTACGATCATGTGCATGACAGGTACAAGCTCTTGTTGTTTGTTCAGAAACGTCGCCAAGAACCTAAAACCCCAATGGTTTTGACGTTTGGCGCAAATAATTCTTGGTCAACAATGCCGGATTTCCCGTTTTACCCTCAACGATGCAAAGGGGAATTCGTGAGTGGCACTCTCAACTGGATTCATAAGGTGCCTGTCACTCTCAATTCTTGGATGATAGTTTTCTTTGACTTGGCCAGGGAGAGTTTCGGTGAAGTATTTCTGCCTTTTATGAATGGCGAGCCTGTGTTGCAAGTGGCGAGGGAATGCCTTTGCGTTTGTGTTGACCATCAGAAAAGTCATTTTGATGTGTGGATAATGAAGGAGTATGGAGTTGAAGAGTCTTGGACTAAATTGATTGTGATCTCACATGTGGAACTCAAGCATTATGAACCCCCTTATCCTTTGTACCTGGTGTACATCTATGAGAATGGTGTTGTTTTGGCCATTCCTCCTACAAGTTACAAGTTAGTTTTGTATGACCCAAATGATCATAACCGGTTACATTATCCTTTGTTTGACAGCTCAAGTGATGGCATGACAAAATTTCCCATGAGTGAGAGAGCAGCTCCTAGGGGCTTTCATGTTTTCCATGAAAGCTTGGTTTCACCCTCACATCTCGGCTTTCCAAGTGAAGTAGCTTATTGGAATTGACCGCTGATTGTACCGTTACTTATTTAATATACTTTTCTTCTCATTCACTCTTTTAACTAGAAGATTGATAGAGTACATTCAGTTAGAAAAGTGAATAAGATGAGATTGTAAGATCTATGTAGTCCACCTCATCAAATAAAATAAATTTTTTTTGTTGTTATTGTTATTGTTGGTCGTGGCGGTGACGGCCATAATGTCCAAATGATATAATTTTGATTATTTAAATTCTTTTAAAGTTTTAAAAATAATTATTTTTTATTGTATTTTCTTTTAA
This sequence comes from Arachis hypogaea, assembly GCF_003086295.3. Lineage (NCBI taxonomy): Eukaryota > Viridiplantae > Streptophyta > Magnoliopsida > Fabales > Fabaceae > Arachis > Arachis hypogaea. The sequence goes on along the minus strand of NC_092044.1, from coordinate 117,466,511 downwards.
TTTTCATTCTTTGTAACCTTCTTAACGTAACTTTCTTTTCAATAGAATTATCTCTCTCGATTAATTTTTTCTAATTCTCTCTTATTTTTTTCTATTTTAAAATATTTCCTTTAGAAAATACTAGTATTTGTATATGTGCAACGCATAAAAAATATTTATTTTTTTATATTTATATCTAGAATATGTTTTTTTAAAAAATGATCATAAATATATTTAACTTAAATAAAATAATTTTATATTTTTTGTCACTTATACAAATAACAAACAATGCTATAAAATAATAATAATAATAATAATAATAATAATAATAATAATAATAATATATTAATTACACTTTCAATATTTTATATTTTATGTGTTACAAAAATTTATCCACTAATATCTATTTTATTCAATGATTATTCTATCTTATTTTCATTTATTATTCGTAGCCATAATGAAAAGGTATTCTATTTATGACTTTGTACAAAAATTTTTTAAAAATGTTTAATATTATGAAAAATATTCTTTTTTGAAAAAGAATTATAATACTTTTAAGATTAGAAAAAAATTATTAATTAATAATATAATAATTTAATTTTTTTTATTTAATAGCAAATAATTATGTATAATTGTAGTATAATTTATATTTAGAGTAATTAGTAATAAATTAGAATATTATTTTTTTAATAATATAATTAAATATATTTCTATTATTAATTGATTTAAAATATTATTACACGCATTCTAATCTTAAATAATATATAAATATTTTTTTTCTCATAATCATATATTAATATACACGTTCCTTCCATAAGTATAATACTTTTGAAATTAAGAAAGAAATTATTAGTTAATATTATATTAAAGAGTATCATAATAAAATCATACCCAATGTATCAGAGAATAAAATATCGAAGTAACTACCTTAAATAAACCAATCACAAAATTTTTAACAATAAAAAATATTTAAAATATTATTTTATTCATAAAATTCAATTTAAAATTTATTTTTTAATAGACTAACATATTTACCCATTAATTAGCGTCTATCTATTTAATTATAATAATTTTAAAATTAAAAAATAAATTATAAATTAATAATATGCTAATTTAATTCTCTAATTTAAAAACAAATAGTTTTATACAATTATAGTATAATTTACGTTTGGTATAATTAGTAATAAATTAGAATAATATCTTTCTCTAATAATATAGTAATATAGATTGTTACTAGTCACCAAAAAAAAAAGATTGTTACTATTAATTGATTGAAAACATTAATACACAAATTTTAACTTTAGCAATATATAAATATTATCTTTCTTAAAATCATATATTAATATTCAGTTCTTTCCCTAAATATAGTGCTTTTAAGATTAGGAAATATATTAATAATTAATGATATAATAAAAAACATCAAATAAAGTCATATTCAATACATTAGGAATAAAATCTCAAAATAATTACTTAAAATAAACTAATCATACACGGAATTTTCAACAAGGAAAAAATTTAATATTTTATTCCCAAAATTTAATTTAAAAAATATGTTTTATAGACTAATTTCCTTAATTAAAGTATATCCATTTAAATATAATGCTTTTAAAATTAAAAAATAAATTATTAATTAATAATATAATCATTTGATTCTATAGTTTAAGAGCAAATAATTATATATGTAAATCATATTATAATTTGTATAATTTATGTTCAGTATAATTAATATTAAATTAAAATATTACCTATCTTCTAATAGTATAATCATATATAGTCGAGTCACAAAAAAAAAACAGTCACCTAAAAAAATAATTTAATTTTTAATTATTGACAGATTAACCGTATATCAAAATTATATGATATATTATTTAGTTTCAAATTATTTTGAAACTAAACTAATTCAATCCTAATATTAGAATTAAGTTATTTAAATAATATTTATGATATTCAATTTTAGATTTTGAATGCTACATTAGAATATTTTTTAATGACAACTAATAAAAATAGTTTGACCAAATTGAATAGGTAAAATCGACGCAAATTCACACTATTTTTTTCTAAATAAAATCCATCATTTACTGTTTGTATAATGTGACAGGCAAGAATAATCACATTTAACTCAAAATTTAATTTAAAAATTCTATTTATAAATAGACTAATATGTTTACTCATCTGTCAGAATCTATTCATTTAATTATAATATTTTTAAAATTAAAAAAAATATTAATAAAAATAATGGTATAATAATTTGATTCTCTAATTTAAGAATAAATAATTATGTAAATTTTATGTATAATTTGAATAATTTATGTTTACTATAATTTATAATAAATTAGAATATTATTTTTTTTATTAATATAAATATATGTGTTCCTATAATTTAGTAATTCAAAATATTAATACACACATTTTAACTTTAATAATGTATAAATATTATTTTTCTTATAATTATGTATTAATATCCATTATTCTTCCATAATATTTTTTATTAATACTATATAATATATTAATATGTGTAAAGTATTATGCAAAACACGTGTTTAAAGTATTCTTTTTCTTATACATATTTGATACTTTCATTGAACATCATGTCGAATTATCAACATCAAAACAAGATTAAAACTAGCTTAAAACACTTGAATCCAAATTATCAACTGCTAATGTGTGCTTTTCTTGATTATTTATCTATCCTAACCAATCCGTTATTCCAAAAAAGAGAAATTTATGCGAAAAAATTAAACAAACTTGCATTAAAATTAGTGCAACTTTGAGGATAAAATTGTTGTTAAGGAGGATGTAATGTAATTAGGGATGTGCATAGGTCGGGTGAAATTGGGCTGATGTGATCTGAATTCGATTCGAAATATAGACCGGGCCTATTTATTAGACTCGAATCTGACTTTAAACCTGATGAAATCTATACACTTTTGGGCCACGATTATATCGGATAAAAATCAGGTGAAAATCGGGCCGTAAACATTACATTACCTTGATACCTTCTTATAAGCTAACATGTGAAAATATCAAAATTTCTAAGACTCTAACCATTATTTGACATGGTAAAATTCACTTAGAAAAATATAACAAGAACCAACTCTTCTCTAAGATTAAAGTATAACCATAATTAATACTAAATTGTCTAATAACACTAAATATTTAAATCAATACAAATAACACAACATTATTCATTAGTCTAAAATCTTAGATATTTTAAACATAAAACATTAACTTATAGTCTTATAATAACTAATAATACAAAATATTAAGGTTTACAATACTTAAATTTCACATAAGAATAGTCATTATCCATCACTAATAACACAATATTAATTGTGTATGATGACCGGGTCACCGGGCCGAGTTTGGGTGACCCGAGCCATGACTCGGACCCGACCTGAGATAATGACCGAGTCTATTAAGACCTTTATCCGACCTTAGACCCGTTGAAATCACACCAAATTAACCCCTAAAGTATTCGGAACCGGACCGAATCTTTAGACCGGATCGAGCCATGCACACCCCTAAATGTAATGAGTAAAAAGAGGTCTAATAATCCAACAAAAAAAATTCTCATTAAGAGTAGAATTTAGTATAAATATAATAATGATAGAGTCAATAAAAGAAGAAATTTTTTAATGAAATCATCTCTCTCGATTATTTTTTCTCTAATTCTTTCTTATTTTTTCGATTCTAAAATTTTTTCTTTAGAAAATCGTAGTGTATATATATATCTGTAGAATGCACAAAAAATATTATTTCTTTATATTTATATCTAACATGTATTTAAAAATTTTTTATTCAAAAATATATTTAAATTATATAAATAATTTTATATTTTTTTCACTTATACAAATACCAAACAATGCTATAAAATAATAATAATCATAATCATAACGATGATGATAATAATGATAATATATTAATTACATCTTCAATGTCTTATATATGTTACAAAAATTTATCTTGATTATAACAATTCAACTAATATATATTTTATTCAATGATTATTTTATCTTTTTTTTTGTTATTCGTAGTCATAATAAGAAGGTATTTTATTTATAATTTTGTATAAAATAAATTTTAGAAATATAAAATATTATGAATATATTCTTTTTTTTGAAATAGAATTATAATACCTTTAATATCAGAAAAAAATTATTAATAAATAATATAATAATTTAATTTTTTAATTTAATAACAGTTAATTATATATAATTATAGTATAATTTATATCAAGTGTAATTAATAATAAATTAAAATACATTATTACACGCATTCTAGTTTTAAATAATATATAAATATTGTTTTCACAATCATATATTAATATATACGTTCTTTCCATAAGTATAATGCTTTTGAGATTAAAAAAGAAATTATTAGTTAATCTACTTAATATACTAAAACAAGTATAATCACCCGTGCTATGCACGTGAGAAGATTGAAATTATAATTTTAAATTATTTTTTTGAAATTAATTTAAATTATAATAATTTAATTAATAAAAAAATAACATATTATGCATTTTTTAATTCAGTGTTAATTGGATTAATTCTAAAATAGTTATTAATCGGTTTTAATAATGTACTTTTTTCAATAAATCACACATGTATACTGAATGTGATCATAAATAATATAGTAATAATAGTTAAATCCACCAACAAATATATTAGCTATATTATCACACTATTAAACAAATTAAATATAAAGACTATTAACACTTATAAATTTATAAAATCGTACTTTCTTTTATTCGTGCGAGAATTTACTTGTCAAATAAATTTAAAATATAAACAAAAAATATTTATAAGATGGACCTAGCATCACTTGAAAGAATCATGGAAAATAATCAACTTATCTTATCATCCATGAGAATCATTTTTACATAAGTCGTCTTATTCTTGTCAAATTTGTATGGGACTTTCCATAACCTTATAATTCTTGCCTTTATTTTTCAAACTTTTTCATTACATAATCTACCGTACCATAGGTAACACTGTTGATAGAATCGTAATTAGTAGCCCTTAGGTATGAAAAATAATAAACAGAAGAAAATTTATGTCCGAGGTACGAATTTTTTAAATGATAAATTAAATAATTGTAACAATTCACTATTATTCCTTCTCTTTATATATATATACACTAATTATACATGGTAATAATTAGCAAATATCTTCAATGGAGATACTTACTACAGTTAGGTGAAATTTATTTCATTATATTTTATTAACCTTTATGATTAATTCAATAGAGATACTTACTCAATATATATGTTATCTACATTAATTATATGCCAATATTTTTAGAAAAGAACTAAAAGAGGAGATATATAAATATATATAAAATCATTGCTATATAGGAAAGTAGGGCTGTCAAACGGGCTAGTCCGGTCTATTTAGGCCCAACCCATTAAGCCAGTGGGTTAAATGGGCTGGCCCGTTTAAGCCCACTTTATTCGCAGGCCAGAATTTTAATTTCTAGCCCGGACCGTTTATGGTCAGTCTAATGGGTTAAACGGGCCAGCCCGTTTATCATTTAATTTTATTTTTTGAAAAATATTTTGACAAAAAATATCACTTTTAGGTCAAAAATCTTTAAAAATAATATTTTTTTTAGCTGATAGGTCTGATTTTCAGGTCGAATCGAGAGAAATATTAACTAAAAGTACTGATTTTTTTGAAAAAAAATGTAAAAAAAAAAATAAACGGGCCACCCATTTAGCACACAGGCTAGCCCGAAATTTAAACGGGTTTAATTTTAGAGGTAAAGTCCGTCCATTTAAATGGGTAAACGGATTGGTCCAATGAGTTTAGCCAATTTTGACGGTTCTAATAGGAGGCATACATAAATTGATACATTTTTTTTATTATATTATACAACTTAAAATTGTAGTATCATGTTATTATTAATTCTAGATACTTGCTATAATTATATCAAATTTAATTATGACTATAAATAAATAAAATATATAACATTCAATATTATTTTTTCTTTTTACATTCAATATTTACTGTAAATATAAAAAGTAAGATAATTAATAAAAAAATATGAACAGAAAATAAAATATATTAATTAAAATTCAATTTGTTATCTAATTAATCTTGTGTCCATACGATAAAACTTTATGAAAATGTTATGAATCACAAACTTTTTTTATTCTACATAAAAAAAACACTATACGAAACTTTTAGTCGTACAAAAATAATTATAAGAATTAATTATTGATGTTGATATTAATCACAATTAATTATTGATATCCTATTTTTTTTAAAATATATTTTACCTTTTTTAAAATATAATGCATGTACCATGTAGACCTTTTATTATTATTATTATTATTATTATTATTATTATTATTATTATTATTATTATTATTATTATTATTATTATTATCCACTAATTGATATCAAATTAAATAGGTCACTATTAATATGTGCATCAACTATCTTCTAATTAAATTATTATACTTAAATGCAGATTAGAACTATATCAATTGATATAATTAGAATGATTAAAAATATCGATAATTGATACGTAGTTTAATAACGCATTGAATATTGATTATAATTAATTAATTTATATAAATTATAATAAATTGTGAGATTTGAATGGCTAATCAAATTAATTAATTGATATAATTAATTAATTATAATTGATTTGCTTTGACGAATTAAATGAAATAGATTTGGAAACACCTCAAGAGCATGCCACATCAGTTCCATTATTAAATACAAAAATTCTATTTTTATATAATAGAATAGAATAGATAGATAATAAAGATATTTTCTTAAATTAGTGTAATTATACATTATTCATTAAATATTTATTATAATATTGTAATATAATTATAATAAAAATATTTTTATAAAATAATTTTATTTAGAGAAATATAAATTGGTTATTAATGGCCGGTGCCATTATCATATAATTATCATATTATATTATTATTATCATTATTATTATCAATATAATTAAAATGATCAAAAATATTTTCGATTGATAATTGATAAGTAGTTTAATAATGTATTAAATATTGATTTCATATAACTATAATAAAGATATTTTCTTAAATTAGTATAATTATGTATTATTGCTTAAATGCTAATTATAGTATAATTATAATAAAGATATTTTTATAAAATAAACTTAGAAGAGAAAATAGTGTATTAATTTTGGCGGGAAAATAGATTCACGAGGAATCGACACCTCACTTTCATTGGTTGGAAGAAAACCTAATTTTAGTATATATATATATATATATATATATATATATATATATATATATATATATATATAATTACAAACGGTACGAATTTTTAATGCAGATACTAATTGCTACTAATAGAAAAAAATTATATAAATAGAAATTATTCAATCAATTTCGTATGACAAAACAATGGTTAACAAAAAGTATGGAATCTTTTTTTGACATACGTATTATGCCATACGTATAAATTATACGGGTTATTTTATAACTTCATATATATATGTATAACAAAGCAGTTTAATATTATATTTTATCTATATTAATTATATGTCAAAATTCTGAAAAAAGAGATAAAAGTAGAGATATATAAATATGTATAATATTATTGTTATATATGAAGCAGTTTTATATTACTATAATTATAGAAACTTACTATAATTATATCAAATTTAATTATGACTGTAAATAAATAAAATAGAAAACAATCAGTACTAATTTTTTTCTTTTTATAGTCAAAATTTACTGTAAATATTAAAAATAAAATCACTAATGATTAAAAATTTGAGTAGAAAATAAAACTCCATAAGCTAAATTCAATTTGTTAACTAATTAATTTAATGTCCATATATTATTATTATTATCATTATTATTATTATTATTATTATTATTATTATTATTATATATTGACTAAAACTGTGAATACATACTAATAAAATTATTACATACGAATGAGAATTAGAATTTTATCAATTATATAAATTCAAAATTATTATTATTATTATTAAATAATGATGATAATTCATGTGATAATGAATATTACCTATAAAATATCTAAAATTAAATAATATTCAACAGTAATTATGTAACAATTATAATTCAAAAATTACTGTATATAAAGTCACGTGAATGATTATTATAATTGATATAATAATTGTTATAATTGCTACATATTCTCAATCTTATAGGTTGTATCAATTTAACTATATCAATTATATTCAAATTAGTAGTCAATTATTTTTATGAAAATTCTTGCTATAATCAGGTTATACTTATGAGATTATCTTGTATTAATCGTTATAATTAATTTAATAAAGATATTTATTAAGTATATATATTATCTATATTAATTATATGCCAGTATATATTTGTAAGAATGAGTTAAAAAAAGTGATATATAAATATATATAATATTATTGTTATATAAAAGTTAGATTTAAATAATATATTAAATATTAATTTGATATAATTATAATAAAAATATTTTTCTAAAATAATATAATCATACATTATTCATGAGCTAATTATAATGCAATTAAATATACAATAATATTCTATATTATTTATTTACCATCATGATTTGATTTTTATTGTTTTCTAATTTATTTACTCACATAAATGATTAAAATATATAACATAACTATCGTAATTATTATAATTTTATGATATAATTATAATTAACATATTTTATCGTAATTAAATATTGATTTGATATAATTATAATGAAATTTTTTTTTAAAATAATATAATCATATATTATTTATGAGACAATTATAATGCAATTAAAGATATTATTATATCATAATGTCTACTTACTATATTAATATAATATCAAAAGATACATTTTTCATTATTTTTTATAGATAAAATCGGTTTTTATTGGCAACTAAATTGTACTTAGGACAACGAAAAACTATATATTTAGGTAGAGTTTTTTTTGTCAAATATAATGAAAATACCAATAAAAAAATAAAAAATAAAAATAAACTTAAATAATATACTTGACACCACTTTATTTTATTAATTATTAAATTATTTAAAAATAGTACATCCACGAAAAATAATCATAATATATAAATTGAGGCAATAATTTAAAATTCTCTAATTATAATTTAATCAAATACTAATATTAAAACCAAAATTACTTAAACAATATTGAATCTATTCTAGTCTTTAGTCACGTATAGTATAAAGTCATTCTCGTAACGACAACCAACTGAAATAATATCGTAAGTATCAACATTTAAAATTCGTACAAAATTAAAATTAATAGTACATCAACAGAGTTAAAAACACAACGAAAAGGATGACAAAAGTATTGAGAATTTGGGACATTTATTTTGCAGCTCACAATAAAAATCTGAGGACACTTGCTGCAATAAGAGCAATTAAAAAAAAAAAAAAAGAAAAACAAAATCTGAATTTGAACCAAATTGACCAATTTAGGATGGTGAATCTAATGAGAAATTATGCAACCGAATAATTATAATAATTTGATAAAAAAGGAGGATGAGTAAATTATAAATGTTAGATAATTAAAATTATTGATAAGTAGTTTAATAACGATCTACTTAATTTTAATTATTTTAATTATAAAAATAAATTACAAATGTTAGATAATTAAAATTATTGATAAGTAGTTTAATAATGCATTAATAATTAAAATATCACAACTGATATTACAATTTTAATCGAATAATTAAAATTATAATAATTTATTCATCCTCCTTTAACCACATTCCATTAGGTTGGTCATAATAGGTGAGTAGATCCAACAATCATTCGGTAAAGTAGAAATTATTGCCCCTTCTTTAAATGCTTACATCCATGTAATTGAAATCCGAATCAGTGAAGACAACTCGATGATGTATTTTATAGATGTGATGCATTGTAAACGATTGTGGTAAAAGACAATTGAATTGGAACATTAGACGATAAGAACAACTTAGAGTAACAACAATTAATAAATTATTAAAAGAATAATATAATAGAATGAGTATATGAAAAATATTATAAAAAATTATAAATTGTACCTTAAAAGGATCAACTTCAATAAAAAATGGAGAATACATTCTTATTCTATGAAGTAGTAAAAAAATACTAAATATAAAATTATGAGCTGACTCTCAAATTTAGATGTATGTACGACAGAAAAACACTATTTATAGACCTTAGTAAAACAAAAATAAATAGGTAAATTAATTACTATTAAGGCAATTTGTTATTATGTACAGTAATTACGCATTATAATTGATAAGTAGTTTAATAGTGCATTAAATATTGATTTGATATAATTATAATGAAGATATGTTCTTAAATTAGTATAATTATATATTATTCATTAAATATTAAATATAATATAATAATATAATTATAATAAATAATTTAGAATAGATGAAAAATTTTATTCGTTTTGGAGGGAAAACAAACTCACGAGAGAGTGACACGTCACCCTTATTAACTGGGGGAAAACCCAGTTTTAGTATATTAAGTAGATTGGGTTTTTTTCCCGCTAATAAGGGTGACGTGTCTATCTTTCGTGAGTCCGTTTTCCCTCCAAAACGAATGAAATTTTTATAAAAAATAATTTTATTATAATTATATTATTATAATATATTAATATTTAATAAATAATATATAATTATACTAATTTAGGAACATATCTTCATTATAATTATATCAAATCAATATTTAATGCACTATTAAACTACTTATCAATTATAATGCGTAATCACTGTACATAATAAAAAATTGCCTTAATAATAAATAATTTATATATTTATTTTTGTTTTACTAAGGTCTATAAATAATATTTTTCTATGGTACATGAATCTAAATTTGAGAGCCAGCTCATAATTTTATATTTTAAATGCAGCAATACCGAGGAAACTTCTTACCAATCAATTTCAGATCAAAGAGTCTACAATCACCTAGAGTTTCAACAAACTTGTTTGCTTGTTGGCTTGAAAAATGACAACCTTTAACTTCATACCAGTAAAAAACTTCATTGAAATCACCAAGTAAAATTCCAAGGTCTATGATAAGTTGAGGACTGAGAAACAAGGTTATCCCATAGAAGGACTCTATTACTAAATTGGGAGCTGCCATAAATTCCATTGCACCTCCAAGTTAAATTGTCATACTGAACATCAACAGTCAGACATTGCTCAAAAACATCAATCATTTTACAACTAGCACCCTGCAAGGAGGATAGGAACCAAATTTCTCCTTTATGCCCCCACAGCTTCTACAAGACCAACCTGGAAATACCCAAGACGCTCCCAAAAAGACTTCAAGTGATGGAAGGTGGATGGGTTTCAACAACAATAACAAAAACAGAATTAAACTTTTTAACTAATTCCCTACAATAAACCCAGGCCAACTTATTCGAAGTCCCAAAATATTTTAGACAATTATATTTACACTATCCATAATAAAAATAAGCAAAGAAAAAAAAGGAATAGAGGGTCTCTAATTCGAAGAACCCACCTCAAGAGGAATTTTTTCATGCGGCACCACCTTCTCCTGACCTTCCCCGGCACCACTTCATGCAGCTTTGGGGTTCTCTCAAAGAGAGGGAGTCGCACTTTCTTTTCACATTGATTGAGAAGATTGAAATTTGGGCTTGTCACTAAATGAAATAGTAGACTTGGTTTTAGCTTTATCTTGGACCTTGAAAATGGGCTTATGTCCTAACTTGAACTTACCTTTACGGATCACATGCTGCCATCCCACCTCTTCTCCAACGCATGATGAATCTACGTGAGTTCCATGCAAATCATTCGGTTCCTTGATTTGCTCCTAAAACTTTGCCAAAATCAAAAGTTTCCATTGCAATCTTTGTTTGAAGAGATGGATGTGATTTTGCGGGCATCGGTGCCCCCGTTTGGGTCTTTTCTATACGTCATGTGGAACGCTTTCAACAATAATCTTTTTAACCATCGGTAATTCTAGATTAATTTGAACACATGCTGGGATATACTTTTCTTTCTCTGCCAATTTAGTGGCCAAATCATCGCCTGTTCTTGGTAGTACCACATCAAAGACCCAATATCCGAATCCACACTAAAATTGAACCAAAGGTTTAAAAGGTCATTTCTCCTTTCATACCAAAGGCACAAACTGTATGATTGAACCACATAATGATGCTTTACGTATCATCAGTCATCGCCCATCGTCCTCCTCTTACCATACGCACTGGCTCCTATTGAGGATGTTGTGTGGCACCGTTGCAAAGAATAATGAGCAACTTAGCCAATGCCGTCAAACGCCTTCCTCCGCCGCCACCAGTCCTTCTAGATGAGCTGATAGCTGAAATATAAAGAACGTCACGACACTCAAGATTGTCTGCAAGTCATGGAACACCATAATCTCCGGCCCTCAATTCTCATGTTTCTATTGCCTTTACTTTAACGATGAATGTATGTTTCATGCAGTGATGATCTTCTTGGTCTTTTTTTTTTTTATTTCTAAGGTCAAATCCTCGTAAGATATACTGGTTCCATTGATTCAAATCCTCTTAATCATAGTGTAAGGTGATTTTTATCTTGACTAATCACAAATTTACTATTTTGATAGTAAATAAAAGAACAAATAGATACATTACGCTGGTGTGTATATATATATATATATAAAATACTTATTTAATTTGCACCAGGTATCCATCAAGTCGGTCGGAAGTCCAATGACTAATCCCTCGAAGAGAGGTACAAAGTAGGCGACTCTCTCAAGCAAACAAGTTCTATTGCCATTCCGTAGTGAATATTAAACCCAGGAGAGATAGTTAAGAAAATTTTCATTTTCATTTATTATAAATTATAATCCATTCAGCAGAATTCTCGCCATTCTAATCAAATAATTTGGCTGCATGATATAAATACAGAACCGATTATCTGTTTTATTTTTTGCTTACCCAGATCGTAACTTGGCTCATAAGTAAGATTCCTAATGTAAGATGCAGACCCCAAATACAATCGTTTTTCCACTCTCATCAGATATACTTCTAAGGATTAAAAAAATAACAACAAAAAAGAAAGTAGTACAAAAATGGACAATTGTATGCTTGCTGAACAAGAGCAACTATTATGCAGTATCATCAGATAACGTGACATTTATCCTATACCATTGGTGATGACACATTTCATCGTAAAAAATGTCAACTTCGTGAAAGAACTGAAAGCATAAACAGAAAAGCATGAAAAGCCTTACACAAAAGCATCCATCCCTTCCATTCACCAACCATACTTTTTCAGAAAATCTTTAGTTCTCTTCCTCATGCGGGTGAAAACAATCACTATACAAGCCAGTATCCATGGAGAGAAGGTTGTGCCAAAGATGTTATATTTCTTGATCCATTCTGGAGTGTCCCTTGAAACTAGCGCGATCATAAATGTTATTACTAGCACCCCGATCAAGATCCTGGTCACTGGTTTAAGTACTGAGTCCTGCAATTGAAGGTTACACAGAAGAGAAACACCTTTAGTTTGACGGACCTCAGTTAATAAGAAATGAAACAAGGTGCCTTACTACCATCTAAGTTCCTCAGAGTGCATTTAACTATAGAGATACTTAAGTCCCCATGCTTGTTTAAGCATTGCTTATTTTCAGAATCTTATTTCCTATCACCACTTACATAAAGAATCAATCACAAGTAGGTGTGGTAGATTACATAGATCAAACAATACCATTGCGTCCTATCATGTATCATGTCTATATTGAGATTATATTTCCTATCACCACTGACATAAAGCATCCATCTAGAAAATGTAAAGAATGCTATATCTTATAAAGGTTTTATCTTGGACATAGGAAACTCATCATCTCCTCCATCCTTCTTATTCAACAAAGATAAAGTCCAAAAAGGAATGGATCAACTGCACAAAAACCACATAAGCAATCCAAAAAGATACCAACATAGACATGTATAGAGCACCCCCTTTTTTTTTTGAAAGAGAAAAAAAAAAAAAAAACTGAACACACAAACACACCTAGAAGAAAGATGTGCCGAGTCCATATGACATAATATAGATGAATCTTAAATCCCACGTTAAGAGAAAGCTTGCAAGAGTATTTTTCTCATTAAAACCCCGAAAAAAAGAAATTGTTTTTTGGTCCTTAAGGTCAAGTACATAAATTTCTGTGGCTACCTTCATACATAATTGCTTGTTCAATGAAGCCTCTAATGGTGAATGTTGGCTATACACATTCTTCTCTATACTCTGATAGATAATATAGGTAGAACAACTCATGAGCCAAAAAAAATTGGATAGTTTTATTCATAGTAAGATACCAAAAGGTATTAAATACTCGCCCTAATGTATATATAAAAAATTTCAGAGCTTCAAAAGACCAACGCAATCTGTGTTTCTTCTCCTTATGGTAACCAATCGAATTCAAACTATTGAATTCCCCCCTCAAATGGATGAAACACATTTGAGGTTCTTCTTACATCCATTACCTATGAGCTTTTATTTTTTTTCTCATTCCAATGAGTATTGTTATAGACTTATAGGCACAATTTCTAAGGAATGGTGTACTAGAAAGAAGGGAAAACTAATTAGAGAAGGGCATGTAACATGTTTAGTGTGGTATGGCCAGCCTACTCTATGAACCTTCTCCAGTTCTCCTCTCCCTATTCTGAATTTTGACCATAGTTTCTCCAAATTACTGCGAACGCTTCCAATTTTGATCCTGTTTATGGAGAAGTACTTTTCTCATCACCATACTTAAAAGTAGATTTTCATTGTTCTGTTACTTGGATTGATGAATTGGGATGATCCCTGTCTTAACCGATCTGAATATAAGTTTCGTGTGGTTGGATTGTTCATCTTACAAGTTACACTAAAACAGCTAAATATCCTTTCTTTCCCCAATTGTTACCAACATAATAATAAAGCAAGCATTAAACTCAAACAAAAATATCAAATTCCCTTCTTAGTTAGATCCCAAAGCAATCACTCAGAAAGGAGAGGGTACCTTAGGTTCGCCATCAACATAAACAGTAGCACCGTCGTGGTAAGTGAGGATGGACCTCCCATTTCGGTGGAAGCGGATAGGGACGCCGCGACCGGACTGAGGGTTAAAGACGAAGATGGATTTGAGTCCGTACTTTTCGAGAATTTCACGCACTTCCAGCTGGTCCTGTTCCCAACCACCAAGGTTCGACTTGAACACCGCTATGGGTCCCTTCCCTTGCCGGTACAGATGGATCTCCACCTCCGGCACCTTCGTCCGCACCTGCTTCTTCGGCGACACCTCATCCGTCGTCGTCGTGGGGGCTGTGGCGGTTGCGTCTACCTCCTCGATTTCTCCGATCAAGGGTGCTTTCTCTTCCTCCATGGAGTTTATATAAGTTTTCGTCGTAACGCTCGGATCTGAATTCTGAATTTTTGAACGTGGAAGATGAGTATGATTCTATGAGCAATTAAGCTTCACACTCAAATCTAATACAAAATACAAAACCCTTTTTTTTTCTCCTCAAAGTAAATATTTTAATCTAAACTTTATATTTTAATTATTTTAATCAATATCGATGTTCTTTTTAGCTAATTATAAAATTTAAGTATATAAATTTTGCTGGTATTAATAATATACTAATAAAGTTTGAGAGAAGGGGGATTGGGGAAGGTTAGATGGAACAAAAGAATATGATTCTTTTTTTTTCTTCGTAGAATTGAGAAAAAAATAAAATTAAATCATCATCATATATCATATATGAAATTAGATGGATGATTGTATGTATCAAAAATCAAAATAGACTATGTTGCTGTGTACGGAAAAAGGATTATGTTGCTATTCTTCTCTTCATTCTAAAGAACATATAAAAATATTAGAAATGTGCAATTGAAATAATAATAAAATAGTCAAGATGGTAATTATTGTTACTTTAATTAATAGTTTTGATTAAAATTTTAAAAATTATAAAATAATTTTATAAATATATCTGTATTTTCATTTCATATATGTATATACACTGATACACACATGTGTATGTTTTCTAATTTTTTTTTAAATTAATTCTAACCTTATTTATATATATAGTAGATAAATTTATAGTTTGTAGGATGCAATATTGCAATTGAAGAATTAAAAAAGGGTAAAAATAAAAAAAGGGAAAAATATAGGGATAAGGATTCAATTATAATATATATAGTGATAGTGATATACTTCACCTTCAAAAAAAATTACTTTATTCTATTAATTATTGGATATAGATGGAGCCCAGAAAGAATATTGGATATACTAATATAGATGATTTTGAAAGATTATTTATCCGAATAGCAGGGGAAGCAGTTAATTATAAATGATTATGTTTTTTTGGTGACCAATTATAAATGATTATATGAGCTTAAAAAAATAATTCTTAAATGCATATATAAAGTAAACTTTTATTTATTTTATTTTATTTTATTATCGTTTTTGGCTGTAATTTTTTTTTCAAAGCAGTTGAAGTGAATAGTGCAGAGACAGATCGAAAATGGCGTACCTTTTTCCCTTTTCTGCACGAAGTTGACCTTGAAACCAATCGCCCCATAAATACACAAACCCGCAACAACAATAACGAGCTTCAACGTCAATCCTCGATTTGGGTCCCTACCGTAACCAGCTATGTCTTTGCGCAGACGAACCTTGCTCAAGGTCATCGTCCTCGGCGATAGCGGGTACGTTTTCTAGGATTAGGGTTTTTTTCTTTTCTTTTCTTCATATTTTTTTTTCCTCCCTCAAATGCATCCAAAAATTTAGTTTTTACAAGCCCTTTTCGTTTCGTTGTTAGGGTGGGAAAGACCTCATTGATGAATCAGTATCCTGATCCTCACGTGCCCCTTCTTCTTCTTCTCCCAATTCCATTGCTGTTTGGTAATTTCATGCGTTATTGTTGGAGGGTCTGTGTCATTTCACTTCGTCCTTGAATCCCTTCGCCTGTTACATTGTTGCACCTTTGGCGTTATTATGCTTGATTTGTTATTTGACTAATTTACTTAACTATTTGTTTACGTTATAGTTCTAATTCGTGTTAGTGTTAGTTACGCGAAATTATTCCAAAAATGACTAGTCTTATATATGATTTTTTTATGTTGAAAGTAAACGTATCACCTAAGAGTACTAGTGCACGTTTCATGACATTCACACAGTGCCTTATCTAAATTATTGCTTTAGTGAAATAATAAGGTTTCAGTTTGAGGTCCTTTTGATGATAATAAGGTTATTTTATTATTGGAGTTTGCATCTATTGACCGCTAAGAGTAAGTGTGCACAAGAAGTTAGTATTAGGAAGTAGTAGTCAACATATTTTGTAGACTTTTTAGTTTTCTGTTTGGACAAGTTGTCAAAAAAGATTTATGGTTATTTCCTTTTCTTGAGTTATCCACTTTGGAACCTTAACTACTTACATAGATATGTGCACAAGAAGTTTAGTCAGCAATATAAGGCAACCATTGGAGCTGATTTTGTAACTAAAGAACTCCAGATTGATGACAGACTAGTCACTCTTCAAGTGGGTTTGTTTTCTTTCTCAATAGTATTTTTGAATCTCTATATATATTATGTGAAAATTGTGTGTATTTCAATTGTATGTTTGATTGGTAGATATGGGACACTGCGGGGCAAGAGAGATTCCAAAGTCTTGGCGTTGCATTTTATAGAGGGGCGGATTGCTGTGTTCTAGTTTATGATGTGAATATAATGAGGTCATTCGATACCCTTGACAATTGGCACGAGGAGTTTCTCAAGCAGGTCCTTCCTGTCTTTTTCTGGATGATAGTTTCATTTGTTGTCCTTCATGACTGCATCCATATTGGGTTCTGCTTGTAATATTTTCTCGATGTTATACTTTGTGGTTATTAGAAAATGGTAGGACTCCATTTTGATTTTCTGGTAATATACTGGAAGCATATTGTTATGATTATGATTGTAGTTTGTAGTCTAACATGGGGAATCCGGATTCTTTACCTAGGGCAAGAAACACAGTTTTCAGACATTGTTAGTTTACTTGCATTCTTCCATCATTTCATAACCTTTTATCTGTGGCACTATCTCCCTGGATACAGAATTGCGAAATGCATTGTGATTTGATTTGTCTCACTTTCTTACGTATTACTCACCCTTATTAGATTTTTTACAAATAATGTTCTATTAAGACTTGTATTCTTATTGTGAGACAGGCAAATCCTTCTGACCCGAGGAAGTTTCCGTTTATATTGCTTGGAAACAAGATAGATATTGATGGTGGGAATAGTCGAGTGGTAGGCAAGTTTAATTACAGATTCACGATTCCTCATCTCATGCATAAATGACTAATTATCTTAAAAGCAGGTATCTGAAAAGAAAGCCAAGGATTGGTGTACTTCAAAAGGAAATATCCCCTACTTTGAGACGTCTGCGAAAGAAGATTACAACGTTGATGCTGCATTCCTCTGTATTGCCAAGACTGCCCTAGCCAATGAACATGAGCAGGACATGTAAGTTTTGCTTTTGAAAGATATGGACTTGCTGATTACTGTATGAATTTGTACATTATCATATGAATACAAGTCACCACTATTATGTAATTGATGAGTTTGGATGAATGCATAATAACCATGCTTAGAACTTGTTGAAAACTTTTTACATACAGTCCCAATCTGGATAAAAGAGGATGTTGACTGGCTCTGCTGGGTCTTTAAAAGCCAATGTAAAACTTTGTTGAATATCTATGGCATGGATCAAACACTATATCATAGGACTATTGTCGTTAATTTATTAAGTTGTACTTTTGACTGTATGAACTTGTAATGGAAGAAGACATTGATGTTTCGTCCTCACCTTTAGAGGCAATGAAGATTCCTTAACCTAGGATCTTTGAAAAGTATTTATGAGGAAGTTTTTTATCTCTTTCTGATCTCCATGGTATTATTGGTATGTTCTGTAAATTCCTGAACTGTACCATTAGTAGTTTGTACAATTCTGTTTCTAACTATTGGTGTTCTGACCTCTGAGCTCCATTTTATTATTGGTATCTGAAATTCTGTTGCCTTCCAAACATTAGTTATTTGTACAATTCAGTATCTTATGTTTAGAGAAAAAAGACAGATCTCTCAGAATCCAGTTTTCCTGTTGTATGCCGTATCATTTTTTCGCCATTAGAACAGATACATATGATGGTGTGATTCCATACAATTTCATCGGTTTTGTGGAAGACATTTTTGTACTAAATAAGTTTCCTTCTTTCTTTTGGAGATTTAGATATTGACAGATAGCTGCTAAATTAACTTCTGAATTGTTTCAATTTCAATTGTGCAGATATTTTCAAGGGATTCCTGAAGCTGTTACACCAGAGAATGAACAGAGGGGTGGATGTGCATGCTGAGATGGAAACAATGAATAATTTTACGGACTCCCCTCCCCCTAATGTCGTGGCTCAAATTCTTCAAATTCTTTTTGCTCAAATAGTGATATTTATTCCTTCTTGTATACTGTATGCTATGGTTCTGTGAGTAAATTGTGTTTGACTTTGTGTCAAGTGTAGCTTCCACTATTGGAAATGTTTCATTCAGTAGAATGGCTACATCACTTTCGGCATGTAAAAGCAATGAATATACTAAGTTGAAGGATAACACGCAGAGTATGAATTAGAGCATTTGGAGTGAGTAAATTATATTCCAAATGAATTTATATAATTTATAAACCGTAAATTCTAAATTTTATTTTTTTTATAAGAAAAAAGAAGAAAAAAACGTTACTGGACGACAATAATTAACGTTTGGGTCACATTTGTGATGAATTAATATACTCGTGCATTAATTGAAAAAAAAAAAACTAAATTCACTAATGATAAACAGTTAACACTAAAACCCTATATCTATGCCACTAGTATATTTTAATCACTATGGACTATGGAGTGAGATAGTTAAAAAATGGAAATTCAGTCAGTCGATTGATAATTGAGGATGTACCTAAATGATTTGACTAAATTTTTATCTAATAATTTTTAATTATTAATTTCATAATTTTTAGTTATTAATTTCATATGAAGTCAACTGCACGTGAATTTTCACCTCATTAAAAACTTAAAAGTGAATTCTATGGTCCGTATTACTCTATCAATTTAGAATGAAATTTACAACTGCCTCAATTACATGTAGCATGAGTGGTTAATTGCTAAAATAAGTGTAATATATATAGTTTTTTTTTTTACCGAAAATAAAGAGACTGGATAATCTTTTAGTTGAGTACGAAGAGATTATACCATTTGAGTTATAATTTAGTTATTTAAACTAGCTAATTTGCTTGTTTGAATATTCCTTTTTAAATTAAATTGATATATGCATCATGCATGCTTGTTTAATATACATACAACGTGGCTTCCTTAGGTCCCCATGTTTCTACCATTTTCTTTTTGCATCTTCTTATTCGCTTCTTCTCTAACAACGATTAGAGGCTATGGCGGAAAACACTCGTTCACTTGCAGTTGCTCTCAGAACTCTCTTCTCTCTCTTGGGAGCTTTCATGCTCGCCACACTTCTTTACACTCTCTTCACCGATGGTTCTCCTTTCCGCAAAGAACTTCTCACCCCGTAATAATCCCTCTCTCTCTCTTTCAAAATCTTACTTTGATTTTGTTGCCTGCAATTTACAATCTTCGAGAATAATCTTTCATCAATCTACTAAGAATTTTATGTCGTTGCTAATTAATTATCAAACTTCTATTCTTGCCTCTATTTTTCAGGTGGATGGCAGCAACTTTGATTGATTTCTATATCAATGTTGTAGCTTTGGCGGTAAGTCAACTCAAAAGCATCATGTATATAATGATCCATGGAATACCAATACCTGTTGAAGAGTCTTTTATTGTGCTTTGCTTTTCTTCTATAGAACCCTGCTTGTGATTTTGAATAATCTAATTAAAACATTGCCGATTTATTTAGGGCTCAGTCTCAAAATTCACTTCTGAAAACTAAGAAGTTCCACCTTTGTCAATCATATCAGGTATGGGTTGCATACAAAGAATCAAACTGGATCAGCTCATTTCTGTGGATAATTTTCCTTATCTGCTTTGGAAGGTACCACTATCTGTTATGATTCGATCTTATATCTCAGCTATGAGATGATACTTACTTTTCAGCAAGACTTCATATTATTAGAACAACGCAATGGTGTTTATATGGATAAAAGTTAAGATTGATCAAGAGTTTGTGGTTGTTTCTTATAATTGTTTATGATCATTCAATGGAGTCTCGGAAGTGCTAACTTATTCTCACTAATATTTTTTGTATGTTCCAGCATTGCTACATGTTCCTATATTGTTTTACAATTTCTGAAGCTGTCACCTCAAGAATCTTCACAGGATCCTATGTATTATGTTCTGTTGCGGAATCCAAACAAGTATGTAAATTGAAACACAACTATAGAATCAGATTTTCTCTTCATGTGCCTATAATGGAATTACCCCAGCTTGTATCTTGTTTCTGCTTCAACATCTTTTATTAGTTATTTAATATGGGGTTTGACCAAGTTGCTTGCTTCTGATTCTCGCTATACTGATGTCTTATTCTATTCATAATAAGAAAAGATTATTAGAATTCTTGAGTTTGATTAACAAATTGTGAAGCCTGTTTCATGTGAAAGAAGCAAATAAAATATATGCACCTTTCAACTAGTGATGCTCTATGGTGTTTTTTAAGGGTTTTATATATAAATGAATTTTAGGGTGTAACTAGATGTTGTTGTTTTTCTTCTCACTAAATTTTATTATTCAAATTGTGTAAACTATTGCTATCCTTTTGAATTGGTCTTTCTCTAGATATTCCAATTTCATCATGATCTAGGATATTATTCTCTGTTCTCTGATTGACTCTGAAGTTGTCATATAGGACTACTGCTGCAGAACCAAAAAGGAAGAATTCTTTTGTTGTGGCTCTAAGAGCCCTTTTTGGCATCTTGGGTGTTTTCATGCTTGGAACTATAGTGTACACTCTTGTCACTGATGGTTCTCCTTTCCGGATGGAGCTTTTAACTCCGTAAGTGCTTCATATTTGTTGCTGTGATCTTCATTATGGAAGTCATGATACTTTTTGTCAATATAAGCATGGTTGAGCATAAGCATGAAACAGTGAACTCTTTTTTGTAGTCAACTCTTTCTGTTATAATACATAAGCATGGTTGTCAATATAAGTCATGATATTTGTTAATAAATGAATGCTTGGTCACAATTCTGAAACGTTCGACTTTCAAGCTTGGTCACAGTTTTTTGTAGTCAACTCTTTCTGTTATAATACATACTTGCAAGCAAAATGTATCTGTTGTTAAACATTTGAGGGGTTATGCATAATTAAAGTACATCATGAACAACATTGATTTTGAAATGCTGCAATATACAAGTTTGTTACGTTCATTATTTTCCTAAATTAGTGTTCTCAAGGCCAGAGCATACGCTTTCTGTGCTTGATATGCAAGTGTATTTGCAGCTCAGTGTAGTAAATTATCTCTAAAGTTTATGCTTTTACGTTTCTTTGTGAATGTCATATGCTCCAACATTTGCAGGTGGATGGCAGCAACATTAGTCGACTTCTATATCAATGTTGTGGCTATATCAGTAAGTTTGTATATCCTCATATCACAGGCTCTATAAATTATACAAAATCTAAATGTCTCGTCATCAACTTGAAGGATTTAAGGTTTGAGGAGGCTCTTTAAATTGTTTTCTTTTGTCCAAAAAGAGAGATCATAGAAACTTCTGTTAATATACACAGTTTTACACATTTTTACGTTAATAGGGAAATCTAAACTTTCATAAGCAAAGTTTTAATGGAGAGTGAGAAGCATACCCACACACGTTTAAACTTAATGGTCTTAGCCTATACATGAAGAAACCAACCATCTCTAAGAGTACAAGTGAAATTTGAATTAACAAGTGAATCTTGCATCTTCAATAAAAAAGACTTGAATTATATCAGGAACACTGGCCATGTCATTGTGATGGTTGTGAAAATATTACTGGCCGGTGACCATTAAATAACTCTGGGATAATTGAAATCAAAATGTTTCAGCACGATCACATAATCAGTATTGAATACTAAAGAAAAATTTTGAGTTTACCGTACACTTTTTTCAGTCAACTTGAGTATACTAATTATTCATACAATATCAGGTTTGGATAGCCTACAAGGAATCTAGTTGGATTAACGCAGCTTTTTGGATAATTCTATTGATATGTTTCGGCAGGTTAGTTCTTTAGCTTTGCTTCTTGCTTGGTGATTAAAACTAGTTGTCATTACTCATTAGAAAATTTCTCTATCAAGAATTTTAACCTCTTTGATTATTATAGTAGAGATTCCATCATCTATTTGCATTGTTTTTATATATTTCACACTTCTTTGTATCATCCTATCTTCTGAGAGTATCACGTTTTTATATAGTAAGAAATTTTTACAACTCAAGATCCTTATTTAATTTTATTTCGACTATTATTTGATCAATCATAAAATTAAGTTCAAACTAAGCATTGTTTTCTTTATCAGCGCTGCTACAAGCACCTACATTGTGTGGCAGCTGTTCCAGATCTCTTGCCAAGACCCTGTCTACCTTATTTTGGTACGTCATGGCGACAGGCAAGTATATAGCACTGGTTTACAATGATGTTTAAACATTTGACATTTGGAATTAATATTAGTTAATATGGCACTTGCCCTTTTTAATGTTATAACATTCTTCAACTCGAGTAGCTAGTAATGTTGTATTGGCGACTACTTCGCCATTACTAGGATATTGTGGATAGTTTGCTTAGAACTTTAATAATTGCTCATGCTAGGGCAGAAAGCAAATATAAGGGGATTCCTAATGAGGCACAATAGCAATGGTGGTTATGAGCAAATGTTCATGCAAATCTCACTCCGGATTCAACTATGTAAATTACAAGAATCATATTGTTTCTCCAAATGCTAGAGTAGCAGCTTTATGATCTAGTTATAGTGTGATCATGTAAAAAAAAACTGGTAAATACTATACCATTGGATTTTACACAATTGAATAGAACTACATTTATTTAGAAGAGCTTGTTGCTGTTTCTCCTTTCACATTAAAAATAATGCGTGTGAGTGAGTTTGTATATTGTGTATGAAAAAAAAAAACAGAAATAACCGTCCTCCAAAACAAGTATCGGACAGAAAAAAAAAAAAAAAAAAGAAGAAGAAGAAAGTATTGTTATATTACAAGTTTCTAAGACTATGAAGTAATAGTTTCTTCATTCACACGTGAAGCTTTGATCCCTCAAATATTATATATATATATATATATATATATATATATATATATATATATATATATATATATATATATATATATATTAGAACTTTTAAACTGTACAATTTGATACTTTTATGATTATTACATGGTCTTTTTACTACATTTTCTTTCCAAAATACTTTTATTAAGGGATAATTTTATCAATGAAGCCTATCATACGTATTTTAAGAAAGTAAAGTTGTAAAATAGATGCAAACTATTATAAATGAAAAATAATTTGAAGTTCTAATTCACCTTTTTAATTTTAAATTTTTTTATTTTATTTTTTAATATTTTCAATATATACATATATTCAGTTTTTGCTTATTTAAAAAATAAGAAAATGAATTAATATTTTTAATTATTATTCATTACAAATATATACACATCTTTAAGGAAGTAGATAGTGGATTTTTTTTATTTAAATTACATAAATATAGTATTTACAAAAATGAATAAACGGTGAGGTAATTACAAAAATGTATCTTGGGACATATCTCGGATGTTGAAGGAGTAATTACAAAATGGGCATATCTCGGATGTTCTAACGATGTGCTGTGATAGGGTCATAGCGAGTCACATTCTGGCCTGGGTACATCCGGGATATGTGTATGGGCTGATGTCGGATACTAAGCATTCAAGATATGCGCAATGGGGGTCTCAGCATCTTAGATAAGAGCAATTATCGTGGATGGGGGCTCTGCATCCGAGATAAACGCGCATGTGTATATAAGTCATATCATCCGGAAATTATGTGCATTACAACCATTTTTTCATTTTTGTGACCTTCTAGACGAGTGAATTCGAGTTCTTTCAGAAAATATGGCTCCCGACAATATGTCCGCGAATGAGATATCAACAGACTGAATGCTACTTGACATGTAGCTGGAGCTTTAGACTTTGAGGTTAGTGGTTTAACCCATTTTTTATTGATAATGAATAATTAATTTAGATGTTTAGTCTTTAGTAACGTAGTTAATGGAGTAGGTATAGTGAGTTGACAAAATTAGAAGATCTACGTTGGTTTCTTTGGTATACCTAGGATCGATGTATACGTTATATAATTGATTGTGATTACTTAAGTTAAATAAATAAAATAGGTACCTAATTGTGAGTTAAGTTAAATAAATAAAATAAGTAACTTTCATTTAACCTGTTAGTCCAATAAATAGGTATCTGTTACACTTAGCATAAATGATTATCTAGGTGGATTATAAGTTTTAGTAATGTTTAACAACAATTAATGGTTTAGATGTAATTAATATGCGCTGGTAAATGTTTTGGAAATTACAAAGACCATGATTACTGTTGCCATGTCATGTGATCCCGGGTCTCTCGCTGCCGGCCATTTTGTTGCCCTGTATAACGGAGGCTGGATTTGGACATGCAATAGAGTTGAGGAATTTTATGTTTGACAATTTTTTTATCTCTGTATTTGTCAAGCAGTGGAGACTTGAGACCCACACGTTCCACCTTTCATGGGGTGAGACCAGTATTACGCTCTAGGATGTTGCCTACCACGTTAGTCTACGCATTGCTAGAGAGCGCGTTACGGGTTGTACCAGACTTTCAGCAATAGCATGGACACCCGACATGGGAGTGGATTGAGGATTTACTAGGCGCCAAGCCGCCACCACAGCCAAAGGGAGGTCAGCAGGTTTTCGGGCTGAGGATGACTTGGCTTAGGGACTGGATTGTACACATTCCTGATGAGCAGCCCCAGATACATTCTGTTAGTATGCCCGATGCTACTTGATGATGCTGTTTGGGGAGTTTCTGTTCATGGACAAGTCTGCTACATTTGTGCCTTTGAGATGGCTACCACTGCTAGAGGATTTTGATCGTTGCAGCCAGTTACCATAGGGATCTGCACTGCTCTGTCATACCTACCACACATTGTGCACCGCGGCATTGCGTGATGTGATGGACATTACAGGGTGTATGCCGCTCCTTGTCTCGTGGATCTACCATAGGTTCCCGTCTTTTAGTCCGGTGAGATACGACGTCGTCAGGTTCCCACTTGCTTCTAGGTACGTATATATTGTAAATAATTTTTAACTTAGCAAGTAGTACACATTGAACACGTGTTTTGTTATGAAATATAATTAATTAAATTTCGTTAAACTATCTTTGTTGTGCATAGGTTGGCAGGGCTAGGACAGGAAAGTAGAGATCGTCATGATGGCAAGATCTAGTGTCTACGTCGTCGCATCAATGCACTGA
The DNA here is from genome assembly GCF_003086295.3 of Arachis hypogaea. Classification (NCBI taxonomy): domain Eukaryota; kingdom Viridiplantae; phylum Streptophyta; class Magnoliopsida; order Fabales; family Fabaceae; genus Arachis; species Arachis hypogaea. The sequence goes on along the minus strand of NC_092044.1, from coordinate 117,440,071 downwards.
CATTTGACCAGGTATAATGGAGTTTGGTTTATGTATTTTTTCATGCATTGGTATATCATTTATAATTAAGGTACTTTAACCTGATGTGAACAGTTTTGGTGTGCACCTTACGAGGATATCCAGCTACGTCAGATTGTACCCGACTGACTTATGGGTGACGCAGAGCTTTATACATGGAGGGCTATTGTCTCTATCGTCTGCTTTCACTTTGTAGAGTTTCATCATGTTGACAGAATGAAGAGGCAACTTGGGGGCAGCAACACAAGCCAGTGGATCCGGTGAACGTCGATGACTACCTTTTCAAGACGACCAGGGGAGATGACACATGGTGGCCCGAGCAGCACCATGAGTGGTACGATCTATTCAGGGGCCGTTACTAGGCACATCACTTGGTTACCATCAACGGCCGTCCGGACTTTCGCCCGACACATGAGTACCTTACTTGGTGGCAGCAGGCTTGCAGAGTCAGATTTCTCTCGGGGGAAGAGGTCTTTGCCAATCCCAGAGTAGCAACCCCACTAGACGATATCCTCCCTGCGGCTCCTGGTCAGAGAGATGAGCTACAAGTACCACAGGATGCCTAGATCAGAGGCAATGGGCGAGGAGGCGACCTCGCGATGATGTCCGGAGACCGACACGGAGGGCATGCGATCAGTGTGTCAGGTGGGACGGTGGAGATCCTCAGCACGGTGAGGGAGACCAGCAGTTGTTAGACGAAGAGGCTGAGTATGCACGGCAGGAGAATATACTTGAGGGTGACATTCCAGCTGCACATGTAGAGCTTTCCACCGATGCATTCTTTGTTGACCATGAGGCCGACATGGATAGGAGGCTTATGTTGGGTACCTCCATCCCCAATCACCACTCGGCTGATGACACCGCCTGGAACCAGACCCAGTTCAACATTGGATCTGATATTAAGATAAACATCGATGACATGTTCCAAATTGTAGATGCGACTGGGGATGTTCCATGACTCTTTTAGTTCATTATTCATGTATGACTTTAGTTGATTATCCATTTTGGTGTATGCTTTTTTACAAAAATATTGTAAGTTGTTTATTCATGTACAACTATGTATTAGCCAGTATCGAGATCACTAGTGATGCATTCTTAACGTTAATGATTGAAATTAGTATGAAAGCAACGAAAGTAATGAGTAACAGCTACACTAGTCATAAAGAAAACATGTTTCATTGCACATTAAATATAGACATAATAGATAAAAACACAGATTGTTTCATTATACATGAAACTTACAAACTTGCAATCCAAAGCCCTAAACCCTAAACTATATGCGTTGTCATGGATCCGATTGCGGCGCATTAGGACATCCATGTATAGTGTGACCTTTTTCATGGCAGAGCCCACATCTCTTTTCCGCACGCTCAACGGCACCCATCTCATTCCAGATTCGAGTGGATACTGGTCTTTCCGATGCCTTCCGTCGCATGATTGGGTTGGGCTTCAGGCATGCACCGTACCATGGAGACCACATCTTCTCATCTGGTATCGGCGGAAACTTCCTCTCGTATACATTGAATACAGATACCATCGTGTACACGGGATCGACGAAATGACCCCACTCGATGCTCCCAGCTATGCATGCCACTAGGACATGTCAACATGGGTAATGCAATGACTGGAATAGACCGCAGTCGCATGTACGCGCGTTCAACCGAATGCGATATGAAGTCTGAGACTAACCATCCACCGGCTTTAGCTCCTTCACACTGAACACGGATTCCCTACGATCACAATGGGTAACTCGCATCATCGGCAGGCTCTCTTTGTTATAATCTATAGATGTCAACAGCCACTGTGAGTATATCTGTCCACCCTGTAACTGAGCATGTGTTTCGCGACCCCTACACACAAATAACTGTTGCAAACGCTCATATGTTGCCCGAACAATCGTAGCTACTGGAAGATTCCTCATTCCCTTTAGCACTACATTTATGCATTCCGATAGGTTCGTTACCGTTGACCTTCGTCGCAATGTTGCAGCCATAAATCCTTCCTGAAACGAAGAGCCCAATCTACCATCTCACCGGATAGTGTACCCAAAGCATCCAAGTATCAATCGCAACACTCCTTGCTTGGACTGTATGCAACATTTACAAGGTACCCCTTACCCTCGGCCAATTTGAACCATAAATTGAAGTTTGAAGCCATGTTCCGGATGCAGTAAACATGATATTCTGATGGAGGATGCCATCCACTGTGAGGTGCGTTAATGGCGGTGCAAATGGCCCGTGATCTATCTGATATGATAAGGATTCTTGGCTTTGGAGTAACATGTTGTCTCAAATTCGAGAGAAAAAACGTCCATGTCTCTGTTGTCTCAAACTCAACTAATGAGAAATCTATGGGAAGAATATTGTTGTTACCGTCTTGAGCCACAGTAATTAAAAGCACGCCCTTATACTTTTTGTACAAGTATGTCCCGTCCACATATACAAAAGGCTTACAACGCTTAAACGCTTCAATACATGGAGGAAATGCCTAAAAAACCTTATCAAACTGACTCCACTCTTCGTCAACCATGTTTTCGTTGTAATAAGGAACAACAATGTACGTGAATAGTATCTGGGAGGCACTCCTGCAAAGCTTGTAAGAGCGCAGGTATCCTGTTGTACGACTCTTCCCAATTGCCATAGATCTTGGCAATCACTTTCTGCTTTACCATCCACACATTTCGATACGAGAGCTTAGAATGGTAACTCTGATGCACAGCACTTTGCAACACTGGGATAGACACCGACGAGTCAGTCTTTATCATAGGTAACATGACTTTGCAAATCAAATCACTATCCAGCTGAGTATGATCCTGAGACATGGTAGGTGCCAGACAGGTATGTGATCCATCGAATTGACGCACCGCCGTCGCTGGGAATCTCCGGCACATACTCATCTTCGGACGCTGTATCGCTTGATGACCCGGACCCGACAACATAAGTTGAATCGCCCTTATTGTCATCCTCGTCGACACTATCATGAGGCTGGGCATAGTGGATCGGTGTCGCCTCGAGCAGCACAACTTTAGTAGTAGAAGGAGACGACCCACCATCAACTACCACGTCACGGACCACAGCATACAACTCCATCACATGTTGCGGCATTAGCCGTGCATGTACGTCGAACATTACCCTCACATGCTGATCCCCATCAATTCAAAATAACTTATTGGTAAATCCATCATTCGGAAGGGCGTGTAGAAATCTATATGCAACCCGCCCAACCTCCTTCGTACTTACACCCTAGATTGCTCAGCATAACCGTCTTTAGCGCATTCACATTATCAATCCGGTAAGTGTGCAACATGGCAGTCTTGTGAGACTCAAAAATCACTCATTCATCACCGTGTCTAACTATCCCATTGGGATAAACACAACAAAGAAGAATTGATTATTCCCCATCAGAAAGAAGAGATTGGTCTGTAAAATGTATGAGGAGATGGACTCTATAAATAGACTTATTCTCTAATATATTTTAGGTGCACAGACTTCTAAACCATAATACACATATCTCGAGTGCTGAGAATCTAGTTATATCGTTAACTATATCTCGAATGCTGAGGAAGGAATTAGGAAGTTGCTCTTATCTCATATGTTAAGACCCTATCATAAATCGCGCATATCTCGGATGCTCAGTATCTAATATCAGTTCATATATATATATATATATCTCGAGTACATTTAGGATGTGATTCGCCGTGACCTATCATAGCACGGGATCACAGCATCTAAGATATGTCTATTTTGTAATTATATTCTCGGCATCTAAAATGTATTCTAGTATGTATTTTTATAATTATCTCACCGTTTATTTATTTTCGTAAATATTATATTTATTTAATTTAAATAAAAAAATCCAGTAGATAGCTCATTTTAATCAATTTCAAAGGGCAATAGTTATAGAACTTTCCAAACAAAACATGACATCATCTTTTAATATCTCATTCAAAGCTCTTACCGTAGAACTTACCAAAAAGCTCCTCCGGCCGAAAGCGACCTTCCAATACGTGTCACCCAACAATCACTCCAAAGTCCAAACCCATTAAACAAATGCCAAATTTCATGCCTTTCAGTGCCCGATAAAACAGGAATAATAAATAAATACTCACCACAAAATTTGATTAGAAATATTTTTATGAAATATAAGTGCACATTAAAAGTTATTTAAAATGATATATAAATATATATAACACAAATTATCCACTCTTAGTCACCAAAAAAAAAAATTATCCACTCTTAAATTTTTACTTAAATTTAAAAGTAATAAAAAATGTGTTATACTTATAAACATAAAAATTTCATAAAAGTTACCTCTTAAACTCATAATAATTTCCTTTTTAATTACATTATTTATTTATTTTTTTCAAAGACGATATTAATTAGTTGGTGATACTACACGATTAAATTATTTTAGTAACTAAATTTAACAAATTGATCCAATAATTTATTGATACAATAAAAATTAGCTAAAAATTACATAAAAAATAGAATAAACTTGATTATAAAAAAATTATTTATCTAGTTTTTTTAAAATATTTATTTTAACTAACTTCAAATATCTACCTGAAATAATCTCTTAAAATGAATTTTAAAACAATAAAATAATATATTGAAACTGTTCAACACTCTTATTAATTAGTATTTTTTTTATTTTCTATAAATTATAAACATAGACATAAATACAAAACAGAACACAATACAAGATATACAAACATATAAATTTTAATTTTTTTCTATAAGATATAAAGACATTGTATATATATAAACTCTAAGTTTAGCTAACATGTGTCATAACAATATATTTTAAAATTCTTAATTTAAAAAGTTTGTATAAAAAATTACAAAGTTTAAATTTTTAATGTATTTATTATTTATTTATTAAAATAAAAATTTTAAAAATTTTTATTAATGATAATCTTAGTGTTTATTTGGATGTTATTAAATCAATAAAAAGATTTTTTTTATTTTATAGTGAGTTTGAAAAAATTTTAATAGTAAAAGTAAAAACACTAGAAAAACAAAATATTCTTTTTTTTTGAAAAGTTACAATTTATGTGTTTGTTTGGGCGTCGTTAAATTGATAAAAGAAATTTTTTTATTTTATAGTGTGTTTGGTAAATTTCTAATAGTAAAAATAAAAGTATTAGAAAAATTAAAAAAATATATATCTTTTGTGAGAAGTTAAAATTCATATTTTTTTAAAAGATCTTTTTTCCTAAAAAAAAGGACGTTTTTTACATAATAAATGAATAAAAAAGTACTTTTTATCTTATTTTATCCAAACATAATTGATAGATAAAAAGATATTTTTTATAGAGTACTGCTACACATATAAGTCTTTTTGGAATACAATTCATAAAAATGACAAGTCACTTGAATAACGCGCGCGCATTCCTTCTTATCCTCCTCCTCTTCCTTTTTCTTCTCTTTTTTTCTTTGCGTTTTTCTTCCTTTTTTATCATGTGTTTCATCTTCATCGTCATTTTTTTATTACTGTTGTTGTTACTGCATTTTTTTTCCTCCTTCTCCTCTTTCTATTGATTTTGCAACATTATGTATTTTTTTGTTTGATTTTTTCCTTCCAAGAAAAATTATGAGAATATGAAATAAGAAAATGAAGAAGAAGAAGCATCAGAAGATGAGGAAGAGAAAGATGAAGAATTTTAAATTATACAGAACTTATCGGCACACATACATTGAAATTTCTTAAACAATACACTCGAATATCTTCGTGTTACACCCAAATATCTTCATATTACACCCAAATTTATTGCAAATACAGAAAAATATTTCCTCTAATACTGTATTTTTTCTTCTTCTTTTTTCCTTATTTCTTTCCTTTAGTTGAATGAATGTAAGTTCATCATCTTCCAAGTAATTTTGTAGCATTATGTATTTTTTTTTTTGTTTAATTTTTTTTATTCTTGTTAAAAGAGTAAATCAAGAAAAAACTTGAGAATGTAAAATAAAAAAAAAGAGATGAATAAGAAAAAAAGAAGGAGAAGATAGTGATGATGATGAAAAAAAGAAGAAGCAGCAGCAGAAGATGAAGAAGAGGAAGAAAAATAGTTTTAAATTATGCATAACTTATCAGCACATATACACCGAAAATTCTTAAACAATACACTCGAATATTTTTGTATTACACCCAAATTTGCTGCAAATACAGAAAAATGTTTCCTCTAATGCTGCATGTTTTTCTTTTTTTCTTATTTTTTTCTTTCTTTTAGTTAAATGAATATAAGTTCATAATCTTTCAAGTAATTTTGCAGCATTATGTGTTTTTTCTTTTTTTTTCTCTTTTTTTATTTTTGTTAAAAGAGTAAAACAATAAGAACCTTGAAAAAATAAAATAAGAGAAAAAAAGAAGATCATGAGAATGATGATGAAGAAGAAGAGGATTTTGAATTATGCAGAACGTATCAGCACACATACATCGAAAATTGTTAAACAATACACTCAAATATCTTCGTATTATACCAAAATTTGCTGCAAATACAGAAAAAATATTTTCTTTAATGTAGAACTTTTACATTACATTCAATTCAAACCATCAACGATGAACATTATTCATCTACAGAATCATAAATTACTAACAAAAAAATTAACTAGAATTGAACCATACTTCAGCCACTTGACTGGATTTAAATAATAATTAATTTCGTTTTGGTTCAATTGACAATTTGAATTTGAATTATTCATTATCTTCAACAACGAGATAACTGATGATGTAGGAGAAGGAGAAAAAAGGAGAAGAAGAAATTCCAATGAAAGAGAAGGAAGAAGAAGAAGAAGAACGTAAATATAAATAACTTGTAAGGATTTGTATAAAAAATGACTTGTATGCGGAGAATAACTCTTTTTTTATATGAGATATCCAAACATAAAATTACTTTTATTTTTGTATAAGATCTTTTTCGAAAATAACAACCAAACAAGTCTTATATATTTTTTTAAAAGATCTTTTTTCTTAAAAAAAATTTTCACATAATAAAAAATATTTTTATCTTATTTTATTCAAATATAATTAATAAATAAAAAATATTTTTATATAAAATATCTAAACATAAAATTATTTTTATTTTTATAAAAAATTTAAAAAAATCATTAAAAATACATATTCTTAAAATATAAATTAGCTAAAATTTAAAATATAAAATAATATTTAAATATTTTATTTTATTAAATAATAATATATATTATTTTTAAATTTATTTTAAAAATATATATTAAAAATAAAATTAAATATATATACATAATAATATTTAAATATATTTATTTTTTATTAAAAGATAATTAAACACAAAATACAGACATGTCAGAAAATATTAAATGAGGGTGGTTCTTTTTAGCTTATTTTAAAACACATCTATACAATCATTATGAAATATAAACACGTATTCTTCCTAAACTTTTTTATACAAAAAAATAATGATTATTTTTTATGGATTTATTTGGATGAATTTTTTTAAAAAAAATTAATTTATTTTTAAAAGATTTTATAAAAAATTAAAAATAATTTTATATTTGAATATTTCATAAATTTTTTTATCAATTATATTTAAATATAATAATATAAAATATTTATTTATTTATTACATAAAAATATTAAATTTTTTTTAAAAAAATATAAATTACAAATTTTTAAAAAAAATATTTTTTTTATTTTACTAGTTTTTACTATTAAAAATTTACTAAATGCACTAAAAACTATTTTTTTTTTATCAAAATAATGATAATGCCTAATCAACTGAATCAAGCACTAAATAAATATCATAGACATTATCAAAAGAATATATAGAGAGAGAGCGCGAGCGAGAGGAATACAGGAAAAGGAACAGAAAAAACCGCGACCAACGGCAACACGCGGGAGCCTCGTATTAAAAAAAAAAAGTGCCACGTCATCATTCTCCAAACGCGAAACCTAGAACGAAACGAGAGCGTTTTTCACGCGTGCACGTATATAAACGCCCCACTCTTTTTATTTCTTCCTTCTCTCCAACGCTCTGTTCCGTATTCCTCCGAAGCACAACTAAGAAAAAAAAATAAAAATAAAAAAATAAAAAAGGAAAAAATATAGTAATTAATACTCCGAAATCATAAAAATAGGATTTCCTTAATCAAATTTTTGTTTGTACCTTCTAGATTTTCCATTCACAGCAGAAGACACAATCGCAGTTGCTGCCACTCCTCGCTCTCACTCTCTCAATCTTTTTCCGGTTTCTTTCTGATTGATTTCGCCGGAAGAAGGTAATGGCGGCAGCGGCAGCGATTTCTGCACCGGTGGCTCAGTCTACGGCGGCTCCGGCGGCGGCATTGGGCGTAGGGCCATTCTCCAATGCATCCCTGTACGTAGGGGATCTGGAGGGGAACGTGAACGAGGCGCAGCTTTATGATCTGTTCAGTCAGATTGCTCCGGTTGTCTCGATTAGGGTTTGCAGGGATCTTACGAAGCGATCCTCTCTCGGTTATGCTTATGTCAACTATTCCAGCTATGAACATGGTTCTCGTTCTCCTCATTTCGTAATTCTTTCGTGTTTTCATTTATTTCTTCTTTGTTGGTGGAATTGCATGTAGATTGTTTTCAGTTTATTTGATCTTCGTTGATATTTTCGTATTGATGGTTTGTTTTGCGTGTATAATGTTTTATCCTATTTCCTTTTTCTATATATATATAATTAGTAAAGAGAGATCATTCGCTAACTGTAATGGATCGTAGCGGTTTATCATTATCTTTATTATTTTAGGTTCAAAATCATTATTTTTATAAGAAGAGTCCATTGAAATTTACGATATTTTAGTGAATTTTGTATATAATTGAGTAGTAGGAAGGGGGGGGGGGGGAGGGGTAAGTGTTGGGTGGACAGATGTTTGATTCATTTTTCTTGGTTTTACTTTAGTGCATATATGATCTTGATAACAAGATATTTTGTTGCACTGCATGTGTTTGAAGATTCATGTCATATCTGCAACCGAAACTGAATATGGAATGGACAAGTTTATTATAGTTTGAGAAGTGTTATACAGCACAAAATTGCCTGTACATAATGAAAGATTGTGACAAACTTCATTTACTCTTACTCCTTAATTTATAGTTATATTAATTAATTAATTACTTAATTAATGTTAGTACGAGTGAGATAACGATGGTTTATAGGTATATCTTCATTGAATAAAGAGAAGGTTCTATTTGCCATTTTGCTGTTATATGCGTGTATTATCCTCTAGTTGCTTCCCTGATTATGTTACCTATATTGTAGCTGCAAATGCCATGGAGCTTCTGAACTTTACTCATTTGAATGGGAAACCCATTCGAATTATGTTTTCCCAACGTGATCCTAGCATTCGGAAAAGTGGATTTGCCAATGTGTTCATCAAGAACCTTGATACGTCAATCGACAACAAGGCATTACATGACACATTTGCTACTTTTGGAACTGTGCTTTCTTGCAAGGTTGCCATTGATAGCAATGGAAATTCAAAAGGCTATGGTTTTGTACAATTTGAAAAGGAAGAAGCCGCTCAAAATGCCATCAAACAGTTGAATGGCATGCTGATAAATGATAAACAGGTTTTTGTGGGACTCTTTGTTCGACGCCAGGAAAGGGCTCAAACAAATGGATCACCAAAGTTCACTAATGTGTATGTGAAAAATTTGTCTGAAACACAAACTGATGACAACTTGAAGCAACTGTTTAGCCCATATGGTACAATAACAAGTGCAACAGTTATGAAAGATATGAATGGGAAGTCTAGATGTTTTGGTTTTGTTAATTTCCAGAGTCCGGATTCAGCGGCTGCTGCAGTTGAGAAGTTAAATGGAACTACGATCAATGATGACAAGGTTTTATACGTGGGGAGAGCTCAGAGGAAAGCTGAAAGAGAGGCAGAGTTGAAAGCCAAATTTGAGCAGGAAAGATTAAGCAGATATGAGAAGTTACAAGGTGCAAACTTGTACTTAAAAAATCTTGATGACAGCATCAACGATGAGAGGTTGAAGGATCTATTTTCTGAATTTGGAACAATAACATCTTGCAAGGTAAATTTCACTTTGTGAGTGTACATTGTACATCCAATTAGCCCCTGATACTGGTTCATTTTATTGTTGTTGACTTGTTGTTCTTCTTTTTCTTTAGGTGATGCTTGATCCACATGGGCATAGCAGGGGGTCTGGTTTTGTTGCATTTTCTACTCCTGAGGAAGCAAGTAAAGCTGTAAGTTATTAATTTGCTGCTTTAAAAAAAGGTGTGTGTGACTACTCTACCTCTTTATTATAGATGCTTGAAGTTTGAATTGTCTTTTGTTCAGTTGAATGAAATGAATGGGAAGTTGGTTGGGCGGAAGCCTCTGTATGTTGCTGTAGCCCAGCGCAAAGATGAGAGGAAAGCTCGTCTACAGGTGATGCTCTTCTTAATGTTCTAGGTCTCATATGATTCATTTCTAGACTACTTCCTTATGAATTAGTTGTAGGCTTGTAGCTTATACCTAAGTGGGAGTGGGAGTGGTTCAATTATAATATTGAATTTTTTTATGCTTTCTGATCTTTGCAATTAATCTTTATGGACCACTAATATGGTTTCGTCATTTCTATATTTTTTGGAAACATTTTTCTTTTGGTTTGCAATTTGCATTCATACAATTGAATTAGATATGAATTGTTTAAATTGTGTTGTTTTGCACTTTCTGTCCACATCCCATCATGGATAGAAGTCTTTCATGTTAGATTTGCCACCAAACAAAAGGAGATTCTTTTCTTTTTGCAGGCATAAAATATCATGGTTGTTTGAATGTGATTGGGAGTTCCTTTTTGTAAAATTAATGGGTAATTTAACAAATTAACATTCTTTGCAGGCACAGTTTGCTCAAATGCAGTCACCTGGTGGAATATCACCTTTGTCCTCAGGAATTCCTGGGTATCATCCAGGAGCACCAAGGCTTGCCCCTCAACAGCTGTATTTTGGTCAAGGAACACCTGGCTTCATGCCACCACAACCTGCTGGCTTTGGTTTCCAGCAGCAAATCTTGCCTGGAATGCGGCCTGGCGTTGCTCCAAATTTTGTTATGCCATACCACCTTCAGAGACAGGGTCAGCCTGGGCAGAGAATGGGCATTCGACGAGGGGGAAACCTCCAACAAGTGCAGCAGAACCAGGTAAATTCTACACATCTAAGCTTTGAGTGTCTTTATAAATAATCTTATCCATTATTATTTTTATCATTTGATCACACTTTAATTTTTGAAACCAGATGCTGCATCGCAACTCCAACCAAGGGTTTAGATATATGGGAAATGGCAGAAATGGTATGGATCCATCCGTTCCTCAAGGTCTAGTTGGTCCAATGATGCCCATGTCCTTTGATGGATCTGTATCTCCTATTGATAACCAGCGCCCTGGAACATTGTCTACCACCCTTGCCTCTGCTCTGGCTTCTGCAACCCCAGAAAATCAGCGAGTGGTATGTTTATAAGTTTATAGCTTTGCATGAAGGACCTGTTCATTTTCCTTATTGCAAATTAGAATTTTGGTATGCGAATAAGTTTATCCTACAGCATAGTCTTTCTTTTAAACTAGGAATATTATGTTCTCCTTTCGCTATCGTTAATAATGATCTGCATAAAATTTAAAATGAGTTCTAACAATACAAGGAATATAACCATTTTGCTAAGTCTGTATAGAGCTGAGATAAATGGAGTTGAAATAATGTAGTTGCGCAGATATTTTAATTTGTAATTACTTGTATTTGACTAAATTTATGACAATCATTTTTACGAGAAATATAATATTTGCCATATATTGGTTGGAAATAACAGATGCTGGGTGAACATCTGTATCCTCTTGTGGAGCGTCTTACTCCAACTCAACACACGGCAAAGGTGACGGGCATGTTGCTGGAAATGGACCAGTCAGAGGTAATCCATCTCATTGAGTCCCCTGAGGACCTAAAGATTAAGGTCTCCGAGGCAATGCAGGTCCTTCGCGAAGCTGCCACGGGTTCTGATGTTGGTGATCAGCTGGGCTCATTGTCATTGAATTAATGAATGAAGTCATCGTGGATACATTGCTCCATATCATATTTGAGCCACTCTTTTTTGGGGCTCAACGAGGCAACATTATTCTTGGGATCCTCTGCTATTTTAATTTTATTTTTCTCCGGGAATGATCGTGAGTCAATTCTGAGGGATTCAAGGATTTATTTTTGTTAGTCTTTGGTAGCACTGTAGCAGTTTTACTTTAGCGTTTTCAGACTATCTTCATGATTTTGTTTTAGTTAGGATTGAGTTGCAGTAGAGGATCTAACTTATTGGCTTTTTGACAATAATTATTTCTTGAGACCTTATATTATTTTGGACTCGGATTTTGATATAGTCCGTTCTTGGTCTCTTTAATGTTGCGTCTTATTAAATTCTTTTGTTTGTGCATCTAATTTTGGTTCGGGGCTGTGAGCACTAGTCGCGCACAGCATTCCTGAATATGTTCTACTATTTAATTCAATATACTACTATAAATGATAGTTCATGTGGAAGTACATTACTAATATACTATTATGTCAAGTATAATTATTTCTTAAAATAAAAGAAAAGTCGGAGCATTTGGTTGATTAATTTATATATGCAATAAGCTTGCACTTTTGTTGTTTTATCGAGTGTTGCTGAATATGATGGTTATTACTTCATTGGTTATTGACCTTTGACCTCTTATGGTTCAATCATCACATTCGATCAAAATCTAAAACATGACTGGGTTCTCACATTTTTTTTTTATCAAGTGGATTGGATAACTCGCAATCCTAGGCATCACAACACATTTACACTACACACTCACCCACACAATATTTAAGGGTTCATATTTAACACTTGATGCACTCACTAAGGTTTGAACACTGGTTTCTCACTTAAATGTGGGTGATATTCAGGATAAAAGTTATTTGGACTTTCAGTATGGTATTAAAATTAATCTCACCACATCTAAACAATCAACAATTTTTTTCAGTTGTATGTTAAATGGTTGGATCTAGAGTTTCATAATTATTTTTTATATGCTTTGCATTCCAATCATTTAGCAATGCTCATTCTAGAATTCATTCACCTGGATACTTGCGTGTAACAATACGATAATAACATGAATTATGCATGGCTATTAAAACAAAAACGTTTAATATAATTATCAACAGCAAATGTGGTGTTTTTTTGTTTGTTTGCTAACGGGTTAGTATTTTCTTTCTTATTATATTCCCGAAAGAAAAAACCCAACAACAGAGTACAATCTCAATATTTTTTCAGTTCTCTGACCGATAAATCCTAGTTTATTTGCACGTCATTGTAGCCTACACATCCTCCAAATAAACAATAATCGTGTTTATTCTGGTTTGTGGTTTGTTCCAAAATGTTCAATTTTTTCTCTCAAAAAAGAAAATAAATAAGTAAAATAATAAGCAAATGAAAAATGCATAATATTTGTGCATTTATAACCTCCTTCTTTTCATCTGACAAAATTAAAAAAAAATCCAGATTGGGTGATCTTAGCAGAGTTGATGGACTTGAGCTGTAACATCCTGTCAACTGAAGGCTCTGCCTCTTTCTTCAGTTGTTGCTTCTTACATAGTCTAGTTCAGTTTTGTGATATGAATTCCTCAGCAAGATTTCGAAGTGAGGTTTTTCTTGTTCTAAGTTATAATTCATTATTGTATGGACATTGTGTAGAGAAGAGTAAAAACTATAGTCTCTAGCAACAAATTGAATGAGAAGAACAGCATCAAGTCTGAGAAAGAATTATGTTCACTCTTTAGTACTTTATATATGCATGTGTCTCCTTTAACTCATACAATCACAATTCACAACAAGCCATAACATACTAAACAAAATGTAATCAATGAATTTCCTTTTATGATCAAATGACAAATCTGATGGACATGAAGAGTTAGTACACTCTGTTACTCAAAGTGTTAGTTATTTATGATGTTACAATTTACAAAATTCCTAATAACCTCTCACTCTAAAAAAAAAAACAATATGATGGACATAACATGACCATGCAAGAGTGTAATAAAAAAAAACTAGAAAATGTTGGGAGGAAACAAAACTATGTGATTTAATACAACATTGTCACATTTAATCGAAAAGAAGACATATCTTAAGTAGACTGTTACCTAGATCATTCCTCAATAGCAATAATATAAACTTAATTGTAATTAATTTTATAGTAGAAATATACATAAAATGTAATCACCTAACAAATATTTTTTTAGATTTTTTTTTAAACATTTTAAAGTAAAAACCTAAAAAATATTTGTTAAGTGATTATACCTGATGTATTTTTGATTGACTCTTACAAAAATTAATTAGAATTAAACTTATATTATTGCTAATAAAAAATGACCTAGGTAACATAGATAGATTAGCTTGAAAGCAACACATAAGCCGAACCAAGTCCTGTGGTCTTTCCATTGTGCCCTTACATGGGTGTAAGTGCCGCTTCCATACTCAACCACCTCCTCCAAGCAAAGAACCTCAAGCCTCAACCACGCTCCACCGCAACCAACACCACCAAGGCGGCCATCACAACCATCCTCTCCCACGTCAACGCCGGTCACATCTGTAAAGCCGCCTCCGTCCTCTTCGCATTCCCGGCGCCCTTCCCATACTCCCTCTACGCCCATCTCTTCCAACACTGCACCTCCCCACGCGCAGTCGTTGGCGTCCGCAAGGCCGAGTCCCACCTCCTCACCTTCTCCCCCACCCCACCCATCTTCCTTCTCAACCGCGCAATTGAGGCTTATGGAAGATGTGACTCTCTTCGGGATGCACGTGAATTGTTCGATGAAATGCCGCAGCCAGACGGTGGCTCTTGGAATGCGCTCATCAACGCTTATTCCCAGAGAGGTTTCTCGGATGAGGTTTTCAAGCTGTTTTTGAAGATGAATAGGTGTGGTGTTTATCCCAATCAGATAACTTTGGCTGGTGTTCTTGGGTCGTGTGCTGTGGCTTCTGATATTGTTTTGGCCAAGCAGGCTCATGGGATTGTTGTGAAATTTGGGTTTTGTCGCAATGTGATTCTCGGGAGTTCCCTTGTTAATGTCTATGGAAAATGTGGGATCATGGTTGATGCTCGTAGAATGTTTCAAGAGATTCCAAGTCCCAATGCTGTCACTTGGAATATCATTCTGAGGAGGTATCTTGATGCCGGCGATGCGAGGGAGGCCATTGTCTTGTTTTCGCGGATGTTTTTGGTGAAGGTTCGACCATTGCATTTCACATTTTCAGCTGCTCTTGTTGCTTGTGCGAGTATCTCTCGGCTGGAAGAGGGGATGCAGATACATGGGGTGGTTGTGAAGTTAGGTCTTCACGAGGATAATGTTGTTTCAAGCTCACTTATTAACATGTATATGAAGTGTGGTAAGCTTGAGGATGGCCATGAGGTTTTTGATCAGATTGGTTCCAAAGATTTGGTATCTTGGACCTCGATTGTAAATGGATATGCAATGTGTGGGAAAACATGGGAAGCAAGAAAGATTTTTGATGAGATGCCAGAGCGAAATGTGATCTCATGGAATGCAATGTTGGCTGGGTATGCTAGATTTTGTGATTTGCACGAAGCGTTAGACTTTATATATCTGATGCTTGGTAAAATTAAAGATGTCGATCATGTAACACTTAGTCTGATGTTAAATGTCTCTGCAGGTCTTTCAGATCACGAGATGGGTAAACAAATACATGGTTATATATATCGACATGGTTTCCACTCAAACCTGAGTGCCGGCAATGCTCTTCTTGATATGTATGGTAAATGTGGGAACTTGAACAGTGCCACAGTTTGGTTTAACCAGATGAGTAATCGGCGTGACTGGGTTTCTTGGAATGCTTTGTTGGCTAGCTATGATAATCATCAGTTGAGTGAACAAGCACTAACAAAATTTTTGGAGATGCAGTGGGAGACAAAACCAACAAAGTATACCTTTGGAACCCTCTTGGCAGCATGTGCAAATAGTTTTTCTCTTTACTTTGGAAAACAGATTCATGGATTCATCATTAGACATGGATTTGAAATGGATATTATAATCAGAACTGCTTTGGTCCACATGTATTCTCGATGTCGATGCCTTGAGTATGCTATCGAGGTTCTCAAGGGAGCAATTTCCAGAGATGTAGTCATTTGGAATACCATGATTTTGGGATGTTGCCACAATCATAGGGGTAAAGAGGCGCTTGAACTTTTTCAACTGATGGAAGCAGAAGGCATCAATCCAGACCAAGTGACGTTTCAGGGGATTCTGCTGGCTTGTGTTGAAGAAGGCTTTGTTGATGTAGGTACTGACTGCTTTAGATCAATGAGCAATGAATACTATGTCCTGCCCCGGCTGGAGCACTATGATTGCATGATTGAACTATATAGTCGACATGGGTATATGGATGAGCTAGAGAACTTTCTCAAAACAATGCCAATAGAGCCCACTCTTTCAATGTTGAGAAGGGCCTTTGAAGCATCTCAGAAAAATAGGTACTCAAGACTAGGAGAATGGATTACACATAAACTTAATGAATTTGAACACTAATTAATTTCAACCAACTGCATGTGTGAATTATAGCAGAGATTTTCAGATTCTAGCTTTGATTTGCCGCTTTGGCTCGGCTTATGTTTACAGGATCTGTTAACAGAATTGACGGCGGGGCAAAATTAAAACATTTTGAAACGTTAGGAACTTAAATTAGACGAAAACGTTGAGGACAAAAACGATACATATAAATAAATTTTAATTTTATCTTTCAATAATATCAATTTTTTACTATATATAGTATTCAATTATTTTTTAATCATATCTAAGTAAATTATACTTAATCATATTACTCTCATTCTAAATAAATTTTTTTTTTTATAATTTTACACTTAAAGTAATGCAATTTTTTTATAAATAAATAAATTTTATACTTTTATTCTAAATAAATAATGTAATGTGATTAGAATGAAAGTGTAAAATTATATAAAAAAAATTATAAGTGTATAAATTTTACACTTTGATTCCAATCATATTACATTATTTATTTATAATGAAAGTGTAAAATTTATTTATTTATAAAAAATTACATTATTTTAAAAGTAAAATTATAAAAAAAATTAATTTATTTAAAATGAAAGTAATATAATTAACTGTAATTTACTTAAATGTGATAAAAAAAATAATTGAATACTATGTACAGTAAAAAATTGATACTATTGAAGGATAAAATTAACATTTATTTCTATGTATCATTTTTGTCCCTAACGTTTTCGTCTTATTTAAGTCCCCTAACGTTTCAAAATTGTATTAATTTTGTCTCGCCGCCAATTCTGTTAATGGATCTTTAATGGCAGGACAATATTGAGTCAATTTTAAAATGTTAGGACTTAAATAGGACGATTGAAACTTTAGAGACAACTTTAAGGCTTGTCCCAAAATAAAAACGATACTTTACTTTTTCTATTATATAAAAATTGGTTTCTCCAAATTTGTGTCTTATTTTCTAATACATTTTGGTGTCTAACTGTCTAAGAACACACTGATTCTCCCATTGTTTTTTGGGATTTCTGTAGCTATTGGACTTCTTGGACTAAAATTCTTGCTATTTCTTGTGTCATAAACAAAAAAGTTTAGTTTTAAAAAATATATTTATTTTTCTTTAATTTATCAAAATTTCATATAAGTAATATATTCTAGATATCAATAGTAAACATTGTACTCTGTTAAAATTATTAATGAGTGATTTTTTATTTTACTTGAAATATATTATGTTGAAAAATAAAAATAGAAAAAATTCTACTCCTTTTTTCTAAAAAATGTTAAAATGATATTTTTCTCTCCTCTATTTATAAAATGTATACTTTTCTCTCTAATAACTTTTAAAAACCTCTTCTTTAACCCATTTTAAATTTTGTGTTAACTATGTCAATTTTATCCATTTTTTTTAAGAAAAAATAATTTTTTTTTACAAAAATTTAATTTTTTGTAATTAAATTTTGTTTATCAAAATATTATTTAACAAATTATTTTCTTAGTGACTAAATTATATTTTTACCAAAATATCCTTCAAATTTTTTTAAAAGATTAAGTTAGTTTTACTAAGATACCCTTCAATGAATGCATCCATGACCACATTGTTTTCGAATATGAGCTTAGACAGATAATTACTCTTTCTCAACTCTATCTTTAGTGCTCTAATATTTCGTAATTATATATACTGATTCTGTTTACATTACATGTCTCTCTCTTCCATGATTATTTTGTTGTTGGATATTGTTAGATTTTGCAGAACTGTGCAGAAACTTACCGTGCATCAGTATCTTGAAGCCTGAACATTACTAGTGATTCTACACGTCATTAGCAATGGTTGTTGTAAGTGTTTTTCTTGAATTCTTTCAATTCCACTTGATTGATTAACAGAATGTGAAATAGTAGCAAATGAAAACTAAAAAAACTTATAATAATAAGGATTTGCTATGCATTTTGCATTGGTATCATAAAAGTATATATAGTTCCTTTTTCTTATGAATTGAATTGTACAATTTCATTTCATACATCATCAAAATCTAAATAACATTGTTTGTTGAATAACATGGTTTACTCTCTATCATATTTTAGCCACTCTTCTTTTGGGGCTCAATGAGGTAACATTATCTTTTAGGTCCTCTCCTATTTTAATTTTTTTTGGAGATGATCGTCAGTCAATTCTGAGGGATTCAAGGATTTATTTTTGTTAGTCTTTGTTAGCAGTTTTATTTTAGCGTCTTCAGATTAATTTCATGATTCTATTTTAGTTAGGATTGGATTGTAGCAGATGGTCTAACTTATTAACTTTAGACCTTATATAATTTTGGACTCGAATTTTGATATACTTCGTTCTTATTGCGTCTTATTAAATTCTTTTGTTTGTGTGTCTGCTATTTAAATTCGGTATAGTACAACTATGGTTCATGTGGACGCTGACATCACTGTTATGCCATGTATAATTATAACTAATTATAATAATCACTTGAGGAAAAAAAAAATCCTGAGATTTGGTTGATTAATTCATTTATGCATTAAGCTTAAACTTTTTTCATAACTCCATTAGTTTATGAAAGGTACGCAAATCTCCTGCAAATTATTGACTACTTAAGGTTCAATCATCACGTTCAATCAAAATCAAAAACATGATTCTCTCCTGTGTTCTCACTTGTATATTGGTGAATGTATCCTAAGAAAATGAATAACGATTTCAGAATAGATCTTATTTATCATTATAGTACTCAAATTAATCTCGTCCGTTTTTTCAGTTGCATGTTAAATGGTGGGATCTAAAGTTTCATAATTGGTTTTTTAAGATGTTATTTATATATTAAAATTAGTCATTAATATATTTATATATAAATATATATAATTTAATTTATTTTTAATATATATTTATATTTTAATTTATATTTTATATTAGTGACCAATTTTATATACAAAGTCTTTTTTTTATATGCTTTGCATTCCAATCATTTAGCAATCCTCATTCTATAATTCATTCAATCATGAGGAAGCTTGCCGTGTAACAATATGATAATAACATGAATTATGCATGTCTATTAAAATAAAAACGTCTAATATAATAGTTATCAATAGCAAACGTGTTGGTGTTTTCTTTCTTATCATATTCCTAAAAGAAAAACCCAAAAAAATACCGATAAATTCTAATAGTTATTTACCTGTCATTGTCGCTTACACAGCCTCCAAATAAACAATAATAGTGTACACAGGACATAACAAAAGTAGAATCGAAAATTACTTTCATACTAATTAATAATATTGGAAGCATTTCAAGTGCACTGGGAGTACCGGTGCACCAGTTATTTTAACCGTTGATCTGAATTATAAAAAATATATATAATATATATTAATTCAGATCAACGGTTAAAACAACTGGTGCACCGGTACTTCTCGGTGCACTTGAAATGTTTCCAATAATATTAGCCAAGTACGAAATAATACAGGTGATAATTGTTTAAATGTCATGTCCCAAAATTCGTTCTTAGGGTAGTTTTCATGGTTGGTGTGAGCCAGAAGTGACGCTCATCCCAAATTTTCATGGTTATTGACACAAAAAACAAATAATATTAATTAAATTCAATGCACAAAATAAAAAGTTCAGTATATATTATTATATTTAAAAAAATATAAAGAAATAATTTTTAATTGATTAAAAAATTCAGTATATATTATTATTTAAAAAATATAAATAAATAATTTTTAATTAATCAATTTTAAATAATTATTAATTAATAACAACTAATTAATATAAAATATAATTTAAAAATATTTGTTAGTTTGCTATTAGTTAAACATACCCATCAAGAATGTATTTATTTCTATTCTGGTAGTATCAAAGCAACAAATTTCAATCCTCTAAACCCTATTCTTTCTCTTTCTCTCTCTTTCTTCCACCCGAGTCTAATGGCTTTGCACTCCCACATAGAGAGAGTTCTATGGAGCGAGGAGCAAATCTCTTGCCGGGTCACCAACCTCGCCGCCCAAATCTCTGCCGACTTTCGTGCGGTTTCTCCGCCGCCGGTGGCCGTTGGCGTGGCTACCGGTGCTTTCCTCTTTCTGGCCGACCTAGTTCGAAGGATTGAGCTCCCCCTTGCCGTTGATTTCGTGAGAGCCGAATCCTACGGTGCAGGAATACAGTCCAACTGTGCGCCCACCATTTCTTTGGATTTGAAAGTTGATGTCAAAGGCCGCCACGTCATCTTGGTATCACAGTTCCTTCTTCACTTAACCCTCTTATCTCTTTCTATATATACTTCACATTTGTGCATAGCTTTTCAATAGCACTATGATTATCAAGTAGCTATAAATACGTCAATATATAGTATGTAATTTCAATTCAAAGTTGATGTATTCTCTAATAAACTACAAAGATAAATTAAATTGAATTAAATTAAAGTTGCACCTTACAGTAAATATAATTAAGAAGAAATTTTACTTCAATGAAAATTCTGTTCCATAAAACGGTTTTACGTTGTCACTTTCATTATTATGAACTAATTATTATCAATTTGGAGTATTTGTTGACTTCATTAAATAATTTTTTGTTTTGATAACTTAAAAATAATTATAATACACAATTTTTTTTTTAAACCGAAAATTTAACACAATAAAGTGAAGCAATTAGAGTACATAGAGTACATAGACTCACTAGTCAAACAAATACAAATTAATCTAGAGTGATCTTCGACATTGCCATAATAACTAAGGATCAAGATCAGTCCACCTTTTTATAGTTCTTAATAGACCTGTTCCATAGCAATGATATTTTTAATATGAATAATATTACTGATTAATTATTAGGTTGAAGACATCGTAGATACAGGACATACTTTATGTAGAGTTATTGAACACTTGAAATCAAAAGAAGCATCCTCTGTGTCCGTGTGCACTTTCCTTGATAAGCCAGCAAGGAGAAAAGTTAATGTTCAACTAGTGGGTGAAGGCAAATTCTACAGGGGATTTGAGGTAACAAAGGACTCTCTTGTTCTCATATTAAATGATTGTCTGTGATTTTCATTTACAATTATGATAATGATCAATAAATCTGTGACTCAAAATTATGTATCCACAACCACATTGTTTCCAAATTTGAGCTGAGTCGAATGATTACTCATTCTCAACCTTTTCCACATTGCTTTGAATATTTCATATTCCAAGATCTAGAGATTGAGCTATCTTTAATTTTTCAGCGATTCAATCAGTGAATGTTGATGATTGTAGATTAGCATTTGAGTAACATGAAATGTTCTTATTTGATTACTAAGTACTAAGCAAGCTGCGTGAAATATGAGTTACGTATATAGATAAACTAATTTTGTTTACATTACATGTTTCTCTCTCTTCTATGCAGTGTCCAGACTATTTTGTTGTTGGATACGGGATGGATTTTGCAGAACTGTATAGAAACTTACCATACATCGGTGTCTTGAAGCCTGAACATTATCAATGATTCTACACATTATTAGCCACAGTTTTCTAAGCGTTTTTCTTGAATTCTTTCAATTCTACTTTTGGTGAACATAATGTGAAACAGAAGTAGATGGAAACTAGAATATTTTTTTTGTTATGCATTTTGAACTGTACGATTTCATTTCATACATCATCAAAATCTAAACAACATTGGTTGTTGAATAACATGGTTTACTGTAGCTAGATACTTGCAATAAAATATTAGGTACATACTAAGTTTGCAGCCTTGGAGCCTTGATGGTATTGGTAGTAACGACCCCAATCATAGTTGAGATAAAAACTATGACTTTTTACGCATTGGGGTCACCAGAGAGAATGATATGGTGTTAGTGATATTCACATTGCCAAATCCACCCATTCCCAAGACCTTCAACTTAATTGTTAATACTTTTCACCTTAGAGCCTTCATAGTTTCAAAATAACCAATATGTATTCATGTGAGTTAACCAACATTTGAAGCAAATCATCCTTTATATTGGAGCCTTGGAGGGAATAATATATACTTAGGTAGTCCAAAATGTGAAGTGATGTACATTCATACTCTATGCCTTACCCCAAATGAAAAGTAACTTCAAGATATGGCAAAGAAGATCACAACATTAACTTCCTCATAAATCTAAGATTTGATATGCATCATATCACAGATTTTATACAAATGGCCTCTCTAGTTGGAAAGCTTTGAAGTCCTCTTAGGTGGCCCAATAGTTGCCAAGTGTACTTTTAATTACTAATTCAAATCGTTATTCATGAATCAAGTAATGTTTTATGGCTTTGTTATAATTGAATCAAGGCAATTCGCATTGTAGTTTCATCATTCATCTGCCACAAAATATATTTTTTTTAATTAATTATCAATTTATGGTGAAAGAATCTGAATGTTAAAACAAAAATCATATTGAAATGCAAAAATAATAGCTGTCAATGCGAAGTAAAAGAGCTAGAGTTTAGAGAATAATTTCTGTTGGGAATTACCACTATTTGGTGTGAAAAAATTTCCAACAAAGGAGAAAAACAGACAATCAGCTAATTATATTAACATCCATGTTAAGAATAGTAACAAGTTTTTTGGAAGGGACAATCCAAGTAAATTTAGCACTAATTTTTCGAGCTTCATAGCTTGCTAGCCAACCCGCAGCCTTGTTAGATTCCCTTGACCCTTGAGATCCATTCAAAGTGCACACACCAAGAACAGATGAGAAGCTCCTGAATTTTGATAACAAGATCTAATCAGAGAATAACTCACATCTAAACACACTTTAGCAAGAAAGGGTCATAGGACAGTCCATAATCCATCCCCCATTTAAATATCTGAAAATACAACCAAACCAAGCTAAACTTTGATCAAGCACCACACTAAAATATTTATTATTTACACACAAAAATAAACTTATTTGCAAATTTAAAATTCCACTACCAAATTATATAGTTGATAATCATAATAAAATTTAATAATTTATTTTTCATGCTATAAGACTATAATAATAACATAAATAAAAAGTATTGATACCAGCTATTTCACTGAATTAATTCAATATACAAAAGAGTTTTTTTTATAGGATTTTGTTATAAATCTTTATTTTTAAATAAAAGTTATTATAACTTTAATTTCAAATATTTTTTTTTTGGCATATGGAGCAAGTTCGTTGCTCCCTCGGCAAGCCTTGTCATTTTCACAAGGTTCGCCGTCTCCTCAGCGAACTTTATGTAATGTGTAAAGTCATCGTACCTCTCAGCGAACTTTTAGTAGGCACCTCAATAAAATCCAACCGAGGCTGATCGTTCACAAAAATCACTACTAGTATCTCATTCTTCTCCCTATATTCTCATCTTCTGTTTACTCTATACAATGTTTGGAATTTTATTATTATCTATTCATTATAATGGTGAAATAATATATAATCAAGAGGGATCTATCGTGTTTAGTTCTGCTCAATTAGTATTTGTATACATACCACCTGAAGTCGAAAGTCTAACAGTGTTAAAAATTTTGATAGTGCATGTCATCAGTCAGCAACACATGAAAAGAATGAAAAAATCTACTATAGATATCTAATCAAAGTACATAACATTTTATTTTACAAAAGGTATATTCGTACTATTCACATATTATAATTATTATTATTAATTTATTATTTTTTATTTGATGATGGTTTTGATAAGATTTTATATTTTTGTAAATTAGGTATCGGTTACGTGATGATGAAGACATGCATCTTATTAGGATCTAACACAACTGTTGGACAAATGTTCATCTATTGGAGTTATTTGTTTTTTTAGTCAACTTGGGTGGAGAAACTTTTGTGGATATTGTTGATGATATCCCCTTAAGTGGGACAATTAGAAAAAGAATTAGAAGGACGATGGTTGACCTAAATATGCCACCTGAAGGTAGTCAAGAGAGGTCAAATGTCGTAGATTTTAATGATGGTATGATGCAAGCTGAAGTTAAAAGTCATTAGGGTTCTGCTATTAAAGACCCGATGATGGATCGCTATCAAGTTAACCTTGATGATGGTGAAGATACTGAGGTTGAATCAACGAAAATTCCGGATGAGGAGGAGAAAAGAGATAAACTACTTCAGTGAGATACAAATTACTTTGACACAGTTTGTCATTTTCTGACCATATGATTAGCTCGATCATTTTTCTACATTGAATCTCAAGACAATGACCTCAAATTATTTATTTAGTCAAGGAGGCCCCTAGAATGATCCCACCTATGAGTTTGAGATTGGGCAATAGTATGAAAACAAGAAGGAAGTTATTACAACAGTCAAGACGCATAATATTAAGAAAGCTGTGGAGTATAAGATACTAGAGAGTGTCCATGAAGTATATTGTATATTGCACTCATTTGAGTCTGGTTGTCAATGGAACATACGCATATCTTATCGCGAAAGCAGGAAAAATGGGAGGTGAAGAAATACAGTGGTCCTCATACTTGTATACAAATATCAATGGGTCAAGACCATGAAAGATTTGTCTCGAAGGTGATTGATCAAAGCAAATCCAACCATCATCCTAAGGGTTTTGCAAGGAAGTGAGGATAATCACTTTGGTTACAAGGCGTCGTATAGAAAGGTTTGACTTGCAAAATAGAGAGTCATTGCGAGTATATATGGATATTGGGAGAAATCATATAACATGTTTCTTCGTTGGTTATTCGCAATGCAGATGTGATTACCTTGTAGATTCATTACATTGCCTTTACTTATCTATGCTTAATTAATTCATGAGTTATATGTTATAACAAAAAGAGTTACCGCAGCAGGCGCTCCTCCGTCAGGTGCTCCTCCAACTGCCACAAACAAAATCATGAAACCAAATGAGATTGACAGTCTACTTACTTTGTGACTGTCTATTATGGGGTCCGGAACAACACCTAGCAGCTGCTGACAGAGGTCCACAATAGAGCGTCCATCATAAAACTACTCTCACCCATCAATGTAGTCGCTCACTAGATCTCCATCAATGTTGAGTTCTAACTGATATACCATGTCCTGCACGGTGATAGTCATCTTCCCACAAGACAGGTGAAAAGTATGAAACTCATGACGCCATCTCTCGATCAAAGCAGAGACTAATACCCAGTCATGGTCTCACTCTAGTATATATGCCACATGCTCAAATCCTGCTTGTCTAAAGTATGTCCGTATCTCTTTGGGAGAATGTTATAGTAAATTCTTTCTCATATGTAAGATCCAAGAACCCTACAAAACAAAAATCAATAAGTCTCACGAAACGGAAGTCACAAATAATAAGATGAATTTTAAATATATAAAAAAACATAAGTTATAAGATATACTAATCGGCTAAGTTGGCCAGCAATATAATCAATCCAATATATTTTGTAAAAGGTATCTTCGTACGCTAACATATTTTACGCTATCAAATTGCACTATAATAGAATAAATTATTAGAATAAAATAATTTAAAATTCACTAATTTGTTATCAAACATATTCGAAATAATTATAAAATCCTAAACGATAATTTTACCCTAAACCATAATCATTTCAAATAAAGCAATAATTTAAATAAAATAATTTAAAATTAACTAACTTATTATCAAACACATTAGAAATAAATCTAAATACCTATAGACCATAATGAGTTAAAATGAAACAATAATCTAAATAACATTTTTCACTAACTAATTATATCATTTAATTATTAAACTAACATGAAAATTTAATCTAACTAAATAAACATGTTAAATTATAAAATGATACAACAATAAATTAAATTCAAAAGGAATAGAAGAATAAAATTACCTAAAATTGACAAATTAAAGATATAAAAAGATAAAAAAATAACCAAAATAAAAAATAAGATAAAAGAGGATGAGAGTGAATAGTAAAAAGTGAAAAGAG
The DNA here is from genome assembly GCF_003086295.3 of Arachis hypogaea. Classification (NCBI taxonomy): domain Eukaryota; kingdom Viridiplantae; phylum Streptophyta; class Magnoliopsida; order Fabales; family Fabaceae; genus Arachis; species Arachis hypogaea. The sequence goes on along the minus strand of NC_092044.1, from coordinate 117,413,672 downwards.
AAAACTTAGAAGAGGACTATAAATTTTTATATTTAGAGAATTGGAGCTTTGGACCAACTTGCTTGAAGTTCATCGAAAAGTACGGTCGTCGAAGGAGACGGCGAACCTTGTGAAAATAATAAGGTTCGCCTAGAAGAACAATAAACTTGCTCCTGACGTCAAAATAAAAATTAGATATTTAAAATTAAAGTTATAATAATTTTATTTTAAAATAAAGATTTTTATTTTATTATAAAAAAAATCTATTTTTCATATGTAAAAATAATTATGTATTATCGTATTTAGTAAAAATAATTATTTTTTAAATTTAATATTAAAAAATTTATTAAATTTGTTTATATTATTATATTAATACTATATCATCAAAATTATATTCTTTAGAAAAATGTCAAAATGTTAGTAAGATGTATTGTATTTAACTAGTAGTTAATTAAAAATATTAAAAAAATATAGACTAAAATTATATTATTAAATTATTAAATTTAAAAAATTTAAGTCATGACTAAAAATATTAGTAAAAAATAATAAATTCTGCCGGCTAATTATCTTTAAAGATTTGGAAAATAAAATAAAAAAATTGTTGGGGAACTTTATTCCGGTGTGGGTGCTTCCGTCTTCCTTCAATAACCATCCGCTTCTGCAACTGCGAACGCACACAACACACCAAAAAAATGAATCAGCGACGCGCCACCATTTCACTCTTCAACTCCTTCCTCCGAATCAGATACCCTCTTCGCCCATCTACAACAACGCGTACTTCGCCACTTCCCTTCTTCGTAACTAATTCAACCTCAAAGCCCCAATCTATCCGCACAATCGCACCTATGGTTTGGCAAAATCCTCGAAGTTACAGCGGTGGCAGTTGCAATGACTTGGATCACAACAAGGAGGTGGACGCCATCAATCTCAAGTTTGCGGAAGCCAGGGAAGAAATCGAGACGGCGTTGGAGTCCAAGGAAACCGTCTACTTCGATGAAGAAGCCGAGTGCGCACGCGCCGCCGTCAAAGAAGTCCTCGGAATGTTCGATGGCTTGTTGGCCAGGTTGTTATATTTAGTTATTTCAGTTATAAGTTAGTTATTATTTATTTAACGAGTTGTGCATAGAAGCAGGTTTTTATATTGTTCTTGTTTTGGTGCAGGTTGTCGGAGAAGGAGAAGGGGGCTCTGCAGAGATCCATGGGTCTCAAGATTGAGCAACTGAAAGCAGAGCTGAAACAATTGGATGAGTAACATAGTAAGAGGTTTTCTTGTTCCATTATGGGATGCTGCTACTAGTTAAAACTTAATAGAGTTTTTGTGATCGGAATTCCAAAATTGTAGCTGAAGTAATGTTTCTTAGTATGATGTAGTTTTTGAATAAATTGATCGAAAGCCGGCTCCTCCACACGAGTTGTTTGTGAGGGGGATGATGGAGGTTCTTTGCATTTAAAGGACCATTGTTATTCTTTTTGAATATTGACATTGTATTTGCATCTGTACTTGTATTATTAGTATGATGATATGAGCTTCATTTAACATTATATATAAACTCAGTTTAGATGAACTTCTCTTTTCTCATAATTCAATTGAGTGAATGGGATTTTGGTTATAGTGATTGAACAGGTGGAAAAATTAGTTGATTGAGATGTTAACAGCACCATAGGAATGACCAAAAACAGTAGAAGACAATGTTATTATGCTACTTATTGAAGTGATCATACTATCACATTCTTTATCTGTAAACAACTTCACTTGCCGTTTAGATCCCTATAACCCTGTGTGACACTTGTTTTTCTGCATATTTTTTTATGCCTGGGATTAAAAACCAGATAATCTTCTTATAAATTATTGGAAATCAATATTTTGTCTCATTTAAATGTAAACTTTTGAATATTCTTTAAGAAACCTGTATATGTTTACTGCATTGTAGAGCCGAAAATTTGTTCAAGACTTCAATCCTCAATTCTTCGGTATTAACGCACCACTTGTAGCTGTTCAAGTTGTTGCTAGCTACTTGTGTATGTACTATATGGTTAACATACTATAATTATCCAAACTGTGGGTTGAACAAATGTGATATATGCATAATCTATGTAACCTGGAGTGTCCTAGATTCATTTATCAACAATAACACAAACATATCTCTACAATCCTAGTTGCATTGGCTTTAATCCAATTACTTAGTATATTAATAAAGAAGGAAAGTGTGACTTGTGCCACATTGCACTATGGTGTTGTGAATTTCATGTAGTACTGTTATGAGCATTTGAACTCAACCCCAGGCCTGTAAGTATTCAGCTAGAAATTACTTATAGCCTCCAATCCTATGCTTGTCAAACTTATAGGGCAGACTTATGAGTTACCGGCAACCTGCGAGTTTGCCAATAGCTTTTTGTCTCGTAGGTTATGTTTGTGAGTTGGGAGTTTTTAAGAGAAATCACACTTCAAAACCTGCAAAATAAAACTAAGACCTATTTAGGGTCCAATTATTTATCGTCCCCACCTCGTGTAGGCCCTTTGCATGCAGACTTGCCTTCTACTAAACTGGTGGTGGCTGACAATGCTTGCTGACAGTCTCTTCTTTTCGTTCTTATCATGTTCTTTCTGTTTCTGTAACAACACCCATGTCCCTTTTCTTGTTAAAACTAGATTCTGACAGAAGCTGTTAGATATTTATATCACAATGAAAATTCTCTAAGCAGCCTGGTGCACAAGTATTCCACGTTAACACAGGATCCGGGAAAGAGCCGCACCCAATGGATGCAATGTACACAGCCTGATAACTATATCAATGACTGTTTTCATGGCTTAAACCCGTGATTTTGAGCTCACACAGAGACAACTCAACCGTTGTTCCAAGGCTCCCCTTCATCACAATGAAAATTATTTCAGAATAATACATTAGGTGACAATGTTGAACCATTTGATCAAAGTGTAGAGCAAATATCGATAATATAAAAGTTAAGCTTAATGTTGAATCAAAATTTTTGTTCATGAAAGATCTGAGTATCTGAATTCTAGGTAAATTACAAGTTGCGTATTGTTTCTTCAGATAATGAAAGAAACATGCCAACTTGCCTCGTTTTGGTTTTTTGTTACTAATGTGTCAAAAATCGCTATCTTATAAACTGTTGGAGACAATAAATACAGGACAAGATATGATAATGGAAGCAAACTGGTGAACATGGCTATTCTGCCTTTTGACCAACATTGTCTTAAAAACCAAAACAAAGGAGGGGAGAAGGTTTTGGATTATGTGAACTGTGAAGTGGGAGACAAATCTAGTGTCAACTGAGGCATGTGGGAGAAGGGGAAGGAAGCATGGCTTGTCTCCTTACAAAAATGGAATTCTGGCCCCCACCAACCTTAGCCCTGAAATAACATGTATCATGTTCTTGTATGTTTTAATCATCATTACTTTCTTACTCCTTATCCTTGCATCATTGCCTACACTGTATACTTTCATTGCATTATTGAAAATTGAGTTTGCTCCATCAAATTAAAATACTTTGCATTAATTTTTTTTATTTTTATTTTTTTGAAGTAATAATCTCCTGAAACTATGGTTCTTATAAATACATTTGAATAAAAACAGACGAAAGTTGATTCTGCATGAACGAAACATCAGTTATCCCTTATGGACCTTGTCCCCTCCTTTCTCTACCAGAAACAAACCATTAATTTAGTCTAAAGAAAAGTGTTTGTTGTGTTTTTGGGTCATAAAGAATTTTGTTTTTTCCCTTTCTAGCCGTCCAGCCCCACATACCTTTCGGCTCTCTTGTACCTTTCTTCTATGAAGAATATGTGAGGAAAAAAACAAGTTGTGGAAATTAATTATTTTCACAGAATCAGCAGAACTTGAGGTATTAATACTGGACCATTCAACCAGCAAAACGACACCTCTAGGTTCAACAATTCATTATGACATGCATATGATTTTGAAGATTGATGATATGAGAAATCATGGATATGCAGAATTAAAATGTGGCAAAACATAAGTTACTACAAACTGCTGCTACTACTACTATCACTGCTACACATACAGCAGATAAACTAATGATATCTATATATCTAAAAACTGTACAACAATAGCCGTTTTAAGTCACTACTCTCAAGTTCACATAATACATCATCTTGTTTTCATCTTGTGAGAGATGAGAATCAATCACTAGAGGATAAAAACCATTGCAAGTGAAAGAAAGGAAGAGGGAAAAAAATTAGCTTTGATTTGAAGGGTGCTTTATTAGAGGTTGAGAGGTTTTGCCCATCTCTTCAGGCTGGCTCTTCACCTCCATTAGCAATGCAACCACTTCCTTCATCGTGGGACGTTCTGATGGCGAAGAGTTCACGCAAAACATGGCAATTCCAAGTGTTTGGAGCATCTCTTGCACCATTTGATCTGGTAGACCTTGGAGTTTTGTGTCTAGTATTGACACAGCTGGTTCAAAGCTCCCCATTTTCCTCTTCACCCACTCAACTATGTGTTGTCCATCTCCGACATGGGATTCGACGGCACTGCGCCCGCTTAGTATCTCCAGCAGAACCACTCCGTAACTGTAGACGTCACTCTTCTCAGTTATGTTCATTGAGTAGCCATACTCTGCCATTGTGATTAATGTGAATGGAAGTTAGAATTTAAACCAGCAACAACAGATCAGAAAACTTATGTTACTAATACTTATAATCTCATATACTATTAACTTTAATAATCTGAGATAAATACTCTAATGCCATTTATTTTGTAAAAAGTAAGGTAAAAAACACTTGCCTGGGGCAATATATCCATAAGAACCAGCAACTCTAGACATTGCCTGATGATAACTTGGTGAATTCATCAGCTTTGCAAGACCAAAATCTGCGAGATATGCTTCATATTTGGAATCTAGAAGTATGTTATTGCACTTGACATCTCTGTGAAGAATGGGAGGGACACAATCATGATGAAGGTAAGCAAGACCCTGAGCTGTTCCAACAGCAATCTTGTATCTGGTTTCCCAGTCTAAGTTCCTGTTCCCTTGCAAGAGCTGTCTCAGATTACCATTTGGAATGAAATTGTAGAGAAGAAGCTTGACACTCCTGTTAGAACAATAGCCCAGTAGCCTCACAATGTTTCTGTGCCGGATGTATCCGAGAATCTGAATCTCTACGGCGAAAGAGTCCAGTGTTTCATCTTCTTTGCTAGCTTTCCATAGCTTTTTCACTGCTATCAACTCCCCATTAGGCATCTCAGACTTGTAGACAACACCGGAGCAACCCTTCCCGATCACATTTTCATCCTTCAAGCAATCCAAGATGTTATCTATGGTGAAGTTTAGCTTTTGAAATGGGATAAAGGTCCAAGGATATGAGAAATCCTCAGCTCCTGATGTGGACGCCAATGCCCCCAAAGATTTTTCCACTGTATACCTGTTACTACGAGTTGCTATAATCCAGGATGCAACAGCAATTATCACAATTGAAGCTAGAATCACAGTTACGAAAGCTATGGTTTTCGCAGATTTTATACCATTTCTTTGAATCAGGCTTGAAGAACACGTATTGCCATCAATGGACTGGCATAGAAGGGGGTTCTGAAGGCATGAGTTAAAAGAAAGAGTTCTGAAGAATGGAGTTACTGGGATAGGACCTGAGAAATTGTTGTACGAGATATTGAGGGAAGTGAGACTGGTGAGAGAACCAAGAACCTTAATTCCTCCATAAAACATATTATGAGAAAGATCAAGTGATTGTAACTGTGTCAAAGCAGACATTGACTCTGGGATTTCTCCTGTGAATGAATTCGAGTTTAAGTCCAAACTAATGGTTAAGCTTGTAACATAACCAATCTCAGAAGGTATGTCACCAGAGAGATTGTTGTAACTCAAATCAAGAAGAGTTAGCTTCTGCAAATTCCTAATAGATTTTGGGATTGATCCTGTGAGTAAATTATTGTTGAGGATGAGCTTGTTCAAATAACTGAAGTTTCCAAAGCTCCAAGGAATTCCACCTGTCAAATGGTTTCGACTTAGATCAAGCTGCTCCAAGTTTGCAAGCTCCCCAATCTGAGACGGAATTTCGCCGGTTATGTGGTTGTTATGCACATCTAAGAGCTCAAGAACTGTTATGTTGGCAATCTCTACTGGTAAGCTTCCAGAGAAGTGATTCATGTACAAGTCAAGAAACACCAGGTTCTGTAATTGGCCTATTTCTTTAGGAATGTTCCCTAAAAGCTGGTTTTCTCCGAGCCGTAGTCTCACCAAAGATTCACAATCTGCAACACTTGATGGCAACTCTCCTGTCAAAGAATTTCCAAGAAGCAAAAGTTTACTCAGCTTCTTCAAGCTGAAAATCTCTTCCGGGATTGAACCTGTGAGCTTGTTCCTTGAAAGGTCAAGCGAAAAGAGTTCTGTGCAGTTCCCAAAAGAGGGTGGTATGGTTCCAGAAACTGAGTTACCCCACAAGAAAAAACTCTGCAAGAATTTTAACTTCCCAACCTGCCAAGGGATTGAACCTGATAACTGATTCTTGTCAAGCTGAACAGTAGCAAGGCTTGTGCAGTTTCCCAACTGCCATGGTATTTTCCCTGAGAGGGAATTGTCTGATAAATGAAGCTGTTCCATAACCACAAGCTTCCCAAAATCCTCAGGTATTTCACCAGTGAGTTCATTGGAAGAGGCATCAAACACCACAAGTGATGAACAGTTAGAAATCTCAGCTGGTATTGACCCAGATAATGCATTCCCCCAAAGAAGCAAACTTGTGAGCTTTTGCAGCTTCCCCAACTGAGGAGGAATAGAACCAGTGAGCTTGTTCATGTGCAAATAAAGATTTCTCAACTCGGAACAGAGCCCGAGTTCCGGCGGTATTGAACCGGAAACATCAGTGTCATAAAGTGCTAGAGTTTGAAGATTGATCAAGTTCCCAAATGAAGAGGGAATGGAACCAGAAAGTCCAGTGGCAGCTGCACCAAATATGGTGAGGTTTGTGAGTAGTCCTAACTGTGATGGAATCTCTCCAGTGAGGTATGGATTTCCACCAATCCTAAACTGCTGTAGAGATTTCAATGATCCTAACTGTGATGGTATTGAACCGTTAAGGAGATTGTCTTGCAGGCACAGAACTTGGAGTGAGGTAAGGTCAGCAAGATGCTGAGGAATGGTTCCTGTGAGTTTGTTTGAGTTCAAGAAAAGGAACTGAAGTGAAGAGAGGTTTCCAAGTTCATTAGGAATGGAACCTGTTAGAGAGTTTGATGAGAGGTCAAGGAGTTGGAGATGGGAGAGTTGACCAAAAGAGGGAGGGATTTGGCCAGAGACATTGGTGGAAGAGAGGTTGAGAAGTTGCAGCATTGACAAAGAAGAAAGCTGGGGAGGCAAATAGGTAAGGTTGAGGAAAGTGTCAGGGATAGAAAGGGAAATTACTCTGCTTTGTGGGGAGCATGTAACACCCTTCCATGAACATGGTGTTGAGCTTGAAGGGTTCCATGAAGAGAGAAGTGAGGAAGATGCTGATGATGATCTTTCAGATGCAGAAACAAGAGAAAGAAGTGCTTGTCCATCAGGTGAGAGGCAAGTACTCATTTCCATCTTTGTTAATGTGAGACACAAGAAGAATAGCAGCAAAGTTGTAACACTGTTTGGAACAGTATGTTCCATTTGGATTTTGAAAAGGAAAGAAAGAGAAAAGAAAAATGAGTTGGTGGTGGATGAAGACTACTTAAGAACTCAACTGGGATATGTTGTAGCTATTGAAGATGGTGGCGGTTATGGAACTGAAACTGATGAAACTGATACAAGTCAATTTAGGAGACAAGATGCATGTGAAGATGATGCTTAAGTTTCACACAAACGTTTTCAAATGGAGCCATGTGAAAGTTTGAAACTGCTGCTGCTTCTTCTGATGCTGTTGCTGCTATATGCTAATGGTGGCATTCACAGCCATATAAGTTGTGGCACTTTTAGAGAATGCACCATTATTGGTTTCCATCGCGTGGAACTAACTGCATTTAGGTAATGAGTTCAGCTTTATGGTGGTGGTGGTGGTGGTGGTGGTAGTGGTGGTGGCTGATATTTCTTTTTTGGAGTTGAAAGTGCTTTGAAAAACTCCCAAGCTCTCAGTTATAATATCTTTGCAATTATACCAAGGTTTGTTTTTTTTTATATATATATATATAGATATATTGCATTGGTTTGGCTGAATGAAGGGGTTGGGTACATGTACCAAATTGACCTTCATTATTTAGTAAATAATGTAATGTTATTTTCATAAGCAATATTTTCGCCCCCTTTAAATATAAGACGTCTAAAACAGACACCAAATTACAGTTGTAGATCAGTTTGTATGAAAAGGGGGCTGCATGAATAGGGACAATGTTGATGGTATGCGGGAGAATTTAATTTTGATATAGTATTATTATAAAATTATTTTATATGTGTATTTAATTGTATAATGTTACATTAATAAAAATAATTATTTTTTATATTTATTACAAGAATGATTATCTAAAAAAATAGTTATAATTATATGATTATATAAAATATTTTATACTATCAGTATATCAAAATTAAACTCTTGTAAAAATTTAGATAAAATTCTATTTTAGTGCATAGTATTTGACTATTTGAGTTGAATTTTAATTTATTTTTTAAATATTTTATTTTTATCTTAAATATTTTATTTTTTTATATTTTTTCTATTATTATTTATAATTATTTTACACATATATTAAAATCAACTATTAATATAAAATATATGTTAAAATACAAAATATATATTGAGAATAAATTAATAATACGACAACTTATTTTAATGTACAAATAATATTTTTAATTTTTAAATATGAGAAACAAAATAAAGTCTTAATTTAGAATTTAAAACGGTGAAAATGAAGTGGTTTTTTATTGTTTGGGCTCACATTCTCTTTCCGTTTGTTGTCTAATACCTTTCTTTTTTTTGCTCTCATCATGCAAAATAAGTATCATTTATTAAGTGGGTTGGTCTAGTGGTTAACTCAATAATCTGCTTAAGCAAGTATTTTTGTGCATACAGTAATTTATTGGCCAACGACAAACTCTTAAATAGAGTTTAGTACCGTCACGGATTAATTTTTGGCCTATCGAGTTGAGAGATACCGTGAAAAACAAAAAAAAATCATTTATTATATAATTAAATGTATATAAAAAATTACTTATTAATTAATCATCTATATATAATACACATGCGTGGATGCATGGTAGTTAATTTTGGATATTTACATGACATTTTTAAAAAGTATAGCTATCGTTGTTCAAATGTTTAATATTTAGGAAGCAGTGGGGTTTCCATGATTGTTCTTGTATCCGCTTTGTTGATTGAGATAAGAAAACAAGCCAATATTCTCGCATTACATTGATGAAATTCTCTGAACCCATATATATGTCACGGAAAATTTTTTGAAATAAAATAAAAGAAAAAAAGAAATTTGAATGCTCCGCCTCCTAACTTCCTTTCCTGATTTACATATAAATCGGTGTGCGACTGTGGGTAGGGGTGGAAAAAGGCCAGGCGGTCTGTCAGGGACCTGCAGTCTGGCCTGTGTTTGGCCTGGCTTGTTACAAAATAGGTACAGGTTCAGACTCTTTTAAAAGCCTTAATACATTAATAGGCCAGACTCAGACTCACTATTAGCTTTATAAATCTGTCTGTCTGGACCTGTTAAAATATAATTAAATATATAAATAATTATTTATTATTAATAAAATTATGAGATATTTTAAATTTATTATATTTTATTATAAATATTTGTGTATATTTTAAATATGTTAAAGTTTAAAATTTTTTATAAATATTAAATATATGACATATTACATATAACTATTTTTATTAAAAAATAATTTTTTTAAATAATAATTTTATTTTTATAAAAAAAAATTATCAGGCCTTTTAACAGGTTTCAGGCCAGGCCAGGCTGAATAACAGGCCAGACCTAGTATTTTATAAAGAGCCTATAACATACTGCAAGCCAGGCTCAGACCAATCAACTGTATGACAGGCCAGACCTGTTAAGAGCAAAGCTTGGTCTGACTTAGCCTGTTTCCACCCCTAAGTGTGGGATACTTTCATTTTGCACCAAAACCTGTGAATGGTATCTCCATTTTGCACACCACACAAAAAAAATTATATTTATAAATAAAACTGGTTTAATTTGTTTTGTAAATAAATTAATTAATTTATTTATTTAAAAAATTATGTATATAACTGTTAACTGATATAATATCACTTAATATAGTGTTAGTCTAGATATTTATATCAGAATTAATTAGAACTGTTAACTGATTATAGTTACTAACTAATTAGAGTTAATTTTTAGTTAGCATTTATATATATCTTTAATTAGGAGGTAATTAATATTTGTGGCATTTTACTGTATATTGAAGTGGTATAAAAAGAGAATATAAATTTATTTTATAGTTATATTTTATTATTTTATTATTATTCAAAATGTGGGTCCTATCTTTATCAATCTCATTTTCATTCTATTAAAAGAATCTGTAAACTTACATTTTTACCATATAATTCACCTTAATATTTTTGTGATTCTCCATAATTCTTGTATGTTTTTGGTTTTTTTTCTGTTTTTCTTCTCTCCACTCATCATCAACCTGAAACTTTTTTATGACTCTAAATTTTGTCATGGTAGATGAAAGTGCAAGCATAGATTAAATTTGGAATTTTAGAAAACAACATTTCATAAGAAGATTTATCTTTTAAAACTGAATTAAGTAATCAATTAATGAGATAGGCAGTATGCCCAACTGCATAAGTCCAATAATATTTAGGAATTGATAAATGAAAAAATAATGTTCTAACCATATTTAATAAATGTTGATGCTTTCATTTAATCACTTTATTTTATTGGGATATTTTTACACATAATGTTTAATGCATAATACTTTTTTCGGTTAAAAAAAATTGTGAAATTAAAATTCAAATCTATTGTCCAATCTAAAATATTTTATAGTTTTTTCAAAATGTGTTTGAATATATGCTACAAATTTTTTAATTAACAACTGAATTTCAGATTTCATTTTCATAAAATAGAACCAGGTAAATCGACTCTTGTCGTTGATCACAATTAAACAATATTTATGTCTAGCAATCAAGGGAATAACATAAGGATCTCAAACATTAACATGTATAAAATCAAAAAATTTATTAAATTTTGTGATGCTTTATACAAAAAAGTTTTTTTTTATTTTGCATAATGACAGAAATTACAAAACTTCTTACAATCTATATTATTAAAGAGATGATATTTTCTTTTTATTACAAGCATCTTATCTGTAGGGAGGTATATGTTCGAGTCTAAAATACCATTTTTTGTATTATTTTATACTCTACGTTATGCTGTTATATAAGATAATGTATTTGTATTGTGAGATTAATTGATGGGTTAATATGTATAGGGTGAAATGTGAGTACAGTTTTATGTGGCACTTGTGAATCTGGCGATGTGATTATCAAAGTATATTGAAGCAAATTGTCATATCGTTCGAGATAAAGTTCGTGAGAGTGTTCTTAAGCTATTGTCAATAACTTTAGTCAACCAAACAGCAAACCTCTTTAGTCAACCAACACAGGAGATCTTTTCACTAAGACTATGTGGCACCATGACCTTTTAATTCATGTTTCTCCAAATTAGAATTATTAAATATTCACACTCCAAATTTGAAGAAAATATTAGCTGAAATAATATCATCTAACATAGTGTTAGTCTAGATATTTATACCAGAATTAGTTAAGATTATTAACTGACTATAATTACTAATTAACTAAAGTTAGTACTTATATATATCTTCAGTTAGGAGGTAGTTAATATTTTTGTGATTCTACTCCTTATTTTTTTAGTAAAAAGTCTCACATTCTCATATGCTCATTCACTCTGTTTTTCTTCTCTCGCACTCGTCATCAACCTGCAACCTTTTTATAGTGTTGGATTCTGTCAATAACCTGAAATTTAAGAATTAATGGTCAAATTAGTTTTTAAAATATGGGTCATTCTTTAAATTCATTTTTGATAAATCAAATTAGTCTTTCAAAAATTATAAATTAATCATTTTTGTTCTTTCGTCACTCAATTAATAATTTTTGCCAACGATTAATGGTTTAAAACATTAACTGACAATATACATGATACTTAGTATTTCCAATTAGATACTGAACAAATATATTTATAAAAATCTATCAATTTAGTCTATTTTTCCAATTATCCTAATCCTAATATAACTTAACGACACTAAATTGATAATTTTTTATAGATATATTTATTCAATGTCTAATTGAATATGTTAAGTGTCATGTGTGATGTGTATTAATGCTCTGTATCATCAATTGTTAACGAAAATTACTAATTGATGAGTAATTGAAGGACAAAAATGATTAATATATAATCTTTAAAAGACTAATTTAACTATTATGTCTATAATTTAATTTCATTAGTAAAATTCCTTGTACTAATGATGAACAGACTTCTTAAGTAGCTAGGGACGAAAGATGAGAGAAACCTTTTCTGAAGTATACCATCCGTGTATTATTGACCTCAAAACATATGAATCAATGCCAAATTAAAGATGCCCGAATTTCATTGTCTGACAGCCTCAAGTTATGAGCCTCTATAAAAGCTAAGATTTGGACATGTTAAAGTGTGAGAGATAAAATTAACTAATGATTTTATAGTTAACAACAACATATATAAAACTATATATGTATGTGTGTGATGATTTGAATTTCTAATTCTTCTTATCAACTAGTACATCTCTGTTTAGTGAAATAAAAGTTAAGGTAAAATTAATAATATTCATGATGTTACCAGAATTTGGACATGGTTTTAGATTTTTTAACATTTATATGGTGTAAGTTGGTAATTGAATCAATGTGACAAAGTTAGGTAGTGTGGCCAATAGCAAGAGATTCAGAGCTGTGAGTGATTTATGTGGTAACATGTCCATGGAGTTGGCATGGCACACACAACACAATGAGGTTGCCTTATTGGGAACATAAAGGTTATAATTACTTTGATGATACTCTATGCCTTCGGAGATTGTGAAAGGTTAAAGGGTTTGGAGTAACTTAAACAATTTCATCGTTGTCTTTTTTTTCTCTTTGTATAAACCTTGCTAAGCAACAACTAAACGTGACATTTGACATTAATTCTAAGCAAGAGTTATATTTATGAGGGACATGGAGTTTTTTTTTTTTCATAGTCTTTTTTTAGTCGAAAATATTTAATAATAAAAAAGTTTGAACTTATTTTAATTAGTATGTCAAAAAATTTAATTTTATTTAAGTATTTGTTATTGATTAATAAAGTATTATATTCGAATTTTTTTAACACTTAGTTAAACAAGCAAGTTAATGAGACAACTCAAATTTTAACCTATAAATAACTCTAACAAATCTTTAGGTATATGCATAGTTGATAGTAGTGATAATAATAGATGCATTTGCTAAATTAAGAGTTTGATGTAAGGTGAAAATTCAGGTGCAGTCGACTTTACGTGAAGTTGATAATTGAGAGTCGATAGATGATTTGACTAATTTGACTAAATTTTTTTCTAACGATTCTCAACTATCAACTTCACGTGACGTCAACTGCACCCGAGTTTTTACCTTGATGTAAACTTTATATTTGTCCACTACGAATGACACGTACAATATGTGTATGACTAAGAAATTAAGATAAGAGTCACATAACTTACAACCATAGGGTGAGAATCGAAATAAGGGGCTGCCCAATGATATCCATATATAGATAGAGGATAGGGTTAAGAGGGGTGAAATTGGCAGTGTATATAGATTTTTTTTTATTTGTAATATTTGCTTTGTTTGTTTGTAGTTTGTACTACTTTTTTAGTTTTTTTTTTCTTTTTAAAGTAATATATTAATTATTGTTTTGATTATGGAAATTAAGAAAGGGTAGAGTTAGCAGGTTACCGAGGAAGAGGAGGTGGGTGTGTTTTGGGAATGGAGCAAAAGAAAATTGTGACATGTGATGTGAGTGAGAGGAGTTTTTGGAATAAATTAGGGCACAGGTAACGATTTGGGAGTTTTATATACAATTAAGGGTTTAGGTTTTGACTGTTTTCATGCAATTGAGCTGCACGAGGCTTATCTCTCATAAATGTCACTAAATTTTAGGGTTGAGAACCTTTATGGCTGGCACCTATCATTTTATTTCCAAGTATTTATTTTAAGTATGTCTTATAAAGACATTAATTGAAGTACTTAAAAGAGAGTTTATATGAACAAATTAAATGATTCAAAATTTTAATATATTTGTAATATATTTATGAAAATTAAAAAAATTATTTTTTTATTAATAATAATCTGAAATCCAGACAAACACGCCTAAATCGATTCTTAAAAAATTTCAAATCAAACATTTATAATAAATTTTTATTTTATAATAGATTTCAAAAATTATAATTTTGTGAGAATCTCTCTCTTGTAAAGGATAGTAATTTGTCTTATGGTGATTTTTTTATCTAATTATTTTAATATAAAATTTGTTAGAGACTTAATTATTTGTTTATCATATTAAAATTTTGATTGAAAATAATAAAACAGTTAAATTTATTTGACTGAATAATTCTAAGAACTTCTAAAAAATAAAAATGATTAAAAACTAAAATGTTTAATTTAAAATTTTTGAGACTAAATTAATTATTTCGTCTAAATCTAAATAATATCCTGAAAAGTGAAAACCCATGTTAATAAATTATTTTTTAAATAAAAGGCATACGGTTCCCATCCAATTTTTTTAAGTTCTATTCAAAATTATACATATATATTTCCTTTCCTTGGAAAGGCAAGGTGTTTTGTTTTGGACTTTTTCATCCAGAGACAATATATAACGACAAAAACTTACTCAGTTTAAAGGATTTTAAAATTATGTTAAAGTTGAGTCTGCATTATTTTAATGTCATGCACTAAAGTCTACACATTTTTTTTTTTATCGAACTTAAAATTTTGTGTTCTGCTATCATCTCTCTCCAATATATACTTAAAAATTGACGAGTGTGTTAAAAATGAGCTAATATGTGTTAAACTTAATTCAACTAAGCTCAATAAGAATAATAAGCTTAACTTAGGCACGAATTAGTGTTAAGAAAGTTCAGTTAATTATTTGTAATATATAAGTCTAGTCTATATCCTGAGCTTGAGCTCAAGAAGACAATATCCTATATACTCAATTTATAATATAAGAATTAGATTTAATAATAGATACATGTGGAAATATATAGTAAATATTCTACTTATATACATGTTATTAAATTAGAAACTGCAAATCTACATTTCAATTTATAAGTATAAAAAGCGAAGAATAAGCTCAGCTCGTTTAACAATTTAGCTAAAACTTCACTCTCAATCTAAACAACTTAACGCGTGAAGAGTTGTTAACAAATCAAATTTTGATCGGAATTTTTTTATGCGTTTTTTCGGGTCTTTCATGTCATCGTAAGGAGTCAATGTGAACAGTAAGATAAAATTTTTAGGCAGTTTAAAATTCATAACGCCAGCCGCGTGAATGAATCTACAGCATTGTCTAATTCGTCTTTGTCATCATTTTACTGATTTTTCTTTAGTTATTGAGTTTTCGAGATATGTGTTGAATCAAAATATTCTTCTTCGTCTTCTTAATGTTCATTGTCATTATTTTCAATCCGAGTATTGGTTAGCTCGACTATTTGATTTGCCATTCGTGATTTTCTTCCGTCATGCGCTGATTAGCCTGTTGTAATTCCGTTATCATTTGAAGAAGCTCGTATGGTGTGGGAAAAGGTAGGTCAGCCATGAGCAGGTGTGAAAATTTTGGAACCTATAGAAAGAATGGTTTTTGTTTTGAGGCCCCACGGTGGAACTAATCGTTCTTGTAGAGGTTGGTAAGTGTATAGCTCGTCTGCCAGTGAATACTTGTAAACTTTCTGTCAGGATGAGGTATACGTTGGCAATGAGAGAACAAGGGGTAAGTACCTGCAAAAGGTACTCCGACGCTCAAGTCAGTAAGTGAGTAATAAGTTTTGTAGAAATGCAATGAATAGAACAATCTTCTTACCATGTCCTTTATAACAGAAATGAAAAATAACCGTTGTATATTTGAGTACTAATGGTATTTTAAGTCGAGAGTAATAACATATCTGACGTTTTGGTACTTGTTTGAATGTCAGTTATTGACAGTTAATCTATAACGTTTATGGCTAAGTTATAATTTGTAACTGATATATAACAGTCGTATTGTGAAAATTAGTAAAGCTAATTTTAGAAAATATATAAATAAATAATAACTAAATAAAATGAGAGGTAATAAACAATCTTAGTTTATAACCTTAGAATTTTAGTGGTTGAAAAAGAGAAGAATTATATACCTCTAATTGACGGATGGTTCATATTGAAGAGACTCACCTATAAATTGAGTTTTTCTTTAATTCATTTCAATCAAGTCATCCAAAGAGAATAACATAATATTTCTTTGAGTAGTTTTCTTCTATATATATAGAGAGAAGTGTGTTCTTCTTTTGTCAAGAGAGAGTGTTATTGTAGTCTCCTTGTGAGAGAGAGAAGTTGTAATTCTCAAAGAAAGTTATTCAATTGTTTTCATATTTTATACAAATTCCTAATTTTTCATCTCTATATTTTGCTGTGTCATTTGTCTGGTACCTAACAGTGGTATCAGAGCCAAAGGTTGCTGATTAATATATTTTTTTTCTCCGCTGCAAGTTACCGTCTAAAAAAAATGGCAGCAAAGTATGAAATTCCGAAATTCAGTGGGAGTAATTTTTCCATATGGAAATTGAAGATAAAAGCCATTATGAGAAAAGACAATTGCGTGACAGCAATTGAAGGTAGACCCACTGGAATTACAGATGAAAAATGGAAGGAGATGGACAACAATGCTGTTGCAAACTTACACTTGGCACTAGCTGATTCAGTTTTATCAAGTGTAGCAGAGAAAAAGACAGCAAAGGAAATTCGGGATGCTCTCACCAAATTATATGAAGTCAAGTCACTTCACAACAAGATATTCTTGAAGAGAAGACTTTATACTCTTCGAATGAGTGAATCCACATCGGCAACGGATCACATCAACAATCTAAATACGCTATTTTCCCAACTCTCATCGTTGGAATATACCATAGCGAAAAACGAACGTGCAAAGCTCTTATTTCAAAGTCTACCAGATTCATATGATCAGCTTATCATTAACTTAACTAATAATGTTTTGACTGATTATCTTTCTTTTGATGACAGGCTGCTGCGGTTCTTGAAGAAGAATCTGGGCGCAAGAATAAAGAAGATAGATTAGAAAGCTCAAAACAAGCAGAGGCTTTGTTGATGACAAGAGGGAGATCAATGGAGCGTGGTTTCAGTGGGAGTCAAAGTAGACCAAAGTCACAAAGTAAGAAGCAGGTCAAATGCTACAATTGTGGTAAGAGAGGGCACTTCAAGAAAGATTGTTGGAATAAGAAGAGTATAGAAAAGGTTCCAGAAGGATCAAGTTCTCAAGGATGTGTTGCAAGTACCTCTGAAGATGGAGAAATCTTGTATGGCGAAGCAACAATTGGTTCTAAAGGCAGTAAACAGCTCACTGATGTTTGGATTGTTGATTCAGGAGCAACATGGCACATGACTCCTCATCGTGATTGGTTTTGTACATATGAACCTGTCTTGGAAGGATCTGTGTTTATGGGAAACGATCATGCCTTAGAAATTGTTGGAATGGATACTGTCAAAATAAAAATGTTTGATGGTTCTATTCGTTCACTTCAAGGGGTAAGACACGTGAAAGGCTTGAAGAAGAATTTGTTGTCGATTGGGCAATTGGATGAACTTGGTTGTAAGACCCATATTGAAGGTGGGATCTTAAAAGTTGTTAAAGGAGCTCTTGTGGTAATAAAAGCAGAAAAGATTGCAGCAAATCTATACATTCTTATGGGAGATACTTTGCAAGAGGCAGAGGCATCAGTTGCTTCAACAAGCCAAGAAGAAATGACGATGATATGGCATTGCAAACTAGGCCACATGTCAGAACGAGGCTTGAAGATTCTTGTAGAACGTAATCTCATTCCCGGGCTCAAATCGGTAAACTTACCATTTTGTAAGCACTGCGTTACAAGCAAACAACATAGATTGATGTTTGGTAGATCAACTGCTCGGAGCAAGAACATATTGGAGTTGATTCATTCTGATGTGTGGAAATCGCCGGAGATGTCCCTAGGAGGAGCAAAATATATTGTATCATTTATTGATGATTACTCTAGGAGGCTATGGGTGTACCCGATCAAGAAAAAGTCAGACGTGTTTGCGATGTTCAAAGAGTTCAAAGCAAAGTTAGAACTTGAATATGGAAAGAAGATCAAGTGTTTAAGGACAGATAATGGAGGAGAATATGTTGATGGTGATTTTCTAACATTTTGCAAGCAAGCAAGTATTCAACGACAATTCACAGTTGCATATACGCCTCAGCAAAATGGTGTAGCAGAGCGAATGAATAGGACTCTCCTAGAAAGAGCACGAGCTATGTTGCAAACTGCAGGTTTAGCCAAGTCTTTTTGGGCAGAAGCTGTTAAAACCGCCTGTTATGTGATAAATCGGTCACCATCAACTGCAATTGGGTTAAAGACACCAATGGAGATGTGGCAAGGTAAGCCATTTAATTATTCTTCTTTACATATATTTGGTTGTCCTGTGTACGTGATGTACAATTCCCAAGAAAGAACAAAGCTAGACCCAAAGTCTAGAAAATGTATATTCTTGGGTTATGCTGACGGTGTTAAGGGGTATCGCCTGTGGGATCCCACTTCTCGCAAGGTAGTTGTCAGTAGATATGTGATATTTGCAGAAGATGAATTGCAAAAAGAACAAGAAAATGACAGCACTATTAAAGAGATAACCACTGTTCAAATAGATGAAAAATGCAGAGAAGGTGATCTTTCTGAACCAGAACCACAGCACGAAGAACAAGAAGCAGAGGCTAATGACATAGAAGTTCGTCAATCTACTCGACAAAGAAGAACACCATCATGGCACTCAAATTATGTTTTGACAAACCATGATGCATATTGTCTTTTGACAGAAGATAGAGAGCCAACAACTTTTATGGAGGCTATGCGCAATCCAGACGCTTCTATGTGGATGACAGCAATGCAAGAAGAAATTAAGGCATTACATAGGAACCATACCTGGAAACTTGTTGAACTTCCAGCAGGTCGGAAAGCCATTGGTAACAAATGGGTTTACAAGATCAAACGAGATAGTAATGATCAGGTGGAACGCTATCGTGCAAGATTGGTTGTCAAGGGATATGCTCAGAAAGAAGGTATTGACTTCAATGAAATATTTTCTCCGGTGGTGAGACTAACTACTATTAGAGTAGTTTTGGCTATGTGTGCTGCATTTGATTTACATATAGAGCAATTAGATGTAAAGACTGCTTTTCTTCATGGAGAACTTGAAGAAGAGATATATATGCTCCAACCAGAAGGTTTTGAAGAACAAGAAAAAGAAAACTTGGTTTGCAGGTTAACTAAATCTCTGTACGGTCTAAAGCAGGCGCCAAGGTGTTGGTACAAGAGATTTGATTCTTTCATTATTAGCCTTGGATACAACAGACTTAGTTCAGATCATTGTACTTATTACAAGAGGTCTGGTGATAATGATTTTATCATTCTACTGTTGTATGTGGATGACATGTTGGTGGTAGGTCCCAACAAAGATCAAATCCAAGAATTGAAGGCACAGTTGGCTATGGAGTTTGATATGAAAGACTTGGGACCAGCAAACAAGATTTTAGGGATGCAAATTCACCGAGACAAAAAAGATAGGAAGATTTGGCTATCGCAAAAGAATTATTTGAAGAAAATCTTGCAACGCTTCAATATGCAAGAATGTAAGCCAATTTCAACCCCACTTCCTATGAATTTCAAATTATCCTCAAGTATGTGCCCTAGTAGTGAAGCAGAGAGGATGGAAATGTCTCGAGTACCGTATGCATCAGCGGTGGGAAGCCTTATGTATGCCATGATTTGTACAAGGCCAGATATTGCTCAAGCAGTTGCGGTGGTAAGTCGATTTATGGCAGATCCGGGTAAAGAGCATTGGAATGTTGTTAAGAGGATCTTGAGATACATCAAAGGAACCTCAAATGTTGCATTATGTTTTGGAGGATCAGAATTCATTGTCAATGGATATGTCGACTCAGACTTTGCAGGTGATCTTGATAAACGAAAATCTACTACAGGCTATGTGTTTACACTTGCAGGAGGAGCTGTGAGCTGGCTATCTAAATTACAGACTGTTATAGCTTTATCTACTATAGAAGCTGAATATATGGCAGCTACACAAGCATGCAAGGAAGCTATTTGGATCCAAAGGTTGATAGAAGAACTCGGGCACAAACAACAGAAGATTTCTGTGTATTGTGATAGTCAGAGTGCCTTGCACATTGCAAGGAATCCTGCCTTTCATTCAAGAACAAAACACATTGGAGTACAATATCACTTTGTTCGGGAAGTAGTAGAAGAAGGAAGTGTTGATATGCAGAAGATTCACACTAAAGATAACCTAGCAGATGCCATGACAAAACCAATCAACACAGAAAAGTTTGAATGGTGTAGATCCTCATACGGCCTATGGAATACATGAGCAACATGAATTTTGAAAATTTATCAAAATTAGCTTTAAGTGGGAGATTGTGAAAATTAGTAAAGCTAATTTTAGAAAATATATAAATAAATAATAACTAAATAAAATGAGAGGTAATAAACAATCTTAGTTTATAACCTTCGAATTTTAGTGGTTGAAAAAGAGAAGAATTATATACCTCTAATTGACGGATGGTTCATATTGAAGAGACTCACCTATAAATTGAGTTTTTCTTTAATTCATTTCAATCAAGTCATCCAAAGAGAATAACATAATATTTCTTTGAGTAGTTTTCTTCTATATATATATAGAGAGAAGTGTGTTCTTCTTTTGTCAAGAGAGAGTGTTATTGTAGTCTCCTTGTGAGAGAGAGAAGTTGTAATTCTCAAAGAAAGTTATTCAATTGTTTTCATATTTTATACAAATTTCTAATTTTTCATCTCTATATTTTGTTGTATCATTTGTCTGGTACCTAACACGTATCACATATTTTCAACCAATTCTATTTCTTTTAATATCAACTACATTTTTAACTTGATGCTTAAGATTTATGTCATATATTTTTTTATTTAATTTTTATATTTCTAATTGTATAATTATCATTTTTAAGATTAATTTTTGAGTATTACAGTAGTCTGTTAATCTCTTTTAATCTCTTTTCTACAGTAACTTAACAAATAAAGTGATAAATTAACATTTTATTATCATATTGGACACCAATAAGACAATATTGTCTACTTTTGGCACCTAATAAAAGCATACGTGATGTTATTTTGATATATGTTGACATGTAAAATAGTTTTGCATATATTGAAATAATATCACATCTGTTTCATTAAGAAGCTAAAAACAAATGACATCGTTTTATCAGGGTCAAATATGGTATTGGAATATTGGTATATCACTTTATTTGTTGAGTTATGGTCAAAAAAAGATTGATATTATGGTAATACTCGAAAATCAATATTAAAAATAACGAAAATGATTAGTAATTAAAAAAAATTAGTCAAAAATAGTCATAATTTGTTTTATTTAGTATTCATTAATAATAATTAATAAATGCTAAATAAGATAAGTTATGACTATTTTTTTTTTGTTTTCCTAGTATTAATAATGCAACTAAAACTTTAAAGATCAAATCACATATGATGTGAATATCAAAAACTATTTTAGAGTTTTATGTTAGAATAAATCATTTTTATTAATTCAAATAATCCATATTGAATCACCAAAAATTATATATCACAGTGTGAAAGCGTATCTGTACTTATAAAAGTGATAAAAGAGTTGTCTCAATCTTCTTCAACCAAAACCTTCTGTATCATTAATAGGGTTGAATTGTAACTCTTCTGATGGGAAAAGAACTACAGAGGCGGCTTTGGTATGTTGGGACCGAAACCCTAGAGTCACTATTTATATTTGAGCATGATATCTATTATAAACTCTAAAAGTTCAAAAGATACTATTTGATTTTATTTTCATTTCATTCTAAATCAAAAGTAATTATGACTTATTTAATTTAGTATTTATAACAATAAATAAGATCACTGTTATATAAATTATTTAATTTAAAATAGTATAATTTGTGATTATAATTAATATATATATTATTCATAAATAAATTAAATAATTTTTTAATATTTTAATATTAAAATATTAGATCCTGGCTCAAAACTTTAAAAAGAAAAAAAAATGTACAGATTCTCTATATTATATACTCCACACCACTTATTAATCCATTTTCTATCAATGTTGAATTTCATCTCTCACTTAATATCTCAATAACAAAATATAGTTAAATTAATTTGTGTCGAAACCTTCTAATATATGTGCGTTCTTCTTGCAACGTGTAGTGTATTCCTTATGTATTTTTTTATCAAAAATAAAAAATTCAAATTTACTATTTTTTATTAGTTCAATATAAAAAGACTATACTATTTAAAATATAACTCGTTAGCTTCTTGTATATTATGTTTACGTATATGATAAATTACATCTCATATTAAAGACATAATCAAGCTAATTAATACAGATATCTTGGGGCTATATATGTCTATTTGAATAGTGCCAAGATCAATCAAACAATATATAATTTATGGGAGAAAATATTAAATATTTTGACCCTGCGACTTTGCAGTCCTCGCAAAGAGTCACTCGGAAAAAGTTCAATAGTTTGCTACTTTGCTTTAATGCGCCGCTACATATACTATACAGCATATATAATAATTATATAGTATAGTACAATATTATAAACTATTATCCATATAAAAATATATTACTGAATATATATTTCTAGTTGAATTACACTATGACTAATAATGCTGGATATAACTAGTGTATAAAAAAAATTGTTAAATATGTTAATTGCATTCGGTGGCATATCCTGATTAGACATGAGTGAATCCGTTGAGAGAAGAAGCTGGACTTAAAAGCAACCAAAGACAAACCTTGGAAACAGGAAACATAATTAACTTTATTTTATCAATATATATATATTTTTTATTTTTTATTAGCTAAGGTTTGGAAAGGAGGGGGGTGTTTGTTTTGTCCTTTGTTTATTTTAGCATACAAGGTTTAATTTATTTATTTTTTTTCGCTTTATGCTCAACTATATAAAATTATAAACATCTTTCTCTATACTAAGCAGGGTTAGTTCACCTATAAAATATAGTAGACTGCTTAATAGTATTAAAAAATAAAAACCCTAACCAAATAGAGGGTCTTGGGTTCCCTTATTTTCCGGGGTGCTATCTCAAAAAATGAAAATATATGTTGAGTATGCACCAACAATGTAATTTGAATTCTTGATGAGGTAAGAAATTATTTTGAATTCTTGATGACCATTATTACTGTTATCTTTATTGTTTTAATTAATATATATATTCTAATCATACTAAGGTTAATTCAATTTTTCATAGAGCCCCAAACCCTATACTTGTAAATTGTAATAGGCTTCCAATTTGGTCACCCTGATTCTTTGTGGATCAGTTCTCATTTTTAATGAATTAATAATTACTTTCCTTTTTACTCAATTTTGTTAGCTACTTAAACAAAAAGATTAGACTTACCAAATATATGTGTAAGAGTTAAAAAATCCAAACAGAAAGAACACAAGATATTGACTTGAGCAATCAATTCCTAAATACATGGGTAAGAGAAAGCAAATTCTTAAATAAAGTAAAGTATTTTATTAAGGATTATTTGAACCGGGTGCAGCTTGATGAGAGGCATAGAAATCCTCCATCTGTGCCAAGCCTCAGCTGCGCCTTTTTTGTGTTTGAGTTGGAAGAATTCTTGCCAGAAATAGGGAATTGGATTATGGTGCAGGTAATTGAGTTTAAGGGTTGGGCTTCAAATGGTAGTGAGAGGTAAACTTTTTCTTTTGTTTTTATTTTTGGGCCTGAAGTATGACGAATAATCCATGGGTATTCATACCAGAGGAAGTATAGAGAGTAATGAAGTGCCAATGAGCCATAGCTCACACGGCATTCCGTCTCCTCCCCACTTCAAAGGTCTTGGGTTTGAGTCCTACCAGCTTCATTTGATGAGGAGAAAGTACAAATACTTCATTGACTCTTTAGCGAGATTCTAGATATCATCATTATATTATATTATTATTCAATAGCGGAGTTAAAAATATACTAATTCAAGAACATAAAAAGAACATATAAAGATTAAAATGTACTAATTCAAGAACATATAAATTTATATATAAAAAGAAATAATTACACTTATTAAATAGGAAAATTTAATAGTTATAATTAATATATATTTTATGAGTTAGATGATATTTTGATTTTTTTTTATTTTGTTTTAGTTTATAATTAAAAAGGATTAATCTAAACGGTCTCACAACAAAAAAATTTTAGGACCATAATGACTGACACTAATAGGTACGATACTAAACAACCACGGTGAAAAAAACCGACTCTTGCAAAAAAAAATATTGAATTCTAATTTCACAATGATTTATTCTACAAATTTAAAACAATTCCATTTACTTATTTTTTTATTTTCTTTTAATGTTTAACATGTGCATTTTCTTTTAAATTGTGATAGATTTAATTACGTCTGACAAGGATATCAAAAATTTTGCATTGTCAGACATAAAAGACATCATATCATGCATTTTTATGAAAAGAGCTTGTAAGAATATCCTTTAATGTCAATTTCTTTTAGTAATAATTACTCATGACAGGATAAACGACTAATAATAGACGAATTCAGTTGTGACAGACGACAATTAGAGACCTTAACATCATTGATGTTGTGCACAGTGATTATGGAATAAAAAGAAGCTTATAACAGGGTTACGAGGGCAATGAATAAATCTGAGGAAAGATTTATTTTTTATAGTCATGGTGGTTGCAGCAAAACATTTCTGTACAACTTGATATTAGTAAAGTTACGTCAGAAGGTAAAATAGTACATAATGTGGCTTCCAGTAGAATAGCATCCCTTTTCTTACCAAATAGTAGGACTGCATACTCTAAATTCATGATACCTTTAACTGTAAATAAATATTCTACGTGCAAATATCCGACAGGACTCACCCCTTACCAAATTGTTAATAGAGACAGATTTAATAATCTGTGATGAAGCACCTGTGCCTAGCAAGTATATTTATGAAGCACTGGATAGATGTTTGAGAGATATTATGAGGTACACATCAATTGCTAATGGCGAGCGTCCATTCGGAGGGAAGGTGATTGTACTCGGTGGAGACTTTAGACAAATATTGCCTGTAACTACAAGAGAATCTCGACATGATATAGTGCGCAAAACCATAAATTCTTCATACCTTTAGGAGTCTGCTGAAGTTTCATGACTGTCAAGGAACATGAGACAAACTATGGGATGCAAAAATGATAACCAACAGGAAATCAAGGAATTTAGTGATTGGTTGTTAAAATTGGTGATGGCCTACGAAGAGATAACTTAGATGAAGAGTCAAAAATTGAGATTCCTATAGATGATAGTTTTATATTCCAAACAGGTATTTGATGAAAGGAAAAGGACACATATCAATTAGATTGAAGGATGGTTCTCTAAGTTATATTTCTGATGTTTTCTATGCTCCTGAACTTGATTACAATTTACTAAATATGGGGCAATTATCTGAGAAGGGATATAAGATGATAAGTTATCGTGGATATTGCACTGTGTTTGACAACAACGGAAGGTTCATAGATAAAGTAAAGATGACTTCAAACAGAATATTTCCATTAAAAATTCAACATGTTAATCCCTCTTGCTTGAATTTTGTGATACTTGATGATAACTGGCTGTGGCATATGCGGTTTGGACATTTTCATTTTTCTGGCCTAAACTACCTGTTAAGAAAAGGATTTGTTTCTGGTCTACCACGGGTTCATATTCCCAATTGTGTTTGTGAGATTTGTCAACTGGGAAAGAAGCACAGAGATTCATTCCCTACAGGAAAGTCATGGAGAGCCAGAAGATTACTTGAAATTGTGCATTCAGATCTCTGTTCTATAGAGATTTCAAGTAAAGGTGGTAGTAGGTACTTTATCACTTTTATTGATGATTTTAGTAGATATACATGGGTATACTTTCTGAAGCAAAAATCAGAAGTATGTGATGTCTTTAAGACATTCAAGGCGTTTGTCGAAAAACAAAGTGGCTGTAAAATCAAAATCCTCAAAATAGACAGAGGAACATAATATCTTGCATGTTCAGAATACTTTAAGTAACATGGAATTCAACACCATCTAATAACTAGATATACTCCTCAACAAAATAGAGTTGCTAAAAGAAAGAATAGAACCATCATGGATATGGTTAGATGCATGCTCAAGACAAAACAAATGCCTAAAGAGTTTTGGGTAGAAGCAGTCGCAACAGCAATTCATATTTTAAACAGGTGTCCAACAAAAAGTGTTTGTGATAAAACTCCAGAGGAAGCTTGGAGAGAAAAGCGGACTTTCATTCGTCATTTTAGAATCTTTCGGTGTATCACTTATTCCCACGTACCAGATCAATTAAGGAAGAAGTTAGATGACAAAGGCGAAAAGTGTATCTCTATCGGCTGTAGCACAGACTCAAAAGCATACAAGTTCTATAATCCAGAAACAAAGAAAGTAATCATCAGCAGAGACGTGACGTTTGATGAGAAAGGCATGTGGGACTGGGACACAAAGACAGAAAAGCAGTCGATTGTAATTTCAAATACATGTGATGATGAAGAAGAAATACAACCGGACACAACCGAACAACCAGAATCATCTAAAAGACCTCAAAGAGAGCGGAAACTACCTGCTAGATTAGCAGATTATGAAGTTGGCAATGACAACAATCCGTCCGATGAAGAAATAATAAATGTTGCTCTATTTTTAGACTGTGAGCCCTTGAACTTTGAAGAAGCTTCTAAAGATAACAATTGGAAGAAAGTAATTGATGAAAAGATTCATGCCATTGAAAAGAATGACATATGGGAGCTGATAGATTTACCAACAGATAAGAAGCCGATTGGAGTAAAGTGGGTTTACAAGACTAAGTACAGACCCATTGGTGAAGTTGACCATTTCAAGGCAAGATTGGTTGCAAAAGGATACAAACAAAAGCTAGGTATTGATTAATTTAAAGTATTTGCTCCTGTTGTTAGATAGATACTATTTGTATGATTATTTCACTCTCTGCTCAAAATAAGTAGAAGATACATCAGATGAATTTTAAGTCAGCATTTCTAAATGGCACTTTAGAAGAAGAAGTGTACGTTGAGCAACCTGCAGGATAAAAAGTTTTTGGAGAAGAAGATAAAGTTTATAAGTTGAAGAAAGCTTTGTACGGGTTAAAACAAGTACCAAGAGTGTGGTACAAGAAGATTGATTCTTATTTCACTCAGAATGGTTTCAAAAGATGTCCATTTAAGTATACACTTTATATCAAGTTTGTTGAACCTGGAGATATCTTGATCATGTGTCTTTATGTTGACGATTTAATCTTTACTGGTAACAATTTGAAGATAATTGCAGAATTTATGGAGGCTATGATAAATACTTTGAAATGACAGATATGAGCTTGATGCCTTATTTCCTTGGCATCAAAGTTCT
Organism: Arachis hypogaea; assembly: GCF_003086295.3. NCBI lineage: Eukaryota > Viridiplantae > Streptophyta > Magnoliopsida > Fabales > Fabaceae > Arachis > Arachis hypogaea. The sequence continues at coordinate 117,385,964 of NC_092044.1, read as the reverse complement.
TCAAAAAGATAATAGAATTTTCATTTCTCAGGGAAAATATGCAAATGATATTTTGAAGAAATTTTAGATGGAGCACTCAAAACCAGTTTCTACTCTGAGCGAAGAGAAATTAAAATTATTGAAAGAAGATAAAGGAAGAGCAGTAAATCCCACATACTATAAAAGCTTGATTGTAAGTCTAAGGTACTTGATTGTGACCAGACCAGATATTGTGTTTGGAGTTGGTTTGCTTAGCAGATTTATGGAGGAGTCTTGTACCAACCATTTGCAAGCGACAAAACGGATTTTTCGATATATCAAAGGTACTTTAAATGATGGTATTTATTATGAAAATACTAATGAAGTGAATCTTGTCGGTGGGCTAGAGATATAGAAACAAGAAAAAGTACTTCGGGATTTATATTTCATCTTGGTTCTGGTGCAATTTCATGGTCATCAAAGAAACAACAAGTAGTAGTACTCTTTACGGCAGAAGCAGAATATATAGCAACAGCAAGTTGTGCAACGCAAGCAGGGCTAAGAAGAATTCTTGAGAAATTAAACGAGAAACAAAGTACTCCAACAATGATATTTTGTGATAACAAGTCATTTATTGCACTTTGCAAAAATCCTGTGTTCTATAGAAGATCGAAGTATATTGATATTCAATTTCACAAAATCAGAGAGTTGGTGAATGAAAAAGAAGTTTTGATTGAGTAGTATTCTACTGAAGACCAAGTTGCAGATATATTTACAAAGTCATTAAAGACCGAGTTATTTACAAGTTAAAAAAATGCTTGGAATGATTAACTCTACAAACTTGATTTAAGGGAAGCAATGTTAGAAAATTAAATCAAGTGGTATGCAAGTAACAAAAGTTTAGAAAATCAAAGGCAGAATTTAATTTGAATTCAAAGTGGTTACAAGTTCATGGTTTATCACCAAGATTCTATAAACTTCTTCTTGTGCTATCAACTTGTACAAGTTGAATCCAACATAGAAGACTCTACAATATTCATTAGCATGCACTGTAATTAATTTATTGTCACCACCTTTGATTCTTAGCAACTAAAAAATATTATTTTGATTAAGTAGTTGCCTATAAATAGACTTAAACTCATGTACTGTAAATGTGTTCCTTGAAATGAAAAAAACATGATTATGAGAAGTGTTCTGTTGTTCTGAGTGTTGATGAGTTTGAGAAATTAAAAATGTGGTAGCATTATTACGTGAGTAAGTAATTCTACAGCGAATATAGTATGGGTATTATATTTACACTCAATCATAATCCTTGGCTTTGCAACCGATTTTTGGGAAATTCTTGGGTTTTGTATTTAAAAAGAATTGGAGGTATGTTTGCTCTGGATATGTGGACAAGGTAGCAGACAAGATATATGTTGCAGTTGTCTTGAAAGTAGCCAAACTAAAGGAAATGGTGCAGAGGAACCAACAAGTAAAACTTAAAGTTTGAAGTTTAGTTTTCACCATCCTCATCCATAGTTCACTTAATGTTTAATGATATTGTTAGTGTGATTAGTTTTTCCTTTTATGCCTAGTTTTTTTTTTTGTGTCTGGTTTGTGTGTACTTGATCTTCTGCTTGGTGAGACTTATAAATAAATTATTTATTATTCAATCATTATGTTCTGTATTATCCATATAAATAAAATGATACAAATACACTCCCTTTTATTTGGACATCATCACAGGTAGGCGAAATTCTGGGAACAAAAATAAAGAACCAATAATAACAACAGAGCTATTTCAGATATCATTGAGTCCTTGTGTGTGTTAGGTAGTTAGTTAAATATTAGTTTCTAGTTGAGTACTCTCATCACCATGTAACTATGATCCAAACTATTTCTTTTCTTTTAAACATAAAAAGAGGGATTGGTTAAACTTACCAGGGCACTGTGAGAAATTGTCAGAAGCTTTGCAAAGAGAAGGGAGACCAAGTGCAAGTGTGATATTGATCTTCAATCCAAGGTCAGGATCATCCCTGTCTTTGAGGATAAGACAGACACATTTTTTGTTGTTCTTTAAGGATTCTATGAGGCCACTGCAACAATCTGATGTGGGAGCTTTTGCATCACCACCAAGATATGGCAAACATGTTGCAGTATTTGTTAGTTGTTCTGCACATTTTTGTTTCTCTTGTGCTGAGTCCCCCATTGCATTGCTGATTAATATCAATGCTATTGTTACTAACACTAACTTAGAATCCATATTCAATTATAGAGAATGAATATTGGTGGAGGTAGATTATAATCTTAAAGTTATGTAAACTATTTATATAGAAATTGTGGTTTATTAAAAGGTTATATAAGTAATGTTAGATTCGAAAAGTGGATTGAATTTCTTTTCCCCTTTTTATTCATAGAAAATCATACAAGCAGTTATGACTTATGAATTTTTGTTGAACAATCAGCATTGTTCAAAAGAGGAAAGTAAATGAAGAGTGAGAATGACTAGAGATAGTAGATACTATACTAGATAATAGGATAACCTTACAATGAGATCAAGCTAGCTTATTATGCAGAACATATAAACCACATTTATCAAACTAAACTATGCACTTTGTTATATATAACTTATAGAAGATTGAATAGAGAGAAAAGCCGTGTGAAATGAGCATCAAATGGTGTTAGGATTTCCATGAAAAATAGTATGAATATTATTAGAACAAATTGGAAAACTAAATGTGGAATTTGTAATCATGGTTTTTTCTGATTGACCACAGAAAATGCAAGTTGTACTAAATGGGTTGGTAATGGCAAAAGAACTATAAAAAGAAAAAGTCTTTAAAATAGAAATGTTTCTTAAGCATAATAATGTCTAACGTATTATTTTTCCACCATAAATATATTCCAATGATCAAGTAGTAGTTGTAGTGAGTGTCCTAATCATAACTTGAAGTTTGGTTTTCTTTCCCCAATAAAATGCAAGTAAAAATCAGGAGTCCATGAAGTCAAAGTGTGCAACCGGGAGATTCCACCGTTGACTGGAAAAGTGATGAACCACTTCATAATTCAGATATGAGGATCACAAAAAAATGTTGAGCTACGTGTACAAATATACGTAAAATTAAGGTAGAAACTCACGTACAATTATCTTCGTATAAAATTGATAGTTAAAAACCATTAAATGAGTTTAACATATTTGATTAAATTATCATCTAACGATTCTCAACTATAGACTTCACAAGAAGGCAACAACAGCATGTGAAATCTCACCAACATAACAAGCACTAGCGTGCAATTTGCTGTTCATACAAAGAAAAAGAAAATATTATTTTTCATTTTTAGAAAAGAAATACCAGGTGGATAAAGATTGGAGTTGGTTAAAAGTTTGTATAAGAGTAATATTTGCAAAATAAAGTGTGACGAATAGCAGATTTTTTGCTCCAACTCCTTAATAAAAGTAAAAGATAAAAGATAAATACTTGTACTACACACATATTGTTGACATTCACATATTCAGAAGCATTTCAGAGTCATATATGTGATAGATATGTTATAGACTAATAATTTCACATATAAACTGCACTACACTAATGTGTTAAGCAGCCACTCTTACTATATAGTATATACAATAATATTCCTTCTGGTTTAGCAATTGATCATGGCATCCCCATATGCAACTCAATCTCTTCTCTTGATTCTGTTCATCATTCTAACAACCTTCCTTCACTTCAGTTTATGCATGGTGAAAAGGCTAAACATGACATGCAATGAGAAAGAAAGGAATGCACTCCTCAGCTTCAAGCATGGACTCTCAGACCCTTCCAACAGGCTCTCATCATGGTCTAATGAAAAGGACTGCTGCAGATGGCTAGGAGTTCGCTGCGACAACATCACCGGCCGAGTCGTGGGACTCAATCTCAGCACCCCGCTCAACTCGCCTTACATGGAGTTGAGTGGTGAGATTAGTCCTTCCTTGCTTGAACTAGAATCTTTGATTAGCCTGGACTTGAGTTTGAACTATTTTGTTCATACTCAAATACCAAGCTTCTTTGGCTCAATGAAGGGACTAAGATACTTGGACCGTAGCTTAAGTGGATTCATGGGACTAATCCCTTATCAGCTAGGAAATCTTTCAAACTTGCAGCATCTTAATCTTGGATACAACTATGCTCTTCAAGTTGGTAACCTTAATTGGATTTCAACCCTTTCTTCATTACAATACCTTGATTTGAGTAGTACAGACCTACATAAAGAACTTGATTGGATTCAAGTTTTTGGTGCACTTCCTTCACTTTCAGAATTGCACTTGGAGAATTGTCAAATTGATAACTTATCACCATCAAAAGGGAAAGCCAACTTCACAAATCTCCAAGTGCTTGATCTTTCAAACAACAATCTCAATCAAGGGATACTTTCATGGATTTCTAATCTCAGTAGAACTCTTGTGCAGCTCGATTTGCGAAGTAACTTTCTGCAGGGTGAAGTCCCTGAGATGCTATCAAGAATTCAGAACTTGCAGAGTCTTGTCTTACAAGGAAACCAACTCAATGGGGAACTTCCAGATTCATTAGGCAAGCTTGAGCATCTTGAAGTCTTGGATCTCAGTAACAACACCATCACAGGTCCTATTCCATCATCATTGGCAAATTTATCATCCTTGAGGACCTTAAATCTCGGTCACAACCAACTCAATGGGACAATTCCAAAGAGTTTTGGATACTTGAAAAACCTTCAGGTATTAAATCTTGCTTCAAATTCTTTGACAGGTGGTATCCCTGAAAGTCTAGGAATTCTCTCAAATTTGGTGACATTAGACCTTTCATCAAATTTGTTGGAAGGACCAATGAATGAATTGAATTTTCTAAAACTTTCCAAATTAAAGGAACTTCGAATGTCGTCAACAGAACTATTTTTCAGTGTCAATTCTAGTTGGGTGACCCCTTTTCAACTTGAATATGCTTTGATGAGTTCCTGTGGAGTAGGTTCTAAGTTTCCAACATGGCTTAAGAGGCAAAGTTGTTCAAATCAGGTATCTCAGACAAGGCTCCAATTTGGTTTTGGAATTGGACTTTGCAGCTCGAATTCCTGGATCTCTCTAACAATGAGATAAGTGGAGATCTATCTAATGTCTTCTAAATTCCAGCATCATAAATTTGAGTTCTAATCTATTCAAGGGTCTATTGCCAAGTGTGTCTGCAAATGTTGAAGTGCTGAATATTGCCAACAACTCAATCTCAGGACCAATTTCTCCTTTCTTCTGTGAGAGGATGAATGGTAATTATACTAACAAGTTAGCCGTGCTCGATGTTTCGAACAATCGCTTATCCGGTGATCTTGGTCAATGTTGGATGAATTGGCAAGCTTTAATGCATTTGAACTTAGGCACAAACAAATTGTCTGGTGAAATTCCAAACTCCATAGGGTACTTATCTGGACTAGAGTCTTTGTTGTTAGATGACAATGCCTTTTCTGGATCAGTTCCTTGGACAATGCAAAATTGCTCAATGTTGAAGTTCATTGACATGGGTGACAACCAACTTTCTGATACATTACCAGCATGGATATGGGAAATGCAACCTCTAATGGTTCTTCGCCTTCGATCCAACAAGTTCAAAGGAAGCATTAATCAGAACATGTGCCAACTTTCCTCCCTCATTGTGCTGGACCTTGCCAACAATTCCCTCTCAGGAACAATTCCAAATTGTTTGGATAGCTTGAAGGCAATGGCTGGTGAAGATGACTTCTATGCCAACCCTTTGAAGTACTACTATGGATTTGATTTCAACTATGATAACTACAAAGAAAGTCTTGTTTTGGTTCCAAAAGGAGATGAATTAGAGTACAGAGACAACTTGATCCTTGTGAGAATGATTGACCTCTCAAGTAACAAGCTATCTGGGGCTATTCCAACAGAACTTTCCAAGCTATCTGCGCTGCGGTTTCTGAACTTGTCTAGAAACTATTTGTCTGGAGAGATACCCAAAGACATGGGTAAAATGAAATTGTTGGAGTCCCTTGATCTCTCATTGAACCAAATTATGGGTGAAATCCCTCAAAGCTTGTCTGATTTGTCCTTTCTCAGCTTCTTGAACCTATCATACAACAACTTATCAGGTATGATCCCAACAAGCACTCAGCTTCAGAGCTTTGAGGCACTTAGCTACACAGGTAACCCTGAACTTTGTGGTCCTCCTTTGACAAGTAATTGTTCTAGTGGCCAAGAGTTGTTGGGTGCTGGTTCTGTTGAACATGCTGATGGCATTTTCTTTGATACATCTGACTTTTACAAAGCTATGGGAGTTGGATTTGCTGCTGGGTTTTGGGGGGATTTGCAGTGTTATTTTCTTTAACAGAACTTTCAGGCATGCTTATTTTCGTGTTCTTAATCACTTGGATGATCTTATTTATGTTTCCATAGTCTTGAAGATAAGAAGGTTGATTGCTAAATTATAAGTTTACATTCTAAGAAGTGTGTTATCACAAGGTTGTCTTTGTTAATATAGTCAAATGGTGTCATTTCTGTTTTTATTTACTTTCATTTGTGCTCAAAATTCTTGGATGTTTGAGAAACTCAGAATGTACCTCTGCAGTTAAGATTTTGCTTTATGCTAATTTCCTTCAGTAACTAAAGCTAAAATTTCAAGGTGTCATTGAAGTGAATATATTCATTCCTAAACATATTGTTTTTCTGGGTGACTATCATTACTAACATATTACCACTCTGTAGTAGTTTCTTGCTAATTTCCTAAAAAAAAAAGTATATGGTACCAATATACTATCCAAATCTATTGTCGATAATAATTAATTATTATATTTTAATTACAATTAGCATTAACATATATAAAGAGACACATCTATTAAGACATTTTCATTCATAAAAAATATTTTTTTTTTAACACATTCATAAAGACACTTCTATTAAACACAAATATAAATAAGAGTTGGTAGAAGTTGGTAAAATCTTTATTGATTACGTAACGGGATTGTTTCAAATTACAACAATATTTAAAATAATAAAAATTATTTACAATAAAATAGTGTTGTAAATACATTTAATTATATATTGTTACGTTAATAAAAATAATTATTTTTTTATTGACGGTCTAAACAGTTCTTCAATGTGTAACGCGTTTAATATTTAATTTAATAATTTAGGCTTTAATAGGTCGCCTATAAACTAAATTGGGAGCTAAATTTTTTGGCCATTTAACAAATATCTGTTTGTTAACAAATACATATAAAAAAATGTTAATTCTTGTTTAAAATTTAGTCTTTGTTTAGTTTTTTGAAGAATTTATTATTATTTAATTAATTTAAATATTTATTTTTATAGTACTAATTGTTCAAAAAATAAAAATTATTTATTTTTTTTAAATTGAATAAAAAATATTATTTAAAAGATAGCTAATTGCTCTTACACATATATGGATACATGCATGTACATAAATGATACATGTGTATATAATATATAGAAAAAATGTAAATAAATAGTTTTTAATTAATTAATTTTAAATAACTGTAATTAATAATAATTAATTTTATAATTTTAAAAAATAAATTTAAATAATTATTAATTAATAATCATTATACAATTTAAAAATATTATTTTCAAAGTTATATTTATAATTTTTAATATATCATTATACAATTTTTTATGAAGATAAATAATGGTGCAAGTGCAGATATTTTCAAGAGCTTTAAGGTATATTATTCATATCTATTCATTATTGGCTTCTCCTCTACTTGATTAGCTTATTCATTTTCAAATATATTCAATTACAGATGGGATGTGAATGTAGTAAACACTCTTCCAGACTACATGAAATTTATCTTCTTAGCACTCTTCAATAGTGTCGATGGCATAATTGCCTTCCTCATCTCGCAAAATTGCTGTAAATAAAAATTCTGATATTATATGATAAAATTATTAGAAATAATAACTGATGTGGTGAATGTTATCAGTGGTGTGAGTGGTGCAACAAGAACATCATTCCGCCGTTTCATGCCTACCTACAAAATGCAACAATTTTGTCGTCCGGCGAGGCGTTACTTGCTCCTTGGCTCCTTGCTATTTCTTACTAGCTCAAGCTATCGATGATTCCATTACTACTAACTACCTGGTTCGCTCCTCATGCACCATTTTCAGGCTCTACAATGATCGAGAAAGAGTGGAAGAAGATGAACGGAGTTTCACACTGCACCTACCAACATGGTGATGGCCTAGGCAGGCCTGATGATTCAGCACACAACAGAATCAATCTGTTACTTGTTCACCCAATTCCAATTACCTAATTCATAATTAATACAATGTTGCAATTTCACATGCATACATTATTATATATTCCCAATAATTGTTACTAGTTCTCTTCAGTATCAGTGTTTCCAAATGATGTATAACATCAATTATCACTCAATCTATGTGGTAATGTTTGTTAATTGAGACAGAAACACAGTATTGTTAACTAAAATTTCAATTTTGAGAGATAAAATTTTAGTCTTATAAAATTTTTTAGGCTAGAAATTGAAATTGTAATACCATTTATTAGCTGTGCATCCCTCTACTATATATTTACTGTCCAATTTGACACACTTAGCTCAATTTGGTTTATAAGAAATCACCTTTAGGGTGCACGCAGATCGGATCAGATATGGCTAAAATTTCGATCAGATCCATACTAACATCATCGAATCGGATCAGATCTAATATCCGTAATTTTTAAAGTTGGATCAAATCCAATCCGCATATTTGATTGGATATCAGATATATCCGCAAAACACAAAATTTTTTTAAAATTGTATTTATATTAAAAAATATTAATAAAATTCATTTTTTCTATTCTTTTAAATATATTTATTCTTAAAATAATATTAAACATATTTTTCTTAAATAATAATTTAAAATAATACGACATATATAATCATTATTAGTTGAAATAAAATATAAAAAATATTTAATTATTTATTTTTTTATTTTTGCAAATACGTTACAATCCAATCCGATTAATCTACAAATCCGATTTATATCCACAATTTTCAAATCGAATTCGAATAAATAACGGATCCTATCCATTAACACGCCTGATCAATTTCAGTTTATTAAGCTTGCTACCATGCTAGCTAATATAATATAATTTGACTCTCTGATCCAAGAAATAAAGATTAAAAGTCCGTGCAAAAAAAAAAAAAACATTATGAGTACACAGATGGCTGGCTTCTCAATCTGAATATCTGACGGTTGGGCCAAAAATAATTAAATAGATAAAAACAAATTTGATTTTCCTGCATACAATAACAATAGAGGAGTGCTAAGGGGATATCAAATTTTGTGAGTTGTAGCCATCAATTAGTCATCAATAGTGTATTTAATGGTGTAAAATTTCATCTAATAGTAAAGAATCACTCTTTTTTTTTTGCTAGCTAAGTGCTGGCCATATTTTAACAAATTTTCCTAGACTTCTCCATAACAATAATAATTTCTGTTTATTTTTAAGATAAAGATTTATCTATTTTGTTTTTTAAAAATAAATTTTAAGAGTATAATAATTTTTTTAATTTAATATATTTAAAATACAAAAAATTAATAACTTTTAGTATTTTTTAAAATATTTTTAATTTAAAATATTTCCTTAAAATACATAACACATAGTTTATGTTATATGCTGACAAAAAATAAATAAATTTATGTTATGATCCACTTATTTTAAAGGGATAAAGAAATTGATCCCACAAATTTCAGTATTTTAAGACGCATGGAGCCCACGACCACATGATGAATTGGCACTTTTTCGCTGTGAGATAGAAAGAAAAAGAGAAGCCCAATCAATAATACACACTAGACACTACTGAGTAGTGAGTACTGACAACACAACACAGCTCGATTAGTGTGCCATTAGCCTAACTGCCCCAACACCTCACTCCCTCACGCACTTGCACTGCGCAAACCCTAAACTCCCCCGCTCTCTCTTTCTCTCTAAAACATGTCGAGCGCCGATCCCGAACACCGGGAGGAGGATGAAGCACCCGCTCCCGCCGATGACGAAGACACCGGAGCTCAGGTTGCTCCTATCGTCAAGCTCGAGGAGGTTGCTGTCACTACCGGCGAAGAGGACGAAGATGTCATCCTCGATCTGTAATCCCTAACTCACGCTTTTTTGAGTCTTCTCTTCTTCGATCATCGTTTTTTTCTTTTTTGAATATTACAATAAATCTGTGCTTTTACTCCAATTGATTGTAGGAAATCGAAGCTTTACCGATTCGACAAGGATGGGAATCAGTGGAAGGAGCGAGGCGCAGGTACCGTCAAGTTCCTGAAGCACAAGGCTACTGGCAAGGTTAGGCTTCTCATGAGGCAATCCAAAACCCTCAAGATCTGCGCCAATCATCTCAGTATGTGATTCCTTTCATTTGCATCTTCTTTTCATTGCTTTGATTTTATTTGATCTTGTTTTTTCATTTCTCCTTTTTTAGGTTGAGTTTTTTTTCCCTTTTTTTTGTCATCATCTTTGCCGTTTGATTGTTGCAGTTTTAGCTACTATGTCCGTGCAAGAGCATGCTGGGAACGATAAATCTTGCGTCTGGCATGCAAGGGACTTTGCTGACGGTGAACTCAAGGATGAGCTCTTCTGCATCCGATTCCCTTCAGTTGAAAGTGAGCATGTCCTTTTTCCTTTTTGGATAATCTTGCTTGGATGTTTTTAACTCTTTTTTTTAATGCCTTTTTGTAGTTGATTAGATTAAATTGTGATTGTGTTTGACAAAGTCTGTCACCACTTGGCTGCTATTCATGAATGTACTGATTTCTGTTTTATGTTGATCAATGATCTGTGATGTTCATCTTGTGCCTTGGTACATTTAATCGGTTCGTTGAGTCTGCTCATTTTATTCGTAGTTTGAACTTTAAACCAACCAAGCACAGCGTATTCTGTTTTGCACCCAGTGTTCTTTGATACTCTGAGATACTAGCGTATTTGTGTGTCTTTTCCTATGTTTGTTGGTTAAAGTTTGCTAAATCACTTGCATTAAAATTTTCTTATGAATTTGGAGTGAATTGAGCAGTTTGAACCGGAGTCTGTCGTCACATTTCCTGGGAACTTTTTAAGCATTATAGTTAATTAGGGCCGGCCTTAGGAGACATTTCTCACTTAACTGTACTTCCATTGTGTTTTGTTTGCAACAATTATTAGAGACGAACTTACTGTTATTTTGACGGCTTCTTTATGCACTTAACTATATCATTTATTATTAGCTTGCTAGTTGTGTGTTGTCTTGATGTGGTGAAGTTATCTACATATGTGATTAATTATAACACAAAAAGTTATCTAACAGGCTTCTGTGTATTTGATGACTATATCTTTTTGTATGTATATGAGGATATCTAATCCCCCTCTGTTGTCCATTATGCCATTCTTTTCTTGCTAATGAAATTATCTTCTATCAAATGAGAACAAAGTATCTGATGACTATATTCAATAAATGTTGGAAGCATAGTTTTTTTTATTGTGGATAGCGGCTCATGGCAGAGCACCAAAAATCTGCCATAGGGTTATGGCGTATGCGTTTCGGAAAATGGTGGATGGACTGAAAATACATGCATATGCACAACAAAAATGAAGAAAAACTGCACATGTAATAGATTATAAAATCTAATCAATATAAGCAACTTTCTACCCATAAAACATATAATTAATTCAGCAATTTCATACAACTTTAAGTCATAAACACCAAAAAAAAGGCAGAGTTTGAATGCCAATGATGGTATAGTCAAATACTAAAAATAAAAAAGAAAGATTAAAGACATTGTCTCATTATGCTTTAAAGTTGACATAGTGACCTATGTACATTGTAATAAGGATAGAAGAGAGGTTTCTTACTTGAGCAGCAGAGAGAACAACAGAGAAGGAAGAGAGGAGGAGTAATAGTTGTAGGGCCAACCGCCAGTGTCATGTGGCGGTGATGCTGTCAGTGGTTCTTCCAGCATCAAAGAGGGAGGGAGAATGACATAGGGAAGATATTTTTGGGTTGGTTATGGCGCAAGAGGCTGAAATTGGGGTATGAGAATGTGACCTTACTAATGTTAACTTCTAGAGTTTTCTGAATGACAAAACAATCCTCAAATGTAAAAAATGGTTCACCCAGCCCCGCCATTCATGTCATGGACCACCATGGCGTTGCCACCATTGTGTCCACCGTCATTATTGCATTGCAGTGTTACCCAGATGGCGGCAGGCCCAAATTCTGTCATGCCATTTTGCCATGGTGCTGTCATGGACACAATACTACCATTATTATTATTATTATTATTATTACAGGGCACTCATGCCCTTTCCAAATTCAGCTTTATGTATTCACTGCTGGACAAAAAGCTTAATGTTGTCATTCTCATCATAGTTTTACTGTGTATATTTACTCTTGTTTTCTCTTCGGATTAGATTGCAAAAGCTTCATGGAAACATTCCAAGAAGTTGCAGAGTCCCAGAAGAAAGAGGAAGGAGAAGAAGGATCCGCAGCAGCTGGTCTTCTTGAGAAATTGAGTGTTGAAGAGAAGACAGATGCAGAGAAGAAAGACGAGAAGTCTGAGGAAAAAGAATCCAAAACAAAACAGGAAACTAAGGCAGATGCAGAGAAGGAAGGTGAAGAGCCTGCTTCATCAGCTTGAGTATTATTCATTCACATTTTACAGTACATGGTTAATATGACAAGGTTGTGTTTGCCATCACATCTTGGGATAGTGTCATACTCGTTAGTCATGGAATTGTGTCAGAGCCATGCAATTAATTGAGGTGTTTGTGTCCTCCTTTGAGTCTTCTTGTCATCAAGCTTAAGTTAGAGTTGGGTTTGAATTCTAAGGCTTGAGCATTCTGGGTCTGGGAGTTTTGAGTGTTCCTTTCATTCTATATATTTATTCGAGTAACGAGTTATCTTGGTCATGGTCCGGCACTCTGTAGGGAGCAGTCGAGAAACAAAGTTATAAACAAAGGTTTTGGATACAAATTGTTTGTTTTCAAGAAATTTTAAAGTTTCAAAGCTACAACTTAGTTTTGCCTGCATTTGCTTCTACTCTTTTTAATCCTCTGTAAGCCTACTGATGTGAAGGGGAAAATGGACTATTATTATTTTTGTTATTAACCAAATACAATAATATTGTCGTTTCCTTGTATTGGTGAATTTTTCCTAGCAAGTATTATTAACACAAAATAGCAATTCGACAAATATAATTCATAGGTATCGTTCTAATTTGTTTCGAAAATTCAAATATTATTTTCTGCATTGGTGAAATTTTTTTGTCGCTTAATCTGTCTAGCTCGGAAACCGATCTGAGTGGAGCTCGGGAGTATTTTGTAAGGATTTGGGACATGATGAATTCAATAGCGTTCCCTAATACATCGTAGCATTAAATCACTCTGAGCAAATAGTCAGGTCACCAGGGAAACGTCGATGAATCAATCAGAGGGAACTTAACTGGTAACCGTAGCTGTCCAAACCCTTGAAAAAGGGACAGATGCGCAAAGATACGTAGAATGCCATTATAATTTGAATTTATCCGGATCTTTCTCAGGGTAAACTTTTTACATCAGCATCATCATTTAACAATGTATTAACACATGATACATAATATGATGATTTTAAAATTTTTTTATTAAAATGATTTCAAACTCTCAACAATTGTGCTTGACACGTGATTTTATGATCTATGTTTACCTACATGAGTACAAATTGGCTAGGCTACAAACCAGGGCAAAAAATTAAGAAAATTTGATGTAAAAAGAACAGATGTATGTTTTTTTGGTATCAAGAGAAAGTTGAGGGGTAAAAAAAGAATGGAACCGAGTTACGCTTTGATCCATTGCACCACATTCTTGGGCATGGCTTGTTCTCTTCATGCAAAGAATTCATCAGAAGTCACAACAATGACTTCATCCAATTTCCACTGGAGGCTCTTGATGGTTTCCTTCCAAAATGGCACGCCCCTCTTGGAACTGAGTGATCCATGCACTGTCAAGTTCTCTCAGTTGAGCTTCTCTTAGTGAATCATTCCATGCCTGTCTTGTGTGAAACCATTATTTTTCAAACTTGAACCATTTCCAGTTCGCATAAAGCGATTCGTTCTCAAAAGGCAAGGGAACGGCTGCAAGGGGCTCTAACTGTTGACTGATAGGAACAGATGGTAGCTTTTGCTTGTATTTCTTCGCCATCATATCAGCCTCCTTATATACTCTCTTTGTATTTTATGGCCAATAAGCAAATAAATAAATAAATAAAAGCACCAATCAAGATCAATCCAACTTAGACAACAAATTAAGTTTAATAGAGTAGCAAATAAATAAGTACCTCTTTGTCTGATAGAAAAAGGCCAGGTTCACTTTCAAGTTCTGCAATGCTGCATTGCAAAAAATATAAAAAGTTTAAAAAAGAATGTCCTTACTTTCTCCTTTATATGCTGATTTGTTGTTTTGCATTGTGAGCAGTTTTCAAGTTTCAGTCAGCAATTTATTACCTCACAGAAATTTTTCCAGGAAACATCGACTTCACCACTAGAACTCTAACGTTCTCGTCGACAGAAAGTACATCACTGACAGAGGTAACTTCAGCTTGACTGATATTTGAAATATGCAGCAACCCACTGAAAGATTACTCAAAGAAGTACATTTTAAAATGTGAGGTCATGCATATCCATGGTTCAAAGCAGGGCTAAAGTGTGCTAACAATTGTAACATGATGTTTTCGAATTTCAAATCTATCCTTCAGATAAAATATGCTTTGTTTTGTTATTTTTCTCCATTACAGTGCAATGGCTATTATCAAATTTTGTAAAATGTAATGAAAGTTTAAAGTTGTAAAATGGAAAAAGTGCACTCAAGATTTAACTGACCTTCTGTTACTTTCTCCTATTCTAACTTGTGCTCCAAAGGGATAGATCTTTTTCACAGTCCCATCAAGAAGTGTTCCCTCTTGAAGATATAGCTTTTCCTGCAACATCACATTACATAGCAGGAATTTCAAAAAACAAATACATGATAGAAAAGCTCACACCATGAAGCATTGGAATATAGCATCAAGAAAGAAGAATACAAATGTAGATGAGAATACTGACCCAAGCTGCCTTCTCACTAAGTAACAAATTGTTCTTAGATTCGTCTATTCGAGTGATTTGTACAAAAAAATGGCGTCCCACCTACATCATTATTAATCAAATAGCTGTAAGAAGTAGGACTAGAGAAAGAATAAGAATGGTTGAAGACAGAAGCATCAAATGTATTTAAAAAGTTTCAGACCACCTGGAGAACAAGAAAGTAAACACATTTATGGATTGCAGATTCTTTTCAGGTAATCTGCTGAACCCATCTCAAATGAGAAAGATGATTTATTTTCCTGACCAAGAACAAAGAAAGTTCCAGGGATATAACTCACATTTTCTTTCAATTCGGTAAAGTTATTTACTCTTTTCATAAGCTCAGCCTTCGGAATGAAAGCTCGCAAACCCTGCACAGCCATATTCAAGGAGTAAACATCTATCAAACCGATACATGAACATAGCTATTACAGTCAATGGCACGAACCTCGATCCTTGTTAGCAGGCCGCCAGTATTCCATTCTGTGATTCTAACCTCTATAGGTTCATTGAGCTGTTTTATCTGCTCAAAACATTGACAATGGAATATTTACATCTCAGCAGCAGAATAAGACATCATTCAAAACTTTCCAATTTTGTCAATTATTTCCTTACTAACTATAAATGTGATTGATCATTTGCCTCCTATTCATATAAATAATCAAATCTTCAAGCAAAGTAGTAATGAGAACAATTGAACCCAACTCACATAATCTACACATGGAACTTGGAAAAGAGGAATTAGAGAAGAGAAAAACCTGCCTAACTCGATGCCAAGCTATGCGGCGAAAGAGCCTTCGGGTCGAAAGCAATGGCCTATCACTAAGTGTTCTACCTAAAACCTCAGCAAACAAAATGGTTCCAGTCTCCACAACAGGCCTTCCAGGAACTGGAACAACTGCACTCATTGCATCATCATTCTTCACAATTCCAATCTTCCCATTTACCATAAAACCCTCAGCATCCTTTTCCATATCACATAACAAGTTATCCATTTCTTTGTTATACAATGGAAGCACTTCCTTTGTCAACATTGTACCAAGCAAATCTGCACCAATATTCACATCAAGCTTGTTCTCATTCCCTGAAACAACAACACCAACCACAAAATCCCCAGGTTTTGGGTCATAGTACTCAACATTCAACTTCTTATCTTCTTCTCCTTCCTCTTTCTCACCACCAAAATCATCTTTTTCCTCAGAAATTTCCAATCCCTCGAAAGCATCATCTTCATCATCCCCATCACTTCCTTTGAAAAACTTCAAAAACGGTGCCAATGCATCCTCCTTGGAAGGCACCTCTTGCTCCTGCTCCTTCTCCATTTCAGAATCAGAAGTAGAAGACTCTTCTGTGACAGGCAAAGGAGAAGGCTTGTTCAGCAACTCAAGCTTTTCAAGCTCTTGGGTTCCATCATCATCAACAGCCTCTGGAGACAAATCACTGGAGAAGCCATTAAAGCCTTCATTTTTAGAGCAAAATGTGAAGTGGGCAGGGCCCAAAATTGAACCTTTATTAGAAACAACGGAGACAAGAGAATTTGAAAGCACTATAGTATTGGTAAAAGAACCAAACTTTTGTGGCGTTGAGAATGGTTGCTTTGTGGGGTTGTTGGTATGTGGCTGCTTCTTCTTATTGAATGTGAAAAGAGTGATATCCTTAAATGGAATTGAACAACAGAGGGACTTGCAAGGATGAAGAAACAAGTGCATCTTCTTCCACCTTTGGTTTTTTCTTTCAGACAGAAGACATAGCGAAACTGATTTTTATTTGTGTTATCCATTTGAGGTTTCTTGTGTCTATGCCCCTCTGTTTTTGTGTTCTCTGTTTTTTATTTTTTTTAACTGTTTTTAGTTAAATTATAAAATTTAACCTTATGGATGATGTCTATCATTCATGGCCTTATATGCATGCACCAAGAAATATTCAGCTATTTGTGCAATTTATGCTGGAAAAATATTCTTAGTTTTAAGACTGATAATTTTATGAAATTTTTTTCATAAGTTTGTGCTATACTGTAATTAAACTTAAAAAATTTGTACACAAAAAATAGAAAAAAAAAAATTTTGTCCGAAAGAAATCTTGTTTATTAACAAAAAAAAAAGTGTAAGGTGCCAAATTTATTAATTCTATCTACTATTCTACTTGCTCTCCTTATCATGTGTGATGACTAAAGAAACACACATACACACACTCCATGGCTGAAAATAAAATATGAAATATACAAATGAAAGGTTTTTGTTTTTGGGACTTTTTTCTTTGTATAAATTTTAGGGACATTACAAATGAAAGAGTTAATTTTCTTTTTCTTTTTGTTTTTGGACTATAAATTTTAGGGACATTACAAATGAAAGAGTTAATTTTCTTTTTCTTTTTGTTTTTGGACTAGGTACCCCAATCGATTGGACAACCCCCAATCCTAGGTACACAACACACCCACACACTCCTCACATATTTATCACATTTTTCTTCAATTGCATTCTCTAGGATTTGAACCCTAGACCTTGAGGTGGGGAGGGGGGAGAAATGCCATTAGAGCCAAGGCTCATTGGCAATAGCATGGTCTTAAGCTGTTTCTTTTCTTTATTTGTTTGGTCTATTAAAATCTTAAAAGGAATTTTTTTTTTGGTCAAGAATCTTAAAGGATTTGGAAAGCTTCAGTTTGCTTGTTGGCAAAGTCTCCAAATATTCTCCAATATCAAGTGAGATGCTTAAGTGGCCCAAAATTTTAGGCAACATTGGGCCTGACTTACTATATTCTCTAATAATACAATCACCAGCCGGAATTATAACTATAAAAATTATGGTGTTTTTTAATATGTTGCATTTGAATTTGAAATTTGGTGAAGACTAAATAATAAAAGAAAACCTTTAAATAGAGCTAATAGTTTAAGTGGTCTCTGCAGTCCATCCTCAATATGAATTTAAAATTGTCTTAAATTTGTCCTTCGATTTAACAACGATCGTCTTTGAAATATTTTTTTGGTGACGAAATAATAACGTGATTGGATGGAAGCCACGTTGAAAGTCATGCTAGACTGGCAAAACATTATTGTTTCATTTTTTTCACCCAAATAAAACATAAACGACATCATTTAGGGTTTTTTGAGAGGTTTTAACAGATTGGAGTTAAAACTTTTTAAAATACCCTAAAGGACGTCGATCGTTTATATTCTATTTAGACACTAAAAATAAAACGGCGACGTTTTATCAATATAGCGTGACTTCCGTCTAACCATGTCATTATTTTGTCACCGAAAAGTATCTCAGGGACGTTGTTGTTAAGTTGAGGGACAAATTTGGGACAATTTTAAGTTCAGAGACGATATTAAGACTCAATTGCAAATTTAGAGACTATTTTAAGTAATAGCTCTCTTAAGTATTGTATTGTGAATGTGTAATATTGATGAATTTTATGATGTAATATTTAAAGATACAAATTGTCGGATTCATCTGAAAAAAAATACTATTTATACACTTAATATTTTTAACAGTCATATAAAAATATAGTTATTATCAATTAATTGTAATATTTAGGATTTTTTTAATTAACAAAAGAAAAAGAATATATCTTAGTTGTTAAAAAAATATTAGTGTTAAAATAATATTTACTATAAAGGAAATGTGCATAATGGATTGGAGCCAAATTTATATTTATATATATATCAAACACCTCTCTATTGTAACTAAAAGTGTTATTGTCTACTAATTGTAATTACAAACTAATTTATGAAAAATTATTTGTTTCACTTGCTAGTATTATTACATTAGACTAAATCAGATGACGTAGTACCCTAAAAATCAATAATTTTCCTTCCCAACTCACAAGAACAAATAACCCCTTGATTGGTGCAAAAAACAATTGAAACCGTTGACTTTGTCACATGATAATGTCTATGAGCTTTGTGATCTCTGATGTCAAAATTAAGCTCTGCATCTCTTTGTGACACTTGGTATGAATTTACATTATTAAGTTTGTTTAATTTATAGAAAGGAAACATAACTAGCTAAATCATAATATTTTAAACCAATGCCAATGTGGAGTCGTATCCAAACACAAATAAACTTTATCATAACCTTTTTTTTATTTCAAATAAAAAAAATTCATCAACATTTTTTAGTAGCTATGATATGACCTGTGCCATTTGTCAACAAAGAAAGCATATGCAATGTCTTTTGTGGATATTCAACGTAACATTATTCGTTGTTATGTTCGGGAATACGCGAACTACATACCAATTAATAATGTATAAGGTTTTGTGTATACAACGAATCTTAATACAAAATGATCCTTTTGTCTTTTTGTACCACTTATGTATAGAAAAGGCAAACTCTACTCAATCAAGATCAAAACATTGCTGCATGCTTTCAGATGAAAAAAACTAAAAAGATTGCATCACGTATGAATAATAATGTATGAATTATTAATGTATCTAAGCTAAGGGTGAAGGTATGCTAAGGGTGAAGTTTATTACGGAGAGTGTTAGGTAAACAATGATTATCTTGAACAATATGAACAACTACCAATTAAATAAAATATATTACATCTCAATTTAATGCTACTAATTCAAATTTACTCTTTTAACTTTATTAATTCATATTATTCATATATTATTCAAAAATATTATTAATTACCTATATTTTTTTTTTTACCATCAAGTGAACATTATATTATCTGTGCACCAAAGTCAAGATTATTTTATATTCATGTATTGATGTTAGCCGTACATTGTATATTGTAGTATATATTTTTACAAGGTCAAATATTTCGCAATGCTAGTTAATACTCGTATAAACATTATTACGTAAGTGAAAGATAGGACATGTAGAACAATATTTGGAAGCCACGTAGATATGTCTTTGACTTTTTTCCCTAATAAATGGTGGACTCCCAAGTTCCAAGTGTCTCAAATATATGCATGCACCATGGAATGGAAAAACTAAAAAAAAAAAAAAGTTTCCCGTTAGGCAATAAACAGGAGCGCGAAAAACACTAGCTAATATTTTATTGGGTTGCATTCTAAACATGAAAAAATATTCTAATTCATTTATCTCTTCTTATTTTAATTTATCTTTTATCTTTCACTATTTATCATACAAATTCTAATTTTTTTTCCATATCCACATAATAAATCCTAATCCCTTTTCTCATAATTCCACTAACTACCTCCAATTTTTCCGTCGCGACACACATCGTCTCTGATTATTGTGTCTTTTTTCACTCGCAAGTCACAACGAAAAAAAATATCCAAAATCTAAAAAGAACATCTAAAACTATATTAAAAATTTAAAATTCTTTTAAAAATCGAAAATCATTTTAAATTTCAAAACATAAAAAACGTAAGAAAAAACATCCAAAACTTAATAAAAAAATATTCATTAGTTTTAAAACCTAACAAAATGAGACATTTAAATAAATATTGAAAAAAGAATATTCCAAAGACTAAGATGATGGTTATTAGTGACTAAGAGAAGGGAGATTGAATCTTAGCCTCATTTTCTACTGACTTTTAACTTAGCTTCACCAAGAGAACTTGAGGAGATATTTTTGTTTTTGTTTTCTGTCTATCATGAAAATACAGGAGATATTTTGGTTTAATCTCTTAACTTGGTAGGAGATACTTTTCTTTTTGTCTCCTAAATTACAAAAACAGAGACAGAGAAGAGAACAGATAATTGCACACAGATGTATCCTGGTTCAGCTACTACGTGCAATATGGCCTACATCCAGTCTCCATCACAACTGTAACGAAATTTCACTATCTTTCAATGGATTACAATCACCAATTCTCCCTAGGATCTACCCAATCCTATCTGGGAAAAATCGATATTCTAACCCAATCTAAATTTGACTATGACTCAACCTACCTTTCAACAGTAAAGTGTTAACCCAACTTGTAAGGCAATTCCACAAGATCATGACACAAAACATAAATACATACAAAGAATTTCTGAGATAACTATGGCTTTTTTTTTCAAGTTTAGCTCACTGCCTTTTCTCACTCATGGGCTTTTTCTTACAAACATCACCATGTTTGTCTTTTTTTAATGAGACTTAGACAGACTAAACTGAGAAAAAGAACTACTAAATGGTAACCATGAAAGAGAAGAACTTAGAATAGTTTAGGTAGTTATGAGAACTGAATCAAGTTCTCTCTTCTACTCTCCTTGCCTTCAACCATTGGTCGTTCACCCTTATTATAGAAGAGTGAAGCTTCCAAGGTTGAGGCAAATTCAACCCCTTTGCAGTTTTCTTCTCCAGAATCAGACTTTGCAGCGGCGTCATCAGAACAGAGAGAGAAAGCGGAATCTTTGATATGTAACATACCTTCTCTTTCATCCTTTTTCTTCAAACTTCTTTGATCTTGACCATAAATCTTTTCTTTGTCCCCAAGTTTAGTTTTGGACCGTGAATTTGCCACTGAGCTTGTTTGACTTTACTATCTCCATGGTTGCTTAATTTGTGCTTGAGGCTTGACAGATTTCTTCACGATTTGTTCGTGTAGCTCAAATGGAAAAATCAGCTTTTGAGATGCTCTGAGCGGATGCTATCCCCCCTTTTGTTGTAGCCCTAAAACTTGTTTGAACTTGGTAACACAATTTTGTTCTTCACTGAAACTTTGCCCCATAACTTTTCTATTCTTTCTTTCTTCTTTGTTCAGAGAGTGATGTGATAGGAGAGAAGAGAGAGTTTGGATTTCGGTGGAAGTAATATGGAATTCGAATGAATTGAACTTGGGGGTTTAAGTTTTTGAATGGTGAGTTTTGGTGGATTCATCGAATGGGTTTGGATCTTTTCTTTGGGCCTATTTGATTTCTTTCTTCCTCATGGTTTAGCCATTCAATTTAGATCAGATTGTTGCTATAGCTGAATTGGAATTTGTTTGTATGTGTGGGCTTGCTATTGATGAGTCTTGATTATTTGCACCTTGGGTCGGTGTTAATTAATTTATTTTCTGCACATAAATACAACAAAATCATACAAACAAACAACCCATCAATGTTTGTTCATCACTTTAATTTAATATTTAATTTTTCAAACTCAACAATCTCCCCCTGATGACAAATATTATTATGCAAAAATGTATTGAAAGAGATTTAAGAATAGAAACTACCCTTTGATGATTTGATCAACAAGACACTCCCTTTTTTATCACCGAACTCCCCCTCAATGTGTGCTTTCAACAATTTGTTAACAAATTGAAAATTCCAAGCAACTAGAAATTTGCAAACTATTCCAAACAACTCAGCAAGTTCCTTAAAAATTTAGACACGTAAAATTTAGATATCAAAATAGAGTCAACACAAAACTTCATAAATTCAAAAAAAAAAACATGTTAAATCAGAGGCAGCCATAGGCAGCCAGCCATATTCCCATATTCATTTTTTATTTTATTTTCTCTCCCTTTTTGTCGTTAAGGAGGGAACCTGCAAGCAAAGCACAACAATAAATCGAGCAAAACAACAAGCTAAGCAAGCTTATAATAAACAGAGTTAAACGTATAAAATTATTTCAGTCATCCCGAATGAAACATTATTTAAATAAAACTAGAAAATAGTTATCAAAGTTAAAAATCCAAAAGTAACAAAATATTAAACTCCCAATGGCAGTAGGGGGCAAGACTAGGCATCAAATTTCTCTTCTTCAGTTTCCAATATGTCTTCCTCTTTCTCAGACATTACCTGATCCTCATCAAGTGAATCAAGGTGCTTCAAAAGTACCTTAATTCTGTCATGAGATTTCATCAGGAATTTTTCAATTTGAAGTGCAAGCTTCCGAGATTGTTTGCTTAATTGGGCCATTTGTTTGGTCATAGGCACAAACTCTTGAAGGACATCTTTGATAACCCCAGAGATTAAGTACTTGTAGGAGTCAGAAGTATCGGCCATTGAAGGTGAGGGAAGGCTTTCATCTCCACTTTCATTCAAGATATGATCCTTAGTGATCTTAGGACCCTTGCCTTTGGTTTGTTTTATTGCACTGCTACCTTTGAGAGATGAAACTTTGTTCTCAACTGACTCATTACTCAGATCAATTGTGAAATAATCGAATATGCAAGTTAGAAACATGCCATATGGAAAAGAGATATTTTTGTCACTTCGAACACAGTCAAGCACATGTCGAATTATGAGGTAAGCAAAAGAAATGAGAGCTAGATTTAGAATTGCATACAGCACCAAAATATCACAAATTATAACTCTTTAGTATGATCCACTTTGAGAAAGAATGATGTGTGTGATGATTCGGTGAAGCTGGGCTCTAACAGGTCCTAGAGCCTTATGGGTGGGAATCATACCATCCATAAGTGAAAAATTTTCACAAATGCTTGCCAAGGCATCCTAATGAGAGATACCTAAGTGGTCATCCCATTTTTCAGACATGTAAGCTCTTACATCGATATCTTCATAACCGATAGCCTCACTAATAGATTCCTTATTCAAAAACATTTGACAACCCTTGACATAGGAGTGGATTTCTCCCTCATGGAAAAGCAAGTTAGCATAGAACTCTCTAACCAGATTTGGATAAGCTGATTTTCAAATTTTGAAAAAAAAATTTCATTTCAACAGAACGAAGTTATCCTTAAAATCAATTCCTTTTTCAGCCAAATCTTCAATGTCAACAACAAAGGTAGAGCAAAGAAAACGTTTTAAAAGCTCTTGTTTGTGAAACTCATAATCCATACAAGAAGAGAATCAGAGAGGATCATAGTGAAAGTGAGAATGTTTATCAAATTTGGTTTTGTACTCAAGGGAGTCAATGTTAGGGGGTTCCCTGGTAGGCTTGAGAATTGCCCTTCTGGATGTTTTTGGAGGACGATTAGAAGAACGTCCTGTGGAATGAGGTGTGGAATGTGGAGGAGGAGATGGTGGATGGTCTTCTTCTTTCATGGGGCCATTTCCTTTTTCTCCCTTAGCCATAGATGATTCGGCTCCCCTATGCGTTGAGGAAGCCCAAGGATAAATGGTCTTTATTGCCATGAATTGTGTCTGTTGATGAGACTAAGATGAGGATGAATGAGAGTGAATACATATGTGAGTATGAGATTGAGGTTATTTTGAATGAGGAGGATTGCGAAGAGGCATGTATGAGCTAGTGCTTTTTCTAGTTGCTATTTTCTTTCTCATATTAAAGAAGGGATGAAAGAGTAGAAGAGAGAGAGAACGTCAAAGTGGGATAGTGAAAAAGAGAGAGGTTTTCTTGATTAAGAAACCATCGTTAATGTACAAAGAAAAATTCTCTTTAAAACATAAAATTTTTTAATGAAATGGTATTTAAGGAGAGGTTTGAAATTCAAAAGAAATGCAGCTTTTGAAATGACATATCAAAAAGGATTTGAAAGGTTTCTAATTGATATAACTTGAAATGGAGAAGAAAGAGAAATGAAAACAAATTTTAAGTATTTAATGATCAAGGTAAGTATGAAGCCCATTTAATTAAACAAAGCTTATCTCTTTTAGGCCCAACGGTGATGAAGAATTACTTGAGATCCCTTTGAGTTTTATTTCAAACTCATATCTTAGAAGATTTTTGGGCCTTGTTCAAGCCTTATAAAGGAGGTCATCATTTGCTCAATTTTGTTTCCTTGCAATCTATAAGACAAAAAAATACTTAGAATTTTATTAGGAACAATTCCATATATTGAATATCAATTATTTCTAGTGCAGTTCTCAGTTTACAGAACCTATCTTCACATAACAACTTTGTGAAGATATCAGCTAATTGATCTTCCGATTTTATAAATTGAATATCAATAGTTTCCTTTTACACATGTTCCCTAATAGAGCGATATCTTACCTCAATGTAATTTGTTCTTGAGTGCAACACGAGATTTTTAGAGATGTTTATGGCACTTAAGTTATCACAAAATAAAGAAATACTTTTAATTTTCAGTTTGTAATCGGCAAGCTGAGTTTTAAGCCAAATTAATTGTGAACAATATGAGAAAGCTAAAATATATTCGACCTCAGCAGTGGATAAAGCAACATTAACTTATTTTTTACTTGACCAAACATTTAGGGTTTGTCCAAGAAAGCAACACATCCTTGAAGAACTTCTTCTATCCACAGGATCTCCCGTAAAATCTGCATTACAATACTCAACTACACAAAAATTATTAGTTCTAGGATACCAAAAACTAAGGTCAGATGTGCCTTTTATGTATCTAATGATTCGTTCAACAGCTGAAAGATGTGATTTCTTAGGGTGAGATTGAAAACGAGAACATACACCCACACTTTGTACAATATCCGGCCTAGATGATGTTAGATACATAAGTGATCCAATTATACATCTATACCAAGTCTCATCAACATCTTTCCCATTTTCATCCTTGTTAAGTTTAGTATTATGATGTATTAGTGTACTCATGGGCTTCGAATTTTCTAAACCGAATTTCTTCACCAATTCATTGGCATATTTACCTTGGTACACAAAAATACCACTAGGAGTTTGTTTAATTTGCGAACCAAGGAAGAATGTGAGTTCTTCCATCATGCTCATATCAAACTCACTAGTCATTAATTTTCCAAATTCTTCACACAAGGTTTCATTTGCCGATCCAAACACAATATCATCTACATACACTTGGACAAGCAAGAAATGATTATTAGATTCTTTAATGAAAATAGTAGTATCCATAGTACCCTTTGAAAGTTATTTTGCAACAAGAAGGCACTAAGCCTTTCATACCAAGCTCTAGGAGCTTGTCTCAAACCGTAAAGTGCTTTTACAAGTTTAAAAACATGATTTCAAAAATTTTTGTTTTCAAAACTGGGAGGTTGAGGTACGTATACTTCTCTATTAATAAAGTCATTTAAAAATTTAACATCTATTTGAAAAAATTTGAAGCCTTTGTGGGCAGCATAGGCAAGCAACAATCTTATTGCCTCCATTCTAGTCACCGGAGCAAATGACTCATCAAATTCAATGGCCTCTTCTTGATCGTACCATTGGGCCACTAATCTAGCCTTATTTTAAATTACACTACCATCGTTACCTAATTTATTTCTAAAGATCCACTTGGTGTCAGTTATCTTCTTGCCATTTGGATAAGGTATGAGAATCCAAAACTTTTCTATTCTTTCTTTCTTCTTTGTTCAAAGAGTGATGTGATAGGAGAGAGAGGAGAGAGAAGAGAGAGTTTGACTTTCAGTGGAAGCAAGATGGAATTCGAATGAATTGAACTTGGGGTTCAAATTTTTGAATATTGAGTTTTGGTAGATTCATCGAACGGGCTTGGATATTTTCTTTGGGCCTATTTGATTTCTTTCTTCTTCATAGTTCAGCCATTCAATTTTGATCAGATTGTTGCTATAGCTGAATTGGAATTGGTTTGTATGTGTGGGCTTGCTATTGATAGGTCTTGATTATTTGCACCTTGGACCTGTGTTAATTAATTTATTTTCTGCACACAAACACAACAAAATCATACAAATAAATAACCCAATAATATTTGTTCATCACTTAATTTAATATTTAGTTTTCCAAACTCAACATAAGAAAAGAAACATCTAAAACTATTAAAAAATTCAAATCTAAGAAAAAAAATCCAAAACAAAGAAAAAAGAATAATCCAAAACTAATAAAAAGAATCATCCAAAAGTTAGAAAAAAATTCCAAAACTAATTAAAATAATCATCCAAAATCAGGAAGAAAAACTAGAAGAAGAAGAAGAAGAAGAAGAGTCGTAGGGTGGTCGCCAACGACGTCTTCGATGGTGCTGCATGGACCGTGGGGGACTCGCGGTGGCTTTCTGTGGTGGCGCATCACGGGATGAAGCCGCTGAGATCGCGTGTCGCGAGTGGAGGAGTCGCCGTGGCGTAGTCGATCGTGCATCACGAATAGGAGACCCGACAGCGGCTGTGTACAATGGATGGAAAGCCGTGGGGTGCAGATTCTAAATTGCGTGGCACGACGGATGGGGAACTTGAGATAGCAGCGGCGCCACAGGGATCTCGCGTGATTGCGTTACTTGCACGACTTTTTCATGCAACAGCGATATGGATGACAGGGAGGAAAGGACGTGCGAGAGCTCCCATCAACGACGATGGCGCACTGCAAAGGTGGATATGCAGCAGTCTAATCGGCGGAGGATTGACTGATGAGAAGAAATTGGAACGTAGTATGAGAGTGTGTTTAGAAAAGATTACGTCACCTAATCCTAATTATTCAAATTTAAAACATGATTATTTTTAATTAATTAAAATTTAATTTTTAAAATTAATTTTTTAAGATGTTATTTATGTTGACGTGTGGATGTGTTGTCTTCTTATACTTTATCTAAAAAAAAGCCAACCTTTATTTATATTATCTCTCAAATAATTTTCTATTTAAATAAATTAGTGTATTAAAAGTTTATTAATTAATTGTACGTAAAAACATTATACCTAGCTGTTTATTTAAATAAGTTTAATTTTAATTCACTTATAATATAAAATATTTATATGATCATTTAATTATATTCATCGTTTTGAATAATTATTTAGACCGTTATTTTTTTTTTGAAATAACATTATATAATTAGATACACAATTATTTTACATTAATGGTATACTAAAATTAAATTATATTTAAATGCACAATTATTTAAGATTGTCAAACGGACGAGTCTAACTTGTTTAATTCGGCCTGCTTAAGTCCACAGGTTAAACAGGCTGGTCCATTCGTTTAAGTGCCCTTTATTCACGGGCGATAATTTTACAGTTTAATTACTCTGTTCGTCTCTATAGTTTTGCAAAATTTTTAATTAGGTGCCTATACTTTTTTCCTTTTAATTGAGTCCTTGCACCAAATTTTTTTAGTTTGGGTCCCTATACTTTTTTTTTCTTTTTATTTAGGTTTCTGTACCAAATTTTCTTTTTAATTAGGTCCCTATTTAATTAAACCAATTACTGTGAAAATGAACCTAATTAAAAAAAAGAATTGGCACAAGGACCAAATTAAAAAGAAAAAAATATTGGGACCTAATTGAAAATTTTGCGAAACTATAAGGACCAATGGAGTAATTAAATCTAATTTTACAGCTCATTTACTTTTTTATTTTATTTTTTGAAAAAATATTTTTTTTATTTGATGGGTTAGATTTTCAAATAGAATAAAAAAAAGTATTGGTCAAAAGTGCTATTTTAAAAAAATATAAAAAAGGGATAAAGTATGTGTTTTGTTTCTAATGTTTGTGATTTTCTTTAAAAGATATTCTTAACATTTAATTGTATTTAATTTTGTCTCTAAGTTTTTTATTTGTATCAAAACTAGCGATGTTAACTCTCACTACAACATACACGAAAAATTCTGGTGAAAAATTACCAGCTATTTCCTGAACTGCTGTGAATTGGTGGGATACCAGTGGTTTTATTAGTATTTTTAAGCTCCGTTGCAAATCGGTCAATATAGCACCTATTCGGTATTCCAACAGTAACAAATAACACTTTCTCGATCTGAATAAAAAACTCTCGCTTTCGGCATTCGGGAGTCGGTCTTCTCGTTTCGTACGAACCCAAAAAGAGCAAACGCGCGAATCTCATTCTCGAATTCTTGTGCACTACTTGATCACCCTCACCCTTCTTACCCTCTTGCCCTATTGTTCTAATTTCATCCCTTTGTTCCAATTTAATTTATTTGTTTGTTGTTCTATTAATTTTGCTCCAATTTCATCTTTTTATCTTCTGCCTTTTGTTTAACTTTATCCTGATTCAACCACTATTCTGTTTCAATTCCTATTCTTGGTCTAGAAACATCGATTGTGTTCCAATCTAGTCCTCTGTTCGTGCAATATTTCTATCAATTTCAATTATTGGCATTTCTTTTGTCCATTTTCTATTTGCTGTTACTGATTTATGTTTTGTGATTCGGATTTGTTTGTATTCGGTTGAAAATCGCTAATTTTGTCTTTATCTAATATAAAATATTAGGGATAAAATTAAAAATATTTAAAAATAATTTTGTAACAAATCAAACATATTAAAAATAAAATTGAATAAATAAAAAACGTTAGGGACAAAATTAAATAAAAATAAATTTTATGAATATTTTTAAAAAATTACAAATTTTAAAAATAAAAAATATATTTTATCCTATGAAAAATATATTAAACGAACCATTTTCGTTTAGTCTATATTTTTTAGTTAATTGGACTCAATTCATTTAACTCAAAATTTTAAAACAAATTTAATTTTAAAAATAAAGTCTATCTGCTTAAATGAATAATCAAATTGACCCGATAAATTTAATCTATTTTGACAATTTACCATTTATTTATTGAGAATTACTGGCACCATTGTTAGAGTATTTGTTTGTACCTTCCTTCCTTGTATTAGTTAAAAAGATTTTTAAATGTACTGTCATATCGGTATATCAGTAATTTTTAACCGTTGATCTTAATTATATATTATATATATTGTTTATAATTAAGATCAATAGTTAAAAATTATTAATACACCGATATGACGGCACACTTAAAAATTTTCCTATTAGTTATATATGCCGTCATCAAGATATAAAACTAAAGTACAAAAATAGAAGTGGTGGAAGATCCTTCTTCTGCCTCCATGGTCATGCAGGGACAGATAATAAAGCAAAAAATAAAATCTATGTACCGAGAAAACTCTTTAAATGAGTGACTGAAATTCAACGCACTGCACATGATTGATTGATGATTGTATGGTTTTGTGGGATCGCAATAAATTAGAGATTAAAAATGGATGGAAATTTACGTGCAGTTATATGCAATTATTTTATACGAATATAATAATTAAAAATTATTAAATAATTTATATTCAATTAAATATTATCTAATAATTAATCGTTATTAATTTCACATAAAAATAATTGTGGATAAATGTTTACTTAAAGAGAGTAGCAGCAAAATAATTTTCACGTGGAAATGCATGAAAGCTTTAATTTGGTAACCTGTCTCTATAATAATATTATTAAAACATGCATATATATATCCAGAACAAAAAAATCAGTTACCTATATAAATCATATTCATAGCATCAAGTGATCCATGAACCTTACATAATATAATTTTCTCTCTGTGTTAGTTGCAAATATTATTACTACTACATACTTTTTTTTTAACTGATATATCTCTCTATTAATAACTGAAATTTTTTTGGTGAACGAAGAATGAAATTGACCGTAGAGTGATAGTTATAATTAATTTTTTAGAAATAGTAATGTTAGATAATCAATTTTTTTTCAACAAACATAACAAATTTTAATAAAAATATTTTAATTTATTAATATTAAATTTTAAATCTTAAATCATAATTTTTTAACTTTTGTCAAGGGTATTGATGTAAAATCTGGTAAGAGCTAAGCTAGTATAGTTTGTAGGTTATTATGATATATATAGTTAGCCCTAATAACTTTATCTCTCCCTAAATTACAAATCTTATACAGTAAATTTTTGAAAAATAAGAATTTTTAGAATTAAAAATATTAACTAATACATACTATTATTTTTGTACTTTTTTCTAAGAAAAATATATATTATTATAAAAAAATATTATGCTTAATTAAAACAATATATAGGGAGGGTTTATAATCAAGAATAATTTAAGACAAGATATGTGAATGGATATATGACACGTGTATCAATAAGGTTATATCTATTACCTGTTTTCCCATTAAATTGATAGTGACCAATGTTGTTATATATATGTATGTTTATATTATATAGCAATTTGTTAGCATCTTGTTGTTGTGATCATCATATATATAAACATCATAAACCTGCTGCTATTGTCTCTGTTCTCTCGATCTCTTACTTCTTCATCGGAGAATTATTGAAGCCTGAAGAAGCTGATGATGAAGTTGCAGCAGAAGCACATGTACATAATAGTATAGTTAAGAACAAGAAATATCAAATAATAATTATATCAACAAATTAAAGGTATGCTTCTTACTTATTATTTACTATATATTTCATGATTAATTTATTGATTATTATTATTAATTAATTTGCATGTTCAATTCGTTTAAGATCTGTCTATCCAGCTTTCATCATTAACTACTAGACACAGTGTCGGCAAATTAAAGCAAAGAAGAGAAGAATGGATAGTACTAGCTAGTAACATAGGAACAAAATATAGGATGCATATTTTTCAAGTTGAAATCAAACATATACATACATAACAATAATGGATAGTTTTTTTATTTTTGTTTTTAGTGTTTTTTATTTTCAGAATGTTATTAAAAAAGAAAATAAAAAATAAAAACAAAAGATAAAATTTTATTATTTTTTCTTTCATAAAATTTAAAAAATAGAAAAATTAAAAATAAAAATAAAAAATACAGATACAAATAAAATGCTGCATTCTTAGTTTTTTGGTGGTTGAAGAAATTCAAAAAACAAATAATATTAAAAATTAATTTTTTCAGTTAATATTAATTATTTTTTAAATTTTATACTTTAAATTATAAACTCTTAAGATAAAATTCTAGATTATCAATTTAAAATTTAAAATTTAAAATTATTTAATATTAATTAATTTTCTACAATTTTTTTTCACAATATCTTAATTATTTAATCTTTTTACATTTACACGAACTCATGTGCTGTTAAATATTCCAATAATGACGGGGCATATTGCAACGAATGTACTAAAAGAGTAAAAGTAGAAACTCATTAGTCATTATCACGCGTTATTATTTCTCTTCACACGGTGGAAACCCTTATAACAATAGGCCATAGTAAACACATTAATTAATTAATTATTTAATTTGAAGTTAAAACAACCACCGTGAAACACATGTTCCATTTTATAGTCGATGTGGACATGTGTTGTGAACTTATGATCTTATTCGAGGAAATAATTAATGAATGGAACAATATTGTTGTATTTTTTTTTTTTTGAAATAAGAAGCTCAATATACAGTAAGGTAGAGCATTTAAAAAGTCTAGAGTTACAATACAAACACTAAATAAAATAATAATATTGTTATATTTGTATACAATTATTGACAAAGGTTCTACAAAACTGAATCGGTGATAGAATATTTAAATTAAGTGTAATGTTATATGGCTATTAAAATTTAAAAGTATGAAATATAGTAAATTGTTAGATTATTAGATTAAAAAAATTAAACTAAAAAAATTGAGTTGATATTTAAATAATGATAAAAAATAATAAATTTTGATAATTTTTTAACATTATTTCTCTTAAATATTTAAAATTTAATTAGAATTGAATTAGATATAACAAAATAATATATTTATATTATATATATTTTTTAAAATTATATTTTATTGTTTTAAAGACCAATTAATCATCAAAAATTGGATTGATTTAATGTTTTTTTATTGATCTACTAATTAATAGTCGATTTTTATTTTAAATTAGACTGACGATTTGATGGTTAATTTTCAGTGGGTCTGATGAGTTCTGTTTTATTTTCAGAACTATAACTATAAATTGATCAGTAATAATGAATTAAAATATAATATTAGCTACCTACTTTTATATTCTTTCTATTCTAAAATACGTGTCTTTTTCATTTTTTAAGGTTTTTAAACAATTAGTGTATCTAAACATAAAATGAAAGTGAATACTTATTTTAAAATAAAAGGCCTAGTAATTTGAAAAAAAAATCCTTATCTTCGATATAACTAGTTTTTTTCCTTATCAAAGCGTTGTTTTATCACTTGAGCATTAAATATTATTGTATCAACTAATTAGTCATTTATTAATATCTATCACTAAATCAGATTTATAATTTAATTCAAGGCTAAATTTCTAAAATTGTTTTTAAGATTCACGTTTTGTACTGATTTAATCTTTGGAGGTTCTAATTATACTATTGTTATCCATAATTTATAGTCTTCACTCTTCACATAAAAACGGGGACCAACTATTGTCATCATCATGTGCTATAATTGAATGGTCTAATTTCTTGTGGTTGCGGCCTTCCTTTATGCTTTTAATTAAAGTCAATTATCCAACAAATTACGTTTTAAAGAATGCAATCCCTTAATTTCCTGTCTGCTTCCCCTTTACACGTATAGACCCTATTAATTAATGGGGCTTTTAGTGCGCCAAATCATATCATTCTCTACCTATCTACGCTCGTTAATTAATTTGGTTGTTACACATTTATAAATAATGGCGCCAATGATGACAATAAGTTTAGATGTCATATGCTATTTTGTTCTTAATCAATATAATAATATATTTGAGGTAGGTAAGCACTAAGCAGTAAAATGTTCTTGATGTATCATTATTTTGTGACTTTTGATATCTTAAAGTCAAGTTAAGTAGCTAGTATCCTAATGGTAATATCCAATATTTGTTAAAAAAGAGTCATTCAGATAATAAAGGCGTTTAAAATATTTTTTTAAAAATATTTTTTAATAATTAAAATTTAACATATATAATTAATAAAATCATATTATTTTTATTAAAATTAGAATAGATAAATTAATTTAATTAAAAAATTATAAATCAAATTTTAAATTGATCTAAATTAATATTATTTTAAAAAAATAATTACAATATCTTTATTAAAATAATAACTAAAATATTTCTATTATATATATATATATATATTAATTTTAAGAATTCTAAATTCTAGCACTTTACTTTTTTATCATTATAGAGTTAGGATTTAGAATTTTCAAAATATATATATATAAAATAGGAATATTTTAGTTATTTTTTATAATAAAAATATTGTAATTATTTTTTATAAAAAAATATTAATTTAGATCAATTTAAAATTTAATTATCATTTTTAATTAAATTAATTTATATGATCTAATTTTAATAAAAAATAATATAATTTAATCAATTATTATATATATTAAATTTTAATTACTAAAAAATATCTTTAAAAAAATTAAACGTTTTTGTTTAAATAACTTCCTTATTAAAAATATAAATCAAGTGGTGCATCCACGAATCCGTGAATGTTAAATTTGTCCAATTAAATGAATAGATCAATGGGGTCTTAATTAGGTGAGGCAATGCCAAATTACATATATTATTCTCCCAAATGTTTGATTGGTTACTTGTTGAAAGGGGTTTCAATGTACGTTAGTGAAAAAGTATTGCAAAATAAAAAAGGGTCAATAATTAGAATAGGAACAGCCAAACACAGACCATGTAATTAAATTAACCTGAAAAAAAAAGACCATTATTAGTTGGCGTGTCAGTTGAATGGCTGTGGTTTATCCTTTAGCATATTAAATTATTAACATTAAGTCATATTTGTGACAGATAATAAATAGTTAAATTGTTAATAGAGATAGAAACACGACAACGTATCCTTCATCATATATAACAAAGTTCACATTTTAAGATTTGGTAAGTTTTGTTCTCTTTCTTAGTGGAGGCATAATGTTGATACAACCAATCAAGATATATGTACATAAAAAATCCATTATATATGAAATATAAAATATAAATTAAAAGTATATGGGATAATAATTGATTTAGTGGTTGATTATATATATATATATATATATATATATATATATATATATATATATATATATATATGTTAATTTGGTGAAAATTTTTTATTTCTCTTGAATCCCTTCACACTTTTTTTTTCTTAAAAAAAAATTAAATGTGTGGATAAATGTTGTCTTCTTATAGACATGGACCCAGTTATTGCCGTCTAGTTACAAATGTGATGTGAGACCTATTGTTTTCTGGGTATATAATACAACATACAATTCCCCGTGACATTGGCAACTACATATTGGTTGAGTAGTCAACTCACTCGTCCGCTTAAGCAAGTATCAGAAATTTGAATCCCATTTTGTGCATGCAGTAATTTATTGGCCAGCGACAAATCTTTAAATGGAACTCAAATCTATGACAGATTAATTCAGGTTAAAAATTCCGTAAAAAAACAAAAAAACTAAATGTTTGATTTTTTTTCCCTAAGTTTTTATCAAACACCTCAAAGTTAACAACCTTCAAATATAATTATATCATTAGATCACATATAATTTAATTTTGAAGCATATAAAATATTTTATATAAACATCTAATTAGATAATACGATATTGTATCAAGACATAGAGAGAATTAGATAGAAATCAAAAAGAACAAAACAGAAATCTCTAAACTTAGAATTTTCAATTACATCATGCATATTTATATTATTATATCTAAGTTGGTTAAGTAGTTGAATGAAAGACATTGTTTTGCCTCTTGTGATTGATTAAAAGTAGATCAGAGTAGTAAGGTTGGTTCTTGCAAGAGTGAGTGATGAAGCAACGGTCAACCAACAATCCACAGGTATCTCTTTCTTTCTTTCTTTGTCTTTGCATGGCTTCTTTGTTTGTTTGCTTGTGACATTTTTTTTGTTGCAGGCTTTCTGGGGAAGCGTGGTGATGCGCAAATGGCTTAACATGGGAACTAATCAAACTGATTACACTGCTGATGACCCTGATGACCAGAATGATCCTGATTCTCATTCTGATTCTGATTCTGATTCTCCTCATTCTCATACTAATCAAGGTCTTTCTTTCTTTCTTTCTTTCTTTTTCACTTGTGCTATTAAATATTCAATCTTCTTCATAGAACAGAACAAATCTGAATGAGGCTGCAGATTTTATTCCAAGATTAAGGAGGCAAAAGTCATTAACTTCCAGGGCTCAGTACATAAACAATAAGGAACTCAGGTTACCATTCTATACTTAATTAATTAATTAATTAATTAGCATGCAACAACATATAGTAGTTGCAAATTAAACTTGATTTGATCAATTTGTGTAATAGAATATGTGTTGGGACATGGAATGTTGGAGGAGAAGCTCCACCTGATGATTTAGACATTGATGATTGGTTATGCATCAACCACCCTGCTGATATCTATGTTCTTGGGTAATTCATACATTCTCATATAATGTCACTAAATATTTGATCTTTACAAGATTTCTGGATCCAATAAGAGCTTTCTATATATGATTTTTCAGTTTTCAAGAGATTGTACCTTTGAACCCTGGCAATATCTTTGGTGCTGAAGACACTCGGCGCGCGCCAAAATGGGAAAACATCATCAGAGAAACACTTAACAGAGTTAGGCCTCCGGCAACTAAGATGAAATCCTTCAGTGATCCTCCCTCTCCCTCCAGATTCAAGCCAACGGCCGACATCCCGGATGTAGCAGAAGAGATTCTACTTGAGGAAAGTGACAGTGACATTGGTGAAGAAGTTCATCCATTCAATGAAGAAGAAGGCAACAATGTTGGTGACATTGCCACAGAAGAATCCATCAAAAATGCTGATTCTGATTTGCAAAGCCAGATACCTTCTTACCCAAGAAAGCTGAACAGGCTAAACTGTTTTCGCAACGAAGACTCACCCATGGAGGAAAACATAAACATGGACACATCAATTGGATTGAGTTGGCCAGAGCAACCAATGCATCTGCAGCCACAGAAAGTGTTGAACAAATCAAAGACTTTGAAAACTTTCAAGTCATTTAAGACAATGAAGTCTTTCAGAACTTATGATTCTTTCAAACCAACCACCATGATGGATGACATAGGTTTGCTTGGTGAGATTGATCTTGAAGCATTGATGAGGAGGAAGAGAAGATCATCCTATGTAAGAATAGTGAGCAAACAGATGGTTGGAATCTTCATCACCATCTGGGTTCGGAGGAATCTGAGGAAACACATTCAGAATTTGAAGGTTTCAACAGTTGGAGTTGGTGTTATGGGATACATTGGTAACAAGGTCTAGTGAGTTTAATTTGTTGTTGTGGTTTATGATTATTGTTATCATTATAGGAGAATAATGATAGATGAATAAAGATAATTTTGTGTTATTTTCAGGGTTCAATATCTATCAGCATGTCCATATATCAAACATTGTTTTGTTTTATATGCACACATCTGACTGCTGGTGAGAAAGAAGGGGATGAACTCAGAAGGAATGCTGATGTGCGTGAGATTCATCACAGAACTCATTTTCATTCACTTTCTGATATTCAACTTCCTATGGATATTCTTGATCATGAGTAAGTCTATGTCTTCAGTTAAAAGTATGTTATTAGATTATTAGACTAAAATAATGGAATTGGTCGACTAAAAGTACTAACCAAAAATAATAAGAATTCCGCTAAGGAGTCAATGAAATATTTGTACAATGTGTACAATGAGCTATTTATTTGACTCAATATGAGTTAAAAAATGAACATTCAGGATAAAATACTACTAATTTCTCATACACAATACACCCATACTATATATAATAACTATCCGGATACCAGGGATAATAAACATCTGATATCCTACTGAATCGAACATCCCTAAATCCCCATTATACGCATTATACAGATACTCTATTAGCTTCTTATACTTCCTCAAATAATAAATTCTGCTAGTTTGAGATTTTCTCTCTTATATATATTTATATAGGAAATTACTTATATGGCCTTATATGTTTTGTATGAAAAGAAACGTAACATAATGACTTAGATCAATTTCAATTTTTGTATTTGCAGGAGAGTAATTTGGTTGGGCGATCTGAATTACCGAATCAATTGGTCATATGAGAAAACAAGAGATCTCATCTCAAAAAAACAGTGGTCAAAATTATTTGAGAAAGACCAGGTAATATTATCATTACCAATAGAAATAGGTTACATGAATTTTCTACCACTTATTAACGAGTCCTAATTAAATAAAGTTAGATATATAATTATGCTCTTAAAAACTTTGTCGTTTGCTTGTGCAGCTAGCGAAAGAAATGGAGAAGGGTGTGTTTGAAGGATGGTCAGAAGGACAGTTAAACTTCGCACCAACTTATAAGTATGAGGCTAATTCAGATAAGTACTATGGAGAGGATCCAAAGATTGGAAGACGTGTACCATCATGGTATGCTTCACAACAATTTCACATTTACATACAAGATAGAGACTTAGGTGCAGTTTTCTTCACGTGAAGTTAATAGCTAAGAACTATTAGATGATTTGACAGATTTGACTAAATTGTGATATAACAATTCTTAACTCTCAACTTCACATAAAAACAACTGCACGTGAGTTTTCACCTAAAAAACCTAAAAGAAGTCATATGAATGGTTATATTTCAGGTGCGATCGCATTCTTTCTTATGGAAGCGGATTGAGATTGCTAAGTTATAGAAGAGAAGAGATTAAACTGTCAGATCATAGGCCTGTAACTGCCACATACATGGCTGAGGTTGAGGTTTTCTCTCCAAGAAAGCTACAGAAGGCTTTAACTTTCACTGATGCAGAAATTGAAAATGCAGAAGTCTTCAACAATTTAGCTAATTGGAATATTTAATTATTTACTTCATTAATTAAGTATATAAATATAATTAATTATCTTTAAATAAATAAAATCACCATATTGATTTGCAGGGTCCAATGATAATACCAACTTCTCAAATACACACTACTATATTTATTCATTTTATTTATTTATATTCTTAAATCAATATATTTATAAATATTTGCATTGCATGATATGTTTGTAATGAATCTTACTCTTACAAAAGGATTTAAAGTTAGTTCATAGATTGGATGTATATATATGTTCTATATTGTTGTATTGAGTTATATATTGGTAGAACTTTTATAGAAAATTTCTGTATAATTATATAAATAAACAAAAAGCATTTCATTGGAATATGTGTCTAGAAGAATGAGATATTTAAATATCAAATTGTTTTTATTTTTTTAATTTTTTTAAAACAAAACCACTTTTTTTTTTTTTTGAGTTCACCCAAATAAGTCTAGAAAATTATGAAACTTGAATGCAGGTGAAACAGGTTATATGCTATTTAGAAGATGATAATATCGCATAAAGTATAAGGTAGATTTGAGAAGTTTTAAACGAAATGTGTAATGCATGAGCAGGTCTTGGTATAAGTTTTTTTTTTTAAGAGGGAAAATTACATTAGAGTAATTACCCAAGAGATATTTAAAATTGGATGTTTTAATTTTTCAGATTTTAAAATATACAAAATAATTCTAACATTTACTTTTGTTAGTTATTAACGACGATTGTTAACGTAAAATGTTGACTTATATACGTGACCACTAAGTATCTATGTGTGTGATTTGAATAGATTAATCTTAAAAATAAAGTATAAAATAGTTCTCGAAGAATTTTAAAAAAAAATCTCAAAATAACTTCTAAATTTTTTTAAAAAATTCAAAATAGTCCCTTCGAATTATTTATATATAATTATTTTTATATTGATAAATTTTAATTTCTAAAATTTTTTAGCTATTTATCTCTAATTTGATTGTTTATATATACAAAAAAAATTATGTATTTTTCTCTTAAATTATAAATTATTTTCAATTTTTTTATAAAAAAATTTAAAATAATTAAATAAACTCATATTTATTTTTTTATCATGCAAAATATTAATTTAATTTGTAAGTATCATATTATATGATTATTTTTTTATGATGAAAAAGAGAATAAGCTAGTAGAGAATTTTCATTTAAAATAAAATTTTTTACATAAGCAATTAAAAATATTTTTGCAAATGTTTATGAAGATAACACTTTAAAATTTGCATTCAATGCAAATAATGTCATCTATGAAGCCAAATTTGTAAGTTTTGGTCAATTACAAAATCAATGTGGATGATTTACAAAATTTCAATGTAATGTGAAAACTCCTAATACTTTGCAAATATTTGAAGAAAAAATGTCTTGCCAAATTCAAGTATTTTGTTTATGCTTTTTCTAAAAATTTTGGGATTCACTAGTTGTAAAATTGCATAAAATAAATTTGTAATTAAAGCTATTTGTGATACTACAATTAATTGTTATATCAGGAAAAAATAAATTTCTTCACTTATAAATATTTTTCTAAATTTATTTGGTGTTAATATTTTAAAAGTTTAGGTATATAAATAATGACTTTTGTAATGCAACAACCTCTTAAATTTAGTTGTTATTATTATGATTTTTACATCACTTCAATATAGGTATCATATGTCAATAATTAAATAATATTATATCTTTTGACATTTTAGTGGTAAAGAATAAAATCATCTTTTAGTTTATATTTTGTTATTTTTTATATTTTTTTATTCATTATATATATTTTTAATAATATTTTATTATTTTGACTCATAAAAATATTATAAGACATTAACTTTTGAAAGAGATTAAAAATATTCGAAAGAATTGTTTTGAGATTTTTTAAATTTTTTGGAAACTATTTTATACTTTACATTGAGAGTTGATTTGTCTAACTTGTACCTTGAATACTTAGACTATATTTATGAGTTAACGTTTTATATTAGCACCGTTAGTGATTAATGAAAGAAAAAAAATTATATTATCTAAAAAAATTAAATGTTGATAATTATTTTGTCTATTTTAAAATTTGAAGGACTACAGCGTTCAATATGATAATTAACAATAGTGTCCCAAAACATTAGAGGGCCAAATTACAAATGTCATCGGGAGTCGCTTCTTTTTTTTTTTTTGGTTTTGGGTAAACCCAAATTGTATCTGAACCCATAACCCAACCCGCCCAAACCCAATGTCTTCCGAAGCCCGCTTCTAAGCACACAAAATTTTGGTCTCATAAGGGCTAATCTTGTTAGGGAATGGGTTATCAAATTCCCCCTCTTTTAACATGTGAAGCTTGGATAGTTCTAAATTTCTTTAGTGAAATTCTACAATTTGAAATGAGGAGACCAAAATAATTGTTGTATGTACATATTGGTATTAGAACTTGTATTACTTCTACGTTATTTCTTTCAACCCAAATATCCACATAACATAAGGATATATTTGGGTAGTATTAAGTTGTTAAAAAAAATATTTTTTAATTTTTTTTTATTTTTAGTTGTTTGAAAAATTATTAATAATAAAAATTCTAAAAAATAAAAAATAAAAATTTGAAACTACAATTTATATCTTTTTAGAAAAAGATTTGTTTACTTAAAAAACACTACAATAAAAATGCTTAATATCGTTAGATTTAATGTCGGAGGTTAGTGATAGCGCGATCATTATCGTCGGATTTAAGAAAAAAAATCCGACGATAAGGTATTAAATGAAACATGCCGTTTTGCTCACAGGGCTGTGTGTTATCAGCGGATTTTTTCAACAATAAATCTGCAGGTAAAATTGATCCTAAATTCAAATTTGCGAACTCTTCCCCTCTATTTATGCAACATCACTTCTTTCCCCTTTTTTTCTCTCTCGTCGTCAGCCCCCAATGCCACCATTTGCTACCGTTTCAAAATCGTCGTTGCCGTCGAAGAGCGTCCACCTAGAATTTGTTTCTGCCATGGAGAATCTTATTTTTTCCTTGCGAGTTTCTGTCTCTATCGTTCGCCGCCGCCATTGCTTGCCTCCGTCAGTTGTGATACTATCTTTTCTCTTTCATCTAAGTATGTCTTATTCCTTTTTTTTATATTGTTGATGTTTACTAAACCCTAATCATAATAATTAGAAAATTCTCTAAATGTTAAGTTAAATTAAGTCCTATCACTTTATCTAGTAGTACTTATAAAATTTGTGATATTTTATTTTATTTTAGTTATTATAAAAAAAATTGATGAAATTTATGTTCATAGAAGCCAAAAAAAACTAGTAAAACAATTACAATATAATAAAAGTATACATATTATTAAGATGCATGTTGATTTGCAAGTTGTCAAAATTTGATGGAATAATACTTTGTCTATTATTAAAATATATGTTAGTTGTCTGGAATTATATTTAAAAAGATTTTTAGGGAAAGAAATATGGTAATGCTTAAGAAGATTGGAATCTTATGAAAGAATCCACAGAAATAATTGTCTGCTTTATTGATTCATGGAGAGTTATGAATATGCAACAGTACAGTATATTTTATGATTTGTAATTATTAATTAATCATCATTAATATTTTTAATGATATGAGATTACATATTTTTTCTATTGATTAAATACTGACTAAATTTTAATAAAAATACTGACATCATAAACTTTCTCATAAATATGTATTACATCAATATTTTGTGTAACTTTAATTTAAATTTTATCATTATGTGTTTCTCAATGTTTAATATATCTAATATGTAATGCAGTTGCTACGTTTTATTCATTCTAAATTATGAATGCATGTTTAAATGTGAAATTGGTGGTTCTACTTCTTATGTATAGGCATAGTGTTGAATTTTGAATAATTGGATATAGCTTGCGAGAAATATTAAATTTTTACTTTACCTATTATGTTTTTGTATTAGAGTATTTTGATCAAGTTGTGCCTGCTTCAAATGGTCAAGCAATGATGTTCTGGTCTGCATAAAAGATTGGACAATTTTTATCTTAGCTAGCAATGATGTTCTGTCTTTGTTTTGAATAAGACTTCAATACCATTACAATTTGAGATTTTGACACCATTAAAATTTGTCATCAAATCTTAAGAGTGATCTCCTAAATTATGTACTTAATTAGTCTTATTTGATTTTTTCTCCCAATCACATGGTGGTAATTCATACCATAAACCGTTGAATTCACTTATTTTTATAGTTTTAATATTAAATTTTGATATTTGAATTTGTTTGTGTATTTTTAACTAAAAATTATAGACAAATTATAAGAAATTATAAAATTTTAAATTTTGTTAACTTAAAAATTATTAAATTTAAATATTTAAAATTATATATTAAATTTTTAAATAATTCTTTTTAAAAAACTTAAAGTTTAAGTTTACCGTCGAATTTATCGACGGTTAAATCAACCGATAACTATCAATTTAATTATTAATAATAAATAATGTATTACCGTCGGATTTACTGAAAATAAATTCGACAGTAAAAAGCTTTAGAATTTTTCCAATTAAGGTTTATATCCGCCCGCTAAATTCGGCAATAATTAGCGGCAGACAAAAAAATATACCAATAACAATTACCGACGAGGATTATACTGTCGGATTTATTTCGCTGCTAAATTTGACGATAAATAGGTTATCGAAAATTTTTTTTGGTAAATCTGTCAATAAATCTGACGATATCCAACGACTTTTTGTAGTGAAAAATTTTAACATATTAAATAAACAAAAAAAAATATTATCATCTTAAATATAATTGATAGATAAAAGTATATTTTTATATTAAATATCTGTTGATTAATATCTAAATTTGTCTTAATAGCTACATATTATTGCTATTGTTATTTTATTATTATTATTATTATTATTATTATTATTATTATTATTATTATCTTTTTCTCAAAAAATTAAAATAAAAAATCATAAAAATATTTTATTACAAATTTTTTTAAATCAGTATTCAAAAGAAAAAATAAAAAACAAAAAATAAAAGAGTATGAAAGTCACAAATAACAAATTGGTAGCAGATCAAAGTTATTAGAAACAAAATCCTTAAAAAAAAAATAGTTGCATGAAGATATTAAATTACAATACTCGCTTAGTTCATCCACAACCTTACATTGAAAATCTTTGCCAAAGCATATTCAAGTGTTAGAATTTTTTTTCCTTCAATTTGCGTTGATAGAGAAATATTTTCCTATAAACACTACAAGCAAATCAATGCAACAGAATGCCAAAAACAAAAAGAGGTAAGAAAAAAGAAAATGAGAAGAGAACGAGAGGGAAGAGATTTTAAAGGAAATTAAAAAAATTGCAAAAAATATGAAATAAGTTGGAATTTTTTATTTAAATTAATAAAATATAATATTTATTGAAATGCGTAATATGTAGATGAATTCTAATTTTAAATACAATTACACATCCCAGCTTGAATACATTAAATATATAAATCTGAATATGATACATTTAAAAAAAATACAGATGCATCTGGGATATGGTACAATTGTGTAATTATACATAAATCGAAAGCTGAGTATAATTTAAATTTTTAAAATTATAATTTTTTTAATTTAAAATAATGATTTAATTTAATACGTCGATATAATATTTTGGATAGTGTTGTGTTAGTTTTATTTTTATTTTTTTATTTTATTTAATTTTATTCAAATTAAATATTTTAAAATTTTAAAATTACAAAATTTTAATTTAAAATTTAAATAAATATAATTTAAATTAATAATTTAATTAATTCAATATAAATAAATATACTCATACTATTATACTCGTATGGTTAATTATGTTTATATATTCGATTTTGAAAAAAAAATAATGGTATAAAGTTTTTAAATTAAAAATTAACCTTTTAAAATTTTAAATGTATCCAAAATATGTACAAAATCAGTTCATAATTTAATATGTTGATATAGTATTCTGGATAAAGAAAGGATATTTAGAATAATTTT
This sequence comes from Arachis hypogaea, assembly GCF_003086295.3. NCBI lineage: Eukaryota > Viridiplantae > Streptophyta > Magnoliopsida > Fabales > Fabaceae > Arachis > Arachis hypogaea. Next base: position 117,341,671 of record NC_092044.1, on the reverse strand, counting down.
GATGTAGTTTTTTTTGTCTTTTTTTTTAAAGATAAAAATTTTATTGAATGAAATTTAAAAATTTGGGTCTAGTAGACTTCATACAAGATTAAAGATGAAATATTTCATAAAACTTACATGATATCACTTAAAAGAAAGAAAAAGCTTAAAAAATAAAAGAAAAGAAACTTAATGAGAGTGGTGTGGTCTTCGAGGAGTTTCATCTTCATCCTCTTTTTAGTGCTTGAAAATCATTTTCTAACTTAATTGTTCGCCTTCAAAATTTGTTGATAACCAATTTTTTCTCCTTCAAAAATTAATTTATTTCTTGTTATCCACAATTATCACAAAAAGTGAGTTACAAATTAAATCTTCTTCTTTCCATTTTTCTCCCTTCCAAGCATTCATGGAGCTTAATCCACCATTGCCACATTTCAACATCATTGTTCACGTTGTTGGGTGTCATACCAGAATTTTACCAAGTCATCGTTATTTGTGGGTAGGTCAGCAAACAATGCCGAATGATTTCTCCTTTTGGTCACATCTCAAACAAATTGGAAAAACCACCTCAGATAACCTCTCATGGAGTCTTCTTCTAACACGTAATTCATTGTGAAAACTCTTCATAAGAAAACTTTGATTTTTTGTGGGCATTTCAGATCTCACAAGAAAGACCAAGATTTTTTTAACTTGCATTGATCTAGAAGTAGCTCTAGTGGTGAATGATAAAATTGATGAGTTACCTTATACCGTGAAACAACATTGTACAGACCTTTCCTCTCCAATGACCAGATAAGTTTGTCTTTTTTCGCTGAAATTTCTGCTTGTAAAATTCCTTAGGTAATTTCTGAGTTGAATTGTGCTATTACTACTTGATGGTTCCATTCTTTTTGCTCTATCATTAATTGTGCAACTCATTCTACTTGTGGATAATTGTTCGTTTGAGTAATTGTAGCTAGTGATAGAAAATTTTTAATCCAAGTATCTGCCATAATCTTTAACGAGTTATCCCTTTTTATCTTTCAAATAAGCTCTTTTTCTATCACTTTTCTTCCCTCCAACAAGCTTCTCCATCCCAAAAGGGGTTGTTACCTAAGTCGACTCTTAGAAAGTTTGAATACATGAAGTATTTGCTTCTGTATACTCTGAAAATTAGTGAGTCAGGTATAATCAGCAGCCTCCAACCCTGTTTTTCGAGCATAGCCATATTGAAAGTCTTAAGAACCTTGAAATTTAAATCTCTCTGAGACTTTAGTCTATAGATTACAGTTCATTTAATCGAGTGTATTTTTCTTTCGATTCTTCTTTGTCCCCACCAAAACTGCATTATCATCTTGGGAAGTTCTTTCAGTAAGGTCTCTGAAAGTTTAAAACAGCTCAAAGTATAAATAGGAATAACAGTTGTGACTGCTTTGATGAGTACTTCTCTGCCACTGGCTGAAAGCAAGGATCGTTTTCACTGCTGAAGCTTCTTGAAAACTCTATCTTTAATATAATTAAAGGTAACCTTTTTATACCTGTTAACCACGGAGAAGAAACCTAAATATCTATCTTAGTTTTCTACATGAGGCACTTGTAATACATCCGCTAGTTGATTCCTTATATCTTCCGGTGTGTTATAACTGAAAAAAATTGATGATTTATCCAAATTAATGACTTGACCACTAATCTGAGAATAGGTATGTAGCACGCTTAATAGATATTGACAATCTTCGGTTGTAGCTCTACTAAATAGAAATTGAGTCATCTACAAAGAATAAGTGACTAATATTTGGGCATCTGTGATTAAGTCTCAAGCTAACAATTTTTTATCTCTGTTCTCCTCTGTAGAGCAGATGAAAGAGCTCCTTTGTACAAAAAAGAAATAGATAGAGAGAGAGAGGATCGCCTTACCATAATTCTCTACATGGTTTGAAAAAGTCATAAGGTTGTCCTTCCACAATAATAGAATAAGAGGCTGTCATCACACACTCCTTCATCTAGTTCACCAATTTTTCTCAAAAACCCATCTTTTTCATCATAGCCCAAACAAAACTCCATTTCACGCTGTCATATGCCTTACTCATATCTAATTTGAGAGCCATCTCTCTCTCTCTCCAAACCATTTATTCTTTAGAAAGTGCATGAACTCATGAGCAATTAGCATATTATCACTAATAAGTCGACCTTTGATGAATGCACTCTGATTTGAGTTAATAATTTTATCCATGATATTTTGTAATTCATGCACTAGAATCTTGAAAATAATTTTATAAAATATACTGCTCAAACTAATAAGATAAATTTGCTTCATATATCAGTATTAGGGACCTTTGGTATCAAACAAATATTGGTATGATTAAAAGTCCTCAATAAATTATCCCCAAAAAAAACTAACCACTACGCGTATCATATCGGTCTTTAACTTTTTATAACATTCTAAAAAAATGATCAAATTTGACAATAAAACCTTCATCTTTTAAGATAGAAAAATGATTTATTGAAAAAACAGCATCTTTATACCTCCTTTTCTGTAACCGCTCTAGTGAATTTTCTGTTAATGTTGGCTTTAATTTTTACTAGTACATCCTCTATTTCAGCAGGAGGGTCCTTCGAATCAAAAGATTTGAATAAATTCTTAAAATAAATTTGAACAATGCCCACTAATCCTTCTGGATTCGATCTACTCCCTCTTCATCATTTGTTAATCTGGAGATTTGATTTTTTCTATTCCTTATGTGGAACTTGGAAAGAAAATCTTTGTGCTACTTAAGCCATTAGACCCTGAATTTTTTCTTCTAATACCTTTCTTCCATCATGTAAGCCTCCTCCAGTTCCTCCTCAAATTGACGAGTAATCTATCCGTTTGTCCCTATACCCTTGTCTTTCTTCTCTTCCAACTTATCTAAGAGTAGAGCAATCTGAGTTTGCGAGTTTGAGGTCATCATCCTCTGTCAATAAACAATAGCATGCCTGTATTATTTTAATTTCTGGAACTATTTATACATTGGAGACCTTTCTATTTTCACATCCCATACTGCCTTCACTAACCTTTTCGTTTTTTTCTTCCTGCACTATCACTCTTAAAACCTAAATCTCCTCTTGGGTTTAAGCAACATTGCATCATACTTTAGGAGTAAAGGACAATGACCTGATCCAACTTCATTTAGATACGATATTAAGATCCTTGGATAGGAATTTCTCCACTTAGTAGGCACCAATCCTCGATCTAGTCTCTCCTTGACCAGCGCACTACCAAATTGTCTATTAGATCAAGTGTACTTCAGGCCCTCATATCCAAGATTACACAGGCTTCCTCAATTAATTAAGTCTATAAAGATCTGTATTAAAATTGCTGAATTAATTCTTTTACCTTTTTTCTCATGTTGTGTCACTATTGCATTAAAATTTTCAATTACTAGGCTGAGATTATCACACAACGAATCCAACACCTCTAGTAAATTGTTAAACTACTCTCTTTTCAATCTATCATCTGTGCTTAAATAAACTCCAATCACATTCCGCATGTTTTGCAATTTAAAATCTTCTTATTTATAGTGAATGTAAAAATTCTCGTGTTAGCAAATCTACACTGCAACCTCCTTCTTCCAAGCAACCACCAAACTTTTTTCCTATCCTCTTGATTCAATACAAAATAGATTAGAAAAACCAGCTCTTTTAACAATTCTCTTTACATTCAATAGGTGTTATTTTTAATCTCACTCAAAAACACTTCGGGGAAATAGACTTTTTCATTGAATATAAAAAAGAAAATATATATTGATCTAATTAGTTAAAATTCAAATGAGGGTATATTTAACTATTTATCGTGATTTCATAATACTTAAGGTTGTGTTAATACAATAATAATGTCAACTAAGTTTTCTTGAAAGCTAGCTAGTTCCCGGGAACAAAAAAATATTGTGATTGTTTACTATTTTCCTACTTGCTCAACCTTTTACTGAAAACAGTATTTGGATCTATATATATATAATCAACACAGGTTTAGGCGTTTAGCTAACAGTTATGTTATTTATACACTTATATCAATGTCATTATCTTGAATTTTGATTACTCCCCACCATTCCCATTTGAATACTAATATTCATATATAAGATTATAAGTTACATATATATAGTCCAATTTTTTTTATCGTTGTCGGTGCTCGTTGCATAGTTTATTCTGTCAACTAATAGTATGTTCATCCAATAACCTAATATATAAATAAATAGTATATGTTCACTTTCCTCATATATATATATATATATATATATATATATATATATATATATATATATATATATATATATATATATATAGCTTTGTTAATCAATTTTATATAAATCCAGCAAGATAAGAGAAAGCGTCACAAATAAAATGAGAGAATTGTCACTTTGATAAATATGCCTTTCCAGGTAGTATGGCTTAAAATCCGCATTTATTTTCATGGACTTGTTAGAAACATGCTAATATATATAACAACAATGTTAAAGAACCAACTCTATATAAGCTAAGAATCAGCCAACTGGTAAATTAGAGGTACCGGTGATTTTAACCAGATATTGCTACTGATAGACACACGGATATTTTTTTTTCTTGTAAATTGAATGGTTTTGGATATAATTTCTATGTTTCATGTGTTAGACATTAATAAAACATAATTAATTATGTAGAACCAACTAATGACTAATCAAAGCATCTGTTCCGTGATTCTCTCCTAACACTAACGTATTTTTCCTCATGTTTTGAATGTGGTCAACAATAATTTAAAAAATAAATTAAATTATAAATTAATAAAACTAATTATAATTAATTATATTATTCCATTCTTGGCTAATTATTAGTTGGTTCCATATACTTTTCCTATATATAATGAACCTCGTGCCTTAAAAAGCATACCAAATAATAATTAATAATAATAAAGGGTAATTATAGGGTACAGATTGGAGGATATAGATATTCTCCTTAGAGTTATGTCATGGTGACAGGTGTCCAGGGGGAGCCCGCTTCTGACTGTTCGCTGAAAGGGGTGACGTGAAGCTTGCACGAAGCCGAGTAGCTGTGCTTGGACGCGAGGAAATTGGCTCCGTTTGGAAATGAGGTGCTGTGCTTGGATGGGGAAATTGGGCCTGGCTGAAATGGACTGCATACAAGGCCTTGGATGAAAGTAGGCTGTGAGAGAATCATGATTGAATGGGTGGGATGGTTTCAGTAAGTAAGTAACGGGGATATGACCCCTTGATCCGAGAAAAAAGAAAAAAATAAATAAAAGATTGCATAACCCAATTGAAGGTAGGAAAAAAAGAAGAGAAAGACTATATGCACCTGAAATTTTTTGGTGACGACTGAATACCTAGTTTATTTAGGAGGCAGTAGTCGTTTTGGATAATTTTATATAATTTAAAAAGTAATGAATAAAGATATGATTGAACAAATATTAAATATCTGAGTAGGCACTACTGGATTAATAGTAAAAGTATAATTCATGCAGGGTATGTTTGGAGATTCGTTGAAAGGGAAGAAGCACGTTTAAATTTTTTGAAAGCTTCAATTTTTGATTTGAAAAATTTTTTTTCTCATGAACGCAGAAGTGATTTTGCTGCCCAAAACCACATTTACAAAAAGCAACTATTTTTAGCTTCTGCGTTTTCTTAAAGTGCTTTTAGCCATAGATACTAACCATTTATTTACCTTTTACCAACTTCATCCTTTATATATGTTATTGTATTAATTTATAAAATTCTTATTATTTCTATTTATATGAGCTCTATTTTTTTATTATTTATTATTTTTTTCAACTGTTTGTTTGACATTATACACTTTTATAATTGTGATTTTTGTGTATTATTTTTGTTATTATCTTTTTATAATATGATTTATTGATTCTATTAGGTAAAGTAAATTAAACAAAAAATTAACTGTAAATAATAATAATAATAGAAAATTATGACATACTAAAAAAAGAGTACTAAAATATATTATATAAAAAGATCATCAAGAACTTTCAGATTTGTTTCAATCACTGTAAAACAATTATTTAATTTTTTTATCATTTTCAGTACTCTCCTTTGTAATTGTAATTCTCGTATACTATGTTTTAGTATAATTTTTTATAATACAGATAATGATTCCATTAAAAAAGATAAATTAAATAAAAAATTAATCATAGATAATAATAAAATAATAAACATTGGATTTCAAATTAATATTAAAAATAAGATTATTGAGAGTATTAGAAAAAGAGTTCGATGTAAAAAAATACTAAAGTAACATTTAATACTTAAAAAATGTAACATATTTGATTAAATATTCTTTTATATATATATATATATATATATATATATATATATATATATATATATATATATATATCTAAAATTTATATTTTTTTATTTAAAAATATATTTTGTCTATTTTATATGTTATTTTTATTTTAGTAAGTAAATATTAATTTTATTATAAAATTAACTAATAAAATCAATTTAAACATCTAAATTGAAATAATAGGACAATATAAAAAAAATTTAAGTTGATGTCCATTTTAGTAATTTTTTATCTAAAAGTGATTTTGAATGGTATAAGCCAAACAACATTTATTTTATATAATCTATTTTGATACAAAAATTACCAGACATAAATCACTTTAACACAAACTTACTTTTGATCAAAATCAAATTTGCAAAATCAATTTTATACAAACTCTCGTTTGCAATCTGTAATCCGAACACACACAGTATCGGAGAAATGTTGAGATGTAAAAATATGTTGAAGTGAATACAATTTAGCTGCACGTTAGATGTGTTGATTCTATTTATATGTTAGAACATTGACTAAATAAGATAGTGAAAGATTCAAATATGTAAGTATACTGGTTGGCGATATAATGATTGAACGCTGTATAAGACGGCTATTTTTTTTAGGTATAGAAGTAAGAGTAGTGATATAATGAAACACTATAATTTTTGGTATTGTACGAAATTGCGGAAGGTATAGAAATCAGACGGTCCAATTAGTGAACCTCAATTTCTTTTAATTTTTTTAACACAAATCGGACAGTCCATTTCGTGTACCTTCTACTAATCGGACGCTTCGATTTCTGTACTTCTACAAATCGGACGAGCCGATTTCTGTACTTTTAAAAAATCGGACGGCCCGAATTCTATTTCTCTAATTAAACGGTTCCACCTTTGAGAATAACACCCCATCAATCCACATTTTTATAAAACACCATTGTAACTCCAATATTAAAAACAAAAACTTCATATAAGACTTGTCTCGGGTGTGCCGGTGTAGGGTTTGTTGACTTCTGACTGTTACTATTAATTAGAAGAAGGCAATAGGACGAGCCACTTTGTTTAGTGTAGATGTGGGTATGCCTTGGTAGTGGATAAAGTGTTGGTAACGCGTAGATTGTAAAGTCAGCTAGCAGTTTGTTGTGATGCTCTTCCGAGGGTGGAGCGAAAATTCTAAAGAGCTATGCGGATCGGTCCGGGGCAGGAAGGAGCTTTTCGATTCGGTCAAAGGTTTCAAAAGAGTGCAAGACGTAATAACGAGATAAACCGAAGTCTAGTTGCATGAATAATGCATATGATGGCTTCATCCTTACAAGTTAAAGTAAACCATAAGAGGCAGCACGTCGATTACAATCTGCACGCAGGAGATTCATGAAGCCTGAGTGATGGAGTGCCAAGTTTGAACCTCAAAGCAGAAACCCAAAATCGTAGCTGTTAAAATGAAAGACCGGTGCGGTAACCAGTGACAAGGTGGTCCGTTGATGGGGGACCGTACGTCGGCTGATGCACTTGTGGGTCGTGGATGCAAATTAGGAAGACCAGAGCCCATAGGTTTCAAACCCTAAACCAGGGACACTTATGTTCGGTTTGACCAGTGAACAACCACGAGGATTGATGGATCAAGCAACAATAATTGATTAATTGGCTTAGTTAGGCAAATAGAAAAGAGTCTTTTGGTATTCAAAGAGTTTTAAGAGTGACTTCAAAAAATCAGAAGGCTGGCACGCAAGTAAATAAGTTGAAAATAAAATATGGGAGAAAACAGTTAAGAACTTTGTACCAAGGAAGATATCCTTCCTGGCCGAATCTGATCTCGTCTTTTCTTGATAACAACATGTCATTCCCTAATTGCAATTGAAGTCAAATCTTTTCTTCCAAAATTAATAAATTCTCACCTCTTATCTCTTCCTTTCTCTATCAATTTCATTCCTTCCCTCATTTTATCTCTGTTATATATCATTATGAATGACTAAGTACGAATTTTTAATCAAAATATACAACATAGTATTCTATAATTGTATTTAAATTAAATTAAAATTAAAATTAAAATACTAAAATTGAAATATAGATATATTATATATTATATTTTTGTATTACTAACTAATTTAATAATCAATATGTGTCACATGACACTCTTATTAGAATTTAGAGAAAATGTTTCGCCTCTTAAATTAGTGAACATCCTTCTTAAATTTTTTTATCTACCTCTTTCCTTTTTTGTATTTCTCTCTATCCTTCTCACTCTATATATGTAATTTATAATTCATATTTTTTATGTTAGAAATGCACCAGATCAAAATGTGTCACCAGATTTTTTTATTATAATTAGAATTAAAACTTTTTTAGACTTCTAAAATTAACAAACTCCCTCTCTCATTCTTCTTCTTTATCTCTCTCTTTTTTCTCATTCTCTATTTTTCGCTATTTTTATATTCTACAGAAAATAAAATTAACAACATAATATAATCTAAATAAAAAAGTTATGATATACGTATTTAAATAGAGGGGGTTGTATGTTAGCAGTCAGCACCCGTTTCTTCCGAATCTTACTTGTTGCATTTTCGAAAGAAGTTAGAAGATTTTTGTTAATGTTGTTTTGTGTTGGGTTTAGAGACACTTTATTGTTGTCCCCCTCATTACTTGATTTGTGTTTGAGACTTGGTAGATTTCTTCTTGAATTCTTGATGCAGTACGAATGAGGGAAAATAGTTGTTAATGAGCTATGACGCTAGTCTGAGTAGGATCTTTATATTCGCCCTTTCTTTATAACGCATTAATTGTAATTTACTTGTGCAACTAATATTTAATAAGGAAATAATTAATAATGATAGTGTTCTTTTTAAAATAATCAATTAATTATCCATGTTTAGTTTTGTAAAATATAAATAACTTTTCTTTACTTCAAATATAAGTTGAGAGTAGAAAATTTTATTTATATATTAAATAGCAAAATGTTAAAAGCCTGAGTGTAAGTTATGCAACATTAGTTATATTGTAATTATAAAATTTATGAATTTTTTATAGCTATCGGTTTAAAAGTGTAAAAAATAACATATTTGTAAAGAAATTGAGTAATGTTGATCGAAATTAGCTAGAAAAAATTAATTTTTTAAATGAATTTTGATTCATATTCAATATTAGTTCTTTTATATATACTTATATATAGATAAACTCAGTTCCATGTTATGAATATTTTTTCTTGGCTCTTTCAAATCATAAGTAGATACATGTTAATGTTTAACAATATTTTTTTATACCTTGACTGAGAAGTTTGCAATTAGAAAGGAACTTTAATTCCATTCTTATACCAAAGGGGAACTCGGTTACCCTCCATTAAATGCATCTGCATGCATGAAACGGTATGCTTGCACGTAACACTTAACACTTATTAAAGCCTAACTGAACATGTAATGTTGTTGTCCCCCAAAATACGTGCACCGCACTTCCCTGTTTAGAACATGTAATGTTGTTGGTTCCATCTTTTTTTTTTTTCTGGCCCAAACAAGGTCCATCATGACAGCCCCAAACCAACGGAAGGCCTAACTTTTGTAACCCCGTTCAAGTTCCCCCAACCAAGCCGGCTCCTTCTCACCTCCCATCACCTCCCACCAGCCCCTCTGAGCCAGCTGCAAACTGTGACTTGGGCCCAACACGTGTCATTACATAAAACAAATCTGTATATCTATACCAATTTTGATCTGTACACTAGTGCGACCCAATAATAAAAGGGTCTTGTGGCCTGAAAAAGGAATACATTGACGATAAAGATTTTATGTAACAATTCTAAACTTGTTTGCAGATAAATTTTTCAGTGTTGACTCCCTATACAAAATGCTGTCATTTCGATTTGGAATCAACTAGAAGGATTCCGTGTTGTTGGTAGATGCAATTATAGAGCCATGTAGAACAATTAATCATCATTGCCTTCACAAAAATTATTTACTTTAATATATATCTTCGTATTTGTTTATTATCTTCTTTAGGGTTTTAGACTTTTAGTTTCTTTCTCCCAAATTTAGAACACTATATATATATATATATATATATATATATATATAGAAAAAGTTTAGGTTACCAATATACTATTTGTTAATTTATTGTTAATAATAATTAATTATTAATTTTAAACATATGTATAAAAAGACACATCTAAAAAATATATTTATAAAAGTATTTTTATTAGACACAATTATAAAAAAAATATTTTTATTAGACACATTCATAAAAATATTTTTATTAAAGACAGACATAAACAAAAATTAGCAGAAATCGATAGAAATGTTGTTGATAATGTAGCGGAATTAATATATATATATATAACTAATTTCGAGGCTATTATTTAGTGTATACTTGAGGTTTTTAGCCAGGACCCTCGCAATATTCAATAACTATTTGGAAGAAAACCATATATAGTAGTTTTCAACCCTTTGTAGCGATGATTTTAATTGGTGTGTTTCTTGCATAGAATTTGAATTTTGATCAACTTGTATATGATATCACATCAATCAAAATAATTTTTAGACATGATTACGACGTGGGGTTGCAAGTAGTGGCGCATGCTAAGAAACACCATTGAGTAGTACCATATACATACATTATTTTAGCAAATTGCAAAAAAGTAAACATAACCATATATTTGAATTATTATTACTATTATATTCTTTCATTCTTTGATAATGATCTACTATCTTTTTGTAATTGTTGCATGCTTTAATTTGTTCCTCCGTATGAACCTACATACATTCCAACATCATCATCATCATTTTTTACATTATTTAATTAAATATGTAGGTTTTAAATATTTAGATGTTGTGTAAACTTTTTACTTTGTTAGGACCGATGATAAATGTTAGCTTAAAGTTTGATTAAACTAGCCCTTAATTAAATATAGGAAAGCACATACACTTTGTATGTGCTGGTAGGCTAATTAATGAGTCTCTCCAAACGTATTCATGCTTAAATATAATAAAGAACGAAAATATTTAATAATAATAAAAATTTAACTAAAATCAATTAAAATTTATTTTATTTAACGTTTATTAATTGTTGATTAAATAAAATAAATTCTGACATTTTTTTTTGTTTTCTAACATTATGTACCTGAACTCTATTTAAAATTTAAAAAGAATGAATAATTATAGAGAAGTGTATATTAAGAAGACTTTTTCCTTTTTGCATTTTTAGAATTGTCTTCTATATAAATATAAAATAATGCTAAGTAACTAACTTTTGTTAGTTAATGTAAATTAATTTTTTTAAATTTATTTTAATTATCATAAATTTAAATTCTAAAATTAACTAAATAAAAATTAATTCTCTATAGTTTTTCGTAGAAATAATAGATTGTTGGTGAAGCGTCTAATTTAATAGGACATTATTAAAAGAGGAAAAAAGACAAAAATCAGAACAGAAACTTGAAAGCTCCATATATCAATATATGACCACTTATCCAGTTGCAACTTGACACGTGGGGCTGTTAATGGCTGCTTGATTTGGTTTAAACTCTTAAAAGAGTTGTTTGTAATTAAACCCCTCTAAAATTTAAAATTTAGGATATTCAACGAGTTTGGGTAGCACATCAAATTGGTCCACGAACCCGTTTTAAGAAACAGTCACAAATTTTGAAACATCTACAACTTTAATCTCCGCATAGAAGAGTCATCGAGTACAATTGAGCCTATAGAGATTAAAAAAAAATCAGAATTTATTTTATTTAATATTTATTAATTATTGTAATAATTAATTTATGACCACGATATTTATCAATATATATTTGTTAGATACGTGTATTTTATGTGTTTAACCATATTTAAAAAAAAAATTCTTTTCAAAAATATTTATAGACACCTAAGTACATGTATCAGTGTGTCTAATTTTATTCTTAACATGTATTCTTGAAATGAGTTTAGAAATCATATATATTATTAATTATTAAAATAAAAAATATTTTAAATAATTTACGTAATTAAAAAATTAATTTATATTTTATATAAATACCGTATTCCTATTTTTATAAAAATTTTAAATTCGTGTATCTATATATTTTATATCATGTCGTATTTCCGTGTTAATATTTATATATCATAGTAATTAATAAATACTAAATAAAATATATTTTAATTGTTTTTAGTTAGTTTATTTTAATTACTAAATATTTTCGATAATTTAATCATCAAATTTTTAAAATAACTAACTATATTTTCCACTTTTAAATACGAAACTCCTATATATAGTCTCCAATTAAACTTTTGTCTCAAATCATCTATAAAGTGCTAACAGTAGTAAAATATTATTGGTGGTGCGAATTGAACTTCAATCAAAGCATGATACTTCACTTAGAGTGGTCCTTGAACATTGATGGAACTAGAATACTTTTAAAGATAAATAGTCAAAATTTGTTTTTAAAAGATTATATATTTTTTAAATTAGTCTTTAAAAAAATTAATTAAATTTATTTTTCAAAAATTTTAAATTAATTACGTAAGTTCTCCTGTTATTTTTTTATTAATGACGTCAAAATTTGTTAATATAGTATGTTAAATGATACTATAACACATATATAAAAATTTTAATTGACTATTAATTAATATGATAAATTTACAAAATTAGATCAAATTAAAATCTAATTAAAAAAAGAATTTGAGACATTGAAATTTCTCAATTTAGAATTAATTTGATATGATTTCATAAACTTATCATGTTTGCTGCTAATTAAGACTATTATTAAATATGTTGTATGGTATCACACAGTCACTTAACAATAAAATTGACACAATAAATTTTGGCTTAACACTTATCACTTAACACGTTACATCAATAAATTGTGACACCGTTAATAATAAAATTGACAAAATAATTAAAATGACTAATTTAATTTTTTTAAAAAATAAATTTAATTTAAAATTTTCAAAAATTAATTTAAAAAATAATAATTTTTTTAAAAATTAATTTGCCCGTTTTCTTGTACTTCTAATAAAAAAAAAGTCCTAGGGTGAACATAAAGATCCAAAAAAGAGAGCGTTGAAATAAAAGGGCTTTGGCTTTATATGATGATGACCAGTAAATATACATTTTGAATTAGACAAGAGTTGAAGTAAAATACTAAGACTTTCCCAAATCAATCAATAGAGGATGAGACAATGAAAGGTGCTTCAAGGGCTGGCAACAACAACCTTATATGAGGCTACTCAATTTGGTCGAATACCCACTACAAGTAAAATTTAGGGCGAAACAAATTAATCTATGGGTTAAATAGGGTGTGGATTATGTCATATCAAAAAAAGAATCACAAGTAAAATGTGCTTAAATACTTGAAGTGATCTAAATTAATAACTACCATGAACGTAGGTAGAAATAGATAGACTCAAAAAAAAAATAGGAGACAATGGACTATTTGTACTATCTAGAATAATCATCTTTCTAAACGTTTAAACTGATTTTGGAGTTCACTAAGGATCGAACTCTTAACTTTTCAGATCTAGCGTTCTAATACCATGTCATGATATCACTCATCCCAAAAACTTTATTTAATGAAAAAAGGTAACACTAACGGTTATATCTCTAATACTCTATAAACCTTCATTATACACATTGTACAAATATTCCATTAGCTTCTCATACTTTTCCGAAAAAGTAACTGTTTAATTATCAAGAAAAACGAGGTTTAGACTTGAAGAATATTGCTTTTAAATAAAGGAATCAAAATTGATGTGGGAACTTTTCATTCAACAACTTAATTATACACTACAATTCTAAAGAATTTTTTTGGTCACACTGTTATTACATAAAATAATTAGGAGTATGTACATGTGAATATTTGAAAGCAATTTTTTTTTTTTGCATTTTAATTTCTTAATTTGTTTTCAATTTTTTTTAAGTTGTTCTTCAATTTATCATTTATTTTCCAGCTTTCAAGTTTGATGTTCATTCCCAATTTTCTACATTACTTCAAATTTATATGCTTAATTAGTCTTGTTTTCATTCAAAGACACATTTAAAAGTTCGTGTGTAAGATTATGTTCATTTAATAATACAAGATTTTTTTTTTCATTTTTCGTAAAAGTTTATATATCAATATTTATAGTCAATAAGTCTTAAAATCAAACCCTTTAAAAAAATCGTATCTACTTTTAAAATTGAGATATTAATACAAATTTAATCAATATTTCTGTTGAGGTCAAGAAAATCTAAATCCAAACAAAACAGTTATTCTAATACTATAATAATCATTTAAGTTAAATGTGTTTTATATAATATTGGGTTAACCACAAAATAAGTCTTTGAATTATTCAAATGCGCTCAAAATGTATCCAAATTTTACTATCGACAAAAATGTCTTTAAATAATTTTAAAATGCGACAAAAATGTCCAGCAATAAATATGTATTTTCAAAAAATGTCTTAGAGATTGAATTTTGATGCAATTTTTTGCAAGCATGATTAGAAAATAAAATATTATTATTCTTAAAATTTGGTGACTTTTTTTCTAACGGTGAAAATTCAGATGCAGTCAACTTCACGTGAAGTTGATAGCTGAGAGTCGTTAGATGAAAATTTAATCAAATCATCTAACAGCTCTCAGTTATCAACTTCACGTGAAGTCGACTGCATCTGAGTTTCTACCTTTTTTAAGTATATATTTTGTTGTGATTTTTTAAAAGTATTATTAAATTTTTTTGTGACTAAAAGTATTATTAGTTGTTAACAAAAAATATAGACACTTAATGAAAAATTACCAAATTTTGTGGATAATAATATCTTATTTTTATAATTATGTCTACAAAAAATTGTATCAAAATTTAATTTTTAAGATATTTTTTAAAAATATATATTTATTGTTGGATATTTTAATTATATTTTTAAATTATTTAAAAATATTCTTATTGATAGTAAAATTCAAGTACATTTTTATTAGCATTTAAATCATTCGAAACATTTTTAGTGATTAATCCTATAATATTTAAAATTAGTTATTTACACATGAGAATGAATCAAAATTGATGAATATAAATTAAGTCGCACGAATTAATTGTCCAAGAACTACCTAAAGTCACATTTGTGAATGTTCCACGCAGGGGAGCCCACACTCGATTTCGCCGGACAAGGATAGTGCCGTCGTCTGAACTTTTCCGCCACCGAATGTTTTATAAACTGAATAATTTTGAATGGAGGTATTTTTTTAGAGGTGGTTTTTAATATTTTTGAATGGAGGGAGATAACATAGAAGTTATTCAAGCATTTAATAATGCACACAGTTACAACAATTATTTTGGTCTATCATCTAAGTTGTAGAATTTTTTCGTATAAATTTAAGACTATTTAAATATATCAGATAAAAAAGAGAGTAAATATTTAACTCAGTTTCTATTTATTTTTTAGAAGAATAAAGTAATTTTTGTCTAAAAAAAAGATATAGTTCAACTTCTATTTTTGTGTGCCGTCAGATATGGTGATTCTTTTGTGGCTTTCGGCGTTAAAAAACAAACGGAATTAGTCTACGTGTCACTTAACGGAGATGAATTGACCATCAGGTATCCATTAAGTGCTAAACTGGCAAGTGAAGAATGCACAGGAGTCGATTTGTCTATTTCTCTCAAACAAAAACATTGTCATTTTAAGTGGGATGTGAGGTTCAAATGTTGTACCTTTTCAATCTCTATTCTGAAAATATCTCAATCTGTTCGACTATAAATCCTAGGACGTCATGATTGAGAGTGAAGAACGTGGTCGATGTCAAATTGGCGAAGTAAGAGAGTTGAAAATGAACCAAGTTGGAGTTTGAATGTTACTCGGAGTGTGAGATCAAGGAGGAAGAAGAAGTGGGTTGCTCCTTAGTGTAATTGTAGAATTTATGCAATTTTGTTCGTATATCAGGAACCGATATGAACTCAAATAGGCTATTTTTTCGATACTCATATTTCATGGTAGTTTTATTAACAGTTAAAATTATGTTTACTTTATTTTTCATTGATACTCATACTTTAAAGTAGGTTTATTAACAATTAAAATTATGTTCAGTTTGTTTTTCATTAGATTCTTATAAAAGAATATCATTTTGTAGACTCCAAAATCTCATTACAACTATTTTTGTTGGCTTGATGGTTATGTTGTATTATTCAATGAAAATACTACAAAAACTCTTTTGTTCGGAGATTTGAAGCTGAATCAGAATCATAAAAAAAGTTACTCTCGTGCATATGATAATAAAATTAAGGAGTTAGAAGAAAAATTGGTTGACTTAAAAATTTATTTAAAGAAAGCTAGATAAAATTTTAGTCAAATTAAGTGTACTAATGTTAAATGTGTTGTCTTGACATTTGTTGTTGGAATTCTAATTACAAACCTGTTTAGTGGTGTAGTTTAGAAAGATCATATGTTGTTTCTGAAATATTGTGAAACATTGTAATCATAGTTGTTAAGTTGCCTAAGTTATGGCATTTGTTGCTGTCAATCACCTTTGATGCATAAATATAAATATAATTAATCTGCTTTTGTTTTTATATGAAAGTTTATTTGGTTTTAAACAATGCAGTAATATACATAATTTTGTAATGAAATTAGATATTATACAAGATAACAAAATAAGAAATCATATGTTAAAACTTGAAACTTAACACATAATACCATAATAATAAAATAAGAAAAGCATAACAGTCCTTATCAATATAGTTATCCAAAAGAGTATTCAACCCATTATATCATTGGTTGCATGTCTTAACACTTAATTATATGATAACAAAAGCATGGGCAACATAAGGTCTCTAATCAACATAGTTATTCTAGCAAGTAATAAAATATTGTATCAATATTGTAATTTGATAACCAAAATAGATAGTGTTAGTAATAAGTTATCGCCTAAAATATCTATTATTCCTAATCCCAAACTTATAAAACTAGATCAATTACTCAATTCTTGTTGAGAGGCCTAATCCTTGGAGTGGGGATGAACTTAAAAAGCCTTGCTACTGCTCTTAATAAAGTTGCTGCAGCTATAGTTTCTATTGATACTCCTTTTGCTACACCTTGGTTCGTTGAAGCAGATTGACTTGAACCAACAGATAGAGTTAGTCTTAGGTTCATCTGACTTGAGTATTGTGCTATTGGAGTAGTAGGTCCCATAATTTGCTGCTTTTCTCTAAAGTATGGTGCAAGATTGGTGTTGAACCTTGTTGCAAGCTATGCTCAAAAAAAAATTAACACATCTCAATAATATCATAGCAAAATTCATAATTAAATTAAATAGAGATTATAAATTTAATTTATGATCATTTTTTGCATCATCTGCTTGAGGCGCAGATTGGGAGACATTAATTTTTTCTCCTTGACTATGGTTCATTGCTTCTCCTCTTGTAAATATTTTGAGAAGTTTCTTTTTGTTCTTCTTTGCCTTAGCCTATCATAAATGATAACTATTAGGGTAACAATTAAATTAGTATTATGTCAAATGAAAAAAAGATGATTGGCATAAACTCATAGCAGCATCTAATATAATTTCTCTGTATTGGCAGTTGAGAACCTGTTTAATCATCAAATTGCAAGATTAGAATACAACAACCCTCAACCAATTAGGACACTTAACTTCTTAACTGTATATTTATAGGACAGTTAACCTCTTAAATATTTTTTAATAGTGATTCATCACTTGTTGAATTATACATGTTCAGTGTTAGCTTGGCTTGACTTTACAAATTGAAAAGTCCCTTTCTTTGTCCTTCTCTCCTTTTTTATCATGGATTTTCAATTCGAGTCTTGAAGTGCGTTGTTATAAGTTTTGTAACAGTGTTCTATCTGACCACACTTGGAACAAGTGACTTGAAAAGTTTTTCTACATTTATTTGAATTCATATCTTTCTCAACTAGGTCTGCTTTCCTCTTCATCTTTGGCCTATAGGCACTCAGCACAATAATATCACACTCCACACCATCATAAAAAATATCAGGGACATTTATCGGGTGATCAAAGTAAAGATAAAATTCATTATTGCATTTATTTTTTCTCTAAGTATCCTTCAGCTCGTTTATCCCAGTATCACCTTTGATAACATGTAACCTAGCTTCTATGTCTTTAGCAGTGTTATCAAACCAGTACACCTCTTTATATATTGTATAGCCTAACTCTTTAAATAAATTTTTTAGATAAAAAATATTAACATAGTCTAAATTTATGAGTGGATACTTATGCACTTTTTCATTAAGATAACATAATACCTCTTATGAATTTCTCTTAAAACTCCTTCCATGATGAAATACAGGAACAACCATAAAATTATTTATCTGAAACAAACAAAAAAATTGATATTTTAAATTACAACCTATAAATAAATGATTATGATTTTAACTAGTTTATCAAACCACAACTAATAATAATTCAACAATAAACTTATGCACATATAGAGAAAAAAAAAACTCATAATTATGCATAATAATTCCTAAAACATTCACAAACATTTTCATTACCAGTCTCCATTTAATTTAGGTTCCTTGTGGTTATATTATGCTGTTGTTTGCTAGAAAAGTATATGGTTCGTGTCTATAGGTCCTAAGTAGGTTTTTACTTTTTATTGGTCACATCATTTAGAAGTAACATGCTATTGTGCAAAATTTTGCATTTTTATGACTTAATATAGGAAGATGCATTCTAATTACGGTCTTACTTTCCGTTTTCTATATATGAATTCTAGTGCATGAAGAAAAAACATCTTGATCTCTGGATGGCAAAATGCCCCAATGGCTCGTCTGTGAAATTTTTAGTTAGCATTGGTAATGAATATTTTCTTATCTCGTTTGATTATTTATATAAAGTGACATATTACATGATGCTAATTTGTTTGCCATAACTATACATGATAATTCCTAAAACATTTAAACTAAATCCAAAATTAGCAACATTGAACCCTAAACCAACCTCCATCGGTGCAATGCGACACCAACCCAAAAAAAAAATACAAACACTCACTTCCAAAATTAATTATACAATACACAATTTCACTAATATTTTAGTCAAAGAATCCGTTACTTACTTCAAAAGTTTGCACTAAAAAATTCTGTCAACGTCGTCAGACCGTCCGTTAGTGATGTCGTCTGAAACGTCACTTGAAGCGTGTCAATAACACTGTCAGCGTCTTACTCAATTCCATAACTAGGTAGAACGTCATAGTTTTGTCGTCTTTAGAAAAAAGATGAAAAGATTATTGGTTATTCTGTAATTAGGGAAAAGAGAATGAGGAGTTAAATGGAAACTCAAATCATGCACTTAACGCACCGTTTCAATCTCACTTAAAATGACAACGTTTGGAGAAAGGGACAGATCGATTCCTGTCTATTTTTCACTTGCCAACTTGGTATTTAATGGATACCTGATGGCCAGTTCATTTCCGTTAAATGATATGTACACTAATTTCGTTTGTTTTTAACGTTGGAAGCCACGGAAGAACCGCCATGTCTAACAACACACAAAGACAGGAGTTGGGATGTACTTTTTTTTGGACAGTAATCACTTTGTCCTTTTAAAAGATGAACAGAAATCGGATTGAATGTTTACTCGATAAAAAAATAAAAAAAAACTTAATTGTATTTTCTTTAATTAAATTGTTCTTATCATACCAAATAAAATGTAAATAGAAGAAGCTCGACAAGATATTTATAGCCTAACCCACTTAGACACTCTGAACTTTTTATTAATTAATAATTTAATACTACTATTTAATTTCAAAAAGAAATAAAAAAAATGAAAAACTTATTTGACAGTTTTAAAGGACTAAATCGACATACTTGATTTTCTTTTTATCTTTTTATATAGCATGATATTGTCTTTGATAGCCTCGCCCAATCGAGCGTAGACTGTCATGTACGACTGACCTGTATTTAGAAATAAATAGTAGTTTATCAAAATATAATTAAATTCAATTCTATTATATGTGCATTAAAATTAATTGTTAAAATTAATCATTCATATAAAATATATATATATATATTAAAATATATTAAATACAAATATATAATAATTAATTTTAGTGATTAATTAATATATAATAACATTTTTAGATTAAATTTTTTTAGACTCCATCAAGCTATCTATAATATCAATTTATATTTAAATTTTTATTTTTTTTTCCTCAAAATCTAAAAGATAATATTTTCTTTTACAATCTAGATGTGCAAGTAAGTCCAGAAGTGGGTTGGTATTGGTTTAGGTCTGCTGTCAAAGTCTATGACTCACGCAATAGTTACTTGTGGTTGTATAAGTAGCTCTTTGGTTGGGAGGAGCAGGAGAATTGACTTTGGCTTTAGCACCAGCTTGTTCCAGAAAAACACAAGTTTTTGACTTGGCTGTGTCTTAAGAAGGCTCTTCCTACTGCAAGTTTTCGTTTCAGAAGAGGGATGTTGTCATCGGATATGTGCCAAAAATGTCTTTCTAGCTAGGAATCGGTTTTACATTATATTCGGGATTGTCCAAAAGCTCAGCTTATATGACATAGGTTGGATATTTCTTGTCATCTTTTAGATTTAAAGAACTGGTTCTTGTATCATAACAGAGCATCCGTTCAAGTTCTTTTCAGGACTTTGGTGGATATGGCGAATAAGGAATAATGACATCTTTAATCCTCATGAAACTTGGCCTCTGAAAAAGTGATTTGTTTGGCATTAACTTCAAAAAAAGAGTTTAGGAATATTTTTTAATTACAACATATGTCTCTTTTTTCTACTCTAAATGGTTTTTGGAATTCTCTATCCATTTGTACTTTCAAGATTAATTGTGATGCTAGTTATCCTGGTTCGGGTGATAGTATTGGTTTTGCTTGTGTTATTAGAGATTGTAATGAGAGTTGACAAAGGAGGTGTTTGGGAATGATTGAGAGTAATGGTATTCTTCAGGGGGAATTATTTGCTATTTAGAGAGGATATCTCTTATCCTGAGATGTGGGTCAACGATATGTTATTTGTGAGACGAATTGTGTGGAAGTGTTTAATCTTGTTACTAATCACCAAGATGGTTTTGGGTTTATTGATCCATTGGTGCTCAAAATAAGAGATATCATGCATTGGAATTGGCGTGTTAACTTTCGTTTGATTATGAAAGATGCAAACACGGTGGCAGACACTATGACAAAGATGGCAATGAAGTTACAACTTTCTCACGTGAAGCTTGCTTCACCTTGAAAGAAGTTTAAGAGTTTGTTTGGGTGAGTTTCTAGGAAAACATCTTTTTTCGAGTTATCTTTTTTCAAAAGATCTTATGAAAAAGTAAAAGTAATTTTATGTTTTGGTATCTCATGTAAAAAGATTTTTTTATCTATCAATTATGTTTAGGTATAACAACATAAAAGTATTTTTTTGTTTATTTATTACATGAAAAACATATTTTTTTAAGGAAAAAATATCTTTTAAAAAAGATGTAAATTATAACTTCTCAAAAAAGAAATTTTTTATTTTTCTAGTGCTTTAAATTTTACTATTAAAAATTTGCCAAACATACTAAAAAATAAAAAAATATTTTTTCTTTTAAATTTTTTTTTATCAAAATAATAGCATTCAAACAAACACTTAACCTTAAACGGAACTATTCTTCTATTTAAATAGTTCCTTTATTTTGTTTGTTTTTTTTTAATTTATTTAAGTCACCCAAAAAAAATTCATATTTAAACTTTTCAACACAGTTACACACATTTATTAGTTCACAAGTTACATATCATAAAGTCCTCCATGATAATTTGATCTTAATTAATAGCACGTGTTATTACGGAAATGACTACATAGTGCACCATTTTTTAACAATTTTGAAGAATGATATAATTAATCTTTTTTTTAACACAAAAACACTATTAATAAAATTATTTTTGGAAGTCAAATTATTGCTATAATTTTATTTTATTATTGTAATTTTATTCGCTGGTAAATCCTTGAGTAATTAATTTGTTAAAAAGGTAGAACTTTTTCTTCTTAAAAAAAAGAAAAAAATAATTTCAAAGAGTGCTTTCCTTGAAACTTTGTGCAAGCTACTAGAGTTCAAGATAACATGTTTCGAAATATTGGGATAGAAATTAAGAGGCTAAAATTTAATATTATGTTTGTTAGTTTAAAAATTGGTACTAAAATTTTTGTTTTTATTTTTAAAATTTCAGTATTTTAGTAACTCCAAAAAATAGGGACACAGAAATTAAAATTTTTGGAGACAGATACTGAAATTTTAATAACATTTTATACTTAAAATATCCTCATTTTAATTAATTAATTCTAATTTTATTATTTGTATAAATTAAATTAAAATTTTATTCTTATTTCAATTTCTGTCTCTCATTTTACACCAAACAAAATACTAAAATTTATTTTAGTCTCTATCTCTAAATTTTTGTCTCTTAATATAAATTTTTTGGTATCTATCTCTCTTCTAAAAACTACCTAAGAATACAGAATATTTGATTAGTGCAATTTAATCGATGTGGGTTCGCCGTATTTTGTATCAAACTAATTAGCTTATAATGATGAAAACAAAAAATATTCATAAAAATACAAATTCACGTAACAGAACATTATAAATTGCATAATTATCACATAATAAAGAATAAAGCAATAATGCAAGAACGGCCTTTGACTTTTGGATTATAATATCACTCAAAGTGTGCTGTATTCGGGTATCATGCAAGCAACTCACCGACTCAAACCTTCATATATAACCACTACCTTAACTCTTTATTTGATAATAATTATTATTATTTAGTACTATTAATTCATATATCATAGAAATTAATTAATTTTTATATTTATATTAATCAGCATAAAATCATTTTATATCAACACATTTAATCTTAACTATTATAATTATATAAAAAATAACCATTTTTCTATAACTTAAACGATTATTCAATAAAACATATTTTAATCGGAAAATTATGTAATATTTTATATTTTTATGATATTTTTAATAATTTAATTTTGGTAATATAAAGTCTGCCATCACAGATCCCTTTACTTAAAGGAACAAATGAGTTGACCACTCAACTAATACAAATCACTTAATATATTAAATAATTAAACTCATATAAGTAGGGATTAACTAACCCATGGCTTCTCCTCCATCTCCCTCACTCGTCGTTGACCAACTACTTTTCATTTCCCCATTTGTTAAGCCACCTTTAGCTCTCTCCTCCACCTTGTTCACTACCTTTTTCTTTGATTTTCCATTTTCTCAAACTTCAAAATTGGATCACAGCCACCACCACAAGTTTTCCCTTGATTCCATTATTCCAATCTTAACAACACCAAATTCATATCATCTATGTCTCTTGTTCCATTTTCTACATAGAATCATCATCTCTTTGTAATCGCCAACCTGGGTCCCTTCTCCCCTTCTATTCCTTAGCAAAAATCTTAATAAAAACCAACCAATTATGTAATATTTTCCTCTTTCTACCTTAACATCTCCAAAAAAACCCCAAAAAATTACTTTTTTATCCCCAAATTTGAAAAATCATGTAGTGTTTAACCCTTAGGTGTATCACTATCCACTATTCTATCCAATCCTTATCATTTTTATCAGTTAAGTCTTTCTTTATTACCTTGTATTGAAAAGAAAAAAAAAGAATGCCGGAATCGGAGACCGGGACGCCAACAGCGGCGCCTATGCCGGCGACGCCGGATACTCCGGGAGGGCCGCTGTTCACGTCGCTTCGAGTGGACTCGCTGACACACGAACCGTCGTTTACAATGGCGGGAAGGTGCGGCACGTGTTTGCCAGCTGCCATGAGTAAGAGCCATAGTTGCATCACTGATTTCACTGTTGGTGTTCCAATGCCAAATGTGTCTCTCGCTCAAAAGGTACGTAATTAATTCACTAATTATCCACTAATCTTAATTTGGTGAAAACTCAGGTGAAGTCGACTTCACGGTGAAATTGTTATCTAAGAGTCGTTAGATGAAAATTTAGTCAAATCAATCAAATCATTTAACGACTTTCAGGTATCAACTTCACGTGAAGTCAACTGCACCTGAATTTCTACGTCTTAATTTCTATATATTGTTGCATTTTCTCTTAATTAAGTGATTTCTAATGATAATAACTAAATTAAAAAATCTCAAAGATTAATAATTTTCATTTATATTAATCAATATTTTTAGTCAATAATTTCTAAGTGAAGTGCTTGAATGGGAGACTAATAAAATAATGCAAAATGTCTGTGTTTGGAGCCATGTGAACAATTAATCTTGAACAGACATGCATAGAACTGTTGTTGTTCATTATTATTATTGTTAAAATTGTTATCATGATTATTGTTTTGGTTTAAGGATATATATCTCTATGAATTATATTGATTGGGAATGTTTCATCAATAGTGTGGTTTTATAATTTCATCCAAATGGATAATTTTATTAAAACGTACGGTACGGTGTATATAACAAAAAGAAAAAACACGAATGTCAATATATATTTTTTTTAGTGAAAATAAAAATATATTACTAAACTATATGAAAAGTTAAGATGAGAAAACATGAATCCAATAACTTTGATCTATTATAATATAAAAATAATGTTTACACAATATGATTAAGTTGTCTTACAACATTGATTGATAATGCAAACAGTTTTACACAATATGTACTATAAAGTATTAGAAAATATCTATTATTTTAATATATTATTAATATAACTTTTTCAATTATCATCCAACTATGCTATTATAAATGTGTCATGTTTTATCAAATTAAAAAAAGAAAAAAAAGAAGCGTGTGATGTAGTGAATGCCAAAGTAAACCGTTTCTATTACTGTTACAACGATAACGTCCAAATATATATTTAAATAATAATAATAATAATAATACAAAAACATCAGTATTTTTTTGTTTTGAATGTCATGTTATTTTGGTTTTTAATCCTTTCTATAAATATTTAGCTTTTAGTTCCACATTTTTTTATTTTCAAATAATTTTATGTGATTAATACTTACGGATGTAAGTGTTAATCCCTATAAATATAATAATAGAATATACGCTTGGTCTTACAAATATATATTAAATTAGTCATACAAAAAGAAGTGAAGTTACAAAAACAAATTTAAATTATTATATGCTTTTTGTCCCAATTAATAAGTATTTTTGGCTTTTTGCTTAACTAACAAAAGATATAAGCTACAATAACTAATTCCTTAATCTTTACGCCACACTTTAGTTTTAATTAAAAAGGACTATATCCAATTAATTTAATATGAAACGAAATTTAATTATTGATTGTTAAAATAAAATATTTTACATATTAATAATATGCAGTATTAAAATAAATGAACTAAAATTTGTAAATTATTTTATATATGTATGTGTGTGGGAGCTAGAGAGATTGTCATTTTCCCTTTCTAATCAGATGATAACAATATTTAAAAAATAAAACTATATATATATATATTTTTTAAATAACTTGAATAATGTATATAATAATTGAGCAATAGTAGCCTAAGCCTGTCAATTTATATATTTTTATAGATTTAAAACACAGAGTCAAATGAGTGTGGATCCATAACTCTCTCATCATGAACTCATTATCATCATCATCCATCAATCCCAGTCAAAAGAAAAGAGCTAGCCATTGCGTCCAATAAATGTCGAATTCACTTTTAAAATTTATTAAAATGTTTGTATTTTGACTTTTTTTTATTTAGATAAAATTTTTATAGAAATTAATTGAAGAATATCTTAAAAATATAAGTTAAAAAATTCAAACGATTTTTTACTCTTAATATAGTATTGATATACTTATTGATATACTTAGTACATTAGAATTTTAAAATTTTATTTTTTTTATTAAATTTTGTATTTATTTCAGAGACCTACTTAACATGAACAAAAACTGCCAATTCTAACATTGAAATTGAAAAAATAGGCACTAACACATTTCAACAACTTAAAATAAAAAAGCATGTCAACAAAATTGACACTTATTTAAAAACGAAAAGAATATTATTTATGCTACATGCACCAATCATTCTATTAATAAAAAAGTTGTAGAGAATATTTTTTTTTTTGACATAGAATATAATCTTTTGGATTATCTAATTCAATACGAGTTATGGATCATCCTAGTCTCATAGATTATTTAGAGTTTGGATCTTTATCATTTGATTTGTTACATAGTAGTTATTTCGAGAATTACTTTAAACAGTGATTTAGACTTAAACGTGAGGTACAGATTTTTTTTTTAAATAATATTCAATTTGTGAGTAGGGATAAAACAAGGTCAGACGGCTTGCAGTCTGGCCTGTTATAAATAGGCACAGATTCAAACTCTTTTAAAAACCTTAATATGTTAATAAGTCAGACTTAAACTCATTAATAAGTCTTGTTAGCCTGTCAGATCTGCTTGAGCCTATTAAAACATAATTAAATATATAAATAATTTTTTATTATTAATAAAATTATGAGATATTTTAGATTTATTATATTTTATTATAAATATTTTTGTATATTTTAAATAATTTAAAAAATTAAAAATTCTTATAAATATTAAATACGATATATTACATATAAATATTTTTATTAAAAAATAATTTTTTAAATAATATTTTTATTTTTATAAAAAAAAGTATCAGGTCTTTTAATAGACTTCAGGCGAGGCTTGTTAAGAGTAAAGTCTGGCCTGACCTGACGTGTTTCCACCCTTATTGTGAGGAATGGTATCTGATGCTTAAGTTAACAAAGACTTTAAGTAGATTTATAGTAGATTGGGACTTGAATATATATGAGGATCTCAATATATTTATAGTAGAATCGATAATCATCTTTTAGAGTAGTTCCACCTTTGATGGTATATAACCGTATCTTTTTGTTAGAGAAGTTGTTGAGATCTCCCTTAAAAATTATTAGGAGATATTTTATGAGTCAGTTAATAAATAAGTAGAGCTGAACTACGTTATCATATCCGACATCTATGAGGTTGGGTAAGTATTGACTGAATCACATCACTTTGTAACTTCTTTTTCTTTTGTGGGGCGGTTAGTCCCTTTTATTTTGGAGTTGTTAAAATTGGGAGTGGATCCTCTCCAATGAAAAAAATTGAACGGTGTCAATTGTTAAATCTAATCCTTTATTACTCTCTCTCTCATATTTATTTTTTATCACACTTATAGAATTAAAGGTGAGAGATCATGCTTCATTTTCTCAAGTGTTGAAAAAACTGGAAAGGATCCATTTCCGTTAAAATCTCATATTTAAATATATGAGCATATTTATAAGAACAGTTAAAATTTTGCACACCAAATCAGACAAATAAGATCGAGCTAGGGGTGCACATGAGTCAGGTAAAACCGGGTTTGATGTGATTCAGACCCGACCCGAAATATACACCGGGTCTATTTATTAGACTCGAATCTGGCCCTAAACCAGATGAAACTAAAACACTTTCGGGTCACAATAATACCGGGTGAAAACCAAGCCATTAATATTACATTACGTTGATACCTTCTTGTAAGCTAGCATGTAAAAATATCCAAATTTTCAAGACTCCAACCATTATTTAATATGATAAAATTCACTTAGAAAAATATAATAAGAACCAACGCTTCTTCAAAATTAAAGCATAACCACAATCAATACTAAAGCATAACCACAATCATTACTAATATTGTCTAATAATACCAAATATTTAAATCAATACAAATAACACAATATTATGCATTCTAAACATAAAACATTAATTTATAGTCTTATAATAATTAATAACACAAAATATTAAACTTTACAATACTTAAATTCCACATAAAAATAGTTATGGTCTATCCCTAATAACACAAAATATTAATTGGGTATGATAACTGGGCTACCGGGCTGATTTTGGGTGACCCGAACCATGGCCCGAATCCGATTCGAAATAATGATCGGATCTATCTTTAAAACCCTTATCCGACTCTAAATTCGATAAAATCACACCAAATTAGCTCCTAAAATATTTGAGATTGGATCGGGTCGAATCATGTGTACCTCTAAATCAAGCACATCAAGTCGGACATAACTGATAATATAAATATGATATTTTTATATTTGTAAATTATTAATTGGACTTTTAATTATTTTAAAAAAATGTATTTCTAACAAGCAAAATTCTAACAAGCAAAATTCTAATAATAATAATAATAATGTTTTTTCTTCCAAAGCAGATGGATTTTCTTAGCCGAATAGCCATCTCCCTTGACTATCTGTTCCTTGGTGTGGTTTAATTCAAAATTCAACTCAGCATTTTAGCTTTCCCGTCTTCATCGATTGGGTCTCTTGCTAGTTGCTGCTACTATCTACTACTGTATTGCCATTGACCCGTTGACTTATTAGTTATTACTAGTAGCTTCTCTTTTTCTTCTTTTTTTATTTTTTAAAAATTTTAGGGGAGTTGAGTAGTCACTTTCCTTTGACCTCTTATGCATTTAGGGCGGCACTGATTTTCTATCCTTTGACTTTTTGTGTTTGCTAATTGCTACTAGCCTTCTTCTCATTCTTCAATTCGAGGTCTTTTTTCATTGGTCTCATCGGCCACACCCAAGACCCAACATTTACTACTCTTTGACTTCATTACTTGCTAAATAATAATGATTGAGATGTATTATTATATTAAGTTATACGAATTTAAAATTAATTTGTCAAATTATTTTTAATTAATTATATTAATTTGCTAATTAAATAGTTATTATTTGTGAAACAAACGTTTTAAGGGTGGATAGTTATTTTCAAACACAAAATATATATTCTCAGAAATGCTAATCGATTCAAGAATTCTTTTGTTGATTTCTCCGGCCAAACCCTTGTATTAAATTTTTAGAATTTTAATAAAATTGTTCTTAGGATATTTGTCAAAAATTAAAAAAAATATTAATAGGAAAGATAAGATATCAAATACATTAAAAGTTACTTTCTCTGTAAGTAATTTCCTCTTTTATATTCTCAATAAGAGTCAAAGGGCATTGATTAATAAGCAAACATTAAAGGAAAAAAAAAATTCAAAGTTCATTCGGTTTGTATTTTTATTTATTTTTTTTAATATTTTAGGTTTTTTAAGTTTTATATATAAAAAAATATGAGATAAAATCAGAAAATAAAATTTTATTTTTTTTTACTATTTTTTATTAAAAATCCTAAAAGTAGAATATAATAAAAATAAAAATAAAAAACGCAAATTAAATGCACATTTTTTATCTTTATTTATTACTTGATATTTTCATCTGAGATGGATAGTATTTTTCATTTGATATGCTTATAAATTAGTATAGTTAAAGATTAAATATAAAAAATAGTTAAAATAGTGATAATATATGATGAGTTTTAATAACAAATATTTTTAGATCACTTGTTAGTTAAGAATACAAAAACAAATTTTTAGTAAAACGAAAAACAAGTTTTAAGATATTAAATAAATAAATAATTTTTTGTTTAAAAGATGTTTTCTTTTTTTTTTTTTAACTTTAATAGTACTATACTCTTGATTCTTTATTTTAAGTTATCCTCAAGTTGAAGTAACGAGACCATTAATGGACTGAGCAAGAATTCAATGAGGCGGTCATATGCAATTACTAAAACTATTTGAAATTTTCCATAAATTTTTTAAAATATATTGTATTTATTAAACTGAAAATTTTAAAAATTTATGCTAATTTTAGCCTTATCCTTCAATGCGATTAAATTGAGTTAAAATAGGATAACAATTCATATAAAAATATCTTTATATAAATATTATAATTAAAAAATATTATATGATAATTTAATTCAATATATTAAATTATTTAATATTTTTTAATTATTATCTTTATATAAAAACAACCAACTTGAGTTGGTCGAATAATCAACTCACTTGTTTATTTAAGTAAGTGTTATAGCTAGATTCAAATTTTGCATTATGAATATAATAACTCATTGATCAATAATAGACCCTTAAATAAAGTTTATTTGCGGTTGATTAGTATTTGGTCTCCTGAAGAGATACTATAAGCAACAACAAAAAATGAGTAAATAGTCAAATTCGTCCCTAAGGTAGCGTTTGGTTTGTTTTGTAGTACTGGGACAGAGACTGAGAGACTGAGACACAGTATCATGTTTGTTGGTTCAGAGACTGGTACTAAAATTTCTGTCTCTGTCCTCAAAATTTCAGTATTTCAGTACCTCCAAAATGTAGGGACACAGGGGACTGATATTTTTTAGAAACAGAGACTGAAACTTTAATAACATTTTATACCTAAAATATTCTCATTTTAATTAATTAATTCCAATTTTATCCTTTATGCAAATTAAATTAGAGTTTTATTCTTGTTTCAATTTTTGTCTCTCACTTGGCACCAAACAGAATACTAAAACTCATTTCAGTCTCTGTCTCTCAGGTAGCGTTTGGTGGAGAGACAGAGACAGAAATACTGAGACTGAGAGACTAAGACTAAGAGACAGGGATTGAAACAAATCTCAGTATTCTGTTTGGTGCAAAATGGGAGACAGGAATTGAAACAAGAATGAAACTCTAATTTAATTTGCACAAAGGGTAAAATTGGAATTAATTAATTGAAATGAAAGTATTTTAGGTATAAAATGTTATTAAAGTTTCAGTCTCCATCTCTAAAAATTTCAGTCTCCTGTGTCCCTACTTTTTGGAGATACTGAATTACTGAAATTTTGGAGACAGAGACAGAAATTTTAGTACCAGTCTCTGAACCAACAAACACGATACTAAATCTCAATCTCTCAGTCTCTGTCTCAGTACCTGAAAACAAACGCTAAAACTTTTAATTAAATTCATTCTTCAAATATTTTAAGTTAATCACATTAATCCTTTCTCACTTCTTTTATTAATGAGATCAAAATTTGCTGATATGGCATGTTAAGTAACACCATAAACTAGTAGTTCTAATCTTCAGCTAACGTCATAAATTTATGAAATTAGATTAAATCAACCCCTAAATTAAGGAATTTCAATGCCTCAAATTTTTTTCTCAATTAGATTTTGATTTGATCTAATTTCATAAATTTATTATATTAATAATAAAAATGATAAAAAAAAATTAACATGATTAATTTAAAATTTTTGAAGGATAAATTTAATTCAAAAAATATTTTTAGAAATCACTTTAAAAATGAATAATCATTTAAAAACTAATTTGAACTTTAAATAAAAAAAATCTTTACTTTAAGACAAATTTGTTATGAATAATCACGTAAATCTTTATATATATATAATGTTTTATGATGTTTCTGTATTTTATAAAATTTTAAAATTTATATGTCTATATATCTTCTATGATGTTTTGTATCATATCAATGTTATAGGTCATGAATACTCACTTAAAACAATAAAAATGTAAAAAACCAGGGAAATGAACCTTCAAATATTATGAAGGTACGGTAGAGGAATTAAAAATTCGTATATAGTCTAATAGTAATAAGAGAGAGTGACATGGGAAGATCATAAAGCATGCATGTTTGAAGAAAATGATGATAATATGAGAAGTGTTATTGATGAAGATATAAAAAAATGCAAAACAGGTTGGAGCAGAGTTTGTTGGAACATTCATACTGATATTTGCAGCAACAGCAGGGCCCATTGTGAACAACAAGTACAACGGAGCAGAGACTCTAATGGGCAACGCAGCATGCGCCGGCCTCACCGTCATGTTCATAATCCTCTCCATTGGCCACATCTCCGGCGCCCACCTAAATCCATCCCTCACCATCGCCTTCGCCGCGTTTCGCCACTTCCCATGGACTCATGTCCCTGCCTACATTGCCGCACAAGTCTCTGCCTCCATTTGCGCCTGCTTTGCTCTCAAGGGCGTTTACCACCCTTACCTCTCCGGCGGCGTCACCGTGCCTTCTAACATCACTGTTGGCCAGGCCTTTGCCACTGAATTCATCATCACTTTCATTCTCATGTTTGTTGTAACTGCCGTTGCCACTGATACTCGTGCTGTTGGAGAGTTGGCTGGTATAGCTGTTGGTGCCACTGTTTTGCTCAACATTCTCATTTCAGGGTACGTTCGTAATTATGGAACCTTTCATTTCTTTACTTTCTGATTCATTCATTCATTTACGATTTTTTCTTTACATTTAAACTAATTCTCTATTTTTTTAAGCTAAAAATGTTCACTCCTAGTATTTTTCGTAATTTGAAAAAATAAAAAATTTCCTTTTATTTTGTTCTATTGAAGTTATTAGACCAAGTGGAGCTTAAGGGACGATGAGTCAGCTTGTAAACCAGTTATTAGTAGTTAGAAACTGATTGAGCTAGTGGTAGTTAGCAATTAACCGTTTTTCCATTCTGTTAGATGACGTGTCAGTAGGTTAAGTTAATTAACTCCTAAGTGAAATTATAAGATAGCACTAACTTGTAGTATGTATAACAATATAAGGGAATATTTAAAATTATTTTATATCACATAACATCTATAATTTCATACTCATAATATTTATAATTATATATTTATTACATTTAAAATTATACAAGTATTCTAAATAAAATAATTATAGACTGTTTTAACTGATTTTTTATTGGCACTGAACATTATTGAAGAAAAAATCACTCTTATTTGTAAGTGCGATCCACCATTATTATGCAAAACTGTGTTGATTTTCTGCTATTTTTTAGTCATGCAGCAACTCTTAGCTTGAAACATCAAATTCTTCTCACTTGATGAAGAATTTGACAAAAGTAGAGCAAAAATACTTTAGAATGTGAAGGTATCACTTGATCATTATCAAAAATCAATTTATGCATCCACTTGATACAAACATTTATATAATAAACTTAGAAGATAGATTTATTTTGTCTATTTTTAAAAATCTTTTTGAGGATTTCGTTTTTTCTCATAGCATTAAGAAATAAAGGTGAATGTATGTGTTGAATAATTGGTTAGGCCAACAAGCGGCGGTTCGATGAATCCGGTTCGAACGTTGGGTCCAGCGGTAGCGGCAGGGAATTACAAACACATATGGCTGTACTTGGTGGCGCCAACACTGGGTGCCCTTGCAGGCGCCGGCGTTTATACGCTGGTTAAGCTGCAGGAAAGCGATGCTCAGCCGCCGCGACAGACTAGGAGCTTCCGTGACAGGGCAGGCTAGCCTATCAATCACATATACACATGCTGCTACCTCCCCCTCCCTTTTTGTTTCATATTATTAGGACCACATATATATTAAATAAATAAAATGTGTGGGGGGATCCTTGGTTAATTATGCTATGTTTAGTTATGTGAAATTAAGTGTGTATAGTGTGCATCTCAGATCCATGGAAAAAAAAAATGATAAGATACTAAGAAGAGGAAAAAAAAAACAAACAAAAAAGAGTGTATGGTGTGTTTTGTTTTGCGTTATCATTCACGCTAATGGGCGTGAAGCGTGATTTGACTATGTCATGCTTGTATTGTAGTTTGATTCAGTTATAGTAAGAACTACTGTTGTGTCTATCCTCTAAATTTTAACTTTTTATTTTAAAAGATCAAGTGTGATTATTTTTATAATAATTTGTTCTTTTTTTTTTTTATAAAATAAATAATAAAAAATCACATTAAAAGATTTAAATTTATTTTACGTAATACGATTATTTTATAAAAAAAATAAAAAATAAGTAAAATTTATTATTTTTAATTATTAATTAGTTAATAATATTTAAAAATATAAGATAAAAATATATTATTAAATAATTAAACTAAAAAAAATTAAATTTATGACTAAAAATAATAATAAAAAATAATAAATTCTCATTTTGTGCATCCACACGTCGGTGCATCTGATTTTGTGCTTATCCGATTTTATTTTTAAACAATTATAAAATTTAAATGTTGAAATTGAACCTATGGATTTGTGTCGTGTTTGAAAAAAAATTATATGCACTGAAATCGGACCCTCATTTCATATTCTTTTTCATCCCTCAACAAATCTCATCATCCAATTTATTTAATAATAATTTTAAAAAATTAACACTATATTAAAAAAATACTAATAATTTCAATAATAATAATAATAATACATAACATACAATCTATATTAAAAAAATTAGCCTTTTTCTATAAGTATTTAGGTCTGTATTTTTTTTAAGCGGCAGGGTTGGAAGAGGAAAAAGAAGAAAAAAAATAATGAATATGTGTTTCGAATAATGTTTTTTGTTCTCAATATTTTGAATTATTTCAATTTTTACCCTTAAGTTTTTGGATGGGATAAGAATAAATACAGAAAAAAAATGACAAATGATTGACGCTTAAAAAATATAAGAGAATAGATAAAATTAAAATAATAATTCTTAAAAATAAATACATCTGAAAACATTAAAAAAATATTGGCCAAAAGAACACTTTACCCTTAAATAAATTATTTAATTTGACGGATGGAGAAAAATTTTAGTTAATCAAATGATGATAATTTATGCTTGATTATATTATATTATTTTCGGTTTAATTTGTTATCATTAGTTTCAATTATGTTTAAGTATCAATACTTTAATTATATATAAGCAATAGAAGCTAACATCAATCAAATGAAGTAAATGGTATAAAACAATTCCCATATAATTTTTTAGTAATATATTGTGATTAAAGGTTCATATATTTGGCTAATACATAAAAAAAATGAGATCAAAAGTTAAATGTGTGTAGATTATGTGGAAAGATATTTTTTAGTAGGAGAGAAATATCTTTATCTTTTTAAAGGATAACATAATATTATTGCACAGATCAGAGCACTCTGGATCCATATTAGATTTTTTGTTGTAATGTTATTATTTTTGGACAACTAGCTTTTGTTTTAATTCTTTTAACCTGTATTTAGTCATTGTTGATTAATACCATTATATCATATAATAACTTATTATGAAAAACTCAACTAGCATTATTATATCATTGCGTTTTATTTTCATGAATTCATCAAATTCAAGAGGTAGGCAAGGCTAACCAAAATAATTAACTATCGTATAATTAACAACATTATTATTTTTGTACCATGAGAAATTTTATTAAATTTGTAGTTAGATTTTTATATTTATTTATTTTTATTTAAGTTTCTATCATGATAAAAATATTAGAACTAACAAAATATTCTGTTAAACTATACAGAATATTTAATTAAGTATCATGTATATTCATTTTATTTAATAAAATATTTCGTTAATTTCAACATTTTTGTCGTTACAAGAACTTGATTATAAAATCTAAGATGGTATAAGAACTCAATCAAAAAAAAATATAAAAACTAATTAAAATTTTTTACTAAAAACAATTAAATTTTTTGTTTATATATTGGTATGTATACTTGTAACTCTTGGTATAAGGAGGAGACACGAATTAAATTAAGCGAAGAATAATATTCCATATAATGGCATTAAGGAATATTTTAAGTTTATATAAAGCCAGATCTATCTATGGTAAACTTGAGAGATAATTGGCATATAAAAAAAAGAGAGACAAATGGCTAAGAATAATGGTATGAGACATGCAATTGCAATATTGGCAATGGGAATAGTTGTTTTTTCAGTGATTGGTGAATCCTATAACAGTTGGATTTCATCTTATTATATTGCATCTAAGTTGAACAATTGTATCGAGCAATGCAGGCAACAGTATTCATATAGTCACGAAAAGAGGCAAACATGCATTATGAGCTGTTGTGTTTCCGAATGTCATTTGCTCGAACCCACTGATCCCAAAAGATTCAGGAAATGCGTCGAGAAACTTTATGCCAAGTATGTCCATGTAAGTTAATTAGCAAAAATAAAAATATTACTTGCGAATTAAACTCCTAAAACTCAACGACACCGTATTGTGTTTATATATTAGGGACAAATTAGTCATTTGAACAACTCATCTATAGCGTGACACTTAATGTCATCACTCTAACGCGAACCCTAATCAAGTTTTTGGTTTAACAATGATGTGAAGTTGATATCTGAGAGCCATTAGATGATTTGACTGATTTGATTAAATTTTTATCTAACGGCTCTCAAATATCAATTTCACGGTAAAATCGACTTCACCTGAGTTTTTACCCAAATTTTTTTTACATTTTACTAGTGAATTTTACAAAAAGAAATGCTAGGGGGCAATAATTTTTGTAATTTGTAACCATCAAATAGCTATCAATGATGATTTTAATGGTGTGAGATTGGTGTGAGATTTCATCCAGTAGCTCACTTTTCTTTGCTGGTTACATGCTGGTCAGAATTTAATAAAGTTGTTGACCCTAGACTTTTCTTTTTACAAAAAAGTTATGCTGTTTCACCTAAATAACTTATAACTCGTTAACCTTAAAATTTACCCCCACCTCGCTAATTTTAAGACCTGTAATCTTTTTCTTATAATGAGTTATAACCTGACTTTAATTGTACCATTATTCCAATTTGTATATCAAAATTTTAGAACTTTACTCATTCACAACTATGTTTATATTTACATGAAAAATAGTTTTAGAATTATGAAAAATATTAATTTAATATTGGGCATTGAGAGAAATAATTGAATAATTAAAAAATTATTGCTGTAATATATTATTATTTATTATTTTTTTTGTTTCTCACGGTATTCTCTAACATGGCAGACTAAGGACTAATCTGTCGCAGATCAGAACTTTATTTAAAGATTTACTGCTGGTCAATGGGTTGGAATTCAAATCGAACACTTATTTAAGTGGACTAGTGACTTAACTACTAAATTAACCCAACTTAATTTTATTATTTATGTTATTACATATATATTTACAATAATAAATTCCGTGTAAACTGACATACAACCGTTTTTTTTGTTATGAACGTAACTCGCAAATAATTTAAACATTGCCTTTATCTATGACTACCAAGCAAACCCAACAGAGAGCAAAAATTACAATGAATTAGTCCTTAATCTATCGGATTGGAAGATATCGTAGACAACAAAAAAAAACGCCTAATGCAGTTCGCTCAAACAAAATAAAATAATTCATTAAATAATAATATTTAATTCTAGTTAAACATGTTATTCTTTTTAACTGCCCTGCAAAGAAGAGAACAAAAACTGTCCTATATTCTGATACAAATAATAGAAAGAAAAAAAAAAAACGTTAAGCAGCATAGCAAACCCTTCGTCAAATTTAAGAGGTAGGCAAGGCTAACCAAAATAATAAACTATCCTATAACAATATTATTTTTGTACAATAAGAAGTTATTATTTTGTTTGTTTATATAGTGGTATTTATACTTGTAGCTCTCGGTGTAAGGAGGAGAAACAAATTAAATTAAGCGAAGAATATTCCATATAATGACACTAAGCAATATTTTTTAAGTTTATATTAAGTCTAATCCATGGTAATTAACTTGAGAATTGCAATGTTGGCGATGGGAATAATTGGTTGTTCAGTCATTGCTGAATCCTATAACACTATTCTTCAAGAATCTTGGATTTCATCTTATTATATTGCATCTTGATTTAAGAAAAAAGCTCTTTCGCTTTTTATGAGATTTTAATTTTCTTTAGAAAAATGAATAATTGAAAAAAGTAGCATCTTATACGTGTAACTATTCAAAGAACATTTTAAGCTAATTGTGATGCTTGAAAGTATTTTTTTTTTTTTTTGTCTATACTTTCTCCCAATTCAACAAGTCGACTTGATTTTTGAATTCTTATGTTATGATCGATTTTTATCTTTTCATAATGTTAGCATAATTAATTTTGATCAAATCTGTAATTGATCTTTGCTTCAATTATCCTATTTAAGCTTCTCTAAGGCAATAGTAATTATTTAGACAACAACTATATATATATATATATATATATATATATATATTAGTGAAATAAAATAATTGCCATAATTATTTATTACAATCTCATACTTATTTAAATTTTAAAAGATAATTTTATAGATGTAAAAAATTTTTGAGCAAATTGATCAAATTGGAATAAGCAATTCACAATACTGTTTATTTTTTATATGGTTTAATTATTCTATTGGTCCTTATAGTTTTGCGAAAATTTTAGTTAGATTCCTATACTTTTTTTCTTTTTAATTGGATCTATGCACTAATTTTTTTTTTCAATTAAGTCCCTCTTAGCAGTAATTGGTTTAATTTTATAGAACTCAACTAAAAAAAAAATTGGTACAGAAACCTACATAAAAGAAAAAAAAAAGTATAGAGACTCAATTAAAAAAAATTTAATGCAAAAACTCAATTAAAAGAAAAAAATATAAAAACTTAATTAAAAATTTCACAAAACTATAAAGACCAATAGAGTAATTAAACCTTTTTATATTTAAAACTATTGTATACAATCCCATCCTTATTTAAATTTTTCCAATCATAACATCAGTTTAGTTCTTACTTAACTATGTTAGAGCCAGAAAATTAACAAGATATTGCAAATAACATAACTAGTAATTCTCAATTTCATTCACCATCTCAATCCCCAGAGAGAGGGATTGATCATTGATAAGCAACTATATTAGTAAAAACAGGAAAAAAAAATGACAAAAATTCATCACACATTGTCAGTGATTATATTATTTACAAATATAACACTGCATATGATCATGCCATTAGAGGTTGTTATTGAATAAATACTACTAATTAAGATTAACTTGGCTAAGAAGGTAATTATATGAAGGATGCCACAATTTCATCTTCAGAAACATTGCCTTCTGAATCCAACAAAGCAGGCTTTGTCAACCAATATTGCTGAAACCTCTGCCTTGCATATTCTTTGTAGTCAAAGTCAATTTTATTAACATAACTCTGCAAAACAAAACAAAACAAAACATGCATACATAAATCAATAATAGGCATAAATCATAATTAGCACACACTAAAATTAAGATTTAGTTTTGGAAAAACTTACAGAAATGAGCCCCCACAAACCCCAGAATAGATGGTTTGCAAGAGTGTATTTCTCTGTAGTGTTGAGTAGTTGCTCCACTTTAGTTTTGCTTGGCTTCTTTCCTGTGTACAAAGATTCACAAAACAAATTTTACAAACATGTTCAAGTTCTGATAACTTTGGAATTCTAATTGCTAGTATTGATTCTTTGACAGAAAGAATAGGTTGGTGGATGAACCTTCTGAATTCAGATAGACTCGAATAAAGCGTTGGCGCTCCTCTAGTCCTGCCATAAAAATGTCAAAATTGTATCAGCAAAAATCTTGCTAGAATTCATAATAATAACTCAAGAACAAACTTGACACAATCTAATCTAAAAACCTACCAGGATATTTACTGTAGTCCAGAACATGAGGGGTGTCCGTGTGGTAATCGGCCGCCATTTCGCAGAAATGATTCGCCAAGTCATAAGCAACAGGATTGTAACTGGCATATTCATAATCCTATATAACATGGAAAATAAGATAAGATTAATACCAAGTTCAAATCATATAAATAACATAAGAAATGGGGAAAAAAAGGAGAGAAATTTGAAGATAACTTACAATGATAGTTATTGCCCTTGTCTCTATTTCCATCATTATGTTACCATATTGAAGGTCATTGTGACAGAAACCAATCTCTTGATATCCTTCACATAACTTCTTCTCAAGCATATTTATTTCCTCATCTAGTTTGTCCAAACCAAAGTTTTTGATATCCTTAGCAGAGCACAAACTCTTGGCTTGACTAAGCCAATTCCTGGTAATAACAACATAGGGGAGAACATTTTAGAATTTTGATTATGCATAGCTATAATAATTCTAACACCTTAACTTCAGAAATCTATGTTTACCTTAGTCTCTGCCATAGCTGAATCTTCTTAGGACCCGGCATGTGAAGCGAATGGAACTCTCTCATCTTAGAGGCTATCAAAGGAGATATTTCCGGGTTCCGGAGGTCGGCAGCTGAGAGAGTCTAGAAGGAGAAGAAAAACAGCACATTATACACAATACTTATGCTACAAATGCAAATAATATTGCTTTTTTTAATCAAATTATACATATTCTTTTTTACTTCTAGAAAGACTTGATGAATCGATTTCAGTCGACTGCGAATTCAAAGTGTCATCAACAGCTAATGAAAAGGACTAATCATACAGAAATATCGGAAATGTCTGGTAACCAAAGAAAATCAGCCAAAAACAGTCATAACTTACCTTATTTAGCATTTATTAATTGTTGCGACAATTAATGAATGCTAAATAAGGCAAGTTCTGGCTGTTTTTTTTGTCTACCTAGTATTACTCAATATAGTTTGTATTCACTTCTGGAACTCAAATAGAGGAATGAAGTGCCTAGTTCAAAGGGAGATACTATTACATTCATTTGCATATTTTGAAGGAAGTATAAATGGAAACCTTAGTTCCTAAATTACTTAATTGCTTTGATAATCTAATATTATAGTATAAATGAATATGAATGAAATAGACACCAAGTCAAAAAGACTTCCAAGTCTGATAATTCCATATTTGCTCAACACTTTTAAGATACCCTTCAATTCATGTAAGCAAATTGGTTTAGTAATTAGTATAATACCACAAACAGAAATATCAATCAATCAGGGAAGGAATAAGAATAAGAAAAAAAGAGGCACCTTTGCTAAAAAAAAAAAAAGAAAGAAAAAAAAAGAATCAGCTTGAGAATCTGATCTCATTCTAGTGATTCAGCACCATCCAATTAAATATCTTCTTTTGGGTCAAGCATTCAATTTAATATCTTCAAGATGCTTCAAAATTATTGAACCAAAAACAATTAATAGGCAATACTAACCATTCTTTGCTAAAAGGAAAATGGGAATAAAGTCAGAAAATGGCGAATTCAGAACAAAGAAAAGCTATTTGACTACTACAGAATAAAGTAAAATGGACTAGTAATTCCCATTAACTTTGAAATTGAGCATATGTTCTTCAAAGCTCAAACATTAACTTTGAAATTGAGCATATGTTCTTCAAAGCTCAAACATTAGATTATAATTATTGCAAGTTGCAACCAAATTTATGCATTTAATTTTTTAAGGGTATATATGAAACTTATAATAATATATTGATATTTTCAATGTTTTCTATACCCCTTCAAAAAGGAATTTATTAAAAAGTAAAAATTAGGCTGTGTGTGGACATGTTTGATTTCTTTTGGGTATGGATGTTTTTTTCCACCTAAAGACACTGTTTAGTTGAAATATTATTAATATTATAATATATATTTTTAATATTAAAATTGTAGAAATATAATTTCTATTCAGGAGAGTATCATCATTGGAAAGATGTCCAACCATCAAATATCACCCCTGAAAAGAGTGATAATGTTTTCTAGTGCAGAATATAAAGTCAAACTTTCTCCAACTTTTCCGCAATTCCCCAATATCTTTAGCAAAATTTCCAAGGATAAAGTTCGAAAGAAAACATAAATTAACTCCAACTTGTATGACTAAATTAGCTCAAAACTCAAATATAACCATCAATCTAAACCTCATTCACTATACTTTTTATTTTCTAAGGATGCTGATACCCTACTATGACTTTGCAAGTATAAAAAAGTTATATAAATATTAAATAATGAATTATTCTTACATCAATAAAAATTAGAATAATTACCCAGGAATATTTATTTCTGTTAGACAATAAACTCTCCTCTAATTTGATTAGTTTAATCATTAAAATAACTATTTTAAAATTTTTAAAATTGTTTTCGAAATTATTTTAACTACCAAGTAGGATAAGACTTTATTGTTGTTGTTACTTCAGAAATTATTTTAATAATTTTTAAACTTTTTGTTCACTTTTCAAATCAAATTCGACTATATTGTTTTATCCTGTTTTGTACTATTTTATGTATTTTAAAATTAAAAGATTAAAGTGTTTAATTTTAAAAATTTCAAACACTAAGATGGATAATTATTCTAAAAATTATTAGTAGACTCAATCTCCACAAACATAAAAGTCTTCCAAATAAAAGCATGTCATTGGATGATTGACTTATCATATTCTTTGCATCATAATTAATCTCAACACCCAACATGTTATAAAAATTATTAGAAAAAAAAGATTAAAAGTAAACAAAAATAATAATAAAAAAGAAGATTATTATGACAAACCTTAGCATGAATGAACTCTTCAACTCTGCCAGAGGTGAACCTTCCAAGAAGCCTTGGACCCTGTCCATGATTCGAGATGCACTCAAAGGTTCGAATTTCTTCTTCTCTGTTGAAGAAAACCTCAACACCTTCGCCATACAATCGAACCAAAACCTTCCTCAAACCGCCGCCACCATTTCTGGTTGGCCAATTTACTTGGAAAACCTCATTGGTCATTGCACCTTTCAGTGGAATCACCTGCAAGTTGTTCAAATCTTCGATCACATCACCCAAATCGGAAGCCACAGCTGCAAGAACTTCCATCATCTCTTCTTGGGAAGCACACCCCTTCAACAATTCGATTGTCTTTATGGCCATTCTTGATTGCGAAGAAGGAAGAAAAAACAGAGAGCTCTTTTTCAAAACAGGGGAAGCTGAAAAAAAAAACAGAGAGATAGATATGATGAAGTTATTAGTGGTTTCCATGCATGCACGATAAAATCAGAAAAAGATTCAAAATTTGAGGACCCAATTGAGAGAAAATAGCATAATTGTATGACCCTTTAACTGATTATTGAAAATTCAAAGGAAAAAAAAAGTACGATAGAGTTTTTTTATGGGGAAACTCACCTGAGGAAAACAGGGGAAACTGTTGTGACACAAAAATGGAGATTTGAAGTTTGAAGCTTTGAAAGCAACCTTGTGCAAGTGAAGATTTCGTGAAAGAGACCAAAAAAGTTTATGTTTTGGGAATTGGGTTGTTGAAAAAAAGAGTAAAAGGTAAAAAAAAAAAAAAAAAGCAGGAATCGACAACCGTGAGGGATGATGACAAGAAGAAGAAGAAGAAGAAGTAAAAGAAGAAATGATGTGATGAAAGCTGCTTCTTCTTTATAGAGATTTTGTGAGAAACTGAAACTCAGAAATGGTACCAATGATACCTTCCATCTCTATTTATAGACACAAGGAACAACTTGGAGTCCTACTTTATACTATTATTATTATTATTGTTGGTATTTTTGTTATTATTAGTTTAATTCTGATGTAATGATAATATACAATATTTTATATAATTATTTAATTATATTTATTTTTTTAAATAATTATTTACATAATTAACATAAAAAATAATTCGATTTATTAATATATTATCGTATAATTACATATATATGTAAAATAATTTTAGATAATGTATCAAAATATTAATTATCTTTGTCAACTACACGTTGGTTTTCATTATTTAATTATATATAGATTATGAATATTATTAAAATATAATATATATTAAAATATAAAATATTAAAAATAAATTAAATTATATATATTTATATATTTAAAATAAATTAAATTATACATATTTATATATAAATATATAATAATTAATTTTAATGATTAATTTTAGTGTATAAATAATATTTTTATTTATTTAATTATGTCGATAAAGTTTAGATGAGTGTAAATAGTTTAACTCCTAAATTTTTAATAAAAAATCAGGTAATGAGTCAGGAAATCTGATCCTGTGATCCACAAGTAATAACGGGTAACTATATATATAATAGTCAAACTTATAGATAGCTATGCAGGTTCTATACGCATAATATATTAAGAGTCATTACTAGATGTTTTAAAAATAAATAAAATAATTTATTCTTTTTAATTAATTTACATCATCTATTCTAAAGTGATTTTGTTATAAATATTTATTAATAATTTATTATTTGATTAGTACATTAATTAATGTAAGAGAAAATTTTAATAATTTTTTATATTATAAATTTTTTTGTTTATAATATTTTTTAGTCTGACAGGTTAAAGGCTAATTCGTTACAATTTTAAATTCTATTCAAAAATCTATTATTGGCTAATAAATTGTTAGATATATAAGACGGGATAAATTCAAACACATGATACTTATTTAAACAGACAAATAAACTGATCATTTGGACAATCTAAATTAATTTTTTCATATTATAATTAATACAGAAAAAATTCAGTTTATATAATTCAATGTAGCAAGCAAGACATATAAGTCAAAAGAAGAGTTTACTTACTAGAACAAGCTATCTTATTGGTTAAGTTATATATTTTATGGGTTTTAGGGTGGATTAATTAGATGTTATATGACTAAAGGTGATTTAAGATTATTATTTTATTACATTATTTAACAAATTTTTTAGTTTAGAATTAATTTATAATGAT
Source organism: Arachis hypogaea (assembly GCF_003086295.3). NCBI lineage: Eukaryota > Viridiplantae > Streptophyta > Magnoliopsida > Fabales > Fabaceae > Arachis > Arachis hypogaea. Next base: position 117,297,281 of record NC_092044.1, on the reverse strand, counting down.
GGAATAAATGATATTACGATATATAATATAATGTTAAATAATAAATTCATATATGAAATCATTTCACTTGGAATTTGTTACAGGTGATCTCATTGGTAATCATTTAATTACTACTATAATACTATATGTGAAAGAAAATGTAAAGAAATAAGATAAAATAGAATAAGGAAAAGTCAAATTTATCCCTTTAGACGTTAGAACATAGAACCGCGTCCTTCACGCCACGTATGATTGATTGTGGACACATATGAAGCCGTTCAGAATCAGTTTACACGGCTAAAACTTTTTTATATATTCAAAAACAAAAAATACATATAAAAATTAAAAAAAATAAATAAATACACACTCTTTTTATTTCTTGGTATGCACATTGACAGAGAAAGGATATAATGTATTTTTCTCCTTATCTAAAAAAATATTAAACTGAAAACTGAGTTTTTCATTTGATTTTTTGGCAATGAGCGTTGAAAACGAGTGCATGCAAGGGACACTGAAAATTTTATAATAAGTAAGATATTTTATTTAATTTTTCTTGTCACATTAGGGTGAGCAATAAGTTTGTCACTATGTTGGCTTAAATGATATCTTGGGATATTTTAATAGAAAATAAGATAAGTAATCTTAGCACACTTAGCAACTTAGCATGCACCCAAAAACTGAAAGGAAAATTATACACGAAATGCATTATTTTAATTAGTTAAATGGGTTAATCGTGATGTTTAAGTCTATTAATTAAATGGTTTATTGATTTGTTTATTACGTGAAAATAGCGAAAATGAAAAAAAAAAAAAAGAGAGGTGATGTTTCATGGGAAGGTACACAACTCATTTATGTCTGTGGGGTACCAGCACATGCCAAAAAGTCTGCAACACAAATTTTATTATCATCAGTGTCGTCACACTTATTGATTTTATTTGCTCATCAAATTTATATTTTATTTTGCTTTTATCTTATCATATATATATTTAAAAGATAATGTTATAGACAACTTAAATGGATAAATATATGCTATGGTTATGACAAAAATTAAGAAATAAAAGTATGTATGTATATTTATATTTTCAATTAAACATTCTTTTATCTTATTTTTCTTCAATTATTAAAGAGAATTATTTAGGTAACATTATTAAGTTAAATACTTTAATTCTCAATAAATTTTAATTATTAAATTATTGTTTAATTTTTTATTTTATTAGATAAATTTATTAATTTTTTTATAATAATATTATGAAAATATATATTTTTTTAAATTATGTCGACTTTGTCCTGACATTATATATTATGATAGAAAAATTTTTTAGAATTAAACTACTCTTATAAAAGGTCGCAAGGAATAAAAGTCTTATTGGCTAAAAAGATCAAGGTATCCGTAGATAAAAAAATTAAATAATAAATTTTTTAGTTATTATTTTCATATAAAAGAAGAGTTTATTTTTTTAATAATAATTAATTTTAATATTCATTATCTAAAACTTGAAAGAATTTAATATACATACTTTTATATTTAATTATATATTAAATTTATTGCACAAATAAAAATAATTAATTTTCATATTTGTTATTTAAAAATAATCTCTCTATATATATAATTTAATATTAGTATAAAAAATTTATATTAATAGTTATAAAATTAACTTAATTTTTTTTAAAATAATTGAATCTTGATTCTAATTATTAATCACAATATTAGTATTCTCTCCAAATTAAATATAATAAATATTTTAAAAGAAATATATAAATTAAAAAAATAAGCGATAAAAATTTAAAACTAAATAAAAAATTACAAAACTATGTATAAAATAATAATATAATTTTTATGTGAATAATATTAGGGAATAGTTTTTAATTATATTTAATTATAAATTTAATATATTCTTTATAATTTTATAAATTATTTAAATTATATCATTTTATTAATTTTAGTCTCTATTAATATTTAATAATAAATATGTAATAATCTTAAAAAATTTTCATATCAATTCTTTTATATAAACAATCATCTGATACAAAATTAGCTTATCTCCAAAATCAAAGTTTAAAAAAATGATACTAATTGAAATATGTGACTACAATAATATTTTAAAAAAAACTAATTTAAAATATTATTCTAATCATGTAGAGACAAATTTATTGTTTAGGAGCAGAGAGATGAGAGAACTAAATGCATGAAGCTGTGGGAAGTGCAGTTAAAATATATTATATGGACTTGTCATATTGTGTACTACTCTTAATTTTTGTTCCAGGATAAATAATCAGATCTTTTATATATATATATATATATAATAAAAGATCGAAAATGCAAAGAAAGTTAGGTGAAAAGTAAATAAGAAGTGGGCTAAGTATGAACGTGATCTATCTGGATTTGATCAACTTCTCAAAATATGATAATTTTAACATGCTTCCATTTCTAATTTCATCACCTGAATCACGTGTGGATCATCCTCGCACAAAATATATAATTAAATAAATAAAACCGACTTTCTTTTCTTTAAAAAATATAAATATATATTATATATATTACAGAAAATAATTCTTCTTATAGTATTGAGTATTAATAGGACTACTTAGCTGGTAAAATTATCTCTCTCAAAATTTTAAAAAAGTTACATACTAATTATTTCTAGATATATAATTATTTCTATACGTACTTTAATTTAATTTTTTCGAATAAATAATTTTATGATAATATTATAATTTTTATGATAAAAGAGTAAAATTCATCAATCTTTATTATCATTCTATGTATGCATAAAATAAAGAGAATAAAGATATTAGAAAATGGAATTCTATTTTTCATTAATTTTATCTATAGATTACATAATATTGTGTTGTTGCACTACTAATAAAGTAGAAGTACCATAACCTTTTAATAAGGCACTTATATATCAAGTGTTTTATCAAACATTATTATAGCTAGCAATTTTTAAATTGAAAACTTTCGTTTTCTGAATCCTTGTAACTTGAAGCCATAATGAACCTAATTTATTAGTACTGGTTATGTGTTTAATTTTCTTGTCATGCATACGTATGACAATAAACTTTTTTGGTCTTATCTATATATATATATGTCCCACCATTTTACGTTGATATCTAAAAATGAAGATGCAGTTAAATTTAAGGATCAATAATATTATTTTAGATGTCAACGTAACCAATATTTTTAGTTATATAGGTTTATTGTATATAATAAGATCGATGCATATGTACATTAATGTTCATATAATATTTTTATCTTTATTTGGATGATATTCATTGTCGTTTACTATATATTAGAGTGTATTTGTAATTACAAATTTTACAAGAGAGAGAGCTTCTCTTTTATGAAAAGTGCTGGAATACACAAAATAAAGATAAATTATCTATGATAAAAAAATATATTGAAGAGCTTAAAAGATCAATTTAAAATATTCTATTTGTGTGGTTAATATTCATTTCTTATTCAACTATTATAATTTACTTTAATGTAATGGTTCATGAAAATGTCAAATTAAAATTATACCCCAATTCTAAATGCTACACTAATAATCCTTCCTTATCTTATGAACTTACTTTTTTTGTTCTCCATGGCCATTTCTCTCATATGCTACATCTATATATATGAATAACTGAAAATAATAAGACTGAATATAAATTATAAAAATATCAATAATTAAACTTTTATTTTTCAATTTAGATATACTTTTCCATCGTTAATTAGAGTCGGAGTGAGCAGAGTGGAAAAACCTGCATACACTAAAAGCTCAAAAGATGAGAGAGAGAGCATTAAAACACCTGGCATCCCAAGTTCCCATACTACTCATCTATAGAGAAGCCCAAAAACTTAAAAGGATTTGCCTATTTGGTATCGACACTTGTTAGGAAAATTATTTAACTACGAAGGGGAGCCGTGTCTGCGTTTCGAACACATTTTGGACACACTCATCGAAATTCGTCCGACATGCTTGTTTGCTGTGTCCAAATTGTGTTTCAATAAAAAATAAAATTTTTTTTCCGGACACACTTAAACACACCTAAATACCATCATATGCCAGCGTGTTCGGTCTTATTCTTAATATATATTCTTAAAATAAATTTAGATATAGTATATATTATTATTTATTAAAACAAAAAATATTTTAAATACTTAATATAATTAAAAGAAAGCATTAAAAATAATTTTAAAATTAATTTATATTTTAATATCAATAAAATATTAAAATATCATCACGGTTTATCTAAAAAATACTTTATATTTTATATGTATGCATGTCCCCGTGTCATGTAAGATTTTAAAATTCGCGTGTCAACGTGTCTTGTGTCGTGTCGTGTCCTGTGTCCCGTGTCCGTGTCAGTGTCCATACATCTGCATCATAGTTATTTAATAACTTCTTATGATACACGAACACTGACACGATATGACATGGAATAAGATACAGAACACGCATATATATATATATATATATATATATATATATATATATAATATAAAATATTTTTTAAATAAATCGTAATAATGTTTTAATATTAAAATATAAATTAATTTTTTAATTATTGTTAATGTTTTATTTTAATTATATAAAATATTTTTTATTTTAATAAATAATAATATATACTATTTCTAAATTTATTTTAAAAATATATGTTAAGAATAAGATCGAACACCGGCAAGATTTGAACCCCCAACTCTAACATTTGCTTAAGTAAATAAGTGAGTTGATTACTCGTTTAACCCAAATTATTTTTTTTTATTTTTTAAATTATTTGTCAATTGATGGACCCATATCCTATCTTGTTTGAAGCCCATTATTTAAAGCAGTCGGTTGTGGGCCTTGTACTCTGTTAGTGGTCATTTGGGCCCATTATCGATTTGAAACTGAAAGTTATTGTGATTTGTGAAACAGGAACACTTCCTTAATGACTACTAATTAATTAATTAATTTTATGAGTTAAGTGATAATCTCCGAGAAACCCACCAAAAACCCTTTTGCATGAGCTTCAGCTTCACCATTCGCACCTCTCAAATTTTCTTACACCAACAATTGTTGTCGGAGAAATTTGGTTTGTCTCATAAAAGATTTGATCTTTTGCACATTTACAATGAGCTCCAAAGATCCCCACACTGATTCACTTGGTATACTCTCTATTCTCTTCCTCATTCACACCTCAACTTTTCATTTTCATTTTTTTTTCTGTTCTTCAAAATTTCAAGTTTTGTCCTTTTTGTTTTAGAAAAATAGTTTGCTTGAGTTATGTATCGTTCTAGCCACTACTGGATCAGGATTGAGATGGGTTGTCCTCAAAATTCAATTTTTGTTTGTGGTTTTTGATGTTAGATTGCTAGCCAGAGAATGCTCCATAGTGGTTTTTCGTTATTCATTTCCCTTTCTTCTCAGGCCCCTGAATGAGTAGCTTATCTATTGCGTTTAAAATCAATGCTTTTGAAAATTGAAGTGTCAATTTATGGGCAGAAGTTTTTACTCGGGGCTTGCCTTTGTGGTGTTTGATAAAATGCATTGTCTATACAGATGCATTGAAGTTTAAAATGTCTGCTCGAAAGGATTCAGATAAGTTCTTCATGTCCATCAGCAAAAGAAAAAAAAAGCCATTTGATGTTTTACGTGCTATGTACGGTAAGAATTGCTATTTCTGTTGAAGATTTAGTAGAGGCATTGATTATAGTACTATTAGTGTTGTGTTTGTTCAATGACATATGTATGATATGGCAGATGGTTGCATTGCTGGAGGTGTTGCCGGAGTCGTTGTAGAAACAGCTTTGTACCCCATTGATACCATCAAAACTCGATTGCAGGTGAATTTAATATATGAGTAAGCTTATAAGGCTACTTCATCTGTGTTTACATCTACATTGTACTTAAGATTTTACATCTCATTCCTTCCTATATTAGGTTGCTCGTGGTGGAGGGCAAATTATCTTGAAAGGTCTATATTCAGGGTTGGCTGGAAATCTTGCTGGTGTCTTACCGTGAGTGAACTCTCTTGTACACCTTACCCTTGCCATTGATAAAGCATTCATATTTGAGCTAATATTTTTCAGTTTATAATCAATCATTCAATTTACTAAAATGAGAACTTGTCCCATGAATACATAGTTTATGAGATGCATTCTACCTTGTGGTAGCTTAATATTTCATTTAAATGATTTGGACTTATATCTCACTAGTGTTTTAACTTATTCAGTCTTATGCTAACTTTCTTCCCTGACTGAAAATATGGGAACTTAAGTCTATAGATGCTGTTTCCTTTGTGGCAATACTTTGTCCTTTTCTTTTACCATGTCAATCCTTAGCTATAGTTTCTCAGGCTTGTGTTTACTAGGTTAATCCTTGTATCGATAAATAACTTATTATCCATCCACTCTTGACAGAGCATCTGCGATTTTTGTTGGTGTGTATGAACCCACAAAGCAAAAATTGCTACGGTCCTTTCCTGAGAATCTCAGTGCCATAGCTCATTTTGTAAGTTAGCTTTCTTTATTATTAAAAATGCATTCATATTATCTTTATGGTGACACCTGACACACAACTTTTACCTTTTAAATTCGTTTCATTTTTCAATTTTATTTTTTTTATACTGATACATAGATGTTTCTGAGCATTACATAGTTGGGATAAACCTTAGGGTATAAGTAACATGAGTGGCAGCAAGATTAGTAGATGACCAAAAGCACAAGTATAAATCTGTAATACTAATATTGAAGGGTAAAGGCACTTCCAAACCATCTACCTAAACATATTTATACGATGGAGAATTTTTAATAGTTGGAGGTGTAACTTTACAAATTTGTGGTATATAAGTTACATATTTTTGTTTGCTCTAAATAGGTATAATCAATTTTTATTATGTCTTTAGGATAAATTGTCCTACTTATAGTGCCATAAAAACTAAGATATATTAGAGGACATGTAAATGATTAGTTAAACATTTTTGCTATTTGATATTATAAGCTGAGTACAGGCTGCAGGTGCTATTGCAGGAGCTGCATCTTCTCTTGTTCGTGTTCCAACTGAGGTAACTAGCTTTGCTCCTTGGATTTAGTATTTTCCCCTTCTTCCTTGATCTTGAAGTCCGTTCCTTTTATTCTAGGTTATTAAGCAAAGGATGCAAATGGGTCAATTTAAATCAGCACCAGCTGCTGTGCGTCTTATCGTTGCCAATGAGGGTTTTAAAGGTCTTTATGCGGTATGACTTAATTGCATTTTTTTGGAATGGACATTTAAATACTGGTTCAGTTTTTGTTCATGAATGTCGAGTATATCCTTGATCTGTATTTTGATTTTTTGAGATTGAAGGGATATGGGTCTTTCTTATTGCGAGATCTACCATTCGATGCCATACAATTCTGTATCTATGAGCAGCTCCGGATTGGTTATAAGCTAGCAGTAAGCCTACTATTTATTGTATTTCTTATTATTGTTTCTCTCACATAAACACACACACACGCAAATGAAACATTTTCCTTTTTCTATTCACATAAGAATCTTGTAAAAAGTGATTTGGGGGTGTTTCTGTTCTTGGCAGGCGAAAAGAGACCTAAACGATCCAGAAAATGCTATGCTCGGGGCGTTTGCCGGTACTTTCATATCCCTTAGAAGCTTGCTTTGGAGTATTCAAGGATTCATATATTTGTGCTTCCATTTAAACTGAGTCTACATTCATGAATCACTGAGAAAAGAATGTTTTCTTCTTTAATTTTGTGGTATATATTGTTTGTTTGTTTAATACTCTCTCTGTTCCATAATGATGGTGGTTTTGATTTCTTTGTTACATTCATATACCAATGTATCTAGATTCAAATCAATATATGAACTGAGGATGGTAATTTCGATACCTGATAGGTGCCATAACTGGAGCAGTAACAACACCTCTTGATGTAGTAAAAACAAGACTAATGGTTCAGGTGCCTAAGAGTTTTATTTGTTTATTCCCTTAAATTAAGGTATGGGATTGATTTGAAATATGGTAATGTTTGGCTCTCTCTCATTAACATCAGGGATCACAAAACCATTACAAAGGCATTTATGATTGTGTCAACACAATAGTTAAAGAAGAAGGAACTCATGCTCTTTTTAAGGTAGTGTAACATTGTAATCATTCATTGTAATTCTGAGGGCTTTTTTTGGTTTTCATTTCCATTTTATGTTTTTATTATAAAACTTCTTTTTTGGGTATTGAAATGGGGCCGGAGCCCAAAATCATTATTATATAATTCTAACTCTAAATCAATCTTACATGTCTATTTTTCTGCAGGGTATGGGGCCAAGAGTGTTGTGGATAGGAATTGGTGGTTCAATATTTTTTGGTGTTCTTGAGAAGACAAAGCAAATTCTTGCTCAGAGGCATCCAAAAGCTTAGGCTCACAATTGATTTCTTTTTTTTTTATTGATCAAATTGGATTGATTTAATTTTAATTTCATGTTTGCCGTTGATCATTGAATTGGGTAATATTTCCCTAAAGGGCTTAGCCCAAAAGATCGATAGTAAAAAAGAAAGGGATTTGACCAACTTAGGTTAGTCTAGTAGTTAGCTCACTAGTCCACTTAAGTAAGGTGTCTTCAATCTTGCCTTTTTTTTTTTTTGTTTCCCACAGTATTCCCCAATCCGTCGGGCCAAGGTCTAGGACATATTAATCATTCACTTATTGGGTTGGGAATACCACATAAAACAAAAACAAAAGGACTTTGGTCATGTTTGAGATTTGGGCCTAATTATGAGTCCCAAAAAATACATGGGTCAGACAGCCTCTAGATCTCTCTTTGAGAACTAGTGGCATCAGGCCCATGTACAAATGAAATAATTCAATGTTGTTTGTGTAGTGACCTTAATTCCAGAAACATCTTCCAAGTTTTGTAATACTGAAAAAAAATATATATTCCAAGTTTTGACTCCTAAGACGGAGTGTATGTAATGTGTGAAAAATAGGGAGTGTATATGTTCTATTGACCAAAAAAAAAAAGTTTCTCTACAAAATAATTTAGCTCCTCAATATTGCATGGTTGAAGTGCGAGGAAAAAATTGCTATGAAATATTGAAATCAGCTCACATCAATTTTTACGAGATTATTTGCTTTCATATAAGATTTGAGGTAGTGTTTATTTTGTTCTTGAAATTTGTTTGATGAGTCAATTTAGTATTCTATATATTAAAATGACAAACTAAATCTTACACTTTCAAAAACATGGTTCTTTTAGTCAGTAAGTCTCATCATTTTTAGTGCGACTTCAACATGTAATAGTTAATTGCACACGAACATTCTTTAATTGTGGTTAATTAAGTTTCATAAACTACTTTTGCAAATAAAATTAATCACAATTCAAAGTTATCATCATAAAGTAACCATTGCAATACCAAGGTGGCATTTACTTGTCCATATTAGCATTACAGTAACATGTGACAACAAAAGTTTAGCCAAGAGACTAATAAGAATCATATTTTCTAAAGGAGCGAACTTAATCATTTTAAAAAGTTAAAAGACTAAATTGACTCATCAAACCAATTTCAAAGATCAAAATGAGTATTACATAAATTATAAATATAGGCATAACTCTTTCAATAAATCAACAAAGGAATAGAGTAACATTAGCCATCTGCAAAAAGTAATTGCATAGGACTAACTAATTTTATGTAATATTTGAACTTACATTAACCATATGAAAAATATTTTTACATATTACATGGGAAAAAGGTCTTTCCTTCTTCACCCACCCTAATATACAACAAAATTTAATAATACAAACAACAAATCTATCAATTGCCTCAAACCACAGCAGTTCTCTTTGCAACTGGTGACAATCTCTGTGTGGAAAATTTTAGTTTTCCTCTCCTCAGAAGTAATAAGCATAAGAACCCTAAAGTAGCAATGAAAATCAAGTACAACTCCAAATGGAACCCCCCAAGAAAATGAACAAATTCTAGTGTTCTTTTATTGTTACAATTGCAATCATAGTCATTTTGTAGTACACTGCCTTTGACAGTGAATTCAGGATCAAGAACAAAATCCAGTGACACAGCTCCTTCATCCAACCATATAGTTGTGTTCTTCGATTTGTAGCCGGGCATTGTTGCCACCACTGCAATTTAGATTAAGAAATTGATTATAAACTCTACAAAAATTATAGAACTTAAGGATAATATATATCATATTCAAGAAGATAATATATATCTAAGTTTTGCATGATAATATTCAATTTGAGATAATTTTAAATTTTTCTTTTTCGTTCAACAATAATTCTTTTTTTGCCCAATAATTGTAATCTTCAATCATGATACATTATTATAACAATATAATCCAAAATATATCATTTTACCTTCATATTTATCTTTTGGGGCAAGTAAGCGATGATAATCAGCAAAGGTTTTTCCAGCTCTAACCTGTTGGTTAGTACATCATAAAAATGAAGCTCAAAGTCAAACACTCATTCAATGATGTCAGAATTTAATGGTGGAAGGATCAGCTATAGGATATGAAAAACATTTGAAAGGTCTAAGAAATTAGGATGAACATAGTTCACATTGTGGAATCCGAAAAATATTTGCGATAAGATATAAAATGTAGCATTTTCAAGAACTCGCGTCAAACTAAGATGTCATGTATTAATTGAACAAAAATAGAAACAGATGCGATGTACATCCAAACATACCGTGTAATTTATTCCTGTGATGGAAATAATGCCTGGTAACGGCCTTCCATCATGCGAAGAATATATTCTTCCATGCAATCCGGTCTACAGAGTAGATAACAAATAGTTAAGCAATCCAATAAAAATCAATGGGAAGAAGTGAAGAACACCTAAGAATCTTACAACAGATCTCTCACATATAAGTTTGAAATTGAAATGGTCACCTTCTCTATGTTCAACTAACTATAACAGAATGAACACAAGGTATTGGTGACTTATGTACACTCAATGGAATTCTCTCTTACATCCTCTCTCTAGTGGCTTAAGGAACCGACTAAAGGTTTTTGAGTGTTTCGAGTAAAAGAAGAGGATAGAGGTTTGAGATTTTACATCTTTTCTTTAGGCGTAAAGTATATAAACAGAAATAGTATACCTTTACAAGGCTTGCAACAAGATTAAGCAGGCTCATCTTGTTGTATCTCCAAATGATAGGAAGCTGCATATTAACATACAGTACACAGGAGTCAAGAACTAAGAAAAGATATTGCAATTTAAACAGGAAAAAACAAAAAAGAAAAAGAAAAAGACAAGATCATAAAAAATGGATAATATTTTTTTATCTGATGGAGCAGACACTGTGGTAAAAGTTGTAGAAGTGAATGGAATGTAGTACTCTAAAGTTTGGCTTTTATCAACGCTCAGATATGGAAGAAAGAACCAACCTCGGCAGCATTAGGCCATTTATTGTCGCTGACTTCCAAAGTCAATTCGAAACATCCGGCATGTATATAGTTCCAGTCTTGCATTCCTCCATATATTGGGTACCTGCAGTGAGTATCTTCTGAAATAATTTATGAACATATTGGGAAGAGAACATAAACTTCAGCAATTAATTTCAAGTTATTGCTTTCGGATAACCATACCAAGATGCTCCATTTGTAATCCCCCCAGGAAATTCCTTGCTTGTAGACATGTTGTAGTGAGAGTGACTATATATACTTGCCATGAACTGAAATGTCTCATCATCGGGACATCCAAAATAGCTCGTACTGTAATCCATTCATATCAAAAGACAATATCATGTCATAAAGAACTCAAGATGGTTTGAAAGCAATTAGAGACAAATCTAACATAGTATAAGTGATCTTCAAGAAATAAAGCTAGATAACCATATTCCATCTAACAAGTGGTAATATTAAAACATGTGAAAGCTTGATTGCCACATTCCAACTAAGAAGTTGTAAATTAAGACATGTGAAGAAAGGAAAAATAATTCACCACCTTCTATCTTTAGTTCCATCCCAAGGATAATTTGCCACAAGTGCTCCCTGAGGTAAAGAAAGAACAATCCATGAGTAAATTTCACAACTAGAATCTAGATATAATAGTTTATGAAAACAAAATCTGCAGCTAGTTTATAGTTGTAATCAATTCTACAAGATCAAGTACAAGATTGAATCACATAGGTTGGTCTTTCAACTACAGAATGAAAAACAAATGAACATAAGTTGGGTTTACATGGGAAAAAGATATTCAGTTTAGTTCCTAACAGAGATTTTGATTTAAAGAACAAAGTTGTAAACGAAAAACTACCTGGAAAAAAGAAAGAATGATCTCAGAATTATAGAAAGCAGGAAGCATGCACTGGAAACTGGCTACCTTTTTTTTCTAGATTTTGAAAAGAAAAAAGTTTTCAATAACTTTTACCAACAATACTTATATCCATTAACCAAACCAGTCTAACTTAATCTACAGCAGGATCCGCATAAGTGGAATAAAATCAGAAAATAAACATCTCGGCCCAGAGTAGACATCACAAAAATATTACATGAATCCCAAAGAAGTAATACCCCATGCAAAGTGGCAGATGCTGTGAATCGAATATCCTTCGCCCAATTTATTATGGCTCTTGTCTCAGGTTGCCGAGAATCCTCATTATAATTCAGGGGAAAGAACTGTAATTTCATTTGAGATAGACACGTGAGGTTAATGCCAACATGATCTCTAGAAATATATACATTATAACACAAAAATATTTCAATACATCATTATCCAGAAAGAAAAAGCACATGGTCCTACTACTAAAAACATCGATAAAAGGCAACATTAAGTTTAGATTAAGATTCTCATTATAGTATAGATTAGTTTGCTATGAAAAGATATACCTGGTCAGGAAAATCCCGGTTCAAATCAACTTCATTTGCATTACCACGTTTTCTTAAACTATACCCATCAGGGTTCATTGATGGAAGTATATGAAGGTGAACATTCTCCACGATCAATGTTGCCTGAAAAATTTCATAGAAGGTTGGCATTTTAAGCACAAAGATCAAATTATAGAATAACTAGAGTTAGACTGAAAAATGCAGGATTTGAATACTGAGAATGATAAATGATTCCAGCATACTGTAGATTTTGTAGCTTATATCCATGTATTAAATGAACATATAAAATAAGTACATGGCATTTGCTCATCTAAAATTTGAAACTGAAATGATGGTGTTTTTTCCCCCTCCGTTTTCTCAAGAAATCATGAGTTGATATATACCTAGTACTATTTCTTTTCTATTATTTACTAAATAAAATAAGTTTCAACGAAAAAAATTGGAAACAAAAAGGATGTAGGATAATTCAAATTTTACCAATAACTATAATTTGTGTTTTCAATATTATTGCAACAGCTTAAAAACTTCCAATAATTTGTTAGCAATACCAGAAAAACAATAGGGAAAATTGGATTTGGCATGCCACATCGAAGGGGCAAGAGATCAGCATATATTTATGTGCAGAAAGTGGAAGCAAAATACCAGAGGATCTGTCAAATAGTTGTCACATAACCAATTAGCCAGATATATAAGAAGCTCACGGCCCACAGGTTCATCTCCATGTACATTTCCAATATACTGCATCAGCATGATGTTGGTCATAGAATTTCAGAATACAGAATTTCAATATATACTATGGAATTAATTTAACAAGCCAAAAGTAGAAATATGGTGTGGAGCATAAAGACATAGAAAAAGCCTACTAATCCATATGAGTATAGAAAGTCCATCCATTAGGTTATGTATATCAAAATCCTAAGAAAACAAAGAAGAAAAGGAGAACTGGAAAAGAATGCATTCTCCATTAAGTTAAAAACCCAAATAAGATGTAAGTAGTAAAGTTTCACATCTCTTTGTTTAATATTTTTACATCTTTTAAGTCTAGTATGTCAAAAGCCTAAAAAAATTGAAAAAAAAAAGGGACCATAAGCATCTTGCTTAACTGGCATTGAGTACAAAACACTCACCTTAAATGCAGGTTCAGTCTCTTCTTCTCCTGGCTTGTCAGAAATCTCTATCACCCACTACACGTCGGAAAATAAAGGGATGCAACACTCGCTTTTAAAATTGAAACAAATATTTCCAATAATACGCATGTTACGAAAAGGAAAGAAATTACCAGTGGAAATCCATGCACACTCTTCCCAATACTAGTAGCCAAATCCAAGAATCCCTCACAGAGAGAAACAAATTTCAAGTCAGTATGTTCATTCACGAAAGCCATTAGTAAATAATATATTTCGATCTCTAATGTCGTTTGTAGCTACATAATTTTGATATACGCAATCAAGAAAGAAAAGAAGCACAGATATGAGAATCACCTGTATATCCTAGAAATGTTGCTGCATCTTTGTCCGAATTGCTTGATGGCCTTTTCAAGGTCAGCATTTGTCATGTATCCTTTGGCCAAATCAACACTGCCAAACAACATTTCAAATACTATAGAACATGAAATCTTATTGCAAGTTAAATGCTACAACAGATGATAGAAATGACTAGACCATAGTTATACAGGGAAATCATGGATTAAGATTACCTTGTCTGAGTCCTTATTACATCGTCCTCGAGCAAATGCCTCGCATGACTTGTATTAATACACTTATCAAAATCTTCAAGTACCAACAACAAAGTAGCAGTTAGAAGAACTTGCAATTTTAGAAAGTCCAGAGTTAAACAACAAGAACTAGCTGAATAAAGCAAATAATCAAATCCATGTCAACTCTACCCCCCCCCCCTCCGGTAAAGTTCTGACCTTTCACTTCAAACTTCAAAATCAATCACTTCAAAAACTCTGAAAAACTATTCAATTACAAAATCACATGCAGGGAAGAAAGGGTATAGAAATTTCTCATATATATAAATATATTTTCTCACATCTAATTCAGAACATTAAGAAGTTGCAACTCGAATCTATCAACAAAGAATACAAATAACAACTCCGAAATCCTAAACAAATTGAGTTCCAGATTTGGATTTAACCAAAAGAACCCCACCATTTTCACCACCAAAGACTATTAAAAAGCTCGAATTTACAATGACCCATTTCTTCCCTTCCCGTAAATAGATTAAAGAGCACAATAGGAACATGCACACAAAGCAAGTGATGCAAACTTAGATTCAAGATTCAAATAAACGAAAATAAATAAATAAAGAACCTGAAGAAGAAGAAGAAGAAGAAGAAGAAGCGAAGTTGAATAAGGCGCCCTTAGCAAGAGAAAGGGGAAGAAGAAAAGAAGAAACTGTGAGAGCAAAGAGAAGAATTGAGAACAACAGCTTCTTCATCTTCATTCATGGGACGACGACGTTCGTGTCGGATTCAGCCTTTCGCTGTAACGTTGTTTGTTCTTCTAGATTATCGTTGATCATCACGTGTCTCTCACGTGACGTGACATCTTCAACTTCAAGCAAACTAGGCCACTTTTTTTTTTCTTACAAAAATTGTGTCAGATCCAACTCTCTGCTATATTTGGGCTTCGTTAACTTATTTTATTGATCCTCCTTTTCTTCGACCAAAATAAAATTTTTAACATTTTAAGAAATACGAGATTCTGAACAAAAACCAAAAAATGTTAGGGATAATATATATATATATATATATATATATATATATATTTTACTATTTTTTTAGTAAAGTATCGTTTTTGTACCTAACGTTTTGGGTAAATCTTATTTATGTTTCTAATATTTAAATCGTCCTATTTGTATTTCTAACATTTGTAAAAGTGATTCAATGTTATCCTACTATCAATTATACTAATAAATCAGATTATATTTTTCAATTATTCTCATTTGGATGTATTCATTTTCAATTAGGTCTCACTTGGATGTGTTCAATTTTAATATTATACCCACTATTTGTGTTTAGATTCATTATGTCCCTAAAAAAGTGAATTATGTAAATGTTGTAGGAATTAGTTTCAACTTTTGATGAGCTATTTTTCGGAGTAGATCATCGATTCTATCCCAGACATTTGTATTCTAACTTCAAGAAGAGATTTTTCAAAACTCAAACTAAAACGTTCATGATGTGTAATTAACGGCAGGATAACATTGAATCACTTTTACAAACGTTATGGATACAAATAGGACGATTTAAACGTTAGGGATATAAATAGGACTTACCCCAAACGTTAAGGATAAAAACGATACTTTACTCTTTTTTTTTAAGTTGGACGAGACTATTTGAGGAATTAAAAGTGGATGGGATAAGATTGTAGTGCAATTTGCAACTCCGATAGATTGGATGTTCATATTATTTTATCAATATTATGTTTGTAAATCTTATTAATATGTGTCTTAATATGTTATATTCGGGTTCGAATCTTGATGAATAGGTTAAGTATTGAAAAAGAATTCTTTAGTATTGTATTCCATGAGTAAGTAATATGCGTATGTTATGATACTTAAGATTGAGGGGTTTTTGTTTTTTAACAAAAAGTAAGCTTAACATAGAAAGTGGAATAGGAGAGTACAAGGTACATCTAAAAACACAAGACAATGAATATAGTAAAAGGGATATAATCCATTGTCATCTCCGGCATAGCTATCAACAATCAAACGGATCAATACACTATTTTCTGTAACTCTAAAACCACATGTTTATAATTTCATCAACACTTGTCTCTAAATTTTGGAAAATTATACTATTCCGTTCCAACCAAATGTTTCAAATAATCGCAAATAAACCTATCAGCCACTTCTTATGCTCCGAGTTACGACCAGTTACTCCAATCCAACTTTCAAATAGTCCTTTGACAGTTTCCAGAATAGCTCAAGACCTATCAACATACATCAACCAAACGCACTACATGTGCCACATAAACTCACAGCCAAAAAACAATCTTTGTTTGTTTGTTTGTTTCAAAGGATAACGATTTTACTCGTAAAGAACAATAAAGTAAAATTAAACAAATTAAATTATCACATTCATTTGTAATAGAAAGAAGCTCAAAACTAGCCGAATTTATTATGTTTGATCAACATTTTTAGTCATTAGTTTAATTCTTTTAAATCTAAAAATATATTTTTATTCCATATTTTTAAATATTATTAACTAGTTACTGACTAAAAATAATAAATTTTATTAGTTATCTAGTATTCTTCTTCATGACATTATTTTTCATAGTTTTTGAAAAAGACATAATTTATTTCAATCATATTAGATATATATTATAAATTAGTCACCAAAATTAATCAATTAATATAAAATATATATTAAAAATAATTTAAATTATATATATTTATAAAAAAATTATAATAACATATTTTAATGTATAAATAACATTTTTAAATTTATTATTGCTAACTCAAGATAGCATACAAACATTGCTGCTTTTGCAGCTACCTCCCTTAAATACCTAATTTGCCAACGAATTAATACTGAAGTGAAATGGAGGGTAACATGGACGTGGGAATACCAAACTCCTTCAACTTATTGTCTAGAAAACAAAATAAATAAAAGCATATTTTTGCTTAAAAGGATAAGGTATGTGTTGTGATGGTCCATTTGTTCAGTTTCGTTATATATAAAGAAGAAGAAACAAGAAGTACCAACTATATATAGTAGCATGGTCCATGGTGAGTTAAGTAGTTACTTGCGGTTTTTATGTGGCCTCAATTTTGCTTCAACATATATATACCCTTATCCAGAGTTTTTTTTTTATCTTTTATTAGCACCTGATGATGTATTTAATTATTTAGAAAAGTTAGTTAGTTACTTGTTAATTGAGTTTGCAGAGTTAATCTTTCAATAGTTAAATTAGTTAGCAGCTAACTAAGTAATATTAGGATGAAAAATGATTTTTTTTTTCGGTAAAAAAAAATCTATCAAAAAAAGTTTGCCATGTACGATATACATCCTTTTTATAAATTTAATAAAAATATTCACTCTTTGTCTATTCTATTTTTCACTTAAAACAAATCTTAAACCAGATATTACTCAATGTAATTTACTGATTTTCTATTATTCATTTTTCAGACTCACTAATCTAACATAAACTCTATTCATTTTTCATACTCACTAATATTAATTCAAATGATATTAAATTTATTAAATGAATACAAGATTATTGTTTTCAAAATCTCAATTTATAATAATTTTTTTAAACAACTACATTTTAATAAAGGGTAAATCACATAAAAAAAACGAATTGAACGTCAAAATTATATGGATTCCTAAAACAAAAAAAAGGTTACATGCATGTCTTTAATCACATTTATATATAATTCGGATTGACTAAATTCGATTTATTTATTATAGTAGTAAATCAAATCAACAAGATTCAAATTACTAGGTGTATATGTACATCGATATTGGTAGATTCAATTTATTATGAATTACAATTTGAATTTTCTCTATTCATAATAAATCGAAACAAGATACTTCGATCTAATACCATGGTTTATGCCCTTAGTAATTTGAATTTAATGGCTTCGATTTAGTAGTAATTTTCGGTAGTGGTAATATATATATATATATATATATATATATATATGTATATATATGGCTATATAAACAATCCGAATTTACTTATTTTGAATTACATTTCACCAAATCTCATCCTCAAAACGTTGGTTCTAGAGAAAAGTTAGGAAAAGAAACGATAATATTCAAACTGTTGAAATAGAAGACGACTCAAATCGTATCTATCGGTTGGATAGAGTCACCCACATTGCTGGTAGCATCCATGAAGAGGTTAGTTAATGAAATTTAATTTCGTTAAGAAATAAATAATTGTTAGTGATATTAAGTCGCTTAGAATTTGATTGTACGCGTTATTAGAATTATTAAACTTTAAATGGTAGCTAGAATAGTGATTTAATAATTTGTTAGAACATTAAAGACTACAAATGCAAGTTGGAGGAGTGATCAATAAGTATTAGTTAGAGTAGTGATATGAGGTTCGATTAGAATTTGTAAGTTTTAAATGTTAGAAGTTTTGCTAGGTTAAAAGTTTTGTCATAGTTTAATTTAATTTAATTTAGGTTTCGAGTATTAGATTAACTAGGTAGTAGAAGGTTATAAAAGAATCAATTTTATTTAATTTAATTTCTAAATGTTAGATTAACGAGGTACTACAAGTTTAGTTATAGTTTAATTTTTTAATTTATATCTTAAATATTAGATTAAATATGTTATATTTGGATTTAACTTAATTTAGGTTAATTAAGCTTAATTTAATTTAATTATTAAATGTTACATTATTTATATTCTGGTCTGTAATATAGTTTATATTAAAGTATGTTTTTATTAGAAGTTTTCAGAGGCTGCGTTTGTTTTTATGGACATGAAAAAATATGATATTGAAACAGAGACAATGAAATAGAGATACTAAAAATTATTCTTTATGTATTGTATTTGAATATAATGTACAAGATACTAATGTAATGTCTAATACTATGTTTAGATACACATGAACAAGACTAAAATATTATGTAAAATGACTAAAATAGACATATCTCTCGTACGCTCTTCTCCTTCCCTCTATCTCTCACTCCTTCCTTGTTGCCTACCCTTCTCCAGTTATTGAAGGATGGTAGAGGAATAATACTTATTATACCTGTTAAACTGTGCTTTTGCTAATCGAGTCTCTCTTATGCAACTCAATATTTAAAATTTTGTGGGTACAATTCATTTTTGTATTTCTTTAAATTTTGTATTTTTTTGCTTCTAAATTTTTTGTTGTGTAAATTAAGAAATTTAATAGGTATTGAATTTGATCTTTTTACTCCAATTGAAAGAAGAACATAGAAATAAAAAAAAAGAGAAGAGAGTACCTTTCTGAGAATAACGATGCAGAGAAGAAGTTCAAATTATGATTTTTAAAAGAGGAGAAATAATTATCTATGGACCAAAAAGGAAAAACTTTTCATAAAAAAATCTGTGCCTACCCTCCCAAATTATGTATCCATTATTGTCCTTTATTTAAAAATAGACACAAAAATTAAAAAAATTGTTCTGGAGACACTATGTCTAGTGTCCATGTCTCTCTATCCAAATATTTTTTAGATATTTACTATCCATATCTCTGTGTCCTGTCCACAAAAACAAACGCAGCCAGAAAGCACAGAGGATCAGGCACCCACGCCATTGCTTCACAGAGTCACATCTATTCTGACTATTCGATTGACTTATATGTTATATGTTATTATGTTATCATGCTGCGTGAATATCGTTGTGTTGTTGTATTCAGTATTAGGTTATCATGTTATGTTATCGTGTTATTACGTAATCATGCTATGTGATTATCGTTGTGTCATTTATTTAGTATTAGGTTATCATGGTGTTTTATCATGTTATTATGTTATCATGTTATGTCATTATATAATACCTGAACGAGGTTGGAAACTATAAAGTAAAGATGTTCGTAATTGAAGTTAGTTGAAATTTTACGGAATAAAAGTGAAAGTAACACCGGGATGAAAAAGAACACGCAATCATATGTTAACGAACACGGAAAATACAACTACAAATACGAAAAACATAACATAGAATGTCACGCACATTGCGAAAGAACAATAAAGCATAATACATATAAAAAAAAGGCAACACAATAAAGAAAATACTAAACTCCGCTAGTTGCTCCAAACCTCCCAGGGCCTCCTCCCTATCCATACTAGTGTGAATTCTAGTGCTCCTTGGATAACGTTCAGATGCAGGTTTCTTACTGGGATCAGAGATGACAGTTGGACCATCATATGGTGGGTAGAAGCATTATGGAATCGGAGGATTGAATCCTATCCTGTAGACACTAAACACCGTGCTGAGCCAATATACCTCATGGACATATATAAGTTTCCCAACACAAGCGAGAATATGTACAACAAGCGACTGCATGGCGGCATGGGTAGTGAAGTGACTGAAAATACCCGCAGTCGCAAGTTCGATCTCTCAACGAGATTCTGTAAGCACTAAGTGAGAAGTTACCTGTTGGAGTAGTCTCAGCCACATTAAACTCCAAATTATCCTATCATATAGTGTCACCATGAAACATCTCGATGCCTTTAGATTTGCCTCCACTACCTTCACAAGTGACTGACTAAATTGCTTACCTGTCCTCAACTGTGCCTCAGCCTCTTTTCCCTTGCGTACAAAGAGCTCCGCCAATCTCCCGTAGGTGGACTTCACCAAGGAACAAACTAGAAGGTTCCTAACACCCTTCAGCACTGAATTAACACACTCGAAAATATTTGTAATCATATGGCCAAATCTTTGACCCTTGTCCTGGTGCTGAATCCACTTTTCATACTCCATCCTATTGGCCCAGTCACACATTGTCGGGTCTTTGGTCTGGAGGATGTCAAACTAATACTCAAACTCGACCTCAATCTTCGCATAAGCAGCATTGACTAGAAGCCTCCTTGCATCCTTTCGCTTGAAACTCAGCGCAAAATTCGCAACGACATGCCTAATACAGAATGCACGATAAGCAGATGGTGGAGCCCATCCTCCATCAAGTGCCACCAAGGTGGCCTTGATACCTTTGTGCTTATCTGATATCATGAGAATGCCAGGCTGAGGAGTCATATGCTGTCATAAGTGAGACAGGAAGAATTACCATGACTCCGTATTTTAACCCTCCACTAGAGCAAAATCAATGGGAACGATATTAGAGTTTCCATCCTGAGCAATTGCAACCAACAAAATTCTCTCATATTTATCGTACAAGTGGGTTCCGTCAATACTGATCAATGGCTTACAATACTTGAATGCCTCGATGCACGGTGGAAACGACAAAAAAAAGTATGTGAAAAATGCTGACGACCCGTCAACCTGCCCTCCAACTCACACAGGTCTTGTTTTCAGAACTGCAATACTTCCTGGCATCGTTATCTGCACACCAAATACCCACCTTGGAAACTCATTATAGGATTCCTCCCAATCTCATATATCTACGCGACGACCTTCTACTTAGCCAACCAAACCCTCCTGAACGTAGGTCTAAACCCAAAATGTGTCTCTGTCGCATTTTGTAGTACATTGATGGACACAGCCACATTAGCTCTGATATAGGAAGGATGAAAGCAAATATCCATGATAGTCAAGCTTCCTGTGATCACTGGAGATTGAGGTGGCCAAACATGTATGAGGTCTGTTATACCGTCTGACATCCCAGATACTCTTGCACTGCCGTAGAGTGATTCGAATCAACCATCTGCAGCTGTTTCTGAACTCCTTACACTTTCCGTAGCACTTGGCTTTGTCTGATTTCAGGACTTTGTACTCAACCTCCCGCCGGGTGCTATAAGTCTCCACACACAATACAACTTCCTTCTTATTCTGAAACTGCTGTCTTACTTGAAACTCAGCTAGACCTGCAGTATCTTGCGATTCTTTGGCCCCAAAACTAGATTCTACATCGGAAACCCCTTACGTCTCATCACATCTAAGTCTATAGTCGAAAAGTGCGATGAGTACTGATGAGTTTCCGAGCTCGATGCTTCACCAGTCTCGACAAGAATACTCTTCCCTATGTCATCATCGCTGTCATCTTCAATAATTGCGGGCTCGACATCATTGTCATCCCCTAGCACATCTTCCACCACATCCGGTTTTCCAACCTCCACAAAATGCGAGATCATAACAGGAGTATTGATGTTAGCACCTACATCAGTAATCTCATCGTGGTTCAGATCGGCTGCGAAGGATTGAGATGTCACCAAATCTTTCGTATATGCCATTACAGGCAGAGACGAAGACACACCAATAGGGGTTGAACTGGAGGCTGCTACCGTTGGTACTGATTGATGATTTCGGTTCGACCTTCCTGAGCTAGAGACCACATCCACAAGCTTAGCCAATAGTTCAGGGATTCTCACTTTCGAAAACTGGCAACGACAGTGAAATAAAACTTGCAGATCCTCGTCACTGTCTATCACAAAAGAGTCGTACTTCACCCCATCGTGAACAACAGAAATTGAAATTCTATAATATAACTTCTCTGTCAATTTCATTCCATGCAGTCCCAATTTCTATAGTACGGTATTTTGAAAATTAACAAAGCTCATAGAAAGTCTAATAAAAACACTTAACGAAATTTTATTAGTAAATTTTATACCCGCTTGTTTCTTTTTTTTAATCGTGCCTTTGTAGTGCACAAGAACTATAAAACTCTTTTCACGAACCATTGTGGATTCACTTCTCTTCAATCCTTCACGTTAAGATCATATTTATATAGGAGTTGTTCCTTAAGTAAATCGAATTAAATTATTTCGATTTAATATTTATTTCTTTTTAAGTAACTCGAATCTAGTAGCTTCGATTTATCATAATAAACTATTTAGTATAAATCGAATCATATTAATTCAAATTACATATATTACATTCTTCATATATATATCGAATCAATTATATTCGAATTTACATGCATGAACGTAAATCGAATTAATTTATATATTTTGGTAGTAAATCGAGTTTGATGGCTTCAATTTATTTAAAACTAAGATAAATCAAATGAGATTGTCCGATTTACATAGAATGATGATAAATCAAATTATATTGATTTGATTTACATAAGTTTAGGACGGTATTCATATTCTCTCTTTGTATTTAAAACATTTACTAGTAAATTCTAAATCCTAATAGCTTGTTTATGTGTTTTGCCCTCTCAATAAATAAACACACTCACATGTACATAACATTTTATAGCGAACCTACAACATACATGGGCACGACATCAAGAACAATGATTAGAGAAAAAAAAAAAAAACTAATATAGTACTATGTTATCTCATATTTTTCACTTTGTGCGAATGAAAGAGAATAAAAGAAAGCTATTGACTAAGTGTTAGTTAAAAAAAATAGTTAATTACCCAAAATTTCTCTAAAATAAAATGTTTATAAATAAAGGGAGATATTTTCTTTGTCCACAAGCTAAGTAATCATTTTTTGGAGTTTTATATGATGATTTGAACGGAATCCCGGTTCTTAATTAATTGTAAAATATTTACTTAAAATTAAAAATTATTATAAATGAAACTAATTAATTACTGTTACTTTAAAGTTCTAAAATAAGAGATATTGTTATATAAATATTTATGCTTTTAAAATCAATTATTCATAGAAAGAGAGTAATAATTGATGAAAAAGTTCAACCTATAAAAGGAGTAACCCGAAAGGCCCAAGGGATTGGTCATTGATTTTTTTAATGGAAAACCAAGTCAGCGGTAATAGCACGATTCTTAATTATTTTAAGTTTATATACTTTTTTTTAGATTAATTATTTTTATTTTTTATTTAATAAAATATCAATATATTCAGATAAAAACATAGTTAAAATAGAAAAATATTAAAAAATCAGTAAAATTTATTATTTTTAATAGCAATTAATCAATAATATTCAAAAGTATGAATTAAAAATATATTATTAAATTATTAAACTAAAAAAATTAGATTAATAACTAAAATATTAATAAAAAATAATAAAATTTATTGATATTTAATTTTTTTTCTTTAAAATAGACCAATTTTATGATAAATTAAAAAAATAGACATAAAACATGAAGAGAAACAATTAATTTGTTACAGTTGATACTTGGCACAAATGAAAAATTTATAGATCTCTCATTCAGCTGCACCAAAGTTTAAATCTCAGAACTCAGAATTAGAATATAGAATCAAAATCTTTTTTTAATGTGTGTGAGTGTAGTAAGATAAGACAAAAAAAAAACAATTAATTTGAGAAGAAGAAAGTGCTAATTAAGTATTATTAAGTATTAACCATAAGAACCGTCCAAAGAGACTTTAATAGCATATCTTTTGCCGACACAAAGACCACACTAACACATGATGTTAACATAAAGTGTTACTAATTACATCATTTGGGACACGTGTACGGTTGTTATCATGTCACGATTCCCCTGTGATGCAAATTTGTCCATTCCTTTTTATTTTTTTCTTTAATTAACACAAATTTATTCACCATCATCAATGTTCTAATTAGTATTATAGTAATAAAAAAATGTATGTATTATTAATATAAATAATTTAATAATTATTTTTTATATTCACCTAACATGTATAATGATATAGATACTAAGAGGGAATTAATAAGTAATTAGTAGCTAGCTAAGCAAGTGATTAGTTCGGGCGTGGAATTGAAAGGTGTCGAATTCTGTTGGGGTTTTGTGATTGCGTATACCGACCACATTCGATTAATAACCATGTAGTGCTATTTTAGCTTTTATTTTCTTGTCATGGTTCTAGATTGTTCTTTTCCATTGTTGGCAAAGTTGAAAGCTTCATACTCCGATACTCATAAGATATTTGGCATTCATAATTACTGGATTAACCCTTAACAATATAATGTTATTGCTTTCACTAATATCCAAGGATCATGCTAAACATTCTCATTAATTATTTTCTCACAAGAATATATGAGATTTTAGAAAAAAACTAATTATATTTATTTCTTATTTTATTTAATGTTAATATAAGAATAATATTTAAGAGAATTTTCATTGATCTATACTCTTAATATATTTTTTTTATCTCATTGAGCAAAATATGCATGTTGTTACTTAAAACGCTCATTATTAAGTTAAACGCTGTTGTATTTCATGTGGACAAATTTTGATAATATACTTAATATGCTTTATATAGATAATTTAAATTCATAAAAATAATTTCTTATTCTAATTAAAATGTAACCATATTATAGAAAAGAATATTGTACTTTCTATCTTTAGAAAGTGTATTAGTATTTGCCTAGTACATGGTATCATGTGCAGCAAAGGAGGTGAATGAAGAATGATATAATCATTAAGATTATGAGACAGAAAAATACAAAAGCAAAGGAAGCATTTGGAGTGCCACACTGTACTGTTGTACATGTACTGTTGTAGTGTTCTTCTCTACTGTCAGAAGCTGTACAAGGAGTCAAAACATGTTGCATGTCATATGCTAATCGCTATTCTTTTTTGGGTGTATTTATCCTATTTTCTTTTTTTTTTCAATCCAAACAAAATTAAATAATTGCTGCTTTATCACTTTAATTAATATGTACTATGCTTGTTTAATAATGTTTTAAAATTAAAAATTATCTAATTAAGACAATTTACTAAGAGTGGAAAATATCTTATCTAAAAGCATATAAAAGTAAATTAAAAATGTTCACTGAACAAAGAAAAATTTCCTTTAAGATTGAATTAAAAAGCATACCTCTATTTAGTAATTGAAATTTGTGTGATATATATTATTATTGTCAAAGACTAATTGGCTGTGATACTAAGTTTTATTTAAGAATTTGTTATTGATTAATAAATTATTATATATATAAAACAGAATTCAAATTCTTAACATTTGTTTAAGTGAACTAGTAAGTTAATTATTAGACTAACCCAATTTAATTAATTTATATTTATTTCTATTTGAAGCTCTACTCTTCTTAGATTTATTGTTGAAAAGAAAATATTATTATGGATATTTATTAAGAGATATCTGATTCAAAAGTATTATGTAAAAAAAAATTCACCAAATCTGTTATAATATATATATATATATATATATATATATATATATATATGTTGTCATATTTTCAAAGTATATTTCATTTTTAAATGTATTTTATTTATGTAGTTAATTAATAACTAATTTTTATATACATGTAATATAATTATATAATTAGTTTCAGGCAGCTGAAGAAAAGGAAGACAATGACCTTAATTCTTCAAATCTTCTGTATAAGTTATATATAATTTTAAATTTAGTCCCTCTACATTTTTAATTTTAGTCTCATTTTCTTTTTGAAATTAATTTTGTTTCTACTCTACTTTTTTGTCCCTTCATATGTAACCTAGCTCCGCTCCTTTAGAAAATAAAAGTTCACCTTTTTCTTGGATAAAAAATATTATATATATATATATATTAAAACTAACTATTATATATTTATATATAAATATATATTATTTAATTTATTTTTAATATATATTTTATATTTTAATATGTATTATATATTAATGGTTGGTTTTAATGACTGATTTTAATATATATATTATGTTTTAAATGATTAAGTTGACGAACTTATTAATTATTATATACCACCAAGAAGTTAACGGACAAATGGGTTACAATCAACGAGATGGTATATGAGATTATGACTTATGAGTTATATGAGCCAATAATATTTAAAAGCATAACACTAATTATGTCGTAGTTAATTTTGGGTATATGCTTAATGCTTGTTGACGTAGTATGAACGTGCATCAACAAAACCGCAACTGGAAAACCATTTCCAGTGTAGTTTTGAATTTTGATAATGGGGTTTGACTTAATCAATCAATAATATATTAATAAAGATACATGCTTTAGAAAAGGAAGAATTAGTGTGGTAATCTCAATCAACTACAGTTTTTTTTTATTAAAGATAGGAGATTTAAATCCACAATCTCTTAATTGAAAATAGAAAAATTATGTCATTTAAGTTATTATTCATTGGTAGTGATATCTTTTAATTGATACTAACAAATATATTAATATTTACTAGGTCTATTAATCTACTTGTTAATTAATTAAATATGTGCAATAATAATAAAAAAAAGTATAAGGAGCCAATAAAATATGTGTACAATATGTATAATAGAGGTTTATAGAATATTAAAGATATAACCATTAGTGTTACTTTTTTTCTATCAGCTGAAGTTTTGCACTAGATTCGAAAGGTCAAAAATTCAATCTTTCAATAATTTTAAAATGATGATATGTATTTTTTATGTTTAAATTAAAAAGTCATATATTCAAGTCTTAGTCATTACAAATTATATTTTTATAGATTTATAAAAATATTTTGAAAAAAAATTGTGCACTATATTTCTCTCGTATCTTCTTTATATATAGTAGAAGTAGATAAGATGTTTTACTTAATAATAATAATAATAATAATAATAATAATAATAATAATAATAATAATAATAATAATAATTAAAAAAATAACTTGAGTAAATTAAATCAATTTCAGCAAAATATTAGAAATTATTTTGTATGAATAAAAGTAGTTAGTATATAGTACACACAATTAGAAAATAAACCTATATATAGTTTGGTACTAGTCATTATTACATGATGGAGTAGGACCTTATGCACACCAATAAAGTTATACATATATGAATGATAATCATGTACTCCTAAATGTCAAATACACTTGATAGTTAAAAAAAGAAATGAAAGGAGCAGGATGATCAAACAAATTTAAGTCAACTAATAGCCAAAAAATGTTAGAGAAGGATCAAAATTTATTATTTTTTATTATTAATTAGTCAGTAATATTTAAAAATATAGAATAAAATATATTATTAAATTATTAGAATAAATAAATTAAACTAAAAAATTAAATTAATGGTTAAATAATAGTAAAAAAAATAATTTTTTATATAAAATATGCAAAACTTAAGTTTTTAATAAATCTATTAAAAGAAAAACTTTAAAAAATTTATATTAATGTAATATTAATATGTATTTTAGTTAAGAGTATATATCAGTTAAACTCGTCAAGTTAATTAAGAATTAATTATTAATTAATTTGGTATTCAAAAGATTCAAACACCAAAAAATGTCATCAAAAAATGTTATTGACAAAACAGTCTTAAATGATTTAAAATGCGACAAAAATAACTAATAAATATTATATTTTTTATAGGCGATAATTTTTTCATATTTAATAAATTTTAATCTAAATTTTTGTACCAACATTTGAATAAATATTTAGAAATTATAAAAAAAGTTTAGAACAAATTTGATTTTTATATATTTTATTTTTCAAAAACTTTTAGTAATTCACAAAAATTCACTTGACATGAGGTTATAAAATTTTGAAAAAAAATAAATTTTTAATGATGTTCGTAAACAATTATATTAAAATATAATTTTTAAATTTTTTAATATATATTTAATATATATTTTTTTATTTTTTCAAATTTTTATAAACTTATTTATTATTAATATTTTTTAAGATTATTTTTGTGAAGGATATAAATTTTTAAGTATTATTTTGATTTTGGTATGTTTACTTTTTAATTAATTAATTAATTGAGGTACAAACACGTTTTGGGAAATGAAATAAAGTATCAGTGTCTCCCTATACATCGATTATGACTAGCATGAAGTAGTAAATAAATAATTAAGCAGGAACTTAACATATAAAATTAAGAAAATGGATAAATACGTCATTCAACTTTTGATTTATAAATATTTAAATTTTTAAAAATTTTAAAATATATTTAAATTTTTGACTCTTTTAAAATTTAGACACATCAATTTTTTTATTTACTTGGTCGATTAGACATAATAAAAAGATTAAACGTAATTTTTGTTGTATTAATTTAGTCGAATATAAAATTTTTAAAATAAGATAAATTAAATTTCGAAATTGATATGTTTAATTTAAAATAAAAATTAAAAAAATTAATTTTAAAAAATTTAAATATTTATAGGACAAAAAATCAATCATCTATTTATTTATTTTTCTCTAAAATTAAATTAGCTACCTATAAACATAAACGTTAGAAATCCTACGTGATGGGTTTACAAATATCTAAGCACAGTTGACAGCTCAAGACACGAAGCAAGGCACCAATGCCAACAAAAAAACAAAACAATATTTTATTGACTGCCGTCTCCTTTTCCATCCCATTGTGGCTTTTATTCCAACTTTCTGAATATAAGATTCACTTTCGACATCACGTGGAGGGCACTTCCGTCATTCTACCCCATTATTATTACGGATTTACGTGGATTACCTGATTAAGAGGAAGTAGAAAACATTGAGCAATGAAGCACCAAGTTGCCGTGAAGATACTTGTTTGCTCTGTCACTGTCTGTGTTTAATAATGTTTTAATAAAAAATATATATTTTAAATATATTTAAATATTATTACGTATCATTATCAAATTTATTATTTTAATTCATATTTTTTAATAAATTTAAAAATATATATTATTAATTATTAACATTTTAATTTTTTTTAAATATTTTATATAATTAAAAATTAAAAACACTTAAAATATTAATATGTATTCTTGTATTAATAAAATATTAATATATTATTTTATTAAAAAATACTTTATATATATATATATATATATATAGCTAATATATTTAAATATCTCGTATTTTGTGGTGTCTCATATTTATATTTCTATTTTGTAGACGGTGAATAAAAAATGAATTTAGTATATGATGAAATTTACTTAGATTATAGTTAATTATAATAATTATAAATTTTTTATAACACTTAAAATATTATTAAATTTAAGTTATATTATTATTAATACCTTTTAAAATGTTTACACTTTTGTTTTCAAAATAAAAACATCATTAAATAATATAAAGAGATAACCTTAATTTTAGTTACAATAATATTTAAGTATTATCAAATTTTCATAACAATTATAAATACACTATAGTAAATATGTTTAAATGGATATCTCTTGTTCTTCAATCTTCCCTCTCCTTCCCATCCCCCTCCCAAGAGCCTTTATCTTTATACAACCAATATTTGATAGTGATCTTCATTATTATTATTATTATTATTATTATTATTATTATTATTATTATTATTATTATTATTATTACACTAGTGAATATGTGTATTCAAATCAATCGAATAAAGTGGGATAAGTAAAAAAAATTAGATCTTAACTACACTTTAATTTAAAATATTATATTTTTTAAAATTTATATAAATTTTTATAATATTTAGATTTTAATAAAATTATTTATTTAATTTATGTATGTATTTAATAAATGTAGATATAAAATTTAAATATTTTTGCAATTGCTACATTGTGTTTGTAATTTAAGTATTAAAATCGTTTTTTTACAAACTATTATTGTCTCTAAGATAGGATTTTGAAGAGAGACTGAGATTGAGAGATAAAAGTTGAAATAAATTTTAGTATTGTGTTTGGTCTAAAATGAGAGATAGAGATTGAAATAAGAATTAAGCTCTAATTTGATTTGCACAAAAAATAAAATTAGAATTCATTAATTGAAATGAGGTATTTTAAGTATAAAATATTATTAAAATTTCAGTATTTATCTCTATAAATTTTAGTCTCCTGTATCTTCATTTTTTAGAGGTATTAAAATACTAAAATTTTGTAAATAGAAACTTAAATTTTAATACTAGCGCCAATAAATATAATATTAAATTTCAGTTTTCAGTCTCCATATCAATACCTCAAAATAAGCACTACCTAACAGTTTATTACATTCTGTGTAGCGGTTATATATAAGTTTTGATACCTCAACACTTTATAGTGGTTAATATAGAATAAATAGAGGATCGTAATATAATTATTTTAAAAATATTATAATTGAATAATTTTGACTAATATTTTATTTATGGTGATTGTAATTTGTCTTTTTTTAATTTATTAAATATTAAAATAAAATAAAATATGAAATTACTCATAACTGTAAAAGCTTTAATTTACAATTTAAATAAATACCGCTGGATCGAAGATTTGAAAATAATAAAATGTCCTTTTTTCAATTCTATGGCTACATGTAAATAAATATATTTAAAAAAATGCATACCAAAATTTTCTCATTCTTCCTTGTATATAATAGATTGTAAAATTGTTTACCTTTATAAAATATGCTTCTATCATTTTTTATAAACTATGTTCCATTGACTTTACTTGAAATTAAATAATACTATACTTAACTAATAAATTGAGTTGATTTAATAGTTAGTTCACTAGTTTTTAAATAAGTATCGGAAGTTCGAATATTGCCTTCTGCATGCATCATGCAGTAATTTATTGGCCAACAACAAATTCTTAAATGAAACTCAATATCACAGCAAATTAGTCTTTAACTTGTTAAACCGAAAGATATCTATATATTGGTTATTGTTTGACCTTTGTCTTCTACTCTTCAACATAAAATTAAAATCTTATGCCAAGTATTTTCATTAATCAGAGGTCTTACAAACTGTTGAAAATTAATTATCAATTTCAATAGTAAAAAACTCTAATAGAAAACAACCCAGTATATATATATCAAATTGAAGACATTTTAATTCATCAAATTTAAGATAAATGATATAAACAAATTAAATAATCTCTAATATTACACCAACATTTCAAAAAAGATTAATTTATATGCATGTTGTAAAATAAATTTATGTAAATCAAATCAACTAAATTTGATGTACGATTTTTTAATGTAAATTGAATCAATTGGATTTGATTACGATATAGTATATATGCTATATCAACAGTAAATGAAATTAACTTGATTCGATTTACTATTTATACTTTAATGAATTTATGTTCTAAAAATTCCAAGTTTAAATTAAAAGTAACATCATCAAAATAATAATTTTATACTTAATTTTACAAATTAAATAATAATTTAATTACTATAGTATATTAATTATTTCTTAAATTATATATTATATAAATATAATTGGTCATTATATATTGTATACCTATTTATTTTTTCTAATTTTAAAAATATTTAAGTTTTAATTCCTATGCCACTTTAGAAAATGTATTTTATATTAATTTTTTTAACATCAAAGTTACGATAATAATTTTTAAGATGCTAATAAATCAAGTAATATTTTTAATGAATTTTCAAAAATAGTTTAATGTTCGTTTTTACATTCATAAGTTATAAAAATGTAAACTTTCTAAAATTTAAACTAAAACATAAAGTTAGATTTCTATTGTTATTTGTTTTTATTTTTTGATATTTTATTTGAATTTAAATAAGATTATTTTTTTGTTGACATTTATATTTTAAAATTAATAAAAATTAACTTAAAAGTAATAAATGTTAATAATCTATATTAATACTAAATCAAATTAACTAAATTCGATTTATATGTATATATTGTAAAAATAGTAAATCATTTATTATTGATATAACATATATGGTAAATTGAATCCAATTGATTTGATTTATATTAAAAAACCATAGGATAAATTTAGTTTAAGACATATATGTAAACTTATCTATTTTAGCCTTTTAAAACATTGGTATAATATTAGAGGTCACTTTAATTTTTTATATCATTTATTCTCAAATTTATATACCGATTTTTTAATATTATATTTATAGGCTAGGTTATATATATAATATTATGGAAGTGATAATTATATTTTATAAAAGTAAAAATATTATTTAAATGTAAAATTATTAAAGTATCAGAGAAATCAACATATGGTATTACACATGAAGAAATATAGTAATTAAACTAGTATTTAGTAGTAGTAGTAGTAGCGATAATAACACTTGAAACAATGTCATGTGATATGATATGAGATGATGATGGTGCATGAGAGAGTACACATACATACATACATACATGATGACGTGACAGAGAGCCTGTGAGGTGAGAGGAAAATATCATTGCCACGTATGCACTCAATCTAAGCTTGTGTTGTGAGAGCTCCTAAAGATCTTCTCTTTCATTCTCTCTCTCTCTCTCTCTCTCTCTCTCTCTGTGAAGCACAAAACTACCACCACCACCACCATCCCTCCAGAATTTTTTTTTTCTTCCATAAAATTTTATTCCGGTTAAATTTTCGGGGGAAAAAACAAAGAAAACTTCCCCCTTTTTTTTGTGCTTCAGTTAATAGTTTTGTGAACCCTTCCAAATCAGCAAAGATAGTTCCTCAAAGAGATCGCATCCTTATAATAGAAATTATAAACTGCTCAGGTACATAGCTCTCTCCTTTTTCCCGTTTTTCTCCTTTTTGGAAATTTCAGCTGTCAATTTTTTTTTCGTTTTTTTTTTCGGATGATTTAGTTTGTGTACTTGTTTGGCTGCGTTCCTGGTGTTTGTGCTTTTACCTTAGTGGCCTTCCTCTTTTATTTTATTTTAATTTTTTAAATTTTTATGCGGTGAATCTTAGTTGTTCATAGATATTAAGGCGCTGTCTCTGAATTTATTTTTTTTCATATTTTCTGTACTATTTTTTGAATAATTTGTTCTGTTTTACTGAGGTTTTATTTTATTTTATTTAAATTGATTTGAAGACTCTCTTGCATGTTTATAGTGAAAAGGAACTCAGAAATAAATTGTTAGTTTTAAAATTTTATACACACATAGAAACAGCTAAAATTTCTGAATTAAACAGCTATTAACAGTTTTCTGAGACCTACCAGGTTTTTGTCAAAAGCAAGATCACCCCCTCCCCCCTCTTTCTGGAATATATTTAGTTGAATGAAGAATTTTCGGTGAAAGGATTGGATACTAAGGTAAAAAGTTGATGCTAAGCAGGGAATGCTGAATTACGATATCTTAATTCTTGATTGGTAGCATGTTTTGGCTGGATTGTGGATAATTGCTTTTGGTAATCAGTGGTAGAGAAGGGAACAACCTTCAGAGTTCATAGATGTCTTCTTCTTCAATGGCTGCTTCCAATGAAAGGTGGATCGACCGACTTCAATACTCCTCGTTGTTCTGGCCTCCCCCACCGGACGGTCAACAAAGAAAGGTATCATCTTACTGCTTTTTTCGTTTTCATTGCTTAATGTTTAGTTGTTCATTCTGAAGTAGATTGCACTATTTTGAAGTTCATAGGCACTTCAAATGGGTAGAGCCTCTGGAAATACCTCATAGTCTATTCAACATGTCTATATATGTGATTTTTGAAATATTTTTTGCAAAATTCAAACTTGATGATGATATAATACAAAATTGAATGATTATGTAAATACAATATTACTGACAAGGAATCTATATTCATTTGTGTGTGTGTATGTATGTATTGTAATAATTATTTTTTCGTTTGATGCTTCACTGTTTGTTATAAGGCTTATAGAATTAAAGCCATTTGGGGAATTTAATTTCTCTATGAATATTCTTTGGGAAAGGTAGCAGATGTTTTATTAAGAGTAGAGCTATGGAAGGATGATAGGTCAGTGGCATGATGGGATCATTCCATATGTGAAGAGATATAGTTTGATAACATTTTATTGAGCCGAATTTGGTTGCTAACTAAGAATTTTCAATCATGCACAAATTTTTGGTTTACAGCGTGTGTGACGGATGAGTGCTGATATTAGCTGAAGCATAGAGTGTTCTGTGTGGCACTGATGCAATATTCTTGTGAGAACATAGAATGTAGGGAAGTTTGATATTTTCCATTAGATGTTAAGGAAAAAAGCTTGGTAACTTGTAAACTGTTAATGGTGTTCATAATTGTTTATTATGATTGATGATTTATCCGGAGTTTGACTTTAAAAATATTCCTGGGAAGCATCATATTGCAGTTGGATACTTTTATACTGTAGAAATTACTAGTATCTTATTATTATTATTATTATTATTATTATTATTATTATTATTATTATTATTATTATTATTATTATTTCATTCATTGGTATTGAAAAACTATGTGTTTAATCTTATGAATCTTCTGGAAATTTCTAAAGTTGTTCCATTTTTTTCATAAATTATTTTCTGGAATTTTGTTGAAAGTGTAGAAATTACATATCCATAAAGTTTTTTGAAGTGGATTAGGTAGGGGTAGCTTCAAATTCAGGCTGAATCGGCAAGATTCCTGTAGGCTTTATTGGAAAGGCTGAACTTCTTTACTAGGAATTACAAAATATGTCCTAGTGGTAAGCCACAGATTCAACAGGCAATGGGTGAACAGTGTAATTTTATAACTTGAACACATCCATCCTTGTTTAGTTACTAGGATGCTGAAGCCTTGACACTATATGTTGTGGCCAATTTACTAGTAACTGTGTTATTGAGCAATGCTAGGGTATGGAAAACCAAATAAATGTGTAATATTTAAAGAAACTTGATTTCTGTGAGGATTGACAATTGAAATCATTCCTAGTTGGAAAATACAGAAACAAGGATATTCAAGAACTTGATCTTGAAATGTCAACAACCTAAACGCCTCAAGTTCCTGGAAAATCCAAACAAAAGTTTCAAAACCATCTGTGTTAGGAGATAATCAATTCTAAAGAGATGTTAGATTCTTCAGTGTTGTATTATTTGACAACTTGGACTATAAGCATCTCGAATAAATTGAAATGATGCGGACAATAAATGAATCTAGATGTACGGATTCATCTCTATATTTTAATCTTGGAATGATACTACCTACAAGGCTACAAGTGTGGTACTCTGGGAAGCTTGGTGACTGTTTGATTAACCATCAGAGTTTGGAGCACATTCTCATAGGTCATTTCTGAGGGACTGTTCGAAGTCTTGTTATTTATGGTGGTGTATGATAGGATGCGCTTTGCTTGATCAGTCATACAACACCTACCAGGAAAAGACTTAATTGCAGTAGTTGTATTATTCTCAACTTCTTAATGGTAGCTTAACTAATCTTTGTTTTAGAGGGTTTTCTGTGCTGGATTTGAGAGGACTGCGGGCTTTGCTCACTTGATGTGCAGCTCCTGTTTTCTATTTGTATTTTATTTGTTTATTTATTTATTTTGATTTTCTTTAGAGGGCACTTGTCCTGTCTACTTGTATTTCTTCTGTTGAAGAAAAAAGGTCCCAGAAATGGGATAATATGTTGATAACACAATGATGCCAATGACTTAAATTCTTTTTCAATTTAATTTCTCGGCAGTTTCTTTTATAACTTAATAGATTGTTATTTTTTGACGTTATCTCCAAATTCACATGTAAAGAATTGTATAACTACCTTGCAATGTTTGCTAGAGCAGAAGCTTCTTGTAATTCTGCTTCCATGGTCTTATGACATTATTTTTTATTTTCCATAGGATCAAATTGCAGCATATGTTGAGTTCTTCATTCAATTTACATCAGAGCAATTTGCTGACGATATTGCTGAGGTATGAACAATGCACTTATGTTACAAATAAACCTCTTGAACTGAAATATACACTAGTTATTTTCATATATTCATTTTTTTTTTGTTGAAATATCTTTTTGACAAGAGAAATCCAATAGTTTCTATGAAAACTACTCATTGTTACATGTTATTTTGGCAGTTGATCCGTAACCGTTATCCATCACAGGAAATACTTCTCTTTGACGATGTTTTGGGTATTTATGCTCTATCCCATGTTAGTTTAATTTTTATTTATTTGTCTTTTTATTTATTTTTGATGGGCATGGTCATTTAATTCATGTTAGTCTCAGATTACAGTTAATTTACTTCTACTACATGTTAACTACTTTATGTATTTGCTTGTATGTCCAGCAACATTTGTTCTTCATCATCCAGAGCATGGGCATGCAGTTGTACTTCCAATTATTTCATGCATTATTGATGGCACGATAGTCTACTATAAGAGCAGCCCTC
Organism: Arachis hypogaea; assembly: GCF_003086295.3. Taxonomy (NCBI): domain Eukaryota; kingdom Viridiplantae; phylum Streptophyta; class Magnoliopsida; order Fabales; family Fabaceae; genus Arachis; species Arachis hypogaea. Next base: position 117,260,088 of record NC_092044.1, on the reverse strand, counting down.
CATTCGCTTCGTTCATATCTTTAGTCTCCCCGAAGAGTGAGGTATAATTGCTTCATAATTTGATTTGGATGTATAATTCAATTTCTTACTAAAGTCTTCTTGCTGTTTAATTCATCTTGCCTTTATTTATTTTTCGAATCTACTCTTGTTCTGTATTCTAGTTTCTTAATTACTAAATATGGCAGTTATTCAGCTTCAGTATTTGAAAAGAGTTTTACATTTGTGCTTTGCATATTTTCGCAGAATGAATACTCAGAACAATGGGCTTTGGCGTGTGGTGAAATTTTGAGAATTTTAACTCATTACAATCGCCCAATATTCAAGACCGAAAGGCAATATGGTGAATCAGAAAGAAGCAGCAGTGGCAGCCATGCGACCACTAGTGACTCGGTTGATGGGAAGTCTGTTCAAAATTCTTTGATACAGCAAGAGAAAAAACCAATAAGGCCTCTGTCCCCATGGATTACTGATATATTGCTGGCTGCACCTGTAGGCATTAGAAGTGACTATTTCAGATGGTGGGTGTTCTTTTAAAAAATGTCCGAAATATGCATAACGAGCTAGCAGCATATTATTTAGCCCATTGAATTCGGTAGATGATGTTAATCTTGTATGTATGTGTGCTTTAGCCCATTGAAGGTTTGACCTTAAAGTCAACCATATTTCTTGGTACACAAATTTCAGAAACCAAACTAAAACAAACACCAAATTTCAAACCAAGGAGTGTTTACGGAGATATGTATAGCTCACCACCATTAGGAGAACTTGAGAGTTGAACCCAAGTCATGGTCATATGTGAGCAAACGACTGATCAGATAAACCAACCTATGTCAGTTGATCCCATTGCGCTTGCAACAATATTTATGTGTTGATCTACCTGCTGATTTGAGGGAATGTTTGAAAGTTAGTTCGAGTGGAGTACCAATTGCCATTCTTAATCCTTTTATGTGAAGTTATACACTGCATTCAAAAGTTTTGTCAAGTAACCATGGGAAATTAAAATAGGTTTAGAACAGCAATTATTTCACTATAAGAACAATTTATTTAATATGTAACATATAAGAGGATGGGAATCCACTCCTAGAGCTATGTAACCAAGAGGAAAAACATCCTAGGTGTTGACTGGGCTAGGCCTTATCCTTGGGGACATGTTAGGAACTGTATCGTGTATGTTTTAACTGATGCCAAGGGTCTGCAATTTCTTCTTTGTTCTACTTTATTAATTTGAACAATTTCCTGTTTACCATATTATCGTTATTCCTGGTACTAAGTACATTTTTGCTGATGTCAATGGATCTTGCCATCTATGTTCACAGGTGCAGTGGTGTTATGGGTAAATATGCTGCAGGAGAACTCAAGCCGCCAACGACTGGTACATTGAATTCCAGTTATTTAATATGGAAGTTCTGTCAATGAAATTTATGCATCATAATATGTGCCTCATAACACGGAGTAGGCATTGGCCTACATGTTCATGTTCATTTTCCCTGTTTCTATTTTATCTACACTATCACATCTACCACTTTCTCAGTTAATCCAAAATTGATAAGATCTTGTTGATCTATTAATTTTTCAAGACTATTCCTAAGTTAATGTTCTCATGCATTAATTTTCTCTTAGCTTCTTCACGTGGTTCTGGGAAGCATCCTCAACTTGTGCCTTCGACTCCAAGATGGGCTGTTGCCAATGGTGCCGGTGTTATATTAAGTGTGTGTGATGATGAAGTTGCTCGCTATGAGACTGCTACTTTAACAGCAGCTGCTGTCCCTGCCCTTTTGCTTCCTCCACCAACAACAGCTCTAGATGAGCATCTAGTTGCTGGATTGCCAGCTCTAGAGCCATATGCACGCTTATTTCATAGGTTATTCCAAACTCAATACTTTTTGGTTATTTACTTGTTCATAGAGTCATCTGCCTGAGTAAATGTATACACATGACTTTTGCAGATACTATGCCATTGCTACTCCAAGTGCTACACAGAGACTTCTTCTTGGACTCTTAGAAGCACCACCATCATGGGCCCCAGATGCACTTGATGCTGCTGTACAGCTTGTGGAGCTTCTTCGAGCTGCTGAAGATTATGCTTCAGGCATAAGGGTAATAAGCTATAAAATCTTTATAGCAAAATCACAAATTAATTTGTTGCTACATTAATGAAAACCTAAGTTAATATTTTGGCAAGTATGAGTAAGTTGCTTGATTTTTGGATCAAGAATAAAAGTTGCACTCTTATTTCTAAAATAATTGTGTATTGTGATGTTTTCATTTGAAGAAACTTTGTGAAAGACTTAAAGCTAATTGGCTGATGAACTTTACTGTTCCTTTGATGCAGCTTCCTAGAAATTGGATGCATTTGCATTTCTTGCGTGCAATAGGGACTGCAATGTCCATGAGAGCAGGCATAGCTGCTGATGCCGCAGCAGCTTTGCTTTTTCGTGTACTTTCCCAGCCCGCATTACTTTTCCCACCTCTTAGGCAAGTTGATGGAGTAGAAGTCCAACATGAACCTTTGGGTGGTTATATCTCTTCCTACAAAAAGCAGGTTGTTAGTTTTTGTCAGTTACATATATTTTTTTCATTCTTATTTTGTAAACCAGATCAGAAAAATTCTTTCCACATGCTGAAATTTATAAGTGTTGATCAGATAGAAGTTCCTGCAGCAGAAGCCTCCATGGAGGCTACTGCACAAGGCATCGCATCCATGCTGTGTGCACATGGCCCAGAGGTTGAATGGAGAATTTGCACCATTTGGGAAGCTGCTTATGGCCTGATTCCTACAAGTTCCTCAGCTGTTGATCTTCCAGAGATTATAGTTGCAACTCCACTACAACCTCCTATACTATCATGGAATTTATACATCCCCCTACTTAAGGTCCTCGAATACCTTCCACGCGGAAGCCCATCGGAGGCATGTCTTATGAAAATATTTGCTGCTACAGTGGAAGCTATTCTTCAGAGGACCTTTCCGTCTGACACCACTAGAGAACAAAACAGAAAATCAAAGTACCTCTTTGGAGTGGGGTCTGCCTCCAAAAACCTTGCTGTAGCAGAACTCCGCACGATGGTTCATTCACTTTTCTTAGAATCATGTGCTTCTGTTGAGCTCGCCTCACGCCTGCTTTTCGTAGTCTTAACTGTCTGCGTTAGTCATGAAGCACAATTCAGCGGAAGCAAGAGGCCGAGAGGTGAGGACAATTATTCAGCCGAGGAAATCATTGAGGACTTGCATGCTGTGTCTGAAATTCAGAAAGAAACTAGAAATAGGAAAATGAAGAAGCAAGGTCCTATAGCAGCATTTGATTCTTATGTTCTGGCTGCTGTTTGTGCTCTTGCCTGTGAGCTTCAATTGTTCCCTCTGATTTCACGGGGGAATAATCATTCAGATTCCAACAATGTAAAAGATATAGCCAAGCCTTTTAGAATAAATGGAACGTCACATGAGTTGCAGAACGGCGTAGATTCAGCTATACGCCATACTCACAGAATCTTAGCAATTTTGGAGGCTTTGTTTTCATTGAAGCCGTCATCAGTTGGCACCCCATGGAGTTACAGCTCGAATGAGATAGTCGCTGCAGCTATGGTTGCTGCGCATGTCTCTGAACTATTTAGACGGTCCAAAGCTTGCATGCGTGCTCTTTCTGTTCTGATTCGGTGCAAATGGGACAATGAAATTCACTCCAGAGCATCATCCTTGTATAATCTCATAGATATTCATAGCAAAGCGGTAGCGTCTATAGTTATCAAAGCAGAGCCATTAGAAGCTACGTTAATTCATGCACCTACTTGGAAGGACTCTGTTGTTTCTCTTGATAGTAAAAGACACAATCAGTGTGAAAGTAGTAGCTGCTTTGACCCTAGGCAAACATCTATTACTACTTTGGAAGATTCAGGTCCCTCAAAACTTAACCGCAAACCTGATAAAACTTCTTGTTCAAATGAAGCATCAGGAGGGTGTACCTTAGGTAAAGGTGTCACAGGTTTCCCATTGGATGCTTCTGATCTCGCCAACTTTCTTACAATGGACAGACATATAGGATTGAGTTGCAATGCACAAATTTTCCTCAGATCCATGCTGGCAGAGAAACAAGAATTATGCTTCTCTGTTGTTTCACTACTATGGCACAAGTTGATTGCTTCCCCTGAAACTCAACCTTGTGCAGAAAGCACTTCTGCCCAACAGGGCTGGAGGCAGGTACAAGTGCACAAATTGTACATTACAAACTGTGTTATCCTTTTTCTTTATGTTTTTGGTTATTCTTTTAAATTGACCTAGAGTTCTGAAACCAAACTTTTGTTGATATAACAATTATGATTTTGTTAATCATGGGGAGATAGACTTTTTAAAAGGAGAAAAAGATTATTGAAAATGAGACAAAGACGATACCCCAATAAGAGACATTAAAAAGCTTTTTATAGTCGATTCAGATAGCAAGATATGTCATTAATTTCCTTAGTGCTGCTAAAAAGGATCATTACTGGGTTTTATTTTATTTATTTATTTTTTTATGTAGGTTGTTGATGCATTATGCAATGTTGTATCAGCGTCACCAACAAAAGCAGCAACAGCAGTTGTTCTTCAGGTCCAAATTTCGCCTTATTACCTTTAATTTATTTAATCATAATTTAAAAGAATGAGTATATAATTGACAAGAAGAATTAAGAATTACTTTTAGAATTGCCTCATAATGCCTATGAAGTTCAAATATCTGATGCTGAAGATCTCACCTATACTTTCTTTATCAGTTGTCTTTTTCTGTATTATCTTTGTTTCGAAAATTTCATCTGTTTAGTCACTTTCTTCGGCTTGTTGCTTGTCAGGCGGAGAGGGAATTGCAGCCATGGATTGCCAAGGATGATGATCTGGGTCAGAAGATGTGGAGAGTCAATCAGCGGATCGTGAAACTGATAGTGGAGCTAATGAGGAATCATGATAGTGCAGAGTCATTGGTAATTTTGGCAAGTGCGTCAGATTTGCTGCTACGAGCCACAGATGGTATGCTGGTTGATGGAGAAGCTTGTACTTTACCACAGCTGGAGGTAGCATTTTACAACATTAGCTTTTCTTTGATTTTGAAGTTCAATTCAGTTACTAGTGAAACTAGTTGCTTTACTAACAAGTTAAAAAGCAATAGACTCAGTTCCTGGTCACATGATGGTGGAAAGTTATAATCACAGGAATTTTCTTCTATTAGATTATATTATTTATTGTCATTGAATTCTATGTTAACTCTTTAAATCCATTCAAATTAGGTATGCCAAAAAACTTATTTGATTATTGTCATTAAGTCATACACATGACAGCATCTGATTAGTTGATATTGTAAAATTCTATACACTGATTGAATATCAAGATATTTGTCATGGTTGTTCGGTGTGAAAACGGTCTCTCTGTATACTTGATACATGATAGAACTCAACGGAGTCATTTGACCAGCCGACCCCACCTAGTGGGACAAGGCTTTGTTGTTGTTGTTGTTGTTGTTGTTCGGTGTGAAAACATAAGTCAATGCACACATTCATCCTGTGACCGATTAACATTTAGCACCAACTTCTATCACTTTGAAGGATGGATTTGGCATTTCCAATGTTTTTACTGATATTAGTATCTCAAATTCTCAATATTTGATAATGATGACCAGCTGCTGGAAGTAACAGCTAGAGCAGTACAGCCTGTGCTCGAGTTGGGCGAATCTGGATTGGCAGTGGCGGATGGCCTTTCAAACCTGTTAAAGGTAACCAAACATCTTTTTCTAACTTGGCTAACATATGGTTAATGAAATTATGGCTTTAACATGAATATGAATTTCTAACTTGTTTTATGTGCTTTATTAATTATTCTATAGATTGTTTACTGATCTCTCTGTGAATATACCACTTGTAGTGCCGCCTATCAGCCACTGTTAGATGCCTCTCCCATCCAAGTGCACACGTCCGTGCGCTGAGCATTTCGGTTCTTCGGGACATCTTGCATACAGGTTCGATCAGATCTGGTCCTAAACCGCCGCAAATAAACGGCATCCACGACCCCTCTTATCCATACTTCAATTTGGATGTCACTGACTGGCAAGCTGACATAGAAAAATGCTTGACATGGGAAGCTCACAGTCAACTTTCGAATGAGTTGTCTATAAAGTATCTCAATACCGCAGCAAAAGAATTAGGCTGTACCATTACCATATGAACATGAAAAGTGAAAGTGAAATCATGTAAAACCATCTTAGTCTATGACAATTTTTTGCCTAGACTTTGTTATAGAAACAGATGTCATTTATGCTTTTGGAACTAACGGGTTTGCAAAATAAGTAACATCATGTGCTAGTCCTGTTAAAAATGCCACAGTCCTGATTCCAGTTTGGTTATACAGAAAAGAAAAGCTAATTTTGTATTATGCTTTAATGTGCTGTTTCTGAACCTGGATCAGAAGTTCTCACAGTGGACTGCATGCTAATGATTGTACTTATGCTCTCGGTAGAAGAAATTTGTACATTAACTAAAAACCACTTTTTAATCCTTGTCTTATGTTGTATGTGTTGCTTATGTTGATTTGGCTTGTAATGACATTTAAATCTAACTGTATGATGAGTCTGTGTTCAGCTGCTTTACTTTTAATCTATCTATAAAGTTGTGTGACATTTAATCTTTGGCATCATCACTTTGGTTTTTTTTTTTACGTTTTAATATAGCAACAACATTTATACGGTATTCCAACAAGACAATTTTCTCATGAAACATTAAGGAACTAATATGCCTAGTGAGTTGACTTAGAAGTTGCAACTCGTTTTTAAGAGAACACTGTGAGGTATTGTTAGCTTGTTTGGAAACTATTTAATATAAGAAAAGAATTTTATTTTTATTTTTTTTTTAACGAAAGAATTCATTTTTATTTAAAACTCAATTCTATAATTTTGGAATGATTGTAATATATTAATAGAATGAAATTCAATTTTTTATATTTGACATATTAAATTTGAAGAGTGTGAGAATTGATTTGGAAATCTGTTACAAACGAAGAAAAAATGAGAATTGAAATTCTGACAACAATTTAAATCATTCATTTTTAGTTGTTTTAAAGTAAGAAAAAAAATTTAACTCGAATAAATTTTAATTCCTAGTATTCCAAATAAGTTGTTTTAACCTATCGTTGCTTCTTTCAAAATAAGTATTGATTTTTCGTACTAATAATATACTATTTTTAAAAGAAGAAGTGAAATAGCATTTCAATTTTTCAATAAAAACAAACACGTCTTTCTTTTTTTTGGTTTAGAAACAAACATGTCTTAAGATAGATAGCGAAGCATGTAGTATGTAACAGATTTTTGTGGACATACATGGAAAAGTCTTAGATTTTTAGGTTAACTATCCCTATTTAACCCATCCAAGAGCCAACAAACTAACAAGCAATTAGTATTATGATAAATACCCAATAAAACAAGTGATTTTTTTTAAGAGATTCTAATTAGGCACTTATTCTAATGAAAATATTAAAAATATCTTTTTGTGAATATATTTGTCTAACTATATTTTAAAAGTGATTTATAAGAAAAGAATAACGATTTAAAGAAAATAATTATGCTTTTAAATAAAGATAATACTTTTATAACATGCTAAAATGACAAAATCAAAGCTAATAATCTACCATCCAATAGTAAAAAAAAACATTTTTATATGAAAATAATTATAGAATATTTATTAGAATATTCACCTTCTATTTGTTGTCCTTACTGTTTTATTTATTCTTTTACAAAATTCTAAAAATAAAAACGTAAATTAAATGCAATTTTGTTTTCATGGTACCAAACCCACCTTAGTGTTTGTAGTCTGAAATGATAGATACCTAATGAAAAAAAAGTGGTTTCTTTTATTTTGTTTTTGGTTAAGCCCAAAGGATTGAAAGCCCAAGATATACGAAACGCTGTCGTAGTACGCAGACATTGAGGGGCAAACTTGTCATTCAAATCATAGTTCACCCTGTACAGTGAACAAAACCCTGAGCGCAGCACACTATATAAGATCGCATTTCACTCCCAAACCCTAGAATTTCTGCATCTTCAATCGCCCAAGAGTTTCAGCTTCGGCGCCATCAATCCTTCACTCTCTCCCAACTCACTCTCCATCCAAAATGGTGCGTTCTCTCTCTCTCTCTCTCTCTCTCTCTCTCTTTTTGATTGTGGTGATTGTTCCGCTGATTTGAAATAAAGATGCAATTTTTATTTAGCTGCTGTAGTTTCGTAACTGTTACTTGTCTCTTCATATTCGAATCCCTTTTTGTTGGTTTCCGACATTTTGGTTTGGCTCGGGTATTGTAGTCTCTGGTGGCGAACGAGGATTTCCAACACATTCTTCGTGTTCTTAACACAAACGTAGATGGGAAGCAGAAAATTATGTTTGCTATGACCTCCATCAAAGGTATCGGAAGGCGATTTGCTAACATCTGTTGTAAGAAGGCCGATATCGACATGAACAAGAGGTACCTTACCTTCCTCCTTTTATGTTGGATTAAAAAATAATTTATGGTTTATAAATAACAACTCAACAGTTCTTGTATATGCATATGATATCATAAGATAAGTTGTGGCATTTGTTATCTTACTAGTGATTGAAATTATAGATTATATACATTAGGATATAAAGCCAAATTATCTGATAGGGTATGGTTTTTGTTGCTTGTGATGATGGTTTGGGCAGAGCTGGTGAACTGAGTGCTGCTGAGCTTGATAATCTGATGACTGTGGTTGCCAACCCAAGGCAATTCAAGATCCCAGATTGGTTCCTCAACAGGAAGAAGGACTACAAGGATGGCAAGTACTCCCAGGTTGTGTCCAACGCTCTCGACATGAAGCTCAGGGATGACTTGGAGAGACTCAAGAAAATCAGGTCTCACTCATAACTCTAAATGAATTTTTATTTAGAATTGTTGAATTGTTCTGTCCTGTTAGTTCCAACTAAGTTGGAATGAATTTGCTCGCTGTCTGTGTCTCTTTTCACATATATAGTTAGTTGTACAAGACATGGGTGACATACTTGTCTTGAATCTTTTATGAAGTTCATCTCTTTAAATTAAATTAGGTCACTCGCTTTTGTTGATTGTATATTTTGGTTTAGCTATCAATCATGATGTGATCTATAAAATTGATAGTTTTTGTTACAATTACAACAGTGCAGTTTATATTTCAAGTTAGGGTAATGCTAAGGTGAAGAGTGAAGACTGCTTTTTTTCAGAATAGGAAAAATTTACCAATAAAAATTTATCATGTGCAATGCCCATGTTCATTCTAAATTTAGAAAAAATCTTCACTTTTCACCAAAGAAATTACCATCAAGTTAATATGTTCTAATATTTCATTATATAATGTGTGTTATTTTTTCGCCTTCCATTTCTTTTATCACGTTATATGCAGTAAAATCAATCACTGATGAATTTATGCTTTATGCATTGGTTAGTTTTAAAGTTCTAACAGCTTTATCGACACACATTGACACTGCTTTGCAGAAATCACCGTGGTTTGAGGCACTACTGGGGTCTCCGAGTTCGTGGCCAACACACCAAGACCACTGGCCGTAGGGGAAAGACTGTTGGTGTCTCGAAGAAGCGTTAAACTGTTATATTTTGGGTTTTGGAAATTAGATATTGTTGAAGAGGCAGACATATGTTTTACACACCGATGCCCTTTTTTGGTTATATGCTCTCTCTTGACAATTTCAATTTTGTTGGTTATTTGTTTTAAGCTTCCATTTAGTTGAATTATGATGATATTTTAAGATTTATCAGACTTCCAATCCAATAGTATTAAGTTGCGTTTTAACAAGAAGTTGGCCTAACAAAATCCTTTCAAATGATTAACGCTTAGTAAAAGCAGTGAAGCCAAAATTACGATGGGGTACATTTTACCTGAGCAAATGAGTTCTTTACTTTTTTTATTGTTATTATGCTTGGTTTTTCTTATACGAGTGTTATGTATTATATTGCATTCGCAATTGAAAATGAAGAGAATTAACCGAAGAAGGATTATTTGGATTTTGCCTCGGGAGGGAAATATGAAGACAGAAAGACAAAAAAATTTGAGACCGACATATAAAAGAAATTGTCTCAAATATAAGTTACAAAAAAGACCTCTGTTATTTTCACCTTGTAACTTTTTCTTAACCACGATTCTTCGTTCAAATCATAAATTCAAATCAAAATCTACTGGAATTGTTCATCTTCATCCTGATTCTGTGTTTTTTGTCCTTGTCTTTTTCACTCGGCCATGGTTGGAAATTATTGCTAGGTAGGGAAGGCAATGGTTTCAGCTTTGGCAAGCATCTAGTTTTCGATACAGCAGCACCATTAAGGTTTTGGTGGTGCGTCGGAGCTTGAATCTGGGGGCTCTGAACTTCCCACTGTGCCCTAGTGTCTGCGTTGGGTGGGTGCCATTGGAGGTGACAGCATTGCAGGGAAAACAAACAGAGATTGTCTTGTTTTTTGTCTTGTCGTCGTCCTCGTTATCGTTGGCATGACTTCAAAAATATTACCTGACTTAAAAAATGATCTTAGTCCTAAGTGAACAAGATTTTTGGCTAAATTTTAATTTTCTCTGTCTCTACGTCCAAACCCGATTTCGCCCCCAAATTTCTGTTTCTATCTCTGTATTTGTCTCATGACAACAGAACCTAAAGTGTTGGCCTGTTGGGCAAATGACGAGGGTGCTAGAATTACAAAGTTTAGAATCTATTTAATCTATTGACAGCATGTCAGCATTGGATAGAAATGGAAGAACCAAACATACACTTCAACTCTCTCTAAACTGAGGCTTCAAAAGGAATTTATTAGCTAAACGGAATAATAAATATTTTGTTTCATCATGGCAGGGAACCTGCACCTACAAGGAAATATCCACCGAGACCAAAACTAAGAAATTTCAAAGAATTACAAAAATCGGGCTGAAATAATTTAGAACCCCTAGGGGTTCTGATTTCAAATAAAAAAAATTCTTTCCAAGGACCTATCTATCTATATTTCTCTTTCTTTCTTTTTCTTTCTTTCTTGGTGAGCTCAGGTTTCACCAACAAATCACAATCATAGTATCATCGTGGTTCTGTTTTGTTGGTGGGGAGAGCGTGGCTCCATCGCTCCTTTCCACCGGGCTTGGATGAGGCATTCCCGTACCATATCATTCCGAACACGGCAATCCCCATTCCTAGAATCACATGGAGATTGAGATCATCCCTACCAAAGAATAAGAATCCCATCACTAGAACAAGTATTGTCTTCATGTGTCCTAGTACTTGGAACGACACAGCAGTGAATCTCCCAATGCAGATGAATTGGCTGAGGTTTGTGCCAACTGCTATGGTGCATGACAGAACTATGAACATCTGCCAAAATCAACATCAGAATTGAGATGCTCAGTTAGGATCAATTTCTTATTCATCCAAAAATGACAGCAGATTATGACAAGAAACTAACAGAGTTGGCTCCATTGATTCAATTTAAATAACAGATTATGGGAAGAAAGAAAGGATTTAATTTATATACACAGAAATTCAATCATTAGCAGTTGAGTTATATACATACACTTGATGGAGAAATCAATGACTTAACAGATCAAGTCATTCATCATAATATGCTCCTATCTACATATCCATAGATTGAGATTAACTTTTTGTGATGCAGTACTTACCAAGGAGCCAAAGTTGAAAGCATACTTGTCAATTCTGTTGTTTGTCAACCAATAATCTAGGAAAGGGCCTATCAATAGTAGTGTTCCAGCCTGAGCAGGTGCTGTGTGTCCTAAAAGGTTGAAAGAACTTAGCGAATACTTCCGTTGAAGATAATGAACGTACTGCACATAAAGGATTTGAGAAACACCCACATCAGTAACATTTTAATAAATACCATAATTTCTAAAAGCATAATTTATAAGACTACATTAGTTCGCTTCATAGTGTGTAGTGCGTAGGTATTCGTAATGAATATATTATGATTGAATCATGCCATTTCAGTTTGAACAGATGTAATGCATCACATGAAGAGGAATGTCACACTTACATATTGTTGCAGAGCAGTGCTCCATACTGCTATAGAGGCAGCAATGAATCCTCTTGAATTAACGCTCACATCAGTTACAGTGCAAACAGAGACACCAATAAGGACAACAAGTATGCTCAGTTTCGTGTCTCTTGAATACCGAATCTTGTCGAAAACAATTTCAAATAGGCAGGATACAGGGATCATGCTCAACTTAGCAATCTGCCAATGGTGAAATGGTAAAATTAAATTACAAACTCTATTTATTGATAGACCAATAGCTAAATAACATCCCAACTCACTTGGTAGAATCCCACTGAGTTCAACATTAGGCTCACATTCATTCCAACAATAGAGAAGTTAGCAAAGAACACAAATTTTAGAAGTTCAAACAATGGCAAGTGAGACGGCTGGACATATCCTAGCATCTTTAGTGCGGCTGTCATCAAAGTTGTCGTGGCGAAATGAAGACCTGTTAATGTTGTAGCTGCGAGAAGTATAGCCAAATGTTATTAAGAGAATCCAAGAAACTAAGACTAAATCCTTATATGGTATATCAAACAGAGTTCACCTTCCATGCATTGTTCAAATTATCAGTGCATAGAAATTAAACTTTTTCAAAGGGGAAAGACAACACAAAGAGCAATAACAGAAATGTCAGGTAGAAATTGGAAAAGGGATTTTACCAAAACTGAAGCCATAAGTGACCATCAAAGCTTTGTTAACAATTATAACACCAACAGAGGTGACAACATTGAACACCCATGCAGCTGCATCCACTGCAGCCTTCTTTTCAGCCTTGGTAGCTGTAGCCATGTTCTTTTCGAGTTTTCGCAATTTAACACCAATATTTTCTAATTAGCCTCCATAGTGTTCCATACACAGTGAAATTATGTGCAGGATTCAATCCATTTGAACAAAGAAATAAGCCTGGAAAAATGGAAGATCACGAAATCTTAACATTTGAGGGTGCAAAAGATAAACACTATGATTAAAACAATCAATAGCTTTCGAAACAAAACCAATACAATTCTACGCCAAAAGAATTCCAATTCCAATTGCAGCTTGGAATTTCTGGGCGATTGCTATGTTATACCAAAAAAATAAAAATAAAAAAAATAAAAAAATCTTGATTTAACAATCGTATTGTCCTAATTCATTACGAACAAACAGATCCAAATCGGTTCCCAGATCCAGAAGCGTATCGGTGAAAATCAATTAATAAGGAATGAGAAAGTGATAAGATTGAATTCAGTTTTTGTGGATTAAGAAGAAGCAAACCGTGAATGGCATTGGAGCATTGAGATATAGGAACACGATATTGCTAAGCACCGAAGAAGAGAAGAATCTGCATGGTGAAGCAATGAAGCATGGCGTGAATGGAATGTTATCTTAAGATTAAGAAAGAAGAAGCCAAAGTTCATATGTTTATTCTCTCTACTAATTACTAAGATTTATTATCATTATTATTAAAAATATCATCACTACATTATACAGTTTTCGTTCATCAAATTCATCTGCTACCATAAAAGAAAATTTTGCGATAATTTTATTCGGAAGAAAAAATAAATATAAGTGTGGAGTGTTTATAAGAAACTAAAGACATATTAATTGAAGTAACATCTGTATTTTTATTATGAGTGTTAAAATCGAGGTTACTGATCAAATTAGTTGCTAAAGATTTGATTATTTTTAAATTAATTATTTAAAAATTATAAATTAATTATTTTTATTATTTTGTCGTTTAATTTAAGAGTTTTTGTTAATAATTAATGATATAAAATATTAATTCACAACATATATGATATCTAATATATCTGATCAGATACTAAATAAATATATTTATAAGGTATATTTTTTTAATTATATAAACTATAATTTTAATATAATTTAATATCACTAAATTAATAAATTTTTATAAATATATTTATTTAGTATCTAATTAAATATGTTAGCTGACATATATAATGCGAATTATTAAAAAAAAATCCGTTTTGGTGTTTATAAGTATATGGATTAAATATTACCATCAACAAATTTTTATTTAATTACAAAAAATAAAAATCTCACTTAACAACTTCTTCTGATTTTAATTTTTGTTTAAAAAAAATTAAAAACTCACTAACTTATTTCTGATTTAAATTAAAAAAATCACTGAACAATTTTTTATTTTTCTTTTAAAAAAATCTCATTCAATTATTTTTTATAATTTTATTCTTATATTTTGATAAAATTCTAAAAAATTCAATATTTTCTAATTTTACAAAAAATTTCCATATATAAAAAATAGCCTAAAATTACAAACTAGTTCATAAATTTCTTTTTATTGCCATTTTAATTTTTTTAAGAATATTTAATTTTTTTAGAATAGGTTTACTTTCTATAGACTTAAAAAAAAAGAAAGGCATTAAAACTCTTTATATGTATTTTTTAGTGATTAATAGTCAAATTAATTCTTGAAATATGAAACATTTTGTAAATTTGTTTTTTAAAGATTTTATCAATTAAAGTGACCTTTTAAAAATTACAGATTAATCATATTTGTTATTCAGTTACTTAATTAATAATTTTTGTCAATAATTAATGATGTAAAATATTAATTGATAGCATATATGACACCTAATATATCCAATTAAAAGTTGATCAAATATGTTTTGAAAATCTATCAATTTAGTCGATAGATCATATTAGGAATAGAATTTATGTAATTAGAAGAAAAAACTAAATTAATATATTTTCATAAACATATTTAGTCAATATATAATTAGATATGTCAGGTATCATGTATGTTATTAATCAACGTTTTACAATATTATTCATTCATAAAAATTATTAATAGAGTGACTAAAGAACAAATATAATTAATTTTTAATCTTTAATGAACCGATTTAATTAAAAAAATATTTGAGCACCAATTTAAAAAATACTTTATCTTTTAAGAACTAATTTAGCTATTAATAAATCTGCTACACATCCAAATAATATTGCCATCCAAGTCTAACCAACTAAAGAGCTTGATTACACGCGCGGCGCGCCACATCATTCTTATACCCAAGTCATTTATGTTCATGCGCGGGGTTTTACATTATGGTGTCATTGTCGTTTTTTTCTTCTTCACATTCCTCCTCCTGCTCCTCATACTTCTCCTTCTTCTTCTCCTTTTTCTTCTTCAGGTGTTTTCTCCTCATCGTCATTCTTTTGTTGTTGTTCTTATTGCATAAGAAGGTGAAGAGAAAGAGTTTTGAATTGTGCAAGACAATTAGTCCAAATGCACCTTAATTCACTTAGAAATGAACCAAAATTATATAATGATTACGACACAATTAACTCAGAAATAAACTAAAATTACATGATAGATTGCAACACAATTAATTGAGAAATGAACCGAAATATCATAATAATTGTGATACATAAATTCAATTCAAAAACAAACACACAACACAAGACACAAGACTGAATCATGAAAAAAATGTGCATGGCAAAAATTCAACAACGATAATAACAATAACGACAATAACAATAACGACGAAGATAACGATGAAAATGAAGAAAAAAATATTTGTCGTTTACGTTAAAATAAGAAGTTATTTATATTTAAAAGTTAATTATATATAAATAATACGTAAATATAAAGAAAATTAAAATAAATTGATTGAATTTGATTAGTGAAATCTCTTGGATGTAGATTATTATTATTAACGAATTTTGTTTCCCGTCTTTTTGTTTTGGTGACTTGTTTCCCGTCTTTTTCCTTTTAGTTTGGGGAAGGAAAAAAAATCTAGTGTAGTAAGCTTTTTTTCAATTTTTATTTCTATAATAAAAAACAAAACTAAAAAAAAAAAAGAAAAAGAAAATCACGTGCATAGCATGCGGTGAATAGTTGCTCTGGCATGTGTCTCTTTCTCTTCTTTGTTAGCAGTCCCTATAAAAGCACAAAAGCACCTGCCTTCTCAGCCCTCTCTTCTTTCTCTCTTCCTTCTCCTTCTTTCTCCCCCACTTGTGTTTCAGAAACACAGAAAACCAGAATCTCCATATAGCCGAAAAATCTCGGCTAGGTCACCGTCCAAATCACAAAAAGGAAGGGTTTTTAACCTCAGATGGCGAAGAAGAGAAAGTCGATAGCCACCAGCCTCGACGAGGTGGATCGAACCATGTATACATCGTTTTGCAGTGCCGCTAATTCATTATCGCAGCTCTATACTCACGCCATGAACCAACAGAAGCTTTCTTTCCAAGCCGGTGAACGGCACGGTCTTGTAATTATTCTCCTCTCACTTTTTCTTGTTTTGTTGCTTCAAAGATCTTAGATTTTTAGCTTTTGGAATTTTGGGTCTTTGATGTTTTTGCCCTTGGGTTTTATTAGGGCTGTTCTCCGTGTTTTTTTCTTTTTTGGGGAAGTTAGAAATAATAAAATTATTTTTTTATGGTTTTAATTTGAATCTTAATTTTAAATTGTGCCTAGGCTGAAAAATCCCTTGGATTGTTATGGTTGAATGGCATGAAAAGTGGACTTGTAGTGTATCATGTTCGGATGCTCTTCTGTTTTTGCGTGTTTCTCTGAATCATATTTAGGGTTTTAAATTGTTAAAACCAAGGGAAACCTTTTTAATTGTTGGAAGTAAAGAATGCTAACAATTCTTAGCCTCTTCACTATTGAATATGTGGCCAAATTTGGCTAATAGCTCTTAAGGTGAATGAACAAGTCCTTCTAGTAATATTTGATTAAAGGATTCAGCTCATATTCAGGTATAATAATCACTATGTGCCTGTGCTCATGAGTTCCAATTTAGCAGATGCTGATATTCAATTGCTGATGATTGTTTTGGAAAATAAAATCATTAAGATTCTTTTGCTGAATTCTATTTCTGTTAATTTCTTTGCTGGTTTGTTTGTTGTGTTTTAATGTAGTGGATTTAACCTAATAACTTTATCTTGATTCGCTGAACCATGTTAGATTGAGTATATAATCAGATATCAGGTGATATCAAATTAGTAAACCGTTGATTGATTTCTTGTGTTTTTGTAGGCTGAAACTTGAAAGTACTGTTGCCTAGGTTTGTTTACATTGTTGTAAAATGATGTTTTCTCAAATGAAATTGAGATGGTTGAGATTAGAAGTTTGAAGTTTTTGCAAAATTTTTGCTTGCCTTTATTAGTGTCCAAAAATATATTCTGTTTCCACTTTCCAGAAATTTTGCTAACATTCAGCTGGTTTTCATACATGTTTGCTTTTCTAAATATTATTATGGACTTTGGTGATTGCTTTTTGGAGCCTGGTTTCAATTCAAGAACTTGGGATAGCTTGTGATGGAAAATATTACCCCTTATTCTTGTCCCCATTTTCTCCTCCTTTGATTATTAAAGTTTTAAACATTTTCAGCTATGGTTCTAGTATGAGAAACATTGAACAATTTTGAAAGTTTTCTTGGTTCTTATTTCATTTTCTTGGATCCCTTTATGATTTTAGGAAAAACTCTGTCAGTGGATCTGGAGACAACAAGAGGGAGGATCAAGGGTTGCAACAGTTGATATACTTAACTACATTCAGGTAGTATCATGTATAAATTTTCATAAATCCTTCTGCTGATTGAGAGTGGCTTAGTGGGGGAAATGTGTATTTCTCTAGCAAACAACACCAACACACACATGGGGTAAAAGGGGATGAGAGAGATATATGGACTATAGAAGTGGAAGTTAGTGAAAAGAAAGTGCGTGGTCTACGGAAGTTGACCTGATCATGAGCTGGGTTTTCTCTTGGGATTGTTGAATTTTTGAAGGGCCTAAGCTAAGCAGCACAGAATTTTGTGTAGAATTTGGCCCAAATCCCACCCATGGTCAGGGATGAGTACTTTTACTGCCCATGGAGAAAGAGGTACAAGATAGTTTTGAAATGCTATACCAGTCTTGCTGTCTTCATTCCTCAACTATCAGTTGAAGTTTTTCATGGTTTTAAGAAACATTCAGTGGAGAAACGATGCTTGCTTATTTATCAGTTGTCTGTTGTATCTATAAGTAGGCTAATTCACTTCTTGTTGCTTTTCATTCTGTTTTTCTGCAATCCTGTCTATCTTTCTTTTTTTATTTTCTTAAATTAAGAGATGGTTTGTATGGAGATGTTCTTTTTAGTTTTAGTTTCTGTGAAATGGTGTATTTGAAGTTGTATATTTTACTTGTGGGCTTCAAGACAGTACAAAATTGCCCTAAAGCTGCTTCTTGCTAGAGGTAGAAAAAATAATTGTAGATCTTATGCCACTTTGAAGATTTGCTGGATCAACCATTTAAAATCTTACAGTGAATATGATTATGAAACTTGAGAACTTGATGATCTTGTGGCAATCGAAAAGGGTAGTTACACAGGATAGAAAATATTTTTGAGACTGATAACTTACCCTGAAAATTAAATCGATTATGGTTGTTGTGTGTGTTTGTGGCTATTTAGATATGTAGATGTTTTGGGGAAAGTGTGATACTCAATGTTTGGCTGCTCTTGGATGCCTTTAGGCTTTGAGATTATTGGATTTGTTATTCTTGGTTGTAAAGTGCATATGTGAAAGTTTATTCCACTGCTTGCAGAATGAGCTTGATTACTGTGGAGAGGAGCCATCTGTGTCGCCCAGAGCACCACCACAAAACCAACAATGTCAACCAGTAATGCATGTGACTAATTCCGGCTTTCCATTAACTTCAGGATCTTCTGTCCAAACAATGATGGGGCAGGGACTCCGGTCTGAACAATGTGATAATCAACCAAAGAATTCTATGTTTTCAAATGCTTTGTCAAGTCCTATCCGTCCAAGTCTTCAGCACTATCAAGTTGGCGAGGGTGGGAATTACCCTAGTGGCCTCTCCTTGGTGAATGGAAATAGGAACAATGAACCAAGCTTTGTTCACCAACAAAGCAGGGATTCTAGTGCATTCAATCCCAACGATTCTGCCATGGACATGCACGCAGACTAGTCGTGTCTGTTGGTCTATCAACTGCATATCCGTGTTTGGCCATCCTTATGCATTACCTGCAATAGATGTGAACATCCGTTGGAAGTCAGTATCTGGTGTTTGCTCGTCACATCCAACAAGAAACGGTGGTAGGTCGAGTCAGTTCTATTAACCTATTGATATGCTTATGTTATCCAAGTGATCAGTATTAGTTTGGATCTTAATTTTCTGTGTAAAGCTTTTTTATTTTTTTATTTTTATTTTTTGGTTGAAATAATTTAAAAGCATTTTATTTTAATTTTTACCATGGTTGCCCCATGTATCTCCTCTGTTCTCAATGTTGTTCTTCTATCTGAAGTTTCCTATGTAAATCTGTCCTTTTCTCAGATCCCCTATATGGTAATTTACAGCTTCGGGCATCTTTAGTTGATCCCTTCCTTTTTCTTTTCATTGCTATGCTGTTATTCCCTAGTGTGTGAATATGTGATTCCACAGATCTTTTCTTGTTGGGTTATCAAGAGAAGGAATAAAAACACCCCATTTAGGCTGTAATTTATTTCTTCATGGGTGAATTGAAACTAAGTTCCTAGATGGTTGTGATGGTGATGTTGATGAAAAATAGTTTAGGAACTTGGTATTTATGCTTTGCCACCAGGTCAAAGCTTGATATTTCCAAAATATTGCAAAGAAACAATTGAAAAGGGAAAGAAAAGAGCTACACTTGGAACCACAAAGTTAAAGTTTGAGTATGCAAAAGAAGGAGCAAGGAAAATAGGAAAGAAAGGTATTACTATAACTATCTGGAATTGCTTGTGCTGTTGTGCTTATGTGATGGCAGAGAGAGTTTATGTTTTCGTGCAATGGCACACTTTCTTTAAGTGTAGAATTGCTCCATGGAATATTCTCCTAACTTGGTGTTTTCCCTGTTCTGATTACTTGCACTGCCTGCTATCTCTCTTTTTTTTTTTTGCTTGTCCTAATTCTCTTCGAGCAAAAACCTTTAAAAGAATTTGGTTATTTTTTGAAAAATGGTTAAAGGTTAAAAGTTATTTTTTGTTTAACTTGGTAATTACTAATTAGACGGTTGGTTAAAATAATTTATTTGAAGAATAATTCATTTTTTGAATTTCATTTTTCCCCTTGTATAAAATGATTAAAATCCGGTTTACAAGAATAAAACATTTTGTGTTAACATAAGAATGGGAGGAAAGAAAAAAAACATAAGAATGGGAGAAAGAGAAAGGCCATATCCTGAATGTTACGCGGGGAAAAAAAAAGCTGATGCCTAGAAATATTTTATGGTTAGATGCATTAAATTTTGACTTTAGGGCAATTTTTTTACATGAATAAATTTATTGTGAAATATGAGAATAATATT
Source organism: Arachis hypogaea (assembly GCF_003086295.3). NCBI lineage: Eukaryota > Viridiplantae > Streptophyta > Magnoliopsida > Fabales > Fabaceae > Arachis > Arachis hypogaea. Next base: position 117,239,767 of record NC_092044.1, on the reverse strand, counting down.
TGATATTTTGATATTTTATATTGTCATTGATGTTTTATAAAAATAAATTTTTAATTATAAAAAGTCAAAACATCATTAACATTTTGTAAAAGTTCATAATAGCATATAGTACATAATTTATTTTTTAAAAAATTCACTTCTAAGTTCTAACAATTGAATATTAAAAAAAATTCAAAAAATAGATAGATTTACATAATTGAGACCCAGAAAAGAAAAAGGATGTTAGGTCATTATTAATGTTTGTTCATTGCATAACTAATGGAATAAATAGATAAAAATACACATAAAAGAGTAAAATACATATAAAAATTAATAATTATCAAAGTACATTCTAAAGATTATTTTGGAAGAATGAAAATGTAAATTAAAAATTTGTAAATATTAAACTCTTATCAACAGTATAATATTTTTTTCTATTAAATTAATCTTTTAAATGTGTCTTTATATATTTAAGTAGAATTCTGCTAAGGAGACACCGAAGAATTTTGACAATGTGTACAATAGATTTTAAATTTGTCCAATATACGAAAAAAAATCAAACAATTATTTCAAAAATTTAATCATTCCAACTCTAATCTATCAATAGAATTTATTCAAATACCCTCTTCTCTTTCCTTCAACCGTCTGTTATTCCATCTTCATCAATTATCTCCCCTATCTGGCATTAAAAGTTCGTTCTCAAAAAACCTACGTAGTCATTAAAATAATCATCCAACTACCTAGTGAAATGATCATCCAGTATTTGTTAATTGTATATACTTAAATTGAATCAAACAAAATAACTATCCAATTAAAAATTAAAATAACCATTTACATACCTAGTGAATTGAACATCCAGTGATAATGTAAGACGAAAAAGTAACTAATTAGGATTAATGTCGAAGACAACAATCATGGCGATGCAGTCATCATATGAACTTTCAAGACTACGCTGCTGCAGCATCCGTTGCAAACCCTTCAGAGTGATAGCTGACGATGACGATGAAGCTTCCGTGTTTTCCTTCTCCCACACGAACATTTCAAAAGCTTTTCTGAGATCATCATCCTTGTTGATGGTCATGAACTTTATGAAATCCTGAAAGTCTAACAAATGGTCGCCATCGGAATTGAGATTGGCGGGGTGCAGGGTAGCATTGTCCGATGCTCTGGCGACGACGGCTGATGTTGTTGGCGAAGTTTTCACCGATGAGAAGGAAAGACTTGACGAAAAAGAAACCACATTACATGAGAGAGAAAGATCATTTTGTGGTGTTGTAATTGTTGCAAATTTTTATTTATTTTGAATTTTAAATTAAAAATTATCAAAAATTGATTAACTTAATTATCACTTGATGTTAATTTTAATTTAATTCTATTGTATCATTGTCACCATTAACTCCTCGTACTTTTTTATTTAAGTATCTTTAACGTGTAGTTTTGTCTAATTCTAATTTCTTTTATTTATACTTTTGTCAATTTACTCATGTCTAACGCATGCAACTGATGTGTGTGCCCACTAGAGTTCCGACATTGATATTATAGATTAAAATAATACATGAGGGGGGCACTCAAACATTGGTGCTAAAATGGTAAGATGATGTTATGGTAACCGGTAATATTGACTTTTTAGCATTTAGAGAGACTTAATACACTGCTTGACGGTGATAAGATAAAAGATTAGTGCTTTGATTTAAGATAAAAAGGGAGTTCTCTAATCTAAAAATGAGTAAGGAGCTAATAATCAATCATTATAACGAAAATGTTTAAGTTGTTATCATTATTTTCTTTAATTTTTTTTGAAGTTGTTAGGACATTTTATAAATTTTTTCTTATATTTTAGTAGAGTTAATACTTAAAATAATTTTCGAAATTTGATTACCAACTCAATTTGATCCTCTAATTTTTAATTGATCCAATTTATATCCTAAAATTTTAAGGCGTGACTCAGATTGGCCCTTTCGTCCAATTCCGTCACCGGAGTGATGACATGGCACCCAAACCTCACCACATGCCTCTCCTTCTTCTTCTTACCATCACCATCACCATTTCTCCTCTACCAACATCCTCCCTCCCCCAACAAACAACAACATTCACAACCCACTAACACCCACACATTTTCACCGCCATTTATGAAGGGTCTTTCTATTATTTGATCCTTCTCTTTCTCACCATCTTCCCTCTACCAACATCTTCCCTCCCCAACAAACAACATTAACAATCACTAACATTAACAAATTGAAGAGAAATAGAAAAAGAAAAAGATACACAACACCACACTTTAGATCCCTCTTAATAGAAACACAAAGATGGTGCAATGAGTGAGGGTGATTCTGAGGGTACTTCAAATTTGGAGCAATGGGTGGTGTGACCTGCGATTGATGGTAACATTTGGAATGCATTGTTCAACATGTATGTTAAGTGTGGTTACATGAAAATGGGGTTCAAGATTTTCAACATAATTGTGCATAAGGATGTTATTTCTTGGGGTGCCGTTATTTGCGGCATGACGATGAATGGTCATGGTAAGCAAGCATTGCAGCTCTTTTCACAAATGGTGGTTTATGATGTTGTCCATAACGATGTTAGGTTCATTGGTTTGCTGCTTGCAGTCATGAAGGAATGATAAGTGTAGGTGTTATGCTTTTCAAAGTTATGGCGGTGGAAATATGTGGGTGTTGGTAGATTGTGAATGCTGTTGTTTTTTGGCGGAGAGAGAGTGTTGGTAGAAGGGAGGTGGTGATGGCGATGGTAAGAAGAAGAAGGAGAGGCATGTGGTGAGGTTTGGGTGCCACGTCATCACTCTGATGATGGAGTTGGACGAAAGGACCAATTTGAGCCACGCCTTAAAATTTCAGGGTATAAATTGGATCAATTAAAAATTAGAGGGTCAAATTGAGTCGGTAGTCAAATTTCAGTGATCATTTTAAATATTAACTCATTTTAGTATGAGTATTTTATTTATTTATTTATTTATTTATTATTTATGAGGTTTAACGTTGTTTAAACGGTAACAATTAATGTTATATTAAAAGAATTATTTTCCACGTTCAAGTCTTTTACTCGTACAAGTCATACAAATTCAAATATTCTATGTCACATGAGACGTGCCTCCTAATTTATTAGATATGATTTTTCAATCAAAACGTGCATGTTTTTCTTCTTCTTACTACACGTTCTTTTTCTTCTTTGTTATCGTCGTCACCAACACCACATTCTCTTCCTCTTCCTCTATCTTTTTTTATTGAAATTTCTTCTCCTCTTTTCTTTTTCTCATTCTCTTTCTTATCTCGTTGTTGAAGATAATGAATAATTCAAGTTCAGATTATCAATTGAACCAAAACGAAATTGATTATTGTTTTGAATCCAATCAAGTAGCTGAGGTGTGGTTCGATTTTAGTTAATTTTTTCGTTAGCAGTTTATGATTCTGTAGGTGAATAATGTTTCATCGTTGATGGTTTGAATTGAATGTAATGTAAAATTTCTGCATTAAAGAAAATATTTTTTTGTATTTACAGTAAATTTGGGTATAACACGAAGATATTTGGGTGTATTTTTTAAGAATTTTCGGTATATGTATGCTGATAAATTCTATATAATTCAAAACTCTTCTTCTCCTTCCTCCTCATCTTCTGCTGCTTTTTCTTTTTCTTTTTCATCATCATCATCATCATTTTTTTCTTATTTATCTTTTTCTTTTTTGTTTTATCTTCTCAAATTTTTTTTATTTTACTCTTTTAACAAGAATAAAAACAAAAAAAATCAAACAAAGAAGAAAAAAAAACACAAAATGGTACAAAATTACTTGGAATATGATGAACTTATAACTAAAAGAAAGAAAGAAAGAAGGAAAAAAAGAAGAAAAAATGCAACATTAGAGGAAATATTTTTCTGTATTTGCAGCAAATTTAGGTGTAACATGAAGATATTTGGGTGTAACACGAAGATATTTGGGTGTATGTTTAAGAATTTTCGGTGTATGTGTGCTGATAAGTTCTACATAATTCAAAACTTTTCTTCCTCCTACTTCTCATCTTCTGCTGCTTCTTCTTCTTTCTTTCATCATCATCACCATCTTTTTCTTCTTTTTTTTCTTATTCATCTTTTTTTACCTTCTCAAATTTCTTCTTGTTTTACTCTCTCACCAACACCACCTCTTCCTCCTCCTCATCTTTTTTCTCCTTCTTTTTTATTGGAATTTCTTCTCCTTCTTGCTTTTCTTCTTTCTCTTCTATCATTAGTTATCTCGTTGTTGAAGATAATGAATAATTCAAGTTCAGATTGTCAATTGAACCAAAACGAAATTGATTATTTTGAATCCAATCAAGTGGCTGAGGTGTGGTTCGATTTTAGTTAATGTTTTCGTTAGTAGTTTATGATTCTGTGATTGAATAATGTTGTTTTTATTTGTGAAAATTGTTGTTCATCGTTGATGGTTTGAATTGAATGTAATGTAAAAGTTTTGCATTAAAGAAAACATTTCTCTGTATTTAGGTATAACACGAAGATATTTCGGTATATTCTTTAAGAATTTTTGGTGTATGTGTGCTGATAAGTTTTGCATAATTTAAAACTCTTCTTTTCCATCCTCCTCATCTTCTACTGCTTCTTCTTCTTCTTTTTCATTATCATCTTTCTTTTTCTTATTCATATTTTTTTTCTTGTTTTATTTTCTCAAGTTTCTTCTTGTTTTACTCTTTTAACAAAAATAAAAACAAAAAATTAAACAAAGAAGAAGAAGAAGAAAGACATAATGGTATAAAATTACTTTAAATAAAGATGATGAACTTACATTCGTTCAACTAAAAGAAAAAAAAATAAGAAAAAAAAAGAAGAACAAAAAAATGCAGCATTAGAGGAACACATTTTTTTGTATTTGCAGTAAATTTGAGTGTACCACGAAGATATTTGAGTGTTTGTTTAAGAATTTTCGGTGTATATGTGCTGATAAGTTCTGCATAATCTAAAATTTTTCCTCTTCCTCCTCTATATCTTCTGCTGCTTTTTCTTCATCTTCTTATTTTATATTTTCATAATTCTTTTTGGGAGGAAAAAATCAAACAAAGAAAAAAAAAATATATAATATTGTAAAATTAATAGAAAGAAAAGGAGGAAAAATGCAGCAGCAACAAAGTAATAAAAAACAACGATGAAGATAAAACACGCGAAAAAAAAGAGGAAAAACTCAAAGAAAAAGGAGAAAAAGAAGGAAGAGGAGGAGGAGGAACGCGAAGTGCGCTATAAAAACTGTTGAATAACGCGTATAATCGCATATTAACACGCTCGAATGGGTGAGCGTCCTTTTTGTTGGGTTTGATTCAACTTATATGATTTATAAACTAAATGACTTGTAAAAAAAATTATTTCAGCAATTACCAAGTAAAAAAAAATTAAGACAGGTACCTTAGCTTATTATACCTTTTTGACCACTCAATCATTTATGCACCAGGTTTAGCTTCAATTATGCTCCCACACTATCATTAGAGACTAATGCAATTTATATATGCTATCTAATCTGTGGTTTTACGTAGATCATAATAATTAATGTTCATATTTACTATCTCAAAAGAAGAACATCTTTTATCCACAAAATAACAACTAATTAAATATTAAAAAAAATCACCTTCAACATAAGCATAAATAGAAACACATTGCCTTAGTCAGTGTATATAATATGGTCAATTATAACATACAGATGTAAATTCATGAAGAGAATACAAATTTTATTTTAAACTATACAAATTATTTAATAATATTAGTGTTATTGTTGATATACACATGTAGTTATTTTTAACCACAAAAATTTAATCTGTACAAAACAAATCTTTACAGTAATGTTTCCCTATCCCTAATCCTTATTAGCAACATAGAAAATTAGAAATGTCAAATTTACAAAGAGAGAGTGTGTGTAAAATGTGAAATTTCTTTATCTAGTCCAACACATTGATTAGTCGTTAGATTTGTATTTAGTAAACAGATATCGACTTATCCGAACAATTTTGGAGATATTTTCTTGAAATGAGATTTTTGTGTGGGGTGAATCTAACATAAATCAATTTCATCATGTCGACCACTTTAGTTGACGTACGTCTTATCTTTACCCTATGATTCATCAATACAAAAAGTTAAATGCTTAGAAAAATGTGCGTATGATGGAGGGTATTTGGCTACTATTTTCTATAATTTTCCGAACACAAGGTAAATTTTCTTTTTAAGTAAATGTTCAAATTGGTTTATAAATTTTTTTATAAATTAATTTGGTCTATATTATTGAAAAATATTATATGTATACTAAAATTAATTATTAAAATTAAATTAATTATTAATATATTTGTATATAAATATAATGTAATTTAATTTATTTTAGTGTTCATGTAACGTAGTCGAAAATTTAAAATTCGAGTCCCAGTATCACATAAGTCCCGCACACAATTTTTTTGTTGACATTATTTCTGTCGTCCTTAGCTTGTATAACCTATTAAATGTCATTACTTAAAAATGGTTTTGTTTTGTGGTTGTCCATAATAAAAGAAAGAATATATTGTATGATTCATTATTCATTCAATTAAAAATCAAATTAAACATATATTTATATTCAATGATGATTATTGTTCGTACGAGAGCTCACAAACCGTTTCTTAAAATCAAAAGGGTTCTCTTGTTTCCTCTATATTGGTTATTGAACTCTATAATAATTCGGATAAAATAAAAATATGTTTGTGTATAAAAAATTAAACACTAAATAAATTATCAAATTAAAATATGTTTAAAGTTTTAAAATAAATTAAATGTATATCTAATTTTATAATTATATATAAATAAGTGAATTTTTTAGAGTTTAATTAATGTGTTATATCAGTAAATTTTAATATTATTAGTAGCAAAAATAATAAAAAAATTAATGTGACTAACTTAAAATTTTTGGATGATAAATTTAATTAAAATATTTTTAAAATAAATTTAAAAAATAAATAATATTTAAAAAGCAAATTTGATTAATTATTTTTTTTTTGTGTACATAAGTGCATTAATGCACATTTAATAAGGTGTAGTGCAACACCAAAAAAATTAAGGCACTATACTAGCCTAGGACTACAAAAACCACTATTAAGATAACTTATCATAATAGTGTAGAAGTGCCAAAAGAAAAGAGAAAATTAAAGAAGAAAAAATGTTGTGTGCAATAAAAAATAGTGACTAAATTAATTATTATGTAATTATGTATGAATATATATTTTTAAATTATTTTTAATATATATTATACAAATAATTGAATTAGTGACATATTTTTTATATATACTGAACATAATTGATAAAGAAGAATACATAATTAAAAATAAAAATAAAACACACAACATACCATTACCACTGCTACTACAAGCTCACATTGAAAAACGGGGTCACGTCGCTATCATACGCCGTGTGCGTCGCTATCCCCATCCTCTTTTTAAATAATTGGATCCAGAACAAAATTTAATTACTAAAAATAAGTAAATATAAATTAAATCTTTTTTTTTGTGTCTTATAAATTAGACGATATAGTAGTACCAAATCATTTTTTATTTTTTTCTTAATTAATTTCCTTTTTTCGTTTTGCGTTGAGCGTTAAATACTTCAATTCAATTCTCGCCGAGGTTTTCGTGTAGCTGCCATCATCTCGCACAGAGACATGCTGCTACTCGTCGTCGTTGATCCACGCGCCGCTTTCCTCCGCCGTTGATTCATCGCTGCTCCTCTTGGTACTTCTAGCTTTCTTCGATCTGAGAATTTTTCGTTTGTTTCCGGTGAAACTCAGAGAAAATTGATAGTTTGATATCTCGCTTTTGATTTTTTTTTAAATTTATTTGTTGGATTTGAATGTGTGAGTTTTTGGAATAACTATTAACTCCGCTCGAGTGCGATTTAAGAGTGTTCTATTGTTTGTTGCTTGCGTTTTTATGATTCTGTTTCTCCAGCATTCGAACGAGCTTGGTGTGGCTTTCGTGATTTGTTCTTTTTCTGCAATTTTGGATTTTGCGAGGGGAACCGGGTACCATGCGTTTCGCGAGTTTTTGCATTGAACAGATGATGATATCTTCCTCTTCTATTGTTGTTGTTGTTGTTGATGATGATGATGATTGTATTGTTGTGCATGTTCATTGTGTTGGTCAAGAATATCTATGGCGGTTTACATTGATGATTAAGACAAGATGGATGGGGGTGTTCATTGAGTTATGTTTTGATGATGTTAATAATTTTGATAATTTCAGTGAGAACGGAACTCAATGAATTTGAGCCTTTGAGGTCCCTCTTCTAACTATCTGGGCCTTTGTACAACAGATGCACAACGCTGTTGGGACTTTAATCTTGATATAGTTTATTATACGATATTCGAAGACATGTGATACATGATTGTTTCAAAAGAAAAATATTAAAAAGAACAAAAACTTAGACGTTGAATCAAATTGAATTCTGTTTTAGCCTCAAGAAAATTGAGGAAGCCTTAACGGTAGTGTTAGTTCTGTATTTTGTCCTTGTCTTAATTCCCAAGTCATTTCAAGTTTGTATGTTCCCTGCGAAATGTGTGGACGTTAAATTTGTTTGATTGAACATATTCTGTCTTTAGATAGCTGAAAGGAATAAGTGGAACGAAAAATATTGTTAGAAATAGTTAAAGTAGATCAGAAGTGTAAAAATTTGAAGCAATATAAAGTCGTTCTGATCTCAAATCTGATAATCAATTCTTTTTTGTTTCTTCTTGAAAGGTTTGTTTCTTTGGTTCTTCTCAGGGAGGGAGCCACAAATCGAAATCATTTTATGGTGTGCCCATGAGCAGAACTGATGCTATTGGCAGTAGAAGGAGGAGGGTTCTTCTCGTCTTCGGCTTCAGGATATAGCAAGGGCCTGAGCCTTCTTCTGCTGGGTCAGAGGAGTGAGGATAAACCCATGAGAGTTGCGCCGTGGAACCATTACCAGTTGGTAGAACAAGAATCTGACACTCAGCTCCAGCTGGCTTCCACAAAGAACTACCTTCCCCGCGGGTGTGCCTCCTTTGTTTGCTTTGGTCGCACTTCTGCAGGGCATGACACTCCATCTCCGCTCAAAGTGGGCCCTGCTCAACAGCATGATGTCTCCTCAGGGTCATTTGTTTCCAACCAGGGAAAGGATCCCTCTACTCAAATTGATAATGAGAATGATAACAGAAAGGTTGTACTTAAAAGTAGCTTGAAAAGGCCGCGAATTAATAAATCAGTGGACGCTGCTAATGAACATGAAGCATCAGATGGAAAGGTAGCTGATGCTCCTGGTGCCCAACCAGAGAGGAGGAGAGTGCAGTGGACAGATGCTTGTGGTAGTGAGCTTGTTGAAATACGAGAATTTGAGCCCAGGTATTTGGATATTTTATTTTCTATTTCAGCTGTTATTAAAGGAAAAATCATTCTATTTGTCCCCTTGCCATATATTAGAAGGTCCTGTTTATCAGACTTCATCATTAGGAGCGCCTGAACTTTATTAGGTGCAGCTGATGCTAGTGAATCAGATATGCTAAGATGATTATTGATAATTGCTACTAGGACATGTACTTTTTATATTTTGGTTGATCTATGTACATTTTGTATACTATTGGAAATAGCACAAAAACGGAGGTTGCTTTAGAATTTTCATACTTGTGCTATGATGTTGGAGAAACATGAACAAGACTGCAAGAGTAATAGAATCCCCTTAGGAATTGTGTGCTCATCTACCATTTGATTCTCTCTGTGTCATCAGCAATACACTATTTTTGGGTAAAGAAATGCTGTTCATTAATTAATGAATTTACTTGTCAGATATGGAGTTTAGTAGGGAGTTGCCCTAGAACTCATTTCATAGTTGGCTTTATTGTTTGCTTCTGAAGGGGCTAATGGCAAGTATTATTGGGGATTGTTCTGCTGGTCTTTTCTTCTTTCTTTTTTGACAGTAAAAGATGCAAATTTGTGATTGATAAATTTTTGGGAATGGCTTTAAAGTTCCACAAGTTAGGTATGATAAGCACCTGTTGTTTTTGTTTTTGTTTTTTTAATCGAAAAAGAAACCCTATTATAAGTAAGTACTCTGAGAAAATTTTTCTAATTTGAACTACATTTATTCTACTCTTCAAATATCAGTTTATTAGGATTTTAGCTGTTAGCAGTTTTGCAATATTTTTTTGCCAAAAATCTTATTACCAAAATTCTTATTAACTCCTGAACAGTTCATAATCACTCACAGCAACCTTTTTGGAGACTAAATCATTATGCCTACTAAGGATCAAACCTGTAGATGTTATTTATGAGCCTTGCAAGATTGGCCTAACAGATGATCATAGTACATCAGACAGTGTATGTATGTCTAATGTGTTCATATAGGCATGCGTAAAAATAATTGCTTTAGATCAATTACTCAAAAATATATAGCTTTTGTTCATTTAAATAGTTCTTTATCACCCACAGTTCCACAGAAATTTCAATTTCTTTCTTACACTTTCTCCCTTTAGTTTAGCTCATGTAATTTTGTTCCAATTTTAATTCGGCCAGGATGTCACTAACAATGATACCCATACCCTGTCATAATCTGCCGATGTAACACTGGCAAATTAAATGTCCACACACGAAGTCTTTTCCATGTTAATACAACATTTAGAACTCAAGTTTATCTTCAGTCTATACTTTCCTCCTAGGTCACTTCAGTGATTCTCAATACAAATCCCATGGGGCTGCCTGGTGAACAAGCTCTTGCATTATGCAGGTTCCAGAAAATGGCTGCTCCCAAAGGAAAACATAAAATCTCATTAGTTTGTTGGATGTAATATATAGAGAACAAGGAAAACATAAAATTTCCCTAGTTTGTTGGGTGTAATATATAGTGAAGAAGGAAAACAGAAAATCTCGTTTGTTTTTTCTCCAGTAAATTAGCATGTTGCAATGACAGGGAACATTGAGATTCGATCTCTATTTTACGCTTTATCCTTGTTTATGTCTTTCTTATAATCTGTCTATTACCCGATCTGTACTTTGCTAGGTTCAGAACCGTTCATTTCATGTATTCTGTGTTGAGTGTGTTTATATACTTGATGATTTTGTTGTGAATGAGTCTTGAAGGTTTCTAGCAGTATTCATGTGATGCTCTTTTTCGTTTTTCGTTTTTCATGTGTTATTACCTACTTGAATTGATTCAATAATATGGGCTCTTTTTTGTTTTTCATTTTCACGTGTTATTACCTACTTGAATTGATTCAATAATATGGGATTATCTTACAACTGCAGTGAGGATGATGGATCAGATGATGAATTTGAAAATGGAAGTGGCAGGACTTGTTCCTGTGCGATTATGTAAAGCGGAGTCATAATTGATGATAGGATCAGATCACATTCATCGGGTTATTCACTGCTAACACAATCCATCACTCGACCTGAGGCAAAAATGGAGCAAATATTTTTCAGTCATGTGGAGATACATACACCAACACCACCTTGATTAAGCGATTATTTGTGTCTATAAATTGCTTGCTGCGGCTTTAAATTTTGCTCCTTCACCCTTCAACAATTTGTTGTATAATTCTTGTCATGTGTGAATTCTTTACCTTTGATTCATCATTTTTATGCTACATTATGTATTTTTATATGGATTAACAGAAGTTAAGTTATATTCTATGGCGTTCTCTAGAAGATTTGAGTTGGGTGGTGATATGATCCAGCAAAAGGTGCAATGACATTGTTTTCACAACGTAGCCAACTCCAGCCAGTGGGATATAGCTTTAGTTTTGTTGTATGTTATCTAGAAGAAAGGTAATACAAATGTAAAATTTTGTAAAGAATCAGGGTTGTCATGATGGGAATGTAAGTTTGCGGGGGTGGGTCTTGCTTAATTTTTTTATTGGAGAAAACTCATGTTCTTACCTTGCAATTGCTCAAGATGAGGCTGTAAATCTGTAATGAGCTTGGTATTGCAAGTTGGAATTTCAAAATACTATTTCCTTAGACCAGTTTGTTTATTTTTGATGTGCTAAATAGACTAGAAAAAAAAACCTTGTTAACTACTAAATTGGTTCCCTACGTCAGATGTAATTATATTTTGGTTCTTAAAGGTTTAAAGTGTCTTATTTAAATCTAAAAAATTTCATTTAACTTTAATTTAGTCTCATGTGAGGTTAATGAAATGTCACACAAGAATAAGGGTAATAATATAGAGAACAAGTACAATCTTTAAAAGTATAAAATCAACCATAAATGTATCAAATATATTTATTTATCATTCTTCTTAGTTCTATAGAAAATATTTCATTTAAATTGTAAGAAAAATGATAAATAAATGTATTGATGCATCCACGGTTGATTTTGTGCTTCCGGAACTTATATTTATTATCTAGATTATCGATCTTGTTCTTATATTGTTGTCATGTAGAACATTCTATTAATTATTTAACTTTGACTTCACGATGAAATTACATTGAAGCTAAATAAAACTTTTTTTATTCAAATAGGACATTTTAAACTTTAAAGACCAAAATATGATTATGTCTAACTGTAATTTAATACTTTACCCTTAATTAATTCTAACATAATTGAGAAAACATATTTTAACTAATATAAAAAATGTTTATTTACTGAGGTTAAGCCTCGTTGACAAAAAATATATATATATTTAGTATATGATTTAAGGGTATATATTTCCTTTTTTTTGTAAAAATAAAATTAATTTATTAATTACTTTTTTCTTTTTATATATATTTTGGTGCATCCTGATAAAAGTCAAGAGAGTAAGCAAAATCCAATAGATGATGGTGGAATTCTACTTTTTTCCAGTTGTGAGAGAAGAAGAGATGGAGTAAGTTAAAAGCAGTTGCTTCTCCACTTGGCCACACCTTGTCCACACAAGTTGTTCTGATAAGATCCCTTTACATCCACACTTCCAAACCCAACTTGAAAAAGTTAAAATCTTTGAGGATTGTTTGTGAGCATCATCGGAAAATATGTCTATGACATGTTCCTTCCCATGCATCAAACTCCCAACTTGTTCTTCATCATCATGCACATCTTCATCATCACCATTACCACCAACACATTCCTCATATTACTCTCTTAGATTCTCTTCTTCCAAGCCTTTTTATGCTGTTTCCACCATAAGGAACTCTCAGACTGAAGGCCCTATCAGAAGACCAGTGGCTCCTCCTGTTAGAGACCCTTCTTCTTCTTCTGGTGGCACTGTTCCTCAGCCCATTAAGCCCACACCACCTTCTTCTCAGCCTCCACAACCACCACAGAAGCCACCACCTTCTGCTGTTTCTGATGATAAGAATGTGGTCACACTAGAGTTTCAGAGGCAAAAGGCCAAGGAGCTTCAGGAATACTTCAAACAGAAGAAGCTTGAAGAAGCTGCTGATCAAGCTCCTGTCTTTGGCTTCATTGGCAAGAATGAGATTAGCAATGGAAGGTAAAGGAAAAAAGTCTTTCTTTTTGTTGTTAGGGTTTATGACTTCATACTTTTTTGTTTAAGAGTTAGGGTTGAATTTTACTTTTTATTCATGAACAATAGACTACTAATTTGTCTTCAAAATATTGAATTTCAGTTTGCAGCTCTTGTAATTCTACAAATAATGGTAATTCTGATTGTAATGATAATGAGTACAGGAAATTAGGCATAGAAATGTGATAAAACAATAGAAACAGTGAGTTTATGTATGATTGTTATTGGAAAAGTGAGTTACTGAAGAAAGAAGAATTACTGAACCAGAGAGAAATTAGAGAAGATAGAAATCAGATGAGGAGAGAATTCAATCCAATTTCTACATAATCCAATTGGTTACAAATTACAATGGTTAACACCTTTATTTATACTATTTTTTCTACTAATAAACTACCTACCTTTGCTCTACTCTACTAATTAAGCTAGGCCCAATATAGTAGAACTTGTTAACCATTACAATAACTGAATTGAATTGTTTGGGAACAAATTGGTGCAACCATGGGGGAACACATTGGAGTAAGAACCATGCTAAGTGAAATGATGTTTTGTTTGCTCATTTTACCTTGTACACTAAGCTAACAGACACATCCTTCCACTATCGGATGAGGTGGCGACCTACATAGGATTGATGTCACACCACATCTAATGGTGAAAAGGTTAGGGGTGACAAATGTGTAGGGCAGGGATCAAGCTCCACCCTAACTCTATCTACGACATTAAATCCCTCGATTCGAACCTTACCCGTATCTTAAACCTCTCAATGTGGCCCTACTGGACCCAACCTGCAAAAAATAAATTTATTTTCACTCAAACACAACATTTAGTCCTTACAGATTTCATAATATCAAAGATGAATTGTTAGTTTAGTGGTGCTGACTTGTGCAAAAGTCAGAACTTGGGATCAAATTTTCACTCGCCCGTCATATGTATATGTATTTTTAGAACATTCACATTATATATTAAGCGTGCAGTGATTTCTCAGCATAATCTAACTTTGCGACTCCCCATTATTTGCATTATCCGGGGAGTGGGAGGATTAAGATGTTCACAAAGGAGGGTTAAAGATGAGTAGTGGTGGATGTGTAATATTAAATTCCAATATTCTTGGCAAAACAATCCCTTTTATTCAAGTCTTAGAGGAACAATTAGTCAAAGTTTCAGTAAAGCACAATATATATTGTTCTGCAAAAGGCTCCATTGTGTGGTGGCAGTCATGTTTATTTTACTTTGGGTGGTTTTTGCTGCATTCTTTACCCTTCCCACTGAAATTTTTACAGCTGTTTATCAAAGAAGCATAATTTTTCTGTTTTCTTGCCAAATTGTGCTTAACCATTTTCCATTCTTTTGAGATAATACCTCATAGCCCTTTATTATTCTAGGACATTCTATCACATCTATGCAAGCTTCTGCCTTATTTATTTGACTTTTTAATCTTGAACTTTGTTATCTTACAGATGGGCAATGTTTGGTTTTGCTGTTGGGTTGTTAACAGAATATGCAACAGGCTCAGACTTTGTTGATCAAGTAAAGATCCTTCTCTCGAATTTTGGGATATTAGATTTGGAATGAACACCATAAATATTTTGTTCCTTACTTACCTTTCCCTGTCACTTTCTTATACATCGCCGGACCGATGTACCAAAGAATGACAGGGATAGATAAAAGGGAATAGAGCGAGTACATTATATACAGTTAATACTTTCTTGTTACCACCTCCTTAGTGTAAGCAACATTGATCAATTTGTTTCATCTTCATTTTATAGCAAGCAAGCTTGCTTGCTTTCTCTTCATATTGGTGATAAAAGAAAATAACAAGAATGTGATTTTCCTGTTTGACTATGCTCAACTCTTGTGTGTGTATATATAACAAATGCTTCACATTTGATGCATTAAACTTGCAACACACCTTGCAAATTGCAATGGCAACAATGTTTGGAAATGCTAATTTGACAAACAGGAACTCAACCAACAATTTTTCATAGATCATTGTAGATTTTGGGAGACTTTTAGCTGTTAAATTAGCATTTCTTACCATCTTACTGTCTTTTTTTCATTTAATTATTTAGAATGTTGGATTGATCCAAGGATGTCACCCTTGTTAGGAGGTGAAAGGAAAGGGAGGGAATATTATTTATTTATTGAGAACTTTATTGACATTGAAAATAAACAAACATAAATAAATAAAACTGAAAAGGGAAAAATGACACCTAATTAAAGCTGTAGGTACCAATTGGCACTATGGGAAATGGTGTCAAAAATATTATTCAGAACGGCAAATTGCTTTGTAACGCAAGAAAGTAAGCACCACTGACAATTGGAGATGAATATATCCCAAAAGATGTTATCGACAAAAAACTGAAAATAGTTTTTAAATAATTTGAAAATATAATAAAAATAATTAATAAGTATTATATTTTTTTGTGAATGATAAAAAAAAATTTGTATTTAATAAATGATTTATTTATTTGAATCGAATTTTTTGACAATATTTAAATAATTATTTAGAAGTTTTAAAACAAAAATAAAACAAAATTTAATCTTTATATTTTTTTACTTTTCAAAAAAATATGATCATTCACACTAAAAATAATTAAAAAATCACTTAACATAAAATTATTAAAATTTAAAAATAAAAATATCTCAATTTTTGATAATAATTATAAAAATTGATCAAAATTTAATTTTAAAATATATATTTAATATCCAATTTTTTATCGTATTTTTAAATTTTTCAATAACGCAAACTTTCTACTACTATTTACTCTATAATATAATATCATTATATCTGAACATCATAGCTACAAAAAGCAAGGCTTGGTTGATGATATAACATCAGTATCTATCTTTAATTGAAGCCTTTTATGTTTCCCCTCATTTCATTTGTTAAATTTAATTGGTAAGATCATTTCATGAAGTAAAAATATCTCACATCACCCAGATTGAGAGTCATATTGTTAATTTACATTTTAATTGATAAGCTAAGATTATTATTAATTTTATTTTACATTTAATCAACATTAATTAATTTTCTATTTCCATACTAAAAATATTAGTCTCTTAACATTTTTCACAATTTAATTCAATTAATTGAATTCTTTTTGGCCGAAACTCTTGCTTTAATAATAAGATAGGAGTACGTAAACTTGATTAGATCATTAATAAGCAACAGTGATGTGATTTGAGAACTATCAAATAATTTAAAATATTTAATTAAATTATTTAACATAATATATATATAAAAAAAAGTAGAGGACAGAAATAATGAGGGAATCTGGTGTGCAAAATTCTGACGAGGTTGCCGGCAGTTGGGACCCACACACAAGAAGAATATCTGGATTTCCTGTCTGCCCAATGACAGACACGTGTGCACTCTCTCTCTTCTCTCTCTGCGGAGAAAGCAAAGAAAGAAGACATGTTCAGTGTGTCTCAACTCTCAACTCATCAGTGAATCCCAAGAAAAGAAAAAGCACCCATTTTGCTTATTTACAAACTACACACAGCAACATTCCAAATGTGCCGCCCATGGCCGCCTTCTCCTTCTTCCCATTTCTGTCACTATCAGCTTCACATTCATCATTTCATCCCACCCCCATTTCCTCCTTTTCTTTTTTCTAATTCTACTTCTTCTCTCTACTCTGTCCCTCCAATAAAAGGTATCAAAGAAGAAGAAGAAGAAGAGGTGCTTTTATGGGGTGTGTTCAGGCCAAGACACTTGAAGGTCCTGCTCATGAACCCAAGGGACTAGACAGGCTCAAATTGGAAAATGGGTATGTGTCAAATTCTGATTTTGTTGCTCACAGAAGATCCACTGGTCAAAAGTATGAACCTATGGAGGATGCTAATGGTAGGCATCATCATCATCATCAGAAGAGAGAACAACCTCCACCCAGATACCTTGCAAGAGTTAATGAGCTTGCTGCTGTTCCTGGTGGCAATAATGGTGAAAGTGGCAAGGGGAAAGGGGGTGTTACTAGAGAGAGGAAGAAGAGAGAATTGGCAAAGAAGAAGACTTTTGAGGATGACTATGAGATGGTTGATGGATGGCCCAAATGGCTAGTTGATAATGTTCCTGCTCAAGTCTTTGGTGGATTGGTCCCAAAGAGTGCTGAATCCTACAAAATGATTGATAAGGTCCCTATTTTCTCTTTCTCAGTTCCCTCTTTTGATCTTGATTATGCAAGGCTTCTGGCCATTAGGATGAAGATTCAAGGGTTATGCAAAATGATTTGGGCATTCAATTCATAGTGCTGAGCTATTTATATATTTTCCTTGTTTGAATAATGAAATCCAGAGTTTTATCTTCTTACATTTGGTTTAGTGCACATGTCCAAAGCCTTACTAGTTATAACTGTTGTCTTAAGTTTAATCAATGATCTGATCAGTTACTTTATGAAAACTGTAAGCAATCATGGAACCATGTTATTGATTTATGTCTAGTATAGAAAAGCAATAATCTTCAGTGGTATTCAGCTTCAATCTATCTGTTCTTCTTTTCGGACATCGAAATCTGATAGGTAAACTTTAGAGAAGTGAATGGCTGATGTGAGCTAGCCAGTTGACTTGGCCTGTTTTACACATTTATGCAGGTAGGACAAGGAACATACAGCAATGTCTATAAAGCTCTAGATCGGGACACCGGAGAAATTGTTGCCCTAAAAAAGGTTCGCTTCAATACATCAGAGCCCGAAAGCATTAAATTTATGGCAAGAGAAATCTTGATACTACAAAGATTGGATCATCCTAATGTGCTAAAACTTAAAGGATTAGCCACTTCAAGAATGCAATACAGTATATATCTAGTTTTTGACTTCATGCAAACGGATTTGACAAGAATTATCTCTCATTCTGAAGAGAGGCTAACCGAGCCGCAGGTTGGGAGTTTCCCACTTTCCCTTCACTGCCATTTTAGTATTTGGATCCCATAATTCTCCTTTATAATCTTAAAAGGTAAAATTGTATATTGTAGGTCAAGTGCTATATGCAGCAATTGCTTTCTGGTCTGCAGCATTGCCATGAGAGGGGAATTTTACATCGAGATATAAAGGGATCAAACCTTTTGATTGATAGTAATGGAATGCTTAAGATTGCAGATTTTGGGCTAGCCAACTATTATAGTCCAAACCATGAGCATCCTCTCACAAGCCGGGTCGTGACACTGTGGTATAGAGCCCCTGAGTTGCTGTTAGGTGCCACGGATTATGGAGTTGGTATTGATCTATGGAGTGCTGGATGCCTCCTTGCAGAAATGTTCACCGGAATTCCACTCATGCCTGGCCGAACAGAGGTGATACTGCTGATATTGTGCCATTGTTTTTCAACTTTCCAGTATCTCTATGTTACCACTACTCATGAAATATATCTGCTTCCAGGTTGAGCAACTTCATAGAATTTTCAGATTATGTGGCACACCATCAGAGGAGTACTGGAAAAAATTTAAAATATCTGCATCATTTAGACCTCCAAGGTCGTATCGACCTAGCTTTCTAGAAACTTTCAGGGATCTCCCTCCATCTTCTTTGGGGCTTTTATGTACCCTCCTTGCTTTGGAACCGGCATTCCGTGGAACTGCATCTAAAGCTCTTAACAATCCGGTGTGTGCAAGTATCTATTGACAATTCCCATTAAAATGTGCACAACACATCCATAACATTCATTTTGTTGATCATGAAGCAATTGTAGACTTAGCAAGCAAGCTCATGTGTGTCCCATATAATATTAAGTTCAGATTGCAATTTCTAATGAATAACTAGGAAGTAAAATCATTGCATGAGTAAGCTATTCCAAACTTCTCATATACAATTATCTTCGGCCTGCAGTTTTTCTTTACAAGCCCGTTGGCCTGTGATCTCTCTGGTTTGCCTGTAATCCACAGAGAAGAAGATGAACATGATCAAGCCAAAGAACAGATCAAGTAAGTCACTTTGGCTCAAAATATGACATTGATCAATCAATCCAATTTTTATTTTCCTAGTTTGATGAACATATAAATCGAATCTCATTGCTTTACTAATATTTCTAGGTACATGAACTCTAAAATCAGGCGTTCTCGTACATACCTGGAGCGTCGCAAGAGTCTAGCTCCCAAGAGGCAGATAGAACATACTGTGTCTAACAAGGAGGTAAGTTTCAAACATTGTGCTTTAGAAATCTTTGATTTTCATGCATAAACCAAGGCAAAATGGTCATAAGATGATGCTAATGATAAACTAGCAACTCTTACATGATGGTTTCAGTTCCTATTAATATTTTTATCACCTTATATCATGTGTGACTGATACATCTCTGATGTTCATTGATCCATCTGATTTTTTTTCTTTTTTCTTTTCTCTTTTTCTGGTTATGCATATGTTTCTAGCACAACTACTTTGATAGTTGATTCATTGCTTAAGTACTGAGGTATTGAATTCACATAATATCTAGGATTCAAGAAGGAATGTGGAACCTGAAACTTACATTCCAAGCGAAGAACCGGGTAGCGCAACCATAAGCAGTACCTCATCTAGTGTAAACCCTGGTGTGGCTAAGGAGCAGTTTCCACTTTTGGTTTCAGATAAAAAGGTGGCCCCAAAATACCATCACCATGGCAGTGTTGGTGAAATTACAAGGTACCTTCCTCCATTACCCAAGTCAAAACCAAAAGCAACCCAGAATGATGACTACAACAGATTCAGTTTCAGGAGTGCTTCTACCAGAGAATTTAGAAACTTTAAGAGGGAGGACTATTTACTCTTTGAAATTGATTAGAAAATTTTGTACAATTTTTTATGGATATTGTAAAACCACCTTGCAATTAGTTACTATATCTCAAATATTGACCCTTAAAAATTGTACCTATAGAATTAGAAACATACAATTGGTTCAATTCAATTAGAACCTGTAATTGATTGATTGTTTTCCACTGAATCATTAATCATCAATGGTTAAAGTAAATACTTATTGGTTTTTATATCATTATCAAATTTGGATCATACTTATCTGGGTTATCTTATTTCCCGTGTAGAGAAATGTTAGGAGTCATCAGAATTTATTGATTTTGGCCATTATTTAACTATTAACTCAATTCTTTCAGGTTAATTTGTTTAGTCTAGTAATCTAATAACATATTTTATGTTATATTTTTAAACATTGATGACCAGCTGATAGTCAAAAACAATAACTTTTGATGGTCATTTAGCATTCTTCTCCTGAATATTATGTACTGAATTCTCTGTTTTACATACCAAATTATCGTTAAAAGATTACTTGTAATATAATTACAAAAACTAGTAAATTGCATGTCAAAATGAACCGCAGCTTCCCTATAATCATGGTTAAGATAATTCAAGTTGTTTACATAATGCAAGAAGTGCAGTAAGTTGGAATGTCACTTTCTAATAGAGGTGATCACCGTACGGTTTGGATTAGTTTTGTGTCAAACATTTATCTTATCCATACACTAATTTTATTTAAGATGCTATTTGGATTGGATAATTTTTTTTAAACAATTCAATCAAATTTCAAGCGTTTTGGATTGCATTAAATTTGTGACTTTGTAAATGTAAAAAAATAAATATACATAATAAGTCTCACCAAATTATAAATAACTAACAATGATATAACAAGTTTGAATAGTATTTTAAAAAATCAACAATAACATAATAAAAATAAAATTATAAATTCATTAAAATAAATAAATAAATTTTGAATTCATAAAATATTCACTATATAATAATAATACATGAATATGATAAAAGTGTATAATAAATTGAATATATTATAAGTAAAAGTTTAAATATAATAATAAAAGAATAATATTATATTACATTGTATGGTTTGGAGTGGATTGGTTTCGAAGAATAGATCCAAAATTCGATCCAATCCATATGATTTGTCAAAACTAAAATCCGATCAAATTTAAATTAGTATGGTTTTAATCGATTTTTAGTTTGAATGGACGGTTTAATTTGGGTCGATTTGAATTTGAACACTCCTACTTTCTAGTAGCTGCTCAAAATCTCCCTAACTTTCTTAGTTGTTTGTTTTACTCCTTTGTCGTTTTATTTTCTTCTTCATATGCTATTGATGCAGTACATCCATTGAATTTGGATTCTAGAGTTCTATAATATGCAGAACAAAGAACCAATGATGAAAATGGAACTATTGTAAGTTTTGAGATCCCTTCCCTTGGCACCATGTGTTGAGCAATAAACTCCAAGGGTCAAATCCAAGTACAAGTTCCCAAATTGTAACAGTAATTCGTTTTCTTTTGCATAGGATAAAAGAAAACTTTTAGATTCTTGAGAGTATTTCAGTGATATATTCAAAAACAAAAATTGAATGAACCTTAGAATCAGTCACTGGTATTCTTAAAGGAAAATTTGTATCCTATAAATGACTTTTCCAATTATCTTTGCTCATTTACTTTATTTAGATTGAAGATATTATTGCAGATTGATATTGACCAGAAAGAATATTGGAGCTTGACAACAAATACCATCACCAAGAAAGTAAATAAAAAAGAAATGATAAATAAAGAGAAGGAATGAAAAATGGTTGTCTTAACTCTCAAGTAAAAGTGAATTACAAGTGCAAGGAGGCTTTATATGAATGTTTTTAGTTACTTTATCAGCTATATATATATATATATATATATATATATATATATATATAAATCCTTTCTACTATATCTCAGGTCTTTTTGGCAAAAGAATTAGAGTACCAAAAGAGAATAACTAAAGATAAGGACAACAATAGAAGTCTATATTACTATTACTAATCATAGTTCCTATGAACATACATACATTTTGAACTCTTGATTGTTTCATACAAAGCATGCTAGATTGCTTGTTTTCTCTTACTCTTACAAACCAAGAAAACACTTTTGATGATGATCTGAAAACACTTTTTGTTTCCCTTAAATATTCTTACCTTTGCTTGTAGGCAATTCTAATGGTTCACACAATCACACACCATAGCGGATATCACTGAACTTGTTCTTGATCCACTTGAAGCTGTTTCTGAAACTGGTTTTGAGCTTCCCCTCTGATGTCAACACATTATAGGCCTTGATCCTCTTCTTCCTCTTAAGCTCAGGATCACTTGCTGCAGAAAATCCACCTCCTTTCTCAGTTGGACCATTGAAACTATATGAGTTGGATCTTTCTCTGAATCCAAACTCAGAGTAAGAGCATGAGTATTCAGGGAATGACTTGCTTTTCTCCATCACCAAATGCTTTAGAATGAAACCTTCTCTTATTATTGCATGGAACAGGAATATATATATATCTATAAAATACAACTGAGAAGGAAAAAATAATAGGACAAAAAGTGATCATGGGATTTTAGAGGGAGAGGATTAGTACTACTACATCATGATCCATGATCTATAGTGGTGGCATCCCATGTGTGATGTTTGATAGCTACTTTTTTTATTTTGGGAAATCATAAGGGTCATTGAAAATTTTAGAGGTGGAGCATACTTGTTTAAACTACTAAATTTAGAATAAATTATATTTTAATTTATTCATTTTAAATTTAAACAATAATGAAATACTATACTTAGTACTTAGTACTTTGTATTTGATTGGAATACTTAATCAATAGACACATTAAGAATCAAACTACTCAAATGACACTATGCATGAATGAAAAGTCAACAGAGGAGCCAACCCTAGTTGGGACCAATATTTCCTAGTGATGAATTCGCATGGTAAGGGTATGGACCCACCATATTTAGTGGGGGGACCAAGGTGGTTGCTTTGTTTGTGAATTATGATACCAAGATAAGGCACTAGCTTTTGCTTTGAACAGATGCCAATTTTCCATTTGCAAGCTATGATGCATTCTCATTTATGTTGTTTAGTAATGGGGGAGCTTCTAGCTAGTGCAATCCCCCAACCATTTCTCTTGTTAAAAAGAGGTAAATTAAATGGAGTTATCTCTAATCACTTTATGTCAATATCAGCTTCTTATGGCTTTTGTGGGCCTTGGGTTTTAATTTCCATGTAGATATCAAACATTACAAAAAAACTAAAATAAAATGAATTAATTTAGGTTAGTTGAGTGGTCAACTCACTCGTCTGTTTAAGCAAGTGTCGGGGGTTCGAATTCGAATTCCAACTTGTACATGCAACAACTCATTGATCAGAGGCAGATTCTTAAATAGAGCTCAGATCCGCAACAGATTAATTATTGACTTGTTGGGCTGAAAAATATGTGAACAACCAAAAAATATAAAACAAAAACCTTAGAAGTTAGTTACCTAATACAATTATATATAATTGACCAAACTCATATCATTATCATTATCATCACCATTATCATTATAGTTATTGGTTGTTAAAAGTGGGTGACACCAATATTTTCTGATAAATTATTTGTTATTACTGAAAAATTATTTATAACACAAATAAAAACTTTGGCTTCCATTCATATGTATACACACAAATATATTTGTAGCTTCTAAATGGCTAATAAGATTTGGTCCATTCAACAATCATCATGAGGTTGAGGATACATAGATGGTAAAAGAAAATTGAAGCTATTTGAGTTTGATTGGATGATATATACTCCATTTTCAACATGTTCAGAGAATTCTTTGAGGGTCAGCATCTTATTTATTTATTATATTCTTATTCTTTATCAATTTGATGTATGTATATGTAGACTCCAAAAATAGGAGCCTCTATACCAAAAAGATAAACGAAATAAAGGGGCCATGCTGATTAATTATATTCCAGGTTACCATCATGGATTAATTGGGCAACCCACCACTATAAATATCAATGAAGCTTCATGATTTTTTATTTAATTTTTGGCCTTTTCTTTATGCGGTTCTCGAAATCATATTCCAAGCAATTCTAATGAATATTCCAAATGCCCTTTAGCATTTTACATAGTGGGGATGAAGTCCTAAAATCTATCTTCTCTAGATTTCAAATTTTAATTTTCTTTTTCATAGTAGGACTTTTCATTGCTAATCGTAACAAACACAAATATATTCTATATCATGGTTCGAATTCAAGTTAATTGAAAATCGGTTACTAGATTAATTCAATCTAAGTAAAAAATTGATTGAGAATAAATTAATCAAAAATAAAAAAAAATAAAATTTGGTTAATTAGTAAAATCGATATAAATTTTTAATAATTAAATGATTTAAAATAATAAAATAATAAAATACTTTTTTCCTAAAGAGATATATATTTTATTAAATCTCCATTAAATTTTAAATCATTAAATCTCTAATTCTATCAGACGATTAGTATAGTTTTGAAAACCTTGATATTTACATATAGTAGCTTGTGTGTGTTCTTTACGATTTCTTATCAAAACAAACAATAAGAGAAAAAGGTAAAGGTAATGCTCAAGCTCATTAATTGCGCTACAAATCTGCAATAATTATGATTGAGGAGCACAACTGAATTCAAGACAATAAAAACGCACCACCAAGTTTTTTTTTTTAAATGTTTAGCTAAAATATATTTATAGAATAGATATTAAGGCTATAATAATATTCTTAGTAATTTTTTTAATAAATGCATAATAAACATATTAAAAATATAATTTTTTTTATTTTTTTATAACTTTTTTACTGATAATTAATATATTATAGAGTAAAGTATTATTTTTGTCCCTAACGTTTGGAGTAAATCTTATTTGTGTCCCTAACGTTTAAATCATCCTATTTATATCTCTAATGTTTGTAAAAGTGAGTCAATTACATATCATAAATGCTTTAGTTTGAGTTTTAAAAATCTCTTGTTGAAGTTAGAATATAAATGTCTGAGATATAATCGATGATCCACTCCGAAAAATAGCTCATCAAAAGTTGAAACTAATTCCTACAACATTTAAATAATTCACTTTTCTAGGGGATATAATTGAATCTAAACACAAATAGTCGGTATAATATTAAAATGGAACACATCCAAGTGAAACTTAATTGAGAATGAATACATCCAAGTGAAAATAATTGAAAAATATAATCTGATTTGTTAGTATAATTGATAGTAAGATAACATTAAATCACTTTTATAAACATTAGGAATACAAATAGGACGATTTAAACGTTAAGGACACAAATAACCATTAGTGTTATCTTTTTCCATCAGCATAAACTTCTAGAATGAGTGGTATTATGACATGATATTAGAATTTTAAATCAAAAAAATTAAGAGTTTGATCCTTGATAAACTCAAAATCAGCTTAAAATAAAGTTTTAATTGTGAGGCTCTCTTAGCTAGCTAATTAAGTTATAGCATAGCTTTCAAACGGCATGCCTCTAGAATTTTATATTTCAAATAATTGTTTTAGTTTTGCCCAACCTTCCATTTTTGTTTATTTTTTCTTTTGGTCATATCCGTTTTTGGTGAAATTATATCAAGAGAGCCTTAGAACCGTTTTTGGTTTTTAATTCTTTGATCGAAAGTTGTCCACTTAAAAGCCCAACTTTTCATCTATACTGGGCCTGTTTTGGGGGGCATATACAAAAGAAATGAAAAACATGAAATCACGCCCAGTGGGACTCGAACCCACAATCGCCTGATTAGAAGTCAGGCGCCTTATCCATTAGGCCATGGGCGCAGTTATTTGCTGTAAAGCATTTTATATAATAAATAACTTTGAAGATTCTGAAATATATCACACACAATTTGGAAACAGAAAAAAGGAGATAAATTATGCATTTACCTTTCTTTCTTTTCCTTTTCTTTCATGTCTGTGTTTAAGAGGAAAAAATGTTTGAATTTTTATTTTATTTATGGTCTAATTTGTTAATATAAAAATTAGTTTGAATTGTATTATAATTATTAAGAAATTTTATTAATTAATTATATTGACAGTTAGTTTGTTCTTTGATAGAAAAAAATACGATTGTTCATAAAATTCATAAAGTTTGGGTCTCCAATTCTAATCATCATAACAAAATACTTTAATTTTATCTAAGTTGGTGGTTTAAGACTTGAAAGTTTCTAATCATAATTTAGAATTATTGGCAATGGTTGAAGATATGTAAATTACTAATATATAGTATCAGACCAAAATTATCTCTGTCTTGTCATTTTCAAAATTAAATCACTGTGCATTGTTTTTATTATTTATATTTTAAAAAAATACATAATATGAATTTTAGAATAAAAAAATTATTGAAATTAAAATTAAATGAGAAGAGAGAATAATAGATAAAACTTTTTAAGGAATTTTTTAAATTTATGTGGGAGTTGTTTTTTCTAATGGCATGATTTTCTATAATTCTCATAAGTTTTTTTATTCTTGTATTAAAAAAAAGAGTAAAAACCAAATAGATCCCTAACTTTTTTAAACGTGGACATTTTCGTCCCTCAAGATTTAAAAATACATTTAATTATTTAAATTCCTCCCCTTATAAAACGCGTGAAATTAGACCCCTTCGTCGAGTTGGGGTTCAAAACCGCAACGGAACATGCTGACCTAGAAGGGTAGAGTGTTAGGTATTCGTTTTGGTTGCTGATGTGGATGGATAACAAATTTTTAATGGGCAAATTAGTCCTTGATGTCTAACATCTTGCCTTTGCCATGCGAGTTTCTGCTCAAAGATCCTCCTACTCTCCATATTTTAATTATTCTGAAACTTGTTCATAGCTTGCTCCAATTGATTCAAAACCTCCATTTCACTATACAAATTCTTAGTGTTACTAACATACCTATCCATCTTCCTCACCATACCTTCCATATGCTTAACCAATAACCCTAATTCATTGACATCTATGACCCCACTCTCAATGTCACCATACACATGCTCAAATCCCTGCAATGCAGGAACAAAACACTTCTTCCCTAACCTGAAAACGACGCCGGCGACGCGGTTCAACTCGTCAAGCTTCTCGACGAGAGCAAGGTCGAGGAGATAAGAATGGTCGGAGGAAACGAGGCTCCTAATAGCTTCAGAGGTCAAGATCTCATTCCTGAGCCTCGACACCTCAGAATCCGAAAGGAATTTGTGAAGGTGAACCGTTTTGGACATGACATCGGCTACTTCAAAAGAAAGAATGTCAATGGTTACCTTATTGTTGTTCTTGATGGTGCTGCTATGTTGCTGCTGCTTCCTCTTTCCCAAAGAAGTTTCTAGAAGAAGGGCGTGCTTGAGATTGGAAATGACTTTGTTACCCATCTTCACAAACCAGGCCTCTGCAATTAGGTTCCTATGAGTCAGCATCACTCCCTTCACCTTCCCTATGGTTTCTGAAGAGTAAATAATAGCTACCACGTCAGACTGACTCACCTCCACTTGTTCGAGTTTGGCACCGGATCGACTCGCTATCACGAGCGATTCAAACTCGGGCGAGTCGATGAGGACGGTTCCGTGACGGAACTCATCGGGAAGGTTGTTAGTCGCTGATGATGTGGCGACTGCGATGGTAGGTTTTCTAAGGCGGATGATGCGCGTGAGATTGGAGCTCGTGGCAAGTGGATTTACCGACAAAACAACAACGTTGAAGGAGAGGAACGCGAAGTGGAGGATAGGAACGTGGAAAGAGGTTTGGAGAGAGGACCAAAGCGGTGTCGTTTTTGGAGAGCGTGAAGAGGGATGTAAGGTTGGCAGATAGGGTTTCTGAAAGGCGGATGAAATCAGCGTAGGAGAGGTGGCGGCCGGTGGCAGAATCGATGAGAGCAGTGACAGAGTCGGACCAAGGTGAGTTGCGACGGAGAGAGAAAACATATGATGGATGCAAGGACTAATTTTTCCATTAAAAATTTGTTCTCCATCCACATCAGCAATCAAAACGGACACTTGACACTCTACCCTTTCAGATCAGCATGTTTCGTTGCCGTTTTGAATCCCAACTCGACGGAAGGGTCTAATTGTCACGTGTTTTATAAGGTGATGGATTTAAATATATTTTTAAATTTTGAGGGACGAAAATGTCCACATTTATAAAGATCAAAGACCTATTTATTTTTTACTCAAAAAAAAGGGAAAAGAGAGACAGCGTGCACGAAGAACTGTTACCAGCATAATAAACAACGCGTGTGACATTAGGTTTCAATGACCTTTTCCCTTGCTGCAATTATTATATGGTTTAGTTTGATCATTGGTCCACTGGGCTTCATTTGAATTGCTATAAAAATAAAAATTTAAACTTTGTTATGAGGGAGAAGAGTTCAATCCGGTCGGATTTTTGGATTTTTTGGGTTGAGCAAGGATTTCTGTTTTGTTTGGAGTTGGGTCAAGTTGTTGGTTCAGCTTTTGACAAAAACAAAAAAAATTGGATCCTCCAAGTATTATTAAAATGTTTAGCCACTGGAGCATTTTTTTATTTTGTTATTATGTATGTCATTGAAATTATTTATCTGATAATAATTATATTTGCATGCTATATAAATTCTTTCGCATATTGTAATTAATACATAATTTAGAGTAATCACAGTATTTTTGATAATAATTGTATTTAAAAAAATCACATAAATATTAACATGATGACCTTACTCATAGAAATTTATTGTCTCATTCACATTTAATTAGGTTGAAATAGAAAATATTTTATTTCTTAATTAGCCCACGAATATTAAGTAGTATTTTATTTTCTAGTTTCAACACTTTAGTCAATATAGTGAATATTATGTGTTAAAGTCTTTGTCCACAAGTAAATTTTAATGACACTATAATTTATATTTAATTTGATATAACTTGCATTGACATGTATTATCATATGTTATGAATTTTGATATGTCTATTTAAAATTGAGTAATATTAGCATAATTTATTATTTGCAACAGTAATAATATCTAAAACTGTATCTAAAGTTCATTTATTAAATGGTGACAATTATAAGAAGTAGAAAGATAAGGTTCTTTTTCACTTAGGGTGTGTAAACCTTGATTATATTCTTTGTAGGGAAGAGCCTCCAACACCTACTGATGCTAGTACTCGGACTGAGGTAGCATTATAAAAATAGTGGAAGTAATCCAACTGTACAAGTATGATGTTCATTAAGTCTCGTATCTCAACTAGTATTTAGGGTTCAATTTTTTATTGCGAGAATATCAAGGATTACATGAAGGTTATTAATCACCAATTTGAGTCTTTTAGTAAGTCACTTGCAAACACTCTAATAGCACAATTATCATTTATGAGGCTTACTGGCGTAAGGAGTGTGTGTGAACACATCTTGAGGTTGAGAGACATAGCATTAGCAGCACAACTAAAGGCTTTAGAAGTTGAGATCTCTGACTCATTTTTTGTGCATCTTATTATGAATTTACTTTCTACTCAGTACAAACCATTTAAGATTTCTTACAACATACATAAAGAAAAATGGTCCATTAATAAATTACTAGTGATGTGTGTTGAAGAGGAAGGAAGGCTAATTCAAAAATTTGGTGAAAATAGATTATTGGTGACAAATGAGAATAGTAAAAAATAAACTTATAAGAAGAAAGTAAATTCATAATAAGATGCACAAAAAATGAGTCAGAGAAAGGATAATGCATCCCATCCTATGAAAAAAAGGTGTACGTTGTTTCTTTTGTAAAAAGAAAGGACACATGAAAAAGAAGTATCCAAAGTTTAAAGTTTGGCTTGAGAAGAAATGTACTACCTTTGTGATTTTACTCCTTCAGTGTGTTTTGAATCTAATTTTATTGAAATATGTCATGATACTTGGTGGATTAATTCTGATGCTGAAATTCATATTTCAAATATTATGCAGGATTTCATAAAAAAAAGGAACCGATAGAAAGTGAACTGAGCATCTATATGGACAGTTGGATGCATTCACGTGTGGAAACTATTGAAACATTTAGACTTATATTAAGTATTAGTTGTATTTTAGATTTAGTAAGAACTTTTTATATTCCAAAATTTTCTAAAAATTTTGATTTCTTTATCTAAACTTATAAAACAAGGATTATATATAAATTTTAATGATGATACTGTTGATTATATTAAAAATTTTAATATTATTAGATATGATACTTTAATTGGTGATTTATTTAAAGTCCATTTTGCCAATAATATTCCATCATGTTTAATGGTTATGCATGGTGTTTTTATGAATAAAAAATCCTCCATGTTGTCGCACCGTAGGTTAGGACACATCTCTATTAGGAGAATGAAAAAATTAGTAAATGATGAAGTTCTTGAATCTTTAAACTTTACTGATTTTAATACTTGTGTGAATTGTATTAAGGGTAAGTAAACCAAAAAGTCTCAAAAGGGTGCTAAAAAGAATTATGACATATTATAAATAATTCACACTGATATACATTGTCCTGATATGTCCTCAAGTGGTCAGAAATACTTCATCTTCTTTATTGATGATTATTCACGATATATGTATCTCTATATGTTTCATAATAAATATGAGGCATTGGACGCTTTTAAAGTTTATAAAGTTGAAGTAAAGAAACAATACGGAAAGCGTGAGATCAGATAGAAGTGGAGAATTTTACGAGATATATATTGTGGAAGTGGACAAACACTTGGTCTATTTGCAAAGTATCTTCAAGAGTATGGTATTGTGGCACAATACACTATGTTTGACATACCAGATCAAAATGGTGTAGATTTGACATACCAAATCAAAATGGTGTAGCTGAAAGAAGAAATAGAATTTGCTGGATATGGTGAGGAATATGCTTAACAATTCCAATCTTCCTTTATCCTTGTGGAGCAAAGTCTTTAAGACAGTCGCATATATATTAAATAGAGTTCCAACTAAAGCAGTTGTTAAAACGCCATTTGAACTATGAAAAAGTTGGAAACTTAGGTTTAATCATATACGCAGTTGGGATTGTCCTACTGAAATTTGGGTTTATAATCCACAAGAAAGAAAGTTAGACCCAAAGACGATAAGTGCCTATTTTATAGGTTATGCAAAAAAGTCTAAGAGTTTCTGGTTTTATGTTCCTCTCACTTAAGTAAAATAGTTGAATCTAGAAACGCAAGGTTTTTAGAGTATGGTGTGGAAAGTGAGAGAAATCGTTTTCTTAAAGTTGTTGAGAATGAAAATATTTGTCAAACCTCTCCATGTACAAGAGTGATTGTTTAATACAATTTTTATACGGATAGAGTTAATATAGAACAAACTATTACTAATTTTTCACATCATGAAGATAATATTCTAGTAGATCATATGATAGAAGATCAAATTCCTTATAATGAAAATGTTGTTCAAAAACACATTGTTCAAGAACAATCTCAAGAAAAAAAAGAATCTGTTATGCTACTATCTTTACAAGAGGTTAATGATGCAACATTAAAATTTACAAGAAGTTAATGATGTAACATTAAAAAAAAGAGATGATAAAAAATTTAAACACAATAATAATAGTAAGAAAGATTTAGTTTCAATAGATTATACATCCATACAACGAAAACCACCAATCCACAATTAGTCCTTTTTATTTAATTTAATTTGATGTGCAACAAATATATTTTATTGTGAATTTCTTTGGTAGTAGTATACTACTATTTAATTAGAGAGAATTATTATGTCTCTTCTATTATTATTATTATTATTATTATTATTATTATTATTATTATTGTCAGTTGTTATCAACATTTGTTGTGCAATATTTTTTTTAGGATTAAGATTAAGTTTTTTTCCCTTTAAAAGAAAGAAAATTATTTTTTTTTGTTAAAGATAGTAGGTTATAATTTATTAATCAGTGAAAAATGAAATACATAGGTATTCAAAACAGGATAGCATAGCAAAAAGTGAAAATCTCCCAAAAAAATACACTGATGATATATATCCAATGGTATATAGACAAACTAAGAATAAGCTAGAAGAAAGAAAATAATAAGGTAAATTGAGTGAAACTAAGAATTGTTCTCGTGGAGACAGTAAGCTAAAAGGGAGATTTTTTGGATTACACGAAGCAACTTGACGAAATTTGTGAGAATGGCTGATGACATCGAAGTGCAGCTTTTAAAGACTAACTGGTTGCGTACTTTTCAACAGTGCTAGCAAATGATGGCAAACAATTGAGAATTTCGGTCAGCATTTTTCAACGAGTTAATCATCTCTATTGCTACAATTCACCATGTCCAGAAATCATCACGAGGGAAGACAGTCTCTAAGAAAACTTTGAGACCGTACCATACTTCTTTACTTGTAAAGCAGTAGAACAAATAGTGAGTGATCGTTTTTGTTGCTTCCTGATAATAGGGGCATGTTGGCAATGTAGATAGGCAGCGGCGGTGAATCTGAGCAAGAACCAAAAGACGGCCATGTCGAGCTTTCCAAATAAAGATCTTAACTTTGTGGGGCAAGTTTAGCTTCCATAGTTCAATCCATGGCTTCTTCTGCTGCATATGATTAATAAGGCAAAGTTCAAGAGGCAAGTGGTGAAATAAGTAGCCGATTTTGTAACTTGAAACAGTATCATACTGTTTGGAATTGTTTAAATCCAGTTGCAATTAGTCATGACTCCCATGAATTTTAACTGCAAGAATCATGTCAGAAACGTCTTAGGGAAATAATTCTCAAATGAAGCTTTGATTCCAAATTCCATTTTCAGTAATCAAATCTGTCACTTGTGGAATAAGATTGGAAATAATCTGACTGTTTGGCATTGCCGATATTATTAGAGGATACAGAGGAGGTAGCCACAAATTCTAAAAGGTTCGGATGTTCTCTCCAATACCCAACGCCCAGTTAAGACCTTTTTCAACTATCTTTCGACCTTCCAATATGCTCATCCATCCCTAAGAAGGAAAGACTCCAGTTTCTGCAGTTATAGCATTACTATTTCTAAAGTACCTTCTTCTTCAGGATTTTGGATAATAGAGAAGTTGGCTGTGTTACCAGTCGCCAATACTGTTTGCCTAAGATCGCCAAATTCTGAATTCTAAGGTCTTTAAATTCAAGACCTCCTTCTCTTCTTAGACGAGTCATAGTGTCCTAGCTAATCCGAGTCATCCGTTTTTTAGAACATTTTTGCCCCCACCAAAACTGAGAGAGTAGAGAGTGGATTTTTTAAATTAAACCATTAGGCAATCTAAAGCAAGACAATGTATAGATATGAATAGCTTTACCCACAACCTTAAGCAATACCTGTTGACCTCTCGAAGATAAGAGACTGCGTTTCTATCCTTGGATTCTCTTTTGCACCTTTTCTTTGATCATACTGAATGAAGCCTTTTTAGATCTAGAGATCCTAGAAGATAAGCCCAGATATTTATCTTGAACCCCAACATGATTGATATTTAAAGAGTTAGCCAATTGTGTACGAATAGAAGAAGGAGTGTTGTGGCTAAAAAAATATAGCAGATTTATTAAGATTCACCCGCCGATCACTTATGCTTTCATAAGTCAACAATTGCAAAATATTTGAACATATCTCAGGATTAGTCTTATAGAATAAGATGGAATCATCAGCAAAGAGGAGGCGATTGACCTTGGGGCATCACCTATGAACCTGAATACCTTGAATTAGTCTGTTTTATTGTGCCTTGTGTAACAAAAAGGATAGACCTTCTGTAC
This sequence comes from Arachis hypogaea, assembly GCF_003086295.3. NCBI lineage: Eukaryota > Viridiplantae > Streptophyta > Magnoliopsida > Fabales > Fabaceae > Arachis > Arachis hypogaea. The sequence goes on along the minus strand of NC_092044.1, from coordinate 117,205,879 downwards.
AGAAAAAAAAAGGTAGGGAGATAAATGGTCTCCTTATCGAATACCTCTATTTGGTTTAAAAAAGCCATAGGTTGTTCTTCCACAATGACAGAATAAAAAACAGTTGTCACCAATTTCTGAATTCACATAATCCATCGGGAGTCAAAACCAAACTTCTCCAAAATAAACCAAAAAAAGTGTCATTCCACCCTATCATATACCTTACTCATGTCTAATTTTAGAGCCATTTCAGTTGTGAGCCCTCGTTTTTTCTTTTTCAAGTAATGTATGCACTCATGGGCAATTAAGATATTATCAAAAATTAATCTGTCTTTAATAAAAGCGCTCTATGTAGGGCTAATTAGTTTGTTCATCATACCTTGAAGTCTATGTACAATGACTTTAGAAATAATCTTATAAAAGACTGAGGATAGGCTTATTGATCTGACCTGAATCATATCTTTAGCATATGAAATCTTGGGGATAAGACAAATTTGAGTGTGATTAAAGCCCTTCAAAATTCTGCCCCCTGAGAAGAAGCTCCTAATTGTTCGCAAAACATCATCACTGAAGATGTTCCAAAAGCTTTAAAAAAATTTGTTGTCATACCGTCATCTCCCGGAACACTTTGAGGATGAATGTTAAATAGAGCTCATTTCACTTCCTCCAAAGTCACTGGTCTTTGAAACCTACGATTCATGAAAATTGTAACCTTAGGTTCCAAACTAGTGAAAAAAATTCAGGGTTCTCATGACAAGAGGAGGAAAAGATGTCTTTAAAATATGCTTCTGCCACGGAAGCAATTCCAGTATTAGAAGTCGCCACTCCACCATTACCGTCATTTAGTTGCCAAATTCGGTTCCTCCTGGTACAATTTTTGAATATCTGATGAAAGAAAGTCGTGTTCTGATCATCAGATTTGAGCCATTTGATTCTAAATTTATTCTTCTAATAAGATTCTCATTTTGCACTGTTTTCTCAAGTTTGTCTTCCAATTCTAAAATGATTTCACCGTCATGAATTCTTGATAAGGTAAGTGTCTCTAATTCGGACTGTAATGAATCAATCTCTACCCTTGAATTAGATCTGTTTTCTTCCTTCCACTTGACAATTTTATGTCGACATTGCTTTATTTTTTGAGTTAGGATATACATGGTGATCCTTCAATCTATTTATGCCAAAGTTCTTTAATAATCATTTGAACTTAGGTAAACACATGAAATACTATCGAGATCACTAGAACTATTTATCAAAATTGATGCTGTAATAAAGAATCTATATACTGTAAAATCTGGACGATATAACCATCTTTTCATGTCATTACTAAATTTTCTAATAAATTTTTTTTCCCTTTAAAAGAAAGAAAATTATCTTAAACAAAAAAAATGTGATTTGTGTGTGTTTTGTGTAGATAATTTTTGTTGGGTCAATAAATAACCGGACCAACTTAGTCGAAACTAATTATTAAAACTGTTTATACATGTAATATATATATATTCTTATTATTCTAACATATATTATATAAGTGACGAATTTTATAAATAATAAGAGGTCATTATAGGTTAATTGTGACACTTTTCTGAAAAAAATTTAAATTCTTTTTTCTACACCTCAACATCCTATTGAAAAGGAAAACCAAGAATATGCTGCATTATTCAATATTCTTGGTCCATATAGAACATCACAACATATCTCTATTTAGGGGTATTTAAAACTCAACTCGATCTAAATTTGAGGTATATTTTATTGGATTTGACTTTGTTGTTTTTATCCATTGCTATTTTAGAGCTGGATTCGAATTATATTTCGGGTGGTCCGATCCAATTTGAAATTATTATTTTTTTATAAGTAAAATATACAATTTAGAGTAAAATTAATAATAAAATATTATATTTTTATATTTTAATTAAATTTTTTATATTATATGATACAATATTTTATTAAATTTAATTTTTAAAAATAAAATTGTATTAATTTATTATATAAATTTATATATACTAATTTTATATTAGATTAAGTCAAAATAAACTCAATAGACTATTGGAGTTGTGTCTAAATCTAATTAAATCTAGTCCGGCTACAAACATCTCTATTTCTGTTAGCGTGCGGTGTGGTTAGAAAAATTATAAATAATTTTTAAAAATTTTAAGATAAAAATATCGTATTTATATATTTGGTTTAAAATTTAAAAACTTATTTTTAAATAAATTTGATTTTAAAAAATTAAAATACCATTATTTTAATTCTCATTTTCTTCCTAAGTATATTTGATTTCTATAAAAACAAAATATACATCGGCTCCTTAACCACAGAAGCCAACGAAAAGGACTAGTTTGTTATTGCTACTACTCACAGCAATTGGCATGAATCTCCCCTTGAGTTTGGTCAATCCAGCCATAAACCGGACAGAGAACAAGCTCTGGTTCACAGCAAAACCAATGACACTGCCGTACGTTGGTCGTCTCTTGTAAGGCCTTGGTCAGAGGTGAAGTGCCGCCGCTAGTATCTGAGGTCAATGCAGTCTTTCTTATTGAATATGGCAGAGCTTCATCTCCCTAACTGATATTAAAAGTCCTACATAAATTGAAGATAGCGCTTTGCTAACTTAAGAAAGTAATAAAATAAAATTTTTTATTAATCAAAATCTTATGTTTTTTATACACTTTCAATCTAGCTATTAAATACATAAAAAAGTTCAAAAAATAATATTCTAAGAATATTTATTAGCTAATTCTTTTAAAATGTGATTATAAATTTATAATTGACTTTATAAAAGTTTGGATATTCTTAAGAATATCTTTGATATCAGTTTTAAGTTCAATTTATTTTAGGTGTCACAAAATAACACATAATATTTATGAGATTATATGTTATGAATAGTAATTTAAAATTAAAAATAAAATTTGTTATTCTAATGTTTGGTTTCAGTTCAATTATAATTTTATATTATTTTTAATTATTTCATTAAAATAGCTATACAAATGACAAAATTTTATTAATTTTTATTAGAGTGATATTATTTTTCTAAAGTAAAATTGGTTTTATTTTATCTATCAATGTTAATACAAATTTTAGTTTTAAATTAATTTATTTTTTAAAAATATCAAAAATAATATTCTAAAAATATTTTATTGGAGTTACTCTAAGGTTACAACCTACTTTTTATTTTTTAGGGTGGTTAGACTCTCGTTTGCATTAAAATCTATGACTTTGACTATGACAAAGAAAAAAGAATTAAACTTTGCAAAAATTCAAAATGAATAATAAAACTTAAATGACTTGAATAAAAATGAAATTAAATTACAAAAAATAAAAATATTTAAAAAAGTAAAAGACAAATTAAAATGAAGTCGAAAAAGAATAAAAGTTGTTGAATTTAAAAAAAAACGAAATGACATTGCAAAGAAGATAAATTGCATGAAAAAAATGCAAAAATAGTAAAGTACAATTGAAAGATATGGAAAGAACCTTTAAAAAAAATTCTTTTACTAAGTTGTTAGAAAATGTGAATGAGTGTGAGTGTTTTCTCTAAAAAGATTTCAATCCTTTTTTCATCTGCTTCTTGTCAATTTATAGGCCAATTCGTCCAATTATTTGTTGACACGTTATTCTGGCGGTTAATTTAGTTAAATAACTGTTTGTTCTTTAGAGATTAAAACTTTGTCTTCGATTCGGTTTTTTGACCATCATCATCGATACGGTTGACCTCTTCTTCGACATAGCTGAGCTCAATTGATTAATAGAGAGTATTTAACGGAATATGTAATTGGCTCCAATCCAAAGTTAATTTTAACATGTATCTGTAAGTCGATCGAAATATTTTTCCCACTTAACAATAATAAAAATCTAAACTTGTGGAACATTGGCTTATCAAAAGAGTTTAATAGTATCTTTGTTAAAAATATTATATTTGATATAAGTGTAATATCAAAACGTTAATGGAATAAATATAATAGTTATAGATAGCTTACTAGATAATTGAAAAATATTACAAATGTTTAACAAAATAAAACAAGCTAAATTTAAAAGCTGATCAATCTTATATATTCTTCAAACGTTTTCCACTTTTCCTTCCACCTAAATTCTAAGTTTCTAACTCACAAACAATCCCTTGATCATTATATTTTGTCATGGAAAAAGTTGGATATAACATAGTATTCACACTTAAAATGAATATATAAATTCTATTGAGAATTGGAGAGAAATGCCATGGCTTGAACCTTTCCTTTTTCCTGTTTTCTTTTCAAATTCTCACTTCCTTGTGGAAACTCAATTGACATATGGCAAGAAGAACATTAGAACAACAAAGAATTAAGGAAACAAACAAATGAATGAATATGTTTCAAGCAAGGGTAGAGCCACAAAACTATTTATTAATCAATCATTCAAAGAAATATATCTATAGTTCTACTAATACACTGTATTAGCTATGTACATATCTCTTATGATCTGACCTGAACTGGACAAGCGAATTAGTTCCGGCATTGGCGGCGGAGGCTCAGAGCGGCATGGAATCCAACAAGCGAACAACCTCAGGCATCTCAGGCCTTTCCTTCTGCAACTCAGCAGTGCACATGCAAGCAATCCTCACATACTCTTTAACACACTCTTCCCTTAAACCTTCCCTTGAAATATTCACATCAACAATATTCATCTCAGCATTTCGCTCCTTCATCTTCCGGGCCCACTGGACCAGCCCAATATCTTCCTCCCCTAACTTCACTGGCAAATTAGTCCTGCGCCCTGAGCCCGTCTCAAGCATCAAAATCCCAAAGCTATACACATCCACCTTCTGGTTGGCCACATTGGCCCCAGCAACATACTCCGGGGGCATGTAGCCCATGGTCCCAGCAAACTGCGTTGACACGTGTGAATATTTGGACGTGTCAATCCTCCGAGCAAGCCCGAAATCAGCTATATGGGCCTTGAACTCGGAGTCCAATAACACGTTACTGGCTTTGATGTCCCTGTGTATGATGGGCTTATCAAGCCCGTGGAGATAGTAAAGCCCGTGGGCCACGCCTCTAATGATGTTGACCCTGGTTTCCCATGACAGAGGTAAACGGAGGTCGCTGAGGGAGATGTGGTCGTTGGGCCCAGTGGTGGGCTCGTGGAGCCACTGATCGAGGTTTCCCCGTTCGATGAACTCGTAGACGAGTAAGCGTTCGGGCCCGGAGGACCAGTAGCCGAGGATCTTGACGATGTTTGGGTGATCGAGCTTGCTTAGAGTTTCCATCTCGGCCTGGAACTCGCGGAAGCCTTGGAAAGCGTCCGGGGAGAGCTTCTTGACGGCGACGACGGTGCCGTCGTTGAGGCGGGCCTTATAGACGAGGCCAAAGCTGCCGTCGCCGACGATGAGATTTGGAGAGAAGTTTTCAGTGGCGCGTGCGAGCTCGGTAAGGGAGATCTTGAGGTTGGGATCGGAGGACCAGCTGGCATCTACGACGGAGACGGACGATTGGTCAGTGTTTGGGAGGGGTCGGGTTCGGGTTCGGGTTGGGTTGGTAGCGCGGTTGTCGTGGCGGGTTAGAAGCATGGAGGTCTTGGCCTTGCGGCGCTGGCAGGCGAGGATGACGATGGCCAAGAGGAGGGTGACGGCAAAGAAGGTGCCGGCGGCGGCCAAGACGGCTTGGAGTGCCTTTTCCATGAGAGAGAAAGGGTGTATGAAGAGAGAAAGTGAGATACTGACGGGGTAAGAGAGAGAGAGAGAGAAAGAAATGGGTATGGCCATGGAAAGGTGGGGACTGGGGGCGGCGTTGTTTCTAAGAAAGTGTGGTGTGTTTTTCTTAGACTCAGTCAACGATTTCCGTGCTGTAGACTCCACTCACCAGTCATCACTGTCTTTTGCTTTCCAATCTCGGCGAGTAAGAAACAATACTTTGAATGGATGGCAACCGGCTTTGGTGAAAAAGACCGTTCAGTTATATATATATAACACTATCATGCTGATTGCTGATGTTATCTGCTACCACCTCCCTTTGGGAGATCCTGATTCCCGTTCGGTTTTATTGTTTATTGTAGCAGCACCGAGTCACCAACTCAACTCGAAAGCAACATGTGCCACAAATATTTCGTATCTCAACTTTTATTTCAAATAACATAGTACTCAATTGTGGACTACAATGACTGATTTTGCAATGACTTTTGACACTTTAACGAAAGAAACAGCTGAGGGCTGACCATGTTCATGAAAAGGGTTGATCTATGGACTTTTGTTTAAAAGGAAATAAACCCCTTTCGAGTTGTATTATGCTTGTTAAGAGGTTATTTCGTATGCTCTTTTGCTTAATCAAGAGAGAGTGAATCCGTGAGTTTTAAAATTTATAAAGGAGAAAGTATAACTTCAATGGAGATACACAGCCCAATAAAGCTTTCAAAAGCTAAACGAAAAAAGAAAAGATTGATGATAACTTATACGGGTTTGAATTTCAAGAGAAAAATTCCTGCCAGCTTCCCATATATTTTGTGAAATAATGAAGAAATTGTTGAAGGATAAAAAACGAGTAACGAGAGTAAGATTCAAAATATCCTTCTAAATACTAAATTAAGTTTAAAATGTCTTCATTTCAACCCATCAACAGCCTAATTTCGTTTTCATTATCAGCTTCTGGGGGAGGTTTAGACCTTTGAGCAGTGCAAGCCACGTTTTTGACAATTGAGGAGTAAAGATCAAACTCTGCCTTCAATTTTAGGCAGCAAGCTTGAATCCACTTCTCTGCTACAGAGGTAGATACACTGTCTTGGCTATCCCTCTCATGTTCTTCAATGGCTGGCCTTATTTCATCGTATAAGGAATCGAGACCAGAAGTAGCATTATTCTTGACTTCCTGCATTGAAACCATAGGATTAGTTTGAGCGTTTTTCAAAAGTTTCACATGTTAAGTGTTCCATCAAATCAAAAAACATTTTTCTTGAAACAGTATTCAGCATACAAGAAAATATTAATGTAAGACAAACCTCATATTTTAGAATCTCCTCTTGTGCTTCCTTTGAAGCCAAGAGTCCAGCGGCAAACTTGGCATCAACTTTCTTCTGAACAAGATTCTTTAACTTTCTGCCACGATATGCCTTGGATCGTTTAGTAGACATGGACCCAGGTCCAAGGTGATAGTTTCTGGCAGCACTATTACTTCGGATACGCGAGATCATTGCATTCTTTTGGGAGAAGGCCTGTTCAGTATCTTCAGAATCCAATTTCATATCCTCGCTTACTACTTCAGTTTTAATCTTCTTGACATCTAAATCCTTCATCTGAGCCAAATTAAGGGGAATACTGAAAGCACCGGACTCTGGTAGCTGCTCAGCTTTCAGTGTATTATCCACGGAGGATCCTATTCTTCCATTAAAATCATTTCCAGAGCTGTCTGAGTTCATACGTTTAAGAACTTCTGTCCCCAATTCATCCTCCGCGGAGTCATATACAGGAATTTTCTCAACAGAGTACCTGTATCCAACAAGACTTAAGTTGCCGGTTTCATATAAAAAGTAGAAGAGACTTAACTTTCACACAAATGCCAGGAAACCAAATTTTTTCACCCAACATTAACCAACTTTTTAAAAATTTTGTTTATCTTAAATTCTAGACTCTAAATCATAAACTTTTAACCCTACACCCTAAATTATAAATCATAAATCCTATATTCTCCAAAAAATGAGTATTATTAGAATTTCAAAAAAAAGATTGGCCAATATTAACTAACTAAAAATTGGTTCCCTATACTTTCGCTTTCACTATAAGTATGGGCACGGGGAGGGGGAAATGGGGAATATTATCCAAGTTGCATAAAGGGCATTTCTCCATGCCGGGCAACTGAGTCAACTAAGTTGCAAGTTCCCCATTAGTGACATATCACAATAGCTACAGCACTAGTTATTCAACCTCTAACCAGACTGTACTTTGCCCTAAACCTAAAAGATTGGATTTAGGCACTCAACGGAATTATTTTATTAGATTTCTTATTGCAAGTGTTATCTGTGGCCAATAACTAATTTGAAAAAGAAAAGAAAACTGTTGTTTAGTCCACATCATAAACGAACGCATAAAATATAGGTTACCTGTCATCATCATCTTCCCATAGATAAGTATCTTCCTGCTCAGAATTTTCCCAAAAAAAAAAAAAACAAAGAATCAAGAGAAATGAGATATATACACATATACCTAAACAAAGGCAGAGCAAGATGCCTTTTTCTTTTTAGTACTTCACTACAACTGAAAAAGTTGTCCAGAACAATAAACTCAGTTGAGCAGACATTCAACTGTATTAAAATGTATATAACCAAATTAAACGGAGGACCTCACTGCCTTGCCAACACGAAAAGTCCAGTGTTAATTATGTTTAAGATCTGATCACAACAATATTATGCCTTAGGAAGAATTTTAAAAGGCAAAAATACACCCGACAATGTCCACCAAAGAAGTTAATTAATGACTTATATGGTGATTACATGAATCATGGCTAAAGAGTTGCAGTAGAACCTCAGGAACAAATAAAATTTTCAATTCATTAACTATTTTCTGAGGTGGCTAATAGAAAAAGCTTACTTGGAAACCACGAGATTTTGCTCCAAGGAATCCAGAACATCTAGCTGCACCGCAGAGGCAGCGAACCTTTGTGCCCCCAAACCATTCAAAATTATAGTCATATGCCAATTCAGCTCCAAAAGGAATATCATATTTCGCAAATATTCCAACTCTTATTTCGCCCAAGACATTCCATTTTCTTGTCTCACAGTTTGGTTGACTGCAAACTTAAAAGTAGTAAGTTGATGTCAAACCTGAGGCAATGGGAAACAAGGAGAATAACTAGTGGCTACTATAATTTGCAAGTCAACGTAGTTTTATTTAATCTTAGTATATTGTTTGATTGATATACCAGGAATGATTTATAAATCTGCCAAGACTTCCCTTTCTTGTTGCATCAATAGATTCAGAGGCATTAAGGCAAATGATAAATGCATCTGTTAGACCTGCAAAGCAAGAACCAAAAAATGATAAGAAAATGAGGTTACAAACTTAATCATCAAACAGAAAGTAACAAACATTGAACTAGTCAACATTTGACCTTGAATTTCATAAGCCTGGGATCTACGTTTGGCTTCTTTCCATGATATTACTTCTCCACAGTATTCAATGACAAATTGTCCCGCCTGAATGATACAAATAAATTGAAGCGTCAACACTACTACACTAAATAGCCAGAGATTGTAGACATACATCACTTTGTTTAAAAGTAATTCGCTGTAATGTTACCTTAATGTTCTCATCAGCCAAAAGACCCCAACCACGGCCTTCAGTTTTAAACAACTTTGTTTTTGCATATTCACACTTCTGAAATCTCTGTATTCAGTGTATTCATTACACAAGGACAGAAAAATATGAATCTTGGTCCAAGTTTGTCAAAGTCTCAAAATAGATAGGAAAATCAGTTCAAGAATGTTCAATATGCAACTAGTTATGACAAGCACCCCTGATAGACAGGTTGATAACCAGTAAATAATAGATTCTTATGATCCAGCAGGTATCTTTCGCAATTAAATTATAAATTGGTATTACTAATACATAACAAAATATCATCATCGAGAGACATAAACATGAATTAACCTGATTTTTGCAGAGGTCACCACATGGGCAATATCCAGGAGTGCATTCGGTGCTGGTTAAAACATTGAGGCAGCCGTCCCCACATGCACTATCAGGGTCGTCAACATTATATTTGCAATCACATATAGCAATATCCTCCTCCTTCTGCTTCTTATGCCTGGGCAGGATAAATTATACAAGAAGTTAATTATTTATAAATGGAATTAAAATCTAGTATAAGCACAAAAAGACTTGCATATCAAAATAATGAACACAGGAACTGGTGTCAGAACAAAGAGAAAGGAAAATAAAAACATGTACCATCAATGAAATTACTAACCTTCGTATAAAAAATTCATTCTGATTTATATGTATGTATTGGGGCAACTCTTCTTCTACATTAGGATCCTTCAAATGATAAAGTATCTGTTACTTGACTCCAGCACGCCATAAAATGGAGCATTTGTTTATTGAAAAAATAACATGGAAAGTAATAAGAGAAAACTAGATACAGAGTGATGAAGTGAGTGGAAGGAAATTACCATCCGAGTAACTGCTGAAATGCTTACAACCTGAGAAAATTTAAGAAAAGAAACTTATGTTCACAACTCATCTTTGATACACAGATAGCAATAAACTAATTACTTTATCCAAACTAATAGAAGATAATCAAACTCAGCATCTTGCAAGATGACACTGTAGATAAACTAGTCTCAGCTTTTCCTCTTCAGTTTACCAATCAGAATAAAATTCCACTGAAAACAAGACATGGTTAATAGAAGGAACTCAAGTGCTACCATGTCTTGGCCTCCCCCTTCTGTTTCATTCACTCTTTACAATTAGTCAATTAGATAGGATGTTATTTTCCCACCACATTCTAGATCAAAGTAAGGGGCACAAAGTACTAGAGAGTGACCCTAACCTAAGCTCACATTCACACTTCATGGAGTTACAAAAATTGAAAATTCACAATTCCAGTACTGATACTCAGGTCAAGCTAGCCTTAAATACAAGCAGTGATTAAGAACTCCGGCAAAGAAATTTGGTCGCAGTTTTTGAGGAATAACATGAAAATAACAACGTTAGAGACAGATTCACCTCCAAAGGTCAAATCTTTGCACGAAGAAGAAAAAACAATGGTGTAGAAACCTAGAACACTGTTAAAAGGTTCAAACCTGTGGCAGCACAAACGGGACAGAAGATCCTCCAATGCTATTAATATCAGTTTCCTGTTGGAAGAGAAGCCCCTCTCCGGCGCCGGATAAGAGGTTTTCCGGTGAACTGTGACCGTAGCGTAGGTATTGGGTCGAAGTGCTGTGGTTGCGGTGACGAAGATGACTCAAGTCTGAAGATGTTACGAACTTACGATATATCAAAGTTGTATTTTTCTTTTGCAATTATATTTAGAATTTAATTTTGATATTCGATTAAATTATTTTATTTTAAATGTGTATTTAATGACATAATTATATGACTATTTTTTATTTCGACTGTACGAATAGTCATTAAAAAATAATATAATTATATAATTATATATTTTATATTTTTAATATATTAAAATTAAATTCTTTATTTATATATTAAGTTATTAACAACAAAATTGTATATTGTCTAAAAAAATAATTCTTTCTCATAATTACATAATTATGATATAAAAAATATTTTCCGTAAAAATATTTTAATAATATTTAACTTTTAAATATCAAATTATTTTTTAAATAATAAAATTTTTATCTAACCTAATATAATAAAATAGATTTAAATATTATTATTATTATTAAATATATTATAATATTATGTGTATTCCCTTATTAATGTACTTTCACTTTCACACTGTATTTTAAAAAATATAAAAAATCAATTTCATGAATTTTAAAATTATGTGTTATAATCAAAATAAATATTTACATTTTCTTACTTTTAATATTTATAAACCAATCCAATAAATTAAACTTATCTAAATGTGCAATTTAATTGTTTAAACAATTTTAGATGTGCAATGTAAAAACTAAAAAGTAGGCTGTACATGGATCGAATAATATCCGCATATTCGTGATAGTTATTCGAATTCGATCCAAATTTTACCTATATTATCCGATCCGCACTATGGTAGGATCGGATTGCAGATTTGGCAGTGATATCCGTGAATTCGATTCACAGATCTGCATATCCGCACGTCTCATATAAATAGCATAGTTTAAGAAAGTAAACTCTAATTTGATATGAATTTTAGTATGTTGTTTTATGAATTTTATGATATCTTGTTTTTAATTTTGTGTTGTACTTTAACTTAGAATAATTAAACATAGATCTTGTGTTATTATTTTTTTTTGTTATTCAAGAGAACTTTTATTGATAATATTTTAGGAGTAATAGGCTTCAACCGGTGAAAAAATAGATTTTTTACAGGAAAAAATGGGCCTTAAAACAAATTTTTTGAATTATGCGGATATAACCGATATCCGATCCAATCCGATCCGTAAGTATGCGGATCAGATCGAATCCAACTTAAAAAAATACGGATATTGTATCCAATCCAATAAATGCAATGCGAATCGAATAGAATTATAGACTATATCCGATTCGATCAATCTGTGTGCAGCTCTAGTACAAAAGATCAGAGAGAAATAAAGAATGATCACATGGACATGAGAGAGTAAAAAAACGTTTATGTAGAGTTACGACTTTTTTTTTTGAAATAAGAAGTTCAACATAGTAAGGTGGAGCATTTACAAAGTCCAGAGTTACAATACAAACACTAAACAAAAAAACTAAGTTATCTCCGACATTGCCATCAACAACTAGACTGAACAAAGCCAACCCACTCTTTGTAGCTCCTAATCGACTTGGTAATAACTTCCGCAACGCATGTTTCTTGATTATTGAAAATCCTAGCATTCCTTTCCAACCACGTATTTCAAATAATAGCAAAAAAATCAATCAGCCACCTGTTACGTTCGACTTTTCTTACAGGAGCTCCTGTCCAACTCTCAAAGTGTTGCTTAATGGTTCCTGAAATAGACCCAAATTTATTATAGGCGTATATCAAAGCACATAACACCTGCCACGTGAAACTCACAGCCAATGAATAAGTGGAAATCATTCTCAATTTCTTTTTTACATAAAACACAAATCATATCCCTATAATCAATAATGCACAATTTAATCAATAATGCACAATTTAATCAATCTTGGTGGTACTAGTTCTCTCCATATAATCCTCCGGGAGAGTCTCAGCCTGCAAAACCTACACAAAGGAGTTAGTAGAGTAAACTTCTGATCTATCAAATTTTCATACTATTCTGTCCTCCTTCTCACTTGTTAACCTGACAGATTGTAGAACTTCATAAAGTTGGTTAACTAATTCTAACTCCTATTAGAATAGTACCCTTCTCCAATGAAAATTTCATATTCACTCCAGCCCATTCCAGAACTCATGATCCCTATTTATTGTTACACCTTAGAATACAAATACTAATAAACTCCACATGGTTTAGATATTTATTATTTACCATTTGAATTTAGATTTTTTTTAAATTAAAAAGTTGATAAAGTAAAAAAAAGTGAAAAATTAATTATTGTTAATTTTAAAATTTTTATTAAATATATCACACTATCTCAATTAAAAAATGATTAACTTTCTATTTTATTATTTTATCAACCTTTTTATTTTAAAAGTTTTAATATTCAGATATCTGCGTGATATAATAAAAACGAACTAAGAGCCATGAAAATTTAAATACAACTTTATTTTATTTTACAAGAACACTTTTTAATATTTAAGTACGTATATATTTTTCTCAAAATTTGACCAATTTTTTTATTTTTATCTTATTTTTAAACTAATATTAATCAATCTTTTTTATACTAAAAATGTTTACCTTTTGTAGAACTAAAAACTCAAGCAACAAACCAAATATGTATTATTTATTTATATTATATAAGAAAAAGAGGAATAAGTTATTCCAATTTTTTTATTTTTGCATTTTTTTTTGTCACGGCAATTCTTTTTTTTGACGCAAACAAAAACTATGCAAAGGAAGACTATTCTTCATCTCTCATTATCCAAAAACTACTGTGTTGTGACCAATTTGCAAACAAGAAAGGCACAGTTAAGAATCAAGGACCATATGGCCTATGCTTATAAAGCTGACTTTTGCAAATTAAAGAGAATATCTAGATTTCGGTAATGCCTTTAAAACTTTAAAGAACAAACACTTAGTCATGGAACAATATTATTCATCATTATATTTTATTACTAGATAATACTAATAATAATAAAGCTACAATTTTGGTAAGTGAAGGATGCTAAAGCATCTGAATCTATGCCATATGGTCAAGGCTTAGACCAACAAAGCCAGGTTGGAACTTCTCTTTTGTCAATTTGCTTCCCTACACTTTTTTGGACCCATGCACCATTTCCCATTTGCCATTCTGAAAACTGTTATTTTCTTTCTTTTAAAAGAAGTGTGGGATTTGATGTAAAGAGAATGATATATACCAAAAAGAGAATAACATTCAAATAAAAAATTTGTTTTTAAGTGCACACAATTTTACATAATTGGCATTAACAATATCATCTCTCATACATATCAAAATAGGTAAATTCTATAGTGTCTAAATTGTCTAACTTGTTTTTAAAGATAAAAAATAAAAAGTTTAAAATAAAAAATAAAATATTTAAAATTTATTAAATATTATCTATTTACCTTTTTTAGTAAGTTAGACATAGTTTTAAAAGTACCATAACATTCACTATCAAAATAATTCACTATTTAATGATGTGTCAAAGAAAAATATGCTTTCTCTTTAATATTTTTCAGTAATAACTTTTTATTCAAATATTAATTTTTTATCTTTAAATTTAATTTGAAACTCATTGATTTAGGTCCTATATATCTTATCTAAATGGTGAAAAGAAATTAGTTAATTTTATATATGAAAAATAACAAGTATATATATCACAATTTTTATCAAAAAATAACTTACAACAAATAAAAAATATTTATTATTTACCAAATCAACTATTCGTATATAATATATGTTAAAATATAAAATATATATTTAAAATAAATTACATAATATATATTTATGTACTGATTTGATAATAATTTTTTTGTGTATATAATATTTTTGAATATTTATTTACCTAATCTTACTAATAAAATAAAATAAAAGTATAGAAGGTCAGCATTTTTATTAATATTTGATCAGCAATTAATTAATTTTATACTATTAAAAATACATAATAGCGAATTGATAATTATAAATTATAAATTCTATTTGTTTCTAGCACTCTTTTAAAATAAAATATATGAAATTATTCTCTTTAATTAATATTTCCACACGTCCATATCTGAATTTTTTAATCTGCATATCTGACTAAAACTCTGCGAACATAAAATCTATGCTGATACATTTCATTGTGTTTTACTCGCCATGAAAACTTGTTTTCTTTTGATTTGTTTTTTCGGTAACATATTTTGTCCTGTTTATAAAAAGGGACATAAACCTGGTGACAGAGAATGGACAATCTCCATCACCACCGTTGGATCATGCTTACTCAGCCACCACAGACCCCATTTTTGTGAAATAGTAGGTTTATTTTTTGAGATTGTGAAATTTCAGAATAATTAAATAGATATTTTACTGTCATAAAGACAGCGATAAAGATTAAAATAATAATAGTAAGGTGTTAGTAAAGGGCTTATTCTTATTCTTCTTCTTCTCATACCTACTTCAACTTCAAAAATTCAATCTTTCTTCACTTTTCTAGCTGTATCTGCAGTGCACACACTACATTTTTTTTTCTGTACCAAAACACTCCTCAACAAAATAAAAAAAATCCAAACTTCCAAAAATTCCAAACTCAAGAAAACCGCCATCTCCCTCTCTCTCTCTCTCTCTCTCTCTCTCTCTAGGATCACACACCACCCCTTTTCTCTCTCCTATTTCTTTTTTCTTTGTCTATGAAGCTTTTTCTATAACGAAGCCTACAATTTTTGACCCTGAATCCAACACTTCGATTCACTGTGACTGTGTTTGGAAGAATGGTGTTGGAGAATGAGATGAAGAAAGCTTGCTGGTTCTAGCACTCAAGTAGGAAGAGGGAGGGTAGTATCTTCATGGCACCGAAGCAGCGCGTGTACCAAGTTTGGAAAGGAAGCAATGTAAACTTCAATTTTTTATCCATTATTAGCTTCAAATTTAGATTTTTTATGCTTGATATGCTATCTAGGTATGATGTAGATTTGTGGGTATGTGTTTGATTTGCTTGGTGATGAAGGCTTCTTAAGGGTGGGTTCTAGTGGGTGCCTTTGAATTTCTGGGGCAGTTCTGAACTTCTGGTTGCTTGAGCTGTGGAAACTAAGTGGGAAAAAGCTTTTACTTGAGTTTGATTTTTTGAAATTACAAGTAGGTTGTGTGTGCTCGATGAATTTTTTAGCTGGCAGTGGAGTGAGGTTATACTTTTTTGGGGGGAATTCTACTGATTTGATTGAGCTCTTAGGATTCCATTCTTGATTTCAGTTGGTTATGTGGTAAGCTATGAAGTATGGTCTTTGTTATATTGGAGTGGTATCTGAAGTAATAGCTTGGTCTTGTATCTTCTGAATTGATTTAAGTGTTGGTAAACTTCTGAGAAAATAAGATATGTCGATGTGGCATTTGAAATTTTATTGTTCTGGTTCTGCTATATCTGCTGCTCAAGTTGTGTAAGTGAAAGGAGTTGGAATCCAGTGTAGTGTATGTTTCAGTTATTGGTTTGAATTTTTGGATTATAGTTTTTGTGTAGTTCAACAGATCATGTTAGTGAGGTTTACAATAATTGGTGAGTTGCTGCTGCTGCTTCTTTTTATTTGTTTTTTGTTTAATTTAATGTGTGTGTGTGTGTGTTTTTTTTTTTTTGGAAACAAAGATGATATCCATGTTTTACATTTAGCAGACTCAATTTTTTGGAATAGGCTTTCATGTTAGATTTTTGTATTCTCTTTTCTTGGTGAAATGACTCCTGGCTAAGTTAAAGTTTATTAGTAGATAATTGAGTGAGGTGAGATTTAGATTTGGTTACAGGTTGGATTATATTGGCTTAACGTGGAATGATTGGAGCACTTTAGTAACATATGTGGGTCCATGTTGTTGCTATGTTTGGTATGATGTTAAGTGGCTTCTTGTAGAATAAACTCTAAAAGAATGAGAAACTTAAAGTGTGAGCTTAGGATGATTAATGAATTAGAGCAAGCAGAATATTATATCTTCTTTATTATAATAGTGTGATTGCTTTTGAAGATGTGTGGTAGTGGTAGATTGGTACTAGCATGTGATAGTGGTCTTCACTATCTGCTTGCTAAATTACTTTTTGTGGAAATTGATAATGATAGGCAATGTTTGCTGTTGGTGTTTGTTGGATGATTAATGCTACGTCATACATGTTTGATTGTAAGTTTGTAACTAGAATCTTGTTGACAATTCCAATGTACAGGATTCCAGTGGTGGTCCAATGGTTGAGAAACGATGAATGATTATTGTTGATTTGTTCCATGTGGTTTTTGTTGTCTCATCTTTGCTTTATTTCCATATATAAGATGCTTACCCAGTGAAAAGGTCCAAATGATATAATGCATGATACGATTTTGGGTATGTTCATCAGACTATAGTTTAACTGTTAGCAAAAACTGCTAAAATAAGCAAATATTAATACCATAGAATATAAATTGGCCATTTCTATGGTGCACTTGGTGAATTGTTTTGTGGTTCTTGGTCAAGATTTTGTTTGTCTTCTCATGCATCATATGTTCTCTCCTTTTCAAAGGTTTTGGAGTGAAAAAAGAATTTAGTTTTTATGGCATTTTGCAGTTCATGTGGTTGCTTGGTGCATTTGGTTGTAGGATACATTCTGTTTATGATAAGAGTATTTATTATCTTCCACCGCATGTATATTCTTTCCTTTAAAAAGTTAATTTTGATGCACTGAAAGTGTAAAGAAGTTTTATACGTACATCCAATCATGTAACGCTACATCTACAAAAATAACTACTTTTACATTGAGCGTTCGAAAGAACAGATGTGATTGGACGGCTGTGTAAAACGTTTTACCCTGTTAGTGCATCAAAATTAAAGTCTTCTTATAATTTTTTTACTAATGACATATTATATTTTGTGGGTGTTTGTGTATTTATGGAAAGTTTTGCTGGAAATTGTTTGTATTCTGCAGCTTCTGTTAGAACTGTTTCTAATTTCTGATCCCATCCTCTTGAAAATATGTAGCATTCTACTAGTATTGTATTATTCTGTCTCTTTCGGTAACTGTTAGTGTCCTGTGAACTATATTCTGCTGATTTTTAGCTCATATTTTACTCTCAACTTCTCCAAATATTTTTGCAGAAATTCATATTTGGAGGGAGGCTGATATTTGGGCCTGATGCTAGGTCGCTTCTCATCACCTTGTTATTGATTCTTGTTCCAGTTATCATCTTTTGCGTATTTGTAGCGAGGCATCTTCGGCATCAATTTTCTTCATATGATTCAGGATATGCTATTCTAGTGGTGGCAATTCTATTTACTTTTCTTGTAAGTATCATTGCCTTCTTCCCTTAGTTTATTGGTTGATGATTCTATCCTTATCTATGTTGTCAAAACTTGTTCATTTCTAATTTCAATGGTCCAAATTTAAAAAAGGTTATCATATGTTATCATGAGACTGCTTTCTACAGTTTAATACCACAGTCTTTGTCTCTAGGTGTTGATGCTTCTCTTCCTTACTTCCTCACGTGATCCGGGCATTATTCCAAGGAATTCACATCCACCAGAGGAAGAGTTTCGCTACGAATCTGTTGATGGTGGGGGTGGCCGACAAACGCCTAGCCTTCAGTTTCCCCGAACAAAAGATGTAATAGTCAATGGCCATACTATAAGGGTGAAGTACTGTGAAACGTGTATGCTGTATCGACCTCCGCGTTGCTCGCATTGCTCCATTTGCAACAACTGTGTTGAGCGTTTCGACCACCATTGTCCTTGGGTGGGACAATGTATTGGTCTGGTATGATAGTTGACATTCATGACTTAATTTATTTTTTTTCATGTGAAATGTGTTGTTCTTCATTTATGTTCTATTTCTTACTAGTTTTGCTTTGTTCTTATCAGTTTTTCATTTATTTTTTTCGTCTGCGCAGAGGAACTACCGTTACTTCTTTCTATTTGTTTCTTCAGCAACTCTACTCTGCATCTATGTCTTTTCCATCTCAGCTTACTACATCAAGGTTCGGGTGGATAACTACGATGGCACAGTTTGGAAGGCCATGAAAGAATCCCCTGCATCTGTGATACTCATGGCTTATTGTTTCATCTCTCTGTGGTTTGTTGGTGGACTAACTGGTTTTCATTTGTACCTTATAGGCACAAACCAGGTGAGTTTAAATCTTTTTACATTTCTTGTTTTGATACCTTATAAGGCTTTTTCAACGTGAATATAGAAAATCGAAAGGAGTGATATCCATTTTATTTGGGAAGCTTCTAAAAGGAGTGACATAATTTGTCATTGTTGATGTAACAATGGACCACCTATGTAATCTTAGAAGGGAAATGCAAGTACTTGCTTCTGGGTGCTGTACATAATGTCATAATGCCTTGTTTATCAAGAAATTGATTCTGAAGTTATTGTTTTGCAGACTACCTACGAAAACTTCCGGTATAGAGCTGACAGCAGGAACAATGTTTTTAATCAGGGATGTTTAGGTAACTTTCTAGAAGTGTTTTGCACAAAAGTAAAGCCCTCTAGGAACAATTTCAGGGCCTTTGTTCAAGAGGAGGTAAGGAGGCCACCTGTTCCGGTCACTCCTCGGGAACATGAACTGGATGATTTGGACGGAGATCGCCGTCCCAAAGTTGAAGATGATCTAGATATTGGTGAAGACCTATTGAAGATATCGCAGCGTAGGAATATTGAAGAGCTTGACGAGGACATTCGGAGCAGAGGGAGCAATGGACCACCTCATAATACATCTGAACCTGACTCCATTTTGTCATTAGATCATCGAGCTCCCACGATTCGGTCGGATGCTAGGCGTTCGAGTTGGGAAAAGAATGAAAGCTTGGAAATTGCACAGCAGGTTCTTGCCGATTCAAATGTCACCGAAAGCAGAAGCTATCTAACAACCTCCGGAAATGTGCCGACCAGGGCCGGCCGGTCTTTATGATATTTGCATAGCATCAAGATTGTGGGATTACTTGGAGACAAAAGATAGCAAAGGAAATGGTCCTTGTCCAGAGTTGCCATAACACAAATGGGAGTTGAATTAGTTGGCACTTTTGGTATAAAAACTTTGACCTTTTTTTGTGATTACTTTAGCTCTTTGGGAAAGCATAGAAATGTTTGTTCGTAATTGTTTGAGAGGACAAAGAAAGTAGTGTCTTGTTTTTATGGTTAATTTTGTTTTATTTTATTTTTCAAAATTTTCAATAGATCAATATGTTGTGGATCACTGCATCTTATATTCTTATCTTAGTTGGCTTTTATTCTTTGTGTAAATAACCAGTTGAGAATACTTAAGAAGTTGCCCTACAAATGCTGTGTTTTAGGCCTGGGAAAACTGCTCATTTTTTTTCAAGTGCTTTTCATTTCTTTGATGTTTATGTGAAACCATCTTTGTTAATTGTTATAATATTCTTTCTAAAGGTGAAAATCTCCGGGTAGTTGTTTTTATATGAAGTTGACAGCTGAGAGGTATTAGATAATTTGACAAATTTGACTAAATTATCATCAATGACTTTCAACAACTAATTTCACAACTGCATATAAATTTTTACCTTTGCAAAATGAGATTTGGAACACAGGATAAATTATTCTTGAAATAATTGTATAGGACAAACCAAGACTATTGACATTCTTATGTTAACTAACTATATAATATTTAGTTATTTTGTTATTTGAATGTTTAATTTATGATTTCAGTTTTTCACCTTTCAATGATCTAACATGATTGGATTTTGTTAAACGAAGCAAATCCACAATGACAACTAGACTTGAAAATCGAATGCTAATATAGGCATCAAATCATGACTTTGTTATAAAAAGCGAACTAAGTTAAGCCGGAAAAAACTGATTAGCCTAAATTAGAGTTTCATAGTTAAATAGTGTAGTATAAATGACTCCCCTCTCCACAAAAATTAAAAACCTCAACAAAAACTCACTCTAATCTTCATCACTATCATCATTAAACAAAATGAGTTCCTCAACATTATCATTATTCGCAGTACTTGGCTTGATCCTTATCACCTCTCATGTAGCACATGCCAAGAAACCAATGGCTTCTGCTCCAAGCAAAAGAGTTTCTGCCTTGGTTGGTCTAGTTTGTAAGAGCAATGGAATAGACAAGGAGGATAGAGCAAGATGCACGCAAGAGATGCTTTCAGACCCCAAGATCTCGTCCGAGAAAGACTCCGGAATGCTAAGAGTGCTCCTTCTTGATCTCGCAATCAAGAAGGGCACGAAAGCATGGATCTCCCTGGAGAAGATGGCAAAAGCAACGAATACAATTCTGCTAGGTAACCAACTAAGATCAGCTAAGTACCCTGAGGCTCTAAAAGCATGTGCTAAGTATGTGCATAGCGCGGTTGATCATTTTGAAAGTGCGGTTTCAAGGATAAGGAGCGAAGGTCAAGAGATAGACCTTCAAGATACAAGCATGGATATTGCCATTGCAGGTGATCAACTCCATTATTGTGAGACAACCTTGGCTGATGATCACATTGTTGATCATCTTGTTAACTCTATCATCCATGAAGTTAAGTTGTTTCATCGAATGCTTTCTATTGCATTTGACCTATGATTGATTTCATTTTCCTATTAATCACCAAAGAATTTAATTTTCATGTAATGTCAATTTTACACGTATATTTAAATATTTGTACATTAAAATCAACTACTAATATATTTATATATAAATACACATACATGTAGTTTAATTTATTTTATTTCAACATATATTTTATATTAGTAGCTGGTTTTAGTATGCACGTAACATAGTTCTTTAATTATGTAATATCATATCAGCAAAAATAACTCTTTTTTATATTAATCGCATAAATGAACGAATGTAATTATACAACTGAATTACAATTCAGTGGATCAAAATTAAACTTCATTCAATAATACTCTTTAATATTATATTCTCCTAACTAACTATTATTTCTTCTGTTTATAATTGAGTGTCTTTATTGTAATTGTATTTTTTTTTGCACATAATTATTTACATGACAAATCATGTAATTTTTATTTTGTTTTCACACACACAATAAATATATATAATGAATCATTTATATATTTAATAAACCAAAAGTAGTTAATTTAATGGGATACATGCATGAAACTTCTAGAATTGGCATTTAAAAAGATTGGTGGATTAATTAAAAATTATTTAAAATTTCAAAACTAATAAAGTAGTTAATTTTGACCTTTTTTTTACTAAAGATAAAAAATTTTTCAAAAGATTATCATTGTATTAGATAATAGATATCATATAGTATTTAATCAACGTAAAATTGGTTGGAATGATGCCATAGTTTTTGGGTATAACTTAAGTAAGAAACTGAATTTGAGACCGTATGAAATAATTATTTATGGAATATATAACTATTTTTCACGTCAGAAGTTTTTTATTTTTTTTTAATTATCGTCATCGTTATCATTACCACACCATCTTTTTTTATCTCTTCATTTTCCTTTTTTTTTTTCATTTGACTTTTTTTTATCTTATTTTCCTCCTCTTCCTCCTCTTGAAACAAGTACACCTTATTTTAAAGAAGAAGTATAGAAAATTAATGGAGTATATATACAATGTGTACAATAAGATTTAAAGATGTTTAATTCAGTAAGATAACAAATGTTTATTATCCCTGATATCTGAATAGTTATTCTCGATGTTTATTTTTTAACTCATATTAGGCCAAATAAACAGCCAATTATACATATTGTACAGATATTCTATTGGTTCCCTAGCGAGATTCTATTTTAAATTTAAAACACACCGAAATTATTTAATAATAACGACACACAAACAACTCTTTCTCCTCTTTTTTTAATTTACCTTCTCATCATTCTTAAACCAACTTAGTACCTTCTCATAATTTTTAAATCAACTTAATTAAATTTAATTACTAAAAAAACTTAAAAGTGTTACAAAAAAAACTTGAAAATATAGGAAGACTATTATTATGCAGGAGAATCGCCTATCATAACCACTGCCCCGACCTAATTTATTTCTAAATTAGTCAAGGAAAAATCTTGGACATGGTAATAAAAAGTGTTTAGATAAATTTGTTAAATTTTAAAATCTTTTGGAGTATTTATATCGTCTTAATTTTTTAAAAATATTTTTATTAATGTCTAAATTTTTAAAAAAAATTTGTTAGTTTATAAGTTACACAAATTTTGTTGTTGTTGTTATTATTATTATTGAATTTAGTAAATAATAATAATATTTTTGGTAATAACAAATATAATTTTAATTAGATTGATACCCAAAAGTATTTTTGATATATTATTTAGTGTTGCAAGTTCAAGTATTAATGTGCAGGCCAAATAATAGAACCAAGTATCTAAACCTTAACTATTTAGACTAAACTCTTGGTCTAGCCCATTATACTCATGAAACTATGAAAGAAGTGGAGTTCTGCAATTCAGGTGAAGCAATTAACTAAAAAAAAGTGCTTCACTTTTTCATTAAACACCAAATTAAAAAAAAAGAAAAGTAAATCTTGAAGGTGCCAAGTCAAACGGAAGCCAAAAGTGATTTGCTAAAGTTAAGCTAAATTAGAAAAAAGAAGTGAAATATTTTCATTAACATACTAGTTAAATATTTGTTAAATCTTTCTTTCCTTTGCACATGTAATTTTGGGTAGTAAAAGAAAAATGGAGTCTATCTTTTTTATTGTAAATCAATGATTAATATTATTGTTTAGGACAAAAACACAAGGTTAATAGTTTTGATTTATCAAATTCATTAAGAATTTGTTACCAATGAAGTTGTAGCTGCCAATGTATTCTGCATTGTTTAATTCTAATTTTAAATTTTTAATTTTCTGATTTGATTGAAGAAAAGAAAAGAAAGACTTCAATTGGTTCGATATTCAAAGAGTTGACTTAGGGAAAACAAGCCCTAGCTTTGGAAAAAGAACTCAATAAAAAAAAGGAGAAATCAACTTCAATTTGAAAAAGGAGAATGAACTAACAAAATCTAAGTTTTATTGAGAGTTTTTCTATTGTTTTAATTCAACATTTTGGATAGTATTTCTCTATATTAAAGAAACATTCCGCTAATTAAGATGAAGAGCTGCATATGAGAAGAGCTGAATCCGACTTATCTTATAACTTCAAAGTTGTTCAACATCATCTCTCTCGTAGTTTATTATTGAATATTTTGTTTGTATGTTTTATCTTTCTTGAATTTTATTCACTGGTAAAAGGCATATATGTAAGGCATCAAGAAAAATCCATTGAGAGAGAAGATAAAGAAATGTACTTGAAGAGAAAAGTCAAGATTTATGTCAAGTATCTTTTGATTATATTTCCGTTTTGTATCATGTACCTGAGAGATATTCCTTACTAAGTTGTGTGAGCACTTAGTGTGTTGTGAGTTTAGAGAATGAAGCTAGCAAAATCAAGCTTAGGAAGAAACTTAGTTTGTCTCTAATAGAATTATATATTGAATCATTGAGAAATGATACATGTAATATTTGAAAACAAAATACAATATATAACTACGTCATGCTTAAAGTAGCTGAATTATGATATATAGCTACGTCATTTTCTTCTTCTACTTTTACTTGTTTTGAAATAAAACAAAACTTTTTTCTACATAATCTATTTTGTAATCTGAATAGAAGTAAAATTTTATTTTCTGATTTAAAAATTAATTAATCAAATTAAAAAAAAAACCATAGATACAACTCTTTCTCTAAACTATTAAGAACCTTCAATTATTATTATTATTATTATTATTATTATTATTATTATTATTATTATTTCTTCGTTAGAATATCAAATCTCAGTCAAAAATATAAATTCTAAGTATTACATAGTGGCTAATAATTTATAACCGATTTTTAAGTATGCTAAGAACATTTTTGTTAATTATTTTGTTATTTAGATCTTTAATTTTGTTAGTAGGTTGATGATTGATGATAAGAAATTGACACTTATGATTTCGGTTTTTCTCCTTTTAGCGATCTACCATGATTGGATTTTGTTAAACGAAGTTAATCCATAATGACAACTAGACTTGGAAATCCAATACTAATATGTATGGGTATCAAATCAAGAGACTTTGTTATAAAATCCAACTAATTAAGTTAAGCCAAAAGAAGAAAATGATTAATAGCCAAAATTAGAGTTTCATGGTTAAAAAGTTTAGTATAAAGGACTATATAATCCCTCCCCCCCAAAAATAAAAAATCTCAACAAAAACACACTCTAATCTGCATCACTATCATCAATAAACAAAATGAGTTCCTCAACATTACCATTATTCTTCAAAGTACTTGGCTTGATCCTTATCATCACCACTCATGGCTCTCATGTAGCAGATGCAAGGAAAGCAATAGCTCCTTCTCCAAGGCAAAGAGTTTCAGCTTTGGTTGATGTAGTTTGTCAAAGCTACGAAGTACTAGAGGAGGATAGAGCAAGATGCACGAAGGAGATGCTTTCAGACCCCAAGATCTCGTCGGAGAAAGACTCCGAAAAACTGAGAATTCTGCTCGTTGATCTGGCAATCAAGAAGTCCAGAGAAGCACGGATCTCCCTGGAAAAGATGGCAAAAACAAATAACAAGTATCCTGAAGCTCTAGAACGTTGTGCTGGGTTCTTAAATGATGCGGTTCTGCAGTTTGATAGTGCCCTTGATTCACTGAAGAACCCAAATCCAGAGGAAGATCTTATGTCCATAAGTATGAATGTTACTATTGCAGGTGATCAGCTTGATTATTGTGAGACAGGCTTAGCTAATGATCACATCGTTGATCACACTGTTAAATCCATCATCCACAATGCTAGGATGCATCAGCGAATGGTTTCTAGGGCATTTTCCCTGTGATTTCTCTTTCTTCTTTAACAACGAACATTGTTGATCAAACTGTATTATAAATAAAAATGTTCTTCATATTATTGAACCACGTATAAACATATTGTTCATCCTCTGTTTACATTTTTCTCTCTTCGTTTTCTTTTTTTTTTCTCTCATTTTTAGTGTGAAACACTAAAAGTAATGAATTATGATTTTAATTTTAGTAATAAGTTATGAATTTTAATTTTAATTTTATTCCTAAGGTATTATGATGTTAGTGTTAATGCATGCACTTCGAGAAAATGGGATGAAGGATTAGGTTTCTCATATTAAGATGTCCTAGTCTCTATCTGTAAAAATATTTCTCTCATTAATGGTCTCACTCCTACCCATAAGACTTTAGGTCCTTTTCGTGCACAACTCTATCGCATTGTAAACCACATAATCATCTCTCAAAGCGATTCATATCAAAGGATTTTATTTTGTGACATACTAGCATTATATACTATCATTATATGAAAATTGAAATTTTCTTTGCTTATTTGATGAGGCATATGTATGATTGCATAAAGAGTGATAAGAATGTGTCACTTTCATATGCATGTTTTTAACTTGTTTTTTTGAATTTTTGGGTATTCTTTCCAATGAGTCACTTGAAAATAAAAACTCTTACCCAAAAGAGGATGGTATAGTAAAACAACAAAAGAAATGACCTATCAAATCTGAAAGAGTAGTCATTGATGAAGAAGAAGAAGAAGAAGAGCTTGATGACATTTCTCCTCAATCCACCACTGGAATATCAACCTCTACTAGAAATAAATCTCTTCTGTACGAATTTGTTAAGGATGTTCTATAAGAATTTGTCAACTTGTGCAATCATCTCATCTCTTCCAGCCAACAAGAGAGAAAGCTTGCTGTTTGAAATGAAAATGCTTTCCGCAAGTCAAGGGACCGAGTTGCTATTCTTTTGAAGTATGTGGACAACATTCATAAAGATAAAACCATCACAACTTATCAAGAGGAGCCATTGAATACTGAGGATGAAAGCTCGGATGCCTAAGGATGTCTCATGTTGAATACTTTTAATTCTGTTGCACTTAGTTTTATGAGACAATTTGTTTTTTAGATAATAGTTCTTGTGTCTTCTGGATGACTGTATCTCTTAACTAAACAATTATTTTCTTCTAGCTATATTATTTTTGGAATCTAACGTGCAGGGCTGAATAGGTGAACTTTTTCTCCCTTGATGATAAAAGGGGGGAGTAGAATAGTCATTAATAGGATAAATAGGATAGATTGAGATAGGGTAGATTGAGACATATGGTGACTTGATATTTTTTTGATTAATAAGCTCATGTTTAATAATGATATTCTCTTATCTCTTATACGTGCTGCTAAAAATTCTGGTTGTATGCTAGTATGAAATGTATGTTGTTTGTGAAAAAGGACACATTAAAGGGGAGTATGTCTTACGAGAGAAAGATGGAACAAATCACATTTGATTTGGCATCATCAAAGAAAAGTCTCTAATTTGAATTCTGTATTTAATTTCCTTTAAATCCACATTAAATGATGTTTGTCATCAAGTGGGAGATTATTGAGTTTAGTAATCAATAATAATATTTTTGGTGATGACAAACATGATTTTAATTGGATTGATAGCCCAAAAATATTTTTGATGAATCACTTAGTGTTGCAAGCCCAAGTGTTATTATGCAGCCCAAACAATGAAACCAAGTATCTGAACCTTAGCTACTTAGACCAAGCTCTTAGTCTAGCCCATTATCCGCATGAAAGAAAAATCATCTAGCTGATAGTGGAATTCTGGAAAATCAAATAAAGCAATTAACCAAGAAAAATGGTGCTTCACTTTTTTGTTAAGCATCAAATTAAAAGAAAGAAAAGAAAATATTGGAGACTATGTCAAATCAAATGAAAGCAAAAAATAATTTGCTCAAGTTAAGCTAAATCAGAAGAAAGAGGTAAAATATTTTCATTAACATGCAAGTCAATTACTTGTTGAATCGTCCTTCCCTCAGCACATGCAATTTTGGGTAATAAAAGAAAAATAGAGTCTACTTTCTTTTGCTGTGAATCAATGGTTAATATATTGTTGCTTGAAGCCAAAGCACAAAGTTATGATTTTGAGTTATCAAACCCATTGAAGAATGAAGCTGCTGCTGCCAATCTATTCTCTGCATTGCTTAACTCTAATTTTAAATTCCTAATTTTCTGGTCTGATGGAAGAAAAAAAGAAAAAACTGCAGCTGGTTCAAGATTCAAGGAGTTGACTTAAGAAAGCAAGTCGTAGCTTTGGAAACAGAACTCAATACAAAAAGGAGAAATCAACTTCAGTTTGGAAAAGGAGAGTGAACCAACAAAATTTGAGTTTCATTGAGAGCTTTTCTACTATTTTAGTTCAACGTTTTGGACATTATTTCTATATCAAAGGAACATTCCTCCAAGATGAAGAGCTATATATAGAAGAGCTGAATTCAATTCATCCTATAGCTTTAAGCTATTCAACATCATCTCCTTCATGGTTTATCATTGAATATTTTTGTTTGTATATTTTATCTTTCTTGGTTTCTATTAAGTGGTAAAAGGCATATACGTGAGGCACAAGGAAAAGCCATTGAGAAAAAAGACAAAGAAAAGTACTTGGAGAGAAAAATCAAAATTTATGTCAAGTCTCTTTTAATTGTATTTCTGTTTTGTATGATGTACTTGAGAGGTATCTCTTGCTAAGTTGTGTGAGCACTTAATGGTGTTGTGAGTCTAGAGAGCGAACCTAGCCAAATCAAGCTTAGGTAGAGGCTCTGTTTGTTCTTGGTAGGATTAGGTTGAATTCTTGGAAATTGGTGTATGTAATATTTGAAAAGATAGTGAAAATTTCATCACTGTTATGTGAAGACTAGATGTAGGCTGCATTGCACAAGGCAGTTGAACTATGATACATGGCTGTGTCATCTTCTTCTTCTTCTTCTTCTCTATTTTGATTCTGTTTTCACTTGTTATGAGACAAAACAAAATTGTCTCCTGCATAATCTATCACGCAGTCTAAATAGAAGTAAGCATGTTTTTTTGGGAAACTTCATTTATTCTGGTGTGGATGGCAGGCGGACCTATATTTCTTGGTTTCAATAGGACTCCTTATGAGCATTGTTTTATTTTCTAGTTTGAGAATCAATTAATCAAATTTAAAAGAAGACCAAAAATTCAACCTCCCTTTTCTAAGCCATCACAAACCTTCAATTGTAATTATTATTATTATTATTATTATTATTATTATTATTATTATTATTATTATTATTATTATTATTATTATTATTTCTTCGTTAGAATATCAAATCATGGTTGTAAATAAACAAATAAAAAAATAGAATAAATGAAGGAAAGACAGCAGGATCCCTTATTAGCTTTGATCCATCACCTTATATCTTGATCTTTATTGTGCATTATGAGTTATAACTCAGCCTTAATTATTATTCATTCTTTGCTTGTAACCGACACCTTCATTATCAGCTTAATGATCATCATTTCTATCTTAATGACTAAATGGTTATAACATGAATATCATTCATCAATTTTATGCCTATAAAAAGCACTAATTTCTATATCTCCAGAGACAACACATGATAAGTTCTATTTTCATGTCTTACATTCTATATTCATAGAATTATTATAAACAAAATACTTGATAAGTTATATTTCATGTCTTACATTCTATATTTATAGAATTATTATAATACACAACACATACATGATAACTTCTATTTCATGACTTACATTCTATATTTATAGAATTATTCTTATACCTCTTAAACACTTATTGACTTGAGTATTGGAGTGTCTTTTACAGGTACCCACCCCTTGTTCTCTCCTTGCCAACGTATAACTCGTCTTGACGAAAAGTTTAAAGACATTCATCGATAGACGAACTATACACCGACCAACCTCAACAAGAACAAACTTTTATAGAAATGTGATTAAGTTGAGTTAGATTAGAATTTGGGAATAATTTGTGTACACAAACCGAATTGATTTAAACCAAGAACCACACAGGGTCAATCAATCTTGAAATAATTGTTTAGGACAAACCAAACAGTATTGATATTTTTATATTAACTATATAATATTTAATTATTCAATTATGTTAAATATACACAAAAAAATTAATCATCAAATTATCTATATAAAATATAAATTAAAAATAAATTAAATAATACATTATTTATATGTCAATATATAGTGACTAATTTAATAGCCAATTTTTAGTATGCTAAGAAAATTTTTGTTAATCATTTGGTTATTTAGATCTTTAATTTTGTTAGTAGGTTGATGATTGATGATGAGAAATTGACACTTATGATTTCTGTTTTTCTCCTTTTCAGCGATCTACCATGATTGGATTTTGTTAAACGAAGCTAATCCATAATGACAACTAAACTTGGAAATCCAATGCTAATATATATGGGTATCAAATCAAGAGACTTTGTTATAAAATCCAACTAATTAAGTTAAGCCAAAAGAAGAAAATGATTAATAGCCAAAATTAGAGTTTCATGGTTAAATAGTTTAGTATAAAGGACTATATAATCCCTCCCCCCAAAAATAAAAAATCTCAAAGAAAACACATCAATAAACAAAATGAGTTCGTCAACATTACCATTGTTCTTCAAAGTACTTGGCTTGATCCTTATCATCACCTCTCATGGGCCTCATGTAGCAGATGCAAGGAAAGCAATAGCTCCTTCTCCAAGGCAAAGAGTTTCAGCGTTGGTTGATGTAGTTTGTCAAAGCTACAAAATACAAGAGGAGGATAGAGGAAAATGCACGAAGGAGATGCTTTCAGATCCCAAGATCTCATCAGAGAAAGATTCCGGAAGACTGAGAATTCTACTGGTTGATCTGGCAATCAAGAAGACCAGAGAAGCACGGATCTCCCTGGAAAAGATGGCAAAAACAAATAACAAGTATCCTGAAGCTCTAGAACGTTGTGCTGGGTTCTTAAATGATGCGGTTCTGCAGTTTGATAGTGCCCTTGATTCACTGAAGAACCCAAATCCAGAGGAAGATCTTATGTCCATAAGTATGAATGTTACTATTGCAGGTGATCAGCTTGATTATTGTGAGACAGGCTTAGCTAATGATCACATTGTTGATCACACTGTTAAATCTATCATCCACAATGTTAGGATGCATCAGCGAATGGTTTCTATGGCCTTTTCCCTGTGATTTCTCTTTCTTCTTTAACAACGAACATTGTTGATCAAATTGTATTATAAACAAAAATGTTCTTCATATTATTGAACCACGTATAAACATATTGTTCATTCTCTTTTTACATTTTTCTCTCTTGCTTTTCTTTTTCTTTCCGTCATTTTTAGTGTGAAACACTAAAAGTAATGAATTATGATTTTAATTTTAATATATTATAAATAGTTATTATAACTCTACCTATGTTACATTTGTGGTACATAGTTGGTCCCAAGCCCAGATAAAGGAGGAGGGTTGTATTAGGTCTTCGACAACCAATATAAAAACTTAGTCGAATCTTCATGACATGAATCAAAGACGTTATTGCGCTAAAGTTAGGTCATTGCCCAGAAGCAACGCGTTGTATGGCTCGAGTACAGTGTCAAATGAGTAAGGGTCGTTGCATCGTTGCCTGGATGTAGTGTTAAATGAGTAAGGGTTCCCGCGTTTTCATGAACGGACGAGGGTAAATAAGCTAGTTCACAAAATAAAAGGTAAATGTCAGAGCGAAAGAAGGTGGAGATTTGGAACATGGAACATAGGCACTCTAACAGGAAAATCCATGGAGGTGGTGGACACTATGACAAGGAGGAAGATTAACATTATGTGCCTACAAGAAACAAAATGGGTTGGTGCGAAAGCTAAGGAGTTGGATACTTTCGGATTCAAACTTTGGTATACATGAAAGGTGAAGAACAGGAATGGGGTTGGCATTGTGGTGGATAAGCAGTGGAAGAAGAACGTAGTGGATGTCAAGAGGGTGGGAGATCAGATCATCTCTATCAAACTTGTGGTGGAGGGAGGTGCTTTTCATGTGATTAGCGCCTATGCATCGCAAGTGGGTTCGGACGAACAACACAAGATAAGGTTTTGGGAGGATCTAGAGAGTTTGGTCCAAGACATACCTTCGGGAGATAAGATTTTCTTAGGAGGGGATTTAAATGGCCATGTTGGAAGAGAAGTGACTGGGTATGAAGTATTCACGGAGGCCATGGTTTCGGGGTAATCAATGCCGATGGTAAAACTATTTTGGACTTTTCCTCAACTTTTGACCTTCTCATCGCAAATACATGTTTTAAAAATAGAGACGAACATCTATAACCTATAAAAGTGGCATGACAAGCTCTCAAATCGACTTCTTCTTGTTGAGGAGAGTCGACCAAAAATTTTGCATTAATTGTAAAATTATCCCAGGAGAGAGTTTAACAACACAACATAGAATGCTCGTCATGAATTTTCGCGTTGAGTAAAAGTTGAGGAAAAGACATCATACGAAGAACTCAAGGATGAGGTGGTGGCGGATGAAAGGTGAGGAACAAAGAAGCTTCCTAAGACGGGTAGGAGAAGAGGCAAAGTGGGATAGGAATGGAAGCGTGGAAGAGATGTGGAGGGAGATGGCAGAAGTTATTAGAAGAACAGAAAAAGAAAGTTTTGGTGAATCTAAAGGGATAGGACCAAGAGACAAGGAGTCCTGGTGGTGAAATGCGAGTGAACAAGAAAAGATAAAGTTAAAAAGGGGGTACTTTAAAGAGTGGTCTTTATGCTGCAATGCAGATAATTGGAAAAAATATAAGGTGGCTAAGAAAGAGACAAAAGTAGTTGTAAGTGAAGCAAGAACAAGAGCATATGAGGGTCTCTACCAGTCTTTGGGTACAAAAGAAGGAGAAAAAGGTATATATAGAATCGCAAAGAGTCGTGAAAGAAGAACGAGAGATTTGGATCAGGTTAAGTGCATAAATGATAAGGATGGAGAGGTGCTGGCTCAAGAGGAGAAGATTAATGCTGAAAAGTGGAAGAGCTACTTCCATGAGTTATTTAATGAAGGATATCAGATTCTTCCGAACCTCGGTCGATTATCCATAAGGGAAGAAGATCAAAACTTTGACTACTATCGATGGATTCAAGACTTTGAGGTAAAATAGGCTCCAAAGCCGATGAAAAATGGCAGGGAAGTAGAACCTGATAATATCCCAATTGAGTTTTGGAAGGGCCTTAGAGAAAAAGGTATCAATTGGTTAACCAAGCTTTTTAAAGATGCTTGATGAGTGGAGAAAGAGTACCTTAGTACCTATGTACAAGAATAAAGGGGATATATAAAGTTGCGAAAACTATAGAGGAATCAAGCTCATGAGTCATACCATGAAGTTCTGGGAAAGAGTGATAGAACGGAGGTTGAGAAAAGAGACATAAGTAACAGAGAATCAATTTGGATTTATACCAGGCAGATCCACCACCGAATCGATATACCTGTTAAGAAGGATGATGGAGAAGTATCGTAATAATAAAAGAGATTTACATATGGTGTTTATTGATTTGGAAAAAAACGTACGATAGGGTGCCAAAGGAGGTCTTATGGAAGACTTTAGAAAAAAAGAGAGTAAGGATCGCATATATTCGTGTAATTAAAGACATGTATGATGGGGTCACAACTAGTGTGAAAACTCAAGATAGTGTGACAGATAAACTTTCTATTGGTATAGAATTACACCAGGGATCATCCTTAAATAATCCATACCTTTTCACATTAGTCTTGGAAGTACTTGCAGAGCACATCCAAGAGTCTGTGCCATGGTATATGCTTTTTGTCGATGATATCTTCCTTATGGGAGAGTCAAGGGAAGACCTAAATAAGAAGTTGGACTTATGGAGAGAAGCTCTAGAAGTGTATAGTTTGCGTATAAGTCATAGCAAGACAGAATATATGGAATGTAAGTTCAGTCTGAGAAGGAAAAACCCTAATATAGAGGTGAAGATTGGAGAAAACATCCTACAAAAAGTAAAAAATTTTAAGTATCTTGAGTGCATCATACAAAATAATGGAGAGATTGAATAGGATGTAAATCATAGGATCCAAGCAGGTTGGTCAAAATGGCGGAGTGCATCTGGCTTTATATGTGACAAAAAAGTGCCTTTAAAACTTAAAGGTAAATTCTATTGCACTACTATAAGACCTGTTATACTTTATGGTATAGAGTGTTGGAGCGGCCAAAGGAGAGTATGAACATAAGCTAAGTGTGGCAGAGATGAAGATATTGAGATGGATGAGTAATCATACATGATTGGACAAAATAAGGAACGAAGATATAAGGGAGAGAGTTGGAGTAGCACCCATTGTGAAAAAGATAGTAGAATTGTGTCTCAGGTAGTTTGGACATGTGAGAAGAAGACCGACAGAACACACAGTCAGGAAGGTGGATAAGATAGAAGATGGATAAAGAGTGAACGGCAGAGGAAGACCTAAAAAGACCATTCATGAGGTGGTCAAACGAGATCTACATGTAAACAGTCTCTCTGTAGACGTGATACATGACAGAGCTCAATAACATTGTTTGATTTATGTAGCCAACTCCACCTAATGAAACAATACTTTGTTGTTGTTGTATAAATAATTATTATACATATGTTAATAAAAATGATTAAAGTCATGGTAAGTTTATACAGAAACTATGAGTTACCTACTTATCCATATAAAATAATATTAAAATATAAAATATATATTAAAAATAAATTAAAAATTACATATATTTATATATAAATACATGGATAAATTTTTAGTATGCATATAATATTTTTTATCACTAAATTATCATTATACGTTTTTCAAATAAATTAAAGTTTTACCATTAAAGAAAGAAAAGGTATAAAAACATATAAATTATAACTTAAAAATTTTAATATTTTTAATTAAAATTTATTAATTGATGAACACTATATATAATATATCTAAAATTTTCAACCATATCACGTTAATGAAAAGATACTACATTCAACTTAAAATTCTAAGACATTAAATTAATAAATCTCTTATCTTATAAATTTTTTACATTTTTTTTATGTGGGACTAATTTTATAAAAAATCTTAAAATAAAAGAAAAAAAGAAATAATCTTTATTCATAATGCATAGCTTTTTTCAATCGATTGAGTTGCATGGTACAAGATAATATCATTATTTGTATTTTTGTTAATTTCAATTGATTAACGTTACAACATCAACAAAATTTATTATTTTTAACCAATATTAAATTTTAAATTCTAAACTTTAAAATTAAAAATTTTAGTATAAAAAATTAAAAAATATTGATAAAAATTATACTAGTATTGATAAAAATAAAAAAGTAACGCGTCAATTCTAACATTTTTCATTTTCAATTAGAGAAATTTTTGAAAGCTAATAATTTTTAGTATTTTTTGTCATTATTTGATCAACATAAAAATCAAATTATCATTTTATTAATTTATATATGTAAATTTTAAAATATATAAACACAAATTATATTAATTCACTCGTAGTTACAAATTATATTAATTCATAAAATTATATACTTTATACATCTATAAATATAAGTGCATAGCATTGCTCTTTCAATTATATACAGCTTTTGCATCAAAGAATTGACTGCAACGTTTTCGTTTCTTTTTTGCCTATTAACAAAATCTATAATAATTTATAATTAAGAGATAAGTATAAGTTTTGGAAGAAAATGGAAGGAAGAGGAAAAGCGGTTAAGGCTTTAATTGTTATGTTGTCTGTTAGTTGATTTTAAATTTTTTTGGTAGATATTTATAATTATTTTTATATAAAATTAATAATTAAAACATTAAATATGTTAAATTATCTAATTACTTTTAACTAATAATTTTAAATGTAGATAATTTTACGTAAATTTTTATTATTATTTTATTTTATTTTATTTTTTTTGCCTTGTAAACTAAAAGAAAAGAAACCAGAAGCAAAGATGAGAAATTAAAGGTGCTGCATCACATTGGCAAGTGACAACACATGAGATTGGATTATATTCAGTAAACAAAAAATTGGATGGTGTCAATTGTAATTTTTCACCTTTCAATATTCTCTCTCATATTTAATTTTAACTCCATTTATAAAATTAATGGTTAGAGTTTAAGGATAAACCTTCTTCTTTTAATGATTATATATTATTAAATATTAAAAAGGAAATAATTAAAATACATGAGAATTGATAAGATCAATTCAACAAGTTGTTAATGATGTTCACTATTTCCGACCTTCCCCCACCTGAAAAGTCCCCCCTAAACTCTTCAACAGTAATCCATCCCCTATTGAGGAGTTTTTCTCTCAATAAGATTTGTTGCACCAAAAGCTATGTCTGAAAGCAGCATAATCTCATCGTTGATCTTGGTAACAGCAGGGTTAACGATCTTCGCTTCGGCCAAACCTTTGGCGCAGTTATCGGCGTCATCGCCGGCGATCTTGGCATCATAATTCGCAGTAATGGGATCGTTCTCGATCCCTTTAAGGGCACTCTGGAAGGATGCAATGACAGCATCATAATCGGATCCAGCGCATTGTTGAATCGCCGGAGACTTGTCCTTCTCCGCCAAAGTCTGAAGGAATTTCTGTCCCTTGCCGGCCTTGTTCACTGCCAAGGTAAGGATCAACTTTGAGATCTGAAGAGGGCTCTTTGCTGCTAGAATCTTAGGGTTTGATGTCAGGATGTCAATGCATTTTGCCTTTTCTATCACCAGTTCATCGTCACAAACTTTAGTTATCAAGTCGCTTATGGGAAGGGATTTTCCCAAGTTTACACGAGCTTGTGCAACATTGCCAATGATGAGAATCAAGACAAGGCTGAACAAGATGGAGGATTGTGTTGAGGAATTCATATTGATAATAATGGTGTAGGAAGATAGTTGTTTGATTTGGGTGGGGGAAGATGAATTCTAAGTGGTGTTAGGGGCTCTCTTTATAGTTCATCATAAATTATGAAACGCTAAATTTAGAGTAAGACGGAAACTACTTATGGAAATGTTCAACTAGATAAGAGATATATTAGGTAGCAACTCACGTACTGTCGCAAAAAAACGTCTTTTTTTTTTTTTTTAAGGATGATACGGGGGATGGTATTAATTAATTAATTAATTAATGTAATTAAAGTTATAAATTTAAGAAAGATCCGTTGGTTTATAGTTTTTTATTTTAAGTGAATTAAGGAAATACGTTACACTCTCAAGAATATCTGTAACAGAAATGGCCTGAATCATACATATATATATATATATATATATATATATATATATATATATATATATATATATATATATATGTTGGGCTTTTATAACTTGGAATTTTTGTTGCTTTGGTATGCTTTCTTAAAAATGTAATTGGAATTTTTAATTCATAAATTAACTAATTAAGCATAATAAATTATTAGATAAAATAAAAGTAAATAAATTAATTAAAAAAATGAAAAGTTTGGAATTTTTCTTAAGTGATAAATAAAATAGTAATTGTAGATGATCGAATTAATATAAGTAGATTATAACTGACAAACATAAATTTTATAATTGTATGTGTGTAAAATTATATAACACAATTGTTCGGTAACTCGGGTACCGGACGATTTGGTGGGATCTTCGGGTTGATAGGTGGGGTGTAGCCTGGAACCGGTTTGCGAGGATGAAGCTGGAGTAGACGACGTCCTGAGTTCCTGATGTGGAGGAGGTGTCACCTACAAAGACACTCCGACATTCTAGTCAGTTGAGTACACAGGCAAAAAAGGAGGATAAAGTGATGTGTGACGTACCTTCGGAGAGAGGTAGGACCCTCCTCATATATACCGTGTCAGAGGTGGGTCCCACAAGAACAAACCCGCCTTCCTCAAAATTTCTCCATACAACTGTGGCAGAACTGACAGGGACGCGTGTCCGAGTCGGCAGTCGAGTGCCTCACACCCGACCATTCTGGTCGGATAGCCTATGAATCAGATAGGCCCACGTGAAATTTGGGTCAGGCCGTAACAACTATTGTAAATTAAAATTATAAAATAGATAATATATATTATTATTAATAATTATAACAAGTAATATATAGTTATAAAATTGATTTATCCAAAGTTAAGAGCAAGCTAAGTCCCAAAAGGTATATTAGTAGTTGGAAAACGAATCTATAATATGATGCAAGTTATTTTTAAAAAACAGTTATGGAAATAATACGTTTAATTAAGAACAAGTCCAAAATAAAAAAACATGTAATTAAAAATAAAGTTGTGATGATTATTTTTTATAGAGTAAATTATTATTTTTATTTATAAAAGTTTTTAATATTAATAAATCTATTCACGTATAAATAAAATTATTATTTTTATTCATGAAAGATTGACTTTTACTAATAAAACTATCTGAATCCTAAAAAATTATTTAAAATTCTCAAACTACCTTCTAATATAATCTAACTCTAACTTCTCCTTTTACTCTACACGACTATTCTCACTCAAATCTTTTCTCACCACCACTCTCATCTCCAACTAGCACCATCACTAACGTCATCACCATCCCCAAATCTTTCTCTTTACCACCACCATCGAAAAATAGAGGAAGAGTAAGAGAGAAAGTCGAAACAGAAAGAGTAAAAGAATGACTAAAAATAGAAGCTACTCATCGCCGTTGAAAATTTTATTTTGAAGAGGAGAAGCATTCAGAATTTCACATTCAAATTCAAACAATAATGCTGCAACAAAGCCATATTATTACAGATTCAACAACAAAACTAACAGAACTGCATACATAAATTAAATTCAAATCATAACAACAGATCTGGACCATTCAAATTCAACAATCACAGATCTACAATTCAATAATAAATCAGATTATGGAGATGCAAAATTAGAGAATGAAGTAACAAAAATTAAAAATTGAAAATTGAAAAAGACTATGACGACGACGTATTGCCAAATCTTTGAATCTCTCAATTCTCAGCCTCGAAGTTTCGTGAGCAGCGCTTCAAAGTCGAAATGCTGGCATGAAGACTGTTGTTGAAGATGGTCACAATCAGAGTCTACCATGTTCTTGTAAAAGAAAATACGAAGACCAAGGATTTGGTCATCAAAGCGGGGCTCAAGGGAATCGAGAGTGCTACCATTATACAATACCTCATGTGTACTAGCGAAGGAAAGGTAGAAAACGTTCATGGCCCTCGTTGATGGAGTAGCAACAATGACAAACACAGATCTTCAGGCAAGGGCGGTGATGATGTGCAGATCTTATCACCGCTGCTACTGGAATCGCTACTGCCAAGTCACTATTGCTGTCACTAATGTTCTGAAAACCAGATGGAATCGGTCGGTCAAACCAGTTGAACTGAAAATTGACGACTAATTTGATTTGGTTCATATACAAAACTGCTTATTTTAAAAATCGAAATTGAATCAAAAATTCAGTCGGTTGAACCGAACTAGAACCTATTCGGTTTTTAAAAATCATCATTCCTAAAGTCTGAATCATTACAAGAAAAATATTCAATACCATCGAATTTATCATCGGATTTAGTATCGGACGTTAGCGGCAATTTTTCCATTGGATTTTGTTATAAATTTGTAATCCTAAAATATTATCGTCAAAATTGATGTTCTGACGCGAGGTTTGAAATTGGAGGAGTGGTGGTGTGAAGTAAAAAGAAAAATTAGAGTTAGGTTATATTAGAAAATATTTTAAAAATTTTAAAAAAAATTTTAGAATTTAGATAATTTTATTAGTAAAAATTCATCTTTCATAAATAAAAATAGTAGTTTTATAAATTCGTAAATAGATTTATCAACATTCTAAATTTTTATTGCTAGTAGAAATGATAATTTATTTTTTTTATATTTATAAGATCGAGTTTGATTATGTGACTAAGAAAATGCTTAATTACTTTGTTATGAATAACTTGATTTTAATTTTTTTGGTTAGAATTAATAAAAAACAAATTAATTTTAAGAAGTCATTAATTTTTTCATTTTATGTAAAGCTGGTTGTGCAAGAACTTATTCTTCTGAAAATACTATTTTTCATCTATTATTATCTTTTATTATCATATTATTTTATTATTTCTGCTCTCAAATCAATAAAATTACTACAACAATTACTGTGATTACAACAATTATGATTTTATCGTTATTTAGAAAAAAAATTATGATAAAGAAAAATGATACTTTTGGAAGACAAATTTTCAGTTTTGACTAAATAATTAAAATAAAATAAAATAAAATATTTAAAATAAAAATAAGATATTTCAAACATTAGAAATGAAATTAAAATATAGTCTAAATATTATTAAAGACTAAATAAATACATTACTCTTTTATTTTTTTAATGCTTCGCGAGGAACACAAAAAATAATAATTATATATATATTTGTTCAACTATGTTATTATGTATCTACAAAAATATTACCGATATAAAATATATATTAAAATATAAAATATATATATTAAAATTAAATTAAATAATATATATATTTATATACAAATATATTATGACTAAATTTTTATGTATACATAATATTTTTTATATTTGTTTATTATATATATCATTACCTCATTTTTCTAATCATGATCAACCATGAAACTAATCAAAATTTTTAAACTAACATAATCAAAATATTTATAATAAAATAATTAAGCAAGTCAAATTAAAGTTGTACAATCAAGCCTTTTATAAAAATAAAAAATACTGTACCTTTGTTTTTAATTATATATTTTTTATTTCGGACTTGCTCTTGATTAAAAGTAGTATCTCCATAAATTTAAAAAAAAATTGCATCCTATTTTAGATTTATTTTCAAACAGTAATATTTTTTTTAGACTTGCTCGACATTATATATATATTTGAATAAAGACAAAATTGAGATTTATTAAAATATTAAAAAATTAAATTAAATTAAATTAAATTAAATTTTAGAAGTATATATTTTTAAAATTTTTAATAAATTTTAAAGATAAAAAATATATTTTACTTTAAAATTGAGTTATGGCTCACCATGTAATAAAAACCTTATAACATAACTAATCATTTTGTCATTTTGTTAAACTATCTATTTTGCGCGGCAACTAACGGAATCTATCATTTATAATTGAAAGATAATATATAGACTTTCAAAAAAAAGAGAAAAGAGTTTAAGGAAAAGAAGAACGTAATAGGAGATTGTTTAATTTTTTTGTTATTGTTTAGAGTTTTTGGTTGAAAAAGAATGATAGAATATTTAAAAATTAAAAATTAAGTGTTGCGAAAATAATTATCAAGTTGATTAGGAATTATAAGAGTGGAGTGATTTTGGATTTTTTTTTAGTTGTTAATAATACTATCAAAAGTGTCTAAAATTTACTTATAATTTTTTTGTTTTGTTCTATTTGTTTTGTTGCTCCATTTTATTTGGTTGAACTTTTGATTTAAAAAAAAAAAAGAAAGAGAGAGAAGAGAGTTTAAGGATAAACCTCCTTCTTTTAGGAAGAAAGGTGAAATGATTATATATTAAATATTGAAAGGGAAATAATTAAAATACATAAGAATTGAAAAGATCAATTCAACAAGTTGATAATGATTTTCATTATTTCCGACCTTCCCCCACCTGAAAAGTCCCCCATAAATTCCTCAGCATTAATCCTCTAAGAGAAGATCGATTTGGTATTTTTTCTCTATTAGGGATGTTGCAGCAAAAGCCAAGTTTGAAAGCAAACTAATGTCACTGTTGAGATGGTCAATAGCAGGGTTCACGATTTTCGCTCGGGCCAAAATGGTGTGGCACCTACTGACGTCATCGCCGACGATCTTTGAAGCGTAATTTGCAGCCGATGTATCTTCTTTGAGGTCACGAAGGGCACCCTTGAACTGCACAACGGCATCATTATAATCCAATCCAGCGCATTCTTGAATCGCCGAGGACTTCTCCTTCTCCGCCAA
Source organism: Arachis hypogaea (assembly GCF_003086295.3). Taxonomy (NCBI): domain Eukaryota; kingdom Viridiplantae; phylum Streptophyta; class Magnoliopsida; order Fabales; family Fabaceae; genus Arachis; species Arachis hypogaea. The sequence goes on along the minus strand of NC_092044.1, from coordinate 117,164,310 downwards.
TGTCTGAAGGAATTTCTGTCCTTCCGTCGCCTTTTTCACTGCCAACTCAAGAATCAACTCTGAGAGCTCACGAAAGCTCTTTGCTGATTGGATCTTAGGGTTTGATCTCAACATGTCCATGCATTTTGCCCTTTCTTCCACCAGTCCTGACTCACAAAGTTTAGGGACCAAGGATGCTGTTACCTTTACATGACCTTGTGCTACATTGGCAATGATGAGAATCAATCCGAGGCTGAACAAAATGGAGGACTTTGTTGAGGAATTCATATTGATAATGGTGGTGTAGGGAGATAATTGTTTGATTTGGGTGGGGGAAGATGAATTCTAAGTGGTGTTAGGGGCTCTCTTTATAGTTCATCATAAACTAATTATGGAAATGTTCAACTAGAGAAGAGATATATTAGGTAGCCACTCACATACGCCGATGGCGGAATTGATGTACGCGTGTTGGAATCGTATTAATTAATGTGATCAAAGTTACAAATATTAGAAAATTCTGTTGGTTTATAGTTTTTTGTTTTAAGTTAATTAAGGGATTATGATTACACTCTTTTGGACGAGAATTATGTAATACAAAAGAATGCATGATTAATATAATACTCTGCCTTTCTTGCAACACAAGATTCTGAGTTCTCTCTAATCTCAGACCTCGGATCATCTCTTCTTCCCTTCAACTAAGTTCACATAGATATTGTTACGGTGGGTAACCGGAGATTAGTAGAATAGATGGTGCTAGTTGGCCCAATCGTCCACGAATGGTGGTCTCCGAGCTGGATTGCACGCTGGAGCCTCCTTCCGACTTGTGTACGTGAGTGAATGGGGGGTGGTACCTGCAAAGACACTCCGATGCCTAAGTTAGCAAGGGTGTTAGCAGGTCTAGAGAGTATTGGGCCTGGAGATACCTGAGGGATGTCAGTGTATTTATAGTGGTGAGCCAATAACCACCGTTGGAGTAGTGCCGTATCTTTAGGGTGCTAACCGTCCCATTATCTTGGGGAGGTTAAGATATGGCTTTATGAAGCGGTTAGAGAGATTTTAGGGGCGGTTACTCATTTGAATGAGCGTTTATCCGCCAGCTAATCTCATGTCCGACTTCTTTAGAGTAAGTCGTGGTCGATACCGACTTCTTATGTGAAGGTCGGTATTTAGCTAGGCTTAATCCTGCGGACTAGGCCTTTTATTTGGACCTGGGCCTTTGTCATTGGGCCAGGGTATGAACAGTGCCCCTACTTGAGCCCAAGATCTCTTTAGGGCTTGGGTTCAAGTATTTAACTCGGGTTCGTAGCCGACTTTCTTGGAGGAAACACGGGTTTTTAAACCGACGTGATTTTCGCGACCTTTTGTTTCTGACAGTTACGTCTATTCAAGCGTCGTGTCCGTTAGGGATGTGCTTAGGGATTGATGGCTTTGGTAACGGTGCACTCTCATTAATGACTGCTCCGCTTTTACCATTATGCCCCTTAGCGTGTTTATAAATACTTTCCATCTCTTTCATTTTTCCGTTTCCGCAATCTTTCAAACTTCTTCTTTCCTTGTTTGTGCTGCATTCTTGCGCTTGGAGACTTCTGCTTCTTCCAACCTTCACTTTTCGGATAAAGGTTAGCTTTGCTTCTTTTACGTCATGCCTTGTGTTTGCATGCTTTTGTTTTGTGGGTAGATAGGTTGGTCTGTAGATTTTGGCTTCGTATCCCCCCTCTTTAGGGACCGTGTTTTTTGATTTTTCTTTTCTTTTTTCTTTTTGTAGGTTTCTGTCACCTTTCATAAAAGAAAATGGCTTCTGTAGATGTTCTTTCTCAGTGGGTTGATGTCACGGTCCTTGGGGAGGAACCCTTGGTCGACGCTGAGTTTATTACTCATCTTCGTACTCATCATAGGCTTTGCACTTCGGAGGAGGACGAGCCAAAATATGAGTTGATAACCCCGGGTCCGGAAGACCGGGTTTGTTTTGGGAGGGCCAATGAGGCGGCCCCTCATTTTTTCTTTATGTATGAATGTATGATCACCCGTTTGGGTGTTTTTCTTCCTTTCTCGGATTTTGAAATATCTGTTTTGCACCACTGTCGAGTTGCCCCTACTCAACTTCACCCCAATTCTTGGGGTTTTCTGAAGATTTATCAGTTTGTTAGTCACGCTTTGGACTTTCCGACCTCTTTGAGGGTTTTCTTTTTTCTTTTTCATATGACTAAGCCCTTTGGTGGGCTAAACAACAAACAGCAATGGGTATCCTTCCGAGCCATACAAGGTCGGAGGATTTTCACCCTTTTTGACGAATCCTTCCATGACTTCAAAAATTATTTTTTCAAAGTACAAGCTGTAGAGGGTCACCACCCCTTTTTCCTGGATGAGCATTCTTCCCCCCGTTTTCCCCTTTATTGGCTGGAGGCCTCCCCTTGTGAAAAGTATGGTCTAGATGACCTGGACGAGGTGGAGGCAGCCATTGTGGGGTTTTTCCGAGAAGCGTGGGGGAGGGCCCCATACTTGGACACTAGGAAATTCCTTCAGGGGACGCCGACCTTTGTTCGGTCGCAACTAGGTAGTAAATGCATTTCCTATTTCCGACTTGTTTCTGTCGACTTGAGGTTTGCCGACTTGTAAATTTCGCTAATTATTTCTTTTGCAGATATGGCCAGGAAGAATGCTCAGGAATCTTACCAGAGAGTTCAGGAGGCTAAGGCAAAGTCTCGGGCCAGGGCCGGTGGTGCCAGGGCAACCGTCTCTCCTCCTCCTCCTCCTCCTCCTCCTTCTCAGAACGTGGGGACTCCCTCTCAGCCCATTGTGATTTCTTCTTCCAGCTTGACCCGACCACTTTCTTCTGCCCGACTTCTTCCTGAGCCAGAGAAGAAGAAGCGTAAGACTTTAGAGTCTGGCTCTTCTTTTGATGGTGGGGTTAAGGCGGATGCTCTTGCATTCGTCCGAAAGAACATCTATCCTCATATAAGCATGGATGATGTTTCTGTTCGAAACCACCTCACCATTCTGGCTGAGGAGAGTTTTCGGGCGGCGGGTGTTTGTGGCAAGCTTTTGGATATCTTTGAGAAGACTCCCCTCAGCTCTTTGGGGGTAACCTCGAAGGTTGAGGAGTTAGAGGGGAGGCTTCTTGCTTACCAGGGTCATGAGAGGGAGTTGAAGGAGGAGGTAGCTAAACTGAGGGCGGAGAGAGATAGCCTTCGGGAGAAGGAGAGCAAGCTGCGATCTTAATGCAATATGGAGGCAAGTTTGAGGAAGACAGCACAGGAGAGTTATCAGAGTTTGTTTCAAGATCTTGTGTCTGTGAAGAAGGATTTGATGAATTCTCGGAATGCGTACGCCGATTTGGAGGACTCTATTGCTGACGGTGCCGAGGAGTCTTGGAAGATTTTCCTGGAGCAAGTCAGAGTTATCGCTCCCGACTTGGATCTTTCTCCTTTACATCCTGATAAGGTGGTAATTGATGGCGCCATCGTGGATCCTCCTGTCCCCGTGGTTGTTTCCGAGTCAGAATTGAAGACTCGGGGGCAGAGGATCATTGAGTCCCCTCCTCGTTCTGCGGACGCTCCGAGTTCTTCCGTTATTCCTCCGACTTCCTCTTCATCTCCTGTGGATGCCTCTCTCCCCGGTCCTGGTGGCGCTCCTCCTGACTCTGGTAGTGGTGACCCATCTGCTCCTCTGCAAAAATAATTTTTTATGGCTATATGGGGGCTCGGCCTGTGAGTCCCCCTTTTTTAAACTCTTTATATGTTGTTTGGTGAGGTTTGAACGATTTTGGCCTTTTAAGGCCGCAAACAAAATATTTCAGCAAATGCCCTTTTTGAATAAGGGTTTTTAAATTAACAAAATAAATACCCTTTTTTGGATAAGGGTTTAAGTTACCTTATGTGTGTATGCTTTTCTAATTTTGATTTTTCAAAATCCTCTTGATCTTTTCCGAGAACCTTTCCTATTGGTTCGTCTGTTTTTCCGAACCTTTTTGTTTAAGGACTTTTAGGCAGCCTTTAAACTTTTTTCTAGGTTTTTCGATCTCTTTTTGTTATTCCTTACGCCCACCCATGTTTTATTGGGTTTTTACGACTTTAGGTTATTTTTGCGATGCGTTTTCCTCTTGCTCGGTTCGTCATTCCGACTTTTGAGTCGAAGTGTTTTCGAGCTTTCCTACTCGGAGTTTCGTCCCGACTTATGAGTCGGGTGGTTTCCGAGTTTGTCTACGATCGGCTTATATAACCTCTTTACACCGACTTGTACCTCGTCGTTTTATCCTGATGACCATCTAGGTCAGTTCATGGGATTTTCACGTTTTGTCGAGCTTAAGTCGGCGCGTTTCGTAGAAAGACTTGGAAAAATAAAAAAAGGACTTTATAAGAGATATTGTAGATGAAAAGATCTTTATTAATTGAGGAGGTACCTTCTTGCTACTAAGGGTTTAAATAGCCTATTTTCCCTTAGCCTCTACTATGATGCCTCGTTAAAAACCCTTCTCCAGAAAAAACCCTTTTGGGAAAAAATCATGAAGTTGGGAAAAGAGTACATCAGGGAGTAGAGTTTGCTTTAACTGTAGTACCTTTTCATATTACAAGCATGCCACGATCTTGGTAACTCAGTGCCGTTCAGGTCGGTTATTTTATAATAACCTTTTCCTAAAACTTCATTGATTTTGTATGGTCCCTTCCAGTTTGCGGCGAGCTTTCCTTCTCCTGATTTGTTGACTCCAATGTCGTTTCTGATTAAGACCAAGTCATCCGGGGCAAATGTTCTTCGAATGACTTTTTTGTTGTACCTTGTAGTCATCCTTTGTTTTAATGCCGCTTCTCTTATCTGGGCATCCTCTCGGACTTCGGGGAGCAAGTCGAGTTCCTCTTTGTGCCCCCGTATATTTCCGACCTCGTCGTGGAGAGTTACCCTTGGGCTTTGCTCATTGATTTCTATGGGTATCATGGCTTCTACGCCATACACTAGTCGGAAAGGTGTTTCTCCCGTGGCGGATTGGGGGTTGTCCTGTAGGCCCATAGCACTTGAGGAAGCTCTTCAGCCCAAGCTCCTTTTGCTTCTTGTAATCTCCTCTTTAGCCCTGCCAGTATGACTTTGTTGGCTGCCTCGGCTTGCCCATTGGCTTGTGGGTGCTCCACCGAGGTGAACTGATGTTTAATTTTCATACTGGCTACTAAGCTTCTGAAAGTGGCGTCGGTGAATTGGGTTCCGTTGTCTGTAGTAATGGAATAAGGTATCCCATATCTTGTGATGATATTTTTGTAGAGGAACCGGCGACTTCTTTGAGCGGTGATGGTAGCTAATGGCTCTGCTTCTATCCACTTTGTGAAGTAATCTATTCCCACGATCAGGTATTTGACTTGTCCTGGCGCTTGGGGAAAAGGACCTAACAAATCCATTCCCCATTTTGCAAAAGGCCATGGAGAAGTGATACTGATGAGCTCTTCTGGTGGAGCCACGTGGAAATGTGCGTGCATCTGACGCGGTTGACATTTTTTCACAAATTCTGTGGCATCTTTCCGCAAGGTCGGCCAATAGAACCCTGCTCGGATTACTTTCCTGGCGAGTGACCTTGCTCCGAGATGGTTTCCGCAGATCCCACTATGTACTTCCTCTAATACCTCGGCGGTTCTCGAGGTCGGTACACATTTTAACAATGGTGTTGATATCCCCCTTCTGTAGAGGATATTTCTTACCAAGGTGTAGTGTTGTGCTTCCCTTCGGATCTTTTTAGCTTCTCTCTCCTCTTTGGGGAGGATGTCGAATTTTATATATTCGAGTAAGGGGTTCATCCATCCGAGGTTTAAACCGACTACCTCGAGTACCTCTTGCTTATCTTCTGTTTTTGCTATCGAGGGCTCTTGGAGGGTTTCTTGAATCAGGCTTTTGTTGTTCCCTCCAGGTTTGGTACTTGCTAACTTAGATAGGGCATCCGCTCTGCTATTTAGATCCCGAGTTATATGTTTGACCTCGGTTTCTGCAAAGCGCCCAAGGTGCTCCAAAGTTTTTTCCAAGTACCTCTTCATATTAGGGTCCTTTGCTTGATATTCTCCGCTTATTTGGGAGGTCACCACCTGTGAGTCGCTGTATATCATCACCTTTGTAGCACCGACTTCTTCTGCCAATTTTAGTCCGGCTATCAAGGCTTCATATTCTGCCTGATTGTTTGAGGTCGGAAATTCAAATTTTAAGGAAACCTCTATTTGGGTTCCTCTTTCATCTACTAATATTATGCCTGCGCCGCTCCCTGTTTTGTTGGAGGATCCGTCTACATAGAGCTCCCATGTAGTCGGCTTTTCCTCTTGATCCCCTGCGTATTCTGCCACGAAGTCGGCGAGGCACTGGGCTTTAATTGCTGTCCGAGTTTCGTATCTCAAATCAAACTCGGAGAGCTCTATTGCCCATTGAACCATTCTCCCTGCAACATCCGTCTTTTGGAGGATTTGCTTCATGGGTTGGTTTGTACGGACTCTTATTGTGTGAGCTTGAAAGTAAGGTCGTAGCCTTCGCGAGGCTATTACCAAGGAGTAGGCAAACTTTTCTAGTTTGTGGTACCTTATTTCAGGGCCTTGTAGGACCTTACTGATGAAGTAGACTGGGTGTTGTCCGACCTCGTCTTCTTTTATCAGGGCTGACGAGACGGCCCTGTTTGCTACGGATAAGTACAGAACGAGGTCTTTCCCTGGTACTGGTCAGGTTAGGATAGGAGGTTGGCTTAAAAACCTTTTGAACTCTTGGAACGCCTCCTCACATTCCGGAGTCCATTCGAATTGGCATCCCTTTTTTAATAAGGAAAATAGTGGAAGGGATTTTAGTGCCGATCCTGCCAAAAATCTGGAGAGGGCTGCAAGTCGGCCATTGAGCTGCTGGACTTCTCTCAAACAAGTCGGACTTTTCATTTCTAGGATGGCTCTACATTTATCGGGGTTGGCCTCAATCCCTTTTTGTGTTAGCATAAATCCTAGAAATTTTTCTGCCTCCACCGCGAAGGCGCATTTTGCGGGATTTAGTCTCATCCCATGCAGCCTTATGGTGTCAAAGACTTGTGAGAGGTCGGATAAGAGGTCGACTTCATTCTTGGTTTTCACTAGCATGTCGTCGACGTGTACTTCCATTAGGCTCCCTAGGTGAGGGGAAAACACTTTATTCATCAACCTTTGATATGTGGCTCCTGCATTCTTCAATCCGAATGGCATGACCACGTAGCAATAGTTGGCTCTGGGTGTGATGAATGATGTTTTCTCCTGGTCGGGCTCATACATCGGGATTTGATTATATCCCGAGTAGGCGTCCATGAATGACAAGTATTGGTACCCCGAGCTGGAGTCCACTAGGGTATCAATACTCGGTAGGGGATAAGGATCCTTGGGACATGCCTTGTTTAGGTCGGTATAGTCGACACACATTCTCCATTTACCATTCTGTTTTTTGACTAGCACTACATTGGCTAGCCATGTTGGGTACTTGACCTCTCTAATAAAGCCGGCTTCCAGGAGCGCCTGCACTTGCTCTTCTACTATTAGGGCTCGTTCTGTGCCGAGCTTGCGTCTTCTTTGTTGTACAGGTCGGGACCCTGGATAAACCGAGAGTTTGTGGGACATGAGCTCGGGGTCAATCCCAGGCATGTCAGAGGCCTTCCAGGCGAAGAGGTCGGAATTATCTCTTAGGAGTTCGGCCAGCCCTTGTTTTAGAGTTTCCCCTAGGTTGGCTCCTATGTAAGTGTTTTTCCCTTCCTCTTTACCGACCTGTATCTCCTCGGTTTTTCCTCCCGGTTGTGGTCGCAGCTCTTCTCTGGCCCTTGCGCCACCGAGCTCTATTGTGTGAACTTCTCTGCCTCTTCCTCTCAGATTTAGGCTTTCGTTGTAACATTTTCTCGCCAATTTTTGATCTCCCCTTACCGTTGCTATTCCCGCTGAGGTCGGGAATTTCATGCAGAGGTGGGGAGTGGATACCACTGCTCCGAGCCGATTAAGGGTAGTTCTGCCGATTAAGACATTATAAGCTGACCCCTCATCAATGACTATGAAGTCTATACTCAGAGTCTTTGATTTTTCCCCTTTTCCAAAAGTGGTGTGAAGGGGCAAAAATCCTAGTGGTTTTATTGGCGTGTCCCCTAATCCGTATAGGGTGTCGGGATAGGCTCTTAACTCTTTCTCGTCTAACCCTAGCTTGTCGAAAGCGGGTTTGAACAGGATGTCCGCCGAGCTTCCTTGGTCTACTAGGGTTCTGTGGAGATGGGCATTGGCTAGGATCATAGTTATTACCACTGGATCGTCATGTCCAGGGATTATTCCTTGCCCATCTTCTTTTGTGAACGAAATAGTAGGAAGGTCGGGTGACTCTTCCCCGACTTGGTAGACTCTTTTGAGATGTCTTTTGCGAGAGGATTTAGTAAGCCCCCCTCCCGCAAATCCTCCTGAGATCATATGGATATGCCTCTCTGGAGTCTGCGGTAGTGGGTCTCTTCTATCCATATCATCTCGCTTTCTCTTTCCATGACTGTCCGACCTTTCTATGAGATATCTGTCAAGCCGACCTTCTCTAGCCAGCTTTTCTATCACATTCTTGAGGTCGTAGCAGTCGTTTGTGGAGTGACCATATATTTTATGGTACTCGCAGTAATCGCTGCGGCTCCCCCCTTTTTTATTTTTTATGGGTCTAGGGGGTGGCAGTCTTTCAGTGTTGCAAATCTCTCTGTATACATCCACTATAGAAACTTTTAGGGGAGTATAAGAGTGATATTTCCTTGGCCTTTCGAGACTGAGTTCTTCCTTTTTCTTGGCTTCCCTTTCCCTCTCTTTAGTTGAGGGAGAGGGTCCAGGTCGCCAACTCAGGTCTCTTAATTTGGCATTTTCCTCCATATTGATGTACTTTTCAGCTCGTTCCTGTACATCACTTAAAGAAACGGGATGTCTTTTAGATATGGATTGTGAGAAGGGTCCTTCTCTAAGTCCATTGACTAGTCCCATTATGACTGCCTCTGTGGGCAGGTCTTGGATCTCCAAACATGCTTTGTTGAATCTTTCCATATAGGTTCGTAAAGATTCTCCGACCTCCTGTTTTATTCCCAGGAGGCTCGGTGCATGTTTCACCTTGTCTTTCTGGATTGAGAATCTCATCAAAAACTTCCTTGAGAGGTCTTCAAAGCTAGTAACCGACCTCGGGGGGGGGGCTATCGAACCACTTCATCGCTGCTTTCGATAAAGTGGTCGGGAAGGCCTTGCATCGCGTCGCGTCGGAAGCATCAGCTAGGTACATCCGACTTTTGAAATTGCTCAGATGATGCTTTGGATCCGTAGTTCCATCGTAGAGGTCCATATCAGGGCTTTTGAAGTTCCTTGGAACTTTAGCCCTCATTATGTCCTCGCTAAAGGGGTCCTCCCCCCTAATGGTGGCTCTTCCTGTTCGTCACGGGAGTTGCGATTTTTGAGGGAGGATTCTAGCTTTAAGAGTTTTCTTTCTAACTCTTTTCGCCGTTCCATCTCCTCTTTTAGGTACTTCTCGGTTTCTTTTTGCCGCTCCCGCTCTTGTTCTAACTGTTCCAGGCGGCTGTGGACTAGCCCCATGAGTTCAGTTACATGGGGTGGTCCTCCTTTTTCTGATTCGCGCCCTTCTGAGGAATTTACCTTCGGATTTTTTACTCCGGAGGTGCCTTCTCTATGCTAATTGTCAATTTCTTGGTGGAGGGTGAGGTCCGCATCGTTATTGCCTGTGTCCAGATTCTCTTGCTCAGAATCTGTCTCCACATGGCCTTCTTCGTGGGATCTGTCCGCCATCGATGGATGATCTCTCGGGTCCCCGGCAACGGCACCAATGTTACGGTGGGTAACCGGAGATTAGTAGAATAGATGGTGCTAGTTGGCCCAATCGTCCACGAATGGTGGTCTCCGAGCTGGATTGCACGCTGGAGCCTCCTTCCGACTTGTGTACGTGAGTGAATGGGGGGTGGTACCTGCAAAGACACTCCGATGCCTAAGTTAGCAAGGGTGTTAGCAGGTCTAGAGAGTATTGGGCCTGGAGATACCTGAGGGATGTCAGTGTATTTATAGTGGTGAGCCAATAACCACCGTTGGAGTAGTGCCGTATCTTTAGGGTGCTAACCGTCCCATTATCTTGGGAAGGTTAAGATATGGCTTTATGAAGCGGTTAGAGAGATTTTAGGGGCGGTTACTCATTTGAATGAGCGTTTATCCGCCAGCTAATCTCATGTCCGACTTCTTTAGAGTAAGTCATGGTCAATACCGACTTCTTATGTGAAGGTCGGTATTTAGCTAGGCTTAATCCTGCGGACTAGGCCTTTTATTTGGACCTGGGCCTTTGTCATTGGGTCAGGGTATGAACAGATATATTAGTATTTAATCAACATAGGATTAGCTGGAATGATGAGCTAAATAAGAGACCGAATTCAAGACTTTATGAATGAAATTATATATTCATGTTGGAAGACTCACCCATAGTAAGGGAAGTGTATGAAATTAGTCCTACGTCATAAAAAGTAAAAAAAAGTGAGAAATTTATAAGTTGAAAAATCTATTTAACTTGATACTTTAAGGATGTGAGTTGGAGGCAATATTATTTAACTTGATACTTTAAGGATGTGAGTTGGAGGCAATATTTTCTTATCTTATTATGTAATTCTTGAAAGTCAAATTAAAAAAAAGAATTATATCTAATTAATTTAAAATTTAATTTTTAAAATTAAAATGAACTTTTTTTTAACTTATTATTTAGATTGTTAAAAAAATCCATTGTAATCTCATATTTTTTCTAAGCCTTATTAGATCTCAATTGTAGTGTACTTACAGTAAGAAAGTAGTGTCTATCACAATGTTAATTTTTCTTTTTATCATTTTAGAGAAGGAAAATGAAAATTGAACGCATGATGATTCCATGCTTAAACTAGTAATAATTTATATTTATTTGTGAGAATTTTAGTAAAGGTTCGTTTTTAAAAAATCTTTACAATATTTTTTGTGATGATGTATAAAACTCTCGCAAATAAATAAAAAAATATGCAATTATTAACACATAATTAAAACTCCTATTAAAAATTCCAAACAACACAATTTATTTGAAAGAAAAAATACTCTACTCATCTAAAATATTTATATTATATTATTCTTTTTTGTTCAAAATGTGGTACATATTAATAATTTCGGACATAATAAATGGTCGACATGATATGTGTAAAACAAAATATTAAAAAAAGAAGAAGAATCAGTCAAAAAGTGATGAGATTATGACACGATTCTATACTTAATTAGGAAAACCCAACAAATAAGTTAATAATATATCTATTCTGTTTGTTGAAAACTTCCAAAATTAGTTATCCTCTTACCCTAAATTTTTAGGGTTTCATAATTAATGACGATGTACTATAAAGAGAGCCCCTAACACGACTTAGAATTCATCATCCCCCCATCAAATCAAAACCAATTCGCATTAGGGTTCTCTCCATACACCGTTGTGAAGATGAATTCCTCAACAAAGTCCTCCATCTGGTTCAGCCTTGGCTTGATCCTCATCATCGCCAATGTAGCACAAGCCGAAGAAAAATCAGCAACCTTGGACTTATCGAAGTTGGTGATTAAAGTTTGTGACGCTACAGCAACAGAAAGGGCAAAATGCATGGACATCATGAGATCAAACCCTAAGATGCTATCAGCAAAGAACATTGTTCAGCTCTCACAAGCCATCCTTGAGTTGGGCGTAAGCAAGGGCAAGGAGGGACAAAAATTCCTTAAGGAGTTGGCAAAGAAGACCAAGTCCCCGGCGCTTGAACAATGCGCCGGATTCGACTACGATGGCGTCGTTGGATCCTTCAAGAGTGCCCTTGGCGAGATCAAGGAAGATCCCATGACTGCAAATTATGATGCCAAGGTCGCCAGCGATGGTCCCGACACCTGCGACAGAGGTTTGGCCAGTGAAAACATCGTTAACCCTGCTGTTACCGAACTAAACAAGCAGATTAGGTTGCTTTCAGGCATAGCTTTTGCTGCAACAAACTTTATTCCAAACAAAATTTAAGAGGAGGGGCTATTGTTGAGGATCGAAATTTAATGGGGGAATTTTATTAATGACATCCTTTTCAGTTTGTAGGTGTGTGGGTTGATCGGAAATAATTAAAATGACTACCAACTTGTTGAATTTGTCATCACATCAATTTTTGTGTAATTTTAATTATTTTCTTTTCAATATCTCACATCAAATTTTGATAAGTAAATGACAAAATTATACCTGACAGAGTTTGGATGGATAAAATACACATCAAAAATCATATATATGAATAATGTTACGTGATTAGTAAATATTATTATTTTTTGTCAGTATTTGATTCGAAATAATTTATACTTATATTTTTAAATATTTTATATATAATAAATATATAATTTACATTTATATTTATTAGATATTTATACACATAAATCAAAATAATTTGTATTCATAATTTTTAAAATTTAAATTATAAATTAATAAAATTTATTTGTTAACTTTAGTATTTGTACGGATTAATAGCCAAATATACTAAAAATTATTAGCTTCAAATTTCTTTTATAAATATCAAAATACACCTCAAAAATCATTTTCGTTGGACAAAAATATACCTCAAGTCTTACATATTCACTGTAGGCATAAAATTTTTGTCCATCAAAATAAATTTTGAGAGTATTTTTTGGTATTTATAAATTTTTAGTGTGTACTCTTGTTTGTCATAAACTTTTTTTATATATTTTTATCTATTTACTCAAATTTAATTTTTTTTAAAGATGTCTCACTCTTAAAAGTTATTTATTAAATAAGAAATAATGTTATATTTTTTTATTAATTAAATAGATCTTAATTCTCAATTCACAATACATTTAAAATAATATAATCATACACAAAATAGATTGTGAACATATCTAAAATTAAAGCCATATTTCAAAATGTATATATAAAATTAAACTAAATTTATTAAAATAAAATGAAAATAGAGAATAATTTTTTTTTTAAAGAACTTGCCCCTCTTGGAATCTTCTTCGCCTTCCCTCGTCAGAACATTTCTGCCTTCAGCTTGGTCTTCATTGCAGCTCTTCCATCAACATCTTTAACCTTGATTTGTAATAGTTATTTATTTGCAATGGAAACCATTATATTTTGTTTAATTACTTTTGTTTGATTTTTCTTTAATTTACTCTTTTATAATTCCGTTAGTTTCAAGTTGGATTAATCTCTACATATAAGTGTTTTACATTTACAAGTTTTACAAGTCTGAATGAAACCCACCTATTAAACGTGCGCTGCTTGTTACATGCCTTATTAATAGAATTTTAAATCAATTCAAATCAACTAACGCACAAATATATAACTTCTATTTTTTAAAAGATTTGTTTCTTTTCTTCGAATTTCTTGCCAAATTTGTTGGATCTCTTTGTTTCGTTTTTTTTATTTTCATTGTTTCTGAAATCAAGCTTTGAAATTGTTTTGAATATAATGGAACTTCAGAAATACACCCAAACGATTATAGAAATACACCTAAACGGTTACAGAAATACACCCAAACGGTTACAGAAAGAATTACAAAAATACACCCAAACGGTTACAAAAATACATCCAAAACAGGGGGACACAATATATTTCTTCTTGAAATCTTTTAATGTTTTGCTGGTTAAGGATGAGGCACATGGCAGAGACAATCTAAAAGAAAAAAAGAAAAACCTAGAAGAATAGTAAACCAGTACCTTGAATAATGTTTCTTCCTTTTTCTGGTGATTTTTATGGAGATTCGTATCTTTTTTTTCTTGATTTCTTCTACTCTTCGGGAGGAGTTAGAACGTTGTTGTAGAATCGTAGTAGTTTGTTTTGAATGTCCCTTGAATCTTGATGGTTTGCGTTTTGATTGAGAAAGAAGAGGAAGAGTGAATGTGTTGTGGAAGGGACGCGTGTTTTTTTCTTGATGGTTTGCGTTTTGATTGAGGAAAAGACAAAGAGTGAACGTGTTCGCGTGTTTTTTTCTTGAACTTGAAGTAACTTGTATAACTTGTAAGTCAAAAAGGCTTGTATGTGTAGCAGGTCTCTTTCAAATTTACATACAGAAAAATTTTGATAAACAAGGCAGGTTAATTATTTAAATTATTTTGAAATAAAAAATACTATTTTTTAGTAATTTTGAAGTTCTTTTTATTGAGGTAGTTATAATAATAATAATAAAATTGATAGTAATTTTTTTAAAATAGGAAACATAATTAATTAGTTGATTAAAAAATTAATATAATAGAATTATTAAATTTAAAAAATGTTTAAAGAATGAATTATTATTGGATGAGTAACATTTTCGAATTGCAAATTGTAGATTCCGCTACATAGATTAGCAAAAAGAGATAATTTAACAAAACAACAAAATGAAAATGCTATGGAACTCGATCCAAAAAAAGCAGTGGGTTATGGACTTATGGATAACGTTTGATCCTTTCTTTTTTCTGTTTTTTTTTTTCACTTTAAGAATACCCATTGATCGTGTTAGAGAGTCCAAGCAAGCTTCTCATATTTTTTTTTCATCGATAAATTGTAAAATGTATATCTCAAAAGTAATTTTAGAAAAATATGCTTTTCCAATATGGCTAAAAAATTTTGATACGGAAATAAAATGAATGATATACTTTAATATTATAATTTTTGGTATTTTTTTAAATTATCAGAGTACACAAATCGGAGGGTCCAATTTGTGTTTAAAAAGTTGAAAAAATTCAGAATATACAAATTAGATCTTCCGATTACTGTAATCGGATCGTCCGATTACTCTCCCTCCCATCAGACCGTCCGATTTGCTTGATGCAGTCATTACAGCCTGGTAAAACACCCTATATCCCCGTAACTATGCCATACACTATTATTTACTTCATATCAAAATTAAAAAAGTGTCCGAAAATACATTACTATTAAGTAAACAATGATTATCTTGAACAACATGAATAACCACAAATCAAATAAAAATACACTACATCTTAATTTAATGTTACTAATTATTAATTTACTTTTTTAACTCTATTAATTTATATTATTTACACATTGTTCAAAAATATTGTTGGTTACCTATACTTTTCCTTGTCAATAACCATGTGTTAGGCTTAAACTCGAAAACTATAGATATATCATGCAACAATTTTACTGCCAGAAAATTTGCTTGTAATTAACCATATTTATTTGATTTAAGATAAAAAAGACATAATTTTTTTTAAAAAAAACGTTAAGTGTTTACATGAAAATTAATTACCAAAATAGCATGATATTTCTTATATCTACATGAGTTATTTCATAACTTTTAATATATATTTCGTATTTTAATATATATTATAATTTTTTGTGTATACGGAATATAGTAAAAATTTTATATGTATTAATTTAATAAATATATAGTGTTCATCAATTAAGAAATTTTAATTAAAAAAATTAAAATTGTGAAGTTATAATTTATTTATATGTTTATACCTTTTCTCTCTTTAATGGTAAAACGTTGATGTATATATTGGGAAAAAGTATGATGATAAACTTTAGGGCAATTTACATATTTAAATAAAACCAGAGAAATATTTACCTAAATACACAAATTAAAAAGTTATTACGTACTTATACAAAATGCATTATTATGTAAACTGTGGGAGCCAACCACGGTTTTTGATTTGTACATAAACCGTGGCTGGCAGAGAGATTTTATGGAAGGAAAAGTTTGGCTGTAAACCGTGGCCACCAACCACGGATTAGGAAGGAAAAGTGTTAGGCATAAACCGTTGGTGGCTACCACGGTTTATGAGAAATTTTGCATTAAACATAAAATCTCCTAGGCTCCCACGGTTTACGTTTATATGTATATATATACATAATCCGGTGATGCTCAACACGGATCATTTGGAAGCAATAAAAATTTTTTAAACCTTCATAGTTGAGAGAGTTTGAGAGAGAGGGTGGGAGGATTTGCTCAGGTTTGAGTGCCGGAGTCATGGAGGATTTTACATATATTTTTAAAATATAATATAGATACATTTTTAATTATATTAATAAGACGATTAATTTACGTCTGAATTCACAATATAAGAGTAAATTTTGTGAAACAAGTTGAAGAGGATAAAAGTGTGTTTCAGTACTTTGAACGATGTTCTTTGATGTTTGACAACTTTTTTTTGAACTCCAACTTGATTCTGCATCCCAAAAGCTCGTTCATTAGAAGCAAAAAATTATAGTTTCTGCATTTACTCAACCCACGTTTAGGTTGTTGATTGTTATTATTGGTTTTTCCATAATTTTTTCTAAATAAATGCTAAGAATATTAAAATAATTAAAATAATTATAGCTTCTGCATTTACTCAACCCACGTTTAGCTTCTGTATTTATTCAACCCACGTTTGCATTAAAAATATTTTCAAAATGCATTAAAATTTGTTTCTGACTTACTCCGAATCAATTTATTTTCATCAAAAATATTTTTCTATCAACAGTAACTTTTAAGTGTGTGTTTGGATTCACGTTGGGAAAACTGAAATTTGAATGGAAGTGATTTTGTAGAATTGATTTTGGGTAGAAGTGAGTTTGTGCCAACATGATTTATGTTTGGCAAATTTTACTAAAATTGATTTTGATAAAATAAATATTGTTTAGATAATATTAGTTAAAATCACTTCTAGATAAATAATTAATTAATTACTAAAAAATATAATATTAAATTATAATATTATTTTTTTAAATATATTTAATTTTTTTATATTTTTTAGTATCTTTTATATAGTATTTTTTTATAGTACTTTATTTTAGTATATTATAATTTTTTATTCTTATAATAAAAATTAATATTTATTGATAAAATTAAAAATAACATATAAAAATGGACAACTTTTTAAGTATTTTTTTATAGTAAAAAATAATATTTATTTATTAAATTAAAAATAATATATAAAATAACATATTTTAGTAATCTTTTTAAGTACTCTTAATAATTTTATTTTTATTATTATTTTAGGTTTTAATTTTTTACAAGTTAGATTTTTATTATTATTTATAATTAACTTTTTATTTAATTTATCATTTTTAATAGGAACAATAATACATATTATAAAAAATTAAAATAATAAACAGTGCATAAAAATTAGAATAATTATTTTAATATTCTTAGCATTTATTTAGAAAAAATTATGGAAAAACCAATAATAACAAGCAACAACCTAAACGTGGGTTGAGTAAATGTAGAAGCTATAATTTTTTTCCTTGTAATGAACGGGCTTTTGGGATGCAAAATCAAGTTGGAGTTCAAAAAAAGTTGTCAAATATCAAAGAATATCGTTCAAAGTACTGAAACACACTTTTATCCTCTTCAACGAGTTTCACAAAAGTTACTCTTATATTGTGAATTCAGACGTAAATTAATCGTCTTATTAATATAATTAAAAATGTATCTATATTATATTTTAAAAATATATGTAAAAATGTATCTCTCATGCAGGTTGAATCTCACCCACATATATATAGATATTCTCTCCTCATAAACCGTTGTAGGCTACAAGGGTTTATGCCAATTACCATTCCTTTATAAACCGTTGCTGGCAGCAAAGTTTTATGAAGATTTTCTTGCATTTATAAACCGTGGTAGCCTACCACAGTTTTTGGTCATTTTATTTTAACACGTAATCCGTTTCTGTCAGCCACGGTTTATGTATAAATCAGAAACCGTGGTTGACTCCCGCGGTTTACATAATAATGCATTTTGCACAAATACGTAACAACTTTTTTATTTGTGTATTTGGGTAAAAGTTTCTCTGATTTTATTTAAATATGTAAATTGCCCTAAACTTTATGAACATTAGGAAGTGTGATTTTAATTTAACCAATAAATAAATAACAACTCCTCTTAATGAATTTAATTAAAGAACTAACTATTTTTTAGTTAATATTAATTAATATTTTTAAATAATCATTAATCTTAATTTTAGTTTTAAATCTTAAATTTTAAAATTTAAATTATATATAGGAAAGAAAAGAGATTAAGAAATTAGCCAAGAGGTACAAGCACCCTCCACTATGACATTTATGTTTACGCCTCCTACTTCATTCTAACTCAAATTTACTATAATGAAGAATTTAATTGAAGGCTTTGGACTTTTGGTTAAAGAAATGAATGAAAATTGTTTACCATTTGAAACTGAAACATTTTCAATAAAACAATTAAAAAGTTTTATATTTATAAGCTAGCTCTGTATATAATTAAGAATCTTCTTTATTAAGTATAAATTCCATAATATCTGTTTATCTGATTATTAATAGTATAAATTGGTTAACTAAACCATGAAAAGGAGCAATTAAAGAAAGAAATGACACAATAATTTTTTTTTAAAAAAATGTAGGAGCAAATACTACTACAAATATTTCTCTTTTCATTCACTTATTCCTCTGTCCACAAACAAAATAAAATTGCAGAAAAGAATAGCATAGGATCCCTCCCCATAAATTCCCCCCCATTGGAATGGCCTAGTTAGTGAGTTACTCTCATAATTGGTGGGTTACTACAAGATATGAAAGCTTGTTAATGAAAGCGACCTCCAAGTTAAGAGAGAGAACAACTTGGACATCAGCATGTTCTTTAGCCAGGGCAACTTGGCAGGCATTAGTGGCTTCTCCGGCAGCTTTGGTGTTCAATGCCAACTTACTGAGTAGCTCATGCACGTTTTTGGTCTTGTTGGCTTCCAACTCAAGCAAAGCCCTTAAGACATCTTGGGGAGTTTTGCAAGACAAGAATTTGGAGTTCTGTCTCATGACTAGCATGCACTTGGACCTTTCCTCTGAAGGAACTAGCTTGCAAACTTCCACAGCAACTTGGGGAACGTTAGCAACAGGTTTCTTGGGAGCTCCATCTCCGACTTTTTCGCCAGAAGCCTTTGCTGCTGCTGGTTCTTGTTTGACGACCTTTTTGTCTTGCGCTCCGGTGGCATTAACTCTTGAGTCAGGACCTGCGGTTGCTGGTTCTTGTTTGACGGCCTTTTTATCAACACTTCCGGTTGCTGCTTCTTGTTTGACGGCCTTTTTCTCAACACTTGCGGTTGCTGGTTCTTGTTTGACGGCGGTTGCTGCTTCTTGTTTGACGGCCTTATTATCAACACTTCCGGTTGCTGCTTCTTGTTTGACGGCGGTTGCTGGTTCTTGTTTGACGGCCTTATTATCAACACTTCCGGTTGCTGCTTCTTGTTTGACAGCCTCTTTGTCAAGACTTTCGGTTGCTGGTTTTGTTTCGGTGGGTTTTCCATCATGTCCAACATTTACTTGTGCTTTAACTCCAACCTCTACATGGGCTGCAACTCCAATTCCTAAACCAAGGTCTCTTCTTGATGGTTTGGGATTGCTAGATTTTTCAACATGTCCAAGTTCTACTTGAGCTCTAGCATCAACTCCAACATTAGCTCCTAGACCGAATTCTCCGTCATGTCCAAGTCTTGCTTGAGCTTCAGCACCAACTCCAACATTAGCTCCTAGGCCGAGTTTTCCGTCATGGCCAAGTCCGACTTGAGCTCCAGCACCAACACCAACACCAGCTCCTAGACCGAGTTTTTCGTCATGTCCAAGTCCGACTTGGGCTCTAGCACCAGCACCAACACCAACACCAGCTCCTAGGCCGAGTTTTCCGTCATGTCCAAGTCCGACTTGAGCTCCAGCACCAACTCCAACACCAGCTTCAAGGCCAAGTTTTTGGTCATGTCCAAGTCCGACTTGAGCACCAGCACCAACTCCAACACCAGCTTCTAGGCCGAGTTTTTCGTCATGTCCAAGTCCGACTTGAACTCCAGCACCAACTCCAACACCAGCATCTAGGCCAAGTTTTTGGTCATGTCCAAGTCCGACTTGAGCTTCAGCACCAACGCCAATACCAGCTCCTAGGTCGAGCTTTCCGTCATGGCCAAGTCCGACTTGAGCACCAGCACCAACACCAACACCAGCTCCTAACCCGAGTTTTCCATCATGTCCAAGTCCGACTTGAGCTCCAGCACCAACTCCAACACCAGCATCTAGGCCAAGTTTTTGGTCATGTCCAAGGCCGACTTGAGCTTCAGCACCAACGCCAACACCGGCTCCTAGGTCGAGCTTTCCGTCATGGCCAAGCCCGACTTGGGCTCCAGCACCAACACCAACACCGGCTCCTAGGCCAAGTTTTTCGTCATGTCCAAGTCCAACTTGAGCTCCAGCACCAACTCCAACACCAGCTCCAAGGCCGAGTTTTCCATCATGTCCAAGTTCTACTTGAGCTCCAGCACCAACTCCAACACCAGCTTCTAGGCCAAGTTTTTGGTCATGTCCAAGTCCGACTTGAGCTCCAGCACCAACTCCAACACCACCTCCTAGGCCGAGTTTTTCATCATGTCCAAGTCCGACTTGAGCGTCAGCACCAACTCCAACACCAACTCCTAGGCCGAGTTTTTCGTGTTGTCCAAGTCCTGCTTGAACTCCAGCACCAACTCCAACACCAGCTCCTAGGCTACGTTTTTCATCATGTCCAAGTCCTACTTGAACGCCGACACCAGCACCAACACCAACACCAACTCCTAGGCCAAGTTTTTCGTGTTGTCCAAGTCCTGCTTGAACTCCAGCACCAGCTCCAACACCAGCTCCTAGGCCGAGTTTTTCGTGTTGTCCAACTCCTGCTTGCACTCCAGCACCAACTCCAACACCAGCTCCTAGGCCGAGTTTCTCATCATGTCCAAGTCCTACTTTAGCGCTGGCACCGGCAGCAGCACCAACTCCTAGACCGAGTTTTTCGTGTTGTCCAAGTCTTGCTTGAACTCCAGCACCGACTCCAACACCAGCTCCTAGGCCGAGTTTTTCATCATGTCCAAGTCCTACTTTAGCGCCGGCACCAGCACCAACTCCAACTCCTAGTCCAAGACCTCCTTTTGTTGGTTGTGTTTGGTTAGGTTTTTCTTCGTGATGAGCAACTACTGTTGGTGGTGGGCATGGATCTTCATGGGCATATGATGATTGAAAGATGACGAGGATCAAGCCTAGAGTGAGCAATAGGGAGGATTGTGTTGAGGAATTCATATTGTTGGCGGAGGAATCCAGATGGTGTAAGAACCAAATGGATCCCCCTTGTATTTGTTTGCTGGAAGGAGGTGAGTTCTAACTGATATTGGGTTCTCTCTTTATAGTGACAATCGTATACTAATTTAGGCTATAATGGGCAAAATTGATTTGTGGCGATGAGCAATTATCGGTTTTATATAACCCTTTTTGTGCTTTTGAATATCATGGTTTGATTAACGTGGTGTGGGAGGCCATAACAAACCCAACTTGAGTTAGCTGGCTGCAATTCTCGCGGTAAAAGAAAATGGTCGTAGATGCAATATTTAGGGCGGGAGTATCGATGATAACAATTTTCTTGAATTGTTCAACTCGTTAGTTTCATTGTTAAGGACCATACCACTTTGAGTAGATTTGGGTTGATGATTATTGTTAGTTTTATTCCTAAAGATCATTTAATTTGTTTAATTAATAATATTATTGTTAATAAATTGATTGGATCGGCCTTATTAAAGCACCCCGTGAAGAAAGAGTGGAAGGCAGAGAAAAAAGGAAGAGGATTTTGTAGTGATAGATCTTGTAATTTACTCTAATATGTTATTATAAAAATCAGCTACTATTATATATTTATATATAAATATATGTAGTTTAATTTATTTTTAATATATATTATATTTTATTATATATTTTATATTAATAATTAATTTTAATGATTAATTTTTGTATATATATAGTTGTTTCATTATATCTCTGACTGAAAACATAAAGAGTTAAAGACTATTATTTTTAACCGCCTAGAGATTACAAATTAAGAAGTTTTTATTTTTAATATTAGAATGGTATTGGTATTTTTTTTAAAAATATAAATTATTGGGGTGTTATTCTCAAATGTGAGATCGTATAATTAGAAAAATAGAAATCGGACGTCCAATTTATTAGAGGTATAAAAATTGGTCCGTTCGATTTTTAGAGGTATACAAATCAGACCGTTCGATTTATATTAAAAAATTAAAAAATTTGAAGTATAGAAATCGAACCCTCCAATTTATATATTTTTTACAATTTTTAAAAACACCAAAAATTATAATGTTAAGATATATTATCACTTTTACTTTTATAACAAAAAAAATTAGTCTACAAACTAACTTTAAGTAACCAAGTCTCTTACATTAGTTACAACTATACTAACTTATTTTAATCTCATTACTTACTTTGCAGATGGCTATCCGATCACAAGTTCATCATCACCTGCCAAAGGGACGAAAATTGAGATATACTATCACTGGGATGAGAATTGAGAGAGGTCTCAAAATTCATAGAAATCCATTAAATACTCGTGACTTGTGAAATTACAATGTAATTCTTGATTATATCAATATACAAACTTAAAATTAGAATTTAAGTTATTATTAATTTTGTTAATAATGAATTTAGACAATGTTATTGTAGAACAGTAGAAGTGTGATTAACAATAAATAAAAATTTTATATGTTTAAAATTATTTTATTTTAGAATAATATAAGTAGATTTTTATATTATTTTCTAATTCAAAAATACTTTGTACACACCACAAATTCCACTATTAAAAACGCAGTCAGTACTATTAGAATTATTGTCAGAAAATTCCAAAGAAAAGTTCCATTGGATTTAGCATAAGAAAGTACGACACAAATGATATTTTTTATTTTCTGTCAAATCTCACAGTCAAACAGTAATTTCGACAAAAACTCCAATATAAAATTATGGCGTGTAACTAAGGCTGTGTTTGTTTTTAGAGACAGGACAGAATATGACACTAAAATAAAGACAATAGGACGAAGATATTAAAAATTATCTTTTGTATATTGTGTTTGAATACGATGGACAAAACACTAATGTAATGTCTAGTATTATATTTGGATAGACAAGATTAAAATATTATATGAAATGACTAAAATAGTCCTGTGATTCCAAATTTTCTATGTCAATAAAAATTAATTTAATAAAAAATGAGAGTACATAGGAGTACAGACGGAACTTGGAAAAAAATATTTGAAGAGACAAAAAATTTTAATAAAAAATATATTAGTATTTATATTAAAATAAAATTTATAAATATAATCATTTTATTTTAAAATTTATTATTAATATGTAAGAATACATATGGTTAAGATTAACAAAAAAATAAATTTGAATTTGATTAATAAAAAATTTTGTTTAAGTTAATAAGCCAAATTAATTTTAAATAAAAAATTAATTTAAAAAAATTCATTTTTACATGATAAAAATCTATTTTTATTTAAAAAAACTAGTTTTTTTTTATCTAAAAACTGATTTTTCTTTATAAAAAACAGATTTTTCTTTAAATTATATAAAATCAATTACAATTTATAAATTATTTTTTAGCATTTTAAAAGATCAATTTTACTTTTGATAATATTTATCTTTCAAAAGTTTTAAGATTAATTATTTTTGTTATTATTTTTATTACAAATCAAATAATATAATATAAGATTAAAATGGTATTGAAGTAAAACGATAAAAAGAAAAGAATTATCTACCCCCAATAAAAAATTCTACAGAAAGGAGAGAGTACCTGGAAAAGAAAGAGATAGAAAAACGCAATAGAAAAAATAAGAAGGGGTAATAATGAAAAAAAAGGAAAACAAAATTTATAAAATTGTCCGTGTCCACTCTTCCAAATCCCGTGTCCATCATTGTCCTTCGTGAAAGAGTGGACACAAAAGTATAAAAAAACTGTCTCCGAGACAATATGTCCACTATCCATTGCTCTATTTCCAAACACTTTTTAAACAAGTATTGTCCATGTTTCTATGTCCTGCCTCCGAAAACAAACGCTTCCTAAATGTTAGAAAATACTATTTGTATACTAAAATTAGTCATTAAAATTAGTTATTAATACATTTGTGTATAAATACACGTGTGGTTTAATTTATGTTTAATGTGTATTTATATTGTACCATATATTTTATACTGATAACTGACTTTAATAGCTGATTTGAGTATACACGTAATATAATCCTTAAATATATCAGTGCCAAATTTCAGAGGAGTTCACCCTTCAATGTAACAGTAGAGAAATGAAATACAACAATCAATTTCTTCTGGTCTAAAAAAATAGTGAATCCACACTTCTCAAATTCTCTCACATTTACAATTCTGCATAATTCTATCCATCATAAACAGAAATTTAACATGGTATCCAAAGTTTGATTGGATCCATGGCTAAAATCATTCTACTAAACACCAGAGCTTCTACCAATAAATCCTTCTATTCTACACATGTTTTTGACAAATTTGATAAGAATTCTTATAAAACATGGCAGCAGTTGGCTCTTCATGCAATTGAAGAAAATTCACTTGAAGATCATCTAATCTAAAAAATATTTCTTAAAAATTTTTAACAGAAAATGAGAGACAAGAAAATATTAAATCTGCAGCATATAAAGAATGGACAATCAAGAATCATTACTTGATGATTTGGTTATTATTATTCATGAAAACTTCAATCAAGAATAAGATGTTGAACTAAGCTTTTGCTTATCAAGTATAGCAGAATATTTAAGATTATTTTTCTCAAACCTCTAAAATTCAAGTGAAACAACTAAAATCAAAATTCAAACCATCAAAAAAGCATTAATTACTGTCAGATTATTTAACAGTATCAAAACACGTCGTTTCATTTAATGAACTCTATGTTATCGTGGAATTTACTCACCTAAAAATTCAACGGTAACCTATGGGATTCGCGCACTAGTCTTCCTTCCTCTCACTTTTGTAAACGTCCAAAAGTATTAATTAGTTTTTTAAGAAAAAGTATAGGGAGCCAATGGTTTAAGCGTACAATGTGTACAATGAAGGTTTTTAGGAAGTATTAGAGATATAATCATTAGTGTTACATTGTCCTGTTAAATTACGTTTTTTGGATGAGTGGGTTCATAACATGGTATTAGAGTTCTAAATCCGAAATTGTACATTTAAGCCATTAGCTCCCTAGCACTACCCGTTTTTTAATTATTGGTATTTTTAATTTACAAAAAAATATTTTATTAACAAACATTATTTTTAATACGAAATAACTTAATTATAAAATTAAAAATAATATAAGAATTTTATTAAAAATTTTTAAAATATAAGAATTTAATTATAAGTTTGATAAAATTATAGAAACTAATAAAATAATTAAATTTTAAACAACCTGATTAATTTAAAATTTTTAAAAGATAAATTTAATTAAAAAATATTTTAGAGACCAATTTAAAGTATAAATAATTTTTCAAAAATAAATTTAATTATTTACTCATTAAACTTAGATTATACTTGTGGAGATATGCATTTTGTGAGAATTATTGATAAATATAAGCATCTTACAGTGATAAAAAAAATATAAATATTTTTTTAATAGATTCTATTCAATTCTCTTTAAAATAAAAAATAAATTATTTCTTATGATATATCTTATTATTGTTGGATGAAATAAATTTAACTTATCATAATTAATTTTAATTTTTAATTAATTTAAATTTTATTAACCTAACCAGTTAACTATGATATAACTTTTTTTGCAAATTCATTTTACAATATTTCCTCTTTTCTCAAATCATACATCAATTAATGAATTCTAACAAAAAAAATCTACAAAAAAAATCAAAAGACACAAAAAAAATTAGAAAATTCTAAAACTCTCTCTGTTGATAATTTTCTCTTGCTTGCTTGCTTTATTTTTTCAAAAAGTTTTTTCGTTTCCACTAGAAAACTTCATGTATCATTTTGGAAAGCGCTTATGGTGTGGATTGTAAAAAACATTCACACCTATAGATCATAGGGGTTACATTTTCTTATGTAAAGCGTGATGGGAGTAACTTTATAGCGGCTTCAGTTGATGCTAGGGGTGCACAGATCTGGTTCGGTCCGAAGGTTTGATTCGGTTTCGAACATTTTAAGAGCTAATTTGGTATGATTTTATTGGGTTTATGGTCGGGTAAGAGTATCAAAAATAGACCCGATCATTATTTTGGGTCGGGTCCGGGCCATAGCTCGGGTCATTCGAAGTCGGCCCGGTGGTCCGGTTATCATACACAATTAATATTTTGTGTTATTAGTGATGGATCATGACTATTCTTATGTGAAATTTAAGTATTGTATACCTTAATATTTGTGTTATTAGTCATTATAAGACTATAAGTTAATGTTTTATGTTTAAAATGCATAAGACTTTAGACTAATGCATAATATTGTATTATTTGTATTGATTTAAATATTTGGTATTATTAGACAATATTAGTATTGATTGTGGTTTTGCTTTAGTATTGATTGTGCTTATGCTTTAATTTTAAAGAAGGGTTGATTCTTGTTATATTCTTTTAAGTGAATTTTACCATGTTAAATAATGGTTGTAGTCTTGGAAATTTGGATATTTTTACATGCTATCTTACAAGAAGGTAACGGCCCGGTTTTCACCCGGTATAATTGTAGCCCAAAAGTATATTGATTTTATTGAGTTTAGGGTCAGGGTCGGGTTCGGATCTAATAAATAGATCTGGTATATATCTCGAATCGGGTCTGATCCCATCAAACCCGGCTTCACACGACCCATGTGCACCCTAGTTGATGCTATTTGAAGGCTGACACCAGCAAAACTTTGTCTCATGCTAGCATGATTAGAATGGGTAATTAAATGTGGGGTTAATACTCAAAATCGTCCCCGAAAGATCACGCATTTTTTATTTTCGTCCCCAAATAATTTTTTTAAAATCAATTGCTAAAATTTAAAATCAATGGCGTTTGTCCTTCCGTCAATTAGTTAACTGTTTCTGTTAACATTTTCCACATGTATCGTTAAATGACAAATCAACAATGATAAAACAACGTCGTCTTCTAGTATTAGGGCATATTACGTCAAAACGGCGCCGTTTCTCTTTTCCTCTCTCTCAAAACGCATGAAACATCATTGGAAGGGATGAGAAAGCCATGATCGGTGAGAATACTCTCTATTCTGCCTCCTGTTTTAAGCCCATAATTTTGATTACTCGAATGTCACCTTGATTTGAGAAAGAATAGAGCCTTGTGTGTGTGTGTTGTGTGTATTAGAGAAAGTGGGCTTTAATACTATACCAAATTGAATTCAACATATCGTCCCCTTCTCAATTGTTGCCATGCTTTCTGCTGCTTTGTAAAAGGCAAATTCTTCCTTCTCTCTGTGATAGGAATATATACAGGAATAACAGAGTTTGCACAATCTGCAAGAAAACCATAGTTTAAACAAGTATGAAACAGGAAGAGAAAAAAATGAATGAAATGTCTTTCTAGTTAGAAGCATCCATTTATACATGCAAATGCAAGCAATTACCAATCGCGAAGGAAAGAAGCATCTCCTGATCGTAGTCATTCAAATCATCAAAAAATATTCCTCCAAGTCCTCGCCTTTCACCTCGATGCTGAATGTAGAAAGAAGAGGCAAAATAAGAAAAAACAATCAACAACAGAATATGTCATGCACTTAAAAGTTCAATTATGCCCACACACACTGAATAAACTCTGTTATGCACTTAAAGTTCAATTATAGACACACTCTGAATCTACTCTAACCCCCAAAACTTAACAGAATGCTTACAGGAGCAATCGAAGTGTAGAACCGCAACAAAAAGGAGAGGTAGAATTGTAAAATCATACCCTTTGATCAAAGCACCATGTTCTTCTCTTTGATTAGAGCTCTGTCGTCTTTTCTCTCTCTGTGTGTTTGATATTTTGTGTTTCGTGTGAAAAAGGAAGAAAGAGTGTCAGGATAATACCTGGTGAAAGCTTCAAATGGGGAGAGATGAGAGAAACGGTGTAGTTTTGATATGTGCTGTGTCACTTAACGATTTACGTAGAAAACCAAGGACAAACGCGATTCATTTTAAATCTTTTAAAAACTAATTTGATTAAAAAATTATTCGAGACTAAAATAAAAAATGCGTAATCTTTTAGGGACGATTTTGAATATTAACTCATTAAATATGCTTAATAAAAGGTTTGGTTTAATATTTTTTGTTAAACGGGCCAACTGCTGTTTTGGAGGCTATGTTATTGGGCCATGCTGCCATTCCATTTTGGATTTTTATGTCATGTAAACAGTATTTTATCAATAAAACAATTAGAATTTATTTTTTAAAAAGTTTTATTTTCACGGAAGAAAAGATTTTATTTTAGTACTTTTTGAATTTTTTTCAACAATTAAAGCTAATAACAATAAATATTGTTCTTGTGAGGAATGAATTATCTTCATTTTTTTTAATTGATTTAAAAAGTATAATCTTTTACCATACATTTTTTAAATAATTCTAAAAAAATATGTGAGAGAAGATATTAAATAATAAAAAATTATATTTTATCAAATAATTATAAAAAAAATTGAAAGGATCTATTTTCATTGTGATGCTATCTTAGGACTCTCGCACATTGTTCATCCCATTAATTTATAAGTTATACTTTTTATATTTAGTTATTTAAATTATTCAAAAGAAATATACATCATTTTTTTATTGTTTTTTCCGTTAATATATATATATATATATATATATATATATATATATATATATATAGGTAATAATTTTTTCATTATAATCTAATTAAAAAAATATTGATTAATAATGATATGAAATTATAAATTTTATGTACGTTTTCTTGATATATCTTATTAAATTAATTTTTGAGATAGTATAATAAAAAAAATATAATAAAAAAGTTAATATATCGGCGATTTTGTAAATGGTAACATTTCATTCTTTGATTACTAATGTCTAATGTTAACTTTTACAAGTATTTGAATATAAATTAATACCAATTTTTTTCCTTCAATTAATTATGTGATTCCCATCACACCAAAAGCAATAAGTAGACTGAAAGGCTCTCCGAGAAGAGGACTATGCAATCGTGTTTTTACCTACTAAATTTAGTTAAATTCTACTGGCTCAACAAATAATGGGATATATATATATATATATATATATATATATATATATATATATATATATATATATATAATTATTTTTAAAAAGATTATTTGTACACTAAAATTAACTATTAATATATTTATGTATAAATATATAAATTTAATTTATTTTTAATGTGTATTTATATTTTAACATATATTTTATATTAATATCTAATTTTAATGTATATATAATATGATTGAATTACTTTAACAATATAATCATTAAGTTAATATAAAATCTTATTGATGTTGATTTTAAAATTTGTTTATACTGCTTCACATTGTTGTTTAAGTAATTCATTTTAGTATATGTCTATTTGTTGTAAACTAATTAAGCTTATTATTATTATTATTATTATTATTATTATTATTATTATTATTATTGTGAAAGATTTTTTTAGCTAAAAAATTCAAAAAATACCAAAATAGACATTTTTTGGAAATCAATTTCAATTATCTTATTAATAGAAAATCATTAATAGTGACAAAAACTTTTTTTTTGCACAGATAGTGACAAAAATTTAAGGAAGGCTTGTTTAGAAACCAATCGGCACCATGGCCCAATAAAAATTTATTGGCACCAAAATAGCAATTGGCCCATTAAAAAAAGCATATTTGATTACTTTTCTATGTTGTTTATGTATTATATCATGTTATTCTATAGCTGTTCAATTCTATAACTATTTGTTATATTCACTTTCGTTTCTTCCTTATTTTTTTAATGGTACCCTTCAATGTTCTAAAGTGATCAAATATTCGAAAAATTAGAAAGCAACAAACTTGTCTTACAACAAAGAAAACCTAATTTGCTTAAATATCAAGGTTGCGAGAATCAGATCGGTCAATAAACCAGTAAGACGACTGATTCACTGGTTCAGTGATTCGATTGGAATTTAACCAGGATTCAATCGGTTTAATTAAATATTAAATAAAATTATTAAAAATTTAATATATAATGTTACATATTTAAATTCATTAATTTTTAAGTAAAAAAATTTTAATATGAAAATAATTTTAAAATTATACTTTAACATGAGATTGGTGTTATACCTCAAAATTAAACATTAGTAGTTTTTTTAAAAATACAAACTCAATACATTAAAGATAGTAGAGGTTCATAATTTCACAATTTTAAATATTGTTTTTTAAAGAATATATTATTATGATTATGACCATTAGAGAATAATACAAGTTACTATAATATATCCATTAGTATATTAAAAATTTAAGATATAATAAAACTGAAGATGAAAAGTTCATTGATAGTATTCAGATCGAGTTAAATTTATTAATAACTTTAAAATAATTGAGGTAGAATTTTCACTCAAACTGCTAAAAATTAGTGTATACCAAAAAATTAAATATTAATTAATCACTATTATTGTATAATGTAAATCATAAGACTGATAGTAACAAAAACTTAAAAAGGACATACAATGCTACATTCTATGGATTAGAGGGTTTATTAACTAAGTAGAACTCTCTCAATTTCTAGTTATAACATCATTGGATATGGTATCAATCAGTCCATATATATATATATATATATATATTCTTTTGCGTGGAATATTAATAACAAAACTGACAGTTTCTTAAGTTTTATGATGTGATCACATTAGTAATGGGAAGACTAATTCAAAAGATCTTTAAACAATACAAATATAAAAGAAAAACCATATGGAACCAAAAAGTTATCAGCAAAAAATTAAACAAAATCACATTAATTTATATTAATAATTAATTAATTTTAAATTTTTTAAATTTAAAATTTAAAACTTAATTAAAACCTAATTAAAACTATAAAAACCTTTTTCTTTTTTCTCATATTAACCTACTCACTTCCAACAATCACACACACAAATCCTTCTCTCTCAGGTTCTCTCTGCCTCCTCATCGGAACCCACTCCTCTAACGGAGTATGTGCTGCAAAGTGCCGGTTATCATCTCGTCCAAATCTCTACCGTAAAGTCTATAGAACTTGTTGCCAGTACTGCAACTGTGTGCTACCGTACACCGCCAGCAACCAAGCAATAGATGCAGAAATTTAAATAAAAGAAAATAAAAAGTAATGCTAATTTTTTCTTTTTTTGTTTCTGTTTTTTTTTGTTTTTTTATTTTTTTAGCTGAACTAAACAAAAGAAGAAGTATAAGAGATGAAGGGAGGTGGACGGACAGAAGAGGGGGGCTCTCGGTTGGGGTGGGGATTTAGTTTCGGATGTGGTTTTGAAAGGATGAACGGGTGGTTGAAGAGAGAAGGGTGTTGACTACAAATTACACACTTGATCTTAGTCAAAAAGAATTTTTAAACAATTACATAAATATTAAAAAAACATTCATTTAATATGAAAAAAAAATATCATAATACTTAACAAAAGAAATATCCAGTTATAATTTTAAAAAAATTATGAAATTTTAAAGAAATAGAGACATTCACATTTATAATACAAAAAATTCGAAAAATATATAAAAGAACATCTATTTAATATGAAAAAGAAATATTCTGATACTTATCAGAAGAAATATCTATATATATTAACTCGTAAAGATTTTAGATTTACCCAAACGTATTTGACTGATTTTTGGTTAATACCTTTTTGGTTCCCTAAAAATGGTTCAAGAATTTGTATTAAAGAAAAGTAGAGTTAAAAAGAAAATGTAAAATTAGAGAGAAATAAAGTGAAAAGAATATTTCAATGGTTATACTGTCTTAGTCTTGTAAATAAGAAAAATATTTACTTTTTATATATATTATACAGAGGTATATTTATATCTCTACTAGTGAGTACATCAGTGAGTACACTTTATCTATAACAAAGTATCTCACACACAGGCACGTATGTATGTATGTATGTATGTATGTATGTATGTATGTATGTATGTATGTATGTATCTTAATTTAATAGATGATACCATCACATATCCAAACATGTCTGAATTCAAACCTTCTTTGTTGTTCACATGTTAGGTAAATTAATAATCACACACTTCATATTCCTCCTCCCCAAACTCAAAATGAATCAATCCACATGCCTATAATTATTATTAGTAGTAATAGTAATAATAGTAGTATAGTTTTCAATGAAAATTATGTTGTTATTATATATATTTTACTTTAATTTCATACATGTCTTAAAATAGCATTTTAGATTTAAATTTATAAATAAGAAAGCTAATGCTACGAAGTTTATTAATTTCTATGAAAAAGCTAATGCTTCAAAGTCAATATATAAGATGAATTGCAAGTGTCTTACTTTATTGTTAAACAAAAATAGATTGAAAATGACATACAGGATTTTATACTTAGATTCATCATCAACGTCAAACGTGAACATTAATCTCACGTAATCCCATTGTACTTTGAATTAATATTTTTTTGGCACTACTAATAAGAGGGATAGAAAGCAATTGAGATCTATTTGAATGAATTAATTTACTGAAACATTACTATTCTTGTCGTTTTATGTTACATCAGTTAGGGAATGAACAATTAAAGATACCTCCATAGATTATCAGTATTCATAATTTAGTGCCGTATAATTTATTGATTGATTGATTCTATCTATATTAACAGAAATCTAACTCAAGAATTTTTTGTGAAGATAACTAAAGTGGACTTAGAAAAGGTAACAATTTTACCTTATTAATAGGTTTACGTAAAAATTAAATATTAAATCATTTATAAACAAAATTGTTATTATTTATGCTAAGTATGTAGGATATAAATATAATTAAAGCTTTTTTTTCTAACAGTTAGTAAAAATATTAAAATTTTGATGTAGGATATACTTTTTTTTTTTTCACTCTAATCCCTTTGATCATAGTAACAACTCCAAAAAGAAAATTAAATACTATTCAAAACTACGTCAAAATACAATAGGCTCTTCTAAGTATACAAGGAGAAAACTAATTTTTCTATTTGTCTGGTACTAAAAAAATTAATTTTTAAAAATAAAAGTAGTATTAAGTAAAGAAATATAACAAAATTTTTTCTATAAACTATATATAAAATTAAAAATAAAAATTAACATGTAATTATATTTATATGAAATTAATATTTAAAAACTGTAAAATAATGTGATAAGTTAAACTAAATAACCAGTTTAAGGTTTATGCAACAGTTCTTAGTTACTTAGGACCAGAGTCTCCCCTAAAATTTAAAAATAAATAAATAAAAGAATCCCACATCAACTTGGAGGAGGATAGCCATGGGAATCTGGCCACGTTGAAGTTGGTGGAAAACTCAATCCGCCGCTTGCTCCTCTGGTATTGTCAGAATAATATCTCGGTGGACGGAAAAACCCTGGTTGTTGTCCTGGTTGCTGTTGAACTGAAGAAAACAGTAGAGGAAAAGAAGCAGATGAGGATTGACTCGTAGACTGTGAAAACTCAGTCGGCAACGAAGACGAAGCCAAAGACGTTGATGATAACAATGAAGTTTGAGTTGCCAAATTCATTTGTGAATGGTAAAGCCACTGATCAAATCCATGAAAATGGTCACTGGAGCTCTTCAATAACTCAGAATACTGACAGTAGTCCTTCATCATCTGTTCAGAGGAGAACTGAAGAGGAGACAGTGGCGCCTGCATCACCGGCCGAAAAACTGGTACCAGAGACTCCTGAACGACGGTTGTTTGTTGTGGTGGTACTGGGATTGCTCTAACATTTTCAGGGAAGTTGAGTTTGGCTCTGTTTCCTCTGAACCTCAATGCTGCCTCATCGTAAGCTCTTGCGGCCGCTTCTGCCGTGTCAAAGGTTCCAAGCCAAACTCTTGCTGCTTTTTGAGGGTCTCGAATCTCTGCGGCCCATTTTCCCCATGGTCTCTGCCTCACTCCTCTGTATTTCCTCTTTCTCTCCCCTGTTTCTTCGTAGGATGCACTACTTTCGCTTGAAGTTGTTCCTGCACTGCTGCTGCCGCTGCTGCCACTTAGTTGTGATGCATGAAGAGTAGTGACATGTTGTAACAATCGATTATGAGAAGATGTACCAGCAGTATGAATATTAGTTTCTTCTTGACGCCCTCTTTTATGGCCACCCCAAAGAACAGAGGCAGAAACATCATCGTGATGATGCTGATGATGCATCATAGAAGCTCCTCCTAATGATTGTTGTTGTTCATGGCCCCACCACTGTTCTTGTGGGTTGGCGTGCGTTCCTGATACTAGTTGTTCCAGCTCTGATACTGTTGATGAACAACCATGTGATGATGATGAGCCTCCACCCTCTTCATCCTCCACGGCCTTCAACTTTCGAAACTCGTCCGAACCCGCCACCTTGTATAACCAAAATCTCCCTTTAGTTGATGATGATGATTCCCTCTGAGAAAGAAACAAGATTGATTATAATCTATAACGTACCAAGCTAATTAAATGAAGAGAAATTCAACATCAATCAAAACGCTGACCTTGCTATATGGCTCCAATTAACCTAAGCTTCTTCCACCATGCATATATGTTTGTTTCTTATCTTTTGAAGAACAAAAAAGGGAAGAGAGAAGAATAAATTGGTGGTATAAATATTATTGATGGTGTAGCTGTATCAATACATACAATAATAATCAAATTAAAAATGAATATGATATTATATAGCTTTCCGCTACACTGATGAGTCAGTTCACACTTCACACCCCAAATCTTAAAAGATGGTTTTGACTTCTAAAATTTTATTAATTGCATACATGATTAAAGAACTCCTCAAACCATCTTCATAATTCTTTGAATTGTATTCCTAAGCTTATAGCCAATTCAGAAAAAGAATGAAGACCATATGTATTATTAGATAGAAGGTATTATCAAAGAGAACATCTTAACGTTTTTAAAATATTATCAATGCAAGTATTAAAACTGTTAAATGTTTATACTCCTAATTCAAATATTTTATCAATGATATTATTCTCAATTCAAATATTATTTTACTAATGATATTAAAAAAATAAGTGATAAGCATCTTAAAGTTCAAGAGTACTAGAATATTTCTAGTGAAAAGTTTTGATAGAATAGATAAGTTATAATTTTTTATGCAAGTATTACCATTAATAATAAATACAAAGAAAATAACATCTAAATTTTTTAAAACAATAACATTTAAAATTCAATTAAAAAAACAAATAAAATTTAAAATTTAACAAAAAAATCATCTTTAATGATAACTTCATACTGAATTTATTTAATATTATTCTTTCTACGTAGTAATATATTTAAAAAATGAAACAAAAATTTTTTAATGTGTAACGATGATACTAATTAAACATCCAATAATTTCACTTG
This sequence comes from Arachis hypogaea, assembly GCF_003086295.3. NCBI lineage: Eukaryota > Viridiplantae > Streptophyta > Magnoliopsida > Fabales > Fabaceae > Arachis > Arachis hypogaea. The sequence goes on along the minus strand of NC_092044.1, from coordinate 117,129,081 downwards.
ATTTTAAATTGTTTTAATTTGGATCACAAAATTGATTTTGTAAAGACCAAATTTAAATTTATTTATTTCATAATTATTGCAGTATGTACACTCATCCTTTTTATTGTTTTATTCAGATAAATAGGTAAAAAATGATTAGTCCATCATAAATCTAAACTTTATTGAAGATTTTATCCTAAATTAATATTAAAAGTAATTAATATTATTAAAGTAAATTGTGATTACTTGCATACTGATTAAAATCATTGTTAATATATACAAGTTAGTTAGAGTAACTAAGTGAATATAACTCTTCTGTAAATCGATTTTATTTAGTGTAATATCTTGAGATAAATTTATTATAGCAATAATACTTTTTTTTAATACTCTCACATACATTTTTTTAAGTTAAGGTCTGATATATGGTATCAGAATTTCATATTTAAAAGATTTAGAGTTTAATTTTTAACAAAAAATAAAAAATAGTATAAAACAAAAAAAATATGCAAAAACTAAGTAAATTGAAAACAAGATTCTTACTCAAAAAATATTAAAAGTATAATTATTAATATTATCTTTTGAATAGATTTATGATAAAAAATACCTATAAAAAGTTAATATCTTTATTGTATAATCAGGGAATGACTCTAAAACAGCATTGTGTGGATTAACTTATAACTGAACTAATGAAAAAGTAGTCTGATTAAAAAAAGAAAGTAAAGCTTGATGAGAATTAATTATCCTTCAACATGTAGTGAAAAGTTATGCATGGATCAAAAATAAATAATAAAATACAACAAAAAAGAAGAGATAAGGTTTGAGCTACAAAAGAATTGTGGATTAGGTTGAATCACTGCTGCTGAAGTATTCATGTTCATCGATAATAGCAGTTTGAAATTAAATTTATAAAAAATATATTGTGTATCTTGATTCGTATCAGAGTAACACACAAAGCAAAACTTTTTAATATAATTAAACTCATAACATCAAGTTGATTGTAACGTAACTTTTTTATTATTTAGTTAAGTATAAAATCTATTATTTAGTTTTATATTCTATTTAATATTATAAAATAATTTTTAATATAATTTAATTTTTTGATCATAATTTTAAAAAAAATTAGGTTTTATTGCACATAAGAAAAATAGAAGGAAAATAAATGTGTGGTCAAACACGATTCTACTTCTAAAACAAACTTAGAAGGTAATTTCATAGAAAAATATATGACAACTAATCTATAACATACTAACTAGTATAGTATTTGACCTAATTTAATCTATATCCTATAGGGGTTAGGAATGAAGTGAATATAATTTGAAAGATGCTTAAATATAATCAACATGATAAGTTAGGCAAAAATTGAGCATGAATTGAAAACTCTATTTGATAGTTGAATTTTAACATATGAGTTTTAATTTGTTTTTTGTTTACTTATATTGGAATTGTATAAATTGATAGGTACTTGTCTTTAGAATTGAATCTATCTTTAAGAAAGAAAATAGACACTCCTACATATGTATCCTACAACACACACCTGCCTTCAACCTAAAATGTATGTTTTGTTCTTTTGTTTTGTTTTCTTTTAATCCATCCACATTTTAGTTTAATTGGTTTTACGTAAAACGTTAATTATTAATATTTTATAATTATATTTATAGGAATGAAAATTATCAACTTAAACTAAAACACCAATGATAAAATTAAGAGTTGGAGAAAATGTCACTACCAAGTTTAAACAAATTTGTTTGAAAAGACCAACAAATTTTAACATAAAAAATATAATAATATTTATATTAAAATAAAGTATATAAATATAATTATTTTTAAGTTTATTATTAATATGATAATAAATAAATAATTTTATAGATAGATGTTATAAAATACTTTAGAAATTTTAAAATTAAAATTATAAAATAAATAACTATATAGATAAAAGAAATTGATTTTACTACGACTAATTTTAAAATTAAAATTATAAAATCTAGTTGATAATAAGAATAATAAATAATAATGAAAATGAGATTTTAATTTGTGTAAATAAACCAATAAAATTTTTAATTTGTAAAAATTTATTGAAGTCTAAATCTAAGATGTTATTGTAAAATAAATAATTATATAAATAAAATAAATTAATTTTACTACAATTAATTCTAATATTAAGGTTATAAAATATAGTTGATAATAAAAATAATAAATAATAATGAGAATGAGATTTTAATTTGTATTACTAAATTAATAAAATTTTTAATTTGTAAAAACTCATTGAAATTTAAATCCAAGATATTCTTAAACTAATTAAACTATGTTTTCTCTTTTAAAATAATATTACTAGTTTTTTCATAAAAATTTTAAGAATAGGTCCTGAACACTCATAACAGAATTAGGAGTTATACGTACCATGATAAAAAAAAGTTATACTTGTACTCTGAGTAATATAAAGGGTCGCCACTATTTTCATTGTTATTCCGGTGGACTAAAACACTCGATGACAAAATCAAGAGTCACACATGTACTCTATTAAGAATAAAAAAATATATGGAGATAATAAGAATACTAAATAATGTAAATAATAAATATATCGAATGTTCAATTTAATAGGTATATAAATAATTATGTTAATTTTTAGTTAAATGGTGGTTATTTTTTTTATTCGATTTACTCACATGCAGTTAATAATGACTGAATGTTCAATTTATTATGTGTGTAGATAATTATCCTAATATTAAGATTTATAAGATAATTTGGGAATGTGGTATTTTTTTACTTGATTAGATCAATTCTAGAATCCATGGTTCATATTGTTCATAAAAGTCATTGTCTACCTAACAAAACCATAAAAATAATATAAAAGACTATTGTTAACTGTAATTGTCAAAGTTGAATCCTAAAATCAATCTCATATAAATAAAAAATATAAAATAGTCAAAATTTTAAAATTAAAATTTAAAATACATATCTTTATTAATATTTTAAAAACAATCAAGTCTTAATAAATTTTAATTAAAGTTTAAGAATACTAATTAAAAATATCAAGAATTATATGTGTTCATACCTTACCCCAACACCAAGGCCCATGTCCAAATAAGATAAAAAGACCCAATCTATAGATTGGCCTCCCCATGTAACTGACCTCCACGGAAGAGGTCGGATTCGACACAGATTTCACTCCAAGGAAATCAGGGTCCAAAATTAGCTGGCAGATAACCCTTTTTCAAATAAGTAACTGCCCCTAAAATCCCTCAACCCACTTCCAAGAGTCATATCTCAACTTTCCTAAGATAAAGGGACGGTTATCCTCCTTAAAAGGTAGAACTACTCCAACGATGGTTATTGGTTCACCACTATAAATACACGGACACCATCAGGTATCTCTAAGTCCCAATACTCTCTAAACATGCTTAGCCTCTTGCTGACTTAAGCATCAGAGTGTCTTTGCAGGTACCACCCCCAATTCCTTCACACATACAAGTCGGACGAAGGCTCCCTAATGCGAACCTAGTCGGAGACTTCCTCCTTCAAACGATTGGGCCAACTTGCCCACTAATCTCTGGTTACCCATCGTAACATTGGCGCCGTTGCCGAAGGCCTGAGAGATCAACCAGTAATGACGGATGAATTCAACGAGGATGGAAACACAGCTTCTGATTCTGAACAAGAGAATCATGATGCTGCTGATAACGACAGAGCAATAGTCACCCACCAAGGGGCAACCAATCAGCACAAAGAAGGCCCCTCAGGGGCAAAAAACCCAAAAGGGAACTCCTCTGAGGGACAAGAATCAGGAAAAGAAGGACAACCCCATGTAGCTGATTTCATGGGATTGTTCCATGGCCACTAGGGACAACTGGAGCTGTTGGAACAAGAACTAGAGCGACAGCGGGAGGCAGAAAGAATTTTGAAAAACGAGATTGAGCGACAAAAAGAGCTAGAGGAAAAGTTCTTGAGGCTGGAGTCTGCCCTCAAAAGTCAAAGCTCTCGCAGCGACCGAGAAAATTCTCCCTTGGGAGGAGAAAATCCGTTTAGCGAGGACATCATGAGGGCAAAAGTTCCAAGGAACTTTAAAAGCCCTGACATGGACCTCTACGATGGAACTACTGATCCAAAGCATCATTTAAGCAATTTTAAAATTCGGATGTATCTGGCCGACGCTTCTGATGCTACACGCTGCAAGGCTTTCCCGACAACCTTGACAAAGGCAGCGATGAAATGGTTCGATAGTCTCCCCCCAAGGTCGGTCACTAGTTTCGACGACCTCTCGCGAAAGTTCCTGATGCGATTCTCCATCTAGAAGGACAAAGTAAAGCATGCACCAAGCCTCCTGGGAGTAAAGCAGGAGGTCGGGGAACCTTTGACGGACTACATGGAAAGGTTCAACAAAGCGTGCTTGGATATTCAAGAACCGCCCACTGAGGCAGTGATTATGGGCCTAGTAAATGGACTCCGAGAAGGCCTCTTCTCTCAGTCCATCTCGAAAAGGCACCCGACCTCTTTGAGTGATGTACAGAAAAGAGCTGAGAAGTACATCAACATGGAGGAAAACGCCAGGCTTCGAGAGCCAAACTAGTGATCTGGACACTCTCACTCGTCAAAAGAGAAAGAGAGAGAGCCCAAGAAAAAAGAGGAATTCGGCCTTAAAAGGCTTAGGAGATATCACTCTTATACTCCTCTACGAGCTTCCCTAGTCGACATCTACAGGAAAATTTGTCATACTGAAAGACTACCTCCCCCTAGGCCCATCAAAAATAAAAAAAGGGGAGTCGCGATGACTACTGTGAATACCACAAATTATATGGTCACTCAACAAATGAGTGTTACGACCTAAAAAATGTGATAGAAAAGCTGGCCAGAGAAGGTCGGCAGGACATATATCTCATGGAAAGGTCGGATCACCATGGCAAGAGAAAGCGATATGACGAGGACCGAAGAGACCCACCGCCACAGACCCCGGAAAGACATGTACACATGATCTCGGGAGGATTCGGTGGAGGCGGCCTTACAAAGTCATCTCGCAAGAGATACCAAAAGGAAGTCTACCAAGTTGAAGGTGAAGCTCCCAACCTCCCAACCATCTCTTTCACCAAAGAAGATGGGCAAGGTATCATTCCCAGACATGATGATCCAGTTGTGATAACCATGATCCTTGCCAATGCCTATCTTCACAGAACTACGGTGGATCAGGGAAGCTCAGCCGACATCTTGTTCAAACCGGCATTTGATAAGCTGGGATTGGATGAAAAGGAGTTAAGAGCTTATCCCGATACCCTGTATGGGCTAGGGGACACACCAATAAAACTATTAGGATTTATACCCTTACACACAACTTTTAGAAAGGGGGCAAAATCCAAAACTCTGAGCATCAACTTCATAGTCGTCGATGTGGATCCGACCTATAATGCCCTGATAGGCAGGAAAACCCTAAATTGGCTCGGAACAGTGGTGTCTACTCCCCACCTTTGCATGAAATTTCTAACGCCAGAGGGAATAGCAACCATCAAGGGAGACCAGAAGCTGGGGAGGAAATGCTACAATGAAAGCCTAAACCTGAGAGGAAAGGGTAAGGAGGTACATACCATAGAGCTTGGAGGAATCCGAGCTAAGGAAGAGTTGCGACCACAACCCGAGGGAAAAACTGAAGAGGTACAGATCGGAAAAGAGGAAGAAAAAAATACCAACATAAGGGCCAACTTGAAAGAAGATTTGAAACGGAAACTTATAAGGCTCCTACAAGAAAATTCCGACCTATTCGCCTGGAAAGCCTCCAACATGCCAGGGATTGATTCTGAGCTCCTGTCGCATAAACTGTCAGTATACCCCGGATTGCGACCTGTCCAACAAAGAAGAACGGAAACTCGGACCTGAAAGAGCCCAAGTGGTAGAAGAACAAGTGCAAGCCCTCCTAGAAGCTGGTTTCATCAATGAGGTCAAGTATCTGGCATGGTTGGCAAACGTGGTGCTAGTCAAGAAGTAAAATGGCAAGTGGAGGATGTGCGTCGATCAACTTCTTCTCCCTCTCCCGGAGCCGATTCCTCTCCTCCTTCAACTCAGCGACCTCCCCCTTCAGTCTCTTCTCTTCCTCTTGATAAAGGAAGATCCTCCCCTCAAGCTCTTCAACCTTTTGGGTAAAACCCAAAGAGCTAAGGGGAGTCTTCTCCAAAATATCAAGGAGCTTCCTGCATACCCCCGCTGCCCAAACGCTCCCCTGAACTAAGCAATTAAGATGGTTTTGAATGGAAGCATCATCCAAATTAATTCGAGTATAGGGATAGATGTGATTTCGAACGAACTTGGGGCCATCAAAATTAGCTTCCCCAGAAAAAGAAGAACCAGACTCTAAAGTCTTGCGCTTCTTCTTCTCGAGTTCAGGGGAAGATCGGGGTGGAGGAGGAGGAAGAGAAGAAGCAGAAGAAGAGGATACTATAATGGGATGGGAGGAGGTCCCCAAATTGTGAGGAGGAGGAGGGGGAGGAGGAAGAGGAGGAAGAGTGACAGTAGCCCTGGCGGCATCGACTCGAGCCCGAGACCTCTTCTTGGCGTCCTGAACCTTCTGGTAAGAAGAGCTAGAACATTTCCTCACCATTTTTGAAAAAGAAGAAAACAAAGAATTAATCTACAAATCGGAAGAGGTCGAAAATAGCAAATCGGAAGATTACAAATCGAAAATTATCTAAATCAACAACAAAGCTACCTACTTAGGTCCGCACAAAACTCAGAGACCTTTGAAGAAATTTTTTGATGTCCAGATTAGGGGCCCTTCCCCAAACTTCTCGGAAGAACCCCACAACAGCCTCCTCAACCTCATCCAGGTCATCCAGGCCATACTTATTCACAAAAAAGGCCTCTAACCAGTAAAGAGGAAAACGAGGAGAAGAATTTTCATCTAGAAAAAAGGGATGATGACCCTCTACGGCTTGAACTTTAAATAAGAAGGCTTTAAAGTCATGAAAAAATTCATCAAAAAGGTTAAAAACTTTCTGACCTTGAATGGCCTTGAAAGAAATCCAACATTGCTTATTATTTTGCCCACTGAAGGACTTGGTCATGTGAAAAAGATAGAAAAAGATCTTCAAAGAGGTCGGAAAGTCCAGTTCTCAACTAACAAGCTGGTAAATTTTCATAAAACCCCAGGAATTGGGGTGGAGCTGAGTAGGAGCAACTCGGCAGTGGTTCAAAACCTCTACCTCAAAATCAGAGAAAGGCAGAAACACCCCCAGACGGGTAAAAAGGCTCTCATACATAAAAAAGAAATGGGGTCAGTGTCGGTGACCCTCCTAAAACAAATCCGATCTTCAAGACCCGGGACAATCAACTCATATTTGGGTTCATCATCATCAAGAACACAAATCCTATGGTGGGTGCGGAGGTTAGTAATATAGTCGGTGTCTATTAAGGGTTCTTCCCCTAGAACAGTAACATCCACCCATCGCGAAAGAGACTCGAGAGAAGACATCTTTTGCAGTAAAAAGAAGTAGGTAAAAAGACAGCAAGACCTACAAAGAAAAAATAAAATGAGATCAAAGCAAGCCCCACGATAAAACAGAATCACTAAGCTTACAGACAGACTCAATATAAACGCGCCAAAACACTAAGGCACAGGTCCAAATAAGATAAAAAGGCCCAATCCATAGATTGGCCTTCCCACGTAACCGACCTCCACGGAAGAGGTCGGATTCGACACAAATTTCACTCCAAGGAAGTCAGGGTCAAAGATTAGCTGGCAGATAACCCTTATTCAAATAAGTAACTGCCTCTAAAATCCCTCAATCTATTTCCAGGAGTCATATCTCAACTTCTCTAAGATAAAAGGACGGTTATCCTCCTTAAAAGGTGGAACTACTCCAACGGTAGTCATTGCTTCACCACTATAAATACACTGACGCCCCTCAGGTATCTCTAACTCCCAATACTCTCTAAACCTGCTTAGTCCCTTGCTGACTTAAGCATCAGAGTGTCTTTGCAGGTACCACACCCCATTCCTTCACACACACAAGTCGGACGAAGGCTCCCTAACGCAGACCTAGTCGGAGACTTCCTCCTTCAGACGATTGGGTCAACCTGACAAGTCCAACCCACTAATCTTCAGTTACCCATCGTAACAATATGTATACCCGAGTAATATAAAACATCACTACCATTTTTATTGTTATTCCTGTGAACTAAAACACTAAACGAAAGGATCAAGAATTATACATGTCCCCAGGAAGAGAATACGGGGTTATTTTTTTTGTTTAAATTTCAAGTTTTAATACAAAAGTGTAACAAAACAAAATCTTAAATTTTTAACAAAAATAAAATATTATAATGAAATTTAACTTATTTAGAAAAAAGGCTAAGTATGATTTTGGTCTCTAAGATATAGATCGAATTTTTTTTCGTCTCCAATATTTTTTCATACAAAATCGTTCCTAAGATTTAACTTGATTTTAAAATCATCCTTACCTTAGGGACCAAAATTATACGGAAGTGAGATGCCGATAGAAGTGGAAGCAGACGTCGATCGTCAGCTTTTTCTTGTTCTTTCCTTTCTTCTTCTTTTTCTTTTCTTTCTCTTTTGCAGGAGTAAAAATACTCTCTTCTCTTATTTTTTTTAAATTTTATAATTTTTTTATTATGGGTAATTTAGTTTCAAAATTTTAATATTTAAATAAAAAGAATGATTTTAAAATTTGGTTTTAAACTTTAGAGATAATTTTGTATGCAAAAAAAAAAAAAGTTAGAGACGAAAAAAATTTTTGACTTATATCTTAAGGACCAAAATCATACTTAACTCTAAAAAAAATAATGACTCTTTATTAACAACTGATATTATTACTAGTTATACTATAATTTTTATTGTTTTATGAATAAAATAATATATAAAAATGTATGAGAAGTCAAATATAATTTAAGATTCTATACTCCACTTGATTATTAGCATATAGGACAGATAAAGATACAATGGGGTATTATCTTTTTGTTTCAATTTCAAGTTTGAACATATTATGTAACAAAATAAAATCTTAAATTTTTAAGAAAATAAAATATCAAAATTTATTCATATAAACCGTGCTGATACTCAATAATATTTAACTTGCAATGTTATTTGAAAAAATATTGACTCTTTATTAGCAACTGTTATTATTATTAGTTATACTATCATTTTTATTATTCTAAAAATAAAATAAGAATAATTTACATAAATAAATTGATCAAATTTTAAATTTATACAATGACAACTTTTTAAAACAAATTAAATTATTATAGTGAATTAACTTTATATAAATCGCTACAGACAACTATAGTTTACATGTTTACGTAATTTGTAACAGAATATTGCAGATTACGTTAAAGAATGCACATGTATAATCCGTTTGAGGGTCTCGCAGATTATGAAGAAAATGAAAGTGCATAAATTGCTTGAGGGTTTCTGAAGGAATAGAACTAGCGTAATCTACAAATTCTTCATTTGGTAGATAGATAAAATATTTGGTTTGAGAGAGAAAATTTTGGATTGAGAGAGGGAGGAGACTCAGAGAGAATTTGGAGGATTTGGAGATACCATATTCAAATGGGATCAGGACAGAAGAAAATCACTTATACCGGTTAAACAGCGTTGCTCACGTTGCCAGAAGCATCAATGAAGAGGTTTTTTTTTTAAACTATAAGAATTGTCGTTGTATTAAGAGATTAGTTGTAGCTGTTTAAATATATGAATGGCATTAGATTTTTTTCTTACGTAACATTTTTGCCATTTTTGTATATTTAAAAGATTGGATAGATAATATGGATTCGTATATTTGAAATTTAATTAAATTTTTTTATATTTAATTTATGGTTTAGGTTCTAATGTTTTAGAATTTTTATATTTTTTATTCTCACGTAGATCTATGTAATTTTTGTATATTTAAAAGATTAGATGGATAATATCTATGTAGTTTATGTAGTTGTTGCATCTGATTAGGACATTTTTATAAATAATTTTTAGTTTAGGCTTGTATGTTCGTTTTAGAGTTTAATTAGGATGTCATTATTTTTTTCATATGATGCAGTCAAGTGTATTTATAGCGTTCGGAGGCAACAGAATATGTCTCTGCGTGAGCAGATTATACCTTATTTAGAAAATGCTGGTTTGTATCACTTGACTAGGCTGACTACTCATTGGTTCTGATTGGATGAACCTATGGTAAGTGCATTCATTGAGAGGTGGAATCCTGAAACGCACACCTCCCACATGCCATTTGGAGAGTGTACCATCATGCTGCAGGATGTAGCGTATTAGTTGGGGTTGTTCGTTGATAGGAATCTTCCCAATTTTCATAGATTTGTGCTATTGCCATCTGCTTTGTTAGCCAAACCTTCGTGTAAGTAGGTCTGAATCCATAAGTTGCTTCTGTAGCTTGCTGCAACATCTTTATCATAGCCGCAACATCGGCTCTAACCAATGGAAAGATTCTCGCACAAATGACATGATAATCAAGCTGTCGGTGATCGCTTGAAATCGATGTAGCCAAGCAAATATGAGTTCTGTTGTACCTTCTAACCTCCCAGGTACCCTTTCGTTGCCAAAGTGTGATGCAAATCAACTAAGTACAACCTTTGCCGAACTCCTTGTATTTTCCATGGTACTTAAGATGATCTAGCTCTAATACCTTATACTCAACTCCATGACGGATGTTATAATCCTTTACACTCAACACAGTTTTCTCTTTACTCTGGAAAGATTGACCCATCTGAAATCCTGTAGGAGTTGTTCCATCATGTAATCCTTGACCCCCAAACACTACAACATTTTTCGTCTGAGACAACATTTAAAAAATGTTGCCTAAAGATTGAAAAAGGGTTGTCTTTGATCTATAGCAACACTTTTGGACCTAAGACAACATTTTTGAGGGGCGTTGCATATGCGGCCGTTGCCTTAGATCAAGGCATCGCTTTTTTTCTTCAAAAGCAACGCTTTTGAAAGTAACTCTTTAGAAGCGTTGGGTATTCTAAAACAAAGACAACGCTTGTGAGTAAACTTTAACGCAACGTTTATTTGGTGTTGTCTTTTCTACTCATTTTGCAACTAATGAAAAGCATTGCCTATTCTATTGATATAGCAACCCTTTGAAGTGTTACATATTTAACCAAGTATGGCATCACTTTAGAAGTGTTACCTCTTCTACTATTAGTATGGCATCAATCTAAAAGTGTTGCCTCTAATATTATTACTATAAATTTCAACATTCTTCTCATACTATAGTATCTACTCCCTATAGCTATGATAATTTGAGCATTTCATTATAATTTGGGTACAATAAAATTAAAGATATGAAAAAAAGAGACAATCTCAACTTATTCTACTTGGATATATATTATCAAGTTAAAATATTTCAAATACATTATCATGTAACAATCTCTAATTCAATATGAAAACATCAAAACATGGAAAGATAATTAAATAAGACCTCTAAACCTCTAAACGAAATACATGGACTCAAAATAAAAAAGCTAAATATATATTTGTTTCAAGTTTTATCAATTGACTTAGATATATTTTTTTCCAAATCCTAGTAGCTTGTTCCTTGTACATACCATGATAATTATATCTTCAAAACAATGGTAAGAAATTTTCAGACATAGTAAGAATAGACTATCTATCACATATATACAACAAAAAAGTATATTCTTATAACATGAAACAAATCACAAGTAGTGACATCAAATAAAAGTACCCAAACCAACAACAGAAACATGAAAAAATGCAAAGGCTCAGTTGTAAAAATTACAGAAAAAAATGTAACAATATAGGAAAACATCAAGAGAGGAGCATTTATGAACAAGAAAAAGAAGTAAATTTCGATTCTTGACTTTGGCATATAACATAGTAACGAAAATAAACCTGGGCAAAATCTCCAATGGCACATTCTTGGCATAGTACATATCCATTTAACTGCAAATGGAGAAAGGCATGAATTTCAACACATTTAAATTATCAGATTGAAAAAAATAAAATAAATTTATGTAATTTAAATCTTACACCACTAGTGATCAAGAGGTCTAATTTTCTTATAGTCATTATTCAGCATGGCAAGTCACAAAAAAGTGATCAGCACTCAATAAGGATACTTGAACTTTAGGCTCTCCACATACTTCCCAACTTCATAAATCATACACTCATAAGTCAACCCCTGCATACTTCACATGCGCGCATTAGACTCTTATATCATAATTATGCTAGACACTAGGTTGTTGAATTCATGTGTAGTGCTATCTGCTAAGCATATTCGATATTTTATTATCTGTTGCTAATATTTGAATAATTTTATTCAGGCTTAGATATGTACAAATTAACAGTTCTCCTCAATGATTACGTGATTGAGAATCAATTATGAGAATTGTGAAAACAAGTGGCACCCAAAATCTTCCACAAATGCAAAATTGGCTTTATATGTATTAAGCAATTTCAACCTAAAAGTTGTGATTTGTGAACATTTGACATTTCAACTATTTGTTATACAAGAATAACCAACCAAAAATTGATTTGAATAAATAAAAACAGAAAATATATTGCACAATTGAAGAGGTTTCTTGTTGTCAGATGTGAGTTAACCCCTGAGAATTATGCAAATCATTATTGGAGGTGAAATTAGGGCATGCATACCTTGCCTCGCATTTTGTGGCAAGAAATAGGAATGAAGAAGAGGTGAGCTTGAAGAGAATCGGCAGTGAAGAAATAACCTTTGCTGGAATATTTTCCGGTGAGCTTCCTCGGCGTGTGGAAATAGGTCTCAGGATCACTGTCAGGGTACACAAACACCCTCAACTCCTTCTCCATCTTCTCGTAGTCCAATCTAAATGCCTCTGGCGAGTGGAACACTCTAGAAGAAAGCAACGTCACTCTGAGCGGCGCATCGAAATCGCGCTGTGCATCAAAGAAAGATGAGACAAAAAGGTCAAAAAATCAAAACAGTGTGTGTGTGTGTGTGTCAGAGAGAGAGAGAGAGAGTTGGAGCTCGAGGTTGAAGAGTAGCTGTGCGGAGATGAAGAAGCTCGTGAGGGTATAAAGGAGGTTGAAGAGTATCCTTATTGGAACAGAACATTCGGTGCTGATCAAGAGGTCTAGTTTAGTTGTTCTCTCGTCAAACCCATCTTTTCTTCTGTGAAGTTCACAGTGTCACAAGCGCTTTCTTAACCCATGCTTCATCCTCTTCCTTTTAAAAACAAACAAAGAACACACACATAAACATTCATTCAAATTCACTGTAACCCATATAATAGTGAGAAACAATAACTTTCACACACAGTATAAAGTGGAGAGAAGAAGAACACATTACCCTACATTCTCTCTACTAACATCTGAATCTGAATATGGATCTTGTAATGAGAAGACACATGATTTATGTGTCATTGTCAGAATCAGAATCTATTTCTCCAAATCCAGGGACTGATCATGCGCATTCATCTTCAGGAACAAGCTTTCCAATCATAGCAATTGCCATATTCAGATTCAGATGTTGGACAGTTAAGACAAAAGGAATTGGATTATAAGTTAGTCAGAAAGACAGCAAATAGCTCAGAAAAACAACAAATAGAAACACACAATTTCCTTTTTCTTGAAAAAATCACACACACAAAATAGAGCAATTAGAGTAGGAAAGGGAAGATTTGAAGTGCGCACCTAATGAAATGAAACAAGTTTGGTTGCAGATCAAATGCAGAATGAAACCAGATCTTGTGCTATGCAATTTTCTGGAAAAATGTAGAGAGAAGTAACCAGCACAGTGCAAAGAACATTAAAAGAGAGGAACATGAGGTAAACTGTGTTGAAAACAGAAATGAATGAAAAAATATCGCAGAAAAAGAAAAACTCAACTAAAAAATATACTACATGAATTAATGCAAGCTAACAAGGCGAGAGTAGGAACGCGAGCAAAACAAGGCGAAGAGAAGAACCTAACTAACACGAAGAACCGCGAGTAGAGAGGAACATGAAGAGAGCACAACAAGGGGAATAGTGACAAAAAGACTAAATTAATTATAATTAAAATAAACAATTCATGAAGCAAGGCTTAATTTCAATTTGCTCAACAAAACAACTGAGTAAGAAATACCTAGTGATAGAAAGACCAAATTTGACACAGCTCTTTAGCATACATACAACAAAACCTAAACACAAAAAGAAAGCACTAAAAATTTACAAAACACAGCTCCTATTTAGTTTCTGGTTTTCTCTTTTTATTTTAACCTTTAGTTTCTTTTAGTGTTTCAGAAGCTTCAAAGGCCAATAAGTATGCGAGCTTGAACTATGTTTGGTACTAATGAGCATGACAGTGATGCAACTCCTTGTTATTCCTAAAATAATGCAGAGGTTTTCTAGAATAAAAATTATATACAAAATAAAATACCTGGAAGATTACCATCTGCACTGCCTCCTTATTCCATTTTGATAATGGCTTGCTGCAACTCTACCTTCCTTTCCTAATATGCATAAAAAATAGTTAAACGATGCAGTGAAATGTCATATTTGCAGATAAATATGGACAAGGCATGTCAATTAACCCTATCTTTTACTATTTGCTAAATAATAATGCAAATTTCTAATTACCTGTATATCATGAAATTTAGCTTCTTCAACAATAAATTTAGATGTTATTTCTGCTTCAATGTTGGTACTTTTCCTCATATTTCTTGCTTAACAACTCTGTCTGCAAAATAGTAGCAATTGATAGTTTATTCTTCCAATATCTTAAACTTAAAATTAAATCACATATTTAAAGACAAAGGGAACATTTATGAAGAGGCCTACTCCTTGTAAGTTCCCATCACTTCGAATTCTAAATCCTTGGTATTCCTGGCAGCCACAACACTGTCCCAGGCGGCCACAAACACGGCTGTGCAACTCAAAACAGAACCAGAAAGAGCGGCAGCAGCCTCCAACAACTCCGGTGAGCTTCCTCAACGACAGTGGTGGTAGGAGCTTTGGTGGTGCTAACCGAGGCTTGACGGCGGCAGGAACGGCAGCGGTCGAAGCTTAGCAGCAACGGAGACCAGACGCGGCGGCAACTCCACACGCGACGGTGACAACGACGGCTTCACCTCATCCACACGCGCTCTTTCTTCTCAGTCCATGGCTATGGTTCGCGTGCCCTTCCGTTCGCAGTTCTGTTTCCAACGCAGCTCAAGGACGATCGGCGGCGACGACCAGATCTCCAGCGATAGCAAGAGGATGCACGACGGTGCCTTCTCCTTCCCAGTCCTAGCTTGTGCTCGTTACTCTCTCCCATGGCTCCCTCCGCGAACGCTCTCTCTCTCTCTCCACGGTTCGACAACGACGCGACGGCGGCGGTGAGGCCCAGCGCGCCGGCGCGGTCTTCTTCTCTGCTTCCCCAGATCTCTCTCTCTCTCCGGTGATGGTGGTGCGGCGGCAAGACGCAGCACGGTCCCTCCTCCCTTCTCCCTCGGACTCCCCCTTTCTTCTTTCTTCGTTTCTAATTGTTGGAGTTAGGGTGTCTAATTGAAAATAGGGCAAGTTAGGGTTTCTAATTCTTAAAAACATATGCAATTTTGTTTTGAACTCTAAGGATTTGAATCAGTAAGTGTTAAGTTAAAAGAAGGAAAAAGTATTTTTTGTTAAAATATTTGGAGAAAAGGTTAAAATTTTAGAGAAAAAATTTTAATTTATTTTTGGCAACATTTATAATGAGAAGTTTATTAAAAATTTAAAAATAACACTTATAAAGTGTAATATATAAATATTGCAAATGTTGCTTATTTAATTTACAAAAGCAATACTTTTTATTTGTACTTTTAATTGATCAAAAGGAACATTTATGGTCTGTTGTTAAAAAAGAGTTGCAATAACTTTATTTTTATGTAACAAATATTGAATGTTGTCTTTAATTAGTTTAGACAACACTTTTTGAGTGTTGTTTGCAATATATGTTGCAATAGCTAAGAAATGTTGTAGTGAAAGGTAGCATCTACATCCGGCAGTTGGTCGATGACTTCCAAGTTCAAGGTTGAGAAATATGAGGATGTTGCTGTGTGCCAAAAACTTGATGGGCCATGTTGTGTAGGTGGATTGCTCCTACTATCCTCATCACCGTCTCCAAGTATGTCAACAGGCTCTTCGTCAGAATCATCCTCTCGCATTGCATTTTTAACTCGATCCGGTTCATCCTCAGCTATAGAATCAGGAATCAAATAAGGAGAACTAGCCATCCCATCTGCAAAAAGATGGAGATTCAACCAACAGACAAGTAAGTGCAACCACATGCATCGAAGTAGAAGCACCCCCAAGGTAGTCGATTGATGATTCAGAGCTGATGCCCCAAAAATGTCAACACCATCTTCCAACTTTGTATATAACTCGTGTATTCTCACTTCTGGAAAACTTCTCTAACAATGAACAAAACCTGTAGATCTTCGTTGGACCCTACCATAAACGTATCATATTTCACACCAGTTGATACAACTGCAATAGAGATCTTGTAAAATAATTTCTTCACTCACTTGGTCCCACACACCCCAAACTTTTGTAATATACTAATTTTTAGATCTGACAAAGTATTCGATGACTGGATAAAAACACTCAAGGGTTCTCTATTAGTAAACTTTAACACCTTGTCTTTTGTTTTTTTGAAATTTTCTAGAGCAATGCACTAGAGTTATGAAACTCTCCTCACTATCCATTGTAAATTTGACATTCTACTTCACAATTTTCTTCCACTGGTATGTATAAAGACTTCACGTATTCATAATCCGCTACAGGGTGCAGCGGATTACGCCAGCCCTGTTCCTTCAGAAACCGTGAGACCCTCCAACGATTTATTCATTTTCCTTTTCTTCATAATCCGTGAGTCCTTCCAGCAGATTATGAATGCACATTTTTCAATGTAATCCGCGATATTCTATAGCGGATTACATGTAAATAGTAAACCGTGGTTGCCTGTAGCAGTTTATATAGAGTTAATTCAGAACAATGATGTAATCTGTTTCAGAAAATTCAAATTGCGTAAATTTAAAACAGGATTGATTTATTTATGTAAATTTCCTATAAAATAATGCATGAAAATGTATAAGAAGCAAAATATAATTCAGGACTCCACTTATTGTCATGTATGATTGATTAGGGAGAGAATGTGAGGTTATCTTTTTGTTTTAGTTTCAAGTTTTAACACACAATATAACAAAGTAAAATCTTAAATTTCCAACAAAATAAAATACCAAAAATTGATGATACTACAATCATATTTTGGAGTTTTTTATTTTAATTTCAAGTTTTAACACACTATGTAACAAAATAAAATACCAAAATTTATTAATATAAACAGTTCCGATACCACGATCATATTTAACTTGCAATATTATTTAGAAAAATGACTCTTTATTAACAACTAGTATTAGTACTAGTTATACTATAATTTTCATTGTTTTAAAAATAAAATAATACATAAAAATGTATGAAAAATATAATTCAGGACTCCACTTGATTATTGTCATGTAGGACAAATTAGAGAGAATGTGGGGTTATCTTTTTGTTTCAATTTCAAGTTTCAACACACTATGTAACAAAATAAAATCTTAAATTTCCAACAAAATAAAATACCAAAATTTAGTAGTCCAAGTGAATTCACCATTTGGTATGATCGATTTGGTCATTTTGGAGCAACAATGATACAAATGATCATTGAAAACTCCCAAGGGTATTTATTTGAAGAACAATAAGATTCTTCAATCCAGTGAGTTATGTTGTACTGCATATTTTTAGAAAAAACTAATTATAAGGCCATTACCAGCAAAGATTGACGCCTGTAAATTCTTTGAGTGGATTCAAGGTGATATACATAGATCAATCCATCTAGCATGTGAAACTTTTAGATATTTTATTGTTCTAATAAACATATCTTCAAAATGGTCTTGTGTATGCTTATTATCATCTTGTAACTTGGCATTTGCGAGATTATTTGCGCAAATTATAAAAATTAAAAGTACAATTTCTTGAAAATCCAATAAAAACCATTTATCTTGATAATGCTGGCGAATTTACTTCCCAAAGCATTTGATACTTATTGTATGGTCACTGGTATAAGTTTTGAACATCTAATAGTTCATATTCATACACAAAATGGGTTAGCAGAATAATTAATTAAATGTCTCCAATTGATTGTTAAACTCTTACTTATGAAAATAAATCCCTCAATTTCTGCTTGGGGTATGCTATTTTACATATTGCAGCACTTATTTGTTTAAGGTTAAGTTATCACAAATTCTCTTTTTCACAATTGACTTTTGATCAACAGCCAAATATATCCTATTTAAGAATATTTAGATTGCGATATATGTTTCAATTGATCTACCTAATCGTACCAAACAGAGCCTCAAAAAAATTGAGAATATATATTGGATATGATTCTCCTTCTACTGTAAGGTATCTAGAAATACAACGGGAGATGTATTTAAAGTTTGATTTGTAAATTGTCACATTAATGAGATATTATTTTTAACATTATGAGGAGATAATTATTAGATAAAAAATAGCTAAATTGCAATGCATTTTCATACTTGGATCCTTGATCAAGACAATGTGAACTAAAAGTTCAAAAAATTATACATTTCTAGAAAATTATAAATGAATTGCCTGATATATTTTTCAATACAAAAGGATAACAAAATTCTATATATCATGCTCCAATTCAAATTGATATACCTGTTAGACAAATGATCAATAATGCAAATAGTGCTAAAAGCATGGTAGACCGGTCAATTCTAAAGATAAAAATCTTAATAAAAGAATATGGCAAATTTTGATAAAGAAACAAATACTCTTCCTATTGAGAAGGACAAGAACATAGTTGGGACACCTATAGTTGTTCAAATTCATGACATAATTAAAACATCGAATGGTGTTTAGGTACTTGAAAATTGTCAAAATGATGAGATCTCAATAAACTATATTTTTACGGTGTAAAAATGGAATCGAAGAAAAATGATTGTCAATGATATATAATGTAGTGCTAAATATTTTGACTCAATTTTTAAAATGGTCCTTTAGATTCACAACTTTCACCATTTTTAGTCTCTTAAATTCAAAATTACCGATACTGGTTCTCGAGATTCAGTTTTAGACACCATATTGGTCCCTGGACCCTTTCTAGTACTGAATCAAGCAAACTAAGTGTTGAATTAGCTCTGACTTGCCACGATAGAACATGGCTAAACAACGAATGTCATTTTGTTTTAGCACTTAAATATGGCAAAAATGAGAAGAGGAAGAAGAGTTTATATGATGTGCAAATCATTATATTTCCATTCATTCTCCAAAATGATCTCGTTTTTTTCTTATTTAAAATCTAAGATAAAAAGATGCTATTTAGCTATGTGTCTAGCATGGCAAGTCAGAGCTATTGATCTATCTCAATATTCTATTTGTTAACTCAAATTGGAAAGGATTCAGAAACCAATATGGTGTCTAGTGCTGGATCTCAGAGACCAGTATAGTAAATTTTGAATATGAAGGACTAAAATGGTGAAAGTCGTGAATATCAGGGACCACTATGGGATTTAGTCAAATATTATACATGAAAATGAGGATCTGAACCAAAAACCATTGAAGAATATCAATGAAGGGATGTTTGGTGAAAATGGAAAAAAGCCATAAAAAATGAATTGGACTTGCTTACAAAACATGAAGTCTTTGGATACAAATAAGTATTTGTGAGAAAACGAAATGAAAATAATAAAATTGTGGCTACAAAGCTCGACTTATAGTACAAAATTTCTCATAGAGACCTTGTATAAACTATGAGGAGACATACTCTACCATAGTTGATGCAATTACCTTGAGATAATTGATTACAAAATTTCTCATAGAGACCTTGTATAGACTATAAGGAGACATATTCTACCATAGTTGATGCAATTACCTTGAGATAATTGATTAGATTATCTGCATATCTTAAGCTAAATATACATCTAATGTATGTGGTCATAACCTATCTATATAGGTCATTAGATCGTGATATCTATATGAGAGTCCTTAAAGGACTAAAGATATTTGACTCATCCAAAGATAATTCTTGAGGATTATATTCGGTTAAATTGCAAAGATCTTTATATGATTTAAAACAATCTAAACAGATGTGGTACAATCGTTTTACATAATATTTGATGAAAAAAGGGTTAAAAATGATGATATTTTCCCATGTATTTATATAAATAAATCTACATCTTGATTCATTATAACTATTGTGTATGTTGATGATTTAAATATTATTAGATCTCCTGAAGAGTTTCAAATGATCATAAATTCTTTGAAAGAAAAGTTTGAGATAAAAGATCATGGAAAAATCAAATTTTGTCTTGCCCTACAGATTGAGTATATAACAAAAAGAATATTTATTCATCAATAGACTTACACAGAGAAAATCTTAAAGAGATTTTATATGAATGAATCACATCCAGTATCACTACAAGAAAAACGCTGAATACCATCAGATTTAGCGTCGGACATTAGCGGCGGGTTTATCGGCAAATATGGCAATAAATTCGTTGGGTAAAAAAGTTACCGTCGGATTAGATTTTTTGACGGTAAATCTGCCAGAAATTTGGAGGGAAAGAAGGAAAAATTGGTGTAAGTATTACTGTCGGAATCACCGACGGGTAAAGCCCAATTAATAGAATGCTGCATTTTGGTCATACGCAATGTATTACTGTCAGATTTATCCGCTGGTAAACTTGGTCTAAATTCAAAATATGCGGCCCTCTCGCCTCACTTTCGAGAACATTGTTCTCTTTTCCCCGTTCTCCTCTCTCTTCTCTCTCCCCTGCAACTACCTCCGGCAACCCCTCCGGCCACCCTGCGCCAGTGCTTCCTACCTCTATTCTCCTCCAAAGTCTACGTCAAATTGTTTGTATCGTGTTTCATTGCCTAAAATAAAGTTGCTCCCTCTCTCTGCCACCATTAGAAGAACTATCATTGCCGCTTCCTCTGTCGCCCGAGCCTGATCTTGGCTCGGCATCTTTTGAAAGGGAATCCAATATCTGGTAAGAAAGGGCGACTCGAAGCGGAGAAGCAAGAGCTCACTTCGCTTGCTCGGTCCTTACCTTATATAGTAGAGTAGGACAGACCAATGAAATCCTTTTGAAGTGTTTTAAGATACCCATTTCGGAAAGGTGACTATCTGCCGGGAGACTGCTCAGTTAGGCTGGGAAGCAACTCCCATAGTGCGAAGAGATGGTGCTATTGTATAGGAAAATTCTTATAAGATGGTGAAGGCGCAAGCAAATACATTCTCCGTGGCTTTAACCCTATGCATAAGGTACTTATGTGCTAACCCTCTATATTAATGCTCCGGGGAGGGCATTCATTCTTTACTTAGCGCAAGAAGGAATTAGTTCAGTCAGAAGCACATGGGGCGCTGTTCCTCTAAAACGAAGGTTGTGTCTCTCTTCTATCGTCGGGTAGGTTGCTCTTATGCCTCTACCTATTCCATCTTGTTTTCATCTTTTTAATAAAAAATCCTAACCATTTTTTGCTCTCTCCAATGGTGCGTCCCCTTCCTATGTCTGCACTCTACAAGCTCTGCCGTCACCTTGTCGTCATCTTCTGCCTCTCATCGCCATCGCTTTCAGACATGCTCGCCTCCAACTCTATTCCTTCCAGTGTTCAGGTATAGTGTGCAACTCTGTTACTTGATTCAGTTCTTCAGCATCTCGTCGTTGATTGTTCTTTTTCAGCCTCTGTTAGTTGTCCTTCTTGTTAATTGTTATGTTGTTGTTGCATAGATGTTCAGTTCTTGTAGTTATTAAATTTATTTACTGTTATTGTTCTTGATTACTTAAATTTTTTTGCTAATAATTGTTCAGTTCATGTAGTTATTGCTATTATGGTTCTTGTTGATTTGTTAGTGATTGTTGTTGTTATTATCATTGTTCTTATTAATTTGTAAATTTATTTTGCTAATAATTGTTCAATTCTTCAAGATCTCTGCTTTGAGCCTTGTTTTATGTGTCTTCATCGTGTTTGGGAACGTATTGTTGAGGTACCTTCTTGTGTCATTTAACCAAGAAATTAATGCCTCAACGCCTTTTTTCACTGTCATTTTTGCTTACCTAATGACGTTTAAGAGGGAGGCTTGACTCACATATTTCACACTTGTTCCGGTTGTCACTAGTGTCATCATTTCCAGCGGGGTAAGTAAGTAACTTCAACAAAGTTGTAGGTTTTAAGTTACTAGGGTTGTAGTGCATTTTTTATTGATCTCTTGATTTGTTAATTGAAATAGCATTATAGCAAGGTAAACGAAATACTTGGACTTTAGCTTCTTTATGCTTTGTTATTTTTTATTTTCAGCTTTCCTATGATTTTGTGATTTGTTTAAGATGTAGGGGTTTATTCAATTTGATGATCTTGTGATTTGTTGAATTGGAATTACAAATTATATAGGAATTACTTTTTTGAATCTTTAGCTTTCTGATTTGTCATTTTTTAGTTCCCATGTAAGTGGTATATTCCATTTATGAATGAAGTAGTTTCAAAGTAGAAGAAAAGAGATAAAAGAAACTTGTTTAGTTCATCTTCTATTTTCCACTTATGTTAGCTAAAGTAATAAGATGTCGCTGCTTCTATTTAAAATTATATATTAAATTTTCAAACCATTTTTTTAAATTAAAATTTAAGTTTGCCGTCAGATTTACCGGAAAAATCTAATGATAACTGTAACACCCTAATATTCAAATCCTTATACTCGGGTCATAAGTCAATGATATTATAGTGGTACGACTCTCAGGTGGATTATGATATATATATATATATATATATATATATATATATATATATATATATATATATATATATATATATATATAATTGAAAGGAAGTATAAATCGAGAAGCCTGAAAAGAGTGAAAATAAAATTGCGAAGTCGCAACGCTCATGTATCAACAAAATAGAAGACAACGCGTGAATCGAAAATGATACGAAGTTAAAGCCATAAAGAAGAGTAAGAATAAGACAAAATATAGATATATAACATTATTAAATAGCCACTAGTCGCGACCTACGAAGTTTAGGCCGGATAGGGTATAGTATGAAAGTAGTTGACAACAATATCTCCTAATCTCTCCCAAAAGATACATAAAGGCCTCTATAGGTAAGTCCCAAAGGAGATCAATACAAAATATAAGTTTTTCAAAATAAAGGTAGAGAGATTCTAAGCAAAATATAAAGTAAAGAATACAAAGGTCTTCGCCATCTCTCAGATGAACCATAGCTCACTGCTGAGCACCTGGATCTGTATCTAAAAAACAATAGATGTATATGGAATGAGAATCCCCAGCCCATGGGTTCTCAGTACATTAAAAGTACCAAATAAATACAATGCACTATAATAAAAACTCACTAAGCATCCTAAACTTCCTTTATTCATTTATTCATCTTAGATTCTCACTCATTCCTGAATTAGGCAACTGTTCTAGGGGATACTAAGTCTAGTCAAATCCTCATCTTTCCCTTCTTTCCAAATCTTTTAACACTCAATTCCGAATGAAACCATAACCAGTAAATTTGAGCTTAGTGCTTAAATATCAATTTTCTCATTCTCTACCTGGAGCAAGCAAAATCTCTTCACTGCGTCTACCCAAGGAGCTCAAGTTACCTCATTCAATAAGCATCATTTTAAATTAATCATCTCATTATTTCATTTCAACAATAACAGCTCTCAGCGTCAACCGACACCAGCATGAGAAACCTCTCAGTTGTACAAATACAAGCAATATAGACAAGTAATACACAATTAAAGTACAAGTAGAACAAGTAGCATATAATCAGGTAACATAGCATATATGATTCAGCAATACAAAACAAATAGACAAACCCAAACAAGTCAAACATATGCAAATGATGAATGCCTGCCATATGACTGATGATATCATCTGTCAGTTACAAAGCCAACCCGACATGTCCTGGTAGCTAACCATTAGACAGTCCCTACAAGCGCGCATCCCCAAGCTCAAAATCATAATAACTCAAAATACAAAAAAATCTATGGGAGAGAGCTCATCCAGGAAGGTCTAAGTGTCCAGCCACACTAACGACATAGGGTCTACAGAATCTCAGATCTCAACTTGGAGCAAGTAGAGCCGACCCATTGCATCTACCCAAGGAAATCCAAAATTCAGATAATTTCACAAATTTCAAATCATTCTCGACTGAGAGCAAGTGGGGGCTAACCATTGCATCTACTCCAGGAGTCTCAAACCAAACTCGGAACAAGCGAAATCACTTCACTACATCTACCCAGGAAAGTGTATCACAATTAGAATCATATTCAATATCATTTTCATAATCATAGTCACTCTCATCATTAATCTCGTCTCAAAGTCATATTCAATCTCAAGTTTACTCATTCATCATCACATTCACTTATCACATCATCGTTGTCGTACATTATCTTATAATTTGTTTCTTTCATTCAATGCACTAACTCGCCCCATTAATTCTTACTTCTAATCCATCTACCCATATTTATACCGGCTTTATACTTTTATCGGGATTTATAAGGGTTTGGAAGGCCAAAAGAATGATTAAAATACATAAAAGTACATTTTTAAAAAATCTAAGGATTCCGTGTACGCATGCAGGTGGCATGTGTAATGCATTGAAAATTGGGGGTGTCGCGTACGCGAGATTTGGTTGCATATGCGAATGGTGAAGATAGCAACGTTTACTCGTGTCGTGTACCACCTTTCGCTTACGCGAGGCTTCGATTTCGGCACTCCCGCATACGTGTGCATTCTTCTGCGTACGCGAGCCTCGCAGAAAAGATAAAAAGTTGTTAAGTGTAAAAAATTAGTTTTTGACCCAAATTTTCAAAGCTTCATAACTTTTTCTACAAAATTTATTTTTCAACCATTCTTAAACCGTTGGAAAGATCATTAAATGATCTTTCAAAAAAATCTAGTTTTGAAGAATTTTCAATTCCGAGGACCGAGTGACAGACCGCCGAAGTTGGTCAAATATCAGTTTTTACCTAAAATTAGAATTTACTAATTTTTCCAAGGTTTACAAGTCAAAACAGTTTTCACTCATCAAATTGACCACAAACCAACCACATTCACATATTTACACTCAACCAATTCTAAACCTACTTCATCTACACAATTCCACCCAAAACCATCAAATTTCACACCTTAATTCCTCAATTCTCATTACTCAATAATCATACCAATTATTTACACATTCAATATCTAAACTCCATTCAATCTCATATATAATCACACCATACAAACACTACTTACATTCTTTACTTTTTTCTGGCCTCTAGCCTAATTCATCAATTCAATATATATATATATATATATATATATATATATATATATATATATATATATATATATATATATATATATATATATATTTCAACACATACTATTATCATCCAAATCCTCAATTTTATAACACACGAAATATGCAAAATCTCACATTACTTATCCAAATCATTATTTTCCACAATATATCATCTATATACATCAATTCTCAACTTGTGAAATCTCACCAAGTCTCAACTCCAAACTCTACCCAACCGTTTCACAAGTAAATTTCAAGTTCCAAAAGCGTACCCAATACTATAATACACACATTACATACATACACCAACTTAGGACTAACAAAATCTCATAAATCACAAGGGTTAGAGATTTTTTTTTACTTTAACCCACAAAATTTATTGATAACACTCACCAATCGCTCATACAAGAGCACCCTTAAACAACCAAAAGCACAAGATTTTCTCAAAATTCACAACCAAATTCGAATTTAAAAGAAAAATAAAAACTAGACAGAGGAGAGCAAAATACTCACCACAATACTTAGATAGACTTGAAGAGCTCGTCAAGGGCGACGCGTGGCCGTAAACAACTCGTCGATTGGAGCTCCGGAGAGAAAGTTATGGTGATTTGAAATTGGTGATGAATAGTATCACTAAACTCTTGCTCACTCTCTTCTCTAACCGAGCTCTCTCTCTCTCTCTCTCTCTCTCTTTGAAGAAAATGATCTGAAAACTCATTAATGATGAATATATATCTTGGACTTGGGTCCAATAATATGGGTCCAGTCCAACTGGTTTATTCCGTTGGTCCAATTTTTGGCCAAAACTTTAAGATTAGAGTATTAAATCGTATTTTAAATATTTCTATCTTCCTAAATTATAAATTCTTATTTCTTATCCTTATTCACTCCTAATTAATTTTCTCAGCTGCAGTACCAGACATATCTCAGTCGGTACAGCCGGTCAAATTTTCATTGCACATTTTCACGTAAAAAACTATGTTTTCCGACTTGGAAAAATCCATTGAGTCCAAATATCATATTTAAATTATCAAATTTTGATTGTTAAATTTTCTAACCATATTCGCTCATATTTAATTCATTATTTAATTAATTATGGTTTGACCAGGTTTTACATTAACAAGCTCCAGAATTTTGCAATTAAAAGTTTATATCCATCATTGAATCCGCCGGTAATTAGTGGCGGACAAAAAAATCCGTTGGTAAAGAGTTATTGGCAAGGTTTCACCGCTAAATTCAACGATAAACGAGTTTTCAGTGATTTTTTTGGTAAATCTGCTGGTAATTCTGACAGTATCCGACGACTTTCTTGTAGTGTAAGAACCCCAATGATTGTTAGATCGTTAAATGTGAAGAAGGATCCGTTCTTATTAAAAGAAGAAAATAAAGAAACATTTAGTCCTAAGGTACCATATTTTAGTACCATAGCTAGGGGCAATAATGTATCTTACTAATAAATACACGTCCCAATATAGTATTTATTGTCATAAACTTATTTGTAAGATACCGTTCCTCTTCAACCAGAAGACTTTAGAATTGAATAAAGAAGGTGTTTCGATATCTTCGTGGAACAACTAATATGAAATTAATTTATCCTTATGGATCCAAATCACAATTGGTTGGCTATGCAAATGCATGTTATCTATCTGATCCCCATAAAGATAAATCCCAAACAAGATATTTGTTTACATTTAGTGACATAATTATATCATGGAGATCTACAAATTAAAATAAACTATAGCCACAATATCTTCCAGTCATGTTGAAATACTTGCAATACATGAGGCAAGTCGTGCATTATATTGGCTCAAGAATCTGATTGGATATATTCAATCATAATGTGAGTTTTCTGATAAGAACATAGCTCGAACAACATTGTATGAAGACAATGTGCGTATATTGCTCAATTCATAAGTGGATAAATTAAAGGTGATCGAATGAAGCATATTTTTTTTAAGTTATTCTTCATACATGATCTTCAAAATCAAAAAATAATTGACATTCAATAGATTCGTTCAAGTGATAACTCAGCAGATTTATTTATAAAGTTACGTTCCTTTTAAAAAATTGGTGCACCATATCGGAATGCATCGATTTCGATATCTCAAGGGATGTTACTAATTGGAAAAGAGACTATACTCGTTTTTCTTTGATAAAATTTTTATTTTTATTAAATTTTTTTAATAAAATTTTTAATGAGATATTTTTTATTACAAAAAAATATTGTACTCTTTTTTTATTAAAATTTTTTTATTGAATTTTTTTTGATAAAATTTTAACGAAACATATTTTTTAAAAACATTTAAAAGAAAGTGTTATAAAAGTAGATGTCTATAACTTACATCAAGCCTAATTGTTTTTCTTAGGCCATTTTAAAAATTATACATCCATCATTGTCAATCACGACTCCTTTAACATATTATTATTGTTTGATAGAAAAAACCTATAAATAAACTTGTTTTCTGAGATCATAGACACACAAAAAATACTATAAACATAAACTAAAGTCACGTAAGATTGTGCAAATAATATGAAGATTTTTTATAGGCTAGAGAAAGAGAATTGAATTTATGATATTTTTTAATTTTGATTAATAAAGTCTTAACTCATAAATTATACTCAGGTTTCTGTTTAATTTGTGCAGTAAATTATGCAGGAGATAATTTTATTTTGTCTCATATAAAATCATAGAATCAGAGCAAAAAGGAAGAAAGTGACATAGTCAAATATTCTGGTTTTGTTGTCTTGTGCAATGCAACCTACATCCAATCTCTATCACAATATAGGTGAAATTTTCACTATCTTTTAAGTATTACATATACCAATTTTCTATAATTTAACATAATTCTATCTGAGACACATCAAACTTCAACATAAACTTAATTTGATTATGTAACTACTTAAACTTGACGCATTAAGTGCTTATCCAACTTAGTAAGGGATACCTCTCAAGTAAAAAACATAAAATAGAAATACAACCAAAAAAAATCTAAACCTTTTTTTCTCGGAGTGTTTTTCTTAGCCTTTTTCACTCAGTGACTTTTACTTAATGCCTCTCTTTCTTTCCTTTTACCACTCAAATAAAACAAAGAAAGATACATCATTGAAATAAAAATACAAAGAGTATACCATAAAAGAGATGATCTTTCACAACCTTGACTCTATACGCTGAACTCAACTTCTGAACTCAAAACATTATTTTTTATCTTGGTGGAGTGCTCCCTTTAGTGTAGGTACAATGCTTCCAAAACTTCAAACTCAATTTGTGAGGTTATGGACTTTGCTCTCTCTCTCTCTCTCTGATTCTCTCTCCTTATCCTCTAATAAGAATCATTTTTCTTTTTATACCTTATTATGAGCTACGGTTAGGGTTCCTTTGAAGTCAATTTTTTAGTTTTTGAACTACATGTCATCATTCCTTCTCTTTCTTCAATCGGCCCAAAAATTAAGGATTTAAAATTTGATTTTGAGCTTAACCGAAGAGATGATGGCAGCAGCCAGTAACTTGCAAAGTGAGATTTCCTTATTCACATGCTTTGACTCCAAAAAACGATGTAAGCCATTTATTCACAGCAGAAAAAATTCAGTTGCCACTTTTTTCAATTTGTTCGAAATAATACTACAGGATAAAGAAAAAAGTGAGCAATTAACTTACATATTAAAAAAAACAAATTATCTTTAATCTCTGAATTTGCTTAGCATGCTTTTGATTATCTTGATTTGACATTAGTTTCATAGATTAGCTTTCATTTTCTTTCTCTTTAGTGTTTAAGCACAAACTGAAGTTCACTCTCTTTTTCTGACCAACATCCGATGTGAACTAGACAAAACTTTAAGGTTGCTTCACTATTACTTGATTAGTATTGGACTTGATTTGTTTTCATCTCCATTCATCTGCTGTAGTTTATTGGATTTCTAAGGTTTGGGTTGCAACAAAAGCAAATTAGATCTGTATACTAGATTCACATCATCAAAATCTACTTGAATTATTAACTCAAATTAATCATATTTGTCATCATCAATATGTTATTTATTTTTCTAATTCAACCTAATATATATATATGTATTACTATGATATATAATATGAGAAGTGTTAGGGACAGTAAGTATTGTAATTTATAATTATTAATTAGTTATTATTAATATTTTTAATAGTGTAAAATTATATCTAATAGTATAAAATTATTCATTTTTTTTATAGTTAAGTGATGACCAAATTTTAATAAAACTGTTGCCCCTGAACTTTCTCCTATAATATATTTAGAGTGTGATATCTATTTTAATTTTACAATCACTTATCTTCTCAATTTATTAATTTTACAATACGTATCATAATGTCATGTATTATTACCTAATTGATCTGACAGCTTGGGAGAAATTAAAATATTTCACCCTTGAATTTTTATTTCCGAATGTGAGTAGTCATTAACCCATTTAACATCGAGGAAACCAAATATTCGTTCCCAATTTGAAGGATGCAAAATGTCGGGCATAACTACCAAAACACTCATTGTTCTTGCCACCCGTTTTCTTTTTTTTCATTTCACTATATAAAAATGTTTGATAATTAAAAAAAATAAGTTAAAAAAACCATAATTTATCTTATTTAATATTTATTAATTATCGCAACAATTAATAAATATTAAATAAGACAAATTTTAGCTCCTTTTTTTGTTTACCTAATATTATCTACTATAATATATTACGTGTGTATATATCTATAGATAGATTGTTCTAGATTCTAGACTAATAATAACCACATACACGAGAAACTTTTAGGTAGTTAGTTATTATTAGTGTGTTTAACTTTATTTTTAGTAATTGTAGTCAATAATATAATATATAATGACTCTGAATACAAGTGTAATTTAGGAGCGTGCAAAGTCGCTCTTGATCGGAGAGGGAAATAAAACATGTCTTATATAAATGTAAAGATATCTTTTATTCTTTTGTTTTTTCTTTTTTAAAGTGCATGAGTCATATTTAATTTAAAATGAAGTAATTTCCATTCTATCTCTCACACACACGTGCATGAGTCATATTTAATTTGAAATGAAGTAATTCACAGTTTATCACACACACGCGCCACACACATACACGCACACGTGTGTCTCACACACACGTGAGTCATATTTAATTTAAAATGAAGTAATTCACAGTTTATCACACACACGCACCACACACATACACGCACACGTGTGTCTCTCATACACACGTGCATGAGTCATATTTAATTTGAAATGAAGTAATTCACACTTTGTCACACACACGCGCCACATACATACACGCACACGTGTACATACATACGTGTGCATAAGTCATATTTTTGAACTAAAATAATTCGCACTCTATCTCACATACACATACACACATATATGGAGTTAATGAGAAAAAGATAAATCTCATTTTTTTTAAATTATTTATTTTAGACTTATTTAAGTAATTTTCAAAGTGCAGTATAGTGATTTGAGTGAAATTCTATAATACATAGATATTGATACGACATAAAATATATCGACACACCAATTTTAAATAGACACAGAAACATGATATATATATATATATATATATATATATAATATAAAATATTTTTTAATTTAAATAAATTATAATAATATTTTAATATTTTATTAATATTAAAATATAAATTATTTTTTTAATTATTTTTAATATTTTTTAATTATATAAAATATTTAAAATATTTTTGTTTAAATAAATAATATATATTATTTTTAAATTTATTTTAAGAATATATATTAAAAATAAGTTAAATATATTGACATATAATAATATTTATTAAGTGTATTTAAGCGTATTTAAAAAAAAATTTATTAACATATAAATTGACATAAAATACACCTATTAAACGAATATTAATAAATATTGTATCTAACGTGAACATATTATTTAAACAAAGTATCCCTGCTTTAGAGGTGAGATCTCACGTGTAGCATTAGAGTTCATTGATCGTGAGATCTAATGAATACAATGCTACGTTTCACTTTCATGACCACAACGTGTGGGGTGGCACTCTTCAATGCATTCAATTCTTGCTCATTATTCTTCTCACTAATGATTCAACATGGCTTAGCTTGAAAGTTGAGAATAAAATTTAGGTTTACATACACATTGTCATTCCAGCACGTGTTTAATAATGTTTGTTGGGCTGTTATTCAAAATGCACACGGAAGTATATATGTCATATTCAATTTAAGATTTTACAAGGTATACCATAATTTTTGTAATCAATATAAATAATACGTTTTAAAATTAATTTAATAAGGTAAAAATATACTACATTTTTAAATTATTCACTTAAATTTTAATATTAAAATAACTATTCATACACCTAGTAAATTAAACATTCAATATATCAATTATTCATATTATTTAATATTTTTATTATCTATTTATATTTTTCCTTCGATTCATTATTGCATGCTTTTACTCTACTTATTACTAATATTTTTATTGTCTTGCTAACAAGAAATATATTTTAATGATCCTAATTAAAAATACTAACAAAAAAACTTTAAAAAAAGTATAAATTAAAAATTATTATTTAAAGTTTTTCGTGTGATCGAAAAATTCAAAAGAAAAAAAGATTATTCTCTTAGCCAATATTTTAAAAAATTATTTAACTAGGTAATGTTTTCATTATTTAAAATCATGTATGATGGTTGAATTTAACTCATCAAGTTTAATGAAATTTGATTCTTGCTATATATTAAAATAGCATTTTTATATTGATAAAATATGGTGAAACTTATTCAACTATATATTAACCAATAAATTAGTATTGATTTGAAAAAAAGAAAAAAAAAAGAACATTACTCTACTACTTGATCTGATGAGAATATAATCCACTCATTTTAAAAGGATATGTATAAAAAAAAAAACTGAACCTATTGATTTTATTAATTTCTTTTTTTATTATTATTACTATCGCTATCATTACTTTGAGAACACCAAAAGTTTGCTTTTGTGTAATTTGGCCTTTGCTTCATTCTTTAGCTTTATTTGCTCAGATAATAATGAAGTGATGAAGGTATTTCCGAAACTTAGATTCCATATTTACAGCTAGCAGCAGCTTCTGTCTTAGTGTCTTCTCTTATACCTTACCTTCCTCACTTCATTGATATTCTATTATTCTTTGTCTGAGATCCTTCACCCTATGTTTGATTCTTCATTCGCTGAAACCGCATTATCTATCTTAAATTCTTACCAAAAAAAATTTCATGTGGGAGCTCATCATAACGAGTTGCTATATATAACGAGAAGTGTTAAGTAAATAATAATAATTTTGAACGATATGAATAATTTATTAATCAAATAAAAATATATTATATTTTAATTTAATATTATTAATTAAATTTAAAATTAATTTACTTTTTTAATTTTATTAATTTATATTGTTTAAAAATATTGTTAATTATCTATACTTTTTCATATATAATATATAACAGTCAGCTTTTTTAGTAACATTAGGGATAATATCATAATTTTAAAGGGTATAAATTACTATTGAGAGAGCTGAAAGTTAAGTGAGTTTGGCTAAATTGAATTAGACTAAGTTTAAACTCAATTTATTATCAAAAAAAATAATATAATTTATATATAATATTTTATATAAAATAAAAAAATTATATTTTTATAAATTATAATTTATATTTTCTAACATAATTATATATAAAAATTATATATGTATATATGTATATAAAATGCAAAATATATATTAATATAAATAATAAAATAAATTATATATAAAAAAGTTGATTTATGAACTAACGATGAGTTGAAAGTTGAAGGTTAAGTTTACTCAAATTTAAATTTAACTTATTTAATATATAAACTTAAATTTATGCTAAAGTTTGACTCATAAATTTATGAGTTTAATTTATCAAATTTTTAATAAGTCGAACTCGAGTTTATTTATAAGCTAACTTGACTTAGTTCCTACTTTAACTATTGATGATAACGAAAGTAGGAGCACGATAGTACAGTTTTAGGGTGTAATTTTTTTATAAATTAAATTAAAATTGTATTAAATTATTTTAAATAATTTAAACATTATACTAAATCACTTTTTCACCTAATAAATTAGTTTTAAATCAATTTATAATAACTAATTTATAAAATTAAAATGTTATAATTTTAAAATCTAATTTAAACTGATTTATATATAAAAAAAATAATTTTAAACATATAAAAGTAAGTGCTATCAATCAACAATTTTAACCCAATAAATAATTAGTAGGTCGGCTGACGCCTATAGAAATGGGTCGGTCCATTAACACCACCATCAATCGGTCAGTCAAGTAGAGTAACGCAGCGACCAACACAATTCAAAATGAGAAAATATATATATATTGGTTGATGAAATTAATTTTATTCAATTTTAAACTAAACCAAATGGTAACACATTGTTTAGATATAAGATGGAAAAATGAGAAAAAAAATAGAATGAGAGAAAATAAGGAGAAAGAAAATAAAAAAATAAAAAAAGTTTGTATTAAATTATTTGGATGAAAAAAAAATAAATTAAAAAATATAAAAAATATTATTTTGTTTGAATAAAAAAATTAATAAAAAATTATAACAAAATAAAATTACATTAATACTCTTATTTATATTATATATAAATTACAATTTATTAATGTAACTGTAAAAAGTAAATTTATAATTTTATTTTTATTTGCACAATTTTTATTCATTTTCTTCTCATCTTTGAAAAGAAAAGTTTTATGTGAATTTCATATCACTTTTTTTTTCACCCAATTTTTTTCTATCTAAATAAAAAAATTACTTTTCTATCTTTTTTTTTTGCATTTTCTTTCCCTTCAAACTCCTTTAACCCAAATAACGTGTAAAAGAATATGTATATAAAAGAAACTGTGGTTTTAATATTGTTTTTTATTCGGCGTTTGGTTTCAGTTTTTATTTTTAGTATTTTTTAGATTTTATGAAAGAAAAAATAAAAATAAAAAATAAAATTTTATTTTTTTATTTTTTATAAAATTCAGAAAATCAAAAATACTAAAAATAAAAAAAACAAACTACATGTACTCTAATAATACTTTTTGTGTCTTTAATCCTTTTTTATTTATTAAAATAAATATATTAAAATATTTTAAATTTAATTAAATGGCAAATAATAGTATTGACATTGCGTAAACTTTGAAAAGATAAGTGAATAAACAGAGGAATAATAAAGGGTATGAGAGAGCATAAAAAAAAAAGCAAAGAAACAAGGGTTGGCATAGAAAATTGATGCTAGTGAAATGAAGAAAGATAGATGTTGATCAGGTTCAATGGTTAAAAGAGTTCCATAGGCCCACATATATATTTATGAAAAACTTTCAAATGTACTAGTATAATAGTATTTTAATGATTTTTAATTATTGATTTTAATTATAAAAAATATATATAATATATAATTAAGATTAATAATTAAAATTTGTTGAAACATTGATGTGTTGATATACTTAAAAACTTTCCCTTAGTTATACACTACTTTGCATAACTTGGGGCCATACCGTGGACCCATGCTAAAGCAAATACCCCATTTTCAATATGTTAAGAACATATATAAATGAATGAATCTATGAAAGTGACAAAATTAAAGCACATAGCGAATAAAGATTACTTGTGGAACATGTGCTTTATTAACCGGC
This sequence comes from Arachis hypogaea, assembly GCF_003086295.3. Taxonomy (NCBI): domain Eukaryota; kingdom Viridiplantae; phylum Streptophyta; class Magnoliopsida; order Fabales; family Fabaceae; genus Arachis; species Arachis hypogaea. The sequence goes on along the minus strand of NC_092044.1, from coordinate 117,094,122 downwards.
TATACAGTATCATTACAACTAGGAGTAAATGTCATTTTCCTCCGGACTATTTGTCTAAAGACTAAAATGTTCTTTTATAATTTAAATTAATATATTTTAAACTATTCAAATAATTAATTTAAACCGTTTTTATTATTAGTCTAATCATGTAAAATTGTTTAAATTAGTTATTTAAATAGTTAAAGATTGACTAAAAATTTTTAAATTATAAAAATATATTTTGTACTTTGAATAAATAGTCAAAGAAAATCATTAGTCTAATCAATTTGTAAAATTGCTTAAATTAGTTATTTAAATAGTTAAAGAATTTTTAAATTATAAAAATATATTTTGTACTTTGAATAAATAGTCAAAGAATAAAAAAAGCAGTTATTCTTAAAAATAGTATAACTTTTTGAAAAACTATTTGCTTTTTCCAGAGTAATTTAGTATTCTTGTTTTACTTTATTAATGTCTTTTATATGCTATAGATTTATTATTGTTTTTTAACTTAAACTTGGAAAAAGTAACAAAATATAAACTAATTTTAAATTAGTCCATAACACTAAAATAGTAGAATAAAATAAATGATTGCAGAACATAAATATTTATTTATTTTTTGAATATAAAGAAATTCCAATAATTATATGTGTTCAAGTTATTATATATGAGAACATTTACAATCTTTACTATATATCTAAGGATAATTTATCAAAATAAATTAATTGACTTCTAATTTTACCAGAATACACATTTTACAAAATAGATACTAAAATGTATTTTTTTTTATAAATTATGTAAACTGCGACAGGGAATCCACAGTTTATAAAAGAATATAAACGCTACAGGAGTCTCGCAGTTTATGTTAAAAGCCAAAATGCACATGATAGGAGTGTCACAATTTGTGTATGAATTACGAATGTGCGTAAACTGCTATAGAGGTTCAGCAGTTTATGCTTTAGTAGTTTATGCATAAACTGCTGGCTCCTATAGCGGTTTATTCACATACCGTAAATTATGTGTATTTTGACTTCCAATGTAAACCGCAAAAATTCTGAAGCGGTTTACGTTTATTTATAAACTATGAGTCTTCTATCGCGATTTACATAATTTGTGAAAAATATATTTTAGTATCTATTTTGCAAAATATGTATTTTGATAAAACTAAAAACTAAATAATTTATTTTGGTAAATTGTGCTATATCTAATTATTAGATTATTGAATTTGGACTCTTTATACTTTGCAAAAAGAAAACATTCTCTTCATATATATATATATATATAGCAACCCTAAAAGGCTAAAACTAACTTTCTCTTTCTTTTCAGTTCTTGAATAACCTAAGAATTTCTTTTATATTTAATGCAATAAATGACTAAACGAGAATAAAATTAAACAATAGAAATATATAAACATCAGTTCACTAATTAAAAAGCAGTGTATCTGAAGAGTAGTATCAAAGGTACATCAATGAACATGCATAGCATTATTTTTCAACAAGGAAAAATTTTAAGATTTTGTTCTTTCGGCAGCAATTTGTTAATTAAATATAGAAAAGCTAACAAATTGATGGGACCAAAATGAAAACGTAAGTGGCATTTGAAAAGAGAGGTGAATAAAGTTGTGTATCATTATCACGTAATTATCGATTTAATTATGGGCATATACTGAAAAAAAAAGTTTTTTTTTTTTTGTTTTTTCTTTAAGAGAACAAACATGATTAGTGGAACTGTGGAAGCTCACTCGAAGATTCCCTAATAATCTTCAAGACCAGACCATGTTACATATTCAGAATATCTTTGATCAGCCACTAGACGTTAGCCTCATAAGCTAGCTATTGTTACTATGATTGCTAGCTACGAGGTTTAGGTGTTTAATTATTTTAAGTTATCAGTAACGGGATCAAATATTTTTGTTAGCATAATTTAATTATGTAAAATATTTTTAAGCTAATAATCATACGTAGAAAGGGTTAATATCAAATTAATCCTTAAAAAATTATTGGTCATTTTTTAAATTTATTGTTAAAAAAATTTATTAATTAAATATTATAAATTAATAATTTTTTATTATTCATTTAATAATTTTTGTCAATGATTGATGATATAAAATATTAATTAATAATAGCGTATATAATATTTAATATGATTAATTAAATGCTGAACAAATATATATATGTTTATCAAAATTTATTAATTTAGTCTATTTTTTAATTATATAAACTATAATTCATATGGTCTAATAATATTAAATTAATAAATATTCATAAATATATTTATTTAATATTTAATTAAATATTATGTATTATATATGATGTGAGTTAATATTTTATATAATTAATTATTGATAAAAATGATTAATTGAGTGACCAAAAAATAAAAATGATTGATTTATAATTTTTAAAAAATAATTTAATTAATAAAATATTTTAAAAATAAATTTAAAATATAAACTATTTTTAAAAAAATAATTTGACTATTAACTCTCCTATAAATTTTTAAAAAAATGTAAAGTAGAATTTGGTGTTAAAACTTAAAACCCTTGTGTAGAAGCCTTTAGTCTAACTCTTTTTCTCTTATTGAGTGCAAAAAAATCTTGTTCTTAAATATTGACTACATTCATGTACGGCCATGGCCGCAATATATATAAGTCCAAAAATTCGGCGGGAAGCTCACCAACCGAAAAATGGGCCAAACAAATTTAGAAAAAAGAAAATAAAAAAAGATTACATATCGCTCGTAAGTATATATAGCTGATGAAAAAAGAAATCTTAAGAATTCATTTTTTCAACAATCAAATTATGTTATGCATATACAAAAATATCTATTAAATTAGTTATTTATATTAAATATATGTTAAAAAATAAATAATATACTTAAAAAATAATATGTTAAATAACATATGTATATATAATTATATATAAATATGTGAGTGATTAGATAATTAATTTTTTTATATAATATTTTTGTTTTTTCAATTAGCATATAATAAATTTTGTTGTTTTTTTTTGTTTTTTTCTTTTATTAGTTTAAAATAAACTGTGTTTGAATAATTTTTTTATTAGTGAGAATTGTTAGTTTGGAAAAGGTTTAATTTAAAAGTGGGTCTCATAACCAACCACTACAAATAATTAATAATTAGCTAAATGTTTCGCTGAATATGTGATCATTAAAGTTTTAAATAAATATAGAAGTTTCTTTCTAATATATATGTAGCTCTGATCTTAAATCCACACACTATGGGAAGTTCAAACAAATAATTAATGAACTTAATTAGTAAAAAGTGCAAAAGTTCAAATTAAACACTTGATAATCATGTATATATATATCAGGGACGTTGGCAAAGTATTGCAACTTTGCCTTTTCTGTTCCTTCACGTTTAATCAAACTTTGTCATATCTTGAATTACTTCTTAATATTTCCAGAGAAGTGATATACTAAACTCATGAGAGTGGGTGGCATACTATTATTGTTACATACAGTAGCCATCTTCTTAACCTGGTCACAATTAAGAATGATCATAAATCGAATCCGATTCGTATATTTACAACATTTATTTGAATTCGACTAAAAAATTGTAGATATAGATCCGATTCACAAAGCTATTGGATCGGATCCGCACACTAATAGAATCGAATTGCGAATTTTATATATATCTGCATATTTGCAAAAACAAATAAATAAATATTCTTTTTATATTTTATTTCAACTAATAATTATTATATATGTTGTATTATTTTATTTTTATTATTTAAAAAATATATTTAATATTATTTTAAAAATAAACATGTTTAAAAAAATAAAAAAAAGATTTTATTAATTTTTTAAATAAAATAAAGCTTTTAAAAAATATTTTTATATATGTATTGCAGATATATTATATCCGATCTGTATACGGATTAGATCCAACCTAAAAAATTGAAAACTTTAGATTTGAGATATTTTTAGCATAAATTGAATTCGAATCAAGATTTTAGTCTTATTCGATTCGCGTTCATCTCTAATCACAATGATTATTATTGTGTATAGTTGGCCTAAATTAACCCTGTATTTATATGGGTAAGAAATTAAAAAAAAAAATCATACAAACAATGCTAGCTACTCATTAAGGTAGTTTAGTGGCCCAAATACACGTTATTCATCAGATTCTATATATCACCAAGATTTTGATTCATTGGTTTTAAGGACCTATTTTTTTCCCTCAGAACAATTTTTTTTTCCTTGTAGGATAAGATCAAATTCTAAAGTAGTAGAAAGGAGATAGTCTAATTAATTTGAGTCAGTCAAATAATAAATTTATTTGTTTTTTTAAATAAGTGTCAAAAATTTAAATCTTATGTTAAATATACAGTCATTTATTAGTTAATAATAAATTTTTAAATAAAATTTAAATTCGTAACAAATTAATTTTTAACTTGTTAAATTGAGATGTACCGGTGGGAGAAAAAACAAGAGAATCTCGTAGCTAATTAATGCTAATCATTGTTTTAATTGATTTGACAACATCAAAATATTGGATGCCGCCCTAATAGAGATTTTTTTTTCAAGGCAGCTTATTGCTCTATTGCTAGCATATGCAAGCCATGTTCTCCTAACATATAAAAAAATAGGACTAGTTCAAATTATTGCTTATCACCTATAATAAAGATTATTATTATTATTATTATTATTATTATTATTATTATTATTATTATTATTATTATTATAAAAAATTTTAGATTTTTAGTTATAAAAGTATTTATTTTAAAATTATAGTATTTAGATAAATAACTCAAAAAATATATTTTTTACATAAGAAAATAGATACTAAAATGGCGATAATAACAAATACTTTTTAATATTAAAAATTAGATTTTACATAACCTAATTACTAAAATTACAATTGATTAGACAATTAATTCATTATTTGTTCTCTTATTAGTTCCAATTTTTTTAGCGTTTTTAGCATTCCGTTCTTCTCGCATAATAATATTATTAAAAACTGATTTTTCTACTTCACCTCACCCGTAACGGTGTTCTTGTATATGGTGATAGTAACAAAATTCTAATTCACAATAATCTTGATGGCAATACAAAAAAATTATTGTGTAGTTAGTATTTTCTCTTTTATTGTGTATGATATAATAGGTGAAAATAAAAAATAAATATAAAATGTGTGTCAATGTATATTTTGTTGCTGTTTTTTTTTTTACTCTTATTAGAACTTCCTCCTTCTTTATTAGAGTCAAGAACTTACTATAACTAACTATAAAAATAATAGTAAGCTATATAAAAATAAAATTATATGTGAAAAATAAAATTAAAACTAAGATTTCATACTACACATAATGTTAAATACAAATTTAATAATAAAAATAGAGTGATAAACTAATAAAAAATACAATATATGTAGAGAGGTGATTCAGATAAAATATTATTTAAAAATAATAGTAAAAAATTAATATTTTTGATAGATGAATTATTTCGTAAAAATGATAGTAAAAAGTCAGAATTTTTAATAAAAACAAAAAATATTTTTTATAAAAATAATAAATGACTTAAAATATCATATATTTTTATTTTCTTAAAAAATTGTAAATTAATTTTTTTAAAATAATGTCAAATATGCATGTTGTGACTTTTTATAATTAAAAAAAAAAACCTCTACTACTTCTCAAACAGATTCTAAATAAATTACTGCTTCAAATGGGGTGGGGTTATCAATTAATTCAAGAAGTACATTTTTCTATTATTTTATAATTATTTTTTGGATCTATATCCTACATACATATCACATAGGAAAGTGTATAAAGGCATGCATGTTTAATCTCACACAATGATTTCATACCAAGATAGGAACATATATATAAAATGATATCTTAAAGTGCCTTGAAAGACATTCTATCTCTTGAGCTCACAAACATGAAAAAAGAAATGTTTTATTTTTCAAAAGAAAAAAAATAATAATATTTTAATTGAAGAATTCTCGAGTAATCGAGCTAAATATTTAGAATTGTATAGATCTAGTTGACATTAGCAAAATAAGATTTTAAATGTAACAAACCAAGTCGTAACATACACCACACAATTTCATAGTCGGTGTTGGCTCGACAAACAAAATTAAGTCATGGTGTTGAAATTCTTCCTAAGTTCCCATCATTATTGAAGATTCAAACTTTTGAACTGACTCAATCAACAGTGTTGACTAAAAAATATAATGAAAGGTCACAAAAAAATATATAAGGAAGAAAAGATGCAACAAGCTATTGAAGTGTGAAGAAAAAAAAAATTGAAAGGTCACAAAAAAACAAAAATTGGAAAACGTAAGATGTGTTGTTGGAAAATGCAGCAAACTTAGAGATATATTTTGTGTATTTTATTTCACATATTAAACCGACACACACTTATTTACTATTTTTAGAGATTGTCGAATACAAAATACACAGTTATCAATAACAAAACTTATGAAATCATTGTAATAAATTATGAAGGAAAAAAAAATATAGAAGTATATCTTTTGAGGGGCAGAGGGGGCAAATGCTAATGGGATCCAAACAAATAAGGCGGTGCAGCGCTATGTGAAGATCAGCTTCAAAATAAAAAATAAAATACTTTAAATTTTAAATTCTAAATATTAAACTTCAATATGTACTTTTGATATAAATAAAATATAATAAATAAAAAACTAAATTTTATTTAATTAACAAAAAATATTTAAAGATGAGTCTATTTAAAGAAATAAATTGATAGAATAATTTGATACAAATAAATTCTATATTTATGGTGGCTATGGTAATTATGTAAATATTATTAAATTTAAAATAACATTTTTTTTATATTTTAATAATACTTTTTTTAACAATATTTTTTAAAAGTTACTAAAAAATATTACTTTAATTTTAGTAATACTTTTTAAAATATTATAGTGATCATAACATAGACATACTTAAATTATCCTTTGATATATATGCTTATATAGATTTAAAATTCATATCATCACTTCGTAGCATCTAATAATAATTGTGCTTTTTTCAATTGGAAAAAAAAAAAAAAAGTAGCAGTGTATTTCTAACTGTATATTCATCAATTATGATCACTTAAAAATGAACCTAAAAGGATTCGACCTAGTGGTTAGAGATACATACCCACTTTTACTTCTAAATTGAGAACCTTGGATCAACACCCTAGAGGGTACATACAATTTAACTTTGAAGGGAAAAACTCCATATATAACTGAGTCCTTTTTAATTTTTTCAATTTTTTTTAAGGTCTAGCGTCTGTCATAGACATAGCAAGTTAGCAACCACAACAACCAATCGAACTAGTGTCATAAAAATTGGAAGCAAAAGTTTTCTTTTCTTTTTTTTTTTTTTTTGCATGAAGCAAAAAGTTTTCAATCTCACTCAATCAAAGAATAGTGCAAAGATATCAATCTCATAGTTTGATTTTGAACATCAATTAAGCCCAATCAGAATAGGACTAGACCACAGAGGACAAAAAAGTAGATAAAAGAGTACTTACAAGGACCAATAATACACAAGGCTTATGTTGACCAAAACCAATGCTTATTATAGAGAAGGTTTTTCAGGTCGAAAAAGACCTTCCTAATAAAATTGGTCGGTTAGTCACAAGACTTTCATACAGTGACACATACCAAATAATTGGACCAACAGAGATAAAAGAAAAGCTCAAATTGGTAATCATTAACTTTACTAGAAATATTAGATGCTCCATTGACAAAACCTCTGGCATGTCAATTACTATCTGATTAACCCAATAAAAATATTAGTGATTCAAAAAAATAGAGAATATTTTGTACTTCAGTCATTACCATTACGGTTTCAGTTTAATAAATGATCACATGACAAAATACAAAAAATAATTACAAAATCTAATAAATGGAGTAAAGGAATGCTACTTATATGATGACCTCACCAAAGGGGGAATCCCTTGCGGTAACCTGTATAAGGTATCAATGTTTTAAGTCTTCTTAAGTCTTAACTTTCTTAACACCACAAATCTATTGCAATAAGCCAAGTAAATGCCACTGAAATATTTGTTATCTGACAAGTGTGTAAATATTTTTTTAATATACTATTAGTATAAAATAATAAAATAATTATATATATATATATAACTATCTTTCAAAAAAATCAGATATAACATAAAACTATACATTTGTATAAGACATTTTACACTGTCAGTACATTAAAATTAAACTCTAAAACTAAATTAAACTATATGTATCTGTATCAAAATATATGATATAATAACTAATTGACCAATTTTATGGTACCTTTTGTTTGGTACCTAACTTTTGCCTAAATTATCTTTCATAATAACTTTAAAATATTTAAAATGTTTTAACTTTTATATTTTTAAATTTAAAATTAATTATTTAACCTACTTTAACAATTACAATATTTTTTAGACACCATAGCAAACTCTTAACTAATTTTAGTAGCTATTTTGATATACAAATAGCATTTTTAATTTTCAAAATATACCAAAATGTGACGATGACAAATTAAGGGGGGAAATAGGAGAACGGGGGGAGGGGGATAAGATTAAAAAATATTCACAAGGCCTAAGGTCAACGACATTAGGCTTTTCCATTTTCCAAGGGAGTGAAGGGCAGAAAGAAGAGTAAGTAGAGTAGGAGAAATAATGAAATCTTCTCAATCCATGTGCTTGCAGAGGAGAAGGTAGAAGAAGGAAGAATAGAAGATGAAGAGAAAGAATGATAGCAGAGGAGTAAGAAGGAAATATGCAAGCTACAAAAAGGAGTAGACTAAGATACTCTAAACACAACAAAATTTTGACATGGATTGAGAATACAAAAAGCCTACTTTAGAATGAATTACAAAACAGATACAACAGCTACTATGGAAAAATGCATGGTGCTGAACTGCCCTTTTTCTCTTGAAAACTAGCCATTCCACAATCACAAATTCTAGGCCTACAACATGTTAGCAACCTAAAGAACAAAAAAGGGTAATAGAGATAAGAAGACAAATGAGTAGAGAGGAAAAAATAAGTGTCAGAGCAGGTGTTATAAGTTAAATAGCAAGCAAAGGCACCATTACAACATAATGGAGAAGACCATCATCATCTGCATAAAACAATATCCTTCCCAAACTCAGAATGCTTAACAACTGTTACTTGGGTTGTCCTCAAGGCTTTAACAAATTCTCATCATATATTCTGCAGCTGTGAGAATGAGATGCGGATTACTGAACCAGAAAGTGAGCTTGCATGCTTGCATACAAGAGCATCGGTAGCCAGTTCCTCAGTCTCGAACTGAACCAGAGCCTGCTTTTTCCCATTCATCTCAAAGACTTTGCTGTTCACAATAGTTCCATGCTCCTCCAGGAGGTTCAGAATCTCGTCTTCGGTGACATCTTGCGGGAGTGTTGACAAATGGATAATCTTTGTCGGGGAGCAACAATAACGGTAGTTCTTAGCAGCATTACGGTTGAAACGGTTGAGGTTTGAATTGGCATACTCATGCGTGTCAGCACCTGGGGTTATGTTAGGATGTTTCGAGAAGTTGACTTCTAATCGCTTCCCAAACAACGTGGCTCCCTATATCTCGAAAGACAAAATGTCAGGGGACCAGGTTAAAAGTGCAGAAGGAATAGTAATAAGCAGGATATCAAATTTTCTGTCAAGAAATTTAATAATTGGATCTCAACAGAATCTTTGCATGCCAAACATCATGAACAAAAGTTTCAACAAATTAACAAGTATAACACATACACAAACATGCGGCATGTAAATTGTAACATCTTTTTTTATTGAAAGACACTTGAACCGTAACAATAACAAACTCAATGATAGACACACATAAAGTAAAAGTTCCCTCTCCGGTGATGAATATAACAAGCAATAATAACTCCTCAATTTAGTAAAGATATAAGAAAGAATTGAGTACATACGAATAGGTTAAAGTAAATTTGTGTTTCTACACCTTAAATCGACTATACTTTTTACCCCTCTTTTTAATCGACTCCCTATTGCAAAGATCTAGCGTAGAAGAATATGAACAGCAAGGTACATAACAAACCTTCAGAAAGTGCACTGCCAATTCAGCTTGGAAACCATCCCCCATCTGGATAAGTGCATGATCTGGTTTATTCCGGAGAAGCTTAATCCTCACAATGTTCCCATAAATGGAGAACAAGTTGAACAGCTTATCCTCATCTATTCTCTGATACAGCAAACAAATTTCAAGTTAAATGAAGGGGAGCAGGGGGGTGAGGGAGAAAAAGAATCTCTCCAAGAAGAAGCAAGAAAAAAGTGCTTACGTCAGGATTAAGATTTGAGACAAGAATTGTACATCGGTCATTTGTCCCGGTTACTCCAGGAGGCAAACCACCCCCGAAGGCAGCTGCAATGGCTGCAGCATTGGCCATCTATGATTCAAAACAAATTAACAAATAAGCATATAACGAAAACAAGAACTGCTACAAGTCAATTAAACAGAAATATAAGAAATTGCATTAACGACTGTAGTCAGCATATTATCATCAGAGTGATATATTCGTATCATATTGTCATTTTCAAAATGGAAAAAAATCATGTGCAGTTCAAGAAAGGATAAAGCCTAACAAACAACAACCTCACCCAACAAAACACCCAATTTGGGAAACAAAAAATCAACATAAATACAGAAGAAAAGATCAACCATCAGACATCTCCCACTACATCCACTGTGCAAGAATAATTTAAATGGATACTTCAACTTGATGCAAAAAATACCCAACCTGAGGATATCCAACTGCAAAAAAATAAATTAAAAAAAGAGTGAAAATATTAGTAAATTATACAGAAAATAACACAATAACAAACATAGCAAACCAACCAAAGCAGCCTGAAAAATTTAGAAGCTGCCCCGGCTAAAGAACCAAGAACAGAATATATTACCTGTATCGCCATATCCAGGCTGTTTCACAGAAGATGAAGGATAAAAAAACATTAGAACGGATTTGATAAAGATGAAGAGGAGATTTTAATCATTCAAAAAAAAAAAAAAACATACAAAAAAAACATACTTGTGACGGTCTGCCTTTCTGCTCTGTAGGAAGATTTGGGTTCGTAAAGTCCCTGTCAGAATAAAGTCCACAATAATCTGATAACATGACATTGATAAAAAGAGAACGAGACGTAAACAAAAACAGAAAGATGAGAACCAATGTAGTCACCTTGAACGGTCATTGTTGTAGTTCACTTGTAGTTCATCAAGGCTGCAATTAAGATGAATAAATTTTCATAAATAAGAACCAAAAAAATCAAGAGAGAGAGAGAGATAGAGGGAGAAGAGGGGAGGAAGCAGCCATTGCGGGGTGCTTAAAAATCACAAACCAAAATATAATGAAATTATTTTAGATAAATTTAACCTACTTTGAGAACTGAATGTCCAGCTGACAGCAACCATCATAAATATTGCGTCCCTAAATTTCATAAATAAAATTACCATTCAGAGACAATATCAGAATTAAAATGCCAGGTAAAGCCTCGAGCTGAAAGGAAATGTTAAAGAACCTGAAGTGTACTTCTTGCGACAACAGCATGCTGACGTGACTGATACTGGATAAGAGCCTGAAAACCTACACAGCATGCAAATACATGATGAAACATTACATACAATAAGTTATAAAAAAAATATACATGGATATATCAAATATAATCATATGTTCTTTTTCTGGTTCAAGGAAGGCCCTCCTAGCATGGGACCCAGGAAGGCCAAACTGGATCCCACGACCCCAAGGCAAGTAGTGAGTGGTTAAGGGGGTTGGAACAAGGGGATTGTGCAATTTCCGATTGAAGCCCCCACTAGCCACATGATACCAGATGCCCTTTATCGCTTGAGCCAATGCTCCTGTGCAATATAATGATTATTTTTCACCCATATAAAAATGCAATCACAATGCTGATATCTAATTACAGGGCAAATACATATACATAATGTATAGAACAGAAGCTACATTCCACTACACAATAAATTATCTAGCTTCTCAAGAAGCATAGTTTAGAACAGTCAAAACAAGCGCTGATGTAACCATGTATCCAAGTCCAAGCACAGATAACTTATTCATAAGTCCCTATTTATCAAAATATATACTACCATATGTGTTGGTTACATGGATCAATCATCGATTGACACCACTGAACTGTTTCCAAAACAGAAATTTCAGTAATAACTTTTTTATTTACGCAGAAAACGAAATATTTTGTTTATATATGTCAAAATCAATTCCAGCATGACCAAAATATATCCTCTATAACCCAGTTATAGTCCAAATTCATAGGGAAAGAAAGAAAGAAAGGAAAGAAAGAAAGGGAGAAATCTGAGAGAATCTGACCAGCTGACTTCTGAAATGTTACAATCTTTTCCACAGATCCATGGGGAGAAAATACTTGATATAGCACATCCACTGTTATAGGATACATCATGTGGTGAATTGTAACTAAGAGAATTCGATTTGGCTGCGCATCCAGAGAGTTCCCGACAGCAAAACAGCATAGAGAAAGAGAAGAGATAGAGAGAAAGGAGAATAAATAGAGAAGTACATGATAAAGAGAAAGAGAAAATACAGAACTTAATTTAACACGCTGAACCCGCTGTAATGGAACCACCTAAGATTATAACACAGATATGGCAGAAAGATCGCATATAAAAGAAAAAGTACTAGTTCCCCACAAAGGGCCAATTTATTAAAATGTATAGACAGCGAACAACATGAAACATAAACCCTTTTAACTCAAACATGAAAATTATAAAATGCCAACCTCATCTCCACGCCCTTGATTTTGATCCATTGATGTTAGTTCTTGATGTGAGGAAAACTGGACATAAACATTCCTCCCCCTAGAGTAAAACAAAAGAACCAGATTCTTTAGGAACTCACACAATCAATGGAAAAGAAAAGTGCATAACATACCATGATACCAAATTATCAAAACAAGTCTGTGCATACCTTATGCTTGGCTGAACATTTGCATAAAATTGTAAAGAATTAACGGCTGAAGCAACATCTTGCATTTGGACAAGAGCCTGAAATAAGTAGCAGATTAACAAAAAGAAAGATAAAATAAAGCACCCTTAAATTTCAGAAGGAAAACCAGAAGTCTCATTTTGAGGCATGAATTTAAAAAGGAAACCTGATTTTTTGCACGCAACATCACAAGCTTTGTTATGACTCCAAAAGGCTGAAAGAGCTGAAGCAAATCATTCTGCAACCAAAGCATAAAAACATCATAAACAATTAAACATTACACGTACCACGTGCCAAGTACAAACAACATAGTCATCCACCAAGAGGAAAAAAAAAAAAAAAGCGTACTTCGGATATCTCATGCCCCACGTTTCGTACATGGATGACCTTGGAAGGTTCAGCCATTGTTTGCAAACCTATAAAACAAAGGAAAAGAAAAGAATTACAAATAAACTTCATCGCTATTCTTTTACTATTTATGTATAGATAGCACTACAACACAATATTTCTCTAGTTCTAAACTAATTTAAAAGCAAGCAATTAGAATAAAAGTTAGCATTTGGCACGCAGGAAAATTTCTCATTCTGAACTACACCCCCACAAAACAGCTGGTTTGAGAAAGAAAGAAAAGAAAAGAAGTATCTTCAATTCAAGAAGCTTTGCAAAACCGAATTGCTCGTTGATCAAGTTGCCAATGAATCATAATAATGTGCTAACTGATAAAAGTGCGGGGCTTTCGCATACCAGGGTGCAAATCGAAAAAGAACAAAAAAAAATCTAATTTGTAATCTAGTTAGTAGTGAATGAAACTCGCATACCCACACCAATTGAGACCTGAATCTAGGAGAGCATGTATAGCAGAAAAGTGCAGTGAATAAAATCGCGAAAAAAAAAAAGAGGGAATCTCAAAAATCCAGCTCAGACACCCAAAAGTTGGCATGAATCGTGACGTATCAGCACACGAAGCACACAGCAAATTCCTTTCCTAAACCACACAGAGAGAGAGAAAGAGAGAGAGAAGTTACCTGAGCGTGGAGAGAGAGAGAGAGAGAGAGAGAGAAGGAGGAAGAGGAAGAGAGAGAAAATAAGAGTTAAAAAGAGGTGTTAGTGTGGCACATGATACTCAATTAATGTTGCCCTACCTTATGTTATGTTTCTATCTAGCCATTTTATTTTGTAAGATAAGATAATAATCAAATAATAAACTTAGTTGAATTATAAGGTTTCCCAATTTGAAGATTTGGTCAGTTTTTGGTATCATACCGAGTGCACACTCATGACTCATCCACTTAAACTTTCATCCAATATACTTCCCTTTTCAGTTTGAGCCTTTCATGCTTTCATAGCCAACAGTTTAGTCAACCAAAATATCCAATTTTAATTTCTTTTCATTTTATTATTTTAAGCTTTTCTTTCTTTTTTTTTCAAATTTAATGCTATATTATACATTTATACTCACACATTCTCAAATTAATGGGATTTTAGTTATGTATAGTTATTAAGAAATAAAGGGCAAATTATTAAAATAAAAGATTTGAGCTTTAAATTTATCGACTTTTGCATATTGGATACGAAAATGCATTTTTTCACTAAACTATGTAAATTGTGAGAGTAGTCACACGGATTCTAAATGAACGTAAACTGCTACATCCCTCTAGTGGTTTACGTTGAAACTCGAAATAGCCAAAAACCGCTGTAGAGGTCTCGCGGTTTATGTGTAAGTATGAAATATGCATAAACTGCAACAGGGGTCCAACGGTTTATGCTTGCATCAAATTTGCCTATATATACTAACCAAGAGGGAGTGGTGTGATGGTAGAGAGTCATTTTCACACTTTCACAAATGGATAGCGAGGAGAATTTTTTTTGTTCTAGTCCACTGCTCTGGTAAAATAAAAAAAAATAAAAGACACGGTGTTAAGTTCACTGATAAAGAATCGGTGAGTGTTTTTATCCGTTCCACAAATATTTTGTTAAAGCTAAAGATGAGCATATTGCAAAAGGCGGAGTTGTGTGGGGGTCAAGTAGGCGAAGAAGGTGTTCTACAATATTCTGATTGCAGTTGTGTCAACTGGTGTGTAGTATGAAACATTTGTGATAAGGTTGGATGAAGACATGCAGGTTTTGTTTCATTGTCGGCGCAGTTTTCCGAAGGTGAGAATACACAAGTTGTATGCCAAATTGGAAGATGGTGTCGACAATTTCGGGGCATCAGTGTCGAATCCTCAATCGACGACGGTGGGGGGTGCTTTTACTTCGATACCTGTCGTTGCACCTGGTTGTCTGTTGGCTGAACCACCATTTGTTCCAGCAGGTTAGCTCAATCACCTGGTTTGATTCTTGGTCCTTCAGGTGATGGTGAGCCGGATCATGTTGAAAATGCAATGCGAGAGGATGATTTGGACGATGAGTCAGATCACATATTAGGGGACAATGAGGAGGGTACTCCTAGGAACCCAGCGGCACGTTAGGGGTCATCCAGTTCTAGGTCCTACCAACAACCGCCACTTTTCTTGACGTTGAACTTGGAAGCAGTCGGCCAATAACTGGACATAGCTCCCACCTTCGGAGGCTAAGAATTACAGGAGGAAAATCCTTCTGAGAAATTTCAGATTACCCAATCTTTTCAGACTAAGGAGTAAACTGTGTTGAGTGTTAAGGATTATAGCATCCGCTGTAGAGTTCAGTATTGGGTGATGGAGTCAGATCATCTGAAGTATCATGGGAGATGCAAGGAGTTTGGGAACGGCTGCACGTGGATAATTTGTATCACACTTCGGCAGCGTAAAGGTAATTGGGAGGTTAGAAGGTACAACGGAACTCACACTTGCTTGGCTACTTCGACTTTGAGTGACCACCGACAGCTCGATCACCACGTCATTTGTGCAAGGATCTTTTCGTTGGTTAGGGCGGATGCAGCGGTTAGGATAAAGGTGTTGCAAGAAGTTACTGAGGCACCCTATGGATTCAGGCTTAGTTATAGGAAGGTGTGGATGACAAAACAGAAGGCAGTTGCACAGATCTACGGAGATTGGGAAAAGTCATATGCCGAGTTGCCCCGTTAGATCTTTGGGGTGCAAGCCACAATGGAGGGAACTGTGGCATTATTGAAGACTTCTTCGGTACGTGTAGGTGATTAGGTTGATGAGTCTACAGAGTACTTTCCTCATCTTTTCTGGACATTTCTTCCATGCATTGAGGTATTTAGACATTTCAAGTCACTAGTAAGCGTTGACGAGACTCATTTATATGGGAAGTGTGGCGGGACTTTACTTCTGGCTATCGCGCAAGATGGAAACTCGAATATCTTGCATGTTGCCTTTGCACTTGTGGAAGGGGAGAATGCGGAGCCCTGTGTTTTTTTCTTATCCCACTTGCATCAACATGTGACTCCACAAGAAGGCATTCTTGTGATATATGCGTATATGCGTACGGTGTCCTCAGTAGCATCCTCCAGCAGCACCCTGAATCTATCATGGAACCAGGTGAAGTTGACTGTAAACTGCTTTACCTTATTCGGCAGGGAAGCTCGCCAAATAGTTCTGGAAATCACTCGCAAGTGGGTTTGCTATCATCCATCAGCCTCTCAAAATCTGTAAGGCACCCAGATACAGATAAACCATCCACGGATAGCCACAGCTGGTATGTAACATCCTACAGCGTGATGGTGCACTCCCCGAATGACATATGAAAGGTGTGCGTCTCAAGACGCCACCTCTCAATGAATGCGCAGACTAGGGGCTCATCCAACCAGAACCACCTTGTGTTGAGCCTCACCAGGTAGTACAAACTAGTCCTCTCCAGATAGGGTATGATCCTGTCATGCAGAGGCATATTCTGTTGCCTCCGGATACTATAAATACACCTACTTGGCTATAGCATGTGAGAGAAATAAGCAAACCAAATAAAATTCCATCACTAACAAGTTTAATCTATAGATTATAACCGGAAATAGATACTAAACTTATAATTTTAAATTAAATTTAATAAAACTTAAATATAAGACTCAAATATTTAATTTAAAATAATCAAACCCTAAACTACAAAACGTATAATTTTAAAGTTCAAGAACGTAAAATACAACCGCTACATTCTATTTACAAAATTTAATCTTTAAACTCTAAACAACTAAAACTATAATATTTGAATTTAAACGTACATATTTAAAACCTAAAATTTTAAGTCTTAGTTTTTAAATACGATACTTAATCAACAACCCTACAAGCCTTACAATTTGAATCCTATATCTCAACTAGAAGAGGATCATCATTTCGAGTTTCAATGTAAACCGTTAGAGGAGGTGTAGCGGTTTACGTTTATTTGGAATCCGTAGGACCCCTCTCGCGGTTTACATAATTTAGTGAAAAAGTGCATTTCTGTATCCAATATGCAAAAGTTGTATTTCGATAAATTTAAAGTCCAAATATTTTATTTTAAAAATTTTCTCAGAAATAAATATCATTAAACACCTAAAAAATTGAGAACTAAATCTTGTTAATTACAATATATTTTTCCCACTTGAAAGTGTAGATGTTATCTTTTGAGAAACATACATTCATTCGCACGGCATTTATTTTGAGAATGAGAAAATTATTACAAAAATGAAGGGAAAGATTTGCATAGAGTTGTTTTCCTGTAAAATTGATAATTTAGAATTGTTAAATGATGATTTAGTCAAAGGTAAATACTAAATCAGTACTTGAAAATTCTGACACTGATAAAATAGTACCTGACTTTTGTTATTGACAAAATAGTTCTTAAATGATTTTAAAATATGACAAACGTGTTCCTAAACTCATTAGAGCACATCTCCGATGAGAATACTTCTGAGCTGGCCATCGTATTTTGTTGAGATGGCAACCTTGTTAATGTATAATATCTAGGTAAAATTTTTAATTAATTAATTCAATTCACGTTGAAAAATCTCTCTAACCCTATTCTCCCATTCCCATTTCCCCAATGTACTCTCTCGCTTTCATTCTAAAATAGCACCTCAACCTCCACTACTGTCCTATGCTCCACCACCTCCACCAGCCATCACTTCTATAGCCACCTCCATATGCTCTTCCAACAGTATCATACCCTACACCACCCTCACCGCCACTTCTGTCACCTCCCCCATAACCAGTGCTATGTTCTCTACAAGCACCACCATATCCTCTACCAGAACCACCTCCATAACCAATGTCATGCTCTCCACTAGCACCACCATTACAGTCTTTTCCTGGTCCTCCTCCTTTACTACCTCCATAATAACTAGATACGCAATAAAGATAAGTTATTGTTTCTTTGGACGTCGAAAGAGAGAAGGGAAGAAATGGTGAGAAAATAGGGGTAAAACAGAGAGAGAGAGAGAGAGAGAGAGAGAGAGAGAGAGAGAGAGAGAGAGAGAGAGAGAGAGAGAGAGAGAGAGAGAGAGAGAGCATATGGAAAGTGACGAAGAGAAGGGCAGCGGCAACGGAGAAAGGAGGAGACTCGGAGATGGCAACAAAGAGTCGATGACAGAGATCTGAGAGATGGAGAGCAGAGTAGAGAAAGGAGATGAGGATAGGGTTTAGATCTAGGAATTTTTTTTTCAGGTTGGATTTCGATTAATTAATTAAAAATTCCACCTCAGCATTGTTCTCACTAGAGATGTGTTTCCGCGAATTGAAGGATACACTTGTCAATTTTTAATTTCTTTCAAGTACCATTTTGTCGATAACGTCTTTCAGGTACCATTTTATCAGCGCCAGAATCTTTCCGGTATTGATTTGGTATTTACCTCTTTAGTCAAATTATCTAATGATTCACAAATATCAAATTCACATGAAGGCAACTACATGTGAGTTTTCACCAAAAATAAATTAACACAATGAATAAAAGATACGTTTATATTTGATAGGGTAAAGTACTAAATTGGTCCCTTATGTTTGGGCCTAATTCTGTTTTGGTCCCTAAAATTTAAAGTGTCCTATTTGCATCAAAAAAAGTTTCATTTAGCTTCAATATAGTTTTGTCGTTAAGTTAATGTTAAATAATTAACGAAACTCAGCTTTAGATATGAAAAACTTATATAACCAAACTTTTCGGTTGTCGAGGGAGTTTCCTGCGGTAGAGGTGACAATGGCCTTGTTCTCGTTGCCACCAGCGAACTTTCCTGCGAAAAGTGAGTTCTCGACAATGTTCTCCATGTGCTTTGAACCAAGGTCAATGGCTCGTGGTGATGCATCTATTGTCGATCCTGTGCCTCTCGAGTTTGTACTTCTTTTTCAGGGAAAGACATTATATTTTGGTGGAACGGTGAGGTTAATTATTTAATATTGACTTTGTAGTGGGACTACATTGAAGCTAATGAAACTTTTTTTGATTTAAATAGGACACTTTAAACTTTAGGGATCAAAATAGGATTGGACCCAAATATAGGGAGACCAATTTAGTACTTTACCTATTTTATAAATGAACAAATCTAATAATGTGGAATATATATAGGTAAAAAAAGTAAATAATATAAAAATATTAATAGTTTTTATTTTAGGTAAAATGTTGATGGTCATTATTGTTGGGCTATTGTAGGAAGCTCTTGACGACCAAAAAAGAATCAAGTAAGAGAATATAACATGAAAAGACCCATATCCAACTCAACTTTAAGATAATAAGATAATGTGTCTCTCATTTTATAAACTTCTCACTCTTTCTTGTTTTCTTCAATGTAGGACTAATTCATTACTTTCCTCACACTTGCTACTTAATAATTTTACATAACACTGTGTTCGGTTATTGTCTTCAAAAAATAAAGACATAGACACAAAGATACATGAACGCAGATATACACAAAATTTTTAAAACGTTTGGCGATAATAGTCATAATACACAAGACATGTCTACCTAATTCAAAAGTTAAATTTATCCTCAAATCAGAATAACCTCAACACCACCACTATCATCACCAATTTCTACCATCACTATCATCACTACTGAACTCTCATTCTTATTTCAAATAAATAAAATTAACAATTCCAATTTAAATATCACTTAAACAATTCAAATTAAAAAACAAAGAAAATTAAAAGAAAGGTAGAAACAGATCTAAAATTAGGGATGGTGAAGGTTTGTTGACGCATCGGAGGAGAAACAAATGATGAGAAAAAATGCCGGTGATGACAAAGGGTGATGTGGAGGCAAACTACAGTGTTGGACGACCTTCTTTGTGTCCGCAGTTACTGCGGCGTTCGGCAGAGAGATGGTGATGTCAGAGAGAGAGAGAGAGGATAAACACAAAGTGCTTTGGAAGCATAACTACTTGATGAATTTGGGATGGTGGAGGATGAGGATGAAATATATTTGGAGAGGAGTTGAGATGCAGTAACAATGGAGGTTAGAGGAGGGAGAGAGAAGAGAAAAAAGAACGTTAACGTGAGTTGGATAATTTTGAAATTTTGATCCGTGTCTCAAGCCAAATATCCGTATCTCTTCATTTTGGCCAGACACAAAATACATGTTTTCTATGGGTAGTCATGTGTAACCGTGTCTCTCTTGAATTTGTGTCTTACAAAACAAAAAATGCGCATGTGTTGTGTGTGTCTCTCATATACACGGACACCATCCAAACACAGTGTAAGATCTTGGGGTAAACTTCCAAAATGCATCCAAATTATTTTGTCGTCGACAAAGATACTCCCAAATTTTATTATCAACAAAAATATTTTCAAATTATTTAAAAAGATGACAAAAATGTTTATTTACGTAAATTTGGACGTTCTATATTATCAAAAAAGAATGATGTACTAAATAGAACTTTTTATACAATAAGGAAACTCTAACATTAACAAGTAAGTTAGGTCACGCTTTTCCATTAATAAAACAAGCTTTGATCACAATTGGTCATTTTTTACACGTTTTACAATTATTTAAGAATATTTTTATTGATAACAAAATCTAAAAACACTTTTTGTCTGGAGACCACAGCTTTAGTAAGAGTTGGTCCACCTAGGAAGTGAATCCTCTCTAGTAAAAAAAAACTCGATAAAAAGTTGGATGGTGTCCAATATTAAATTTAACCCTTTATTATTTTCTCTCATTTATGTTTTGTTTTACTTATAGAATTAAAGATGAGAAATCACACTTTATTTCTTTAAGAGTTAAAAAACTGAAGAGAATCTATTTTTGTCCACCTAATGTCCTAATCAACCTGCACTCAATTTTTTTTCTTAATTTGAATTAATTACTTGAGTTCAAAATTAGTATGCATGAGATTAAATTTAAACTGCATTGCTTCCAATGTACCAAAAGAAAAGGCAGTATAAAAAGTTTACAGTGATAAACGTATATCTTTTAATTTTTTTATATGTTTGGAAAAGGCTTGCAAGAGAACCGAACAAATTAACAACGGGACAACATACGACTAATTTAAGTATGATACTACATACATTCCTTTTAGATTTGTGTCAACATCTTGGATTTTATATTTTGTATACTAGTGCACGACCCGTGCAACGCAGGGGTATGGCACAAAAATAATGAAAAACGTTAAATATATCATATATGTTAATTAAAACGAAAAGACATAAAATTAGTATTCAATTAATTTAAATAATAAATAATTATCCCTTGAATTCCATTATTAAATACAAAAAGAATAAATTTTATAGTGATGTAAATTATCCCTTTACTTTTAAAAATTTTAACAATGGAATGATCAATCTGTTCAAGAAGTAAAGTAATGCCAACATTAACAATTATCCCTTTATAGAAACTTGCATCCTTTTCCATCTTGAAGAAGACCAACATTAACAATTCTTTGATAGTAAAGTAATGCCAACTCAATAAGATGTCTGTCATTAGAAAGTCGAGCTTAACACCACAAACGAAAAATAAACAGAGAAACACACATAGCAAGCAATGAAAAACTTGACCAAATGTAAACATAAAGAGGCCAAACATGTGTCTCATGCTTCCTTATGTTGCCTATTTATTGAATGGTTAATTCATTCCTTATTTTACATACAAACCGGCAAGATCTTCCAATGGATTCTAGCCACAAAGATCGAATATTGTGACATCGATTGACTTCAAGATATGTAAGTTCCTTGCATCCGGTAGCAATTGCTTCCAAGCCCTTGCGACTTAGTATTAGATTCCTTAACTTCTTGCATCCGTTACCAATGGCAAACAAATTCCTGAAATTAACCATTATTCAAACCAAGGAGATTACTAACTAAAGCAGGAAAATAATGATAGAATTCTTAGCAGAATTCAGAATTTAACAATTGGAGACATGAGGAAAGAGTGTGCAATTGCATGCAACACTTAAGGGTCATGCAAATGGAGCTAAATAAACAATATAGTTAAGCTTATATAACTAAATGTGCTTGAACACTATCAAAGCAGTATCAACATTATAAATAACATGTTAAATCATATAATGATTGGTTGCATGATGATAGTTGAGAGACACAAAGCATCATATGGTACATGCAACATGGTTAATAATTTAATAAAAAATAGCAGCATTCATTTACATATATGGTGCATTCTTTCTAATTTACAAACTTCGGAATCTGATTATTCTTGCTTATAGTTTCATTCTTGACTATCTGGTTAAAAACAAAACCAGAAAACTTGTTGTCTCCACTTCCTTTATATTTTCCATTAGAGTAATAATTAAGAATGCAAGTCAGAACATAGGGTAGAAAAAGGTACATTCCAAAATTCTAAAGAGAAGTGGTATATTAGCAATACAAAATTTCTGCCAAAGAGCATACATCTTGTGATGATGAAGCAGTGACTACATATTGTTTTTTGTTTTCCTGCAACTCATCTCTTTACCTAAACATCCATACAATTAGTGAGGCTCTTTCCCAAATCAAAATCAAGTCACACCAAAAAAATTATCATCAACTACAAACCCAATCAATTAGTGAGACTTTAAGTAATAAACCAAACTGAAAGTGTGACCCATAAACCTTACAATGACAAAAATAAAAAACCTATAAGATAGATAATAAATCATCAATAATTTACCTCATTAGCAAGCTTCAAATACAGTATACCCTTGTAAAAAAGAAAGATTAAATAAAACTAAGTGCTAGCATCCATGTAAAAAGCAGCTTCAGGTGAGTAATTTTGTATCAACAATGAATGATTATCTTTGGCTCTTTTGGAGCTTATAAGAAGAACAAAAGGAACTCCCATTTGAAGCAGAAGCGAGGTGGGCATTGTGCATACAAAAGCAGTTATACACCAAAATGCATTACGAACCATAAAGCTATCACAAACACTAACTGATGAGTGAGAAAGTAGAGAGATAGAGAAAGTGACCTGAACAATGGAAAACTCCAAAATCCATTCACACTTGAAAACGTAATGCAAACCAAAAGGTAGACCAATGAAGAAACCCTCAACTTTACCCTTCCAGTCACTCAAAACCCGTCACTGATTGCCCTAATGTAGTTGTGGATGCCGCAAAGAGCAACGAAACCCTGGCAGGGGCATTCCTTGCAAGGTCTAACTCGTGTGTAAAAACATGCTTGGGCAAGTATAGTTCCATATGTTTGACCCTAAAACTTGTTAATAGCCATGGATAATAACACACACCAGAGAGGAAGAGCCCTTTCCTATGATTAAGATCATCTAACATTGCAATGACACTGTCACCAACTTCACATGCTACATAATACCACAAAAGTCATGTAAAATTATAAATATACATTAATAGAGCGGTAGTCAAAATAATAATGATAATAAGAGAAATACAATTATGGACGTTCAAAAGAGCATAGAATATTATATATCACCTAAGCAAGTCTTTTGAGAACTTCATAGCTCTAAATCATTAAGAAATATGAATAGCTATTTTTCTAGAAAACAGGATGCACAATGCACACAATGCAAAATGGTTGATCTCTAAACTCTCATTATGTAGAATAATAGGTTCACATAAATGAAAGAGTCTAGGAAAGAACTATCTTAATTCTATAGGAACAGAGGCTTTCAAAAGAAAAATTGAAAAAATAATTTAAATGCATATATTTGCCAAAACATAAAATTTTCAAGATAAAAGTCACCATCTCAACAAAAATTAGCTGAAAAAATATAGCATGTGTAGTTAGAGCGTGAATATACAATAATGAAAGCAAAAGCAGCAAAAAAAAAAAGCTTCATGATTTTTTAAAAAAAATAAATATTTACTCCAAAGTCCAAACTATAAATATTCAAACTTTGCACCAGCCAGATCCACCTCATCGAACTAAAACATAACCACTGAAAGAAGAATATCAAATACTAATGTTGCAAAGCAATTGATACATATCATTAATATAAAAGGAGACAAAGTGGATAAAAAAACGTATGGGAGAGAGAGCTTAATTTTTCTGAATCCAAAATCATTAGGAATTGTGGTGCAGAATTCTCTATAGTAAACAAAGAACTCAATTAAGGAATGGCAATCCGATATTTTAAAGCAAAATTATATCCCTCAAATGAAAAAAAATTAAGTCATAATATATAGGCAAATCAATACCCAACTCTTTGAAAAGCAAATAAGCAGCAGAAGGCACATGATTTCAACAAAAATGAAAAAGAAAAAAGAGCATAGAACACTAAGTACAACGGAAAAAAGAAGTGCATAGAACACTAAGTACAACGAAATACTGAATCTTCTTACTCACGTAATTGCTCAGGGGCTCTCCTATCAGATTTATCAGTCACACAAGCAAGTTTTTTGAGAACTTCATAGTCCTAAATCATTTAAGAAATATAAATAGTTATTTTTCTAGAAAACAGGATGCACAGTGCCAGCAATGCAAAATGTTGATCTCTAAACTCTCATTATGTAAAATAATAGGTTCTCATAAATTAAAGAGTCTAAGAAAGAACTATCTTAATTCTATAGGAACAGAGGCTTTCGAAAGAAAAATTGTAAAAATGGTTTAAATGCATATATTTGCCAAATATATAATTTTTTTAAGATACAGAGACAAATTTACCATCTCAACAAACCATTATTCAAACTTTGCGCCAGCCAAATCTACCTCATCGAACTAAAACATAACCACTGAAAGAAGAATATCAAATCCACCTCTATCCAAGCAATTGATGGCAATGTTCTTACTATAGAAGCATTCAAATTGAAATAAAACTGGAAAAGGTAAAAGAGAACAAAATAAAACAGATCGAATTCAAAAAATAAATAAATAAATGTGAATTAAATGTATATTATAATAGCAGTCATCCACAAAACGGAAAGTTGAAAGTCCCATTGCTCTTTAGCAATTTGAAGAAAGAAACTGGTGGTTTATTCTTGGTAACTTAAGGTAAAGCTTCTTGATCATAGCTTGAACCCTGCTGAAATAACTAAATGACAAAAGAACAAACTAAAAAATACTAAAAAAGAACAAACCAACAAAAACCCCATAAATAAATGACAACTATCAGTAGATTAATTGGAAAAATAAATTACCACTTATTTGTGATTCCTTCTAATAGTTTTCTTAGTAGAATTCTTCATACCCATGGATCTTGTCTTCATATTGCACTATCGAGAAGCCTTTGCAGCTTTGCTGTCTGGTAACATACCCATTTTCATTGTTAGAAAGTTCTGGTTGTTAGAAATCAGATCCCAAATAATTTTAGTAAAATCAACATATATCAAAATGGAACCATCAAATAAACATTAAGCAAAAATATCTACCAAAATTCACTGAGAACCATGACCTCCACTATATTTGTGCTTGTACATAATGGGGTGAACCTGAAAAAAGAAAGTAATGCAAATAAGAACATTTAAAAGAGAAAAACGGCAGAATCCAAACCCACCAATAATCTCTATTGCTAACACCATGACTCATACGACACTAAATGAGAAACCTCTTGTCTAGTAGATCCAATCAGTTCAAAGGATTCTAAATCCCAAATTTTAGTGTACTGTCTGCTGACCCCGCAATACAATTTGTGATATTCAAAAGCTTAAGAATAAACATCGAGACTTTCAATCTTTAGGCATCATGTCACAATTAAGTTAACCAAAATTAGAGGGAAAAAAATATATGTATAAATGCCAAGTCCACACAAATACATATTATGCTTAGTATGAAAAAGTTAATTTGCGAGTGGTCCATACATTTGCACTTTCTACGTCGGTGATATATGTTTGGGGGACTGCATTGAAATAAAAAAATAAATTGGCTTCTTATTTAATTAGATCCTTATATAGAGAAGAGAAATTTGCCATATCTAGTAAGATATTTAGATAGTACATGTACTAATTTGCCATATCTAATAAGATATTTAGATAGTACATGTACTAAGATTGACAATAGTAAAATAATAAAGTAGTGAATTGAAATTTACACCTTGAATTATGTACTTCTGCTGATAATGGATTTAGATACTGAAAGCACCCACCACTGTTAGTATAGAAAAAGTTTTCCTAAAAAAAAAAGAATTAACTAAAATAAGAAAACATACTAAGCTGAATTTAAGTCTTCAACTCTATTATCATTAATACTATATAAATTGATGTTCAATGCTTGGTTAACATATAAGTTGACTACATGTATAAGGTGCATCCCATATCTATCCTTAAACTCTAAGAAAACATAAAATTTGAATACAATCCTATGTAAATTTAGACTGTCATCTTTTAAAATAAATAGAATTTAATTAGATGGTAAATGAAGACTACCATCATGTTTATGCTTTGAAATCAGCGGACTCAAGTTGTTCCCCACTTCCCCCACTTTGTACACCAAACCAATTTATTTAAAAAAAATCACGATGGCTAAGATCACAATTTATTTCAATTGCAAGGAATATAACAAAGAGATCCTTCTTACATATTGGCATATTGCCATTGCTCACTCCCAAATACCGAACCAATCTCTGTATTTCTGCTGCATGCTCTGCTGCTTCAATACCCGTTTTTATATCAGACTCGGAAACTATCTCAAGCAAAGGTGCCTTGCTCTACTTAGATCAACCATTCAACCTACCATGAAAACACCAGAAACTTCAACACTCTTTTATCATGGATAGAGGTGGTTGAGCAAATTATGTGTGATCTAACCATGAAATAACTAAAGGTATTTGAGGGATTGTCCAAATATAGATGTGTTAAAAAAATATGTAACTCAGTACAACAGATGCACAACAAATAAAAACAACATATTAAGCACTAACGTTAGAAATAACTAAAGTTCCAAAAAAGAAGAAAAAAGGATTACATGTAGATACCAAACTCCATGATCAAAGCTCAAAAGGAGATACCGAACCATGTTTCACAGACAGCTGATTTGATTTTGTTGTTTAATACTGCAGCTCCTAGTATTAGAGAGCGAGAAAAAGAGTGATGAGAAGAAAAAATTGGAAAACATGATTTGTGAGGATAATGAAAATGAACATATACAAATGATTTTTTTTTCAAATTAATTTTTAATTCAAAATTTAAATTTTGAAATAATAAAATTTGTAGATTAAACAAATAATAATCATTTACATGATTTATCTAATTAATTAATTAAAACAAAAAAATAATAACCATGAACGCCGATTAGATCTCACGGCTCTGTTCTGCTGGGCTTTCGGCTTTCATAGTCTCACTGCATGTGCTCTCTATGAACGCCACTTAGTACTTTTCAGCTATATGCTTTCTTCCGCCGCTTCCTCCTCCGTATCCATCACCACACATGGATAGTTACCACGAACTCCACCACACCTACTGCGACCACCACGTCATACCATCGTCCACCACCACAGCAATCGGCACCTCATCCACCGTCGTAACTCTACCACCACTGCTGGCGTTGCCTCCACCGCGATGACTCCCCTGAAGTTTGGAGCCATCAGGTACAATGACATTCTCTGCCTTGGTGAGTACATGAACTTTATAACCTCCATCTCCAACTTAGATTAGGAACAGCAAGAAGAAACGAACGGAAGAAGGGAAGAAAAAAAAAAGAGGAGGAACTGACGATGAAGGAGAAGAATCAAAGAAGAAGAGGAGGAAGAGAGAAAAATGAAACAGAGAATGGAGAACGTAGATGATAGAAAATTGGGAATGAACTCCTTTTTTAATTGATTTTGAATTCGAAATTTGAAATTTCAGGGGAGTTTGTACATGTAAAGTAGGCACGATGTTCAGAAGAGTAGTGGAATGCGGATGATTTGATCATGGGGTATTATTGTAATAAAGATCATAGATAAAAAAATTTGAAAAAATTTAGAGGATGCCACATAGGAATTCCACTACTGAATAAACCTTCTTTTAAAGGATTGTTATAGGATAGGATTGGAAAATTTAATTCACATGAAACTTTTTGTTGTACAGGATTCAAATTTAACTTCCAATCTAGAGCATCTCAATTATTTGGCTAATTGTAGAGCATTTTAAAATAACTAAAACGTCTTTTGGAATTGAAAGGTGATTATACATAAACAAAACTAACATTAGTAAGTAGCAAACAGGCAAATCAACATGTAAAACAAATTTTGACAAATCAGAAAGATACAACATGAAGTTTATATTTAACCTTTTAAAGCCTGAATAAAAAATTACCCTTTTAAATAGTGGTTAAGATTGAAAAAACAGCCTTCAAGGCTCTTCAAACATTTCGACTTTAAACAATCTAACATTAAATATCGACCTAGATGGGACAATCCAAGCTACTAAAAATATAATCAAACTATTAAAATTGCAAGTACAAACCATAAAATAACCAAAATTTGGAGTACCGTCTCTGCTTTGAAACAATAGTTTGGCCAAAATGAGGAACTCACCTAGCAAAGGATCCACGAATTACAAATATGAGAATAAAACACTACAAAGTTTATGAAAGATAGTAAGGCAAAATATAAATCTAACTTGAAGCATTTCCATCCATTCAGCATAATTATGCCTTGAGGCGTCCAAAGAACTTTTGCTTCTCTTGTGTTGTCTGGAAGCGACCATGTCCAAACTTTGAGGAGGTGTCGATGAACTTGAGCTTGATCTCCTCCAGGGCAACACGGGAAGTCTGCTTGAGGAGGGATTGGCGCAATGTAAGAACCCTTTTTTTTGGACCAACTGTGCAACCCTTGACCATGAGATAATCATCCTTAACAATACCGTAGTGCGGGAAGCCACCCATGGGGGTAATGTCCTTATCAGTTCTGCCACAGAAACAAAGTCAATTGGTTATGGTTTCAACTTTAATAATTTTATGTATACCACAACAGATTAAGAAAACAGACAAGTCACTCACCTGTCAAACTCGGTATCACCAGTGTGAGACTCAGTTCCAGCTTTGCCAAGCTTGTAAATCTTCTTGTTCAACTCAGTTCTGTGGTGGTATCCGTTCTGACCAGCCCTGGCAACAGTGAAGGATACCCTAGCAGGATGCCAAGCACCAATACAAGCCACCTTCCTCAAACCCCTGTGAGTCTTGCGGGGAAGACGAGTCACACCCCAACGGGTCACAACACCTTCATAACCCTTACCTTTTGTGACACCAATGATGTCAATCATCTCATCCTTCTGGAACACAGCATCAATAGGAACCTGTTTCTCAAAGAAACCATGGGCAAAGTCCACCTTCTGGGCAATAGTGCCACCGTTGACTTGGATCTCCATGATATGGGCCTTCTTCTGCTTCAAACCCTTCATTTTTCTGATCTGGAAAAATAAAAAAGTCACGTGTTAATAATATATCTAAGATCAAATCAGTTAAAAACCATGATTATGGATTTGGACATCAATCAACAAAATACTATTTCAAAATACAAGGAATATCATGTACCAAAGTATTTGCCAAACAATAATTATAAGCATTCAGTACAGATGATATATTGCAGAATTCAAAACAATTGGTTAAGCATTTAACCAAAATGTGTTTTATCCTACTATCTTCAATGCATTCTATTCCTAATAACAAAAAAAGGGACCATAAAGAGATTAGAAACAATGAGAGTCAGAAATCTCGTGTGGAAAGTGCTGCTCATTGCACCAAATTCCTTGGTACTGCATTAGCACAGGAGTTCATCATTCTCATTCCAAAAAGGAAACAAATGGCAGTTGATAATATATACACTTGTGAATGCATGTGTATTCAAACATCTGACTAAATAAAGACACTTAATAAAGAAAATTATAAATTACTTTGAGATGGGTCATCAAGTACCTGAGTGTGAGCCAAAACACGGACTACGGTTGCATATTTCTTGATCTTCTCAAGCTGTGATTCAATGCTCTTCTTTCCATCTTCAGATTCATACTGCTTTGAGTACTTGGTGAATGCCTTCTTCTTGGACTTGCACCAGTTCTTGTAAAACCTACGCTTGATCTCCTCACTCAAATGCTGAGCCCATACAGTGTTCAAGGTCCTCAGACCCCTTGGAGTTTTCACATAACCCACAACTCCGACGATAACCATTGGAGGGGTCTCGATAATTGTAACCGGCTCACAAGTCTCCTTCTTGTGAAGCTCTGATGTTAAAATAAACAAGTCAAAAAATATTTGAAAAAAAGGAAATCATAATGATAAATAGCAACCACATAAATGAAGGTTTTATACAGCTGATTGGATTGCAGGGAAACAATAATAGCAAAGTTCAATCATAAATTCATAATTTAACAAAAACAAGTGAGAAAAACCAAAATAAATTAAAAAAATAGACATGCTTAATGGTTTGGCAACTGCTCAAATTTTTTTACGATACAAGGTAGGACAGAAAACACTTTTCCAAACAATAGATATCTCAAGAAACAGTCTTCTCAATAATTTGAGAAACTATAATATAACCAGAAACCCTGATTTTTATACAAGCAAAAATACTCATCTAATCTTTCAGCAGCTATAAACCTGGTGAACCATTTCACCAATAACAATTAAGAAAATGGACCATGCCCTGATATGTAGCATGAAACACGAGTAAATAAGTGACTCACTGGATCCTGGTTTCTCGACCTCTCGAACAATGTGGGTCATACCAGCCTTGTAACCCAAGAAAGCAGTAAGCTTGGGTGATTTTGATGGATCATCCTTGGGGAATGCCTTCACTGCATGAATCAAATTACAATGTAACGAGTCAGAATTGTTATATCCCTATTCTTAATAAGTACTATTCAAAAGTAAAAAATAAAAAAGTGAAAACCCTTAACACCAGCAAATGTAGAATACAACCCATCTTCTCAAACGAATTGACAAACTATCATAACAATACATCATCCAAATATTCTTATTGAAAAAAATGGCCATAACAATGACAAGTAATATATATAAATGAGTTCAAGAAAAACATATCCAGGGTAACAGATCGTGGAATTTCATATTCAGAATATCATTATACAACAATTTGAGAAACAAAAAATACCTTTTCCTCTGTGACGAGCAGCACGCTTCCTCGGGAGAAATCCCAGAGAACCGTGTCTTGGGTGCTCGAACTTCCTGTGAGACATCCTTCACCTCCTTCAAGATCAACAACACAAACACATGTCAAAATGAAGGTAATTTAGCTGGGAAATGAGAACCAAAAAAAATTGAAAAACCTCAACTATTTCAATGAAACAATCATGAAACAAGTCATTCACATGGTTATCTACTACTGCCAGAGAGAAGCAACAATAATGCGGAATGGAGGTGAGAAGAGGAAGAGAGAGAAGAGAGAACCTGCAGCGGCGAGAGTGGTGTGCCAAGCTGAAAAGCAATGAGGGCTAAAACCCTAGCGCCTTTGCGTCGTTATATAACGTCAACTTCTTTAACTATAATTTTTAAGCCTAATTTTTATGGGCCGGATCCACACTTCATTTCAGTTTTGGGCCTCACATGAATTATTTTACACGATTATATTTACAATGCAAAAAAAGAAAGATTCCGGTTAAAAATTTAAAATCCATTATTTACCAACTTAGGAAGAACTATGAGTTGCAGTATCACATTTGAGACATAATATTCATTAACACTCGTCCGATAAGTATGTCTGTCCAACCGTCTTAATAAAACATAAAAAAAATTTCTCCAGATATATTTGTACATACTTAAATACCATCATATGTCTGCGTATCCAATCTTATTCTTAATATGTATTCTTGAAATAAATTTAAAAATAATATATATTATTATTTATTAAACAAAAAATATTTTAATACTTTATATAATTAAAATAAGACATTAAAAATAATTAAAAAATTAATTTATATTTTAATATTAATAAATTATCAAAAATCATTATGATTTATCTCAAAAATATATTATATTTTATATATATGAGTGTCTTCGTGTCTTATAAGATTTTAAAATTCGTGAGTGTCATATGGTGTCTCTGTGCCAGTGTCCATGCATCATAAGTACTAACATATTGGGTTGAAACGAATATTTTATAAGGACTAACAAATTTTCAGGAGTTCGAATCCTGCCTTGTGCATGCAGCATCCCATTGGCTAGGAGACCCTTAAATGGAACTCACATCTGCGAAGAATTAGTTCTTGGCCTGTCAAGTTGGGAAATATCCTGGGAAAAAAAATTTGGAAAAGTATAATAGATAATGAAAATGCTAAAAAATGTAAACAATGGATATGTCTGGATGTTGTTGAGTCTACAGCGGAATTTTGACTTCTAATACATACAAAGTAATATTAAACTGAACACTACTCACAATAATGTACTCGCTATATATTTTGTAAAGAGGAAAAATAATATAAAAGATTTCTTCTAACTAACTCTATAAGATGATGTAAATAAGGATATTGTTATTGCTATTGTTTTCAATTACAATTCTAAAGACGTATATATAGTATCTCTATGCTATAACTTCAACGAATAAGAATAAATTCTCCGACAAAAAACTCCTTACTAAACATTTTGAGTTCTCTCCTATTAGAACTCATTTATTTTACTTTCTAAAATTACTCTTATTTTTCTTTTATTCTTACAGATGTTCAATTCAATAGGTATGTAAATGGTTGATTATGTTGATTCTTAATTGGATAGTTATTTCTTTTGATTCAGTTTACTCATACACAGTTAACAATAGCTGGATGTTCACTAGATGTGCACATGGTTATCCTAATATTAGAGTTTAGGAGGTAATTTGGAGTAGAGTGTTTTTTTATTTTATTGGATTAATTCTAGAGTCCATTCTTCACAAAAATCATTGTCCACTTAGCAAAACCCAAAAAATTTATGCCTAAAAGGACCCTGAAAATAATTTATGTTAAAAAGTAAGTTTTTTTAATCTATTTTTACCCTAAGTTTATATGGAGTCTTTTTACCCTTAATTAAAATATATTTATTTGTAAAAAAATTAAAATATTTCTGATTTTGATAGGCAAAATATTCTTTTTCCAATGAACAAACTTTTTGTTTAAAAAAATATATATATGATGAAGGCAGTTATTTTTTTCTTTCATGGTTGGTCCTCATTAACCAACCCACGTAGCAGGAAATTCTTTTCGCATTTAGTGTAACTTCAGCTTCCAGAAAAATAAAATAAAATAAAATATAAAATATAAAATAACTGCTAGTTAGTGTAAGTCGTGATTTTTGTGCAGTTGCTTTATTGCACTAGTTAGTGTGTTGTTTGGTTGAAACTTGAAAGCAGAGAGCAGACATGGATCTTCATGCTATGAAGCGGAAGCAACTGCAATCTTTGTGCAAGAAACATGGCATCCCTGCAAATCTAAAGAACCTAGAAATGGCACATAGACTCTCTTCCATTCTCAAGGTCAATTTACATGCATGCTATATGTTAGGATTATCAAAATCATGGTTGTTCTCTCTAAACAAATTTCATATTAGTGTGTAGTGTAACATCAGAAGATCTAAATCTATATTTTTGTTTGAGATATATGAATTAATAATATAATAGCAATTTTAATGCATTGACAGTGTAAAAGATTTTGGTATTGAATTTAGACACAGGAAAAAGAAGACTTTGGGGCATGCCCGAACATGTCAGATGTGGAGACTAATAAGCTGAATTCAAGCCATCATCATGATAATGATCATCACAAAGTGACTACTTCAGGTATTGTAATTATAATCTTCCAATAGAACAATGTGATTAACACACTTAATTAGATATATAGCA
This sequence comes from Arachis hypogaea, assembly GCF_003086295.3. Lineage (NCBI taxonomy): Eukaryota > Viridiplantae > Streptophyta > Magnoliopsida > Fabales > Fabaceae > Arachis > Arachis hypogaea. The sequence continues at coordinate 117,060,130 of NC_092044.1, read as the reverse complement.
ATGAGTTTATAATCTTTCAAATCTTGGTTCCTACACAATGCTACCAATCAAGCAGATGCAAGTGAAGTGAATGTTATATCTTCACTTAAAAGAAGTGCAAGCACAGATTTAGAACAAACAATTGGTTATTCTCCCAAGCACCACAAAAATTCAGAGATTAAAGGGTTGGAGTCTCAAAGGAATTCAATGATCCCAGGTTCACCAAGAGATGAGGATGCTGGAGCTTGTGACATGAACAATGTTGATCTTGCAAAGGTTGCTTCAGTGGAATATGCTAAGGATTTAGTTGAGGAAGAAGTTGCCAAGTTGGATGACAATAGTAGAGTTCTTCATAATTGTGAGAATGTTAATGAAACTAGAAAGGGTGGAGATGAAGCTGAAAAACAGTATAACAGAAATATGCCTCAAGAATCAACCAGTAAGTAGTAATAATCTAATATTGATGAACAAATGGTTTCTTGATGCAAAATCAACATTTTTGTTACTCCAGCTTTTACATCAAGTACTAGTTTTCAGTTTTGATCAAATGGTTTCATGATATATTATAAGACCAATTCTCTAGTTTCTTGGACTTTTAGACCAAAATTGTCGAAATTTGTGTTGTATATTAATATTTTGGGCTAACATCTGCACATGCAGATACTTGCGAGGCGATGTTGCCATCATCACAAGAACCATGTCAAGATGCAGATCCAGTGGATTCCATTGGTTTCTTCACCAAACCCCATGAAGCTTCTATAGTGATTGAAAAATTGGAGAATTTTGATAACACCCATGAGGTTTTGCCTGTACCACTTTATGACAGTGTCAAAAATGATGTGAATCTTGTACTACAAGTTTCCTCGCAGGACAATTATGTGAAAGGAGAACTTCATCACAAGCAGGATGAAAATATTTTTGTTGATCATGGTGATGTCTTGATTCTTTAGTGTACTTGTTTGATATTAACTCAGTTACAAATCTTGATTCATAGACATTATGGAGATGCAGATATAGATCAAGGGAAGATGGAATTAGAATTACTACCAAAGGATTTCAGAGAAGTTCAAAGTGAATCTTTGGTTTTCCTTCCAAGACCCTTGAATCTACAACAATCCAAAGGATTTCAGACTAAAACTAGTTTGACCTTTGAATCTTGTGATGTGAAAGAAAACATGCAAAGGATGAAGAAGGAGCAAGATGGAATGTTCATATCAAAAGGCACAAGTCCTAAGAAGCAGAGTTTACAAGAAATTCATCAGGAGTGAATTATGTGATTTTAGTGGTAATCTAACATGTGTTTAAGTTGAGAACTGAGTATTTAGTGTTTTATTTTCTTATGTTCTTGGAAACTTGGGTAATGTTTATGTTGAGAGAAACACTTATGTGTCAGGTATCTTTTTTAATATGCTTTCAGACCTTTTCTTGCATTTATGTTGAGGAATGCTTTTATCAAATATAAAATTTATATAGAATATTGTTTGATCATAATCTAGTACAAGGTACAAACTTAGGTTTAGCATATGGTATATGGTAACATCAAATTATGCTAAGATAAAAATGATATCAAATTAATAATGCAATAGTGAGAACAATGCCACACTCTTGATCCCATTTCTTTTCCCATTTAAGGAGGGATTCAAAACAAATGGAAAAATATTACAAATTTGAGATCCCTTATTCAGAAGGAAACTATATAATTACAATAACATTAGCTGCTCTACCATAATCACTGAACTCATCTCACATTCAATCTTCTAAACTCATAGAATGAACAAGTGTGAAAAAATTAAAAAAAAAAATCAAAACTCAATCAAATGTTTTATGTGCTAAACCATAGCTTTTTGTATCTACTTACACCCTCCACGTTTATATCCAAGAGTAGACTCTAATGCATGAAGGAATGTATTTGCCCAAAACTTTATGCATATTGTAGACAGTTTCATTACAAAAAAATATCAAACCATCTATGCCTTCATTTAATCATCACAATTCAACCCACAAAGTTCCAATACAATGTCACTTTTTGACAAAAATGGGTTGATCCTTACCCAAAGTAGTGAGAAGATTGAAGCAAGAAGAATAGCCCATACCAGAATGATGGTAGGAACACCTTCATGTTTTCCCATAACTCCCTTGAGGAATGGATAGAGATGGAGAATGACCCATAGAGCAAAAAATAGTTTACCAAAAAGGGGACCCCATGAATCATATCCATTGTTTATTGCATCTGAGACACCTACAATGACTCCTATTATGTTCATGATGAGCAAGGTCAAAGGAGGGATCAACAATGATGTCCACTTGAAGATGTAAAGTTCGGCGAATTCTCCGTCGTCCGCAGCTTTGGATGTGACTGTGAAGTTTGTGTTAACTCCAGCCAGAACCTTTAGCAAACCTTGAAAGAGAGCGAAGAGGTGCGAGGATGCACCACCAATGACCCAAAATTGTTCATTCCTCCACCAATCATGTATTCCAACACCTCCCCATTGCATTTCAAGGATGCCAGTTGCAGCTATAGAGATGAAGAGGGACATGAAAATGATACTAGCATAGTTGCTAATCTGTTCATAAGAAAATGAAGCATTAGTTAGTGCTCTACACAATGCACACAAAAACATCAACATACTACTTCTACTTAATCTGAAGCTTATAAAAAATAAAATAATACTTTTGATCATACCTCAGGGACTATGAACTTCCCAGTGAGGAGACAGACTGCTGGCAAGGTGCAATAGGCAATTAAGGGAATCGAAGTCAAAGGGTAGACGACAGAGTTAATGTAAGAAAAACGCTCCAGCCATTTCAAGCCACAACCATATCCATACCATATAGGACAGTGCCTACTCAACATGATCTCAACAGAACCAAGAGCCCAACGGAGAACCTGGTGCAGACGGTCCGAGAGATTTATAGGAGCCGAGCCCTTAAAAGCAGGCCTTTTCGGCATGCAGTACACAGATCTCCAACCATGACAATGCATCTTGAAACCTGTTAGAATATCCTCTGTAACAGAGCCATATATCCATCCAACCTGAAAGATAACCGGAAGTTAGCACAGATAGAAATACTTATTGAACCGCAGCTTTTAAGCATCAGCAGCATACCTCTTTTCCCCACTCAGTTTTATCTTCATAACCACAACTAATCACATGGATGGCTTCTTTCAAGAGTGATGTAGAACTTGCTCCTTTTAGAACACCTCCATCTTCCATAAGTGTTGAAGCTATGAAAACAGGTGATTGACCAAACTTCTTCTCAAATTTTAGTTGTGACATCAGTGATGACTTTTCACTATCTATACCTGCCATTGGGGATTTCAACAGAAAAACAAATTCTCATTACAATTCCGTCAAGTTAAAAGGCAGTAGCAATTTGGGGTATCCCATACCTTCAATTCCCTCTTCAATGTTTTCTAGTGCATGTATTTGCTTTGTACCATCCTTACTCTTTATCTTCTTTTTAGCACTTGATTTCACTTTCCTATTCTTCTTCCTAGATCCACAGCACAAGCAGCACCATCTAGGCCAACAGTTACAAGTCTTCGTCGGCGGCTTCTTCTTAACAGGGGCATCGTATCCATAAAGCGCCTGCCGCCGGAAGACACATCCAGTTCCAACATATATTGGTCCTTGGATGCCATCCAAACCTTTCATGTTGATCTACACGACATATCGAAACGAAGATTAACTTTTCATCCAAAGCACAATACAAATGCAAGTAAGCACAGGCAAACATGGACAAATTCCTACTTACATCAAAGAACACAACATTGCGATTCGAGTATCTATCATGACGATCGATCCCATCAAATCTTTGAGGAAATTGTACATAGCATATCTTTTTCCCTGATGTAGGATCCATCATGAAGCACATGGCTTCACGAAGTGCCTTACTATTGTTTATGTAGTGATCACAATCAACATTCAGTAGGTAGGGAGCATTTGATATGACAGCTGAAACTCGTATCTTGATAATCAACCACCACATTTAAAAGATAATTAGGTAAATAGAGAGATGCAAGTAAATCTAAAATGTTCAAGAGAAATAGAGGAACAAGTGAACAACTGAACAAGAGTCTCTACCAAGGCATTCATAGCACCAGCTTTTTTGTGGTGTTCAAATCCAGGTCTTTTCTCACGAGACACGTAAACTAGTTGAGGTAACTCGTTTCCTTCGATATCACGAACACCATTTTGGCCTAGGAAAACCTGTTGAGTGCATCACAAGTAAACAACACAAGGACACAGCTTTCACAATTCTGGACTCAGGAACAAAATTTTGCTGCATGATACTACTAAGTACTACTAACCTGTATCATCCCAGGATGATCTCTGACATTGTTTCCGGGCCACGGAGTTCCATCTTGCATTGTCCAGCCATCCTCTGGCACCTTCTGTGCCATTGCAACCAATGCATTAATCCGCACTTTGAATTCTTCATACTCTCTCTGTTGCCAACAAAGTTGAAGAGCCAAACAAATAAACTATTAAAGTAGAGTTGCTTCAACAATCTAAATTTTAAAATGGCACATCAATAACAGCTGCAAACCTTAATAGCGCGACGCTCCTTGACAAAGGTTGCATCCACTTTGTCTTTTAGATAGTCAACCTTCTGAGCAAAATACCATTCAGGAGCCCGCGGTTCAATGCTATACTTCTTGCAGAATGGAACCCACTTCCTTGCAAATTCAGATGTCTCTGAAAGTGCTTCAAATGTAAGCATAGCTGCACCATCATCTGAGACATAGCATGCAACTTTATCGACCGGATAATCCACGGCAAGAATGGACAGAACAGTGTTTGCAGTGATAAGTGGAGGCTCTTTCATTGGATCCACTGTACTGACAAATACATCTATATCAGCTAATTCGGATGGCTTTCCTTCTTTCTCATATCTGTTAAGGTGTAAAGAATTAGTTATAGAACTGTGACACACAAGGAGAAGTACTACAACAAAAGATAACTACCTAAGTGATAAACGGTCAAGGTATGTTTCGCGCTCGATTGGGCACCATTTTGGAAACTGATCCAAAATCCATGACACAGCAAACCAGATTTCACATATTACTGATGTCATCCATAATGCATATGCATCATTAACAGGATGGAGAATTCTGTAATGAAAAAATAGGCCTAGAACAGCGATTCGGAGTATTATGATAATTCGATATGGATTTATCTTGCTTGGACTAATTGGCAACTTCCTCCAGAGTGGCTGTCTACCTTCATCCATTCTGTTCACACAATTTGAAATCAAGCAAAAAATAAGGAAATAATAAACAAGCTTGGATTCAAGAAGTCAATTCTAATCTGAGTCTCTGAGATTAGTTGAAATAAATCTAACATTCAATATAAGAAGTTGGCTAATAGCACTTACTTAGGCAAATCTGGATGATCAAACTCATCACCATTTTTCCCACCATCATCATCAACCATTTCGTGCTGAACCACCTCGATTTTTTCATTCTGTTTTTTCTTCCACTCCTCCATCCGTTCCTTCCATGCAACACTTCCATATCCATAAACTGCCAAATCTTTTTTAGGATCCATCGGTCTGGGTTGAGCTGCATCGCCATCAGCATTATTGGACAAGTTAATAAGAAGGCACAGAACTTAAACATCATGCTTAAAAAGAAAACAAAAACAAAATGAATCAACTTACCTGGTATAGATGAATCAGGAAAAGGCATAGGATGAATCCGTCTACCACGATGCATGCATGGAGGAACAATGAGAGCATGCTTCTCAGCAGAAATCCCAACATCCTTAATTGAAGATAAGTCATGATTAGACAACTAGAAGCAGCAATGCCATAACAAATTTAAGAACAAACATTAGACAAGGAAATTAATTAACCTCATGACCATAAGTCAGGAGAGGGATATCAGCAGCTACAGAAGCTGCATCTAACTCTGATGGTGTGGTGATTCCAGAAGCATTCAACTGTGAATTCCGGGCAGTGTTAAAGCGAGCCGCAAGCATTGCCTCAGCAATGTGACAAGAATCATGCTTGATATTGCTTCCAATGTCAAACTCATTCTCCAAGTCATCAATACCATCCTCTTCTTCATCACCTTCAACTCTAGGACTACCTAATGATATTGGTTTGTTGCACTATTAGCCAAATATCTATATCACAATTCATACTACTTATGTTAAAGAAATAAAAGTAGAAATTGGTTGGGACCTCACCCTTGCTTCGTTTGTATCTGGTTTTGCACTGAGGGCAAGCTTGGTTACCCTCTCTTCTTTCATACTCATAGCAAGGCCTACACACAGGAAATGCACATTCATTGCAAGCAACAAAGGGTTCCCCATCCACAGTAACCTCAATCTCATCCCCACAGATCTGGCAAATTTGTCCACTCAATTCTGTAACTCCATTCACCTGAGAATCATATCATATGAGCAAATATTAACCTCAATCAATATGTCATTAAAATTGGACTGTATACTTATAGTTATAGTACACTAACAGAAGATACATGATTTTCAGTGCACAATATAGGCAACATCAAAGTAAGAAGAAAAGTTCAATGTATTTAAAGCATAAATAATTAAAATGACAAATAGTTGTATAAATATATTTAACATTTGTTAGGCTTTGAATTTTTCGTTGGTTTTTGGTTGGGGATATGGTGAAATTGGTAATTTGAGATGAAATAGAAGATCCATTTACCAACAAAATAAAAAGCACCAAATTCTTCGTCATCTTAAACCTCTTTGATTCAGCAGTTCACTGCTACATTTACTCTCTCTATATCTCTCTTCACTTAATTTCTTGTGTCCAGTTTCAGGTGAGTTCTGAAATAAATTTTTATTGTTATTTTTCGTTACAACAAATCCCTGTGAGCATTGCTTGATTCTTATGTTGCTACTGTTTGGTACTGTATTCAATTCTGATCAAAGTTGCAACCTTTCATTAAATGGGCAATCATAAAGTTTGCATTTTTATTTTAATTATTATTTATATTTTAATAACAATAAACATAAAGAACAAGAAACAAGGGGGGAGGAACAGGTTGACCCTCATATACCCAATTGGAAAAAAGGAAGACTGGAAAAGAAAAGAAAAGAAAAAAAATTCCACTGTTTATTTCAATAAGAAAGTGCAAAAATACCAAAAGCCAAATGGAAGAATCTGGATGTAAATTTTTCCATAATATGAATTAATATTTTCAGAAATTCTGCATGAAAATAACAAAACACACAAGAAGTAAAAGCAGGTTGAAAATTCAGCATGGAAATCCACTACAAACAAACACAAGAAGAAAAAAGAAAACTCTCATTTTGAAGAGCATGAAGGTGCAACAACAACTTGCAGTGTCATATATAATATAGTTTAGTAGTAGAGCATGGTAATAATGGCAATAAAGAAAGAAAGCAAGAAAGAGAATACTCACTCTTGCAGTGTCATCAGCATTGATAAGAACAAACTCATTCCTGTTATGTGAGCCTGCAACTAATCTTCCCTTTGTATCCATTGAAAGCTGAAACCACCACTCACCACCACCTGAACCAAACTGTACTGAACCTTTCAGAAAAATGAGAGGCCCACTTCAGAAACTCCATTGTTCAGCCTCTGCCATCTCCAACAAACCTCAAAAGAACACAACTTTACATTCAACTCACACACCCACCATCACCACAACATTACTACTACCACACAAGCTAGAGAGAGAGAGTGAGAGAGAGAGAGAGAAGCAAATATGGAAAATTTAAAGGGAGTATTGTAAATTTATGAAATTTATAAGATGAAAAAGAGAAGTTATGAATGATACGAGTTAAGAAAGTGAGTGAGATTTGGTGGGAATAATGATGAGTGAATTGAGTTTGATCCTTTGCTTGATAAACCAAGATTGTGGCCACTTATGTTAAAGAAAACTAGAACTTAACAAAAATCAAAAGAGAAAAGTTCGTCCGTGACAAACACGAGCTCGCACTTTGCATAGTTGCATTGCAGGAAGCCAAGAACTAAAATTTCTTTATAGAAAAAATGAAAAAGAAAGAAGAAAAGGTGAAAATTAAGGTGGGGGTTGGAAATTCCACGTGCAAGAACAAGAGAAAAAGACAGCGTAATTGTAAGGTGGGATATATATTTTTTACTGTCAGTGGTTTTTATGGGGTGGTTGAATCCATTATTATATTATAAGTAACGAAGTGTATGTTATAAACATTAACAGATACACATTCTTATAAGTAACATAACATTAAGAATGAATAAATCAGCATATCAAACGTGTAACGGTTTGTTAAAACTGTTTTTTAGTAGTAAAACATGGGGCGCCAAGGAAATATTATGAAAATAAAATTTTTTATTTTTTTTAAATTAATTTTGTAAAAGTATAATTTCACATAATACAAAATTAACTTTTTGGTGTTCCATGATTAAAATCCTAATATAGAGGTGAAGATTGGGAAAAACATCCTATAAAAAGTTAAAAATTTTAAGTATCTTGGGTGTATCACAGGATAATGGAGAGATTGAACAGGATGTAAATCATAAAATCCAAGCAGGTTGGTCAAAATGGCAGAGTGCATCTGGTTTTATATGCAACAAAAAAGTGCCTTTAAAACTTAAAAGGTAAATTCTATTGCACCGCTATAAGATCGGCTATACTTTATGGTACGGAGTGTTGGGTGGCTAAAGGGAAGTACGGACATAAACTGACTGTGGCAGAGATGAAGATGTTGAGATGGATGAGTAGTCATACGCGATTGGATAAAATAAGAAACGAAGATATAAATGAGAAAGTTGGAATAGCACCCATTGTGAAAAAAATGGTTGAATCGCGTCTCAGGTGGTTTGGACATGTGAGAAGAAGACCGATAGAACATCCAGTCAGAGGGTGAATGAGATGGAAGATAGACAAGCAACAAAAGGCAGAAAAAAACCTAAAAAGACCATTCATGAGGTGGTCAAACAAGATTTACATGTAAACAGTCTCTTTGTAGATATGATACATGACAGAGTATAATGGCGTCATTTGATTCATGTAGCTGACCGCACTTAGTGGGACAAAACTTCGTTATTATTGTTGTTGGTGGTAGTGGGTTATGGTGGTGACAGTGTTATAAATTAATTTAGTAGTTAATTTTTTGTATACATATAATAGGGTTGATTATACATACATTCTGGTCTCAATCAAATCAAATTTTTCAATGAGGTTTCAGTTATATGTGTAAGTTGTATTATATCTGGAATTTGGCTTGTGAAAGTGATTAAGCAACCATTATATTACAATGACCTAGAGCAATTTCTCTCTCTATATTTTCATGCATGAGAAATAATAGACAAGTCATTATTATTTCTTTTAACATCATGTGATGGATATATATATCCAACTAGCTTGGATCTTGTTTGCCCACAGACTCAACTTTGATCTCTTAATTTTCCTTTCTCAGAAGATAGAAATTATATAGAGGGGTCAGAGAGGGGTTAATATGTTCCTAGAAAGCTTCAGAATCCAAAGGAGGAGCAAATGAATGCTACACATGCTAATGGCAAAAACATAGTTAGGGAAAGTGGACCATTTTAGATGCTTCCCTTTTTATGCCATAGCAGCTTGTGTACCCATCTATTAATGCCTTGTGTATTAATTACCACCAAACATATCTGAAAATGAAAAAAAAAACTTTATAATAACAATAATAGTATGATTAAATAAATATCTTAAATAAACAAATAATTCAAATAATCCCAAATTGTGGTTGAACCTTGCATTAAATTTAAGGTAAACTTAATATTTGATTGGGTTATGCTACGTAATTAATCACTTTTTTAAACAACATGAACAACTATCAATCAAATAAAAACATATTATACTTTTAAATTATCCACTTAAATCTTAATATTAGAATAACAATTCGTACATCTAATAAAATGAACGTTCGATATATCTATTATTCATATTATTTAATATTTTTATTGTCTACCTATAGTTTCCTATTTGATTGCTGAGAGCCTCATTTCAAGATTTGGTGGGTATATATTATTGCTTAACGTGGAACCACTAACCACTGAATTTGTACTTAATTACTTAACCACTTAATCGCAATAAATAATTAAATTAAACGCTTACTATTCTGCCAAAAATTATAGTTGTTGGCATATATATATATATATATATATATATATATATATATATATATATATATATATATATATATATATATATATAGTTTCAAAAAATTACATTTAGATTTTCTTATATATACATATAGTTGCAAAAACTTATATTCAATATATAAACATTATTATGAGCCGAAACGTTGAACTCATCAAACTCTAAAACCGACACTAGTCAAATAATCAAAACTAATGGCACATATTAAGAAAGATAACTATTTATGTAGATAGCTTAATTGATAAGTTTTGGTGTAATAATAATGTGATGAGGGAAAAAAGAGTGAGTTTGGTTAAAAGACAAGGCAAGCAGAAAAAGGGGACCATGCCTGCCTTTGCATGTGGTATTCAATGGTTTCACCTTTCCATATTATATCATTTGCCCTTCTCTTAATTACTCGCTAATATAATTGGAGAACAAAGCTTATCCCATTACATCTATTGTCACTTTCATGGAGATATATCTGATCTGATCTTAACTACTCTAAACTCTATCATAGGGGACATTTGTTTGGATTCTAGCTTATGTTCTATACTTTCATGCATGCCTTAACATCAATAATAATTTTGCGTTGGAAAATGATTGGGAAATAAAAAATTTTAACCTAAAATTACTAAAATTTTTTAATTTTAATTTGACTTTATTTATATTATTTTTATACAATACACTCTTATACCTCATGACTAATGAAATAATATATTTCAGTTGACAGTAATACTAATTTATTTATTTTTTTAAAGGCATTAGTGATATAAATCATCGTATAGCTTTGAAATTTCATTTCATGTTTTCATAATTAAAAGATATTATTCTGATTTTTTAATCACACATTAACGGTAATATCGGTTATGCATTTAGGGCTTGTTTGGGTGAGTTTCTAATAAAAGATCTTTTTTCGAGTTATCTTTTTTTAAAAGATCTTATAGAGAAGTAAAAGTAATTTTATGTTTGGATATCTCATGTAAAAAGGTCTTTTTATCTATCAATTATGTTTGGGTATAACAATATAAAAGTACTTTTTTATTTATTTATTATATGAAAAATATCTTTTTTTTAAGGAAAAAAGATTTTTTAAAAAAAGATGTAAATTATAGCTTCTCAAAAAAGATCTTTTTTTTTTTTATTTTACTAGTGCTTTTACTTTTACTACTAGAAATTTGCTAAACACGTTAAAAAATAAAAAAAAATCTTTTTTAATTAAAAAAAGATCTTTTTGTAACAAAATAATGGCGCCCAAACATGTATTTAGTGCTATTTTAGAAAAATAATTTGGTTGTTTAATAAGAGATTTAAATAATAATAACCTATATGCACTGAGTGCTCTATTAGAAGTTTAGAACATAGTTAATTTTTTATTTGAATCAAACTAGTTTGTTTATCGATTTTTGATAAATATTGTTGAATCAATCGATTTAGTTCGATTTTTAGAATTATGATATTGAAAATTATATGACAAAAGATATGATTCATAACTTGAATCAGATTTTAGTAAAAATTTTACATATATTTATCTTTATATAAAGTTAATCATTAAAAATAATTAAATAATTTAATATATTTAACTAAATTGTTATTTAAAAATTTTTAACCATCAATTTTATATAAAGACAAATCCATATAAAATTTCACCTACAACTTTTTATGTCTCCAAAATATTTTTCCCAATTTTCTTTATAATAAGGAGAAACGGTAAATGGAAAATTATTGGAGATTTTTCTTTTTGGACAGGAAAATTATTGGAGATTAATTAGTCCACTAACCCATTGGCTGGACTATAGCTCATTGGCCCCAGCTAGTTAAATTTTGTTTACCTTGTTTCACACAAAAAGAAACTATATCTAATTATCTTCATTAAAAAGTTCTGTCTCATAATTTCCTTTTTATATTAAGTGAAAGGACTTGACGTTCACCAAAGGGTAATCAATTTTTCAGGGGTGTATATATATGTATATACTATATAGCAATCCTATGAATTTATATAGCAAACAATCTTCCAATACGCTAGTGCCCCTTACCATATTATTTTTATTGGAACACGTGTTAAAAAAATACACAAGGGTGCATAATAAAGATAAAGGTTATATAAAGAGGTAAAGCCCAAAGATCAATAATTGCAAAGAATGTGGGTATGTGGTATGAGATAGTGAAATGAAGATTTTGCTTTTAGGTTTCTTCTTTGCGACTCAACCACTCAAAATAGCTTTGTTTTGGAAGGAAGTTTGGAGTACATAGGAGAATAAGGGACAGATTAAGTTTCCTCTGAAAGGCAATAATCCAATTGGTGGATCCTCAAAGTGAATTTGTTGTAAACTCTTTATAGTCAAATATTAATCTTCTGCTTCTAATTAAAGGAAAAAATTGCACTTATTATACTAGTGTATATTTTTGGTGATGCAATTGATCTTTTCTTATATCATAGATTGCAGTTGGTGAAACTAACTTGTATAATTCTAGCTATCTGGTACGCTAATCAAACATGGATGAGGTTTTTTTTTTAATGAATGCTAACAATATAGGACTTACTTAATAATAATAATAATAATAATAATAATAATAATAATAATAATAATAATAATAATAATAAAGAGGAAGCAAAATAAATGAAAAATATGGGACTTAGGGATGTTCATGGATCGGATCCTATCCGCATATCCATGGTAAATATGTAATCCGATTCGCACATTGATCTGATCGGATTGGATCCGATCCGCACCCTTTACGGATTGGATATCTGCTCTACATCCGCATATCTGATCCGCGAATCTGCAAATTCGCATAATAATAATTAAAAATAAATAAATAAATATATGTTTGATATTATATTTAATTGTTTGTATGTTTTAGTTAGTAATTATTATTCATATAGAGTATTATTTTATTTTTGTTATTTAGGAAAAGTTTGATTAAAAATATTTTAGGAATAAATAAGTTAAAAAATGTGAAAGAAATATTTTTATTGAATTTTTTACATAAAAATATAATTAAAAAAAGAAGGTTCAATTATGCGGATATATTTGATAATCGATCCGATCTGACACAAAAAAATGCAGATATCATATCCGATCCGATAAAATTTGTGCAAATCGGATCAAATTTTCGACCACATCCAATCCGATCTGTGTACACTCATAAGACCAGTACTATGTATGTAGTTGTGTTGCCCCTCACCTAAAGAGTGCTTTAAGTCTAAAATTTTAATGATCATTTTATTATTTTATTTAGTTAAGTTATAAATTTACCATTTTAACTAATTATATTTTATTTTCAGACAGAAATAAAAAATAATCCTTAAAAGACATAAATTTAGGTTAAATACTAACCATTTTATTCCAAGGATTTAGATATCGAATAAATATCTAGATAACACTTGTTAAAAATATTTAAAATATAAAACTATAATGTATAAAAAACATTGACAGTAAAATTATAAGATATATAAAAATAATATCAGTTTTTTCTTCTTTACAACAATTAACCACCAAATATTAATTTACCCAAGTAATTAGTTTTTCTTCTTAAGAGGACTTTAGTTAAAGTTTATTGTAGTGATATTTTCATTATTATAGAGAAACCAAGTTTTAACTTCTAAATATGTCTACGAAGATACGTTGAATATGTAAAACCAATACCTATGCTCGACTCAATAAACGGTCCATAAATTATTATTTGAAGTTCTCAATTATCTATATTTATTTGATTTTTTTTTAAAATAAAAAAATAAAAAAATCCGACCTGCCGGATTCGAACCAGCGACCTAAGGATTACTTTGAGATTTTCCCACTACAGTCCTCCGCTCTACCAACTGAGCTAAGGTCGGTTGATGTTCTTAAAAGGGAAAACAAAAACTTTTTGTCAAATAAAACTTAGCATTAGCATCTAGAAAAATAAAAACATGCATCACGATCGAGAAAGGTAAATAAATAAATAGATAAATGTGAACATAATTTGGGCCTTAATACATATAATTTTCACATAATGAAGGAAAGTGAAAGTTTTGTTAAAATACAAAACATGGCCCAACAAAAAAGAGAAATACTCGTTGCATGATATTCCCACCATATATCAATCGTGTAACATTTTATTTTATTGACCAAATTAAAGCATATTTATGAATCCTAATTCGTAAGTAACCTCATTAGCTATTATTGGTGATTACGTGACGAAGAGGAAGTGATGATGGAGGAGGAGATGGTGGAGATGGAGGAGAATAGTGGTGATGGTGTTGTTGTTCGGCATCACAATAACCTTGGAGAATATCAGTCTCTTCGGCACTGAATCCAAGAGAAGCAAGCATCTGAGGCCAACAATCATGTCCAACAATTATTATGGCATGACAACAACTAGGTCCTAAGTATGTCTCACCATTGAGGAAGAACATTATGACCTCACCGGTGCATGCTTGAAGTTGGAACAATGAGTCCCAACAATTTACACTTTCCGGCTCTCCATCCACCTTCAACCTTGTTGCTAAGCTTGGATGTGCACTTTCACTCATTGATTTTGTTGCATTGGAAGCTAAGGTTGTTGCAACAAGAATAATTGTTACAATGTAAACACTGTGGTTTGTGTAATGAGCCATTTTGTTTTTGGAATATACAAGTGATTTGTGTGATTATGCTTGGGCTTTATATAGAGCTAGGTTAAGCTAGTGTCATAATTAAGAGACTCAAGAGGTTGAATATGTAAGGTTTTTTATTTATTCTATTTTGCAGTTACACCTATTAAGTATTAAGGCTTGTTATTGTTAATAATTGTTGAATAATGGTTCACTAATCATTCTTATGGTTAATTTGATATGAGGCCTTTGAATTTCTCTCACGTGTTTATTATCTAGTGAGAGTAATTTTATTTGAAGTTGATTTTTGATGTGATCATAATCAAATTATTATTTTGCTTATCATCTGTTATCAATTTATCAGTAATACAAAATATAATAGAATAGACACTGGGATTGATCAATTTGGAAATGGAAGAGTGACCTACATTGCTAAATTGGTTAGTTTTTTTTTTTTTAACCCAAAAATTTAGACGAAATTGAGAACATTAACATTGACCCATATAGATAAAAAAAGTTCTTATAATAATAAGAAAGACCCAAATTAATATCTTTATAAAATATATTTTAATCAAATAATTTAGATTGGTTTTAATCTTTATAAATAAGTGTCGAAAATTTATGAAAACAAAAAAATTTATATTTTAAACATTTACCACATGTCTGAATTCTCTTCTGACTTCACAATAAAGTACTTAGGAGTTTTTTTTGGTGGAGGATTGGGTCGGTAGTGAGAAAATATTTTACTCAGACAGCCCAACAAAATTTTGGGCTTAGAGCCTCATTTGATAAAACAATATAATAGATGTGGACATGGGATTAAAAAAAATTATTATGGAATGTGACTAGAAAGCAGTGATTGATGTCCTGAATAGCTCAAATAACCTGGATAAATATCCTAATGCATTCACCAAATGCTCTTTTTTTAACGTGACCAATCCAAAAAATTTTATCAGTAGAATAAAATATATAGTATAATAATAATTTTTATAATTATATTATAGTATTATAAAATATAATTATTAATAAAATAAAATTATGTAATTACTAATAGAATATTAGGATTTAATCTTCAATAATAAAATTTTTTTAAAATATTTTTCTATTACTAATAAAATAAAATTATAAACTTAAGTTAATTAATTAATAAAATTAATTTATAATTCTACACAAATTAAAAAGTTCAGTATCAAATTATAAATACAAAATTAACAGATATGTGTCATTTAAATTAATTTCCAAAATTATAAATACAAAATTGATACACATCTCTCTATCGCACACGAAAAATTATAAGCGAAAACATGACTATGGTTGAAACTTGCAACCAGGGTCAAGCATAGGTAACCACGCTCATGAATCATGAAAAGGGGGCCATATCCATACTATATTCATGTTTGTGGAAGCCATAGCATATGTGACCCATACCCATGTGCGTGTGAGGACTCCAAAAAACCACATTAACTACCTCATTTTCACATATAGCTTTTATTTTAAATAAAAGTTTTGAGAAAATAATTGCATTGCATGCCTTTTCAGCAACACTTTTTCTTTTTCGTGTGGAAGAGAGAAGAGTGTATCTCCCAATGATAAGAGAAGAAAAGTGTTTAACTTTGTTACAGGAGTTATAAATTGGAGGTACCGATCTGTTTTATTTTTTTTTCCAAACAATCACAAATTGGACGGTCCGATCTGTGATTTCAAAAATAAAAAAAAAATAATGTTAAAATCGGATCGTCCGATTTTTATTTTTTTTTAAAAAATACAAAACAGATAATGTGATTTGTAGTTTTTTTTTAAACAAATCGAACCCTTCGATTTGTAGTTCACTTTTTTTTAAACAAATCAGACTGTCCGATTTGAATAAAATACTATATTAAAAAAAATACCTAATCTTCCAATAACAATGTATTACACATATATTTAACCAATATAAAAAAAAATTAGCCTTTCAGCAAGTTCATCTACAAAGGGACCAAGACAAGTTGTCGTGAGATTTTTTTTTCTTTTTTAAAAATGAAGAACGAAGAAATTAAAGTGGCTTTCAATTATGTTGTTAGAGGTTAGACAGCCAAGTTATAATTTATATGTGTCAGTGAGTGAGTGGTGCCTTTAGCCGCTATGCCTCATGTACTCTCATATTGAGTAATTGCACCAGGAACCCTATAAATAATCTTCCATTTATATGGTAAGACTCTCAGCTAGGCTAATTTTTTTTGTTATGAAAGTAGAAGTGGTGAAATATCTTAATATTATAATTTTTGATGTTTTTTAAAATTGTGGAAGTACAGAAATTGGAGGATTCGATTTCTGTATCTTAAAAAAAATTTTTTTTATTACAAATTGGACGGTTCAATTTCTGCACCTCCCACAAATCGGACCGTCCGATTTCTGCACCTCTAATAAATCAGACGGTCCGATTTCTGCTTCTCTAATTAAACGATCCCACATTTGAATATAACATCCCAACAATCCACATTTTAAAAAAACACCACTACCACTCCAATATTAAAAATAAAAAATTCTCTCAGCTAAGTTAAAAGTGCGGAAGAATTTCAAAAATATCGGTATAATTAATTTTAATTATTAATCTTAATTATATAAAAATATATATAATATATATTAATTAAAATTAATAGTTAAAATTATTAAAAATTAAAAACAATTCAAATGAAGGAGAATGGTAAATAAAAAATAATTTAATTATTATTAAATTTATAATTTTAGTTATAAACGAATCTTATTATTTTAATAAAAAAGTAATTAAATTTTTACTTTTTTATACTTAATTAATTATTTATTTTTTAATTTTTACACAGAAGAGGTTGACCCGCATATCAATTGATGATATGTCAGGGCATCAATCAATGCAACATGTCATATAGTGTGGCATATTAACATGTCACATAGTTTAGTGTATTATGCAATAATTAACTTATTAAAGACTAAAATAATATAAATAGTAAAACTTAGCTACAGTCAACTTCACGTAAAGTTGATAACTGAGAGCCATTAGATGATTTGATTGATTTGACTAAATTTTTATCTAATAACTCTTAACTATCAACTTCACGTGAAGTCGACTGCAGTTGAGTGAGTTTTCACCAATATATAAACTATAATTTTATGTATTTTCTAAAAATTTAAAAATTAAATTGAAAATTTTTAAGCAAATTAAGGAGGGTGAGAAGAATGGGAAGTAGGGAAAATAAATAAATAAAGCAAAGCAAAAGCAGCAATGAATTGCTTTTTCCAAATCCAAAGAACAAAAAAGTGTCAACGATTCCAAAGTAGAATACAAGAGCATCTTAATACATGGTATAATCATCACTCTTAAAGCTACTTTAGACCCAATTCTTCTAACCTCATTGGGGAATTATATTACCCTCCCTACCCTATCTCCTCTCATTTTCCTTTTTCTAACATAAAATCTGTCTTCAAATTTTCTCCTTACATCAGCAGTAGTAAAGCCATGGTGTGCACTGCAATAATAATATGAAATCCAAATGATCCAATCATCACCTGCAACACCCAATAATTGAATTAGTCTTCCAATCACTAAACCATCAATCTCACTCTGCCACTATACAACATTATCCAAATTAACACTATACATTAATTCATTCCTTACAATATGGAACACATTAATGTGCTTACTTGAAGATACTAATTGATATCATTAATGTGCTTATTTGAGTGAAGTATCTAACAGTTCCCAATATCATCTTTTTGAGAATGCCTACCTACTAATTGATATTGCCAACACTAACACATAAGATAGTGGTAAGTAACAGGTTTATTCTTGTTCTAAAACAGTGACTAAATAGACCTATGCATGAAATTACTGAAAAAAAAAAAAGTAGAGAGAGAGAAGTATGGGGTAACCTGTGGTTGAGTGGAAGAGGTGGGTAAGGGGCGAATGGTTGCAGAATCAACTTCACCAGTGGGAAGAGGAACTGCAGGGTTGCTGTTTATGAATGGCATGCCACCACCTTTGTCGGGGACTAATGGAATTGTCACTGGTGAACTTGCTGATGGTGATGGTGATGGTGAAGCTGCTTGGTGGGGACGGAAAGGCCATGGATATGCTGGGGAAGATGACACTACTTCTCCACCTGAAGATGGTGATGGAGCTGCCGTTGGAGAATGTTCTTGTTCTGGAGCCATTGTTGGAGCCTGTGATGTTGCTGAATTCACCACCTTTATGGCTAGTTTTTGAGATTCTTCACATGATTTGAGGGAGCCATTGTTGAAGGCGAAGTAGAAGAAACCAGGGCGAGATGGATGCCACTGAAAATTCAAATTCGTAAAGAAAAATATAAAGTTCGACACTTTTCAACTGTTTCTGTTAACCCAGATGAAGAAGGATCGGAGTGGCAGAAAAAAGTTTGAATTTTGGAGGCATTTTCATGGCACCCAATATGGGAGTTTTTGAAGGTGCTCACCGTGTAGGAGGAGGTGAGAAGAGTGGCCTGAGTGAAGTTGCAGTTGTTGAAGGCTTCTTGGTTCTTGAAAATGTAGAGATTAAAGTGTTGTATGGGCTTGAAAACTTAAATGACACAAGAGAATGATGTTAGTTAGCTATGTACAATGTACTGAATAATGCATATGAAGAAGATTCATCAGCTATTTCCAATAGTACTTAGTTACTTACCAATGGAATCACCAATGTGAACACTGGGATTCTTCCACTGTGAAGTTCCATCCACTACAATTGCGGTTGAATGAGAAGGCTTGAACAGTGAGGGTAGAAGAAAGAAGAGGAAAATGGGAAAGAAGGACATTGTGATGATGAAGCAAAAACTACAGAGAGAAGGCTGAATTGGTAAGCTTTGTTAGCTTTTTGTGTTGTATGTATTTAACTCTGCCCTACCTTTCTCTCTCTCTGGGTAATTATGGATTAGCAAAAGAAAAAAAAAAAGTGATTTTGAAAACTGTGTTGGTGTGGGGAAGGAGACTGTTAGTATGTCAGAAGTGTTTGGCTTTTGATGAGGAAGGAGTTTGAATGGGTTCCAGACATGGCTGTTGGGGATAGTGATCTCATATTATTTATTATTATTGTTAGTATTATTTTACACAGCAAAAAGTAGCATGATTTTGTTTCTCAAAATTGAAGTAACAAGTAGAGGAAAGAAAAATATATATACTTATATTACTATTTCTAGATGGAGTAACACATTCACAAGCAGAATTGAGAGTCTGAAATATGATGATGGTGATTATAATTCTAAAATGATTAGTGGTGTGATTATATGAGCTTGCAGTTGCAGTCAATTTGGTCTTTCATTTTTCAATTCAAAAACCTTTCTTCTTGGGTGGTGAGAAATCAGAAATGCCTTTCTCCTCTTACCACATTTATTTCATATAATAAAAGAAAAGGTTTTGCCTCATTCATTGTGGAATGCAATGTTGCTCATACTTTCATGCAGTATGGGAATAATTTTCTAGTATGATAAAAGGTTATAAATGAGGTCCTTTTATATACTTCGTTCTAGGATTAGGCCAAAACAATTTGTTTTGGTTTTGGGTTTTCTATTACTATGAATGGATGATGAATTCAATTCTTATAAAGTAAAAACTCACACAGTTATTTTTAATTGATAAATTTAATTAAATTATAAACTAATAATTTTTAACTATTAATTTCACATAAAATAAGTACATCTTAATCTCTACCTTCTTGTAATGGTTCTGAATCTCAATGTTACATTTGGTGTCCGTAATACTTTGTTGTCGGTACATGTGATAGTATCATTTTAACAAGTGACCAAATAAAACACTCCAATATCAAATGCTACAACTTTCAATGAAATCGCAATGTACAGTCTCAATCTCAGCTCAAATCTATAGAAAGGATACGTACATCTTCTTTCATTCGGCTAGATTTGGTAAAGTTTGGATAATTATGTCTGGTAAATTAAAATTAATTAATCTTTAATAAATACAAGTTATAAAAATTGTATTTAATAAAATTATTTTTAACAAAATAAAAAATATATTTATACATATATAAATTTATATTGAATATTTTACTTTTTTAAAAAATACAAATTAGCCTTAAAAATAATTTTATATTTTTAAAAATATTCTTAATTTTTTAAAATTAAAAGTACAAATACAAATTTTTTTTATTTACTAAATACAAAGTAAGATGTCAATGTCTTTTAAAAATACAAACATTTTTCTGGTAAACACCAAACCTACCCTCCGTCAAACTCTTGCAATGCTGTAAACGTTTATTTATAGACATTTGATGAGATGAATTTTTAACCGTTGATTATGGTTGACGAGCGTTACCGTTACAGTTACCGTTATAAAATGGAGTTCAGCGAGACAGAGGTCCTTGTCTTTGCTTAAGGTAGCAGCTTTCGGCTCACTTGTTAGGCTCACCGATGTGGTCCAACTAAAAGAGATAAACGAAGCTACAAGTTCAAAAAACGACAAGGACGAAGCATTTGTAATTTCCTTCTCTTGTCCTTTCTCTCTTTTAAATTCTTAATCCTCCAAACACACTCACTTTATGTATATAAAAAAATAAAGTAAATTGACAAAACAATAAAATAGTTAAGAAGCATGAAATTAAATATCCGCAACTGAGATTTGTTGTAAATTGTATTTTTGACAGAATAAACCATCAAGAGAGCATTAAAGAGATTCTAGCACTTAAAAAATGAAAATTTGCTGACTCTAATAGATTCTGAATTGCTTGACAAATTTATTCTAGAAACGTATTCTCATTGGATTTATCTAGTAAAATAAACTGAAATGGGATATAAAAATGACATGAAATAAACCTGATCGCCATTGAATGGTTTAAGAAAAACTGACACTAAAACGCACTGATAGATCATACAAACAATTTCTATATGCATTCTTTAGCGTCGAAATATATCTGTCTAATCCATAACTACATTATATACGTCTAAAAATCACCTCTGCTCTACCAGTAATACAACACATTTCACTAGAGGAAAGATCAGGGTGCCTACTTCGATTCTAAACTAAATAACCAACCTCCACCACTCCTGCTTTTATCTACTAGGAAAAACAAAAGCTGCTTCTTATGTAACAAGGAATTTCCCTTCATCACTCAGGTAGCAATTCCCATTCTCTTTTCACATAATTTAACCCCCATTCACCACTGCCCTCTAGATTAATAATTAGACTGGGACCTTTGATTTCAGAAACAACAATGATTACAGTGCTAGTGTGCTCATATCCATATTTCCCTCATCACATGATTCACATATGCTGCTGTGAATCTTCAATTTCCATCCTGGACCACTGAGAAACATGGTCTACCATTGCAAGGAGCGAACACGACGTAGAAATCGTGGTGGCCTTCGCTTCTCCACAACAGGAATTACTTTTTCCATAAGCTGCATGAAAATCAATTGGGTCAGCTGTCGCGCAAAAAGCCAAAAACAAAATGCTGACAAGCTTCATGAAACAACAATTTGGATTGGAAGTTATGGAATAACTTCTTTTTTGCATCTCTCTTAAATTCAGTAGTAAAATCAACACCACTTGCCTAACTCTTCATATCCATATATACATGCAAGGAAAAACCCACTTGAACCACACTAACCCTACTCTTTTCAATGATGACATGACTGAAATTTCATGAACAAATGCACATTCATGATCGATTACAGAGCATGTTGCAATATCAATGAATTTCAGGAGTTGCTTAGACTGGGCAAGACTTTCAAGAGTTGTAATAGCATTATTTGACTTAAGACACAGTATCAACTGGGAAAGAGTTGCTTAGACACATTATGTGAATTATCAGTCATAAAATTTTTTACAAAGGGGTTGAATTCAAGACAAACTAAAATAATGGCAGATCAATACCTGTTTGTACCTTTCCTTTTTCTTCTCGGCCTGCACAAGAATATATTCCTTTTTAAGAGATTGAAGAGAAAGCAAAAACATTATAAACTCTAAGGCTGTTTGTGATTCAAAACACTCAACAGTGATCTACACTCAAAACAGCAGAAATAAAAGCATGATACATTAGAAGGACATACTCGGAGACTGAAAATTTTTAGGGAGCAAGATGTATTTTACCAACCGCGGTATAAAGACATCCTTGCTTGGAAGGGTGCAAACTTAATACCACAATTTGAAGTAGATGTAGATATCCAAACCTAAGGGCATTTCACAACAAATGGCAGAAAAACCAAGTCTACAAACCCTAACAAATAACCCAATGAAGTCGTTGAGAACACAGCAACTTAGACACACAAAGATCAAACAAGATCAAACATAACCCAACAAGGAATAACCAAAGTTTTAGGATCCTTTAATACATGGCTAATAGAAGATAGCCAGTGATACTACAATAGTGCAAGGACCGGTGTGATTGAATGAGGATAACACTGTATACCCATTTATGATGAGAACACTGAGCCTGTATGGTAAAGATAAAACAAACACTAGAATCCCACACTAAGTTGTTAACTTGTAATGAAGCCAACTGCAGCGGGTTGATGAAAATGTTTCATGGAACAAGGCCAGGTTAGGCCATGAAACAGATTAATAGCCAACCATGTAAATGGCACCGACAAAAGATTATTATAGAAAAAAAGTAACTTGCATTTCTATGATTCAAAACATTAAAAATAAATAACTAAAATCAGCTCAAAAATGGGATCAACTCAAAGGAAAAACTTGATTTCTGCATCCTCATACAGTGTGAGAGGGACGAGGGAGAAAAAACACCTTTTCCTTCATTAGCTTGTCATTTTCCTCCTCTAGCTTCACCGCCAATGATTCCAGCTCAACTTGATAAGCCTGAAATTCAATCCAACATATAGCACTAAATTTAGATAGAATCCATTATTAAAAAAAGAAAAAAGAAAAAAAACCATTTTTCAGTATCACACAATTCACAAATATACACATCATTACGTCAACATTGAAAAAGAAATTCAAATGGGCATAAAAGCATATAGACAACATTACTTGCTTTCGTTCTCTAGACCTAGCAGCAGATTCTCTGTTCTTGATCATTCTCCGCTGCCTCTGCTGAGCAGCCTTATCGAGCTGCTGCTCCAAAACGGGGCGCCCCCTCTTCCCTCTCCCTCCTCCCCCTCCTCCGCCAACGCCACCTTCAACCACTTCCACCCCATTCCCGAACCCTATCACCGACCCTTCCATGTTCTCCATCCCTTGAAACGGCGTCGTCGGCAGTGGATCAAACGCGAACATGCCGCCACCGCTGCCCAGCCTATCCGTCAGCGCCATCGGCATCTTCACCTCCTCGTCGATGGGGACAACGTCAGTGACGTCGTCAACGGCGCCAGCCTTGGCAAGGAAGTCCTCGAGCGTCATCATCTCTTCGGGAGCTTCCTCCTTGCACTCGCGCCGTTCTCCGGCGACGATCTCCCGCCACAAGTCGTCGACGGTTTTGGCTGAGGCAGGGGCGGGGGAAGGGGCTTCGAAGAGGGAAATTTGAGCATCAAGGAGGGTGGCATCTTCGGGCATTGGGATGAAGTTGGTGGTAGTGAATTGTTGGGGTTTTGGGGAAGTGGATGGTTGTCGTTGGAGAGGTAGTGGAGGATCGGGGTTTCTAGAATTTGTTGACGGCATCAACTTCGACGACGCCATGAATTGGAGATTTTAAGTGATGAAGATGGTGATGATGGTGTTTTTGTGTGTGCTAGGGTTTTGGGAATCGGAGAATTGGGGATTTTGGGGAGTGAGAGTGTGTTGTGATGTGCTGTCCTCTGCAGTGCTGGACTCGAAGCTTCACGCCTTCTCCAATGTGTTTGTTTGTTGTCTTGTCATTTTTTTTTTAAATTATTGAGTATTGAGTTTTTTTAAACAGAAAACCAATAACTTATACCATATAAAAATATAATTTAATTTTAATATATTGTGAGTATAAAATAATTATATCTATATATTTAATTACATAATATTATATCAATAAAAATAATTATTTTTTATATTAATTGTATATATAATCATTCAAAAAATAGATATAATTATAGCAATTATATAAAATATTTTATAATATAAACGTATTAAAATTAAATTCATAAAAATAATAAATTTTTGTTTTCTTTTATTTTTATTTAGTCTCTGTTAAAAAAATTATAAAAGTAATAAAATTTTAAATATATTATTTTAAAAGTTATTTAAATATATAAATTTAATTAGATAACAATGTTAATTATTTACTTTATAAATGTATTAAAATTATATTTTAAGTTTATTCCTTTTTGATAAAAGAAAGATAAAAAAATGATTGAATAATGAATATAAGGTTAGTTAAATAATAATAATTATTATTATTATATACATACTAATAGTTTATAACTATGGTGCTTATGATATTTTAAAAAATATAAAAATATTATTTGTGTATCTATTAAAATTAATTATTATATATTTATATATAAATATTTGTATAATTTAACTTATTTTTAATGTGTATTTATATTTTTAATATATATTTTATATTAATGATTAATTTTAATAGTTATTTTTAATATATACATAGCATAATTATAAAAAATATTATTAAAATTAAAATAATTTTTTATTATTTAATATTTTTATTTTAAAATTAAAAAATTACTAAAATATAAAAAAATATTAGATTTTATGAATGAATTAAAATTTACCTAGTTATTATTGATCAGTTAGACTTTTTTAACATGAATATATAGAAGAAAACTCCAAGCAAAACGTGACAAATTACCAAATTGGTAAACGACATGAAACTTTGAAAGAGAGCCCTCCATAAGTCCATATTCCATACTCCTACTCCATAGCATATTATAGAAGCAAGAAACTTTTGTTAATTATTTTTTTTTAAGGATATCATATGAATTATTTTAAAGTTAAAATTTATTATTATTATTATTATTATTATTATTATGAAAATTTGATGAGTGCATGTACATTTACATACATGTACATTGACATGCATGATTCTCACGCATTTTTGTAACGTCATTTCTTTTGGATTGAGATAGCGATAAGGGTATCAAACAAGTACGTACTTTACCATAATATAAGACGCAATATTATGTCATGTAATAATAATTTGTTGGACACACAAGTTGAGGTTAAAGACATCTATCTGTCATTAACAATTTCATCTCATACCATATTTGGTAAGACTCAAGAGTAACACTTTTTAATTTCTGAATAAATATATAGCGTGACTTACTCTACTATTCTACTCGGTAGTGTGTTTCAGTTGGTAAATGCTCAATTACAGCTATACCTTTAATGCTTACAGGCTTCATCCATGCCCATAATTACGATGACATGGTTAATTAACCGGTTAACACTAATAATTTGATTATTGATCCACATGATTTTAACAATATATATGCATTTCATTTTGTCATCTCTCAGCTATTTACAATTCAAAGTGTTTCTTCTTCTTGACGAAGCTATTTAATACACACACATATATAAGGAACAATAAAGCATGCTTCATTAGATAAACAAACCAGATTATTGGTAGTGGCTTTGGATAACTTTCCTGTTCGGTAGTCATTTTTTGTTCAATTTGAAGCACTGAAAATTAAATTCACCAGATGGGCCATGCAAGAATCAAGAGGTAATAACCTATTAAGATCTCTAATTTTATCCTTCTTGTTTACATAACTCTGCACTGATTTACAATATCCTATATCTTTAGTGCCCTAGTTCTTTGATTCACTTTAAAATTAGTAACTTTTATTTTATATATATATTTCTGTAGTTGATCTTATGGGACTTTTATTACCAAAGAAAAATCTCAAATTTAAATATTTATATTAGCCTTCCTTAAAAGCCAAGTTAGTTCATATAATTCAATTTCTGTTGTTCTTAGCTTTTGCAGCATAAAGTTTGTTCCTCAGATCAACCAAGATGGAAGCCAACCAAGGTATACATATGCATGCTCTTATAATTCAATTTCACCACTTTTCATTTGGCTATAGAATTCCATTTAATTATTAGCATCTTGATAAGAGGCAAATCATGATATTAATTTTGGCAAGTATTTTTTCTTAGTACTATGTCATTTTGTTAATAAATTAGCTTCTTTCTGAGATCATATTTTATTTTTCTGTTAGGACAAAATCAAATAAACATCAACTTTCATGAGGAGTACTTAAGAGCACTTAGGACAAAATCATATGCTGATTGCTTCAACAAAGCTCAATTACTTGCAACACAATCTTCCATAAATTATAGCCACAACACCTTCTTAGAATTCCTCCTTGAACCTGATCAAGAAAGTATCCTTTCCCTTGTTGAATCAGCAACAATTTCAATGACTCTAGAACTCAGAAACCTTATGCTAAGTTACTTTGACATTAGTGCTGAGGCATCACACATTTGCACCAGTCTTCTCAAAAGCATCAACCAAATCCACTATAATCATGAATTCATTCAAAGAGCACTGGACAGTAATAAGAATAATTGTGAATCTTCACAGAATTTCGAACTAATCGTCTTTGAGCTCAACTCATTCATGTCCTCAAGCAACCCTTTTTCGAACCACAACTTCAAGCTCATAAACGATAAGTACTCGTCCGTGTTGCGCCATTTGAGATCAATGAGAACAAAAATTGGAAGGAAACAGAGGATTTTGAAGTACTTGAAGAGGTTGTTTGGTATTTGTGTGACAGCAACATGTGGCATAGTAGCAATCATGGCCATGTTTATAGCATCACACACTCCTCTAACATCACTATTCATGGGGATAGCAATTCTCAACACCCAATTGAAGCATCTTAAGAAAAAGCTTCGAAGATGTAGTAGAATTTCATCAAAAAGTGATTCCCTTAGTAAAGTTTATGATCAACTTGATATAGCAGCTAAGGGAACTTACATATTGAACAGAGACTTTGATACAATGAGTAGATTTGTGACAAGGATTCATGATGAAATTGAACATAACAGGGCAATGGTGCAGTTCTGTTTGGATAGAAAAGAGGACAAATTCTCTTTGCAGATTGTGAAGGAGCTTGAGAAAAATGATGTTGGGTTTAGGAAACAAGTGAAGGAACTTGAGGAACATGTCTACTTGTGCCTTGTAACAATAAACAAAGCAAGGGATTTGGTCATTAAGGAAATGAAAAAATAAAACAAGACTTTCAAATTTGAGTGCAATGTACATATATACCATACATATATGAACCTTTTATTGTGTAATTATATGATTATTATAGATTCAAAGAATGGTTTTTCACTATAATATATGCCTTTGACTAACTTCCATAATTGGAGGTTGCAATTTCAGACACCTAGCGAAGCTGTCTCCCGTTGTACCTTACCCCACAGAACATGTTTCATTTCCATAGTTCTTATTAACATTAAAACAATTTTAAAACAACAAATTTAGTGTTATAGTTACACATTACCTAAATTTATTTATTTGAGAAAAAATCTATATGACTTTTCCCTTATGCCCGAACTCAGAAGATACATCTCTTGGTACAATTGTGACAAAAATAAAAAATAAATCGGTGTAGATATCCACACTACAGATATAAAATATTTTAAAGCGGTACCTATATCCAATGAACTGAGTATTTCTGGCGAAAAAATGAACCGATTATTATTTAGAAGAATAATTTCTTTTTCCAAATTATTAAACTACTCTTCTATCTTAATCCATCACAATAATAAAAAAGTGTCATAATCCACAAATTTAATTCAACAGAATACATAAATTTAATTATAATTTTAATTTTTATTATCTTATCTTATCTTATCTTATCTTATCTTTACTTTTATCTTTCGTAAATAATTTTTTCTATATATATTTAATTTTATTTTCATAATTCAATTCAATTCAATCAATTAACAATCAATAAAATTTTCTCATCTTTTCTTTTCCTATTCTTTCTTAAGCACAGAAGAATCGTGAAGGAAACAAAGATGGCGGGCGCTGGCGGAAAGGTGTCGTTCAAGGTGACGCTCACCTCTGATCCCAAGCTTCCCTTCAAAGTGTTTAGCGTTCCAGAGGCTGCGCCTTTCACTGCCGTTCTCAAATTCGCTGCCAAAGAATTCAAAGTCCCTCCTCAGACCAGCGCTATCACCACCAACGATGGTGTTGGCATAAACCCCCAGCAGAATGCAGGGAATGTCTTTCTTAAGCATGGATCAGAACTGTGCCTGATTCCCCGCGATAGAGTTGGTGCTTCTTACATGTTACGGGGTGTGTGGGCGGATATCAAACCATTTTATTTATATATACCTGCACTATTGTAGTCTGATACTTAAAAATATTAAGTACCAGTGTTACTGATCTCATAGATTGGGATCAACGGTTATCTTTAATTGTTTGAATAATGAAATAAGTTTTTTAAAAAAAAATTAAAATTATAATTAAATTTATGTATTCAGTTAGATTAAATTTATAAATTACGAGATTTTTTTATTATTGTCATAGATTAAAATAAAAAAATAGTTTAATACAAATCACCTACTTTCCATCAATCCATTAATTTCTACATTGAAAACTTTATTTTTTAAGGATAATTTATCTCAATAAAATAAATAAAATTTAAAATTATAAATATATTAAATCATAATTAGTTACATATTTTATTTTAAATATTTTTATATAAATTAAATTAAATTAGTTCGATTGATGTTATTTATATATAAATTAAATTAATTTAATTCGATTTACTACGTATATCATACGTTAATAATTGTTCAATTTAATTTGATTTATTATGTATAAATTATATCAATAATTGATTCAATTTACTATTAGTACATAATAATATATATATATATATATATATATATATATATATATATATATATATATATATATATAAATTAAATCAAATAAATAACATAAATTGATTAAATTTAATTCGATTTATATAAACATATTTAAGATATAACATGTAACTAATTTTAATTTAAAAAATTTGTATAATTTTAAACTCTATTTATTTTATCCAGGTAAATTAACGATTTCTGATTCTTAAAAAGTATTTTGTCTATGTTGTCAAAGAAGTAGCATCATGATTGTTATGACTCATGGTCAAAACCAAAGGTGATTATTGGCTTATTGCAGAGTATTTCCGTTTATTCTTCACTCTTCACCCCTTCAGTGCACACTTCCACCGCTAATGTTTCTGGGTCTTTCTCTGATTTTGGTTCTGTTGTTGACCAACTTCGACGTGCTTGTAATTCGGTTGAGGTTACAGTTGAAAAAAAAAGTTTCCAGATTTGAGCTTACCAAACGTTCTTTCTTCGTGCTTCAGTGACCGGTCGGTATGCTTAGCTTTGGATTCATCTAAGTTTTGTTTTTTGGTCACTGAAGGGCAACTTGGTAATATCAGAAAAACTTGAAAGTAATTGCAGCTGTTCTCAGACTCAGATATACAAGGAAGTGTTGTTGATTTGAAGTCCCTTTTAGCTTGCAGGCTTGGGTGGAGGGGTTTGGTTTCTGATTGGGATTTTCAAGTTTTGGACTTTTGGTTTGCTGAGTATGTTTATTGTTAGCAAAATTGTTACAAGTAATGATTGCTTTGAATTGGGAACATGGGCAGTAATGGGATTGAATATTTGTCCAATGAGGTATTAGAAGGTGGTTTTGATAGCCACCAACAGGAGGAAGATATCAGGGAAATGGATAATGAAGAGATGATGACAAGGGATAGAAAGTCTATAAATGGAAAGCATGGTTTATCTTCTTCATCAGAAGTTGGTTCTTCACCAAGGAGAGGTTTGTGCTCATTTGCTTCTATCATTTGATCTGTTAAGTAGCCATTGAGATCAATAATGAAGGTGTTTTTAGGAGGGGAAAGAAATATTCTAAAGTGACAAGATTGTTAAACTGATAAAGTGAAATGTTAGTTATCATTGAACTTGTAATTTTCACTTTATGGTAGTGTGAAGTTACTCATTGGGTTCTGTTGTTTTCAGATAACTATTTGATTGATTAAACTTTAGCAATGTACAATTAAGAGAATGAAGAAAAAGAGAAATGGCAGAGTTTATGCAGACAAAAGGCCATAACAGTTAATATCTTCCGGTTGTTGTATTTTGTTTGGGATATAACTTAAAAATTGCTGTTGTTATTGTACCCATTGGACTATGGTATCTAAATTGCTTCCTTCTGGAAGATTTATTGTGTTTGCTAAATTTTGCTTATGTTCATGAAGGCTTAGAACATTGCACCACAGCACCTGTTGAGACTCGGAGAAACCCACTTATAGCTGACCATGAGGTTATGCTCTCTAGATCAATGACGGAGAAGACCCCGAAGCATGATCTACTATTGGACAGATTGTCCGAGGATGAGAAGGTAGATGGAGGTGTTGTTTTATCTGCATGATTTTATATTTCAGACTTGTACTTCTGCTCTTTTTGGAGTGTTTTTAATTCTAATCATAGTAAGTTATTCTCAAATTATTCAGTTTCTAATCATTTAATATTTTTCAAAACATGTAAAATCTCATGGTTCTATTGTGAATGTAATATATGCTGAATATATTCAGTGTTTCGATTATGAGCTTATTTACTTCTAGAAAACAATAATGCCTTCTGGTTCCCAACATGTGTTTTGGTTATTATTTACGGTTATGCCTTTGAAGATTTTTTATTGACTTTAAGCTCTGTGTTTTTCATTTATGCATTGGATTTTTTCCCTGTGATAAGCAAGTTCACAACATTTTCTGATTTTGATTCACAGCAACAACTAATTGCGGACCTTGTGAGGATACAAAATGATGGGACTGTTGAAGTTGATCTAGAAAAAAGTGCATCTGTTGCTTCAGAATTGCTAGAATTCCAGTCATTTGACGAGTCAACAGCGAGTGAAAATCTTATTCGTGAAGCAAAAACATCAATTCCACGGTTACAAATTGTCATACTTGTGGTTGGAACTAGGGGCGACATACAACCTTTTCTTGCCATTGCAAAGAGACTTCAGGCATGTTCAAATACATATATTCGGTTCATTTTGTTGCTCATGAGAATCACCTTATATTATAATTGATCTGATTGCATCATTTGGAAAGATGCAAAGCCTTTGTTTAACAGTTTTTTTTTCCATACTTGTTTCTTTTCTTTCTTCAGAGATGAACTAATATTTACTTGCAGGAGTATGGTCATCGTGTTAGGGTGGCAACTCATTCTAATTTCAGCACATTTGTAAAGTCAGCTGGTGCAGATTTCTATCCGTTGGGTGGCGATCCACGTGTATTGGCAGGATGTAAGAGTTCCTTGCTCAAAACTTCCATTTTCAAGCAGTATAGTTTATATACCACTCAATGAATTGTGAAAGTTTATAAGAGTTGAGAATTAGTCTTAACAATGTGAAATAATATCCAAACATTTCTTGCCAGCCTCAAACTGCATATGGACCTAAAGTTGTCTATAAGAAGTATCTGATATGGATAGTTGCATGATAATAACTACCAAGAAAATATCAGTTCTTGGAACAATTGCAAATGCAATCCAAGTGTCTTAGTTAAATAACCCTTTTGTCTTTTTAAAGTGATACATTACCATGTGTTCTACTTTCATTCGATTCTTTGTTCATCTGCTGCTGATATACTGAAAGAGTTATTTCAATGATAGATATGGTGAGGAACAAAGGTTTAATCCCATCCGGGCCTGCAGAAATATCTATCCAAAGAAAGCAGCTGAAGGACATTATTGATTCCCTTCTTCCAGCATGCACGGCGCCTGATTTGGAAACCGGTGTTCCATTCAGAGCCCAGGCTATTATTGCCAATCCTCCAGCTTATGGTGAGTAGTTAGTAGATCAAATATAAAGTGTTAGTAATGTTCTTAGAAAGGGAATAGGAAAACTGGGATCATAAAAGTAACTTGCAAATTTGACGTTTGAAATTCAGAGGCTTTTACATTAAAAAGCATGTAGAACATAGGAGTTTGTTTTTCCAATTTGTTTCCCAAATTCATAAGATCTGTTATTGATTGCTCTTTGTTTCAAAAGAAAAGTTTTCCTTTCATTCTTGCAGAGCATGTTTATTGTTTGCAAATTTGTGTGAAACTGGCACATGACTTTTTAAGAATGAAATAGATCAAACTCTATCATCTGCTCTGGCTTGCAGGACACACACATGTTGCTGAAGCCCTTGGGGTACCTCTTCACATCTTCTTCACAATGCCATGGACGTGAGTTTAAATTGCCATAACAATTTTATATAGGTAAGATAAGGTTTCATAACAAGTTAGGCATGACTTCATAATTTGATATTTAATATGCAGGCCAACATATGCATTTCCTCACCCTTTGGCACGAGTTCCTCAAAGTGCTGGTTACTGGGTAAGTCTTTTGCTGAAACAATATTTTGTTATTTGATTTTGGTGCTTTTGTGGTTTCCAATAGATCTTTTGTTCCAATATTTCCTTCTGGCTCCAGCTATCTTATATAGTTGTGGATCTACTAATATGGTGGGGAATAAGAGGAATCATCAATGACTTCAGGAAAAACAAATTGAAGCTTGCTCCTATTGCATACTTCAGTATGTACCGTGGATCGATATCTCATTTACCAACTGGCTACATGTGGAGTCCCCATGTTGTTCCGAAGCCAAGTGGTATGGACAAGGATGTAATTGATAGTTGCATTATATGATTAAGTCCTAAATAGAAATTGCTAATCATGTTTAACATATTTGCAGACTGGGGACCTTTAGTTGATGTTGTTGGTTATTGTTTCTTAAACCTTGGATCAAAGTATATACCACAGGAAGATTTTGTACAATGGATTCGGAAAGGGTCACCTCCAATATATTTTGGATTTGGGAGCATGGTATGGCATTGTAACTCGAACTCAAATCTGATTAGTAGTAACTTTTGTCCCACAACTTCAATTTTTCTGTTTGGATGTTCAAGAAAATGAAGCATGCTGAGATTCACCAAACTGGATTCATAGAACTTTTGCCTCTAAATTCTAATGGCCTACCATTTTATGATGCACGAGAATGCAGCATTGCTCTTTTCTTATTCATTTTCTTTTCTACTTGTTAATCTGAATGGCTATTCTAATGTTCATCAGATAGTCTGATCGATCACTCTGGTGTAGAACAAGAAAGGGTACTCAGAATTCTCCATATTCATATTAGGCTGAATTCTGAAGTTCCTGAGGTAATCTACCTTATAGGAACTCAAATAAATAATCATAGCCGTGGAAGCAGCCACTGATGTAATTATCAGGTTAGGCTGCGTACATTACACCCTTTGGGTGCGACCCTTTCCCGGACCATGCGTTACGCAAGATGCTTGTGCACCGGGCTACCCCTATTATAAAAAATAACAGTTTCTTGTCATAGCATTAGCAGTTTCTAACTAAAGTAGTATTATTTTTTGAATTGCCTAAACAAAATTGTTGTGCATACTTTGCCAGCCACTAGAAGACCCTAAAAGCACAACAGATGTTATATTGGATGCACTACAGGAAACCGGACAACGGGGAATTATCGATCGGGGTTGGGGCAATCTTGGGAATCGTAAGTATTCTATTCTAATTTCTGTTGAAGTTAGAAGGTGTTATTTCCCATAAAATGTTACATTTTGTTCAGTGTAGTTTTAGATAAATTACATTAGTTGCACTATGTTCTTCATTATGTAGTGGAAGAAGTTCCTGACAATGTTTTCCTACTGGAGGAATGCCCTCATGATTGGTTGTTTCCTCAATGTTCCGCCGTGGTGAGTTTCAACATAAGTTCTTGTTTTAGGAAGTGAGAAAATGACTTGGAAAAAGGTTAAACAACCCCAAAAATTACAGGTGCATCATGGTGGAGCTGGAACTACTGCTACAGGTTTAAAAGCTGGGGTAACATGCCATACTCAATAGTCTCTTCTCTAATATATTTTCTTTTGAAATTTGAATGCCTTTGGATTTAAATGAAACTGATTCTGGTGCAACAAAGCAGTTCTTTTGTTTTATTTTATGAGAAAGTCTATGTGGCAAACATCTTTTCCTTGATTTAGGTGCGGCCTTTCTCCAGATCCTATGTTACTGCACGATGCTTGTTAACTGGGCAGTCTGGGCTGTCCTTTCTTTTACCTTACATTTGAACCGATACTAACCAACTTTCCACTTTTTTACACTAAAAGTATTGGCCTTGTAGCATTACCTGGGAGTTGGCTAGTGTTGACTCAAACACAAGATAAATGCAAAGTAAAAATGTTGGTCACCTAACATTTCTCTACATTTAACTCGCAGTGTCCGACGACCATTGTTCCGTTCTTCGGAGATCAGTTCTTTTGGGGAGATAGAATATGTCAGAAAGAGTTAGGACCGGCCCCGATTCCGATATCCGAGCTCAGTGCCGAGAACTTATCAAATGCTATTAAATTCATGCTCCAGCCAGAGGTAAATTTCCAAGTCAAGAGGCACATTTGAAGTTACAAAGATTTTCAAGTCCATGACGTATATACTTGTATAATTCAGGTGAAATCTAGAGCAATGGAAATTGCTAAGTTGATTGAGAATGAAGATGGTGTAGCCGCTGCAGTTGATGCATTCCATCGCCATCTACCTGATGAGTTGCCACTGCCAACTCCTCCTCCGGTAGCGGAGGATGAGCATCCTAGTTCTTTGCAGTGGTTTCTCGGCCAACTGGGAAAATGGTGCTGTGCACCTTGTGGTGGTGTGTAGCCCATTTTTGCATTTTTGCCATTTTCATTTGTTTCATTCATTATAGAATTAAATCTTGTAGGATAACTCCAATTTTTGTTGCCTTTGGTACTTCATTCATCTTATGCGAGAGAAATAGTATGACTAAAAGTAATAGTATGAACTATGAAGTGAGCTTGCTCTTGGAATTCTTATATGATGAATTAATAAAATCAGCAGAGAATTTTTTTTCAAAAGAAAGTCTAATCTCTTTGACACGTTAAATTTCATCAATTTGGGAATTTGTTATGCTCGAGTCTTGATATGCTTCACAACTGGGTCACCAACTCACAATCATATAGTACAAATTTTTATGAGTAAATAGTCAAATTAGTTCATAAAAGATCATTTATTTTTTAAATTAGTCGTTAAAAGATTTCTTTTTATTATCAAATTTATCTTTCAAATATTTTAAATTAGTCATTTTAGTTATTTTGTCAATTTCGTTGCTAACGACATTAAAATGACATCTTAAGTCAATTAAGTGATATTACAATACACACTTAATATTTCTAATTAGCTGTTAACATGATAAGTTTAAGAAATTTTATCAAATCAATTCTAAATTAAGGGATTCTAATGCCTCAAGTTTTTTTTTCAATTAGGTTTCGATTTGATCTAATTTCATAAACTTATCATGTTAATAGTCAATTAAGACTTTTATGTGTCACATTAAAAATTTTGGCGTCGTTAATAAAAAAAATAATAGAAAAACTAACGTGATTAACTTAAAATTTTTGAAAGATGAATTTGATTAAAAAATCTTTTGAGAACTAATTTAAAAAATGAGTAATCTTTTTTAGAATAAATTTGAGGACTTACTCAAATTTTTATTGAGCCAAGATTCTCCCGTGGCTGATTTTCTTATCCAAAAGGGTGTTAATGAATCTTGTTTTTTTTTTTTATGAAATAAAAAATCTAAATGAATTCGTCATAAGTCAGTCCAGCATGCTTAGGGAGGACTCAAATCCCTGTCTTTCGCAGCTACCAATTTCTTGGTGCTTCAATGGATTCCATTAGAACCAAGTGTATCACAACTTTAATACATGAAGAATGACATAACACAACTCTGAAGTAACTCGTAACAGCTCTATGTAAAAAAGTCAACAACATCATTAATAATTCTTTTTTTTTAAAGAAAAAAAAAAGCCATGTTTTGATTAATATATGGGCTTAAAAAACCTTGTAAAATTTCCCAGAGCAGAATTTGTCTGGAAATTCGTTAACTCATCTCATAAGTATCTGTTATTTCCACCTGTAACTGTAATTACCTTTCACTCCTTCACACTCTTTGATTTATCGGATTCTCTGTGTCTTCAGCTCATCCATCATGAGGTTGCCGGCGCCGCCGCGGCCTACCACCAAAAACGCCGGCTTAGGCGTCGCCGCCATTTCCTACATAGCCATCGACTACCTCCGCCATGTCTCCCCGGCGTGGCACTCACGCCTTATGCCCGTGCTCTGGATCTTTCTCGCCCTCGCCGCCCTCGCTCGCGTCCCCTACTACCGCCATTGGTCCGAGGAGTTTCGCTCGTTGATTCCGTTCGTCGCGTCAATAGTGTTCATGCTTGCCGCTTTACTCTACGAGGCAATTTCGGTTCGCTCCGTCACCGCCGTCCTCGGCCTCCAGTGGCACCGGTATCAAACTGTTACAGTTAACTAACTCCATTTATTTTCCCTCGCTTTCCGTGAATGGATCTGTTGTTTCTTTAATCGATCTCGTTGTAATTGTTGATTCTTTAATGCGAATCTAGCGTTGTTGAATGAAGTCAACGAACTAGATTTCTTTAATGTTCATGGAGAAGGAGAACTACCGAAGGTTGGACAACCTATTATTGGCTTGTGATTTTGAAACTAAAATGGTCAATGCTAGTGATCTTGACTAGTCCAAGATTCTTCAGTGAAGAGAATTTTAGCTTGCTACTGTATGATTTTGCTATAATTTGCACGAACAATTTCTTTAACCTGCTGGTGTATTTCTATTAGAAGATCAAAACTTATGTACTTATTTTGTTTTGACAGCAATCAACCTCCTCTTCCAGATTCTGGTCAATGGATTCTCCTGGCATTGAATGAGAAACTCCCTAGTGCAATTGTTGCGTTACTAAGAGCTCCTATTATTGGATTGCACCATTACTTGATGTTGTTTATAATGTTGGCTTTCTCTGTTCTATGTGACTCTGTAAAGGCCCCAGGCTTTGGACTAGGTGCTAGATACATGTTTACCATGGCAATTGGTCGTCTTCTTCGTGCCATCAGTTTTGCATCTACAATTTTCCCATCACCGCGTCCCTGGTGTGCTGATGGTCGGTTCAGAGTTCCAGCTCATCCCCATCCCTGGCTTCAGAAATATTATATTCCCTATCAGTCAGATCATATCGCTATCCGCCAGGTGATAAGGCTAGATGAAGCTTATGGTATGTGTGTAATGTATACTATAACTGAGTTCTAATCATTGCTTATATTGTGGCCTGTAAATATTAACAAACTTATAGGTCTCTTAGATCTTAGTGCTCATTAGTATATCCTCTTCAATTTTATCTTCCTTCATAATTTTTTTCTGCCCAAAAGGAGTATCTTAGAATTGAAACTGAAACATACTAGGTTCTGGACATTGTCATCGATTGCAGCCACTTCAGGATGGTCTGTTGTGGTTTTATTTGATATGTATTGAGTTACCTTCACTGGAATTGTGGGAATTTTAGTTTCTATTATTTTGTTTTCGGTCCTTATATATGGTATTGGAAGCTTTTAATAAGTTGGATCTAAAGCTTTCACATTTATCATGTATCTCTTCCCCTACATCTGTATGAACTAGTCCACCTTCGCAGATATTTTTGCTTGAGCAAGAAGGTTATGCTAAAGTGCTAATCAACATACTTTCCTTTCATAGTTGACATTGGAAAACCAGTTGGTGAATACCGGCCAAATTGGGGTGCAATGAGCTTCCTGATTGATTTCCTACGACCCACTGCCTCTGAAGGACCAACATGGTACAGTCTTTTAAAGAAAGCTGAAGGTGGCTGCAATGACCTCATATACAGTGGCCACATGCTTGTAGCCGTACTGACAGCCATGGCTTGGACTGTAAGTTCTGAAGTTCCTTGCAAGATTGCATTGTCTTATCATTTGTGTCTGTGCGCGTGTGTGTGTGTGTGTGTGTTTTTTTTTTTTTAATTTTGAATCATGAGCTTAATTCTTGACTTTTCTATTTTAAAAAATGGTTGCAGGAAGCATATGGAGGGTACAGTTCAGCTCTTGTATGGCTTCTTGTAGCGCATAGTGCCCAAAGAGAAGTACAAGAACGCCATCATTACAGTGTGGACTGTGTTGTAGCCATCTATGTAGGGATCCTCCTGTGGAAGATGACAGGTTTTCTCTGGTCAAATACAGTTACATACAGCGACAGGAGGCTGGCCAAGCTTAAGAAGATTGAAGGTAGACTAATCCAAGCTTCAAAGGACTCAAACATGGATAAAGTGAGGGAGCTTCTCAAACAGCTCGAGTCGAGCGATGAAGAGAGCACTTTTAGCAAGGGTAGGGCAAATAAATATGGACGGTGGTTTCCTTTTGCCGTCATTGGCTTTGCACTTGCCGTTGTCCTTCTGGCTTTCACATTGACAAGCGATGGGTAATCCTCTTACCACGACCTAAACAATTTATTATTTATAGTGTCCCGTTTTGTTTCAAATTTGTAAGCATTTTTTTATGTATCATGTTCTTTTTGTCTGCGGCAGTTTTTGAGCCATTTAACTGCACTTATGTACCTTAATCGTCATGAGGTTGACAGTGAGTCAATGAGGGCTTCTTGTGCTGATGAGTGTTGGGTTCCTAACATTTTCACCACGGCCAATTCTCATCTTCTTGTATCACTATTGTAAGTTCTTCTGTATGAATATAGATCAGGATTACCGAACTTATCCCAGTTCATTGGGATTCATCACTCTGTATTTTGTTTTAGATGGTGGCAAAGTTTTTTCTGCAAGGAAGTGCTCTCTTTCCTCCTTCCTTCGAAATCATATGTATGCCAAAGTGTGCATGTAGCTTCTAAATTGTGATTGAATAGTTGTAGTGACCTTAAATTGCTCTGATAGATACAATAATAATAATAATCAGGTTATTGCATTGTGATAAAAATGAGCTAATAATTAATCAACATGTAATATTCAATTTTTTGTTAAATTGTTCTCCTAACAAGACATGTATATTTAATAGAATTTTTTGATAGTAAATAAATAAAGTTTGCTCATATCGTTAAATTATATTGATGCAAGAAAAAGAAAATGAATATTAAGAATATGAATCACATGGAATTGGAAACCTACTCTTGTACTGATAATGAAGTTGAATATAGCAGATGGAGAAGTGGGGAAATAGTACATCCAATGAATTGTTGCACATGTAGCATCGCTTTTGTTTTTGAAGGTTATTAATCCATGGACCATTAACGTGTTCAAACTTGAAACACAAGAAATACTTGAAAGAGTAGAGTGCAAGTGCAAGCAACAAACACAGATATTATTTTGCTTTACTCAATAAACTATACTCACTTGTTTTGTTTTATTTCGCTATCCTAAACCAAAGAATCCCTCCCAAATTCTCTCGCAAGTTCCAATGGCACTTTCCGTTTCCGCGTCTTCCACAATCGCTTCTCTCAACTCCTCCGAAGCCTCCACGCGTTTCGCACCTGCTTCTTCTTCCTTTTCCTCTGCTTCCGCAAAGCTATCCTCGCTTCAATTCCCCCTTCGCTCTCGCTTTCTTCGAATTGGAACTGCTTCCTCTCCCTCTCGCCGCCGTCGAATCCTTCCTCTGGTAACAATAAAAACAAAACCTAATTCTTCTCAAGTTTCGTCTTCTATGCCGATTATTTACTATTCCATTACACTGATTCCTGAATTGTTTGGCCAATTTGCGATTTCAGAATTTTGAATGTATTTCTTTAAATTTGTTTAGGTTGAAGCAAAGAAACAAACATTTTCTTCATTTGACGAGTTGCTAGCTAATTCTGAGAAGCCTGTTTTGGTTGACTTCTATGCTACCTGGTATGTAATTAGTTAAGCTCTGTACTCATGTACTGTGTGTTAACCCTTAATCTTTGCATAATCAAAACTGAATTTAGTTAGTGACTTAAGGCGTGGTTTTATTATACTAGGTGCGGTCCTTGTCAATTCATGGTTCCCATTCTTGACGAAGTCAGCACTCGCCTTAAGGACAAGATACAGGTAGTCAAGATTGATACTGAGAAGTACACCGCCATAGCCGACAAATACAGGATTGAGGCCCTGCCAACCTTCATCATCTTCAAGGATGGAGAGCCCTTCGACCGATTTGTGAGTTGCTTTTTGCTTTGGAATGTTCTTAGATGAGGGCTTTTCTTGCTTTGTTTTAGTTTTGGTGGAATTTTGAAGTTACATTTATAAATCAGTTTAGTAAAGAGATTAATACAATAACAAAGTCTTTCCTCGCTAGGTAGACGTTATTGAGTTCTATCATATATTATGTCTACAAAGAGACTGTTTACATATAGATCTTATTTGACCACCTGGTATTCTTTAAGTCTTTATTTATCTTTTACTCTTTATCCATCTTTCATTTCATTCACACTTTTGATTGAGTGTTTTGTCAATCTTCTTCTCACAAGTCCAAACAATCGGACACGTGATTCTACCATTTTTTTCTATAGTAGATGTTACTCTAACTCTCTCTCTCTAATATCTTCGTTTCTTATTCTATCTAATTGTGTATGATCACTCATTCATTTCAACATTTTCATTTCTGCCACACTTAATTTATGTTCGTATTCTTTTTTGACCGTCCAACCCTCTGTACCATAAAACATAGTCAGTCATATGAAATAGAATTTATTTTAAGTTTTAAAAGCACATTTTTATCGCATATGAAATCACACACTTCGTCATTTTTATCTTCGACGGCCGAACTTACATTCCATATATTCTGTTTTGCTATAGCCGACCACACACTTTTAGAGTTTCTCTCCGTAAATCCAACTTCTTATTTAGGTCTTCTATTGACTCTTCCATAAGAATAATATTATCGACAAAAAACATGCATCATGATACATGCTTTTAGATATGCTTTGTGAGTACTTTTAAGTTTTCACACTAGTTATAGT
Organism: Arachis hypogaea; assembly: GCF_003086295.3. Taxonomy (NCBI): domain Eukaryota; kingdom Viridiplantae; phylum Streptophyta; class Magnoliopsida; order Fabales; family Fabaceae; genus Arachis; species Arachis hypogaea. Next base: position 117,018,699 of record NC_092044.1, on the reverse strand, counting down.
TCCATCATACATATCTTTAATTGCACAAATATATGCGATCTTTATTCTCTTCCTTTCCAAAATCTTCCATAAGATCTCATTTGACATCCTATCATATGTTTTTTCCAAACCAATAAACACCATATATAGATCATTTTTATTATTACGATACCTCTTCATCAATAAACACCATATGTAGCTTCAATGGTAGATCTGACTGGCATAAAACCAAATTGGTTCTCTGTTACTTGTGTCTCCTATCTCAACCTCCGTTTTATCACTCTTTTCCATAACTTCATGATATGATTCATGAGTTTGATCTCTCTATAATTTTCGCAACTCTATATATTTCCCTTATTTTTATAGATAAAGTACCAATGTGTTTTTTCTCCACTCATTTGACATCTTCTTTAACTTTAAAATCTCATTAAAAAGTTTGGTTAATTAACTGATGTCTTTCTCTGCAAAGCCCTTCTAAACTTCAATCGGAATATTATTGGGTCTTACTGTTCTACCATTTTTCATCTGCTTTAGAGCTTCTTTTACCTCGAAGTTTTGAATCTTTCGATAATAGTCGATATTTTGATCTTCTTCCTTTGAACATAGCCGATCAAGGTTCGAAAGAGTCTTCTGTCGTTCATTAAATAACTCGTAGAAGTAGCTCTTCCACTTTTCATTGATCTTCTCATATTGAGCCAAAACCTTTTCGTCTTTATCCTTTATGCACTTAACCTGATTCAAGTCTCTCGTTCTTCTTTCACAGCTCTTTGTGATTTTATATATACATTTTTCTCCTTCTTTCGTGTCTAAAGACTAGTAGAGATCCTCATATGCTTTTGTTAAACTTTCTTAGCCACTTTATATTTTCACCAATTATCTACATTGCGGCACAAAAATCACTTTTTAAAGCACTCACTTTTTGTCTTTATCTTTTCTTGTACACTCGCATTCCACTATTAAGACTCCTTATCTCTTGGTCTTGTTCATCTAGATTCACCAAAACTTTCTTTTAGTGTTCTTCTAATAACTTTTGCCATTTCTCTTCACATCTCCTCTATGCTTTCATCTCCTTCCTACTTTGTCTCTTCTCTTAGGAAGTTTCTTTATTCCTCACCTTTCTTCCTCCACCACTTCGTCTTTGGGTTATTCGTATGATAACTTTTTTTCAATTTTTGCTCAACATGAAAATTCATGACAAGCATTATATGTTATGTTGTTAAACTTTCTCTCAGAATAATTTTACAATTAATGCAAAATTTTGGTCGACTCTCTTCAACAAGAAGAAGTCGATTTGAGAGCTTGTCATGCCACTCTTATAGGTTATAAGATGTTTGTCCCTCTGTTTTAAAATATATTTGTGATGAGAAGGTTAAAAGTTGAAAAAAAGTCCAAAGTAGGTATACCTTCGGTATTGACCACCTCGAAACCATGACCTCCGTGAATACTTTCATACTCAGTCACTTCTCTTTCAACGTGGCCATTTAAATCTCCTCTTAAGAAAATCTTATCTTTCGAAGGTATGTCTTAAACCAAACTCTTTACATCCCCCAAAACCTTATCTTGTGTTGCTCCTCCGAATCTAATTGCGGTGGATATGCGCTAATCACAAGAAAAGTATCTCCTTCCACCACAAGTTTGATGGAAATAATCCGATCACCCATCCTCTTGACATCCACTACATCCTTCTTCCACTACTTATCCACGATAATACCTACCTTATTCCTATTCTTCACTTTTTTTGTATATCAAAGTTTGAAGTCGGAGGTATCCAACTCACTAGCCTTCGTACTTACCCATTTTGTTTCTTGTAGGCATATGATATTAATCTTCTTCCTTGTCATGGTATATTACCTCTATGAATTTTCCTGATCGAGTGCCTATGTTTCATGTCCCAAATTTCAATCTTTTGTTCCGACCTTTACTTTTAACTTTTTTTTTGTGAACTAGCTTATTTGCCTTCGTCCGTTCACGAAAATGCGGGAACCCTTGCTCATTTAACACTACACCTGAGCATCGATGCAGCAGCTCTTGCTCATTTGACACTGTACGCGAACCATATAGCGCGTTGCTTCCAGCCAACGACCTAATTTTAGCGTAATAATGTCTTTGATCCATGTCATGAAGATTCGACTAAGTTTTTATGTTGGTTGTTGAACGCTTAACACAACCTTCCTTTATCCAAGCTTGGGACCGACTATGTACAACAGGTGTAGCATAGGCGAAGTTAGTAAAGAGGTTAATAACACATTGTAATATTACTTCAACTTTGTATTGTTGGATATAGTGGACTTGCGTCTAGTTCGAAATTAGGACTGGATGTTTGCACATTCATTCGCATTCCTTATCTCTAAGGCTTGTTCTTGTTGACTTTAACATAACGAAAACATGCTTTCATTACATGGTTAAGAATCTAATAGGTGCATCTGTTCAAAAATGTTTAAGACCTTAGTCCGTGGTTGATAGTGTAAAATGGTAGCATTATGTTTGATGTTCTAGTAGATTGTCACTTGTTATCTTCACACTCATTATGTATATAAAACTATAAATATATTGAAGTCATACCATTATTTTAAATGTTAAGAGAGCTTCGCTTGCTGAATATATTTACTTGAAAGTTTCCCTTGTGCCCACCAATTTTTGGAACAAAGAAGAGTTCTCATGTTGAAGCTACATCGTATATTTTGTTTATTTATAGTTTGCATAATCTTTTTTATTATTATTATATGGCTGGTTAGTTTGCTTGATTTTATATCTTCTCTTGTGGTATGATTTGCAGGAGGGAGCAATGAGTGCAGATCAGCTCATTGAACGCGTAGAAACTGGTCTCAAAGTCAAGCAATAAACCTAGCAAGTCTTTTGTTGTTCACCCTATCACTTTTAATTGTATAGTTTAATTAAAGCTGCACTTTCTGGAAATTGCTTCTCTACATTATCCTTTTCCTCTAAAATTTCGTATTACTTTTAACATTTTCAGGTGTAATGAAACCGCAAAGAATTCTTTCTGTTGGAATGTTGGATGTCATAGGTGAATATATTGGAATACTAAACTATTACGTCACTTTTTATTGATAGTTTTGTATCTCAAATTGCTAAGGAACTTGACAAACCCCCCCCCCCTCTTTTTTTTTTCCTTCTCTTCTTTTCGGTTCTGTTCTCTCAACAGTGGTATCTTTTAAATTAAATATATATCATTCTTTGTACTTTATGACTGGAAATTTTAAGGAAGTGGTGGTAGATAGAGTATCGGATTCTGAAAATAAGTGCCTGCATTCCTAGGACATTTGCTTTTGTTCAAAAGGATTTAAGTGCCTGCATTCCTAGGACATTTGCTTTTGTTCAAAGGTAAAGGATTTGATTACTTGTAATGACTGCATGATTTAGGAATCCAATATTATACATTTTTATGCATTGCTTAGTGTTTTCTCCAGAGCATGAGAAACCTTGGAGAACATGAATTGGTGGTGCCTGCTGCATCTTACACATTAGACTATGAAAAACCTCTACGACCACCCAAACACCCGGACCCAATATCAGGACCAGTCACACAGTAGATAACGGGAATAAGAGTTGAACAAAAGAACTGACAAAAACAAACATTCGGCGAGCAATAAACATGGTCTTTGATTTAATGAATAGTCGATCCATATAAGAAACTTGGAAGACCTAAATGGCACGGCGAAACCAAGCTTTCATGGTAAACATGGCGGTCTCCGGGATATATGTCGTAAATATCCTCATATTGTGGTGGCTCTAAAGAACTTGCGCTAAGCATAACTAATTTGAAGGAGGATATAGAATCATGAGATCTCGGACAAAAGGAAGCAGCCAGATCTGAACAAAACCGTGCGTCACTAATCGAAAATACCTTATGATCACTAGATATGGTGACCAACTTAGTCCAAGACTCTTGAACCCCATACTCCTTCATCACCCACAAAACCAGACGACTCTCTTTTTCATTGAAACAAACAGAAAGGCTGTCCCTCCAGACACCCAACACAGGAAATAAATCGTCGTCACTATCATTCCTGTTAGGGAGGGATATTTGGCAAAAATTTTCGTTGGCCAAGTCAAAGGAAAGGATGTCCCATTTGGTAAAGTTGCCTTGCGGCCGAGCTACCCAATTGAGAGTGCCATTCACAAACTTCCCTGTCCATTCCATGGGATGCTCAAATGGAAGATCTTGATTGATGGTTGTGCAAGAATTCGAACCGAAGGTGTGAACTTTGTGGCCGTGTTTCCAATAACAATCAATAAACTTGTACTTATCATGCACATGATCATAGCCAAAACCATACACACAACCATCTTGCTCAATTTTCAACCAATCGGATACCGATCCGGTACAAGGGTTCCACAATCTGATGAATTTACAGCGGCGAGGCGCACGGCACATGAACTTGCCCTTGCGCAAGCCGATGCAGAGTAAGCCATTGCAGGAACCAAAGATTCGCAGTTCATCATCAATCTGGAAGCAGGCATCTTCGGTAAAAGCGGATGCGGATGGGTTCTTGAAGAAAGATTGTACGGAGTAAAATAGAATTTTTTCCATTGCCAAGCACGCCAGTCGCGGGCGGATCCTGGTTGGATCTGAGGTTGAGCGGTGAAGCTGTTTTTTGGCGAATTTGGAGCTGGAAATTAGTGCATTCCATGACTTGCACACAATCTTGAATTTCACAAGGTAACTCGCCGGAACCCTCACCAGGATCTCCTCAATCAGCTCGCCCGGAAGGATTGTGCTTTCCAGCAGGTTCCCGCTCATACTCACAAATCCCTTGGCGTGCCTTTGGTATGGTAATCTAATTTGTTACCACTTTATTTTGTTTTCAAGTTGCTTTTATTCTTAAGCCTTTTTCACCCTTCTCGTAGTAGATGAGGCACTTTTCTTTTTTAAATATATATCGAATTATTAATATTATCTTTAATATTAATATATTAGTATTAATATATTTAGTTATGTAAGTATATGTAACAACGTATAATAATATAATATAAATTTAACAAAAATTATAACATACAAATAAATACATATGCAATAAATAAATAGATGATTGTATATAAATCAGTAATTAAATTATAACAGTTAAAATTATTTACATTCAGTATTAATTATTTACAATAAAAATAATAATATTAAAATGTATCAAGAAATCGTTCTTAGGTTTATAAGAGTTATAGCTAATGAGTTACAGTTCAAATAGCATAGTCTTTTTATATTCACCTAAAGGTCGCGAGTTCGAATCTTTTTATTTTGGTTAAAAAAAAGTTTATAAGAGTTATAAGAAATTATATTGTTATATTATCTATTAAGAGTGTTATCGGTTCGGTTTGGTTCGGTTTTAAATCAAAAACCAACCGAACCTATATGTTCGGTTTCTATAGACACACAACCGTTCGGTTTGCTGCTTTTATAACAACCGAACCGAACCAAACTGAACTAACAGTGGTTTGATTCGGTTGATTTTTTGGTTTTTAATTTCTAATGAGTAAAATATGAATCACAATAATTAGAGGTTCAAAATAGTCAATAAACTAAAATAATAAGAGTAAAACATTGATATGGTTAGGGGTTGGAGATTTTTGTTGTTAGGTTAAAGATTAAAATGGTTAAAATATTGAAATGGATGCATATGTTCGGTTTGGTTTGGTTTGGTTCGGTTTCTATCGAGTCAACCGAAAACCAAATCGAACCGATCGATTTTGTTCGGAAAAAACAAAAAAAACGATTTTTTCAGTTTTCAAATAGATTGTTGTAATTTTCGGTTCGATTTGCAATAATTTTCGATCTGATTTGGTAACTTACACCCCTGTTATCTATTATTAAATTTGAATTCTAAAAAAAATAATTTTATAGTTAATATTATCAATAAATACTATAAACAGGTCATGTTATACATATATTACAACTGCTATAAATTTAGTATCACTTTATTTTGTTTTCAAGTTGCTTTTACTCTTAAGCTTTTTAAAGGGGTCAAGGGCTCATCCTTCTCTCAGTGGAAAAGGAACTTTTAAAAAAAAAAATAATACTCTAAAACAACTAGAGTATTTTTTTAAATATATATGTATATCTAATTATTAATATTATATTTAATTATACAAATAGATATAACAACGTATAACAATATAAATTTAACAAAAATCGTAACACACAAATAAATACATATACAACAAATAAATAGATGATTGTATGTAAATCAGTAATTAAATTATAACAATAAAAATTAATTATATTCAGTATTAATGATTTACAACAAAAATAATAACATCAAAATATATCAAGAAATTATTCTTAAGTTTATAAGAGTTATAAGAGGTTATATTATTATAAATACTATCTAATTCATAATATAATCATCTCTTTTTAAGAATAATTTTGATGTTGTTATTAAATTTAAATTCTAAAAAAAATTCTATAGTTAATATTATCAAAAAATACTATAAACACGTCATATTATACATATGTTATAACTATTATAAATATGATATCACTTTATTTTGTTTTCAAATTGTTTTTACTCTTAAGCTTTTTAAAGAGACCAAGGGATCACCCTTCTTGCAGTGGATGAGGCACTTTTCTTTTATTCTTTTTAATTACTCTAAAAACAACTTGTTTACCGCCAGAAGAGTTTCTTTAATTTTTTTTTTAATTTAAAAAGTATCTCCCTTTCAACGAGAAAGAATTTTTCAAATATATATATCCAATTAATAATATTATATTTAATATTAATATATTTAGTTATATAAGTATATATAATAATGCATAATAATATAATATAAATTTAACAAAAATCATAACACACAAATAAATACATATACAACAAATACATAGATGATTGTATGTAAATCAGTAATTAAATAATATAACAATAAAAATTAATTATATTCAGTGTTAATTATTTACAATAAAAATACTAACATTAAAATATATCAAGAAATCATTCTTAAGTTTCATCTTCTATGCCGATTATTTACTATTCCATTACACTGATTCTTGAATTATTTGGCCAATTTGCGATTTTAGAATTTTAAATGTATTTCTTTAAATTTGTTTAGGTTGAAGCAAAGAAACAAACATTTTCTTCTTGCCTTGTTTAGTTCTGGTGGAATTTTGAAGTTACATTTTCTTCTTTACACCAATATTAACTACACTATTACCATTGCTATCATCTTCACTGTCGTCCTCACTATTATTATCAGCCGCAGTCATTGGTGCTTGCACTTGAGAAAAATTAATAGCATTACTGCGACCAATCCCTCTAGCGAGACTCTGGATCGAGTCAACAGACCTTCTAGACCCCGAGCATAAAGATGGACTGCGACGTCTTAGTCTCGAATCCACAGATGACCGACCCAGCGCAATTTGAGGCGATTGCTGACTATGCTGTGGTACCTACTCGTTAACTGTAGGAGGTTGAGGCTGGGATTGCTGCACTTGTAGCTGAGGGTTAAAGAACAAGTCATTTACCCATTGAGATGTCTCTGTTTCAGCCACCCACTGATATAGCTGGTGGTTTGATGACTGTGCAGCTATGTCTACATGCTGTGACATAAAAGGTCGATAATATCCTTGGTAGGGAGGCATGTGTAGTGAGTGTGAGTCAGGGAACAACTGACTGAAGAATGATGGTCCAGGGTCAGGGTTTGGCTGTGTGTACGGGTACTGGTGTGGAAAGGAAGTTGGCAGTTGGTATGGGTGTATGATCGGCTGTGGCTGCGGTTGTGGCTGTGCCTGTGGCTGTGGCTGTGGAACATAACCAGTCAATCGCAGGTGAGTCCCATATGCTTCTGTATACCATTGCATATACCGATCGGATGCTTGATGGTGTAGTGTAGGATCACCAACCAGAACGGAACTCAAACGGTTTGTCCAGCTCATAATGTATCCAGAATGCTCAACTCTCCAATCTTTGTTCTTTGGTCCAGTCAGAACCACGTTGTGAGATTCTACAAGACGAGTAGCTTCTCCAGGAACTTCCTGCGCCAGACCGAATTGCCACATGACCCGGTCTGATGCATGCCACTTAATGCATTCAAACGATATTAGTGGCACAACTGCACTCCACATCAATCGATGCTGCAAAATGTCATTTGGAACTACAATATTTTCTATATGATCAGGAATGTACGGGTTCCACACAAACTGCAAAAACATTCCAAAATGACTGCATAAATACAAACACAAATATAATGCCAATATTAATAACAACACTGTTAAATACAACAAAAAAACTAACCCCATCTGCAGGTATATCATCTAGTAAACGCCTGATGTGAGAAATGGTCCATTTTTGGTATCCGTGAAACTACGAGCGCCAAAACATCCAACTAAAATAAAATAAATCTCTAACACTCAGTACCAATATATGTTATATAATATACCTAAACAATACATAAGCGATAATATGTTAACATATGAAATAATTTTACCTGTACACAAGCGGAAAACTAGGATGCAATCGCACCGGTGCTAGGAACGGTAACCGTTCCCAAGCCCATATACAAAGTAGTGCCAATGGGCCATCCACCTCCTTGCAATCATAACGTGATGCCTGACATAATGCCCTATACAAATGTGACAGGCAAGCGGATTCCCAGCTAAAGCCTCTAATGTCAGAAAAATTTCGGAGCAAAGGCAAGAACTTCCAGTGGAATGTCATTCCTGACTTGTCGCAAAATAAATTTGTACCAAACAACAAAAATAAGTGTATCTTGACGTACATTTGACTACCAAGTGCGATGTCCAACTGCATGCGCCGCTTTAGGGTGCGGAGCCATGCAAGCTTGACACTGCTTCCTTTATGATCAGCGGCAGTAGGTACAATACCAAATTGTGTCATGAATTCATTTTCGAGGCCATTAGTGCTGCTATCTATAAATTCTGACACCAGCATACCATCTATCGGGAGTCCAAATATCATTGCAACATCCTCTAAGGTTATCGTGCATTCACCGTGTGGAAGATGAAACGTATGAGTCTCTGGACGCCATCGCTCGATTAAGGCATTTATAAGTGCATTGTGCAAAACAAGTCTCCCAATTTGAGATATGTGATAGAATCTACTATCTCGTAACTCGATCTCAACTCGGGGATCATATGAATCTTGGTTCAGATGTCTTGATTCTAAATTTCTTGAACTCTGAAACAAATAAAAAATTATAATTAAAAATAGAAACAAAAAAAATAAACAAACATAAATAATAATAATAATAATAATAATAATAATAATAATAATAATAATAATAATAATAATAATAATAATAACAACGACAATATTAGCAATAATACTAAGTACGATAATAACAACAGCAATATTAACAAATATACAAACATAAAAATATTTACATATGGTGGACGTTCAAGGTATTCAACAATGTAATTTTCAGAACGCGTAATGTCACGAACCATCTTCTATTTGTATTATTTCTGAAACAAAAAACTATTACATTATATAAACTATATCTAACATATATCCAATATTTTTCTAACATTAAATAAATAAATAAAAGCATATTTAAATAATTTTATATATAATATTTTCGGTTCTGTTTGAAATAAACAACATATCCTACTTTAACATTTATTCAATATAAATTTAATAATACATTAAATAAAATATATTCTGAACATAGCATGAAATCTTATATTTTATATTTTTATAAATAATATATGTAAACAATATATATTAATATATTATATTAAATATGATTAACTTATTGTAAAATATATAAAATACATATTTAAATTTTAACATATCTATGTTCGTATGTATGTATTGTAGTATATATTTAAGTATTTAAATTCTTCTACAAAAATATATAATATATAAAGTATGTTTAAAGTATCTTAATAATATATTAAGTACTGTTTCTGTTTACAAGTTAAAAATATATTTTAGTATTATCTTAATCTAACAAAGATTGTGATCCTAATTAATACTAAGTTCAACACTATTACTACTAACAATGAATTAATTAACCCAAATTAATTTCTGAAAACTAATCTAATTTATTTTTTATTTACACTAATTAAAAAATTAAACTCACTAAAAACATTATTACTAAAAAATGTACTTACTTGGTGATGTTGATGGCGATATAGTTGAAATCAATAAATCTGAAGATGAAGTTTTAGTATGGGGGAAGGGGTTGTTTTGAGTTATAGAAGAAAGAAGAAAGAATTGTTGAGTCACTTGAGTGTGGTGTTCAGGGGAGAGGGAACAAGATTTGAAAGTGAAAGGAAGAGAGAGAACGTGAGTAAGAAGAGGGATCAAGGGAGATTATGAGATTCACAGGTTGAGGGGGCTATAGACACGTGTCATGCATGTAATCAATACAAGGGGGTAGATTGTGGGTGCATTACGAACGGGACGTATTGCATATCCGTCAGGATGGCGCCCCCAATCTCCTGTAAAATTCTGTTTTCTTCTATTTTAACGCAAAATACCATCTCTTCCCCAATTATAAAATAAAAAATCCACAAATTTACTCTGCTGACTGCTGAGTAAGCAAAAAAGTGGAAATATTGCTGCTAATAAACCTACCAAGTCTTTATTTATTGTTTACCACCTTATCACCATTTTATTCAGGTGAAACCACATGAATTATATCGTGAGCACAAGGGACTAACAGAAAAAAAAATTTCTGAAAAATACTTGTTTTTATTTATAAAACAATTTAGATAATGGTAACATAGGTATGATTGAACTTCACTATAATTTTATGAATTAAATCTATTCCATTATAACTTTACCAATCCAAACAAGAAGAGTTCATTAAATTCCCTTGAAACTAGATTTTACTCCACTCCCACAAGTGCCAATTCAAACGTAGCACTAGTAAACCAACACCAATTTACTAATTCCTCATTATTTCAAAAGATTTGGATGGCAAACTTTTTGTTAAAATATAATGTAATCAGTACTATTGGATTGTGGATGTCTCATGTCTGTAAAAAGAATCATCGTTCATTCAACTAAAAAGAAGCTTAGAGAAAATAACAAACAAAACTGAAAACGGTCAAGAGAGCATTTAACAACCAAAAAGCAAAGTTGGCATGTAAAAACATTATCTGCCTCTTCAACAATATCTAATTTCCAAAAGCCAAAATATAACAGTTTAACGCTTCTTGGACACACCAACGGTCTTTCCCCTACGCCCAGTAGTCTTGGTGTGTTGACCGCGAACTCGGAGGCCCCAGTAGTGCCTCAAACCACGACGGTTTCTGAAAAATAGTGTCAACGTGTGTGTCAATACAGCAACTAGAATAGTTCATGAAGAAAAAGACATACAGCAGCTAGAATTTTTAAGTCAACCAATGCATAAGCATATATTAACCACGGATTTCCCTGAATATAATGTGTTTTGAGGACTAGCAAGAGAGAAGATAGCTAGTGTTGCATCATATAATAACTTATTTCTACATCTTAAGAAATTATTGTAAACCGTAATCTTGTAATGAAAAAGGAACACCATGATTTTAGATGAAATCATGCAGGATAGTCAAATCAAATATACACTCATGAAAAGAAATTGAACTAAATTGAAAAGATGAAGTTTCATATAATTATATATGGACAGATGGGTTTAATTCTAACTTATGAGAAATTACAGAAGGGTCAATACCTGGCATATCTGCTAGGGTCCAAGCAAACAAATCGGCATTTTGTTGTAAAAATTTTTGAAATGAGGTTTTCTCTTCCAAGCTTAGTGTGGATCCGACGTAAGTGAATTTTTTTTAGCTATCTGCAAAAAAGATTTTGTGTAAGTCCTCCGTAGGGGTTGGTCGTTCGAGAACGTCGGCTCTTGTGTCAAGGTGCCGACACTGGGGATTCGTCTTGATTGCTAATGGTGTGAACATGTGCATTTATATTTTGGTTGGGCCTTTTGAGGCTATTGTTGTAACATTGCCTAGCGTCACGATTATCATTGTGAAATGTTGCAATAGTGTCATCCTGTAAGGGAAACTTAACACAGAGATGAATTGTAGAAACAATAACGCCGAACTTATTCAAAAAAGGTCGGCGCTGCTCCTCGGGTCAAGCAGTACCTTTTTTACCAGGGGATCTCCAAGTTGAATGGAGATTACCACAGGATCATCTAGATTTGTTGTAGCTGTATTGAAATCGGATGCTTGAAACGTCATCTGGGGGACGCGTGGAGGCGTTTGAAGATTGTTCGGACTGGCTTTGATTGAAAACATAGCTCGGTAAGAGCGTTTTCTTACAGAGCTTGTGCTACCTCCACCTTTTCTATTTATCGGCAGTGAATGGTCCAGGCGAGTTATCTGTCTCTCCAACCTTTTTTTCTAGCAGAGCTTTCTCATTGTGCTCAGGTTGGGCTCTTTCGTTCCGAACTTCTTCATTCTGAGCAGTTTCAGAGACGTGTTGGATCAGAATGATGCTCGGCTTCTTCGATTCGTTCTTGATGTCCATCATTGTTTTCAATCCGAACATTAGTTAGGTTAGCAATCTGATACGCCATTCTTTGATTCTCCTCCGCCATGTGCTGGTTGGCTTGTTGTAACTCGGTCACCATCTGAAGGAGCTCAGACGGCGTAGTGGAAGTTGCTCAGCCATGGTTGGAGGTGAAAATGTCGAGGCCGATGAAAATGAAAAGAATTATATTTTTGGGCCCTACAGTGGGCGCCAATTGTTCTTGTGTGAACAACCTGGACGTAACCTTGGCTACAGGAGTTGACGTCGAGCTTTAGCCTTTAACGTCGAGCTATAAGCTGAGATGGTCCAAACTTCTCGTCCAGAGGGGTGTCACGTCATAGAGAGTATGAGCAAAGAGGGAGTGTACCTGCAAAAGGCACTCCGATGCTTAAGTTAATACCGTGAATTCAGTGTGTCCCTGTTGAGGATAAAACATCATACCTTTATAGGTGAAGTAAGATAGGTCAATTACGTTCTTTATCTAAATTGATGAGCAGTTATTAGATTTAATAAGTAATAAATACCTGATCAGACAGTTTTATTCCAGAATGTAATCCGTTGAGCCCGATTATAACGTGTAACCGCCGAATTATGACGCAAATTGTCGAGTTTTGGTGTATAATGCCGAGTTAAAGGTAGTCCGTTGAGTTCGATTATAACGTGTAACCGCCGAATTATGACGAAAATTGCCGAGTTATGGTGTATAATGTCGAGTTAAGGCATTAAAGTTGTAACGGTCAGATTATTAATATATTCGTATTAATATATTTAATTATACAATTATATATAACAACATATAATAATATAATATAAATTTAACAAAAATCGTAACACACAAATAAGTACATTTACAACAAACAAATAGATGATTGTATGTAAATCAGTAATTAAATTATAACAGTAAAAATTAATTACATTCAGTGTTAATTATTTACAACAAAAGAAATAACATTAAAATGTATTAAGAAATCATTCTTAAGTTTATAAGAGTTATAAGAGGTTATATTATTATAAATAATATCTAACTCATAATATAATCATCTCTTCCTATGACTAATTTTGATGTTGTTATTTGTTGAGTTAAGAAATTAACTAAATTAATTAGTGATGACAAATATTATTTTTTGGACAATATAAATATTTAGTTGTGATTGTTAATAATTATATGTTGCTAATTATTTTATGAAATGTTGCAGGCTTAAATTAAATCCAGCAGCCCAATTGGAATGAAAACAAAATAACAAAGCTGGTGGGCTGGTAAATCAAGTGAAGCCCAACGAAAAACAAAGAAAAAAGTAAGATGGGTCAAACGGGTTACATGAACCATATCCGATCCAAGCCCGTTAGCAACAAATCCCTCCAATTTGATCTCACATCACAAGCAACGTTCACTTCTGTGTGTTGGTCAGAAACTCAGAAAAGTGAGAAAGAGAAAGAGAGCTTCTTCCCTAAGCTATTCACCAAAGAAGCAAGAGAGAGAGAGAGAAAGAGATTAAGCTTGAAAGGTAGAGGTCAAATCAGCATGTTCAAACCAAATCAAGCTTAAGAAAAGATTAAAGGTAAACCCATTTCCTCATACATGCAACACACTTTCTTCTCTTCATCTTCAACGTTCTGCCTATCCATTTTGAGTTACATGGAAAAGAGGATTTCTGTTCTTTTTTGCTGTGTATCTACAGTCATAAGAAAATCTTAGGGACCAAGTAGTTTCTCAATGGCTCAGATTCGGGCTACCATTGGAAAACTTTTGTGGTTGCTGTTTTATGGCTTTCGGTCAAAAAGATGGTCAGAACCAAAGTTCCTAATTTGAGTAAAAATGGGAGAAAGTGAACGGCTGGGGTTGGTGAAGCACACTGCTCAAGAAGTTGACCTAGGAAGAGCAACATGCAAGGAGATAAAAGAAATCTTGCTGCTCATTCAGAACCAAGGAGAGAAAACCAGAGCTTGGTGAGTTGTATTCTGTGAAGAAGTTCCTCTACTTGGATAATGCTTTCTTTCAAAGAAGCATTCGGCCAATACTGAAGAACTAAATCTGAGGCTTGCGAAGCTGGTTTTTCACATAACAAAGAAGCTGTTGATGAAGTCAATCTCCTTCATGTTTTACAAATTGTGATGTACTTTTCAATGTTTATCTTTCTGTAATTTCTTGTGAGAAAAGACATATTGAGAGAGCTCAAGTAAAAGCCATGAGTGGAAAAAGGTTGAGTGATACACTTGAGAGAAAAGCCTAGAGTTAATTTCAGATTTCTTTAGGTATGTTTATGTCTTGTATCTTGTACCTGTGAGGTATCCTTTTCTTAGTTAGGTTAGCACTAAGAGTGAATAGTTAGGTATTAGCATAGCCAATGTCAAGTTAGGTTAGAACTTGAGTGTGAAAGGATTGTGTCAATCCTGTGGAATTGGTGTATGTAATACTTTTAACTATAGTGGAAATTCCTCCATTGTTGTGGAGGAGACTGGACGTAGGTTGTATAGCACAAGGCAACCGAACCAAGATACATGCTGGTGTTAGCTTTTCTCTTCTCTGCTGTGTTCTGTTTTCTGATATTCATGAGACAAAAAAAAATTGTCTCATAAATTTCTACTGCTGAATTCAAATAGAACCAAAATTGAAAGTTTGTTTGAAAAGGATAACTTCTGTAATTAAAAAGGAAGGCATAGATTCAACCCCCCTTCTCTAAGTCTATCACAACCTTCATTATTAAATTTAAATTAAAAAAAACAATTTTATAGTTAATATTATCAATAAATACTATAAACACGTCAATCTTATACATATGTTATAACTATGATAAATATGATATCACTTTATTTTGTTTTCAAGTTGTTTTTACTCTTAAGATTTTTAAAGAGACCAAGGGATCACCCTTCTTGCAGTGGATGAGGCACTTTTCTTTTATTCCTTTTAATTACTCTAAAAACAACTTGTTTACCGCCAGAAGAGTTTCTTTAATTTTTTTTTAATTTAAAAAGTATCTCCCTTTCAACGAGAAAGAATTTTTTTAAATATATATCCAATTAATATATTAGTATTAATATATTTAGTTATATAAGTATATATAATAATGCATAATAATATAATATAAATTTAACAAAAATCATAACACACAAATAAATACATATACAACAAATACATAGATGATTGTATGTAAATCAGTAATTAAATTATAACAGTAAAAATTAATTATATTCAGTGTTAATTATTTATAATAAAAATACTAACATTAAAATATATCAAGAAATCATTCTTAAATTTCATCTTCTATACCGATTATTTACTATTTCATTACACTGATTCCTGAATTATTTGGCCAATTTGCGATTTTAGAATTTTAAATGTACTTCTTTAAACTTGTTTAGGTTGAAGCAAAGAAACAAACATTTTCTTCTTGCCTTGTTTAGTTCTGGTTGAATTTTGAAGTTACATTTATAAATCAGTTTAGTAAAGAGGTTAATTAATAAGTAACCAAAAGGCAATTCACACCAGAACAAATTTAGTAAGTGAAGATATATAATAATGCAGGAAAATATCAAGTAATCAATGAAACAGTAAAAATGTAATTGTAGTAAATTAACAATGGCAGCAACCCTGACTCAAAGAAGACTACTATAAAAACCTTTCATATGAAAATGTCTATCCTCTTTCATTACACTCCTCTCTCCTTATACACATGCATTCTCTCTATTGTTGTAACTAACTCTCCACCTCAGCATACTATAAGAATCCTCTGTAACGCACCCTCATATTACCCTTCATAATTCTTCATCCACACAGGTGGTTTTCTTATTCTTTTGCTTGTTGGATCTGCATATGGTACATTCGGCCCATCATGAGTTGTCGGGTCTGCAATTGCTGTATTCGGCCCATTACGAGTGGGTTTACTCGTATCAATCACTCCCCCATTACAATGACCTTGTCCTCAAGGTCTTCCGCAGGATACATTCTCACCAACTCAGCCCAACTCACCCATGTTGCTTCCTCTCTTGGTGTTCCTTGCCATTCCACCAACACTTGAACATCCTGAGACCCATCATCAAGCTGCAAGATTCTACTATCAATAATGGCTACCGGCACTGGTTCAAAAGGCAGAGAAAGAGGAAGCTCGTTGATGCCCCCTACCACAACGGACTCACCCTTAAACTCCTTCAGTAGTGAAACATGAAAAAACGGGATGAATTGCACTTCCAACTGGCAAATCCAGTTTGTAAGCGACAGTTCCCACTCTTTGGAGCACCTTAAATGGTCCAAAATATTTTACCAACCTTCAAATGTCTTCGCGTCACTACGGACCCCTGCCGATATAGTTGAAGCTTTAAGAGAACTAAATCACCAACATTGAATGGTTTTTCACGTCTATGAGAATCAGCTTGGCGTTTCATGCGTTCTTGGGCTTGTTGGAGGCGAAATTGGAGTTCCATGTCAAGAATCTCCCTAACTCGCAATAGATCATCCACGTCTTGGACCAAAGAAGAGCGACTAGTATAGCCGGGTTCTGACAGCAAACCCATACAAGGCCTCATGTGGTGACATTTCAATGGTGGAGTGAAAAGAATTATTGTAACAAAACTCTGCCCAATTGAGGTAGGCAGACCACTTGGTTGGATGAGCATGTATAAACACACGCAGATATTGCTCCAGGGTCCTATTAACAACCTCGGTTTGCCCATCCTTCTGAGGATGATAAGCTGTGCTATAGAGCAATTTAGTACCACAATGCTGAAACAATTATTTCCAAAAACGACTAAGAAAAAGAGGGTCCCTGTCTGAGACAATAGTGGCTGGGAATCCATGATACCTCACCACGGAATTGATGAATTTTTGAGCGACCACTTTGGTAGTGAACCCCGTCTTCAACGGCGTAATACGAGCTGTCTTACTGAACCGATCCACCACTACTAACACCGCAGTAAAACCATTGGAATTTGGTAGTTTAGTGATGAAGTCTAAACTAATGTCTTCCCAAGACTTTGCCGGAACCGGAAGCAGTTGCAAGAGTCCCTGTGGCTTGGCAGTGACATACTTTGTACACTGACACTCCACACAACGATTGACAAATCGAACCACATCTTGGCAGTGTTGGTGGAATGGAGAATCGCAGGGTTTGGTAGATGTAGGATTAGTTTGAATTTTTTGATTAGTGTAATTGGGATTGAGAGTGCGGTTGGGTGCAAATCGGGTTGGGGCTTGTTGCGTAATTGGCTTACTACTAGTGCTTCTAGCTAGGCCCGCAATTACAGCATTTTTTGTTCATGCAGTTTGGCGATGAAGACAGCTTGTACCTAAGAGGTAGGTTGGGCCAAGAGCAATTCACACTTCAATGGCTCCTTGAGTCCGGCTACGAAGAGTGAGATTATCCATTCTTCACTCAATCCGTTGACTCGGTTGGTCAATTCTTCAAATTGGCATTGATATTCTTCCACCGATCCACTCTGCTTCAACTCTTTAATGGCGGTTCGGGAATCATAATAGAGGTTCTTTCCAAATCTGAGGACCATCACCTCCAGAAATCCTTCGCATGTATACGCCATGTTGTTGTTGATCCCCCACCGGTACCAAGCATAAGCCGCCCCTACCAAGTGAAATGACAATACCCTGATTCGTTGTTCCATGGGTATCTCAAAAGTCTCTAAGTATTGGCGGGCCCGAAACACCCAATCCTCCACCCCCTCACCGTCGAACATTGGTACATCGGCGACTTTCACTCTGAGTCGAGGCCACGGTTGCTCAGCCCCCACACTCACAGACCCTGAACCACCTTTCATGGTGTCGTCACCATTGAAGCCATAATCATTCACCTTAAGCTTCAATTTCAAATTCTCACGAAGCAGTTTTTCAATAGATTGTAAAGAAGAGTCCATGTTCGTGAGCTAAGCTTGCGTATCGGCGATTCTCTCGTTACTTCCACGAGACCGCGGCTAAGGGTGGTGACCTCTTGCTTATTCGACAAAGTGAGCTCCTATAATCGGTTCAGACGCGTTCCTTCTGCCATGGCTCCGATTCTCTCAATGAAAGCACCAATTAATAGGTAACCAAAAGACAATTCACACCAGAACAAATTCAGCAAGTGAAGATATATAACAATGCAGGAAAATACCAAGTAATCAATGAAACAATGAGAATGTAATTGTAGTAAATTAACAATGGCAGCAACCCTGACTCAGGGAAGACTACTATAACAACCTTCCATATGAAAATGCCTATCCTCCTTCATTACACTCCTCTCTCCTTATACACATGCATTCTCTCTATTGTTGTAACTAACTCTCCACCTCAGCATACTATAAGAATCCCCTGTAACGCACCCTCACATTACCCTTCATAATCCTTCATCCACACAGGTGGTTTTCTTATTCTTTTGCTTGTTGGATCTGCAAATAGTACATTCGGCCCATCATGAGTTGTCGGGTCTGCAATTGCTGTATTCGGCCCATTACGAGTGGGTTTACTCGTATCATTAATAACACATTGTAATATTAATTCAACTTTGTATTGTTGGATATAGTGGACTTGCATCTAGTTCGAAATTAGGACTGGATGTTTGCACATTCATTCACATTCTTTGTCTCTAAGGCTTGTTCTTGTTGACTTAAACATAATGAAAACATGCTTTGATTACATTGTTAAGAATCTAACAAGTGCATCTGTTCAAGAATGTTTAAGACCTTAGTCCGTGGTTGATAGCATAAAATGGTAGCATTATGTTTGATGTTCTAGTAGATTGTCACATATGTTATCTTCACACTCGTTTTGTATATATAACTATAAATATATTGAAGTCATACCATTATTACTTGATATATTTACTTGAAAGTTTCCCTCGTGCCCACCAATTTTCGAAACACAAAACAGAGTTCTCAAGTTGAAGCTACATCATATATTTCGTTTATTTATAGTTTGCATCATCTTTTTATTATTATTATTATTATATGGCTGGTTAGTTTGCTTGATTTTATATCTTCTCTTGAGGTATGATTTGCAGGAGGGAGCAATGAGTGCAGACCAGTTCATTGAACGCGTAGAAACTGGTCTCAAAGTCAAGCAATAAACCTAGCAAGTCTTTTGTTGTTCACCCTATCACTTTTAATTGTATAGTTTAATTAAAGCTGCACTTTCTGTAAATTGCTTCTCTACATTATCTTTTTCCTCTAAAATTTCGTATTACTTTTAACATTTTCTGGTGTAATGAAACTGCAAAGAATACTTTCTGTTGGAAGGTTGGATGTCATAGATGAATATATTGGAAAACTAAGATCACCCTATTATGTCATTCAGACTTTTTTTTCCATTGATAGTTAGTCACTGGACAACTTGATTCTGTTGTGCTGCGCGGTGGACACCCTATTAAATTAAATATATATCATTCTTTGTACTTTATTATGACTGGAAATTTTATGGAAGTGGTGGTAGAAACAGTATCGGAATCTGAAAATAAGTGCCTGCATACCTAGGACCTTCATTTTTGTTCAAAAGTAAAGGATTTGATTAATTGTCATGACTCCATGATTTAGGAATCCAATGTTATACATGTTTGATGCACATTGCTTGTGTTTTCTCCAGAGTATGGACACCTTGGAGAACATGAATTGACGGTGCCTGATGCACCTTATGCAGTACTGATAGAGATATATATTACTAATTTACTATTAGATAGCCATTGGGATAATCATATGGATGGAAACTAGAAAGTAGAGTCATGTAGGGCTACACCAAGTTGAGGAAAAGAAAATAAACTGCATTAATGAATGAGAGTAGGACTTAAAAGAAGCCACAACAAGAAAGAGTCATTAAGCAATAAACATGTAGTTGATTTAATCAGTAGTGGATCCATATAATAAACATGGAAGACCTAAATGGGAGGGCGAAACCAAGCTTTCATGATAAACATAGCAGCTATGAAGACCTGGTTCGCAAAGACTTGTATGCGTTAGCTGGCGAACATTTGCATTAAACATAACTAATTTGCGAGCATCGGAATAATAGGAAACAGCCAGAACGTCATCATTTTCCATGATGTACAAGGCTCTATATGACAGAAGCTGTGATCCATAACGCCGGGGTGCTAAAAGCTCACTAGATATGGTGACCAACTTAGTCCAAGACTCTTGAAACCCATGCTCCTTCATCTCCCACAAAACCAAACGACTATAGTTTTCATTGAAACAAACACAAAGGTTGTTCCTCAAGACACCCAACATAGTAAAGAAAACAGAACTATAACTGTAATCACTATGATCCCTATTAGGCAGGGATATTGGGTAAAAACTCTCGTTGGCTAAGTCAAAGGAAAGGATCACCCATTTGAAGCAGTTGTTACGAGTATGAGCTGCCCAATTGAGAGTGCCATTCACAAACTTCCCTATCGCCTGCAGGGGATAAAATGAATGATCTTGAATGATGGTTGTCCAAGAATTCGAACCAAAGGTGTGAACTTTGTAGTGGTGTGCCAAAGAACCCTCAAGAAACTTGTAATTATCATGCACGTGATCATAGCCAAAACCATAAATGTAATTCCCGAATATGGGCCCCTCTGGCCGAATTTTCAACCAATCGGAAGCCAATCTGGTACAAGGGTTCCACAATCTGATGGATTCCCAGCGACGATAACGGTTGAGCAAGGTGAGGCAGATCAAGCCATTGCAGGAACCCAAGATATGCACATCATCATCCATCTGGAAGCAGGCATCCTCAGTAGGCGCGGATGGATTCTTATACACAGACTGCACCGAGAAAAATTTGAATCCGCGATCACTTCTATATACGAGTCGTGGGCGGGTCATGGTTGGATCTGCTGTTGAGCGGTGAAGGTGGTCGCTGGCGAATCTTGGGCTGGAGATTAGTGCATTCCATGATTTGCACACAATCTTGAATTTCACAACGGAACTCGCCGGAACCCTCACCAAGATCTCGGCGATGATATCGTCCGGAAGGATCCGCAGCGTCGAAGAGAGGTGTTTGTGCCGCTTGTCGGTGGTTCCGAGGAGGTTCCCCCTCATTCTGGAGAAAGAAGGGGGCGGCGCGATTAGTAGCACCGGGAAGTGTGCAACTTCGGACGGGTTGGTATTTTTAGAAGTTGCTTTTCTTCTTGGAAGAAACCCTGAGGCCCTTACACATTGGTTGGATCGAGGGAATTGTTTGAATTGAGGGAATTTGGAGGGAAAGAAAATGAGAGGAAAGAATAAGTTTTTTATAATTTGGATGAAAAGAGAAAATAGGGAGGAAAGAAAAAAATAGTGTGGAATTTCTTAAATTATTTTTTTTCTATAAATAAAAAGAAAATGAAGAGAAATGTGACAATATAAATAAAATTATATATTTATCCTATATCATTAATAAATTATTATTTATATATAATATATATAAAGATATTCATGTAATTTTATATTATTATAATTTTTTTCCTCACTTTTTTATTCATAAAATTTTTTCTCTATTTTTTTTTCTATTCATTTTCTCTTAATTCAAACAACATACAAATAACTTTACTTTTTTTTATTTTCTTTTTACTCATTTTCTTTCTTCTCATTTTCTTTCCTTCCATTTTCTTTTCTTTTTTTTGGTCAGGTCTTCCATTTTCTTTTTTATATCCAAACAAAGCCTAAAACAAAAAAAAAATCCAACCCGACTCTTGACAATTACCTCAAAAGGATAACGAGGTCCTTGTACAAAAAAAAGTCGATGTTTTTTTAGTATAAAGACTAATCAGTCCAAAAAAAATCAGGGGCCGGGTTGAGTGTTTTTTTTGCCTCGTTGTCCTTTCGAGATAATTGTCAGGAGTCGAGTGGGGTATTCACTCATTTTTTTACTTTAAAAGGGTGGTTTTAGAATTTGCATAAAAAAGTGCTAGGAACCAGTAGAATTTGTGATGTTTAGCCATCAATTAGTTATCATCAATATTTTCAGTAGTGTGAGACATCTAATGATGTTTGAGTAATCATTTTCTTTTTTATGGTTAAGTGTTGACCTGATTTCAACAAAAATGCTAACTCCTCCCTATTCCTTAGAACTAACTCAGCACTTTTCTAGGCTTGCTTAATTATGGTGGAAATTTGAAGTTGCATACAAATTTACTCTGCTGAGTAAACAAAAAAGTGGAAATATTGTTGCTGATAAACCTACCAAGTCTTTATTTATTGTTCACCACACTATCACTATTTTATTCAGGTGTAATGAAACCACATGGATTAGATCGTGAGCACAAGGGACTAACAGAAAAAAAATTTTCTGAAAAATACTTGTTTTTATTTATTAAAAAATATAGATAATGGTAACAGGTATGATTGAACTTCACTATAATTTTGATGAATTAAATCTATTCCATAAACTTTACCAGTCCAAACAAGAAGAGTTCATTAAATTCCCTTGAAACTAGATTTTACTCCACTCCCACTAGCGCCAATTCAAACGTAGCACTAGTAAACCAACACCAATTTACTAATTCCTCATTATTTCAAAAGATTTGGATGGCAAACTTTTTGTTAAAATATAATGTAATCAATACTATTGGATTGTGGATGTCTCATGTCTGTAAAAAGAGTCATCATTCATTCAACTAAAAAGAAGCTTAGAGAAAATAACAAACAAAACTGAAAACGGTCAAGAGAGCATTTAACAACCAAAAAGCAAAGTTGGTATGTAAAAACATTGTCTGCCTCTTCAACAATATCTAATTTCCAAAAGCCAAAATATAACAATTTAACGCTTCTTGGAAACACCAACGGTCTTTCCCCTACGCCCAGTAGTCTTGGTGTGTTGACCGCGAACTCGGAGGCCCCAGTAGTGCCTCAAACCACGGTGGTTTCTGAAAAATAGTGTCAACGTGTGTGTCAATACAGGAGCTAGAATAGTTCATGAAGAAAAAGACATACAGCAGCTAGAATTTTTAAGTCAACCAATGCATAAGCATATATTAACCACAGATTTCCCTGAATATAATGTGTTTTGAGGACTGGCAAGAGAAAAGATAGCTAATGTTGCATCATATAATGACTTATTTGTACATCTTAAGAAATTATTGTAAACCGTAATCTTGTAATGGAAAAAGAACACCATGATTTTAGATCAAATCATGCAGGATAGTCAAATCAAATACACACTCATGAAAAGCAATTGAACTAAATTGAAGAGATGAAGATTCAGATAATTATATCTACTAAGTAATGAGGATATTTTGTTCGTCTATGATAAAAATATTTAACAAGAATAGAAATAAACAATCACACCATCGTGAAATGAAAAGGGCAAGTTAACAACTGAACCAAAAACCATACCAAAAATCAACTGGTCCATTACATATCATGTTAGCACAATATCAAACAGAGATTACATTCAACTTCATCCAAAATTACATTGAACAAACTAACAATTAACATCCATCCCTATCCGTAAATTCTAAATAAAGATTCAATCTAAATCAGACTAAATTAAAAAGTTCATTAAAGAGTTATGAGTGAGACCTGATTTTCTTGAGTCTCTCCAAGTCATCCCTGAGCTTCATGTCGAGGGCGTTGGACACGACCTGAGAGTACTTGCCATCCTTGTAGTCCTTCTTCCTGTTGAGGAACCAGTCTGGGATCTTGAATTGCCTTGGGTTGGCAACCACAGTCATCAGATTATCAAGCTCAGCAGCACTTAATTCACCAGCTCTGCCCAATCAATCAACAACAACAGAAACATACCCTATCAGATAACCTGGCCTTATATCCTAAAGTCTATAGTCTATAATTTCAATCATTAGTAAGATAACTAACGCCACAACTTATCTTATGATATCATATACATATACATAAACATACAAGGTACCTCTTGTTCATGTCGATATCGGCCTTCTTGCAACAGATGTTGGCGAATCTCCTTCCGATACCTTTGATGGAGGTCATAGCAAACATAATCTTCTGCTTCCCATCTACGTTTGTGTTCAGAACACGAAGAATGTGCTGGAAATCCTCGTTTGCCACTAGAGACTACATTACTCAAAAGATAGAGAAAGAGGACAATAACACAATCATCATACTGCATTCTAAGCATAAACAAGGCAAAGGTTGGTTTCAAAACCCTAGATTTTAGATCAAAGGCTAGTTTTTTATTTTTTAATTTTTTTTAAAAAAAAAAGGCGATGGAAGTTCACCTTTGCAGGATAGTTGAAATCAAAACCAGAGAGTTCTCAAAATAATCAAAGACATATACAGAAAGAGAAGAAATTTGGTACCATGGTTGAATGAAGGGAGATTCAAGGAAGTTGGATGTGGCTCTGCTCCGCGCAGCTGGGCACGACGCCTCCTTTGCTAAAACCTCCGCTATTCCAACTACGCAACGCAATAGGAGAAGGGTTTCTTTCTTTTCTTTATTTATTTGGGCCTTCGTGGGCTTAGTAAATCCAGATCTGGGCATGACATGGGCTTCTTCTGTACACCATAATTCATAATTTCATATAATATCCTTCCTGTGTTTGGGCTTTCATGTCTCCAATGGCCCTAAAACAATGTGACATTTGTTAAATTTGTGCTGCATTATCTTAATTTTTTATATTGAAAAAGAAAAATAAGCGGGCCATCCTTATCGCCCTTGATTTTTATTTAGTTTTTCTTTTGGATTGTAGAGGAATTTTCTTATTCTGGTCGATTAGTGTCTTGTCTTGTAATTTTAAACTTTAGTTCCGTTTAAATACTAAAAAAAAAAACTTTTTTAATATTAAAAACAAAAAAATCTCATAAAAGTGTCAACACATACGATCTGTTTTGTAAATTTTGTGTTCAATGAATAAAAAAAAGCATGTATTTATATTTGTAATTTTTAAAAATTAAAGGGATTTTTAATATCATCCAAAGAGATATTTTTTAAATCAATTTTTTATTTTATTAAAATTAAAAATTCAAATATAATTTTATATAATAATAAATATCTAAATTTATGTTATATTTATATCTATTATAGTCTTTTAAAATTAAAAAAAATTATAAACACAATTATTTTTATTTTTGTTCTTTATTTATTAAAAATTATTTTTAGTTTGATATATCAAATACAAATGTTATCATTTTTAAAAATTGTTTTTTCAAAAAATAACTTTAATAAATTATTTTTAAAGAGTAAAAACTTTTCAAAATAACCGTAATATGTGAATACAAGTTTTATTTTTATTTGAAGTGGATAACTCAATTAATTAATTAAATAAAGTCATAAATAAAATTCAAGGGTAATGAAGCAGAACGCTCTAATAAGTATTTATTTATTAATAAAAAACTCAGATGTGTTCAGTACCAGTTAACCCTCTCGACTTAGGAGTTGGTTGTTTTTTCGCTTAGCCGAAATTATTCATTAAATAGCTACATTGGCATTAAGTATTGGATTCAACTTTTGGTCCACCTTCAACGAACAAAGTATCAAGTAATGCGATGCATGGGCAATAATAATCAATCAATCCACATTATGAAAATCGATTACCACCAAATCTATCTATTTTTTTTAGTGGTCAATTGAAATACGTGGCAACACGACGTGGCTCCAACTTCTCCACAGGTTAATATCCAATCAATTGTCACAACCATATATTATATCTCAGAATACGTGTAGCTCCCGAGTATGTGACCTAATTTCAGTAACTTGTTTCATTCATATCAGTCACATTCTTCAATATTAATACTTTCGAATAATCAAGCCTTGTTATGAATTTAATTAATTCTACATCTTAAGTAGAATGATATTTTAATAATAATAACAGTAATTTAGTAAACAGTGTTTGAGGGAAGGGAGATACTGAGACAGGCACAGCAAGCAAGCAAGTGACATTAAGGAATATGGTGTGATTTCTCTTGGTGAAGAGCGAAGAGTAATTGATGTTAACATTAATATTTGTTCATACAAACAAATGTTTTATTATTTAATTAGAACTTAATATTCTTAAATATATAATGTTTAAAATATAATTAAATATATTTTATGTAAAGAACAGAATAAAAAAAATCTAAAACTCCGGTGAACCTAGACAATTTGCAGCCCTCCATACAAACTACTTTAGTGCGTATGAGCATAAAATGATATTTCATTATTATTTTTATAAATTTAATTTTAATGTATTGTCAGTATAAAATAATTTTATATATGTATTAAATTATATAAGAGCAATGTTAGGGGGCCAGCAATTTTTGTGATTGTTAGTCATCAACTAGCCATCAATGATGATTTGATGGTGTGAGATTAGTATGAGATTTTATCCAATGACTCACCTTTTCCTGCTGGTTATATGTTGGCCAAAATTCAATAAAACTGCTGGTCCCCTAGACTTTTCCATTATATAATATCAGATTAATAAAAATAATTATCTTTTACATTAATTATATGAATAATTATTTAAAAAAATAAATATAATTATATAAAATATTTTATATTACTAATATATTAAAATTAAACTCTTATTTTTATTGTCAAAAATGGATATGTTTTAAAAATAATATGATGAAAAAGGGGAATATATATTGAATCTCATGACTCTTGGGATGGAATATCCTTTCTTGCCGACACCTCAGACTGTTGAAATTGCAACTTCCATTCAAATGGGTCCCACTCACCGCCTACATTATCCACTTCCATTTTCTACAACGCTTTGGGCTTTTATCACCTCCAAAGTAAAATAAATGAAAAGGATTTTTGTTAAAATAACACATGTTAACAATATTGATGTAATTTTTTTTTTCTTATTGAGTGACCATAAAATTAAAAAATTAACTCATTGAATAATTTTGTCATATTTATGAAAAAATTGTTGACATTGTATCCTCATCTAAAATGGAATAAATGAATAATAATACACATCCTTCACAATTAAGATTGGATCAAATGAAGAGAGTAAATAAAGTTGATATAATAATTCCAAATGTAAGTTTAATATTTTGCTTTTATGTTTTTAACTAAAATCAATTTATATTTTCCTCTTTACTTTTATAAATTGTTGAGCCACAAAAATTGTCATGCACTCGTTTGAAATGAAACGAACAACCAAAATTACAACTAATTGAAAAGGACATGTAGGATAATTCTAATGGATAACATTACTTTCAAAATGTGTGTGTATGTATAACAAAAATATTATATATCTAAGTGTGTATGTGTATATATATATTCTTCAGCTCGTGAACGAAATAATAACAAAAATGAAAGTTTAATCATTTTCAAGAACTTGTAATAATAATATCAAACTTTAATTATCTGCACTGTTAATACAACCCTATCTAATTAAATGACAATCTTTATATTGTACTGTACGCGGGAATAAATTCTAAACAACTATATATTATTGTTTCACCTGTATCATGTATGTACGTATATATAAAATATATCCTTATATCTAGATATATAGTATATGGCCCAAAATTAAATGCAATGCAATGTGTACCGAATAAAAGAAAAGGAAATTAATTTTGATTGGTTTAATAGTTAATTCGTTTATTTAAGTAAATATTAAAAATTTAAATTTTATTTTGTATATATAATAATTTATTTATTAGTAATAAACTCTTAAAAAAATTCTGATTTATAATAAATTAATTATTAGTCTATTGAAAAAATTGTCCCATTTTCATGTGCTATATAATCTATCACACCGTACCATTCATTCTTTATTTATGCAGATATAAAAGAACAAATATAAAGGATTAATTTTTTATTATAAAATTATGTTCTTAATCTTTAATTTTTTGAAAGAGTCTAAATTTAAAAAAAAACTTCGAAAAATTTAACTAAAAATGCTAAAAGATTAATATTTAAAAATATAGACTAAAAATAAACGTATTTAATATCTGATCCTAGGTAAAATTTGACCCAAAACTAAGATATATTTTGCCAAATTTAGTTTTGTCACTTTTTATTCGATTTATTTTTTACTTGGGTTCGAGTTATGCTTCAAGTTGCCTTACTCGATCCAAAGCAATTTTTTATAATAAAAATATATATTTTAGAATAAAATTAGTAATCTTATATTATAATTTTATATTTTAATTAATATTTTTTATATTATATAATATTATTTTTATTTTAAAATAATTTATTTTAACATAAATATAATATAATATTTATAAAATTTAATTTTTAAAAATAAAATTTATTATTTTAATATAAAAAATTTATAAATTTATATATACTAATTTTATAATTAATCGACCCAACTTATTTTAAATTAGGTTAAAATAAATATGGAAATCTTTTAAGATTGAATTCGGGCCTAATTAAATTCGTCTTAACCCAATTTATTAACATCCTTAACTAAAAATAAATTATTAAATTATTAAACTAAAAAAATTAGATTTGGATCCTCTAAAATTTGAATTTCACTTTAGAGAGTAAAGTATGATCTTCTACCCTTAAATAGTTTCTCTTTCATATTTATTTTTAGTCCCACCTATGAAATCAATGAAGAGATCACACTTTACTCTCTAAAATAAAATTCAAATTTTAAAAAATCCAAATCCAAAAAAATTACAACTACAAGTAAAAAGAAATTAAGAAAGTTACATAAATATTAAATAGTCTCCGTTCCAAAGAGAAAAGTAAAACATGTGGGCCGGGGACTAAGATATTTTCCTTTCAATTTTTTTCCTTTTTTTTTCTTAGCTACTTTACCAAAATTATTTATATTTTCACTAGAAATGACAATTTCAATTTGATTTTATTTGTTTTCTCTTTTTTTTTTTTGGAAAAAATTATTAGCACATTTTTTATGATATAAAAGTAAATTTTTTAATGTTTATAATTAATTTTAGAAAAGGTTTAGAGAGCCAGTAATTATATTGAATTTTGGCCAACATGTAACCAATAAAAAAAGATAAATTATTGGATAAAATTTCACATCAATCTCACATTATTAAATCATCATTAACAGTTATTTGATTGCTATCAATCACATAAGTTGTTGGTCTCTTAGCATTGCTCTTCATTTTAATAGAAAACAAGAATATATAAGAAAAAATGTGATGTGTAGATCATGAATTTGTTTATTTATTTTGTTTTTGGTCTCATGCAATTAACATGATGATATCCGTTTATAAATAGGTACCTATCACATACCACCAATCCCATCCTACCTTACACTCACACATTTCATTCTTATTCTCTCTCTCAATCCACCATGTCTGACGAGAACCGCTCTCGAGGCCTCTTCCACCACCGCAAAGACGATGAAGACAGACCCTTAGACACTGACTCTGGCTACAACAAGTCATCATCATACTCCTCCGAGGAAACTGGTGGTTACGGTGGCTCTGGCGGTGGCTATAACAAGCCATCATCGTACGATGATAATCCTTCCGGTGGTTACGGTGAGTCTGGTGGCTATGGCGATCAAGGTGGTTACGATAAGCCTTCTGGCGGTGGTGGCTATGGTGAATCTGGCGGTTACAACAAGACAGCTTACTCCAGCGATGAACCTTCTTCCGGTGGCTATGGCGGTGGCTATGGGCGTGATGACGGTGATCGAAGAAATGAAGATGAGGTTGACTACAAGAAAGAAGAGAAGCACCACAAGAAGCTTGAGCATCTCGGTGAGTTTGGTGCTGCAGCTGCTGGTGCCTATGCCTTGGTAAGTAATTTTCATTTTCTTAATTAATTAATTAATTTTTGTTTGCATGAATTAATTAATTTTGAAAATTGGACATGGACAGTATGAGAAGCACGAGGCGAAGAAAGATCCCGAGCATGCTCACAGGCACAAGATAGAAGAGGAGGTAGCAGCAGCAGCTGCAGTGGGATCTGGAGGTTTTGCCTTCCATGAGCATCATGAGAAGAAGGAAGCTAAAGAGGAAGATGAAGAAGCTCATGGCAAGAAGAAGCACCACCTCTTTGGCTGACGCGTCTATGTGTATACATACGTATACGTATACATACGTACAACAATAATATTATTGAATTATTGTGCTTTTCGATTTTATGTATCTTCCGTATAATTTATCTTTCCAGCTTACTACTACTTCTACTACTGTGTGTGGTTTGTATCTACTTATTGGGAGAATGTTATTGCTTTATTTGCTTCCAATATATGCTTGTATATGTACTCTGTTGATTACCGATATTATATAAAATTATTATTATTATTATTATTATTATTATTATTATTATTATTATTATTATTATTATTATTATTATTGGGATGCTATTCAATTTGTATCGTGGTCTCTTCTATAATACTTAATTTTACTATATGACACAAATATAAAAAGGTTGGATTCACCTCTTGTGTTTTTACCTTTTAAACAAATTAGACATAAATTTATTAAGTACCATAAAATATTCTTTGTATAGTTAGTTACGAGGGGTCCGGGTTGAATTTGTTGGATCGACCCGTTAAATTCATTAAGGTGGGTCAGTTAGGATTTGGAATCCGTCAAATTGGCACCGCTAAATTGGCAGATTTTGGCAGGGTGAGACGTAGTCTGTCGGGCCAAATAATTTTATTTTATTTTATTAAATATCAGAGTAATTACTATTATAAATTTAATAATTATAGAATTTTTAAATACTTTTTTTTGTTTTTGTTTTTATTCTTCTTTTAGTTATTAACTTTATTTATTTTATTTTATAATTTTGTATATTTGATCAAATTATGACTTATTTTTTAAAATAAAAATAGTTCTATTGATAAATATTATTTTGAACAATTTTATTGAAATTAAAAATAAAAAAAGATAGTAAAAAAATTATATTATAATTTGAATATTTTTTATTTATTTTTAATTTTTTAATTAATTTTAATAAATTTTTTTTAAAATAAAAAAAGTCAAGCGGGCTAGTCCGCCGACTTGCAAATTTGCCATAAAACAGGACGGGCTAACATTTTAAACCCATCGTAGTTGGCAAGACGGATCGGCTTGTCTTGTTTATAGGGCGGACTGGTCCGCTTTACTATTCCTATATGTATTATTTAATTTATTTTTAATATATATTTATATATTTATTTTATATTAATAATTAATATTTATGATTAATTTTGATATACATGTATAACATGATTGTATGCATATGTGATTTAAGTTTTAACTATTTAAGAGAAGCGAAAGAATCCTCTAACACAGAGAATGTAAAAAGTAATGCTATGAAAATCAAACTGACTATTAGGTGGATAAAGTTAAAAATTTTAAAATTTAAATATTTAATTGAGAGTATTTATATATAATATATATTTTTTTAAAAATATTTTTTATATTTTATTATTTTAAATTAATTAACTGATTATTTGATTGCTTTTTTTTTTCTTTAATCGGTTTTTTCAATTTTTTGACCCATTTGTTAGCAATTGATTTTTTATCTGAACTGTCTAATAGTTAATTTCTGATTAATCTATTGAACTGGCCAGTTCAATCGGTTCTCATAACCATGATTAAAAATAGATCCGTCCCATTTTGATGGGTTCATCAAGATATCAAATACTACTTACTCTAGGTATCGGTCACCACAACATTTCTGTCACAAGCTATTAACTATGGAATCATACAAACTACAAAGCCACTTACAGCCACCGAGGTAGATACTTGAGCTAAAACGAAACAAAAATGAGAACTACTTTGGCAAGGGAAAAAAAATATACTATTTGCATCCACATTTTAATTTTCCAATGTGAACTACTTTACAATTTAGGAGATTTTTACTCTTGTTTTTATTTTAATTACTCTGATTTATATATTGTCTTAAAAAAATTGGGATCGGTAGCAAAATTAATTAGTTTGCAAAAAGTACTGATATATTCGCAACCACTAAATCATGGAAAAAGTTTAAGCAATTGGTAACATAAAATTCTTGCCTAAAATAACATTTAATAAACAAATACACTTGCAACTTGCAAGTGACTAAGTTGTTTGAGAATTTAAATATGGTATGAAATCTCTCAATTTTTCAAAGATAAGCTTATCCACACATGATTATTTGTGATTTCCATCAGAAAGCGATGGAGCAATTACTGAAAATCACTTGTATCATATGCAACAAGTATTAGACATGTGTGCTCCGATCCAATAAGAAAGCACCCCGTATTGGCAACAAATATATTTAATGAACATTGAAAGCACCATGAACCCTAAGAATGGACTTATACTGTAGATCGACGAAATTAGTGTCCACGCACGTTACAAATTTTTATTTTTCTGTGAATTCACTTTTCTTGTCTATCATTTATTTCTTTTTTCCTTCTTTATTCAAATTTAATGATCAGGGTAAAAGTTTCTTATTCTAAAAAGATGTAAAATTGTCTCTTACGGATCACTTATATATTACGGTATAGTTTTTGAGTATATAATTAATGAATTCTTTAATAACATGCAACACATGCACAACCACTCATTTTAAGTTCTTTTTTATATATTTTTGGATTTTGTTAAAAAAAATTTATTGAACTTTACATAAATTTCAACTATTAATTTTACAAAAAAATAAATGCAGGTAAATTTTCACCTTATTCATAATAACTTATTAATACGCATACACAAATTATGCCTAAGAAACTTGCAAATTCATTTTTAAAAAACATTTTCCGACAATTATTTTCTTCTTTTTCTTGATATTTGGTTATTATTGTTTTGAGGAGTGAATGTCTCTCACACACCAAGTGATAGGAATGGAGGAAGGGCCGTTACACCTCTCTCACGCGCATTTGCGTTTAATGACCGACCAATGCTTTTGCGAAAGAAATCTTGAATGCCTTGTGACTTATACTAAAGCCTTTAGAAAAGGTGCCTCTTACTTGAGAAACACGGTAGGTCACACTTCATTGAGTAGTAGTACATCAAATCATCAATTAAGCATGGTAGGGTATGTTATCAAAGCTATTCAAGAAGAATACCCATTTTGTTATCACTACATTTAAAATAAAAGAAGAAGAATCAAAAAGAAGAAAAAAAGACAGTTATGTATGTTTGAAGTTAGAAACCCCTCTTGAGATTTTAATCATAAAGGACAATTTTGATCTTAACACATAAGAGATGTACAAAGGACTTAAGAAGGAGATTTTTGTTTTTGGGATCATGGACTCATGGTGAGGGCTGAAGAAGGAGAAATAGATGAAATATTATTCATGACATAAGGCTTCTTCTACATCGGGCTATGCTTCTGATCCATTCTAAATTGGGCCTCAGTATGAAATCAAGTTTTCTTGGGCCCTAAAAACGAACTTACACTAATTTTATCCCAAGATAGATGTTAGTAATTAGATTTGTCAAAAAAAATTATGTTGACAACACGGCACATGTCGACACACAAATTTTAAGAAAGGCTGAACATGCTATTTAGGTGTGTTCAAGCATATTCAAAAAAGTTCTTTTTTTTTATTAAGACACGGTTGGATACAGCAAACTTGGGTGTCAGACAAGTGTCGACAAATGTCGTGTCCAAAATATGTTCTACACACGGATATGACAATTCTACGAAGTGTTTGTGCTTC
Organism: Arachis hypogaea; assembly: GCF_003086295.3. Taxonomy (NCBI): domain Eukaryota; kingdom Viridiplantae; phylum Streptophyta; class Magnoliopsida; order Fabales; family Fabaceae; genus Arachis; species Arachis hypogaea. The sequence goes on along the minus strand of NC_092044.1, from coordinate 116,984,870 downwards.
ATAGCATAAAAATAAAAAGAAAAAGAAAAAGATGATGTGATGTGAGTGAAAAAGTCTCCATCATAGTCATTTTCCTACTTAACCAACTTGGGTTCATTTGGTGAGTTAGTTAGCCGAAGCGATATCGGATGTTCAAATCTTACTTTGTATATACAGCAACTCATTGATTAGTAACAAATGCTTAAATGGAATTAGCAAATTGCAACCATGTTTTCTAAACACTAGATTCCCTTAAAAGGCAATAAGAAAATGAGAATAGTAAGAGAAGCAATGTACTTCAACGTTTTAGCAGCTTTGCCCTTTGCAGGAAGAAAAGAATATGTTCTTTACTTGCACAATATTGTTCTTGAATTATATAGCACTATGCTAAATTGCTAGCCATTATGCATTATTTCAAGAAAAATTGAGGATCAACATCTATGGAGGTTGAGTTGGGTCTGAAGATCACGAGAATCAGAGATGATTCCACTTCCATTTCTGATTTTCAGTTTGCCAAAGATAGAGCAGGGCCTTTCTTCTTGTCTAAAGAAACTGATGTAATGTTCATCCTCACTGCACACCTCAAAGGTTCCTTTAACACTTTCCACTTTTTATGTATGTTTTGGTTTCTTTCTTATCTCTAGAACCAAACACAAACCACAGAAACAGTTAGCATAAAGATATTGTTGATCCTGTTAGCATGTTAATGCAGGATACAAGAAAGAGAACATTGAGATCAATATAAGTGAAGATGGCAGTGAGATTTCAGTGAGTGGGGAGAAGGAGGTGGAGGAAATGGACATGATGATGCCATTCAAGAAAGACCTCAAAATCAAAGACTTTAGAAAGAAGTTTAGAATCCCCGGGGATATAGAATTGGACAGGATCAAGGCCAAGTATAACCAAGAGGAAGCAGTTTTGAGGATTGTGATGCCAAAAAGGGTCAAAGGGATGCTTGGTGTTGGAATTGAAGAGGTGAAGGAAGAAGAGATTGTTCATAGAAAGCCACCAGAGCCCGAGCCGGAACGGGAGCCGGCAGCACAACAAATTGTGGCTGAAAAGGTTCCAGATAAGAGTGAAGAGGAAGGTCCAGCAGTGAAGAAGAAGCCTCCGAAAAAGCCATGGAAGCCTTGTCCTCCATTGTTCATAGGAGGATCAACTTTGCTTGTATCTCTTATTTTTCTTGTCATACACTATATTAGAGTCAGAAAGAGTTGATTAATAAAACGTGCTTTTCATTTTCCTTTTTTGTTGGTTTCTCAAACTACAATATTGGAAGTTAATTTCATAGAGCTATATAGTTCATAACATATTTGACTAATCTTGTTCATCAACTTAATTTATGATAGTTTAACATTGGCTAGCTTTTTAGTGATTCATGAAAAGTTAATAGAATGTAAACTAAATGCATATCTATATTTTCAGAGAACTAACTCGATGTCTTGTGAAAATCTAATTTTGAGTATTTAATCATTGTTCTAAGATTACAATCTTTTTTTCTTAAAGCAAAATGAAAATAAAAAGATGGCAGAGAGAAACACCATTTTTTGGGCAAGAAGGAAGACCATTTGAATGTCATACTCGGCCACAATTCATGCATGATGGCACAAAACTAATAATTAGATTAAAAATTCTTTCCATGTCCATAAGAAAAGACTAAAAATTCTTTGGCATCTAAAACCAACAATATAATTTTTATCGAGGAATTTTAGAAAACTATCAAAATTTATTATTTTTTTCAATTAGTTAATCATCAATATTTAAAAATATAAGCTAAAAATATATTCTTAAATCACTAAATTAAAAAAACTGAATTAATAACTAAAAATAATAATAATAAATAATAAATTTTGATAGTCATCCAATATTTTTTATTTTTATCCATTTAAAGTGATGTAACTATCAATTAATGCCGCTTACCTTGGAAACAAAATTTGATCATGTAACTTGATGAGAAGCACAAAAAATTCAAAAGTCATTTTACATGATTATCACTTGATAACGGCTTTTGACTTTAACTATCACATTAAAAAAATTAAAACATCCGATCCTAATAACACCAACCATTGTTTGAGGGGCCTGAATTCAATATATCAATACATACTAAGATAGCAATCTTAACTAATTTCATAGAGATATCATCAAGAGAAAATCAAATCCTCAAGTACTATAGGTAGATTTGTTTAAGTAGGACAGTTGATAACATGGAAAGAGAGAAGGAAAAAAAAACGTTGTACCTATTTTACACTTATGGGAGAATTGGGAACATAATATTATAATTGATTGAGTGTGACTTCAGCCATCAACTGCTAGATTTGAGTAAAATAGAAAAATATTTTATGTTATCATTTTTATACATTAAATTAACACTTAGAGATAAGATATAACTGTATTATTTAGATTTATATTCTATATAATAATTAAAGTATCACAATGCAAAATAAAAATAAAATATAAAGGATAACTTATTTTATTTAAAGAGTATTTACTTATTTTGATTTTTAAATAATTTTGGACCAGACACTTTAGTCTCTAACTAAAATTAATTATTCGATTAATTTTTAACAATTAACTCCGTCCGCCACTTAGGTTATTTGTTCTATCAATTCTAATGGAGGACAAAATAGTCCCTGTCAACTCTAACAGAGGACAAAATGGTCCATGACCCCTCTATTCGGAAACGACACCATTTTTCTCCAATTTCTATCATATATCGCATAAACTTAATAGTCTAACTCTGCAACTTTAATCTACACAATGCACACTATGTAACTTCAATGTTCACAAGAAAAAGAATCGTGAATTTGTTCTCAATCAATTCATACTCAGAAAACTAATGACTATGTCTCCCATTTACTTGTCGTCTTTGATGGATCCCATGAATCTAAACAGCAAGTCTGATTTATTAAGACCCATCGTCGTCGTCGCCATCTCCTTCCTCGTCTGCCCTATCATCTCCATGGCCACATTGTCCACCACTCTGATCGCTTCCTTCAGCTTCTTCTCCGAACCAATGTTCAATAATCCCAATTTCCATATGATCGGTGACGACGACATTTCTCACTATACTGATGGCTTGGATGTGAGGTTGAAGCTGTCTGCCAGCTTGAACTCCGGAGAGAATGAATGAAACACTTGGGATCCATTCCAAATGAGAATTTGCATATGATGTCGAAGGAGAATTTTCTCATGATGTCATAATATCCAACAATCTATATTGCTTGCAGGCGAGTGGAGAAAGGCGTTCCCTTGACGTAGTTGTTGAACTTGGTCTTGAGGATGTAGTGGACGTTGTCAGGGTTGGAGGTGATGTTGTTATCAAGGACGTGGAAGTGGATACTTCTGGTGGGTATACCAATCATAGAGATTTAGGAAGTGTGTGGTTCATAACATGTCGAGGTACCTGCGACACGCGTGGCAGTTACACCATGGCTTGATCTTGAAGCGGAAGAGGAGGAAGGAAAAGATAGAGAAGAAGACTGTGAAGGTAAAGAAGGATAATATGAATGTTAGGGTTATGCGAGATATGATGAAAATTGGGAGAGAATGGTGTCGTTTCCGAATGATCATTTTGTCTCATATTAGAGTTGTCAGGAACCATTTTGTCTTCTGTTAGAGTTGACGGAGCAAAGGACCTAAGTGACTAATGGAGTAAATTGTTAGAGACTAATCGAGTAATTAATTTTAATTGGAACTAAAGTGTTTGGTTCGAAATTCTTTGGGACCAAAATAGATAAATAATATTCTTATTTAAATTATAGGTAAATCAATGCAAACTTTCTTTCATTTGTTCCTAATTTGCTGGCCAGCATTGATTAACCTTTTTTTTTAATTGAAGTTCCACTGCAAGTTAAGTTCAATATGGCACAATAGCAGCATTTATTTAACCTTTTTTTATTGAAGCTCGACTGGGATATAAGCTCAATTCAAGTAGAGGGAACATTACTATTTTTGTGTTGAAAAAGTTTAGAGATAATGTGTGGCAAATCTTGATTCCGTTAATAAAGGTCATAAGTTTTATCTTGACCTTGACCTGAACTAGCCCCTTGTCAAGGAATTCAATTATGGATGGCAATAAACCAAGTCAAAGTCAACTTGAATGACTTGACTAGAAACTCAATCTCCTTAATTATTCGTCTGGAACACTTATTCTCATCTCAAGGAGGGAATGCCGGTGCAAATAAAACAAAAAAAAATGAGAAAGATGTATTATTTCTGGTTAATGGTTCAAAGTTTTTTACAATTGCATATTATTCATTATGTTAGGTATTTTTGAAGACAAACCACCATAGGAAAAACTGCTCTAACATATTTCTTACCTAGAACAATTAGGAACAATTGTTAAAAATGATCAAATGTCATTCTGAATAAGAAATGATAACACATAAGAGAAAGATAAATAGAAACGAAAGGTTGTTTGTTTTGTTGCATACTTGCTGACTTGAATAAAAGAGTTATTCCTGAGTTTTGATCAACTTCAATGCATCTTACAGTTAAAGAACGCGTATTGTAAGCATATATCACAAAGGAAAATGTGTCTAGCACACATCGATTAACAAAATCTGCTACAATGAGAATGCAGCAAGTTGCAGAGAAAATTGATTATACAATAGCAACATCACAAGACAAAAAGAAAAACAACCAAGGAGAGGACAATAAACAGCATAGATCACAAAGGATCCACATCAAATATTCTAAGCTCTATACATTTTACACGGTTCTTAGATACAAGAACCTCCCCCTTACAATTCTGATCTCCATTCTCAGCTTCTAAGGAAGCAAAATCCAACAATGGAAACTAAAGGGTATGCATAAAAAAGGTTAATCAGCAAGGTTTTGCTTTCCAAGAGAATCAAGCCCTTCTGTTCTGCTTCTCACAATTCTATGGAACACTTCCCTAACTTGGCGCTCCAAAGGGTCTAGCCCATCTTTCAAAGCATCACAAAGTTGTGCAACCTCTTGAGCTCTGTGCCTAACATCAGCTTCCTTTTCCTCTGTCAATGGGAACTGAACTGAATCAGCCAACTCATTCATCACTCTAGCACATTTCTCAATCTGATGAATCTCCCGGAGCAAGCCACACGCATTCTTCCGGTCCCTCTTCTTGGACTCCTCCATGATCCTGTCGTGGAGCGATAGCATTGGAGCAGCCCACAAGAAGTTCCTAGGAATGTTGAAATGGACTTGAAGGCCGCGATCCTGGCAGGGAATTGCAGCCACAAGACACCACATGACGAACAAAAGCACCGAATTCATGATGAAAACCGGCATTGCAAGGCCTCCGGAAGCCACAAGCTCATTAGCCTTAGGCGGATGCATATTGTTCCCAATTGCTTGGAGCTGCCTAGCAGCAGACCAAGTTCGAGAAACACTCCACGAAAGGGATCGAAAATGCCCCAACGATCGATTGTGAAGATTGTTATTATGATGATGGTCTCTACCACCACCAGTGCTGCGGCCAAATGACCTATTCCTATGTGCATTAATGGAGGCATTAGAAGAATCCTTATCATCAAGCATACCAATTGCCAAATCAATAAGAGCCTTCTTTGCTCTTCGAAATTGACCCTCACCAATGCTCCTCTGGTTTCCTCCCATTGCACAACGAACAATCTCCAAGAGCTTCTGCCATTGGCGAATCTGCTCAATCCCATCACGGATTGCATTGCAAACATCCAAGGCCTTCACACTTCGCTCAAAGTACTCAGACACCATGCGATCCGAGGGTGGCCTTAAAACAAGCACCTTGTGGGTGTGGAGGATGGCCCTGAACTCCTCTTGGCAGCACAGGAACGAATCAAGGAGCTTCCCAACCCATGAAAGTGACACCAATTCTTCATGGCTAACCGACGACAGCTCAAGGAACTGGTCAGTCACGTGTTGCTGAAACGATTCCAGCTCCACCTCCAAGCTTGAACCTTCCATGGAGTGAACCTGATGATCACGGTGGATGTTCAGAAATGAACGGCCGAAATGGGACAATGATGACGGAGACGAACCTTGGTAGTCCGTTGCGGGCATTCTCACATAGAACACACTCAAGAACGATCAAAATCCAAGATTTATCTCCAAGTTGAGGACTTTCTGTTTTCTATTTCAGAACCCAGAAATGAAAGGACTAGATTTCAAAGACTTTTTGCCTCAAAAGAAAACCTCGCCTATTTGAAAACCCCAAACTTCAGAGACCAATTTGTAGACTCTATCAACATCAATTTGGAAACCCAGAAATCAAAAGCACACAAGACTTCCCACAAATTCCAAAGGATTCCCCCACTCAGATTCCGGAACTTTTCAGCTCAACTGAACCCAATTTGAGTTTAGAATCCAGTGAGATAGAGAGAGAGACAGAGAGAACCAGACAAGGAGTGAGAGAAACTAGAGAGAGAGAATGCGGGGACAAGTGAGAAGAAAGAAACATGGAAACCCTAGTAAAGAGAGGGATTTTATTGGGGCACAATTGCACCGCGTTTAGTGGTGGTTGCAATAAAAAGAGACCCAAAAAAAAGGAATAAAAGAAAAGAGAGAGAAAAAAAAAAAGAAGAAGAAAAAGCGAACCACGCATAAACAAAAAAATAAAAAAAATCATTAATGTAAAGTTTAAAGTGTAATCCGCAGTTAATTAGTGAAAAATAATTAATAATTAATGTGGTTTATGGAAGCAGAACACGCATCGAACACGTAGCGGACACGGTGGCAAGGACCTAGATTGAGGATTCAGAGGGCTTTCAGCGGTGTAGATCCCAATGAAAAAGGTACGGATGAAATCTGAACCGTTGAATTTTTGGGACAGAGACACTTATGCTGTCCCCACTGTACATCAGCACCTGAAGGGAGGGGAGGAATTTATAGTGTGCTACATGGAGTTGGGAGACTGTTTTACACTTTTACATGGGCCACCACGTGCTGGATTGCGGTCACGTGGGGTCCACCTTTGACACCTGGACAAATATGGTTCGTACATAAGGCTAAGATAAAATGTTGATGGGTGTCGCTACCTCTGATAACTAGAGGGACCAAAATAATTTAAGTAATAAATTGATGATGTTAAGAATTTTGTTTTTGTGAATATATAAATATTACTGACTAGGGAGCAGTGACAATCTTAAAAATTTTACAAAAAGAAAAAAAAATTAACTACATGGCATTCTCATATAAAAAGGGTTGAAACACTCGTATATTATTAAAATACAACGGTTTCTCAAATAATGAAAATTTGTGAGAAGTTCGGAGTTTAATAAAAAATGAATTTGTAAATTTTATTTTTAGATTTACTATCATGATAAATAATCTATTTGTTATGGAATACTTATTCTAGCATACAGTTAGGCTACATTTATTTTAGGGTTAAATACAATTTTGATATTTAAAATATGGGTTGATTTTTTTTTATTTTTAACCTTTTTTTATATATAAAATTGTCTCTGAAATCTAACGTAATTTTAAAATAGTCTTTTTAGATAAATTAATTTTTTAAATGATAAAATTATCCCTTCTCTCTCTTCTCACCACCACCTCATCCATTATTACTCCATCACCATATGTACCAAAAAACAACATTCAACAACAACCTTAAATAAATCAAAATCAAGACAACAATTCATCACCAAAATCATCATCATTAACAAAAAACAAAAAAAATCATCATCATCATTATCAAAAACAAACATTAACAAGAAAGAGATGGAAGGAAAGAGGAGGGGAGGGCAAGGGCGACAGAAGGCAGGGAGGGAAGGGGAAGGGAAAGGGGAAAGGAAGCGCAGCGGTAATGCTGAAAACGCGAGGAACACAACCACTACCTACCCGATAACGATGAGAAATACGAGGACACAACCACCACTTACTAGCATCATCTCCAAAATTCCTTTAGCAATCACACTACAGAAACATACTGAGGCACCAAGCACACAAAAACCGATAACACATATCATATCCAAGACTCATCGCATAACTAACTTGAAATTTCACTTCCCTACAAGTCAAACAAAAGAAAGCAAAAAGAAACCTCTAAAACACGCCAAGGCCCAATGAGCTATTAGAATTAAGATTGAATAGTGAATAGGCTGAATTCGAGAAATTTATCATGGAGTTAGCATCTGATTTGAAGAAGCCAAAAGGCAGAAAAGGCAAGGAGTCAGGAAGGAAAGAACTAGGGTGCGAGTTTCTGCGCTGCGAGGGCGAGGTGTTGCGAGGCGAGGGAGAATTACGGTGAGGTTAGGGTGCGAGTCGCGGTGCTGGGAGGGCAAGGGCGAGGGTCAAGTGACGACGAGGGCAAGGTGTTGCGCGTTGTGGAGAGATTGCTCGATGGAGTGAGAGGGAGTGGCAGCGATGATGTGGCAGGGGGTTTTGACGGTGGGAGAGAGGAATAAGAGGGAGTCCAAGTAGGAGGGAAAGGGTTGCATACGGCGATGGTTGGGCTCTGTATCTTCTGTTTTCACTTTTGAGGGATTTTAACGGTGGAGAAGAGGAAGGAGGGGGAGTCTAGGTAGGAGGGGAAGAGTTGGATGCGCAGTGGTTGGGCTCTGTATCTTTTATTTTTGCTTCTAAAGAAGAAAAGAAGTGTATTTTAGTTCGAATGACGATTTTAAAATTATATTGAACCTTAAGGACGGTTTTATATTTAAAAAAAGGTTGAGGATGAAAAAATTTTCAATCCGTACCTTGGGAACCAAAATTGTACTTAACTATTTGTTTTATTATATATATTTATCAAGACATGGACATAGTAGTATATATCTAATGTTTGTTTGCTGCACAAAATTATGAAGAACACATTTATACATAATTACCTATAAAAAAATATTTATTATGTATTTTTTTTAAATGTTGATTGTTGAGATATAAATTTTTAACTTGAGATACTGGTTTTTTTTAATAGCTTTATTCCTCAATATTTCAATAATCACAACTATATTTCTTTTATCTTCTAACTAATTTCTCTTTCAACATTTTTTCATCCTCTCCTCTTTTGCAGGTAACTTTTTTTTTCTGTCTTCTATGTTGTCAGTTTAAATATTATTTATTAAAAAAATTAAATCCGTATTTTTTTTATTTGAGATAAGATTGAAAATATTTTGTTAATTTTATACATCCTGAATTTAATTTGAATTTATGTATTGTTTTTTTTTTGGAATAAGATAAAATTTCTTTCTGTTGATTTTATAATATTGAATTTAGTTTAAATTTAAATTTTTTGTTCATTTTAAATTTGATTTGAAGATAGTAATAGTTTTTGATAATTTAAAAAAATAATAAAAAAAGATAAAAATAGTGATAAAGTAATACTGAAATAATAAAAATAAAATTATTATTTTAGTATAAATATAAAAAATGTATTTTATTTTGTCTAAAATATCAAATAACATATAAAAAATGTATTTTATTATGTTGAGACAACAACCATACTTATAGAGTTTATATCAACTTAATAAAAAATGCTAATTTAAAACTTTAATATAGTTTATGGGTATTTTGCAATGCCTAAGCAAAAATGAAAACAAAGGGTTGCATGTGTAGAACACATGGGAGATTTTGTATGGGAAGATATTTTCTTCCGTAAGTCAAACAAACCTAATTGGATCTAAGCTACTTATTGATTTAGATTCTAGAAGCTCTTAAGAAATATAAATAATTTTTATCTTTTTATTTTCTTTTGTTTTTTCAAATATAAGAAATAACGGAAATAAAGTCAAGAAATTATTATGGGGGTTGGGGAGACGCAGTCTTTCGTGGATGGCGGGGTCAGATCGGTGAAACATTAGTGATTGGCTCGGTCTCTTTATTAATATTCGCTGTTTCTAGAATCAATAAATTGACAATGTGCCCCTATTTATAGATAGGCATGGGTTCATTAATAATTCTTAAAAAGTATATATAATATAATTACTTAAATATCTCTTTTAAAATATGAATTTAGTTATTTTGTGGTCTAAGAATATATATTATAATTATAAATTGAGAATCTTTTATTAAAAATATAAAAATTAAAATTTTTAATGTATTGATTTTGTATTTATTAAAAAATATATTTAAAAAATATTTTATTAATAATAATTTTATCATGTATTTTTACGATATATATTAATTAAATTCTTAAAACATATTATATTAAAGTAAAACCGAATACATTGATATATTTTATTTATAATGAATCCAAGTATAATTAAAACGATAGTTGAAAGAATTAAAAATAGTGATAAACAATTAAACATAAAAATATTAAACAAAGTCAAAATTTACAATATCAATATGTTAAAATAAAGTTAAAAATATTTAAAAAAAAAAACATTTCTTTTCTTTTTTTTTTGAGTGGGAAATAAATAATTTTTAAATAATTATACCATGTAAACATAAAAAATCAACTATTAACTAACCACTATATATAAAAAAAAACATATTTGATATTTATAAAAAATATAATAGAAGTATTGCATTATTCTAATAATTAATTATTTATTAAAAACTACTTGCAAAAGTGCAATGTATCTCTAATGTCTCTCTATTGGAGGATTGAATTTAGGGCTGCGCAAGCAAAGTAGCAGTTTCATGAGTCATCAACATATTTTGTTGCCATTATTATTGTGATGTGACACTCAACTCTCATAGATTGCGACTCTTAACCTATTTTATTTCAATTAGCCCTTAAATAAAAAGGCTTATGCTTCCTCCTGTGTGGTTAATTAATAACAAGGTGATACGTTACCAAGTTACTTCATACATCTTGTGAATTCTTTTCTCAGATACTCTAGAAGCTAGTAATTTTTTAGTAATTTTGATCATTATTTGATCAATATAAATATAAATTATGTTAATTTATATATATAAATTCTAATAAATATAAATTATTATTGACATGTTTTTTATTCCTAGCGTACATGACTTGTCCACAACAATGTATCACTACATTCCAAAAAGTTAATTAATTAGGAGTGCCTATAATATTGTTTCGGCAAAGTAATATAAGATGCATTATACACCTATATAAGTGTATGTTAACAATGCCATAATATTGAATATTTGTTTAAAAAGAAAAAGGAAAATCAGTGATCCACAATTATTCACTCACTGCTCTACAAGATATTTCAACATCTACCATATTGTTCTGAATGAGGGGTACCTTTCAATGACGTATTAAGTCCACCAACACTGAATGATATCGATGCGGACAAATTAAACTAGACTCTAATTCAATTTTGGCACCATATCTGTAGCTTTAACTATAAGAAATAAAATGCTTTAATTTTTTCCTGGTTCATTTTTGGTTTAATTTTGACCAATTATATTGCACATTGGTATGAACATATATATATTTTAAATGTTAAAAAATCCATCTCGCTTTTCTTATATATATGGTATAGAAAAATCAGAAAATTTCATTGTCTAATGATTATTAATTTATTATGCATGTTTCATCATTCAATTTTATTTTGTGAGAGGGACATTCAACTCTGACTATTACAGATTCCAGCAAGCTATTAGTTGGTGCAGAGTGGCACCTTATCTTCAAATTTATTTGTTCTCTAGAAAAAAGAAAAGAAATAATAGTGGAAATATAAAATAATTTATAGTAATTAATAGAAAAGGATGAAATGAATATAATGTGTGGCAAGGCAACCCACAACTATGAGGAAACCCGTTTTTTCAGTCTTAAACAATCTCATGTACTTATATATACAGGTTAGTGCTTAAACAAGCTACATGCGTTCCTTTTATTCTTTAAGCAATGTATAAAGTTATAGGCCATGTGATTGTGGTTTCCACAATATTTTTACTTAATTAAGCACAAATTGACAAGCTAAGGCCACTCATATATAAATCTCAATTCTCAAGGCAATGACTACGAGACATTGATTCACTGGCTTATGGCTGGCAAAGTTTATTTTACTCAATAAAATCACAACGCACCCCAACGTTCATTCATATATTTGATTATTTGCATTGATAAATAATAATAAATAAATATATAAAATTTAATTTTGATACACTGTTAATATAAAATAGTTTTACACATACATCTAATTACATAACAGTATATCAGTAAAAATAACTACCTTTCACATTAATCGCATGAATTGTCATAAAAAAATATAATTGTATAACTGTGTCCGAGCATCAAAATTAAATTCAAATATATATTTTCATGATGTTACGTATGATGAACAAAAATAAGACTTGCCTAATAACATGTGCCTTAAGAAGTAAAGATTATTAGTAGTAAAAAAATTTAAAATTTTTATTTTAATACACACATAATAAATACATCGAAAGTTAAATTTTATATTCTTTACAAATTTTTTAATTTATATCTTTAACTTGTATTCTTTAAGACACATGTTAATTAACTAAACCCATAAAAATAATGATGTTAACTATGATACATAAAAATAAGTAATTTTAAGTGTTTACAATGCACATCATTAAATATATTTTTCAAAAGATGTATCTCGCAGGCATGTGATGCATTTTTTATAGACTGACCATCCACTTGCATTGTTGTATGTCTTCCATTTTTTTAAGACCTTGTTAATTGAAAGAAGAAATAGGATGAATAGTTTATTGTTGAAGTCAATATCTACTTAATTGATAACTCATGCAAGACAAAAACACTTAACATGCCAATCCATAGTTTCCTTTCTTTTATTCAACTTAGAAACTGAGAATCCATCTTCTTCACTCTTCAGACATTATTCCTTAAATTAATCAGATGAAGACATGAAGCAATTCTGGAACAATTGTACTCTAATATTACTTAGAGTTTAAGCATCAACTTGTCCTAATAATGATTATAAAGCCACATGCTTGTTTCATTTTCCGCAAAACGTTTCTTTAATATAAAATTTTCTTTCTTTCTCCTTAAATTTTGTATAGCAAAAAGATTATTGTAATACACTCTTGTTGATAAATAAATAATAATGGCTATATTATTTTCAACATATTTCTTTTTCGAGTTACGCTAATCATTGCCTTAGGATTTCTAACAGAAAAATTTCATTGAACAAATAATTTATAAATCACCAATATAATGCGCCATCATTGTAAACTTTGAATCAGCACCCTTAAAATATTGATTATCAAATTTGTTGTATATTGTTTTGGGCATTCTTTTATACGGCAAGTTCACGCATGGCCAAAGAAAATGTTGTCACATGACACATGCTCTTCAATCATTAAGTTTGACAAGAATGCGTCTAGTTATTCAAGCATTAATTGTTATGTTTCTACCCCATATGCAACTACCCCAAGATTATTTTATTTAAAATCAAATGCCATTCTACATAGGGATGGCCAAATTGAACTTCGTTGTTGAGCAATAATTCCATTTGAATCCAATGCTATCCAAATATTAAGAATAATAATTGCATTAGAATTAGCCACTGCTGAGATGTAGCCTATTTCATCCGACAGGTGACATGGGACTGGTTAGGAACCAATGCAGCATCGTCAAAATTTTTAACTAATTATTTATTCAAGTCAAGCACATAAAGATGCGAATTAAGTGACACGTTTCAACAACACACTTTTGAGGAGATGTTTACAGAGGCTAATTGATTAAACTTTTGCATCTTTGAAAAGTCAAATCCATCAAGGAGGAGTGTCAAGTAAAATATTAACAGATTTCAATGACACAAGAAATTACAAGCAGCAGCGTGTTGCATCAATTACAATTGTGCATAACAATCTTTATAGTCAAACATATCAAAGCCATATCTTTTAATTTCCTTGTACATTTTACTAATTGTCTATGATGGTCGTCAAAACAAAGGAATGCATGAACATGCCTTTTTACATAGAGGAGGTAACAGGATAAGGCATGTTTGAATTCAATTCGTGGGACCCTTTCTCGTTTGTCTGCTACATAGGTCTCTTGAGCCACACAGTTCAAAAGAAGACATGATGATGCAAATTCACCATCCCTTGGAACCAAGCATCCTTGACCCTTGACCCTTTGAAAGATTCCAGGATTTGAAGCACTCAACTAAGACACCAAAACGTCACAGATGACATAAATTGTTCACAGGAACAAAGTAAATAAAAACAAGAAAATACAACAGATACAAAAAAACAACTGATCCAAACACGCGTAAAATTTTTATCCTGCTTTCTATAAAAGGTCCTAATATAGTACAGGTTAATCAAGTGCAAAATAACAGGATATGTAGATAATCAAAACTAGATGTGATAGTCAGAAGTTGAAAAACTTAAACCGAGAATTATTTTCCTATGTTTTGGAAAAGCAAAACAACATATGAAGCGCAGGTACAAGTAATTACACAAGAATCATTTAATACTTAGGGAATAAAGCACTTCTTTTTGGTCAAATGTTCCTTTAGCAAAATTCAATCATTTGATCTTTTTGAAGCTAAATAAGCAAACAAAAACACAACATATGGTGAAAGATTTAGACAAAAATAGATAAATAAAGAAAAGATGAATGAAGACATCATACGACATGTGAACAATGAGCACTCGAGCAATCCTAAATTTCAATGGCTATAGAATTTAGGGTTTCATGAATGATGTATCGACATTAAGGAAAGTAATGAAATCCATCACTGGGTTGCATGTGACCAATAGCAAACCAGTACAAGTAATAGTTTTAAAAAAAAAACTAGTATGACACAATAACAAGCTAATAAAATTATTTTAAATGAGAATGCTAGCAGTGCCCTCAGATTTCAGTGACTAGCAATTTGCCAATCCATAAAAGCCTCTCAACATCCATCAAGGTGAGTGAACACAGCACCCCAACCTCCACCATCTCTATCCACCGCCAATTGTGATGCCAAGAATAATAATAATAAGAGTACTAATAATAACAATAGCAATAAGAGGATGGAATAGGAGAAGGGGAAGAAGAAGAAGAACAACAACACAACAACAGCAGCAGCTTACTTAATGATGGAAGTTGGAAGAGAGAAAGGGCTGGAGAGGCTTTGCATCATGTCGAAATATTACATCACTGGGCACATCAAAAAGTGGTTATGACATCGGGTAGAATGTTGGAAAATTTTGTTACTTAAAAGATGCATCAAATATTAGATCTGGACAAAATATAGCTTTTAGGTTTTTAGAAGAACAAATAAATGAGACACGTGTAGTCGCGTAGATATACTCACCTATAAACACTTATTCAAACTGAAACAATAGCTGATGCATCCGAATTATTCAGTCCAAGTTTGAAAGTATTGCTTATTTAAGCATCAACACAACATAAATCACTAATTCACAAATGTGGTATAAGCATGATAAACAAGCTAATGTTATGGAATATTGACGGTATAAGCATAAGGCCATGGCAAAAAAAGAACTAATAACTATGCAAATGAGCAGTTCAAAAAAGGAACAAAATAAAGCATCCAGCCATGATGATCAGATCAGAGTAAAGAAAAATAAGATTCATAAGTGCAATGCACAATTTTCTGATAATCTGTTCTCGGGAAGGCTCTTTAAAAGAAAATGATTTTGCACCCAATTAATTTTGGGGTGGTGGGGAGGTGAGATGAAAATAGAACACAACCCTCGTATCTCATGGCCAAAAGCAAATTCATATACAGCTTTTGCAGCAAGCTTTACCCACATTCTTTATGCACAATTTACAACCAGCAGAGAGGATCATGATGACAATGCAGACAAAGAAGGTGGTGGTTCACATCCAGTTATAAACAAAGCCATGAAACCAAAAAAAGTGAATAGACAGCCCTCAGGTTTAATACTTAACTACAAATAAACTACAGCTTTTTCCCACCAGTTTCATTCACAGCCTTCACGCACCATCTGGACTGGAAGATACATAATAATTCATATATATATATTTATACACACGTGCGGCATATGAGCACGCACACACACAAAACAGAGAATGGGATTAAGTGACTGAGTGAGAGAAAGAGAGAGTGGTGCAGGCTCCAGTTATGAACAAAACCATCATGTGACCTTTCAGTAGTGTTTGTTCCATCATTGGGCAATGTTTCAGTTTAGCCGTTAAATTTAAATTTTCTTGATTTTGATGCATCATCAAAGTTAGACACTAATAATTTAAGCCATGAAGATAACTAAAGCAATATTTAAGTCACAGCATCATATCAAAACCAAATAAACCCTGTCACGTAAAATTCCAAGTATAAGAGGGCAAAAATATAGAGTGCACTCAGATCTCATGGCTTACAAAATTTTAATGATCATAGACAGCTACTAAGCCAGTGGTGTGCATCAAAAGCCTACCAACATGGGCACCAACATTTGAATGTGTATATGTATGCATGAGAGAGAGAGAGAGAGAGAGAGAGAGAGAGAGAGAGAGAGAGAGAGAGATGATGGAAGGCAAGTGATGAACTGAATACAACAGCATAACTGTCTCAATACATTGTGTTAAACACTAAACATCATTGGGCATAACCTTTTAGTTCCAATATTTGTTATAAATATAGTAGCAATTATCAAGTGTAGTTTCTTCTCTAATGATTCTGGATGTTATCAATGAATCTATTGCTTGATAATATTATTACAAGGACAAGTAATAAATTAACTTTTGATATGGTGCGCAGAGATTAAGCATGTATAAACATAGATGGCGAAGATAAAACAAAGATTCACAACAATCAATGGCTAAATAATAAATAAAAATAATAGCAATTTTCACCAAAATAATAATAATAATAATAATAATAATAATAATAATAATAATTTTTTATTACAAAGGCAGAAGGAATGGAGTGGCTTTGAATCCTGTTAAATGCTCTTGTGAGCAATAAGCATTCGTCATTATGAAATTTTGATTGTATAGGAATATCACACATGGTCATAGGCAAAAGCCTCTTGCAATCACCATCACTAGAGCAAAAAATACTATAAAATATGCATCAGACCAAATCCAAAAATGAAACAATGCATCAAGCAGAAACACCACTTACTTGTCATCTGCTATAATGAAAAATTAAGTTTACCAATGCTCCTTGAAGGAAGAAGATTTTGAACTCAGAGATGCCCTCAGATCTCATAGCTAAATGACATTCATCTACGGCTTTTGCAGCTAGCTTTATTCATATCCTTCGTGCACCATTTACACATCCACCCACATAGACAGAAGCAGAGAGAAAGAGAGAGAGAGTGTGTGTGTGTGTGTGAGAGAGAGAGAGAGAAAGGGTAGAAGATAGTCATGATGATGATGATGATGATGATGATAGAGGTGGCAGTGGAGATACATCCGGTTATGAATTAAGCTGTGCAGCCGCTCATTAGTCAATTTCCTCCATCATTGGGCAGAGTAGAGAATTATTAATTATAATGCATGTAGAACTGTAGAAGCATAAAAGATAAATTTGTGGCTAACCAAAATATCCCAAATCCATAACTTATAGAAAAAAGAGCACCAAAAATCAAATTACGCAGATACTTAGACAGAAAAAGGGTATCCAGAGCCCTCAGGTTCATAGTTAATTACAATTCATTATTCATCTACA
Source organism: Arachis hypogaea (assembly GCF_003086295.3). Lineage (NCBI taxonomy): Eukaryota > Viridiplantae > Streptophyta > Magnoliopsida > Fabales > Fabaceae > Arachis > Arachis hypogaea. Next base: position 116,967,435 of record NC_092044.1, on the reverse strand, counting down.
GCTATTGCAGCAGTTTTGATTCACAGCCTTCAAGCACCATTGGAAGAGATACAATATATTTATCTATCTATCAATCTATCAATCTACGCACAGAGAGAGTAAACAAGTAACTGAGAGAGAGAAGGAGAGAATTATGCAGCTCGAGTTATGAACAACACCATGTAGACATTCAATAGTGGTTTTCTCCATCATTGGGCAAAAGTTTAAAACAATTAATTTGCTATCGGTTACACTATTTCATATGAGAGTTAAACCACAAATTTTCAGTCATCAGTCATCTAGTTCAAAAAAGTTTTACATAAAAACTCACGGTAAAATGATAATAAGTTTAAGCCACTAAGGTAAGTAAATGAAAATTCAAGTAACCTAAAAATCATAATAAGCCACATAAACCACCTCATATAGTCATTGAACTATGCAGCAGGCAACCGCAAACAGAACCAAAGCAGCTCAGAATTGTATATTTATATGGATCAAATATTCATGTAGAAAAAAAAATTTCTAAACTCCCCCACCCCCCCCCCCCCCCACCCCAGCCACAAAATAAGATAAGATGCATTAAAAATGTTTTTTCTTAAAGCAAAATAGTTGTATGGAGAATATATAGCTTTATAAAATTACTACATGAAATGCAGACAAACTAAAGGCAATTTGACCATGCAGCATGCATCATTTTTCAAAAGAAAGGTTTTTAATTGTAAAAGAGAACCTCATTTTTTCCAAAGGAAACAAGACCTGAACCAAGTACATAAACTATAGATCGAAAACAAGGTGTAAAAAAGAGGTACAAAAATTGGGGAAATTTATGAGTAAAAACTAGAGAGAAAAATGCCCTCAGATCTCATAGTATATATAAATAATCAAAGGCAGTTACTAAGCCAGTGATGTTCATCAAAACCCTTCCACAATAAAAGTTTTCATCATCGTCGTCATCATCATCATCATCATCATCGCAAGCACTAACATCAACACCAAATTTAGTGCGTGTGTGTGTATGCATTTGAGAGAGAGATAGAAAGGAAGAGAGATAGGGGAAGGAAAGTGATGAACTTAAAATCACAGCATAACTGTCTCAATATATTTTTGACATGTACATCATTGGGCATTATCATGAACCATCGTCGTCTTTGAGCCTATAAATATATCATACGAGGAAAAATATAATTTTGTAAAAAATAAAAGAACCATGAACACCAACAGTGCCTTCAGATATTGTCAACATCCATTAAGGCAGTGATCACAGCCTGCCTCCACCATCTTTTTCCCACTGTCATTTCTCATTATCTAATAACAATAATAATAATAAGAGAAAATGCGACAAAAGGAGGAGGAGGAGGAGGAAGAAGAAGATTTCAACAACAACAACAACTGCTATAGAAGAAGAAGAAGAAGAAGAAGAAGAATGTAGTAGTAGTACTAGCAGCAGCAGCAGCAGCAGCATACTTTGCAAGATGGCAGTGGGGAAAAAAGGCAGAAGGGATGAAAAGGCTTTGAATTATGTTCAAAGTTCCATCTTACAATAAGCATTCATCACTAGGCACATAAAAAGGCTCAAATGACAGCAAAATATAGCCTTTACATTTTGTAAAACAACCTATAAAAGGATCCATTCTGGAATTTGGATGTTGCTCAACCTGCTACAAAGAGAATAACACAGCAGAAACATATTTATACTAACCCGCACAAAAAAGAAGCAGCAAAGTAAAACTATAGAATATGCAACTGAAGTACTCAATAGTAATCCAAGCTTGTTTACACTATCATTTATCCAAGCACTTCACACAACATACATGAAAAATTTATTCTACAAAGGCTATTTGAAGGAAAATATTTTGAACCTACAGATGCCCTCAGATCTCATAGCTACATGAAATTCATAGAATGCGTTTGCAGCATGCTTTATCCACATCTCCGTGCACCATTTACACACACACACACATATAGAAAGAGAATGACAGAGAGAGAAAGAGAGTAGAAGGTTGTGATGAGACTGAGACTGAGACTGAGATTGATGGTGATGATGATGGTGAAGATGGTGGTGCACATCCAGTTATGAACAAATCAGTGCAACCGCTCATTATAAAATGTGTTCCATCATTGGGCAGGATACAGAATTTCTCATCCCAAATCCAATACTACAGCAAAAAATAAACAACTTGCAAATTGACAACAAAAAAGGAAATCAATTTTTATGTAGCAACTTAGCCATAAAAAAGTGAATACAGAGCCCTCGGGTTCCACAGTTAACTACAAATGACAAATCTTCTACAGCTTTTGCAGCTGGTTTCATTCACAACCTTCAAGCACCATATGGAAGATAAACAAACACACACAAAACAAATAAACAAGCACATAGAGAGAGAGAGAGAGAGAGAGAGAGAGAGAGAGAGAGAGAGAGAGGGATGGTGCTGCTCCGGTTATGGACAAAACCTTGTAGCATTTCAACAGTGTTTTCCTTTCATCATTGGGCAGTACAAAAAAATTGCCACAAATTTCAGTTGAAAGAATTAAAAAAAGGAAATTTCAGTTCTCAGTAATCTAAGAAAATAAGAGCATCATATAAAACCACACAAAAACCCTCACATAGTCCTATGCTACTTGGGACACAGAAGTTTAACCATCAAATTATTGTGGTCATTGATTGAACGATGAGACAAATGCAAACAAAACCAGAGTTAGTTGGAATTGCATCACGGTCAAGAACCCCCATTTATATTACATGAAACCATAGGGTTCAAATATCCTAATACCAAAATAATAATAAATAATTTAATCAATACATCATAAAATTATAGTTTGCGCATTTGGATCAATAATGCAGTGAAAGCAAAGGTAGATAAGCTGTCGCTGCATGCGTCAATCAATATAATTTCGGAAACAAAAAGCCAAAAAAAAGGGTTTGTCATAGAAAACAAGAGATAGGAAATGCCCTCAGATCTCATTACTTATAACGAAATAATCAGAGACAGTTACTAAGCCAGCGGCGTTCATCAAAAGCCTTCCAACAATGCATGATTATTGTTATGATCATCATCAAGGTCACTACTACTACTGCTGCTTCCACCACCACCACCACCACCACCAAGTGGGAGTGTGTATGTATGCATACATTTAAAAGAAAGAAAGAAAGAAAGAGATAAGAGAGAGAGAGAGAGAGAGCGAGAGAGAGAGATGGGGAAGGTCATCGATGAACTTAAAACCACGGCATAACTGTCTCATTACATTTTGATTTTTGACATTTGCATCATTGGGCATTATCAACATAGAGCACAAAAATAATGTACCAGAAAAATTATATTTTTTAACATAAAAATTGGAAGGAAAAGAAAAATAAAAGAAAGGAAGAAAAAGACTGAAAAAAGAAAATGAAGTGAATCGGAAGAGACCTCGGAAATAAAGACGACGACAAGGATGATAGGTTTTTTTATAATGAAGAGATGAAGCTCCACGCGCACGCCACTTATACCCCCCTCATGTGGGCTCCATCTGGGCCTAGATGGGCCTCCTTTGCTTACCATATCATTGGTTTCAAAATTGTGATACAATACAAGCTGTTTGGGTTTATTAATCATTGTGAGTGGGTTTAGATATTTAGTATTCACATTGTTTTTCAAATCCTTCAGAAATTATAGAGAAGATGTTGATCAAGATTCAACAGTAATTACAGTGGAATTGTATAATACTCGCCCACATTCGTTAGAGCTTGGAACTCATGGTAAAACTGCCAGGTTATTCAAAGACATAAGGTTTAACAAAATTTAGTACTGTTTTAAGATTTAATTCAGATAACTTTTTTTATGATCATATTGACAGCAGTAAATTTATATATAAGGAACCATGAATATCTAATTGAAGATCTATGATTGAACATTATTCTTCCAAAGGAATTAGTTTCCCTTCAAATTACAAATGTCTGATTATTTACAGAGATTATATATATACATGTACACTGCACTAACTTCTGAAATTTCTGAGCTTAAATAAAGGGAATCATTGCCAGAAAGAGGTCAATGAGAGACCTAAATTTGGAACCCCACGCAACACATGAACACAATACTCCAAAATGTCGAGTTTCCTTTCCAACCTAATTAAGATGACAAAAACCATAATGAGATAAACATGGAAGAAACTAACTTTTGTCAAATGTGAGACATGATGCTAAAGATTATCATAGTATTAACATACAAGAGAAGAAATTCACGGATCAATATCTACAATAGTAGCACAGATTCACTAAGAATGCAAAGCAGTGGATCATTCAGTTACATGATGATGATAAAATAAGTGAACAGAGTAAACAAAGTGCCCTCAGATACCATGCGTTCCAAAGGCAGTGTGCACAGCCTTGTCTCCCCTCTCCACCATTTCTACCCGCTGCCAATTACCGTGACAGCAAGAAAATAATAATAATAACAACAATGATTAGAGGTATAGTGATAAAGGGAATGCATAAGAGAAGAAGATGATGATGAAGAAGAAGAACAAGTACAAGGTCTAGAGGAACATCATCAGTAATGGCAGCACAAGGGAAAGGAACGGTTAATGATGGCAGTGGGAGGGAAGTCAGAAGGAATGGAAAAGGCTTGAATCGTGTTCAAAGTTCCAGCTTCAATAATTTTCATCCCAGGGCATATCGAAATACAACATGAACTATACAGATGCCATGACAAAGCACATTCATCATAAAAGCAACAGTTAATTTGTTTAGCCAACAAAAAATAAATGGGAAAAATAAAGTCAGCATAAATGAGAGCATGAGACTGACATTAAGAACTAATAGCATATGATTTGATCCAGAGTTTACCAAAGGAGGGAGTTCAAGAACCAATTTACTCTGAATCAGCACCTGCAATGCAATGGATTCCAAAGGTTGAATTAATATTAACATTGTGAGGGCAACTCCAAAACCAAAAGTAAAACAGCAATGATGTGATAAGAGTAAAGAAAAATACAAACCACAATATTGCACCAGTTTCTCTTCAACTTCTGTAATGAAAATTTAAGACCAGGAAAGTGCCTTTGATTTAAACCCTCAGTAAGCATATTTTTTTAACAAAAAAACTAGACCTCAGATCTCATAGCAAAATAAAACTCATCCATGGCTTTTGTAACAGGCTTCATTCTCATCCTTCAATGTCCCATTTAGCCATTTACCCACCGAGGCATACACAGAGATTAATTGATTGATGGATATGATTATGATTATGATCATGGTAGTGGTGACGATAGTGATGGTAATGGAGGTGATGTATGTCCAGTCATGAACAATATCCATAGAGTCGTTCATTAGTAAACATGTTCTATCATTTGGCAGAAATTATTATAATCCGTGATAAAGGGGAAAAGAAAAATTTTGCAGTTAACTATGCATGTGTATAAAATGCAAACTAAAACAATCAAAATCTATGATTCAGAAGGAAAATAAAAAACTTCATCAATGTAGACATTATCCTATGCAAGTAGTGAAACTAAATACAAAGGAAAAACTTCTGAAGTATTGTAGTTGTTATATTAGTAGAGCAGGATAGGGCAGAACTGAATTGAAGCTAGAACATCACCCTAAAAGCCTAAACCCTACAACATCACAGCATACAGAAATGTAAGTTCACATAGCACTGCGTGAAGTAGCAGTAGCACTTATAGTACCAAGAAAATGAAAAAAACAGTAACTAAAGAAGATGACATCAATAAAAATCAAAGATAGCCACCAAAAAAGGAAGCAAACTTGTATAATCACTTAACCAGAAAAACTAACAGAAAAACAGAGCCCTCAGATCTCATATAGCTAGCTAGAAATCAGCTAAAGCTTATGCCACTAGCTTTATTCACAGACTTCCTGCACCATCCGGAAGAAATAAAATAAATAAATAAATAAATAATTATGAAAGATCGCAGTTCACAGAGTTATCGAGTGAGAGAGAGAGAGAGATTGGTGCAGCTCCAGCTATGAACAAAACCTATTAGCCAGGAGATTGTCTGTCCATCATTGGGCAGAATTAAAAAAAATAAACAAATAAATAAAAGAAGAAGAGGAGGGGGGTACTAATTTGGAACAATTTCTTTAAAATTTGAAGTTGCAGATCAAAGCATGTGGCGAATAAAATTGTATCCAAATGCTCGTAAAATTTTGCATTTTTTTTAAATAAAAGGGGTACTTTCTTCCTCTAAATAAAGCCAATCCAAACCCTCACTATTAATTATGCAGTCAATTAATAAAAGTAACTCAGAGCTCAGTGCGCGCATCATCATTCATAAATTAAGTCACTAATTTTCCCTTAGAAACATGGCCCAAAACTCCTATATAAACAATCAAATCTAACCAACTAGCTCAAATAGCAGGCAAACTGAAGGTAAAAGTGTAAAACATAGGAGTGCCCTCAGATCTCATAGCTTAGAAGTAATCATAGACAGTTCCATAGCCAGTGGTGTTCATCAAAAGCCTTCCAAAGGATCAGAATCATAATCATCATCATCGCCAAATATATGTATGTGTTTGTATATATGCATGCATGTGAGTATGAGTGAGTGAGTGAGTGAGTGAGTGAGTGAGTGAGTGAGCGAGCAAGAGCCAGAGAGAGAGAGAGAGAGAGAGAGAGAGATGGTGGAAGGCAAGTGATGAACTTAACACCACAGCAAAACTGCTCAATACATTTTGAATTGTGCATCATTGGGCAATCACCATTGACCATTATCCAAAGAAAATAACAAAGAACATGGGAAGATAAGGTTTTCTTTTTTAACTCGACGGCAACTATGAAGAGAAATGATGCAGGCATCTTATATTAGAGTTATGTAGGTTTTAACTGGACTATGCGCTCAGTCTCTCTTCTAATATATAGTAAGTACAGCTTACACATGCCGTTGAATCATCAGCAATAAGGCAAAAGTAAACACAACCCAGCCAAACCAAAATTTAATTCAGAAAACCAGTTCCAAAAGTCAAAACGCCAATTTAAGGCAAATATCAAACCAAAAAAAACAGGTTCAATCCATATGTGCGACCTTGTGTGTATGTATGCATATGTAGCAGGGAGGGAAGTGTTGATATCAAATTTATATAAACCAAATGCGCAAACTAGATTATCACACACACACTGTCTCAGAATTTCATGAAGTATCATCATCAAACAGAACTTTATAAAACCGTTTCCTTTCCTCTGGGTCAAACAAACCTCCCGGCTTATTGTCTCCATCCTCATCATCATCTGAGTCAGCATTTTCACTTCTTCTCCTCTTACACTTTACTTCATCTACTCTAGCCAAAGGAACACCTTTCTTCCTCCTCTTCTCCATGTTTATGAGGCACCGCCTCTGATTGTACTCATGAAGCCCTTCCTGCATCAGTTCCCCAAATTTCTCCTTCACAACAACCAGAGGATCCTTTTCAACAAGTTCAGACCCAACATAGGCCTCCCTAAGAAGAACTGTGTAAATCTGATACTTGTTGGAAACATAGAAAATCCCAGGGTGCTTGAGCAACAACACATTCAACCTATCAGGCAAAGCAAACTCCCTCCTAAAATGACCCAACTTCACTATTGAGGCTTTCTTCCAAAGAGTCAAAGACAACACCTCATGTACCAATCCCACATTCCTCTTCTCCATCTCTTTCGACCCTTCCACCAATTCCCTGTGGTCCATGTAAGGCGAAAAGTAAGGAACCAAATCGAATTCACGGAATCTCTCCCATGATTTCACCCAACTGAAAGGCAAAGAACACGAGAACGTTGGCCTTGTATTGCCGCTCCTCCTTGCCGCAATTTCCACTGTGGATACAGCAAATTCAGGGTCCCAGTGAACCAATTCAATCTCCATAGAGCTCCTCCTCCCGCCCTCATTAACAACACGGAACAAATTTGGGTACTTTGCAACAATCCTAATCACGTAATCATCGGGAAATCCTAAATTCCTTTTCAGCTCGTTGATTTTCAGAACATTAATCCTCTTGTTAACACTCATCATAAGTAATTTTGCTAACCTGCAAATGAAAGCATTTTCTTGAGACTCCCTAACAGATTCCTCCTCTTCGACGAGGCTCATCATGCGCTTGGAGAGGTGACAGCGGTGTTCATTGCCGGTGAAAGTAACATCGAAACAGGAAGGGTACTTACGGAGCCAGTTTAGGGCTTTGCCTTTGAGGTCAAGGGTTTTGAACTTCTTCTGAAGGGATGCAATGGGGATCTCTTGGTTTGGATAGCGGAGGATGATGTTCTTGATCTGGTTGTTGACAATCCAGCGGCGGTTGCGGGAGAGCGCGGATTCGAGGTCTGGATCCTTCTTCATGGACCACAGGGAGAAGGTTCGGTGGAGAAGAGAAAGACATCGTAGTTTTTGTAAAGACGGAATCACAGGACCACGACGATGAGTTAGCCTTGTGAGCATGTGATTTGGTCTATTGAGATGAGAAAGAATGTGACAAATGGTTCGAAGTTGCGATAGGGTTCATTGTGGTCCAGAATCGATTCCAATTAAGCAATTCACAATCACATTGTAGCAACGAAGCCTATTAACAATTAACAATTAACAATCAATTAGAGACAATTAACAATCAATTCTCAATTCTAACAATGGTAATTTTAGGGCCCTCCTAATTAAAATTGAAAATAAGGTGCATCCCTATTATTTATATTAGCGGAATCATAATATCATAACCACAAAATAAAACTAAATAACTAAATACCAATAACATTTTCTTTCCAATTCAAAATTAGCAAACCAACACAAAATCAGCAATAGGCAGGATAACTAAATTAGTAATTAGCAAACTTCTCATTAAACAAATTTAACTCTCATTCGACAAATTGACAAATTCAAGTCTCATCATAAATTCATAACCAAGCAATTAGTCCATTACATTACATCAAGGTTGCAAGAACCGAACTGGTCAAAGAACCAGTAGAATGACTGGTTCAATGGGTCAATCGGAATCCAACCGATTTAATTAAATATAAAATAAAATTTTTAAATATTTAATATATAATTTGAAATATTAAAAAAAAAACAATATCAATCATCAATAAAATTATTTCAAAAAATTTAATAAAACACCACCATCAACTATCATCAATCAAAAACCAAAAACCAAAAACTTAACAACAGAAGCAGCAACAACATTAGTCTCCCCAAGTTCAGAATAAACAAATTAGCACCACCATAGCACCATCAATAACTCAGAATAAAAAAAACCAGCAATCAACGACTCAGAAATCAGAATCAATAAAATTAACAAAATTTAACAATGCAGTGAAGCACCACCATAGCTACTCAATAGTTACTCAATCAATTGCATGCTTTTTGAATCAGATTTCTGTGATTCAGGCACACATACAAAATACAATAAATTGATATAAATTGCTTTCTCAATCAATTGCAGACAATTGGGGGTGCAAGAAAGCAAGTTAGAGCGAAAACTTTAATGGCAGGGGATATAGAAAGGATAAAGATGATATAACTAGCGACAAATAAAGTGAGAGAGACCAAGAGTTGCAGAGCCATGCACCCTCCTGGCACCGCAATAAAACTCTGTAATATTGTCCACAAAAGTGCGAGAGAGTTTAGGATTTGTTAAATTGAGGCAGCGGTTACCGGCAGTGAGGGAGGAAGGGAGGTGATGCCACGGCGAATACTCCACCGCCGAGCAGAGATAGACGTCGCAGTGAGAAAGAGACAGAGAGCTCGAAGAGGGACAGGGCGACGCAAATAGCTCCGTGCAGGCCTTCGTGCGACGCCGAGGAGAAGAAGGTCGAAGAGAAGCAACCAGACCTTCCACAGGCAAAGACAGACACGGGTTCGACGACAAGGACAGGGCGGCCGACGACGAGGACGAGACAACCTTCTGCTGATTTGTTCTGATAGGGTTTGGGTTGGTGACTGGAGCTTTGGGCGTTTCAGCGTTTGAGAGAGATTGGAGGGGGAGGGGGACGGATGTTTTGGCATCTGGGCTGAGGGTTTTGTTTTTATTTTTTGGTAGCGAACCGGTAGTTTAAAACCGGTCCAGGTCAACTGATTTACCGGTTAATCGCTCGTTCGACCAATTTTTTAACTGATGTTTCGCAAGACAGTTTTAGGCATGAATTAGATGGGCTAGAAGACTGGTTCTAATTTAACCCGGTTGAATCGGTTGGTTCGGTCTAATTTTTAGAACATTGCATTACATACATAGCATCATAAGAGATCAGAGCTCACAAACACACACAAAATTAACTAATTATTTTTAACTAAATCATTTTGAACACATTAAAAACTAAGTTATTCAAATCACATTTTTTATGAACAATAGATTAAAAACAAAAAAAGTAAGCAAGAAAAATTAAGTAACCTTCGATGGTCCTCCAACGAAAAGAGTATGAAGGAGAAAGAGCAAGAATGTGATGTGGGGAAGCTGGCGGCTCCGCGGCAGTCTTTCTCTTTATGTTTACAACCCGAAAAATTGGCAGAATATAAGGCTCAATAGAGAACAAGATTGCCAGCGACGAGCACCCAAGGAACGACAAAGCTGGAGCAGAGGCATGAGGAGGGAGAGAGGCGAGGGGGCGCGATGACGACACGAGCAGGAAGCACCACTCGAGCAGACGCGAAGGCAAGAAAGGCGCAAGCAACCAAGATCAGACGGAAGAGAGAGACCAAACGCAGCGATAGCGGCGAACATACAGTGGTGGTGAACCAATGTGAGCTCCCAACTCTACCTCTGTGTCTATGGTAGCATGGTGTGCCAAAGACTAGGGAGTGTGAATGAGTAGGAGAGCTCGGACCTGGAGTGGGGCAAACCTTTTAAATATCAAAGTATAAGAATAATAAATAAATAAAATAGGATAATATAAAAAAAGTGTACCAAAAAAAATTCGTAATTCATCATATATTTCTTTATAAACAATTTTTTGAGTCTTAAAAAAATATCAAATTTATTGACAAAAAAAAATTATATAAATATTTTAAGATAATTTAATTAAAATGATCTCTTATTAGAAAAGAATATTAAAATATGTAGAATAAAAATATGTTGTTTTGTTCTGAATTTTTTAAAAAGACAAAAAAAAGAGGCATTAATTCTTCATTATCATTTTAAGAATGTATCTCTAATGACATTTCGTCTCATTTATTAGGTTTCTTTAATTAATGATAGTTACCTGTAACAATATTATTCTTTATCAATATACGTTAGTTGTGCTCTTTTGAGTTTGTAACTAAAAAAAAAAGTTCAATTTAGATCATTAGTATATATAACTGAACAGATATATTTATATAATAATACTTTATTCTATTATCTTTCATCCTTTTGGTTCAATATTTTTGTTTTTATTATTTTTTATGATTCAGTTTTGTCTATTTTAATTGTATTTTTTCAATCAATAGAATAAATTTTTAGGAGTATGTCTAAAATGAGCACAATAATTATGTGTTTATTGGATGTGACATATTTATATAGAGTTAGATTTTATTAGATGAAATTAAAGATTAATATAAAAGAAGAGTATTGATGGACTCTTATAAATACAGAATATTCTATTACATAAATAAATATTTTAAATAGTAATACTTTAATGCACAAAACTTTAAATAACAACAAAATCTTTTATTTTTAAATAATTAAATATAAAATATATAAATACAAAATATATAAGTATTTTTTATTCATTAAAATTAATTATTATATAAATTTTTTTATAATATTAAAAATTATATTAAAATAATATTTTAAACTGTAATATAAAAATATAAAATAATTAAAATTTTATTTTATATTATTTGACAAATAATTAAATTATTATATTCAAGTTTTATTAATTTTTTCATTTTTTCAATTTTTTTAAACGAATAAATAATCTGATTTTAAATACATGTTTGGTGGCCAATAGCCACTTGAAAATATATGTATTTGTCTATTTATTTATTTATTTTTCTTATAATTGATAAATTTAAAATTTAAGATTTTTTTTAAATTTAATATTTATAATTTTATATATATAATATTTATAATTATATATTTATAATAAAATTATTTTTTAATTTTTATTATTTTTAAATATTTTTTTATTTTTCTAATTAAATTTTTTGTTCTCTAATTCGATCAAAAACTTATATATATATAAAGGGTGAGAGGGAAGCTCAATGGACAAAGGATCAGCGCACAATGCGCAGTCTCTATGTTAATAATTAATTTTAATGAATTATATTTATATATTTTATATTTTTAATTATTTAAGTTTGATTAGTTTAAATCTTACTAATATAAGTAAATATATAATATAATAGGCATGTATTTAGAATTATATTATTTATTCCATTTAAAAAAATGAAAAAAAAAGGTTAATATTTTTATTTATTGTATATAATATTTTAAATAAATTATATTTTTAAAATATTTTGATGAAAAATGATATTATATAATAACACCTTTAATAAAATTAGTTAGTTAATAAATTTTGAATATAATAATCTAATTATTTGTCGAGTAATATAAAATAAAATTTTAATTATGTTATATTTTTATATTAGAATTTAAAATATTATTTTAATATAATTTTTTAATATTATAAAAAAAATTTCATAATAATTAATCTTAATAAATAAAAAGTACTCATATATTTTGTATTTATATATTTTATATTTAATTATTTAAGAATAAAAAATTTTGTTGCTATTTAAAATCTTGTGTATTAAAAAATTGCTATTTAAAATATTTATTTATGTATATTCTGTATTTATTAGAGTCCATCAATGCACTTCTATTATATTGTCCTTTAATTTTTATCTAATAAAATCTAATGATTTATATAAACATGGCACATCTAATAAACACATAATTGTTGTGCTCATTTTAGACATACCCAACTTTTAGTGGACAAACTCATAAAACTCATCTTTGACAATTTTTCATAAACAAATATGCCACTCTAGTTAATGGTACATAAAAATACTATTGTTAAATTTTATATGATGAATTTAAAGAATAACATAATGTATTTACTATTGAGAAATATTAAAAATATAGTAAAATTTATTATTTTCATCTAGCAATTAGTCAGTAATATTTAAAAATATGGGCTAAAAGTATGTTGGATTACTAAACTAAAAAAATTAAATTGATCACTAAAAATGTTGACAAAAAATAATAAATTTTATTAGTTCTTAACCTTTTCTCTTTATTATTTATTATTATAGAGGACCTAATTAGTAACTTTTTGTTTAAGGACTAATCTTTTCAAAGTTGAAATCCTCTTGATGTCATTGACTCTTTAGTAAAAACTTTATCTATACCTCTAAAAGAAAGAAAACAAACAATATAATTCGACCAAGGTGGTTCTTTCGTCATCCTTTTTGTATCTAGGTTAATCAAAACTTAAAATCAAAAGTATGGAGGCAACATTAATTCCATGGTTTTGAAAATCGAACCGAACTGATTAGTTTGACTAGGTTAATCAGGAATTAGACTCCTGACTGGTTTGATTGTGATAAAAAAATTGTCTATCTAAAAATCAATAAAAAATCGAACCAATTTTTTAAAGTGTGTCCATTTTTCTAAGGTGCTAATAGACGAGTCATTTTATATTTTTTTTGCTTAAAAAATTTTCACAAGAGAACAATAGCATATAAAAGCTCTAGCAGCCTCCCATACATTAGGCTACTTTTGGAAGAAAGATAAAGACTGAATTAAATTTTTGGGTTGTATTTGATGTAAAATACACATGATTGAATTATATCTCCATGTCCCATTTGATTTAAAATAAATACAGAAACTAAAATAAGTAAAACCACTCAAATACCCTTGTTAATTAAAAAATAAAACAAAATAAACTCTAGTCCCTTTTCTTTTTCCTCATCGTCATCATAAAAATTCAAACTACTGCCTCCAATGAACTCAACTCAAGTAACAAACATACACAAACTCTATTTTTCTTTTTTTTTTTGCAACTAGGAATTCAATTCATGCTAATGAATCAAATATTCAAATGTTCAAAAACTTCCCTAAACAACTGACCTCTGACCTGAGGAAGCTGGACATGAACCTTATTCCATTTCCTCGTCTCCACTTCTTCATGGTAGGTTTGGCCCTCTCACCTCTCGCAGCTCTTAACAGTACGTCTCCCTTACCGTTTTAGAACTCACACAACAAATGTGGAACATCAAGAACATGACGTGCGCTGCTAATCCCAGCCATGGTCGGTCTCTCACCCCATCAACCATGTTCACGGAAAATATGAGTACAAAAGAGGTGGCTGAAATGATTAATGTATAAAATAAGAAATCCTCACACCACGGAATGGGAGGAGACGTCGCTGCCGCACAAGAGCTCAGAGAGAGAGAGAGAGAGTTGTAGTTGTAAGAATGGAGGAAGGAGGGGAAGAGGGAGGCAATGACATCACCAGTGAGAAAAGGAGGAGTTGTGCTTGCCGCCATCACTGGAAAGAATGACAGAGAATGCTACGACAAAGGAGATGGAGGTAGTGCAAGATGAGGTGAGGGAAGGTTAGAGAGATGAAGATGCGATGGGGTAGAATGAGAATTTAAAAAGTTGAATAAAGATGTTTTTGGAAGGAAAGATTATTAAAGTTTCAGTTCTTGTCCCCTAAACTTTTAGTCCCTTAGTATCCCCACTTTCTGAAAGTAGGGATTGAAATTTTGTGTTTCAGAACTGAAATTTTAGTTACAGTCTCTAGCTAGCAAACATAATACTAGGTTTAGTCCTGGTATCAGTGCAGTACCCCATATCAAACGTAGCATAGAGAAGAGAGACTAACCCAGCAACCACTCACCCCACCTTTTGTCCTTCTCCATTGCCGAACTTCTCTCTATCGGCAAAAGGGTGTTGTCGCCGTTGAATTACCCTTCCAACAACCTCTTCTCCTCTGCTTTTCTCTCTCTCTCTCTCTCTCTCTCTCTCTCTCTCTCTCTCTCTCTCTCTCTCTCTCTCTCTCACAGATTCGCTTACGTTGCTCTCCCTCTCCTTGCTACTACTATAGTTCGTTTACTCTGTCACTGTCGCCGGTCCGTCACCCAAATAGCCTTTTTGCTCGCCTCTCTGTTCTCCGCCGCGAGTAACACCACTATTTGTCTTTTTGGCATTGTCGACAATAAGCTTCTCGCCTCTGACCTTGCCATTCGTCCTTGACTCCCTGCATCGTCGCTATGGATCTTTCACTCTGTTTCTTTACCTCTGTTTTTTTCTTTTGTTTTTCTATAATTTTATTTATTTTATTTTTTAAAATTATAGGTTAAACTAAACTCAAATAAATTTGTAATTTGATTTTCAATATTATTCATTTGATTGCTGATAAAATAAAATTAATAATAAGATTTTGTGATATTTATGGTTGGTTGTTGATAATTGATAATAGTAATAGTAATGGAGTTGAAGTGAAACAAGATAGGTTTAAGGTGTTTAATAATATTGAAAGTGCTGGATTTTGCTTTTAGACAAGTGCAAAATAAATTATTTGCCCAATTGTTCTTGTTTGGCTTATGATTAAGATTCTTATGTTGGATGTATGTTTTAGACTAGAGCTTTGATTGACTTGCAAAAATTTTTTATATATATTTTTCTTTTTTATCTTTTTATTTTTTGAATAATTGTGGTAGATAATTATCTGTAAAGATGAGCTAATGTTTCTCTTGGTTGAATTGATTCAAATATTATGTGTTTATTATTTATGTGTATTTTGATTATTTTTAGTTATAAATTTTGATATTTAAATTTGTTTATAAATTTTTAATAATAAATTATAGACAAATTATCATGTAAAATTTTAAATTTTATTAATCTAACAATTATTAAATTTAACAGGGTTGCTACACATCCATATAACCATATAATCATATAGGCCCAAGCGCATTAAATGCAGAGTGAGAAACACGCGCCACACATAAAACGTCTCGTTTTCCCATTCGCGCTTCATTATGAACGAACGTTACATCTTCAACACAAAACCAATATCCCAAAACACTCACTCTCTTCGAATCTCTCTGAACATCACTCAAACTTCAATCACATTCTTTATGAAAACCACTACTGCAAACGAATCGGAAGAAGATTTCGCAAGCAACAACCAGAAACAAACGAAAACAGCAACAAAGACTACAAAAGGTATGAGAAAACTATTGTTCATTTAAAATATTGCAATGTCGCATTTTGCCTAGTTTCATTTCAGTTTTACTGGTTTGATTTGCTTCGTTTGGTGGATTGAACTATTGTGAATGATTTTTACAGTATAACTAGGGCTTTAAGATATAGTTGCTTGTTCTTATTGATTTGGATAGTTTAATTAGAGCTATGTTACTATCTCCAGTACTTATTTTTCATTGAAGAACAATATTCTTGTTGATTGAAAATTGATAATGATTTATTAACCACATGAACATTTTTCGGTTCGGTGGCCTTTGTGATTTTGGTTCTGTGCATGAAGGATTTTCGGTTCGGTGGATTGTTGATGTATTGAATGAGTTTTGTTTAAAATAATTCACATTAGAGACAACTCTTTCACTTTGATAATACATACTACTGTAATAGTATGGATATACATACTTATGGTTGTTGATAATCCATCTAGCCTTTAAGATATACATGCTTGTGGTTGTTGATGTATTGAATGGGTTTTGTTTAGAACAATTCACATTAGAGACAACTCTTTCACTTTGATAATCTATACTACTGTAATAATATTTTTGTTGATTGAAAGCTGATAATCATTTATTAACCACATGAATATTTTTCGGTTTGGTAGCCTTTTTTATTTTGGTTCTGTGCATGAGGGATTTTCGGTTTGGTGGGTTGTGGCATTCTAATTGACTTGTTTAACATACACATGCTTGTGGTTGTTGATGTATTGAATGAGTTTTGTTTAGAATAATTTACATTAGAGACAACTCTTTCACTTTGATAAGCCATACTACTGTAATAGTATTTTTGTTGATTGAAAGCTGATCGTCATTTATTAACCACATGAACATTTTTCAGTTTGGTAGCCTTTTTTATTTTGGTTCTGTGCATGAGAAATTTTCGGTTCGGTGGGTTGTAGCATTCTAATTGACTTGTTTAACATACACGTGCTTGTGGTTGTTGATATATTGAATGAAATATTGACAAAAAATTTTGTTACAGCAAAACACAACAAGAAAATGGCTACAATGAAGGAGAAGGCACATTATAACGTAAGTAGATTAAATATATTTATCCACTTGTATTTAAATAATATCTATTTTGTATTATAAATATATCCTCACATTCTATTTCAAAACATGCAGAAAACTCACTATTACAGATGCCAAACAAAGGCAATAGCAACAATGTATAGGAAAATGGGTCAAGAAAAGAAAGATATTGTGGAAGAAATAGGATTTTGTGGTATGGCACATGTGCCAGAAATGAACGTCTCTAATACACTGCTGATAGAATTGCTTGATCGGTTTGATATAGAGAGAGGATGCTTGAAAACTCTACAGGGGACAATATACATAACTCCTCGGAAGGTAGCAGCTGCCCTCGGCATAACCAATGGAGGTAATATATTTTCTACTTACTCCTTATTTTCAGTTCATTGGTGTCCGAATAATTAAACTGGCCGTTTTTGTCTTATTTTTGCTATTAAAATATTGTAGGGAATCTTTTTCCTGAAAAGGTTGATTACAAAAAGCTGAATCCAGCAGACAAGAAAATATTTGACAGCATCAAAAATATTTCCTTGGCAACTTTGGCAAGGAATGTGCTGGAGATGAGTGTAGAAGGGGAGGAGAACCAGAAAAGATTCAAGAGGACTTTTGTTGTCTTCATACAAAAGTGATTCTTGCTCCCCACAACGGTAAGTGTGGCCTCCCCAATCCATAAGCCACCGATCTTTCATGTAGATAACATTAGGGAATGGGATTGGACAAAGCATGTTCTCAACTTCTTAATGAAATGAGTTGAAAACAAGAGAGAGGGGAACAAACAGTCTGTTGATGGCTGTATTTTTGTATTAATGTTGATATACTTCCATGAAACAAAGTTCCTCCGCCCATTTGCACCTGATGCTCCCCCTGCACCATGGGTGGCCTATTGGACAAGGGAAAAGATTATTGAATGCATTTCATCCGAAACAACATAACCATTGGTAAGTACTATACTAAAATTCTCCGAAAAATTTGCTTTGAAATGCTTTTAGGTTATAATTAAATTATTTGGCCTACTTGCAATTGTTAGTTTTATTCATTTGAATATTTCTGCATTAAGAAACATTTTTCTTGATGAATAAATAGTTGTCATGTACTATTCACCATATGAATATTTTTCGGTTCGGTAGGATTACTTTATTCGGTTCGTCGAATTGTTAATTTGTTATTTTGATGATTAATTAATTGAGACCTTGTTTCTGTTTTAGGGACTTCTGTACAAAAAGCAAAAAAAGAAAGAAAAAACAAAAACAAGTAACTTGGAGAAAAAAGAAAAAGAAAAGAAAATAAAAAAAAATGTTGAGACGGATTCTTCTTCTTCAGAAGAAAGACTTTCCGAATCTGAATCTGAAAACCAGTAAGTTTAATTTTCATATCAATTTCATTTAATTTGTATTTGCTTAAATTTGTTCTTATGCGCTTGTTCTTATGTATTGCAGAGAAGAAGAAATCAAGAAAACCACAAAAAAAAGAAAACAACCATTGAAGGTGGTTAAAAAACAAACCAAAAAAACAAAGCATGTGCCTATAGATTTAGAGAGCACAAGCAAATCTAAAAACGAGTAAGTATTTTTGTTGATTGCATATATATCTATTTTCGTTTCGGTTTAGTCGTTTAATTTATTTCGGTTTGGTGTTATCTTTGGGTTTGGTTGACTTCATCGTTAGTGTCTTGTCTCCGGTATAAATTCAATGTGTTTATCTATTTTACAGAGAAAATAAAATTGAGAAAACACCCAAAATAAAAAGAAGAAAACAACCAGAAAGAGTGGCAAAAACACCAACCTAACCTGAGAAGAAGTTTCTCGAATCATATTTTCTTTTATTGATACTTACATTTTTGCTTTCTTGATACTTATTTTATGAACTTTCAGAACTGAACAAGAAAAAGACAATGCTGCCGAAAAAAGAAAACGAGCATTGGATATAATAACAGAAAAAAGATCAAAGAAAAGAAATGATGGAGCTCAGTCAATAAACATTGCTCCGGATCAGTTTGACTTTCTACAGGGATAAAATGATTTCTCTCAGATGTAAGATTCAGTTTATTATTCCCGAATTCTTTTTCTTACCTTGCTTACTTTTGCTACAACTTTTTCTATTTATTTATATTGCTTAATGTGCCGACTGTAAATATTGATAGTGAGCAAGTCTTACAGACTCAAGGAAGCTCTACACCTTCTGTAGATGCTGTGAGCAATACCAGGTAAATTGGTTCACTGCATATTGTATTTTCGGTTCGGTGGTTGCCCAAAAATGAATTTAATGTATTTCTAGACCTCTGCTTTTAATCTTGGTTTCTAATTTTAATTTGTTATTTTTTTAGAAAAAATACCCTAGACACCCCGGTCAAATATTTTAGAAAAAAGAAAATCTTCCCAAGAAAGACATCTAAAACTCCACAAGTGTAAGTTAAAAATATTTATGTTACTTTTTTAAATTTAGTTAATAATTTTTGTTTAATTAATCACAAGGAAATTGTGTTTAAATGTCACTAGAGCTACACCTGAATTTGAAGTACAAATCGTTGAGTTTCAACAACAAACTCGTTCTGAACCTTTGGAAATGTGAGTGTTTCAATGTCCAAATTCCTATTTTTCAAAACAAATTCTAATTATTCAATATTAACTTTATTTTTGTTTACATTCCTTAGATCTCCTCTTGCATTGTCTCTTCTAAGTTCAGTTCTGGAATAGTTGACGAAGGATAACTTCATCTATGTCCCTCCACAAGAGGAAACACAACAAACATCTAATAATGAGTAAGTTAATAAATATTTATTCACCACATGAATCTTGTTCAATGTTTACTGCTTATAAATGGTTTAATTATCATTCAGTTGAAACCAGAAATGAATTCAATCTGTTCTTATCTTTGGACTCTCTTCTGCTTATTACAGTTGCCCTCAAGAAGCTGAAAAGCAGGGTGTTACAGTATCTCTTACAAGTTCTGTAATTGAAGACTTAATGAAAGATGACTATGTGTATGAAGTTTCTAATGAAGAGTAAGTTTCACATAATTTTTTTATTAATTTTAATGGTTATTATTGAACTGTTTTCTATTTAATGCAACAGCCTTGCAAAAGAACAAGAACAACAAGCCCAAGAACCAATGGTGCAACATGAATCAGAATAAGAAGCACCTGTTAATGTGTAAGCATTATATTCTTTAATATCACTTTTGTTTAATATAATTTTGCTTCATTGTAAGTTTGGGTTTTGGTTTAGTATAAGTTTAGTTTTCGGTTCACTATAATGATTAATGTAATTTCTGTTAAATATCATTGTTAAATATGATAATAGTTTGGGATAATTATAGAAATCTTTACTGTTTAATGCAACAGCCCTGCAAAAGAACAAGAATAACAAGCCCAAGAACCACCGGTGCAACAAGAAGCACCTGTTAATGTGTTAGCATTAAATTCTTTAATATCACTTTTGTTTAATATAATTTCGGTTCACTGTACGTTTAGGTTTTGGTTCAGTATAAGTTTGGTTTTCGGTTCACTATAATGATTAGTGTATTTTTTGTTAAATATCATTGTTAAATATGATAATAGTTTGGGATAATTATAGAAATGTTTACTATTTAATGAAGCAGATCTCTGGAACAGTCGTGTAAAGAACCAACAGAGCAACAATCCAAACAAGAAACATCTGTTGATGTGTAAGTTTTGCTGCTTATATAAATATCGATAATGTTTACTACTTATACATGGTTTAATTATGGTTCGGTTGAAACCATAAATGAATTCAATGTGTTGTTGTCTTTGGACTCTCTTCTGTTTCTTATAGCTGCCCTCCAGAACCTAACAAGCAGGGTGTTACGGGGTCTATTACAAGCTCTGTTATTGAACAATTTTTCAAGGATGCCGATGTCTATCAAGTTTCTGATGAAGAACAATCTAAAGAACCTCCGGTGGCATGGCAATCAGAAAAAGAAACTCTAATTTTGTCATCATTTGATAGGTATGTTACTTGCTTTTCTTTAATATCATTTTTGTTTAATATCATTTTGGTTCACTGTTAGTTTGGATTTGGGTTCACTATTTGTTTGGATTTAGGTTCACTATATTGATTAAATATCATTTTTGTTTAATATCATTGTTAAATATCTATCATCCTGCAGTATTGCTCAACCTAGGGAAAGGGAAGATAAAAGGCCTTCCTTTAGCCTTGGGATAAGTCCACCAGCATCTCAACCAACTCAGCCCTCTCAAGGGAGTGATTCACAGCTTGACATCCTGGCAGAGGTGGTGGTAGAGGCTGGAGTGGAAGCAGCATTAAAATTTGCTGAAGGAACATCTTCAGAACCAACCTTACCAGCGGCTCAAGTTTACAAAACCCCGCAGAAAAAGACAAAAATCACGAACGAGCTGATTGAAAAGTGTTATCATTGGATGACGCATGTAAAAAAGACAAAAGATAGTACCAATGAATATGAACCATTATTTGTCTTGAAACATGAGGGACTCTACGAGGGATTAAGAGAATATTTCACGTCTCTAATGCCCGGAGAATAAGTGCATGCCGTGGTAAAATCCTTTGCCAATTGCGTTAACATCAATGATTTTTGTAAACACTCTTATATAGCATGTCTCATAAATTTTCATTCTGTAGGTGGTTAGTATACACAGTTTGATTCTCAACAAAATAAAAACTAAGCGGTATCAAGAACAAATATACATTGTGCCGATGGATATTGTGGTAAGTAAATTTCTTGTTCACTGCTTATTACTGAATGTTAATATTGGTTCACCTGATTCTTATGTCTTCTTTTGAGTACTTTTGGATTAAGAAAACTTTTCTCTTGAAGATTGAATGTTTTTTCACGTTTTATTCAGCATATGATTTTTGTTCGGTTAGGTGAAATATGATTTAACTGATGTTGATTTTGCAAAATTTTATCGTGGGAACTGTTCCGAGGGTTACCTGAAACTGTAGGTTGATCTCGGATGAGATCTTCTGTATTGGTCGGAGCTGTTGTGTCCGACTTTTTGGACTTGGTGGTGGTGCTGATCCTTCGTCACCGGAGGGCGGTAGTACCTGCAAGGGACTCCGATGCTTAAGTTAGCAAGGGTATTAAGCAGGTTTTTAGTAGAATCAGAGTATGAGTTATACCTGGGTGCTCCAGAGTATTTATAATGGCGTAAAGTGACCTTTTCTAGAGATAAGATAATTATCTTATCTTATCTTTGAGTGGAGTTATCATATCTTTAAGGGGGACCGCCTTATCTTTCTAGGCCTTTGCTGCCTTTAGATTTGGGCTGTGTCCTTTCGTTTGGGCCTGCTTGGCCTCTTATGGTGATTTGGCCAAGCTCTTTGAGAAGAGGTCGGGTAGTCCTGATCTGAAGAGGTCAGTCGACTTGTCGTTTAAACATCCCGGGTCGGTCAGTTCGACCCAGGGTATGAACAGGAACATATGGCGACAAGCACTATGATAAGAGCACAAAAAAAGTCCACAGTTTTAATATTCAGCAGTATGACCACTACTAGCAGTTTATTGACAAAAGGAAACTTGCATCCCATCCATTTGTAAGTTGTAATATTTAAAATTCTTTGATAATTCTCTTGTTTGCTATTGTTTCCACTGAAATATTCTATAATTTTTTGAAACTTAAGCTATTTGTCGAATTTGCAATGGAGGGCTTTGGTGGTTGTGGATTGCTGATGTAAACAATGAGAAATTCTATGTCCTTAACCCTATCAACAAGAAGCCAGAAGAAATACCTGCTTCGAGAAAGGAAATAAACAAATTTGTTGTAAGTTATTTTCTTGTAAATTATTGAAATTATTCTGTACATGAGAGGAGTTTGGTTCACTATTGTTGGTTTTGTTTATTTACTTTTTTTGTCTCTTTCAGAGTTTAATAATTTTCCAGATGAGGGTGTACACTGGGGCGGAACCCTTAATAGAGGATGCACTGGGAGAGGAAGCAGAGTATATCTCATTGAATGGTCAACATACAAAGTAAGAATCTTTCTCTTCTATAGTGCTATTTTTAATATGTTTTATTTTATATACTAATGATCGTATTATACTCAATTCTTGCTTAGCTATGATTGTGGAATATTCGTAATGAAATGGCTGGAAACAATAGATCCACAAAAAATAAAGAGCGGCAAGAGATATAAATATAAAGCTTGGACACAAGTAAGTACTTTCTAAACTAATAAACTTCTTTCTTTTCTTATTTCATTCAGTTAAGTTGATATTGTAACTAGAGCTTTGAAGTTGGTTGTTACTCTGTTCAATAGTTGTTTTCCATGCAGAAAATACTATTCTTGTTGATTGAAAATTGATCACCATTTATTGACCACATATAAAATTTTTGGTTCGGTAGCTCATATAATTTTGATTCACCAAATGAATGTTTTTTTGTTCGATGGCTCTTATAATTTTGATTAACCAAGTGAATGTTTTTCGGTTTGATAGCCTCTTTTTAATTTGTTTAGGTTTAGGGTTACTGTGATTCCATTTTTACAGTATAACTAGGGTTTTGAATTAAATTTGTTGTTATTTAATGTGGTTTTGATTTACTTGATATTTAATGTATTCAGGATGTAGGGTTATTGTGATTGCATTTTTACAGTAGGATTAGGGATTTGAATAATATTGTTCTTATTTCATTTGGGTTCATTTCTTATGTAACTAATTCATTTCAATTGAAATGAAGAAGGAAATTAATGACTCCAGATACCAATATGATCCACATTTTCTGTTTCATGAAATGAACAAAATGAGAGACCAAGTAATTTCGGAATCTGAAGCAATAAGACTCACCAAGCCGTCTGTTTTCCTCTCCACCCCTTATTGTAAATACATATCTGGGGATTTAGATAGCAAATAGCATATACTAGTTGTAATTAACACTATTTTGTTTAACTTGTTTAAAGAGCAAAAAATGCATACTTCAAATGTATATATGTCAATGTATGTATCAAACAATGCAAACAATGCTTCTTTCAAAAGTATATATGTCAATGTTAATGTATATATCTATTCTTAATATCAATGTATGTATCAATTATTAATATTCATATATCTGTTGGAGCTGTGTGGATGTTGTTTTATTCCAGGTTCTCAGTGATTGCAATCACTGTATTTACGAATACATTTATAATCCAAAAGAACACAGTGAACCAAAACTAATACACTGGGCGAACCGAAAAGGTAGAAAGACACTGAACCCTTAAACCCTGAACCCTAAACCCTAAACCCTAAACACTAAATCACTAAACCCTAAAACCTAAAACCTATACCCTAAACCCTAAAACACTGAACAATGAACCCTGAACCCATAAACCCTAAATCCCTAAGACCCTAAAACCTAAACCCTAAACACAAAACCCTGAACCCTAAACCCTGAACCCGAACCCTGAACTATGAACCTAAACTCTGAACAATGAACTCTGAACCTTAAATGCTAAACCCTAAACCTTAGACCCCTAAATCCTGAACCCTTAATCCTGAATCCTAAACCCTCAGCCATGAAAGAGGTGAACCAAAATTAATACACGGGGTGAACTGAAAAAGTAGAAACACACTGAACCCCTAAACACTGAACCCTAAACCTTAAACCCTAAACACTAAATCCCTAAACACTAAATCCTAAACCTTAAACCCTAAACCCTAAAACACTGAACAATGAACTCTGAACCCATAAACCCTAAATCCCTAAAACCCTAAAACCTAAACTATAAACCCTGAACCCTAAACCCTGAACTCTGAACTTGAACCCTGAACACTAAACTCTGAACCCTAAATGCTAAACCTTAAACCCTTAGAACCCTGAACCATAAACCCTAGACCCCTAAACCCTGAACCCTTAATCATGAACCCTAAACCCTCAACCATGAAAGCTGTGAACCAAAATTAATAAATGGGGTGAACTGAAATTTTGAAACACACTGAACCCCTAAACAATGAACCCTAAACCCATACCCCCTAAATCCTAAATTGACCCACGCCCAAATAAATTTACCCGCCTCCAACATCACTAAAATAAACGTGACTTCCACGCACTTCATTATAAAAAAACAAAATTCTTCTTCAAAACGCACAAAACCTATCATTCTCTTCAAATCTCTCTTAAAATCACTCAAATTTCAGTCACGTTCTCTGCAAAAACCACTACTGTAGAAGAATAGCGAGAAGATTTGGCAACGAACATCCACAAAAGAACAAAAATAGCAACAGAGACTACCAAAGGTGTGAAAAAACTACTGTTCACTTAAAATCTTGCAATATCGCATTTCTCCTAGTTGCATTCTAGGTTTCCTGGATTGATTTGCTTCGTTTAGAAAGTCAAACTATTGTGAATGTATTTTTACAGTATAACTAGGGTTTGGAATGAAATTTGTTGTTATTTTCATTCAGTTCAGTGGATAGTGTAACTAGGGCTTTGAAATTGGTTGTTACTCTGTTCAGTACTTCTTTTGCATGGAGAAATACTATCATTTAGCAACAGTGTTCAAGAATATGAGTCAGGAAAAGAAAGCTATAGTTGAAGAAATGAGATTCAGTTCCCGGGCACATGTCCCAGAAATGAAGGTATCTCACGCCCTCTTAAGAGAATTGATTGATTGCTATGATGAGTATCATGGTTGCCTAAAAACTCTCCGTAGAAAAATATACATAACACCTGCCAAGGTAGCAACTGCGCTGGGGATAAGCCACGGAAGTAATACACTTTCCACTTCTTGCTTATTTTTAGTTCATTGCTCACTTAAATTTCGGTTCATTGCTCCCTTTAAATTCGGTTTATTGCTACCTTTAATTTCGGTTCATTGGTATGTAAAAATTTAAACTGAACCTTTTTGGCTCATTTGTTGCTATTAAAATATTGTAGGGGATCGTTTTCCTAAAAAGGTTGACTATCGCAAACTGAATGAGGAAGTCAAGGCAATATTTGACAGCCTCAAATGTGTTATATTGGTGACTTTGACAAAGTCTATCCTAAATATGAGTGTTGAAGGGGAGGAGAACCGGCAAAAATTCTGCAGGACTTTTGTCGTCTTCATACATAAGTGCTTCTTGCTGTGGACGATGGTAAGCATGGCCTCCGCGATCCATAAGCCGCCTATCTTTTGTGTGGATAACATCCGACAGTGGGATTGGGCATGTCATGTGCTCAGCTTCTTAAGAAAGGGAATCAAAAACAAAAGAAAGGGGAAGAAACAGTCCGTTGAGGGCTGTGTTTTTGTTTTGTTGCTGATTTACTTCCATGAAACCAAGTTCCCTCACTTGGATGGACTTGATGCTCCCCCGACACCGTGGGTGGCCTATTGGACAAAGAAGATGATACTCGACCGAATTTTTAAGGAAGCAACAGACACAATGGTAATGTGTTGATTTGAAGCATTGTGTATGCAGAAATATTTTTCTTGATAATTGAATGTTTATCACGTATTATTCATCACATGAATTGAATTTGGTTAAGTGTTTGTGATCATTTTGATTCACCTGATTGTTTTTGTATTTCCTCGTTTCAAATATTCTGCTAACTAAATAATTTTGTGTTTTAGGGACTTCTGTATAGAAAGCAAATAAAGGGAAAAGAGAAAAGAAAAAGGCAGAAAGAAGAAAAGAAAGTTGTTGTTGTGGATTCTTCTTCGGAAGAAGAATATTTTTTGGAATCCAAATCAGAATTGGAATTTGACAATATAATATTGGCAGAAAGAACAAGACAAAAGAGGCTCATGAAAAAAGAAAAAATTGTTCCAACGGATTCAGAAACATCAAGTGAATCTCAAAACCATTGCAGTTTGAATGGTTCTAATTAACAATATTTTGTTCAACTTGTTTAAAAAAGCAAACACTGCTTCTTTTGAATGTATATATGTCAACATTAATGTAAATGTTAATATTAATGTATGGATCTAATGTTAATGTATATACTGATTCAAGATGAATTACTCGTTGTCTTGTTATATATCTGTTGGAACTGTCTGGCTGCTGTTTTGTTGTAGGTTCACAGTGAAAGAAATTAGGGTGATTACCAATACATTATGAACTCCAAAAGAACACAGTGAACCGAAATTACTACACTAGGTGAACCAAAAGGTAGAAACATACTGAATCCCTAAACACTGATCCCTAAACCCTAAACCTAAACACTAAAACCAGAACCTTGAACCCATAAACCCTAAATCCCTAAATCCCTAAAACCTAAACCCTAAACCCTAAACCCGAGAAACACAATGAACCAAAATTAATGCAACTGGTGAATCGAAAAAGTGCATATCGCAACATAACATAGATCTAATTTTAAAAGAATGCTACTATCAGAACTCTAAACTTTGAACTATGAACTAAAAAACAAATTCTTATTATTCAACTTAGAAATTAATACACTAGACGAATTGAAAAACTGCATATATCAATATAGAATTTCACAAAAAAAGTGACTATTCATTAAATACTATCAACATTCAGAAATTAAACCTGCTATAACTATGGTGAACCGAAATTTGCTCATGGGTGAACAAAAATTTACATTAATAAAAACTAAAACTTGTAAAATCTTGTCTTAGATAATTCATATCTGGTGTATTGTAAAGAGTGGAGCTTGACTGAATCGATGATCCGGAGTCTAAAAGGTTCAACTACAAAAGACATAATTAATTGTATATTAGGAAAATGAACAATTGAATTTTTAACTAATCAAAAGCAAGTCAATTTTACCTCGCATGGAGCTGTCTTTGTTTTTTTCTTCATGGCATTTGAG
The DNA here is from genome assembly GCF_003086295.3 of Arachis hypogaea. NCBI lineage: Eukaryota > Viridiplantae > Streptophyta > Magnoliopsida > Fabales > Fabaceae > Arachis > Arachis hypogaea. The sequence continues at coordinate 116,939,565 of NC_092044.1, read as the reverse complement.
ATCTTTTTTTCCAAGTTTGATCTAAGTCTGTTCTTGGGCCGACCTCTTGTTTTGATACGTGGTGGGCTTTGAAGACCATTCACATTGCTTAATGTCGCTTCTTCGTAGGTTAACAAACTTTTTCCTTTCCTTCTCTCTTGATATTCTTCCATCTCCGCCATGACCTTGTCAAATGCTTAGTGCAAAATTTTGGTCAACTCTTCAGACTTGGATGTAAATTCACATATATTGTGTGACCGAAACACCAATTCATTAAATCTCTTACTTCTTGGCTCCAGTACAGGTTCATCTTGGTTGCTCTTGATGTGTGTATGCCTCCTCTTTATGTTCTTGCTCCAACGTTCCAATATATATTTAGGTGCCACGTTATCCACTCGCTTAAAGCTTAGAACGCTTAGGGAATGGCGGCACGATATGCCCCTAGATTCAAACAGCAAGCAATGACACTTTACATCTCGTGATACTGCGTCGTAGGTGACGATAAACTTGTTAAATGTGGAATTGGAAACCTGCTCTATGACTTCATATGTTGTGAAACCCAGGGTGAAATGCATTGATCTTGTGATACAATTCACTTTACCTCTAAATTGAGCTTGAACTTCCCTGAACTTCTCATGGGTATATACACACTAAAACTGTGCCTCTATTGCTGATTTTGTTGCACACGGTATCATAGTGTGAAAATCTGCAGCATCGAATTCTCTCTCTGTTTGTTCTCTGCTTGCGAGGCAATTATCGTATTGCTTCACAAATTGTCTCAATGAGCTATTCTATGTGATGAACTTGTTAAAAAACGAATGCATGCTCTCGCTCCTTTGTGTGCTTCTCATCTCGCCCCAAAAGTGGTGATCCAAGTAAACCGGAATCCATATATGCCGATCCTCGTACAGCTCTGCAAACCAAACCAAATTTATAAGTTGTGGTGAACCGAAAACATGCATGCTTTTGGGAAAAAAATATATAAGCATAAAAATTATTTGAATTGAAATCTCAATTACCTAAAAGCCACTTGTTGCCTCCGAGACCATACTTTCTGAGGAAATCGTTCCAGTTTCTGTCAAAATTGTATTTTGTGTACGAGTTCCAAACAACATGGCTCATCTCTTGTTCAATATCAATGTGTCCCTTGTAGCCATTTAGTTTGCTTGGGATCTTCTTCATTATGTGCTAGATACACCAGCGATGAATTGTTGTTGGCATGCATAGCTCAATTGCCCTTTGAATTGATGCGCATTAATCGGTAAGAATACCTTTCGGTGCCTTCCCTCCCATGCAACGTAGCCAACACTCAAATAGCCATTTGAATGATTGAATGTCCTCATTTTTTACCAGCGCGCATCCAAGAAGTGTGGACTGCCCGTGGTGATTCACACCAATAAAAGAACCTAAAACCAAATTGTACCTGCATAAATAACAAGCACACTATGGTGAACCGAAATATGTACAACCACTGAACATCAAAAGTATCTTTGAGGGAACCGAATACCTATTTGTGTTATATGTGGTATCAAATGAAACCACATCTCCGAAATAATCGAACGCATTATTGCTTCTTGCATCAGCCCATAATGCATGTTTAATGCAGTGATCGCCTTCAAGGTTGAGTTCAAAGAAGAAATTTTGGTTCTTTTCTTTCATTCTTACTAGGTACTTCCCAAATTCTTTGGCATCATCTTTTTCTGAAATATTCCGTACTTCCCTTGTGATGTATTTCCTTACGTCTTTTTCTATAAAACCTAGTTCACGGTGGCTGCCAGCTGCTACCACAAATGATTGGTAGGTTTTGCTCGGTCTAATTCCAGCTTCCTCATGGGTTTCAATGGTGCGACGCACGAACATGCTAAGCTCCCTGTGTTGTTTGAGCATCTCAGCCTGGTTTGGATAACAATGATGTGAGTGATTCAAAACAACTTTGGAAATTGTCCAAAGACCAACATCCTTCATTATGTGTACGTAAATACTAGCTGGACAATTTAACCCACATGAAGGGTTTGTCTTCAAAGTTGGAGATATCTTTGATTTCCACCTCCCCTATCTAGAGCATACAATTAGTTGATTCTTAATCTTGTCTCCATCCCGAGTCGTGTTCCTTATTTTGGTGGAAAAACCAACAAGTTTGGAATAATATTTGTAAAACTTTCTAGCTTCTTCTAGGGTCTTGAAAATCATTCCCACCTTTGGGACAAATTTTTCGTCTACAACATAGCTGGTCTGCATAATGAACCAAAATCTTAATTACGGTGAACCGAAATCTTAATTATGGTGAAACAATTATATAGTGCTTAGGGAAGAAAACAAAACATGTTGGTCTAATTTTTGTTAGACTGCTTTCTACGTACTGAACCGAAAATATGAAAGTGATGAGCCACCTCTTTAGTACTTACCGAACCGAAAAGTTACTCAAATTTACTCAGAGTTACTCACAGTTAATGACACTCACAATTACTCACAGTTACATATTATCAATTGATTTGAATTCAATTCAGATGTAGATCACCTCAGTCCATTCAATTCACTTCAAATAAAATTAGCAATTTCATTCCATTAAATTTGATACAGAATTCAATAATCCAAACCTCATCAAATTGATGCATTTCAGAAGAATAATCCAAATCGCAGTCATTCAACTGATTTGAAGTTGGTTCATTCATTGTTTCAACTCAAAAGTGCAGATCGAAGAAGAAAACGAAGAAAAAGATGAATGACGAAGCTAATTGCGTTGAATCAATCCAGATCTATAATGCAGAGAAGAAAAATACGAAAGAGGAGAACAACGAATTTAATTAGGATAAAGAAGAAGAAGAAGAAGAAGAAGAAGAAGAAGAAGAAGAAGAAGAAGAAGAAGAAGAAGAAGAAGAAGAAGAAGAAGAAGAAGAAGAGAAGAAGAAGAAGAAGAAGAACGTGAAGAAGAACGCGAAAGAGGTTTACGTTGTATCAGAAGGTTTACGTTGATAAACGTTGAAAAAGCAAAATAAAGATTCGTTATATATGTTATAAGTGGCGCGTGTAAAATAAACAGGGATGTGGGGCATGGAGTGAAAGTTATATGAATACCATCCATGTAATTTTTACATGGATGTAGAGCCTTTCTCTAATTTTAAATATTTAGAATTAAATATTATATTTAATTTAATCGGTGTAATTATGGTTTAATTTTGATCAATGTTCTGAGAATCAGTTCAAATCGGCCGGTTGAACCGGTCGAACCGTGAACCGATAAGAAAAATGGTTCGGACAAATAGCATAATCGCTCATTTCAAAAACCGGAATTGGACTATTGGACCGGCCGGGAACCGGTCGATCGGACCGAATGGGACCCGACCGGTTTTCACATTTCAACTCACCGTTTTGAATTTTAAATTAAAAAAAAGAAAATTGAAAAAAATAAAAAGAGCGTCACCAACCATGGTTCTGAAAATCGGCCAGACCGGCCGGTTGAACCGATGCGACCGGGAACTGGTGCTGTAAAAGGTTCGGTCCACCATTAGAAACCGTTCATGATAGAACCGGATAAAAACCGCTGAACCGGCCGAGAACCGGTCGGTTGGACCGGACCGGTAACCGGCCGGTTTGCCTAATGCTACGTCGTTTGAGAGGAAAAAAATAAAAAATAAAAAAGAAGAAAACGCGTTGTCTCTTCGCGTTCCTTTCTTACTTTCATTCGTTCCTGCACCAAAGAAAACAAAAGGGGAAAACCTAGCTAGCTTCCACCGCCGCCGAACTCAGTGACCCACTGCGACCGTCCGTGGCCATTTGAGGAGTCTCTCTTTCTACTGTCGGCGTTATCCAAATCGAACCCCCGTTCTCTGTCTTCTTCCTTGCTTGGTGCCCATCCTCCATCAGATTCGTCCTGTTGCCGTCGCCGTCGCCTCGTCACCCTCTCGAAGGTCAGTGGCTTTGGTGTGCAGTTGTTCTTCGTTTTTCATCTTATTCTCTGACTCTCTGTTCAGAAATTAACAAATCATTGAATGATTATAGGGTTTTGTGTTTTTGTTCAAATCATTGATTTGCTCTGGCTTTAGTGTGCTGCTGTGGGTTCTGGGTTCTGGGTGTGCTGTTGTGTGTTTTGTGGCTCTGTTGTGCTGCCGGGGATTCTGGGTTCTGGGTGTGCTGCCGTGGATTCTGGGTTCTGGGTGTGCTGTTGTGTGTTTTGTGGCTCTGCTATGCTGCCGCTGCTTGGTGTTTTTGTTGAAATCATTGAATGATTATTTGTTAAATTTTTTTAGTATGTTGTTAATGTGCTTTGAACTAGCCAGTTGCTGGGCATTGGGTACCCATTTCGCATTATGTTGCCATGTCACATGCTTGTAATTACTTTATATTCAGTTAGGTCTCACAGTTTTAGTTAAGCATTACTTGCTTGGTCCAATAAGTATGTTCTCTGGTTCCCTAGAGCAAACAGTTTGTGAAATCTGCAAGAGAAGCAACACTTGCATGATCAGCAACATCAAGCTGGTGAAAGAGCACAAAATCTGAGAGATCTTTGAGTGTCTCCAATGCATGAAGGCCTCTCTTCTCATCTCTTGAAGTCAACACAACCTTCACTCCAGTTGAAGCCAATTGCCTTGCTACTTCCAATCCAATTCCTTTATTTGCTCCAGTCACAACTGCATACCTGCTTATCAACTAACTCAACTTACCTTACACCAATAATAATAATAATAATAATAATATATGGTGTTGGAAATTTGAAGCTAGATTAACTTTCCCTTTGTGAAGAATCTTCCATCTTAGTTTGATGAGCTTTGAGCAGTTCAGAGAGAGAACAAGGCTTAGCAATCTATATATAGCACAGCTGAATGTATATATTTTCGGAAGAATTTCAAATGTTTTTGAAATGTGTTCTGATAATTTTAGTTATTAATTTTAATTATAAAATATATTTTTATAAGATAATAATACAGATGTTTTTAATTTATTTATTATTTTATTTCAAAACGGTTTTTCCGGTTGAACTACGGTTAGACCAATAAATCTGTGAACCAGTAACTAGAACGGTTCAATGACTGGTCCGGTTTTTAAAACCTTGTCACCAACACCAAGTCACCGTCTCCCTCTCTGTCTCTCACTCATCTTCCCTCTGCATCCCTCTCTCAAAAGAAAAAACCCTAGCCTCCATCGCTACTCTCTCCTTCAAGCTATCACTGCCGCCGTCCTACCGCCGCCGTCGAATCTGGTCTAGCTGTCGCCCCACTGCTTTAGCGTCGTCTCCGCTCGTCTCAGCCGTCGCGTCGCATCGCATCGCATATGCTCGAAGCTGCCGTCCCACTGCAACTCGTCTCGTGTCGTTTCTCCGTGGAGCAGCCACTGTTCCGCCGCGTCGGTTCTGGTCCACCGCGCTCCAGCCCTCCTCTGCTCCAGATCTGCCGCGCTCCACCCTCCTCTTCTCCAGTTCTGCCGCGCTCCACACTCCTCTGTTCCAGTTCCGCCGCGTTCCACCCTCCACGGCTCCAGTTACGCGACGGTCCAGCCACCCCTTCTCCAGTTCCGCGACGGTTCAACCACTCCTTCTCCAGTTCCTCAACGGTCCAGCCACCTCTTCTCCAGGAACCCTATGTCTATACCTTCATCATATAACTGTTTCAATTTAGAAGATTCATATGCTTCACCCTTTTACTTCTGTTATGTTGTTGCTCTGTTTACTTTAATATTTTTGGTTTTATTGTGATTTTTTGTTATTGAACTTGTTAAGTTGATAATTTGCTAAATTATTGGGCTGCTGTTGTCTTAATTTGTTAAATTGTTGGGTTGCTGTGGCTGAATTTGTTGGATTTTTCTATTCAAGTTTTGTTGTTGTTTGTTTCATATACCTATTATTGTTCTTCAGATTATTGGGTTGCTGTGTTTTTTTTTTAATTGTTAATTTGTTGATTTTTTAAATTGTTATTGTGATTCTTGGGATATAGATTGCTTTTGTTTTTTGTTATTAGGATGTTGGTTTTTCTATTCCAATCTTGCTCTTGTTAATTCATTAAATTATTGTTATTGTGATTCTTGCTGTTGAGATTGTTCTTGCTAGTGAGTATATTAATTTGGATTTGTTGAAATTTGTTAGACTATAACTATATTTGGTGTGTTTATAATAGAGGAATAGAGAAAGGGGCAGCTAGCATTGTTTGGTTTGTTTCGTTGATTGTTGTTTCAATTCTCCCTCTTTTCTGTTGTAAGAAGCTCACCCTCTCACTAATTCAATCTTCCTTCTTAATGGTTGTGAATTTGCTTATTTTATTGATGGTTGAATTATTCACACTATACCTTATACTTTTTCTAATTCAATATAATTGTTGAGTTTGCCTGCATGGTTATATGATATCAGTTTATTTATATTTATTATTTTATTATAAAACGGTTTTTTCGGTTCAACCACGGTCGAATCGGTTGAACCTATAAACCAGTGAACTAGTAGCAGAACGGTTCGATGACCGGTTCGGTTTTCAGAACCTTGATTTTGATTGGACCATTCACTTAACCGGTTTGGTTTTTGCAACCTTGATTGATTCAGGCAGTCAGCAACTTTCATAGCTTCGACCCAGAAGATAAAAAAGAAAGAAGAAAATCAACTATAGAAGCGGACAGGGCGTCGGAACCTACCCCTCTCTCTCTCTCTCTCTCTCTCTCTCTCTCTCTCTCTCCGTAAGTCGTAACCATGGCTATGGCTATGCAAAGCGGGATCGGCTTCTCCAAGATTCTCATCATAGCTGGAGCTGGTATCTCTCTCTCTTCTGAATCGGATATGCACCCAACGCAACCAGTTTGTTCTCTATATACACCTACCTCACGTTATCTGATTCCACTGTGTTCTCACTTTCAGGCTACACCAGTACCGTCCTCATCAAGAACGGTAAACTTTCCGATTTAATTGGCGAGCTCCAGGTATTGCTTACATAATCTCACATCCTTCACTTCATTGTCTGTATCAAGTCTTCTATTATTATTATTATTATTATTATTATTATTATTATTATTATTATTATTATTATTTTTATTTTTTTTCTCTTTTTCTTCTTTGATTTTGAAATTCAATTGCAAATATGCTTTGATTGCAATCTATTTTTTTTCTGGTGATGTATTTAGTGCACTGGTATTGAAATTGAGGAGGTTGTGTTGGAATAGGGAAATTAGGGTTTCGAATGATCGCTCTTTTTTTTTTCTAGGTTAGTGGTAGTTGTAACAGAGTATGGCTCTGGTTCCCGCAAATTTGAACTTTGGAGAGTTCGTGTCATACTAGAGCTATATAGTTGTGTACCAGAAAAGGGAAAAAAAGCTAGTATATATAGTTGTTTTGGTAGTCTCTGTTTTTTGATAAATTAGTTATAGGATTTGCACTTTGTCGTGCATACTGGTATTTGTTTCTGATTCTATAATAATTTTTTTCCTTTCTTTTTCTCCCCACTTCTAAGTTTTTTTTTTTCTTCTTTTATTGTTTTTTTAGTTGTTGGTGAAGGGATGGGAAAAATCTGGCGATCACAGTGAAGGTGAAGGTGAATATGCTGATGCCATTGCTGCGCAGGTAACAGGCTGGTTGATCATGGTATAAATGCCTTTGTTTCCGGAATACACTTGAAAAAATTATTTAACTTATTGCTGGATTTCTACACTAGGTGCGTCGATTGGCAAATGAAGTTCGGCAGTTAACATCAAGCAGGCCAATTACAGTACTCAATGGGGGTTCTGGAGAAAGTAATATATATAGTGGCATCTTTTTTCTTTTTTTTTTTTTTTTTTAATTTTGCCATGTGGTATTTTTTCAGAGTCTCTTATTTTTTCTGCCCCATTCCTTGTTTTTTAAGGGTTTATCCTTTTCTGCAGGTAACTTATCTTCACTTGTGGTTCCAGCAGCTGCATTGGGTGTTGTGGGTTATGGTTACATGTGGTGGAAGGTATGGAATTGGTTTTGGTTTGTTTTTTTCTTAGTTCCATTGGTACGTTGCTGACTTATGAGCATTTATTGTTTCAAAATCTTTTTTCATTTAAGGTTGCAAATTGTAGCTATTTTAATCACCCAGAATTCTTTTGAATAGATTTTTCCATTTTATCATTGTGGCCTCAATGATTATTTGTGATACTGATTCTTTTTCTTTCCCTTTCCAATTTCAGGGAATCTCATTCTCAGATCTTATGTATGTCACTAAACGTAGTATGGAAAAAGCTGTTTCAGATTTGACAAAAAAGCTGCAGCATGCCTCAGATGTCATTGCTGTAGGTTTCTGTTAACTGCATGTGATTTTATTGTATTTTCATACCATTTAGCACAGCTGAATTGAATACTATGTGCCTTCACTTATGTTTGAGTTGATTTCTATTGAAAAATATCATTAATGATTATTATGGTCACAGATAAGATGTAGTATATGTCTATAGGCACAGTGTAGAGTTGGATAGAATATTTAGTCTATGCAAGCTTCAAACTTAGTATAAAATCAAGAGAAAATGTCATCAAGAATTTAATAAGTTTCCATGAGTGTTAGGGTGAAAGTTCCTTAAAAACTTGGATGATTTGAAGTTTATGTTATGTAGGATTCCCAACTCCATGAAAGCTTTTAAATCTTTTATGGCCTGATTTCTGATCAATGAGCTACCTGGAGGTAGCTATTTTCAAACAATGGTCTAAACTATGTTTAGTTCAAGATCTGTTTGATTCATGAAATACTGGAAAGATAAAAAGGGAGCAGAATAGCTAATTGACCTTAAGGAACAATAGACCATTAAGAAGAAACTGTGTTTCCAGGATAAAGTGTTTTTCCAAATGGCTAGAAATATTTTTGTCACATGTGGCGCCATGATCCAGACATGTTGACATATGTATCAAAGCACCTTTGTTTTAACATGGAAACTAATCTGTGTAAATGTTTTAGAACTCATCTTCTCAATTCTTCTGCTGGCAGGATGCTAAGAAGCATTTGACACAGAGGATCCAACATTTGGATGACAAAATGCTCAAGCAGAATGAATTGGCACGGTCAATTAAGGATGAAGTATGTCTTTCGTTACATGCATATTCTTATATTTTCACATGTTCACAATGCAATCAGTTTTAGATCATAAGTCATAAACATGCTAATTACAATACATGCAGTACATCTTTAATTACATATTTAAATAGGCGCAGGTACTCATAACACTACAAAACAGCAGGATCAGGTTTCCTGTGGAAGGCATTTTGAGAATTCAGTCTATCTGATTTTGAGATGTTACTAGTCTATGTGTGATACATTTTGTCTTTGATTATGAAATATTTTCTCCAAATGATTCACAAGCTCTTTAGGAGCATCGGTTTTGGTTTCTCTTGACGGCCCAAGGATTTCAAATGTAATTGTTAAGATCAAACTATAGATTTTTCTTAACATCTCCTAACCAAGTCACCATTTGCTCTTTCTACCTTATTCCTTAAGCTCCATTTATATATCGAATCCCTGCAACAAATTCAGTTTGACAATATTTAACCATGCAATTATTATTTTTACGTACTATTTGACCTTTGAATCATAAAAGTTCAAACCAAGTAAACATTCTTTTTTAATTCTAAATTCTGAACTTTCAAACCTGACAGCATTTGACTTGGTTACTTTAATCAAATCACTGAAAAATTTTCCTGCATTACTCTGAGCATCTAGATATGGTTTAAAATACTTAAAACAAAATATATTTGTAGATGCATATCGTTTCATTTATAACCTACCCTACGATTCTAATGAGCTCATTTAAGTGAGCTGTGTTCCTGTCCCAGACAATGTAGTTTGCCAATGCCATACTCATTTGTGTTGTGTATGCTATAGTTTGTAGATTTCACTAGAGAAAGGAAGATAATAGTAAGTTAATAACAATGGTTAACATCGTGATATGCAGGTTGCTGGGGTTCGAAGTACAATTACTAATTTCCATGATGACTTGGGAATCTTGCATTACACAGTGGGATCATTGGTATGTTTGATTTCGTGCATTGGCTTGTTAGTAGTTGTCATTGTCGCCTTGCTAATGTAAAATTTTGAAGTAGATTTTGGAGTTGAGTGCATTTTAATTTTCATTCAAATTAAAATGATGTATTTAGTGTTAAATATTACATTTTATGTGTCTTTATTATATATGTGCTGCCTCTTATCTTATTCATTGTCTGTATTTCAGGATGAAAGATTGGCTACACTAAGTGGCATGCAGGTAAAACATTTTATATGTCCTTGTTAAGTTTTGAAAGCCATTTCTGACCTTTTGTCATAAGCTTTTCCTACGCTTATTTGTATTTAAATGATATGTACATAATTTTTATTCTAAGTTCACCATGTCACCATGAGATGGAAAGAAATTTTAGGTTTTCTCTACTAGAAACACTGCCATGCGGGCTTAGTATAAGATTTTCACCTAAACAAATACTGATCCAGTATTCTGGTTGCTTCAGGATGATGCAAATCAAGGTTTGGCGTACCTCATCGACTTCGTACATGGGAAAACCCACAAACCACCTGAATTCTTGCAGGTTGGATTCATTTAATCATGTTCACCTTTGCTGTTTCTTCCTCTCTAATTATGTTTGGATTTCTGAATATGCAAATTGTATAGAATGTGGACTATCATTGATCATCTGAGTATTAAAGTGACAGTGAGAGACATGGACAAATTGAAGTACTCATAGTTGACATTTAAAATTACTATTTCTGACACAATTTATCGTTCTGTTGGTGGCTTAATCATTGATTAATCTCTCCATTGTCCTGTTTGGATAATCTGATGATGTAAATTAATGAATAATCTGCAGGAGCGGCTGAGGATTTCTGCAAAATCCCGTAGTGTTCTCACATATCAGGGAGCTCCAAGTCTGATGGTATTTTTTAACTCAGTTTTTTCTACTCTTATTTTCTTCCCAGTGGAACATTGACTTTGTATTACTCTGTTAATATGGTTGTGAATATGAAATTTAATTGGTTCAATTTATTTATTAATTCCTATTCTCATTGTTAATGGTGAAAATCCTTCACATATTTATTTGCTGAAGTCTCTTCCCGTATGAATTAGATCTTCACAGAAAATTTTTTACTTTTAACTGTTACATTTGTCCAATGAAACAAATAAGCGGTCTGGAGTTATTTCTATTGTGGAAAATTCTCTTCAGTTTTCACTTTAGCTGATGCGCCATCATCCAGACTTGTCTCCGAATAATCTTCTATGATTAAGACACTAGTTTTTACAGAAGGTTATGGTATTTGTCTACTTGATAAAAACTAAATTTGAAAGCTGCTGCTTAAAGTATGCTCAGTGATCCTGATTTACTTGCAGGGACTGAAAGACATTGCGGAAACAATGCGTAGTGATTTAGACAGGTCAGCCTCTGACGGTATCTTATCAGATGGCATGGATAAGCTAGAGCATCTGCGAAGGCCATTGCTGAGGTTTGTTAATATTGTTCTTTGAATCTTCTTGCCCTTTCTGGGAACCATGTATTGAATGCTTTGAGATTCTAAATCACAATGGTATTTAAGTTTTTTATGGCACCATTCTCCCCGGTTTACCCTAGGTAGGTTAGTAGGTATGAAGAGCACCACCAATTTAAGTTGGCGTTGATATGTTAAAGAACTAGTATTTTTACCCGTAATAATATTACGGGAATATAAATATTTTAAAACTGTCGGTTTTGTTCTGACATTATAGATTATGGCACAAATATTTATAGAATTAAACTATCTTTACAAAAATATCGTAGGGGACAAAAGTCTATGTCGGCTAAGAAGACCAGGATCTCCGTAGATAAAAAAAAGTCAAATAATAAGATTTTTAGTTATTATTTTCATGTGAAAGAGTTCAATTTTTTTACTAAATTAATTTTAACATTCCTTATCTAAAATTTGAAAAAATTTAATGTGTATACTTTTACATTTGATTAGGTGTTAAGTCTATTGCACAAATAAAATAATTAATTCTTATACTTGTTATTTAAAAATAATATTTTTTCTCCCTATGTATATAAAAATATAATTAGATATTAACATAAAAAAAATTATATTGATAGTTATAAGATTAACTCAAAATTAATTATTTTTAAATAACTTAATGTTGATTCTAAATTTTAATCACAACATTAGTATTATCTCTAAATTATATATAATAAATATTTGAAGGAAGAAAAGTGAAAGTATAAATTAGAAAGATAAGTAGTAAAAATTTAAAACTAAATAAAAAAATTAAAAAATATGCATATAATAATAATATTTTTTATTTGAATTATATTATTTTATTAATTTTATTTTTTGTAGAACAGAAAGGTAGAGAAAAATAGAAAATGAAAGAAAAGAGAGAAAAAGATAAAGAAGAATGAGGGACGAAGTTTGTTAATTTTAAAAGGAAAAATTTTATTTTAATTGTAACGAAAAGATATCTGGTGACATATTTTGATTTATCAAATTATTAATATAAATTATAAATTATATATAGAGTAAAAAGGATAGCGAGAAATAGAAAAAGAGAGGTAGATAAGAGAATGTAGGAAGGGAGTTTATTAATTTTGAAGAGAAATATTCTCTCAATTTTAATAAAAAAGTATCTGACACATTTTGGTTATTAAATTAGTTACTAATATATAATATATAATATAGTTATATTTCAATTTTAATATTTTAATTTTAATTTAATTTGAATGCAATTAGAAAATGTTATGTTGCACATTTTAATTGTCAAATTTGTAATTGGTCATTGATATATGTAAGAGAGATAGAGTGGGTGAAGGAATGAGATAGATAGAGAAAGGGAGAGGGAAGAGAGGAGAATTTTTAAATTTTGAAAGTAAAGATTTGATTTCAATTGCAATTTTGAAGTGACATGTGGCACATTTTGGTTGTAAAATTAGTAATAGATAATAGAAATGGATATCTTCCCTTTGCTATGTGCTTAATTGTTGCTTGTTTTAGTGCACCTCGGCATGTGACACAACAAATTGCAGTGTAAAACCCAAAGACTAGATAGCCTGAGACATTGGGGGAGAAACAAAATGGTTGAGATCTTGCCCATATTTAGCAGCCGTATATAGGCTATGGATCAAACAACCATGGTGGCTTATCATAGTTAATATCTGTTTGTAGCTCATATACATTAATGTTTTTCCCCCCTGAACGTGCTTATTTGATTTTACAGGGCTGCTTCAACCAGGTGATGATGACAAAGTCTAGGTCACCTAACTTCTAAGCGGGCTTTCTTTCACTGCTTGGGTGTAATCGAGCAGCAACTTAAGCTCACTCGCTGATATATACTCCCTCTGAATCTACATAATATTGATACTAGATTAAGTTTTATATTCAAACTAGCGGATGAAGTAATATATTGTAAATAAAGTTTTCTCTTGAAGCTCATGTATTGGTGCAGCCAAGAGCCTATCGTATTCCAGATGTATGTAATTCGTGTCTTAACATAGTATGTTTTACGTAGGTTGTCATTATGGGTCGCTTTCTTCTAATGTATGAGCTGGATGATCACCATCTTACTATGAAATATCTGGAAATGAATTTTTGCAATTCAATAGGCAATTTTTGCAAACGCTTTAAAAGAAAACGTAACATAAAACGTTTTACAAAATTATTTTTTGTAAACATCGTTGTTTTGTCATGCAAAAAGGAGGCAAAAAAAAAAAAAAGAAAAGAAGATTTTACTGTCTTTCTATTTTCATTCTTATATTCAGTATTTTATTTTTTTAAGATTGTGACTAAACGAGAGTAAATAGAAAAAAAATATCTTTCTATATATTTTCTCATTAAATTCTGGAAATAAAAATTTCAAAATAAAAACAATACATAAAATTGAAAATTAAACATTTTAAAATAAAATTAGTTAGGTGAAATTTTATACAAGTGTTGATAAAATTAAAATTGTTTTTTTATATATTTTTGGTAATATTTTTTATTTTTTAAATTAAAAAATGTTGCTAAATAGTAAGAGACGTTACTTTAATTTTAATACTTTTTAAGACAATATAGTTAGAGATGGACAGATGGTAATATTATTCGAACTTGTGGATATCTATCTCGCTTCTACTTGTTTGGGGCGGGTTTTTAGTGGGACAGAATCCTGGGCGGAGTGGGACGAAGTCGGGTTTAGGACTTTAGGTTATACCTACTCTGGTATATATATAATTTTAATGTATAATATATATGATATATGTAAAATAATTAGTAAAAATAATTAATATTATATTATATTTTAGTTTTTACTTTAATTTATGGTATGTATGTGATGATGATTATATAAAATTTGAAAATTAATTTTAGAAAAAAGGACAAATAGGTCCTTAAACTTTTAATTTGTGGACATTTTACTCCCTTGGAACTGTAAAATACAAAACGATCCCTGACCACTTAAAACGCCGTACAAATGGGTCCCTCCGTTCAATTTGCTTCGTCACATGTTACGGATTCATATTACGTGGCGCTTATGTGGCATAGGAGTGGGTACGTGTCTCCAAGATGCTGTGAACGGGGCTGACGTGGTTCGTTGTAGAAAGTTATGGGACATATTGGTCCTTGTGCACTAAGACGACGTTGTTTCGAAAAACGTTGTGCAACGGTTCTTATGAGATATGCCAATGAGCCCATATCAGTCACAGACAATTATAGGAAGCCCTAGCACTTACGTTTTTCCTCCAAAAAATACAACGTTTCGTCTCCATGTTGTCATCATTATTGTTCCATGAAGCAGTTCCATTGAAACTTCATTGTTCTACCTGCGTCCGCCATGGAGATTAGTAAGTACATTGTTGTTGAAACTTGTTTTGCTTATGTCCTTTATTTGTGATACATGTTGTAGGATGAGATTTATGGGGACTATAAATGAGGGTAGTAGCTAATTAGTTGTGGGGTTAGTCATTTTTCGGGTATTGTTTAGTGAGGTTTCGGATATTTTGTTAATAATGTTTGGTTTTGTGTTGTGTTGTGTATTGAAAAATATTACAGATGTATGATGTATTATGTGTTCTTGTGTTCCATCATGGGGCTACTTTTCAAAGGCACCTACCGGTGAGTTAGTCTATCTGCATGGTTAAGTTGAGAGGTTTTCACCAATGGACTTGGATTCTGTCAATTTCGGAGATCTGGTCACGCTGTTCAAAGGACTGGGGTATCAATTGTATAAGGAGGCTTACTAGTATGATCCGAAAAGCAAAGATATAGAATCAGAGTTGCATGTACTGAGGGGGGATGCAGGGATCAACTAAATGCGACAGACTAAGTTGAGGAACAAAGACACGAATGAGTTTTACATTTTTTTTATCATCCCGTTGATCAACCTCAGATGGCAGATGGTGCTTGTGAGAAAAATGATGAGATTGAGGAAGAAGTCGATCCAAATGAGTTGGAGAAGTTGGATGACTCATTTGCTAATGATGATAGTGATGACAGTGAGAAAGATGAGCTGTATAAACTACCACCTCCTGGTTATGAAAGTGGGAGTGAGAGTGGTGAAGATGATGATGAGGGCAGAAGGGTTAGAGCTGCCAAAGGGAAGAGGAAACAAGTGTCTCCATCAACCCAAGGAAAAGCCAAAAAAAAAAGCCACAAATATGTCTAAAACATAGAGATTTAAAGCAAGAAGGGTGACTCAGTTGGAGAAGGTTCTTCAAAGTTCATTGGGCCTGCTAAACAGCCCAACACAAGTGGGCCAACAAGACAGCCCAATAGAGTTAGGCCTGCTAAGGAACCCAATATGAGGCCAGCCATTGCAGAGTATGTCAATGATATAGACACAAAGGATGAGGACATTGTGTATGAGTATGAATCTGAGGAGCTGCATACCTCTGTCTCATCGGAGGATGAAGGGAACAAACCACATTGGCTTGAGTTTGATGAACAGTATGGCTTCGGAGAAAGCAGATTTGAGCTTGGCACAAGATGAAGAAAGTTAATCAGGATACCTGGTCATACCTGATGAAATTTGATCCTATAACATGGGTAAGAGCCTACTTCATCCATGGTTCGAAAGTTGACAACCTGACTAACAACATATGCGAGTCTTTCAATTCTAAGATTGTCAAGTACAGGTGCAAGCCTATACTCACAATGTGCGAGGAATTGCGATGCTATCTCATGAGGCGTATAGTTCAACACAAGAAACTAATAGAGTGCCATCACGGAAAGCTTGTACTAGTTAAAGAGAAAAGGTTGAAGCGGCTTGTCAAGCCAAGTAACAAAAAGACTGCAGAATGGATTGGTGATAACGAGCGCAAGCATTTTGAGGTCACCTACAAGGAATCTAAATTAGATGTGGATCTGATAAAGCATACATGCACATATAATAGGTGGCAACTAACCGGTCAGTGTGAATTTCTATTTTCTTTAGTGGAAATTGTATTTCTATCCTTGTTTTTGCTGTCTTTGCCTTACTGCTGGTATTATTATTGCTTGAATTTATTTTTGCTGTCTTTGCCTTGCTGCTCGTATTATCATTGCATGAGTTTGTATTTTTCTGTTATTGTTACTTGCATTGCTGTTACCTTGTTGTTGGGTTTTCTAGAAAAGGAATGCCATGCACTCATGCCGTAGCTGCAATTAGGAAAAGATATGATAACATGGAAGATTATGTGCATCCATGGTTATACATGGAATCTCTAAAGAAGACTTACGAACACTTCATCCAGCGTGTAACTAGTGAAGAGTTCTGGATACGGACGGATCAAACTAGGCCTGATGCACCTATCATTAAAAGGCTAATCGGTTGTCCAAAGGTTCATAATAGGTAGAAAGACCCAGCAGAAACTGTAATTGAAGGTGAAAAATTGAAGAGGAGTTTCTATGTGACATGTAGCAAGTTTGGTCAGACATGGCACAACTATAAGACCTGCAAGAGTGTGCCATCAAACCCAAATTGAAAACTTAAGACTAAGAAATCAAAGAAGGCCACTAACAACCTTTCACTTGTGGTTCTACCACTGTCACAATCAGTCCTCAGGTAGAGGTACTTAACAAGGTGAAGGATCTTTATGTCCCCCTAATAAAAAATTGAAGGATTTAGTTGTCCATTTTAAAAGTTCTAAGAGACCTACTTGTATCTTTTAAATTTGCTTGATGACTTTAGTGTCTCTCTTCATTTATGATATGAACATAACATGGTGTTTCAGGGTGAAAAGGAAAATTTAGCTGAGGCAACCAACCAGAACTATTCTAATCCGAACTCCACTGTCCAATCTTCTATTGGGATAAGACGTGAAAAATGCCTATCGATTTGAAGAAATTGTCTTGAACTTATCTCGAACTTATCTTGAAGTTACAGCCTAGCACAACTCCAAATATGATTCAACAATAAGCTGCTCCAGAAGCTCCATCTGTGCCTGTTTCTATCCCTGCAAGGCAAGGCCAAGTACCATTCAAACATCCAACCAAAGTTTCAGCAAGGTCATCTAATAGAACTTTGAGACCAAAATAACCAATTAGAAGAAAGGCTGTTGGCAAACAACATGTTCAACCACCACAGCAACCAACTACAGAAGTAAGTAGAGGACCATCTGATGAGACTTTGGCTGCAGCAAGCACTGGAACTAAAAGAATGTTTAGGTTCATCCCTACCCCAGGAGTCAACAATTCCAAGAAATGATATTATTTTAGAAAGTTAGTCGTAGTTATATGAAACTTGACATTAAGCTTTTTTTTGGCGTGTTATGCATTCTAGTATCATTTTGGCAAACTTATGGTGCTCAGGTGGTAACCTGTTATGAGACTGCTTATGATATTCTGTTAGGATTTTAATCCTTCAAACTTATCTTATAGTTCAATGTTTAATGAACCAAATTATTTAATGAATTTTACATACTTAGACCATCAACATGATATTATATATAGCCATTTAAACACATGATATTACAGTAACAAAATATTATCACTCATCAAAGGATAAACATAACTACATTTTATCAACTCTAGCCATTGTTCCTCAAAACAACAATGCACAACATCTAATAACACCTAATAACAACAACAGCAGCACAAATTACTACCAAACATACAACAATAACTAACAAATTAGATTTTTTTCTTCCTCTCTAGATAAGTAAGCTTTTTCTCCAAGTTAACCAGTCTCTGTTCTACTTTATTCTTGCACATGTACTACTCCAGGTTGTCAACCTCGTTGTCACAAATTGACTTATCTGTACCCTCAATTTTTGCAACATGATCATCAAGCCAGACAAAGAACTTGTAGTAGGATGGATTTTTCAACTACAACATCAAAAATAAAATCAAAATTCAATTAAACACATGAACCTGCTTCAAACTTCATAGAACCATGTTACCTTAAAGAAGGAGCACCCAAGAAACAACCAGTTGGAGTTAGTTGGCATCCTGGACTTGTACAGTATAGCATACACGCCACACTTGCACATCGGAGCAATGTCGTCCTTCTCGCCTCCAAACTCCACGCAACGAATGTGAGACGGCAATCGGACTCGTTGGGTGCTCGAGGAACCTCCTTCACTTGCCATAGAATGGAGCCCTAGACACAACAATCCTCTAACTATACAACTCCGATGGTGTCTGGAATCAATTTGGAGAGTTAGGGCACCTCCTAAAACATCATCGTTTTGGACGCAGAAGGACCTTCTTGTCCTCCAAATGAATGTCAACATCTCATTCTAAACCGTAGCAAACACATCACTCTGTTATCGCCACATGGACGCCACATCAGCCTTGTCTGTTTGACATTAGAGAGCAGATTGAATGGAAGGACCCATTCGTATGGTGTTTTGAGTGGTCAGGGATCATTTTGTATTTTCCAGTCCTGAGGGAGTAAATTGTCCATGAATTAAAAGCTCAGGGACCTATTGCTCTTTTTCTCTTAATTTTATTTGTTGAATTTTAATAATTATATGAGCAGGTAGAAGCAGAGTGGGGTACCTACAGGAGCAGGTTAGGATTCAACATTTAACTACATGCAAATAGGAGTGAGATGGGTTTTAAGCGGGTTATTGTAGAGCGAAACGGAATTGGGTAACACGAAAATCTGTCCCTACCCGCCTTATTACCACCCCCTAATTATAGTTACTATAACCACCATAACATAAATATCATAGCATGCATCACTTAGTTATTATGAAGTTGTGATTTCAAAAGCTTTTGTAACATGGAACTTTGATTAAAAATATCTAAAATTATAGTATTTATTGAAGTTGAGATAAAATGGTAAATGCTAATGTGCTTCTTATACTGTAAAGTATAAATATTAAATTCGAAACCTTAAATCTTAAACTCTAAAATCTAAGCTTTAAAATTATGAACTTTAAATACTAAAACCTAAACTCTAAAATTAGTTAGGTGAAGTCTTATACAAGTATTGATAAAATTAAAATTATATATTTTTTATATATTTTTGGTAATATTTTTTATTTTGTGAATTAAAAAATATTGGTAAATAGTAAGAGACATTACTTTAATTTTAACAACACTTTTTAAGATATATAGTTAGAGATGGCAACATTATCCGAATTCGCGGGTATCCATCTCGCCCTTACCTGTTCGGAGCGGGTTTTTAGCAGGACGTGAGCAGCCGCCAGGAGAGGGGGTGGATGGGTGACGACCTAGGTAATACTTGCCTGAGTATATATATGATGTATATAAATATATAATATACGTAAAATAATTAGTAAAATAATTAATGATATTATATTATATTTAAGTTTCTACTTTATACTATGTATATGATGATGGTTGTATAAAATTTGAAATTTAATTTTATTTGTTAGATTTTAACAACTATAAGAACGGATAAGAGCAGAGCGGAGTATCCATAGGAGCGGGTTATGGTTCAATCATTAACTATCTACAGATAGGAATATGGCAGTTTAGGGTTATTGTAGAATAAAGTAAAATCGAATAAGACAAAATTTTTTTCCTATTTGCCCATTGCCACCCCTAATTATAGTTACTATAACTACCATAATATAGATATCATAGCATAGCATGCATCACTTAGTTATTTTGAAGTTCTGTTTTCAAAAACTTTTGTAACATGAAATTTTGATTAAAAATGTCTAAAATTATAGTATTTATTAAAGTTGAGATAAAGTGGTGAATGCTAATGTGCTCCTTATACAGTAAGGTATATATTTTAAATTCTAAACATGGTTCCCAGAAAGGGCAATGATATATTTTAAAATAATAATAAAATTAAAAATAATTAAAAATGTTTAATATAAGATTAAAGAAATATTTTTTTATTTATTAGAATTATGCATAAAGATAAAAAAATATTTTAAAAATAAATTTTTAAATTTGTTTTAAATTAAATAAGATTGAGAAAATAAATAAATTTAATATATGAATAACTAATTTGTAAACAATGTTAGTAAATTTTTATCTTAATTTTATTATAGATAATAATAATAGTATAATTTTTTTTTACTTTTCTCAATTTAAATTTAATTATTTTATATTTTTTACATATATTAAATAATTTAAAATATTTTATTTTTAATTATCGATATTAAATTTATAATTTTAAAAATAAAAATATAGAAATATTTTTTTAACTCAATAAAAAAGTGGCTGAAAAAATTAAATTAAAAATATTATAAATTAATAGATGACATTCAAAATTTTTAAAGAAATACAATAGAAGCATTATCATTTTGAAAATACTCTTTCTATATTTAAGTATAATTGAGAATACAAATCTACTCTATCAAATATTTCACCTCATATATTATCTAGGATTTTAAACTATAACAATTTTATATTACCTCTTTATTGTGTGCTTTTATAATTTAATATTTTAAAGATTTTTTATAGTAATTTTAATTTTAACAAAATATGATATAAATAAGATCACGTTAATATTAAAATAAAAAAATACTTATCAAATAAATTTAAAAAATATATAATATATTAACAAAAAAATAAAATTAATTTCTTAAAAATAATAAAAAAGCGGCTGAATCGTGCTTGTTGAGTTGCTAGTTATGCATAATTCTAATAGATAAAAAAATTATTTCTTTAATCTTATATTAAACATCTTTAACTATTTTTAATTTTTTTATTATTTTAAAACTATTAATTTTTATTTTTATTATATCCATTTTTTCTTATCATTCTTTTTACATGTATAATAACTATTATTGTCTCATCGTCACTATTATGTTGCCTTGTTTTATTTTCTTTTCTTGTTTTCTTCTTTCATTAACCCCAACCGCAATCAATTACCACTATATCATTATGATATCTCTCATTTTTGTTCATCACTTTGATCCATAACTATCTATTGTGTTAACTTTTGAATTGTTAAAAATTTGGTAAAAAAATTATTTTCTTGTTTAATTTAGATATCTAGATGTATAACTATTATATAAATATTTATTTTTCATACTTTATTATTTTAAGAAAATATTTAAGATATCAAGCATTAAAAATTTTTGTATAGAATAAATAAATAAAAAAATAAAAAAATCTATAAGTTATTTAATTTTTTAATATATAGAATAATTAAATTTAAATTAATTTAGGCATAATACTAAAATCATTAAGTTGTTATTATGTGTAACAATGTAAATAAAAATTTATAAATATTTATAAATTTATTTATTTCTCAATTTTATTTAATCTAAAGTAGATATAAAAATTTATATTTAAATCACTATTTTCTTTCGCATAATTTTAATGGTTAAAAATTTTTTATTTCTAATAATTTTATATTCAACATTTTAAATTATCTTTAATTTTATTATTCTTTTAGAATTTTTAATTTTTGTTTTCATTATTCTTTTTTCTTACCATTATCTATCTACATATTTATCGTTGGCTCACAGCCACTATTATATTAGCTCGTTCTCCCTTCTTCTCCTTCTACCTTCTCTTCAATCGCAATTAGTTATGACCGTATATCAATTGGTAATTATTACACTCAAAAGTGAATACTACTTTAAAAATAAAATAAAAAAAAGTCTTGTAACATTTGTGTGAATCATTTACACTCCTATAAATACAACCAAGGAGTAAACTTAACTTTGACTGTTATGAATATTTTTTTAATTATTTAATACACACAAAGTCATAATTTTGAACATAATTTTGAACCCCTATACTCACAAGCCCCTCATCACCAAACACTCTCATATGACCCTAATTCTTAGCCACCATACCAACAACCATATGAGCCATATGAACCACATATAGAACCACCACCATTCCAACCTCAACACCTACAAGAACCACCCCCTCCATACTATTACCAAGATGGACCACCTCCAATGTATGCAAATTTTCAACCACAAGATGAGTGCTACTTTTCACCACAACCCTCCATGGAAGAATATTCATGTTCATTGATCCAAGAGCAAGATGATCTTACTTATACTTGCAACGCGCTCAAGGAAACAATGGACCGGCTTCAAGCAACCATCTGTCAATGGGATTCATGCCCCAAGCAAAACATGTTCAAGGATGAACGTGGAGGAGCAACCGTGGAGTGTGTTGTGTATCAAGTGGAAACATTGGAGAGTGTTGAACCGCCACAACTCTACCAAGAAGAACCACCTTTCTATTATGACCCCTTCCTCAAAAGGTGCTGGGTTGGAATCCCATTTTAACTAAGGATTCTTGTGGTTCCGGAGGATCCAGCTACAGGAGAATCGGGAACGGAGAGCCCCCCTTTCCGCCCGACTCTTTGGTCTTAAGAATGCTGGTTTTAAGAATGAGTGATTGCCCTTCTCCGACTCTTACTACCCAACCTGAGAGCGGATAACTAATGCGTTCCACTTTTTGAACAGGGTTCTATGGTCGGTCCGCGACCCCTGGATGCCGAAACAGCTTAAACTTTAAGGCATACCAACATAGGAAGATCAAAAGGAAAAAAGACGAAATAGCAAAAGATATCAATAAAGAAGAGAATGGAATGAGACATTTAGACACAGATTGTTTAAACTTTACAGTTTTGACTATTATGAGGGGCAAAATCTTAAATGACTCAAAAGGGAAGTACACTATCCTATGAAATACTTGAAATGGAGATTGAATTCTGTTTTGTTTTTCTTTTTCTTTTTCACAATATAATAATGTAATCTCTGTACTATTCACAAGCCAGTTTTGTATCAAAGCTAGTCAAGCATATGGCAAATGCCTGAAATGCTGATAGAGGGTACCGGTAGTCCATTGTGAACATATCCTTGCCGACCTTGCCAAACTGAAGAATGATCTTGTCAGGGTCAGACTGCGACGGCTGAGATGTTGGTGGTCCTGTTCCTGCAGGAGGAGGAGGAGCAGCAGGTTGTGAATTTGCAGCAATCAGCTGGAAATTCTTGACCGAGGCGACGGTCACCCTTCCCCTGAAGTTGAGGCACCAACACTGCAGCTGTTCATGCCACCGTGGAGGCTTGTTCTTAAGGACTAGTGGTCTCTCCTTTCCCTCCACGTCCTCATTGCCCGCGCCCAGTATGTCAGAGAACCTGGAGCTGCTAAATTCAGTTGAATGGCCTATCGACTTTGAGAAGGAGATACTCCGGAAAGAATCCTCAAGGGAGGGGGGAAGGAGCTCTGGCTGACCTGGAACCGAGCCGCCGGGCTCAAGGCATGATGTGGGGATTGAATACATGGTGCAATGCATCCTTCTTGGGCCCCTAGTACCAAGCACATTCAACTCGTAGTTGACCTGGGCGATATTGTAGCTGCCACTAGGGAGCTTCGGAGAGACCTTTTTCGAATAAAACCTGCGGCTCTGGCCCGGTGGAGACAGCTGAGCGTTGTTATAGGGAGGCTGTGTATCATAAATTATAAATTTGGTGCCAAGAAAATTTGACCTGAAACAAGTGGCAATTAATACAAGTACATATATATTCTCCAACACTTAACTAGCACTTTGCAAAATGAGGCTAAAGCTACTATTTCCTTTCCGCAGATTTCTACACTTATTCTTAGATAATTTCAAAAACCATGACTAGTAAGTAGTACTAAGTGAATGTCATACAAAAAAAAAACTAGTGTACCAGGGAGGAAATATCAGCACCTCAGTTTTCCAATGTAAGTGCTACTAGATCTTGATACGTTATCTGCATCCATTGATATAATATATTCTGTGCAAGTTGTCCTTCTGGTTCTTTTTGCAGCAAGAAGAAACTTCCCATTTTCAACAAGCAAAGCTGCAAGAGAACAGCTATGAATTCAGAACAAGTTCCGGAAACAACAGCATCCAGGGCGAGAATTGCTATTTGCTAATTGCATATTATAAAATTCCAATTAAGGAAACAATTGAAACAAAACTCTCTAATCAATAACAATTGTTAAAGCAGAAACAAGTAGTGTACCAGGACTAAGGCAAAGGAAGAGATGGTATGTCAGCTTAGACTTGTCTCTCTTGATGAAACACTGGATGGGTCCATCCCTATGCCCAGGCTGTAAAACATAAACATTGGGGATCTTATATTCAAACAATCATATCTTTTCTCTTACATCATGCGAATTATTCAAAAATAGTTTTAAGAACTAAGATACAAGAACAATAATATCATACCTGCTTCAGGGAAACAGGGAAAGTAATCTTCCCACAGTATTCAGGACTGCTCACAATTTCTTTGCACATTTCTCTCCAGGTTTTGCACACAGCTGCGCATGCAACCACATGCTTACGACCGGGCCAGGTACTCTCACTAGCCTCCAACCTCTTAATAACATCGCGAAGAAGCTCAGGTGGAAGACTAGCCCACCGGCTGTTCTGTATAACCGGAGGCTGATCATGCAACTCGTGGACAGAGCTACGAGACTTGCCCCTGTGATGGCCAGAAAGCCTCAAGTCAAAACTCCGCCTCGATAAGCTTCCAAATCCATCCCTTACATCGCGAACTATACTACGGAAGGACATCTGTTCAAACAGAGTGACAGCCCCAAGAATCTAATGTGTCATAAAATCCACTTTGAAATTCCACTCTAGTTACTTGGCAGATGTCACAAGTCTTAGCAGTGTTTGAAGAGGAGCTGCAAATTAAACCAAACTTTAATTTAAATTCCATCTTCAATACTTAATGATCAAGAAATAAAAGAGAAGGAAGACATATAGGGTAAAGCACAAAGTGGAAAAGAAGTAGATTCTCATATATATAAAAAGAAAGCCCCACATGAACCTAAAAGCTAAAGCAGCCTGAAATTCCAGACTTTTGTCAGAAACAATTTAAGGGTTTTTGAATAAAACCTTCAACCTCCTAAATCTAACTTCTCATAAGAGCAACCAAATCCAAATAAAAGTTCTATCAAAGCATTAGAATTAGCATCACAATCACACCCTTTCCACCACAAGGACAAACAGAAAAAGTGGCAAACACCTCTATTTTTGTATATGTGAATGTAGAAGCGAATCTAATTGCTCAAATTTCAGTTAATCATCTCTCTCTCTCTCTTAGCTTTTGAAGTTACAAGGTGAGGAATCAAATGAAATGTCTATCACACGAGCACACAAGCAGAGAATAATCGAAGACATAAAGGTGCAATTGATATATACAAAACAACACTTAAACACCAAACTTCAACTATAAATTAGATGCTGAAATCATAAAAACACATTAGATCCACAAAGCTCAAAACAGGTCATACCTCATCACTACAAACCATAAAACATAAATTTTCTCTTTTTTTTATTTCATTTTATTCTAAAATCTTCTTTTAAATGATACATATGATTAAAAGAAAATGAAAATACACAATAATTTACCCAGCATGAGAATGATATAACCAAAGGTCAAGCAGGAATGGAAACTTCCGGAAGTTAAAAGAGAACCCAGAAGAGAAAACCTCAATAACAATAAAAAACAGTGTCCGGAAGTTTCCCAAATCACAATCACATGATAAACAGATAGAGAGAAAAAAACAATCAAATAGTTGAAGGGAGATTCAGTCAGATTAAGAAGGGTGAAGAAGTAGAAGCTAACCATCAAATTTGCATAAAAAGTCTTCTTCTAATCTCAGATAACACGCTTTAGATCCTATTCAACAAATCACAATTTACACACACACTCTCTCTCTCTCTCAATCTCTCTCTAAAATGTGACAAACGAAGAGGCTGACTCTGGAGGAGACACGGACTATGCTTTCATTAAATCCAACCCAGAAACTGACACACTATGTTACTTAATTTAATTAATATTATTTTATTTATTTATACTAATGGAAAACGGATACACACTATGATATTGATGATGATTGCATAGAATATTCGTAGTAATATTAGGTAGCTGTACATATCTTACATTTGTTGCGAAGAAACAAGATTAGGGTAACTAATTTTTGTAGGTAAGTAGGTAACTAAATCTCATTGCTCAGAAAGAGATTTTCCTTGTAAGGTAGTACTATTATTTTCAATTATCATTCTTTAAGTTTAGTAAACGCCTAAATGACATTTGTTTAATATGATGATAACGATGAGTGTAATAATAATGTAATATATGATGGTGATATGATACTAGGCAACCACTTTAGGAGTTAAACTAAAATAAAATGCAATTTCTTGTCATATTCCCGGGGGTGGTGAAATGACGGTTATGTCCTTGGCGGTTGACCTGTTCGAAAGGGTGGGACTTGGAGCGTGAGTGAGTGCGTGGGTGTGTTCACACAGAACACGTAATGGGTTGGGTGGGGATCGCGTGCGGAGTGGTGCAGGGTGCATTTACAGAATGCGGGTTAACCGTTACCGGTCGTGAGAGGACGACACCACGCTCAAACTTGGTGGGATGTATTTGACGGTTGCAATTCACGTGATTTCTACTTTTATCATTCCTTCTTTTTCAGTAATTTTCAGAGTAGTATATTGGAAAAGAGTTTTCTATATGTATTTATTGCGTATCGCTATATTAGATAAATTAATAATTTTTTACAAGTGAATGATTATCCAAATATTAGATAATTGCGTAAAATAATTTAATACATTAAAACCAACTTTTTTTTGTCAGTAATAACATAAGTTTCATATAGTTTATAAGAATATAAAGTTAAAATTTTAATTTAAGCTCGTCTAATAAAATTATAGGAAGATTTTAAATTGTTTCAATAATATTGGTATTTTTAATGATTTTAATTATTAATATTAATTATATATATTATATAGTAAAAATCAAAGTTTAATATCACTAGGTGTTGAAGTTAGTATAAATCTAAGAGCTAGAACTATTTAAATTCACTAAAAGAATTTTTTTATGAGTTTTCAAATTTTTTTAAATGATATTGAAAACAGGTTTTCTAAAGAAGATCTGGTGGCTAAAAGTACTAAGAAAATGAAAATAGACGGAATAAAAGACCAAGAACAGATAGAGAAAATAATGGAGATGTCATTAATAACACTATAGGGATAGAAACCAATCATCTCTCCAGTCCAATGGAGGCTTAATAAGAGAATATTAGTGGAGGAAACATGAACCAAAATATATCTTACAGAGATATGGTGGTTGGCAATGATTTTAAAAATCTCGGTCCAAAAGACATAGTTGAAATAGTTGTAAAGGAGTACATGTCGAATCAAGACTTTTTGGAGGCTAGGAAAGATTTGGAGACTCCCTTCAATTCCAAACCAAGCATTGAAGTCACTTTGGAGGAGTATGAAGATTGGTGCAGGCTATGGAAGCTATCACTGATAGTGAAATTCCTTAGTAAAAGCCTCTATATATCTCCAAGTTATGGAGAGATGAGTTCTCATAAATGGGCTAGAAAAAGATGTGGTCCGAGTCATGGATCTTGAGGAGAACTTCTTCTTGATTCGTTTCTCTAACCAAGAAGACTACTTGTATGCCATCTTCGAGGGACCTTGGATGATAGCGGATCACTACCTCTTAGTATAGCGTTGGAAACCCCTCTTCATGCCACAAGATATAGATATACACAAGTAACTGTCTGGGTCAAAATTCTAAACCTTTCAGCGGAACTCTACAATAAATACTTTCTCTGGAAGGTAGAAAAAGCCTTAGAAACAATGTTAAAGATTGATGAGCTTACATCGATACATTCTAGAGAAAAATTTGCTCGCATATGTGTGGAAATTGATCTAAGGAAGCAGATTGTACCCTTTTTCACGGCTCTAGTGAAAGCATTCAAACTCGAATACGAAGGGCTCCATCAAGTATGTTTTAGGTGTGGCCAATATGGACATATGATGGAAAACTGCCCAAAATTTGTGGGAGAAATGCTCAAACAAGTGTTTCAAACATCCATGGACGGTGGCTGGATGTCAAAACACGAAGGAAAAGACAAAAATAATGGTAACCTGATAGGATCACTAGAAAAGGAAACCCCCTAATGAGAGTGAGGTTATTATTGTGCAAAATCAGGGATTACAAGTTGAGGCACAAGAGTCAGCAGTAGAGGAAGGGAATAATCCTACTATTAATGTGGAAGAAAAAAATAATAAACTCACAATTAATGAGAATTCTTTTGAACCGTGAATACAAATTAAATGCAATCCTAGAAGGAGTAAAATTAGAATGGAAGAATATGCGAGAGTAAAAAAGAAAAATTTTTTATGGTTACAAATTCCAAGTCTTATCAAAGAAAATTCTTGATGGCAATAATGAGAGCATGCAAGAAAATATCGCAAATAGAAATGGGCACAATTAGAATCCAATCAAGGCAAAAGTACAAGATCAAGAAAAATATGGCAACAATACTTACAAATATAACCATAAATTGCAAGTCCAAAAGAGTCATCCAAAAAGTAAGGCATCCACTTTAAACTTGAGGGAGAAAGTCCTGGACATAGAAAAGAAAAAAAAGTCCCAACCAAAATCAATACCAGAACAAACCAAGTATCACTCAAAATCATAAAAAGCCAAATAATCAAAACCAATTAAAGATATCATGGAGCATACACATAATAAAGAGAAACAAAAAAACAGCCACCAAAATTACTAGAGAAGCTTTAGTTTACTCCAAAGGGAATTAGCCAAAAAACACAACAATGGAAGACACATCTCTGGTATCATGGACCACACCACCATATCAATCATATCGAGAGTCATGGGAGGACAGGTACAAAACACGGAGGCAGCAGTGCAGCCAATAACCCAATTAATTCTGGAGACAAACAACAAACCTCTGGGTCGGAAGATATGCTCATCAAAGATCGGTATGAGGATAGGGATGAATCTCCCTCAAGCCCAAATCCTATGGAGGCTTGATTACGTGCTCCATCAAGAAAACTCTGAACTTTTTTTTAATGAATTTTATTATTTAAAATTATAGAGGAACTGCCTCTAGAGGGTTCTCCATTATTATTAAAGATATGACTTATAGATACAATGCTAATTTCTATGTGCTTTTGAAAACTCATGTATCAAGAAACAAGGCTGAAAATATTAATTAAAGACAAGGCTTTGACTATTGGTGCATCAGTGAAGCTGTCGAATTTGTTCGTGATATTTGGTGTCTTTGGAATAAAGCTTTTGGGAATGTTGAACTCATCTCTATTCAAGATCAGCTTATACACATGAGGATTATAAATTCTGATAATAATGCTTAGTGGTTTACAGCTGTATATGAAAGTCCGCACCTAACTAATAGAAGAAGGTTTTGGAACTACTTGAAAGAATTGGCTAATAGCATTTGAGAGCTGTGGTGTATTAGGGGAGATTTTAATTCAATCCTTTCCTAAAATGACACTAGAGGGAGCTCTAACTTATCACAAGACCATAAAAAATTCCAATCCTGCATCAATAACTACGGTGTAAATAATTTGGGCTTTACCGGATCCCTTTTTACTTGGCTAAGAGGGAATACAAAGAGGAGACTTGATAAATTTTTATGCAATCTTGATTTCACCAATGCGTTCACTAATGCTAGCGTAAGAAATTTATCTAAACTCAAGTCGGATCATCTACCTATCTTGTTGAATTTTTACTTGACCAGTTCGAGTAGGAAAGAAATACTCTTCAAGCTCCTTACACCGTGGTTATTGCACAAGGACTACAATAATCTTGTGAAAAATAGCTGGGATAAGAATGAAGACCTCCTTATTAACATATTTTCTTTTGTAGTAAAGTTAAGGTGTAGAATAGAGAGGCCTTTAGACATTTTCTAAGGAAAAAGAACCGTACCATGCTGTGTATGGAGGGGATAAACCGTAAGAGCTCCTTCGGCTACAACCCCTTTTTTGGAGAAACTACAAAGAGACCTCTGAAAGGGATATGAAGAAGTGGTTATCCAAGAAGAAGCTTATTGGCAGCAAATGTCAAGATGTCATGTGATCAACTTTTGAGACTAGAACACAAAGTATTTTCACCAGAAAGCTAATGACAGAAGAAGAAGAAACAAGATCACATATCTTAAGGATATTAATGGGAATTGGATCGATAACCCTACTATCCTAAAAGAAATGAGAGTGTCTTACTTTAAAATTTTATACACTGCTGATTCTAACTATGTTTTCTTTTCGATTACAGGTTTTTTTTCAGAGATTTCAGAACAGAGAGTGACTATCATTGGTAACAATGTCACCCTCGAAGAGATTAAGAATGTTGTTTTTAATATGGAAGATTGGAAAGCACTGAAAAAAGATGGCATCCCAGCTAAGTTCTGCCAATTTTCTTGGGATACTATTAAAGATTCTCCTTTTTCTTGGGTTCAAAAAATTTTCAGAGATCCTTAACATATTAGGGACGTTAACCAAATGCTTATTTCTATTATCCCTAAAGTCCAGGTTCCAGTAAATTTTATGCAGTTTAGACCTATAAATCTTTGCAATGTGTGCTACAAAATTATCATTAAGATTATTGCCGAGAGATTTAAACCATACATGTCTTCTCTTATTACTGATAATCAAGCTAATTTTTTTTCCAAGAAGAGTGAGTGCGGATAACATTCTTGTTGCTCAAGAAGTTATCCACACTATTAGAACTAGAAACCCAGGGACAGAATTGATGGCAATAAAAATTGATGTTGAGAAAGCTTATGCTAGATTGAGCTGGGATTTTATCATGGAAACGCTTAAGGATTGTAACATCCTAGAGAACCTGATTAAAGTGATCCTTCACTCTATTTTCATACCAGCTATGAATATCTTCTGGAATGGCTCACGTTCAAAAGATTTCTATCCTACCAGAGGCATTAGACAGGGAGATCCCTCACTCTTTACCTTTTTGTTCTATGTATTGAAAGATTATCCCACCTTATTACTTCTCTTGTGAATAATAAGAAGTGAAAGTCTATTATTCTCTCTAGGGGGCCTAAGATTTCTCAACTTTGCTTTGCAGATGATTTGTTCTTTTTGCTCCAGCTAATAATGAGCAGGTCTATGTCATCAAAGAAGCACTCAAAATTTTTTGTAAAAGTTTGAGACAAAAAGTTAATCTTTAGAAGTCTTGCGTTTTCTTCTCCAAGAACTTCAATCACACTGTCAGACAGGACCTAATCTTGCACCTAAATATTAACCTAACCAACAACTTAGAAAAATATTTAGGTGTGTCTCTCATTCATGAAAGATGCAACAAGCAATATTTTCAATTTATTCTAGACAAGATGCACCAAAAGCTAAGCTCCTAAAATAGGAAAACTCTTTTTCTTGCCGAAAGATGTACCCTTATTCAATCTGTCTTCTCCACCATTCCAACTTGTGTTATACAAACTATGAAGATTTTCAGAGAAATGTACAATCAGATTGACAAAGCTTGCAGGAACTTTCTTTGAGGATCAAGTGAGTGCAAACCCAAGCATCGAGGAGGGCTTGGTCTTCGAAAAGCTCAAGAATCCAACAACTTGTTCCTCATTAAGCTAGCTTGGAACTTAGCTATTAAAACTAATTTTCTATGGGTTAAGGTGATGAAATCAAAATATGAGTGCGGTGGTGATGCCCTTCCTAAAGCACACCAAAAGCCTAATTGCTCCAATACTTGAAAGGGTATAGTCAATGTGTGGAACCCGTTAGAGACCAGCATCGTCTAGAGGTTAGGTGTGGAGAAACAGTTCACTTTTGGGGAGACCATTGGGTTCCAGAAATTGAATCAATAAACTCTGTTGCTTTGGAGAATCTTGCGATAGGTGATCTTGAAGATAAAGTTAATAGGTTTGCCGACCAGAATGGTAATTGGAGGTGGAAAAAGCTGCACCAAGTTCTTCCTGAGGATATTTTGAATATCATTCATCTCATGAAAGCCCCTAGATAAACTTTGACCCAGATAGTATAGCCTGGCTTCCAGAACCAGATGGAGAATTCTCTATTAAATTAGCCTATAAAGAGTTCTATGAGAGTGATGAGGATATGGGTAACTATACTAAACATACTTGGAAGCAAAAAATTCTTCAGAGGCTTAAAACCTTTGTTTGGCTCATTATGCATAAAGCTCCACTCACTAATTCTAAAAGACAGAAAAGGAAACTTACCAATGACGCAAGCTGTCCCAGATGTCTTAGTCAAGATCAAATGCTACTCCATGTGTTAAAGGATTGCCCTTACATTCAGAATGCCTGGGTAGGCAGCATTGATAGCACCTTGCAAAGAAACTTCTTCAATCAAGATCTTCACAGCTGGATGGAGGAGAAATTAAGCTTGGTGAATCGTAAATATAATGGAACCTCTTGAGCCATATACTGTATCACTGTGTGTAATGTAGCACGGAGAAATAGAAATGAGTTGATTTTAATCAAGAAAACATCCCTGATAATAGTATTACTTATTTAGCGCAGAATCTTGCTAAAAGATATGAAGAGATAATTTCATTAACTGAGACCAATAAGAAAATGCACACCTACATTAGAATGCAGCACATCGGTTGGAAACCGCCGGAGGAAGGAGGCTATAAGCTCAACATGGATGGCTCCTTCTTATCAACTTTCAAGACTAATACTTGTGGAGGATTAATTCGAGATTGCCACAGGCGTTTTGTAGTTAGATTTTGGATGAACATTGGAAAGATTTCCACAACTAAAGCGGAACTTTGGAGCATTTACATTGGTCTGAAACTTGCAACCAAGCTTAACATCCAGAGCTTGATTATTGAAACCGACTCCATTATCCGTGTAATTACAGTCGGCCTTTACTAGTTAGACCTGAGTATTTTCAAATGAGACATATTTTTAAGAAAGCAAATTTTTTTGCGGACACTCTGACTAATCATGCACATGAAACCCCATTACCTTCATTTTTGTGAGCAAGTTCCGAATTTTATTATCTTGCAACTCGACGCAGATAGAAAAGGAATAACCTTTTTAAGACTTTATTTTATTTAGTATTTGTTTTGCTTGGGTTTGTGACCTCGTTTTCACATAAAAAATTGTAAGAGGTAGAAGAATTAGAATTATTTATTATATTTTTAAGTATAAATTAGATTTTATTTATAGTATTTAGTAGATAA
Source organism: Arachis hypogaea (assembly GCF_003086295.3). Lineage (NCBI taxonomy): Eukaryota > Viridiplantae > Streptophyta > Magnoliopsida > Fabales > Fabaceae > Arachis > Arachis hypogaea. Next base: position 116,906,309 of record NC_092044.1, on the reverse strand, counting down.
AACTAAAAAGGATTTGTGAGATATTCACAAAATTCTATGCGAATATAATCTAAATTCTATCATTTATAGATTGGTATGTTCTTAAAAAATATTTTTAGATCAACCATAACTTTAGGCTCAGCTTAAGAGTTAGATTGTAATAATCATCACTTAAATATTAATAAAATTTAAAAATTTTATTAAATAACAAGATAAAAGGTGCCATGTTGTTAGCAATGAATCACAATTAAACTTTGGTCCAATTAACCTTTCTTAGATCCATAAAAGAGAGAGAGACTAGGATTTTTACTTGATGAAAAGAAGTTGGGAATTTCGGATATCTTAATCATAATTAACTCCTTTTTACGAGTATGAAGGATTCTTCAGTGACCAGTTTGTAAATTCCTTTTAGAAGATAACACTTTTTTTTCATTTACAGAGAAGTTTCAATAGTGTTCAAATTTCAATGTTACCGGTGGCACTAATATTAATAAGTTATACCTAGACACACGATCTGTATCGCAATCTAATCTTACAAAATTTTTAATGAGAAATGCATCAGTACACACACTATATAGCATATACAACGTGTCAAGTAATATTATTTACAATATCCCACTTGTAATAGTGGGTTCATAATCTATATTAGATTTCCAAGATCCTACTCAAACACACACAACCTACCAAAAGGATCCGACATGAAAATAAAACTACTTAGTAAGTAATTTTGAGTAAAGAGTATATATATAAAAGTACAAATAAACAATATCATTCTATATATTTATATAGTAATTTATACATAGTTCTATGATTTTTTTTTCATCTTTGAGCAGATTTTTCAGTGGTAGTGTGGGGATTCCTTATCAAAGATTTTCTTTTCTCTTTTATTCGCACTTTAGTTAATTTGCTACTTTGGCCTATGAGACCAACAAAGGGCCATTTTCGTTACTATGTATACAACTTCGCATAGGATATAACACCTTAGCTTCCCTCCTTGTGTAATTTAGTTTCGGTTTAATTATTCTATCAGTTTTTATAATTTTATCAAACTTTTAATTAAGCTTTTATATTTTTTTTATTTTAATTCAATTCCTATATTATATCAAATTTTATAATTAAGTCTTATAGTGACAAAAACGTTAAAATTAATGAAATATTTTGTTAAATTATATAAAATATTCAATCAAGTGTTAGACATACTCATTTTATTTAATGAAATTAATTCTAATATTATTTTTGTGACGACAATAACTTAATTATAAAATTTAATATGATATAAAAACTCAAATAAAAAAATAAAAATTTAATTAAAAATTTAATAAAATTATAAAAACCAACAAAATAATTAAACCTTTATTCACTCCAGTATCGTGAGTGGTCTCTAGTAATTTCATAACGGTTCACATAATATGGAAGAAGATATTTGGAAAGAATAAACTGCAACTTGCACATGTAATGGACTATATAAGATGATCCCACTAATTCCACTTTAATTTGTTACATGGAAGTCAACTCCATCCAAACTGATCATATTAAAAAAACGTTTTAAATAAATTTTAAAGGGAATCATTATTAAAGCCAAGTGGTGATTTAATCCAATTAAAAAGAACAATTAAAAAATGGGCTACGGCAATGTACTGGTTACTTTAGATATATTTGACTTTTTTATTTTAATTAAATAATAATCTCTATGATAAAACCATGTAGTTATTACTTCTGGCGTAGTCACTGATGCATGCATATATCAAATTATATATGATGAAGAATCATACGGCATTAAGATAAGCATTAATTGAATCCGTTATAAAGAAAGATGTATCAAACTTGGCTTGGGGTCTTAAATTTCAACTTATTATTACTAGAAAGACAGGTGGTGCACGTAATATAAAGCGGCATTTTCCATGTCCATAGAGAACTTTCTGTGGGAGCAGCTCGTTAATGAAAAAGGGCCCATTATTGTTTTCTTTTTCTTTCTTCATCAACTTAAAAGAATGCAACTTGACACCAAAATTCTAGAATATAACAATTTGTTTCCGCATGGAAATCATTTACACATAAATAGACTGAAAAAAGTAATCTGAATTTTACGAGCACTCACCATATGTTATCTCTTATCTTAGAAGGTCACCAATCCTTCGTTAAATGTCCGCAAAATAATGAGTTGAGAATTTTCAGTTAAAATATGTGAGAATTATTATTTAATTAATTATTATAGATTGGGTGTACAAAACTACAAAAGTTATATATACCTATCTTTCTTTTTGTCTTTTTTTGGTTTTCAAGTTACTAGACAAAATATAACTTCTATCAAATTATTACCTTTTTTTTTGGTCTTGATCAAATTATTACCTTAAAAACACCACATATGGGAAACACCGAGATTTTTTCTGTGTTAGACGTCCTAAGTCCATTATTGAAAAAACCAATTTTTGGGGCCTAAAACTGAGCCCAAAAACATTTTTAGGGCATTTCATATGCTGTTTTAAATTATTAAATATATTTTGAAAAAACATACGAGAGAATTAATTGGAACTACATAAAAGACAAACAAAAAAATTTCAAAATATCGAATAGGTTGATCTTTGATAAACATTATTATGAAAGGAGTCAATTCAATTAACTACAGTGTTTTATGAAATGGGAATAAAATAAAAAATTTTAAACTTAAGAAGGGAATAACACAGAGAGATTCTTTATCTCCTTATCTCTTTGTTATATGTATGGATAAATTATCACAATTTATTAAAATGTAGGTCAATGAAGAGCATTGAAAACCCTTTAAAAATGGGAGAAATGGACTCGCAATCTCACACCTCCTCTTTGCGGATGATCTTCTCCTATTTGCGGAAACTACTCAAGTGCAAATGGAAATGACTAAAGACTGCTTAGATAGCTTTTATAAAGCCTCAGGTCTTAATTTAATGCAGTCAAAACTTCTATAGTGTTCTCTAATATAAGGATATTGGTGCGACTGTCAAAGCAGATATTTTGACCAAAACAGATTTTAAAGGGAGGAAGAAGATTGGAAGATACTTAGGTGTCATGCTAAACAATAATAGACAGGGTAAGGAGAATTATAAAACGATTATGGAGAGAGTCCAAAAAAAACTCAGGAGGTGAAAAAACAAGTGCTTATCACAGGCGAAAAGGACTATTCTAACACAATTTATTATTAGCCCAAATCTAAATTTTGAAATGCAGCAGGAGAGAATTTTCAAGTCCATAAGCATGAAAATAGAAAAAGGTTCAAAGAAGCTTTATTTGGAGAGATGATAAAAGGAAAAAAAATTACCATGCAGTAAATTGAAAAACTCTATACCGCCCCAAACATGAAAGGGGCTTTGAGTTTTGAAACTTAAACTTAATGAATGAAGTTTTCCTTTATAAGCTCATTTGGCAGCTAAACCAGGAACCAAAACCTCTATAGATAAAAGTCTTTCAACACAAATATAGATACAAAGATAACCAAAATGATCTACCAAGCGCTAAAAGTTCAGATTCATACCTGTGGAGAGAGCTAGTCAAGTTATGGCCTAGATTCAACAAAATGTCTTTCTCCTTTATTGGGGATGGACTTTTCACTAAATTTTGGACGGGATATTGGGTAGAAGAGGTGGGACCCCTATTGCCATTTGTAATACAAAATAATTTAGGCATGGAGAGCACAGTTTGAAAATGGAGTAATGCAAGCAATGAATGAAACTTAACAGAACTACAGAGATACCTACCTGAAAAAATCATCAAAAAGATCTTAGCGCACCCTCACCAAGAATTGCGAATAGAAAAGCCATATTAGGTTGGATTCATTTAGAGAATAATGAATTCTCCACTGATGCGACCTTCAAGGCGTTGGAAGGGTGGTCAAAACCACACCAATCAAGATGGGTGATTATATGGGAATGGAGGGGGCCACAAAAGGCAAAGGTGTTTGTCTGGAAGATGTGTCACAACAAATTACTCACCAACGCCAGAAAAGTCAGAATATATGGAGGACAAGGAGATTTTACCTTTTGTTCCAAAAAACAAGAAGTCGCACTCCATGCTTTAAGGAATTACACCAGTTACACAGATTTGGGTGAATTTGTTAAACTCAAAAGAAGTACCTAAATTTTTTGCCCTCAATTTTGAAAATTCGACCAAATTTAACTTATTCAACCAATTGAATATAAACCCTAACCTCAAGGGGAAAGAGATCTTCATTATCACCGTCTAGAAGATCTGGAGTTGGAGAAACTGGGAGGTCCACGATTCTGAAGATTCTATAGGAAGTAGAAGAGATTAGGAAAGCATACAACAATGAACAAAGATGAATTTACAGAAGACTCAGAGAAGAACAACTTATTAGATGGCACCCCCTTCTTACTGATGGGATTTGAGAAAAGTTAAAGTGGAGTGTGATTCAAAGGCTGTCATAGAGATCATCAACAATCCCAAAAATAGAAAAATCACTCAAATGTCTTGATCAGAAACATTTACAATTGGAAGAAATGGGAATGAAACATTCTCTTTATAAATATTTATAGAGAAGACAATAAATGTGCTGATTCTCTGGCGCATAAAAGTTTATAATTAGATACTGAATTTTATTTTTGGAATACTCTTTTAAGAGAGATAGTAAATTTTTTGTCTGAAGATGAACAAAGAGTAACTTTGTCTTTTTTTTTGGATGGATTGGACAACCCCAATTTTAAGTTACACACTACACCCACTCACACACACTACTACTATTAACATGGGTTCTATATTTCTCACTGAAAATTCGAATCTGGATGCAACTCTTAGTGAGGCACCTGATGCTGCTATGATCCAAGGCCTCGGCTGCATTTTGTCCCGTTTGGTTTGTAACTAGAACTCTTTTTTTATGAATTTCTTTACCCAGTTTCTAAATAAAAAAAAAAAACTCGTGACAAATATTTGTATATTAATACAAAGATACGTTTTTTTTTGGTCGAAAAAGATACGTTTTGTATTTGTTTTACTATTTTCTATTTTGGGTTATCTGCGTTTTTGTTGTATCCTTCAAATAAACTCATAGGACCTAAAATCTGAAGTGGATGTCCAATAGTTGTGGGCTCCGAATAAGAAAGAACATAATCCCGCTCCCACTCTTTAGCATGTTTGGGCAATATATCTTTTCTTTGGGCTCATCATTAATACATTTGATTGATCAAAACAGAAATCTGTTGCCTGACCAAAAAATAAGATAAAAATATATTGAAGAATTTAATTTTTATGCATTTGCAATGCAAGCCATTCCCTCCGAAGACATTACTCAATTCTCTAAAGCAGGAATGGATTGATTGAATAAATAATTAAATATACATACAATATAGGCAAAAAAAAACTAATTCTATAATGCAATTTTATATTTACTATTAGAGATATTATTATTTACGTAGATTTTTTTATTAGTTTAAATTTTTTAAAAATAGTTTCATAATATGATAACAAAATTTTTATGATTTAAAAGTTTATTAGAGTTGAATTTGAAAAGAATAACTTCATAACACTTACTTAAAAAATATGAGAAAATATGATGAGTTCTACTGTATTTTTTTTTTTTCCCGAGCAATGTGTTAATACTTAATACCCTACTAAATAATAGTACGAGTACAACGAAATAGAATAATTAATAAAATAAGTATAAAGAACTCATTTTTAATTTGTTAAGATTAGTCAATTTTTTTAATTGTAAAATTTTTATTTTTTAAAAGATTTAGAATTTAATATTTAAAATTGAGAGTTTAAAATTTAAAATTTAAGATAAAAAAGGATCATTTTAAAAAGATTGAATGATATTGGCTAAAATGAAAAGATAATTCTCTAATTTATATCGTATATGTTTATGTAGAAGCTAAGGCACTACTAATAAGCCATTTTGGATAAGTAAAACCTTGATGTAAGTGGGTAGTTTACTTTAATTGTTCCTGTTACATAGTTGTATGTTCTCTGAATCAAACTAACAAACTAATTTCATACATGCATGCATTAACTACATATATCTAAAGTGTACGGACATATAAGCCAAGATAGAAAGTGTCATTTTCTCTTGTTTTTCCGTACCAGTATATATGAAGCTGCATATATGTAGTAATAATAATAATAATAATAATAATAATAATAATAATAATAATAATAAGATAGCCATTTAGATAAAGACGGCTAAAACGTTTTTTTAAAATATTTTTTAGTAATTAAAATTTAATATATATAATTGATTAAATCATATTATTTTTGTCAAAATTAGATTAGACAAATTGATTTAACCGAAAAAATAACGAATCAAATATTGAATTGGTCTAAATTAATATTATTTTTTTATAAAAAATTGACTACAATACCTTTATTATAAAAAATGAGTAAAATACTTTTATTATATATATATATATATATATATATATATATATATATTGATTTTGAAAATTCTAAATCCTAATCCTACGATAGAAAAATAAAGGACTAAAATTTACAATTCTCAAAATTAATATATATAATAGAAATATTTTAGTTATTTTCTATAATAGGGTATTGTAGTAATTTTTTATAAAAAATATTAATTTAGACCAGTTCAAGATTTGATTCACCATTTTTTCGATCAAATTAATTTGTCTAGCTTAATTTTGATAAAAAATAACACGATTTAATCGATTATATATGCTAAATTTTAATTATTGAAAAACATCTTTAAAAATGACGTTTTAGTCGTCTCTAATTGAGTGATTCCCTAATAATAAAGCATTAAATTCCGTATATCTCTGAGTGAAAGAAAATATCAGATAGAGGCCCTGCATGTTAACTAGGGAAGCTGATGAAAACTACATTCTCAACTTATAGCATATGAAAAATTCTACCATGCACATACAAATACTATTAGTGACTGCACAAGAGGTACATTATTATTATCATCATCATCATAATAATAATGCTCATACTATATATAGGATCATGATCATCATGTGGGATGGGTCCTATCCATGACCTACCCCTGGTTTGGCTTCAAATAGCAACCATGCATAGTAACATATATGGTCCCTTCCAAAGCCTCTACTTGTTCGACACATTAGTCCTTCTTCTAAATATATCCAGCACAAACATCCAATTCCATTAGCGGGTTATATAATGCAATATATATATATATATATATATATATATATATATATATATATATATATATATAGCAATAAACGTTTTGAGGTACTTGAATAATAATTATGTAAGCACTAGATGGAAAAGTAAATTCTTTTTTTAATTACTATATATATAATATATAATAATAGTAATATCTCTCACAACCATTTGTGTGCATAATTAATTTGCATATCTACATAAGCGTGCTATTGATGGTACAAAAATAAATGTGATAGCTGCATTATATATGTTGGGAATTTTCTGTTATACATAACAACGTCTACATCTACTGCGCATGTGCACCATATATATGAATATAATTTTACGCTTTGTATAACAATATATGAAAACTTTGCTTTTCTTTACCGAACTGGCGTCACTAAATAGAACTGAAAGTTAGCGCATAAATTAAAAGATGTTTTATATTTATAAAATATAAAAATTTTAGAATAAAATACTATTTTAATTCTCAATGTTTGGGCTGAATTTTAATTTGGTCTCTAATATTTTAAATGTCTTATTTCAGTTTCAAAAATTTTTAAACGTCCTATTTTAATCTCAAAAAAATTTTAAACATATTTAATATTATCCCACCATTAAATTTGACATAAATAATTCGTATATTAAAGAGTCAATAGCATGTGATTTCATCATGTAAGTGAAATCGATCTACTAATGATCACTAGTATAAAAAAAATTTTTGATTTTGAAGTATTATTGATGATTGATTGTTAGGATTTGGTGTTTTGTAAAAAAAAATTTGAGAAGAAGAATTGTCACAAGAAAATTTTGGTTATACTTTTTTTAACACAGAAAAAAAATATGACTTAACTAGTAACGTTATTAATGTTCACATCACTCATTCATTCTATTAACTATTAATATCAAATTTAACAATAAAATTATGGTGAATGCTATCCTACCATCTCTAAAGTAACATGTAAGTTACCCTCTCTGATGTGTCACATTTTAATTGGGTGTTTATTTTAACTTGAGTTACTTTCTCCGTTGCTCCTCCAAAGTATCACCGTCTCATTGGTGTTTCGTTTTTTCTTCCCAAATCATTCTTCTAGAAAAGGTACTCCAACTCTCTCTAATTGCGTTTACTCCTCCCCACTCCTTGGTCGTCCTCATTACGCCTCTCAAGCATCACAGTCTCGTTGTGTATCTTATTTTATCTTCCCAAATCATTCTTCCAAAAAAGGTACTCAAACTCTCTCTAATTGCGTTTACTCCTTCCTATTATACTCCTTCATTGTCGTCGTTATGCCTCCCAAGCATCACTGTATCAAATTATTCTTTCAGAAAAGGTATTCCATCTCTCTAATTGCGTTTACTCCTTCCCACTTCTTTGTCGTCGTCGTTGTATCTCCTAAATATCACTGTTTTATTGGGTGTTTTATTTTCTTCTTCTGTCAGGTCCTCACCGTCTTCCAAGATATTATTAACTCTCGTAAGATTAAAGTAACTCAGGTTAAAATAAAAACTCAATTAAAATATAATATATTAAAGAGAGTAATTTACATGTTACTTTAGAGAAGGTAGAATAGCATTCACCTAAAATTATATTAAATCTGTTAAAAAAATTTTAAAATAAAAATAAGACTTTTAAAATACTAAAAATTAAATTAAAATTTAACCTAAACACTAAAAACCAAAATAATATTTTATCCAAAAAATTTTCTTTGAACAATGCAGGGCTGGTAATATAAGGTTCTACTCCCTCATATTTTATATTAACCAAGGTTGTGTCAATTTCGAGACTAGCGATTCCACGTGCATGAGTGTATCTATATATGCTTATAATTAGGCTATAATTTTTTTCATATATATAATAATAACAAAATAATAAACTCTGGCTTGCTTTTATTTTCACGACAAATTATCAAAATATAGATGCACTTCAAGCATTTCTCTTTAATTATTTAACGTATGTTTGTTGGAACATAAAGTCATAAACTAAGAAAAATACCTTTTAGAAAAATAGATCACGTACATAAAAAAAAAAAAATTAAAGTGACAGCTTTGGCATAACTAATAAATTATTAATAAATCGCTAATCAACCGCTAGTAAATATCTTTCAGTGATTATAGCGATTGAGAAATTTATTGTAAATAGCTATGTGTCCCCCCTAAGCTATATATATAGTCTTAAAGTCTAAGCCATATATGAAATTGAATGATTAGAGAAATAATATTATGGTTTTTTTATCAGTTTAAAATTAAAAAAATAAAATTATAATATAATATTAAAATTTTATATTTAAAAATTTAAAATTTAATCCTTATTAAATTCTAAAAAAATAAATAGCATAAGATAAAATTAAAAATAAAAAAAATTCATACAAAAAATTAAATAAATTAATAAAAATTGTTTGATGAGATATATTATTAGAAATATAATTATTCGGACAATCCACTTTAAAAAACCAAATACAAATCAAAATTGTTTGGATTCTCTAAATTTTAAAAGGCTACGTTAAAGTTTCAATTTATATTTTTATATAAATTGAATTAATTAAATTCGATTTATATAAACACGTATTAAATTGAATTTATATGATTCAAATTACATGCATGCTGAATTTTCTAGTAAATCGAACGAATAAGCTTCAATTTACACTATCATAATAAATCAAATGCATAAAATTCGATTTAGTCACGTGAAGAAGCTCATGGTAAATCGAAGTCAATAGTTTCGATTTGATAGTCTTGCTAAATCAAAACTCATAGATTCGATTTACATGCAACAAGATTCTTTACTAAATCTATTCATGGCTTCGATTTAGGGTGAATGTGACTATATATATAAATCGAATTCATTTTATTGAATTACAAAACACACAAACTCCACACCTAACCCCACCACCCAGATCCAAAAATCTTCGAAAGCAACTCGAGAAAAATCAAATCTATACACATGAAGGACGATCCGAATCGTCTATATCGGCTAGAAGGAGTCGTGCATATTGCTGACGCCGTCCACTTCAAAATTAATAAAGAAATTTTTTTGAACATAAATTAGTCATTATAGTAATGCTAACATAGTTCGTGTGGTAGTTGCTTAGAGTCGTTAATTAGGGATTAGGAATTATTTTTTAATATAAGTGCATATTAGAAGTAATAAGCTACTAGGTAGTTAGATTTTGATAACTTGAAATGGTACCTAAGAAGATTATTTATAATTATAGGATATGTTAAATTTTTTAAGTTATTAGTCTTATATTCAACGAAACTTGGTTTATGATTAGGATTAACTATAAATTTTTTGAGTTTTTTAAAATAATAAATATAAATATTTTTTGGATTTGTAATGCACTTAAGCCAGTGTCGTTTTAGCATTTTGTATTCTTTGTGTGTAAACATGTGGAACTATATGCTTGGGTAAATTTTTTTTGTTGTTTTTTTTTTAGAATTAGGTCATGAATTATTTATTGTTTTGTGTTGGGTTCTATGAAGTATTCGTTGGGCGTTATTGTAAATAATTTTTTAAATGTTAGAGCATGCAATGTTTATTGTTTTCAAAATTTTATGCATTGAACACTGTTTTGTGACGATTGCGATAAAGAATTTTCTATCGTTGTCCAACTTCATCAATGCATCACCATCATGAGACGGCAATATGGTATGCCATTAGATGATTGGATGATAGGAGAACCGGGCGTTGCGATTGCAACTTTTTCCATCGGTCTTAGTTTCACTAACTCTTGGATCACCACTGCGGTTCAAATTAAGTGCAAAGGAAAGAGAAGCAACTAAAACTGTCTCAGGTGCAATCACCAGTACAACTGACGAGACACCAACAGACATGGAACTAGAGCAGGCTAGATGTCCTGAGAATTGAGAATTTTAATTTGAACTTTCAGAACTAGATACCATATCCACAAGTTTCACCAACAGCTTTAGATTTCTCACTTTGAAAAACTGACAACAACAACAGAATAGAAGCTAATGGCTTCGATTTACCATAATCTACGTATCATTATAAATCGGCTTTAATGGATTCGATTTACCTAGTAGGTGTAAATCAATTTTCATAGATTCGATTTAGTAGGTTAACATAATTTGAAGCCATTAGTTTTGATTTACACGTGAACCATAATTTGCATATAATTTGAATCCTATAAATTGGATTTAATATGTATTTACATAAATCAAATTTAATTAATTCGATTTATATAAAAATGTAAATTAAAATTTTGACGTTGTTTTTTAGGATTTGGAGAATCTACCTAATTTTGATTTACATTTAGTTTATTAACGTATTTTTGTCCTAATTATTCATATTGTTTTTTTTTATCATTTTAAATTTTTAAGAAAAATGATATAGTAACAAAGACTTATATCTATGATCCATGTTTTATTTGTCTCATCAATTTACAAGTAAATTCTGTGTTTAATTTACACCAGTGATGATGATAATCACAAGGAGTCATGTATACATTATTGGTTTTATAGAAAATGATAACGAAATCCCCATTAATTATTAGACGATTGTGAACTCACCTTTAATTTCCTGAAAATTTTATTTCATACCTAAAACACATGTTATTAGAGGTACTTACCTTTCAAACAAAGTATTATCATAGGGATGGTTCTAGTTAGATAATAATTGCAGGATTATGATTCTCTAATTAAGCCTAGAAAGAAACATTGTGTTGTTTACTTTTGATATTGCGTATATCTTTGAAACAATAATTAATTTGGTTTTCTTTCTAAGAGTAATTAGTATTTTAAAACACGTGTATATTAACTTGAGAGTTGCATGGACCACTTATCATAAATTCACAATATCTTGAGTGTTTGGTAGTATATCAGTTTAAATTTTTAAAATAAATAATTTCATAATGAAAAAGTATAGAAAATTAATGAATTTAGTGTATAATATGTATAATAAGAGTAAAAAAAATTTAAGATTATATAATAATTAATTTAATTAATTTTTAATAATGACTCTTTTTGAATTGAAACAAAAATTAGGATTTGCATTTAAATTTATTCACACTACGGTTATTTTTAATTTTACCAAAATTTTCAATATATTTCTAAAATTTGTCGTCATCTTTTTCAGTCTTTATCTCGTGCCACTGCACTCTCCGCACACTATACCGACGCGCTACAGCCTCTCGCTGACATTGTCTTCATCTCTGCTAGTCAACCCGATTCGCCTCGTCCTCCAACGCTTTGTCCAATGCTGCTGCCATTGTTTTCACGCTACTCTTCCCTTATCACATTGCTGCGGTATTGTGCATCCCTCTCGTGGAATTGCTGCTATATGGTGGAGCTGATGGTGATCATACAAGCCACTCTTGATGACTTTAAAGACCAAATTGATTAAGAGATTTTATAGCAACAGAAATCCCCGCCCATTTTAGGTTTCATTGGAATCATAGTATCATTTCTACTACACTATCCTTTGAAGACACTTCCATATCCTCCCTTGCCAAGAAAATGCTATCTCTTGAAATTTTTTGTTGCCAATTTAAGGTGTTTGTATGTAAAGCTTTTTGGATTAATCACCCTTTATTCATCAATTACTACTATTGGAGTAGTGACGGTGGATCCACGTGCACCAGGCCCATGAAAAATTGGTGAATTACTTGGAGTTGATGATATAGAGCTAATAATTTTCTGCTTTACTTTTGGATTACTCATGGATTATATTAATTTAATAGTCAGTTTAGGATGGTCATTTTAATAGGTATGCAGATGGTTATTTTAATTGTTATGTGAATAATTATTTTGATTGAATTGAATTTGGTTATATATAATTAAAATATGATGGATGTTTAATTTATTAGGTATGCAAATGATTATTTTTATCTTTAAATAATGATTTTTTACTATGGGTGAGTGATGCCGGTAGCGACATGTGGCAAATCAAATAGCGACGATAAAGTAAAATGATTATTGATAAAAGTAGAGTGACAGCCGATTGAAAAAGAAGAGGAGATTAAAATGAAATGTTTCGATAAATTAGAGTTTGGGATGATTAATTTTTTAGAATAAATGAATGAGTTTTTTTATTTAGATAATTTATAGAATATTTTTTATTTTTTATATGTATTTAGACTAAATTACCAACCTATTGTTTACATTATCAAAAATTCTGTATTGTTTTCCTAACAGAGTTCTTTCATAATATAATATTAGCCTTTCTGTAAACCTCTCGGATGAAGATCAAATAAAGAGGTCGACAATTCTGTTTATGGTTGATCGTCGTATAGTATAGTACTATGTATATGATTTTCTAGGGAGTCTGTATTTGTAGTCCTTTTGTTTTTGTGGTTTCTTGTCACCGGACTTTTTATATTCATATGAGAATGTTATTTTTGTTTTTGAACTCTCCTTTAATTTAACTACCAAAAGGACAAGTAAGATTAAACATAAATTAAAAGACAAGATTTTTTTTGGTGTTTTTTTATTATTTTACTTGCCTTTCATATTTTATTTTGAAACAATGATATAAAGAATCTTTTAATTTTTATGTCTATCATAAAATTATTTATCTCAAAAATATAATTTAATAATAAAAATATATAAAAAATTATTATTGCAGCATCAAGCTAGGACAAAAATCACGATATAGAGATTTCGTAAATCAAGTAAATATATATCTATTTTACATGTATATGTATTATGACTTGCTCAATCTTCCCGAGAGTAGTTTCTACGCGCAGTACTTCGTAGTATACACTCAACCTCAAATAAAGTGCTCATAATCTTCAACATATTCTGTTTACAATAATTTTCAAATGTACATGAATATTGTTGCACCAATAAAGGAAACAAACGCTTGCCATCACTTTATATCAATTTCTTCCATAAAAGAATAAACTACATTTTGAAAGTATATTGATGAGGATTCTCAAGTTGATCGATCTATAAGTTCTCATGTGGTAATGAGTACAATAATTATAGATTTATAGGCAAAGATTAAATAAATCACCCTCTGTTCTTCTTTCTCTTTGAATCAAATGAGTAAATTATTAAAGTAAACCGTTTAGGTAAAGTCTAAAGCAATATATATATATATATATATATATATATATATATGGTATATAGCATATGCAAAGTCTAATACAATTGTTTATTACTGTAGTGTTCGGCAAGCATATATAGAAATTAAAATAATAATAATAATGATTAATTTTATATTTTTCAAATGCTCACTTGGTAGCTCAGACGACACCTTGAGTCCTAAGGTAGTGATGAGGTATATAGGAAGGTTAAATTATGGGAGTTATTGGATTGCTTTGCTGGATTATATTGTGCTACTTCATATTTATTATTTAATTACTTCAAACGTGAACCAACCTCAACCAAATTATTAACCACAAGGGCTGAGTTTAGTTATATATATAGCTAGCTAGTAACATCTATCTCAATTCTCATCGCTAAAAATGTAAATTATTAAAGTTTAATTTTTCGCTTAATAAAACAGCCAACTCATCACTATAGGACTGTGTTCAATTTTAAAAATATAATAAGATAAGACATTAAAAATAAAATACAAAATTTAATATTTTTTTATTTTATTTAATTTACTGATAAATTAAAATAAATTATAAAAGTTTTTCTCTAGTCTTACAACCGTACTAATTTATTTTAGAATGTGTTTGTAAAAATTTAATTTCCTTCTAACAAACTATTATAAATTTATTTATTCAAAATATATATTTTTAAAAATTTCTATAGAGTAAAAATTTGTCAAAAATTAAAATATCTAATTTGAAATTCTTTAACATTAATTTGAGTTTACTCTTTTTTAATTTATTATTTTTTTATTCTTCTAAAGTTGAAATAATATTATTAATATAATATTTTTTATGATATTTTTTAGTCCAATTTATTCTATTTTTTATACCAAAAAAATTTAAGAAAGAAAATACAATGATAAAAAATATAATTATAAAAAATAAAGAGAATAATAAAAAATGTAAAATAATTTTTTAGAAATATTTTTTGTGTCTTTTTTATTAAAAAAGATAGAAAATACATTAATTTAATATTTATGGATATAATATTTCTGCTTTTATTTCCTTTGATAAATATAATTTTATATTTCTATATTTTTATTTTAGGTAAAGTATACTTTTTGTTTTTGAAATTTGTCAAAAATTTCAAACATACTCCTAAGTTTTATTTTGTTTTAATTTTGTCCCAAAAGTTTTCGATTTGCATCAAATATATCCTCGACAGCTAAATTTTCAAAAAATTTAAGAACAATTTAACAATAATGCATGAAAATTATGCTAGATTTGCTTGTCTTGAGAGTTATTTTTATAAATTTATTGTTAAATAATTGGTCTTAAATATTTTGAAAAATTAGCCATCAGAAATATATTTGATGTAAATAAAAATTTTTTGTAATAAAATTAAAATAAAATAAAATTTAAAAATATTTTTAAAATTTTTATTAAATTTTACCAATAAAACATATACTTTACTCTTTTATTTTATTTTAGTGTCATATGCATGGAAATAAAGAGTCTATGTTTTGCAAAAAGAATGCGCAAGCTGTTAATTGTTAAATTATATTGTTTCAATACATTCAATGATTTTGCACAAACAAGTGTAATTCCTTTGTAATGATCTTATTAGGTGTGTGGATATTCATAATTTAATTGGCAGTGGAAATCTGTGTGCTCTATTATATTCATGATGAGTTCCTCTCGTGTTTGTATGTATGTATCTGACAATAATTTATATTTTATTTGTCTCTTCAAATTGGTTTGAAAAACATAAGAACACTTTAATTAAGATAATAAAATATATAGTAAAAACTAGGAAATAGTTTTTTATTATATATTTTTTCATATGAAGATAATCATAAAGCTTTTAGCCAATTCCAAATTCATAATAATTTCGTTAATACTACAAATAATAGTCTTCTAGATTTTTTGGTGGATCATTTCCTATTTCCCTCCTTGTAGATCTTCACGCTACGTTTGTTTATAAATATGAGATATTAAAATAAAAATATAAAGATATAAAATTATATTTAATAAATAAAATAAAAATAAAAATATTATATTAAAAAATATTAAATTAATAAATTTTATGTTTATTTTAAGTAAAAAATATGAAAACTAATAAAAAATAATTTATTTTTTATTTTTTGTTATTTTTATAATTATATTTTTTTATTATTATATTTTTTTATTTTTAAATAAAAAATAAAAATAAATTAAATTTTAATAATTTATTTTAATTCATTATTAAATAAAATATAAAAATTTTAATTTTTATATTTTTATTTTTTATGTCTTATTGTCAGTATATTATCTTATTTTCGGAATCAAACATGTCTAGTGGATCATTCTATTTGCAATACAATAATAAGAACTTTTGATAAAAATAAAAAGGGTTAAATACAATTTTGGTTCTTAAGGTAGGAGTTGAAAATTTTTTTGGTTTTTAATATTTTTCTTACAAAATCGTCTTTAAAATTTAATTTGATTTTAAAATCATTTTTTACCAAAATACCCTTCCTCTTTCTTTTTCTATTCTTCTTTTTCTTTTTCTCCATCACAGAAGTAAAACCAGAAGTAGATAAACAAGACAATAAACAGAAATAGAAGCAATACACATGAATAATGGAAGCAGATAAACAAAGCAACCAGAAAATAAACAAGACAATACACATTAAGGACCAAAAGAAACAGAAAGCAATAAAGTAGAGTCTTACCTTCTTCTCCAACAGAATAATAATATAATAAAAAGGAATAAACAAAAGCAACCAGAAGCATCAAGGGCTGCGGCGGTGTTAGCAGAGGAGCGACTGCGGTGGTGAGCAGTGAATCGTGAGGGGAGGAAAGCTGCGGTAGTGGTGCAGATCGCGTGGAAAGGATTGTGGCAATGGTGGCGACGTTCCAAATTGCGACGAGAACAGTGATGCGGTGGTGGCAGACTGCAAATCGCGATGAAGAGGACACTGTGGTGGTCGATGGCGCTGTGAATCGCGACGAGAACGGCTTTGCGGTAGTCGGCGACGCTATGAATCACGAGAGAGGCACTACAGCGGTGCAAATCGCAAGGGATGACGGCAGTTTTGAGGGCTGGCGACGGATTTCCGTTTCCACCTTTCTTTTCCCCTCTTCTTTCCTGAACATCTCTCCAAAGCGTGATCCCCTTCCGCCTTTCTTTTTAACCCTTTTTTTTATATTTTTTTTAGTTCGAGATAATTTGATAATAAAAATTAAAATTTTAGTAAAAATGACGATTTTAAAATTAAGTTAAATCTTAAGAATGATTTTATAAAAAAAAAAGGTTAAAAATAAAAAAAAAATTTCAACCTCTACTTTAAAAGATCAAAATTATAATGAATCCAAACAAAAAAGTGTAACTTAAATTTAAGTTAGGGAATTTTATTATTAAATAAGGCTTTGAGTTCATCTTGTGAGTAGATAGAGCGCCATATTAATAAGCCACCCGGATTTCCAAAACGAGCGCGTGGCAGGGGAAAGAAACATATTTCTTAAAGATCAAATCAAACTACATCATTTATTTATTCTCTCTAGATGTTCTCAAGTCTTATTGAATTATCATAGGAAAAGAAAAGATAATCTATTAAATTGTTTCAGTGTTTTAATAAATTTTATTTGCCTTTTCTCTACGACACCAAAGAGCAGTCGGATATTACATGGAATTGATTATTCCATCGTTTAATAATGATACTACTACTGGAACAATGTTATCTGTAATATATTAATAGATATCAATTTTTTAAATTATTAAATAAATTTAATTTAATATATTATCAGTGTAAAATTATTTTTATTCTAAATAATTTTTATGTTTTTAATTACACAACATCATATTAGATAACAAAAATAACGAACCTTTTATATTTATTACATAATAATTATTCAAGACAATAGATACGATTAATATAAAATATATCAAAACTTTTTTTTTTAAATAAGAAAAAATATTTTTTATAAAAATGATAAATAATATTTTAATAATAAAAGGTTATGTACCAAACTTTTTCATAACAACAATAATAATTTTGCCTAATTATTTTACGGACATAATAATCAGTAAAATGATAATTATGAATATAATTATATTATATACATATTAAAATTAATTATTAATAAAAAATATTTTAATAATTAATTTTAGTACGTAAAACTTCTGTAATGAATGTAATGCAGCATAGTAGTCGAATATGTAATCCATCGTCACCGGGTCTGCGGGTCACGATCAAAGGATTTCCTTCACGAAAAGATAACCTATTTGCGACTATATAATAATAATAATAATAACAATAATAATAATAATAACTTATGCTACCATATACGCGTGGCCGCTTGTTTCAGTATATCTATTAATATAATTACTTTTTGTTACCCAAATCGACGGTTAGATCCAATTAAATTTAAAAGACCCAATCTAAAGAGTTGATTTTCGTTGATCCATCCAACCTATTTAAAGATATTGCACTCGACATGAGTAGGGATGTTAATGGGACGGAGCGGGGGCGGGAGATACCTTTCTGCTCCCCGTTCCCACCCTTAGAATTAATTTTCATCCCCACTCTAATTTTCGCTGTAGGAGGATAATTGTCTCCATTCCCATTCTCCGCGTTTCTTGTATTTTTCGCGAGGTCCCATTCCCCATCTCCTTATTTTTAACATTCATATAAAAATTATAGTAAAAAATATAAAAAAAAAATAAAATAGAAAATACTATTACAAACACACAAACATATCTTATCCAAGATTATAAGTCCACAAATACAACATAGTAAATTATAGTCCATAAAATAAAATCTTAAAATACAATTTTCATTCTAAAAAAAAAACAATAAGATATAGTCTTTGACATCAAGTGGAAACTAGAGAGAGTTGGGGCTGTGGGAGAGAACAACGTATGGTGCTGTGGGAATTTTGGAGTTTGAACAAAGTGGAGATGGAAGAGAGTTGGGATTGGGAATAGAGAGTAGATGGCGCAGCAAACAACACAGTGAGTAGGGAAGACTGAATAATAGGGTTAGGGTTTTTTTAATTGGTGAAATTACTAAAAAACCCCTATGTTAGAAATAAAGTAAGGTTATTTAAGAAATTTCAAATATTCGGAAAATTATCAGGGATGGGGCGGGGATCCCCGCTCGGGTCCCATGCCTGTCTCGGGAGAATTTTGCTCCCATCCCCATCCCACGGAGAAAATTTCCTACTATTGGGGCCCCATTCGGGGCGGTCCCCGCGGGAATTCCCGCCTCCTGGAGATTTTTGACACCCCTAGACATGAGCTGACAAGTGACACTTATTCAAATAAGTAACTGCCTTCTTAAATCTCTCACCAACTTCTAGAAGAGAGATCCCAACAACCTTAAGATAAAAGAACGGTTATCCACTATCAGAAGTAGAACTAATTCAACGGTGGTTATTGGTCCATCGCCTATAAATAAACTGAAGCACTCAGGTACCACCCTTACTAACTTAGGCATCGGAGTGTCTTTACAGGTACCACCCTCAATTCTTTCACATACACAATTCGGACGGCGGCTCCCAGACGCAAACAAAGTCGGAGACCACCCTTCTCTAGCGCTTGGGCCTCACAAACAAGCCCAACCACCATCCGGTTCTAGGTAAGCTACGGAATATTGGCTCCGTTGCTGGGGACTTGGAAGATTAATGCACAATGGCGGATGACCAGCATGAAGACGGACACACCGCATCGGAGTCTGAGCAAGAGCACCAGGACGCGGTCAACAACGATAGAGCAATAATATCCTTACAAGGAATGGAATGACAGCATGACGTAGGTCCCTCCAATACCCAGGGATAAAAAATGATCTCCTCTGAAGTTCATCAGCCTGGAAAAGATGGATAACCTCACTCTACTGACCTAATGGGATTATTACAAGGTCACCAAGGTTGATTCGAGCAACTAGAATAGGAGTTGGAATGACAACGTGAAGCAGAACGAAGCCTAAGGAGAGAGATCGAGCGACAAAGAGAGCTCGAGCTCTCAAGGCTAGACTCCAATCTCCGAAATAAGGATTCCTGCAGAGATCGAGAAGACACCAAATTGGGAGAAGAAGACCCATTCATTGAGGATATCATGAGGGCTAAAGTTCTTAGAAACTTTAAAATCTCCGACATGGACCAGTATAACGGGACGATAGACCCAAAGCATCACCTCAACAATTTCAAAAGTCAGATGTACTTAGTCGGCGTGTCGGACGCCATCTGTTGTAAGGCTTTTCCGACAACTCTAACAAAGGCGGCCATGAAGTGGTTTGACGGACTCCCCCCAGGTCGGTGACCAGCTTCGACGACCTCTCGCACAAGTTTCTTGCGCGATTTTCAATTCAGAAAGACAAGGTCAAACACGCTCCAAGCCTCCTAGGAGTCAAACAGAAGGTCGGCGAACTCCTGAGAGACTACATGGAAAGGTTCAACAAAGCATGCTTAGAAATTTAGGACTTACCCACTGAAGCAGTGATAATGGGCCTTGTCAACAGACTCCGAGAATGGCCTTTCTCCTAGTCCATCTCAAAGAGACATCCGACTTCTTTAAGTAATGTACAAGAATGAGCTAAGAAGTACATCAATATGGAGAAAAACGTCAGGTTGAGAGAACCGAGTTGACGGATAGGGCATCCCCACCAATCAAAAGAAAAAGAGAAAGAGCCCAAGAAAAAGGAAGAAGTCGGATCTGAAAGGTCTAGAAGATATCACTCTTACACTCCTCTATGAGTTTCCCTTGTAGACGTATAAATGAAAATTTGCCATACTAAAAAGCTTCCTCCCCCACGACCCATCAAGAACAAAAAGGGGGGAAGTCATAATGAATACTGTGAGTATCACAAGTTATATGGGCATTCTACTAACGATTGTTACGACCTAAAAAACGTGATAGAAAAGCTGGACAGAAAAGGTTGGCTAGATAGATATCTCATGGAAAGGTCGAACAATCACGGGAAAAGAAAAAGAGATGACGAAGATCACAGACAAAGAAGTCCGCCCCCCACATACTTCCGAGCGACACATTCATATGATATCGGGAGGGTTTGCTAGAGGAGGGCTGACCAAATCATCTCGAAAAAGGCATCTAAAGAAAGTCTACCAAGTCGGGAGTAAAGGGCCCGACCTCCCAACTATCTCATTCACCAAGGAGGATGGACAAGGCATTGTGCCTAGACACGACGACCCAGTAGTAATTACCGTGATTCTTGCCAACGCTCATCTATATAGAACTCTGGTGGATCAAGGAAGTTCGGCTGACCTCTTGTTTAAACCAGCATTTGACAAGTTGGGATTGGACGAGAAGGAGCTAAGAGCCTACCCCAACGCCCTCTTCAGACTAAGGGACAATTCCCAATAAGCCGCTGGATTTCATTTCTCTATACACAACTTTTGGAAAGGGGATAAAATACAAAACCTTAAGCATCGACTTTATTGTTGCAATGTAGCTTCTGTTTACAATGCTCTAATAAGCAGAACAACCCTAAATCGGCTGGGAACAGTGGTTTCTACACCCCACCTTTGTATGAAGTTTCCAACACCGGAAGGGATTGCCACCATCAGAGAAGACCAGAAGCTGGCGAGAAAGTGTTACAATGAAAGCCTGAACCTAAGAGGTAAAGGCAATGAAGTCAATACCATTGAGCGCGGAGGTGTCTGAGTTAAGGAAGAGTTACGACCACAACCTGGAGAAAAAATCGAAGAGGTACAGATCAGGCAAGAGGTCAGAAAGAATACCAACAAAGAGGCCAATTTAACGGAAGAACTGAAGCAGAAGCTGACACAGCTCCTATAAGAAAATTCCGATCTCTTCACCTGGAAAGCTTCTGATATGCCTGGGATAGATCTCGAACTCATGTCACATATATTGGTTGTTCATCCGGGATCCCGACCTGTCCAACAAAAAAGACGGAAGCTAGGATCCGAACGTGCTCAAGTGGTTAAAGAGCAAGTGCAAGCCTTGCTAGAGTCATGCTTTATCAGAGAAGTCAAGTATCCAGCCTGGCTGGCAAACGTGGTGTTGGTCAAAAAACAAAATGGCAAATGGAGGATGTGCGTCGACTACACTGACATCAACAAGGCATGCCCTAAAGACCCATATCCTCTGCCAAATATTGATACTGTAGTGGATTCCAGCTCAAGGTATCGATACTTGTCATTCATGGATGCTTACTCGAGATATAATCAAATCTCGATGTATAAGCCAGACCAAGAAAAGACATCGTTCATCACGCCTAGAGCAAATTATTGCTACGTGGTCATGCCATTTGGATTAAAGAATGCATGGGCCACATATCAAAGGCTGATGTATAAGGTGTTCTCATCTCACTTGGGAGAGTTGATGGAGGTGTATGTCGAAGACATGCTGGTGAAAACCAAGGATGATGCCAACCTCCTGAATGATCTCTCACAAATCTTCCACACCATAAGATTGCACGGGATGAGACTAAATTATGACAAGTGCACCTTTGCAGTAGAGGCTGAAATTTTTTTTGGATACGTGCTAACACAAAGGGAGATTGAAACTAACCCCGAAAAGTGTAAAGCGGTCCTGGAAATGAAGAGCCCGACCTGCTTAAAAGAAGTCCAGCGTGTGAACGGCCCACTTGCAACTTTATCCAGATTCTTGGCAGGATCAGCATTAACATCCTTACCACGTTTTTCTCTACTAAGAAAAGAATGCTAGTTCGAATGGACTCCTGAATGTGAAGAGGCATTCCAAGAATTCAAAAGGTACCTGAACCAACCTCCCACTCTTTTCCGGCCAAAAGTAGGGGAATAACTTGTATTATACTTAGCTGTCGCCAAAAAGTTTATGGCGTCAGCTTTAATACGGGAAGATGAGGTCAGGCAGCATCCTATCTACTTTACAAGCAAGGTGTTACAAGGCCTTGAACTAAAATATCAAAAACTTGAAAAGTTCACATATGCCTTAATAGTATCATCTAAAAGGCTTCGACCTTATTTTCAATCCTACACCATAAGAATTTGGACGAACCAACCCATGAAGCAAATCCTTCAGAAAACAGATATTGCGAGCAGAATGGTTTAATGGGCTATAAATTTATCCGAGTTCAACTTGAAGTATAAAACTCGGACAGTAATAAAAGCCCAATGCCTTACCGACTTCATAGCCGAATACGCAGGAGATCAAGAGGAGGTCCCCACAACCTGGGAATTGTACATTGATGGCCCCTCCAACAAAGTTAAAAGCGGTGCAAACATAATACTACTCAATGAAAAAGAAACTCAAATAGAAGTCTCCTTGAAGTTTGAATTTAAGGCCTCTAACAATCAGACAGAATATGAAGCCCTGATTGCCGGGCTAAAGCTAGCCCATGAAGTCGGAGTAGTCAAAGTGATAGTCTTCAGTGACTCCTAAGTGGTGACTTCCCAAATCAACGGAGAGTATCAGGCCAAAGACCCAAATATGAAAAGGTACTTAGAAAAAACTATGGAGTATCTTGGGCAGATCCCCGAAACCAAGGTCAGACACATAACTCGAGAGCTTAGAGTAGACGCCCTCTCCAAGTTAGCAAGTACCAAACCAGGGATAAACAATAGAAGGTTGATTCAAGAAACTCTCCAAGAACCCTCAGTCACGAAGGTAGAAACCAATCTAGATGTCTTAGAAGTTTCCAGATTAGATCTCGGATGGATGACTCCTCTGGTCGAATACTTAAAATTTGATATCTTACCAGAGGATCAAAAAGAGGCCAAGAAGATTCAAAGGGAGGCACAAAACTACACTTTGGTGAGGAATGTCCTTTACAGAAGGGGGATATCTACACCATTGTTGAAGTGAGTCCCGACTCCTAAGACAGAAGAAGTCCTGGATGAAGTGCATAGTGTATCTGTGGAAACCATCTTGGAGTAAGATCTTTAGCCAAAAAGGTTATCCGACCTGGATTCTTCTGGCCGACCTTGTGAAAAGACACTGCCGACTTCGTACGGAAGTGTCGACCATGCCAAATGTATGCAAACTTCCACGTCGCTTCCCTTGAAGAACTAATCAGTATAACTTCTCCATGGCCCTTCACAAAGTGGGGACTGAACCTACTCAAACCTTTTCCTCAAGCGCCTGGACAAGTAAAATACCTTATAGTATGGATATATTACTTCACAAAATGGATTGAAGCAGAATCCTTAGCCACCATTACAGCACAGAGAAGTTAGAAGTTTCTTTAAAGGAATATCATTACTAGGTTTGGAGTCCCCTACTCCATCACCACACATTCAGGAACCTGGTGGCCAGTATGAGAACATCCCCAAGCAAATGGGCAGGCCGAGGCAGCCAACAAAGTTATACTGGTAGGGCTTAAGAAAAGACTTCAAGAAGCAAAGGAAACTTGGGCTGAAAAGCTTGCTCAAGTATGGCCTACCGAACTACACCTCATTCTACTACCGGAGAGACACCCTTTCGACTTGCTCATCGCATAGAAGCCATGATTCCTGTCGAAGTCAACGAGCAAAGTCCTAGGGTAAGATTTTACAACGAGGTCAGTAATGTTCAAGCTCACAAAGAAGAACTTGAAATGCTCCCAAAAGTCTGAGAACAAGCCCAGATAAGGGAAGCAGCACTGAAGCAAAGGATGACGAATAGATACAATAAAATGGTCATTTGAAAAAGCTTCGCTCCATACGACTTGGTCCTGATCCGAAATGACATCGGTGTAAACAAGTCAGTGGAAGGAAAACTTGCTGCTAACTGGAAAGGACCCTACAAGATAGTTGAGGTCTTGGAAAAAGGCTACTACAAAGTGTTCGACCTAGGATAATCCGAGCTCCCAAGGTCATGGCACGCTTGCAATATGAAGAGATATTACAGCTAGAAGTGAACATCTCTCCCTGATGTACTCTTTTTCCCGACTTCATGCTTTTTTTCTAAAAGGGTTTTCCCGAAGAGGGTTTTAATGAGGCTTCAAAGCGAGTGCCAAGGGACAGAAATTTAAACCCTTTTGTAGCAAAAACACCCTTGTAAGGACATATTGCATTCAAGTAATAATATTTCTCTTTAGAATTCCCATTTTTTTATTAGTACGATACGCACTGACTTAAGCTCGGTAAAGCGCAAAAATCCATTGACCGACCTATGTGGTCGGCAAGATAAAGCGACGAGGTACAAGTCGGTGTAAAGAGGTTATGAAAGACGATCCTAATTAGCTTGGAAATACGATAGCACACAACTTTCAAGTCAAAAATCCCGAGCAGAACGAAATGTATTGCAAAAATAACCTAAGTTATGAAAATGGTTAGCGAGAAATACAAAAAGCCCCGTAAAAGATCAAAGGCAGAAGTATTCCTATAGGAATCTAACCAAAATTGAGACTACTTAAAGTTTCTCAAAAGCCACAACCAAAGTATCTTATAAAACTTTTTCAAAGCTTTACGAAACTTAGTCAAAAAAGGTTTTTTCTACAAAAAGCCTTAAACCATTCAACAAAGTTTCAAGAAAACAGTAAACGAAATAATAAAACAACTACTTTATTAAAGGTCCTATCCAAAAAGGACCAAAAACAAAACTTTTTTGTTTAAAGACCCTATTAAGGATCAAAAGTCAGTAGCTATCCACAAAAGCAGCATCAGACGAAGTAGAAGAACTCGGCAGTAACTCCTCAAAAGCAGCAGCTCCAAAAGGAGGAGACTCAACCATACGTTGCCCCGCCATCTTCAACTCGGAGTCTGTTTCTGCACGAGGAGGGAAAACTATCTCTCCGTTGATAACGACCTTGTCAAGGTGAAGGGGAGACAAGTTTAAGTCGGGAGCAATAACTCCGACCTGTTCCTCCAGAACCCTGAACACCTCCTCAGTCCCTTCAATAATGGAGTCCTCCAAATCCTTAAAGCCCTTCCGAAGCTACTCCACCTCCCTTTTTAAGTCAAGAATGGCCGAAAAGAGGCGTACATAATTCTATTCAGCCTTCTCCTTCAAGCCCTCAGCCATGGCACAAGAACCCATTAACTGTTTCTCCCTTTCTCGGGCTTGGGAAAGTTCTTCCTTCAGCTTGTGATTCTCCTCCTATAGTCTCTTCTTCTCTTCTTGATACAAAGTAATTTACCCTTGAAGGTGCTCCAAAGAAGATTGGGTAGCACTTAAAGGGGTCTTTTCCAATATATCAAGAAGAGTGGTGCAAACCCCAGCAGTCTGAATTCCTCTTCGGATTAAAATCTGAAGATGATTACAGATAGCAGCATCATCCATAGCAATTTGGCTATGTGAAAAGATATGCTTCCTAGAAAATTTCACTCTATCAAAACTGGTGTCCCCAACGTTGGAGGCACCGGCTTTAGAGATCTTACGTTTCTTTTTAGAAGGATCCGAGGAAGGAAGGGCTGGGGGGACAGGAGCAGCAGGATGAGGAGGAATAGGAATAGGATTTACTGAAATCGGCTGAGAAAGAGTCCCCAAACCTGAGCCTTGAAGCTGAGGAGGAGTGGTAGAGGTTTCGACTTCCTGCGCAGCAGCTCAGGCACGCACATTCCTTTTAGCTTCTTGCACCTTCTGGTAAGCTGCCTTTGACTCACTTTTCATTTTTTTTGAAAAAGAAAATTAAAGTGATTAACATACAAGTCGAAGTAAGCAAGAGTACCTACAAAACCAAAAACAAAGACTACCTAGCTCGATTTTGACATAGCTCGGAGATCCAAGAAAAAATTTCTTGGTGTCCAGGTTTGGAGCCTGCGCCTAAGGCTTTCGAAAAAACTCGACCATGGCCTCCTCCTCAACTTCCTCCACTATCAGGTTGTACTTCTCTACAGGGTTTGTCTCTACCCAGTTTAAAGAAAATCGGGGCTCATTGTTCTCGGATAAGAAAAAAGGGTGATGGCCTTCAACAGCCTGGACCTTGAAGAAGAAATTTTTGAAATTGTGGAAAGACTCATCGAAGATGGAAAAAACTTTCCGACCTTGAATAGCTCGGAAGAAAATCCACTGCTATTTATTCTTAGCACTAAAAGGCTTTGTCAAATGGAAAAGATAGAAGAAGATCTTTAAGAAAATCGGGAAGTCAAGCCCTTGGCTGACAAGTTGATAAATTTTGAGAAAATTCCAAGAATTAGGATGGAGTTGGATAGGAGCTACTTTACAATGAGACAACACTTCCATCTCAAAGTCGGAAAAGGTAGGGTAACCCCTAAACGGGTAAAAAGGCACTCATACATGAGAATAAAGTGGGGGTCAGAATCATTTATCCTCCCACAACAAACAAGGTCCTCAAGATCTGGGGCCACCAACTCATATTTGGGTTCATCAGCATCAAGACTACAGATTCTATGGTGTTTTATGAGTTTGGTTATGAAAATAGTGTCTACTATTGGTTGTTCAAAAAGTACAGTGGAATCTACCCACCTCAACAAAGCCTCAGAAACTCGGGAAGACATTTTCAGAATAAGGAAATATAAAAGTGATAATACCTACACCCGCATAAAGAAAAGAAACCATAAAAAAGGTTTCGAAATAAGGCGGTTCTTTCTAAAACAGAAAAGAAGAACAGTTAACAAACAAAAAAGAAACGATTTTTGTAAAGGAAAAACAAAAATCTCAAAGTCTCTTACTACAGGTAATAAAGGTACAGGGAAGACATATTCAAAATCCCCCACAGGCATACTTTATACTAAGCAAAAATAAAGGAGATACTGGAAAAACAATGCAAGTCAAAAAGGACTAACCTTTTTTAGTGACAAAAAGAGGGAATCCTGCGGCAGAAGGAGAAGATTGCAAAGCACCAACGAGCAAAAGACCAAAGGACTCGAGTAAGAAAACAAAAGAACAGAGAAAGGAAATTTCAAAAAGAAGACGAAAGAAAAGAAAGATAGAAGGAGGGAAAGGTATTTATAAGAACTAGGGGCATAACTGTAAAACGATGCAATCATTAAAAGAACGTGTCGTTACCAATGTAACTCCCCCCCCCCCCCACGTGTAAATGCAAAAGCCAAACGGACACGACATTTGATTAGACACGACGGTTGAAAAATTCAAAAATCACGTCGGTTTCAAAATCACGTTGGTTTCCCGGCTTAAAAAGAAATACCGACCTAAACATCCCCGAATTCAACTAATACTCGAATCCAACTCATAACTAAAGTGATCAGACTCAAGTAAGGGACTCGAGTAGGGGCACTGTTCATACCCTGACCCAAAGCGACGATCAGGCCCAATTAAGTTCAAAAGGCCTAATCCAAAGGGTTGGCCTTCGCTGATCCATCCGACCTCTTCAAAGAGGTCAGACTCGACATGAGCTGGCAAGTGACACTTATTCAAATAATTAACTGCCTCCTTAAATCTCTCACCCACTTCTAGAAGAGAGATCCCAACAATCTTATGATAAAGGGACGGTCATCCACCATCAGAAGTGGAACTACTTCAACGGTGGTTATTAGTTCATCACCTATAAATACACTGAAACACTTAGGTAAAACTAAATTCCAATATTCTAAACCTGTTTACCCACTTTCTAACTTAGGCATCAGAGTGTCGTTACAGGTACCACCCCCCATTCTTTCACATACACAACTTAGACGGCGGCTCCCAAACACAAACAAAATTAGAGGCCACCATCCGATTCTAGGTAAGTCACGGAACACTTCTTAATTATTAATTAGTCATAGTAAAATTAAGGATATTTAATCCGATGATAAGTAGTATTTAGAGATTTATTATTTTTTTCTATCTTAGAATTTAAAAAATAATATTTTTTTTACAATTTAAATGTGCAAACGAATTGAAAAGGGAGTTAGTATTACTTTAGAATTACATTTAAAGTCTATGAATTACGTACTAATTATTTGTAGTTGTGTAAACAATTTTTTAATCGGAAAGAGCAAGAGAATTGATTTTAATTTTAGTACCAATTTATTCTAAAAAAATACACAATTTTTTGCTTAATTTGTGTTTTAAAAAGGCTCTTTCTACTGTAAATTTTTGTTTTATAAGAGAGATGTTGTCATCGAATAGGTGTCTAATATATCTTTTTAATAAAAAATTAGTTTTATTTTATATTCGGGATTGTTTAAAAGCTTAGCTTATATAATACATGTTGGATATTTCTTGTCATCTTTTGGATTTGAAGAATTGATTCTTGTATCATAGCAAAGAGCATCCATTCAGGTTTTTTCTGCAACTTTGGTGGATATGATAAATAATAAAGAATAATGACATCTTTAATCTTCATGAGATGTGGTCTTCAAAAAAAATAATTTGTCTAACTTTAACTTCAGAAAATGAGTTTAGGAATATTTTTGAATTATAACGCATGTCCCTCCCCTCTATTCTAAGTGGTTTTGGAATCCTCTATCTATAGGTACTTTTAAGATTAATTGTAATACTAATTATTCTGATTATGGTGATAGTGTTGATTTTGCTTGTGTTATCAAATATTGTAACGAGTGTTGGTAAAGGGGGTATTTCGAAATAATTGAGAGTAACAGTATTTTTCAAGAGGAATTGTTCACTATTTGGAGAGGTTATCTATTAGCCTGGGATGTGAGTCAACGAAATGTTATTTGTGAGACAGATTGTGTGGAGACGCTTAATCTTATTACTAATCATTAAAATGGTTTTGGGTTCATTGACCCGTTAGTGTTCAAAATAAAAGATATCATGCATTGAAATTGACGTGTTGACTTTCATTTAATTTGATTACAAGAGATGCAATATTTAATGGCAAATACCATGACAAAGATGATAATGAGATTACAATTTTATTAATTAGAACTTCTATCTCCTTAAAAGAAGTTTGAGAGTAATCTTAAGCGATATTATCCTTTTGTTTAAGTAATTGTTGATATTTGTTCTCTTTCTTATTTTTTGTTTAATTTATTTAAGTTACCCAAAAAAAAATTAGTTACAGTAAAATTAGATATTAAATTTTTCTTCAACGATTACTTTATTAATATCTAAATTTTAATGTGATATCAATTCTAATAATATATTTTAAAAAAAATTAATTGAGTTTTGATATCAATAAATGTTTACCTGCAAAAAAAAGATAATATCTATATAAATAAACAACATTATAATAATGTTAACGTAATTTATTATTTTTAATTAATAATTAATTATTAATATTTAAAAATATTAACTAAAAATATAATAAATTATTGAACTAAAGGTGTTAGATTATTAGCTAAAAATATTAACTAATACAAATTAAAATGGTTGGTTTTTAAGCTTTTCTCATACATAAATATACATATTCACAGCAAAATATATGTCCAGCAATAAAAAACTTTAGATCATTTGACAAAAGAATAATAATTGACAAGTTAAGAAAAAGAAGCATATGGTATATATTTTAGGATATGGTGGGGGATATTGAGTAACAAGGGAACCATATGCAAAATGTTAGGGTTAAACCACATGGAAGACATAATTTGCAGGGTGCACACATTCACATGCTATCCAAAAAAAAAAGCAGCCCCCTTTATTTATTTAATTTTTGTGTATGAAAAATACATATGTAACTGTAAGAAAGCCAGCAAGGCACATATATATAGCATGCATCGCAGGTGCCTCTAGCTGTGCCATGCAATTGGCCAGGCTAGCTAGAGATACATTACATGTTCATGCCTACTACTTAAACTTCAAAGGAAAGTTAGTTAGTTCTTCATCTAGATAGTAAATTTTATTATAAAACTAATTATATTTTCAATCAAGAATAACTAAATTACAAGATGATACATGTAAATATTAAGGTTCTTGTGAGAAGAGGATGAATAAATCATCGTTAGAGTAGAGAATCCAGAGTTAAAGAAAATAGAGTTGTATGTGTAACCGATGAGAAATATTAATATTTACTTTATCTATCCACTCACCATATAGTGCAAGCTAAGAGAGTTATATATATATATATATATATATATGTGCATGCAGCAACCCATTGGCCAGCGGCAAACCCTTAAATGGAGCTCAGTACCGCGACGGATTAGTCCTTGACCTGCCGGGTTGGGGGATACCGTGGGAAACAAAAAAAAAAATATATATATATATATATATATATATATATATATATATATATATATATATATATATATATCTATCTGCTCTACAAGTTAGCATACTAACAAAAATATGTTGCTTCTACAATGAAAGAGCTAAGTAAACAGTCAATCTTAATTGAAAAGTATAGGAAAATAATTCTTCTACAAGTCAATATAAATCAAGTTTATTATAATTTAAACTTTATAAATAAACAAAAATTTAAAAATTAAATTTTTTAAAAAATTCTTTCTATATTTATTCTAATCACATTTATAATACACAATAAAAATAATCCATGAAAAAATTAATCATTTTTCATTCGTTTGGAAACAGTTAAATCTCTTTCTCCACAAACTCATTGTCTCCACACAATTTTCGACGCTGCTACCCAGTAACCACCATCGCATCTTTCGTCGTGTTGCGCGGCCTCTTCCTCGCGTCTTGTTGACCTCTTTCTTTCGTCGACCCCACTGCCCACCGTCCTGACACATCTGCACTGCTGCAGCTCCAATCCGTTCCGACGCAACTACTGCCAGGCCCACATTCGCAATGCGCAATCAACTACTCTGATTTATGGCGACTCCTCCACTCACGATGTGTGGTTTCTGTGGCTTCCTCATTGCAACGCGCCATTGTGAGTCCTTCACAGTGTATATGCAATGCCGTCCAAGATGTCGTCGTTGGTCACCTTACTGGTCTTCTTCTTCTCTTCCTCTTATTTGGTTTTGAATGACTCTTTTAACTAATTTTTTATGTTTTTTTTCCTAAATTTTGGATGATTCTTTTTATTAATTTTGGATGATTCTTCTTCCTATGTTTTGTATATTTTTTTCTTAGAATTTGGATGATTCTTTATCTTATGTTTTGGTATTTTGAAATTTGGACTTTTTTTTAAAAGAGAAATTGGATTTGCGTAACAAATAATAAAAAAGGTGAATTAGAGTAAAAAAAAGTAATTAATGATCATTAATTTTGTATTTGTTAAAAAATAAAATTTAAATAATCAATAATTAATGACAATTAATTAATATAAAGTACAATTTAAATATGTTTATTGGCTTGTTGTTAATTATACCCGCGTTAGTTTCCTACTGAGATTGATCCTAATTACTAATCTATCTCGGTTAGAGTTATAATAGAATTAGGTGTATTACTCTTTTTTTAATAATTATTCTAAAATTATTCTTTCTAAAATTATCCGTTATACAACGAAAGGTGGAGCTATGAAAGCTATTACGGAGATGAATAGAATGAGACTACGAGAAAAGATTGTTTCAATAGGAGAAGCCAAGTATCGACGTACAAATGAAGTGAAGAATGTAAAGAGAAATAAGGAGGAGGACGTTATCCGAAATATTGTTAAGCATCAACCTTAACACGAGGAGAGATTGAGGTTTTTGGGAAAGAATGTCGAAGAGCGGAGGAAACAGGAAGATACAGGAAAAAAAGAAGATCCACATGGCAATGAGTGGACGAAGAAGATGGAAGTTCCTGTGACAAAAGAGAATCTTGAATGGTTACAGAAGAGTCTAATAGGCGGCACGATAAAAGCTATTGACTATAGTTTCTTGAAGTTCATGATTGGAAAGAATTTCCTTTAGATTGCACAAGTACGAGAACTAGGAGCTTACAAAACACTCATGACCTTTCACAGTGTTTTGAGTGCAGAAAAAGCCTACACGTTCAAAATGAACAACTTGTTGCAACTTTTCCATAGAATTGGAAAATGGGATAAAGAGGAACGTAACGAAACTCGAAGGGTATGGTTGGAGTGCTTTGGTGTTCCTTTGCATACGTGGTCAGCAGAGATATTCAAGATAATAGGAAGCCATTGGGGGGAAGTTATTGGGTGTGACAAAGCCATGAAATCATGCCTCTCATTCAGTGTAGGACGGGTACAAATTGATACTTGTATTATGGACATAATCAACTAGTGGGTTCACATCACAATTGGAACTAACGGATTCGACGTCCTAGTTAAAGAGGTTGGTCATGAGAGTTACGAACAGAAGTGCAAGCTTGAGAAGGTAGGGACTCTTTGTGACCCAAAAATATGCGAGAATTTGGTTGCAAGCAGCTGGAGCGCTATAGTGCCAGTGACAAGCAGAGATCCAGTGGTTGAGTTGATGATAGCACTGCCAAAGAAGGAAGAAGCGGATAAGAGTAAATTAGTAATTTCTGAGAATATTTTGAATGAATGGAGTTATTGCAATTCAATTCAAATTCAAAAATTAAGGGCAACAAATGATGCTAATTTAGAGGGAAGTACTGATTTAAAGGGATATAATGATTTGCTATTTAATGATGCTGAATCCAAAAATACTGTTAGTTGGGATTACAATAATGATGGGCTGAATAAAGGTGACTTTTGAAAAAAGAAAAAGAAAAAAAAAAGCAAAATGGACTCCTTGGCCGGCCCAATAAGGAGCTTTGTGCCGTTTGTTTCAATGGAGGAAGATTGGGTCCAACCCCCCAACAAAAGAAGCCCAGTGCATGCTGAAGAGGTGATGAGAAGCGGTGGGCTGGTGCTGGTGGATCCGGGTTGGGTTTGTCTCGGTCGAGTTATGTCTTCTCCCACTCCTGGGTTAAGCGCTGCTGCTCAAGAACAGTTTGAAGCAGACAATCGCGATATCGGCGCTGGAAACCAGGAAAACAAGGATACAAAAGATTTGGAACGAGAGGAGCAGATGCTTGAAAATAGGAGCATGTGGGAGTTGGCTGTTGAATCAGGAGCAGTGCAGTACAATGAAGAAGACGACATCATGACAATTCTTCAAGAACATAATATAGCACAAACTCAAAAGAGGAGATTGGCGAAACAAAAAGAAAAGGCACGAAGGTGCAAACTCAAAAAACTTAATAAGGTGTGTAATAATGTTTTAAAATAATTTTTAGCTCTTAGAATGTTAGGAGGTTGCAGGGTGTTGGAAAGTCGAGTATGGTGAAAGAACTAAAAAAAAAAGCAAAAACTGAATATGTTAGGTTTGGTTGAAACTAAGATGCAAGTAGTGACTAAGTTTGGTATAGTGCGTATTTTGGGGAGTTTGTAGGTTTGGAAGACACGTCTGAGGTCTGTTGTTAATGTAGACTGACATGCTATTTAAGATGAATAACTATTACAAAGGGGAGAGATGATTATGTGTTGAAGGAGTCCTCCTAAAATATGAGTTCAATTGTGCTTTTTGTTTAGTATACGGTGCTCATACTAGAGTGGATAAAATAGTTGTATGGGAGGAACTGAGTTTTATAGCTGGGTTATGTCATGTTTCGATATGTTACATGGGAGACTTTGATGAGGCTATACAGATTGAAGAAAGGAAAGGTCAAAACAGATTAACAGTGTCTGCAGAAGATTTTAAGACTTGGGTCCAAGATATGCAGTTAGTGAACTTACTGTTGAATGATAAAAAATTTACACGGTTCAGAGGTCGCTCTTGCAGTCATATCGATAGAGCTCTATTAAGTGTAGAATGGATTGAGGAGTTTTTGGAGATTCGATTAAAAGATGGACCGAGAGGTTTGTCAGATCACTGTCCAATTATAGTTGAGGATTCCAAATTCAGAGGGACCACGACCTTTTTGAAGTTTAGATTTTTGGTTTACACATGGGATTTTTCAATAATGGTCAAGGAGGAATGGAGGGATCTAGGCGAGCTGCAGTTCACAGAAAAGCTGAAAGCTTTAACGTTGTCTTTGGGGAGATGACATAAGGGCAATTTGGTGATATAGACAAAAAAATTCAGCGCTTTGAAGAGGAGATCAAAATGATAGATGATATGACTGGTACTAAAGTTTATGATAGTACAGTGGAGGCTAAAAGAAAGGCGCAACAAGTGGCTCATATGTTTTTTTTGCAGTTATATAGAGCGTTTGGCTTGAGAGGAACAGGCAATTGTTTAATAACAAGGAAGTTGGTATGTACAAGAGGTGTTTCACAAATTTATGACTAATTATAGAGAGTGGAATAGTGCAGATCTCTTTTGTTGTTGATGACAATATCAAAGATAACATTAAGAATTGTGTTCAGGCTACTTTTATTGTTTTTTGATATCTGAATCCTTTTGTTTCGTTCCGTCTTATTGTATTGAGCTCGTTTGTTCAAAAAAAAAAAATATCGTCCAGTTCTTGTTTCTTTGCCAAAATAAAATATACACAAATAAAAAAATGTATAGATACTTAGTATAAAATACTTGACGTTCAAAGCATATACAAATATATATTTAGTAATTTATACTCATAATTCAAAAATATACCTCGCTCAATCTACATACTATTTGTTTTTTCTTTTAATAATTTTATTTAATTTTTTAAAAATATAATTATTTATATATTTTTGCATTAATTTAAATTTTTTAAAAAATAATTTAATAATATGATATCAAATATTTTATAACTAAAAAAATTTAGAATTTAGTATTTGTTATCTTCCAAAAAAAATACAAGATAAATAACAAAAAAATTCTAAATAAAAATTTAAACAAATCTGAAAGATCTGAAATTTTTGCTTAAAAAATGTGTTAAAAATATAATAATTTACATGCTTCTTTATATCAATTTCAACTTTTAAAAAAGGTAATTTTATGACACAATTAACAACTCTTTATTACAGAATTTTTAATGACCAATCTTAAAGTAAATAGCCATGATAATGCACTACTAAATGGTTATTGACTTATGACCGTTATTTTAAATTCTAAACATTTTAATTATAAAAACATTAATATTATAAAATTATTTTGTAACAGCTTTGAACAGAAATACAAAAATGATTTCATATCTATCATAAATGTTGATGCTTCAAGTCAAATTAATAGGATGTGTTTCCTAACAATAGTGCGGGGTGAGTGACATATAGGTTGGAAAAAAAGCTGAAATTAAATCCCATCATATTTCTAAGAGAAAGTATAGGGAGCCAATGATCTAAGCGTATAATGTGTACAATGAAGGTTTAGAAAGTATTAGAGATATAATTATTAGTGTTACATTGTTCTATCAGGTTATGTTTTTGGGATGAGTGATTTCAGGACATGGTATTAGAGTTCCAGGTCCGGAAGGTCAAGAATTCAAACCTTGGTGAACCTAAAATTAACTTTTTATAACATGAGATATTTATTATCCCTAGTATCCGGATGGTTATTCTGGATAGTATAGGTGATGTTCGTTTTATTCATAAACCAAAAATTTAACCCATTGTACACATTGTACGTTTAGACTATTGGCTCCCTAACATTACTCTATTTCTAAATACTATTTGAACTTTTAATAAGAAATTAAAGAGGGGTTTCTTTCACTGCAAGGAATAGAAAATACGCCACAGAATATATAAACTTATAAATTATAATCACCCCCTTCTACTATGTTCTAGTTAGTTATAAGACAAAGGCAGATCGAACGTTTAGGAATTTAGTTCTTTCTTGGTTGGCGAATATAAGGACATTCATGGGCAGGCAATTATTGAAGTTATTTATGAGCTGTATGATGAAAATTAAATTTTGTAGTAGAGTCCCACACACACAAATAAAACAAAATTGTTAAAAGTGCTCCAAATTGAAGATGATAAAATGTAATAGTATATGGTAGTTTTCTTCCAATTAACTAAATTTTTTTTACCTATGGTAGCTGAGTTGTCGTTCATCGCCGTATAAGGTTAAAGAATAACATGCAAAAGTAATGTATCCTAATCTAATTAATGCATCAATTAGTGAAACACATCATAAACTTTTAAAGTTGGCTCATTTTATTGTGGGGCCTTTTAATTAATAAGAAAGTATAAGAAGGTAATGGAGTGTATATAATGCGTACAATAAAAGTATAGGAATGTTTGATTTAGTAGAATATCAGATATTTATTATCTTGATATTCGGATAGTTATTCTGCATAGTATAAATGTATTGTATTTGAGAAATTAACAATATTTTATTTTGAATATTAATTTTTTAATTTATATTGAGCCAAATAAATAACCTATTGTATACATTATACAAATATTCTATTAGTTCTCTAGCAGAATTCTTAATTAATTTGTATGTATCATGTTCAATATAATTTTTTATGGCTAATAAATCATATATAATAAATCTTCCTCTAAGTAATAATTTACTTTTAGTCAAGTCTAAAAGCACACAATAAAGATCGGTATAAGTTAATTTTAATACAATAATTATGTAAATTATTTTAATAAAGTTATCTAATTAGATTTTGTATATTTAAATAATTTTTAAATAAAAAAATTTAAAAATTAATTATTTTTATCTATATGACAATACACGATTGTATATGACTATATGTTATTCTTCAACTATTTCTTTTCAAAAACTTATAGAAAAAACATATGAACAATTATATATTTAACATGACTTTATAAGTAAGAGTCTAATTTAAATTTAGTTTAATTTTTGTATAATTTTGTATTTATTTTATGCTAAATTTAAAAAAAAAAACAAAAACAAAAACAAAAACAAAAATCAAACTCTAAATTTTTCGTATCTAAAAAAACACAAAATCACATTTAGTTCTCAATAACATTTCAATTAACATCCAAATATCTACTCAAGCAAGGATGTATATTAGAAGTTACCAGATGAGAGTGTCAAAATGGAAAACCAAACCCATTATGATGGAGTAATTAATGAGAATATATAGTGGACTGTTTGATTTATGTGGTTGTGCATATTGTTCCTTCTCCCATGCATCCCAATTATATTGTGTGAAGTAGTGCATGAAAATGAGAATGTGGAAGGTGAAGTATTCATTTAACAAGGGTATAATTGACAACTAGAAATAAATTACAAAAAATTTGTTCAACATTTTGTGGCATTTTTAATCAAACTAACACCCCCAAAACATTAAGTGAAACACACTAACAAACACCCAGTAAAATATAAAATGCAAGTTTTGGATGATCTTGCTAGCCAAGGCATTGCTCATTAATTGCAATTGGTTTAGAGGTGCTTAAGCTCTTAGTTGTAGACCTAATTCAAGTGTTTATATGTGTGTATAAAATGACACATGCCTAAAATTAAATGTTATATTGTTTTTTCTCTATCTCGATGAGTTCATTATTCATATTCTTAATCATGATTAATTTCTTCTTTTTGGCTGCAACAAAACTTTAGTAGATTCCCTGTCATCAATTAATGTTACCGACTTTCCTTTCTGTATGTGCCATATGCATGCACATTGTACAATAAGCATATGATAGATAACAAGTACACTTTAATTAGATTAAAAATATAAAAGAAAGAAAGATGAGAAAAACATGATAACTTTAATTTGGGCTAGATGCAAATCATAACCATAATAATATGTATAGTGGTATTTAAGAGAGAATGAAGTGCAGGAAGCTACAGGGAAGAGACAAACAACTATTCAGTTTTTACTTTTCAGTTTTTACAGCAAACAGGACAATATTGAATAGAAAAATATTTAAGTGTATCATAAATTAGTGTTTCAGTAATTTTTAATTGTTGATCTTAATTATAAAAAAATATATAATATATATAAAATTAAAATCAACAGTTAAAAATTATTAAAACACCAATATATCAGTATATTTAAAAACTTTCTTATGAAATAAAATAAGATAACGATAGACATCAATCAAAGAAATTATTATTATTATTATTATTATTATTATTATTATTATAATATTACATTCCCATGCAATATTTAGTAAAAAATATCTAAGTATTTTAAAAAATATTATTAAAATTAAAATAATATCAATTTATTATTAAATAATGTTTTTTAAAAAATATTATTTAAAAAAATATTGTTAAAATATTAAAAAATATAATTTTAATTTTAACAACATTTACATTATCACCGTAATATAATTATATTAAAATCTTTCGTATAAAATTAAATGACTATAAATAAGACATATATATGGATAAAATGCAAAAATAATAATGTTACATATCTCTATCTCACTCAATTATATAGCTATTTTTATTCATTTTTATGTGTAGCAATAATTTTAACACGGTGTCACCTTGCGTATCATTCGATAGATGTTTACCTAACTGACTTCTCTACCAACACTTCCCACTCTTCAAATGATGAAGTACTAATATACCCTTTTAATTTCTACTTCATCCCTTTACTTATTACTCTCTTTATATCTGCTATAAAGAAAATAAACTAATAAGGGTGATAAATGACTAAATGCAGGTATAATAATAAGTGAATAACTGATCAATTTTCGGGTCCCACTCCCATGCATTTATATCTTACTTGATCCATTTTGTCATCCCATTCAATAATTGAGTTCTAATGATTTTATTTTATTTTTTGTTTGTTTGTGTGAATACATACTCAAGCTTTAATTTTCTTGAAATCAAATTCGAAAAAATAAACAAATAAACAAAACGTCAAATTATCATATTTATATATATATGGTTGTATGTTAAAGCTATCAGTGACAATTAAAGTTAAAGGTTACAGCTAATTATCAAAATTAAATAAGAATCATGCTATATATATATGATCAATAATTTTATGTCCAATATAAGGGAAAGAAAAATTAACTAATTAAAATTCTATCTTTTCTACTTTTTACAAAATAAGAAAAATAAAAATGATTATTAATTACATATCGACTAAAACACTATTAATTACCTATTTTTTTTAATTACATAACAAATTTTTCCAGTTAAAGAGAATGCTTAACCTGATTTTTTGCCAGTTAAAAGCCAGATAAAATAATACTGGCTCATAAAGTTCACCACGTTGAAGCACGTTGTGAGGCATTGCATCCAATACAAAATAAGAAAACTGAAGCCCACTTTATCACTTTGTTACTCTTCAATTATAAGGTTTAATTTTAATATATTGTTATAGTGTAAACGTCTTTTAATTAATTAATTATGAACCCTTAATTATACTCTTCTATTTGGATTGCTATTAAAAATTAAAAATAAATAACAGGAGTAAATTTAATTATTGTACTTATTGATGTGACTTAGCAATATATAATTGAATAATTACAGAAAAAATTTATATACCACATGAATATCAAAATAAATTAAGTTTTTAATTAGAATTAAACATCAAAATAAGTTTAATATGCTGACAATCAATACAAATATAAAATAGCAAAATAATAGTGAGCAGTTGAAGTAGTAGGCTATTATTTAAAATAATTGGATTCTTTTTTAAAAAAGACAAAATATTTAAATTAAGAATATAAAATA
Source organism: Arachis hypogaea (assembly GCF_003086295.3). Lineage (NCBI taxonomy): Eukaryota > Viridiplantae > Streptophyta > Magnoliopsida > Fabales > Fabaceae > Arachis > Arachis hypogaea. Next base: position 116,866,050 of record NC_092044.1, on the reverse strand, counting down.
AGAGTAAATAACTTTTTTTACTACTAAAAATTTATATACCGATAAAATTAACCAAAAAAAATTGTTATAATCATAAATTAATTTCCTTCGACAATATAATAACCAATTGTTAAATCTAAAATTCGCTCTATTAAAATACTTTTAAATTTTTTAAATTATCATTTATATTATCTTTTTCATTCAAACCGTTAATCTGATCTCTTCAAGAATTAAAATTAAAATCAACCATAAACCATAAGAATCCTTTTAGAATAATCAAGACCAAAATCAATCTTAAAATATGAAAATTCTTCTAAAATTATAACCAGAATCAATTTTAAAAAATTTATAAAATCAGAACCAAAATCAACCCTAAACTATGAAAACTCTTCTAAATGCAAAATCAAAATGAACCTCAAATCATAAAACCCTTCCTAAATTAGGATCAAAATAAAATAAACTTTTTTTTTTATATCAAATTTATGTTCTTGTGCGAACAACGTTGTCGTGGTTAATTAGGGTTACAATGAGGTTCGGAAGATAGATTCAAATAGAGAAAAGTGAAGGGATTGATATTGAATAAACAATTTAGTCGTCCGCTTAAGCAAATGTTTGTAGTTTGAATTTTGTCTCTTATGTGTAACAATTCCTTGAACAATTTGCAGACTCTTAAATAGAACTTAAATTCATGACGGATTAATCTTTAATTTGTTGGGTATTGTGAAAAGTCAAAGAAAAAAAATATATCTATACCTAAATTTTATTATATTGTTGCTTCTACTGTAAAAAATGTGTAGGTCCGTTACTGGTTGAAGATGTAAAATAGTTATGGAACAGATAAAAGAGTTGTAATAGAGATGATATAAAAGATAATTTAAGAATTTTAAAAGAAATTTTATGTAATAATTTGAAATTTAACAATTGGATAATATTGTTGAAGGAAATTAATCTTTTAGAATTAGAATGTTAGTTTTATTTTTTATAATTAATTTTAATTTATCATTACTTAAATATTTAAAGGTAAAAAATAATTATTTATTCCGTAAAATAATTTACAACTATCATTACATAGAAGTTAAATCCTCAAAGTACTCTCAAAAAGTGAAGATTTGAGTAAACTATTACCAGTGATATTCATTGGCAAGTCACCTCCTCATATATATGGTCCCTAATACAAAATTTAAACATTGGTGAAACAAGTAGGAGTTAGAAGATTTTTAGCTATCAAAAAACTCATTCTATTTATTGTGTTAGGTTGAAGCTAACTGCATTTGTCATCCGTTATTACTTCCACTCATAAATGGTGTTTGCCTTCACTAAATGGCCTACATCTATTTAACCATAAACCATTTAGTCGCACGTGTGAAAACCATTTTTTAGGGGAAAGAAAAAAAAAAGAAACTTGGCTCATAATTATTATTATAGCTTCAACCTTGAATGCGGATTATATTAACATACGAAAGCCTGATGACGTGGCTTTAGAATTGGTTTGGGTTAGTTTTTCCTATTTCTCAAAAAAAAAAAAATAAAAGCGAATGAAGAGCCTTAATAACTATGATTAAGTCTGAACAAAATAAAAATAAAAATATTATTTTTATATTAAAATTAACTACTAAAATTAATTATTAAAATATTTATATATAAATATAAGTGTAATTTAATTCAACTATTAATATATTTATATATAAATATATGTGTAATTTAATTTATTTTTAATATATATTTATATTTAAATATATATTTTATATTAATAACTGATTTTAATGACTAATTTTAGTATACATGTAATATAATCGAATTAAAATATAGACCCTTAATATATAATAATATAGTTCGGGTACTGATGGTGGAAACAAAAATTAGTATCAAGTTCATCTACGAAAGAAAATTAATAAGATTTAAAAATCAATTATTTAATTTCGAACTTTTAATTTGTTGAGGAATTATATATGAGAGATGTTATTGTGTATATAAATTATTATATTATTTATGAGATATTTCCTATACCAAAAGGAGTTATGAGATATTTTCGTTTTCCAATCCCTGTTTAGCAGTTTTTTAATATAAATTCTAGGGTTTGCAATATTTAATTCAATTTTATATATAGCCATTGTGGAGTATATTGGAAAAACACCTAATGATAATAAGTATCCCATAAAGACTAATTAATCTCATCAAACACAAGTGTGTTAAAGGCACTTTGAATAGAGAGTTTCACTATTTATTAAGACTATTACAAATCATACATTTTTTAATGATGAAAGTTTATATAATTTATAATATGAGACGTCTTTTACTTTATAAATTTAAGTTTTAAAATTAAATTAAATCTATTTAATTTTAATTTTTATATAATATTAAAATTTAGAATAAATTATCATTTATACTCATAAAAATTTAGAACACTGACAAATGTGCTAAAAAATGAAAAATAATTTTGTATCTATAAAAAATAAATTTTTACAAACAAATATATCTAAATCCTAAAAAATTATTTAAATTCTCAAATTGTCCTCTATTCCTTCACATCATCCCCCACATCAAGCTTAATCCTGAATTCGTTGGCCTGTTGATTCAATTCACCGTTCTCCTTTCTCGACGTTTTTGCCTCTTTTTCATACTCTTCTCGTCATCGTCAACAATAACAACCCTATTCTTATTAGGAATTTTTAAATCTTCTAAATTTTTCAAATTTTTCACTTCTCACCGGTGCCACTCACAAAGAGCGTAACCTTCCTCCGGTCCCAGCCCTGCGGGCGCTGAAAGCACTGGTCCATCTGAGACAAAAACGCCATCATCGTTGTACTCGTTGTCGTTGCCGTTACCATTTTCTGCTACATGCACCGGTTCAAAAGGAGATTGGAAGTAGCTTGGATCTGTATCGCTGAATTCGAAGATGTCCAGCGATGTAGCCGGAGAAGTGTGGTCGACGACAGGACATCGTCGCCGGAGAAATTGGAGTAGCCGCCGTCTATGCTATTTTTGTTCTCTCTCTTCTGTACAAACATGGGTGCTTCGTTTGCTTAGCTTAATTAAATAATTATATTGAGAGATGCTGTTATAAATTAAAACGTTTATTTGACAAATAAATATTACTAACAGAAGGAGATAGATGAAGATGAAGGAGATGATGATGATGTTGTTGAGGTGCATGAAATTGAAGACAATGATGATGAAGATGGGTTGAGTATAATGACGGCAGAAGTGGTGGTAATGTTGATGGCAACAGTAATGGTGGTAACAAGGGAGAGAGTGGGTGTAGAGATGTAGGTTTTGAAATTTGGAGAGAGAAAATGGGGAGTAAAATTAGAAATTAAAATTAGATTATATTTAGAGGGTAGATTGAAAATTTTAAATAATTTTTTAAGGTTTGGATATTGTTCCGTGTGCACCTAAAATCGGATGATTGGGCTCGAATGGAAGGCCCAAACGTTGAAGGATAGTGGTTTCTAACTTGTTTGCGTTTGGGAGCCGCCATCCGAGTTGTGTGAATACGTTTGAATAGATGGGGGGTAGTACCTGCAAGACACTCGATGCCTATGTTAGCAAAGGGTTAAGCATGTTTAGAATATTGGAACTTAAAGATACCTGAGTGTGTCATGGTATTTATAGGAGATGAGCTAATAACCACCGTTGAAGTTGTTCTACTTTTGATAGTGGATAACCGTCCTTTTATCTTAGAGTTGTTAAGATTTCTCTTTTAGAAGTGAGTGAGAGATTTTAGGAGGCTTACTCACTTAGTTAAGTGTGAGCTGCCTGTTTCGAACTATTCCAACCTCTTAGGAGCGGTCGAATACATAGACGAGGTCATTCTCTTTGAGTGGACCTTTTAACTTTACTGTAAAAATCTGTTTTTTATGAGTACAAAATTACTTTCGTTTTTTATAAATATATTTGTCAGCATTTTAAATTTTTATAAATACAAATGATAATTTATCCTTAAAATTTATTCAATCTAATATTAGATTACTTATCTACAAATATTCATATTCTAGATAATTATTCTAAATATTGAAAAAAATAAATTATAAATTTTATAATAAAAATTCAAATACAACTAATTTTATATGAAATTAATAATTAAAAATCGTTAAATAATTTAACTAAATTAATACCTAATAATTTTTAACTATCAATTTTATATAAAATTAACTATACACGTGAATTTTTACCAAATCTAATACTTCTCAAAAGTAAGTTGTTGAGTGTTTCAACTTTCAACCATATATCTTTTGATTTAAAAAAAAAAAGGTCTATGATATTTATATATCCACATAATAAGGGGCAATTGGGTAAATGCAAAGAAACCCCAATAAGCAAAGCTGACCTACAAATGGGGTATGGGCCATCTTATTATCTCCATCGTCGCTATCTGCAGGCTGTTCCCACTACTACATGTGTTCTAAATTTTAAAAATACATATCAAATAAAAAATATTATTATTGTTATTATCTTTTCCAATTTTTTACTACCATACCTCGCTATCATTATTATTTTCGCTTTGAACGATCTATGTTATAATTTATCCCTTAGCTTTCCTTTTCCTTTTTCCAGCACTTACGTATGACACACATAACAGAACCCAAAGCTAATCCTCTGTCCTTTAAAAATAAAAAAATCAACAAAATTCCTAATAAATATTTTTTTATAGCTATGGAAAAAAAGAATTAATTATTTATTTATTTATAAAATATGAATTATATCTAATTTTAATTACTAAATATAATAAAAAGTTTTTTCTTTTCAAAAAGGTTTATATCATTACTGCAAGATTCCATAAACCCTCTAATATATAATCATAAGGGTTAAAATAATAAGAAGAACAACAATAATGATAATAAATACAAGCCAAAGCAAATTAATTAAACTAAAGCAGCATAATATAATTTATTTATTTATTTCTCCATTTTCTTTTATATATCACGAAATTGACAGAGAGATCCCACCTAAAAATAAAAAAATATATTTTCACCCCTGAAAGCATCTCCATGCGCATAATAAAAACCCTTTGATGAGTATACTATTCCCCTTGTTTTCTGATATATTCCCTTTTTTTTTTCTCAGGCTGTAATTGCTTTCATTCCTGAGGGTAGGGACATACATCATCTTCTTCTTCTGTAGCTTTCTATATCTATAGCTACATGCAGCTAGGAGACCCTACTGTGTTGGAAACCTCCACCGGGGAGGCCGCGGCGGCGGAGGGCGGCGGCGAGGCCATTGGTGGCGATGAGGGTGAGAAGATGAACTTTGGTGGTGGAAACCGGTGGCCCCGGCAAGAAACTTTGGCTCTCTTGAAGATAAGGTCGGATATGGATTCTGTGTTTCGAGATTCAAGTCTCAAGGGTCCACTCTGGGAAGAAGTTTCAAGGTATGTATACACTATACACCCTACCTTCTTCATCATTCATTCATGCTTCTTTTCTTTTCCTCTCTTTCAAAATCAGTTAATTAAGTGATCAAGTTATCAAGTCCTTTTAGGATAAGAATAATAATATGCATGTCATGTCTCGGATCCATAGTTGAAAGAAATCAATTGAATCATTACATATTATTCTGTGTCAGTTGCGGAATTTGCTCGAGTCTTGTTGAGTTTTAATTTGTCTTCTTTTCTTTCCTGGAATTCGTCCTTTCCGATATGAATATATCATCATCATCATCACTTTCTTTCTTTATTTTTTTTTTCTTTCTAATTTCGTACGGTCCGGGCAGTACATATAAAAAACGAAAAATTTTACTTTACGTGAATATTTTTGTTTCTATTTTTAACAGTTTGTAGTCTCTTTCTTTCTTTATCTCACTATACATTAGGAAACTAGGAGAACTTGGATATCATCGAAGCGCAAAGAAGTGTAAAGAGAAATTTGAGAACGTTTATAAGTACCACAAGAGAACGAAAGAGAATCGAAGTGGAAAATCCGAAGGCAAAACCAAAACCTACAAATTCTTTGACCAATTGCAAGCTCTTGAGAATCATCAATTCACTCTCTCATACAACCCTACACCAAAGCCACAACCGCCACCCACTTTGCCAACAAACACACTCCCATTATTACCAACAAGTTCTAGTGACGCCACCACCACCACCACCACTGTTCCATCCACAAACCCTACACCACCACCAACCACCACCACAACTGTCGTTACCAACCCTAATAATCCATCGTCACAACAAAATATTAATAATATCAATAATACTGATAGTCGTGTGCAACATTCTTTGCCTATAATGAACAACCTTTTCTCTTCTACCTCGACTTCTTCCTCCACGGCCTCTGACGAGGACTTGGAGGAGAAGTACAGGAATAAGAGGAAATGGAAGGAGTACTTCAGGAGGCTGACTAGGCAGGTGTTGGCGAAGCAGGAGGAGATGCAGAAGAGATTCTTGGAAGCCATAGACAAGAGGGAGAGGGAGCAAGTTGCTCAGCAAGATGCATGGAGGATGCAAGAGATGACTAGGATCAATAGAGAGCACGACATTCTCGTTCAAGAACGATCAACCGCCGCCGCAAAAGACGCCGCCGTTATCGCATTCTTGCAAAAGTTATCCGGCCAACAACAAACTCCACCACCACAACCTCCAATCACAGTTTCCTTTGGAGCCAATTTCTTCCAACAACCAACACCGACACCGACACCAACACCAACACCGGTACAAGTACAACCACCACCACAACCACAGCCGCAACCGCAACCACAACCGCAAAAACAATTACAACCTCCAGCATTGACTAACGGTGACAGTAGTCCGTGTCCATTGACGAGTCCTTCATCATCAAGGTGGCCAAAAGCTGAAGTACATGCTTTGATAAGGCTTAGAACGAGCATGGAACCGAAGTATCAGGAGAATGGACCAAAAGCTCCGTTATGGGAGGACATATCAGCGGGGATGCAGAGGCTAGGGTACAACAGAAGCGCCAAGAGGTGCAAGGAGAAGTGGGAGAACATCAACAAGTACTTCAAGAAAGTGAAAGAGAGCAAGAAGCAAAGGCGAGAAGATAGCAAGACTTGTCCCTATTTTCATGAACTCGATGCTCTCTACAGAGAAAAAAGCAAAGGCCACAACACCAACACTTTCTCCTTTCACATCACGAATAAGACCAATGAGATGATGATGGAGCCGTTGATGGTGCAACCCGAGCAGCAATGGAGGCCTCCCCCTCAGCAGCAGCAGGATAAGGATGTGGATAAGAGTAATAATGCATGCCATGAAGATGATGAATCTAGAAAGAGAGAGAGAGAATATGATCATGAAGAAGAAGAGGAGGATGATGATGATGATGAAGTAGTAGATGACGATGATGATGGTGATGGAGATAGTGTGGAAGATGAAGGAGGTAACCGTTATGAGATTGCGACAAATAAACTTTCTTCAGTGGACGCGGTTGAATGAGACAAGATAAGGAAGTTTCTGATTGGATGGAATCATGGAAGAGAGTTTATGTATTTTACTTCTTCTTTTTTTTTCTTTCAAAAACAAAATTCTATTATTATTATTATTATTATTAATATTATTTTCTTTTCACTTGTTCTCAATATTATCATCACAGAAGTTTGTGATAAAAGGCACAATGGCATGAAGCAAAAAAAGAAGAATTATTTGTTTCAATTATGAGAGGTATGTGTCTTGTTCTTTGCAATGTGAGGGTGCACAAGGTACCTATCTGACAGACTTTTATGTGATGAATAATGGGCCATCTCAAAAGGAGATCATTGGTTTTGTGGGTCAGATTCCGGAGCCGCCATGAAACTCAGATCAGAGATTTAAAACAAAAACAAAACAGTTCACATGGGCCAGCAAAGCACCTATAGTGGGGAAGAGACTACATGTATGTTTTTTAGGCTTATATTATATTATTTATTATTTATTTGTAAAGTGTAAATTCAAGATCACACAAAAAGAAAGAGAGAGAAACAAGGGGGTCCATGTAGGATAAAATAAAATAATAACAAGGCACATGCCAAGTCCTGTAATTTTCTTTCTTCTTCTTTCTTTTTTTTATTTTAATTTATTGTTGAAAATGGGTGGAGCTAGATACCACAGAACCACCCTGTAAGTAGTACTTTCATGTTTTATGTTCTTGGAAGTTCCTAATTATTGTTAGTTGGGTGTGTGGAATTGTTAAATAGTGGAGTGGAGGAGGACATTATTAATTTCTTAAATAATCTTGTTAATTTCTCCCATCATTGACTTTATGAACTTAGTTGGAAGACTTGAGAAGATGCATGGATGTCTCCACTACTCATGTAAAATGATGGATGAATAATATTATTTTCAGGTTAAAAAATGTTTAGTTAGTTGAAAGGAAAACCAATTTTAATTTTTTCATACAAAAGTTTGGTGTCCATTTGAATAATTTTTAGTATGTAAATGGACACTAATTTTTATTTTTATCTTTTTGCTAAAAGGAAATGTTTTACTGATGACAACATAAACAAATAGTCCATATTAAAATCCGGCTTTAGCTGGGTCAGGTGTCCATTAAAGGCATATTATTATTCTACACAAATTGCATTATTTTAATGTTTACATTAGGGAAAAAAAAAAGAGAAGGCTCAGCTCTCTCATTTAAAAAAAAATGCTGTACTATATATATGTGTAAAAACTAAGAAGGTTAAGTCCAGTGAAAAATTGAATAAATTATTTTTATTAGAAAACATGGTGTCAGCATAACAACCCTAGCTAGCTTCCCCTTCCCTTATTTCTTAATGTTAACTACTTGGTAGAACATGACAACTTAGCGAGTAGAGCCACTCTGCTCAGGTTCCACAAAGAGGAATCTTATGACTCATACGTTCTCCAAATAAAGCCATTGTATTATAATATTTTACGGGATAAAATATTATTTTAATTTTTAATATTTTGATTAAGTTCTACTTTAATATTTAATATTTTAAGTATTTTTTATTTTCAAAAAATTTTAAATTTTTATTTTAATTTAAAAAAATTTTAAACATATTTAATATTATCTCACAGTTATATTTGATACGAACAATTAACATATTAAAAAATCAATAATATTTAATTTCATTATATAAGTAAATTGATCTACCAATAATTATTAATGTAAATTTTTTTTTAATTTTAAAGGGTTGATGATTAATCGATAGAATTTGTAATTCTTTTACAAGAAAGAGATCAATGAAAAAAATGAAACAAAAAAAATTTAGTTATTTTTTTAAATAAATCACTTAATAATAATGTTATTAATATCTACGTCAATTATTCTATTAATTATTCGTATGAAATTTAATAATAAAATAATATTAAACTTATTTAAAATTTTTAAAATAAAAATAAAATATTTAAAATATTAATAATTAAATTAAAACATTAAAAACTAATAATACTTTACCCTTTTACCCTATATTCTATATGTTAATCGTCTTGACTTTTGTACTCCAAATATATATGTACGTTCATTGGGATTCTCCATATCAATATCTTCATTATTGCACGCCGGGAGAGATTGAAAATGTACATCACCTTAATAATACATAATGAATAAGTAACAAATAAACAAAATCATAGAGGAGGTATATATTATTCACCTTCGAGATTAGGTAGATTTGTGTGTGATTAAAGTTTCTGAGTATTTTTGAAAAAAAATAATTTTTAATTGTTGCTCTAACATTTGTATTAATAATTTCTCAAAAATATTGATAGACAAAAAATTTATCGTCATTCGAAATTATTTTAACTGAAATTAAGAATACTGCTCTTTTAATTTTTAAATCTGTAATGGATCTGAATAAATTTCTGTTTATGAAGACATAAATTTTTTATTTTAAATTATCCATAACATCTTTGAATTTAATATGAACAAATGCTGAAGAACCGTGTGCTCTGATATTTTATTGAGGCCACTAAATTCGGAATTTTTTCCGTCAATACTGTCCTCTTGATTCTCTACTAGCGACTTCTCTAATTGCTCAATTTCAATCTTGCTCACTTTATCAATCTGATTTTTTTTTTCAATGATGTTTCGACTGATCTCAGCTACCACTCTTGTATTAAAAACATGATTTTTTTCATTCTACTATTCTATGCCTGCACCGTTTGAGTTTCTGAAATAGAATGAACATAGCCGAACCCGTCATAAGTTCTTTCCACACCTCATCAACAATACTAGTAACCTCTTCATTCGAATACCATCTCTCTTAGAAACAAAACCTGCGCTTCTTTTTAGGTTGTTCATCACCTAAGAAAAAAAGTAAAGGCCTATGGTCTGAACTCAAATCATCTAGGTGCATTAAAGATGTTTGTGAAAATACATTTTGCAAAGCAACTAAGATCAAATTTCTATCAAGTCTTTCTTTAACCTGCATGTTCTCCAAAAGGTATTATAGTAGAATTTTTCTAGAAGAGTAAACTGTGTTCTACTAGAATTTGTCTAAAAGAGCAAATTCTATTTTTTTATTGGTGATCTGTTCTTGTGCTGCGGCTACAAGGTGTATACGTTTATATGACGGAGAGGTGGAGGATTGATGAAAGACGACATGATGACTTTGAGGAGGAGGATTGTGAGGACCTGCAGTTTGACTCAAACCATATCAGAGTAAGATTGAAAAATCGTGGAAGAAGTCTAGGATGGCTAATGGCAAACACTACCTTCTCAGTTGGCACAATGAAGGCAGCCCTAAGAGCAATATGGGAGAGACCTGAGGGGTTTAAAGTTATAGACCATGGTGATAACACGTTTCAATTCTTTTTTGACAAAGAAACAGATGCTCTTAAAATTAAACGTGCCAAAAACTTTATTATTTATCCTAGGCGATGGAAGGAAAGAATAGTAATAAAAGATAAAGATTATTCGCATGTATCTATTTGGATTATTTTGAAATAATGCAAAATACCAGAACTTGGACAAAAAATAAACAAGCAACTTGTAGAGGTGTTAGAGGTTAATTATTTCAATGTGCGAGAAAGAAAAGGACGAATTGTGAAAACCAAAGTCAATATTGATGCAACACAAATTCTGTGAAGCAAGATGAATCTAGTAGGACCAGATGGGAAACGCTTGGAAGTGAGATTTAGGTATGAAAGAATAGGCATATACTCTTGTATGGTGGTTACCTAGGACATGAGAAATGACAGTGTGAATGCCTACTGGAGGACATTGCGGATAGGAAGCAAAGGGAGAATCGAATCAAAGAAGAACTCAAAACTGATTAGATTGGATGGAGGATAGGAAGGAAAAAAAAAAGCATCCAACTTTGCAGCTAGAGGTACTGCACCTCCAAGACGACTGACCCCTGTGAGCCTACTCACAGGATTCTCTAAACTCAACATGAGGGAGAAAACTTTCGAATAAACAAAAATTTAGAATCACAGAAAAATTTGGTTGTTGAAGGAGCACGGTATTTGAAAGGAGATCAAGGAACGTTGAGTATAGCTGACTTGTAAAACTCGCAAAATTAATAAATAATTAACTAATAAATTAATTATTATTTAAAAAATTAGAAAATTAAATTGTATAGTTTAATGAAATAGAAATAATTAAAATATGAGTTTTGACACTAATTCTAAAGATTTTATCCCAAAAATAGGCTAACGACCTGAACCGATTGGATCGGACCCAAATTGGCTCAAGACCCACCCTATAAACTAAGCAGCGAGCTTCATTTCTCCTTATTTTCACTCCAGGGAGCGTTGAAAGAAGAGAGAATCACGTTACAAACTCCTAACACTCCCTTCCGGTTTTCAATCGTCCATAACTTTCAATCCGGAGTTCTGATTGATGAGCCGTCAGCGACCACGTGTTTGTCTCAGAATTCTCTTCAATTCTATTTGATTAAAGTGGTAAGAAAATTGCATTTTTAGCCAGTTCTCTTTCTCCTTAATTTCGTGATTTTAGAGTTTGGGTGTTGAGGAATTGAATGATTTTGATAGTTTAGATGAACTCTAGCAACGGATAATCATTGGGTTTTGTCCAATTGATCCGTGGATAAGGTAAGAAGCTATTGAACCCTTGTGAATCATTGAATTAGTGAACCTTTTGATGATTATAGTGATATTGTGTGAATTAGATTGTGCTCTTGTCCATTTGGAGTTCAATTTGGCGGTTTGGGACGTAATTCGAGTGATTAAGTTTAAGAAATTGACATTTAGAAGTTTAGAGCTTGTGAAAGGAGAGGTTTTTTAGGTATTCCGAGCTTAGAAATGAATCAGCCAATGTATGATTTTAGTTTCTCGTAGATAATATATAATGTTACGTGAAAATATAGGCTAGATAACTATAGGATAAGTTGTATGATATGGAAGGTTGAGGTTTAGTGACTCGTTGTTGGAAATTATTGAGTGGATGGTTGAAATTCATGATGAATGATTATTAATGATTGTGAATAATGATGATGAGAATGATTGATGATTAATGACTGATATTGAATTATAATGATGAGCATATATGTATTTATGTATATGATTGTGAATAATGTATTTATGTATTTATGTATTTATGAGCATATATGTATTTAATGATTGTGAATAATGATGATGAGAATATGTGTATGTGTGTATGTATGTATATATGTATTTGTGGATAATTGATTGGTTTGGATAGGACCCGAGAAGGGTGGCAAAGTCTAAGTTTTAAGGGTGGTGGTGCCGAAATTTTGTGAGAATTTTGGAAAGTTTTGTATTGGTTAATTTGGATGGAAGAATAGTTTATTTGGTTAAGATTGAATGAATGTATGCTTGTGATATCTGGACAGTAGCAAGGATTGTGGTTCGTCCCGCTTGTTCCGGGTCAATGTTTGAGATACCTAGACAGTAGTAAAGATTGTGGTCTGTTCCCGTTGCTCCAGGTTGAGCTTATAAACACCCACCTGGGTAGTAGCATTAGTAGTGGTTATTCCACTTGTTCCGGTTTGAGGGGGTAAGAGCAAATGGGAGTTGTGGCCCTGCTTGCTCCACGAAGGATTTTGTCAATGGTTAGCTATCAGGACATGTCGGGGTTGTCTATATAACCGATAAATGACATCATCAGCCATAGGACAGGCATACATCATATGCATATGTGTGTTTTGTTTGATTGTGAATTAATTGGGCTTGCCTATGTGATTATTATGCTTATCTGCTATATTTGCTACCTGCTACATCTGTATCCTACTTGTGTTTGTTTTATCTATACTGTTTGTCTGTGCACCAGAATTTTGGAGGATTGGAGGAAGGCGAAAATTAGGGCTTAAGTTAGAAAGGAATTAGAAATAAGAATCTTAGATAACCTACTTTGTTTATGACTTTCAATTTATAAACTTTAAGATTTAAATCTAAGTATCGGAGTTCTAGGATCGTCTCTGACTTTTCTAGGACCTTATATATTATATATGTGGGCGCCATTACCATGCTGAGAACCTCCGGTTCTCATTCCATACATATGTTGTTGTTTTCAAATGCAGGTCGAAAGGTACTTCGTCGAGCGTCTAGAGACCCTCCTTGCAAGCAAAGAACTATCTTTTGGGCAATTATATTTTGTTTTAGGTTTATACATACATACATATATATATATATATATATATATATATATATATATATATATATATATATATATATATATAAACAAAACATAGAATATACATGTAGGGATTCTATAAGCATATATATGTTCCTCCTAGAGGTTGACTTGGAGAACAGGTGTTTATTCTGTAGTTTGAGTTTTATTTTGGATTGTATATATATAATTATATACTCTATCCGGCATTAGCTTCGCAGGTTGAGTGTGGAGTTTGATATCTGTATTTTGGAGCTCTGATCTGTATATTATATTTTTAGCCTTCTTTTGATCTCACCTATCCATTTTACGATTATCGATACGAGTGTGAAACAATTTTCTATTTTCGCTTTTACTTAACTTCTTCTTCAAGACTCCCAGTTAAAAATTATTTCGACTATATTTATGTACGTATTTTTCTTTTAGAGGTCGTAATACCTCGCCACCTCTACTTTACGATTTAAGCGTAAAGTTCTGTGTAATCGGGTGTTACATGACTGGAAAGAATCGGCGTTGAAAGAATTAGACGACAATGATATTGTTGCAGTCATAGTTAATGAAAATTCATTTGAATTCAAAATAAAGGATCTTAAGGTCCATAATCTGGAGGAGAATGTCTTCTATTCACCATTACAAGAAATTACTAAGGAGGAGGATCTCTCTTTTAATAGGGGATCAAGAGGTACAGAAGGTACAGGAAATATTGGGTAGTAGAAAAAATGAAAGAACTACTCCAAAAAAGAATGCTGACCAGAATCGAATAATAAGTGCAAAAAGAAAACCTGATAGAGAATCAGGGAAGAAAATTCTCAAAAAGATATGTGTGCAAAGAGATTGTATTATTGCTGAAGAGGCCGAGGGTGCCAGTCCACAATCGACACCAACCCCTCAATGAAGATGATAATGTGAAATTGGCAAAGTTTAAAAAAATCTCTGACAATTTACAACATCAAAAAGATTAATAAATTCCGTTCCTTAAGGTGGTGATCCTTTGTGATACGGAAAATACCTTCTTATTTGTGGAATAACAACAACAAAGTTATGGTTATCAATATAAATTCTGTGTGGCGCTAAATGACACCGCAAAAGATCTTGCGTGTGGTGAAAGGAAGGGTACAAAATTAGTGTTAAAGTCATTGAAAATTTTTACATTTATTATTCGGTGGAGGATGAGAATAATCTAAAACTCATTGATGTAATTGACTAATTGTTGTTCACCTTTATAATTGCGATCTCATAAAACAACAACAATTTAAAACTCTTATTCAACTGATTGCTACGGCAGCAAATATATATAGTAACTAAAAATTTTAATACAATTTTATCATCTAATAAAAAAAAATACACCAAAATTCTATTCAGCAATTTTATTCTTTCCTTAATTCATGGGAGACAAATCTTGATCATATATTTAGATTGTAGAACACACATAATTAATATTTTGCAATAAAAATTTCCTATATTTTAGATCTTTGGCGACTTCTTGAATAAAATTGACTAAGTAAAATTTTTAAAAATGCTTTCAATAAAACAATAATACTACCATCCTTTTTGGCCCGTATGAATAATTCCACTACAAAATAATGGTTTTTTATTTATTCAATTATTTACCTCATGAATTACAATGATAATTAATTCGTTATTATAGAATTAAGAACTAATAAGTAAATTAATGTTACTATCTTAATTGGGTTTATTACCTAATTAATGAATTTAGAAGTGGATCAGTTTTTCACGTATTCACATAAAATGATATTTATTATTATAATTTTTTTAGAAAGACAATAAATTAAGAGTTATAAACAATGTTAATAACAGATTATATTCGCAGACACAATAATATTTTTACTTATTTTTACTTTTACTTATTCTAAATCTTAATTTTACCACAATTATTTCACTGTCACAGTTCCTGTGATGATGCTTATTGTCGTCTCTCTTATGACACGGTTCATTGTTACCAGCACAAAATTTCTCAGCGCCGCATTCACTCGCTGTTACCGTCACAACGAAGTTACATTCTCCTTTTCTATTTTGCCGCTGTCCCGATACACCTTTGCCCAATATCCTCCCCGACACCGCATTTTTGCCTAAATCGTTGCTGCCGCAGCCTCAAACCAGCACCGATCGTCCTCTTTGCCACGCGTCTTCAATAATGGCCGAGTCACTGCGCCACCACCCTCCCCACCGTGAGTCCTATATATACTTTCTCTTATTATTATTATTATTCGGTTGTGGTGTTAGTCTCTCATCATATTCCTTCTTCGTTCGTTGTAGTTTCCCTTCCCATGCCTCTACCAAATTATTATACCCTTCAACATATAATAATAAAAGGTTCTTGCCCTCTTGAATTGGAGAATAAACCTTGTATATTTTTCTTTTTGGAGGAGGCGAATAATAAATAAACCTCTACTTAATTAAATAAATCAATTAAAAGAAAATTATTTAGTAGGATTAAGTAGTCATGGGTCAACAAATGAGAGATTATTGCTTTCATACCTTGGTCACAAATATATCTCATCATTATAATAGTAATTTAACAACATGTGTCGTTTTCAGATATGAGATATATATAGTACTTTATTAAACATTATCCTTGCTACTTCAGCTTATAACCCATTTATGATCCCAAAGTCTTGATTAGTTTTATTGCCCCCAACCCCCTAAAGGTAAGATTTGAAATACACCCATTATTTGACAAAATAACGATCTTATATGACCTTTGGTAAAGAATTACTTAGTGACCAATAATGATCGCTAAAGTTAATGACAGGGACACATGTGTCTTTTGTCTAGTTTTGCAAAGTGATTATCATTTTTTTATGCAAAAGTATAAATCAAGAGTGATTACTCATTTGTAAATATTTTTTATATAAAAATTATTAGATAATTTAACTAAATCATTTAATATAATACAAATGATCATATTTATTTCAAGACATTATTTTTGTATAAACCAAAAGACAAACCTCAATTTGGTCCTTTGGAGCGCATATTACAACACAACAATTTGGACCACTATGTATAAATTAATACCATGTATAGTGACTGTGAAAGAGCATCTGATTTTTGCTTTGATGCTTCTACTTTTAATCTTGTCCAATTTATGAAATAAGTAAATATTTATATTTAATTATGTCAAACTCAAAGGCACGCGCATGCTTATAAATATTTGTTTAGTCAATTGTTTTCTCATAAAATTGTATTAAAATCTCATCATCCGTCAAGAATTGATGGTTTAACTTTATGATATATCATACCTTAAAAGCTAATAATCTGTTTATGTTTTAAAATCAAAGTTAATCTATCTATCATATGCATCATTTTCGAAACGACTATAACACTAATGCATCCCAAGTGCCAACACATCAATAGTTAGTGCTTGACTTTAATTTCTTTCAAAAGATATTGAACCCATCATTTCTGGAGCCACTTTAATTTGACAAAGCTCTTGCACTGGCCAAGTATATTGGTCTAATTACCTGAAATATGTGTGGATTAGACTTTAGGATATTTTATTTCTATTATTTTAATATCCTCCTGTCTAAAAACATCTACATACAATGTTTTGAGATTAATTCATTGAATTGAATTTCGTCCTTTATTTATTTTTAGGATTAAAATTCCCCACTTTTTATTGATGTCATTACACTATTTTTATTTAGTATGAATTAATTTTATAAGCATTATTTCCCTCCAATTGAATAATTAATTAAATTTGATGAGTTGCTTCCGCTTAACTTATTAATACCAAATAGATAAAGGAGTGAGAAATGTCTAGCATTATCTTGTATTTTAAATATTCTTAATATATTTTTTGGCGTCACACATTAAAAATACAAAGTTGGATATTATTAGAGATTTGGAATACAAATAAAGAAAAACTCATGACTATTATATATGAATTTAATCGTCAAAGAATATTTACGAGAGAGTCATTCAGATAAAGATATTTAAAATATTTTTTTTAAAAATATTTTTTAATAATTAAAATTTAATACATATAATTAATTAAATCGTATTATTTTTGTCAAAATTAAACTAGACAAATTAATTTGACCAAAATAATATTAAACTAAATCTTAAACTGGTCTAAAACATTTTTGTATGAATGGTTTCCTGCTCACAAATCAATACACCTATATATGAATTTAGTACTCCAAAACGTGCACATTGTCTTATATCTCCTCTAAAGAATTAAATGTATGTGATTGCTGTTTTTTTTCTTGGAACATATATTTATAATGATATGTCTTAGTTATTGAAGGATCTTATACTAATATCTAGTAAACAAATCATTAGGTCTCTAATGATATAATATTTAATCTTTTTTGAAAAAAAAATCACAAATCAATAAAAGGCTAGAAGCCCATAAAAAATATTCTAATTTTTCATTTCAAGAATAAATTAGCAATAATTCTTATGAAGAGATCAAGACCTTTGCTTAGTTTGCAATTTAATTAATTTAAAGATGGTGGATATTTACAAACAAAATCGAAGTGATATGACTTGTCTTGTTTAGTTTATATATATATAGCTTACCCTACCATGCATGCATTTGAATTAATAATATGAGTAGAGTTTATATATCATATTGTTGTGGTCCTGATGAAGCACACAGAGGCATGCAATGCAAATTAAATATCATAGCACATTGGAGAGGGACTAATAGCTTAGTATATGTAGTCCTGCAGGTAGTATATATATATATATATCGATTGGTGACCCCTCTCTCCATTAAATTTATTAATGACAATAAACCAAATCTTGCTAGCTAATTAATGTCTTTTTACCAACAGTAATCTAGTTATGTAGCTATATATATCTAATCTAAGTCATAGTGTAGCCACGTTCATGTGTGTATATATATACCTTCTCAACTATATATTTATACATTCTTTAATATATAGATAGTATATGTTTTGAATGTTGAAAACATGCCAACATACGTAGCATTCAGGGAACAGGTATTGCTATGAACCTATATTTCAAACTTACAAAGTAATTAAGAAAAATATAATAGCTAGCCTTCTTATATCTCTTTAATTAGTAGACAAAAAAGAAAGGCACACCCACTACATTTAATAGGGAGGCGAATTCGGTTTGAAATTATTATTTGGTATAATTTAAAGTGTTCTTTTAATTAATGTTCACAAGTAATTTATGTCATATAATAGAAAATTAAAGAAATGAATTAATAAAACAGGAATAATGATTAGATTATTTTATTAGATTCTGGACAAAGTTAGTGGATTCACTTTTTACATGAAAAGTTTCACTAATATACCCCTTTGATGAATTGAATAAAGCGATAAAAAAGATAAGGCCACTTTCCCTTATGCTCCTCCGAACACTTCAACCCAGTTATTTTGGCCTTATATATTCATATATATAATTATTAATTAAGGATTTAGCATTATATTGGGGTCAAAAGTCAAAAGATTAGTTCAATTGTAGAGTATGTCGTTACTACTAAGTACTAATAAGCTTATTCACGCTTCACGCACAACTACAGTAGTAATTAACTAGACTTATATGATTAGAGTGAATTAAAACTCTTCTTTACATGATTAATTTGTTTGATTTAATTTCTTAATTATCTCCATAATGTTTTGTCCCTTAATTTTTGGTAGCTGCAGTAATAAATAAGTGCGTGGCTGTATGTTGGGTTTTGTTAGTAATTCTTCTCTACAATATATATATAGCCAATTAGCCATAGATACGTCATGCCTAGAAATTTCATGCGCAGCATTAAGACTAAGTAATTGGCTTATTATTTCTCTTGTCAATAATAATAATAATAATAATAATAATAATAATAATAATAATAATAATAATAATAATAATAATAATGTCCATATGTGCATCTTTTACATTAAGCCTTTTAAAATAAAAAAATTAGTAAAAAAAAATTAATTATTCTTAAATTCATATAAAGAAATTTACATATGATAAAATTTATTAATTTAATTAAGATAATGGATTTACGTAAATTTTGTATAAATTTTTATTTATTTTATATGATGTCATAAATGATTTATGTTAAAAATTAAGCTAATAAAAAAATTATATTTTTAATAATATTTTATATTTTTGAGATTTTTTACTATATTTCTTAGTACTATTACATATTTTTATGATCGAGAAATATTAAAAGTCAGTAGAATGTATTATATCATAATTTTTAGTCATTAATCAATTTTTTTAATATAATAATTTAATAATATATTTTTAATTTATATTTTTAAAAATTGATAATTAACTATTAATAAAAAATAATATATTCTACTGATGATTTTGTAATATTTGTCTATGATTTGATCCTAGAATACAGTATCTACTGCATATGTAGTGATTTTCCTTTTCTGGCATCCAAGTTGTGGGTGTGGGATTATTGAGGCTTCATTTGTCGGTCACAATTGCCCATAATATTGATTTCCATTCACACACATTAAAAAGTGGTCAACTCCCTCCATTTGTCTCCACTCAACCCCTTCAAATATTCCTCTATGACCATGACATCTATCTATTTCATTTCCATATTCAATTAATAAGTTTTGTTGTGGCCACATACATACATATCTTTTAGCCGAGATATCTTAGATTAATAATTAATTAACCTTCAATATAAATTTTATTATTATTATTATTATTATGTTCTACTTGTTCAACAAGTTGCATGGACAAGAATGACACTAGATTTTGATGCGTAGCAGCTCATTGAACAAGTTATCTTGTGCACATTATATTATGTATGTTTTGAAAAGGGCCAATGTTGGATTTCACATAAGGGGGTGCCACTAACAAGTTGATTATTAACTCATCAATATTTTTAGGGAAAGTATGAGGAGCCAATGGAATATTTGTATAATGTGTACAATAGAGTATTAGAGATATAATCATTAGTATTATCTTTTTTCATCAGCTGAAACTTTTGGGATGAGTAGTATCATGACATGGTATTAGAACACTAGATCCGAAAGGTCAAGAGTTTGATCCTTAGTGAACCCAAAATCAGTTTAAGCTTTTGGGAAGATGTTTATTATCCCTAGTACTCGGATAGTTATTCTAGATAATATGAAGAATATTCATTTTGTAACTGAATAGTCCATTATACACATTATATAAATAGTCCATTGTCTTCCTAGCGCGATCCATATTTTTAAGGACATTGCTCCAAATACTGAAGCCATATGTGCCGCCGCAACATAATTCTACATTATCGTTCTCTACTTTTCTTAAATATATTTCAAGATATTGTAGCTATTTTGGTGGTGCGGTATATATCTATGCTAGGATAATTTCCCTTATCTTTAAAAGGAAAAAATTAAAACATTGTGTGTCACTTGTAAATTAGCACTTGGGAGTAGTAAGTATAAATTTTTTATAGGAACACAAATTATATACTTGTGAAATATACATTATAAAGGTTATATCATTATTTGTTATTAAAATTAAATATAAAAATAAAACAATAACAGGTTATTATATTATTTAGCATCCCCATGGATGGATGGTATATATATATAGATAGATGGACAAGATGAATAAGATTGTGTTGGGACTGAATTGCAGGCACCTTTTTAGAAGGCAGCACATTGATTTGGTCCATGCATCCCACATAGCATATGCACCATCATCATGTACAATCATTACCCCAACACAATACACATTCAAAATTAAATAAAGAACCAACAAAACAGACTCAAGAGAAGGCCACACCATATATAGGTATAGATAATACTACTACTTCACCATGTGGCATGTGACTCAAAAACAAATAACATGACAACAAAACACAGAAATTAAAGCTATATGTATGTTGAGACATTCATGAGTTTGGATGCAACACTAAGAAGAAGATGTACAGTACTACCATTTAATTTTTTTTCTTTCATAGATTAGTATTATTACATCAACACAGTACTGTATATATGTTCTGCTGCTAGCAATTAAGCATATGAATGGAGAGATTCCTTCAATTCGTTCTTGGATTATTCACAATCATGAGGATTCAAGAGATATACACTTTTGTATCTTTCTTTTTCTTTAATTTGATCTATTTGGGGTGCTCTGTCTTCTTCTTTTGTCAGGTTAATTAACATACAGTAGTACTATTATTGTGCATGTTTAATTTATTTAACAAATTTCATTTGGAGCAACAGGAGTTTTTTTTTTTTTTTTGTGACAAGGAACTTATACAGGATAACTTCATACAAAGGTTAATTCCGACAGTAGTGTTTTTTTTTTTTTTTGGGTTATAATATTATTGGTGGTGGTTGATGTGCATATCATATATGTGGTGAAGAGTACAAAAAAAGAAATTATATTAGTGGAAGGAAATTGAGATTTTTCCTTGAATATATAATATGGTTCAATACTTATTATTATTTTAATTGGTATTTTCTATTTGTTTTTTTTATGCTAAGCAATGATTAATTATTAAAAAAAAGTGTTAGAAATAGCAAGTTTTGTAATTTGTAACATTAATTAAATATTATTAATATTTTTAATAATATAAAATTATATCTAATAGTATAAAATTATTTTAAATATTGATCAAATTTTAATAAAAATACTGTCCATTAAACTTTTTCATCATTAAATTAAAACTATGTTGCCATTGGTCCTCAATTGAATAAATCTCTGATCCTTCCACATTTGAGTAGAAGGCATAAACCAAAATTGCTTCCAATTGTAGTAATATTTTTATTAATAATTAAATTTTAGTCGTTTACAGTCAACAAAAATAGTTCGCCAAAACGTATAGTTGTTTATATATGTAAATTATATCGTTTTAGAAACGTGAGGGTTTAATGCTTTTATCAATATTAACTAATATTATAGACTAATATTTTGTTTTTATATTTTTAAAATTTAAAGTATAATATTTAAAATTTTAAAAATATTTTTATTGATTAAATATTAATTAAAAATAATAAATTTTATTAATCATATAATATTTAATTTATTGTGTTTATTGTAGTCTCACTTAACAATATATGTATATTGTTAAAACAATCACTAAATATATTTTAATGGTATTTAAAACAATTACTAAATATTAAAAAATGTCACATAAATTAGGAATTTTTTAAGGTTCAAACCATCGCTAAATATAGTATAAAAAAATATATTGATAAATGCTGCAACTTAATAATATATCTTTACTTTTAAAATCGTCACAAATAATTTAAAGACACTCGTTATTAATAGTGGTCTAAAATTATTACTATGTCACCTGACGATCCTCAAATTAGTAAAGCTTTCTTAACCATTCCAAAAAAATTAACGACGATTTAAACATAAAAATAGTTACAAAAACACTATTTTATTATAGTGTACACATCTCTAATCTTTCGTATATACTATCTAAATTACTTCACTTATAATTATACTCTGTAAATAATAAAATAAATAAAAAATTAAACAAAATTTACTTGAATAAAAAATTATTGCATAAAAAATATATAAATATATAATTATTTATGTTTTTATTTATCTATTTAAATTTTTAAAATAGATAAGTTTATAATAATATATATGATTCAATATCTGTCTCACCGACCACGTGTCCCGCACACGCACATGCTGTGCTTTGATAAATCGGCTTGTAATGACATTATCTGCAATATATTCCCTCCTCCCTCATCCAAAAATAAATAAAATAATAAAAGAAGAAGATTGTAATAATTCAGATCCTACCTAAACTTGAAGTTTAATTTCTTAAAATACAATTTCAAATATATGGTATAGCACAAATTTATTTTCTTTTATCTAATGCTTTAATTTCCCCCCTTCATTTATCATTGTGAAAGGCGGCATTGACTTTTTATTCTTGAGTAATATCTCGCGTAGACAACTACAAAATTAAATAATCTTTTGTGAGATCAATTATGTGAGTCTCACCCTTAATAAACCCTTGCTCAATTTAATCACACACACACATATATTTCTTTCTCAAGTCTCAACCTTTTAAAAGTGAAAGTCACACATAATTTTATACTCGTATATATCGTCCCCACAATAAGTTAAAATTAATAATATGCTCATAATTTCACCATAAAAAAATCATAAAAGAATTTTTGAAATTTACCATTTTATAATATTTTGTTGTTTGGTATTAAAATTTTATTTATTGATCAAAGTAATAACGAGAACTTTTTTATTTTATGTTGAATTATTAAAAATAAAATTTCTAAAAATAATTTAAATTATGTGTTTTATATTGTTGTAAAATTTTATAAAACGGCAATCACGTTTTATTTTTTTATAATTAAATTTTTTTTATTATAAAATATCAATGAAATCATAATATAAAATATTAAAATAATTAAATATATTTACATTTTACACTAAAATGATCGATATATAAAAATTTTAGCCTAATAACGAACTAAATGTGGTTAATTTTTTTAGATATTGGATAAAAATTAGTGTAATTTTTTAATATTAAAAATTATGGTGTTTTATAAAATTTTGAAAACTATAAAATTCGTAGAATGTAAATTGTCAGATTAATTTTTTTTAATTTATAAAGACAATACGTAAACTACGTATTGTATTATTTTAATATTAAATTACAATATACATAATACATATTATATTATTTTAATATTAAATTATAATATATAATTTACATATTGTAAATACACAAATTACATATTATCAATATAATACATTTTTTACGCATTATATTTATACAAAATAACATTTCCAAAATATTATAAAATTTTATTTTTTGTAATATTTACTTAAAACTCTCTTCACTCTTTCGTATTAAAATAATCAACTCTCAAACATAAACTAATCATTTCCGAACATTTACAACCATTTATTGCTTAGAAGTTACAACAGCTGACTACAGCCAACAGCCGTCACTTCAATCAGCAGTTATATCTTATTCTCAATCATTAAATCTTCCTTTATCATATCAATAGCCTAACACCCAAAAGAGTATATAAATATGCCATTCATTTTTCTTCTTGTGACACGTCTTGTTTTTTTTAATGTATCTTAATTACTTAGATTGTTAAGACCGAATGTAATTGCTTTAGCACTTTGGTAATATTACTAATCACCTATATCTTTCTTTTTCATGCTTCACATTAAAGAAAGAAAAGAAATTAGTTCAATTGTTTAAACACAAAATATTAATCATATACCTGAAGTAAACCTAATTAATCAGAGATTATTATTTAAATGAGAGAGTCTAGAAGTGAATAAATTTTGTGATTTTTAGTTATCAATTAGTCATTAATAATATTTTTAATAGTATGATAAAATTACATCTAATAGCATAAAATCATTCAATTTTTTTTTATAATTAAGTATTGGCCAAAATTTAACAAAAGTACTACCCTAACACTTCTCTTCTTAAATTCTTTTCATTAGGAGGGAAGTTAAAGAGTATCATGTTTAAACCGAACCAGTTAACTAATTTTTGTTCGCTATTGAAGAAATCCATTAATCATATATTAGACCATATACATAGCTTGTCTTAAGATAGTATATATATAAATAACGAACTTATTTGTTAAAAAATATAAAAACAATTACTATATTTTTCTATCTTTTATTTATCTGAAAATTAAAATGTAAACAGTGAATAAAATAGATTAATAACTAAAATTCTTAATTCATTTTCTTAATACTTAAAAGAGTAAAATTTTTAATATAGATTAATTTAAAAAATTAAAAGAATAAAAAATTCAAACTGTTTTTATTTAAAAATAAAAAGACAATTAAAAAATGAATTAGACTTCTAATTATTTTTCAATATATATATCATAAAAGGTTCCTGTAAAAAAAGACTAATGTAATAGGTGACTGATTGACTTTTTTGTTATTATTTGAAATACGTGGTTAAAAATAAATGTCAGAATTTTTAGAAATTAAGAAACAGGCGTTGCAGAAGTTATAACCAAGACGATTAGGATCTATAAAAAGTAGACTAACTAACGATTTTTTTTAAATATTTGTATGGTAATTCTAAAGTTTTTAAATACTGGGTTGAGGTTTTTGTTTCAAAAAAATATATCATAAAAGACTCACTCAAATGCAACATCACAACTAACTGAACATACACATACACATATAGATGATCATTAAATACTTGACAGACTATCACCATCAATGAGTACAGTGGCATTTTGAAGTCCCCCAGATCGATCTGCTCAAAGTGTACAGCACAAATTTAAGTATATATTAGAGGAATATAATTGCAATAAAAATTTGTCTACATTATGATTAAATTTGTTCACCAATCTTAAGTAATAATAATGAAGCATTAGTTAGAAGAAAATGTGTTGAAGTAGCACGTGTTTGTGTGTATATATACGTATTTGCCTCTTACAGCGGGCAGTGATTGAAGGCAATTAATAAGGGTTAATAAGAGATTTTGTTATTGGTCCGACAAAGGAATAGGGGTCCATAGAGTTTTGTGCATGCATGTGTGTTGTGTGAATGTGCATATGAAATATGAGTTGAGAGGGAGGGTAGTACTACGTACCACTGTCTCAAACTGTTGCAATGTAACAGAATAATTATTCCTATCCTATCCGTAGAAGGTAAAATACAAGCCCATCAATTATATTGTGGACCACCGTACAACCCTCCCTAACGCGCTAATCACCACCATTTTCATCAAAATGGACAAATTTGTAGGGCATACTCAAGTCAAAGTAGATGCACTATCATCATGTGTCACAAACATAACACTACTCCCATCTCTATCTCCATTTTGCATCATCATTTTTAATTAATTTAACACTACTCACATTCAATGGCCTCTTAATAAATCTTACCTTCAATCTTCTTATTATTCTAAAATTTATTAAAAGTTTTGTTAAATAATGTAATAAAAATTTGTTGAATATCAAAATATTCTATTTAAAATTTGTTAATTTCATAGTCTTATGTTATAATAATTAAAACTTTAATATACAAATTGTACAAGCTAATTAATAGAGTTACACTTTCTTTTTGTTGTTAATAATGGATCAAGTTAATTATGGATTGATAGATGCAGTTATACATAGCAGCTTTAGTAGTTTAACTACTTAATTATGATCTAAAGGATAAAGCTGAGAGTTTAATTTCTTGATTTGAGGTCAAGAGGTGTTAGTTTTGGCCGGTAGTGATTTTCATTATTGAGCAGCAGTTTTGTCAGAACTACTTCTAATTAAGTTCTAAGTAATTAACGCATGAGATTATGGTTGGGATTCACATTTATATACTTACCAAAGAAAATGTAAAAAGCTTCATTTGTAAATTTCAACAAATTCATATAAAACTATTTAGAGAGACAGAATTGGAGGCTAAAAGCAATATAATATGCTTCTCTATAACTGGAAATTAAATGTGCCTATTAAACAAAAGTTTAATTTAGGGTTTAATTAACATGCGCTTATTACTACAAACTAAATATTCAGATAACATAAATATCTTTAGAAAAGGAGGAGTTGGGGAAGAATATATGAGAGGAGAATTGGATACTCATCAATCATTCTATGCTAATGTAAACTATAGATGATTCCAAAAACCCAAATGAATTTGTAAACTATAGACTAACACGTGGAAATGGAAGGGTATAAATGATTTACACTTAGCGATTATAGTAAATTGCAGCAGCTATAAGAGAAGAAAAAAATAAATAAGTTAAAGCGTATAAAAGAGGAGAATTGGATACCCATCAATAAATGATTATGCTTACAAGTTCAAAGAGAAAAAATGAGTAATAATATTATTCCAAATCAAAAAATTTCCCACTATAATGGCATATAATATACCAAAAGAATGCTTATTAATTTCGGTCATTCCAATGCTTTTTTGCTTATAAATCAATCAACATACACTAATCCTTTTAATATAATTGGCCTTGTATTAATTAAAAAAGTAGATATAGATATAGAATTGATAAGCAGGGAACAAGATTAAGCATAAGATGGTGATGAAAGGCTGACAAAATTAAAGCAACATTAATAAGGGGGTGAGGGCAGAAAAGGTTGACCCATTAGAAGGTGATGATGATGATGATGATGATGAAGTTTCATTCATCTCATTTCTTTTCTTAGTACTGACACCAATGAAGAGGAGAATTGAAGCGCATACATCACTACCTTTGTGAGAGAGAGGGGCAACAACAACAACAACTGCTGCATGCTAGTGTTTTAGGTTCCTTTCAGAGTGAGGTTACTCACACAACTCACAAGATTCCTTCTCTCTAGGGTGGACCCTCCCCTTTCAAGGGTTTATGACTCCATGTGTGATGCTGGCATTTTCTGCTTTCGGAAGGGCCCTCTTCCACTGCAAAAGTTTCACTCACTGTCCCTACAATTTAAGTCTCCCTTTTATTTTCCTTTTCTTTCCTTTCTATATATATACTTCATCTTCTCATTCATACTGTTCAAAATTTATTTTTTACCATTTATAAGAAAAGAATGTTTTCTCTACATATTATTTTTTCATTTCATATTCTATTATTTACGCACAATATTTATCAAATTAACAGGATTTAATTTCACCATATCCAGCTTGTTCTTCTCCCTGTAGAGAGCGTCGAGCTGGTGAAAGTAGGGGCAAGTCTTGGAATCTTCTGGCCTCTTCTTGTTGCTCTCTTTGACTTTCTTGAAGTATTTGTTGATGTTCTCCCACTTCTCCTTGCACCTCTTGGCGTTTCTGTTGTACCCGAGCTTCTTCATTGATGATGAGATCTCTTCCCATAACGGCCCCTTTGGCCCGTTTTCTTGGTACTTGGCGTCCATGCTTGTCCTCAGCCGTATCAACGCTTCGACCTCCACCTTTGGCCACCTCGACGAGCTTCCGCCGATCGACTTCTCGCCATTGTTATTGTCAGCACTTTTCACGATTTCCATACTTGTCACTACTTGTTGCTGCTGTGGTACTGTCGGTGCTGACGGTGCCACAGGCTGAGCGGCAACCGGTGCAACAGCAACCTGCGTTACTGGGATAGGTTGTTGCACCGGTACTGGAGGAATCTGTGGTGCATTTGGTTGTGATTGCGGTTGCGGTTGTGGTTGTGGTTGTGGCTGTGGTTGCACAATGCTGATCGTATTATTCAATGCTTGTCCTAGATTGTGCTGTTCGGCAATCTTCTGCAAGAATGACATGACGGCGGCGTCTTTGGCGGCGGCAATGGAGCGTTCCTGAGCGAGAATCTCCCTCTCTCTATTAATCCTTTGCATCTCTTCTAGCCTCCAAGATTCCTCCCTGGCCATGCGATCACGCTCTCGCTTCTCCACGGCTTCGAGGAACCTCTTCTGAAGATCCTCCTGCTTCTCGATGACCTCCGTCATTAGCCTGTGGAAGAAGTCCTTCCACTTGCGCTTCCTCCTCCGCCTTCCTTCCATTGATTCGTCGGAATAAGTGGAGGAAGAGGTGGAGTTGGAGAGGAGATCGGTCGGGATGGTGGTCGTGGATGAAGAAGGGAATAGTAAGGTAGTAGGGTTTGTTGGTTGTGGTGGTGGTGTTGTTTGGTAGGAAGGGATAATTGTTGTTGATGGAACAGTGACATGTGTTGTTGTTGGTGGTGGTGGTGGTGGTGGCGGAGGCGGAGGCGGAGGAGGAGGCATTGGCGTTGGTTTAGGAGATTGATGATGAAGAAGTGTTGTCTGGGACTGATTCTCAAGGGCTTCTAACTGATCAAAGAAGCGGTAAGTTTTGCCATCTGATTTACCAGTTCGACCTTCTTTTGTTCTCTTATGGTACTTATAAACGTTCTCGAATTTCTCTTTGCACTTCTTGGAACTTCTCTGATACCCAAGCTCTGCCATCTTCCTATAACAACCAAATGGCCCCCCCGAACAAAAACAAAAAATGAAATTAAATGAAGGTAAAAGATGAAAAAGGTTTTCCGGGTTTATCTTATTCTTATCTCATCAAATTCAGCTAAAAGACAAAGGGTTAAAAACGCATAAGATAAGCATAAAATAAATGTTATGTGCTGAATTTCAGTAACTGAAAGAGAGAGACTAGATGGGTGAACTTTGTGAGTAGCAAGTTTCTTTTGTTATAGTAAAACAGAATCCTCATGAATTGTGATGATCAACCCAAGAAAAAGAAGAGATAAAATGGGCGCTTAGCTTCCCATCATGAAAAACGCGTGAACCAGAGTTTGGGGATTTTGTAATCTAATATAATCTTTGTGAAGGAATTTCCCACGGGAGTGGGTAACTGAAAATAAAAGGAAGAAATCTTGCTTTTCAAAACTCAATTCAGGTCGGTAACTTATTTGGAAAATAATAGGACATACACAAATCAAAGTGAAATGTCAGAAAAAAGCTAAAAATTATAGATGCTGTTACAGCACACATCTCAATTCTTTTTTACAATAATTTTATGTCCAAAAGCAACAAGAACAAAAGGAGAATTTTAAGGGTAAAATAAAAAATTAAATTAAATACAAAAAAAACTACAGCAAAAAGAAACAAATCCAAATGATAGAGAGAGCACCTTAAAAAAAAAAGAATAAAACAGAAGAAGAAGATAGTGGTGGAAGTCATTTCCAATAATATTAAAAATTGAATCCTCAGATCTCCACATCCCATGATTTTATAAAGAAATGAAATCCCCGGAAACTGATTAAGTGAAGTGAGAAAGTAGAAGTAATGATATTAAAAATGAATAGAATTATGAAAAATGAATGAACCTGGAGACTTGTTCCCACAAAGGACCCTTAACACTTGCCTCTCGAAAGGCAGCTTCCATATCGGAGCGTATCCGTAACAGCGCCAAAGTCTCTTGCCGCGGCCACCGGTTACCGCCGAAGCTGCTGCCACCTTCTTCTATATTCCTCCCTCTTTCATCGTCGCCTGAATTATTTGATCCGCCACCGCCACCTGATGCTGCCACCGCTGCTGCTGCCGCCACTGCATCATCGGAAGCACCACCACTACTTCCTCCACCTCCTAATAGTGCTGAGTCCCCAAGCATGGTTCTCTTTCTCTCTGTCTCGCTCTCTTCCTTCAAAACAGCACCGCAGCAATATTACAGCAGCAGATAGCAAGAGAAAAATAAAAAATATACACACGAAAAAATAAAAAAATAAAAAAAGGTGAATTCTTCGAATTTTTTTTATGCGGGTTTTTTATTTTTATGTATGTGCGTATTTATATAAATGTGGATGTATATATATGATGAAAGCTCTGTTTCTCTCTCTATCTCTATATATATATATCTCGTGGTGAATTTTTTTTTTTAATGTTTTTTTGGTGGGATCTGAAGACTTGTTTTCTTATCTATCCTAATAATTAATAGTGAGAATAAATAATGGGCTTTCTTCTTAGCTTTACATTATTTTTTACTTTTACGTGTTTCTTTTTCTTCTCTTTTTTAGCAGTGGAATCTTCAGTCACTTTACCTCATATGTAATGTTTTTTGTCTTTTAATTTATTTTTATTTTACTAATTTTAATTATTTTGTTGGATATTGGTAGTAGCATTGCATTATCATATGTCATGTAGGCTAGGTAAATTCGCCTGACTTTGCTCAAAGTGGCACAGAAAAATATACGAAGTCAGTTAGCATTTATTTTATTAATTTGAGTGGAGTGGTGATTATTTTTTTTATAAAAATGATTTAAATGAATAAAAATAAATGGATTCAGAAATATTTGAACAGGTGCACAAAGAGACGATGGAGTGATGGAGATAATAAGTTGGTTTTTGTCTGTCCAGCTATTTTTAGTTAAAGGCCGGCCCCTATATATGTCACCTTTTCTTTTTTATTTTTTAAACTTTTACCTAATTTTCTGATTTAAAAAAAAAATCAATTTTCCTTCCTTTTCTTGTGATGAGGATGAAGAATTGAAGATTAGCTTTGGTTGCTTTTTTTTACTTTTGGGATGTGTTTTTTGGATTTCATATAATTACGTGGCGGTTCGGCACAACATACACTCTTTGTGAAATTCCCGAATTGTCCCTAACATGGTTCCTGCATTGACCTTTAATCATTGATGCTAATCTATCCTATATTTAATTTACATCAGCTTGTTTATGATCTGGGTTTGTTCCCTGCATTTCACAGCTTAACTATTTTTTTTCCTTATTTTGATATATTTTACAAGGATGATATATATGTGACTTGCCCAAACTGCCCCTGCTTTATAATAAATTAGGAAAAAGGGAGAGGGGAAAAAAAGATGAAATTTATTTTGAAGTGATGGTTTTATTTTCAACTTGTTGGCTAGAACTGTGGTACTCTACAATCTACATACATGTGGCTTTTGGGGTCCTACAATGAGTGTGACAATTGTATTTTGGACAAATTCTCCTTCACAAAAAGGGAGAGAAGAAAAATGGCAAATTTTACATCTTTTCAAAAATATCTTTTATCATGATTCCACTCACTTATCAGAATTTTGCATTGGGGACAATAATCTTCTAAAATTATGTCACACAACTGACTAAGAAGATATTTTTATACTATATAATAACACATATTTTGTCAGTTTGATAGAGAATTTTAATTTGCATGGTTTTTATAAGAAAAGGGAAAAATTAAAGTGGTGTTAAAAATTATGAAATGGACGAAAAATTTATATCTTTTTTTTCTTGTTAAGTGGGAACCACTGTTGAATGGAACTAGTTTGATGGAGGTCATGTTATTAGGCCAAGTTATTTATGAACAGAAGTAAATGGTGGCCAATTCTGTTGGGTCTGTGACCTACCGTAATAAATGGCATCAAGCTTTTGAAGGCCGTGATATTGTGATCAAAGGGTGATTCCATGGAGAATTATAGCTTCGTTAAAATTTCTTCAATGTAATTATATATTGGTACGTACGATACCCATTTTCCAATACACTTTTTTTTTTAATTCCTAACGGTGTGCATCAGGCTCTCTCATCAGTGAATATTAAAACACTGGAGTGCTGCTAATAAAAATGGATAAAAAAATTTCTCATCAATTAATTAACAAGTATTCGTAGTAGTATTTTACGAAAGGTGGATATTTCATTCAAAAATGGAAGATCAAATTCACATTTTATATTCTCATCTAGTATTCTCTAGCTTAAAATTAAAAGTACTCACCCTAGAATTGTAAAACACCTCTTTCTATATATCACTACTAGATATACTAATACATCATATATCATCAGGTTATAAATATTTTTACCCTGAATGAAATATTGTTGCATTGTGTAATTACCACCTCATTAAATTATATAATAACATTTCAGTCAAATTAGCTATAAACCAATTTAATTCAAGTAATCTTGCAGGAAATCTGTTTTAATCAGCAAAATAATAAAATTAAGCAATAATTAGCTAGCAAATATTCTACATATTCAAACATTTTAAAATTATACTTAGTGATATTTATTACAAGTACAAGATTCATATTATTATTAGCTAACTATTTGTTGATTTTTTTTTTCAAATTTATTCAAATCCCAATTCTTGAAAAAAAAAATTAATTTTCATTTTAAAAAAAATTGCTAATGAGATTTTAATCTAAAAGCTTAGCTTATACATAATACGTAAGCTCCTCACTATTATAAATTAAAAAAGATCACCATTAAATAATTTCTGTTGGGTAAACCAAGTCGTGTTAATTTAGTTGGAATATAGTAAATTAGGGTAATATTTTCGATAGAATTTAATACATTAACATTTTAATTAATACATTAACATTTTAATTAATACCTTTTTGACTCATTAAAATGTATGCTAATGATCATTAGAAAAATAATTATTATTATATTATTCTATAATGGATTACATTCTGACCTCAAACATATTGATATGATGCATTGTAATGTCAATTTATATTTTTTTTCTCAATTATTTTTTTAAAAAATATTATGTAATCAATCATATACAAATTAACTTAGCTTTAATGAATATTTATGTTAAAATTTGTCAATTATTCTAATATTTTATTTTATATATTTTTAATAATTAATAATAATTATTATTCTTTTTTATAATTTAGTGAGTCAATTATCAATAATAAATAGTTCTAATTTTTTAATGGGTTATATTCTAATATGTTGATGTGATACATTTTATTCTGATACAAGTTTGGATATCTCGCTCTTCTCAACCTTTTTTAAAAAAGTATGATGTAATTAATCATATGCAAATTAACATTTAATGATTAATTATATTGAAGTTTGTTAATAATTTTAATATTTTATTTCATATTATTTTAGTCGTTATCATGCATGATTCATTCTTATATTTTCGTGAATCAGTAATTTTAATATTTTATTTTATATCTTTTTATTAAAACAATCACAATTTTTTTTTATATTTCTGAGAATGCTATATATAATATTTCCTTTTACCATTCATGATGAGTATAAGTTTTAGAATCAAGTACATGTCATGTTAATACTATTTTTTGGAAAATATTATATATTAAATAATTAAATTTGTTAATATTTAATGATTAAATATGGTAAAATTTATCAATAATAATAATATTTTATATTATTTCTTTTTAATAATTACCTTAATTTTTTATATATCTCTATAATATTCTATATTATATTTTTAAAGAATTAAGTATTTCTTAAAATATTCTAAATCGATAAAAACAATGGGAACCTATTTTCATATAAACTTTTATGATAAAGAAGATATATATTTGCCTTCAATATCCTTTTATTTAAAAAAAAAAGAAAACATGATGAAACCGTCGTCAAACAAATTGATTGGTTTTTCTGTAATTAATTTTTTTGGGAGGAACCATTTTAATTTGGTCATATATTCTGTATCAAGAGACAATGGCTCCTACCGAAAAACAATTATGGCTCCAGCGCTGTGCTATATGTTATGTTATGTGAACGTTGCGTTTCTCTTTCGAATTTTAAATTCCCTTTGATCGTTGCACTTGCACTTTGAAAATGACTTGATGTTGTGATAAGGTTGTTGAATGTTGAATTGAAGGACTTGCTTACACATTTTTATTTTTACCATTTATATATTTTCTTTTGTATTCTTCTATATTCGGTGTATGTATTGTTTTGTCAATTTGGAATCCTATTAGGAACCATTGTGTTGCATGAGACAAATCTTATGCTTCCGGAAAA
This sequence comes from Arachis hypogaea, assembly GCF_003086295.3. Classification (NCBI taxonomy): domain Eukaryota; kingdom Viridiplantae; phylum Streptophyta; class Magnoliopsida; order Fabales; family Fabaceae; genus Arachis; species Arachis hypogaea. The sequence goes on along the minus strand of NC_092044.1, from coordinate 116,831,524 downwards.
CATAATTGCTTCAAATTGTACACTGTAATAAATGTTTTAACAATTCCTCTCTTCCTAATAAATACCGTTTTAATATAATTATATATGTATTTTTTTACTTTATTAGTTTATAAAATTTAAATATATAATAATTAATTAATAACGATTATATTTTATGAAAATATTAAGAGTGTTTGGTATATAAATAATATTTTTTATATTATAATAAATGTTTAAAACAAATATTTTTTTTTGTTTCTTTTGTCTTTGGTGAAATATCGCATAATCCTTGTTATTGCATACATGCATTTAATATCTAAGGGTTATGTTTGTTTACATACACAAAATATTTAAATAGGGACATATAAATATAAAAGTATATTTAATAGATAAGATAATATATCTAAAAATATTAAATTAGTATATTTTATATTTTTTAACAAAAAAAATATTAATAAAAATATGATTTATTTTTTATTTTTTATCAAATTTTTATAATTATATTTTTTATTATTATATAATTTTTTTAATTTTTTATATACAAAAATAAAAATAAATTAAATTTTTATAATTTATTTTAATTTATTATAAAAAAATACTAAATTTTGTGTCCTTATCACTTCTATCTTATTTTTAATGTCCTATATGGTCTTGTTTTTAGAATCAAAAGCACCATAAGTGTCCATGGCAAAAAAGTTCTGTTATTAGATTCTCATATGTGGTTAAGGTTTAAGCGAGTTGGAAATAAAGAAAAGAAAATAAATTAGAAATTCGCTCTATGTTTGTTCCTAAAAATTTCTACCATCAATTTACTAAGTCAATAATTGAGTCTAAAATAAAACAAATCAAGTGGGCAAATGCAAGCACATATATAATGCAAGCGTGGGACCAACTCAATGAATATAACATTTAATGCATATAATCATCAAGGATTTGCTTTTCATTTAGGGATCTATATACAAATTATAATAACACAAATTAAATTTACAAATTACGGAACGAATAACAATAACGTGCGAAGGGCATTTTAGTCAAACCGTCAGAGGAATAAACCAAGCAATGGGTAATGGTGTGGCACCTTGGTAAATTAGTAATGACAGGTGGAGCTAAGTTAGGTTAACATCAATAGGTGTGGCCATGCCCCTCTCTTTTGTGTTATGTCCTTTTTTTTTTCTTTTTTTTTTGCCTCTCTATTTATTAAAATTTTTCCCTCAATGGATTTTGAGAAGGTGAATCATATTCTATGTGCTTCTAAAGTAATTTAGAAAATTTCCATTCGGAATATGCATAAAAAGTAAAAATAATGATTCACATTACTTAATATCTTATTTTTTTTATTATTGATTTTGTGTTATAAGACCTAAGCAATAATGAAGAATGTGATATTTATATTTAAATTCTTTTTTTATGAATTTATATATCATTATTAAATAAAGTGCATGATTTTAGTCTTTGATCAAGAAAATTACATTATACAAATGAATAATTTAATTGCCACCACTAGTTGTAAAAAAAAAAAAAATAAAGTTATATTTTGACATAAAAAAATTATCAGATAAAAATATAATGTAAAAGTATTCTTAATGTTAATAGTTTTAAAAGGGGAATTATTGTCAATACTTTGATTGATGAAACTTTTTTATGCTCAGTAATGACCAAATATCAATCATTTTTATTTATAATTATTAAGTGTCAATAATATTTTCTTAATCACTTTTCTTTTTAACAATTAGTGATCATAAAAAAAGTTTTAAACCTTTTCTTACAACTAATTAAAACTTAAATAAATATTGATTGGAAAAAATGCACATTATTGGAAAAAAAATAGACATGTACTCCCCCTCCCCCCAAACTCAAAGTGGAGATGAAAGAGAAAATTTACAAAAGTTTAATGAACATTATTTATTTTATTGAAATTCTAATAAAATAAAGATCAATTTAATTTCATTTAAAAAATATATATAATGATGATTTCTGTAAACAATAATGTTATACGTATAAGTATTTTTGTAACTAAGTCTAATTAAATTAGTATAAATCCAACAGAAAAAAATACCTGCATGTATCATTGTTCTTTTTTCTGTACTTTTTCAGCATAAAAATATTTATTGGAGACCATAAAAATTTATTAATATTGCATATAAATTTTTATAGATAGAACAAAAATTTTTGTACATAGCAAAAATTTTATCGATATAATATAGAAATTTATAGATAGCACAGAAAATTTTATCTAAATTTTTTATTCAAACATATTTTGGTTATTGGATAAGTCAATTGTCTCTTTAAAATTTTTATGCTATGCACTAAAATTTTTATATTATGCACCAAAGTTTGTGTTATGTATCAAAATTTTTGTGCTATGTGTATTTTATCGTTGAGTGTCAATATTCTAAACATGTGATTTTTTAAAAATTTGTGTAGTAGACCAAAATTTTTGTGCTATACATTAAATTTTTGTACTATGAATTAAAATTATGTGCTTTATTAGTTTTATGTATATAAGAGAAAAAGATGATGAAAAAGAAGATGACGATAATGATAATGAAGGAGGATTGGAAAGAAAAAAAAATGAAAAATAAGAGAAGAAAAAAACGATAACAACAACGATGACAATGTTATTGAAAAAGAAACGCGTAAAGAAAAAGAAGAAAATTATATTAAAAAAGAAATGTACATATTTCACTTAACTAGAATTTGATCTGGTAAATTTATTCCTTAAAATACAGAGAATATTAAATTAAGTAATAAACATGTTCGAATAATTAGGTATTTTTTTTATTGTCATAAACTAAAATATTAAACATTAAATAAAAAAAAAATATATTACCAGAAATTTTCATATATGCATAAATCACAATTTCAGAATGGAAGCACCACACGAGTTTAGTCAACAATATTGCCCAAATAAATTAATATGGATGTAATATTTTTCATATTTTTATTTGATAATATTTTGAGGTAAAATTCAAGTAAGTTAGGTCTTCACCTAAATTATGATTAAAATGTATGATAAAATTTGCATTGAAATTAAAGTGTATTTTTTTAAACGCATTCGCAAAGGATTTGAACGTAGTCCACCAAAAAATCAATAAATAAAAATGGAACGTTTAATATAATATGAAATCCAAAATTCCAAAGTACACGTAATATGCTTTTCAGATATGAATCTTTATGTATTTTTTATATAAGTATTATAATCAGAAAAAGTAAATCCCACAAACAATTTTAGTATCCCTTAAGAATAAGTTAAGACACAACAACACATGCATATGTCCCTCTTCATATCTTTCGTTCATTGAACATGAAAGGTGGAGTATCTGATTGGTTAATATTAACTGTGAATAAAGGATAGGAGCTTATGTACACAAAAGTGGGTATCTCATCAATCATCATAGCACTTCCCATACCTTAGCTTTAATTTTTTCCCCCCATTTTTTTTCACATTCTTTTATTCTAATTTTTTTTCTTTTCAAGACATTTTCAACCACAAATTCTCTTAGCCACACTACTTGTCATACTAACATAAAAAATAATAGTTGTTAGATTTTACTGACTCGGTTAGTTTTATATATTTAATCACAGACAATATAACAGCAAATAGTGACAATTTATAAAAGAATGAGAAGAATGAGTGTGAATTATATATTTGAAGCATGTGTGTGGTAATGGCTTTCTCTTTCGAGAAAGAGAGACTCCTCAATTACAAAATAGTATTACATGTATGTCTTTTGTGATTTACTCTTTTTTTTATTTATTTTTTTTTTACTAAGTTTGTTACATAACCAATTCTGCTATTCTCTCGAGCAATATTTCTCTGCAACATACCTACTTCATTTTTCATAGTCTCTTATTCACACTGATTGCCTCCTCTTTCTTTTTGCTCCTCTATGCTGCTGGATCACTTGGACCGATCTCTTTCTCTTTATCCATATTCTCCTCAATTGGAAAAGGAGTTGTACTAGGTAACATTCATTACAAAAAAAAATATGGTAAAAATGACGTTTTTTTTTATATTTACGGCGGTTTGAACCGCCATTATTACTAAGAACGACAATTTCAAAAAGCGACGTAATTCTGAGAGTCATTCTAGTTATTACGGCAGTTTTCTAAAATCCGTCACAATTTTCTAAATTAAAACGACGATTTTTAGATAGATTAAAATGACGGTTTAAACTGTCATTATTTTAAAATAAAATAGCGTTTTCTGGTTGATTAAAACCATCGTTATTTTTAGGATAAAAACGACGATTTTGGTTGAATAAAATGACATTTTTGAACTGCCATTTTTATCTTGACAGAGTGTCATTTTGGTTGGTTAAAATGACATTTAAAACCGTCATTTTTACTGAGTTAAAACAATATTTTTAGTTGGTTAAAACGACATTTTTAATAAAGTACCATTTTTGTAGTGATTGGGCTCGTATCAATTACTTCCCCCATAACAATGACCTTGTCGTCAAAGTCCTCATTAGGATACATCTTCAATAGCTCAGCTCGGGTTATCCATGATGCCTCTTCCCGTGAAGTTCCTTGTTATTCAACCAAGACTTAGACCTCTTTGGTTTCATTGTCCAGCTGAATGATGCAACTATCAATAATGGCAGCTGGAAGTGGTTCGAAGGGAATTGTGAGAGGAGGATCATGAATAGGAACTCCACTTGAATGTTCACCCATATATTCCTTCAGCAATGAAACATGAAAAACAAGATGTATGGCACTTCCTTTCGGCAGCTCCAGTTTGTACGCTATTGCCCCGACATTTTACAACACCTTAAAAGTTTCATAGAACTTCTTACTCAGCGTCAAGTGACCTCGACTCCTCGAGCAATGACAGAACCTTGTCTATATGGCTGTAGTTTTAGCAAGACCCAATCCACTACATTAAAGACGTTTTCGCGTCAGTAAGAATTATCTCTCTTTTTCATATGGGATTGCGCCTTCTACAGATTATAAAAGAGCTCTCTATCTAACACTTCCCTAGCACACATCAAATCATTAACATCTTGAACAAGAGAAGTGCCACTAAGATACCCCAGAATGGAACGAATAGTAAAACCTTATAATGCTTCATGTGGTAACATCTCAATTGTAGAATGGAAGGAATTGTTATAATAGTATCCAGCCCAAGTAAGGTAGGATATTAACTTGGTTGGATAAGCATGAGTAAATACACGCATGTACTACTCAAGAGTGTGATTTACTACCTCAGTTTGGCCATCAGATTGAGGATGGTATGCAGTACTATATAGTAGTTTGGTTCCGCAAACTTGAAAGAGATGCTTCAAAAAATAACTTTAAAAAAGCAAGTCACGATAAAAAAAAACTATGATAGCTGGAAAACCATGGTACCTAATCATTGTATTGATGAATTTCTGAGCAACTGTCTTAGTAGTAAAACATGTTTTCAAGAAACAATTCAAATCGTTTGACTGAATCTATCGACCACAACAATAAAGGCAATACGACCTGTAGAATTTGGTAGCTTGATGATGAAATCATACTCAAATCATCCCAGGGTCTTATTGGTATTGGTAGGGGTTGCAACAACCCTTGAGTTTTAGCTGTGACATATTTGGTACATTAGTAATCTCTATAGTGATCAATGAAGTGGATGACATATGATGCATGTGTGGCTAGAAAAATTAACTCTACCACACCTTTGTAAGTTTTCAATATGCCTCCATAGCCTATTGTGGCCGCACAATAAAAATGTTGGAGAAGAAGTTCCCTCGGATTTTCAAATTTTGGCACCCAAAATTTTTCTCTGTACAAGATTAACCCATCATGGATACTATAGTCGGAAGAGAGATCACCTTTAATTTCTGGAGCCTTTCTTATAACAATAACAAAACTTCTACCTCCCAAGTAGCCCAAAGAAAGGTTCAAATAATATATAATTAGATTGCTATGAATGCTTAGAAGTAGCACTTCTCAACCTTTTCATGTCTTGACATTGCATCAACTGCTTTGTTGAATTTTCTAGGCCTATATTCAATGTCAAATTCGTATCCAAGAAACTTTGAGAGATAATGTTGCTATTTTGGGGTAAGAATCACATGCGACATCACCTTCCGAAGCCCTTAGTAATCTGTCTTGATAGTAAACTTTCACCCCAAAAGATAGTGCCGCCATTTTGCAACTGCTTGAGTTATTGCATATAGTTCCCTTACATATGTTGATGCTTGTGCTAATCTAACTCCAAGCTTCATACTAAAATAAGCTATAGGGTGACAATCTTGTGAAAAAACCGCCCCGATGCCGGTGTTAGACGCGTCAGTTTCCTTAACAAACAATTTTGAGAAATTTGGAAGAGCAAGCACAGGAATGTTCGTCATGAGCTCTTTCAATAAGTTGAAGTCTTGATTAGTTGCCAATGACCACTGGAAGGCATTTTTCAAAAATTTTTTCAAGGGAAACGGAGTATAGTGTGCCATAAATTTCTGGTAGTATCCAGTTAGCCCCATGAAGCCTCTTAACTGCTATAGCATCTTAGGTTCTGGCCATGCAATAATGAATTATATTTTTGCTGGATCCATCTGAACACCTACCCCAGTAATAACATGCCCCAAATACTCAACTTGTTGCTGTAAAAAAGAACATTTAGATCGCTTTGCGAAGGAGTGATTAGTGCGCAGCACATGCAAGGTCTGAGTTAAGTGCTCCAAATGCTATTCCTTTGTCTAGCTATATACCAAAATATCGTCAAAGTATACCGCAATGAAACATTGTAGATATCACTGAAAAATCCAATTCATTGTGGCTTGAAATGTAGATGGTGCATTGGTAAGTCCGAAAGGCATCATGACGAACTCATAGTGGCCAATATGTGGGCAGAAAGCTATCTTCTCAATGTCTTCCTCTTGCATCCTTATTTGATGATAACCGCTTCGCAGGTCAAACTTAGAAAAATAGATAGCTCCATACAATTCATCCAGTATCTCATCAATGGTAAGTATGAAAAATTTATCTTTTATTGTGATAGTGTTCAAGGCTCTGTAGTCTATGCATAAGCGTCATGCTCCAACCTTCTTCTTAACTAGCAACACAAGAGTAAAGAACGCACTATGGCTATCTCTTATCACTCCTGCCTTTAACATCTCATCTACAAGCCTTTCCATCTCTTTATTCTGAAAGTGGGGGTATCGATATGGTCTTATACTGACAGGTGCTACACCAGGTATTAGGTGTATGGAGTGATCAACCTCTCTCTATGGAGGCAAGTGGGATGGCTCCTTAGATACCTGCCCAACACCTTAAATTTCATGAACAAGTCTGAATAGTTGATCCAAATGGTGCCAAGCCTCATCATTCAGTGTACCCGAAGTACCACATTTGCTCTTTTCAACTTCAAGACATATGCATCCACTACAAAATCATACCCTTGCACTGTCAATGCTAGCCCTGCACATTTCGCACCATAGTGGATGGAGTCACTATTGCACACCATTACTTGCAACGTGGGTGTTGGGGACAGAGAAACCTCCAACTTTTTTGCTACAGAGCTCTTCATAAAATTATGAGTACTTCCGCTGTCAATTAATATCAATGTGGGTGTTGGACCCAGAGTGTCTACAAGTGAAATTCTCCTTCGAGAGCATGGAAGCTAATGCGTGGTGCTTGGTTTTCTTTGCGATCCTCTTCTCTCTCAGATTTTGACTCATCACAGCCAGTCACACCTTCCTCCACACCATGCAATAATTCGCGAAGCTCCTTTTCCCCAGCCAAGAGCTGATAGGCGGCCTTACAACGATAGCCCGGAGCATACTTCTCATCGCAGTAGTAACGCTTCCCTTTCTCCCTCCTCGCACAAATATCAACACTAGTGAGTTGTTTGAATGTGATGGTGGTTAATTTGGGTAGAGGAGAGGAAGCTTATGATGAAATTGGGAAAGAAATGACATTGGAAGGGTTCTAAGTCAAGCGTTTTTGAATTGGGGAGATCGAGTTCAAGGTTCGATTGGGAATGAATCAGGTCGAGTGCTGAATGAAGTTGGGATGATTCCTTGAGCTCTTAAACAGGCCTTAGGTCACAACATGCTTCTATTCATGTATTTTGGCAATAGACACAACTTGAATGTGTGAAGTGGGTTGGGCCAACAACAACTCACATTCTAAGTGCTCCTGGAGCCCAACACTGAATGGGTTGAGCCCATTATTTACTTAGGCCAGTGACATGGTTGCTCAGATCCTCAAATTGACACTGCTCCTCCATGGATCCTCCTTGCTTGAGCTCCTTGAGGGCAGTCTGAGGATCGTAGTTGATGTTCTTTGCAAATCGAGAATTCATGGCGTCAAAGAAGGCTTCCCAAGTGTATGAAATATTATTATTAACTCTCCATCTATACAACCTGTAAGCAACTCCAACAAGATAGAAGAAGAGCATGCAAATTCGTTGCTTGACAGGGATATCGAATGTCTCTAGGTAATGCTTAGCCTTGAAAATCCAGTCTTTGACTCCTTCTCCATCGAACATAAATAGATCGACGACTTTCAACTTGCGTGGCCACTGAGGTTCCACACCCATACTGAATGAATCTGTCACTGATTCACCAGTAGCTTGTACTGCATCACCTGACGTGATCTTCATTTTTAGATTCTCGCAAAGGAGCTTCTCTATGATTGTGAGTTGCTCCTGTGTCTCCGCAATTCATTCGTTTGCCTCCACGAGTCCAAGACTTAATGTAATCACCTCATGTTTATTGGAGAGCCTAAACTCCTCCAACTAATTCAAACAACTTTACTCTGCCATAGCCGATAATACCTCTCAACAAAAGTACCAGTTAATAATCCTGAACAAGACAATTAATACAATAGTCCAAGCACAACAGAATAAACACAGACATATAGTAGCAAACAATGACAGAATATATAAAAGAATGAGAAGAATGGGTGTGAATTGTATATCTAAAGTATGTGTATGGTAATGGCTTCCCTTTTTGAGCAAGGAAGACTCCTCAATACAAAATAGTATTACCTGCAAGCCTTTTATGATTTACTATTCTCTTATTTATTTTCTCTCTCCTTTAAGTTTGTTACATAACTAAATATGCTATTCTCTCAAGCAATATTCCTCTGCAACACATTCAATTCATGCTTCATAATTCTCATTCACACTTGTTGGCTCTTCTCTCTTTTGCTCCTCGGTGTTGCTGGATCCCGTGTGTCGATCTTTCTCTTTTTACCCATATTCTCTTCAATTGGGCAGTGATACATGGGCATCATTCACAACTTTTTTTATATGATTTATATGGTGATTTGTTAATTTTCTAAAATATTTAAGTGATTTACACCTTATTCGATGCTTCTTTGAGTCATTGTTGCATTTTGTTTCTTATAGGTAGCATTCAGGCAAAAGATGTGAAATAAATTTTGAAAAAGAAGCTCACTATCCCTTTCTGGCAAGGTGGCACTAAATGCCACATTATTGGTATTTAGCGCCGGATGACATAAACTTCCCATTTTTCTCAAGATAGGTGGTACTAAACGCCACATTACTGGCATTTAATGCCGCTTCAAGAAACCCTCACCATTTAGTTCGGCCACTTTGCCATTAAACACCATAACCCAGCGTTTAGTGCTGAGCCCTTGGATTTGTGTGCAAGTTTTTATGGACATGTGGCGCTAAACGCCACATTACCGGCGTTTAGCGCCAAGAGTGAAGTTGGGAGTGGTCTCCACATTTGTGCGCAGATCAACAGAAAGAAAATCAATTGAATTCAAATTAAACTTTAAGATAGAAAAAAATACTATTAGGTTTTGAATTCAAGTTAGTATCCATTAGGGTTAGGAATATAAAAAGAAAAAATTGGCCCTAGGGGCTCTTCTTCGTCTTTTTTGCACTTTTCAGTTTTACGCATTTTTTGACATTTTAGGATTTTTCCTACACTATGAGCCACTAAATTCCAATTGTTAAGGTTAGAGATTCTGTTTATTTTAATAGATTAATACTATTTGTCCTTCTACTCTTGATTAATGTATTGATTTCTGTTTAAGAATTGGTTTCGTTCTTAATCCTACTTATTAGAGTATATTGAAAAATAACCCTAATTTAAATTGAATTCTTCTGAATCTTGAAAAAGTTAAATCACTGGGAATAAAACTGGAAATCCATTTTCTCACAATTCTTCAATTATCTGTAATACGTGACATATAATCAGATTATTTCTAGTTGTTAGGGATTGCGTGGCTTATAAATAAGAATTTGAACTTAATCTTTTAACATAATTGATTGATCAAGAAATTGACAGTTGATTGGGTTAGAAGAGATTAAATTGTCAAAGAATTGAAATTCAATCACGTAGAATTTGTCATGAACTAAATCTTTGTATGATCAAAATAGTTGACAATGATTGTTAATCCAAAAATTTAAATATCTCCAAAACCTTAACTCTTTTCACATATTATTCTCTCTTCTATGTTATTTGATATTTAAAACCCTTAATTATTATTTATCTAACTAGAATAATTAGTTAATTATTATTTGTTTAATCTATTAATTTTTGTCGATATTCACTCACCGTAAATTTACTATTTGATACGATTTTTGTAAAATCCATATCAGCCAAGAGTTGTGTTCGGCAACATTAAACTCCTATTAGCACATGTCAGTACTATTCTCATTAAACGATTTTTTTAAATAGTTAAACTACAAAATTATGACACATAAATAATTGCATTTTTAACACAATTTTTTTACATAAAAGTTATTTTTATAAATTTTTGTTAAATTTGCATAAACCTTTTTTATTTACTTTGCTTTAATTTTTCTAAGATCAACAAAATCGAATATTTTTTAATCATAAAAATTTCTGCTAAATGTCACAGAACTGCTCATTTTAAAAACGAAACCGATAAAAAAAATATAAATAGTTATGTTTTGACAACTGTAAACCTTTTTTAAAGTTTCAAAAATCAAGTTAGTGACCTCATCTTTATACTAGTCATTGAACAATATGCTTGTTAAGAATTAAAAACTATAGTTACTAATCAGGACGTGCATTCTTTCATCATTTAAACAATAATTAGTGGGCTGTTCCATGTTTTAAGATGATCCGGATCATATCATAACCTGAAGCATATAATAATTAAAGAAAAATGTTAAAAAGTTAACAAAATTTATTATTTTGAATTATTATTTAATTATTAATATTTAAAAGTGTGAATTAAAAATTTATTATTAAATTATTAAATTAATGACTAAAAATATTAATAAAAAATAATAAATTCTGTTAATTTTTAAGCAGTTGAACTTTTTTTACAATAAAAAAAGACGCTTAGCTATTAAGGACGAGATTGTATATTATTAATTTATTATTAAAATAAATAAAAAATAAAAAAGAAGATGCCCTCCTTAACTATTTTTAGTAATTTACAGATCAAGTATCAATAATTGTGATTTCTTTTATAAACAGTACGTGTAATATGTGATATTTAGGCTAAATCAGCAATTTAGTTTCTTAAAAAATAATATATAGTATCAATTTAATTTATAAAAAAATATGTGATATCCGTTTAGTGTTTTATAAAAAAGAAAGGTACAAAAAACATAACTAGCTAATACATTATAATAAAAACTATTTTTAGTAGCAAATTTTAATGATAATAATATAATAACTATTATATGTCTTATTTAATTTATATTTTTAATTTAGAATAATTATATATATATATATCATTATTATTATTATATGTTATAATAATAATAATAATTATATACCTTTTATAATTATTAAAATTTTTTTACTAAAAATTATATAATTGTCGTTAAAATTTTTTAGCGACAAAACATAAGGTAACAAATATATATAATCGTGTGCGCTATAATTTATATGAATATAGGTGGGTCAATCACAAATGTATAGTGTAATGAAATGCAATGGTATTGGGCATGTTCATAATTCTAGCGGCCAGTAGCAGAAATATAATTTTCACAAAAGTTGTGATGGACCATGTTGACTAAATATTATGTATGTATGTGTGTGAAAAAAGCATACACAATAATATCCCATTATGTTGAAAAGCAAAACAGTACTTAACAATATATGCATACCCGAAAAAACGAAAGGGATGGGAAAAGAAAAGGCTCTAATAACAACATATCATTCAATCAATTTTAGAGAAAAAGTTTTTCTTGTAGAAGCACTCACACAATAAAACCAATGCAGCCACTCGCTTAGTTAGTGGTGTATATATATACATATTTATATGTCTTCCAAAAATAATGAATTTAATGATTGAAAGTAGATCATGGGAGAAACTAACAAGGTGGTGATCATATCTTTCAACCTGTAATGATAGTATTTTTTTTTTTCATTTATCAATACATGCAAAGAAATTTCAATTTAAATGATTGGAACTTGTAATTAACAACATTTGCAGTATATATATATAGTGGGGGATGCTTCCATAAAGACGCAGAAAACGTCTTTTTTTAAAGATATTTTTTAATAATTAAAATTTAACACATATAATAATTTAAATTATGTTATTTTTATCAAAATTAGGTCAAAAAAATTAATTTGATAAATGAATAGTGAATCAAATTTTGAATATGTCTAAATTAATATTATTTTTTATAAAAAATTACTACAATACTCCTATTATATAAAATGATTAAAATACTCTTATTATATATATTAATTTTGAAAATCCTAAATTTTAACCCTTTTTCTCTATTGTTATAAGGTTAGAATTTAAAGTTTTTAAAATTAATATATATATATATATATATATATATATATATATATATATATATATATATATAATAGAGATATTTTAGTTGTGTTTTATAATAGGGATATTATAGTAATTTTTTATAAAAAATATTAATTTACACCAATTCAAAATTTAATTTATTAATTTTTGTGCTAAACTGATTTGTCCACTCTAATTTTAATAAAAATAATATAATTTAACTGATTATATGTGTTAAATTTTAATTTTTAAAAAACATCTTTAGAAAAAAGACGTTTTTAACATCTTTATTTAAGTGGCTCCCATATATAGTATACAGATTGCGAGATTTTTTAGCTTTTTCGTTACTAGTTTTATGATAATTATTATTTTATTTTATTTCATTTTTAGTTTTTGAAGTGGATCCTTCATAAACTATTAAATTTTTTTTCCACATTTGAGATAGATTTTTTAACTCTTTAGATGTTTCTCATTTTTCTTTCTAAGAGTACTTTCTGAGAATCAAATATTTTTTAAAGATTATTAGAAAAATTAATTTTCCTTATAATATGCAAAACTTGAATTTTCTTTGTCAATTCTTATGTAAACCCTTCTACATATTTGTATTTGAATAGCAATAAAAAAATTCTAGTAAAATAGTTAATATAGCTATCAATATATAATAATTAAATGTTAATTTAATAAAAAATATACCAATAACACTACTTGTGATAAATAGTTGTAATTCAAGATTATAAAAAAATATTAAATATATTTTATAGGAAGTTATACTATAAAGGCAAAAAATTTTATATACGAAGAAATTTAGTAATATCACAAAAAATGAGACTTTTCATATTTTTCTAAATAAAAATGTTATCTATATAAAAAAATTTAATTATTTGTATTAAAAAAATATATATTAAAAATATATTAAATAATACACATAATTATCTATAAATACATAATATAATTAATTTAGTAACTAATTTTTTGTATTCATATAATATTTTTATTTTTTGAAATATGAGAATTAAAGTGCGGAAACTACTTGCATTGTTTTTTAAAGAGAAATACTAGAGGGTTAGTAGAATTTATTATTTTTGTTCTTTTTTTGTTTAATAATAATTTAACAACATATTTTTAGTCCACACTTTAAATATAACTATCTAACTCTTTGACAAAAAAAATAAATTCTATTAGCTATCTAACATTCTTCTTTTCTAAATTTTTGTAAAAGAAACTTTTTGAAATGAATTATATTTTTTATTTTAAATTAAAAATAAAAACAATTCACTGGCTGGTTGTGAATTGTAATTTTTTTCTTCTAGTTTTTGGAAAAGCCAAATTGCTAAGACGTATTGTTTTTTTTTTTTGTCATAATTCACATATTTGCATTATTATTCTATAAACCACATAACCGAGAAACATATATTAAAATTAAGATAAATACTACATCATAAGTAAATATTATCCTTTTTAGCTCGTACTTAGTTATTAATAATTTGCACTTATATTTATAAAATTTTATACATAAAAAATACATAGGTTGCATCTATATTTACTAAAATTTTACACATATAAATCAATATAGTTTGTATTTATATTTTTTAAAATTTACACACAAAATTAATAAAATTTATTTATTAAAAATAATTTAATATTTATACTAATTAAATGATAGCCAAAAATACTAAAATTTACTATCAAAAAATTTATCTAAAATTAAATTGTTTTAAATATGGTTAAAATTACCGACACACAGGCACATATTCAGAAACTGCAACAGTGGAGTGTTGAATTTCAAATCTCACTGTTACACTGGAAACCCTTACAGAAATCATAATAAGTGCACCTTGGACCTACGGTAACATTTAATAGATTGCTGTTTGTCTTTCACTGTTTTACATTCAAATTACACCTCTCTGATGGTATAAATAAATGATGGGATGATCAAGATGAAGAAGGAGGAACAAATTAAACCCCACCTCACTATAATTGTTTCTAGCAATAAAATTAAAAACTTTATTTTATGGCACAATAAAAAATAATGGAAGTGCATATAGACCTAGCAGACAAGAAATTACTGGAAATAAGGGAAAAAGGAGTTGCGGAAAAAATAATTAAAAAAATTAAAAACATATACATATGCACTCATTAAATACGTTAGGATTTGTGGATCTGGCTATAACTTTATATTTACAGGACCCATATGATGAGTTAGATAAAGGGTTATTTATTTTTTTTTAATTATTTTATTTTTTACATGTAGACAAAAGGGTTTACTTCACATGGGTTGTGCTTGTGTCTTGTATGCATGTGAATGAGTGAGTGAGTGAATGAATGAATGTACCACTTACACTTACATCTTCTCTTGTCTACCATGTGAGATTATTTTGGATTAACCCCTTCTTTCATTTTTATTTATCTGTCACCAGCTAAGCAATCCACCAATGTTTCCTTTCATTTTTATTTTATATACCTCAAATTCCTTCATTTCCTCATCTATATTCTTCTTGTCGAAGTTTGTAATAATCTTTGGAAGAAAAAATAATTTTAGCCATAAGTTTTTAGTGACAACATTATGATCATTAATATTTTTAGTTAGTTTTTTTGTGTGACAATTATATATTTCGCCACTATTATCATATATTATAATGATTAATTATAAGATTTTTACGGCCACTAAAATTTTTTCTTTTTACTGATGATTGTTACAAGGTGAAAACTCAGATAGAGTCGACTTTATGTGAAATTGATAGTTGAGAGCTGTTAGATGAAAATTTTGTCAAATCAGTCAACCATCTAACGACTCTCAGGTATCAACTTTACGTGAAATCGACTGCACCTGAGTTTCTACCTTGTTACAATTGTCACGAAAATTTTTTAGTGATAAAATATAAAATTAATAATATCTAATTTGTATATTAGTGAATATTTTTATTGTTACTAAAAGTGATTTTTTTTGTGATGAAACATATATCGCACCACTATATCTGCATAAGAACTTAATTACTAGGTAGTAAGAAAAAGTAGAGAATTTAGGGCTGAAGAAAAATTTAAAAGGGTGATTATATTGTTGATCTTCGTAGCTCCGCTCCTTTTATATACGACCTTGATTAATTAATATTCTTAATGGTGAATTATTGTTTCGAGTTAGAGGAAGCTAAGCATGACTACCGATTAAAACAATTAATGCTATATATTAGCTATTGTCTTTGATCATTCTTTTCTTTTCTAGATGTATTTATACTTTATTCGTATTCTATATATTATATAAACTGACACTATATATTTATATTTTCATGTATGTGAGACTACATATATGGAATAGTTTTCGCAATCTATACCTAACTATATGAGCTAGGAAAATCAATGAGTAAACTAAACAAAATATTCCTTCTCATATCATAGAATTTGGAATGATTATTCAATCTGCCAGTGTTGCTTGCGCCACTATATATCTTTTGATTAATTGACTTTTTTTTCTCCTTTATAATTCTTCCATACACCGTAAGTAATTAAATTCAACTTCCTTAATGATTTATAGAAGCATCCTTCATTCATCTCTTATATATATATTGAATCTTTATATTTCACTAATAATATACACCTTGAAGCTAATAATAATAATAATAATAATAATAATAATAATAATAATAATAATAATAATAATAATAGTAGTAGTAGTAGTAGAAGTAAAAAAAATTAGAAAGAAAGTAAAAGACAGAGAGATGCATGGTGGTGTAGAGTAAATTGGAAGCAATCATCATAGGCATGTGCAAAAGATTTGGTCGTTGGTAATAATTTTATATGTTTATTACAGATCTTACTTATAAAGATACAGTAAAAAAAATTTTTTCTCCAAGCATTGTATCGCAGATTCATTGGAACATGGAACCATGTGCACTTAGCACGTAGGGTCACGTAAACAAATCCTTAGCGATCCCAATGCTGTACTTATAATTATTATAACTATTAGAATTTTGGTATAATAAGGATCTTAAAAGTACTAGCGAAGAGTTTAAAAGATACGTTTCTATATAAAAAATAAATTTTTAGAATTTTTAATACATAATTATAATAGCTGATTTGATTATTGATTTTTAGTGCATATATGATATTTTAGTATTCTATAGTAAATGCAAAATTGTAAAACTTATTATTATTGCTTTCTTTAAGTAAAACTGTAACAACAAAATATTTAGTGTATATATATTGTTAACTATTATCATTATGAAAAAATAGGTCTTAAAACATTATTTTCCAACCAATGTTGAAATAATACTAGGTTGCGGTGTCCCGTATTGAAATTTGTTTCAAAAAGTGATATAATTTACGTTACTCTGATCTTAACGGATAAATGATAATAATAAAACCAAAATTATTAATTAAGTCCACTGTTTTCCATTGTTAACCTTAATTTGTTTACCTTTTTCTGTTCACAGTATCCTTCGATTCGAGGACTAATTTGTCGCGAATTTTACCTTCATTTAAGAATTTGTTGTTGGTCAATGGGTTACTACATGCATAAAGTAGGATTCGAACTCCCAATACTTACTTAAACGAACGAGTAAGTTGACCACTTGACATTCTCAAATTGGTTTAACTTGTTTCCTAATTGTTCTGACAATTCTGTTATATATCCGTTGGCATTTGCTAACCCTAATTAGAAAGCACGTTTACATAAAAGGTTAAAAGAAGGTGGTCTGTGCTTGCTCACTAAAAATGGGCCCCAGTGGGCCATATGAAAGAAAGCACTCAAAAAGCCCATATTGAGCAACGTAGGGTGGAGGGGCCCATTCATGTGCCCACAAGCAAGAAGCTATAAGTTAAAATTGAAGGAAAGAAATCCTTAAAAGTAGTAATTCATTTGCTTCGTCAGGAACTATCTAGGTTTGAAATTTGGTTAAGACTAAGTAATAGATAGAAATTTTTAAAAGTATTATATATTTATATGTGTAAATTACATATTATGCGTGAGTTTGTAAAATTTTAATACTTAAAATTAAAGACGGTCTAACTCATCTGGAAAAATAAAAAAACTACTATGTAAAAAATAAACATATCCTCTCAAGTCCACTTCTTGTCTTTTAATTTCTTTTTTTTTTTCTTTCTAAATATAACAATAATGTTATATAACTTGTTTTTATCTTATTGGCTAATTTAATAATGGTTTCAGTTTACTTGTCTTTTAATGTCTTTCTATTTTATTTCTCTACTCATTTTTCATTAAAAAAACATCGATTTTCTCTATATCATCTTTATGATGATAACAATCAAAATTATGACAGAAGAAGAAAATAATAATAAAAATGATAATTATTTAAAAAAAACTAATTTTACAAAAATAAACAAAATAAAATATTTAGAATAAAAATAAAACATTTCACAAAATTATAAGTTAACCCTTTGCAAATTGAAACAATACTTCTGGCTTGTTATTTTCACTCATCATCCACTTATGTGACGTAAGCATCAAATGGATAATTGGATAAGCATGTGGCAATGGACTTTAGTCTCTTTTATACAAGTAATTGTTGTCTCTCTCTCCGTTCGTTATCAAAAAATAACGGACGACGATGGAAAATAACAAAACGAATTCCAATAATATATCTATTCAGCATCAAAAGAATTTGATATCAACCATTAATCCAAATCGGAGCGCAACAAAGCTAAGATTGAGAAGATGAACAGTATATATAGCTGCTAGCTAGTGATGGGAACCTAAAAAAAGAAATAAAGTTCCAAATAAAAGATATATAAAAGCAACAAAGGTGTCACTATTTTCAGCCACGTCTAACTTTAGTGCCGCCATTGCTCATAGCTTTCTTTATCTTTATTTTTAGATTCATCATTGTTTCACAAATGTTGGTGAAATTCATTAAGATCATCAACAGGAACATAATGTTATAGTATTGGTCATATCAAAGTATAATAATTCTGAACAAATAGAATTATTATTAGAGGAGTGCTACACATACAAGTTTTTTTGACTTACAAGTCTTACAAGTTACTAGACCTTTTAATGCGTTATTCAACGTTTCCTGTTTTCAAAGCGCTACACTCAGAACGGTTCTTCTTCTTCCTCTTCCTCTTCCTCTTCCTCTTTGTCTTCTTCTCCTCTTCTTCTTCTTCTTCTTCCTCTTCTTCCTCCTCTTCCTCTTCTTCTTCTTCTTTGTTTTTTTTTTTCGATTTTCATAGTTTTTGAAATCAAGCTTTGAAATCGTTTTGAAGAAGAAGAAGCAGCAGAAGATGAGGAGAAAGAGAAAGAGTTCTGAATTATGCAACGAATTTTGGTTTGGGTGTATTTCTTAAATACTTTGGGTGTATTTTTTGTAATCCTTTGAGTATATTTCTGTAATCCTTTTGAACTTCAGAAATACACCCAAACGATTACAGAAGTACACCCAAAATGATTACAGAAATACACCCAAAGGATTACAGAAATACACCCAAATGGTTACAGGAATTCACCCAAACGATTATAGAAAATACACCCAAAGGATTACAGAAAATACACCTAAAGGATTTAAAGAAATACACCCAAAATTCGTTAAAATACATCTTATGCATAATTCAGAACTCTTTCTCTTTCTCCTCCTCATCTTCTACCGCTTCTTCTTCTTCAAAAACGATTTCACCATGAAAAATCGAAAAAACAAAAGATAAAACAGAGAGAAAAGAACATAAATAAAGAAGAAGAGAAAGACGATGAAGAAGAACGTGCAGAAACGAAAGAAAAGGAGAAGAAGAAGAGTAAGAGGAAGAAGAACGTGCAGCAAGAAGAAGAAGAAGAAGGAGAAAGAGAAGGCAAGAAACGAAAGAAAAGAAGAAGGAGAAGATAAGAGGAAGAACAATGGTTGGAAGCGTGTTTTGAGCGTTAGTTTTAATTGAACTTGTAAGACTTATAAGCCTTAATCACTTGTATGCGAATAATTACTCTTATTATTATTATTATTATTATTATTATGGTTAATATAATTTTTAAGAAAACTTCAAAAATATTACTAAAATTAAAGTCATATACTTTTACTATTTAAAATTATTTTTTAATTTGAAAGAAAAAATATCCGACTTTAATTTTAAAAATAACTTTTAAGTGTTACAAAAATTATTGCATTTACATATCACCATAACTATTATAACAATAATTATCATAAACTTTACCATATATATGTCCATACAATATACTAAATAAATTATGAAAGCTGGTTATACTTTAATTTGCAAGTATTAGGTACGGTTGTACCACTAATTTTACATATATAATTATGATAAAAAATATTATTTATACACCAAAATTAATGACTAAAATTAACCATTATGTATTTCTAAATATATACATATATAGTTTATTTTATTTTTAATGTGTATTTTGTATTTCAGTGTGTATTCTATACTAGTAGCTGATTTTAGTATATACCTAATATAGTTGAATTGAGATATAATGATAAATTACCATATAAGAAGAAAAATATATAAATGTAAATAACTAACGAGGATAAAGTAAAAATAAAGGGGCGGTAAACGAAAACTTTATCAAAAGAAAAAAAGGTGAGCTCAAAATCTATAAGGTTATATTTTAGAAAAGTTTGTTATGTTTATCACACCGTATGCTAGTTTGATGTGCATAAAGTGGGTGGAGATAAGGGCTCAAAGATAATGATTTCATGTGCTTACTACTAAAATCACATATTACCCTCCATAACTTAATCATGCGCATGCAATCTATGAACCAAACACCAGAAAAGACCTGTGTGATTTTTCATTTTTCCGATTCATGATTGAACCAAGCACTTCACATGGATATGATTTCTTCAATCTGGTAGAAATCACTTTCTCATTTACCAAACCAACTTATATTCAATAAGGACAAAATGCCACCATTACATTCGTTTTTCAAAAGTTTTGAATAGAGGAAAGGATCTAGCCATCCACCCCAAATCTCCAATTAGGAAAATAAATGAATTTTAAAAAAAGAATAGTGTAAGAAGATTTGAACCCGGTGCACTTTTCAAGTGTGGTGTACATATATGCCACAAAACCAAGCCTAGCAATGCAATTATAATATTTTTTTTTAAGATAACAGAGGAGTTATGATACCCGTGTCACTAAAAAAACAAGGGCAAGAGCCCAAAAGGGAGAAAACTTACCAAAATGAGTTTTACTGTTCCACATCAAGATTGGATTTAAAATTACATTGGACAATCCACCATTCTACCTACACAATCATATACCTTCAACGGATAAAATGCACCCTCCACTTTGATAAGATTCAAATCCTTAGACATAAGATCTCTGTCCAAATTCTCACCTAACAATTCAAATCCATCCTAGAGTGGTAAATTCCAATAGCTTTCTTCAAAGCCAAACATTGAAACTATCAATTCAAGTCCTGTATTTGTTGAGATTCTCACTCTAAATAGACAAGCAAATTTCATATAGAGAGGAAAGCAAATTCACTTTGACTACAAATGATCGATGATGACAGCTATTTCAAAAACTAAATGAACAGAGTCACAGAACCCAAAACTATTAATAGTTATAAACAAATTAAACATAAACTGATCTAGCATAACAAATAAAGAAATATCATCTTGAATATACCTATTCTGTGGAAAAGTCATACATATCTAGATCCAAATAATTTATACATATATGCATAATGGAGTTTTATTAAACATTATCATTACATATTTATAGTTTTAGCCAGGGACTCAGTTAACATATACATAGCCATATGCAACTAAACAGCATAATCCACATCCATGCAAGTTTTTTTTTCCAATCTCACCCATCTCTGCATCAGATTAGAGGAATAATTTGAGTAAACAAGTGACACCTTCACTTATCTACATGATTATATCCTTTGCTTTGAATTTACAATACTAACAAACAAAATATATAATAATTCCCATAAGTGTAGAGAAATTAATCCATCAATTTACATCATGTTTCAAAGGTGTCTATACTTGTATAAGAGGAAATGAAGATACAAAACAAGTATCTAATTGGTAAGATAAATAAAGTCCTGTTTTGTTTTGAAATTTTTCTATTTTAATTTATGTTTTGGTTGTTTTTCTTTCTTGTCTTTCCTTTTTTAAGATTTAATGATAAAAAAAAAATCTGGTGTTCATTGTTGTATTCACAAAGATCTAAAATCAGGAAACAAAATACAGACAGTGTAGGCAGGAATTTAACCCAGAAAGATCCAAAGCATGGCAAATTTATTGAAGGCAGAAAAGTTGAAAATATAGCTGTGAAATTATGTATAGTAGCAAACTCTAAATTATAAGTGATCATCAATGAAAATTTTTCACCCCTTCATCAACGAAAATTTCACCCCAATCAACACATGCCCAAAAGGGAAATTATTCTTATTATTCCCCCTGTCTCATCTTGTAAACCACCTAATGCTGTCAAAACCTTCGATGAAAAACTACTATAAATCCCAGAAAACATAACCTATCCTAATAAAAAAACATGATAATCCAATTCGAAATGTAATTGGCTGTTTGGGAAATAGTAAAATTAACAGTAAGAACAACTTTTCTGTATTATAAACATGTCACACACATCCATCCTATTTAAGTCTATTAAATTGCAATATTTATAAGGGTATTAATTGACCTTAAAGAGGAACATATATACAAAAGAACTTTTCAAGAAAAAATTTCTAGCTATTCCAGCAGAGTGTGATATAAGATGAAGAAAATACATAGAAGAAAACTCAAGCATCAATTTGATTATATTGACAAGATTCCATGTTTAGCTTCTGAAGCATTTGAAAATATAAGTCTTCCAAGCTTCAATTATCAGTCTGCTAGATGCTGGTAAAGCTAAAATACCCTATGTGTTGGGAATAAGACACAATTCCCCCTTGAGAAAACACCTTTGACAGAGAAATAAAATAGACACAATCACAACACAAGAATTTAACGTGGAAACTCCAATTACCGGAGAAAAAACCACGGCCGTTGTCAAATGACAACCAGAGAATATCACTATGTGAAAATTGTTACAACACATAGACTTCTTTCTCTCACCGGCACCCCAGTACACCCACACTCTTTCAAAGCAAATATCTAACTACACCTCACAACACTCTCTAATCAAAGAGTACAGAGGAAAAGAAAAATCAGATACAAGCTTAAAGTGTTTCTGACTGGTGCAAAAACAAATGGAGAACTTAGCCTCATATTTATAGCCTAGGCCACCCACTCCATTTGCTATCCTAAGCAATGTGGGACTAATTCAACCAAATCCTAACAATCTCCACCTTGATTGAAATAGTCACACATCTTCAGCTTCCATTGTCAACACCGACAATTCTTTGCTGCCATTGTCTATACCGACAATCATAGTTCAGAGAACTATCATACTCCACCATGAAAGTATACTCACTTGGAATTAGACCACTCCAAGCATTTCGCCTTGGTACAGATCGAAACCTTGCTGAAAATTCATGGTGCAACTTCCAAATTGGCTTTTCCTGGAAGTTCTTCAGCCATCGACCTAACTCCGCCACACACCTTGCATCTCAACGCCAACCAATGCCCGTGTGCAATTGTGGACCTGATTGCCACAACTCATCCTTATCCATGGCAGTGCGGTAATACCATGAGGATACTTCTTGTCTTCTAGAGAACATCATCTTCTCTCATAGAGAGAGCAACCAGAGATCTTCTCCTTCAACGCCTTGTGCAAACCTGATTGTATCAACACATCCTTGACTTGTACTTGCCACAAGCCAAAATTGATTCTTCCATCAAATTTCTCTATTTCAAGCTTCACAGCACTTGAATATCCTGACATTGTTGCAACCGTATACTGGAATAGTATAACTCAACTGTAGACCGTGCACTAGGAAGGGTCCCCAGGAAAGAGAGGTGGGTCACAATGGACACACTTAAATACCAAGTCTTTCCTTAGCCAGAACCTTTTCCAAACTGCACTCTCACAGAGTCACACTGCCTTCCAGCAACAACAACAGCAACCAAAGATCAACCTCAAGCTACAGGACAAAATTCTTTTTTGATGTGGAAGATCAGACTAGGCTGCAACCACAGAGCATACTAAGAATAAATCCCACCGAACCGAAGCTCTGATACCACTTGTTGGGAATAAGACACAATTCCCCCTTGAGAAAACACCTTTGACAGAGAAATAAAATAGACACAATCACAACACAAGAATTTAACGTGGAAACTCCAATTACCGGAGAAAAAACCACGGCCGTTGTCAAATGACAACCAGAGAATATCACTATGTGAAAATTGTTACAACACATAGACTTCTTTCTCTCACCGGCACCCCAGTACACCCACACTCTTTCAAAGCAAATATCTAACTACACCTCACAACACTCTCTAATCAAAGAGTACAGAGGAAAAGAAAAATCAGATACAAGCTTAAAGTGTTTCTGACTGGTGCAAAAACAAATGAAGAACTTAGCCTCATATTTATAGCCTAGGCCACCCACTCCATTTGCTATCCTAAGCAATGTGGGACTAATTCAACCAAATCCTAACACTATGGAAGAGATATTTAGAAAACATACAGATAAAACAAAACCAAGCTATCTGCTAAATTATAATTAATACTCTCATTTTATTCCTTTTTTCCAAAACAGAAACATTCTTACATTCTTGGGCAGCACATAAATGAACAAGAAAGAGTTTCCCAATAGGGAGAGCAGAAATAGTTTCAAGTTTCTTTATGGGGAAAAAAGGATGAATAATATACAAAGCCGTTACACAAAAGTCAGTACAGACAATATCTAATATTTGAAAAAAAAGTAAAAAACTTAGATATTACATCATAAAATATTTCAGGTATTTCAGCCACCTAGTATTTAAATACAGGGAACAAAAAATCTCAGCATACCCTAATCACCCAGTATTTAAATACAGGGACCAAAACCTTAGCAAAGCCTAATCATTGTGCAACGCCCACCTAAGTTTCCAAATTAACAATTTTAAACACTACAGGCAGGAAGGACAATTAATGATTTTCCAAAGTACCCCTATTACTTTCAACCAAATAAACCACAACTTACTGAAAGACAGTAATGGAAAAAAAAGAAAGAAAGAGGGGAAAAAAGAGGAGCACCATACAGACAGATAAGCAATTGCCATAAAAGTTGCAAGACTGTGGACCTAGTTAAAGCCAGCGCCGATTTCCTTCCGTTTCAGTTCTAAAGCGATGCGTTCGTTCTCAAGCTTCATCCTTTCATTTTCCAGACTCAGTTTCTCCAACTCCCGGTCCTTCTTCTTACTAAACCTCTGCCACTTTAATCTCTGTTTCTCTAGTTCCAACATCTCAACCTGTATCTGTAGCTTTTGTTCCTCAAGCTGAAGCGAGCGAGATTCAAACCATTGCTTTTGAAACCAAGCTGTTCGCACGCTTTCGGGTAAACCTTGATTCACATCGGATTGGACCATCTGTCCATGGGGATAAGAACTTTTGCTGTAGTGCTGACAATTTAAAGAGTTACCAAAACTAGTAGAATCTTCTTGGCAGTGTCCTTGTTTCAATTTCTTCATAGACCCGTATGCTCCTCTACTATCTCCATGGGAAGTATAGTTCTCTTCGAAGTCATCATGATCATCGAATTCGGCATCTTGATCATCTTCGTCATGATCATCATGATGGGACTTTCTCAAATCATCATTATCATGATCATCCCTATTTCGAAGTGCTAACTGCAGTGAACGCTGCAGCGCAGGATCATGGGGTAAATGCAGCCTATTACCATTATGGTAAGAACACATCTCTTCATAGAAGAGGTGTTTCGAGCTTAATATTTTCCGAACATCATCCTTTTCCTTCTCAGAAAGATAATCTATTACATCCAAAAGTGTGGGATTCTCAACAACCTGACAAGAAGTGCCCCTTCCAAGCATATCATTAAGCTTCTTATACCTTTTATTAAGATCATTAAACTTATCCTCACACTGCTGAGGAGAAACATGATAACCCCTTTCGGCCATGACCTTAGAAACAGACTTCCACTTACCTTTCTTCTGTAGGACGGCAAATCTCCTTCTTCCTCCACCACCGCCGTCCGAACTTCCATCCTCTCCTATGTAAGAAACAGCTGTTATGAGAAGCCTTACCATCTTATCAGTCCACTTCACTCGCTGCCAAGGCGATCCCTTTTTCCCTCTACCAGCTTCATGGTGACCATCACCACCTTCTTCATTAAAGCTCGGCTCATCTTCCTCGCTTGCCGAGTTTTTGCTTCTTTCTCCCTTAGCAAAGTCTGTCAGCGAAATGGTTTGATCACAGCCCTGTAAGTTCCCCATTGTAAGTGGAAAACCCTCATGAACCGAGGACCCTTGCTGCGGAAGATTTTGATGTTGTTGATGCATGGTATGAGGATGCTGTCCCTGGTGATGAACCCGAATCGAACCGGGCAAATCAAAACCACCAAAAGAAGCCCCACCTTGCATCAAACCTCCCTGTGACAAATTTCCTTCCATTTCTTCTCCCAAACAACAACCTCAGATCACACCAATAACCCCATTACACCTCAAATCCTACTTCATGCCCAATTCTTTAGAAGTTCCTTTCAATTAATATGCAGATCAAATCATACAAAAAAACATGTATATTCAATTCCAAATCTATTATCCCTCTAGATCTTCAGGCAAAAGCAACCCTCAATCTATTATCCCAAAATATAATCTCAGATAAACCAATATTCTCTATCAACAAACTCACATGGCAAAAAAGCGAGGGGCTTCAACTCATAAATAGCATCCCAAGAAGTAAAGACTAAAAAGGGAATGCTCAAAACACAGTAACAAGAGAACAACTAGAAGTAAGAACTGAAGAACATAACAAGGGAAGCCCAAGCTTACTTATCTGCAATGAACAGCACCAACCCAGAAGCAAAGAAATGAGCTTTTTGCAACCAACCGCAGAATCCGGAGCTGAAGATCACAAGAAGAATCTCCTATCACAAGTAGGAGACATTAAGAACCCTAGCGAAAAAAGTGGGACACAAGATACTCCTTTTTTTTTTTTTTGGTTCAGATGAATTGTATAATTCCTAATCTAGATATATCACATAACATATTCATATACTTTTCACACATTGACCACACGTTACAGAAATAGCTAAGAGATTTTTTATTTGTTGAAGAACAAAAGAAGAAGATGGACAACATGAGAAAAAGCGTGTGCTTTCTCACTTCTCACTTATATGAATTTAGTTTCTACCTATTATTAAAATTAAAGTACTTATTTTGTATCACATCTACAAAATAATTAATCTTCTTGATTAATTCACTTACTCACTTAATTAAGTACCAGATAATAATTACTTGACCAATAATAAATTTTCAAATAAAATTAAAATAAATCGGAAAAGTGGGGCTTGTGGCAAGCTCGTTTGATAGTTGCAAATACGTAAGAAGACGCCAAATGAAAGAACCTTTAACAGGTTCAATGTATGCTAAGATCCTGTGGGGTCCACCCAACCAAAGTTGATGTCACAATTGAATACTCCTAAACCGTATATTATTGGAGATAATGCCAAGCACATCATAGTCGGCACAATTTAATACAAATTTTCATGCTTTAATTTAATATTTAATCCTTCTTTTTCTTGCAACTTGGCGGTCTAATTGAGGCAGATCTATCTAACTAAGCACAAAGAACAAGCTCAGGTTCATGCATCTTATGTCTTTTTAATTTAATTAATTAGTAATTTAATATATCCACTCTCCAATATATCATGAAAGGGCCCTCTGTTTTTTCCAGCAATATAGTAACTTGTCAATATAGTAATAGTAGTATTGGAGTAGAGTGTGGGTGTGAACATAGGGTTTTAAAAGTAATCTTCACTGATTTCTAGATAATGACAAATGTGTCACATTTTATTATATAGTTGAGAACAATATAGAATGTTCAAGTTGAAATATATTATTGTAACCCGTATATACACAATGAGTACTGGAAATGTGCAAAGGAATCATGTGGGGTTCAATTATACAAAGTTTGCTGACTCAGTGACTCTTGGAATGATTCATTGCCCATACGTTTATCAAATTTGTATAATTGGAACATTATATCGGAATATGTTGCAATATTCAATTCTTGCTATTTTGTAGCCAAATTGTTTTAAATAAATTGAAGGGCTGAACAGAAACTACTAGAGGTATAGCGATTTCTAAATGATATACATGTTATATAAATCAATGCTAGGTATAACAGTTTATGAGAAAATGATAGATAGTATAATCGCTATAACAGATTATGTATATGTAGATTATTTGTGCGTTATTGTTATCTAATTTTTTCGGATGGATCAAAGTAGAGTAATTAGAATGATCTTAAATTAATTTGTTATTAAACAAAATTCTAAAGAAGGTAAAATAACGCACTATTACGCAACACCATCTTCGATTCTTAGTTTAATGATTTTTTTTCTTATTTGATAAATAATCATATTATTATTTTAGTTGTCAAATATTAATTATAATTATCTTTAATTTTGTTAAAAAATATTGATATCGGTCTAATTATTAAATTTTACATTTTTTTAGATTCTTTTATAACATTAATTTAAAACTCTTTTAACCACTCCACCTTAACCTATCTGAGAGATTTGGATAATAATAATGTACAAATAATTCACATATGTATAATCCGTTATAAGATGCCAGAAATTAAATTATGTTACCTATTATTTCTTTGCAAACCACTATACCCAGCAGCAATTTATATAATATGCATATCATTTAAAAACTGTTATACCCTCTAGCAGTTTTTGCTCAATTCTTTTTTCCACAAAATTCATGTTATTTTTTAGCAGATTACATTCTATTTAAAAACTACTATATTATGTATATATAGATATAGAAAAATTACGAATACATTCTGTATTAAAAAGCTATAGTTTAATAAATATAAAATTTCAATCAATTTATTTAAGTAACTTGCCTTCTTTTTATCGAATTCAAAAAAAAAAATAAACAATCTAATCTAAATACATCGTAACTTTTTAAAATTAAATCTAATTTACAATAGTCATTATCATTGATTTTAACTTTAACCACTCGAATAACTATATAAATAGATAAATTGATTATCTTCATTTATTCAATGCGTACATTTTTTTTATAAATAAATCGTAATTATAGTTTTTTTTTTTGTCAAATGAGTTAGATCTTTAATCCTAAACATTACATTATTACGATAATAATTACATCTTAGACACACGAGTTCCTAACAAGAGTTGCAATGCCTAAAAACTTTTATATAAATTTTTTTTAACATCATCTAAGTCCAACAATTAGAACCGCACTCAAAACCCGACCCATCTAATTTGGTATTCATCGCCACCAACAATTTTATGTTGAATTTTATTTGCATGTCATTTGAATTGTCTCCAATTTTATACATTATATCACAAATTTATATATATTATCTACTTATATACCTAATATTTTTTAAGAGTTTTTATTCACGATTTGATTTTGTTAAAATTTGAATTTAAGTATAACATATTAAGACTCAACTTTTTTTAAAATGGACGTTCTTGAAAAATAGTACTAATTTTTTTAGGACCAAACTCCTTTCTCCTTATCCGTCTGTTAGGGCATAAACTCAAACTTCAGTAGCCACAATAAGTGTAGTGCATAATTCCATTATTTTTCAACTAAAATCGTGTTTTTCCAACGTTGTAGTGCATAACAATGTCGTCTTAGTGCTGTTGTTCCAACATTCTTGAAATATGAAAGAAATAGAGCATGAAATTAAAGAGAAAAATATAAGAACAAGATCAAATGCAATAGAAGAGGAAGAAGAAATCTTGGAATACGAAGAAGAAGACATAGAGGAAGGTGTAGAGAAATGCAATCACAGCCTAGTAGAAAAGCTGGTGACAGACAAAAACATCAATCTAACATGAGTCCAAACGGCTATGTTCGACATTTGGAGAAGGCCAGAAGGCTTTAAGATGGTAGAGATCAAGCCAAAACTTTTTCAGTTTTTCTTCATAAGGAAATAGACATGAGAAGAGTTCTGAAAGGAAACCCATGGATGTTTCGAAACTCATGGCTACTAATCAGGAAATGGGAAAGAGGAGCAAACCCAGCAGAAATGAATTTTTCTAGAACAGAAATTAAATTTCAAATATGGAACATGCCAGAGCATTGCAAGACAACAACTTTAGGAAGAAAAATTGCTGCTAGGGTGGAAGAAGTTATGGAATGCAATGTATTTTCAGCGGGTCCAAGAAAAGGAAACTTTCTTAAAGCATCAGTCATGATAAAGATAGAGGATCCACTGAAAGAAGGCTTAAACATGGGGAGTAAGCGAGATAGTTTAACAAAGGTGGAGTTCAAATATAAAAGGCTGGCCACATTTTGCTACTTTTGTGGTAGGATCGGACATGATGTAGCAAACTGTGAGATAACAGAAGTAGAAGAAGAGCACATCAGTAGTTCAAAAAAAGGGTTGGGAGCTTGACTATGAGCAGATATAACAGGCAATAAGGTGGAGCAATCGGCAGAACAAGAGAAGCCAACCAAAACGGGAGACAAAGAAACTGAGAAAGGAACGTAACAAGGAAAGGGAGAGGTGTTGGAAAAAATGGCTAAGTTAACTATGAAGGAAAAGAGCCAGCAATGCATAGAATACAAGGAAGGAGGCAAAGTTTCAAACAAGGAGAAAATGACATATACATCAAACAGAAGAGGCTAAAACTATTACCATCGAAGAGACGAATAGAAAGGCTACAAATCAGGGAGAAGAAGATGGAGAAAAAGGAAAGAAAGTAGATTAGGAAATAAAAGAACAGAAGAAGGACAAAGAAAAAATAGAGGAAGAGGAGGAATCTCAACTTCAGAAAAATCAAAAGAAATAGAAGAGGATGGCAAGAGAAGCACCACTAAGAATAACATGTCAGGAAACTAAAGTGCCAGAACAAAATAAAAAGAGAAAAGAAGAAGACATAGAAATGGAAGATAGGGAGACGGGAGGCAGCAGTAAACGCTACCAAGCAAGGAGCAAAAATACACAGGCAAAAGCTGCAGGGCAGCCCTGCCAAATCCGATGAAGATAATTAGTTGGAACTGTCGTGGGCTTGGGAACTCATGGACAGTGAGAGTTTTGAACAAGCTCTTGAAACAGAAAAATTCCAACCTCGTTTTTTTAATGGAGCGAGGAGAAATATTGACGAATTAAATCGTATTAGAAATAGAGGAGGAATGGAAAACATTATGGGGTTTGATTGTGAATGGAAAGGAAGAAGTAGAGCGGGAGGTTTGACGGTTATGTGGGATAGCTCTATTTTTTTGGAAGTATTATCTATATCTTTGAATTATATAGACACGAGGGTAAAAATAGTAGAAGCTGGACAACAATGGAGGATTACGAAGTTCTATGGGAATTCGGATGCAGCCAACAAGCAAAAATCATGGGATCTCTTGAGCTTTCTTGGTCAATCTCAAAACATGCCATGGTTGGTGTTTGGAGATTTTAACCAAATCTTGAAATAGAAAGAGAAGACAGGGGGATTGCCAGTTCTTATAGCCAAATGAAAGACTCTCAAGAAGTACTACAAATAAATCAGCTGCTAGACTTGGAGTTTGTGGGACACTATTTTACGTGGACAAACAACCAACCGGGAGACATGAACATTCAAGAGAGACTCGACAGGGCAGTTGCAACAATTGACTGGAAGGAAGATTTCTTAGAAACAATTGTAAGGCACTTACAGAGATACAGATCAGATCACTGTCCACTCTTAATTGATGTAACAGGTCAAGAGAACAAAAGAATGAGGAAGAGGCCAAATATCTTCAAATTTGAAAAAATGTGGCTTCAAAACCAAGAGTGTAAAGAAGTAATATCCAAGGGCTGGTCGGGTAGTGCAGAACATTTAAAATGGAAGCTGGAAAATTGTGGAAGAAAGCTACAACAATGGAAAAAACAGAATTTTGGACAACTATCAAAGAAAAGCAGGATTCTATAGAGCATCTCACAACCCTCCCGCAATCTAAATCAACCATCATAAGACTAAAAGAGACACACACAGAGTTAGACGATTTGTTGTACCAGGAAGAGATTAAGTGAGAACAAAGATCTAGAGCAACGTGGCTTAAAGCGGGGGACAAAAATACTAAATATTTTCATCAGAAAGCATCACAAAGGAACAAAAGAAATCATATAGAAAGTATTACTGATGATGCAGGAATTCCTTTTGAAGATGAGGAGAAAATAGAGAAAATTATAGTGAACTTTTATGAGGAATTGTTCAAGACCGAAGGGACGATAGAGGAAGAATAAGTGGTTGCAGTGGTGGGAGGCAGAGTCTCGTAAAAGACTTTTAATATTTTGGAGGACGACTTCACACGAGAGGAAGTCAGAATAGCTTTAAAGCACATGCACCCAACTAAAGCTCCCGGATCGGATGGAATGTCGGCACTCTTCTACCAAAGGATGCGGGATATTGTGGGAGAGGAAACTTCCAAGTGGATCCTTAACTGTCTAAATGGGGAGGGAGACTTTGAAGGGATGAACAATACCTTTTTTGTCTAATCCCCAAAACAAAGACCCCAAAGCACACTAGAGAGTATAGGTCGATATCTCTTTGCAATGTGATTTTCAAGCTAGCAACAAAGGTCATTGTGAACAGACTAAAGCAAATTCTACCAAAAATTGTGGGAGAGTACCAAAATACCTTTATTTCGGGTAGATTAATTATGGACAATAGCTTAATGACTTTTGATATATTCCACTATATGAGGAGAAAGGTAAACAGAGCAAAGGATTTTGTGGGCATAAAGTTAGATATGACTAAAGCATATGATCGGACCGAATGGAGTTTTCTCTTGGCGGTTTTCATGTCTATGGGATTCCCACAAAAGTGGATGAAACTAATAAAAAATGCATCAACTCAGTGTCTTTCAAAGAGTTTCAAAGAGTACTTATTAATGGTTGTCCCTCAAAGAGTTTCAAACCCACTAGAGGCATAAGGTAAGGGGATCCCCTTTCCCCATACCTGTTTATATTATGTGTGGAAATATTCTCGGATCTCCTTATCAAGGCTTAGGAAAGGCAAGCGATTTAGGGAATAAAGATAGTTAGAAATGTACCCGAAATATCACACATTTTTTTTGTGGATGACAGCATTCTCTTCATAAGAGCAGCTGATCAAGACATCACTGAAGTGAAGGAAATTCTACAAACATACCAGTTAGCTTCAAGCCAAAGGATCAATTTAGATAAATCGAAAATCTCTTTAGCCAAAATGTGCCTCCTCTCAAACAGATGCTTATCCAAGAATGGATTTTAATGATTAAGGCAGTGGAAAACCATTTAAAGTACTTGAG
Organism: Arachis hypogaea; assembly: GCF_003086295.3. Taxonomy (NCBI): domain Eukaryota; kingdom Viridiplantae; phylum Streptophyta; class Magnoliopsida; order Fabales; family Fabaceae; genus Arachis; species Arachis hypogaea. Next base: position 116,798,519 of record NC_092044.1, on the reverse strand, counting down.
AATTCTAACTTTATTAGAAGATCTAAGAAACAAATCTTTGATTTTGTCCAAGATAGAATTTGGAAGAAGTTGAAGGGATGGAAGGAGAATAGCCTTTCCAAAGTGGAGAAAGAAGTTCTTATAAAATTAGTCGCTCAAGCAATCCCTTCATATATTATGGGTTGTTTCAAAATGCCCAAAAGCTCATGTCATCATATAGAGAGCATGATTAGTAAATTTTACTGGGGGAGCAAAAATGAAAAAAGGAAGGTGCATTGGGTTAGATGGTCAAAATTGAATTTGGCAAAGCAAGAAGGGGGGCTAGGATTTAGAAGCTTTAAAGCTTTTAATCAAGCACTTTTGGCCAACACAAGGATGGAGATTGATTAAATTCCCTAATTCACTAGCAGCAAGGATATTGAAAGCCAAATACTACCACAAAAAATCTTTTCTCAAGTTAGTTATAGGAAACATGCCAAACTACACTTGGAGAAGTATTTGGAATGCTAACTGGGTTCTAAATCTGGAAGGCTTGTGAAGGATTAGTAATGGCAGATCAATTAGAATAAAGGAAGACTCATGGCTTCCGAATCAAAACGGATTCAGAATTTGGAGTACCTGCTCGAGTTTTGATTCGGAAATCAGGGTGGAACAACTTATTGATCAGGAAACTATTCGATGGAGAAAGGACATCATCAAACAGAATTTCTTTCATTTTGAAGCAGAACAGATACTTAACATTCTTCTAGACCATAACTAACAAGAAGACTACTACTATTGGAAAGAATCAAAGAATGGAGAATATGAGGTTAAGAAAGCTTACCACCTCATCCGCTCTCGGCCACAAAACCACGCTCACTCCAGCAAGCAGGAGCACCGGAATAGATTTCTTTAAAAGCTCTTTTAGAACACAAAAGCATTGAACCGCACCCTTAATTTCATATGGAGATTGTTAACATCATCCTTGCCAACTAAAATTAATATTAAAAAAAAGTGGTATCACATGCACATCACTTTATCCAAGATGTTGGAGAAAGGAATAGACAGAAGAACACATATTCAGAGACTGTATCTAGGCATAATGATTTTGGGTTGCTAGTCCTTTCAACCTCCAAACAGAGACAGCACAGAACCACCTAATTGGAGCTTGGATTGAAGAATCACTAAACCAAATCGAAAAGAGAGAAAGAGGTCTATTTCTTGAATGCCTACATGCAATATGGTGAGAAGAAACAAATTAATTTTTGAAGATAAAGAAATAGACATACAAAAATTAGTGAATAGAGCAAATCTTAGATACCAGGAATTCACAGCCATTTCAAGACAGACAAAAAACTTCACAGCAAAGCCACCACAAGAGAGTCGCAGTTCAATGTGTTGGGTGCCGTCGGAGCCAAATCTCTTTAAATTGAATGTGGATGCAGCAATTTCAAAGGAAGGACCGAATGGTGGAGGAACAGTTATTAGAAATTTTGAAGGAAAAATTATGGTTTTAGCTACTTGGTTATTTTCAACCACATTTATAATTGAAGCGGAAGTCACAGTTTGCCTTTTGGCCTTAACTTAGCCTTGGATTGTTGTTTTTTTTTATTTAGTTTTAGAAGGAGATAACGTAGATGTTATTAGAGCCTTGAAGGAGAATGACATTCACATAAATTATTTTGAAACTTTAGTGTCAAATTATAAAGATGTTTTAGATAAATTTAAACTTATTTACATTTCTCATGTAAAAAAAGAGGGAAATAGAGTAGCCCATGCTTTGGCCAAATTAGCTCTGACCCAACTAAATGTTATATGGTTGGAAGAGGCTCCTAAACATGTAACTAATTTGGTCCATTTGGATATTTTGGGTTCTTCTATTTGAATACAATTTATTTCCTTTCAAAAAAAAACACAACATATTAAGAGGCATACTAATATGTCATTTCAACTAAATTTTAGCTGCCAACATATATCTTTCTTTTTTTTTGACAAGGTAAATAGGTAGTTTTCATTCATGAATAAGACCCATAATATTTAAATAGGCTAAATTACATATAAAGGAAGATGCATCTTCTATCCACACTGTATTTAGATTAGTAAGAGCCAATTGAGCCAATTTATGAGCTACCCTATTACTATTCCTTTTTACATGAGAGTACTCTACTGATCTAAGGCTATTAGCTAAACTTAAACAATCACTAATAAATGAACCAAAATAATTTTTAAGGACTTTTTTTTAAGACTTTGAATGACTTCAACATTGTCACTCTTAATTATTACATCAAAAAAGCAACATTCACAGGTCTTTTCTAAACCCATAAGACATGCAAGTACTTCAGATTCATGAGATTAAATAGATAAGAAAGCTTTGCATGTGGATGCCATCAAAATGTCTCCATTAGTGTCTCTAACTATCACACCAATACCCAATACTCCATCATCAATACTAGCGGCATCAACATTAATTTTAACTTTTGTGATGGGTGGTCTCTTTCAATTTTTAGTGCTTGTAGTTCCACGAGGTGATTCTACGATTTAGGAGTTAGGGTTTAAGAACACAAAAGGAAAAAAAAAGATACAAGTTAGCCTAATTGACTCAACAAACACAAACAAGGAGCTGCCAAAAATAAAAACCAAAACCTGAAAGAGACAAGTCAGACAAAGACCTGCGACAGCAACAAGGAAAGAGAAAAATCTGGAGGAAGAAAACCAGAAGAGGAAGATACTGCAGCAGGATGAAATGGAAGTAGAATGGACAGGGCCAAAACTAAAGAAGAGAACTTCAGAGATGATTTATACTATGACAGAGGCTGCAGGACAGCCTTGCTAGGAGCAATGAGAATTATCAGATGGAACTTCCGTGGGCTTGGGAACCCATGGACAGTTCGAGCTTTGTCAAAGCTCATAAAACAAAAAGGACCCAACTTTGTCTTCTTAATGAAAACAAGGAGAAATGAGAAAGAAATGATGAGAATGAGGTACAAGGGAGGCTTAGCCAATGTTATAGTAGTGGATTGTGAAAGAGAAGGTCGCCAAAGAACACGTGGTCTAGCAGTTTTTTGGGATAACTTCATTAGAGTGCTTATACGGTCAATGTCAATTAACCACATCGATATGGAAGTAGAGATGATGGAAACACAACATATATCTTACTTAATTGTACGCGATAGTTATATATTCTTTTTTGAAATTGTTTGATTTTATTTGGACTTAGTCTTTATGTTTCAAAAAAAATAATTTTTATTTACTTTATGTCAAATACATATTATTTACAACTAATTTGGATTGGTTGAGTGGTCAGCTTACTCGTCCATTTAAACAAGTGTCGGGGGTTCGAATCCCACCCTATGTATGCAGCAACTCATTGATAAATTAGTTCTTGACCTGTCGAGTTAGGGGATGCCGTAGGTGCAAATTAAACTCTTTATTTATTGGACAAAAACATGAAAACTTAAAGAATTAATATTCTTCACTTCAATAAACCTAATGACACCCGGCCCATCTAGCCGCTGCCAAAAACCATTATTATTTTTCGAGATTACAAACATTTACTTACTCAATTATAGGAAAAAATAATTTAATAATGCTTACAAATTATATAATTCGTACCCATGGTGGGGAAATTAGGTAAGCAAATGGTAAACAGGTTGACTAACTCAGGTTGAAGACATTGACACCACCTTAAATGCCCCATCAAAAAACTTACCTTTATTTAAGGAAGCACCTACAAATATTATCATAAAGTCAGTAATATATATAATATTAGAAACATATATGTAAATAAATTATATAATATAGAATGTATTATAAAAATATATCGATAAAAAATATATTTTAAAATAAAAAAATATGTGTATATTTTTTACTAACAAAGTGATACGTATCAATTTTTTATGTTATAAAATTTATCGATAATAAAATTTATATTGAATCTTTTTAACAAAACATTTATTTTTATTTTATTTTTGAATTATTCTTTACAATATTTATTATTAAATTTTTTTAATTATAACTGTTAAAATAAAATAAAATAAATATAAAATAAATTAAAAAGGACAATCACAAAAAATATCCACTTTATGATATTTAATTTTTTTAATTAAAAATATTGGTAATAATATTTTTTATTTTTTAATATTATTGTTTATTTTTTAGATATTAAAAATTATTAATGTTTAGACTGAATTGAATTTTTATTTATATTAGACTAAATACTAAAGTATTTCTTTTTTGGGTTAAAAAAAAACTGGGGCAAAGCCTCCACTTTCCCCGCGGCGGGTATGTCCGTCCCTGCCTTTATTTTAATGGCAATTCTCAGGACACTATTCTGAAGGGAGGCCCAGAAAATGAAGAAAGTTTCGTATGATCCTCATAAAACTATAAAGTAAAGGGGAAAAAAAAATTAATTATCCTGCTTCTGGGAAACTGTTAACTGAGACTTAAACCATCAATAAAATCTATCATATATAGTAGCAGAAATATTATGAAAAGTATGCTTAAAATAAAATATACATGAGGTGATGATAGATATTAACAATTGGTTTTAATAAGTAGTGGGGGAGATACAATCTTAGCCCTGAGACTGAGCAGCATAAAGAGCTTTGATATCCTCAACATCATCGAAGCTACCAAGGAATATTGGAGATCGCTCATGCAATTTGTTTGGAACCAAATCAAGTGCCTGTTGAACAACATTCATATATCCATCATTTCATTCATAATTCAGTAGCAAATTAAATGTCAACGTTATATTAATTACCCGTTGCTTGCCGGTGAAAGCTTGGCCTCCTGCCTGTTCTAGCAAGAATGACATTGGGAAAACTTCATATAGCACACTGCACCAAATTACCACACATGCTACACTATGTCACAAATTCTCATATATTCTAAACCATTTTCTTCAACAAAATCATGGCTTTACCGTAGTTTTCCATTTGGACTCTTTTTATCACCAGGGTACAAAAAGATACCTCCATACAACAGGGTGCGATGAACATCGGCTACCATGCTATTCATTAATTCAGAAGAACTGTTACATGTACTACTGTTTAAGTTGAAACTGAAAATGCAACAATGTGATATCTTATACCTTCCAATGTATCTTAGAGATTTTGGTGACGAACCATCCTTTGGAAACTTGCATTTCTCCACATATCTTAAACAGAACAAGTAAGATTCATAAAATGAATGATTGTCCAACATTGCATTACCGGGCCCAAAACATTGCAATGACACTACTGGATTAATATATACTTGGTTGTGGCAGCGTCCCAATTTTTTGCATTCCCTTCATTCACAGAGTAGATCTTGCCTTTCTTTGGGATCTGATTGTTAAACCACATATCAATCAAGTAATAAACATACTACTCTATATATTTAAATATTCAAAAATTATTTATCTTATATCTTTTAATTAAATATTAATTTTTTATTTTTTTTAATAAATTAGACATCACTTTTAAATACTATAGAAATTATCTTATATTAAATATATAATCTATTTATTTATTTGTTTTTGTTTTTAAATTGTGAAAACAAAAAAAGAAGAAACTAGAAGTGGATTAATGATCCCTAATTGGAGAGGCTAATATATTACCTTAATATCAGGGTGAGTTAGAATGAATTCTCCAAGTGATGGATCAAGGGTAAAACCGTTAACACCATTTCCAGTGCTTATAACAAGCTGCAAAATCAGCAGCAAAATATTAAAACAATTAATCTGTAAAATTGAAGACGACAGGAAATTTGATGATAGCATACCGTGCAAGAGCTACCATACATACAATAACCAGCTGCCAACATGTTCTTGCCAGGTTGAAGAACGTCTTGTAAGGTTGGTTCGTGCTCATCTTTCAGCATATAGATCCCAAATATCTACAGCAAGTGCAATATCAAGCTATATGTAATTAATTCCAGTATCAAATTATAATTTAATTAGCCTACCTACCGTGCCAATAGAAACACCACAATCAATGTTGGAGGAACCATCTAGCGGGTCAAAAACAACACAGTATCTGCAACATGCAAGCAATATAAGATTCAGAAATGAGGCAATTAGTGATAAAATTGTAAAAGAATAGGAAAAGCAAAGAAAAAATTTTTTATTGATTGTTGATTGATTAAATTGTATTGAAGTGTGTTGTAAACTATGAGGGTAAAACTAAATATATATAGAGCATTGTTTTATAAAAGATAAAAATAAATAAAAATAAGATAATAAAGACTAAAATTGTAATTGAATTTATGTATTTTGTTAGACTGAATTTGTGAACTACAAATTTTTTTTTTATTGTTGTCTTGGGTGGGCTAAGATGGAAGAGTAATTTAATAATTAGTAATAAACAAGAATTAATTGTGATTATTAACTAACTTTCCACGCTTGGAAGGCTCGACGATAGTTGCTTGCTCATCTTCTTCAGACACCAAGATGCTCTGCAAAGAAAAAGCATAAAGATTGAAGAGAGAGAGATGAGTGTATGTGTTGTTATAAGGTGGTTGAGGATGCATGGGTTACCGTGCGGCCGCTGCTAACCAAAGCCTTGACGAATACATCATTGGAAAGCACATCGAGCTTCTTTTGCTCTTCACCCTGAACGTTGGTGTCTCCGGCGAGTCCAATAAGCTTTGCAAGACCAGCCTTGCTAACAGCAGAGCACACAAACTTGCAGCCAAGAACAATGTGGCTCAGCAGAATGGAGAAGTCACCGCGAGAGTCAGGGTGCTTCGACTGCTCGTTCAACACGAATCGCGTTATTGTCATGAGATCCGTGCGTTGAGCATCCGCGCTGTGATCCATCTTCCTTCCGAGTTCCAACCTTTAATTTGATTAATTCAGTAGCTATGTATATATAGTGTTTTAGAATGATGAAGAGATGGGGCTATCTATGGGGAATGGAAGTTGTGGAGGACACGTGGGGGACGTAGAGAGCGCCTTTCGGCTGGGTGGTGCTTATGTCGATGCAGGATAATGATTTTCGTCCTCATTCTCCATCTTCATCATTCTGTCTTATTCACATCAATCCATATCTCTATATCTATATATGCTTAAGGTTCTGCTCTTCTTCGTAGTCGTTAGTCAATCTATTCCAACACACCATGCAACATTATTTCATTTCATTACTGCTCAGTATTCACGTCACAATTCTTCCGAATTTATTATTTTTAATTATTAATTAATTAATAATATTTAAAAATGCATTGAAAATTGTTAGATAAAAATTTAGTCAAATCGTCAAATCATCTAATGGCTCTCAAATATCAATTTCAAGTGAAATTGACTGATCGAGTTTTTATCTTAAAAATAAAAGTTAAAATATATTATTAAATTATTATATTAAAAAAATTAGATTAATAATTAAATATAATAAATAATTTTTTTTAATAAATAATTTTTTTATAAAATATAATATTTATTTAGACGTCATTAAATATTTGAATAGATTTTTTTTAAAAATATAAGTTTTTTTTAAAATTATTTTATATTTGATAGATTTTTTTTAATTTTTTTATCTTTTAACATATTTAATAAATTTTTAATAACTAAAAAATACTAAAAAGTAAAAATATATTTTTTAAAATATAATTATATCTTTTTTTTAAAAAGATAACTTTTACATAATTAAAAAAATATTTATATATTATTATATCCAAACATCATTAATAAATAAAATTTTTTTATATAAAATATCTAAATATATAACTAATTTCTATTATAAAATTTAAAAAAAAAAACTCAAAAGAATATCTTTTTTTAAAACCAAAACATCATTCTCTATCTTTTCTTAGACTTGGAAGTTTGAACCAATGAACACAAGCAAAGATATGTACCAACCGAATGGAATGGGGTTAAATAAGGGCCGTGTTGTGTGCAATTCTATGGGCTTAGGATTGGGCCTATAAATAAAAATAAACAAATTGAGAACCCTAAAGAGGCATTTATTGGTCTTTCCAGACTCTTGCTGTGTTACCCGCATGAGTTTCACTGGTTTTGTTGAATTTTAGCTGTGACTTCCTTCTTCCTTGTTCCTTCCAGCCTCTTCCATTATTGTTGCATTTAGACCCTGCCCCGCTACTCTCACACACATTCCTCTACGCTGCGTAGACTTCAAGCTTTGCTTCATCTCGGTAAGGAACAGATTCTTTCATTCTCCATCCCCCACGCCTATCCAATTCGTTCTTTGTTTTAAGCGATCTTGTTATTGATGATCCGATTCTAAATTCCCCGTTATTAGAGGAACGAGATTTCGTTTGTCCTTTTGACACGCGCCGACTCTAATTCCCGTTATAGGGGACGGAGGAGGAGGAGGATAAGAGGACGAAGGAAACCCTAACAATCGGATATGGGTAGGAAGAAGCCTACGGCACGCGACGACGATAACGTGCCTGCTGCGTCACAGGGAGGCGGCAAATCGAAGAAGAAGGTCGTTGTCGACGATAATGAGTATGACATCGGTGACCTCTCCGAGGAGCCGCAGCCTGTGGCACCACCAGCTGCCAAGAAGAAGGGCAAAAAGGATAATGCCAAAGCTAAGGCAAAGGGTAAGGACGTCGAAGATGATGACGATGATGTGGCAATTAGTGCGGCTGGGGACGATGATGAGAATGAGGATGCTGGGATTGTGTTTGCTGGGAAGAAGAAGAAGGGTAAATCTAAGAAAGGTGGTGGAGGCAGTGTGTTCGCTGCTGCATCTGGTTTTGGCTTGCTTGGTGATGATGACGGTGATGGTGGTGATGATGAAGACGATGACAAATCTGGGATAACTGGTGAGGGTGGTGACGCTGAGGAGGAGGAGGACGAGGAGGCTGTGGTTAGTTTTACAGGGAAGAAGAAGCCTTCTAAGGGCTCGAAAAAAGGTGGTGGCAGTGTGTTCAGTGCCTCAGCTTTTGATGCTATTGATGATGGTGATAATGACGGTGGGGAGGAGGATGAGCTGGTGGTTAGTTTTTCGGGTAAGAAGAAGCCATCGAAGGGATCGAAGAAAGGCAGTTCATTCTCTGCCTCGGCCTTTGATGATGGTGAGGAGGTGGTGGATAGTGGTGGAGGTGAGGATGAACCAGCTATTGCTTTTACTGGGAAGAAGAAGTCTTCTAAAGGTGGCAGGAAGGGTGGTGTTGCTGCATTTTCAGCAGCTAGTTTTGGTGATATTGACGATGGGGAGGAGGCTAAGAATGAAAAGGAGGAAGATGACGATGGTGAGGACATGCCAATTACCTTCTCTGGTAAGAAAAAGAAGTCATCAAAGTCTACGAAGACGGCTTCATTTAGTTCAGCTTTTGCCGATGAAGAAGATGATTCTGTAGCTGAGCCTACTAGAGACGGTGAGGATGAAGATGATGTTTTGGTTGCGTTTTCGGGTAAGAAGAAGTCTTCTAAAAAGAAAACTATTGCCAAACCATGTGATGAAACTGTTGAGCCTGAGCAACCTAGTGTTGGAGTTAGTAGTGCAGATGTTGACAACAATGTAAATAAGAGTGGAGTCACTGAAACCTCCAAAAATAAGAAGAAGAAGAAAAACAAGAGTGGAAGAACTGCTCAAGAGGAGGAAGATTTAGATGCGATTCTCGCAGAGCTTGGTGAGGGCCCTCCAATAGCTAAACCTTCTGCTCCTCAATCCCAGGATGATAAAGTTCAGCAGGATGATAAGGCTCAGCCTGCTTCGGAATCAGGACCTGCTACTGATGCTGCGGGTGAAAAGGAGGGGGAAGAGGAGACAGTAGAATCAGCTGCTGCAAAGAAGAAGAAAAAGAAGAAGGAAAAGGAAAAGGAGAAGAAGGCGGCAGCAGCAGCAGCTGCAGCTGCTGGAACTGCAGTAGAAAATGAAGCTAAAGAAGTTAAGGCCGAGCCTGCTGAAGCTAAGAAGAATGATTCAAAGGCCAAAGCAGTCGACAACAAGAAAATACCCAAGCATGTTAGGGAGATGCAAGAGGCATTAGCTCGAAGGAAGGAGGCTGAAGAAAGGCAGAAGAAAGAATTAGAGGAGAGGTTAAGGAAGGAAGAAGAGGAGCGACGTAGGCAGGAGGAACTTGAGAGACAGGCTGAAGAAGCTAGACGCAGGAAGAAGGAGAAAGAAAAGGAGAAGCTCCAGAGAAAGAAGCAAGAAGGTAAACTGCTAACTGGTAAGCAGAAAGAGGAGGCTCGCCGCTTGGAGTTAATGAGGAAGCAGTTTCTTAATAGCACAGGAGGTGTGACTGTCCCTGGTGGGGACTCTGGTGCACCAGCCAAAAGGCCTATATATCAGACAAAGAAGTCGAAACCAACCCATCATCAGCAGAATGGTGCTGCTGCCCCCGCCACCGCTGCCGTTGAGACGGCTGAAAGCCTTGAAGCAAAGGAAGAGACAGCCACTGATGCAGGTTCAGACGAACCAGAAAAGGTTGAAGAAACCGTGGTAGAGCAGGTGGAGGAGAAAGTTGAACCTCTGGAAGCTGCTGAAGACAATGGAGTAGATGATGATGAAGAAGAGGATGAATGGGATGCAAAAAGCTGGGATGATGTTAATCTGAATGCCAAGGGTGCATTTGCTGATGAAGATTCTGAGCTTGTACCAGTTGCCAAAAAGGAGACAAAGACTGCTGTAACTATGAACAATGCTGGTAAGATTTGTATTTCTGATATTTCTTTGATGATTGAAAGTAATGTGATTTTTTTATTCCAAGAATATAGTATGATGTATGGGAATAGAAAGTTAAAAAGTGGAGAATCTTTGAATTTTGGATCCAGTATCAGGTTTTGGTTTGTGGGTTTTGGTCAGCAAGTGCCTTCTTGATTATGTTTATGATGCCACTTGCTGCCACTAAAGTGGGCTATTGGGATTCAACTGGCAGATGAATTCATGCCAAACCTCTTTTTATGGTGTACTTTATGAATATGATTTTGTTTGTCTGATTTTGAAATGCTTACAACGATAGATCCTCCTGTTGCATGTGCATTACCTATCTTCTTTCTGTAATTGTGTGCAAATGCAGAATAACTTCTTTCTGTGTGTTTATGTTAAATGCCACGGAACATGCATCCAACCTCTCCATACCTATTATTATTAGGCATGGTTTCGAAGTTTGTGGGGTTGAATTGAAGGGTTTTTGGTTTATAATCTTGCTTAAATTGGAAAATATATATATTGATTTTTAACTATACTTTTTTCTTTTTTTGGTTGGATTATCTTATATAACAGCTGCAACAAAGAAAACAATTTCTAATCCTGTGACCGAAGAAATTATAGATAGAAAGCTTGTTGCTGACAAGAATAACTCAGAACCACCAAAATCTGTTTTGCCAAGGGAACCTACAAAGCTTACTCAGTCAAAAGAAACGCAAAAGTCCTCTGTGTCTCCTAAGCCGAGTGGAGAGAACCTCCGTTCTCCAATTTGCTGTATCATGGGGCATGTGGATACTGGTAAAACTAAGCTGCTGGATTGCATTCGAGGTACTAATGTTCAAGAGGGTGAGGCCGGTGGTATCACACAGCAGATTGGTGCAACATACTTCCCTGCGGACAACATACGTGAAAGAACTAAGGAGTTGAAAGCTGATGCAAAACTAAAAGTTCCTGGTCTACTGGTTATTGATACGCCAGGGCACGAATCATTTACCAACTTAAGGTCTCGGGGTTCAGGGCTATGTGATATTGCAATTTTGGTTGTTGACATTATGCATGGCTTAGAGCAACAGACAATTGAATCACTCAATCTATTAAAAATGAGGAATACAGAATTCATTGTGGCCTTGAATAAGGTGAGGTTTTTGTCTCCAAATTTTGAGTTGATACTTAAATTCTTCTGATATTATCAATGCTTATTTATGTCATATTGTTCTTGCAACATTGCAGGTTGACAGGCTTTATGGGTGGAAAACATGTCGCAATGCTCCAATTATCAAAGCGATGAAACAACAAACCAAGGATGTTCAAAATGAGTTCAATCACAGGCTCGTCCAGGTTTTAAAATGTTTCTTTTTGTATACTTTTTGTTTTACTAGACAATTTTGACTATTGTCTGCCACAGTCCCAGCCTAATATTTCTTTTGTTTCTTTGCTAGATTATTACTCAATTGAAGGAACAGGGACTAAATACCGAGTTGTATTATAAAAACAAGGAAATGGGAGAAACATTCAACATTGTACCTACAAGTGCAATAAGGTAACTGTGGTAGGCCTGTAGCCATAATACCCCTGGTAGCGTGGAACAAAAGGGTTTAGTAATGTTTGACACTGTTACTATGGATTGTTTTGGAGGGCCTTTAGTTGAGCCTCTACCATTTCGTATCATCTCCTCCAGTGGTATCTAGGGTAGTTGTATGATTTTTTTTGTTTTAATGCTTATTGGGTGGGTGTTTTATTGATATTTGGAGTGTTTGATGTTTCAGTGGTGAAGGAATCCCTGATTTGTTGTTACTGTTGGTTCAATGGACCCAAAAAACAATGGCTGAGAAACTTACTTATAGTGATGAAGTGCAGGTTAGCTGTGTTGTCTCATAATATGTAATACTGGCTTATTGCTTTTTAAGTTGACTTAACTCCAGTGGCCTGATTGTTGTTTGATTGTGGCTGCCAGTGCACTGTCTTGGAGGTCAAGGTTGTTGAAGGCCATGGAACTACTATTGATGTTGTTTTAGTTAATGGTGTTCTTCATGAAGGAGACCAAATAGTTGTCTGTGGAATGCAGGCAAGTGTCACAATCTCTGGCATTATCCTAACTACATGCTCTCCTGCTTTGGCTAATGAAGTTTTCTATTATAGGGGCCAATTGTAACAACAATTCGAGCTTTACTCACACCGCATCCAATGAAGGAACTCCGTGTTAAGGTTCGGTCTTTTCTTATACTTTTTATTTCTTGTTGCTTTTGTGCAACTATGTTAATTCTATAACAAAACAAGTTAAATTTGTTACCTGAACCAATCATTTTCATGTCTCATTCTCGAAGTCAATAATCCAATTTCTTCTATATATTTGAACATTGTACTCTATTCAGACATATATTCTACAGCTTAATAACGATGATATAAATTTCAGGGTACATTTCTTCATCACAAAGAAATCAAAGCTGCAATGGGTATAAAGATCACTGCCCAGGTACTTGGTGATGTTGATCAGACTTCTTTTCATCCTAATTTTTCCTCATAATGTCTCAATGGTTCCTGTGTTCATAAATTGTAAATATTTTTATCTTATTTTGCATTATATTTCAGGGGCTTGAACATGCTATTGCTGGAACTGGTTTATATGTTGTGAAGCCTGATGATGATTTGGACGATATTAAAGAATCTGCAATGGAAGATATGCGATCAGTCATGAGCAGGATTGACAGGAGTGGTGAGGGAGTTTGTGTACAGGCATCTACCCTTGGTTCTTTGGAAGCATTGCTGGAGTTTTTGAAAACACCAGAAGTGAATATTCCCGTTAGTGGTATAAGCATTGGCCCTGTGCATAAAAAGGATGTTATGAAGGCAAGCGTAATGCTTGAAAAGAAACGAGAATATGCCGCTATATTGGCATTTGATGTCAAAGTCACTCCCGAGGCTAGGGACCTTGCAGAAGAACTGGGTGTGAAAATTTTTATCGCTGATATCATTTATCATTTGTTTGATCAATTTAAGGCCTATATCGATAACATTAAGGAGGAGAAAAAGAAGGAATCTGCCGATGAGGCAGTCTTCCCATGTGTTCTGAAAATTTTACCAAACTGTGTTTTCAACAAGAAGGATCCAATTGTTTTGGGAGTTGATGTTCTTGAAGGCATTGCGAGGGTACTCTTCTATTCCAGAAACTTCTCAATATTACTGCATTATATGTGTTGACTGTTGAGTAGCTTTATTATCAGTTCTGAAAAAAAAACGGAACACTTTTTTTGGGTTTAGGGTTCTTGTTGGCTAACAAATTGGCAGTTATATTTCTTTATTTGTAGCATACGTTAAGGATATTCTTTATCGAATAGTTTTAAAATGCAGAAGTAGGAACAGTAGAATGAAAATGATTATTTCCAGATAAGATTTCTTATTCATTCCTGCATGTCCTTATGTTTCATGTTTGCATCATTATTTTTGGGAATGATCTCAGTCAACCCAACTGTTGCTCTGATTGACATTTTTCTAACCTTGTATTGAAAGAATTTTCTTACCATTAAAACCGACTTTATCTTTTTGGGTTCTAGGGTTAGTATAATGAGGGAACCTTGTTAATTTTGTTTTGTTTCGTGATTCATGGTTTCTGAGTTTGTATGTAATATCTTCTATTTGACAGATTGGGACTCCAATTTGTATTCCTTCTAGAGACTTCATTGATATTGGCCGCATTGCCTCCATTGAAAATAACCACAAGCCAGTTGATTATGCAAAGAAGGGGCTGAAAGTAGCTATTAAGGTACATACCTACAGAAAATCGATTTCCCATGGCTTACAAAGTTTTAAAATGGAATTAAATGTATATGTATGGGGTGCCCCCGTAGAAGCTGTTTAAAATTATTTGGTGTTTGGTAGTTTTATTTATTATACTGGTACTAAATGTCTCAAACAATTTAAGCCTTACCTGTGGTCAGTTTTTGGCTGTGTCAGTGAGAGAGAGTAGAAATAAAGGATAAGTGGCCGGGAAAGGGGAGTGCATTTTATTTCTTTATTTGTTTATTAGTATATTTTTTAGTTCCCTTTGTTTTGGTCTTACAATCATATCCAATTGGGTTTACAGATTGTTGGTAGCAATCCTGAGGAGCAACAGAAAATGTTTGGGAGGCATTTTGAGATAGATGACGAACTTGTAAGCCATATTTCGCGGAGGTCTATCGACATACTCAAAGCTAATTATCGGGTAAGCTATAAGTAAACGCGTCAGTTGCAGCTCATATATTTTAATCATTTCTTTAGGGGTTTTTTCAAGTGCTAGTATCATAAAACTGAATCTATCAATTGATACAGGATGATCTAAGCACTGAAGAATGGAGGCTTGTTGTGAAATTAAAGAATGTTTTCAAGATTCAATGAGCAGAGACTTGTTTTGTGGGCACTGAAACATTCATTTCAGCACAAGATGGTTTCTATGAATTATTTCTGTACAAGACTTTGAAGGGTTCATGTGAGGAAGTGGTTGGATCCACCATGGAGACCAATAAAGATGTTGCAATGACTAAGATAAGGAGCATTGAAAGTAAATGGTACATGTTGCACTAGTGACTCCTTTACTTTGTCATCCGGGAAGTTCAGGCTAAAATGGTGAGAAATGGTACGATATGAAGGTTCAAATTTTGTGAATTACTATTTTATATATAGGTTTGTGGTATACACAGAAGCAAAAAAGGTCTACACATTTTGATATATTTGCTGAAGCTGACAAATTGTTCTAATCTGTTGCGATTGTTCACTGAGGCGAAGCTAAAATTTTACGGGAGTAATTATTGCGTGACCGAAGAAATAATCAGCTTTTGTTTCTGTGGCACTTGCTGTAAAATTCTTGTTATATTTCCCTTTGTATTTGAGACACTTTTTTCCCATGTGGAGTATGAAATTTTGTTTATGTTTCTGAATATATCAGCATGTTTATCAAATCTGAATATATCAACATTTCATTAGTGTCTGACCATATTCATTTGTAGAAACTTAAGACTTTGAGTCAACTACATCATCATTCTCCGCCTTTATTGAGTAGCAGCCTAGCAGGGTGACTAGGCTCCACACAATCATCATCGTTTCCTTATGATTGCCATGTTTCGTTGTGATCCATTCTCATCAAGGCAAGCTCAATGTAGCTGAAACCCTATTTAATTTGTTAATGGGTGAACGTTGCTTCCAATAGTTTTGTTCGTAGTAGGGGTAAAATTCTTTCCTAAAGCATGGGTTTAAGCTTCCTCATTTGGCTGCCATTGCTCAGAAGAGGGGCACTTCCCATCAAGCTCTCATAACGTACAAGATTAATAAATTTCCATAACTGAAGCAGCATGACTTCCTATTATTCGTTTTCAAATGATGAGTGAAAGTCTGAAACGCTAAGTTAGATATTTCCGAATCCCAATAGCTAGCTGCCTTGTGTTGTGCATGCTAACGTGTAGAAATAGAAAGGCCCAAATATACCCTTAGCTTCGTTTACTGATTATTGCCAATATTCCGATTTCATTCTCTTAGAAATCAAATACATCCAGAAAAAAATGTGGGAATTAAAATTATAGTATTTTAATTTTCTAAAATTAAACTTATTTAAGAATAATTTTTTAAACTTTGAACCAAATATAAAAATATAATATTTTTATTTTAAATTTTATGGAAATTATTTATAATTTTTCCATCCACACACATCCTTAAGTGGCCTCTTTAAAGCAGAAGTAGGGTATGCGATGACCACTCGGTATATGAAAATGACCATACTTAACAACGGTTAAATAATTTAATATATTAAATTATTATTTAATAATTTTTTTTACGTAAAAATAATTTTATGTGAGTAATCACCGAATATATATAGTATGAGATATTATACCAGCTCATATTCTATTTATAATTTAACGTGATATGATCATATGAACTCATCAATTCAAAGTGAGCTCTATATTTTATTCAATAGTAAATAGAATATCTTCTATACAATAATATATGTACACATAACAGAATACACATGATTCACCTTTAACATGTAATTAGACACCGAGTTAGCAAGAAAAACTTGTGTGAGAAAAGATAGTAGTTAAAGGACACTTGAGCCAATCAACTTGGTTAGGCCAAAAGTTATAGCCATGGCTAACCAACCACCAAAGAAGACCCTAACACAAGACCTAAATGGAGGAGCCTTACCAAGAGTGGCAGCCAAGCAACCAAACAAAATCAAAGCAAAACTAACCGACCCCAAAATAAGTCCCAACCTGAGCTTATAGTCCCTTACAAAAGATGCCGCAAGAAGAGGAACCATTGCACCAATCGAAAATGCAAAAGCTGATGCTGCCGCTGCTTGTAAAGGGTTCGGTAAACCCTCTTTCTCTTTCTCATCTTCTTCTTCTTGTTGTTGTTGTCTCTTCATTTGAGCAATCTCTATGTCTAACTGTGAATACACAGAAACAAACTCACCAATGGCCATGCTACATGCCCCTGCCACAAGGCCTGCAAAACCCGACAACACCATGGCCTTCATGTCTTCCCTCACTGCTCCCACTCCCATCATCAGAGCCGCCGTCGACACCAGCCCGTCGTTCGCTCCCAGCACTGCTGCACGCAGCCACTGGGATCTTTTTGAGTAATCAAATTCCTCCTCCTTATTTGCTTCTCCTTCATTCTCTGGGGTTCTTGATAATTGTTGCTGTTGCTCAAGGTCACTCACTACAAATTTGGTTTCGTTATTAATTGGTGAACTATCATTGTTATTATTACTATGATTGAATGCCATGAAAATTGAAAAATAATGGATGATGAAGGATGATTAAAGTGTGGAAGACACACGCTACAATTTAATGGTATTTATGGATGAAATTTTGGCTAATATTGAAGGAAAAAAGTGGAATTTTTCCACTAACAAAGTGTGTTATCAAACTTTTGTTGTTTTTTTTACTTTAACAAAAATAAAATAAAAAAAGCTGTGTGTGCTAGCTTTCGCCTTTTGCAAATTATTGAGCTTTTAGCCTTATAATTGGAAGGCCGAGTCAATAGACATGACGAAATATGGGCGAGAAAAGTTATTGTTTGAAAAATGAAAATACTAAATGTCCGGATGATATAGTAATAATATGTTGTTTATTTAGATATAAAGCTGTATAGAAGAATGCTACATACAGGTATTTAAAAGTATGAGTTAAAAATAGGATCAGTTACTTAACCATATTTAAATGTATGAATTAAAAAAAATATTAGATTGCTAGAATAAAAATATTGGACTTATAGTTAAAAACATTGGTTAAAAATAATAAATTTTGATAGTATTTTAAATTTTTTTTGTTATATATATATATATATTATTTGAAAATATTAAAAAATTATTAAAATTTATTATTTTCTATATCATTTAGTTATTAACTCAATTTTTTTAATTTAATAATTTAATAAGATATTTTTTTGTTATTCATATATCCCTCAAAACCCAACAGACCAAAGATTAATCCGTCTAATAACATACTTTTAATTATTAATAACTAATTAATAATAAAAAATAATATATTTTGATCACTCTTTAATATTCCTTTTCTGTTAATGTGTGTGCAAGATTCTGTCTAATATAGTTAAGGATGTAAACTAAACTGATTTGTGTATATGTGTAAATGTAAAAATTGATAAAATATAAAAAAGTATTCGCTCTTAGATATCAAAACCCTACTTAATTAACATAAAAAGCTGTACAAATTTTAGAATTCAGATCTGGTATTATCTTCTGATCCAAAAGTCAAGACTATTCGTCGATCGGTCAAATGTTTGTTTGTCCCATACCAGTTCTCATTTCTTGCATTAACCTTTAATCAATGCATCTAAAAAGTTGGTAATAAAGAATCAGATATACTGGTCATCACTTGGAGTAACGCATGCTATAAGTTCCTGATGATGAGACAAGTGAGGGTCACCAAATATATATAATGCTAAATTGTTAATAAACATATTAATTCATGAAAAAGTAAGAATATATATATAACCAATTCACTATGCTTTAATTTATGCTCACAAAAGGAAGTGCACTTCTTTGACCAAAATTCCAAAATAAAAAGGAAATAATGATTTGATTTAGTGATTATTCAAGTAAAAATATTTTCTTATATTATTAAAATAATAATTAAAATATTGAGTGTTATATTAAATAATTTAGTCTATCATTTAAAAATTAATTTTCATCTATTATTTTTACATGAATATATAATTTGTAACTACTAAATAGAAAACAAAATTAAAAAAATATATTTTAAAAACGCTAGCTAAATATATGTATGTGATTTGCTCATGTATTTATAAGACCATGGGGAGCAACATAATTATTGAAAACAAAGTACAAGTAGAGATGAAAGCAGAAAATTAGGGCTTTGTTGGTAGGTCCACGTGGATGTTAGAATGTCATGATGATAATAGAGACCATCTCATATAGATCATCTCTACATGGGAAGTTACACCTGACCTCAAAGCTCATGAATTTTGCATGACACACAAAATGACAAAACGTATTGATAACTCATATCACTTAAACATAACTAATTTTATAACTAACACACTCTTTTAATTTAGACTCACATATATATATATATATATATATATATATATATATATATAATACTCATATCAATTCCTTTTTATTTGATAGAATAGAAGAAGTAACCAGAAATAAATATATAAAAATTGTTCATATAATAATATATGTCTTGAATCATATAGATGGATATATATTTATCATTCCAATGCAATCAGCTAAAGAAGGAGAATTAAGTAATATGAATCAATAATGTAGAACGATAAGTACACAGGGTGATGTAGAGCAAAGTAAATACAAGTTATATGGATTGCTGAAGAGGAAAGCACTAAAATTGTGTGTATCATAAAAAAGAAAGAGTATGAATTGTGAAGACCACCAAAGCAATCAGTCACTGCAATAATAAGCATTATTTCATTTTATTAGAGACGCAAATTAATTAAAATTACAAATACAAACACTTTTATTCATTGTTTTGCATTATTAATTCAACTCTTTCAATGCTTCATGCCTAACTAGCTTTAAGAGAAAATTAAAGAATTTTCAATTATTTTTTTGTCTCATCAAACCACAATACAAATATAATATTAGATCCAACTCTCGATTCACATTAATTTCTGATATTATGTTATAATATTATTTTTTTAAAATATAAATGATTATATCTTTAATAAATATTATATAATTAATAAAATTTATTATTTTTTATTAATATTTTGTAAATTTTAAATCTTAAGTGTTATATTTTAAATTTTAAATTTAAATTCTAATAATATAAAAATAAAGTATTGAGTCAATATTCGTTAATATTAAAAAATTAGAGTATATACCCAAATTGATCTCTAAGAAATTTCAAAGTGGACGTTTTAGTCCTCAACTAAAATTAATTTTTTGGCGTAAGACAAATTGATCCTTTTTTTTCTCATCTCCGTTAACCACTAACGGAAGGAGGTGATGTGTCGTGTGACTGTGATGAATCAGCCGTGAAATTCCACGTGTTTCATTCGGACGAATTGGTCCCTAGCCAGACTGATACAAAACACTGCATTTTAGAATAGGGCATGACGTCGTTCAGTGAGAGGAAGAGTCTATCAAAACTGAAGCATCTCTTTGCCTTCCCTCCACCAAAACAAAATTACTCTGAACTCCCTCTCTTCTCCTAGGTTTTACTAAGGAAGCCAGCACCACGTCAACCTGTAGTCCTCTGACCACCTCCGTTGCCGTTGTCGATGCTAGGGTTTGAACGAATCAGCATTATTGCAGAAGAATTCTCCTGTGAGTGTTTCGCTCGCCACGACCACTGGTCGAGGTTAGTATAGTGATGAGTTTATCGATTAAGTTGTTGATGGTATAGTTGATCATTGTTGGCATTGTTTAACGGTGTGATCATGCAGTAGTTGTTTCTGTTAGAATACCATTAGTTGCTGGAAATAAAAGTTGTTTTTGATTCTTTGATACTGTTTCACATGAGTTACTGATAAGTGTTGTGGTGCATACATATACGAGGTTAACATGAAAAAGACACAATATAAAGTGATGAACACATCGTATTGATGTATTAAGCTGATTATGAAATTTATCCAAATAAGAGAAGTTAGAGTAACATTTAGTGTTGATGAAATTTTATCTGAATTTTGTCTGATTGAGGGTAACGTTTAATATTCTGATATTGATAATGCTATTCCATATTTGTAAATTACAGATGACTGAGTGGGTTACCCCTGTGTTTTCAACATGGGGGGGAGCTTTGTCAAAGATAACAAGGGTGAACTTCTGTATCTTAATAGCAATGTAAAAAGATTTCCTCCGATGGATCTGGACTTAGTGAATTACTTTGACTTGAAGAAGTTGTTTGAAGAACTCGGCTACCATGAATTCAAGAAGATGTGTTGGTATGATCCAAGAGCTCATAGCATGGAAGCAAGCTTACACCCTATTTATGGAGATAAAGAAATTAGAGAGATGTGTGATGCAAAGAGGGAAGACAAAGAAACTGATGAGTTGTACTCGAGCCACGTATGAACATGTAATCAGACGAGTCACCTCAGAGGAGTATTGGAAAAAGACTGGTCTCTTGGCTCCAGAGCCACCCACCATTAAGAGACCTCCTGGGCGCCCAACGAAAAAAAAGAGAAAACCTGATCCTGTTGAGGATTCACCAGATGTAATAAAGGGAAGAAGGACATTTATGGTCACTTGCCAAAAATGTGGTCAGACTGGTCATAATGCAAAGACATGCAAGAGACCACCAAGGCCTAAACCACCCCTAAAGGTTAAGAAAAATGGACAGTCAACAGCAACGAAAAATACTTCATTTGCTCCACCATCACAAGATGAAGTCCAAGTCTCCCAAACAGCACCCCAACCACTGCCACATGTATAATCTCATTTGAATTTGTTGTGATCATATTGTTGTCATACTGCTTGCATTCATGTGATCTTCAATGTGATAGTGACTGATTGGCTTAATACTTAAGGATCTATTTGCCTAATAAATTATCTATTTGGGGATCTATATGTCAGATAAATTATTTAGTTGGGGATCAAAATGTCTAATGATTTGTTTATTTTGTGTTTTATTAAGAGCAGATAACCAATAGTTCAAGCCATGTTGCACCTCCATCAACATTTAGGCCTCCAAGACCTAAACAACGAATTAGGAGGCCACATTCTACTCCAGCACCTACCCCACCATCTGCTCCAGCACCTTTTCCAAGATTAACCATCTCCGCAGCACCACAGAGGCCTACCCAGTCAGCATTACCTGAAACACTTGCTGCTACAAGTTCTGGCACAGCTTCAAAAATCTTCAAGTTCATGCCAGCACCTGGACTAAGGCTTCCAAAATAGATTTGATCCTACTGTGTCAACGTAGTTTTATGAGTTTAATACAACTTTGTCATATTTTGTTATGTTGTTAGTACATCTTATTGAGACAACATGGTCTGTCTATGTTTGGTTATTATGTTGATAGTGTATGTCACTGCACCTTTTTTTTTGTGAAAGATCTTAGTATTCATAGCAAAAACATAAAGACTAGCTACCTTTTTGTGTTAAACTTTGGTTATATGGAATGCAAGTATGGTACTTGGATTTAAGTATGTCTGATTTTATTCCATTTCTAATGCAACTTTTCTTTATTCAGAAAATACTCATCATTCATCTACTCATCGTTCATTGCTTGTCCTAGCACTTACAGATTAGAGTTGCATAAACAAAAGCTAACACTGTAATTACTTGTTACACTATATAATATAAGATAAAATCTTCCTTAAACTAACTAAATCCTACCTACAAGAAGACAGAACATAAATCCTAGTATGAAAAAGAACACAGGACTGCAGCACCCGAACCATCGTCTATTCTCAACGGCATTCTTATTCTTCTTCTCAAATGCATCAAGCAATTCTTTCAACTTTTTCACCTTCTCCGCTAGAGTATCATCATCCTCTCCACCATGACCATCACATTGAAATACCCTATCAAATCACACAAAGAAATCACAGTGGGAAATTTTCTCCTGCCCATAAAAATAGAAGGGTTAGAGTACAACATTATCAGAAATCATGTTTTACATACAAAAAAAAGTTTAAAATCATCAATACATTACCCTGTAAAAAGGACAGCCAAAGAAAGGTCTTTTCGGATTTTTCTCCGTTCCAGACTTTACAACTATGGCATAGGCTCCACAATGACATCTTGGAGTTTCTCCTTTGACGACTCTGAACCTACCGCCGTGGGCAGAAGCACTGCTAACACTGCCGTCACCACTACCTTTAACTCGCTGTCGATATGAACTTCCACAACTATCTCCGGCAGCCATTGTTAACACTATAGCCTTCGTTAATTAGGGTTTTGGCAAGAGGAAGAAGAAGATTTTGATTTCACACGTCGTTTCATGGCTATCTGTAATTTTTCATTATCGTTTTTGTACAATCTACCCTAGGGACTACATTGTCTACTTTCCCACGTGTCTCTTATCATCTGTGTCACCAACTCAATGTGACATGTTGTCTCTTATCATCTGTGTCACCAACTCAATGTGACACGTTAGATTTTGCCGTTAGACTTTAACAGACCAATTTAACGGAAGGATCAATTGGTCTGACGCCAAAAAACATTGAAGATCATCAGAGTGATTAATTTTAATTGAGGACTAAAACGTCCACTTCAAAATTCCTTAAGGACCAATTTGGATAAATACTCAAAAAATTATTAATGTCCTACCATTTCTTATATAAATATAAACTATAAAGTATGCAACTAAGTGTAAGTCCCTTGAATAGGGACATCCATTATATATATATTTTATCAACAAATGGCGTACTGAAGTTGAATGCTTATGCACGTACACAACGGCATACTTTATTGGTTAATTGATTGTAATGATTTCGTTTTCAACAAAGTGATAATCAATTAATGAATAATTATACTTATAAAATAATTATACTTATAATAATTATTTTATAAGTATAATTATTCATTAATTGATTATTACTTTGTTGAAAACGAAATCATTACAATCAATTAATCAATAATTATTAATTATTACAATAATTAATAAATATTAAATAATATAAGTTTTGATAATTTTTATAGATGCCAGACAGTTCTCATCCTTTAAGAATTTTAAGATTGAATTAAATTCATCTAATTTTATTGAACATATATACTACATTTTGTCGGTGTTTCAACTCCAAATCAAGAACTTTTATATATATAGATGATGCATGTAAAGGTTTCAGAAGAGAAATCAAAATTTGAAGTTACACAGAAAATGGAAGGAGTTGTTACGTGTTTATTTTTGCACAAAAATGAGCGAGAAAAGAAAGAGTGATATCGTAGTTTCCAACATATATGATAATCTTCATATATAGGGGCCGGGGCGAATGTATTTCCTTAAATAGTTGAGAAGATTAGTATTATGTTTCTTTATTTGGTGGTCAAATAAATGTAGACATCGCTAAGAGAGTGCTACCGTTGTTGTCATACTCTTTTAAAAGAGCCAAAAGTTAGATAAGAAAAGGCCAAAACGAAAAAGAATAGAAAAAAGAGAGAGCATGACGCTGAAAGATGAAATTTCTTATAGCTTTTTTTTTCCGTGTATTTTTTCATAGCTTTGTTTAATTATCTAAAATATTATTTGTATACTAAAATTTACTATTAAAATTAATTATTATATATTTATATATAAATACATATATTATTAAAATTACTTTTAATATATATTTTATACTTTAATATATATTTTATATTAATAATTAATTTTAATAAATAATTTTTATATATATTTAATAATTATATATATTGTCATTACACAGTAATGAAAACTAGCTAATTAACTAAAGCGTATTTTTAAACACCTAAAAGAGTGCATTATTGGGAGAATAAAAAGGCTTTAGTGTAACATACGAGTTTTTTAATCATACTCATTATTCAATAATTAATTAATTAAAATTATAATAATTTAAATTTTAAATATATAATAAAAAATAAAAAAATAATATACTTAAAAAACTAATTTATCTAATTTAAAATTTAAAAATATAAAAATATTAACTTTAGTGAATTCTTAACTGTTTAAGATATAATCATAACTAATTTTATAATTATTGAATTTGAATAATCTTATTTTTTGGTTATATGAAAAAATGAGAAAACTAGTTTTATTTTTTGAGTTAAGTATAAAATAAAATTTAAATTTAATTAGGTAGATAAATCTATTACAAATTCATAATAAAAAAATTATATAGTAACTAATCAGTCTAATATACTAACAGTATTTCATAAATATCTCAAGTTATAATTATTTTATTGTCGTCTAAAACTAACTCAATTCTATATAAATTTGTACCTAATAGATATTTTAAAATTCCAAACGTAAAAAATTTTATAGAACTTGCAAAGTGACAATTCAAATTGAAAATTTTACCTAAATGCGAGTTGGATTCTTCTAACGCAACTTGCGCATACTTAAGAGCTATTTGAGTCCTTCCTTTCTCATTCTATTCTCCTTTTCTATATAAAATACTAGGTGACCTATCTCCTATATCTTCTATTGTCTCTACAAATTATCATTCATATACTTTCTCCACTTTATTATAAGAAAAATTCTTATCTTGTCTCACTTACTAAAATTATTCTAAACCCTTCGCCAAACTATTCACAAATTTTATTCATATATTGTATGAAAAAATATCCTCTCTGAACTATGTTAATTACGAATACCAAAAATATCGATATTTCTTTTTTACAGTAAAGTCAATATATATAATATTGAGTTTATCGAGTAAGACATTCCAGTCATTATAACTCATTGTTTATTCGTTCCTCGTATTATTTTTATTAATGGTTTATAATCTATCGATTTTTAACTAAATCCTAATCACCTAAAATCTTAACCTCATGCATGTACTTAGAAAAATGAATCTATCCCTTAGACAAGAATTCATACCTATATTAAAATACACACAAAATTTAGTTATAAAACAAGTCTCTCTTAACTAACAAATCATATTTATTTATATTAGGATATATATAGAATTTTCATGAATTTCACTAGTGACAGGGTTTTATATTTTTTATATGTCATATCTTAAATATTTTTTAATACAAATGCTAACATTTGTATGTCATAATATAATGTCTCTTATTACATATACATTTAATATTATAATAACTATTTTATGTGCATTAAAGAACTGAAAAACTAATCTTTTGATAAAGAAAGGTAACTCTCAAAAAACAAGATAGTTTAAATGATCTTTTGATAAGGTAAAGTAATTGACAAGCTGTTGGAATAAGAATCATCAATAAAAGAAGGGGACTTCTGTCAATTTCATACACAATTTGATCTCAATACCCTTCTAAGTCAAAGTAATATTCAAATAATGCTTAAAAAAATTAAAATCAATTTTATGCCTTGCAGTTTATATTAACAAAAAATTATTTTCAGGTTAAATAAGAAGTTAAGAGAACGTAAAAAGAAATCAAGTCAATATTCTTGTATTTATATTATATATGATTTAACATCATAAATATATATATTTTTTTTTAACATCATAAATATTTTAGTCATGAGTCACATAAATCGTAACATAAGAAGAATCTAAAAGTTACATTACTCCAATTAAAACATTTTCCATAAATTTATGTTGACGCGCGTGATGTACACCATGAGCCCGACAAAGATTTGTAGGTAATAAAATGCGTGCTAATAAGATAACCCATCATTCATAATTCATATCTTGTTTGGTTAATTGAATCTAGTGCGCATTCCACATGCACTTTGAACCAAAAGTGGTGTCTAATTAATGGCATGAACAAGAAGAGTTCATCAACCCTCCAACGACCTAACTAGCAGAACATACGTAGAAGGAATGAAAAGTCTCCAATAAATTATTAAAGTCCCTTTTTTGTTGAGTTGAGAGGCAGGAACACCTTTCCTTAAAAGATTTAATTATTGATCGTTGTTATTATATTTTCACTTCATTCTAATAATTTATAAAGGTATTTGTAATTTAATTTGTTCCCTTTAACATGTCTCGTAGAGCATTGTTGTGTTAAATTTCAACGGTAGCAAGCTCGTTAATTGATACACCGTGAAAAGAAGTTTTACTAAAAATAGTGAAAATTAATTTATTAAAGTCAATAATACGGCAAAACTAAATCACCCCAAATTTAAGATGCGGGATTAATTAAATCGGTCTAAATGATTCTTAAAAACTAATTCATAAGACAAGTTAAAGATTTTATATCCTTAAAAAAATATTATTTATACACTAAAATTAGTTATCAATATATTTATGTATAAATATATAATTTAATTTATTTTTAATATGTATTTATATTCTAATATTATTTTATATTAGTGACTAATTTTAATAGAGAAAGTCTAGAGTGCCAACATTTTTGTTGAAATTTAGCCAGCACTTAACCATCAAAAGAAAAATGATTAATCCTATACTATTAGATGTCATTTTACACTGTTAGAAAATTAAATCAAGAATATTCAAGAAAGTAGTACAACTACAATATACTAGAACATTGAAGAAGTTCAAAATCAAATTGAATTGGAATTGAATGGAAGTTGCACTCATCACCTCCATACTAGAAGAATCATGAAGTGCATTGGAAACTTCAAGATTGATGACTAAGCTTAATAAAGAATTTTCAAGATGTACTAGAAATTACAAGAAGTTACTTATTTGAATAGTCAAAGTAAGAAGCAAAGTTGGATAAGTATGTGTATTAAGAAGCTAATAGAATCATGAACTTTTAGTATGAAACTTTGCCTATATAAAGGCACATATGCCTTATGTATTTTGTATGTTCCATATAATGAAAAAAAGATATGATTATGTGAAGTCCTTCTTTGTTCTATTATTTCATATGAGTATCGGTGAGTTTGAGAGATGAAAAATATGATAGCGTCATTTATATGAGTGAGTGATCCTAGGACCAAGTAAGTTGTGGGTATTATATTTACAGTTGGTATCAGAGCTGGTTAATCCAGTGTCTGGTGTTTGAGAGTTTGTGAGGTGTGAGAGAGTTCTCACATAGTTGTGTTTTCATAGAGTCAGTATGGCAAACACTTTTAATATTGTGTGGTCCGATCCCAAGTTAGATGAAAAACTTGATTATAGTTATTGGGAGACTTTGATGTCTACCCATTTGAAGGCCCAGAACCCGTGGAATTTCATCGAACTGGGTTTGCAAGAAGGAGCAGATGCTGCCCAACAAAGGAGAGATCAATTGGCGCTATCTCAAATTTATCAAAGAGTAGATTATACGGTGTTTGGCGAAATTGCAAATGCCAAAAGTGTAAAAGAAGCATGGAATACGTTAAAGCTGTCATACAAAGGTGTAGATAAAGCTCATAAAGTAAAGCTACAGTCTTTGAGAAGAGAATATGAAAAGTACGAGATGTCTAGTTCAGAAACTATTGAGCAATATTTTATTCATGTTACAGATCTTGTCAATAAGATGAGTCTATGGAGAAGATATGCCCAATAGCAAAGTGGTGGAAAAAATTCTTCGCACCATGCCAATGAAGTATGACCATGTGGTGACTACGATACTAGAGTCACACAATATGGATACCATGACGATTGTAGAGTTGCAAGGAACCATGAAAAGCCACATCAGTAGAATACTAGAGAATTCAGAAAAATCAATCGAGGAAGCCCTGAAAAGCTGAGTGAATTTAAACAATATTGTAGCATCAAGCCGTACACAAGAAGGATGAGGTCGCGGTTTTAATTTTCAAAGTAGACAGGAAGAGGTCGTGGCAATTACAACTAAAGAAGTTACAATAATTTTACACCACCTAATCAAGGAAGAGGTGGAACGAATTTCAAGCCTGTCAATCGAGGAAGAGGTCGAGGTAATTTTTATCAAGAAAGAACCAATTTCAATTGTTTTTATTGTGGAAAGTATGGACACAAAGCAGCAGATTATAGATTCAAAGTGATGAATAATAATCAAGCACACGTTGCAGAAAATCAGCATCAAAATACTGATAACAATCCGGGTACTCAGACTTTATTTTTTACAAGTAATTCATGTGCTGAAGATGAAAATATATGGTACTTGAATAATGCTTGCAGTAATCATATGTCTGGTAGAAAGGAGTTATTTTCTTCATTAGATGATTCAGTTAAACTATTATTGAAGTTTGGTAATAGTACAAAAATCCCTATTGAAGGAAAAGGGCATATACCAATTAGATTGAAGGATGGTTCTCTGAATTATATTTCTGATGTTTTCTATGCTCCTGAATTTGATTACAATTTACTGAGTATGGGGTAATTATCTGAAAAGGGATATAAGATGATAACTTATCGTGGATATTGCACTGTGTTTGACAACAACAGAAGGTTCATAGATAAAGCAAAGATGACTTCAAACAGAATATTTCCGTTAAAAATTCAACATGTTAATCCCTCTTGCATGAGTTTTGTGATACTTGATCATAACTGGTTGTGACATATGCGGTTTGGGCACTTTCATTTTTCTGGCCTAAACTACCTGTCAAGAAAAGGACTTGTTTTTTTGTCTACCACGGATTCATATTTCCGATTGTGTTTGTGAGATTTGTCAACTGGGAAAGAAGCACAGAGATCTATTCTCTACAGGAAAGTCATGGAGAGCCAGAAGATTACTTGAAATTGTGCATTCAGATCTCTGTTCTGTAGAAGTTCCAAGTAATGGTGGTAGCAGGTACTTTATCACTTTTATTGATGATTTTAGTAGATATACATGAGTATACTTTCTGAAGCAAAAATCAGAAGCATGTGATGTCTTTAAGACATTCAAGGCATTTGTCGAAAAACAAAGTGGCTGTAAAATCAAAATTCTCAGAACAGATAGAGGAACAGAATATCTTGCATGTTCAGAATACTTTAAGCAACACAGAATTCAATACCAACTAACAACTAGATATACTACTCAACAAAATGGAGTTGCTGAAAGAAAGAATAGAACTATCATGGATATGGTCAGATGCATGCTCAAGTTAAAACAAATGCCTAAAGAGTTTTGGGCAGAAGCAGTCGCAATAGCAGTTCATATTTTAAATAGGTGTCCAACAAAGAGTGTTCGTGATAAAATTCTAGAGGAAGCTTGGAGAGGAAAGAGGCTTTCCATTCATCATTTCAGAGTCTTTGGGTGTATCGCTTATGCCCATGTACCAGATCAATTAAGGAAGAAGTTAGATGACAAAGGCGAGAAGTGTATCTTTATTGGCTATAGCACAGACTCAAAAACATACAAGTTGTACAATCCAAAAATAAAAAAAGTAATCATCAGCAGAGACGTGACGTTTGACGAAAAAGCCATGTGGGACTGGGACACAAAGACAGAAAAGCATCCGATTGTAATTTCAAATACATGTGATGATGAAGAAGAAAGATAACCGGACGCAACTGAACAAACAGAATCATCTAGAAGACCTCAAAGAGAGAGGAGACTACCTGCTAGATTAGCATATTATGAAGTTGGCAATGACAACGATCCATCCGATGAAGAAATCATAAATTTTGCTCTATTTTCAGATTGTAAGCCGTTGAACTTTGAAGAAGCCTCTAAAGACAACAATTGGAAGAAAGCAATGGATGAAGAGATTCATGTCATTGAGAAGAATGACACATGGAAGCTGACAGATTTACTAGCAGATAAAAAGCCGTTTGGAATAAAGTGGGTTTACAAAATTAAGTACAAATCCAATAGTGAAATTGATCGTTTCAAAGCAAGATTAGTTGCAAAGGGATACAAACAAAAATCAGATATGGGATTGATGTCTTACTTTCTTGGCATTGAGGTGGTTCAAAGAGACGATGAAATTTTTATTTCTCAAAATAAATATGAAAATGATATTTTGAATAAATTTCAAATGGAGCACTCAAAACCAGTTTCTACTCCAGTCGAAGAGAAGTTCAAATTGCTGAGAGAAGATAAAGGAGGAGCAGTAAATCCCACATACTACAAAAGCTTGATTGGATGTCTAAGGTACTTGACTGCGACTAGACCAGATATTGCGTTTGGAGTTGGTTTGCTTAGCAGATTCATGGAGGAACCTTGTACCAACCATTTGCAAGCGGCAAAAAGAATTCTTCGATATATCAAAGGTACTTTAAATGATGGTATTTATTATAAAAATACTACTGAAGTGAATCTTGTCGGTTACACTGATAGTGATTGGGCTGGAGATATAGAAACAAGAAAAAGTACTTCAGGGTTTGTATTTCATCTTAGTTCTGGTGCAATTTCTTAGTCTTCAAAGAAACAACTAGTAGTTGCTCTCTCTACAGTAGAAGCAGAATATATAGCAGTAGCAAGTTGTGTAACACAAGCAGTTTGGCTAAGAAGAATTCTTGAGGAATTGAACGAGAAACAAAATACTCCAACAACAATATTTTGCGATAACAAGT
The DNA here is from genome assembly GCF_003086295.3 of Arachis hypogaea. Taxonomy (NCBI): domain Eukaryota; kingdom Viridiplantae; phylum Streptophyta; class Magnoliopsida; order Fabales; family Fabaceae; genus Arachis; species Arachis hypogaea. Next base: position 116,767,503 of record NC_092044.1, on the reverse strand, counting down.
CAGCTATTGCACTTTGCAAAAATCCAGTATTTCATGGAAGATTGAAGCATATTGATATTCGGGTTCACAAAATCAGAGAGTTGGTGAATGAAAAAGAAGTTGTGATCGAGTACTGTCCAACTGAAGAACAAGTTGCAGATATATTTACAAAGCCATTGAAGACCGAGTTATTTTACAAGTTGAAGAAGATATTTGGAATGATAAACTCTACAAACTTGATTTAAGGGAGGCAATGTTAGAAAATTAAATCAAGAATATTCAAGAAAGTAGTACAACTACAATATACTAGAACATTGAAGAAATTCAAAATCAAATTGAATTGGAATTGAATGGAAGTTACGTTGCACTCATCACCTCCGATCCATACTAGGAGAATCATGAAGTGCATTGGAAGTTTCAAGATTGATGATTAAGTTTGATAAAGAATTTTCAAGATGTGCTAGAAATTACAAGAAGTTACTTATTTGAATAGTCAAAATAAGAAGCAAAGTTGGATAAGTATGTGTATTAAGAAGTTAGTAGAATCATGAACTTTTAGTATGAAACTTTGCCTATATAAAGGCATATATGCCTTATGTATTTTGTATGTTAGTAGAATCATGAACTTTTAGTATGAAACTTTGCCTATATAAAGGCATATATGCCTTATGTATTTTGTATGTTCTATGTAATGAAAAAAAGATATGATTATGTGAAGTCCTTCTTTGTTCTATTATTTCATATGAGTATCAGTACGTTTGAGAAATGAAAAATATGATAACATCATTTATATAAGTGAGTGATCTTAGGACCAAGTAAGTTGTGGGTATTATATTTACATACACCATAAAAAATATTAATAATAGCTAATTGATGGCTAAATATCACAAATTTTACTGCCTCCTAACACTTCTTATTTTAATATACACGTTGCATAGTCGATATCCTTATATTAATAGATGTAAAACTTGTAATACAGGTTTCATAATTGCAAAGCCAATCATATTCTATTAAAAAACAATGATATATGTGTGTGCGTGCGCGTGCTGAAATAATATATATATATATATATATATATATATATATATATATATATAAAACACAAAATTTAAAATAATTATAATATATAACATTTAATATTTATTAAATAAGAATATTCAATAAATACAATACGTTATTATTCATTAAAACAATTTTAAATACGAATAAATTTCAAATAATAAAAAAAGAACACCCAAAAAATTTAAAAAAATGATAACACTTGAATTTTTTTTTATATCCTTGGAACACCTTTTGATGAATGATGATGTCCGTTAATGACTCTTTCAAGTGTACTTTTGATGATAATTTGCTCTTTCTACACATTTTGTTTGATTTGTTGCAGAGCATAGTTGTTGGGTTGAATATCCATATTAGCCTTATGCAATGCGCAAGAACAATTTACAGCACCAACTTCATCTGCAATGCACAGAGACTTTCTGATCCCATCTTCTTGGAACCAAATGGATCTGTTGTGAACCAATTCAGCAACAAAAGAATCCAACATTTGAATGGTAACATGTTGCATCACAACAACATGTGCGATGTTTCCATTGCAAGCCAAACTCCACCTACTCACAAACTCATCATCAAGAGGCTTCTCAAACACAACCGTGTTACTAAACTCATTCAGCATTGCTCCAATTCCAGCATCTCCCAGTTGATCCTTTAAGTAACGTGCATTCCTTATGCAATTTTCAACTTCATTCTTGATTCCCATTATGCCCTTTTTCTGCAGATTATACCAAAGGAAGATTGGAGCATGGCCACTGCGGCTACCTGTGATTGTTGCATCCCTTGATGCAATGTATCCTATGTCTCTTGATAGGGCATTTATGTAATTTAAACGAGCTATTACAACGCCACAAGGAATTGGGCATCCCAAGAACTTGTGTCCAGAAATTGTTATGCTTCCAATGGGTTTCTTGAATGTTATCTTTGGTCCCTGTATGTGCCATTAATTATTCACCAACAATTTTCTTAAGGTATTAGATTCTTAACCTTTTCTTTATATTGTCACAAAAACTAATTATAAAAAATAAAAATATCAGGTGAATAAGTTATTTTTGTAACTAAATCAAATTAAATCTTTTTTTTATGCGTTTTTTTTTCAATTGGTTTTTATTTGTAATAATAAACTATTAGACCAATTTTATTGAACTTGATTACTAAAATAAATAAGCTAGCTATGTAGCATTATGAAAAATATAATGATAATGTGAATTCTATTTTTTTTTCTTAATGATATCTCGTTTAAACAGATTCTGTTATGATATATTATTTAAATTTACAAATCTTTGTCAAATAAATCATTATTTCTTATTGATATTTTACATTCTCAGTTATCATATTATTATTATTATTATTGGGAAGCCTTTCATGTATGTATAAGAACAATTCTTAAATGTGATATCAATCATTGTAATTGATTCAAGTTAATTTGTTACTTTATTTCAAATTAAATATGTCTTTCAATAATAAAGCAAACATATTTAAAAATTTAAAATATAAAAATAAATTGAGAAATATATATTGCTGATGATATATTTACAATCACGAATATTTTAATTGTCAAATTATTATTCATACATATTTTAAATAAATAAAATTATTTAAATTACATCATATATAATTTTACTAAATAATTTTACGTTTGAGTACACAAGTTAATCCTACTTATGTATCATTATATACATCAATAATTTTTATCCTTAAATATAAGTTTTTTATTTGTCAAGACGATCTTAATAATTATTTATATTAATATGTCTATTATGTATTTAATATTTTTAATTTATAGTAATAATATATAATTTTACATGCGCATATATAATTTTTATAATAATTAAGATAAAGGACATAAATTATAATTTATAGATAAACGATATATAATTGATATTCTTTGTATATAAATTAAAATTTATTTATATAAAATTATAAATTTTATTCATGTTATTTGATTTCATTTGTAAACTTAAACTAATTAGTAAATTTAATCGATTTTGAACTTTGTAAACATATATATTCGATTGTTAATAAATGTCGAGCTCAATTTTCATAGGTCGAACTTTAGTTTTATTTGATTCGGCTTAATTTGGTTCATTTTAATTTGATTCATTTTCAATCATCATAATAGTATATGATTCATTGATTGGTATCACTCCCAACAAACTAAAACTAAATTCTTCTAAAAATGAGGAATTTTGATTATTGATACAAATAATAGTTAAATTTTTTTTTTATTGATTTAATTACTCACTCCTGATTTGAGAAAAGGAAGCATGATTCCAAACAGAGCTCCATCACAGTGAATATAGAATCGATCACGACTGAAACCAGCTTTGTCAAGTATTTTTATTACAAGATCAATATCATCAACAGCTCCTTTCATTGTTGTCCCTGCAATAATTTATATATATTAATTAATTATGGATATCTAATAAGCAGTGTAGAAAAGAAGAGGAAAATAAAGAAAGAATACCTATATTAAGATTGATAATGGCGGGTTTGTGTTTGTTAGCAAGTAGCAAAGCCTTGAGATCATGGCAATCAATCTCGCCGGAGATCAAACTTGCAACCTTGATACATTGCATTCTGTACATTCTTGCTATCTTAAATACAGAATAATGGGAATCTTGGGAGGCATATAGAATCCCATCCGGAAATTGTTCTCTCCTATAATAATGAATAATAACAATGTTTAGTGTGTTAATTAAGTAGTAATAATAATTAAAGAGAGAAGGTTGGAGAGAGACCCAAGTAAGAGGCCGTGGAGATTGCCTTCAGTACCACCAGTGGTGACATATCCCCAATATTCATTCTTCTCTATGTCCCACAAGTTAGCGAACCAATCAAGCACACTCACCTCGAAACTTGTTGAATTCAGAGTGAAGCTGCTCCCATGAAACGGATCCCCTGCATTGTTAAGATGAAGATGAAGCAATGGAGCCAGAGCCTCGTAGTTGAATTCCTCATTCGTCGGGTACCCTGATACATAGATAAACCATGTCGATGCATGCAATGCAATGCAATTTGCAACTAACAAACCATTAATCAATGAGAAATTATAGGAGCCAATAGAGTATCTATACAATGTGTACAATGTTAGGAAATTATTTAATTTCCTAACTTATTTGTGGGCAATACATATATCAATTATAATCACAAATGATGCTATTTCAAATTAAATGACTTATATAATGATGATCTCATTTATTGTTATAAATGCTAATTGAATAAGTCATTATTACTTTTGATTTGGAATTAAATAAGAATAAAACCGGATATTATCTTTTGTTCCTTAGATAATTATCTTTTTTGGATTTTAGATATATTATCTTTTGGGCTTTAGATACTATTTTATTTGGGCTTAAGGGTTTAATGGGTGCCATGCTCAAATATAAATAGACCTTCAGGGTTTCGGTCCCCAATATACCAAAGCCACCTTTGTTGCTCTTTCCCCATCAAAAGAGTTGCAGTTTAGCCGCCTAGGAATACAGAAGGCTTTGGTTGAGGAAGATCGAAAGAACCACAAGATCTAAACTCTTCCTATCGTATGATTCATGTTTATGAATTCAGGTACGCTTCCGCATTATGATATGATATATTTTTGATGATTCAATATGGATGATCTGGGATATGAAAATTAATTAATCCAACATACAATGGATATATATGGATGTTCAATTCAGTAGGATATCAGATGTTTATTATCTATGATAGCCAGATGGTTATTCTGGATAGTATAAATGTATTATGTTTAAAAAATTAATAATATTTTATCCTAAATGATCATTTTTTAACTCATATTAAACCAAATAAATAACCCAATACATATTGTACAAATATTCTGTTAGCTCGATAACGAAATTCTTAATCAATTACATACCTAGAAAGCGTTGCCTGTGAGGTTGTAGTGAGGCCAAGTAGTGGGTAATTACTTGACCTAAATGAGCTTGTGTGTGGCTGTCGCCATTGATAACAAGCTTCATTATTTGTCGTCCGTTGCCGCCGTTACTGATTGGCGACAACTCCGACGAGGCTGCATGAATAATGGAAGTCACAAGTGGTGTGTCATTGGGCCTTGAATTCTCCATCTTTAATTTCTCTACTTACATGTATACGTGATCGAGCTCGCTTGACCATATTTTCAAATCATGCATTTATGTATATATAGGGAGAAATGGTAGTAGATATACTTCCAAATCAAAAAATTAACATAGCTAACTACTTATCACTAAATTATTGGTGCAACGTGGATATAGGCCACATAAATTTAAGTACGAGTAGTTATACTACTCTTTTAGATGTGTCGGTTCCTTTAAAGTTATATCTTCAACGGTTTAAATGTGCAACTTTTTAAATGCCGCTAATTTACTATTGGTGATAACGCACGTGCTTATTTTGATATGAAATTATTAATTTAAAATTGTTTATTATATTTGACTAAATTATTTAACGGCTTATTATTATTAATTTTATATAAAAACAACGAAATTTGAATATTCATCTTTATTATATAATAAATAATTATTTTGTAAGTGTTTAATTATCATTTAACTCACTTTTTATATTTTTTAATCAACCACCTTGCTCGATCAGATACACCCTATCCAAGTCATCTATCTATCCATATCTATAAAACTAGAATTTAAAAAAAATTATATTTTTTCCAAAGTTGAAACATCAAGAATAAACACCAACATAAAAGATAAATGGTCAAATTTGTTTTTAAAAAATTATTCGTTCTCTAAATTAGTTTTAAAACAATTTTTTAATAAAATTCGTCTTTCAAATATTTTAAATTAATCACGTTAGTCCTTCTATCATTTTTTTGTTGACGGAACCAAAATTTATTAATGTGGCACACACCACAAATAAAAATGCTGAATATCGTCAAATTTTTAAAGGTAAAAACCTTACCGATAATTATTTATTGGCAAATTTTTTCATCCGCTGCTAATTACCGGAGAATTTAATGGGGGATATTAACTTTTTATTGACAAAATTCTAGATCTTGCTACGGTTGGATTTATTCCTCGATAAATTCGACGGTAATCTTAAATTTTATTTTTTTAAAAAAATTTGTTTACGAATTCAATATATAATTTTAAATGTTTAAATTCAATAATTTTTAAACTAACAAAATTTAAAATTTTATAATAATTTATCTATAATTTTTCGTTAAAAGTTTACAAATAAATTCACACATCAAATTTTAAGAATAAAAAAATTTTTACTCGTGTATAGAAAAAATAGGATTATAAATATATACTTTAAATCCAGAAAACACGAACTTACATAAAATTTGATATGAAAAACAAGATATCTCATGATGGCTAAGTAAATTATATAGTTGAAACCCTCTAGATAATAAAATATTAAAAAAGAAAACTAATTACACAAATAGTATATCTATTTAAGATTCTAAATAATTCACTAACTTACATATATATGACTCTCAAATAGTATATCTATTAACTTACATATCTACAGGAGCATTTTATGGAATAACAGACTGTACACTTTCAATTACAAAATATAAACATAAACAACACAAATTATAATTAAACAAATAAATCAAAATTCATATATTCAAACTTAGTAAAATTAACAATAATCAATTCAATAAAATTAATTCAAAAAATAATTAACTCAAACAATAATAAATTCAAAAAATTAATAATAAGTCAATAATTAACTAAAAAAATTAATAAGTTAAGATTAATTCAGAGAATTAACAATAATCAACACTAATTAATTCATAAAATAATTAACTCAGACAATAATAAACTCAGAAAATTAACAACAATCAACAATAAGTCAATAATTAACAAGTTAAAATTAATTCTAAGAATTAACAACAATCAACACTAATTAACTCAAAAAATAATTAATTCAGACAATAATAAACTCAAAAAATTAACAATAATTAATAATAAATTAATAATTAACTTAAAAAATTAATAAGTTAAAATTAACTCATAGAAATAACAATAATAAATACTAAAATTAATTTAAAAAATAATTAACTCAAACAACATAAACTCAGTGAAAATACAAAAGAAAAATGAGGTGACTAACTATATTTAATATTTAGTTAATAAGTATTTTATGCCCATTCATTTCTCATTCTATCTTTTCCTCTATTAACTTACAACGAACACATTAGTGTTGGTTATATCATTTCTTTAATTTTTTATTTTATTTATCTTTTTAATTCTTATCAAGTGAGTAAGAATATATAAATTACATTTTATTTCTATACACATAGAAAAAATCAATTTTGTGTTTAGAAATTAAAAAGATAATTTAAAACTCTTAATATTTTTCATTTCAACATACTTGTTGTATAGATACAAGGAAAATCCAAAACGTACCAACCCCCATTGAACGTAAATTATTACGTCAGCCATCGCAACAAAAAATCTTGCCCCTTGATCTCTTTTCTTCTTTTATTAAATATCTTTTAAATATTGGTGATTGCACAACTATAAGTCTTCACCTAATTTTCTTCACCAGCTAGCTAGTCTTACTAGCTTCCAATTAAGATATAGGAATGTTTGGCCATTTAGAGTATATACAAAATAGTTGTTTGAAAATATTAAAAATAACTAAAAAGGAAATAAACCAATAAAAATATTTAAAAAATAAATTATTGGCAGTTTATAGGAAAGCTGCAAATATTTTAATAATAGTATAAAGAATAAATTTTTACTTAGTCAATATTAGTTCCTTTTAATATTTAAATTTATTATAAAATTTTTAATATTAGTTAATTTATTATAAAGAATAAATTTTTAATATTTTGATTTTAATAGTATAAAGAATAAAATTTAATATTAGTTAAATATCTCTAGTAGGGAACTCATTTCAATTCCTATTTATAGCCCACATGTTATAAAAAATAACTCCACATAAATTTTTGTGTTATAAACAGTAAACAGGAACTCAAAGCATCTCTCTCGAAGGAACTAACTCTAGGCTCTATTATAGTTCTACTTAATTAATTAATTAAAGTAATTAAAATTAATGTAGTTATTATTTTGTTTACAATAATATTATTAAAATATAAATTCAAAAATAATTTACTATTAAAAATATTAAAATTCAAAAAAAATATTTTTCATATATAATAATAGTACAACAACTATTTAACCACTAGTATTGCAACATCTAGTTTTGTAACGTAGTTAGCATTTTAAATTTTATAAAAAAATAAATAATGTAACCAAAAATTATTTTATAATGTGTAAAAATTATATTTATTTTTTTATGTAAATAAATTTAATTAATTATAATTTAATATAACAATATAAAAAATATTTAATATTAATTTTTTATAATTATTTATATTAATTATAATTTAAATAACTAATATAAATAATTAATATAAATCATTAATTAAATAAAGATATAATTATTTAATATAATTAATTACTATAATTATTAATAAATTTATTATAATTTAATTATTTAATATAATTATTTAATTAATTATAATTTAATTATTTAACAAATTGCCATATGTGAAATTACAAAATTACTTAATTACAAACTGCCACTAAAGCATTTATCAGAACATGGGGCAGTGGTTGGTCACACGCAACAAAATTCGTTTGGCTGCTATTAATTACCATTGTCTAAAAGAAAAACAACCACCACTATATTTCGTTCATATGTTGGAGTGAGAACTGATAACATGTGTATAATTAAAAAGGGATGAGAAAACTGTTAGGTAGGGTAATGTAAATAAAGGTGAAGTGTTGCTTAGTGTTCTTCATATGGAACACTCGAAGAACACAATGTGGAATATATTTTAAAATATATGAAATCAATAAATCATAATTTTTTAATAAATTATAACTCTAAAAATAAAAATTTTAAATATTACTTTATATATATATATGAAAAATAATATTAAAAAAATTGTTTTTTTTAGAGTTGTAATTTATTGAAAAGATGATTTATTGAAAAATTATATCTCTTAAAATTGTTTTTTTTTTATAAGTATTATCATAAAATCACTCACCATACACAGAAAAGAAATAGAGAACATCATTTTATAAAATATCATTGATATAAAACTTGATTGTGTGAAAGTAAAAATAGATTAAGTGTTTTTTATTGTATTTAACAAAAAATTTGTGAGTAACTCATTTTACACACCGTAATTAAATTTTTGGGTGAATTAAGTCTAAAAAAAACACATGTATAATACATGTCTTATAGAATTACAATATTATATTTTCTATTTCTATTCCATAATGTTTATTTCTTAAAGAAAAAATGCTATTCATCGTCCTTTATCAGTCACTTATTAATCAATTTTTAAATTTAATTTTTTATTAATTATAATATTTTATAATAAATTTATATTCTAAATTTATAAAAAAATAAAAATGTAATATTTTTTCTCTTCATTTAAAAAACCCGGTAATTTTTTAAATTTGGCTTATGATATCTGAACTTTTTTTGTTTTCATCGCCATTACTACTACATATAAATAAGATAGTGAATTCATAATTTTTACCTCAATTTGTTAAACTAATTTAAAATTATAATTCATTGAATTGTAAGATGGAACGTAAATATAATTTGTAAAATATAAAAATTTTGAAAATTTTGATAGGAAAAACTAATTTCATAGCTAATAATAAAATAAATCTCAAATAGATTGAATTATCCATAACACTATAACTAATATATACCATAACAAATCAAAAATTACAATTCAACACAAATTCACAATTCAACTCACAAATCAAAACTCAAATTCACAACTTACAAGTTTATACGATACTAAAAGAAATTCAAGTAGCAAATAAACCAACCAAATTACTATAATGAACAACTAATTAACTAAAATTTAAACAAGCCATTTAATAATCATTCTATTCTTCATCATCAGTCATAAAATCTTCACGAGTTTCACAAGCTTCCGCATTATCATCTTCATTATCAGGAGCAGGAGGAAGAGGTCCTTGAAAAATTTTTCAAACTCATCATCATCAAGATAAGAAATTGCCAAATGATCCTTAGAGATACCAACAACTCTATTACAACTTGCTCAATCGTTTAAATCAGGATCTGAAATTAAAGCACATCTAAATTTTCTTTTTCTCCATCTTTGTCAGCAACAATCTACTCTTCATCAGAGTCCAACTCATCAAGACTATAGTCATAATCAAGACTTCTAGTTTATTTTTTCTTTGCGAATCTTGAGTTTGGCATCACAAACAATATTATTCATGATTTTAGCCTTCAAACAGTTTCTCCCTTTTATGTGAACCTTTCAAAAGTATATAAAAAATATTAGTCAAACGATAAGATAGAATTAAAAAAATAACAACCAAATTTATAGAAGTAAAATGCAAATTATATTTAATTACTAACCATTTCAAAAGAGCTCAATTGCATTCACATCCAGATGAGCTACATGTCAAATTCAAGACATGAACTGTAAATTGTTGGAGCTCTGGATGCTAATTTCCATAAGAATCTTACTAATGAGCTGAAATTTCAGTAAAAATTACATTTTAAACTACTTTACTACCGAAAAATCATTTTCGAGTTTTAAAATTTTCAAGTTGAACATCCATCTTAGTAATTAGATCTGTAATTTTTGTCATCCTTTCTATACAAGCATAAAACTGCTTCTTAAGCTCATAAGCAATTTTAAAATCAGAGTAATAATGAATTTGAAAATTCAAATAATAGCCTGCAGTATGTAATGACCTATGAAATTAATTGTCCCATTTTACATCAATAATATTTCAAATAGGTATATAACTAAAACATAGAAAAATTAATAAATTAGTTACAAAATAAAAATATTTTCATGCATTAATAAAAAAAATAGTTAAGCAATTTACCTTGTCTCAACTCCTTGAAATGCATCTTATATTTTTTTCTTAGCATTTTTGATTTCTTCATAAATAAACTCTTTTGTCAGTTTTTCTTTTGAATCCACCTTACTAAGCACAAGAAAAAGAGAGTAAGCAGTTCTCAAGCAAATTATCACTTCTTTTCAAAACATCTTATTCAATATCACACTTGTAATTATCTTTTTATTTTTTGTCTTTACAAATTTACTAGAAGTCCATTGATCAGAAAAAATATTCCTATTAAAGAACCTTTGTTGCCATTGAGGCATCCTAAAGTAAGGTAAAAAGTTACAAAATGGGTCATACTCGGCCTCACCAAATCTTTCTCCTTAGTGTGGATGTGAAGTAGTGCAAGCATATATGTAAGTAGTAATCTTTCTACTTTTATAAATTGTGTCTTGTGAAGTGTTACTTTTTTTTTAAGTCTTTAACATTAAATCAATACAATGTGCTGCGCAAGGCATCCAAAACAGTTTTTTTCTCTTTTTCATTAGCATTTCTCCTGCAGCTTTATAATTTGCCGCATTGTTGGTGATAACTTAGATGATATTTTCTTCACCAACCTCTTCAACTGCATCATCGATCATTTTAAAGATTTTGTCAGCTATCTTAGTAATATGAGAGGTATTAATAGATTTTAAAAAAAATCTCTTTAGGACTATTAACCAAAAAAATTTAGAATAGTTCATCTTCTCTTATTTGTCCAACCATCAGTCATTATTGTGCAGCCAACCTACTTTCCATATATTCTATGTTTTTCTAGTAATTATTAAACAAGCTCCATGTGTTTCTTTAAAAAAGACACTCTTAATTTATGGTAGGATGGTGACTGAAATCATTGTCCATATCTTATAGCTTTCTCAAACATTCTAATGCATTCCTCACTTTATGATACATTAAAGAAGATATCATTATTGTAGAAAAAAGTAATAATCTCTAAACATACTTTCTCTCTCAAGTTCTTCTTAAATATATTGTTGATTGTTGTTTGAGTACTAATGCGTATTTTCTTGAATATGTTGTCATCTAATTCTTTTTCTTTTTCCTTTTCACCAGTAGTGTCACCTTGCCTCACCCATGCTTGTTTTTTTCATCGAATTTATTTGCAACTTACGTACAACATTCTACATTTATTTTTTAACGTCGTCACTAACAGTTATACAAGTCCCAACATCTTTTTAGTTCCTGCTAAGTGCTGTTTCAATCTATAAACTCCTCCTGAAAAAAATTTATGGCAATATTTACATTATCTTCTTTCCATCTTCTCCAACAGATATTCCATGCTCCCATCCTACATCAGTTCTACTTTCAAGAACATTCTTAGCAACTTTTCTTTTACTAGCAATTCTAGTTGTACTTTCTGACTGAGAAGTTGAAATGTTAGTTGGATTCTCACTTACATTAGCTTGACTCGATGCTATTTTTGTTTAGAAAAAATAAAAACAATAAATATTCAACAAATCAATTCAATATCACAGCAAAAATTCAACAATTTAACAAAAATTATTGAATTGTGTTCAATGCCAATTACAACCATCAAAGTTCAACAATAAAAATTTAATAATCCAAATTGAACAAAAAATACCAGCATAACAAAAATTTAACCATTCAATTAAAAGAAATTCAACAAAAAAAATTTAATAAAACATTTTAAACAATTAAAAACAAAATAGAGTAAAGTAAATTTAAGCCACTAAAATAACTAAAGCACTATTTAAGTCACAACATCTTATCAAAACCAAATAAACTGTGACATAAAGTTCCAAGTATAAGTGAGTAAAAATGTTGAGTGCCCTCAGATTTTGTGTCTTACAAAATTTTAATGCTCACAGACAGCTACTAAGTCAATGGTGTGCATCAAAGCCTCCCAATAAGATTATGAGATTTTTAATTATAAACAACTACTGTCTCAATACATTTTGTGTTAAACATCATTAGGCATAATAAATTAAGATAAAGACATGATGCTCAAAAATTAAACATGTATAAACATAGAAGGAAAAGATAAAATAAAGATTCACAATAATCAATATCTAAAATAGTAAATTAAAATAATAGAAATTTTTACCAAAATAAAAATAATAATAATTGTTAACAGTAGATGACAAAGGCAGAAGAAATGGAGAGGCATTGAATCCTGTTCAATGCTCTTGCTTGCTATAAGTAGTGGAAATCTTTACTTTAAAGTTTGATCAATTGGACTTTTCAATTGAAAAGATTCATTAAGCAATAGATTGAACATATTTAATTTCAATTGAAGTTTGATCAATAAGTTTGAACTTATTACATTTTATATATTCTATCTTGTTACGATTTATGTGTAGATCATACATTTCTAGAGCTTTTTTCTATAAATCTAACTTCTTATTTAGGTATTCCCTTAACTTTTTTATAAGGATGATATTATCGACAAAAAGCATGCATCATGACACAGGCTCTTGGATATATTCTATGAGTACTTCCAGAACTAATGTGAAAATGTATGGATTTAGGGATGAATCCTGGTATAATTCTATACTAATAGAAAATTTCTCTGTCACACCAGTCTTTATAGAAGTTGTAACCCTATCATACATGTCTTTAATTACACGAATATGTGTGATCCTTACTATTCTTTTTCAAACCTTCCAAAAGACCTCCATTGGTATCATATCATACGCTTTTTTCAAATCAATAAACATCATATGTAGATCTCTTTTATTACTACGATACCTCTTCACCATCCTTTTTAACAAATATGTAGCTTTGGTGGTGGATCTGTCTGACATAAAATCAAATTGGTTCTCTGTTACTTGTGTCTCTTATCTAAGTCTTCATTCTATCACTCTTTTCCATAATTTTATGGTATAGCTCATGATCCCTCTATAATTTCTACAACTCTATATATCCCCTTTATTCTTGTAGATAGGTACTAAGGTGCTCTTTCTTCACTCATTTGACATCTTCTTTGACCTTAAAATCTCATTAAATAGTTTTGTTAACCAACTGATGCCTTTCTCTCCAAGGCCGTTTCAAACTTCAATTGGAATATTATCGAGTCCTACTGTCCTACCATTTTTCATCCACTTTAGAGCCTTTTTTACATTGAAGTCTCGAATCATTCGATAGTAGTCAAAGTTTTGATCTTCTTCCCTTGTTCATAATTGACCAAGGCTCAAAAGAGTCTTCTATCCTTCATTAAATAATTTGTAGAAGTAGCTATTCCACCTTTCATTGATAGTCTCATCTTGAGGCAAAACCTTTCCATCTTTATCCTTTATGCAACCTGATCTAAGTTTTTTGTTCTTTTTTCACAGATCTCTACGATTCTATATATACATTTTCTCCTTCATTCGTGCCTAAAAATTGGTAGAGACCCTCATATGCTCTTGTAATTCTTACTTCACTTACAACCATTTTTTTCTCTTTCTTAGCCGCCTTATATTTTTTCCAATTATCTGCATTGCGGCACAAAGACCACTCTTTAAAGCACTCCCTTTTTGTCTTTATCGTTTCTTGTACACTTGCATTCCACCACCAGGACTCCTTGTCTCTTGGTTCTATCCCTCTAGATTCACCAAAATTTTCTTTTGCTGTTTTTCTAATAACTTTTGTCATCTTCCTCTACATCTCCTCCGCGCTTCCATCCCCTTCCCACTTCGCCTCTTCTCCTACCCATCTTAGGAAGCTTCTTTGTTCTTTGCCTTTCATCCACCACCACCTCATTCTTAGGTTCTTCGTATGATGTCTTTTTCTTAAATTTTTCTCAATGCAAAAATTCATGACAAACATCCTATGTTGTGTTGTTAAACTCTCTCCCGAAATAATTTTACAATTAATGCAAAATTTTCGGTCAACTTCCTCAACAAGAAGAAGTCAATTTGAGAGCTTGTCATGCCACTCCTATAGGTTATAAGATGTTCGTCTCTGTTTTTAAAATATGTATTTGCAATGAGAATGTCAAAGGTTGAGGAAAAGTCCAAAATAGTTTTATCCTCGGTATTGACTACCCTGAAACCATGGCGTCCGTGAATACTTTCACACCTAGTCACTTCTCTTGGCCATTTAAATATCCTTCTAAAAAAATCTTATCTCCCGAAGGTATGTCTTGGACCAAACTCTCTAGATCGTCCCAAAACCTTATCTTGTGCTGCTCGTCCGAACTCACTTGTGATGCATAGACGTTAATCACATGAAAAAGTACCTCTTTTCACTTCAAGTTTGATAGAGATGATCCGATCACCCACCCTCTTGACATCCACTATGTCCTTCTTCCACTGCTTATCCACGATAATACCTACCACATTCCTATTCTTCACATTTCCTATATATCAAAGTTTGAAGTTGGAGGTATCCAACTCCCTAACTATCGCGCCGACCTATTTTGTTTCTTGTAGGCACATGATGTTAATCTTTCTCCTTGTCATGGTATCCACCACCTCCATGGATTTTTCTATTAGAGTGCCTATGTTCCATGTCCCGAATCTCAATATTCTGTCACTCCGACCTTTACTATTACCTTTTTCTTTGTGAACTAGTTTATTTACCCTCGTTCGTTCATGAAAATGCGGAAACCCTTACTCATTTAACACTACACCCGGACACCAATGCAGCGGGCTCTGACTCATTGACATTGTACGCGAGTCATACAGCTCGTGGCTTCCGGGTAACGACCTGGCTTTAGCGCAATAATGTCTTTGATCCATGTCATGAAGATTCGACTAAATTTTTATGTTGGCTGTCGAAAGCTTAAAACAACCCTCCTCCTTTATCTGGATTTGGGACCGATTATATAACGCATATGTAGCATAGGCAGAATTATTTAAGATAAGTTAAATAATTAAAAAAAATTAACTTAGTTAATTATCTAGCATTATTCATATTTTTTATCTATTGTCAATATTATATGACAAATATTATACAATAAAAACTTATATACAATTATCTTCATGTGAAGTTAATAGTTAAAAACGGTTAAATTATTAAATGTACTTGATTAATTTATCATCTAATAGTATTTAAAGTGAAAACTTAAGTATAATTAATTTCATGTGAAATTGATAGTTAAGAATTCTTAGATGATAATTTAGTCAAACATGTCAAACCATTTAACAATTCGTTTCTAGCCATCTTTAATTATTAATTTTACATGTAAGTCTCTTCCACAATTTATACTAAACATCACATACAAAATGTCATGAAACCTATTTCTATACCCCCCCCCCCTTTCAAATTGAGGTTTCAAAAGATAGTAAAAGAAGAACTACTACCAGAATATATATCAATTTTATAAAATAATCCACTTCGATATTTAAATTTGGCTCTTCAATTTATACTATATGTCCAATAATTTAATTGAGTTGTGCAATGGACATGTACAATGGATAGCACCAACATCGTTTGCAATGCAGAGAGGCTTTCTAAGTCCATCACGAAACCAAATGACTCTGTTTTGCAGAAACTCAGACACAAAAGAATCCAACATTGAAAGAGTAACATGTTGCATGACAACAACATGCGCGATGTTTCCATTGCAAGCCAAACTCCACCTACTCACAAATTCATCATCCAGAGGCCTTTCAAACACAACCGTACAACTCAACTCGTTCAGCATTGCACCAATTCCAGCACTGCCAAGTTGGTCCCTCAAGTAACGTGCATTCATTATGCACCTTTCAACTTCCTTCTCAATTCCAATTATACCCTTCTTCTGCAGACTGTACCAAAGGAAGATCGGAGCATGGCCGCTACGGCTTCCTGTGACTGTGGCATCCCTTGATGCAATCACTTCAACCACGTCTCTTGATAGCGCCTTCATGTGTTCCAAACGTGTTATTACAACTCCACATGGAATTGGGCATCCTAAGAACTTGTGCCCAGATATCGTTATGCTTCCAATTGCTTTCTTGAAACTTATCTTTGATGCCTGCACCATCCACTACCATCGTTATTTTCTTTCAAAATAATATATATAGTAATCAAATCAAGGAAAACTTTTTATTTACTCACTGCTTCTTTGAGAAAAGGAAGCATGATTCCAAACAGAGCTCCATCACAGTGAATATAGAATCGATCACGACTGAAACCAGTTTCGTCAAGTGTTTTTATTACAAGGTCAATGTCATCAACAGCTCCTTTCATGGTTGTCCCTGCAATAATTTATATATGTTAATTATGGATATCCAGTAAGTAGTGTAGAAAAGAAGAGGAAAATAAAGAAAGAATACCTATATTAAGATTGATAATGGCGGGTTTGTGTTTGTTAGCAAGTAACAAAGCCTTGAGATGATGGCAATCAATCTGACCGGAGATCAAAGTTGCAACCTTGATACATTGCATTCTGTACATTCTTGCTATCTTAAATACAGAATAATGGGAATCTTGGGAGGCATATAGAATCCCATCCGGAAATTGTTCTCTCCTATAATAATGAATAATAATAATGTTTAGTGTGTTAATTAAGTAGTAATAATAATTAAAGAGAGAAGGTTGGAGAGAGACCCAAGTAAGAGGCCGTGGAGATTGCCTTCAGTACCACCAGTGGTGACATATCCCCAGTATTCACTCTTTTGAATGTCCCACAAATTAGCGAACCAATCAAGCACACTCACTTCGAAACTTGTTGAATTCAGAGTGAAACTGCTCCCATGAAACGGATCCCCTGCATTGTTAAGATGAAGATGAAGCAATGGAGCCAGAGCTTCGTAGTTGAATTCCTCATTCGTCGGGTACCCTGATACATAGATAAAGTAAAAAACAATGAATTCTGGTAGCCTTGTAGTATTAATTATGATACATACCAAGAAAGCGTTGCTTGTGGGGTTGCAATGAGGCCAAGTAGTGGGTAATTACTTGACCCAAATGAGCTTGTGTGTGGCTGTCGCCATTGATAACAAGACTCATTTTGTTTTGTGTATTATTATTATTGTTGGTGTTGTTACTACTACTGACAAGCCTTGTTGTTAGCAATGGCAAACCATGATATATGGAAGTCACGGCCGCGGTGGTGCTACTCTCCCCCACGGAATTCTCCATTATTATCCTTAATTTTTACCTGTGGTGTTCTAAGATGTTTTATATTACAGCCTCACTCAATCGTGGAATCTAACCAATGTTTTTATATACAAATAGAAATGTATCATTTTGTATTCTACCACACCATTATTTCTTTACCTAATCTGCTACGGGCCCTTTATAATAATGTACTACATATACACCCATTAATATTTTGTACGGGTTAATAGTTAAATTTGTCTCTCAAAGATCACTCATTTTTTAAATTAGTCCTCAAATGATTTTTGCATTGTAGTCATATTAATCCTTGAAAGATAAAACGTGAGCTAAATTGGTCCTTCCATTAGTTAGTGGCATGATGACGTGATAGGTTAATGCCACGTGTCACTTGACATTTAAACAAGTTATTTATAATCAAAATAGTCCCTAAAAGTCCAGACATAAGTCATTTTTATCTCTAAAATTTTAAAAGTTAATCTAATTAATCTTTATATAATTTTTTTATTTTTTCTTTATGATATTAAATTTAAAATATTTTTTAATAGTATTAATTTTAATATTATTTTTTAGATTTTAATAAACAAAATTTTCTTTAAATAAAATAATAAAAATAATTAAATTATTATAATGTTATTTTGTTATTTGTATTTTAAAATTTTACATTTTTAAATTATAATTTTTTTATAATGAAATTTTTTTATTTAAATGAATTTATCAAATTATTTTAATTATATATTTAAAAATTTAATATTTTAAATTTTATTTTATTTTAAAATTTTATATTTTTAAATTGTCATTTTTATAATTTATGTAAAAAATATTTTATATTATGTATATTTTAAAATTTTATATTGTTAAATAGTAATTTATTTATAAATTGTTGAAGTACATACTACTATATATTCTTGTAGGTGTATGAATTTATATAACATAATAACCTTTTTTAGTCTTCAAATTCATGTGTGTGGAGAAACTATGCTGTGCATTATCGTTATTAGTGACATGGCTAAAAATGACGCTCAATTAGACCTTTGAGGGACACAGCAACTTGATGAGTAAACATGAAGTGTTAAGTACAGCTCATTTTTTAAATATAAAATAAAACCGTGATTTGTCTTGGTAATAAATTGGCCATTTTGATAACTCTTTCCCCCTTTTCCCTTTTTTTTTTTATGTTGATGATTCCCTTGCTTTAATTTATAATGAGAAAGTATAAGGAACTAATGGCCTAAGCGTATAATGTGAACAATGAAGATTTTTAGGAAGTATTAGAAATATGATTATTAGTGTTACATTGTCCTGTCAGGTTACATTTTTGGGATGAGTGGGTTCATGACATGGTATTAGAGTTCTAGATCCGAAAGGTCAAGTGTTCGATTTTTTGTGAACTCCAAAATTAACTTAAGTTTTTGGGATGAATGATTTTATGACATGAGATGTTTATTATCCCTGGTATTTGGATGATTATTCTGGATAGTATCGATGATGTTCATTTTATTCATGGATCAAAAATTTAGCCCATTGTACACATTGTACGCTTAGGCTATTGGCTCCCTAGCACTACCCATTTATAATTCACTGATTGTTTATTTCTGGCTTATTTTTTGTTATGGAAGAGCTGGGTGTGTTGTGTTAGATTATGGGATGAGGAAGAGTTAGACCAATATGTGGAACAACTTTTTTGTTCAGAGTTGGTGATAAGAAATTGGATCATATGATTTCTTTTTTAGATTTTTTTGAGCAAATCGGATGATCCGTTTTGCATGGAGAGAAGATATGAAAATAACATAAAGGATATCGGACCATGTGACT
Source organism: Arachis hypogaea (assembly GCF_003086295.3). Classification (NCBI taxonomy): domain Eukaryota; kingdom Viridiplantae; phylum Streptophyta; class Magnoliopsida; order Fabales; family Fabaceae; genus Arachis; species Arachis hypogaea. The sequence goes on along the minus strand of NC_092044.1, from coordinate 116,747,794 downwards.
TGTACATGAACAAAATTTTTTTTATATTACTTTAAGGAAATCGCATGGTTCGTTTTCTTTGATAACGAATTTTTGGATTTAGGTTGAGCAACTCGCTGGGTCCGAGTTGTGGAGGAGGAAATTCTTTTATTTTCACTAAAAGAAATCGGATGGTCCATTTTCATTATTATATAGTTTATTTGAATTAGGTTACAGAAGCCGCTTGGTCTGATTTGTGTGTGTATATATACACTTGCGAAGGTGTAGTAGATCTTAATCCGCCGACCAGATCTAACGATCTTCATCTTCTTCGACTTCTCTTCTTCTTCCTCTTGGTCTGGTGTGGAGCTGGTTGGCTTGGATATGAAAAAATTGATAGTGAAGTATTTGTGTTTATTTAATTGAGTGAGAAGAATGGATGATAGAATTCTTTTGAAAGTGTATTATTTTGGTCAAATTTTATTGCAGACGCCTGAAAGAGTAAAATTTGTTTGTGAAGATCCATTGGATGTTGTTATTCCGTTCACAATTTCATTTGAAGAGCTTAAAAGTGTGATTTGTGAGAAGATTGATTCGGAGATGTCAAAAAAAATATCATATATTTTATACAGATATCCTGTACCAGTATTTGGTGGATTCGTTCAATTTCAGACGCAATATATAACGGACGAAGCGAGCATGCAGGAGATGTTTTCAATATATATTGAAAGTTGTGCTCAAATCTCGTTCATCGAGTTGTACATTGAATTCGAACAATTTGAGACGATCAAAATATTTTACGGGAAGACTACAATAGTGACAGTGAGGAAGATTTCGAAAGCAATTACAAAGTCGTTGGTCCAGACGGAGATGAAGATCAAGGTGACGGCAGTGTGGCTCCGAATGTGATAGACGTTGCAAATGCACTCGTGAACGAAGTGCCATTTGAGGAGCCATCTTTCATGCGAGTTTTGGATTTGGAAGCCATGTATGCTCCGAAGTTTTCGGACTATATGAGTGCAGGTACTCGTTTAGCATTTGTAAAATAGTTTATTTAGTCAAGTTTAACATAAAAATAAATTGAGTTAATTAGTATTTAGGGTGCAGTATTTATTTAGTTATTTAGTGAATTAATATTTATTAATAAATATTTATTAGAGTATTTATGAAGTTATTTAGGTGATTGGTATTTATTTTTAGTTATTTAGTTAATTTGTATTTATTTAGTTGCTTAGTTAATTAGGGTTTATTTATTAATGAGTAATTATTATAGTATTTATGAAGTTATTTAGGTGATTGGTATTTATTTTTAGTTATTTAGTTAATTTGTATTTATTTAGTTGCTTAGTTAATTAGGGTTTATTTATTAATGAGTAATTATTATAGTGTTTATGAAGTTATTTAGGCGATTGGTATTTATTTTTAGTTATTTAATTAATTTGTATTTATTTAATTGTTTAGTTAATTAGGGTTTATTTATTAATGAGTAATTATTATAGTATTTATGAAGCTATTTAGGCGATTAGTATTTATTTTTATTTATTTAGTTAATTTGTGTTTATTTAGTTATTTAGCTAATTAAGGTTTATTAATGAGCATTTGTTATAGTATTTAATTTTAGTTGTTTAGGTGATTACTATTTATTTTTACTTAGTTAGTTAATTTGTATTTATTTAGTTATTTAGTTAATTAGGGTTTACTAATGAGTGTTTATTATAGTATTTATGAAGTTATTTGGAAGATTAGTATTTATTGTTATTTATTTAGTTAATTTGTATTAGTTAACAGTATGTATTAATGTGTTTGTATGTCATCATTGATGTTGTGAGTATTGATTTAATATTTAATTTTGGTCATTAAACAATCGTGTATTAAAATACTTATGGTATGACTGCCGTCCTGACAGAAGTTTCTTTTGTCGCAGATGGTGAATTCGCTGTGGGATGGAATTCAGTTACAGGGAAGCTGTTATTAAGGCGATGAAGGAGTATACCTTCCGAAGATCTGTATACTACCGTGTGTATGAGTCAGAGCCGTTGACATTTTATGCGAAGTGTACACAATATGGGTCAGGGTGTGATTGGCTTATCAAAGTTAGCATGATCAGCAGAAAGTACTTTTGGGTTATTAGGAGGTACAACGGCAGTCACACTTGTACCAGAGCAACCATTTCCCAGGATCATTCAAAGCTGAATTCAAATACAATTGCAGAAGTCATAAAGCCGTTGGTTGAGGCTGACCCCTCTTTAAAGGTAAAATCAGTTATTGTAAAAGTGCAGTCGAAGTTCAACTACACCGCCAGCTATCGAAAAACATGGTTGGCTAAGTAAAAGTTAGTTAAGAAAATATTTGGAGATTTATATGATATTTGAAACAATGTAACTTATGTCAATGTACTTTCCCATAATAGAATCACTGTAACATGTTTCAATACACTTTATGATAATTGAATCATTGTAATCATAGGGAATGTACTTTATGATAATAGAATCATTGTAACCTACTTCAATGTACTTTATGATAATAGAATCATTGTAATCTATGTCCAAGTAAAGCATCACATGCAAATTCATCATACATATAATAGTTAATGAAATTCAGGAACATCAACTGAAACATACAATACTTAGTTGGTATTTAGGAAACTTCAGTCATACATAAATAATTATGGTATACATGACGAAAGATAACTGATACAAAGATAAAACTAACTACACCACAACTACTTCCTCGCTGTCCACTTTCCAAAGGTGACGATGTTCTTGCATTTCTTTGCGGTCTTTTTGAACACAGACGGAGTGTATTGACTCGCGCTACGACGCGGTGGATCAATCCTGAGGTTGTAACATTTGCCTGTCACATCTGGAGTACGGGTGCCACCTGCATATAAAACAATCAACAACATGATGTGGCACTTAACGTACACCTGTATACTATTTTCATCAGTCAACTGTATCCGTTCTTTTAAATCTCGTAGCCATGTAAGTTTTATGCCACTTTCTCAACACTCCGACTTTAACGGTGCGACCCCAAATTGATGCAGACACTCCGTCTGTAAGGTTTCAAAACTACTCAAAGTCATCTCTGTCACTGGAAGACCATCGGTCGGAAGACTGAAGATCATAGCCACGTCTTCCAGTGTCACGACACATTCACCAACCAGAAGGTAAAAGGTATGTGTGTCCGGGTGCCACCTTTCCACTAAAGCGTTTACCAGTGCTTTCTGACATTGAACAACTCAAATCTGGGCGACATGATAAAAACCAGTAGATCGTAAATGCTCCTCCACCCTCTCATTGTACCAATCCGGAGGGACAAGGTGATCACATGTCAACATCCGTAAATCCTGCACACGCATAGCAAAATCACGATTGTGATTACACAACTATCATACATAATGTAAACATATCTTATTAAAACATATAATTTTACTGATAATACTAAAACTTCCCCTAAAATAACACATTTCTGTCAATATTATTCCAAAAAAATTAATTCAAAAAATTATAGAACGAAATTATAGTAGTTAACTAATTAATTATTATTACTAAAATTATTACACAAAATTAAAAATAAATCATTTTTATTACTAAACTATTATATTGAAAAAAATTCTCCACAACACTCACTTAATTACATTTAAGCATACATATTCCGGACTATTATATAAACATATAATCTTAAATTGTTAAAATTAATTATAACAACTACCTACTTAACTCTAATTTATAATATTATTACAAAAATTTATAAACAAGTAATTTTTAACACTCATCTATTATATTGGAACAAAATTGTAAACAAGAATTAATTATACTTAAACACACTTATCTAAGTATCATTTAAATATGTATTCCTAAATTTTTAAAATTAATTATAATAGTTAACTAATTAATTATAATTTCTACTATTATTACAAAAAATTCTAAAAACCTATTTTTTAATTTCTAATCCATTATATTTACCAAAAAGTCAGCCACAAGAATAACGCAAATTAAACATATATATTTCTAACTATTATTTAAACATATATTCCTAAATTTCTATAATTAACTATAACTATTTAATTATAACTTCTAATATTACTCCAAATTTTTTTAAAAACATATGTTTTATTTATTTATAACCTATTATATTATAAACTATTTAAAACAAGAATCAACTACATTTACACTCTTTTTTAAACATTTATTTCTAAATTTCTATCAATACAATTATAAACTCAATCATTCTCAGTTCAAGTTCTAACAATAATAAACTTAACTAAACTTCAAAAATAATAAACAGAACTATGAAATATAAAAAATTAACAAATAAACTTACATAATCAGAATAGTTGAGATATTTTACAATGTGAAGCTCCGGACGATCAATCTTTCTGGTTTGTGATCTCTTTGACATTTTCAAAATTTTTGGAACAGCCCACAGATGAGAAGCACCAAGCTTTCAGGGTTTCAGGGAGGAAGAAGATGGCATGCAACTCGCTAGGTGGGAAAAAAAGGGGAAAGTGAGGATAGGAACGCGACTTGTGGGGTTAAAGGGGGCACTGTTCTGGGGAGCCATGGGCGTGCGACGCGTGGACAACTCTTCCACAACTCGAACGGTCCGCGTGAAGTCCACTTCTCGCTAGGTCCAATTTGACTAGGATAATTCGTTCGGTCCGTTTTCTGTTTGCACTAACATTATACTGTAAAGTTTTCCTCCTCTCTATAATGTCGTCCAACACAAACTGTAGCTCCATAATAAAATTAATTTGCTTTTATTTCTTGCATTGACATTGCATACGAAATATGGAATATCACACGACATCACACGGCGAATATATGAATTTTAATTTTTTTATAAAAGACAAATATACGATATATATATATATATATATAATATTTTTTACATAAATTATAAAAATTATAATTTAAAAATATAAAATTTTAAAATACAAATAAATTCAAAATATTAAATTTTTAAATATATAATTAACAATAATTTGATAAATTTATTTAAATAAAAAATTTCACTACAAAAAATTATAATTTAAAAATATAAAATTTTAAAATACAAATAAAAAATAACATTATAATAATTTAATTATTTAATTATTTTATCTTAGAGAATTGTTTATTAAAGTCTAAAAAATAATATTAAAATTAATACTATTAAAAAATATTTTAAATTTAATATCATAAAGAAAAATAAAAAAATTATATAAAGACTAATTTGATTAACTTTTAAAATTTTAGGAATAAAAATGATTTACGTCTAGACTTTTAGGGACTATTTTAATTATAAATAACTTGTTTACATGTCAAGTGACACGTAACATGCCAGATGTCACTAAACTGACACGTCAACCAATCATCTTGTGACACGTGGCATTAATCTATCATGACATTATGTCACATGATACTTAACGTGACATGTCATCATCTAACTAACGGACGGACCAATGACTAATATAATTAAAAAAATTATTTAAGAACTAATTTAAAAAAATAAGTGATCTTTCATGAACAAATTTGACTATTAACCCTATTTTGTATTCTACCACCGTTATTTCGTTACCTAATATACGGACCTGTATAATAATTGATGATACTTATATATATAAACAATAATACTACATAACTAAGTTATTTTGATAATTAAATTGATCCAATAATTTTAATAACATACTAAAAATTAATTAAAAAATAATTAGACTTAATTAAAAAAATAACTTATCTGCCTATCATTTTTCTTTTGCGGTCTAAATGTATACAGGGACATCAATAATAATGAAAGGAGCGGTTGATGAGCTTGGTATTGTATATCTGTAATAATGGAGACAGTTGAGGAAAGTCGTTAGAGTGGCAATGGATTCTCAATTGATCGAGTGATTTTCAGTATCTTAAATACCCGATCCTCATCAATTCCCATGACCTAAAAAATGGTTTACTTTTTGCTTATTGAGTCCTCATCAATTTAGCTACCACGTGATACGCATGCTTCGTTAGAGATTGAATACAAGATATATTATTAATATATGAGAAATAATATAGTATAAAAAATAATCATTCAATATGTATATTAAAATTAATTATTAATATAAAAAATATATATTAAAATATAAATATATATTAAAAATAAATTAAATAATATATATTTATATAAAAATATTAATAACTAATTTTAATATATAAATAAATTTTATATAAAAATATTATATATTTAAAAATTAACTACTAAATTAGCTATTACTAAAATAGGTGCACCATGTAAATAACATCAACATCTCAATTCTGCAATCCTGAGCGTAACCCAGTTCATACATATTTTAAAACAAATAAAGATTCTTAGCTTTTGATATAATGCTAAGTAAACGTACAAAAAAACAAAATTTCAGAAAATTTAGTTTAGATTATAGTCTTTAGTGTACGATGAAAGATGAGCACAACGTTTTCTTTGTAATTAAATAATATATATGCTTCGTTGCAGATCTTATCTTGTGCTAGCTCGTTCAACGCAGAATGCATGCAAATTAAACTAATAAACATTGAATTTCGAGTAAATAATTACGTCCCCACCCTGATCGTGTGCAGATTCTCCATTCATCAATAGCAGTGCCCTTGATTTCTGTGAAATAATCTTCCTTCTTATATGTGATGTAAAAAACGTGATAGATATTAGGTTCCTAATATCTAATTTAAAACAATTTGAAATCAATTTTTTAAATCAACAATTACCTTACATTTTTAAATTTTTTCTTTTTCTTTTTCAATTAGCTTGTTAACGAAACCGATTCAATTTATTGTTAACACTTAACAGCTAATACCACATATCTTTTGTGGTATATATACACAATGGGCCCTTAAAAAGAATCATAAACCTTTTCTTTTAAATTATAGAAAAAACATCAAACGCCACTCATTACACACATTAGATTTAGATATAAAGTAAATTGAGTTCGACTTACCAAAAATTGAATTCGACTCACTATTTGATTTATTAACAATTAAATCTATTTACAAAATTTAAATTTAACTTATCAAAATTACATAAATTAATTTAAACTCATGAATAGACTAAAATAGTTTGAATATAATTAATAATTATATATAAATAAATATAATTTCGTATAAAAAATTATTAATATATATCTATTAATTATAATTTATATATTTTATTATATATAAAAAATATGTATTTGTATGTAAAATTATATATTATTATTATTATTATACATAATATAAAATACATAATATATTATTAATATAAATAATTATAATAAATAATATATAATTATAGTTAATTTTTTATACAATCAAGTCATGAATTAATAAGTTGAGTTTATTCAAACTCACCCTTAATTCAAAATCTCGTCAATTCAATTGACTTTAAATGGGCTTAACTCGCTTCAAACTGCCTAATTTTATTCATTAAAAGCCAAATGCAGCGGATTAGGCAGCATCAAAGAAACGTGATTATGATGGGTGAAGCCTGGAAATAAAATTAAGTACAAGATATAATCCGCGTCATGAAACTCAATTTTGGAAAGCATGGATGGATGGTTCCAAATCAAACTCAGAGAGAAATGCCCCAATAGACAATAGTCAATAACTAACTATATGTATTACGAACCAAGTTGGGTTGGTTTAGTGGTTAGCTCACTAGTCCGCTTAAGCAAGTGTCGAGAGTTCGAATCCCGCCTTGTGCATGCAGCAATCCATTGGCCAGCGGCAAACCCTTAAATGGAGCTCAGTACCGCGACGGATTAGTCCTTGACCTGCCGGGTTGGGGGATACCGTGGGAAACCAAAAAAAAAAAAAACTATATGTATTACGATTGACTATTAGAGTACTAGTGTTGCCAAATATTAATGCATCAGCCCAGTGCATTTAGGTTACAACATAATATTAATGATAATTATATTAGATGTACATTAAAATTAACTATTAAAATTAGTTATTAGTATGTAATATATATTAAAATATAAAATATATATTAAAAACGAATTAAGTTATATATGTATTTATATAAAACTATATAGTAATTAGTTTTAGTATATAAATAATATTTTTGTATTAATTGATCTTGTTTAATTATATGATAACTATACACGAGTTTTTAAAATAAAATCTTGAACAAAGTAAGTTGGACTAATGCTGGATTTGGTAAAGATTTTAAATGTACTTTTTAAAAAGACATTCATTTTTTTATTTCGTAAATAAAAAAAAGAATAATATTATAGTGAATAAATATAATTTTCATAAAAAGTGAAAATTATTTTATTTATTAAAAAAATTCATTGACACAAAAGAAATTTATATACACGTTTTTTTTTTTAAAGTTGATAGTTAATTATTCACCCTAATAGATTGCGTGTATGATCTGTGTGGCTAACATATATATTGTATTGTAGGTTTATTATAAGGAGCCAACTCAGATAAAGATGTTTAAAATATTTTTTTTTAATATTTTTTAGTAATTAAAATTTAATATATATAATCGATTAAATCATATTATTTTTATTAAAATTATGCTAGATAAATTGATTTAACTAAAAAAAAGTTAATCAAATCTTGAGTTGATCTAAATTAATATTATTTTTTTTATAAAAAATGACTACAATACTCTTATTCTAAAAAATGACTAAAATACTTTTATTATATATTATATATATATATATTAATTTTAAAAATTCTAAATTCTAACCTTATAATAGAAAAATAAAAGACTAAAATTTAGGATTCTCAAAATTAATATATATAATAGAAGTATTTTAGTCATTTTTTATAATAGGGTATTGTAGTCGTTTTTTATAAAAAAATAATATTAATTTAGACCAGTTCAAAATTTGATTCACCATTTTTTGGTCAAATCAATTGTCTAGCCTAATTTTAACAAAAATAACACAATTTAATCGATTATATATATTAAATTTTAATTATTAAAAAAATCTTTATAAAAAGACGTTTTGAACATCTTTATCTGAGTGACTCTCTTATTACAATTGATTCGTTTTCAGGTAAAAAAGAAAGAAAAATAAATAAAACGGTAACGTTAGTTAGGAAAACAATAATCTAACATTATATTATATTATGTATATATATATATAATTACAGAATGTAAACCAAGATAACTTTAAATGATTTAAGGTGGTTTTGAATTATCTCCTGAACCTTTTAAATAAAAAATGGGTTGTGCTAGACAATAATAGTGGTGCGTTTCACATGTTTAATTACAAAGGAAAGATTTCTTAACATTATTTGTATAAATTCCGTTAGGGAGCTAACCAGAAATTTCGATAATATATACAATGGGTTGGTTATTTAATTTAATAGAAATAAATAATAAATTTAAAAAATTTTATTCAGTTATTTCACATCAAATTTTAAATTTTAAATTTTAAATTTTTAAAAAATCCAGATAATTTTAAAAAATAACCATATGAAATTCTAATTTACTAAAATATTTCACTCCAATACTCTTTTTTTTTCAACCGGCAGCCACCCCACCTTCATCAATAATCATCCCATTTTACTATCCCTACTTAGCTTGCCACACGCCACTCACTTTTAGTAAAAAAAAACCATCAACTTAAGGATAAAAATAATCATTCGCATACCTAATAAATTGAACATCTAACATATTTTAATTATATATAACTATACCCAATCCAATCAAAATAATTATCTATATAAAAGTTAAAATAACTATCCGCATACCTAGTAAAATGGTCATCCTAAATTGACCATTAAAATAGAAGAAAAAGATGAATAACCAGAAAAAACAATTATTGTGGTGAAACATAGTTTTGAAGGACAAGGCATAACGAAAGCGGCACTGTTGTGAAACATAGGGCTCAAATATGAAAGAAGCTAACCATATTTGAATCCGAAGAAGAAGAAGAGCATGGTGGTATTATCGGTGAGAAGAGGTTTGAAAGAATGGGAAAAAGCGAAGCCAGTCCGAAAGAGAGATGCACGAAAAAGCGGCAGCAACGTTAGGCTAAGCGTCGGAAAGCGAGGCACATCGGGCTGATCGGTGAAGGTGAGGACGGTGTCAGTAGGAGCATGCAGCGGCGTCAGTATGGCTGGCAAGAAATTCAGTGACGAAAGGTGAGGACCGGAGAAGATGATGGTGAGTTTTGAACGTGTATAAGAGGTTACGGTAAAATTAGAAATAATTGTACGTAGTGTGAATGTGTTTAAATACTAATTCTAATCTTTTAAAATTTAAAATTTAAAATTAAATAATTAATTAATAATCTAATTTTTAATTATAATTTTTTTATTCATTGTACACATTATACACAATTAGTATTGATTCCGAATACTTTTTCTTTTCATATACAATATGCTAGCACAACACGAATAATTAATTTCAATCAAGATATCAAATTGTGCATTGAGCAAGAACAATTTGCAGCGCCAACTTCCTCTGCTATGCATAGAGGCTGAAAAGAGCCATAATCCTCGAACTGTGAAAAGGATCGTTTATGAAGAAATTCAGTAACAAAAGAATCCAACATTTGAATGATAACATGTTGCATGACCACCACGTGTGCAATGTTCCCATGGCATGCCAAGTTCCACCTACGGCTAAATTCATGATCAAGAGGCCTCTCAAACACAACAATGTTGCTATGCTCATTTAACATTTCACCAATTCCAGCATCACTCAGTCGATTGTGCAAGTAACGTGCATTCGCTATGCAATTTTCCACTTCGTTTTGAATCCCTACTGAGCCTTTCTTTTTGATAGCATACCAAAGGAAGATTGGAGCATGTCCACATCGACTACCTATGATTGTTGATGAATTCATCTTACTAGCATGATGAATTCCAAGCCTCCTGACTTTTTCGAGCTTCCCACTTTATCCCAACTCAAGAGGTGGATTTTCCTAATTTGGTTAGTGTCTCTCCAAAGAAAATTCCTGCATTTACGATCAATAGCATTACAAGTAACAGAAAGAAGTAAGACCGTTTGCATCGTATATAAAGGAATAGAAAAAAAACAGATTTCACTAAAGTAGATCTTTCTGCCAAAGAGAGAAAAAAAGCTTTTCATGAATTGAGTCTCAAATTTAGCTTATTGATAATGTCATCGAAAATATATTTGGACACTTTAGAGTGAAGCAGAAAGACTCCTAAATATTTTCTGAGATTGTCCGTTCTAGTATCTCGAGGGTTTCACTGAGCTCGATTCTCACATTATTTTGCACATTCTTTGAGAAAAAAACTCGTATCTTATTATGGCTGACTTTCCGTCCAGAGCTAATACAAAAGGCTTCAAGACATTTATTGATGATAGTCACTTGATCTATGTTTGTCTCCGCAAAGAGAATCAAGTTATCAGCAAAGCATAGATGAGAAATATGAGGTCCATCATTATTTAATCGGATAGGCTTCCAATAGCCGTGATCTACTGCAGCCATGATAAGCTGAGAGAGTCTTTCAATGCATAGAACAAAGATATATGATGAAATCGGGTCCCCTTGTCTGATTCTCTGAGACGGTGCGAACTCTTGCAGCTCTTCACCATTCTAAAGCACTCTCATCTTAGCCGTAGAGATACATGACATAATGAGATTTATAATATGAGGAGGCAGCCCCACATCAACTAAGGTATCATTGATGAAGCTCCATTTAAGCCTATTGTAAGCGTTTTCTAAGTCAATTTTAATGGCTATCCAACCTTTTCTGCCCTTCTTATTTCTCATGAAGTGAATGACTTTTGGATAATGATGATATTGTCAGAGCTATGATGGCCCGAAACAAAACTGCACTGGGTGGGCATCACCAACTTTCCTATAAGACCTCTCAGACGATTTGCTAAGACATTCGTAATTGCTTTATATGACACATTGCAGAGATTAATGAGACGCAGCTGTTTAAAACTGGTTACTGGTTCCACTTTGGGAATCAGGATAATAAGAGTTTCATTAATCTCCTTCACCTTCTTCGGGTTCTAGAAAATATCACCAATAAGAAGGCATAAATCATTTCTCACTTTTTTCCATTAGTTTTGGAAGAAAATAGCTTGAAAACCATCTCTGCCAGGTGCTTTGAAACCTCCCATACCAAGAACAGCATGTTTGATTTCTTTATGCAAGATATTTTTACCAATGATCGAGATATCCTCATCACAGAGAGTGGGAAACTCACCTCGCAGCACAAAAGGAGAGTCGAGGTTATTATCTTTATAAAGATCAGCAAAGAAATTAAGAGCCATACTTTCCAGAATATTGGGATCAGAAATGGGATTACCCGTGTCATTGTGGAGCAAGTTTATTTTGTTCTTCCTTCTTCTTATCATAGTTGAATCATAGAAGAACTTAGTGTTTCGATCCCCGAATTCAAGCCGTCTACTCCTTGACTTTTGGTAATACAAACTTTCTTCTTGGATTAAGATATCCTGGTACTCCTTTTAAAATTTGACCTCTAAGCTTTTTTAAGAAATTATTATTCCCCTGATTCAAGGTGTTGGTAATGCCTTGAAGCCTCCTGATGATCTTCCTTTTTTTCTTTAAAATATCTTCGAAGACATTGGTATTCCATTCTTTAAGAGAGTCTCTAAATGATGAGATACCATTGCTCCATGAACTTCCCATGCTCCATGAACTATTTACAATATTTTTTATGTCTGGGTGGGTTGTTAGCCATGCAGCTTGAAACCGAAAAGGTCTTCTGCCTCTATTTGGAAAAGAAGTGGTCTCTAGTTGAAGATAAATGGGGTTGTGATCTGATTTGAGAGGCGGGAGGTGGATGATTCTAGCCTCCGGGAATCGAATTTGCCAATCAAGATTGCTGAGTCCATGATCTAATCTTTCCACTAGATTTTCCCATTTTTAGGTAAAAGGCCAGTCATCATAACCCAAGTCAATTAAACCACAAGAAGAGACACAGTATTGAAACTCAGAACATGCGTAAGCTAAAACTCTAGTTTACCCTCCTCGATGCTCATGGTTGTGAAGGATGGAGTTAAAATCTCCAAGCAAACACTCAGAACATGCGCAAGCTAAAACTCTAGTTTACTCTAGTTTGGCCAAAGAGATAATACTATTCCACAAAGATCTTCTTATAATATAATTCGGGCTCCCATACACAGCTGAGAAAACCCAAGGATCAGAATTACGAAAGGAGACTTTCATGTGAACCACTTGATTGCTATGATATAGAACATCAACATTCCAACAGTTCTTATTCCACATGCACCAAATACCTCCCGAGTGACCTTGGGCTTCCACAACAAATGAGCCATCAAACCCCAATCTATCTTGAATACTCATACCCTTCTAACCTGACACATGAATTTTCATAAGAATGATAAAATCAGGGTTATATTCTCTTCTTAAGTCCCTAATAAGAGAGTGGAAGGATTTACCACTAACACCACGGCAATTCCAATTAATAAGATTCATCATTAAAAAAATCAAAAAGGGAAAGGGGGTCATCAAAAACCCAAATCATGCTTGGGCTTAAGCCTTGCCTCGAAATCGGGTGTTACCTTGGGATTCACTCCTTCATTAGTGCAATCATCCACCACCATGTTCGTACCTGCTTCCGGTGGCCTCCCCAGGGTGTTTCCCGAGTAGCCATCCTGATTTCTCGTGTTTGAGGACGAGGCTCGATTACCCATTTGGATGAGAAAGTTGTCCTTCACAACAAAGCTTTCTAAGGTACCACTAAATTTTCTTGAAAGTTCGAAAGCCTCTTGTTGATCCTTTTGCATACGCCTCATATTATCAAAAACCACCGCTTCCATAACCGCTATCTCGAGGTCCTTTTTCTGGCTTGAATGAGCTTCATCCTTAGTAATTACTAGCTTGTTTTGAGTGGAGATAACTCCTTCTGGACTTTTAGGTTTGATTTTGTTGGGCTTGTCTTTAGGCCCAATTTTAATTCCCAAAAAAAGTCCTATTGTTGCCTTGTGAATTTTTCCCAACTCCTTGTCTCAACACTTTTCTCATGATGGGTTGTTTCTTTTTAGCCCGTAATTGGACTTTTTATTTTTGATACTCCATTGGGCCAGTGTGATTAAAAGCTTGGTTCTCATTCCCTACATGCATGTCCTTAGCATCTTCACTTTCTTCATGTAAAATAGAAAATCTTGAGCCGTTGCCCAAATCTTCATCATCTTGATTCTCTTCATACCCATAATTAGAAATATCATGTGAGAATAAGCACCCCCTACCACTAGGATTCTTTCCTTTATCGCGACGAGATTGCCTTCTCACCATCATCCACGAACCGAAATTTGGGGGAGCCTGATTATATTGCATATTTTGCTGCGTTTCTGAATATTGATTCTTTCTTGTAATATGACTACCTCTCGCAAAATCATCGCTATTGCAAGATTTTTTCTTATCTACATTGTTCCGTACTTCCTAGCTACCTTCTCCTTCCCGGTTGTCCCCATCGGTGGCCACCCCCTCACCGTAAATGTCAGAGAGGTGTCCATACACCCCGCAGGTAAAACATATTTGATGTAACCCTTCGTACTCGATGTTTAGCTCGCAGTCCAGAACAGAGATCCGGGGTACCAGTTTCTTTGCAAGGTCTATTTTGACACAAATCCGAGCAAATTTGCCTCTTGAGTGTATAGACATTGTGTTGAGTTAAGAAATTAACTAAATTAATTAGTGATGACAAACATTATTTTTGGGCAAAATAAATAATTAGTGTTAAGTGTCAATATTTATATGTTGCTAATTATTTATTATATGTTGCAGGCCAAAACTTAGTTCAGCAGCCCAAATTAGTATGAAAATAATATAGCAAGGCTGGTGAGTAAATAAATAAACAAAGCCCATGAGGAAACAAGGCTGAAAAATCAAAACGGGCAAAAAGAAGTAACCCGATCCAAGCCCGTGTCCATCAATCCAAGTTGATCCAAGCTTCTCATACAAGATTGAAGCCTTCATTCCCTCTCACTTGCTTTTACCAAAGCAACGTTCTTTTCTCTCTGACCATGTCAAATCACAGAAGCAAGAGAAAGTACTTAGCTCCACACGCTATTCACAGAAGAAGAAAGAAAGAGAGAGATTAAGTTTGAAAGGCAAGAGTCTAATCAGAAAATCCAAACCAAATCAAGCTTAGGTTAAAGGTAACTCATTTCCTCTTGTATGCATCAGATCTTCTTCTCTTCTTCCCAATTCTCTGCTCTATCCGAAAATGGCATTCAAGGGAAAGTTGTTCTCTGCCCTATTCTGTTTCACATATACGGTCACAAGTGATACTTGGGGATCAAGTAGTTTTTCAATGGCTAAGATCAAGTTGACCATGAGAAGATTTCTATGGTTACTGCTTTGTGGCTTTCGGACAAGATAAGGAAGTCAGAGGGAAAGTTTCCACTCTGGGAATTATTGAGAAAAAGTGAATCTGTGGTTGGTGAAGCTCAAGGCTCAAGGTGTTGACCTTGGGAGAAGGACTCAACAACATGCAAGGAGATAAAAGAAGAATTTCTGTTCATTCAGAACCAAGGAGAGAAAACCAGAGTTTGTGAGTTGTGTTCTGTAAAGTTCCTCTACTTGGATAATGCTCTCTTTCAAAGAAGCATTCGGCCAACACTGAAGAACTGTATCTGAGGTTTGCGAATCTGGTTTTGCACATAGCAAAGAGGCTGCTGATGAAGTCAATCTCCTTCATGTTTTAACTGATTGTAATGTACTTTTCCAAGTTTATCTTTCTGTAATTTCTTGTGAGAAAAGGCATTGTGAGAAAGCTCAAGAAAAAGCCATGAGTTGAAAAAGGCTGAGTGAAACACTTGAGAGAAAAGCCTAGAGTTATTTTCAGATTTCTTTAGGTTAGCTAGGTGTCTTGTATCTTGTACCTGCTTGGTATCCCTTTCTTAGTTGGGTTAGCACTAAGAGTGAATAGTTAGGAGTTAGCATAGCCAATGTTAAGTTAGGATAGAACTTGAGTGTGAAATTGGTGTATGTAATTCTGTTAACTATAGTGAAATTCCTCCATAATTGTGGAGGAGACTGGATGTAGGTTGCATAGCACAAGGCAACCGAACCAGGATACATGCTGGTGTTCTCTTTTCTCTTCTCTGCTAAGTTCTATTTTCTGATATTCATGAGACAAAAATAAATTGTCTCATAAATTTTCGCTGCTGAGTTCAAACAGAATCAGAATTGTAATTTTGTTTAAAAAGGATCATAACAGCAACTTAAAAGGAAGGCATAGATTCAACCCCCCTTCTCTAAGCCTACCACAACCTTCAATTGGTATTAGAGCTAAGGTCTCAAGAATCAAGCCTAACCGCTTGGAGCAAAGATCCAATGGCAAACAACTTGGGCACAACCACAGTTGCTTACACCCTCACTGAAGGCCAGTCAAACAATCGGCCACCTTTCTTCAACGGGAAGAACTATTCCTACTGGAAAGAAAGGATAAGGATCTTCATCTAATCCATTGACTACAACATATGGAAGATCGTTGTGAGCGGTCCAAAGATCCCAACAAAAATAAGTGCTGATGGAGTGGTGACTCCAAAAGAAGAAGCTGAATGGAATGAAGATGATAAGAAGAAGATAGAGCTGAATGCTAAAGCAATCAACCTTCTTCACTGTGCTATCAGCTTTGAAAAGTATCGGAAGGTGTCTAGATGCAAGACAGCCAAAGAAATCTGGGAAAAACTCCAGGTTACACACGAAGGCACTAAACAAGTCAAAGAAACGAGGATTGATATGCTGCGAAAAGAGTATGAGATGTTTAGCATGAAGGATGGAGAAAGCATTGATGAAGCGTTTGAGAGATTCTCAATCATAATCAACAACCTTGATGCTATGGGTACAAACTATGCAGAACAAACCTTGGTGAGAAAACTCCTTAGAAGCCTCACAAAAGAGTGGGAAAACACTACCACTGTCCTAATCGAAAGTAACAACATAAGTCCCATAACCTATGATGAGCTGAGAGGAAAACTCCTTGCCTATGAAGCCACACACACAAACACAGACTCAAAGAAAAAGGGAATAGCCCTCAAGTCACAAATAGAACCGAAAGAGAGTGAGTCTAGTGATGGTATTTCAGATGACGAGCTTCTGTTTTTTGCCAGGAGATTTAGAAGGATGATGAAGAGCAAGGGCAAATACAAGGGTTCAAGTTCAAAGGAGCACAAGATAGACTTGAGCAAGGTGACGTGTCATCATTGCAAGGAGGCTGGACACTTCAAGTCAAACTGTCCAAAGCTCAAAAAGGAGGACAAAGAAAAGAAGGAAAGGAAGAGAGTACTCATGGCAGCTTGGGAAGATCTTGAGAATGACTCAAATGAAGAAGAAGAATCTGAAGAAGATAACAAAGACTGCTTCATGGATGGAAACAACAATCTTGATGAGGTAAATTATTATGATTTGACCATTGAGGACTTGCATGCTATTATTGATGATCTTACCTTAAACACCTCAAAACTGCTTGACAAATACAATGAATGCAGATCTGAAAGAGATGTGTTAAGAGTTGAAAATGAGTTTTTAAAAGAAAAAGTGAAGGAAACTGAATGTGCTTTAGACATCATTGAAGAAAATAGATTTCTAAAATCTGAACTTGAAAAATTAAAAGGAAAGCACATTGTGGATCCTTCACATGAGTTAATTGCTGAAAATGAAAGATTAAATGACATAATTAAAAGGCTGAATGGTGACTTAGCAAAATTTGCTCAAGGTTCTAGTAACTTGAACAAATTACTTGCAAGCCAAAAACCATTGTTTGAAAAATCTGGTTTGGGCTACATAGCCAAGGAAGATGCAATTTCTAATATTTTCTCTATAAAATTTGTGGCTTCTTCATCAAATACCAAAACCATACCAAACAAATCTGGTATCGAAAATACTCCAACACTTGAAGAAAAATTTGATGAAGTATACACAAGTGAAACTGAGCCTTCACCAAGAACTGAACCGAGTTCAAACCGGCCAGGTTTGGGTTACATTTCGAAAAATGAGGCTGTTTTCAAGAAACTACCTTTTTACAACAAAACCTCATATTCGAAAGGTAAAAATGTTCAAAAAAATTCTGGTGAAATTGCTTTTGTAAAGAGGAATAACTTTAATAAAAATCAATTTGTCAAAAGAAATGCATCTCCTCCAAAAACCAGAAAATTTCAACCATTTATTCATTTCAAGAAATATAACTCACCTCAACTTCAGCAGCACACATCAGAAAATCATTGTGTTAATTGCAAGAAATTTGGTCACTCATATGCACAATGCTTCATTGAAAAAAGAGTTGTTGGAAACAAAGTTTACAATATTTTTTGTGATTTCAATGCACTTGGGTAACCAAGATGGATTAACTTCAAAGGATCCAAATTAATTTGGATACCTAAGGCTACTTGAAACTCATCATGCAGATCTGCCTAGCATCCAAGAACAAAAAAGGACATGTGGTACATGGATAGTGGATGTTCAAGGCACATGACTGGAAGGTCAACCTACTTCATCAAACTAAATAAGTATGATGGAGGTTTTGTGACATTTGGAGACGATGGTAAAGGTAAAATCATTGCTGTTGGAAAAGTAGGTAATGAGCAATCTACTTTCATTGATGATGTGCTTTTGGTTTGTGGTTTAAAGCACAATCTTTTGAGTATAAGTCAGCTATGTGATTTAGGATATTTAGTTGTTTTCAAAAAACTTGAATGCTGTGTTGTTAATGAAAAGACAAATGAAGTGATGTTTGTTGCCAAGCGTTTCAATAATATGTATGGACTTACTTTTGATGAACTAAAGGATCAAAATGTAGCTTGTCTTCACTCTAAAGAATCTGAAAAGTGGTTATGGCATAAGAGATTGGGCCATGCAAGTATGTTTCAAATAAACAAACTTGTAAGGAAAGAATTAGTTAGAGGTCTTCCTTTGATAAAGTTTGACAAAGACATCACTTGTGATGCTTGCCAAATGGGAAAACAAACAAAAAGTTCTTTTAAACCAAAGGAAGACATCTCTACTAAAAGACCACTTGAGTTGATACACATTGATTTATTTGGTCCAACAAGAACTCAAAGCCTAGGTGGTAAACATTATGATTTAGTAATTGTGGATGACTACACTAGGTTTGGTTGGGTTTTATTTTTTGCACACAAAAATGAAGCCTTTTCGGCCTTTGAACCTTTTTGCAAGAAAATTCAAAATGAAAAGGATTTGAAAATCTCTTCTATAAGAAGTGATCATGGAACTGAATTTGAAAATAATTTATTTGAATCCTTTTGTGAGGAATTTGGAATATCTCACAACTTCTCTTGTCCAAGATCACCACAACAAAATGGTGTTGTGGAAAGAAGAAATAGAAGCATACAAGAGATTACAAGAGCTATGCTTTGTGAGAGTAATGTTCCAAAATTTCTTTGGGCTGAAGCGGTTAACACAGCTTGCCACATTTTAAATAGAACAATCATAAGGAAATTTTTGAAGAAAACTCCTTATGAACTTTGGAAAGGCTACCCACCAAACTTAGATTACTTGCACATCTTTGGATGCAAATGTTTTGTTTTAAATAACAAAGAAAATTTGGGAAAATTTGATCCAAAGGCTTATGAGTGTTTGTTTGTAGGATATTCCACAACTAGTAAAGCATATAGGGTTTATCATCAAGATGCTAGAATTATTGAAGAATCCATACATGTTACATTTTGTGATACTAACTTGGTACAAAGCATTTTGGAAGATTGTGATGCAGGAAATCAAGCTCAAAAGGATGATGAAGCTGCTCAAAATCATGGAAAAGAAAATTCTGGACAAGCTGAACCAGAAACTTCAATTGCTGAAAATTCAAGAGACAATTTCATTTTGTCTCATGAATCTGAAGTAAACCCTGAAGCCAGCAACACCCAAAATCCCTTGGTGACTGAATCTGCCTCCAAGTCCACCAGACCTCGTGAGTGGAGATTCTTGAAGAATTATCCCGAGGAATTTGTCATTGGGGACGTCTCTCATGGAGTGCAAACAAGGTCTTCCACTAGGAAGGCAAATGAAGGATCAAACATTGCCCTTCTTTCACAAATAGAGCCTCAAAACGTCAAGGAAGCACTCAATGACCCCTCTTGGGTTAAAGCTATGGAGGATGAGCTTCTTGAGTTTGAAAAGAATCAAGTGTGGACTTTGGTTCCAAGGCCAAGTGGAAAGAAAGTGACCGGCACCAAGTGGATATTTTGGAACAAGTTGGGAGAAGATGGTAGCATTGCAAGAAACAAGGCAAGGCTAGTGGCACAAGGATATGACCAAGAAGAAGGAATAGACTTTGATGAATCCTTTGCCCCTGTTGCCCGAATGGAAGCCATAAGACTTCTCTTAGCTTATGCTGCATATTGTGGTTTTCAATTATACCAAATGGATGTGAAATGTGCATTCTTAAATGGAGTAATAGATAGAGAAGTGTATGTGGAGCAGCCCCCTGGTTTTGAAAATAAAGAGCATTTTAATCATGTTTTTAAACTATCTAAAGCTCTCTATGGTTTAAGACAAGCTCCTAGAGCTTGGTATGAGAGACTTAGCTCTTTCCTTTTGAAAAATGGTTTTCAAAGAGGCACTACAGACACAACTCTATTCATCAAGAACTCTAATAATTCTTTTATTCTAGTCCAAATATATATTGATGACATTATTTTTGGATCAGCAAATGAATCCCTTTGTTCTGAATTTGGAAAACTCATGACAAGCGAATTTGACATGAGTATGATGGGTGAACTTAATTTTTTCCTTGGGCTGCAAATTAAACAAACTGAAAATGGTATTTTCATTCATCAAGAAAAGTATGCCAAGGAATTAGTTAAGAAATTTGGTATGGAAAATGCCAAACCCATGGGAACTCCCATGCATCCTATTTCTAAATTAGATAAGGGAGAAACTGAGAAAGATATTGATGAGACTCGGTATAGAGGGATGATCGGTTCTCTTATGTACCTAACTTCCTCTAGACCCGATATTGTGCAAAGTGTTGGATTGTGTTCTAGGTTCCAATCCAAACCTAAAGAGTCACATCTTTCTGCAGTTAAAAGGATCATTAGATATGTTCATGGCACATCCAATTTTGGTCTATGGTATCCTAAGACTGATAATTTTTCTGCAGTTGGTTATTGTGATGCAGATTTTACTGGTGATAGAGTTGATAGAAGGAGCACTTCTGGTTTATGTTGCTTCCTTGGAAAGTCCTTAAATGTTTGGTCAAGTAAGAAGCAACCAACAGTGGCCTTATCCACTACAGAGGTTGAGTATATAGCTGCTTCTTTGTGTTGTTCTCAGCTTTTATGGTTAAAAACACAGCTTTCTGATTACAAATTAAAGGCTGAAAATATACCCCTGATGTGTGATAATTTGAGTGCCATTAATATTTCTAAAAATCCAGTTTTGCACTCTAGGACTAAGCATATTGAAGTAAAATTTCACTCAATAAGAGAACATGTCCAAAAGGGGGATATTTGCATTCAATTTGTTAAATCAGAGGAGCAATTAGCAGATATTTTTACAAAACCATTAGCTGAGGATAGATTCTGCATGCTTAGGACTTATCTAGGAATTTTGAGTTATGATTCCTTGTTTGAAAAGTGCTGATGTATTTGCTGGAGCTTTTTGTCTCATAAACAGGTATGAGACAATTATGGGCAGATGATGAATGTTTCCTTCAAGTCAGCGTGTTCTGGACTTATTACAAGTGAAAAATCAATCTGGGCCAATCTTAATTCAGATCTGGGTAGTCCTATGTGTTTCATTAATTCAAACCACATCTGGGCCCAATATGAATGTTACATTCCTGCTTGCTTATTTTTTTTATGACTTATGTGTTTAAGTTTTTTTTTGTGGCCTAAAATGGTTTTTTAATCCAACTTAATTTTTTTTTTGTTCAGTTTATTTTTATTGTCTTTCAAAATTTAAAATTAATTTCATGTTTAATTCAAAATCCAATAAAATCTTTCTTTTATGAGGTCATGTCTTTTTAAGTCTTTTCAAATGGTGATGCAGTTGCATGGTTTTAGAAATTCACTTTTTGGGTACAGTTACCAACACTTCCTCTCTTCCCTCCATAACTTCTCTTCAACCCTTCGGTTTCTTCCCTCTCACACCACTATTTCTCTTCCCTCAAAAGATTAAATCTAACCAAATGAGGAAGAAAGTTATTGCAAAAAGGGCTCCTCGTGAGAAGATTTACAAGCTACCCACAAAGCCTTCCACTCGCTCTCAAGACCGGACCTTTACCCCTTCTCCTTCTCCTCCTACCTCTCCTCCTCGCTGCGACCCCATGGCTCGGACCAAAAACACTCCAAGGTTTCCTGCCTCTGCCAAGCCGACGCCACCACCAAAGGCCACACCTTCCAAGCCTAGCTCTTCAAAACCGAGTTCAGCAAAGCCTAGCTCCTCCAAAGGCAAACGTCAGGTGACTGATGAGTGGATTTTTGATGGTATAAAATTTCACAAATGAATTCTCGTTGAAAGTATAGTTTCTAAACCAACAATAATCCTTTCATACAAAAGATTGTTTGTCACAAGTAACAAACCCCTAATTTTATAAACCGAAGTATTCAAACCTCAGGTCGTTCTCCCTAGGAATTACAATAAAGTGTCTTGCTATTGGTTATGAGTTATTTTTTTGGGGTTTTGATAAGAAACATGAAAGATAAATGGCAAGAAAGTAAACTAATGGCTAAAAAGGTCTTGGCAAGGGTTGGTGGTCAAGGATCTCTATCCTAATCACTAACCACAATATGAGAATTGGCAAGGATTAATCTCATTAAATCATCCTCTAACTAGTAGTAAAGGAAAGTCAAATGAGCTATATCAATCCTAGTCCATAAGTCCTAACTCTCCACTAATTCAATTAGTGAGAACTAGAGTCAATGGCTCCCAATCATCAATCACTTGGACATTAGTAACTCAAAAGGTCCTAAGTTACCTTTCCAAGCCAAGAGTATAAAATCCTACTCTAAAATCCAACCAAGCATTTCATCAAACACTTGGAAGGCATAAAAGGAAAACATAGTAAATCAACAACAAGAACAAAATCTAACAACAATTATTGAAAGGAATTAACAACACAAATAAAAAGGAACACAATTATTATGATTTACCTTGAATTGAATTGAAAGAGAAAGGAAGGAACAAAAGTGGATCTACAATCAAAGTATAAGAACAACATAAAGGAAGTTACAACAAAAGAATAGAGGAAGATGAATGTAACAACAAAGAATTGAAAGGTAGAAGTAGAAGAAAGCAAAGATTAAAACTTAGATCTAAGAACTAATCCTAATCCTAATCCTAATTCTAGAGAGAAGTGAGAGCTTCTCTCTCTAGAAACTACTTCTAAAACTAAACTATGACTAATGGTAACTAACTTCTCTTTCCCTCTTCAATCCTTGGCTTAAATAGCATCAGAAATGAGTTGGATTGGGCCCACAAGGCTTCTAAAATCGCTGGCCACATGTTGCATTAAGTGGGTCATGTGCCACCATCGGCGCGTCCGCGTACCGTGCGCGTGCGCCCCCTATGCGTGATGCAACTATGGTAAATCTTATATCGTTTCGAAGCCCCGGATGTTAGCTTTCCAACCCAACTGAAACCGCATCATTTGGACCTCTGTAGCTCAAGTTATGGTCGTTTAAGTGCGAAGAGGTCGCCTTGACAGCTTTCCGGTTCTTTCATTTCTTCATGAGTTCTCCAACTTTTCATGCTTCTTTCTTCATTCCCTTGATCCAATATTTGCCTCCTAAACCTTAAATCACTTAACAAATATATCAAGGCATCTAATAGAATCAAGGTGAATTAAATTTAGCTATTTTAAGTCCTAAAAAACATGTTTTCACTCTTAAGCACAATTAAGGGAGAAGTTATAAAACCATGCTATTTCAATGGATAAATGTGGGTAAAAGGTTATAAAATCCCCTAAATCAAGCACAAGATAAACCCTACAAATGGGGTTTATCAGCGACTGAGGAACCCATTCCCAAACCAACACAACCAAAATCCAGGTCGGTTCCAATGCGCTCTCAACGAGGTAACACTCGAGTCCCTCTCAAAGATGTTAAAGAACCAGAAATAGGACCTTTCGATCACAAAGCTCATTTTTTGACCTCTCATTCAAACTATAACCCCTATAGATTCAAATCTGCCATGAATAATGATTTTTATGAGGGAGTCATCCAATATCGTACCCTGTGCTCTTCATTTTTCGCTTATTTGCCATCTTTGAAAAGAAAAGGTTTTCCTTTTGTTGACAACTTAATTTTTCTGGACTGGAATCACCTTTTTGAAATCAAAAAACTTGTTTATCCCTTGTTGGTCAAAGAGTTTTATGCAAACATGACTTATCATGAAGGCACCGCTCATTCGTATGTCAAGGGCCGAGATATCATTTTAAACAATGAGACCATCAGTGAAGCTTTGAAGTATACTGATGTCGGGCCTTGTGCCTACACGTCAGTTAAGTGGGATGATGGAGTTGGTGTTTCTTACAATGATGCCCTGGCTAGTATTTGTGAACATGTCTCCTTAATAGATGGCATTACACCCACACACAAAGCCCTAGGATATGAACGTGCTCAGTTGCACCGAATGGTCAACCACATTATACTTCCCCAAAGTGGTTCATATCAAAGGGTTTCATACACTGACACTCTTGTTTTATATGCCATTCTCACCAAAACTGAAATTTCATTTGCATATTTGATGGTTAGATACATGTTTGATTCTGTTAGAAGTGAAAAGGATAAAGCTCTTCCTTATGGCATGTTTCTAACTTGTATTTTTGAGTATTTTGGTGTTGACTTGACCAATGAGAAATATGAAAATAGACATTCATATCTAAAGGGAGGTGGTTCAGTGAAACAGAACAAAGGACCTACTAGATCTAAAAGAGTTGTCCTAGATGATGAAGATGATGATTTTCTTCCCGAAGATTCTCCTGATCCTTCCACTGAGGAAACATCCATCTCCACTGGAAAGAAATCTGCTCTGCTAAATGTGGTTAAGGATGTCGCTCAAGAGTTTGTCTCCCAATCAAATCACTTGATTGCCATGAGCAAGGAACAAAGGAAACTAGCTAGCAAGCATGAGAACTTTCTGAAGAAATCGAGGGATATGGTGGCTGTACTCATGACCTTCATTGATAACCTTCAAAATGATGAAGACATTGCCACTGATGCTGAAGAGGAAGCTGCTTCAGAGGGGGATGGTTCTGATGCCTAAGATTTGTCTCATGAAAACTGCTGCTACTGTTCTCTTTTTGTCTCATGAATTCTATTAATTTTGCAACTGTTGAACTATTTTTATTTTGGATGACTGTAATAACTCTAAATACTGCTACACTTTTGTTGGTTTAGTTAGAACTTTGGACTGTGATCTAACCTTTTCTTGCAGGATTTGTATTGATGTTTTTGTTGATCTTGCTTATTTTCCACCCTTGATGACAAAAGGGGGAGTAATAGCACTAGAATGAATGATGGTATTTTTTGGGGTTGATGCAGCTACTAGTAATTATTTCGGATTTTTGTCTAATTGCTGCACTAAAATTTGATTTCACATGTTGAATCCTTTTGCTACTGATATTAGCTTGATGTTGGGCTGATTATGTGATGTAGCTCATTTGATATCTCTTATACAAGATAAATGTGCATAGCTCTTTATTGTGCTTTCTTTAAGAACAATGCATAACAGGAACAAAGAGGAAAGCATAAATCCAAGGGGAGCTAATCTTGAAAAGAAAAGGAGGAGCAACATAAAAGCAAATGACAAAAACCAAAGGGAGTTTCTAAACCTTACTCAAATTCACTTCCTTTTGATTATTGCTTAAATCATGTTTGTCATCAAGGGGGAGATTGTTGAGTTAAAAAATTAACTAAATTAATTAGTGATGACAAACATTATTTTTGGGCAAAATAAATAATTAGTGTTAAGTGTCAATATTTATATGTTGCTAATTATTTATTATATATTGCAGGCCAAAACTTAGTTCAACAGCCCAAATTAGTATGAAAATAATATAGCAAGGCTGGTGAGTAAATAAATAAACAAAGCCCATGAGGAAACAAGGCTGAAAAATCAAAACAGGCAAAAAGAAGTAACCCGATCCAAGCTCGTGTCCATCAATCCAAGTTGATCTAAGCTTCTCATACAAGATTGAAGCCTTCATTCCCTCTCACTTGCTTTTACCAAAGCAACGTTCTTTTCTCTCTGACCATGTCAAATCACAGAAGCAAGAGAAAGTACTTAGCTCCACACGCTATTCACAGAAGAAGAAAGAAAGAGAGAGATTAAGTTTGAAAGGCAAGAGTCTAATCAGAAAATCCAAACCAAATCAAGCTTAGGTTAAAGGTAACCCATTTTCTCTTGCATGCATCAGATCTTCTTCTCTTCTTCCCAATTCTCTGCTCTATCCGAAAATGGCATTCAAGGGAAAGTTGTTCTCTGCCCTATTCTGTTTCACATATACGGTCACAAGTGATACTTGGGGATCAAGTAGTTTTTCAATGGCTAAGATCAAGTTGACCATGAGAAGATTTCTATGGTTATTGCTTTGTGGCTTTCTGACAAGATAAGGAAGTCAGAGGGAAAGTTTCCACTCTGGGAATTATTGAGAAAAAGTGAATCTGTGGTTGGTGAAGCTCAAGGCTCAAGGTGTTGACCTTGGGAGAAGGACTCAGCAACATGCAAGGAGATAAAAGAAGAATTTCTGTTCATTCAGAACCAAGGAGAGAAAACCAGAGTTTGTGAGTTGTGTTTTGTAAAGTTCCTCTACTTGGATAATGCTCTCTTTCAAAGAAGCATTCGGCCAACACTGAAGAACACTATCTGAGGTTTGCGAATCTGGTTTTGCACATAGCAAAGAGGCTGCTGATGAAGTCAATCTCCTTCATGTTTTAACTGATTGTAATGTACTTTTCCAAGTTTATCTTTCTGTAATTTCTTGTGAGAAAAGGCATTGTGAGAAAGCTCAAGAAAAATCCATGAGTTGAAAAAGGCTGAGTGAAACACTTGAGAGAAAAGCCTAGAGTTATTTTCAGATTTCTTTAGGTTAGCTAGGTGTCTTGTATCTTGTACCTGTTTGGTATCCCTTTCTTAGTTGGGTTAGCACTAAGAGTGAATAGTTAGGAGTTAGCATAGCCAATGTTAAGTTAGGATAGAACTTGAGTGTGAAATTGGTGTATGTAATTCTGTTAACTATAGTGAAATTCCTCCATAATTGTGGAGGAGACTGGATGTAGGTTGCATAGCACAAGGCAACCAAACCAGGATACATGCTGGTGTTCTCTTTTCTCTTCTCTGCTAAGTTCTGTTTTCTGATATTCATGAGACAAAAATAAATTGTCTCATAAATTTCCGCTGCTGAGTTCAAACAGAATCAGAATTGTAATTTTGTTTAAAAAGGATCATAACAGCAACTTAAAATAAAGGCATAGATTCAACCCCCCTTCTCTAAGCCTACCACAACTTTCACATTGTACAATCAATTTTAAGCATATGTCCCAGAGTTGAACCCACTCTCCATAGAAACCGGTGATTATATAGCTCTACAGGTAGGTTAGGAATACAAATCCAAGCGACGATTTTTTTAACCGCCTTCTCGGTTGTAAGAAAAAATGGTCTCCACCTTTGAGCAATGAGATAATGTCCTGCCATCATACAAGGTCCTTCCATAAGCGCATGAGTGTAGTCTTCCTCATTTGAAAAGTGAACAAGAAAATAGCCACGATCCATATCAATGACATTTATCTTACCTTTTCTGACCCAGTCTCTGTTAAGTCGTTACTCCATGAATTCCAAGCCCACACGTTTGCCTAGCACCTTCACCTCAAGGGCGTTCTTCCAAGGTTTACACCATTCCTCGAATTCGGATTATGAGACGGGGATGGTCGGACAGGGATCAAAAGGCTTTTCTATCATCGATTCTTCCTTCTCCATATCTTTATACCAACGATCCTCGGGATCAGAGGCATCATCATCAATGTCTTCAATGGCCATAATATCTCCTTCTAGGTTAGGACCTGTAGGAGAAAGCAAGAAATCCTTATAGGAAATTTTTTATCCGTGTGCATTAGTTTCTAGTTGTTGATGATCACTCACTCCTATAACAGCGTCTGGTTATGGTTCGCTCACATCCATAACATCTCCTAACTGGTCTGGGTCAACTTCCTCATGTGTCTTAGCCTTTTTGGTGCTACAGTGTACCAAATCCTCTTCTTGATCCAAAACCCTAGCAGAGCTCTCGTCCATAACTTTTTTTTTTCTAATAGAACACTCGATCCATCACTTTTATTTGTTACCAATGACCATGGAGGATAATTGGTTTAACCATATGTAATAAACATGTAAAATGAAAATTACAAATATCTGCACATGTAACATCTAAGCTTAAGATTTTTACTTAATTAATGAAGTTAATGTAAATAAGTGCGACTCACTGCTTTGAGAAAAGGGAGCATGATTCCAAATAGAGCTCCATTACAGTGAATGTAGAATCTATCACGACTGAAACCACTTTTTTCAAGTGTTTTTATTACAAGATCAATGTCATCAACAACTCCTGTCATCGTTGTACCTATATACATATAACAAAAATCCTTTACAGAAGTAGGTGCATAAATTTGTTGATTTGATAATGTATCAGAGATGAGAGTAAATAATCAAGTTGGATTGATCTAGTAATTAGTTCAATAGTCTGTTTAAATAAATGCTGAGAATAAATTTGTAATAAAGTCCTTAACTTGTTAGGCTAGAAAATACCGTGTGAAAAAGAAAAAAGAGATGAGAGCAAACAAAACCTATGTTAAGATTGATGATGGCTGGCCTGTCCTTGTGATGAAGTAGTGAAGCTTTTAGATCAGCACAATCAATCTCACCAGAGATAAGAGTTCTAACTTTGACATATTGCATTCGATATATTCTTGCTATTTTAAATATTGAATAATGTGAATTTTCCGAAGTATATACAACCCCATCAGGAAATTGTTCTTTCCTAGATAGATCAATGTGTCACTAGGATATGCCTTTTTATTTTAATAATAATAATAATAATAATAATAATAATAATAATAATAATAATAATAATAGAAAATTTCACTTGTCAACTAATTATATCTCAAATAGCATAGTTTTTCTATATTCACATAAAAATTGCAAGTTTGAGACTCTCTGCCTTTAAAAGAAATAGAAATTTCTATTTTTCCTCCTTAGAGATGGGGGAATAAAATTTTCTAAAAAGTAAACAACGAAAATGTTTGATAACCAAAAAATATTAGCAAAAAACAGTCAAAACTTATTTTATTTAACTTTTATTAATTATTGGACAAGGAATAAATACTAAATAAAGTAAGTTCCAGCTTTTTTTTGTCACTCTAACATAAGTAAACAACAAATAAGAAACTGACCCTACTAAAATGGCGTGAAGATTGGCCTCAGTTCCACGAGTAGTGACGTATCCGCTGTTAGAATATTATTAGGATCAATTAGCATATCTGGATATTTATTATAAGATATTACGTCTTTATTATTACGATTCTCTTAACACCTATAAATATCCTTTTATATTGTATCGTTATAGACAACTTGAGCAGACAACTTGAATAGACAACTTGAATACACCCAACAATATACCATCATTTCTCCAGTTAAGTCTCTTATTTCTAACATGGTATCAGAGCCATGGTATCCTCCTTGAAGAGGATAAGTTATTTTCCTTCCGCTGAAATCACCGTAGTTTTTACATTTTTTTCTATGTCATTCTTCTTTCCCTTTTGTCACTCATTTGATGCTTTTTCACCTCACCAACTAGCTTGTTTTCTCTGTCTTGTATTTTTTAGAGTCAAATGATCAAATACTATTGTCATGTTTACCTATTCTCATGAAGAAATCATATAGTTTTTGCTCTCTTTCGCTAGTTCTGTCTGCGTTCTCTCGTGGCAATTCCATTTGCGTCCTCTCGTACCAATTCCGTTTGTATTCTCTCGTGGCAGTTTCGTCTGCGTTTTCTTGTGACAGTTTCATCTGCGTTCTCTCGTGGCAATTCCATCTGCGTTCTCTCGTGGCAGTTTCGTCTGCATTTTCTCGTGGCAGTTCCGCCTGTGTTTCGTCTGTATTTTCTTGTGGCAGTTCCGCCTGCGTTTCTCTCTGGCAATTTCGTCTGCACTTCCTTCAGACAAGTGACAGTTCTGTTTGTGCTTCCTTCAGACAAGCGGCAGTTCCGTCTGCGCTTCCTTCAGACTTCCGACAGTTCCGTCTGCACTTCCTTCAGACTTCCAGAAGTTCCATCTGCACTTCCTTCAGACAATGGCAGTTCCATCTGCGCTTCCTTCCGGCAGTTCCGCCTGCACCCGCGGCAATTCCATCTACGCTTCCTTTCGACAGCGGCAGTTTCGTCTGCGCTTTCTTCTAGCAATATCGTCTGCATCCGTTCTATTAGTTTATGCATTTTTTTATTTCGTTTTTTAAATATGTTTCAAACTCAAGTTGTCACTTGAGTTTGAGGGAGGATGTTAAAATATTATTAGGATCAATTAGCATATCTGGATATTTATTATTACGATTCTCTTAGTACGTATAAATACTTTTCTATATTGTATCGTTATAGACAACTTGAGCAGACAACTTGAATAGACAACTTGAATACACTCAATAATATACTATCCTTTTTCCAGTTAAGTCTCTAATTTCTAATATCCCCAGTACTTATTCTTTTGTATGTCCCACAAATTAGCGAACCAATCAAGAACACTAACTTCAAATGATGTTGAATTTAGACGGAAGCTGCTCCCAACAAATGGATCACCTGCATTGTTTAGGTGAAATTGTAGCAATGGTGCCAATGCATCGTAGTTGAAATTCTGATTCGTGGGGTACCCTGCGCAAGTATACAAACCAAACACATGATTATTAATAATGTATGAACTTCTTGCCAAAAGTAGTAGTTACGATAATAACCATTTTTTCTTTATTGATATATAATTAAGAATTAAAATCAAAATTAAAGGTTACCCAAGTTGCGCAAGTTGAAGTGATTTAGAGTGTGGACATAGTGATTAATGACAGCACTCAAATTTGCTTGTGGCTCCCCGGTGCAGTTAGGGGAGATAGCGAGGTTCATGTGGCACCCATTATTGTTATTGATGTGTTGTTGTTCATCTTCTGTTGTTGTATGAGGTGGTGGAGTCAATGCCATTGGCACCTTCTTTCCCTTGATTCTTCAAGTCTCTCTCTTTGGTAGAGGTGAAGAATAGTGGCGAGATTAACACACACTATTTATAGAAAGGTACAAAATCAATTATTAATATAAAATATACATTAAAAATAAACTAAATCATACATATATTTATACACAAATACATTAATAACTTATTTTAGTATACGAATAATATTTTTAAATTTTAAACCTTTAAAAATATTATTTATACACTAAAATTAGTTATTAATATATTTGTGTATAAATACATATATAATTTAATTTATTTTTAAATGTATTTATATTTTAATATTTATTTTATACTAATAAATGATATTGATATACATATATTATAATCGATAAAATATATATTAAAATATAAAATATATATTAAAAATAAATTAAATAATATATATTTATATATAAATATATATAATAATTAATCTTAAAAATTGGTTTTAGCGTAGAAATATATTTTTTTGATAATTATTTTAATAAGGATATCAAAATATTTTTTTATGATGATCTTTATTTAAAAGTATGATTTATTTATTTTGTAATATTTTAAATAAAGGTAATATTTTTATAATATATAAAAATCAAGTCTTAACTCCGTCTATGTTACATTTACAGTATATAGCCAATTTTAAATTCAGATAAAGGAAGAGGGTTGTGTTAGATTTTCAACAACCAACATAAAAACATAGTCAAATCCCCAAAACATAAAAATCAAACTTTACAATTTATCATCTAACGATCAAAATAAAATATCTTCACACGATAATAATTATAAAATTTTGGTTAAAATAGTCAATATAGACACACAAGACACACCTAGCTAGTGAGTAGTGACCTAACTATCGCCCAAACAGATGGATGGGCAAACAGAAAGGGACAACAAAGTCATGAATGAGCCATGAGTTCTGGGCCACCACCATTATTAAGGAAGAACACCTGTAATCAGCGGTCATTTTTCTCCACGAGCAAAAAGTGTTTTCTTCCTCGCTCCTCCCATCATTCCTCGTTTTCTCACCTCTAATCAGCCTTCTGCATCAGCAAGCTAAGCCTAACGTTAGTAGGCAAGTTCTTATGTGGCTGTTGTGCATACACAGGCTATATAACCTTTTCATGAGGGACCAAAAAGGCCAATTCTCCAACGTAGAAGAGGGGTTGTATTCTACATGTATAGAATTGAGGTGGCAGAATAAAAATTTGGCAAGTGTGTTTTTTGAAGGAGACAATGTCTCCCCCTAGCCTATTATGTCTATTATGCCTCACGTGATGATTTTTATAATAAGTTGTGGTAATTAAGGTAAGAACGATAGTATATTTAAGCTTTTGGGTTAACCACAAAAAATGTCTCTAAATTTTTTAAACGTCGACAAAAATACACTCGAATTTTATTATCGACAAAAATTCTTCAAATAATTTAAAAACATAACAATAATATCCAACAGTAAATATACATTTTTAAAAAATACTTTAGAGATTAAATTTTGATGTAATTTTTTATAAACATGATTATAAAAATAAGATTATTATAGATAAAAATTGGTGATTTTTTGTTAAATATATTTTTTTATAATTTTTTTGTTAACAACCAATAATACTTTTAAAAAATCACAAAACAATATATACTTAACAAAAAATCACCAAATTTTAAGAATAATAATATTTTATTTTTTTAATCATGCTTGCAAAAAATTGCATCAAAATTCAATCTCTAATATATTTTTTGAGAAATACATATTTAATGTTAGTTTTTTTTTTTGCAAGATTATCTAACATTAAATATGTATTTCTCAAAAAATATATTAGAGATTGAATTTTGATGTAATTTTTTGCAATAATGATTAGAAAAATGAGATATTATTATTCTTAAAATTTGGTGATTTTTCGTTGAGTATATATTTTTTTGTAATTTTTTTTAACAACTAATAATACTTTAAAAATTTCACAAAAAAAATATATACTTAGAAACAAATCACCAAATTTTAAAAATAATAATATCTCATTTTTTAATTATGCTTGTAAAAAATCACATTAAAATTCAATTTCTAAGGCATTTTTTGAAAATATATATTTACTGTTGGGTATTGTTGTTGTGTTTTTAAATTATTTAAAGGCATTTTTGTCGATAGTAAAATTTGGGTGCATTTTTATCAGCGTTTGAATAATTTATGGGCATTTTTGTAGTTAACCCTTAAGTTTTTTTATGAATTAAGTTTAGCTAAGTTAAATAATAAAATTTAGAATAATATTATTCATAAAAAAGTTTAAAAAATTAATTATAATATAAGCTAACTAAATTAATTTTCTTTTTTTTAATTTTAAAATTCAAAAAATTAAGATAATAAAAAGTTTTTTTTGGTTTTGTAACAAACCTATTTTTTAATTAGTTGGTTGAAGTTGACTTTATTCCTAGTTGATTCTCTAATAAAACTGTATTCATAAATGATTTTTGTTGATGTTAGACCAATTTGATTAGAATTGGTTAACAAAAATATTTGCATGTGTAACATTATTCTTAAGGTAATGATCCCGCTAGAGAACCAACTAGACATGTAGCCAACTGCAGCTAATTAGTTGAAAAATAGGTCTGTTACGAAAAAAATCTAATCTTCCACTTTTTTATTTTTTAAATTTCAAAAATAAAAATAAAAGAGAGTTGGCTTATGTTGGTTTATGAGGGAGTTGGTCTCAATACCTTTTCGAGTTTAATTTTGATGCACTGCTAATATAAAATATTTTATGCAGTTATACAATTATATCCATTTTTATGACTGTTCACATAGTCAATGTAAAAGATAGCAAATGTACAAAGATCAAGAATAATTAATAATCATTCTTTAGTCTTGATATATACTTCAGTTTGATAGCTAACTAAGCAATAACAGAAGCTTGGACTTAGATTCTTAGTTACTGAATATATGTGTGAAAAGTAAATACCAAATCAGTACCCGAATAAAAGATTCTAAAATTTGACAAACGTGTTTTCAAACTCGCCGGAGTAAATTTTCGGCAAGCACAACGCTGACATGACCACCGTTTTTTGGTGACCTGGCAAACCACCCCCAAACCTAATCCCTCCCTCCTAACTCAAACTCCCCCTTCATCTCCCTCCCCATCGCAGCCTTCCCCCTACCCAACGCAATCCCTCCCCTTCTCTCCTAATCGCAGCCCTCCTTTCCTCTTTCTCCCCATCGCAGCTCCCCAGTGCACACTCCTCCCTTCCGTTTTCTTTCCCATCCCACTACCGTCATTCAAATCTTCCCCCTTCTTCCCCTTCTCTGTTTGTTTGAATTCAAAATGTGCGTCCTAATAGGGCAAAGGAGGAACATTTTATACTTCCCTCTTCTCTGTTTGTTTGAACTCAAACTATGTGTCGTAACAGGGCAAAGGAGGAACATGTTCATCCAAACGCAGCCTACACCAAATCCTTTGTCTCTGATGTTTTATGCTAGAAAGTCTGTCATGGAAGTTGGAAGCATCGACTTCCCAAATGCACATTCGGCTATGAATTCGCCTTTCGCTAAAGTAATCTTTAGAATTGATGGTATTCTTGTTTGTCCTCTAGTTCAATTTGATTTTGTAGCTGGTATTTTGGTGAATGCACGTTTGTGATTGCGTTGCAGGAATTACTAGGATTTTCTTCAGGCCTGATTTTGTTACTGTGATGAAATCTGATGATTCTTCTTGGGAGTTGTTAAAGCCGGAGATATTTGCGGCCATTATGGATTTCTATTCCTCTGGTCAGCCGTTGTTTTTGGGAGGGAAAGGGAAGGGGAGAGTATGCGTTGGGGAGGGAGAAGAAAGGGGGTTGCGATGGGAAGGGAGAGGGAGAGGTTGCGTTAGGTAAGGGGAGGGCTGCGATGGGGAGGGAGGGATTAAGGTTTGGGGGGTAGTTTGCCAGGTCACCAAAATACGGTGGCCATGTCAGCATTGTACTTGCCAGAAATTTGCTCTGGCGAGCTCAGGGATACGCTTGTCAAATTTTAAAATTTTTTAGGGACTATTTTGTCAATAACAAAAGTCAGGTACCATTTTGTCAGCACCAAAATCTTTCAAGTACCGATTTAGTATTTACCTCGTGTGTAAAATGTAAAAGGATAGAGTATTAGATGAGTATAGATACAATTCATTTTTTCATTGTTTGCTTGTTATACTTGTTTTCTATATTTCTTTGCATAATTCTTCTTCTTTGTTCACTGAGATCCTTTGTGTATACATGTTCTTATTTCAATATCACTTTATAGTATCAAGAGCCTAACATTGATCTACGGCTGAACCTACATCTAACAATATTTTATCTCTTCTTTACCCCCAAATCTTTTTAAAATCCTATTACAAACAAGATGGAAAGAAGAACTTCAAGACATGACAACAACAAGTTTTCGCTACAATAAGGGGACAATATTTAGAGAATCATCTTTTAAATGAGTCAATTTCATTGCAATTTACATCAGCCGCTGACAAACTCGTTGGAACAGAATCACCAACCTACAAACAATGGCGCCAAGAAGATTATAATTTGATTTTCTTTCTTCTTGCATCTATGAAATCTGATTTTACAACCAAGATAATCAGGTGTGCATTTTGTCATAAAATTTGGAGCATAATTGAAGATTACTTTGCCAAATCCATCACATACAATATTAAACAGATCAAGAAGCAATTGAAACAGGTCAAGAAGTATGGATTGTCAGTTTTAGAGTACATTTCGAAGATCAAGACCTTGACTGACTCTCTTGCTGCATTGGGAAGCCCTCTTTCATCTGAAAAATACATTGACATCATTTTAGACGGATTGAATGAAGACTATGAATTTAACAACTGTTAATACCAAGCTAGAGATATATTCTTTTACTAAAATTGAGAATATGGTCCTTTCTCACGAAAATATGCTTACCAAATTTAAAAAACCTAAATCTCTTCCTATTCAAGTAAATCTAACCCAGTCTTCTTTTGGTATAAGTAGAGGAAGGGGTGGTAGATTTGGAAGAGGTGGCAGAGGCTCCATTCCATCCAATCGGCCACAATGTCAAGTTTGTGAAAAATTTGGACATGTGGCATGGCATTGCTTTCACCGATTTGATCACAACTTTTCTTCTCCTTCTCAATCCTAAACAAATCAATCTGCTACTCAAACTCCTCAACAATTTTCAATTTCAACCTCCATACCGAGTTCTTGCATTCCACCTCCTCCAACAGCATCATTTCATAATCCTTTCATTTACACAGCTGTTTCATCTACTCTTTTTGATGAGGCATGGCATCCTGACACTAATGATTACTCCAATTTACTCACTAGCACAGAATACCAAGAATTTGAACAAATTCGGATAAACAATGGGGCAAGTATGTATATTACTCATATTAGTAATTCTTTATTACTTGCTTAAGATTCTAATCATTTATTTCGTTTATATTCTTTAATTTACTCACCCCAATTAATTAAGAATATGATTAGTGTTGGTAAATTTGCCGAGGACAATCAGGTATTTCTTGAATTTTATGTTCGACATTGCTATGTTAAATGTGAGAACTCTAAGAAAATCCTTTTACAAGGTTTTCGAAATCAAGAGATTTATCAATTTCATAATGCTACTATTTGCAAATCTAGAAGCAATGATCAAAGACCTCTGTTACTTTCTGTTTTTTGTAATTTTGTTAATCTTTAGCATTTAAGATTGGGCCATGTTGCTCACAAAATTGTGCAGCATATTCTCAATAGTTGTAATCTTGACAAAACTAATAAAACTCACAATTTTGGTTCTAATCAAGTTGTGTGTAAACATTATACTTGTGCTAAAATGTATAAAAAAAAATTTTTATATCAACTTCTACATTTAATCATTCCTTAAAAATTGTTTATTTAGATGCATGGGACCAACCCCCTTAATTTTCCATTTAAGCTACAAACACTATGCTACATTTATAGATGGTTATTCAAAATACACTTGTCTATTTTTACTTGTTGATAAAAGTCAGGTTTTCAATGCCTTTAAATAATTTAAAGCTTCAATGGAGAATTTGACGAGCCACAAAATCAAATGCTTCCAATTTGATAATGGTAAAGAATTTACATCTAATATGCTTACTAATTTTCTTACTGAATTAGATATTTTTTATAAAATGTCTTATCCTTACATCTCCGAATAAAATGAGACAGCAGAAAAAAATATAGATACATCACAGAGATAAATTTAGCTATGCTCTCTGCTATCTTCATGCCTCTATTGTCCTGAGATGATGCCTTTTTAATTGCCATTTTATTAATCGATTGCCTTCTAGAGTTTTAGAAAATTAGTCTCCATATGAAAAATTATTCGACACTAAATCAGATTATAAATTTTTAAAAATTTTTGGAAGTGTTTGTTATCTACATTTAAGACATTTTAATTCAGTCAAATTTGATTTTAAATCACAATAATATGTATTTATTGATTATTCTTAATAGCATAAAAATTATAAATACCTAACTAAAAAATAATTATTTTTACTGATATAACATTATATAATTGGATGTATGTGTATATTTTACTGAATATTAAATTCATACTTTTTTTTAAAGACTTAAAGTAATGAAGTCAAGTGAGACTAGTGTTGATGATGGGCCGTTGTTGGACCTTTTTATGTTTCTAAATTATGTTTTTAATGATTAATACTTGAATGCACTAGTGAAAATGTTTTTTTTTTTATAATATAAAGGCATTATGTGTATCCACGGTGGATAGTGAATTAGTCATACTAAATTTAGTTATCAAAATTAGTATCTAGCAATATTTTCGACGATCCAATAGTATAAAATAATAATATTTTTACTAAAAATTGAAAAAGAAAAATATAATTTATTCTATCTTTCCAACTTTTGATTAATCCTTATTCATTTAAATCTCTTGGTCAAGATTTTGTTTAATTCATTCACTATGATTGTAGAGTTCAAACTCATTTTTATAGTTGATGAATTTTATATTGACTAATCATTAATTGTATAAATATTTAAATTATATCCAATATCCATTCAAGTAGTACGTAGAATATTGAAAATCCAAATCAAAATATAATAAATATATTTTTTCAATTGCATGTAGAATTTATCATACGTGCACTCTTCGCTTCAAAAGACCTTCTTTAATATCTCATCACAAACCCAACACATCCTCATATCAAGAAATATTCTCGTCAAAATGAGCCTAAACATTTTTAGAATCATTCTTATAAACCAAATTATCCTCCGGAAAATTGTCTACTTTAATTCCACTTTCTGCCAATGAAAAAATTTTGGTATTTTTTTTCTCACCAATTTATTCTATCTAAAAATTATATTGTCGTTAACAATTTTATAACGAGTAACAATTTTATAACGAGTATTACCATAACAATCAACAATCAAAAAACATTAATCAATAATGTATAGTTTATATAATTTATGAGACCTGCCTTCATTTATACATGAACAAATTGTTACTACAATAATGTTTGTCTATAATTTTCTTAGCATATATTTGACGTTGTATAATTTATAAAGATAATTCACTTAAATACTCGTCATTTAATTTCTAAGTTTTTCTTAGCATATATTTCACGTTGTATAATTTATAAAGATAATTCACTAAATACTCGTCATTTAATTTCTAAGTTTTTAAACTTCACAAATAGATACAATCAAATTTTCGTATTAAATATAGATTTATCTAACCATACAATACTTATAAAAATTATTGCTAACAATTTCATTTACACAAATTACATTATCGTGGGCATTCATATTTGATTTTATAAATTAATATTCAATTAACATCAATTCAAGAATTCAAGTTAAAGATATATCAGATACAATTAATTACATTCAACACATTAATTTCAACTATCAAAGTGACAAAAAATAATATATACATCCACATATTACATTAATAAATCAACGTAACAAACTTTAAATCAATGTTTAGCAATAAGAATTTAATATCCTCCAAATTTCTATTATATTTTTGGTAATATTAAGAAAACAAATAAAATAATTAAAATTATTTTATTTAATATTCATTAATAATTATAATAATTAATAAATGTTAAATAAGATAAATTTTAGTTGTTTTTTACTGATTTCGTTTAGTTACCAAATATTTCCATGTTTAAAGGTAATGAGCAAATCAGTATTCGAAAGATTTAAACGCGACAGTTTAGTACTTGGCTATTGTTATATATAACTTTTAAAAAGATATTTTTATAACTTTTAAAAAGATATTTTTCAAAAGTCAAATTTAATAAGTTATTTTTGATAATTAAAAATTTTAACAAATTCATAAGTGTTGGAGTTCGAATTCTACTTTGTGAATGCAGTAATTTATTGGTCAATAATAAAATTTTAAATAAAATTTAAATTTGCAATAGATTAATTCTTAACCTGTACGATAAGAAACAAAAAAAAAGGAAAGAATAATGAGGACAGAGCAAAAAAAATTACAATAGAACTAGACGGGATATGTTGGCTTCGATAATATCATCAACAAACAACAATATTTCTGGTAATATGCTACGCTTTGAAAATCGTTTGGGAATTGGGATTTGATGATTTCAGTGGCTAAGAGAAGGGGGTTGAATCTTAGCCCCCTTTTCGCTTGTTAACACTTGTTGGACTTAGAGAAAACTTTTCTATTTTTAGCTCGTCCCTAACCACGAGACATTTTCATTTTGTCTCGTCACTTGACACGAGACATTTTTTATTTTTCATCTGAATAGTAAAAAACAGAATTGAAGTAGGAAGAGAGGTAGAAGATTACACCCAGATATATCCTGGTTCAGCTGCTAAGTGCAGTGCAGCCTACATCCAGTCTCCATCACAACAATGATGGAATTTCACTATAATCAATCTGATTACAACTTGTAAAGTGCTAACCCAACTTACAAGGGGATTCCCACAGAATCATGAAACACAACATAGATGAACAAAGGAACTCTAAGACATCTATGGCTTTTTCTTTTAATTTTGCACTCTCTGCCTTTTTTCGCTCTATGGCTTTTTCATACAAACCTCACTGTTTGCCTTTTTTCATGAGACTCAAGACATGACAAAATTAAACAGAAAAATACTAAACAGAATACATTGAAGGAGAAGAAGAACTGCTAGCCTAGGTAGCTCTGAGACTTCTGTGCCTTGCACTCTCAAATCTTACTCCTTGCTCCAAACAGTGGCTGTTCTCTCTTTTTAAAGAAGAGGGAAGCCTCCACACTTGAAGCCAACACCCAAACCAACTCCTTCCTCCTTCAAGAAACAGAACCGGTTCGGCCACATAGAGAGAGAAGAGATAACCATGCAAAACCCAACATGCAATTACCTCTAGTCCTTTCTTGATCATCAGTCTTCATCAATCCGAGCTCTCCATCCTTGGCTTGCTCTTCAAGATGGATTTCTAGCCCTTGATGCTTCATGATGATGATGACTTCATCTGCTTCAATCTCTGTCTCAACCATCACTTCGCCACTCTAGCTACTTCCTGTGGTGGTTGAGCAGAATCAAAGACAAGCCATGCTTCAAGAATCTCACTTTGCTGGCCGAATCTTCTTCCTTCTTTTTGAGTATGAAGGATCCGAGATTACCTCACCAAATCTTACCACTTTTTGGTGATAATCTCAGCCACAACATACTTTTCTTTTTCTTTTTCGTGCCATCAACTCGATGGTCTTTAGGCTTGCTTTCCCTTCCTTTCGGTAGCTCCATGTAGCTTCCATGGCTTCCTGGTTAATGACCGAAGGAAGAAGAAAAAATAGATGAGAGAGAAGAGAGAGGATGAAGAAAAGCAATAAAGTGTGTTTGAATAATTAATTAAAATGGGTTGCTTTTACTTCCCTTTGATTGAGTAGCGTGTAGCATTGATGATCACCATCATGTCAATCACACTTTCTCTCTCATAGTTCTCATACATTTATTAACTCCACTTCAAAGAGATTTGAATTCCATCATATAGTATGAGTGGAGTCTGTTGGGAGTGTCCAGCATAATTAAAGAAATGGGTTTTATTTGTTAAAAGGATAAAGCAATATTGTGTGCTCCATCTTCTTTTGATTTCGGTCCAAGCAAGTTTGTCATTTACCAACAATAAATTTGGGCTTGCACATTTACATTTGGCCCAACAATAATTCAGCTTCACTTTGTTGATTATGATCTTTGAAATCAAGGCTGAACAAAATTTACACTTGCACTTTGCAATATTTCTTTTATTTTTGTTTGGCCCAATTAAAAATTCTACATCACAAAATTATTAATTAACATATGTTAAATGAAAATTAAATTAATAATTTTACAATTAAATATTTTAATAATGTTTGTTCATCATCGAAAATTAAATTAGAGTTTTCCAAACTCACGAGGATTCAAAAAGATTATTCTTGAATCATACTCAAAGGCATATGTGGAGGTTCTTAGAAAAGGTAGAAATCTGAAAGAGCACCCAAACACAGTGGAGAGAAGTATTAGATTGAAGGCAATCAAAGTGCAGATTGGATGGCTAAAAAAAAAGCTTGAATGCAAAAAAATCAGGGTACCACTTTGTTGATGTTTTTTACATAGATTTTAAAAGTACTTTAGATGCTGATGTGAGAGAAGCTACCCTATCTCGGATAGTAACTCTCTTGTAATTTTCTGTTTTTCCTCATTGGACTTTTTAAACCCCGTTTCAACAAAAGAAAATAACTCTGATAACACCGTAATGTTTATCGAAATTTCATTTAAATGTTTATCGTTAGCTAATAAATTAATGCATATAAAAAAAGAAATTCCAAATTCCGATAATAGGGATGTCCGTGGATCAGATTGGATATAGCCAAAATTTCTATCTGATCTGCATTAAAATTATCGGATCGGATCGGATCCAATATCCACAGTTTTTTAAGGTTGGATTCGATCCGCAAATATGCGGATCGGATATCGAATATATCTGCAAAACACACAAATATTTTTAAAAACTTATTTTTATTAAAAAAATATCAATAAAATTCATTTTTTCTATTCTTTTAAATATGTTTACTCTTAAAATAATATTAAACATATTTTTCTTAAATAATAAATTAAAATAATATAACATATATGATAATTATTAGTTGAAATAAAACATAAAAAGAATATTTACTTATTTATTTCTTTATTTTTGCGAATACGCGGATATGCGGATACCAACACAAAATCCGCAATCCAATTCAAAAGCCTTGCGGATCAGATCTATATCTGCAATTTTCTGATCGGATTCGAATAAATACCCCTATCCAATAATGGCTTAAACGGCCTAATGAATTCCTTTTTTTTTTTTGGTGATCAACGATATCCTGCTAACCAAAAAAAACGATATCCTGCTAATGTTTTTTTTTTTTTTTGGTCAAACCAGCTGAATTTGTTTTCGGTTTACTGTATCCAGCTCAGTTATACCCAATCCACAAGCAAGACCGATCGGACTTTATATTAGGTTAGCCTAAAATTTAGGCAGGGCCCATCTTAGCATCTGAAGACAAAGAACCCGATACCCAACATAGTAGTTTTATATATGAGAATAATAATATAACATAGGCCCAACTGTAACTTCAACAAATGGACTTATATTTATATAGCACTCGTAGCCTAAATACCAAAAACGGATACTAGTATCCTAATACCAAAAAAGAACACTACTATCCAGATATAATTAAAAAGTAGTATAAATAGTCTCAATCCCATAGTTTGAGACTTCACAATTCACAAATGCTACATGAAAATTTAATTGTGTGTAACTATTGTAAATATGTGTAGTTTGGATAATGGGTAGTTTTAGAAATACATTATAGTACATAACTATTCCAAAATACATGTATTTGCAATAGTTGTACAAACTATTAGTTGTTGGTGTAGCATTTGTGTTGAGACTTTGAGTTGATGTAATGAGAGTGTTGTGAAGTGTCAAGTGTGGACAAACGCTGACTTTGACCAATAGGCACTACTCATAAGTTCATAACCCATTGGAGTCATTGTGTGATGGTTACCATAAACACGTCCAAATTCATTTGCAGGACCCAGTCTCATGTGCAAAATAATAAAGTTGAAAACTGAAATCATAACCAAGTGAAATTGACTGCATCACTTCAATTTTGCTTTCAACCTGTCCAAATACATTCTAAGAGTAACAACCTGTCCCAGTGTCTTTTTTTTTTCAATTATTTTCTTTCTTAACTTTTTAAACGATCCCGCTAAAAAACCATTTAGAGATGTCAACTTAGAGCCAACTAGTTGAAAAATATATTTATTATAAAAAAAATCTCCCACTATCCTAATTTTTAAAATTTTTAAATTTTAAAATTAAAAATAAAAAAATTAATTGAGTTAACTTATATTATAGTTGACTTCCTAAATTTTTTTCTTTTAAACAGTTGTATAGTGCTCTTTTCATTTTCCAATACTAGCCAACAC
Source organism: Arachis hypogaea (assembly GCF_003086295.3). NCBI lineage: Eukaryota > Viridiplantae > Streptophyta > Magnoliopsida > Fabales > Fabaceae > Arachis > Arachis hypogaea. The sequence continues at coordinate 116,704,282 of NC_092044.1, read as the reverse complement.
TAGTTAATTTTTTCTTTGTTTTTTATACTAATAAAGATATTATTTCCTAGTATTTTTTATTTTTGTTACATTTTATATAAATAGTTCAAATTTAAAAATTAACATGTTAATCTAGTTAATTACTTTTTTATAAGAGTATTAAAAAAATAAAAATCCAAAGTTTACTATTTTTTTTGTTACTTCTATTATTTTTAAAGAACGTCGGATTTTCTATTTTCTCAAAAACTAATGCATTTGCGTTTGATACATGTTAGGAGATTATTTTTATGTTATCAATTAGTTAGTTGCTCGAATGATTCATCTAATTTCATCAGTTTGATAGTACCTTGCATTAAGGAATAATTCTACAGTAAAATGCTTAAGTTTAATTATTCCTTATTGAGCATTAAATAACTAAGATATATAAAGGAACAATTTGTTAATTAAGTTTTTCTCCATCTTCTTGTAGTTTTGGTTATAAACATAAGATTTGTTGAAAGCTTAAAGAAATGAAACAACTTGGTGGACCTCATAAAAAGCTTAAAACTTGGTATGATACATACACTTTGGAATTTAGATTTGTTCATTTTCATTTGTCCTTAATTTGAGCATCTTATGGGTTGTCGTTTCTTTTTCTTTTCATATTCTTTATATATATCACATTCACATGACACTTAGATAAAGTAGGGTGACCCCATACTATCTCCCACTATATAATTTTGTTTCCAATTTTACCACCATAATTATTCTTACCATATCAAGTTGCTAATCAAGTTTCATCTCCTAATATTATGGCTGCTTTATTTTTTTTTCTCTCTCTAAGTTGTAGAATAGTATAACTATTATTTAAATAAATAAAACTATGCATTATGATTTATGACATGTATAGGAATTATGAGACAATGGATATGACAAATATCACACATATACATGACTTCGGTTATTGATGAGATGTGGAGATTTGTCCAGTCAATTCATTATTAAGCTCTCGCTTCAGTTTTTTCATTTAGCTGGCACTCATCATTTTTATTATCTGTCTTATTAACCTCGTGAAAAGAGTAAAATAAAACTACACACTGGTCTGATTATTTTTTTAAAAATAATAATAGTGTAAAGTGTAAATACTATTTTGACATTGTAAATTTCTTCATCAAACATTGCTTGTCATATATATGATTAAGACCGGGTGGCTTTTGAAAAAGTTGAATTTGAATAAGTAATTTGTATTTTTATAGGATAAGATTGCGACATTTTATTACACCCATAAATTCCATCACCAACCAAATAATGAGATGTAAGTATGATTATATAACATTCTATCTATCGAGATTATTAGCAGTTTTTAGTATAGTTCTAAAAACTAGATTGAATCGATCGGTTGAACCAATTTAATTGGAAATAATTTTATGTCTAAAATTGTCAATTAAAAAATCGACCAAATATTATTGAACCGATCAAAAATTGAGCGATTGAACTAAATTGAAAATCGACTGATTCTTATTGAATGACACTGTTTTGATAGATTTAAAAAAAAAAAAAAAAAAACATGCATGAGTCACGCCCCCTTTTCCCCAACTTCCCTCCTTTGTACATCACTTTAGAACCAAAACTCTAACTTCTTTAACGGTTTTACTATTGCTGTCCGTAGTTGTCGGTGTTTCCGCGACTTCTCTCTTTACCCTGTTCCAAAACCAAACCTTTTATTCTATCTCGGCGCAGCATCCATCCTACCGCGGCTTCTTCATTCAAGCTGCTTGTCGTCGTCTCGCTACTCATCATCGTCCTAGTCTCTGTCACGCTCCACTGCTCTCGAAGATTAGTAGCAGTGCTCACAGGAGTTTTTTTTTTAGGCTCTGTTCTAAATTTCTAATTTCTGAATGTGAAATCATTGATAAGATTATAGGAGTTTTGAGTTGAAATTATTGATAAAAATAGCTCTGTTATGCTATTGATGCTGTTTTTTATTTTTGAGTATGCTGTTTTTGAATTTTTTTAATAGATTTATTGATTTTAGGGTTTAGGGTGATTATTTATTGTTATTTTTTTAATTTTTGTTGCTGATTCATTTGATTTTTGGTTTTGTTAGGCTGTTGGTGTTTTTGATTGGATTTATGAGAGTTGTTGTTTTTCACTGTGATGTCAATTTGTTGATTTTAGTTATGAATAATTATTTGTTGAATAATTATTTGATTTTTGATTCTGCTATGCTGCTGTTGCTTTTAATTTTATTGATAATTTATTAATTTCAATTATAAATAATAGTATTAATAAAAAAAAAAGTGTCTTTTGTGTCGCTCTTTTTCTTATGCTCTAAAATCGATCATGGATTGTCACTCCCATCATTCTGCTTGCCTATGTTCTAGTTGCGTTATACAATTGGTTACAGTTTTCATTGTTTGTTCTCATCTTTAGGTCAATCTGTGGACCAAGCATCTTTCATAGAAATATTAAGCCTTGGCTTTGAGACTAATTAAAAGCTAGTTAAGTAGCTATATTGTGCTGTTGAACTTTGATGAATTCTTATTTCATTTGAGCATTTCAATGTAATTATCATCATTTGGTTTATAGTTTTCACTTTTTCTTTGCATTGCAATGTAATGTACCATACTATTGTATTCTTTACAAGTATAATGGGATAAAAACTAAAAGGTAACTATTTCACTGACTCTAATATGTTGAGTGGGGGGTTATGCACTGCTATAATTAGTTAGTTTGTTATTTTAGGTCTTCTAATAATTTTTTAATTGCTCTTAAGTCATGGAGATTATTTGTCTAAATTTCATGGTATAAATTTAAAAAATATTTTAAAATTTATATTATTCTATAATTATATTTTAGGATGTTTATTTATAATTTATTTATTATTTTATTATAAAATAATTTTTTGATTGAACTATAGACTGATTAGACTAATAAACCAGTAAACCAATAACTAGAACGGTTTAATAACAAATCCGTTTCTCAAAATTTTAATCTTTAGAGAGTTTCATTTTCTTTCTATAGTAACACTTTTGGACTATGCAAACGCTGCGACGATAAAAATAATTATAAAAAAGACAAATAAATCTTTAATTTTTTATTTGAAAATAGATAAAAAAATTTTATCAAATTAAAATATAAACCTTTGACTTTTATAAATAGAAGATAGATAGATCTTTTTAATAATAGTTTGAATCTTGTACGAAAAGATTTATATCTTTTCTGTTTAAAAAATTTAAGAATTTATTTGTAATTAAATTTAATGAGAGATTTATTTATTTTCGAAATAAAAGGTAAAGACGTAATTTTTTTAATATAATTAAAATTATGGTATTGACGTTATATCTATTAGTCCGATGCGTGGTTGCAATGTACTTTGTTAGGCAAGCTACATTTAGGCTGACACATCTTTTTACTTAGATATTGATGTTTAATTAGGTTTGGACTAATTAGCATTAATACCATACCTTTTTGTTTGCCTCTCGTCTTTTCCTTTTCAATTTCCATTTGCTTTATTTATTGCGCTTTGACAATTTTCCTCAAACCAACGTCACAAAAAGTATTTTAAATTCTTTGCCGATCCTATAATTGAGCTCATTTTTTATGATAGGATTTTGAGCAACTTTAATAAAAATATTTTTGGGTATTATTTATAGTAATTGAACTACTTTAAAACTAAATTTTTTATTAGATATAATATTTAAAATGAGATTTATATCAATAAAAAATTATATCACTTTAAAAAAAGACTAATTAAATATTGCTATTTATATAGTTTATTAAATAAAATAATTAAAAATATTATAAAAAATTTAAATTGAATTGAAATTAAATATTAAAATGATAAATCTCATATTAAAACTCAAATTATTTTTTTTTTGGATAGATAAACTCAAATTATTTTTTATGATACATAATTTCATAATATGATATTTTATGGGATCTAAAATAAAATTTGACATACTCTTAAACAATGTATTAGCAACTCTATTTGTTCAATTTGGGAAAAAAATTTAAATTCTGCATTATAGTGCTTAGTGGCATGGCCTTTGACACACTCCAATGCTACTGTGCTGGCACTCGGACTTACTCAACTTCTTGAGCTAAGACCAAGTCAGTCTAACCCTCAATACTTAGCAAGAAAGCTTAGAACACAAGAGAACACAAGAGAAAGGAAGCTTGGTAGAAAGAATACTTTATTGCTCAAGTGTTTGTTACAAATGATTCACACATCTTACACTAACTCTCACCTCCTATTTATAGCCATCCACCTCCTCAATGGATGGTTAAGATTAAGTCTTATCAACGGTCCAGATTAAACATCCATAACCTTCTTTACAAATATCTATCCTACCATAACTTTCCAAATGTTTCTAGATTATTCCATACCACTCTTTATACTTCTATATACATCTACACTCTTCTAGAATACTCTATGACCTTCCAGAGTCTTCTAGAACCTTCTAGGATATTTCGGGACCTTCTAGGACATTCTAGAACGTTCCGGAACCATCTAGAGTATTCTCAAACACTTCAGAAAACTATATAAACACTGTTAAATCTAACCTTCTAAAATTTACCGTTATAATCTCCCCCACCTAATGCGCAGATGTCCTTGTCGCGTTCTGCTCATGATAGCACCGTAGGTGTTCTTGGAATTGCCACAAATCTTCACGAGTTTCCCAGCTAGCTTAGGTTATCGGGAGTCCTTTCCACTTGATCAAGTATTGGATACTTGGTGGTACTCCTCTTCGTCGCATGGTGCGATTAGCTAAGATCTCTTCGATTTCTTTATTAAAGGATCTAATCACCACGAGTGGAGCACGACTCGAGTTACCTCTGCTCGGTTCGTCTTGGTCTTCATGATATGGTTTAAGCATACTCACATGGAAGACCAGGTGGATCTTCATAGAGGGAGGGAGTTGTACTTTGTAAGCAACCTCCCCAACACGTCTAATGATCTCAAATGGCCCTTCGTATTTGCGGATTAAACCCTTATGGACTTTGCGAAAGGCTTTGAATTGTTGTGGAAGAAGTTTGATCATTACCTTGTCTCCCACTTAATAGCTTGCATGCCTCCTCTTTTTATCTACCCATTTCTTCATCCTCTTTGCATCTTTGTCAAGGTAAGAACGAGTGACATCTGCTTGTTCTTCCAAAGACTTAATCATATGATAAGCTCTAGGGCTCTTCCCTGAGTAAGGAGAAGGAAGAGAGTGAGGTGTAAGCGGTTGTTGTCCAGTCACAATCTCGAACAGACTCTTCCCTGTAGACTCACTCCTTTGCAAATTGTATGAAAACTGAGCAATGTTGAGGAGTTTTATCCAATCTTTCTGATTAGCGCTTACGAAATGCCTCAAGTAACACTCGAGTAAGGCATTCACTCTCTCAGTTTGCCCATCGGTTTGAGGATGGAAGCTTGTTGAAAAATGAAGCTCTGACCCAAGGAGTTTGAACAACTCTGTCCATAGTCGTCCTGTGAAGCGTGGATCTCGATCACTAATGATGCTCTTAGGCAATTCCCAATATTTCACCACATTCTTGAAGAATAGTCGTGCTGCCTCCTCTACAGTGCAGTTAGTAGGGGCGGGTATAAAGGTAGCATACTTCAAAAATCGATCTACTACCACGAGAATATATCCAAACCCCTCGGATTTTGGTAAGGCAGAGATGAAATCTAGAGAGACACTTTTCCACGGTCGCTCCAAAGGAGGCAGAGGTTCCAACAACCCGCTTGGTGTCTTGTTTTCAATCTTATCTTGTTGGCAAATAAGACAAGTCTTCACATAGCTCTCCACTTCATCTCTCATTTGAGGCCAATAATAAGAAGATTCAATGAGTTCTAAGGTCCTTTGCTGACCTTGGTGACCAGCCTACTTGGTGTCGTGGCATTCTCTTACCAACTTCCTTCTCAGATTTTCCCACTTAGGAACGTATAGTCTTCTCCCTTTTGTGTAGAGAAGGTCGTCTTCTAGCCAAAATCTTTTAGTCTTACCTTCCCTAGCCAACTCCACCAACTTCTTGGCTAATGGATCATGATGCAACCCTTCCTTGATGGTATGCACAATATCTCCTTCAACCATAGAAATGGCCGCCATCCTGTATGGTTTTAAGATAGGCAGTTTCGCTCTTAACTCCAATTCAATGTTGTCATCCATCTTTTTTCTAGGTGGTAACTGCTTTGGCAACTCGAGAGGTATCACATCCTTATTTTCTTCAAGGACTTCTTTGATTTTAGGGGGACATATTCTCCTTTGGCTATTGACTCCTCTTGTAGTAAATCCAAAGACATCATCTCCTCCTTCTTGAAACCTTTCTTGAGTTGCATGGTAGAGAGCATTGGAATTCCTCCAGCATTTGAGATTGTAGGGACCATTCATGGAGACCCTTTCTCCATGACGCATACTATATTGTAGTATGGCATAGGTATTATACTTGCCTTTCTTTGCAAATCAAGTCCGATGACTATTTTAAAATCGTCCATGGGTGCTACTGAGAAATCCACAATGCCCTTTCAAGAACCAAGAGTCATCTCAACCCCTTTTGCTACTCCCTTAAGGGGTTCACCCTTGGTGTTCACGGGTTTGAACCAGCCATTCTTTTCGGTGATCTTCAACCCAAGCCTCTTTGCTTCATCAGGCGTGATGAAGTTGTGTGTAGCACCAGTGTCGATCATAGCCATGACAGGTTTTTCATTGATAAAGGCTTTGACATACATCAAGCCTTTCTTTTCTGCAGTGCTTGCTTCTTTGCCCTTCACAGCATTTATGTGTTGGATAGATCCAACACACTCAGTTACTTGAGTTTGAGCTTCTCGCTCCTCGACGATAGATGCCAAAGTCCCTAACTTGGGACAGTCCTTCATTTGGTGTGGTCTCTTACATATGAAACATCCTCCTTTGGGCACGAAAGCCTTCTTTTTTTCCTCGTACTCTTTCTTTGAAGAGTATTTTCCTTCCTTCTTGGTTGAGAAACTCTTCCCCTTGTCTCCCCTATGATACTCAGTGTGTGATTCGGCCACCACGATGGCCTCATCGACATCCTTAACATTCCTTCTTTGTAGTTCTAGCTTTGCCCAAGGTTGGAGTCCATCAATGAAGAAGAACAATGCATCCTCTTATGCTAAGTTAGGAATTTGAAGCGTAAGAGTAGTGAACTCCTTTACGTAGTCGTTAATTGTACTCTTGTGCTTCGACTCCCTCAACTTCTTCCTTGCTTCATAAACCACATTCTTAGGGAAGAATTGCCTCTTTAATTCCCTTTTGAAATCTTCCCATGTGACTATGTTGCAAGTACCCTTCTTCATATCTACGCTCTTTTTCCTCCACCACAAAGTAGCATTATCAGAAAGATAGAGAGCTGAAGTGCGTACCTTTATTGCTTCTTCGACCACCCCTTGGCCTTCAAAGTACCTCTCCATTTGCCATAGGAAGTTCTCCACCTCTCGAGCATCCCTCACGCCCTTGAACTCCTTTGACTTTGGGAGATCAATCTTTGTCATCTCCCTTATAATGGTTGGTCGAGATTTTGCCTCCTTGAACCAAACTCGAACTTCCTCAAATAGCTTCAAGGAATTCTCAAGCTTCTCTTCGATTTGGAGCATGCTTTCTTTGAAAGCATCTAGTTCTCCTAACACGTGAGCCTCGAGGGTCTCCTTGTCATGTTCTATCCTTTGGAACCGCTCATCCATAGAGGATAGAATATTTTCCAACATAAAAACTCTTTCTTCTAAGAAGTTAGAGTCCTTACCTCTAGGATCACTTGAAGAACGGACCTTCTTGCCTCCCCATTGAGAAGGAATAACATCCATTCCCCTTTGAAACTCAACATGCTCCATGGTGATATTAGAAGCCATACCCACAAACCACTTGTGCTCCCTCTCAAACCTTGCTCTGATGCCAAATTGTCACAGCCTTGGACACTCTCCAACGCTACCGTGCCTGCACTCGGACTTACTCAACCTCTTGATCTAAGACCAAGTCAGCCTAACCCTCAATACTTAGCAAGAAACCTAAGAACACAAGAGAACACAAGAGAAAGAAGCTTGGTGGAAAGAACACTTTATTACTCAAGTGTTTGTTACAAATGATTCACACACCTTACACTAACTCTCACCTCCTATTTATAGCCATCCACCTCCTCAATGGATGGTTAAGATTAAGTCTAATCAACGGTCCAGATTAATCATCCATAACTTTCTTTACAAATATCTTTCCTACCATAACTTTTCAAATGTTTCTAGATTATTCCATACCACTCTTTATATTTCTATATACATCTACACTCTTCTAGAATACTCTATGATCTTTCAGAGTCTTCTAGAACCTTCTAAGATATTCCGGGACCTTCTAGGACATTCTAGAACGTTCCGGAACCATCTAGAGTATTCTCAAACACTCCGAAAAACTATATAAACACTGTTAAATCTAACCTTCTAAAATTTTCCGTGACATTAGTCTGATAATATATACATGAATAAATGGATGGAGAGTCGGTTAATTAGTTGACTAACTAAGTATTCACTAACTTCTAAATATAGCTAAATAGCACTATAGCTAAATTAAATGACTAAATAAACGTTTAATCACAATTTACGTAATATCTAATATTTCCCCTAAAGTTGAAGAAAAAATATTAATAATTTTTAATTTGCTTATTAAGGACTTGAATAAAGTTGGTTGGACACAATTTGTTAGAAGATCTGTAATTTGATGAGCTGATTTCACATAGACCAATTTTATTGTATCATCTTAAATATTTTTTTTGCGTGAAGTGACAATTCATTTCGACGTGTTTTATGTGCTCATAAAATGTAGAATTCTCAACAATGTGTATGGCTGCCATGTTATCACAAAAAGTGAACGGTGGCTCTACTTCAACTTCAAAATCTTTGAGTAACCTTGCAACTCACACAACCTCAGCAGTAACATTAACTAGAGTACGATATTCTGCTTTTGTACTAGATCTCTAGAGACTGTATCCTGTTCTTGGATTTCCAACAAATCAAAAAATCATCCAAGAACACGCAATAACCGGTTGTGGACATTCTTGTTTCAGCACAACTTCTCCAATTAGCATCATCATAAGCCTTGATAATCAAAGATGATAATGATAAAAACAACAATCCTTGACTTGGAGCAGCTTTCAAGTAGCGCAATACATGGTGTACCGCATCCAAATGTGTAGTTCTTAGAGCAGATATGTATTGACTGAGCTTATTCACTGCAAAACATATATTAGGTCTAAAAATAGTAAGATAAAGCAGCCTACCAATTAGACTTCTATACTGCCATGTATCCTCAAGCACTTCACCATTAGAGGCATTCAACTTTACATTAGGGTCAAGTGGCAATGAAGCAGGTTTGAAATCTGAGAATCCAGTGTCATCCAACAAGGACATACAGGACATAATTTCTTTGAGAAAGACATATACGTTTTTTGAGTCTTGCAATTTCTAAACTAAGAAAATACTTGAGAGGAGCTAGCACCTTAAGTTTGAATAGATTCTACAGTATTTGATTTGTTTGAGCAATGACTTCTTTATCTTTGCTTGCCACTATGATGTCATCAGCATAAACTAACATCATTACAAGTTTTTTAGCTGTGCCTGGATGAAACAAAGAATAGTCAGATTTTGATTGGATGAATCCAGCTCCAACTAGCGCAGTGGAGATTTTGTGAACCATTCTCTTGATGCTTGCCTTAAACCATATATTGACCTATTTAACTTGCACATTAGCTTCCCAATTTGCTCCCCCCTGTTGAGATATCCTTGAGGTAACTGCATATATACTTCTTCATCAAGATTCATGTTTAAGAAGGCATTATTTATGTCAAGTTGCAATAATTTTCAGTATTTTATGGCTATTATGGCAAGGAGCATTCTCATTGTGGTGAGTTTAGCCACATGGGATAAAGTATCATTGAAATCAATTCCTGCGTGTTGTGTTACCCTTAGCCACCAATCTGCTTTGCATCTATCAACTGTACCATCTTGTTTCCTTTTTACTTTATACACCTATCTGCAACTGATATAATTCTTTCCTTTTGGCAGCTATACCACCTCCCATTGAGGGTACTTGGCAACTTGGTGATAAAATTATAGCTCATAAAACTCAGATACTTGTAAGCAAAAATTTTGATATGGGGTGCTTAACTTGGTATAAGAGCAGTAGTTGACCATTGCCAATAATAAAGTAACATTATTGCATTGATAATCTACAAATAAGTTGGTTATCGGTGAAGTCTAGTGCTCCTTCTAATTTGTTGTTCTTGGTTCTGAAGTTGTTAATCTTGCTGGATAGGAGATGGAGGAGACAGCTGCAATAGGCTTGAGTTGTCTAAAGGAGCAAGGAAGGATTTATGGAGCACATAGTCAATAAAAGGATCAAATTCTTGAAGTTCTGTATTACCAGACATGAAGAAAAAGTTTAGTTCATGAAAAACCATATCCCTTGAAATAAAAAACTTCTTAGACTTAATGTCATACAATTTGTATCCTTTGTATCCTTTTGGATAACTCATGAACACAGCTAGTGTAGCGTGTGGAGTGAATTTGATTCTAGATGAAGGCAAAGGTGAATCATAATCAAGGCATCCAAACATTTTTAAGTCTGCATAGGACGCATCCTTTTTTAAAAGGATTTATTAAGGTGACTGCCAATTCAATAGTGAGTGAGGAGGGGTTCTATTAATAAGGAATGCAACTGTGGTGATGCAATCCCCCAAAAATTTTATTGAAATTCCAGATTGATAAAATTAATTCCTTACCACATTGAGGAGGTGTTGGTGTTTTCTCTCGACCACTGAGTTCTGTTGAGGCTTTTTCACACAACTAAACTGATGAAGAGTTCCTCTCATTTGTAGAAATTCAGTGAGTGAGAGTTTCGGTGCATTATCCGATCTCAACTTCTTAATATTGCAGCCATATTGAGTTTGAACCATGGCACAAAAAATCTTTTATAATTGTTGCATATTTTTAACCTTGCATCACGTGCTTCGAAGATCACAGTGTTAGTGTATAATGATATGTTGTTTTTGTCCGGGCTAAGACAAAGAACTACTTCAAAGGAGATTGTTGATCCAGGTGCAACTCGTTTTACCACTGTCTTCATCACATTGAAGAGTATCTTTGAGCAAAAAGTAAATTTACAAGCATTGGTTATGGATACACACTTTATCGGACACAAATTAGGAAGGAATGCTAATGGTAGAGCTATTAGTGCAATTATCCTAGACAACAAATTTTGGGATGATTGTTTTACTGCATGCAAACTTGTGAGTCCGTTGATTAAATTGATGAGGATTATTTTTTATGCTAATGATAAACCATCATTGGGACATGTCTATAAAAGTATGATAAGGATAGAAAATGCAATCAAAGAAATGTTCAAGTATAATAAGACTGTATATCAGCTTTGCACAGAGATTATCAACTCAAGATAGGACAAATATTTTAAAAAAAATCTTGATGCAACGGCTTATTTCTTGAATCCTACATTTTTTTCAATGAAAATTATAAATAAGCACCTGATATCATGCGAGGTTTACTTGATTTTATTACATTGCATTGCTAGGTTAATAATTTAGATTCAGTTAAAGCAATGAAAGAAATAAATTTGTATAGAGAGCAAAAGGAAAGCTATGATAGGCCTGAAGTTTTTTTTTACTAAATACATTTGTATAGAGATTGAAAGGAAAGTTATGATAGGCCTGAAATTTTTCAAGCCGCAAAAAAATTTTAACTTGGTAAGAATATCTGTTTAATAGTAACTTATTTTATGTTTTTTTTTCCTTTAATTTGATAATTAATAGTTGGGTTATGGGATTGTAATTTGTAAACGAATGGTGGAGATTGTTTAGTACGTAGTTCTGCTCTATGTTTACAAAATATGGTAGTTTGCATTCTTAGCCAAGCATCTACTTCTTTAGGATGTGAAAGAAATTGAAATTTTTTTTATCATATTCATACAAAAAAAAAGGAATAGATTAAAACATGATAGGCTAAATGATATTGTGTATGTTACATATAATTTGCGTCTTAAATCGAGGTAATATATGTTTCATACTTTCATTTCATATTATTAGATTTTGTATAGTTAATATGTTATACTATGCTTATCATATATTGTATTTAATTTGTTAGAAAGAAAAGATAAAAAAGAAAGCAAAAGATGCAATACAATTCAATTGATTATGAAAGTATTGATTTGGTTGACTTTTGGGTGAGAAAAGAGGTTGTTGAAAAAAAGCATGATTTTTCTAGTAATATTGAAGACTTGCTTGGTGAGTATTATAGTTTATTTTCTAATCATTTATTACGATAATTTTAATTATTAAAAAATTTATTGATAGTATGTTATATATCTCGTTAGATGATATTGATATTGATTTAGATCAAAGTAGTGGTAGTGGTGGTGATAGTAGTAATACATTTTATACTGCATTACTTGATTTTTCTAGTCCAAATAGTAAAAATAAAGATGATATTAACAAGCAAATCTACAACAAGTTATGACAGATTTTGATAATTGATGATAAATTTAGATATTGAAGTTAGTTGTTTATTATTTAATTTTTGAATTTATATTTGAATAAGATCATAATATTGTAATTTATATAGTATTTTTAATTTAGATAATATTTTAAAATTTATATTAAATTGTAATTATATTTTAATATATTTATTTATATTTTATTATAAAATAATTTTTTAATGAAACTATAATTAAATCGATTAAACTCATAAATTAATAAATCAATAACTAAATCAATTCAATAATCAGCTGAATTTTCTGAACCTTAGTTCCGATCCACCATTTAGTATCCACCTTTTAGATTCAGGAAAACAGGAAAGTTTAGATCAGGAAAACAGAAAATGTTCAATAATCCAAAATCGTTATTAAATAAAAAGCTACAATTTTTTCACATCAAAATTACTCTATAGCTAGATAGCTACTATTTGAATTACATTTTGTGTTACAATGAAATTTACGTTAACCTAATTTCATTGCTGGGCCTTTAATAATTTAACTGATTTGATGGACAAGCTAACAAATGCATAGGACATATCTCATGTCAGGGGTCAACCAGCTAATTTATTGTTCATTTTTAAAATCCCATGCGGAGCATCCGCTTTTTAATTTTGATATTAAATTTATAATAATATTTTTTTATAATATATAAAATTTAGTATATTTTTTATATAAAAATTATAAATTTGACCTTTCCATTTATAAAGTTTAATCTTTTTAAAACATAAAACCGATTTTTTAATTTATAAACTTTAATTTTTAAAACATAAATTTGATCTTTCGATTGATATTTCAGTATTAATTTTTTTTTAAATATACAAATTAAATCTTCAATTTGTGATTATTTTTATATTAAATTAAAATACACAATTTTTTTTATAATCGAAAATAATAAAACAATAATTTTCATATAAAATAAAAATCAGCCCGGAGTATCCCTTATTATTTAGGGTCAAGATTTTTTCAGTTTTTTGTGATGGAAAATCAAATTTCAAATTAAAAAAACAGAAATAGAGTATGTGACTTTTGTTATTTTTATTTTTAATTAGACATGAATGTAATCGTTTCTGCAAGACATAGATTTGGTATCAGAGTTGCCTTTTGAAATTTAATTTTCTAAAAATTATAATATCTATATTTAGTAAATTAAATTAAATTAAAAATAATTTTTAATAAATATACATAATAACAATGGTACATTATAAAATTTTTTTTAAAATTTAAAATGATCATAACATATATAAATAGAAAAAAATTAATTGTGAATAAAATTTGGTATTGTTCGGTGGTCGGTTGTCGGACAGGTCAGGTGGTTATTTGAGGGGGATAACGCTTCAATTGCGGTCGTGCCAGGTTTAGATCAGCCGGGTAGCCGAGCTCTCGTTGTGGAAGGAAGGAGGGGATGCCACCTGCAAAGACACTCCGACGCTCTAGTCAGCTAGTGTGCAGGTAGGGAATATGATAGGTGGACAAAGTGACGTACCTTGGGGGAAGGGCAGATCCTTCCCCATTTATACCGTGTCAGAGGTGGGCCCTTCAGGGACAGGCCCACCTTCCTCGAAGCTTCCTCCCAGCTGTAGTGGGGAGCTGCCAGGGACGCATGTCCGGGTCGCGCAGTGAACCGTATGTGCCCAACCGTTCGGGTCGGGTCATCTTTGGGTCGAGTTGGCCCGCAAGTGGCCTGGGCCAGGCCGTAACAGTGCCCCCACGCGCCAGTGGTAGTCGTGGGAGCTATCAATGGCGTGTAATGTTCACGCCGCTCGTCAGGTCGGTCGCTCGTGGGAGGGACATGCCCCCTATGCGCGCGTCTCTTGGTTGCCCAACAACCGTTCCGTCGCCTCGTCTTTCGCGCCGGGCATTGAATGCTCATAAAAGAGGGGAAAACCCTGTTTGCAAAGACTATTTTGCTCCCAGGTTTTTCGCGCTTTCTGGGAGGTAGTTTTAAACAGTTGGTTTTGTTTCTTTATCTCTTATACTTCTGCACTCTCCCATTCTTCCTATTTTCCTTTTCCCTTCTTCAAAAAGTTTCAAAGTGCTGTTGCAGTGCCCTTGTGCATCCTCCTTTCATCTTTCTTAGCTTTTTTCGACTAATTCAGGTAGTTCTTGGATCTTTCTCTTTTCTGCTTTGTTCTTACATGCTTGTTGTTTGTGCTTGTTTATCATTTCTGTTGTCCTGCTTGATTTTTATTGTGATGTGGTCTCTCGAAGCTGGTTAGGCGTGTTAGGGGAGGAGTACCATTCCAGGATAGGCTTTGTTTGGGGTTTTTACATTTTTAACTGCGTTTGGTCTTAGTTGGGGAGTAGTGGGGTTAGTATCTGTATTCGCCTCGAGCACCCGACCTTTTAGACTGACTGGATGGTCTCCCCATGTAGGTATGGCTCGCACGACCTCCCGGGCTTCCCCTTCTCCCGCGGCGTATGATCCCTACGCCTGGGTCGTTTCCGACGTAAGGAATTCTCCTAACCAAATGGGCGAGGAAGAGCTCACTGAGTTCCGTCAAGCCGAGTACTTGTGCGGAGGGACCGATGAGGAAGCCAATTATGACGTCTTCGTCCCGGCTCCTCATGAGCGCTTGTATGAGCTTAATTTCAACCATCCCCGGGTCGCCGATTGGATTTTGTTCTATAAATCCATGTTTACCCAAGTCGGGGTTCGTATTCCATTCTCCGCCTTTCAGATGGCGCTTCTAGGTCGGGTTTCCGTTGCGCCGTTGCAGTTGCATCCGAACAGCTGGGCTTCGATTCGCTGTTTCGAGATGGTTTGTGAATACCTTGAGCTGCCGGTGTCTGTAGATGTCTTTCTTTTCTTTTTCAATCTTACAAAACCTTCGAAGGAGGGGAAACATAAAAAGGGGTTCATGTCCTTCCGGTCTGCCCAAGGTCGGAGGATTTTTGGTTTATTTGAGGACTCCTATCACGGATTTAAGGATAAATATTTCAAGGTCCGCCCTGTCAAAGGTCGTCATCCCTTTTGGTTGTCATTGGAGGGGGCACGCCTTATCCCGACCTATTGGAGCTTCGGGGCAGGGTCCAATGCCTTCGTTAAAGTAACCTACAAGGGCATGTCGGCGGTGGATAGAAAGATTGCCGACGTGTTGATGGCAATCTTTGGGAGGAATCATGTGAATCCTCACCTCCTCATGGGTGATCGGGAGGCTGGTCGCAATTATATTTGTGAAAAGCCTTTGCTTGTCTTGTGTCAGCTTCTTGCTTTCGTTAATATCTTATTGTCACTAACCGACTTCTTTTTCTTTTCAGTGGGAATGTCTGCCGAGATAACGGGTCTCCCTAACTTGTTTCAAACCTTCCTGTGTGCAAGTGACGACGAGGGAGGTAATGAGAAGTCTGCTGCTGAGAAATCTGTCGTTGCCCCAGAGGACAAGGCCGCTTCGGAACAAGGGGTCGAGGTCAACGAGACCGGCACCTCGGCTCAAGGTGACAAGGCGGTTCGTGTTTCTCCCTTCCGTGAGGTGATCGGCACCGGGGGTTCGACATCTAACCCGGATGCCGACGATGAGGTGGAAGAGGTGCCTAGCCTCAAGAGGAAAAGAAAGACGTCGTCCAGTCCTGAGGGGGTTCTTACTGTCATGGAGAGGAATTTTGATGCCGGAAACTTCATAGATTCCCAGCTGATTCCTGGTACTGAGGAGCATTTTCATGAGTCATCCCTCGCCGGGCAGGCGAGGTGGATGTACCGTACCCTTTTACGCGGCGCAGTGATAGCTCGGAAGGCCGAGTTCAAGCTATCTGGGATGGAGTCCCTCCGTAGAAGGTTGGAATCTGCTGGGAAGGCTAACAACGAGCTTAAAAGTGAAGTTGAGACTCTCCGGGAGCAGCTGACCCAATCAAATGAGAAGCTTGATGCCGCCGAGAAGAAAGTTGCTGCTGCCGAGAAGAAAGCCACTACCGCCGAGAAGAAGTTGGAGGAGTCGGACGCCACGGTTTCACGTCTTGTCGATCGCGAAATGGCTTTAGAGAGTCAGGTCGGCGCAGCACAAAAACGGGTGGCCGAGATGGAGAAGGAGAAGCAAGCTGTGGAGGCTGAGTTGGCAGCGTTAAAAACAAAGTATAAAGACGTCGTCAAGCAGGGGAAAGGTGCGATCCTAGCAACCGAGGAGGCTCTTAAAGCTCAGGTCAAAGTTGTTGCTCCTGACTTTGACACGTCGGCTATCGGTGTCTTCAAGGTGATCAAGGATGGCAAAATTGTTGACGTACCCAAGAAGTGAATTCTCTTTTTCTGTTATAAAACTCTGGTTTAGCCGTTTTGTTTTGGCTTTGGTGAACAATTGACTCTTTGAGTTGCTTGCGCGTTCTATTGTAGTTAATACTTTCTTATTTGCCTGGTCGTGTTATCGTTTATATTAACCGTTATTGACTTGTGGCTGTTGTTCGTTTTGCCGTATTGATGATATCCCGGTTGGGCCAGGTCGTGGCTTTTTGGTGTAGCCGTTTTACTATTGTTGTTATTGATGGGCTCCCGGGGTGATCAGTCCCGGGGCCGCGCATCGTTGTCGGTTTGTGATGAATTCGCTTGCGTAGTGGGTTGTCCAGAAAAGGCGAACAAAACAAAAGACAGAAAATTTGCACAAGTATATCTTGTTCGGTAATTGCATAAAAGGCCCATAGGGCATAAGAAAAAGTGCAAATCCACGAATTAATACTTAGCTCGATTGGTCGGTATGTTGCCTCATGTGCTAGGAGTAGAATCTTCTCAGGTTGTCCGCGTTCCATGTTCTTGGGACTTCCTTGCCATTGAGCCTTTCTAACTTGAAAGCGCCTTTGCCCATCACTTTTTTGATTCTATAGGGACCTTCCCAATTTGCCGCTAGTTTGCCTACTCCAGGGGTCGGTAGGCCGATGTCGTTGCGCCTTAGGACGAGATCGCTTGGCTCGAACTCCCTTTTGAGCACTTTGGTGTTGTAGCGCAGGGCCATTCTTTGTTTCAGCGCTGTTTCCGTTAAATGGGTCATTTCTCTTGCTTCATCTATTAGGTCCTTCTCCACGGCTTCCTCCACTCCTTTCAAAAGTAGACGGGGGCTAGGTTCCCCGATCTCCACGGGTATTACCGCGTCTAACCTGTATGTCAGTCGGAAAGGAGTTTCCTTAGTGAAAGACTGCTCGGTTGTTCGGTAAGACCATAGGACCGAGGCTAGTTCGTCGGCCCAAGCACCTTTTTTATTATCCAATCGCTTCTTCAGCCCTAACAGGATAATCTTGTTTGCGGATTCCACCTGTCCATTTGTTTGGGGGTGCTCTACCGAGGAGAATTTCTGTCTTATACCCAAGCCGGTGAGGAATTCCGTGAACTTCTTGTCGGTAAACTGTGCGCCATTGTCCGAGATAACGACTTCTGGAATCCCGAATCGCGTTATCACCTGCCTCCACATGAATTTCTTGCAATTGGATGAGGATATGCTGGCCAGCGGCTCGGCTTCTATCCATTTGGTGTAGTAATCGATGGCGACTATGAGATACTTGACTTGCCCGGGACCGACTGGGAAGGGCCCCAAGAGGTCGACTCCCCACTGCGAGAATGGTCGGGAGGACGTTAACAGGCTTAACTCGGAGGCCAGTGCTCTGTGGAAATTGGCGTTCTCTTGACACTTGACACATTTTCTGACGAATTCTTTAGAGTCTGCCATCATTGTCGGCCAATAGTATCCAGTTCGGATTAACTTTCTTGCTAGGGCTTTGCCTCCTATGTGGTGTCCGTAGCAGCCTTCATGGACTTCTCTGAGGACGTAGTCCATTTGGTCGGGGTGTAAACACTTCAGTAGGGGCTGGTTGAGCCCTTTCTTGAATAGCTGTCCTTGAATAACCGCATATTTGACTGCTTCCCTTCTCAATTTCGCGGCGTCCTTTTCATCTTCACGGAGTTTGCCATTTTCAAGGAAGCTTGTGATGGGGTCTAGCCATGAAGAGCCCGGCCTTGACAAATGCAGGGTGACCGCCGGCTCCCTCGTCATGCCTTGGATGAGGGACCGGTTCCCTTCTCCTGATTTTGTGCTGGCCAATTTCGATAGGAGATCTGCCCGTGTGTTCCTCTCCCTGGGAACGTGGTGGATCGTGACCTCCTCAAACTTTTGGCTTAAGTTCTTGACTTTTTCCAAGTACTTTTGTAATAATGAGTCTCTGGCTTGATAGTTCCCGTTTACTTGGGAGGTGACGACCTGCGAATCGCTGCATATTTCCAGCCTTGTTGCTCCGACTTCTGCTGCTAGGGTTAAGCCCCCTATGAGGGCTTCGTATTCTGCTTGGTTGTTTGAAACGGGGAATTCGAACCTGATCGACTGCTCGTATACGACTCCAACCGGGCTTTCCAGGATGATCCCGGCGCCCCCGGACGTCTGATTGGAGGCTCCGTCCACGTGGAGCTTCCACCGTGTGCTCGTCTCCTCGGTTGGATCTCCCATTACTTCTACTAGGAAATCTGCCATCGCTTGCGCCTTGATGGCTTGCCGGGGTTCGTATCGTATGTCGTATTGGGAAAGTTCAATGGACCAAGTCATCATCCTTCCCGCCAAATCGGGTTTTTGAAGTACTTGCCTGATTCCCTGGTCCGTTCTTACGACAACCTGGTGACCTTGGAAGTATTGCTTTAACCTTCGTGAGGAGGTCAAGAGTGCTAGAGCTAGCTTTTCCAGTTTGCTGTACCTTAATTCCGCCCCTTGGAGGGCTCTGCTAACGAAGTAGATTGGTTGTTGAGCCCTCCCTTCTTCTCGCACTAAGACTGCGGCCAGGGCTTCTCCTGTTATGGCGAGGTATAGATATAACGGCTCCCCGTCCTTTGGCTTCCCGAGCACTGGGGGTGCCGCCAGGATTTCCTTGAAGTGCATAAAGGCTTCCTCGCATGCGGGTGTCCATTTGAATGCTATCCCTTTCCTCATGAGGTTAAAGAACGGTAGGGCCTTTGTTGCCGACGCTCCGAGAAACCGGGATAGCGAGGTCAGTCGCCCCGCCAACCTTTGGACGTCCTTGATACAACCTGGGCTCTTTATCTGGAGTATCGCTTGGCATTTCTCTGGGTTAGCTTCTACCCCTCTCTGAGTTATCATGAATCCTAGGAACTTTCCAGCTTCCATGGCGAAGGCACATTTGAGGGGATTCAGCCTCATGCCGTGTCGTCGGAGAGACGCGAATACACCTGCCAGGTCATTCAGGAGGTCGTCGGGTCGCGTTGTTTTTGCGAGGATGTCGTCCACATAGACTTTCACTGTCTTGCCTATGAGGTCGTGGAATATCCTATTCATCAGCCTTTGATATGTTGCTCCTGCGTTTTTTAGGCCGAATGGCATGACCTTATAACAGAAGGTTCCTCCTGGCGTTATGAACGCCGTCTTGTCTTCGTCTGGGCGGTGCATCGGTATCTGGTTGTAGCCGGAGTAGGCGTCCATGAAGCTCAGATAACGGTAGCCCGCCGCAGCATCGACGAGCGCGTCTATGTTGGGGAGGGGGAAATAGTCCTTAGGGCATGCCTTGTTAAGGTCAGAGTAATCTACGCACATTCTCCATTTGCCGTTGTGCTTTTTAACTAGAACTACATTCGAGAGCCATGTCGAGTAGTCTATTTCTCGTATGAAACCTGCCTCTAGGAGGCTGGCCGTCTGCCTGGCCACCTCCTCCGCCCTCTCGCGCGACATCTTCCTCCTCCGTTGGGCTACCGGGCGTGCTTCCGACTTGACGGCCAGGTGGTGTGACATAATTTTAGGGTCTATACCCGGCATGTCGGCTGGTGTCCAGGCAAACAAATCCCTATTGGCCCTTATCATTTCGACCAGGGGCTCCTTCAACTCATGCGGGAGGTTCTTGTTGATGAACGTGAATTTTTCCTCCTTGTCACCGATCCTGAATTTTTCCAAGTCCCCTTCTGGTTCCGGTCTGGGTTTGTCGTCTATTCTGGCGTCCAGGTCAGCTAGGAACACGCCGGACGCCTCTTTGGATTTCTTCCTTAAGGAGAGGCTGGCATTGTCGCAAGCGACTGCCGTCTCGAGGTCTCCTCTTATGGACCCAATAGAGCCGTCATCAGTAACGAACTTCATGACTAGCAGCTTCGTGCTGATTATTGCTTCAACATTATTAATCGTCTTCCTTCCCAAGATGATATTGTAAGCGGTGGAATCTCGGAGGATCACGAACTCGGCCATCGCCGATCTTCGGCCTTGAGTCTGTCCCACTGAGATCGGCAGGGATATTACCCCATCAGGTTTGATGAAGTGGTCACCCAACCCAATGACCCCATGCTGGTGAGTCGTCAGGTCGGCGTCCCTTAGCCCCAGTGCGTCGAATACGTTGCGAAACATGATGTTCGAGTCAGCCCCCGTGTCGACAAGGATTCGTTTGACGAGACCGGTTTCCACTCTGGCCGTGATGACCATGGGTGGGTTTTCTGGGGCGTCGTTGAACCATTGGTCTTCCGGGCCGAAAGAAATGGAGGGGGGCTTCCTAGAGTTTCGCGCCAACGAGGAGGAGACCGCCAAGACCTTAGCGTCTTTTTTGTGCGCGGATCGTGACCTCGGCGCGGCGTTTTTGGCCGTCACCACGTTGATCACGGTGAGTCCGTGATCTTTGTCTTCTGGCTCTTGTCGCCGCTTTGCCGAACGGGTTTTGCCTTCTTCGTCTTGGTCGCGATAACGCCTCCTCGGCTCCCTGATAAGATGGGAGAATTCTGCTAGTTTACCTTCCCTTATTGCTTGTTCTAGTGCATCCTTCAGGTCAAAGCAGTCCTGTGTTCGGTGGTCATAGCCTTTGTGGTAGTCACAATAGAAGTTCTTGTTTCCTCCCGTACGGTCCTTGAGTGGCCGGGGCTTCGGTAGGATTCCTTTCTCGGCTATTTGCTGATAAACTTCCGTGATGGGAAAAGTGAACGGAGTGTAGTTGGTGAATTTCCCGACCCGGGGGAATGGCCTGGGTGCCTTGCTTGGAGCTCCTTCCCTGGATTGTTCTTTTAGTCTTTCTCCGTTGCCTTGTTGCCGAGGTTGGCTGTAGCCGGACTGCCGTTTATTGGCAGCCACGACTTGGCTGACTTCCTCATCGTTTATATACTCCTTGGCTACCGTTTGGATCTCGTGCATCGTCCAAACTGGTTTCGTGGTAAGGTGTTTTCGAAAGTTCTCGTTGAGGAGGCCGTTCGTCAGGCAAAGGCTGGCCACCGAATCGGTTAGGCCGTCGATTTCCAAGCATTCGTCGTTGAACTGATCCAGGTATTTTCTGGTCGGCTCTCCTTGTCTCTGGGTTACCCCAGGAGGTTGATCGGGTGTTTTGCCTTTGCTATTCGTGTTGTAAACTGGGCCAAGAATGCACGACTGATGTCTGAAAACCCGTAGATGGACCCCTGCGGGAGGCCGTTAAACCATCTGATCGCGGGTCCTGCCAGGGTCACCGGGAAGGCTCGGCACCTCACCTCGTCCCCCACTCCCTCTAAATTCATCCTTGCTTCGAATGCCGTGAGGTGTTCCAGAGGGTCTTGAGTTCCATCATACCTCATGTCCGTTGGTTTGTCGAAGTGCTTCGGCAACCGGACTTCGAGGATGGACCGGTGGAATGGAGTGGCGCCCATTATCACGGGTTGTCGTTTCCTCTCGGACCTCCCTTCCCCGTCTTCCCGATCTCGTGCTGTGCGACGCGTTTCTTTGCCTCGGGAGTAGATGATCGTGTCATTTCGTCTTCTCGGGATGGGGGACTCTTCGCGGGTGCTCTCCGCTTCCGTTCGGGATGCGGAGGCGCGTCGCAGATGGCTTCGGTGGGAGTCTCTCTCTTGGCTCTCAGGGGACGGGGTGTAGCTGGGATCAGTGGTTCGTCCGTCGCGCTCCTGGTCGGCTAGTTGCCGCTCCAGGTTCTGGACCCTGTGACGTAGCTCCTGCATTATTATGGCGCTGTCGCCGCCCGTTCCCCCGAAGGGTCGCGTCCTTGTGTGTGGTTCAGTGTGTTGTCGGGGGGACCTTCGCCGTCCTCTTTGTGAGGCGACGGAGGCCGCCCCTTCTGCTCCGGCTCCTCGGCCTTGGTCCCCGGGGCCCGGCACAACGTCCATCTAGGCAGTCCCCACAGACGGCGCCAATGTTCTGTAGTCGGTTGCCGGACAGGTCAGGTGGTTATTTGAGGGGGGATAACGCTTCAATCGCGGTCGTGCCAGGTTTAGATCAGCCGGGTAGCTGAGCTCTCGTTGTGGAAGGAAGGAGGGGATGCCACCTGCAAAGACACTCCGACGCTCTAGTCAGCTAGTGTGCAGGTGGGGAATATGATAGGTGGACAAAGTGACGTACCTTGGGGGAAGGGCAGGTCCTTCCCCATTTATACCGTGTCAGAGGTGGGCCCTTCAGGGACAGGCCCACCTTCCTCGAAGCTTCCTCCCAGCTGTAGTGGGGAGCTGCCAGGGACGCGTGTCCGGGTCGCGCAGTAAACCGTATGTGCCCGACCGTTCGGATCGGGTCATCTTTGGGTCGGGTTGGCCCGCAAGTGACCTGGGCCAGGCCATAACAGGTATTAATAATTTAATTAAGGATAAATCTTAATATTTATTAATATATGAGATTATATTAAATTTTTAATTCTAACAACTATAAAGTATAAATTAATTTTAAAACACATCTTGAATTTATTAGGATTACAAACACACACATAATTTCTTAAATGTACTAAATACAAAATAAAATATTTGTGCTTTTGAGAATATCATATATTCAAAAAAAAAAAAAACTTTACCTCCATAAGCATTGAGGATTTGAGGGCAGGTAAAGAAAGGGTCGAAAATTATAAAGAGGGTCCCATAAAATGAAACAGGATCATGCTTTCACGTTATGATGGAACTGTTATTGGACCCTACTATGTGTCTCATCATGTCTTACTTATTACAATTTTTACTCCACTTCGTTGATTATTCAAAACATTCAATATTACCCGATCCTAAGGTAATCATTGATAAATATCGCCTACCTAGATACAGAAAGAGTCATGTAAATTTTTTTAGATACGTACACTTTCAAATCAGGCAATGAGAGTCGTTAGAAAAATTAATAATAATTATAAGAAGAATAAAAGGTCTTTGCATCGCAAGTTATAACTCACGGAAGAATTTTAAATGTTTTTATAACACCGGTGTTTCAATAATTTGATTTTAATTAAAAAATATAATATATTAATTAAATCAACGATTAGAATTATTAAAATACTAAATATGTTTAAGAAATATTTAAAAATTTTCTATAACTATAACTAACCCCATGTAAAACACTAAAACCTAAGATTCTAAGCAAGTACATGCATGCATAAACTATCCCACATCTTCCACAGCATTGATTATTACTCCTATATAAGATTAACGCATAGTAGTATTAAACAGTTGATACTAATAATAATTTGTGTCTCTCTCTGATGTCTGATCTTTTTTCTTAATTTTCAAGAAACATTAATTAATGAATATTACAGTACATTGGACTTGTAGAGCTACGTACGCCTTGATTAAGCGGGTAAAAAATTCATGATTCCGTTGATCCTTCCATAATTTCAGGATGGTTTGAGCAAAATCAATTAAACTTAATTAAAAAATATATATTCCATCTTTGGGGAAGCGAAAAAGCAAAAATTGTCGAAGTGAAGTGAGTTATGGAGCTAAAGGTCAACGACAATGTAGACAGTGTGTATTGTGTAATACCTTTTTCATTTGTTTGAAAATTATTTTATTTTATTGGTAAAAAATTGACAATAATCTAACTTTTTTCTTTGAATTTGTTTTCTCCAACTATAAACTATTTTGTTGACTAAATACGTAAATATTGATTAAAGAAAAGTTGAGTCTTCGATTTCATTAAACAAAAGTGACAAGAAGTCTAACAAATAATTAATACACAATAAGATAAACAGTGTATAACTATATATATATATATATATATATATATATAGGCTAAAATCTAATTATAGAGTTTATTCCAAATTAAATTAAAATCCAATTCCGTATTAAAAAGGAATGAGTATTCTAGAATCTAGAGCTTTGTCATTGCTGACTAACCCTGCTAGCTTGCTAGCTACTCTGCTACTCTGAGAATAAAGGAGCTAATAAATTCTCTTTTCGTAATCAATTTGCGTCCATAAATTCTTTCATTATTGGAGTCTGGATATAAAGATTCTGATAAAATACTGCATCTCCGTACTAGATCCCGTTAAGGAGACAATAGATTATTTATATAATATATATAATAGGCTATTGAGTTATAAAATGAATATTTCTCATATTATTTAGAATAACCATCCGAATATTCACCAATGATCGAACTCTTGACATTTCAGATCTAGTATTTTAATACCATGTTATGATACCACTCATCTCAAAAACTTCAGCTAATAAAAAAAGATAACACTAATTATTATATCTCTAATTTTCTATAAACTTTCATTGTACATATTGTACAAAAATTCCATTCACTCTTCATACTTTTCCTTCACACAATCTTATTTAAATCCATCAAAAAGGAGAAATGTCTTTTAAGATTTTAATTAATCCATTTTTATTTCTAGGTAAAACTTCACTTCTACTTATTTCTTTATGGGGTGGTTTTGAAAGTTAGACCGAATCAATTTGGCATATAATTTTTTTTAAATTGGAAGTGAGACTCGAATAGTAGAAATTATGTCATTTGAATTATAACTCGTTAGCGGCATATAAGATTAATTGAAAATTGATTATTGGAGCAGTTTTATTGGATATAATTATTTATGTTATTTTTTTATCAATTTAAATTTTTAAAGTGAATAATTTTATAATATTATATCAGAATTCTCTGTGTTTAAAAGGTCTAAAATTCGATCGTTAGTAAGTTTAAAAAATAAAATAAATAAATAAATAACGAAAAAACCTATGCAAAAATCAAACTATATTTGTGCATAATGTGTTATCCACGTATGTGGATTTGTAAGTTCGGAGACCTGCAAAACGCAAAGCACATTTTGCATGGAAGAAAAAAAAAGGTTGTTGCAAAACACTACCACGTTTGGTATGGAGGAAAATCAGATGTGAAAACGTGTTCTTTGTTCCCTGTATGCAGACAAGACGTACTATTTGACAATATTTAAATATGACCAAACGTGACCTGCATTTGACAAGTGTGCAAAGCAAAGCACGGCTTGCGATTGGCATGGAAGTAGCTTGCATGTCCGTCACGTATTGGTGAAGGAAGAAAAAAGGTTTTTATAGCGCGTTATGCGTCTTGGTTCCAAGGAAGGTGAACTTGTTTCATCACTACATTTTACTTCTGCATTTCAGTTGCAAGTAGAGATGGAAATAGGTCAGACGGCCTGTCAGGAGCTTGCAATCTAATTTGTATTTGGCCTGACCTGTTATAAAATAGGCACAGACTCAAGTCTTTATAAAAGTCTTAATATATTAATAAGCTAGGCTCACTAATTAACTTTATTGGCCTGTCGGCAGGCCTGTTAAAATATAATTAAATATATTAATTATTTTTTATTATTAATACAATTATGATATCTTTTAAATTTATTATATTTTATTATAAATACTTTTGTATATTTTAAATCTTTAAAAATTTAAAAATTCTTATAAATATTTAATATGATATATTTCATATAAATATTTTTATTAAAAAATAATTTTTTAAAATAATATTTTAATTTTTGTAAAAGAAAATTATCAGACCTTTTAACAGGTTACAAATCAGGCCAGACTGAATAACCAAGCTTAGTACTTTGAAAAAAGTCTATAACAAGTTGCAGGCCAGGTCTAGACCAATTAACTACATGATAAACTAGACTTGTTAAAAACAAAATCTAACCTGATCTGACCTGTTTCCACCCGTAATTACAAGGAAGGAAGAAGTAGACCATAAAAAACAGAGAGTAGTTTGAGCGAGTGAAGAATAAAATTAGAGAAAAAAATAGTTTATAATTTTATATTATCTTAAGAACATATTATTAAATATCTTGATATCTTAAATAAATAACTATTTTTTTGTATTTTAATCATAAATAAATTTATTTATTTGTATTTTATTAGTAGATTGTTATAATTTAACTATTATTATTATTATTATTATTATTATTATTATTATTATTATTATTAACAGTAACAATAATAACAATAATAATCATCATGAAGATTATTATTGTTAACCGTTATTATTAATAATATATTATTATTTTAAATAATATATTATTCATATATTCATAATCATGAGTTTTATATTATTCTTAACATATTATTATTAATTAGCATATTATGAATAATGTATAATTAGTATATTTTTTGTTATTATTATTATTATTATTATTATTATTATTGTTATTATTATTACTGTTTTTGTTATATATTATTAATTATTATTATTATTCAGAATAATATCATAATATTATATTAATAATATATTATTAATATTTTATAATACTGAATAATATAATTAAAATAATAAAAATTTATTAATATATTATTATTCGAAAGAGTATATATAATAATGATATTATTATTACATTATTATATTATTATTATTATTATTATTTTAATATATTATTAATTATTATTATAATAATATTATTATTATTATTAACAGATTATTATTATTATTATTATTATTATTATTATTATTATTATTAACTGGAAAATGGTACGACTATTAATATTTTTATTATATATAATTATGAATAGTATTAAGATAAATAATATTACTATTATTATTATTATCATTTTTTATTATATATTATTAATTATTATTATTGTAATTATTATTATTAATATTAATTATAGTTAGTAATTATTATTAATAATTTTTTTACAGATTATAAAAAATTTGTTACTCAGAAAATTTGATTTGCCAAAAATTTATAACGAGATAGTTGCAACGGTTCTATCATTAATTAGGTTCCACTATATTTTGTAAGTAGACAAAAAATAAACACAAAAAAAAAGAAAAAGTTAACAAACGCAAAATGCGCATTTTGTGTTTAAAAACAAAAACAAACAAAAAAAATTGAAAAAGCAAAACACAACCTGCCATTTTCACTTATATCATAGCGATGTAAATATTTTATAAACTTCTATTTTATTGAGTTACACTATAATTATTTTTATATGTAAAAAATAACCTCAAAAAGAGGTTTTTATTAAATATACACTTAAATATACACTATAAGAATATAGCTTATTAGCTACTACAAAAAAAATCGTAAAATAATAGCTAATTTGACGCAAAATATAATATGTGACAACTTAATTACCGCCTAGCAACTAATGCTTTTCTTGTTAATTATAAGTCGCAGATCAGTGAAGCAATGCAAATACTATAGTCGCTAATTCATTAGAAAGTTTTTTAGCTACTGAATAGATAATCGCAAATCCATCACTAAAGTAAAAGCTAATTCCATAAAAGAAATATACTAAAAGGTAGTCGCTAAATAACGACAAACTCTACTGCAGCAGAATCATCGCTAATTTTCCAAGTTAACTTCGTAGAAAAAATGGAATGTTTAGTTGATGCTAATTAGCAAGGAATTTTCTTAACCTAATTCATCACAAGTTGTCCGCTAATATGATCACAAATCTATAGCTAATCTTTGAAAATCTTTAATCAAATTTGTAAGAATTTTGTCGTTAAACCAAAACTATTCTAAATGAGAAAGTAGAGTTACGAAGTAATCATTAATTTGCTAGGAAATAATATGTATTTAATTAGTTGAACTACAATTACAAATGTCATCGCAAATTCTTTTTAACCTAGTAATAAATCAATAAGTATCTAACTACAAGAAAAATTGGATTTTATGACCGCTCATTAATTTTGTCGTTAATGCGTCACTAATTTCTTGTAAGTTAGTGACGAATTAATGACAAAAAATATTTTCTCGCAAAAATTCATCGCTAATTTGTCAAATTTTTATAATGTATATAACCATTCATACTACTTTATTTTATCAACTTAAAAATTTTTAGATGATCAACAGTAAATTAGTAAAAAAAATCGATAAATCAGTGAAATTGATCTAATTTTTTAGTGATTAATCGATTTAAAATAATAAAATATAATAAAACAATATTAATATATAAATATATTATTTTGTTATATTCAATTCAATTTTAATTAAATTTTGATTAAACTTTTAAACCATGAAACCTTTATTCCATCTGGTTGATAATCAATTGGTTTTTTAAAACCTTGTTTTATGGATTTGGCTCTTATTATTACTTTTATATGAGTAATTTATTAATTAAAGTTTGTGTCCAGATTCATGACAAGAAAATAAAAATAGATAAAGAAATAAGAGACAAATAATCTGAGCGTCACAAACTCACCAACTCGATCACATGGATGATCATGTGGCACAATAAGAAATGAAATGTTGGATGGTAGGGTCTTGGTACATCTCAATAATGTTTGTGATTAGATGTGTGATGTCCAAAGGTGTTAGGAAAAAACGTGGAGCAAGTGACAAACTCGCCATTCTCACAACTCACTCAACCAAGTGTCTGGTCTTTTTTCTTCAAATCTGATTCAGTGTCCATTCTTTTATTTCTTGACTTAATTAATGCCATGCATTCTTTATTTATTTAATTTTTTTTCTTTTACCAATTAACAACGGCAACCGGGACTAAAGAAGAGAAAGACAAATAAATACGACCATGACTTTTTATTATTAGGTACAACATAATTATTGAGTTTTTTTTTTTTGGTGTCTAGATAATTATTGAGTTTAGTTTGCTTATTAATATTTTTTAAAATGTTTTACTTTTCACGCAGTCAAAATTAAATAACTTATATATTATAAGTGTTTTTACTTTGTAAATATTTAATTATATATATGTTTTTGTATAACAAATAAATTTTACTGATTTTCTGATGTATATGAGTATTTTCAGTGTAATATCTGCTCACCTTCAAATATAACTTTATATGATATGATTTATGAGTTTAATTATATATATTTTTCACAATATTATTCGATAAATAGATATTATTACTTCTATTTTGATAATATTACTTTTGGTCCACTCCGTCTTTAGTAATACACTTAGTTTGAATCTGTCGTTCTTTTTCCGGTTCTATTTTAAATTTAATTTTAATGATATACACTGTAAAATAAAAAATTTTACAAAATTATTTAATTATATCTGTTTTTTTAAATAAGTATTCATACGGTTAATATAAAAAATAATTTTTTTATTATTATATAATTAAATATAAATAGAAAACTGTTTTATATTATCTAACATCAAAATTAAATTCTTTTGTAAATATCTCTTTCTATTTTCTTTTTATTTCAATAACCCAATAATTGATAAATATCCTATAAATATGATTAAATTTGTTTGACTTTTCTTTAGCAAGTAAGTGAGCGACATCTGTCTCACTGATAAAAAAGGAAAAAGAAATAGGTAGGGGGAATGTCTCCAACTCTCCATCGTCTATAACGATATATATCACATCCTTCACTTTGAAACCACGAGAAATATTTATTCAATTGAAGAAATAATAAATTTCTTTTTCGTCAAGAATAGTCCTTGTAGGATAAATATGAAAAATAAATATCGACCATATGTTGATATATAAGCAAAGTTTAATGAGAGGAATTAAATTAAATTAAATTAAAATGTTAGAGATAAAATTAAAATAATAAAATTTAGTGATATTTTTAAAATTTTTATTAAATTTTATGAAAAATATATTTTATTTTTATATTTTTTATTAAAAAAATAAAATTAGTTTTGGAACAAAAATATCAAATTTATAATCCATTTTCTTAATTTTTATTCTTAGGTGAAAAATGAAATTGGTTATAGATTTTTTGAAACTTTTTCTTAAAAAATAAAAATAAACAGGTTAAATAAAATCAAAGAATAAATATTTTTTTCGAATTAAAGAGAAACTCATCTATTTTTTTATTTTGCAGGTCTAATTTTTTAATAAAACATCTCTCCATTTACGACAATCCGACGGGTGTAATTTATTTTGACCGACTTAGACAAAATAATGTTGTAGTGAAAAGAAAAAAAATTGATAAAGAGCTAATTACTTTTTTTAATAAAAAAACAAAAAAAAAAGTTATCATGTACTATCACATATTTTTTTTACCTTCAAATAATAATCTTCACTTACATGCCTTGAACGTACTTTTTTTCCTTTCTTTATACAGGATAATAACGATCTAATTGTTAACCTTCTTGTCAGGTATATGATTCCATATAATGAAATTATTTGACACAAAAACATCATCTATTAAATAAAGACAAATAAACGGTCACATACATTATAAAACTCAATTGAAAATTTTAATTGGATATTTTTTTAATTTTCTTTTGTGCACAGTATTTTGTTTTTACGGCAAAAGAAGCGGAGGAACATATTTTGGCATTTTGGGAGACGAAGATGGAAGAATAGATTTTATTTAATTTTGACATATAATTAGTTTTTCAACCCCCTGCAAAATGCAGCAGAGGTTGAAAACTACAATGCATGCATTTGTACTAGGTGGGTACTCCCATGAAGATATTATAATTATCTTCATATGATGATTTTTCTTTTTGACCCTTGGATGATGGATTGTAGAGTTAGATTTTGATATGTTATGAAAGTGTTTTTTATTTAAAGTGTGGCCAAATCAATAAATCACACTTTTATACAAAGCATCTTCATATAAAGATGTTTTTTGCATCTTCATTTGAGTAGCTCCCTTTGTACTATTGGGTAACAGGAAAGCGTGCATGGACCATCATACATCATCCATAATTTTATATATATAATAAGCAGCAGTGCTTTACAACTGTCAAAATAGAAAAATACAAAGCATAATTCGTAAATTAAACAAAAGCATAGAAAATGACTTGACCCAATCCTATGATAGAAACATATAATAAAACTAACGCCTTATATTATTTGTTATTATTATGCGAAAGCCAAAACGCGGAAACTTTGCTTCCATTGCAATTGCATAATAATCTTCTTCTCTTCTTGTGTGTTCTTCATTCATTCATTCCTCTTCAATCCCCATCTATCGCTTTCTTTATTTTCACATATTTATATATTCTCTCCTCATACCCTACAAGAAAAAAAAAAAAAAAAACCAGTAGACCCGGCCGTATCATTGTTAGCATGTCAAGTCCATGTCATCATAACCAAACCTAAATGAGAAAAAATGTTCCTATTTTGTTTTTTTATGCAGACTTTACTATACATAGAGAATATGTTGAACTAGCTAGACAAAAACTCATGTTTTGAAAAAGTAGTGATATATCTTGAACTAGCTATACTTTATATGTTATGATTGTATTATTATGCTAAAGGGTAACACATTTTTACGTAGAGATAAATATAGTGAGACTGAATTATCTAGTTGTTTACGATATTAAATAGGTACCGTTATCGCATGAAGAATAAAATTATTTAAAAAATAAGAGATGATAAGAAAGGAAGAAAGAAAGTAACTTACCAAGAGTGCTAAACTAAGTTATCTAATAGTGGTAAGGAGGGGGAGGAGATGCATAAACGTAGTGTGGTGGTGGTGGTGGAGACTGATACTTGTATGGCGGTGGTGGTGGAGATGAGTACTTGTAAGGCTTCTTGTAGGGCGGTGGAGGAGAGTGGTAAACCGGGTGAGGAATGTAGGGAGCAGGGTGAACCGGTGGAGGTGGAGACGGGTACTTATAAGGCGGTGGAGGAGAGTGGTAAACTGGGTGAGGAATGTAAGGAGCAGGGTGAACAGGTGGTGGTGGAGATGGGTACTTATAAGGTGGGTGGGGGAGGGGGTGTGGGTGAGGGTGGGGGAGGGGGTGAGGGTGTGGGTGAGGGTGAGGGTGTGGGTGTGGGTGAGGGTGAGGGTAATGCACTGGTGGTGGTGGAGATGAGTACTTGTAGGGGGGTTTAGGGTGGTGGTGGTGCACTGGAGGTGGAGGAGATGGGTACTTGTAGGGTGGTGGAGGAGAGTGGTAAACTGGTTTAGGGTGAGGGTGGGGGAGGGGGTGAGGGTGAGGGTGAGGGTGAGGGTAGTGATGGTGCACTGGTGGTGGTGGTGGAGAGTGGTAGTAGTAAGGCTTCTTAGGAGGTGGAGGAGAGTGATACGCTGGGTGAGGGTGTACGTGGTGGACCGGAGGTGGAGGAGATGGGTACGTGTAAGGCTTCTTTGGTGGTGGCGGAGAGTGGTACACTGGGTGAGGATGAGGGTGTGGATATGGGTGAGGGAGAGGGTGTGGGTGTGGGTGGGGATGAGGATGAGGGTGTGGGTGAGGGGGGTAAATGTGAACCGGTGGTGGTGGTGATGAGTACTTGTAGGGTTTCTTTGGTGGTGGTGGAGGAGATGAGTAATGGTATGGCGGCGGCGGCGGTGATGAGTACTTGTAGGGCTTCTTTGGTGGAGGAGGTGGAGAATGGTAGTAGTAAGGCTTCTTAGGTGGTGGTGGTGAAGACACCGGCGGAGGTGGAGAATGGTAGTAGTAGGGTGGTGGAGGTGAAGGCACCGGTGGTGGTGGAGAATGATAGTAGTAAGGCTTCTTAGGGGGTGGTGGTGGAGAGTGATAGTAGTAAGGTGCCTTCTTAGGCGGCGGAGGAGGGGAGGAATAATGGTACGGCGGAGACTTGGGTGGTGGGGGTGATGAATAGAGGTAGTTATCAGCGGAGATTTGCAAGCTTAGGGAAGAAAGCATTGCCAATGCAAGGATGAGAGAAGAGGCCATTAGGGACCTCATTGTTTTTCTCTTCCTTTGCTTTTGCTCTTTCTCAACCCAATGCCACTCCCTTTATATAGATTGCTTTTCTTTACCCCCCTTAACATCTACTTTATATTTTTTCACCATGCTTTAATTAATTTAATTAACTCAAACTATTAACTATTAAATAACCATTGTCCTATGTGCTTTGTTTTCAACAAAGTAAATTATTACTTATTGTTTTCTCCGGGGACCAATTTGACTCAAGGCGCGCGCGGGCTTTTCCTTCGTTTTAATCATGGACCCTCCAAGCTAATTAAGTACATACCTAATAACTAAGAAATAATAATATATTACTAAAACAAAGAAAAACTAAGAAATAACAAGACATATTTTTACTTAATCATAAATATAAATGTAGCTAATAATTCAAAATATTCCACAAAGTAGGGTTTATTATGTCTCCATTCATTAGGTAATGTAATCTTGTGATATTATCAATCTCTTGAATTCGATATGAAAAAGTATTGATAAATAACTTGATTATCTAAGTGTGAAATGCATGGTAGCTGCCTCTAATTAACTTGTGAAAGCAAAACTCGTTTCCAATTGGATAACTTGAAGAAACATGTACCACTACATGGCCCATAGCAGCCTCAATGATTTTTTTATTATCTGTTCCCCATTCTCTCTCTCTCTTAATTCTATTCATAAATTTATGGTAACTGAGACACTCTACTATCCAAGACTATAGACTAGTCCACTCCTTGCACATTCTGCATGGCATTGCCTCATCATCATTATTATTATCTCTCAATAGTTAATAGTACCCTTTTTTTGGGGATAAAGACATCAATATATGACGCCTTTTACTTTCCACCTTTTTAATTATTTGATTATTTACCGTCTAAAGTATTATACTTAGGTATTGAAAATTCTTGGTCAACTATTTCGCATTCTACTCTTGGTATTGTAATATAATTTCCATCTTCACAGCTTGTGGTGGGTTAGGTTGTCCATTTCTGTAACTAAATCCAATAAAATATCTTCATTATTATTATTATTGCTCATATTATTATATGTACATGTACATCAACCTCGCCACGTAGTTTAATAAATCAAACAGAATATTTTGGATAACTTAAATTATTTAATTCATACTACACACCTAGCTATGTTCTGGAACCTTTAGACCTGATTAATTATAGGAAAATTATCACATGTTCCATCGTACTAGCATGGAACATCATGTTCTTTTGTACTATCCGGTTTCCATTATGTATTTGTCTTGTAGTGAAGAACTTAAAAGACAATTTTATCCTTTGAAACAAAACTAAATGACCCATTTGTCAATGGTTGAATTTCTAAATTCCTGACTTGGCTAGCAATGAAGCGTGAGCCACTATTTATTACATTGAGAATTAACTTTTTGTGCCATTCTTAAAATACACACCATTAGCAACATATCCTAGCACATTTAGTTTTATATTTATTAACAAATCATTCAGTTTTTTAATAAAAAATTATAAACATATTCAGCAGCTACCTTAGTAAAAATAATATTATATAAAATAAGTAAATAATATATATCAAAATGAAATTTAATTTTCAAATATTAACATTACAATTAAAATATTGAACTCTTTTTGCTAATTTTTTTTTCAAAATCAACTCTTTTACTTTTAATTTGTCTTTTGAAAAACTTAAAAATACAACTTTGATAACATTTTTATTTAAATCTTTTAAAATACTTGTTCAACATCTAATTTTTTAAAAATACAAAATTCGAACGAAAAATGTACATCTAATAGATTTAATAACAAAAAAAAATTTATTTTTTTAGTGGCTTCACTGAATCTAATTTATGGACTTTGAATTGATTTCAATCCATATATTTTTAACTTTAGTTTTACAAAAAAAAAAATTAATTCATTGCTTTGGTATTTATATAAAGATTTAAATTTAGTATCTAATGATATTAGATTTTTTTATTCTATTGTGTCCAAAAAAATATATTTGACTATTTTAATATTAAAAAAGATTATAATTATCAAATTATCGTAACTCAAAATTCATTATTTATACCCTCTCTTTTATAATTTATATATAGATAATAATATTTTTATTCCTAAATCTCGTTACTCTACCATGATTTACTAAAAATTTTATACTATATTTTAATACGTAAATTATGGTAGGATAATTATTTTACAAAAATACACAAATTACACTATATCTTATTACTGTTTACTTGTAAATTTAATAGTATTCTTTAATACATAAATAATGACAGAATAGTAAATTTTTAAAATTGTACACAAAATTCACTAAATATAATTTGCTAACACAATTGTCGCTAAATATGATTCATGTCCATCATGGATTTCAATAATTTTTCCACCATAACATACTAATAAATTTTATTTTTTTAATACATAATTAAATTTAAATTACTAAAAATGACATTTTTAAATTTTTTAACGTTGTCGTTATGTGTATATACATTTGGTCATTTGTTTAATATGGAGTTAACTACTAGTTTAGTCCTCACACAACCAAAGCTGTGTTCACTTCCTTTTTATGTTTCGCTTTTTTACGATTCGTGTGCGATGCAAGTTCTGATTGTTTTGTTTAATTTTTTCTTTAAGAATCTTAGTTAAATTTCTTTTCATATATGCATATGTATGCAATCTTATTTTTAGAGGTCCTAATATCTCACCATCTTTAATTTATGAACTTAAACGTAAAATTTTGTGTGGTAGGATGTTACACTTTTTATATCATATGATATTGTTTTAATTTTAAAATAATTTATTTTGGTATAAATATGATTTAACATTTATTAAATTTAATTTTAAAAGTTAAATTTGTATTAATATATTATATAAAATTTATAAATTTGTACATTCTAATTTTATATCTGGTCAATCCAATTTAATTTTATTTATTTTGGATCAATTTAAGGTCGGATTAAAATAAATTCAATGAGATATTAGAAATCCAAATCTAATTGAATCATGTCGAGCCCGACCCATGTGCACCACTATTTGGGTTGTAGTATCAATATTAGGATAATTTAAATGTTAAGAATATAGTTATCATAATCAAATCGGTAATCGAATTGGTCATACTGATACCAGATTATTGGTTCAACTAATAGATTACGAGTTGAACCGATTAATCCATTCATAACTAAATAATTATATAAAATTTAATTTAATTTTTTATTTTCATAATAAATATCTTTTTTAGTAATTTTATTTTATATTCAATGAATTATTAATTTTAAATTTTAGTAACTCATCAATTAGTTTATATTTATAATAACTCTTCAAGTATTTATAAATTTATATTTATTATACTATTTTAATATTTATAGAAAAAAATAATAATCATAGAAATAGAAAATATATTATAGTTAATAGAATATTATTTTTAAATTTATAAATATAATTTAATTTTATTTACATAAAACATTTAATAAAAAATTATGTATAACAAATAATATTTTTTTAGTTTAATTGAGCTTGATCAAGTTTGACCGAATCAGTTTAACCGATTTTAAATAAATTTGACTGAATTTTATTATATTTAACTAAATTTGACCGGATTAATTATTTGACTAGTTCAAATAATAATCCAATTCGAACTAATGACCGAATTTCAGTTCGAATTTGATAACTTTGATTTGGAGTATGTTTGAATTTTATTATAATTTTGGAATAAAAATAATATTTTAATTTATTTTTTTTAAGCAAAGTTTTTTTTATCAAAGATAAAATTGAGACTTGAACTTGTGACTTCTAGATGAGTATATAGAGATTATATTCAAACAAATTTATACGTGATAAATTATGGATTTTTATAGGTGTGTGTGGTAAATGTAAAGAAAGAGCCTTATATTTTTTACAACTTAATATAATCATAATTGAACACATGAATATTGTTTATATAAAGAGGAGTTTTAATTTAAAACTAACAAAACATATTTTTCGAATATAAATAAAGTCAAGTGAAACAAATTCTAAGTCGATATTTCTACTTTAAAAAATCCAAGATTTGTAACTAGGGACGGATCCAGAAATGATATTATGGGGCCAAAAACACATATAATTTTAAAAATTATGTAAAAAATTATATAATATAAGATGTATTACAAAAATATACCGATAAAGAATATATTTTAAAGTAAAAAAAAATATGTGTATACCT
Organism: Arachis hypogaea; assembly: GCF_003086295.3. Lineage (NCBI taxonomy): Eukaryota > Viridiplantae > Streptophyta > Magnoliopsida > Fabales > Fabaceae > Arachis > Arachis hypogaea. Next base: position 116,666,947 of record NC_092044.1, on the reverse strand, counting down.
TTTATTAACGAAGTGGTCGAATCTTCGTATTATAAAATTTACCGATAATAGAATTTGTGTCAAATTTTTCAGTAATTTTCTTTTCAATATAATTAAAAGACAATTAGCAAGAAATTTATCTTTTATTTTGTTTCTAAGTTATTTTTCACAATATTCATAGTTAAAAAAGATCTCTTAATTGTAGCAGTTAAAATAGAGAGAATTAATACTAAATGAATAAAAAAAGACGGTCACAAGAAAAAAAATTCACTTTATGAGATTTGAAAATTTTTATTTAATTAAAAATATTAGTAATAATATCTTTTTCAGATTTCTTTAATATTGTTACTTTCTTTTTAGATATTAAAAATTATTAATATTTAAATTAGACTGAACTTTTATTTATACTAGACTAAATAATAAATAATTTTTTTTAAAAAAATTAAATTATACATAATAACTTATTACTATTAAAAAAATTTGAGGCGGGGGAGGCCGCCACTCGCCCCTTATGTCCGTCCTTGTTTGTAACTATACATTATTTTTGCTTTAATTTTTAATTTTTTTTATCTCATAGTCTTCAATCTATTATAAGATGAGAAATCAATAAATTCATTTAATATATAAATATAAGTATTTAATTGTTACGAATCTTATAACTGAACAATTATGAATATTGAAAATAATAAATTAAATAAAAAATAATCATTTTTTAAAATTAAATATGCATGGAGTAAAAAGAAGCAACAAAAATATAAAGAGAAATATAGGGATGAGTTTTATATTTATTCTTATATAAAATCGAATGGATTATGAAGTTTTGTTTTTAAACTTTTATTTTTTTATTATTGAAGATAGGAAAACTCGAACTCGTAATTTTTTAGATAAATATAAAAAGATTATGCCATTTGAGTTATAACTTGTTGACTTAGTTGTGAATTGAGGGTTTTGATTATGGATTATGAAGTATGTATAAAATAACATGTTTATGACATATTTAAATACTATAATCAAAGAAAGAAATCATCACCTGCAATGCAAGTATAAAGAACCTTAACTAATTTTTTTGTTCAATTCATCAAGAATTAAAAAATTATGCATTTTCAGTTCAAAAGAGTAGTTATGAGACTATCAACAATTTTATTACAATTTTATATCTATATACACATACATATTTGTGTAAACATGTAAATTAAATGGTTGAAAGAAACAAATGAAAAGAAAAGGTGAAATATAACTGACAAATAATAGTATTTATATATGTTTATTTCACGCCGCAAGTATGTATCAAATTAAAAAGAAAAAAAAAGAAACTAACATTATAATATGAGAAGAAAAAAATGAATTATGAAAAAAAGTGAGAAGCAAAAAATTATAAAAGAAAAAAGTAAATAAGTAAAAGTATAATTTTATATTAAAAAGATAAATAGTAAAAATGAGTAAAATAAAATAGTTTTATAATTTAATTTATACCTATTAAAAATAATAACAACATAAAAATATATAAGAAAGCAATAAACTAAATAAAAACAAATGTTAAAGAGAGACTGAAATAAAAAATAAATCTATCTAGATGACTTAATTTATACTAGATTACCAGTTCAGCTAACTTTTAGGCTACTTTTAGTAAATTCCAACACAAATTTAGCTACCTTCCAACTAGCTTGGGCAAACAAGAAACTCCAATTCTCACAAACGGGCAAAATGATAGACTGGTTGCATGACTAATGTGGGCTTCTTTTACATACTATCCACAGAAGTTATTTTTTTTTAATTTAGATCGTTTACATTTTTTAAATTATATCTTAAAGCTTTAAAATTGAGGAACAAAATGTTCCGTGTTCGTACAACGGAACACGTGAACAGCTTCCTTAATTATATTCTCTCACTTTTGTATCGGTCTATAGGGTGAAATGAAATGACAGTTCATCATAGATACATATGGTATTACTTGTAACCCATAACAAACTATATCTTTTTTATTTAAGGTAAAAAAAAGTTGCATTCATTATTTCACTTACTCTCCTATCTTAACATATCTTTTTTAGTAATTAAAAAGAATAGTTTACAACTGATTCAATCATCTTTGTACGAATTATTGAATACATAAAAACATTGTTTCACCCAAAAAGAAGACGTGATGGCAGGGGGAATGGGCATGGAAAATGATGAAAGAACATTTCTTTCTACTGAAAAGAGTTATCAGAGGCTCTTCAAAAGGTTGAGAGAGGGAATCATATATTACCTCACTTGTTTAAGAACATGGAAAGAAAAATGGAAGTAGCACCTGATTTTTATGCCCTTTAATGAAGTAAAAAAATTTGGTTGGACTTATCATTTATCATTTTGTCTTTTACCGAGTGTGCTAGCTAGTCATAAAGGTTCCGAAAGAATATCACTTTTATTTCAATATAATAATGTATCTAAAACTAATGCTACGGTAACTCTACAAGCTAAGATATCATCTAAGCATCGTTAAATTAAATATCATCATTAATATATAATATATAACTAAACGGATAATGTTTTTCTTGTCTTCTTGAACTAATTAACACACAACTAGTCTTGTGAGTTCTATATTAACAACAATGTTAAATAATAAAATTCACAGAGATATAATTATTCACGCATCTTTTTTTATTAGTTTAAATTTAAAAAAAATTATTTTATAATATGATATTAGAATTTTATACCTTAAAAATCTAAAATTCGATTATTATTATTATTATTATTATTATTATTATTATTATTATTATTATTATTATTATTATTATTATTATAAAATAAATAAAAAAATTGTATAAAAAATTTATGTACTCAAGAAACTTTACGATGAGGACATGATTTATGTATATTATTAGAAGAGATACATTTATAATAAAATTAAACTAGAAGATAATATATGTTTACTACATCAAATACGTACATTAGTACATTAATTACCTTTTACAAGAAATAATTTAAAATATGGCCTAGCTAGATAGCAACGTAACTAGATGATGTTAGTTTAGTAGAGTCAAACAATGGTAATGAAACGTGGTTAATTTTAATTAATCAGTCATTGACTAATTATTAGTAATTTAAGCAGAACATGGTGTTAATATAAGTTATATAAATTAATGTACACCTAATATAATCAAGGCCTTATTATATAAAATAGGAGTATCCTACAAGATGATTTGATATATAATCCACCGTCAGGGCAGTATAACATATAGTAATCGATAAAGGAACAATATTATTAATATATATTATATGAAAGGGAAGGCAACAACCAAGGGATTTTAATGAAATCGGGTTGTTAAATGGAAAGATAATTAGAAACAAAAGGCATTTAACTTTCATGAGCGTGTTACTTGATAAAAGTGTATTAATTAATTATCCTCACAAAGTTGTCATAATTTCATTTGAGTTGTGGCCCTTTAGCATATGATATATGCACGGAGTTACCACGCTGTGTCACGAGCATATGCCGTTTGATTAATACACTTTTATCAAGTAGGTTCATGAATAATCTAGAACTAATCTCTCTTTCCTTAAAAATAAATAAATAATGATGACATGAAACTAAAAATTAAAACAGTGTCACGTAGTAAATATGATCTTGGTCATTTTCACATTGGAAATGATTTCGGATTAATTCTTACAAGTTTCAAATAAACCGTTAGAATTAAAATTGGATGAGCTTAATTAAATATTTTACATTTAAGAGATATAAGACCTGCAATATAATATTCTTTTTTTATCTAAAATGATAATTTAGAGCATAAATATTTGTAAAAAAGTGGCTCAATAAAAAATAGATAAATTTTAATATTATGTTATAAGATTTTTTTTCAAAAAATTTAAATTGACAAGATAAGATATTTAAATAATTATATATTTAATGAATATATTATTTATTTGTTTTAATATTAACAATAAATAGAAAACAAGTAATGTACGTGAACGTAATTATTATAAGTTGGTTTTATCTATAACAGACTCATTATAAGACAAACTCGAGACAACACGATAAATTTCAAAATAAAAATTACATGTTAGTAGTAATAACATTGACTAATCACTAATTGGATCACTTTATTCTATAGATAGTTACTATCATTAGATTAGATAGATGAACCTATTATGGTAATTTTCTGAGTTTGTCAATCAAAATTCATGATCGGATTATTCGGGGAAGACTTTTGTGATGTATTTTTAATTGTTGGGTCCATGTATTCCATTATCACAACATCCAAGCATCTATTGTATAACAATGATAATGGTATGATTACACTTTATTAATATTATAAAAAGAAATTAATTTTAATAAACTGACATGACACAGTATAAAACGTTTTTCACGATCGTTCAATCACATCTATTTTTTCGAATAATCATTCACACAGTTAATAAAAAATAGTTATTTTTACTAACGTAATTATATATGATTTAATACACTTATAAAATTATGGGAGCTACTTAGACAAAGACACTGAAAATGTCTTTTTATAAAGATTTTTTTAATAATTAAAATTTAATACATATAATCCATTAAATCGTGTTATTTTTGTCAAAATTAGGTTAGACAAATTAATTTGATCGAAAAATGGTGAATCAAATCTTGAACTGATTTAAATTAATAATATTTTTTATAAAAAATAACTACAATACCCTATTATAGAAAATGACTAAAATACTTTTATTATATATATTAATTTTGAGAATCCTAAATTTTAGTCTTTTATTTTTTATCGTAAGGTTAAAATTTAGAATTTTTAAAATTAATATATATATATATATATATATATATATATAAAATAAGAGTATGTTAATCATTCTCTATAATAAAGGTATTGTAGTAATTTTTTATAAAAAAATAATATTAATTTAGACCAGTTCAAGATTTGATTCACAATTTTTTTGGTTAAATCAAGTTGTCTAACATAATTTTGCCAAAAATAACATGATTTAATCGATTATATATGTTAAATTTTAATTACTGAAAAATATCTTTAAAAAAAGACGTTTTAAGCGTCTTTATTTAAGTGTCTCCCTAAAATTATTTTATACTAATTGTGTATTAAAATTAAATTCTGGAAATAAATATCATAAATAAAAACGGAATTGGTTTAGTAAATGTATAACTATTAAAAGACTATACTAGAAAATTTGATTATTTAATAGTTGGTAGGGTAGTTAACATGTGAATTTTGGGGAAACATCAATCAAGGTGTCTGCGAGGTGTGCACATATATATAGCACTAGAAGCCACGCAAAACCGCTTTAAAACTTTGAATTGGCTGTTTTACAGCTAAGCTCTAAATGTAGTACACATTATTTTAATTTATAAGGTCAAATTTGAGATATTCGTACAAAGTCGTTTATGCATTAGTACAATTTTGAGATATTCATAAGGTTACTGAAATTAAATAAGTGCTTACACAATTAATTACGACAACTAATTATTTTTAGTTGAATCCCTATCATTTCCGATCTGTGGCAAGTTGCAATCAAGATTACATTATATTCCTTGGAGAAACTTACATACTATATTATTTTTAAACTCATGTACTACATACGTACTTAGCTTATTCAAGATGTATGTATATCGAAAATTATTACCATAAACTATAAAGTAAAATGAGGTATAAATATGTATCTTACTAATGTACGATGTAATAAGGATGCAATTTAAAAATATTATAAAAAATATTTTACTAAAAATTATTATGAAAAGTATAATTATTTTATATTTTTGATGCATATAAATATATTCTTAAAACATAAAATAGCTAAATCCTATAAATATAATGCAATTTATTATAAGAGTAACAAATACTATTCTAGTTAAAATTTGGACTCAAGTCCTATAAACAATTCTAAGTGAATGCTGTTGTCTTCAATTAATTAATCCCCTATGAATTTATCATCAACTATTAATAAATAACTTCTCCCTTTTTATCATCATCAACATCATTATGAATAATTTTTGTTTGCTTTAATTGATAACAGGCATCTAATTAAAAAAATTCAAATAACTAATTATATCTAAACAGGAGTATTGATTTAATTATTTTAATACATGGGCAATGTGAAAGCAAGACAATTGAAGAAAAGATGCCAAGGTAGCAAGGTGAAAAATGAAAAACATATTCTTTTGATGGCTACAGGGCACTAATTAAATAATAATTATACTCGGGGAATCGGAGAAAAAATAATACAAGAGAAAATGAAGATGCATTCTCATTTTTGTTTTATGCTTGGTTAGCTGACTTAGCTCTATTCATGTTTGAAAAATGGGGCATAAATAATTGAAAAGGATGATAATTAAAGTCTCTAGTTTATTCTTATACCGACACAGAAATAATTCCATGTGGCACTGCAGATTTTACACCTACTCCATCACTGCCACAAGGTGGATCGGACGGCTATAATTTCATAAGGTTAAGTAGCTATCAGAATTGATGGGAGCTAAAAGTAGTTACAAATTTACCTCTCTAAATTAATAGACTAAGTGCGTTAATTTAACAAAAATGTTTGGGGCTAAAATTTTAGATTTATAGGTAGTCATGATTTACTTTTTATTTTTATTTTTGTTTATATTCATTAATTAATGCTATAATAAATATAAGTAATATTAGATATAATTAATATATCATTATAAATGTTACATACATAAAATTATAAATTTTAAATAAAATAAAATAATTTTAGTTATTATCTTTTTAATATTACTTTAATTTAATTGAGATATTTAAGATTTTATAAATTAAAGAATGACATGTTAATGGACACTCAATTCACTTTAATAATAGAGTTAAAAGTTAGTTTGAATTTATTCTTAATACTTAGGATTTTTTTTAAATTATTTTTAACATTTAGTTATATCAATTTTATTTTTAATATTTTTTATTTATGTCAAAATTAACTCTATGTAAAATATTAAGAATAAAATTAAAAATTTTAAAAAATAATTTTGATACAAATAAAAAACGTTAGAAATAAAATTGAATGAATTGAAACCATTAAAAATAAAATTAAATGTTAAGAATATTTAAAAAAAATATTAAAGACAAACAAAATATACTTTACATAACCTAAAATAAGTGTATCATACAAGTTATAGTTTAAATATGTAACCTATAATATAAAATGCTTGATAATCCAATTGAAGAGTGCCTTAAAATAGAAGTGAAATGGCATTGTTAATGCATCCACACCACATATCAAATATATAAAAAGAAAAAAAATTGAGGATACTCCCATTAAAATGCGTAAAACATTTTTTTATAAAGATACTTATGTGTCGTATTGTTATTGGATGTATTAATAAATGAATTATTTTTTAATTTTTTAATAAATTAAAATAAAATCATTTTTTTTATAACAATAACAATAAACTTAATTGTTATCAGATTCGGTCGAACCGATCAATTTACATAACCCATTGTGATCATTTTTTTAAATAAAAATCAAGAATATATTTATTTTTTTATCAAAAAATTTAAACATAATTCAGTTTAAATGGTATAAATCAATCGGATTAAATTGAGTCTAATAATTATAATACGGACAATTAGATTTATTATTATTGTTATAACAAACCGATTTTATTTTGATTTATTAAAAAATAAATTATTAACTGATTTAATAAAAATGTTTAATAATATCATAACATATGTAAATGTTAAAAAAAAAGATATTTTTAATATCTTTATGCAAATGGTCTCCAAACAAAAATGCAAGCAGCCAAAGTCAAAGTGGCCAGTGGCCTCCCTTCAAAGGTCCTCGAGTTTCAGATTCAGTTTCGATCTGATGTTTTGTATTTGGCTTTTTCTAAAGGTTTCCGAGTTTCATATGATTCCAGTGCTTGATTATTTATTTATTTGATTATTATTTATACGAAAATATCTTTATATAAAAATATTTACATATATTAGGTTAAGTAATTTATTTAAATATACTAAATTATTTAAAAAAAATAAAAAAATATATTTAACAATTTAATAAAGTATATCTGTAATAAAGGATTTGGTTGTGTGCTTTGATGGTGGACTCTACTTTCACTATATGAATATGTAAAATTGTAACTTTGTAAGGTATCTCACTTTCTTGATTTCATCTCTGTCTTTTAACCTCCGTTTATTTATAAAAATAAAACACTGAGACAGAAATATAAAAATATAAAATTATATTTGTCAAAAATATTAAATTAGTATATTTTAATATCTATCCTGACAAAAATCCTGAAACATTAATGAATAAACAATTTATTTTTTATTTGTTATTTTATTATTTTTATTAATTGTTTATAATTATATTTTTTATTATTATATTTTTTTCTAAATTTTTTGAATGAAAAAAATAAAAATAAATTAAATTTTCATAATTTATTTTAAGTTATCACCAAATAAAATACAAAAATACTAATTTTTTTATTTTTGCTATTTGTATCTTATTCTCATGTCTTATATGTCTTATTTTCAAAACCAATCGCAACCTTATTTGCCTTAGTTACCTCTCTTCCTATATAGCTAGCCACCTCCCCCCAAAGAATCCGAAAACATCTTCTTAAAGACTCGTAAATTTGCTTAATTATTGCTGACACCGTCATATTCCTCCTTAATCACACTAATAATTACTCAATTTTATAATACACACCTATATAATCAAGACTCATCTCTAATTAAAAACCTAATAATGCTCCCTAGTTCCTATAAATCATGTCCCTAGTTGGTAAGGATTTTTCTTTCTTTCTTTCTTTCTTTAATTGAAGGATCAAAATAACCTATAAAATGACTATATATATATATATATATATATATATATATATATATATATATATATATATATATATATATATATATATATATATAAAATAGATCAAGTAGTGATATTTAATGAAATGATATTGTTGCACGCAACTCAAGTGTTGATGATAATTATTAATTAATTAATTAAGGGAAGACAATGATAATATAAGGAGTATATGCTTTTGCAGATGCCATGCAAATAAAGAGAAAAAGATTTCCAAAGTTTGAAAAAATGCAAGGTTTAGCACATGGGGACAAGTGTGATTTTATCCAGATCTTACCTTTTTCCATTTTTTCCCTCTCATTGCTTGGCCCCAGAGCTTTGAAGTGCAATCATATTCATGTGCATGCAATCAACAGCACCAAATATGAAATATCATTCACCTTTTGGGTGAAAAAAAATTAAAGAAAATAAAGAACCATTGTTTCCTTAAGTAATGATCCCCTATTATTAAAGGTGCTTACACAAGCTTTTCCTTTTGTTCTTTTGCTATAAATAAATAATTCTTGTAGCACAATTAAAAGTTGCACATCACTCACTCATCACTTCACATCACCACAGAATCAAATTAAGCTATGTATTATAATTATATAATTATGTAACTAAAATAAAACATACGTACCTAATTTCATGGCATTGGAATTGAACTACAGTCCAAGGAATCCCAAAAAATTCCCAATACATATGTGTCTTTAATCATAGTCACAGATATAACCATGAAATTTAACTGCACACTTCTTACAATGTCCTAGTATGTTGGACATAGATGTTGGCAAAAGAATCCCCAATACATTGGAGAAAATTAAAATATAAATTAAAAAAAAAATACAACCCTGAATAAAAGAGACCCCACTGTAATCAATACAACAAATAAGAAGAAAACACAAAGTGAGTTATGGCTAAGGTTAGGCAAGCAGGGATGATGATTTTATTGGCTATTTTGTTTATTGCTTAGCTTTGGGAGATTTTACAAAATAAGAAAAAAAATAAAGAAAATTATTAAATTCTGACAAGTTACAATCATGCCAAGGGAAAAAGGGCTGACAGAGATAAATTATATAAAACCAGCATTTATAGTTCTAATTAATAAAAATAGCACTTGAAGCTATCCATTGGTTCAATCTATTAGTCTTTTGATATCATGCTGATGTGTATTAATTTTTCTTTTTCTATTTTAGTAAGTAAAACCACTCAGATGGATAATAAATAACACTACAGTTCAGTGAATTAAAATTGGATTTGGATTCTCTAAAGTTTGAATTTCACTTTAAAAAGTAAAGTGTGATCTTCTACCATTGAATAATTTTTCTTTCATATTTATTCTTGGTCCCACCTATGAAATCAATGGTGAGAGATCACACTTTACTCTCTAAAGTAAAATTCAAACTTTAAAAGATCCAAATCCATTAAAATTTCATCTTCCAATTTTCTAACAATCAAGGAAAGTAATGCAGCAAGTTTATGAGTAGTCCAATTATAGGATACCATGTAACTTTCATATAAACTTTTATAGGAAAAAATCGAAAAAATAAATGAACTTTTTATAGGATGTGTGATATTTAATGTGTGGGACGTTTTATTGATATATAATCAATCATCAAAATGGAAGAAGTTGTTTTTCCTTGCAATGAAAATATTATAATCACAACAAAACAAAATACTCATCAATAACAATTATTTATTTATTTATTTATTCTGACATGAACAATAATTGCTTTAACTTTATTAGTCTTTTACCATAGCCAATTTTCTTTCACTTGTGTAATCTTTGTACGTAAAAGAAGCAGAATGGACCACCTGCCGACTACACAAACTGTCAAAGAAATTTATATATAAACCAATGTGAAGTCGATTTTTGAAAGAGATGGAACTGAATTTTCATCATCCGAAATGATAATCTATTGCCTAAGCCATAGTTTTTAAGCTTTCTTTAAGTTAAATTGTTATAAAGTGTTTTCAAATAAATATCTTTCTCTAAATACTTCCTGTATTAAATATTTTTTTTAAAAAATATAACATTTTTTTAAGATGATGGAAATTGTAATTGCCGGAAAAAAAAGACTATGTAAATTGTAGTTAAAATAAATTGCATGAAATAGAAAGGATATCAGTATCCTCATTAAAACAAGGAAACCAAAAACCAAAAATGTTTCTATATTATTTTCTTGTTAAAATATTAAAATATAATATTTATGTCCAAATATATTAAAATTGAAAAAAAAATTATCTGAAATTATTAACTTTTAGAAACTATATTAGGAGTTAGGACACACAAACCAACTAAATCGGAGAAACCAAAAAAATAAAACCAACCCATTGGGAAACGGGAAAGGGAAACCCATTACACAACACTCACATACCTAGAGGAAAAAAATAGACGAGCGTCCTTTATTTTTGGTATTTATAGTGGAGCGTTCTATTATGTCATTTTCCCATTATCTGCACAAGCCCATAAGCCCAACGGTATTCTATTATTTTGGTCGGTACATAAGCCCAATAGTCTACCAAATTTAGTTTAATTGTTTGAGATATAAGATTGATTTAAGGCCCAAAAAAGAAAAAATTATAAAATATCATAAAATAATATTTGTAAAAACGGATTGAAGACCAAAGAGAAGGTCACAAATATAGTTGATGTCAGGTATCCCGAGAGTGAACGACAAAAATGGAGTCAATTTTAGAAAGGTAAATGCCAGTCCAAAAAAAAAAAAAAAACAAAAGAAAAAACAAAAAAAGAAAGGTAAATGATAAGGCTGATTTTCATGACCAAAAAAATTTTGTATTTTTTATTTTCAATAGTTTTATTTTTTTAAGATTTTATAAAAATAAATAAATAAAACAAAAAACAAACATTTTCATTATTTTCTAGTGTTTGGTCATAAAATAAAATACTAAAATAGAAAAACATTAAAAATAGAAACAAAAAGAATAAATAATCATCTCTAACCATAAAAGATTTAGGTACTAACAAAATTAGTCATAATAAATTTAAATAAATTTGATAACCAAAAATATATCCGATTAATAAAACTAACAAAATATTAATTCTATTTAAAAAATTCTATAAATACCCTTCTCCTTCATCTTTCTATAAAATTTTCTTGCTCTTATCACCATCAGTGCTGTTAAAAACACTTTAAAATCGAATCCAAATAGAAAATAAATCCGACATCACAATCTCGACACTGCAATCTGATAGAGTAGGAGGGCCCTGAGCAGGTCATATCTGTCCTTCTCAGACTCTCCCTTCTTGGTCTCCGCCTCCGATGACAAGACCCTCCGACTCTAGGACATACCAATCGATTCTCTCATCAAAACCCTCTACAGCGCATGAGGCTGGTTATGGATGGGTACTTAAGATACCACCGAGGAAGCTACCATGGTGATGTGCTCATTGATTTTCAAGGTTTGAAATTTTAGCGGGTTCTTGATGGTTGTGGAGGTGGCTTTGGTACGGTAGTGGTAGGACAATTGGTTATGGAGAAGAGAAAGTAGCAGACAGTAGAGATGGTAGAGCTTGGGTTTAAAGATGGGGGAGCAAGAGTAAGGAGAATGTGAAGAAAGGTTATTGTTGGGAGAATTTCTGTAGAGAAAGAGGTAATGAGAAGAAAACAAGAAAGGAAAAAGGATATTTGCGGAATTTTTTAATAGTTAACATTTTATTAGTTTTGTCAATCAGAGGTAAATTTTGATGGTTACTGAATTTATTTAAATCTTCTATGGTCAAAAATAGTTATTTACTCAAACAAAAACAAGAACCGAACACTCCCAAAGAATTCATACCAAGGATATAGACACATTATTTGCCAATCAGAAACAAACTTTTTTATTTGGACATCTCAAAGCAAATGCTACGATTAACAAGAAATCCTGTTTCAGATTAAACTTAACAATATTTATACAACACCGGTATTTGGCTACGACCACCCCAAAATCTGTTTGTTAGATTTGCTCAAATGTAATTGGGAGTTTCATTACTCGGCCTTTCTAATAATAGTATAATACTATGCGCATGTCAAGGACTCTAGTCGCGATTGTAGCCACAAGGGTGACACTAAACCAAACTCGCACGCATCAAGCATTTAACGAACACTCTCGCACCCGCGCGAAGATGATGTACAAAGGACATGGACAATATGATGAGCATAAAAAACTAAATGCCTTAGGTGAACCAGCTCACCTCTTGCCGCGAGGTCCAACTCCAGATCTAGGGCCGGGGAACCGTGAAAACTGGAGCCGCAAGTGACTGGACTCAGGATTAAGCTCATCCACTTTATAACCTGTGCCATCCAACCACAGGGTCAGCATAATTTTGGTGAAGAAAGCATTGCCCAATTATATCCAAATCTACGAGCTTTGAATGACTAAAGTACTAACGAATATGGCAAGTACCAGTACCTGCTACTGACCACGCACATGACCTACTACACTAAAATGAATAGAATTTTGGGGTTTGGACTAATTAAAAAAAGTTTCACGATATTTGATGATTGGGAATTCGCGGTGCCAAGTTAAAGCCATAGCATTAGAGAACAGGATTACATTTCAATCACGATGGTGTATTCATTAGTGAGCAGGATGGTAGCTTGGTCTGCTCATTCTAAGAAATCATGGAAGTTGGAACTTATTTATTGTACAGTATAGTTTGAATGAACCTTAAAATATGAAGTAATGATATCCACTGTAACAATAATTTACAACTTTTAAGATGATATCCTTATAGTTCAATAGATCATCGAGAAATTTCCTTAGTCAAATAAGCATATCATATTTCTGCAGTTGTTTATCGAATTTCAGTATAACTAAATTAATTTTTTGATTCAAAATTATAGGGTATTTAAAACTTATTACTACTTAATATTAACATAGAAGGCCGAATAATCGAATACTATATAATTAGAACATGAAAATTAATCTCCTATAACAGCAGGAAACAAAATGATACCTTGCAGGGCACTCAAAGCAGTAGCTGCACAAGCTGGGTTTGCAAAATCCACAAAACAAAGGATTAAAGGATCTCCACCACGCTGCAATGACCAGGAGTTTCATCATGAAGAACATAATTGAACTTTCAAAATGCTACCAGAATAGTGACAAACCAAGCCAGGAAAAGCAAGACAAGTTACAGAGTACACTTACACGTTTGGATTCTTTGCTCACAAGTCTCACTTCTCTATATCCAACAAAAGGGCGGAAAATATCTAAAGATGACATTAAGGAATTTGAATAACTTGCAAGAGAGAGAGAGAGATGAAGGTATGAGAAAATAAAATATAAACATATCTGGTAAATCAGAATCAACAACAAAAGGATACGAGCCACTTCCCTTCTCGTGCTGTCAGACGGAAGACCTTCAACATATAAAGTACTTGAAGCATCTGGTGGTAGCGGCACTGTCTCAGGTCCTGGCCTGGAAACTGCATCTAACTGACCACCATAACTGACATTCCGTCCATTTCGTCCAATATCAGGGGGACCACCCCCAGGACGCCCCATGACAGCAGAATCAGCTAGCGAAGGACCTGGCAACCCACCAACACTCCTTCCTAATCCAACATTGCCAATTGTACTAGCTTCTCCACCAGAATTAAAAGATGTAAGCTGCTTCAAAGTAAAACATGACATATTTTCAACAACTAGCAGCAGAGGTGCATGCAGGCACAAAAGCATCATGTAAATAAAAGGGGTTCAGATGTTACCCCTCCACTCTGAAGGTAGCGGTCATAAGCAGACCCAAGCGTTTTTGTGTCCTTTATCATTCGGCGGTCATCATCTCGAGTGATATAATTATGCATCTCATTACCCGAAGTCAGACCAGAAGCTGACATTTCTGCATCAAAACAAAATCTATTCTTACAATTTATTCACTAGCAAAAAGAACTAAAGCTGAAGCACACACTCTGTCTCTAACAAAAACCACTTCCATCTATTTACAATATCATACACCATAGCTTTTTCTACTATGATAATCACCGACAACACTGAAATACCACGTCTAACTAAAAATTATGCTGGATGCTACATGACTCACAAACTAAATGGCACATGCGCCCCACAATTACAATGCAAAATACTCTTAAAAAATAAGACGTCCATGCTACAAGATGCACCTTCCACCTTCCGGAATTTCAAAATTACTACTGGAACAACCAACTATACAACAGGCAGCAACTCTATATTCTTAGTCTGTCCAACTTGTTCATTTTAGAATAGCTCATCTGTTTTCAGAATTGACACTCAAAACTCCACAGGATCCTTTGTGTTCTTACATCAAATCCTAATATTGAAAGCCCAAAAACTAATATTTTACCAATTCACCATGCACAAAAGCGAGAAATGATTAGTATGATTATATTCACCTATTAAACTTTCTAAAACAATAGTAACTCAAATTCGAAGGAAAACATACTAGGCAGGATATAGATATGCAGGCGCTATAATCTATTGATACATCACTTACCAACAAAGTCGCCCACCAATTTGATTACCATTAAGGCATTACCAAAAATCCAAGAATTATTGCTTAAAAGGAGATATCATCATGAAACCCCTTCTCAATTTGCAAATAAAAACTATCCTCCGTGTAAAGCTCACAGAAACACTTACTCTTTTCACAATTCACAACACATCCCCCGTGCCCTAAGTTACACAATTCAGATAACCACAACCTCAACAAAATTTCAGCTCCTTAGAACACAAAATCGCTATCACAGATCAATCTAATTGTACTACTTAGTAATCCAAGAACAATAAAAGAAATTTCCAAATAAAAAATTTCAACTTTTGCCATCTGAACAATTGAAAACGAATTTTTCAGCGACGATGCGTGACATTTAACGGGAAAAGTAAACATCATTGAAGAAAATTGGGGATTTGGGCGGGGGAGGAGGGATAAGAACGAACCGAAATCAGTACGAGGTCGTTTGAACATAGCGGAAGAAGGAGGAAGCGCCTGCTGCCGATTCCAGAAGCCATCCGCCATGGCGAGAGATCGAGACAAATAGCAAAAGTGGATGGATTTCAGGGGTTGGATGGAGCGAAGACAAAGAACGAGGTGTCAATCACAAACCCTAATTCGCAATGAAATCAAATTTTCAAACCCTAATTATCGACCGGTCCTGATCCCATTTGGTAGTCTCTGAAAGATGGAAAAAATAATAATAGAAAAAAAGAAAACAATTAAACAAGGCCACCGTTGGGAAATTGAGAGAAAAACTGTTAATTCCATACTCTCTTGTAAATTTAAACAAACTAGTGCATAGATTTTGTATTTATATTTTTAAATATTTAAAAAAATACACAAAGTAATTACTATCTTAAAAAAAATTTAAAATCGTTATCAAAATGAAAGTTTAATTTGAGACTAGTAAGTAATTATCATTTTATACTTTTCCGAAGTAAAATAAATATTTATTATCAATTATTTCTTATATATAAGTCATTTTTTTATATAAGCCTATACAAGTTATTTTATCCTAATTCACCTTACACGCCTCTTAATCTAATTAACTTTTTAATTAACGCGCAGATATATAACTGTCTTTTTCGAAAGAATTTCGTTTTCATTTTCGAATTTTCTCAACATTTTCGATCTACGTTCTCTGCGTTTTCTCTTCGTTCGTTCTGTACATTTTTTAAATCAAGCTCTAAAATCAGTTTTGAACAATTATCTCGTTGTTAAAGATAATGAGTAATTCAAGTTTAGATTGTCAATTGAAGTAGAACGAAATTGATTATTGTTTTGAATTTAATCAAGTGGCTAAAGTGTGGTTCGATTCTAGTTAATGTTTTCGTTAGTAGTTTATGATTCTGTAGGTGAATAATGTTTTTGTTTGTGAAAATTATTGTTCATCGTTGATGGTTTGAATTGAATGTAATGTAAAAGTTCTACATTAAAGAAAATTTTTTTCTATATTTACAGCAAATTTCGGTGTAACATGATGATATTTGAGTATATTGTTTAAGAATTTTCGGTGTATCTGTACTGATAAGTTATGCATAATTCAAATTTCTTGTTCTGCCTCCTCCTCATCTTCTGCTGTTTCTTCTTTTTCTTTTTCATCATCATCATCTTTTTTTTTCTTATTCATCTTTTTTTTTGTTTTATTTTCTCAAGTTTCTTCTTGTTTTATTCTCTTAACAAGAATAAAAACAAAAAATATCAAACAAAGAAAAAGAAGAAATACATAATGATACAAAATTACTTGGAAGATGATGAACTTAAATTCATTCAACTAAACAAAACAAAGAAATAAGAAAAAAAAAGAAGAAGAAAAAAATATGCAATAGTAGAGAAAATATTTTTCTGTATTTGCAGCAAATTTGTGTATAACACGAAGATATTTGAGTGTATTGTCTAAGAATTTTCGGTGTATGTGTATGCTCATAAGTTCTGCATAATTCAAAACTTTTTATCTTCCTCCTCCTTTATCTTCTGCTGCTGCTTCTTCTTTTTTTTTTTCATCATCATCACCATTTTCTTCTATTTTTTTTCTTATTCATCTTTTCTTTTTTGTTTTACCTTCTCAAGTTTTTTTTGTTTTACTTTCTTAACAATAATAAAAACAAAAAAAATCAAACAAATAAGAAGAAAAAACACATAATGCTGCAAAATTACTTGAAAGATGATGAACTTATATTCATTCAACTAAAAGAAAGAAAAAAATAAGGAAAAAAAGAAGAAGAAAAAAATGCAGCATTACAAGAAACCTTTTTTTGTATTTGCAACAAATTTAGGTGTAACACGAAGATGTTTGAGTGTATTATTTAAGAATTTTTGGTGTATGTATGCTAATAAGTTATGGATAATTCAAAACTCTTCCTCCTCCTCATCTTCTGCTGCTTCTTTTTCTTCATCTTCTTATTTCATTTTCTCATAATTCTTTCTGAATTCAGCTTCGCAACTTCCTTCAACTTTTCGCAACGATTTTCAAAGATTTTGATCCTTATTTGAATTTTGAGCATTGCAATTTTGATTGAGAAAAAAGAACCGTTTATATTATTCAAGAGATTAGGAAAGCACGTGTTTACACACAATCTAAACTGAAGGTCGTTTTTATTAAATTTGGACCAACTTATATGAATTTATATACCAAAAAAATTGATATGTATAATAACCCTCATTCATTATTATCTCTACTATTAAACTTCACTTTAAATATAATTTTTTTATTTAATAATTATGTAATATTCGGAGGCTGTTCAATCATCCCGCCTTTTATATTTGTATGAAAAAAATAAATCCACAAAAATAGAAAAACACAAAAATAATGTAGCCTTCTTATCAAATACAACAAAAATGATTATAGCAGTAGGATAAAAAATCACCAAATCCAATTTATATATGTTTTTTTATATAAAAATTTCAGTTAACACATGACTTGTCATTCTTTAGTTTAAATAAAATTATAAAAATTATTATTTAACCTAATTTAAATGTTTAAACACGATATGTCAAGTTTTGAGTTTATCTGTTGTCAACTAAATACTATTTTTTGTGATGTTTTCTGCTACTTTACGGATGACAAATTTTATGTTTGGAGAAATCTGTGTAAAATTTAGAATATTTTAAAGGATGATTTTAAGTGGTACATTAGAGATTTGGACTAAAAATTTTGGTTCTCTAAATGAAGGAAAGAAGGGCAACTATGTAATAAGATGGATTATGTTTACATTTTTAATTCGGATCTCTAGATTTTAGATCTATGATCGATTGGAGAGTGGCACTTTGAGAAGGTCTATTCTATTTTCACCAGATTTTGCATGAAAGCATTCTCTCCTACAACTCAAATGTGCAAGCGGGTTCAATAGTAGGCTAAGCTTGGTCTAGTGGGACGTCTAAGGTTTATGATGTCCATAATAGCTACTTATGGCTCTGTAAGAATATGTTTGGATAGAAGGAGAGAGGGAATTGGCTTTGACTTTGGCGTCAGTTTGTTTCGAAAAAGATCAAATTCTTGGCTTGGCTTTGTCTACGAGAGACATTGCTCACTGTTGTTTTTTGTCTTAGGAGAGGCCTTTCACCTATAGATAGTTGCCCTAATTGCTTGACTTGCCAGGAAACAGTTTTCTACTGTATTCGAAATTGTCCGAAAGCTCAGTTTGTTTCGCAGACTCTAGAAATTTTCAATCATCATCTGGATCTGGAAAACTAGTTCTTGTCCCATAGCAAACAACACATTTTTAGATTCTTTTTTTAGTCTGTGGTGAATTTGGAGAGGTATAAATAATGAGATTTTTAACCATCATGAGCTTTGGCCTCCTTTTAAAGTGGGTCATATGGTTTTAGTATTCGAGAAGGAGCTTTGGAATGTTTTTTAATTGCAACGAATTTCTATTCTTTCTATGATGGGTGCTTTTAAAATCAATTGTAATGCTAGTTATTATGGTTTTAGGGATCGAATTGGTTTTGCCCGTGTTAACAGAGACAGAAACAAAAATTAGCAACAAGGCATTTTTGGGAACAATAGCGGGCTACAATATTTTTTAATGAGAGTTGTTTGCTATATATTTGGAGATGATTTCTTTTAGTCTCGGACTTGGGGCAAAGAGATGTGATTTGCGAAACGGATTGTCAGGAGGTTTTCATTCCTGTTAACAATTCTCAAGATAATGATGGGTGTGTAGATCTTTTAGTGTTTAAAGTTAGAGATATCATGACTTGGAAGTGGCACGTTAATTTTTGCTTAATCT
This sequence comes from Arachis hypogaea, assembly GCF_003086295.3. Lineage (NCBI taxonomy): Eukaryota > Viridiplantae > Streptophyta > Magnoliopsida > Fabales > Fabaceae > Arachis > Arachis hypogaea. The sequence goes on along the minus strand of NC_092044.1, from coordinate 116,647,477 downwards.
TGCGATATGCAAACATAGTAGCGAAAATTATGGCAAAGACGACTTTGAAATTGCATTTGCAGCATCGCACATTTTGAATCCTTTAGGACTTTGTTTTCTTTTTCTGTTTGATTGTTTTAAATTTTCAATAAAAAAATCACTTAATACCAAAAAGAACAAATTGGACCAAAAAATATGAAGAACTAATCTATAATTTAACAACAAAAAAATAAGTATCCAAATTAATTTGAATAATAAGTAGATAATAAAAAAAACAATTTCATAACAACAACGAAATAAGTTAATTGCTCACAACCGTTTATATTGACCATCTCAATTAAGCAATATTTTTTCTTCGAATGTTTCTTTTACTGTACGGGTAAAGTATATTTTTTATCCTCGAAGTTGATAAAAGTTTTAAAAATATTCTTAAATTTTATTTTGTTTCAATTTTGTCCCAAAAATTTTCGATTTGTATCAAATATACCATCGATGGCTGCATTTTCAAAAATTTTTAAGACCAATCTAACAATAATGCATGAAAAATATGTTTGATTTGCTTGTGTTGAGGGTTGTTCTTATATTATTGTTGTTGAATTGATCTTAAATTTTTTGAAAAATTAATCGTTAGGGATATATTTGATGCAAATCGAAAACTTTTGGGACAAAATTAAAACCAAATAAAACTTAGAAATATTTTTAAAATTTTTGTTAAATTTCGAAGACAAAAAATATATTTTACCGTACCCTTATTGTATTGAAAACTGAAACTAAGCATATATCCCTTTCTTACCACTTTTGCGCTAAGACTAACGTACCTCTTTGATAAGCAATTTTAAAATGATACTGTCTCTTTTTTATTTCCAAATGCAAGAGGAAAAAAGGAAAAATCATAATTGGCATATGTTAAATTTTTCAATATCACAAGAGAATAAAGCATCTTTATCGAAGTCATCACCATTATCACATATCCCTCACAATAATCTATTTTATTCAAGATGTATACTTAGCTAAGGTCATTTCAAGAGAAAATTAACCATTTTGACTCTTAAGTATTCTATAATTATTTTTTTCTTATCTCTAATTTTAGGAATTTTTGTTAAATAATTATGCCATGAATGTCTAAATTATTGCAGTGATATGTTGAAATAGCTAATTTTACAACTTAATAAATTATTCTTTTGTTGTTTACTAATGGTTGATATTAATTTAGATATTTCCAAATAAACTAAAAAGAGGTATGTTTAATTACATAAGAGATAAGTATTGTTTTGATCCCTAATATTTAGAGTCGGAATTGAAATCGTCTCTAACATAATTTTCTATTTAGAATCGTCCCAAACATTTTATTTCATATTAAAATCATTCTTTTTAATTTTATTACTAAATTATTCCTATTTTAATAAAAAATTATAAAATTTTCAAAAAAATAAAAGAATAGAATGCGTTGGGGAGAGGAAAAGGTACGCAAAGGGGGGTGGGAAGGGGAAGGGGAAGGGGAAGGGGAAGGGGAAGAGGGGAGGGAGGGGAGGGGAGATGGAAGCGGCGGCAACACTGGTGACCACTCACCACCACCGTCGCGTCTTCTCCATCTTCGCGGGCTCGCTCCGTGTGTGTCTCTCTCTCTCTTCAGCGGCGACGCGACGACCTCCACCTCGCAGCGGGACGAGTCTGAGCGGCGGCTAGGCGCGACACATTCATCACCTCGACGGCAACCTGTGTGATGGCGGCGACTCCTCTCCCCAGGTCACTGGCTCACGTCCCTCTCTCCCTCTCCCTTGGGTGCGACATGATGGCAACGGCGATGTATGTGACAGCAGCGACTCCTCCCCCCTTGGTCACTGGCTCACCGCCATCCCTTCTTTCCCCTCTCTTTTCTACTTCTGCTTCTGCTTCTTCTGCTTCTTCGGCTTCTGTGTCTCCTTCTACTTTTTCTGCTTCTACTTCTGTCTTTGTTTCTAATTCTAATTTTGATTTGTTATTTTTTTAATTTATTATTGTTGTGTGTTGATTTTGTTGGTGAATTTGATGTTGTTTAATCTGATTTGATGTTCTTGAATCTGATTTGGTGTATTTGGTGGTGGTAAAGGTGTTGATGGTGGTGGTAAAGGTGCTGCTGGTGGTTAAGGGTATTTTTGTCCGTAAAAAGTTAAAAGGACGATTTTAATATGAAATAAAACGTTTAGGTCGATTCTAAATAAAAAATTATGTGAGGGATGATTTCGATTCCGACCCCAAACATTAGGGACCAAAACAATACTTATCCCATTACATAACTGCATTACTATCTTTAAAAAGATTGTACAAATAAATTTAAATAGAGTCGTATTTATCAACCATATTATTCACGTCCTTCTTACGGTCATCACAAAAGTATGTATCCGCATTAGTTTCAACTTTCACGTTGCAAACACAGGACTTATAACATCGATATAGAATAGGATCAACTACAAAAAACAGTGGTCAGAGCAACATAGGATCCAACCTATATAAAAATAATGTGAAAGTCAAACAACAAAAAATATATTAAATGTTAAATAGTAAATTTTTATAAGACACTCACATTTACAGCATCACGCATCTTCTTTATTGTCTTTCTGTGGAATATAAAAAATCATCATCAGCAATATTAGCCAGTTTGCCAAAAAGTACAATAAGTACGATGAGTTATCAAAGCATGTTGACGTAATATCTTTTTCAAAGCATCACGGTCTCAGAAAATATCTAGATTTATCAAAAATCTAGTAACATACATAATGTCAGAAATTATTTTTAATATGGAAGGAGAGATTGTGTTTTGGTTGAATATTGACATTTGAAGTATATTACAGTATTGTGAAAATTATTCAACACTCCCTTCACGTGTTGCAACACGCCCCCATGTGTTGGTTAAGATGTTGCCACGTGTTCAATACGCCCCCACGTGTTGGCCAAAATGTTGCCCAGTGTTCAACACGGCCTCTGCGTATTGATTTCTTACTTAAAAAAATCTACCCATCTATAATTACATCAAATATTTCCATTTCCAACAAAAACACCAATATTTTTTCATATAAAAAAAATTAGCCACATAATGTTCCGCAGAACATAGTACCTATATACAATAATCATTGCTAAAATCAATTTTACAGTTATATATGATATAAAAGCTACCAAATGAAAAGTAACCAATTGGCAAGTTAAAACATTCCTGAATGATCACACCTGTTTAAGAGATAATAAAAACATGACACCAAATAGAAACTGGGTGGCTAATAAGTTGGTGAAAAAGTTAAGAAAATATCCCAATTTTAGGAACTACGAGGCTACGACATTCTTCAAAACAAAATATGATTTGTCACTTAATAGGAATTCAATATCGTAGGCACTTTCTGATGCTAAGAATGTAGTTTATGGTGATGCGAAGGAGCAATATGGCATGGTGAAGAATTATGGTAAAACTCTATTGAAGACCAACCCTGTATCCACAGTTCAGATATGCACAAAGTCATTGCCTAGTGGTGAGGTAATTTTTGAGAGAATGTACATCTATTTGAGTGGGTGTCATCCATTAATTGGAATTGATGGTGCCTTCTTGAAGACAATATTTGGGGAGCAAATCTTATCGGCTGTTGGACAGGATGCTAATCACCATATATACATAATTCCGTGGGAAATTGTGGAAGTGGAGAACAAAGACAACTGGAAGTGATTCCTAGAGTTGTTACATGAAGATCTTGGTGACTACAAGACTCATGGATGGAGCTTCATTTCTGATATGCAAAAGGTAGTCCGCTAACTTCACCTCTCTAATCTTATATATATAGTGTAAATTGTTATGTTGTTTGTTGCACTTTAATATAGACATCATTGGTAGAACATGATTAGTATAAACTATAATGTTTGGTGTTGGATTAATTTAGATACACGATGCTTAACTAGAAGGACTATTATGGTGAACATGGTGTAAATTTAGGGACTATTATGGTGAACGATTAGTAAAGTTAGGTCCATTATGGTGAATGATTATTGCTATTGGATATATATTTGTTTGTAACATGATCTGTGTTATCTTTAGGGATTACTACCTGCAGTGAATGAGGTGATGCCTAACGTGGGTCACTGTTTCTGCGTGTGACATTTATGGCAAAATTTTAAGAAACAATGAAAGGACTTGGAGTTGAGGGTTTTACTATGGGAGTGCACACGAGTAACTACCTTTCAAGAGTTTAAGGTATGGATAGTGTGGTTCAAAGTATGTCAAAATTCAAAGTGTCTCTTAATTAATTAGTTATATTATACTTGTACTTTGTCCTTATTTTATAGTTATGCAAAATTCAATTATGCATAATGTTAATATCTCTAAGTTCTTATTCTTTAAGATAACTGTATTCAAAATTTTCTCTTCACAAGGAATACATGAATAGGATCAAGAGACTAAACGAGGATGTATGGACGTATCTTGACAAGTGGCCTAAAGAGGCATGAACGAGGTCACAATTCAAACACTAACCGAAAATAGACTCTATTTATAATAATGCATGTGAGGTATTCAATTTAAAAATCAAGGAAGTAAGGAGAAAGCCAATAATTACTCTTTTAGAAGAGGTGAGGATTTCGTCATAAGGACTATGGCTAAGAATAAGGTCAAATTGAATAGCCATTTGGGGTTATTACCACCAGTAATTAAAAGTAGGCTTGAGAAGATAAGGAAGAAGTTCATAAATTGGCAAGTTATCTAGGGTGGAGATATTGGCTATGAGAAGTTTGAGGTTCATGGGCGTCCTGCCAACTATGTGGTTGACTTGGGAAAAATAGTGTGTACCTGCAAGTTTTGGATGTTGACAGGTTATATTTTCTAACCCAGTTCATCAAGTATTTCATGATTTGTTGCTTATTAATATTGTCTTATACAATCTTGTATTTTTTAATTGTTTTGAAATGATAATTTATAGGAATTTTATGTGTTCATGTTTGTGCTGTACTTGCCAGAGTGAACAAGAACCCAGAGAATTTTTACCATAAATTGATCACTATGAAATTTTACAAAAAAGCATACAAGTACTACATTAATTTTCTATCTGGCCAATCTTTCTGGGAACAAAGTCAGTATAACAGGCCATTGGCACCACCAATCAAGAAAATGCCAGGAAACCTTCAAACAAAGAGGAGGAAGGATGTCGATGAAAGCACCAGTTCTACCAAAAAATCTAAGCCCAAGTTCGACCATGAAAAGATAGCTAAGATAATTCACTTGCAAGTACTGTCTGCAAAAGAGTCATACTAAGAGAGGGTGTGAAAAGAAGAGGGTTTTTGATGCTGCTCAAACTGCAGCTGATGCTGCTGTAACTACAAAGGCTATTGAAGTTGCTAAAGATCCTAAGAATGCTACTACTTAGGCCACTGCAACTGCTACTACTGTTACTATCTCAGATGCCACTATTACTACTACTACATCCACTGATACTGCTACTACATCCACTGCTACTGCTACTACTACTGCTATTGGTATAGTTACTACTACTGCTACGAATAATGTCTCTACAACAAGTACTGCTGTTCTAACTGATTATGCTTCAGAGATTGATCTGTCACAGCCAAGTTCTTCTGAACTAGAAGACTCTCAAAAAGTTTAATAATAATTCTTCACTAAATTTTTTTTATTAAGTCTTCGCTAATAACTCTATAAAAAGTTTAGGTCTTTGGTAGTGGCTTATGAGTTTGGGTTATTTTTTCTTGTATGTCCTTTGTGTAATTAACTGAAGCAAATGCTAAACCAGCCACAATACCTAAATTATCTCTTAGAAGAAGATCACTACCTCTAACACCCTCTACAGTAATGGATCCAATGAAAGGAGCAAGTTCAGCCACTACCTCATGCTTCACAAATTTTCTAAAGTTTGTACCCACTCCTGGATTTAAGCACCCACGAAAGAAGTGAAACTTAAGACTAGGATATAAGTTTTGTGACTTAGTACTGTTCATCTTTTGTTTAAAAAATTGTGATTATGCTCACTATAAACTAGTTTGTTCATGTTATTAAGTTTAGTCAAGTATGTCATATTACTTGCTTTTCTCAAATACTTATGACTGCATTGTGTAAAAACTATGAATGCTTTGTGGTATTTTGATTTTGATTAAGTAATACTATGGATGGTTTGAATCAACCTTGCTATTAATTATTAACTTGTATTGTCTATTCATTTTACATGATATTATATTATATAAAAATAACATCAATAACAAAACCATGGAGTTCACAGAGCCACAACCACAACAGATAAAATAGACCCAAAACACTTTCATTCATTATATATTTTGTTACATTGTCATGTTCTCAACTCTTTAACAGCATCATTCCTACAAAACAACAACTACCAAAAACTCAAAATCAAGAACTTGAATAGTGAAGTTCATATTTCTAAAGTCTGCTTCCATTTTGTCTAGTCACCATGTAAAATTCATTTTCATTTTACCATCATCATCTCCTGCAACAGCTTTTTCAGTCAGCTCCTTTTACACACAATTTGTCTAAACGAATAAGCCACACCATTTTTTTCACTTGTCCGCAAACAACCCTCTACAAATTAATGTGACAACCACAAAAAATTAAATTACAAAGAAGTTACCTTCACTCACATTATAGTTGAGACAATAAAAAAAGGACTTGTTAGGATGTGTCTCTGTCGCTAACCACCTAAGCACAGGGCGACAACTATAGCCGCACCACTCCGGAACCCGCCCATGCTTGCTTCGCGTTGTGCTTTTTGTCCAGTTCTCTATGGATGATTATTGGTTCGAGCTTCCTGCAATTTTGCTCCCAATTCCTATCATGGAGGACGACTATTGATGATTTGATGTAGACAAGAGATAAAGAATGAGACATCGATGGATAGAACCAGAATGAGAGGAAGTAGAAGAAGGTTTAGGGTTTATAAAGGGGACATGGACTAATTTAAAGAATTGTAAAAAAATACTATCCACATCATCTATCTGTTAAATCCTAGGTGGTAGTGATTGTGTCACATCAACAAATCGATTGTTGACTCATGTCAAAATTTAAGTGAAGGATCAGTATGTAATTTAGAGCGCAATTTTAAAGACTAAAATAATGCAATTAAAATTTCAAAAACTAAATTAATATACGAACTGAATTTAAAAGACCACTATGATAATTTAGTCTCGTACAATTCGATGAGCTTTAGACTCGAGCCTTAAGGGGAGAGAAGGAACAAGATGCCTAATAAAAAAATAATTAGGAAACAATATTCCATAAATAATGGTTTCCATCCGTTAGACTTTTAGGATGCATTATATTTATATATAATATATTGTTTATGTGGTTAAATTTTTTTCATGTTTGTTAATTTTTATCTTTTCCAAAATTGTTAAGTGATTAATATTGTTGATTTTTTAAATTGTTTAAATTAATTTGTTTTGTGATTGTTGAGAATTATGTTAGTAGTTCTAATGTATTTAACGTTTATGATCGGTGAAGAATTAAAAGTAAAATTCGCAATAAAAAATTAACACAATCAAAAGTTAGCAATTTACTTATTTTTCATTCAAATAAATTAATGATTAATACATCTTAAATTTGAGTACTTTCTAATTATTTATTATTAGTCAATAAATTACTGTATACAAAATTTAATCAAACACTAAACTCATCACTCCGTCACTTTAAGTTTATTAGTAACCTAATTTTTCTTTGCAGTTAACTAGGCTCACAATGACCTTATATCTTAAGAGCCCAAACTTTAGTATGCAGTACCCATTCACCTCTTTAAACAGAAAACAAAAACAAAAATGAGACCCAAAATAAAACAAAAGTAAGGACAACCCCAAAAAAAAAGGAGAAAAGAAAAAGGAAGTTGTACTCTTCTACTTTCCAGATTCCTCAAGTAAGCAAGCAGCAAAAGAAACATATGGTTATGGTTGGTATCTCCATTTCAAGCGAGGGAGTGTGGGGGCACAGTGATGAGCTGTATTATATTTGTATTTACTCACAATGATCATATTTTTGGTTCGAGAAAATCAAGTGAAAATTTTATGGTATCTTTGATTCTTGAATATGGCAAGCCTAAGTGGAGATATATAGAGATCATATCCTCATTGTATGAATTTATCATAATCTAATCGAGTTCCTCCAATACTTCAATTATAATTATGGTAATTCTTTAATTAGAAATTTAATTTCGATTCCAATTTTGGAGTCAAACAATAGAATTTACATATGGGTGGTTCCATCAAACACAAAAGATCTAATAACATGTATCGCTTCAAATTCTAGACTTGATAAAATCAAGTGTCAAATTACATAAAATTGTGTTATATATTTCATGAATAGAAGTAGAAAGTACGTAAGTGTAAATGAATAGAGAGTAAAGGGGGGAAATTTTCTCGAGCACTTTATATATATATCTTGTTGGTTTTTGGATGGAATATATTCTCCATTATTATTATTATTATGGATTCTGGATGTAGCTACAGCACTTCTACTACTACTACTACGTAAATTCCGGAATAATGGAAGGTCACTCTTACTGCATATACATGTCAGTATGTAGAATGAATATATAGGATCAATATTCATATCAGATCCAGTAGTTGAGTGTAATAACTACAGTTCTAATCTGTACACCCCAAAAACAAATAGTTATTATTAGCATTGTTCATACATTTTGTTCTTTTCTCTATTTCAATAGTTCTATGTTTTGGACTAATGAGTTATAATTCAAATGACACTTTTTATTCTTATTACTTAAAGGTTGTGGGTTCAAATCTTTCTATTTTTTTGAAAAAAAAAATTCTATGTTTGGTTAGAGAAACTGATTTGTCTATTTGTCGACTCATTTTTTTGGATATGAGAAGCATGTGTGTGTTGTGCGTGGTTGTGGAGAATGTGGGTGTTAGACATGAATGTGAGACAGTTTTTTTTTTGAAACAATGAATGAAAAAATCCGATTTTTTGTAAAAAAAATTAAGCCTACTAATCGGACAGCCCAATTAATGTGAAAGAAAAAATTTAAATTTTGGCAAAAGCAATCAGACCTTCGATTTGTGTTCCCAAAACCGGACGATACAATTTTTGTTCCTTACACCACAGCTGCCTAAAGTATCTATACACTCCATAACTGCGTTCTACGCCATTCTCCCAACCACATCTAAATTAAAAAGTGTCCATTTGTCACAAGTAGAAGCATTTGATGATATATACTTTAGAGATGAAATTGTGTATTAAAATTTTTTTGACACTAAAGTATTCGTTTTTAAATATTTTAGGAACACTCCCTGATTAGCTAATTATTCTTAAATTTGTTATAATCTCTAAATAATAATAATTAATGATAATCATTATTATAAAGTAATGTCTAATGTTGAAAAAGAATTTAAATCGTATGTCTAGTTAAATTTGGTCAAACGCTTAACCCCCTAAATTTAGAATCTGTGTCTACACACCCGTGTCTGCATATATTAATTAGTTGTATGTTTATTAAAGTTCAAGCATGCACTATTCTTTTGTTTTAATACTGTTGAATTAAGGGCTCAAGGAAAGAGCTTTCATGTCCAAAACAATAATATATAGAAAACTTAAGGGTAGTATTAATCCAAAGAGTATGGTTTTAAAATTTTCAATATATTTAATATATAAAAAATCTTAAAAGAATTTAATTAATATTTTTAAAAATATATTTCGAAAAGAAAAAGGTTTAGAATACTTAATAGTAACTAGTTAGACATAATAGTGTGTGAGCATTGAATTGTACTATGAGTATAATAAATAACCTCTACCCTTTACAGCCGCACATAAGGCGATTGTCTCTCAACTTTTAGCCAAAATTTGTTCACTTACTTATCTCTCCGACAAGAAAATATTTTTTAACACTAATTTGGTGGGGTGAGTGAGTCACATTATAAGTAATTTAAATTTCTAAAATTTTCAAATTTCTTTTAAGTGTTAATATTGTATTATTCCCAAATAATATCTATTTCGGTTGCTATTATTCAAATAATAATATTTCAAATCAATTATGTTATGTTATTAAATAAGTAATTTTCGTAAGATATATATTAGAATGTATTAAGCATATATAAAATAATACATGTAAATAAATATAAATATATAGTAGTTAATTTTGTGTATATATAATTTTTTTAGAATTATTTTGATGTATTATCAATTGTATATTCAATTACGAAAAACTACTTCAACAAAATTTATTATTTTTAATTTTGTTTAAATTTAATTTTGATATATAGTTAGTATAAAAGAATTTTACACATAAATTCAATTATATAATATCATTTTAGCAAAGATAATTATTTTTTATATTGACTGTATAGATAATTATAAAAAAAATAGATGTAATTGAACGATTATATAAAATATTTTGCATCAAAATTAAACTTATAATTATATCAAATTAACAGCATATAAAATATCTTTATAATTGTTTTTTGGATTTAGCTAACATATCTCATAAGCACATATGATAAATTTATCATTATTAGAAGGTTTTAATTTTTTTTAATAAATGTATTGAAAATTTAATTATTTTTTTGTATTTTTAATAAAAGCTTTTTTAATTTATAATATTGACATGTGCTCATAATACATAAGTAGGAGACTAGAGGCATTTTCAATGAGATTTTGAGTTAAAAACTTATTTGATATAAATAATAATTTTACTTGTGGTTGGCAATGGCAATTGGCAAAATGGGTTGAATCCGTTATGTCAAACCGCAAAAAAAAAAGGGAAATGATACAAGATTTTGAATCCGCCAAATTTAAAAAGTTCGCTAAAATTGCGAGGCAGTACAGGATGGGACCGGCTGTCATCTTTTTTTTTTTCAAAGATTTTTCAGTAAATTTAAATTGTATAAATACTTAAATAAAAAATTATAGTTTTTCACAAATCCTAAACACTAACAGCAAACATACTCACACATGCCGTACACAGCCCACCTAACCCTTCCCTGACCCTAAGCTTCAGTTCAGCTCTCTCCTCGGTCCTCATTTTTCGGCTCCTCACTGTTCCAGTGTTCCCAGAGCTCCCTGTGCCTGCAGATTTGCCTCCTCCCTCGTCAGTCATCTGTCTCACAGTGTATTCGTCACACAATCACAATTTGTAGCGACGTTGTGTCTCGTCCCTGCTATGCGTCGTGTCTTCAATCTCGCAGTGTATCTCTCTCGTCATCAGTCTCCCACGTTGCCTGTTCCGATCTCATCCTGTCAATCGTCACAAAATTGGAGTCTCGGCGGCGCTGTATCTCGTATCGCCTCTACTTTGCCTTTCGCTCCTCTCTCCTCCTCCGCCTCTTGCCGGCATCTATGGATTATGTGTTTGTTTTATTATTGCTATGTTTAAGACTTTAAGACTTATTATTTATTAAGTTGTTTTATTATGATTAATTTCACATCAAAAAAGTTATTATAGTTAATTAAAATTATTTTATAGATTAATAATTAATTTAAAATATTATTCTATATATTAAAAATGAATTGGATGAAATAATTTTATCATAAAATAAAATAATTGTTAGTATGTCAAATTAAATTTTATATAAAAGAAAGAGGTTTTTAAAAAATATTTTAAAAAAGGAGGCGGGCCGGCCCGCCATTATGCCTTTTGGTGGGGCAGAGTAGCAAGTTGAACCCATATTAGTTAGGCGGGGCGGGCCAGCCCATCTCATATTTGGGCGGCTTTTGGCGGTGCTGAGCGGGCCAACCCTACTTGAGGTGCAGTTTGGATTGGATAATTTTCTCTGGACAATCCGATCTAATTTCAAGCGATTTGGATTGGATAGGATTTGTGATTTTGTAAATTTAAAAAAAATATATACATAACAAGTCTCAACATCAAATTTTATTGGATTTGTAGTTTTATAAACTAAAAGAAAAATTAAACATATATAACAAGTCTCACGTCAAATTTTAAATAACTAACGACGACATAATAAATTGCAATAATATCTTGAGAAATTGATGACATAACAATAGAAATAAAATTATAAATTGGTTAAAATAAATAAATAAATAAATTTTTTTTTTAATTTATAAAATATTTATTAAATAATAATAATATATGAATAAGATAAAAAATAAATAACAAATTAAATATATTATAAATAAAATTTTAAACGTGATAATAAAATAATAATATATATTATTTTATATTACGTAATTTGTATTGGATTTGATTAATTTAATTAAATTTTAACCTAATTCATGCAATGTTTTAAAAATAAAATCCAAATAAGTTTAAATTAATATAATTTTAATTAATTTTTAATTTGAATTAGATTACATGAACAATTTAATTTATATCGGTTTAATTTAAATTCATTAACACATAAGATAGATATTTGTTTTTATGTTGCTTACTCTTACATTTTATATTATTAATAACACTAAAACACCTATTTGGGAAGTGGATAATATTAGCATTGAATTGTTATGAATCTGAAGAGAAGTGAGAGTAATCACATGCACTGATTACAAAACACAATCTTGTAATTAATGGTTCCTAGTTCCTACTTATTAGCTTCAATTCCTACCGTCTTTAACTCTAAAAGAGTTTGTCCCTAATGTCTGTCCCTGTGGCCTCACAGCACGTGGGCCCAACAGTAATGGCTGCCTCTCCTTATTTTGCTTCAATTTCAATTTTCATGTTTGTGGGGCCCCCTCTCTTCTTCACCTTCTCATGGTCCAACTCCTTTATTATTATCTCAACAAAACCCAAATGCCTACCCTCTATTTCTATTTATATTTCCTTTTTATATTTATATCATGCACTACCCGCCTCATTCATCAATTCCTTCCTATGTTTCTTTAGACTCCTATATACACTACTAGCAACGTGCCAAGTGGATCCCATATTCCCATTAATTTCCATTTATAATAACCAAATAAGTCTTAATATATAATTAATAAAAAAATATGGACAACTAATAATATTTTTGAACAATATAATCCAAAATTTGTAGGAAAAACAAAACAGTAAACATTTTGCTTTATGCATGTTTTTACATCATTCACTTGATTATTATTTCAGTTATAATAATGCTATATAGGTTATTGGAGTAAAATAACAATAAGTATTTGAGGATTTTGATATCGGATTAATTAATTTTTAAAAAAATATCAATTAAATTTTTTATGTTAATAAATAATAGATACGTTATGTTTTTATGTAAATTTAATATTGGTGTTTATATATACTGTTATATTACTTGAATTTGAATTGGGTTGAATTTGGATGTAAGATCCTAATGTCTAAAATTGATAGTTTCGATTTGTTCGTCGAGACGGTAGTTCTGTCGATGTCCTCGCTTGGACAATGGTAGGAGGTATGCGTATCTACAAAAAATTCTGATACCTAAGTTAGTAAGAATTTAAGCAGGTTTTAGGTGAGATTAAATTGAAAAAAACACTTGAATATTGAGGTATTTATATAGTAATAAAAAAAGATTTAGTCATTTTTTAGAGATAAATTTTAAAGATCACGAGTGATTATTTACTTATAAAAGTAAGAAGTTACTCCCATGTTTAAGTTGGTTAGTAGGAAAATCTTTTAACTTATTCTCCAAGTAGATTAAATACAGATTAGAAAACTTGTTGTATCTAAGTCGGTCAAATCCGTGCGAATGGGGCACGTGGATTAGGTTCATTATTATTGGGCTGAACTTGATTGGCTCAATTTTAAATGTTGCTCATTCATTGTTAGATATAAACATGCACTATTCATTATAGTTACGTATCTGTTTTTTAAAAGATTATAAGATAAATACTAATTGTTAGAGTGAAACTTCACTTGTTTTATTAGGACTCAAGATAAATAGAAAGTAATTAATAAGAATAACAAATGTTTTACCGTCTAAATAACATTGTTCTCATATTTATGTAACAATAACAATACACGTCATTGTAGATAATAAAAGCATAAAATACATGACAATTTCATTTTGTTTTGCATGCATTATCTATTAATAAAAGAACATAATATATCTATTATTTATCATAAAAAAATTAATTAGTAATTTTTTAAAAATTAATTAATATAAAATCAAAATTATTAAGAATTTAATTATTTCTTTACTCAATATTTTTGTGTAATCATATTTAGTTTCCCTACTATTTGTTGACCAAGGACCAATTCCAATTAGGAATTGGTAAGGATATATATGACATCAGCTCATTGAATGCCCTAGTAGACTTGAGTCCCATAGTCATTGATGAGCGACGACATAAATATATTTTCATGTTTGATGTTGCTTTGAGACTTATATAAGCACAAACAGTTTCACACTTTCAGTTTTCTTAGTCGGCCATTAATTTCCATATTGGCCCACACATCCACCTAACCACACAACAATCACCCTATTTTCTCCCAACATATTTATATTTTATATTTATTATTATTCTAATTTCTTACCATGACAAATTTCCTAATATTATTGATTTGGCAATACCCTTTTGGCTGATCTAAATATCTTTTAATTTGTAGGAGTAATAATAATAAGAATTAAGAAGGAAGAACAAGCTCCCTAAGGACCCGTTCCAAACTTTGCAAAGACCTCTTATTAAATGGCCTCTCTTCATTTTCATTCTTGGTCGCTTCTATTTTTATTTGGATAATAATAATAATAACAAAAAGGACCATGGCTACTACTATAAACTACAAGAACTACTACAACTATTGCTACTACTAAATACTTCATATATGTTTTGTCTCATTTAATGCCACAAAGTCTAATAACAAGAAATATGGTTCTTCAATTCTCTCAAACCACATGACCCTGCATTTACTCTCACCCATGTTTCCACGCACATACACTATTATCCCCCTCCTCCTTCTTTCAACTTCAATCCATTCATATTCATATACTTTCTTCACAAACAACAAGCCCATAAATTCCTCCTCCTTCATTTATTGAGAATAATATGAATGTGATGACATATTAAAGGATCTTGCATTGTTCTCTCCTACCTTAGCTTAATTAATATTCTTCATTATTAATCCCTCCCTTTCCCTCTTTCAACATTTTTTTCCTCCTTTTAACAAAACCAACCTCCCTCTCTATCCATTTCTTCATTCCCTTTCTTGGTTTGGACACAAGGAATGGATAGAAGGCATGTGCATGTGCATATTTTGGTAGTGATGATGCTCTTTTTGCTTATATATTTGGTTGGTCATAGTTATGCTTCAAGACACATTATTAGCACTACTAATCATCGTCAAGTTTTCAAAGTGAAGCCTAATAAGAAGGTTCATTATCAAGCCTTGCCTCCAACCTTCTTTAGTTTCTTACCAAAAGCAATGCCAATTCCACCTTCAGGGCCTTCAAGGAAGCACAATGCCATTGGATTACAAGCTTCATTAGGGACTCCATAGAAGGATACATATATATCTTAATTATTATATATTCTACCCTTCCTTAGCTTCTTATTTTCTTCTAGCATCTTAATACAAAAAGGGAAGAAGAAAAAAAAAGGTAATTATATATGTATATGTTTTCCTTTTTTTGTTTATTTTTAATTTAATTAACCTTTTGTTTTTTTTTTGTTTTAATTTCCTTATTTTTCCCTTTTCTTTCTGATTATTATATTATTATTATTCTTAAGATCAGTTTCAAGGGGTAAAAGGAAAAAAGGAGGAGCAGCATGTATGCAAGGGTAAATTGTCTAGTTTTTTAGCTAGAAAGTTTTCATCAATTCATAGCTTGTAATAGAATCCTTGTGAAGTTGAAACAAAATTAAAAAGTACTATTTTGTTTTGGAGTTTGTCTTAAAGATAAAAGATCTTGTACTTGAAAGCAAAGAGTTAAAAAAAATAAATAAATAAAAAAGAAAGGTGACTCAGACTTTTGCAAAGTTGATGGATATCTACTACTTTCAAATTTCAATTCTTTCCTTCTTCAGTTTCTTGCAAGTAATCTCTTTTATTGGTTTGGTAAACAAAATATTGCAAATTAAAGCTGCCATTATAATCTGATATCTTCCTTTTGGAGAAATTATTAAGAAAAAAAAAGAGTTCTTTTTTTTTCTGCCCCATAAAAGTAGCGAGGTGCTAGTGTATGTAATAATGATTGATTGATATTTTGGTTTGGAAATCCATGAATTGACGGTTGCAACTTCCAAGTTGAGTTGTTCTAAATAAACTTGGAATAATGAAGTTAATTATTATTTTGTGTATGAAAATCTGCGATTTGAATGCGTGCAAATCTGAGAAAAGGTAGCAACAGTAGTTAAGAGTGACCATACATTCTCATAAATTTTCGGGAAGTGACGTGCGATTCGTCTCTTAGTTTCTTTTTTATTTTATTTTTCTTTTTCTTAAGTACTAAATCAAATAAATTTAATAATTGTATTTGCTAGCTATTTTACACTAACTATTTCACCAGTATGCTCATCTATATAATATTTTATTTATCCTTAAACTTATATACGAATCTTAATTTAATTTTTAAAATTTTAATAATTTTTATTTAATTATCAAATTTTATAAACATAATTCATATTAGTCTTTAAAATAATTTTTAATGTAGAGACATCAACAACATATTATTATAAACAAACGAATGCCACGCTAAATTCTGTACAATAATAATATTATTTTAGTTTTAACATTTAAATAACCCAAAAATAACATCATAAATGATATTTATTAAAATTTTATTTAATAAAATAAGTGATACAACATTATTTTTAAACTATTTAAATGTCAAAATAGATTTTAGTATAATATTTAATTATTCATATCAATATTTCACTAATATTTTTATATTAAAAATTATCTCTAAGACTAATATAAATACATTTATAAAATTTAAAAATTAACTAAAAATAATTAAAATTTTAAAAATTAAATTAAAACTCACGTATAAATTAAAAAATCAAATTAAATATTAACTCATACTCATTTTAACAAGGATGCTTTCCTTTACTATCCTTATGGCTTATCCCATTATCTATAATTGAACATAATTTAGAGTACGGTTATGTTGGTACGGAAAAATTTTTATACAGTTTAATTAAATTTATAAATTTTGATAATTTTTTAAATAATAAATTTAAAAATTAATTATTTTTATTAAGATGATAATACTATTAATTATGAATTTAATTTTGATATATTATTAATTTAAAATAATTTACATATGCATTCAATTATATAACGTTATATTAGTAAAAATAATTACTTTTTACATTAATTATATGACATTATAAAATATTTTATATTATCCGTACATCAAAATTAAACTCAATAATTATATGTATAATCTTTTTTATAAAATTTTAAAAGTTAATTATTTTAATTTATATTAGCCAATATTTTAAGTTGATCAATTTATCATCATAATTTTAGTCAATACTTTTAAATATTGTTAGTTAATTATTTATAAAAAATAATAAATTATACTGATTTTATAGCATTATCTATTTTTTTTCGCTAACTGTGTATATATGAAATAATAATGAAAATGAATTATTTAGTTATTGAAATGCTTTTTTTTTGAGAAAAAAAAAACGTGAAACGTGTATATAAAGACTTTAATCAGACAAGAGAGAGATAGTAAAAAAAAAATATATTTTTCTATATATAGAGGGACAAATTAATAACAAGTATTCAAGTAGAGACTTATTATGCCACTCTCTTCTTAATCTGATGTCATTTACACAACTTTCAAACACATTTAATAAGCTTACGCATTTTTTTTCTGCTGTTAACCTTCTAAACGTTGACATTTCGAAGAGTTGAATCTTGGTTAAATAAATCGGCACGGTATTATATATCTTATGCACTTTAATGCAAGGTGGGGGTTGAGATTCTATATAATGATGGGTTTAATTAATGATAGTTTAATTAATTTTGTACAATAGGATAGTATAAATCAAAATATGTGACACATTAAAATTGAGTAATGAATCTCAATTTGTAAGTAGATTACACCGGCAGGTTCCTGTGTTGTCCACGTTTCCTCGACGTAGAAGACAATGGAAATACATTACATACATATACTAGGTCCTCAAAATTAAATGATAATCGTGTTCGGTGGGTGAGATTTTTCATGTCATAAATTTCATATATTAATTTAATTTAAACCTAGCTTTGAAGCCATGTGAAACCCGTCAATTACAATGGTCAATTTCATGGACAAATGCACATGATTGAGAAGCACTAGTTAATATGAGAATTGAGAAATAATGGTACCTTCTTTTTTTAACACCAAAATAAATACTAAAATAGTTATTAATTAAAATTAATTATTAATAAAAAACATATACTTTTATACATTTAATTTTTTTAACAACAAAATTAATCTTGCTATGAGACATACTATTGCTTGTCCGAATATTTCATTCCATAATTGTTGTTAGGTGAAAATTCAGGTGCAGTCAACTTCACGTGAAATTAATAGTTGAAAGTCATTAGATGGTTTGAGTGATTTGACTAAATTTTTATCTACCAGCTCTCAGCTATCAACTATCAACTTCACATGAAGTCGACTGCACCTGAGTTTTCACCCTGTTGTTAAGATTATTTCAAAACATAGAACGTTTCTTATCCTTCATTAAGGGAGGACAAAGATTCTAACTATGAAATGAACAATAGTTAACAATATTAGTAATAATGGATATATATATATATATATATATATAATATAGAACTACCCATGTTTTCAATCGTTAATGCAAGCAAGTCAAAGGTGGTTAAATAATATTAAAGTTTTGGTGTTAGGGAGACAAATGTCAACTCTCAAATGGGTTTGGTTAAACAAACCGGGCTTCTTGCTCAATTTCCACACCACTATCAGAAACTCCCATTGAAATCTGGGGAGCTATTTTATTTGGTGAAGAACAATTGGACATGAAATTAGGGTTGCATGGCGGTGCCAATATGAGAAGTTTATGCTGCTTCAATTACAAATAAGTCATATGTTAGCTATCACACATTATTGTTTTTTCACTTAGTAATAATGACTCTTGCATCTTGGAATTTTAAGTGTTACAATATTACTCTCAAATGATTTAATTTGCTTTCATTAGTGTTAACATTTTGGAAAATTAACTGATCAATTCATTAATCTTTTATAATTAATTTGGTAGGAACATAATATTGAAAGTTTGAATTTTTTTTTTTTTTGTGGAATTATATATTATTGTTGTTATCTCAAGCATTAGGTTAATTATTACTTTTTAGGCCAAGAACTTTCTTGTCATTATTGATATTGACTATTTGACTTATTATATAAAGGCGTTTATTGTATATATTATGTTAGTTTTCTTACTCCCTATACTTTGATTGGGATCTTTATTAGCAAACAGATAACACAAAGAACAAGGAAAGACAAATTTATATTCAAGATACATGAAATTTTGTTGTGTTGCTTGATGTCTTTATATGATGTGGCTTATTGCTCTTTACTTTATATATATATGAATGATTTAATTCGTCTACCAATGAGGACCATTTCTGCCTCAATCTCTATCGTGCATTTTATTCCATGTCATATCATACATATATATACATGCTAGGGATGTAAGTTATCGAACCGGACCGAAAATTATGCAAATTGAATCGAAAATTATTCTAAATCGAACCGAAAATTATAACAACTGATTTGAAAAAAAAAAAATCGATTTTTTTGTTTTTTCTGACAAAACCGATCAGTTCGGTTCAATTTTTGATTGGTTCGATAGAAATTGAACCGAACCGAAAATATGCATCCATTTCAATGTTTTAACCTTTAACCTAATAACAAAAATCTCCAATTTCTAACCATTTCAATGTTTTACTCTTAGAAATTAAAAACTAAAAAAACCAAACGAACCAAACCACTATTAGTTTGATTCGATTCGATTATTGTAAAAGCAGCAAATTGAACGGTTGTATTACATGCTAATGTGAAGGTTACTTGATTAGTTCTATTATTATGCGCGTGTATACTTGATCAAAGTAGTAGTCACTACCCAACCGTGAAACATCATCAATATATTACACATTCCTAAATTGACTTACTTAATTAGTAGTTAATTATTTGACCGCTAGCTAAATTAGTTTCTCTACTTCATAACCCTTTACACTCGTCCGCAATATACTGGGCTTTGAAGTTGAGCCCAAGCCCATTTGGTCCATGGCCCCAAAGTTTCGAATTAGTCGCATACCATTCTGTTATTATCGTTAGCTATCAAGCTTCAAAGACAATTCTTGAAGCTTGAAGGTGAGCATCACATGGGAATTGATCTCAAAACACAGAATAGGATAGAGCAGAACAGAACAGAACTACTAAATCTGATAATCTGAGAACTTGAAAAAAAATGCAACATATAATACTAAAAACACATTAAGATTAACAATTTTATTACAGCAAAAGATGCATTCATAGCACTAGTAAGAAAAAGGTTCAACAACAGCATGCTGAGAACCAAATGATTCCATTGGGTTTATTGATAACAGTAAAAGATGCAAAAGTAGGAGATCCTGCAAGAAATTTCAAATTTCAGTACATGGAACCAGTGTTTCAGAATAAGTCCACATTCAATACAAGGAAGAAATCTACCTGTTCATCCTCTAGCCATAGATTCTGGTGACCAAACTATTCAAGAACCTGGAGTAGGGTTCTCTGCAAGAGGAGATGAATAATACTGAAACTATAAAGCCACAGAAGCCTGTGAAGAACCCTAATCCCATGCTCATGTATAATGCCTCCAAGAATATTGAATTGTCATCACCCACTTGTGCTACTGGCCTCTCATCTTCTGTGGTTTCTTCTTCACATTTCTTGTTAAGAGGTTCTCCACAAAGATTGGGATTTCCTTCGTAAGCTGAAGGATCGAAACTCTGTAGTTGCGTTCCAATTGGAATTTTGCCATCAAGATCATTGTTTGACAAGTCTAACATAGTAAGACGATCAATTTTGGAGAGACTTGAAGGAATTTTGCCTGACAAATGATTTCTTGACAAATCAAGAAACTCTAGTGATTGTAAGTTCCCAATGTTAGAGATGATTTCCCCATTGAGACTGTTCCTTGATAAGTTCAATAAAACCAATCCAAATAACAACTCAATTTCCTTCGGTATTTCACCTGTGAGATGATTACTTGAGAGGTCAATTCCTGTTAGAAGCATATCTGCATTTTTGAAGGAACGATATGCGCTTTTCCATGTTAAAAACAGATACAAATTATATCGTCCAGCCAAAAAGGTATATACTCCAACTTTGAACGCATACGAATGACTCATTGGTTCATTTGAGCTTCTAGCATCTCGAGTCATTGCAGTAAAATTCTTTATGCAGGTTGGAATCCCTCTTGATAATCTATTTTGCGAGAGATCCAAGACTTGAAGCTTTGTTAACAAACACAGATTTGAAGGTAGACTTCCATTAAAGTAATTGAATCTTAAGCTTAGGATTACTAACTGTTTTAAGCTTTCTCCTATCCATAATGGAATCGGACCATGAAACTCATTTTGTCCCAGGTCCAACCATGCCAACTGGGAGCAATTCTTCAAGGAAGAAGGTAATTTTCCAGTGAAATTATTGTTTCTTAAAATCAAAGCCTTCAAGTTTGTTAAGACACCCAATGAGAAAGGAATCTTTCCTTCAAGTTTGTTATTGCTGAGATCAAGAAATTGTAGTGAGTTCAAATTCAAACAATCAGGCAACTCACCCTTCAATTGATTGTTTGATAAATCCAAAACCCCCAAAGGCATGGCTGTGTTATTGCCGCAAACAAATGATACTATATCTGAAAATCTATTGTTGGATAGATACAAGGCAGTTGCTTGCAACCAAAACCGTGGAATGGAACCCTCAAATTGATTTGAAGTCAAATCTATTTCTGGGTAAGATAACTCAAATGGGAGATTTGGAATTGTACCAGTGAGATTGTTGCCTGAAATATTAAAAGTATCCATGGTTAGCAATTTCCCCCATAACCAGTTCGGCACAAAATCCAGAGTCCTGAGATTTGCAATATTAAGCCTCCGGATTTCATCTTGATTCTTGAGCCAATGTGGAAAATTAGAATCTACCGTGCAACCTGGTATAATCAAACTTTGTATTTGGAAAGGTGGAACCCAGCGGGCACTAATCTTGATAGTCAACGAGCTACCTGATATATCAAAGACTTTCAATTTGGAGAGGTTAGTGAAATGAGATTCAGTAACGACACCTTCAAGAGAATTTCCATCAAGAAACAAAGACTCCAACTCAGTAAGCAATCCCAGGCTTGTAGGAATTTCTCCATGCAATTCATTATCTGAAAGCCATAACTCTTTCAAAGACGAGATGTTTGAAATGCTAGGCGACATGCCATGAATTTTATTTCCCGATAAATGCACTTCTTGTAACGAGCTACTGGTGCATCTTGAAGAGTTGAAAATAAAACTCGAAAGATCCCCAGTCAAGTGATTGCTGGAAGCATAAAATGATTGCAAGGTGCATATATTCCCTAAGGATTTTGGAACAGGGCCTTCTAGATTGTTGTTTGAGAGTTCAATACTTTCAAGTGAATGCATTATGCTGCCAAAATCATCAGGAATGGTGCCTCTTAAGATGTTGTTGGTAAGGTCAAGTACTTGTAGATTAGAGGTGAAGTTAAATGCCCAGTGGAATATAGTTTGTGATGTCAAATAATTCTGAGACAGATCAAGGATAGCAAGGGAAGTAGAGAAATTCAAACTGGAATTAGACAATGTTAGAATATGAGAATCAGAAAGGCCACACCTGCTTAGCCTCAGTTCTTTTAGACTTGGAAGCTTTCCAAGGAACTGGAGTGAGTGGAGAGAAGAATCATTGAGATTAAGGACATCACTCAAGTCAAGGCTTGTTAGAGAGGAGAGATTTGACAGCCACTGAATACCGCCATGATTTTTACCATAAACAGTGAGGTTCTGATTGTAGCCAAGATCAAGATGCTGCAGTTGGAAAAGATTCCCAAGTTGGTAGGGGATCACTCCTCCAAGTTGGTTCCAACTAAGATCAAGATGCTGCAGTTGGGAAAGATTCCCAAGTTGGTAGGGGATCACTCCTCCAAGTTGGTTGACACTAAGATCAAGATGCTGCAGTTGGGAAAGATTCCCAAGTTGGTAGGGGATCACTCCTCCAAGTTGGTTCCAACTAAGATCAAGATACTGCAGTTGCGAGAGATTTCCCAGCTGTGATGGGATCTCTCCCTCAAAATAAGGTTTTTTAAGAAAATAATCGGAGAAAGCAGCAGAAGAGAGATTAAGATAGCATAGATTTGGGAAAGAACCCAAGATTGGTGGGATGTGAGTAGTGGCGTTATTTGATAAGCAAGTGAGGTCTAGATACGACAAGTGTTGGAGGTCAGTCAAGGAAGGGCTGATTTCACCGCTCAAGTAGTATTGTGCTTCAGAGCAGTGAAGATCAACCCTCTCAACGTACCCAGTTTCATTGTTGCAACGAATCCCTTTCCATTTGCAGCAATCATTCTCGTCTTTCCATGAAGACAGAATGCCATAGTTATCATGGAGGCCTTGTTTGAAGTTGAGCAGAGCAAGTCTCTCCCTCTCTTTGCACTTCTTTTCTCCACCCTCCGTTGCTGCATGGTTGGATCCTAAATGCCATAGCAATACCAACAAAACAAGCAATTTCAGGATATAGCCACCCATTATGTGTTCAACCCAACAACAGTATAATTGTATAACCTTCAATTCTTAGAAAAGCTAAACAACTTATCCCACACAATTCTTCTGTTCACTTCCCTCTTCTCTCTCTATTGTGTACTCACTCATTAATTAGTCATTACGCGCCAGTAACGACTATACTTTTAGGAGTGGACTTGGACTTGGACTTTCTAATATGAAGGCTTTTAGGATCAGAATTCTATGGTTGTGTTTGGCTGGGATATTTGTATCAACAAAACATCAAAATCAAATGCTAATGGTGTACACGCGGCACACATTGGAAACAAATGTCAGGATAAGTCTACTCTTAGTTCATTGATGAGCATACTCAGTCAAATTGCACCATCAGTGCAAGACTGAAATGCATATTGAACTTGAAATGAACTCACTTGTAAAAATAGATAACTGCACCATTCACCATGAATGAGTCTCTGATCCATTATTGTTATTGCTGCTCCTGGCGTAATAGATCATCCGCTACCAATTCAATTATGTACAATTGTCCTTTCAAGGTTGAGAAATTTCACTGTGCCCTAAACACCTTAATTTTTTTTTTCCAGTTTTTTACCGAAGAACTACTAATTACACACAAACAAAAGCATAGTCATAGAGCTCTGGCTCCTGACAGTTTGAAAAGTTGGTAGAACACGCGCGCACTAGTTTGTTAGTATAACTGTAAGGGTCAAATAGTAAAATCATCGGGCTTTGAAGTTGACACCGAGTTAAAAAAAACGGTAGGCCCAGAGAGGAAAAAAAAAAAAAAAGGGTTTCGCTGAAACCCCGCAGCATTGTGCCATTCTCTGATGGTTACGACAACCACCATTGTAACTGTATCACTGCCACCATGCATGGCAGCCAATTCTTGAAAACACAAACTTAATTGCCGCCATTTTCAAATCTAAGCTAAGCTCCTTCAAGACTCTCTCTCTCTTTCTCTGTCATACAATGCGGTGGAGGTTTCACTCTTTGTTCCTCTTATGCCTCCATTTCTTCCTCCCCTCCACCACCACCCTCTCTTCCCCTTTCTCTCCTTCAGAAAACGTCACTCTCTACGGCGACGCCTTCTTCACCGACCACTCCATCACCCTCACCACCGACCAACTCTCTTGCTCCGAATCTTCTTCTTCTTCTTCTTCGTCTTCTTCTTCTTCATCTTCGAGTTCAGGTGTTGGAAGAGCTTTCTACGTTTACCCTATTCGGTTTCTTGATCCCCAAACAAACTCAACTGCTTCATTCACGTGCCGCTTCTCATTCTCCATCGCCTCCTCCCCTTCTTGCCCCAACGCCGACGGCATCGCCTTCCTCATTTCCTCCAACACCGACTTCGGAACCCTCTCTCGCGGTTACTTGGGCCTCCCTGCAGCCATTCTCGACCAACCACAGCACCAAGACTCTTTCTTCGCCGTCGAATTCGACACGAGCTTCGACCCTTCGCTCGGCGACATCAACGCCAATCACATCGGAATTGATCTCAGCACCGTCGTTTCTTTTGCCTCTGTTGATGCTCTGTCTCGCGGCGTTGACCTCAGGAGCGGGAAAGTCATCAATGCGTGGATTGAGTATAGGGATTCCATGAAGATGGTTCGTGTTTGGGTTTCTTATTCTTCAACTAGGCCTCCAACTCCGATTCTTGCTTCCCAGGTGGATCTTTCTGAGCAGCTCAAGGAGTTCATGCATGTTGGATTCTCTGCTTCCAATGGTGGAGGTTCCGGTATTCATGTTATTGATCATTGGCAATTCAAGACTTTGGATTATGGCTCTCGTGAAGAGGTTACTCCTATGGATACCATTCAAGAAGGGAACTGTATCTTTTGTTATCCAGGGGACGGTGATTTGGATTCTGCCTCGTCCATTCGGCGAAACGGCACGCGTCGGAGGCAGCAGAAGATTGGTGAGATGGCTCTTGGATTGGGAGGGATAACTGCATTTCTGGTTTCTGTAGTGGCTGCAGGTTTTGTTATCTCAATTTTCTTGTCAAAGAAGAAAAATAATGGTACTGGAAAGAAAAATTGTAGGTTTCAGACAAGTAAAGTGCCTATGAGATTGTCACTTTCTGAGATCAAATCTGCTACAATGGGGTTTAATCGTGATAGGCTTGTTGGGGAAGGTGCTTCAGCAAAGGTTTACAAAGGGTCACTTCAATGTGGTGGAGATGTTGCAGTGAAGAGGTTTGCCAATGTTGATGGTTTAGATTGTTTGCACAATCCTTTTGCCACTGAATTTGCCACCATGGTGAGTTACTTGAGGCACAAGAATTTGGTTCAGCTTAAGGGATGGTGCTGTGAGGGCAATGAGCTGCTTTTGGTTTATGAGTACTTACCAAATGGCAGCCTTAACAAGGTTCTTCATAGGAACTTCAATTCTTCAATTGTCTTAACATGGAAACAAAGGGTTAATATAGTTCTTGGAGTTGCTTCTGCTCTTACCTATCTCCATGAAGAATGTGAGAGGCAAATCATTCATAGAGATGTGAAGACTTGCAACATAATGCTTGATGCAGAGTTCAATGCTAAGCTTGGGGATTTTGGACTTGCTGAAGTGTATGAGCATAGTTCTGGCACAAGGGATGCTACTATACCAGCAGGAACAATGGGCTACCTTGCACCGGAATATGTGTACTCCGGCGTTCCGACAGTGAAGACTGATGTTTACAGCTTTGGTGTGGTGGTGTTGGAGGTGGCTACAGGGAGGAAGCCAGTGGAGGATGATGGAACCGTGGTTGCGGATTTCGTGTGGGGATTGTGGGAGAAGAACAGGCTCATTGATGCTGCTGATCCAAGATTGAAGGGTAACTTTGATGTACTAGAGATGGAGAGGATGCTGTTGGTGGGGCTTGTTTGTGTTCATCCTGATTATGAGAAGAGGCCAAGGGTGAGAGATGCAGCTAGAATTCTCAAGAAAGAAGCGCCACTTCCATCATTGCCATTGACTAAGCCTAGGGTGAGAATTAGGCCTGTTTGTCCAAATGATACACCAGAGACACAGAATGCTGTTGTTGGGGATTGGTTAAGTTCTGATGATGCTCCTTATTTGACTCCTAGGAGCCAGTTTTACTAGGATTCTCTCTTTTTTCTTTGTACATTTTTAGTGCAGATTATTTTTTAGATCATTGATATATGATGTGAGAAAGCATTTCATGTTTTGAGGATTCCAAATGATGATGATGTGCCTTGTACTTCTTTCAGACATAAGAAAAGTGCTTGTTTTCTTGTTTAATAACAAAATCTAGTTGAAACCAGCAACCAATTATTTTTTGTTTCTGACACAAGATTGTGTTTAATCACATGTTGGTCAAAATTGATGTTTCAGTCCCCTGGTTTATATATCTCAAAAGAGTAACGAATACATCATTAATACAATGGATATTGTTTCCAACATTTTATGAGCAGTCAAATTATATTCTAAGGTTTTGTAACTAGCTCAGAACAGATAATGAAATTCTCACTTCAAATTACAATTGTACAGGGCACACCAAACTGTTATGCGTCTATATATTTCAACATGATGAGATAGAGAATTTGAGAATTATCACTTAATTTCTATAATTTGCTATTTCATTTATTCAAGTTGACACCAGTTTACTTGACATTAGAGAATCCTTTAGTCAAACTAGTTTGACCACTCCATTTACATAATCTTAGATAACATGTGGGAATAGAGGCTTTTGTGAGGCTCTAAATTACTGCATGACATGTGGTGAAGCTGCTGAACACAAGTTAGTTTGTTGCATTTAGATTTCCTTGACAAGCATTAGAATTTTCATGCTTCATGGTCATAGTCACCTAAGATTCATTTGAATTTATGATGGTAGGTTAACTTTCATAGCAATGGCTGTTTTTTATTGTTTAGTTTTCAGTTACTCTTTGGAGAAGGTGGCAGAAGATTTAAGAGAAGATATTGTAGCAGCAAGGGAGGTAAATTCCGTTGTTGAGGTTCCATATACCAAAGAGAAGAGGAATGGTGTACCTCCAAATCAGCATCTCCAGAAATAGGAAGGAAAATTAGAAGCATGATTAAGAATTATGCAGAGGCAGATATGCTGATTACCATGCAAAATGTGGCTAGTGAAACCAAATTTTCAGGTTTAAGAAACTGAATTAATATTATTTTAGGCTAACATGTATGACCAACAAGGTGGAAATAAGTTTCTAGCTAAAAGCATTTTGTTTCCTTCAAAAAGGCTAAATGTTAAGAATGTTGTAGAGAAGAGTATATTCTCAGGAAAGAGAAACAAATAGAAGACTCTAACAGACAAAAATATACTATCTATATATCTCTTATATGTATTAAAAATGATTAACAAAAAGTAAAAAATATAAAAGAATTATATATTATACTATAAAAAATATAAAAAGAATATATACAAAATAAATATATACAAAAGGTGGTAGTGTAAATGTCATTTCTTTTAATATGAAATAAAACATTGAGGACAATATTAAATCCAAAATAACGTTGAGACGAATTTGATTTTGATCATAAACTTTAGAAATAAAAATAATATTTACTGCTTTTTTTCATAATACTAATAAAAGTTTAAGAGTAGAACCTCATCTCACGGATTTTTTTCTTTTATAAATTATAAAAAAAATTAATTTTCAAAACAAATTAAGAGTCATTATTTATATTCACTTTTTGTTTTGGATTTTTATAAAATTTTCTTAATATATAGGCAAAAACTTTGCAATGCATATAGAATTCGATGATTACATTAAAAACTTGTCTATAACTCTATATACACAAAATTGGCACTAGATTTGGTAGTTCCAAAATGTTTAAATTATTAAATGGTTTGATAACAAAATATGTTTTTTATTTAATAACTGTGAAATAGTTCTTATTTAATTTTAATTATAAATTAATTCTTTATATATTATTTAATTATAAATTATTATTTTATTATTCATCTATCATATTTATTAATAATAAAAAAATTAAAACAATGATAAATTAGATCTTCCATTAATCGTAATAAATATTTTGCAATCTTAATCGATCATAATTTTATCATTGATCCATTACATACGTATTGGATTGGAAAAATCGTGTTTGTTAGAAATTAGGTTGTATTTGTTATATTACCCAATCGATTGAAATCATCAAATCAATCTGGATTTAGTTAATTCAATCGATTAGTTCTATCACCCAATCAATTGACTTACGCTATTAGAATGATATATGAAAGTTTAATCGATTGATTTGATAATACAATCGATTGAAGTTTGTACGCGAACTAATGATATTTTCCCATCGATTAACATGAGCATTCAATCGATTTAAATGTAACGTGAATAAGGTTTTTTTCTGCATTTCAATCGATTGGTATACAATGGATTGAATTTTGATATGCGCTGTATATTAAACCTGATAACCATCCGTGTTCAGCCTCCCTCCCCTTTTGAAATTTTACAACTCCATCTCTGCATAACTTCTCTTCTCTCTCTAAATCCAGCAAATTTCTCTCTTCTTCTCCAATCTCATCAACATCCACTCCAAACTACATACATATTATTAATCCTTATCCAAATCATTACAAAACTCACCGAACCAATATTTCTAAAATGGCTAAAACTAAAAAGCAAAAAAGAGCTAGGGTTGAGTATGAAACTTCTGCATTCATCAATTTATAACCTTAATATTAAAGAAGAGATAAGATTAGAGTATCTAAATCAAAATAAAAACTTAAAAATTAAAGATAGAATTTTAAAGATAAGATAAATGGATAATAAAATAATAATTTATAAACACGAGTAGAAAAATTGAGAACGGCGTAACATATAATGTAGTGCACAATTCAATTGATTGGATAACACAAACAATCGATTGAATTGTGAAAATTTATAATGTTTTGAAGACTTAAATCGATGGGGTAACACACCCAATAGATTGAATTGTGAGACCTCATATTGTTTTGAAGCTTTCAATCGATTGGGTAACCTGAACAATCGATTGAATTAGAAAAAACCCACATTCTAATCATTATTCAATCGTTACAATCGATTGATTGTTGAGAAAACCATACTATCGTCCAATATTCAATCATGTTTTATGGAAACCTGAATTTCAATCGATTGAATTATGAAAAATCTGGAATTCAATCG
Organism: Arachis hypogaea; assembly: GCF_003086295.3. NCBI lineage: Eukaryota > Viridiplantae > Streptophyta > Magnoliopsida > Fabales > Fabaceae > Arachis > Arachis hypogaea. The sequence continues at coordinate 116,617,758 of NC_092044.1, read as the reverse complement.
ATTATTTTATTAATCCAATCGATTGATTTTATAAAAAACACGACTATACGGACGGATCAAAGATAAAATTTTAATCGATTAAAATTGCTAAAAAATTATTATGATTAATGAAAGATCTAATTCGTTATTATTTTGTTTTTTATTATGATAGATGAATGGTAAAATAATTATTTATAAAATAAAAAATAGATTTTATAATTAAATAATATATAAAAAATTAATTTGTAATTAAAATTAAATAAGAACTATTTAACAGTTATTAAAAAACTTAAAAAACATGTTTTATTATGAGACCATTTAATAGTCTAAACGTCATGGAGTATCGAATGCTTTGCTCACAAAATTCGCGTATAGAAAGACGAAGTTGCTTATATTATGGTACTATTTAGATCGTACCCGTGTATATATAATTTTTTAATGAATTTAATTTTTTTATTCACATAATTTAAAATTTTAATACTTTTAATTTAAAATTTAAATAGATATTGATCCGTTGGCTATAACTCGACTCAAGTAAAACTATAAATCGGAATATGCTTAAACACGTGCTATATTGGGAGTACGTAAAGTACGTATTTTGCTTTCCAGATTTATCCTATAAAATTAAACAACTACATACCAACTCAAATGAGTGCAGAAATCTCTCCGCAAATCTCTCTAAATAAGGTCACTAAAACACCTTCCGCAAAATTTATAACCGTCCCAAACACAACAACTTTATAAATACAAGTGATTCATTAGGTCACCAGTATGTTATTCATTTTAATAATTTCATATTTATCTTTTACTCTTATTAACTTAAACATTGAAGTACCTTTGCAAGTATCTATCGCAGCTGTTGTTAGAGAAAACCGACGTATCATCCTTCTTGTCCAGAGAAAAGCATCATCCTTCTTGTCCAAAGAAAAGCGAATTCGAACATCAAAAAAACGTTAAAGAATCAGTTATTCACGCAGGAACAGGTATAATTTTAATTAATGATGTGATGAACGAATTTTGTATGAATTATAATATCTTTTAATTTGTTTTAAGAATTAATTTTTTTATATTTTATAATAGAAAAAAAAATCTAGACCTTAATCCCTAACCATTTTGATAAATAACGTGTTTTTTAATGGAATCGAAATGTCACGACGATCTCTATTCATTTATTCCGTTAGACATGTTAATCTCTCTATTGGCATTTCAGTTAACACCAAGGACACATAAGTTTAAGGTGAAAACTGACTTTATGTGAAGTTGATAATGGAGAGTTCTTAGATGAAAATTTAGTTAAATTAGTCAAATTATCTAACAGCTCTTAAGTATTAATTTCACCTGAAATCGATTGCATTTGAATTTTCACCTAAACTTAACTGTTATTTTAAAATAAATAGAAAATTAAATATCTCCTTTAAAAATCATTCTCTTCTCATTTTACCTTCATAAATAACGATTAGAAGTTGAGAATTAATTTGTGCACTTTATAATTTTTTATTAGTGTTTTTAATCCATGAATAAAATTTAAATAACTTGTATTGATTCAAATAATAGGACCACAGCTCCTAAATTTTTTATAAAAAAAATTAGTAGTATTTTTTTAAAAAATAAAAAATAATTTAATTGTCTCAAATATTTTATTATGACTTAAAGGCATTTAGATTTAAATAAAAAAATTATTTAATAAAAAATGATACGAATAAAAAAAATAATCTAACGATCAAATCAAAAAAGTTATCTAACAAACAAAAGATAAGAATAAAAAAATCATCTAATAAAATAAAAGATAAAAATCATCAAAAGATAAGAATAAAAAAAACATCTAACAAAATAAAAAATAAAAATCATCATTATAAAAATACTCTGCTTTGCTAGCAATTTCTCTATTCGCATTTCGCAACTTTCTATTCAACAAATAACACTCCCTTCCTTCTACCTCTTTGAATTTAAATATAAAAAATTAAATATTTTTATTTATTTAATTTAATATTATTTTATATTTCACTGTTTATTTAATTTAATTTTTTATATAATGTAAAATATTAAAATATTTAATAAGAATTAATATTATTGTATTTATATAAATTAATAAAAAATTTAATAAATATTATAAATTAATAAAAAAGTTAGTTCAGATTTATTATTAAAGATTTTAAATTACTAAAAATTTAAAGAATATCATTATAAACTATTTTATAATTTTTATCGGTAGAATTATTAATTTATTATTTTATTAATAATAAATTTAAAAAATAATTATATTTATAAATTTTATTTTAATATTAATAATATTATTACATTTTTATATTAAATTTTTAGTTCTTCCAAAATTTTGTTTCAAATTTTGTCACCGAATTAAAGAGCAAACAAAACACATATTTTTTGATAATTGTTTAGGGAATCTATTATAAACAAATTGAACATTGACAAATTGATAGTTAACCTACAACTAAAATTGTGTCGATACCAATTGACCAAAATATTAATAGAAAAAAACTAAGATATCCAACGAAATGAATGACTAAGGATCAGCATCAACAACTATCTATATCCACATATTACACCATTATGACCTACTTTTTGTAAAAAACCAAATTTTTTGTCCATTTAAAAAATAAAAATACCATCTTTATTCTTCATGATTTTTTTTTAATTTAAACCTTTTATTAAATAACCAAATTAACTTTCCACGCAGCACGCATGAGTTTGCTGTAAAACAAAATTTTGTATAAATTCAATTTAATTAATTAATTACTATTTTAAAATTCATACAAAAATGTCTGTCTAACTAGATGACAACAGAAATAAATTTTATCACTTTATAATTCATAGTCATTAAACTCCTATTCTTTTTTTCTTTAGTTAAACAAAAAACTACTAACAAATATTCTAAAAAGATTTACTTTTGAATTTTGATCTATCATTAATGTAAAGAGAATCAGAAAAAACTTGCCAATTTTAAGTCCACGGGATTTGAAAAGTTTTTAAAAAGATATATAGAGATTGATTAGTTTTTAAATTATACAAACGTAATAAATTTAAATAAAAATTAGAAAAAATGATTAATAAATCTTTAATTTTTTAATTTAGAAATATTTATATTTTTAAAAATTTAAAAATTTATATTTTTTCTCATATTTTTTTAATTTTATTTATAAAATAAATAACAAAAAATTATATTTTATTTTTTAAAATAAAATTTTAAATTTAAAAAATCTAAATATAAAAATTTAAATATATTTTTAAATTCTCAAAATTAAATATCCACGAACCAAAGAATCGATTAATCCTTTTTCTCTACCAACTAAATTAAATTCCCCATGTTAATTACTTTAAAAACCGATCGTGTAGCTTCAGTTCAGAGTTCAGACTGATTCTGATTCCAGAAAACTTTTCTTCTCACTTCTCACTTCTCGCGTCTCATCTCTTTAGGATGCAATCTTCTTCCCTTCGAATCAATCTTTGTTGCTTTCTTTTGAATTTATGATCCACCCTTCATCCTCTCACACCAACGAGTCCGTTCTTATACCCATACTCATGGTCAGTCGCTTCCCCCTTTTCCTTTTTTATTTAAATTCAATTTATAATTTATCTTTGGATAATTGCTATACTCTGTTAATTATGTCTTTATCTTACTTTGAATTTGATTTTTATTTATCAATTTTCTGGGGGAAGGTGGCTTTAGCTGATACAACCTTCTTTTCCCTCGTTGAAATCTGGGTTAATTAATGCATTATGACTATTAATGTTCTTGATTATGCATGTTCCAATTAAGTATTAGTTTCAATTTCAGTTATCAATGTTAATACATGCATAATGCGAGGTCAAATTATACAAATATGAAATATCTTTTGAACAGTTAAAGCTTGGAGATAATACTTAAAAAGATATTATTTTTAAAATTTATGCTCAATTCGCTTTTTAATTTAATAAGTGGAACTATTTCTTTAAAGGGTCAAATGTAGATTCTGAAGGGAAAGTGAATTGTTCCCTTTTTGCTACTCCTGATGGGAAATTGCAAGTGTTTTATATTCTGAAATGTAGTTACAATGCCGAAGCACTAAAAGGGATGGGTTTTATTCAGCATTTTAGAATGGTGATTATTACAGGACTGCTGAAACAAAGCCTATTTGTGAATCACAAATAGTGCATAAAAGAATGCCAAGTGCACTTTTGGTCTTATGAGTTTTGAGTCACTTGAATATAACTAACTTTGTATACTTGTTGTAGGGAACTGTGTGTCTCAAGTGTGGCGACGAAGGTTTTCCAGAGACGTTGGTTTTTTGCAAAGAGTGTCAGGCTTGTGCTTTGCATAGGTACTTATTCTTTACTTCCTCTCTCTGCATTCTTGAATGCCTTTGTTTGTAGCAAGTACTTGTTTCATACTTAGTTATAGATGCTACTACTAATATGCTTTGTGGACATTCTTTTGAATATCTATTTGAGTGTTGGAGGTTGGAGTGTACTCATTGTAATTGGATCATCCAAATGATAACTAAAAGTTTGAATTGAAACAATACTTGGTATTGATACCTTAACCACCTTTTGCAAATAGAATGTAGTGTTTTTAAATTCTAATATGTATAGTAAAATAATAAAGTGTCAACTTCATATGTGAAATTATAAATTGAAACTCTGCCTATTTGGAGAATGTATTTATATTTCCATAGCAGTCCCAATCCCAAGGATGAAGTTTTCTGAACTGTGAAGCCCATCCTAACTAGTTTTAAAGGATGTCATTGTTTATATTACAAAAGAGAAACTTGAATTTGGATTTTAGTAAATGTGCTTTTGGAATTCTGATTTACCTTTGTAGCAGTTTTTTTATATGTCATCTGTACATACTACATAGCTTGATTCTTTCTTCTCTTGCATAACAATGTTCCTTTTTCTATTGGTATACGTTGGTGTAACCATTATCGTTAGGTTTTGGTAGACCAAAGAAAGCTGAATTGATACATGAGAAAATGATCTTAATGACTTGGATTTATAACTGCTTCTAAAATCTCCCCCCCCCCCCCCTCTCTCTCTCTCTCTCTCAAAAAACATTTTTTAAAATAGAAATATTTGTGGAATTGATCTTTTTTCTTTTTCATCTGCGGTCATATGACCTTTATTGGCCTGAGTTCTTAACTTTGTTTTTCAGATACTGTTTAAATGGTCCTGTGGTGTTTTGGGAGGAAGTTATATGGTTTTGTGAGGATTGTGAAGTAAAGCTCGTGAAGCCATCTTCTTTTGACATACGTGTTTCAGCCTCACCCGAAAATAGTGACTCCATAAGCTTAGAAAATGATGCGAACAAAGCCACAAAAAAGCTTAGGAATTGCATAAATAAAGTGAAGAAAAGTAATCAACAGGCTCATAATATTATTGAAGAACGGAAGCTAAATAAAAGAAAAATTAGCAATCAACTGGCACATAAGACGGTTGAAGAGAAGCATGATAAAAGACAAATCAACAATCAACGGCAACAAAAGATAATTGAAGAAGAGAAGCTGAAGAAAAGAAAAGTTATCAGTCAACAAAAACAAGATATGATTGAAGAAGAGAAGCTGAAGAAAGGAAAAGTTTTCAGTCAACAAAAACAAGATATGATTGAAGCAGAGAAGCTGAAGAAAGGAAAAGTTATCAGTCAACAAAAACAAGATACAATTGAAGAAGAGAAGCAGATGAAAAGGAAAGCTATTCCTGACACATTTGCTAAAACTAAGGCCTTGTTATCTGATAATCACAAAATGCCTTTGCCTGCACAGCCTATTGCTAAGCCGATATGGAGGTAAGAAATATATTCTGCTACAATTGTTTGAAGTTGGTGAACTTTGTTTTGCTTTGTTGGAATGACATGGTGCTGAATTTTCTGTTTTACAGGGGAAGTCTTAACTTCCGCAATGAAGCTGGTGGTGTTGTAACTGAACTTCTGGCCCATATGTCCAGTTTAGCGTGCTCCAAAGTTGAGGAGGAGACGCAGCTTTTGCCGAAGGTGCTTCATGCGGATTTGCTTCCCAGATCTGTGGTGTGGCCTAAAAGTTTCAAGTATGAGGGGCCAACTGATATGAGCATTGCTCTCTATTTCTTTCCTCAGAGTCAAAGGTTATTTCTTAGGCAATACTATAGTGATGCTACCGAGATCTTCCATTAAAATGATATATCTAAAAGATCTCTTTCCCTGCAGAGACGAAAAAGCCTTTGATAAGCTGGTTGACGACATCATTCAACTTGAACTCGCGATAAGGGTGGCTGCTAAAAATGCAGACCTCACAATTTTTCCATCTACCGCCCTCCCAGTTCAACATCGGAGTGAGCTTCATTTATTCTAACCCTTCATTTGGACATCTCAATCTTATCATTTATATAACTTCAAAAGTTTTATTTGAGATTTTTAATTTGATATACCCTCCATAGGAATGCAAGCAAAGTACTATTTGTGGGGTGTCTTCAGAGGAAAGCAAACTTCGCGTAAGATGAATGGTGCTGTGTCCATAGCGGATTCTGGTGTTTACAAGTTCCCAAACAGGCAAACCAATATTGGTGGTCATGATTCTAATGCATAGTATTCGTTTGCTTCTGGCCAGTGGCTACTGATATATTAATAATATCTATAGTAATTGCAGAGGTTTCTGTAGTATCAGAGGCCCACGGTAATTAATGATTGTATTATCTCTTCATATATCTAACTATAAAGTTAAATCTTTTCCAGCTAGACGAGATCAACTGATTAAAACTAATTATAAGATAATGAATTTAGAATTGTGTAGCTGGGTAGAGAATTTTGAGTATAGATATGCTGTAAAGAGATGTGTTAGGATTGCTGTTACCCTTTTCATTGTCAGGAGAGAAGCTCAAATATGTGTATATAACTATATATTATTGAGTGTGTTAGGAAATGTAACGTACTTGTACAAATCATGATTGATGCAAACATTTTGGCACTGCCTGAAGTCTTTGATTGCAGCATTATTATTATTATTATTATTATTATTATTATTATTATTATTATTATTATTATTATTATTATTAGGGAATTGGTTCAACATATTCTAGGGTCAATCTCTTCACATGTTTTTGGTGTGTAGCTTTTGGATTCTAGTCTTTGTTAAGGGATCAGTGCATGTAAGAGTGTCCAGTAAATAGGAGTTGACCTACTTCTTTTCTTGTTGGCAAGAAAATCAATACATAAAACCAATCATGTATGCATGTCACTCATGATACCCACTTGTTCCTCTGGAAACAGGTCTTTATTTTTTCGTTTTTCTTCTCAGGTATTAATTTTGACTACCACTGTTTGAGGTGAACATGAGATCTAGGACGGTGTTTGGTTTTGAAAATAAAATAAGATAAAATATTAAAAAAATATACAAAAAACAGACACATTAGTATTTATGTATTTTGTTTAGTGATAAATTAATTATATAATAGAATAAATTATAAAAAATTTAATTTATCTTCATTTTTTCTCACATAATTTAAAAGAAAAAATATAATTAGAAAAAAAGAGGCAATAAAAAATAAAAAATTAGGTTTTTTATTAATGTCTTTATATTTTTTTTTCAAAAAAAAAATATAAAATATATTAATTTAATATTTAATAATACAATATATATGATTATATTTTGGTTGTCAAATATAATTTTATATCTGTTTCATGGTTTTAGTTTTCCTTGCTTAAGGTATCTACTACATTTGTATTAAAATGAAAAGGAACAAAAATTTAAGGGTTTAGTTAATATGTATTCTAGGGATAAATATAAATTTATTATTAATAAAAAAATTTAAATATTTTTATTTAATGAATGTAAAATAAATGTATTGAAAATTTAAATTTTTTATATTTTTAATAAAAAAATTTTAATTTATAAATTTAACATACGTGACAAAAGATAGATAAACCCAAATTTCAAATATAGTGAGAATCAATGAAATAATTGACGTGCTTCTTCAAGAAAAATTTAGAATAGGATTCATATCAGTACAGTTCAATATAATATTCAATCTTAAACCTGGAGTGCAATATCAAAGTGAGTGGTAAATTATGCAAGCACATAGTATCGGTGAGGCATGTACACTTTTGCATTGTACAATGCAAGTGCACTGACATTAAATCTCTTAAGAAGCAGAAAATAACCATTAGGCTGAAATTGTACTTGTTTGTGATGCTATAGTTTGTTCTATTTCATTTAAGTTTATGTACTTTGTCTGTTATTACTTGTAGTGATGCTAACATCCAACAATATGTTATGATGTCGTATTGTTTTTTCACTATCTTATATATTTTCTTTTATTTTTATTTTTTAGGATTGCGTATTCATCTATCTCCCTTCATTTCATGTAATCATTACAACATCCATTTGACGTTTTATATCATAAATATACTAATGATTATGGGCTTGGAGACAAGATTATGAAGAAAAATATAAATTGCAAAATTTAAAATGAGTTTGATTTGTGGTTTTATTTTTATTTTTAGCATTTTTTAATTTTGTAAAAAAAAATTATTATCTGTTTTTATTTTTTATTTTTTTATAAAACTGTAAAAACAAAAATACCGAAAATAAAAATAAAAAATAAAACGTAAATCAAACACACTCTTATGCTCCATGTTATTCATTGACGTACAAAAATGTGGTCACTCCCTTGGCTTTAAATGCTATAATGGCAAAATATATATGGCATCCCAAACGTGACATATGGCTGGACCATGTTCTTCTTTCTTGCTTGTCTATTTTTTAGTCACTTTCATCACGTTCATGTACTAACACTTAGCACAATTGAGTTCATAAAGCTAATTATACTTACAAACTTGCATTGCTTTCTTTTTGTAAATGGGTGTGGATATTGAAAAAGCAAAATGTGATTAATCGATTAAAAAATTATAGTTATATTTTAGTTAATTAATTTAATAAAATAATTTTGAAAATTATATCTATATTTTTAAAATTAATTAACTAAAACCAAATTTAAAAAATTAATTTTTAATGATCAGTTAATTAAAATTAAACTAAATTTAAAAATTTTTAACTTCAAATTTTTAGATTAAAAATTCAATTTTAAAAAAATTATTTTTTTCATAAAAAAACCTTTTTTTTCAAAAATTATATTTTTCATGTAAAAATAAATTATTTTTTAAAAATTAATTTTTATTTTTATAATCGATTAATAACCAATTTTATCGTATAAAATTAATTTAGTTAATTAACTAAAAAAATAAATTTAATTTTGAATTAACCAAATCATATATAATCATACTTATTGGTAAGTGGAAAGAACACATTGATGGTTACGTTCCCTTCCTCAATTGGCTACTAATTATAATTTTCTTCTCAAGACAACTTTCAAACCCTAGTCTTTTTTGTCGGCAGAAATTTATGTGGGTGTCCATAGTAGTACAAGTACCATAAATAATGGACCAAACAAATAGTTGGCACACACTTTTTGTCCTTAATTATTAGTACAATTTATGTAATAATATAATAACTTGTGTTGTAACGTACTACTTCATTTGATTGTTTATATTGTAGGCTATTTAACATCTCTTTTTAATCTAAAAAAAAAATACTTAACCCTTTTTTAAAAACCATATTTCATGATCATCGACTGGTGGCAAATAATGAATAAATATATATTAAAGTATCAACACCAAGTAATTATTGTAGTCGTGTAGTGTGTAGTGCCAAAATTCCTTTATATCCCTTTGGCTAATGTATATCAATCAATCAAGATTATTTGGTGAAGAAGTACTAAAATTAAATTTTATTAGGGCTTGTCTCCCCCTAGAAGGAATGAAAGCGAAAGAGAAAAAAAAAAGTCAAATAAAAGAAAAACAAACTTTGTTCAAAGGAAAAAGTTTGATCCATATATATAGTATATGTTGTTGAATTTAATTTTGATCCAAGTATAAAATAATTTTATACGTACATCTAATTATATAATGCTATATTAGTAAATAAAGATTAAGTACGATTTTTTGTTTTTAGAATATAGGTTAAAAAATTTTTGTTCCAAATTTTTTTTTACATACAAAATTATTTTTAAGGTTAAAATCAAGTTTTAAAATCGTCATTTTTATTTAAATATTAAAATTTTGGACCAAATTATCCACAATAAAAAAATTATACAAAAAAAATTAAGAGAAAGAGAGTGTTTCTATTCCTGTGAAAAAAGAAGGGAATAAGAAGAAAAAGTTATCCACGATCCATTTTTGTTTTTGCTTCTGTCACGATCCATTTTTGTTTTTGCTTCTGTCACCACCTCGGTACAATTTTGGTCCCTAAGATAAGAATGATTTTAAAACTAAATTAAATTTTAAAAATGATTTTGTTGGGAAAAAAAGGTTGGAGATGAAAAAAAATTTTGACCTACATTTTAGGGACCAAAATCATACTTAACCCTAAAAATAACTACCTTTTATATTGATCAAGTGAATAATCATCTAAAAAACAGATATAATTGCACAAGTATATAAAATATTTTATACGATTAATATATCAAAATTAAAGTCTAAGTTGTTATCGCAAAAGATCCATGCAATAAAATCATGCTATTATGGCATGAAAAATGTGGACCAAGGTTTTCTTCTCTCTAGCTACCTTTAGATTTTGCCCCACTTCTTCCTCTCTTCTACATTCACAAATTCAAGAACACAATAATAGGTATACATCGATCTCATCATCGTGTATACGAATTATGATGGGGAAGATAATCATTTCAGTAATGCATGCTTTTTTCTTCCAACTCTTGTATTTTAATTTCATTGGAGACGCATGCAGAAATGTTTGGACAATCAAAGAGCAAGCACAAATAAAACTCGGGACCAGAGTTAGGCCAACTCAATTCTATATATATTCTTATTTACTTTTAACAATACTTCAGTGCTTATATAGTTATATATAATTAATCATAATTTGTGCGTTCAAAACAATGATTTCGGCAATAGGCGGCTTAACACTTAAAATCTAACATGTGGGGTCACTCACAACTCTGAAAAAGATAACAATTTAAACAAATAAAAGAAAGTCACAAAAACTTGAAAAGCTAAGCTAACATAACAAGGAGAAACGTGTCATAATATAATATGTAAAGGAGACATCAATCTCTATCTATTTCATTTCATTTAGGCTCTATCTTCCTTCGTTAAATCACATTTCAGCATGTGACGGACGTTTTTGTTTTCCTAAGGTTCTTAGGTTCTTAGGTTTTAGATGTCGGCACAGTGCTTTAAGAGAATGAGTACAAATACATTCAGCTAAAATAAACATGCATATGAATCTACAAATTATTAAACCGATTAGGTAGCTTTTCATTGCATGTGCATGTCAAGGTGCATATGATTTGGTCCACTTAGGGTTTAAATAACTAATGTAAGTTTAAATTAGTTAAATTGATTATGAGTCCTGTTAGGGAGCCAATGGAATATTTGTACAATGTATACAATGGACTATATGAGTTAAAAAAATGAACATTATTCATACTATTCAAAATAACCATTCGGATACTAAGATAATAAACATCGGATCTAGAACTCTGATACCATGTCATGATACCACTCATCCCAAAAGTTTAAACTAATCGAAAAAAGTAACATTAATAGTTATATCTCTAATACTGAATCGGACATCCATAAACCTCTATTGTACATATTGTACAAATATTCTATTGACTCCTTATACTTCTTCATTTATTATTCGTCTGTTTAAATAAATATTGAATTTTGAATGTTATTTTAAAAATATATAACGAAGTAATTCTTGACTCTTAAAATTAAAAGATATTATAAAAAAAACTAATCTCATTGTTATATATATTATATATTACAATATTTGCCACTCTAAAATATTTTCACAAAAATTGAATAATTTAAATTAATATTTAGTTATGATATAGGTCATTAAAGTAAGTTATTCCCTTTCAATTGTTTTCAAATAGGGTAAGTATATTCACAAAAATCCCCAGACCACAGCACATATCAATCACTATTATGAGTAGCTAAAAGAAGTGAAGGAAGAAGAGAATTCTTCTTTTACAGCTAACCTTTCATTATTATAAATACGGCAATCAATAATCCGGCTAATAAAGTTGTCTGTCTTTATATCATTGTCATCTCTACCTATATAACGTGGATTCAATGAAATTAAGAAACATGAGTTGTCAACTTGAAATGATGTCTGTTTTTTTTTTTTTTAATTATATGAATCTATTCAGATCAACAAGATGTGGGAAGAATGAGACATATTCATTATCACAATTTCCTGGCTTTATGTACCAAAAAGTTTTATTTTTTTAATTTTTTTCTACAGTATTATTCTCTAGTTTTACGGACTAAAGACTAATCTGGACCTTATTTAAAATTTTATTATTGATTAACGGATGATTATATGCATAAAGTGAGATTATGATAAAAAGAAGATACATATGTACATAATTATATTCTCTAATTATTAGTTCATAAAATAATTTGTCATAATATGATTATACAAGAAATTAATAATCTTAAACATAATTCATCAAATGATTACCATGACATATTCATTTAAAAGTTTTAATAATAATAATAATGATGAAATAATATATATATGAGTGGACATAAAAATTTTATAATTGTTTTTGTATGAAAATATTTTTTTTTGACTTTTGGATAATAAATTGTATGGTTAAATTTTGATATGTTATAAAAGTGTTACTTTTATTTAAAATTTGACTAAATAAATAAGTCATATTTTTTAAGAAAACATCTTTATAAAAAAATGTTTTTACCATTTTCATTTAAGTTCATAGTTACTTACAAAAAATACTCTTAGTCTGAATGAATATTTAACAACAGAGTAAAGATCAAACATACGTTATATAATTTTATATGGAATATATAAAAATATTTATGTATATAATATGGCATTTAGTAATATATATATTTTTTAAATTGTAATAAATATTTTATATTATTTTTCTTTTAAAAAAGATATATACTTATCATTTCGGTTTTTTATGTTTTTGGCGCATTAGGCGAATTTTTTGAATCTAGAAATTGCCATAGCTTTGTGAGAAGCTGTGACTGAAAAGGAAAGACAATGCACCAAATAAACCTGCATCTCCACTTACGTCAACAAAGTAATGTTCTATTGGGAGGTCCAATCTGGCATGAAAAGAATATCCATTTATTTTGTTTTATGATATACTAGCTAGATTTTTTTATCTCATTAATAATGATTCTTAAACAGCATATATACTTTCTCTATTTAAAATATCGGTTATTAATTTAACATTTTCATATATACATTTATATAAACATATTAATTTACATTAAATTTTTACTTTATATATATAATATTATTTATACACCAAAATTAACTATTAAAATTAACTACGCATTATATATTTATATATAAATATATATATATATTGTTTAAATAATTTTTAATATATATTTTTTGTATTTTAATATATATTTTATACTAGTAAAAAAATTTTAAAATGATAAATATTTTAAAATAAATGATGGTTACAAGCCAATCCATTTTAAGATTTTATCAATCTTGAATGTATAGTTGTATCCAAATAATAAAAGTCGGTGCACAACATAATATGCAGAATTCTCAGTAAGTAGATTTCGGAGAAAAAAACAATATATGTACATATCAACGTAAATTTTTAAATTTTTAATATTTGGATATACATTTATAATATAGTTTTGTTAGAAAATTTCATTTATGCTACTACTGTTGGGCCCAAATGATCTTATCTGAAAATTCGTAATTTTATTCATATATAAATAAAAAAAAGGAAAATAGAAGTTCTGAGTAGTGCACTACAAACACATTATTCTCGTACGGTCGTACCAGTACCACGTTAGACGTTGTTTTTACTTTTTTGACAAGCAACACACAAACATTATTATATGAAATAATGAAATCATAAAGGAAAAAGAAAAATGGAAAACATGCATGCATGATTTACCTACTTTTGTTTTTTCTTAAAATACACAATACGATTTTCTGTACCACGCGGCTTCGAATGTTTGTTTATTCTCTGCACGATTTTGCATTTTTATTTTCCTTTTAATTATGGTTTAATGCACCTGCTTATTTTTGTTATATATTGTCATTTGTCAAATTCTCTTGTGCTTGTTAAAATTAGTGAAAACTCATCTGAAGTTGTTTTTATGTGAAATTGTGAAATTGATAATCGAAAACCGTTAGATGATTTGATAGATTTGACTAAATTATCATCTAACAGTTTTCGACCGTCAACTTTAAAATCATGTCAAATATAGCTGTATACGATTTCTAGTTTTCTACACTCTCTTCTGCTAAATATAGTTGTTGAGATTTACATAGAAATAAAATCTAATATATAATTTAATAAGAGATAAATATTGCATTGATGCAATAATTGTTTCCATTTTTGTGAGTCTCTTTTCACTGAGTGACTGTACTGAGGCATTGCAACTGCATCTGAGATAGGGCCACTTTTCTTAAGTTTCTTTGGGACTTTTATTTATTTATTCATTCAGAATTTCAGATACATACACCCTGGAATCTTATATGATTCTTCTTTCTGTTGCTACCTTTTTTATTTTCAGTTCTTGTGACTCTGCATATGCATATGCATATGCATGCACTAACAACAACTTACACTCTCACTGAATCACATACTCACAAGGTTTGCATAATGCATGCCATGATCATCATAATATAAGCATGATATTCTGTTTTTTTAACTGAAGTTTGTTTTTGTCATTCTATGTTTACAGATTTTGCTGGTTTTGAGAAGAAAAGAGAATAATGGAGAGTTTCTGGAGGATGTTTTGTGGGGAATCTGGTTGTTCAGGAAATCCTTATTGCAGTTATGATTTCAAGTTTTTGAAGGATCCTTCCTCATGTATCAACCATTTTCTGATCTTATGCATTCATGTGTTGCTTGTCATCATGATCTCATCAATCACCATGTTTCACAAGCCCTCTCCACTGAAAAAACAACATCATCATGGACAAAGCTATTCAAGATTGCAGCTAGTTTCTGCCATAGCCAATGGCTCTTTGGGCTTGGTACATTTGATCTCAGGATTCTGGTTCCTAGACGAGAATCTGAGAAAAACCAGAACTGTTTTCCCTCTTGATTGGTGGTTTCTTGAATTCATTCAAGGGTTGTCATGGTTGTTTGTAGGATTAACAATGAGTCTTAGGGTGAAACAACTTCCAAGAACATGGTTAAGGCTCATTTCTGTTCTTATTTTCTTGATTTCTGGAATTCTTTGTGCTTTGTCCTTGTTCTATGCAGTTAGTAGCAGAGGAATTTCCCTGAAAGTTGTTTTAGATGTTCTATCTTTTGGCGGCGCAATTTCATTGCTACTATGCAGTTACAAGGAATCTAAGCATAGAGACTTTGAAGGAGAAGAAAATTATGAAAGCCTTTACATGCCTTTAAATGATGAATCCATGTCCAACTCAATTGATTCTGATTCTGTTAGCTCTGTCACACTATTTTCCGGAGCCGGAATCTTCAGTTGGATGTCATTTTGGTGGTTGAATCCATTGATGAAAAGAGGAAAACAGAAAACACTTCAGGAACAAGACATTCCCAAGCTTCGTGAGGCCGACCGAGCCGAAAGCTGTTACTTTCAGTTCCAAGAACAATTGAACAAGCAGAAGATGAAAGAACAATCAGCACAGCAGCCATCACTCTTGAAAACAATAATTATGTGCCATTGGAAAGAGATTCTGATCTCAGGATTCTTTGCATTGCTGAAGGTGATAACTCTCTCTTGTGGACCTCTGCTTCTAAATTCCTTTATACTTGTTGCTGAGGGTAATGAGAGTTTCAAACATGAAGGTTATGTATTGGCCATATCATTGGTCATTACAAAGATCATTGAATCTTTATCTCAAAGGCAATGGTACTTCAGAACAAGACTAATTGGTTTGAAAGTTAGATCACTGCTTATTGCAGCTATTTATCAGAAGCAACTAAGACTATCCAATGCTGCTAGATTGGTGCATTCTGGTGGTGAGATCATGAATTATGTGAATGTGGATGCTTATAGAATTGGAGAATTTCCCTATTGGTTTCACCAGACATGGACCACCAGTGTTCAGCTTTGTATCGCCTTAGTAGTACTTTTTCGCGCCGTTGGGCTCGCCACATTCGCTTCCTTGGCAGTGATACTTCTCACTGTGCTTTGCAACACTCCACTTGCAAAGTTACAGCACAAGTTCCAGAGGAAACTTATGGTGGCGCAAGACGAGAGATTGAAGGCTACTTCTGAAGCTCTTGTGAATATGAAGGTGCTGAAGCTATATGCCTGGGAAACCAATTTCAGAAATGCCATTGAAAGATTGAGGAATGTTGAGCTCAAAAGACTTTCTGTAGTGCAATTGAGGAAAGCATATAGCAACTTTCTCTTTTGGGCCTCACCTGTTTTGGTATCTGCTGCATCCTTTGGAGCATGCTACCTTCTTGGTGTTCCTCTACATGCCAACAATGTTTTCACTTTCGTCGCGACTCTGCGCCTCGTTCAAGATCCTATTAGAACCATCCCTGATGTTATTGGGGTGGTGATCCAAGCAAAAGTTGCATTCTCAAGGATTTTGAAATTCCTTGAGGCACCTGAACTAGACAGCCAAAGCTTCAGGAAGAAGCATTTTAGCGAAAACATGAGAGGTTCGATTTCAATAAAGTCTGCTGAGTTTTCATGGGAAGGTAATGGATCAAAACCAACTCTGAAGAACATAAATTTGGAGGTTAGAGCAGGGCAAAATGTGGCTATCTGTGGAGAAGTTGGCTCTGGAAAATCAACCCTCTTAGCTGCAATTCTCAGAGAAGTTCTCATTACTCGCGGAACTGTAAGTACTTTTTTCATTTATTTCCATGTAAATTGTGAATGAGTTAGAAAATTGGATGACTAAACTTTTTCAGCATCTTTTCTGCATTGCAGATTGAAGTTTATGGAAAGTTTGCCTATGTTTCTCAAACTGCATGGATACAGACAGGTACAATAAGGGATAACATATTGTTTGGATCAGCAATGGATGCTGAAAAGTATCAAGAAACACTTCACAGGTCTTCACTGATGAAGGACCTTGAGCTTTTTCCCCATGGTGATCTCACTGAGATAGGGGAAAGAGGGGTTAACCTGAGTGGAGGCCAGAAGCAACGGATTCAGCTCGCTCGCGCTCTTTACCAGAATGCTGATATATACCTCTTGGATGATCCATTCAGTGCTGTTGATGCACATACTGCCACAAACTTATTCAATGTAATTTCCAACTTCTTCACTTCAGTCTTCACAAATTGTAATCATTGGTTCATTGCTCTTAGTAGAATGAAGAATGGCTTTGAAATTTTGCAGGATTACATCATGGAAGGACTTGCAGGGAAGACAGTCTTGCTTGTCACTCATCAAGTTGATTTTCTTCCAGCATTTGATTCTGTTTTGGTGATTTCTTGGATCTCAAGTCACTTGCTTCTTTTCTCATTCTGTTTTATTATTTGACTTATTTCTTTGTTTTACAGTTGATGGCAGAGGGGAAAATCCTACAAGCTGCTCCTTATCACCATCTCTTGAACTCAAGCAAAGAATTTCAGGATCTTGTCCAGGCTCACAAAGAAACCGCCGGATCGGACAGGCTCGTGGATGCTACTTCTTCTTCTAACAGACTTGCACACAATCCTGGGGAGATAAGGAAAACATATGTAGAGAATCAGTTGGAAACTTCGCGTGGCGAGCGCGATCAATTGATCAAGCAAGAAGAAAGAGAAGAAGGAGACAGGGGATTGAAGCCATACTTACAGTATCTGAATCAAAACAAAGGATATTTGTACTTCTCTGTGGCTGCACTTTCTCACCTCTCATTTGTGATTGGCCAGACATTGCAGAACTGGTGGATGGCTGATAAAGTTGATGATTCTAATGTCAGCACATTGCATCTCATTGTTGTCTACTTGTTGATTGGATTTGCTTCAACATTTTTCTTGTTGATTAGAAGCCTTGTAGCAGTTGCTTTGGGCCTTCAATCATCAAAATCTATGTTCTTACAGCTTTTGAATTCCCTCTTCCACGCGCCGGTGTCCTTCTATGACTCCACACCATTAGGAAGAATTCTTAGTAGGGTAAGCTCTGCACACATACAGATAAAATCAAACAGAGAGAATAATTGTTCTTTCTTGCAACACAAGTAACCCTTTTTTCTCCTTGTTTTAGGTCTCCTCTGATCTGAGCATTGTGGATCTTGATGTTCCATTTAGCCTTGTTTTCGCAGTTGGAGCTACTAACACTTGCTATGCCAATCTTATAGTCTTAGCAGTCATTACTTGGCAAGTGTTGTGTGTCTCTATACCAATGGTTTACATAGCAATTCGCTTGCAGGTAAAGGAAAAGATTGTTGTTCCATTCATAACATGATAAAATCTAAGGCTAATTTTGGTGATCATAATAAGAATGTAAGATTCTTTTGTAGAGCTACTACTTTGCCACTGCAAAAGAATTGATGCGGATGAATGGCACAACAAAATCCTATGTAGCTAATCATTTAGCCGAATCTGTTGCCGGGGCTGCAACAATAAGGGCTTTCGAAGAAGAACACAGGTTTTTCATGAAGAATCTTGATCTCATTGATGTGAATGCAAGCCCTTTCTTCCACAGCTTTGCAGCAAATGAGTGGCTGATGCTACGCTTAGAAACAATCAGTGCAGTTGTTTTTGCAGCCGCAGCACTTTCCATGGTGGTGCTTCCACCAGGGACTTTCACCTCAGGTATAATTATTTTACACAATCAATCAGTTTTCAATCCCGCTACGTTACCAACAGTATTTCTGCCCACTTCTGTCAACTCTTGTTTATGACTGTGTTTAATGGAAGTGTCTTTGTAGATGTATCTAATAAAAATATCTTTTTTATGGTTGTGTCTAATGAAAATGTTTTTATATATGTATTTTCTGAATGTGTCTCTTTATACACGTGTTTAAAACATAGTAATTAATTATTGTTGGTATAGTATATTGGTACTCTATACTTTTCCATCAGCTTTATATATAGCAAGTATTGAAATTTGAAGATGTTGGTGTAATTGCATAGGATTCATTGGCATGGCTCTATCATATGGACTTTCATTAAACTCGTCTCTAGTATTTGCAATTCAAAATCAATGCACTGTAGCAAACCAGATAATCTCAGTGGAGAGGCTAAACCAATACATGAATATAGCAAGTGAGGCACCAGAAATTATACAAGAAAATCGTCCTCCTCCCAATTGGCCTATTAAGGGAAAAGTACAAATTCATAATTTGCAGGTACCTACTTTTCTTATAACTTCATGGCATTATTACATGCATGCAAATCATAGAAACTACAGATTATGAAATATATATGAAATGAAAACAGATAAGATACCGGGAAAGTGCACCGCTTGTACTACGTGGAATCACGTGCACGTTTGAAGGAGGGCACAAGATTGGAATAGTTGGAAGAACAGGGAGTGGAAAATCTACATTAATAGGTGCATTGTTCCGGCTGGTGGAGCCAGCAGGTGGAAGGATCATTGTTGATGGGATTGATATTTCTTCAATTGGACTCCATGATTTGAGGTCACGTTTTGGTATCATACCTCAGGATCCTACA
This sequence comes from Arachis hypogaea, assembly GCF_003086295.3. Taxonomy (NCBI): domain Eukaryota; kingdom Viridiplantae; phylum Streptophyta; class Magnoliopsida; order Fabales; family Fabaceae; genus Arachis; species Arachis hypogaea. The sequence goes on along the minus strand of NC_092044.1, from coordinate 116,598,177 downwards.
CTCTTTAATGGCACTGTTAGATACAATTTGGACCCTTTCTCTCACCACTCTGATCATGATATTTGGCAGGTAACTAATTAATTCTAAGAATAAACACCTCACTTTTTTATCTCGAAGACAAATAAGTTATTAACTCATTAAAAATACAAAAATTTTTCTTATTTTTTAAAACGTGAGACATCTAAATCCTTAATGATTTGTTCTTATATATTTTGGATAAGAAATCAGAAACTTTTTATATTTTCAATTGAGTTATGCTACGTGTACACTAAAATCAGTCACTAAAGTCAGTCACCAATATAAAATACATGTTGAAATATAAATACACATTAAAAATACATTGATGGATGATTTTAATAGCTAATTTTTTAGTGTACAAATAATATTTTTCTTTTCAATTAGTCAAGAGACTTATCTGTCTTCAAATTAAAAAGTTATAGACTTATTATCTTTTTCTTTAATTATAATTAGTACGATTTTAATAAATTTTTTATTTGAATTGGATTGGATAAGCATTCTTTAATTTTTCAGCTAACAATTTTGGTTCCATGTGAAGGTTCTTGGAAAGTGCCAGTTGCTAGAAGTTGTGAAAGAGAAAGAAGGAGGCTTAGAATCTTCGGTTGTTGAAGCTGGGGCGAACTGGAGCATGGGACAACGGCAACTGTTCTGTTTGGGGCGTGCACTTCTGAGGAGAAGTAAGATTTTGGTGCTGGATGAAGCAACTGCATCCATTGATAATGCAACTGATTTGATTCTGCAGAAAACCATCAGAACCGAGTTTGCAGATTGTACTGTAATCACAGTTGCACATAGGATTCCAACTGTCATGGATTGCACTAAGGTCGCTGCTATCAGTGATGGTAATAACTAATAACATTTAACTTCTTCACTTATTCTTAATTTAATTTAATATTGTATGATTATTGTATATTATTTTTCAGGAGAATTGGTTGAGTATGATGAGCCCATGAACTTGATGAAGCAGGAAGGATCATTGTTTGGACAACTTGTTAAGGAATATTGGTCTCATTTTCAGTCAGCAGAATCTCACTGAAGCTAGGTATCTAGAAGTAGAAACCTTGTTTTGATGCAGCTTAATTATATATGTATGTGTAGCTTTAATTAATTTGTGTTGTATTATTAGAAGGGTTCAACAAAGTAAAGTAGAAGATTGAGTGTCTAATTTATTTTATTTTATTTTATAATAAAAGGTGTAGCAAGAAAACTTCATTCCTTTGCTAATTAGTTGGGCCTACTGTTGTAATTTTAGAAGATAGAGAGCTGCATTATAATGATCACTTATATTTTGTAGGAAAGGCTTCCATTTATTCCAAAAAGCCCTATCTAACTATAAAAGCTGACTATAATTAAGAAAAAAAGTTAGATGATAAACAGCCTTTTAAGTTTTATCAACACATATGTAGTCAACAACTTCATTTTTAGTTTTTTTTTTTAAATTAATTAGTTGCAAATTAAAGTTTCATTTAAAATTTATCGTTGACCAATAAATTGCTACATATATAAAACGAGATTCAAATTTCAACCCTTACTTAAATAAATAGAGATAAGTAAATTAACCACTTGACTAACTCAAATTAATTATTTCATTTTTAGTATTTCTTCTTAAAAAAAATGATTAGTTAATGTTGTTATTTTTTCTTATATTAATTACATATTGGCTATCAAAGTGTTAGTTATGTAGTATGACTTGCTAATCATTATTTAACATTAGAATCACGAAAACATAGAATACAAGATTAGCTTTATTAGGCAGAGCATTATTATTATAAACCAGAAACATCAAAATCTATTATATAAATTATCATAGAATAACTTGGTACAATATCATTTTTTACAATAATTTAAATAGATAGAAAGAGATATATGAATGGAAGTATTTTAGGTGAGGCAATGTACTTTTATGGCATTTTAGTACACCATTATGTATTATCATTGAGATTTAAAATAAAATATTTTAGTGGTGAAGATCATGTTAAAGACTTTATAATGTAAACATAAGGGTGTATTATTAGACTTTAACCTAATGCTTAAGTCATTCATTTGCTATATTCATCGAAAGTCAAATTTACCCCCAACTAATGTGGCTGATGGGTGTGTTGTGGCTTGGGTCAATGGCTTGGAGATTCATCTGAAATGGGTTGTGGATTCGGTTTCGGCCTCTTGGTTTAACTATTTTTGGTCAGCTATAACATATGATCAAGATAAAAAATTTAAGATAAAATGTCTTGGGCTCATCATGAAATTTAAAGATTTTTTTATGCACATTCTCAATCCATTTGAACAAGGTTTCTCTAAAAGATGCATGTTCAATTATATTGAGCATCATAGTAAAATACTCTGAAGTAAAAGTAACAAAACTAAGAATGATGATTATTCATGGAATCTAAAATTAGAATACAACATATAGCAATAGTAAACAAGTTACAACATAAGTTTGTACTAATAATATTTAAAAGTGAACCGATTTTTTTTAACACAGAAAAAATAATAATAATAAATTTATGATAAAAGATTAAAGTAAAAATACAGATAAAAGTAATATTAATTCCTAAAACTAATAAAAAAGATAAAATTAAAATAGATTTAAGTTAGTTTAAGATTTTTATGATTATATTGAGATTATTTGTAGTAACAATAAATATAAAATGGATGTAATATACTCTATCATATGATTCCTAAAATCGAAAATAATATACATGCTAAGATTAGAATAGAGGAAAATTCAAAGGACCAAAATTGATTTCTATTCACGTTACATTTTTCTTGAGTTACCTAGCCACATTTTTAAACGATAAAAAAGTCACGTGTCTCTGGAAAACCAAATTTATTATTTTTTATTTACTCTGATATTAATTTTTATAATTAAATAATATAAAAACTATTTGCTTTATTTTAATTTCGTTTTAGACAACTTTTATAGTTTTTATAATAATATTAATAATATCAAATAATATTAAATAAAATATTACAAATTAGAATATCATGTAACATAATTCAGCTAAATACGAGAAATAATCAAAATTTTTATATAATGCCATTGTTTCATTCATAATTATAGGGGTAAAAAACCCAAATAAGCCAAGGGGAGCTCATTTTTACCCAAATCCGCCAAAACAAATTTTGATACATCAATCCACCAGAACACATCTTTATATAATTCGAATCAATAGGATTCGAATTAGCTTTGCACATAATTCGAATTGATTCAATTCGAATTATGACCAAATACTCTTCCCACGTAGTTCGAATCAATTAGATTCGAATTAGGCATGCAAGGTTCGAATTATATCAATTCGAATTACATGGAGTACGTGGCTTAAGGATTCGAATTACAAGTGAATTCCCTATAAAAAGGAGTTCGAATTAAATTAAATTAAATTAATATTTAAATTGAATTCCCTGTAAAATTCTAATAATTATAATATTTAAATTAAATTTTAATTTAATTTTTAATATTTAATTTTTTTTCAATTTTAAATGAATTTAGTATTATTTCAAAGTTAAATGTGATATAATAACTAGTATATTTAAAAATTAATATAATATTTAATTTTAGTACGTAAATAAAATTGATCTATTAATAATTATTAATATAAAAGTTTCTTATTAATTATTTAAATTAGATTTAATAGTAAAATAATATTAAATCTGTTTAAAATTTTTTAAAATTAAAATAGGCTATTTAAATTATTAAAAAATAAATTAAAAAATTAATTTAAATATTAAAAATTAAAATAATACTTTATAGGAGAAAGATAGAGAGTATAAATAATACATTATACGATAAAGTATTATTTTAATTTTTAATATTTAAATTAATTTTTTAATTTATTTTTTAATAATTTAAATAGCCTATTTTAATTTTAAAAAATTTTAAACAGATTTAATATTATTTTACTATTAAATCTAATTTAAATAATTAATAAGAAACTTTTATATTAATAATTATTAATAGATAAATTTTATTTACGTACTAAAATTAAATATTATATTAATTTTTAAATATACTAGTTATTATATCACATTTAACTTTGAAATAATACTAAATTCATTTAAAATTGAAAAAAAATTAAATATTAAAAATTAAATTAAAATTAAATTAAAATATTATAATTATTAGAATTTTACAGGAAATTCAATTTAAATATTAATTTAATTTAATTTAATTCGAACTCCTTTTTATAGGGAATTCACTTGTAATTCGAATCAACTCGATTCGAACTCCCCTAAGCCACGTACTCCATGTAATTCGAATTGATATAATTCGAATCTTGCATGCCTAATTCGAATCTAATTGATTCGAACTACGTGGGAAGAGTATTTGGTCATAATTCGAATTGAATCAATTCGAATTATGTGCAAAGCTAATTCGAATCCTATTGATTCGAATTATATAAAAATGTGTTCTGGTGGATTGATGTATCAAAATTTGTTTTGGCGGATTTGGGTAAAAATGAGCTCCCCTTGGCTCATTTGAGTTTTTTACCCTATAAAAAGTGAAGAAATAACATCATTGTCGTTGAGAAACTCTTGTTGCCTTGTATTAGACGTTATTATGCAAGAAAAAAAGAGACAAATACTTGTTAGTGATATAAAAATTTAGTAATTTACTATAATCACTAGGTTTGCTTTTAAAAGATACAGTTACAGTAGGCTAAATAACAGACATTTATAAATTTTTAATTTAACAAAATGACAAGGGTATTTTTTAAGAAAAATAAAATCTATGAATAAAGATAAATAGCATAGTTTGAAGGATAAATATTGAAGCTATCTTTTTCCAAGACAAATTTGGTCAACCAAATAAACAAGAAGTTGCCTATGAATGATGATAATGATGAAGGCAATCTGTCACTAGGTTTTTGGTACTTTACACGAAATTATTATTATACTTGCAACATTATTTGCAATTACAACCGCTGGTATTTGTTGTAGGGAGAGATATTTTTATCTGTGCAAGCTAAGCCTCTCAAAATTCACAGGCATAATAATAAATCCAAGTATAGCAATTTAAGCTGATCTAACATTGTTTCAAGGCTTTCAATTCACACTGTTTTGAATATGCACCAGCAGACACAAGGCCTACTTTAGAAGACAGTAATTTTCTATAAGTATCTATCTATGAATTCTTCTCCCCCAAAACTTACCAAAAATTTGCATATCCAAAGAATTCTTTGAATTAGGACAAAAACAATATCAGCTTAAGAATCTAAAAAGACCAGCAAAGTAGTAACAATTTCAGAATCTAAGAACATAGTTGGTAGCATTCAACATTCAGAAAAGGGGCTAACTTAATTTCAGCTGATATGAGCATAATACATGAACAAATGGCAGAAAACAAGGAGGAGAGTCGTAGGGTACAACTCTGCAGCAACTAGAAACCAAGAATCATGAGAAATGTTGATCCCTTCAAGAGCTACTGAAACTGGTGGTGATGGGAATGACAATAACAAGGATGAGGATGAGAAGAATAATGATCCCAATGCAGAGCCACTTCCTACTGTTCCTCTGGTACTTTTTAGCGCTCACAAGTTCTTTGTTAGCATCCTTAACATAGTGAGAAGCATGGATCACGTGGTGCTCAATGTCATCCATCTTCTCCCCTTGAGCCTCCACCATAACCGCCATGTCCAAGAACACCTGATGCAACTCAAGCAAGCTCTTCTCGATCTCTTTCGCCGCATCGTGCCTGTCCTGAATCTCAACCACCGTTTCCATCACTTTCCCCCTCCCATGCTCCCCAATCGCCTTCCCCAAGAACTCCTCTTCTTCCCCATTCGAAATTATCTTCTCGATCACCTCTTCGTCCGGGTACTCACCGGTCACCGTGAAGTACCTTCAAGAGCTACTGAAACTGGTGGTGATGGGAATGACAATAACAAGGATGAGGATGAGAAGAATAATGATCCCAATGCAGAGCCACTTCCTACTGTTCCTCTGGTACTTTTTAGCGCTCACAAGTTCTTTGTTAGCATCCTTAACATAGTGAGAAGCATGGATCACGTGGTGCTCAATGTCATCCATCTTCTCCCCTTGAGCCTCCACCATAACCGCCATGTCCAAGAACACCTGATGCAACTCAAGCAAGCTCTTCTCGATCTCTTTCGCCGCATCGTGCCTGTCCTGAATCTCAACCACCGTTTCCATCACTTTCCCCCTCCCATGCTCCCCAATCGCCTTCCCCAAGAACTCCTCTTCTTCCCCATTCGAAATTATCTTCTCGATCACCTCTTCGTCCGGGTACTCACCGGTCACCGTGAAGTACCTTCTTCCAACAGTCTCCTTGTACTCTGTCATCATCCTCTGCCTCAGCCCCTGGAACTCCATCATCAGCTCTTTCAGCTTCTTCCGGAGCCCGTTCGTCACCGCGATCCGAGTGCGGTAGATGGCGGTTGTGGTCCCATCCTTGAGTCCCGAGAGCCTCCTGTTTGCGGAGTTGGCTTTGTCCATGTCTTCCAGATGGGCTCTAATGGCCCGGGCCTTCTTCAGAAGCGTCACAATGTCGGAATTGATTCTTGTCCTTAGAGATTTCAGAGCGTCGGGCTTGTGGAGTGATTTTCCCTCCTCGTTGGCCTGTTGGAGCCTCTCGAGTATCTCGCGGAGGCTCGCCATTTCCGTCTTCACCTTCTCGGCTTCCTCCAAGAACAGGCCCATGTCCGTGTCCATGTGAGTGGTGGAAGAGCTCAGCTCCACTCCCTGCCCTGCTTCCAAGTCCAATTCGTCTTTCATTGCCGCTTTCTTCAGATCCACGTAGCTCGTGAATGACTTGGTCATTAGGTCGTTCATTTTCGATTCCCTGCAACAACACAAACACCAATCAGAACTCTCTGCAACAATTTAGGTTGGCGAAATTGTGAGTTGAAACAAACATACCTAAGATTTGAAACACGAAATGTAGCAAGGTAAGTTATGTCTGTGTGTTTGTTGAAGAAGAAGAAGAAGTGAAGGGTGTTTTATGAGTTCAAAAGTGTAACGGATAGTTTAATAAGGAAACAATAGAGCCGTTGCCCAATTCAACGGCTACATTTTTTTCTTTCTTCAAATGTTGTATTTTATTTCCTTTTTTATCCCCAGTTTAACTTGTGTTCTATGCGCTTAAGTCTTAACTCCCACTTGTTAATTAGATCTCGCCTAATTAAGTTCTATAAATTAAACTACGCCATAAATATTTTAATATTATAATACTCAATGTCCATTCTAAAAGTTTGATTTCTTTTTTAGTTTACAGGCGATATTATTTTTCGGGTAAAAAATTCAAATGTGTCGAGGAGAGCTCATTTTTACCCAAATTTGTCAAAACAAATTTTGATACATCAATCCACCAGAACACATTTTTATATAATTCGAATCAATAAGATTCGAATTAGCTTTGCACATAATTCGAATTGATTCAATTTGAATTATGACCAAATACTCTTCTCACGTAGTTCGAATCAATTAGATTCGAATTAGGCATGCAAGGTTCGAATTATATCAATTCGAATTACATGGAGTACGTAGCTTAGGGGAGTTCGAATCGAGTTGATTCGAATTACAAGTGAATTCCCTGTAAGAAGGAGTTCGAATTAAATTAAATTAAATTAATATTTAAATTGAATTTCCTGTAAAATTCTAATAATTTTAATATTTAAATTAAATTTTAATTTAATTTTTAATATTTAATTTTTTTTTCAATTTTAAATGAATTTAGTATTATTTCAAATTTAAATGTGACATAATAACTAGTATATTTAAAAATTAATATAATATTTAATTTTAGTACGTAAATAAAATTGATCTATTAATAATTATTAATATAAAAGTTTCTTATTAATTATTTAAATTAGATTTAATCGTAAAATAATATTAAATCTGTTTAAAATTTTTTAAAATTAAAATAGGCTATTTAAATTATTAAAAAATAAATTAAAAAATTAATTTAAATATTAAAAATTAAAATAATACTTTATCCTATAATGTATTATTTATACTCTCTATTTTTTTCTATAAAGTATTATTTTAATTTTTAATATTTAATTTTTTTTTTCAATTTTAAATGAATTTAGTATTATTTCAAAGTTAAATGTGACATAATAACTAGTATATTTAAAAATTTATGGAAATATGTTTTTTTTTTGGGTTTATGGCTCATATAATAACCAATAGAACATGTCCATAACTATTTCGATTCTCTGTTGTCAAGTAGAGAGAGAGATATATATGATAACGTGGAAGCAGAAAAAAATATGACGCTTACTTTTAATGTTGGGAAAGTACGAGGACCTAATAGAAGTTTATGAAGTATTAGAAATATAATTATTAGTGTTATTTTTTTTCGTTATATTTAATTTTTGTGAAAAAAATAGATGATAATTTAATTTTATCCAAGTAAAAGATTAAAAAATCTTTACAAAAATAATAAATGAATAAATAAAAATTGAGGTTAGCATTTTATGACACATACATATCAGTTATACAGTAAATAAATTTTAACATCACGAGTTACAATCATATGCTTTATTAAAAATTACTCTTAGTCAACATCGAGATTGACTTGGTAGATTATATTATTAAAAAAATTTTAAGTGTTCCTAGATTTTAATGTTAATAATTTTAATCATTAATCTTAATTATAAAAAATATATAATATATTAATTAAAATTAATTGTTAAAATTAATGAAATATCGGTATTTAAAAAATATTTAAAAAAATTATTATTATTATTATTTATATTATATCAGATTCACAAGCTTGAAATCAAACACAAATAAACAAACAAACAACAAACGTAAAATCATGACGCAGGTGCATAATTTCTGCATGCACTATTCAGAGATCACCATCATCAACAGATAGGAAGAGAAAACTTATTTAAGTTTTCTATTTTTTGTTTTCTTTAGTTTAGTTTATTCTTTGATATAAAGTTCTTTATCTTTTTCCTTTTCTTTGGTCGTGACATAAATAGAAAAAAGCTTGATTAGTTTATTCTTTGATAATAAAAGTTCTTTCTCTTTTTCCTTTAATTTTCTTTGGTCGTGACATAAATAGAAAAAAGCTTGATTGTATCGATGAGTCGGTGGGATAACATGATATTTGGGGATAGAAACAATATGAATATGAATAATGTGATACATATAAGTATTTTTGTTAATTAAATTTAATTAAATTGATCTAATATTAATAAAATATAAATAATATTATTTTAAATATTATTATTTAATTTATAAAAAAATTTAAATATATAAAATTACTAAAACATATATAATCACGTTAGTTTATTACCAAACACGGGTAGGAGTGTTTGCGATGCGGTTTGGTTCGGTTTTAAGAAAAAAAATTATCCAATCCGAACGCTTAATTATGTGCGGTACGGTTTGAATTGAATGGAATTTTTTTGGAAATTCAATATGATTCGATCCAATTACAAGCGGTTTAGATTGGTTTGGATTGACGGTTTTTAAATAAAAAAATTAAATACATATAACAAGTCTCAAAATCAAATTTTAAATAATCAACAATGACATAACAAGTCTTAACAATATCTTAAAAAGTAAATCATAACATAACAATAGAAATAAAATTATTGGTTGGTTAAAATAAATAAATAAATAACATTTTGAATATAAAATATTTATTAAATAATAATAATACATGAATAATAGAAAAATGTATAACAAATTGAACATGTTATAAGTATAATTGTAAATATAATAATAAAATAATATATTATAGCACATTGTGCGATTTGGATTGGATTGGATCGGTTATGAAAAGTAGATCCGAAATCCGATCCAATCCAGCGCTTTGCAAAAAATATAATCCAATCAAATCCGAATTAGTGCGGTTTTAATCGGTTTTCAGTTTGGATCAAATTGGATGAACGTTTTAATTTGGATCGGTTTAGATTTGAACACCCCTAAATACGGAGACATAGCTTTCATTAAATAATAAATATAAATAATAAAAAAATAAGAAGCAAGTGATCATTTTTGGCAGCACTTGAAACTAATAATGGAATGAAAAGGTCTAGAAAAACAATACTCTTTCTAAATAATATTAATAACATTAATTAATAATTATTATTTTTAATTTCTTTTAAAATAAAATTTAAATAACCAACTGTAAACACATTTTAAATAATAAGAATTAGTAAAATATCCGTTTCCCGAATAACGTTTTTTCTCTTTTTTATTAACAATCATAAATCCTTTTCTCCACACCTGCATTACGTCCCATCTTTGCTCTCCTCAACTCCTCACCGGAATCTCGCGAAACACTACACGTATTTTGGCTCCTTCATGCGTCCGCAACCATTCCACGCAATTGTGCTTTGTCGTGTCTCCCCAACCGTCGCTCGCAGCTCAGTCCCGTCGCGCCTCCATCCCGTCCATCGCTGTAGGCAGTCTAGTCTCATCGTGCCACCGCAAGCAACCCAACTTCGTCCTTCATCACGCCACAAGAATTGTCTCTGCCCTCCGTCACTACTATTGTATCGTCGGGTTTCATGTTACTACTACAGGAAGAAGTCGCGCCAATGACACAATCGCAACACCCCTTTGTATCGTCGTCCTCCATCGTGTTCTTCCGCCGCCGTTGGTCTTTTTCTTTTTTTCCTTCCGCGACGTGGGGCGCCCTCCACCTTCCATAAATCATCTCGCAAGCCTCACGGATATTTCTTTTTATTGTACATAAATGTTTAGTTTTTATTGTACATGGGTATTTCTTTTAAACTCGATGGATGTTGTTTTTTATTGTACATAGATGTTTCTTTTTATTGCGACTCTAAGGTCCAACATTGTCGACAATGTTGGCGGCGTGATAGGGGAGGGAGGAATGGAGTGGTTGTGGTGAAAATAAGATAATGAAAAAGAAGAAATGTGTAATTAGGAGTAAGGATGGATAATATATTTTTTCATGTTTAGTAGACCTATGGTGTAGTCTGTAAAATTCGGTAAATTAATAAATAATTAAATAATAAATTAATTATGAGTCAAATAAATTAGAAAATTAAATTTTATATTTTAGAAAAGTAAAAATATTTAAAATACGAATTAAAATATTAATTTTAAAGATTTTGGCCTAAAATTAAGCTAATGAGCCAAATCGATTGGATCGAGCCGTATTAGACCCAAGGCCTAACATATATATACAAGTTCAACCTTCTCTTCTCCCTCATTTCACATGAAACACGCTGAGGAAGAAGGAAGGAGATTAAGAACCTTAACTTTTAATTCAATCTTCAATTCCTCATAATTTTTAATCCGAAACTCAGATCGCTGCACTGTTTGTGGCCACATGACTGTCTCGCCGAGCTCTTCAAAACCATCTCAATAAAGTCATAAGAAATTCGAATTTCTCACCCAGCCCTTTCTTCTCTTTTGCATCATATTTTCTTGTCTTTGTCTACCACTACAAATGCACCTTTTGTCAACATTGTTGATAGTTCCCTCTTGGATGCAACACATAAAGGTTTTATTTCATAGTCAAATCTTACTCTCCCTAATACTTATTTTATTCCTAAATTAAACTTTAATCTTATCTCTATTGGTCAACTTGTTGATCTCGATTTTGATGTCAATTTTTCTATTTCTGGTTGTCGTGTGCAGGATTATCGAACGAAACAGATCATCGGGACTAGACGTAAGATCGGAAGTTTGTTTGAACTTGAGAATCTTCATATTCTTTTACGTCAAATCTATGTGTTGTTTCTTCTCCATCTACACTTCATTTTTAGCATCATCGTCTTATCTATAGCTCCTTAAAAAAATTGTGTCGTCTTATGTCTAAAGGTGTTTTAGGTCAGGTTAATCATGAGTTTTTTAATTGTATTTCTTTCAAACTGTAAAACAACTAGCATTATCTTTTCATAATAATCCATCTCTTTCTTACTCTCCTTTTGATCTTATTCACTCAGATGTTTGGGTCCTGCTCCCACCGCTTCTATAGGATGGGATCGATACTTTGTAGTATTTATTGATAATTATTCACGTTTTACTTGGGTTTATTTCATGACTAATCGTTTTGAGTTGCCTCAACTTTATATTAATTTTGCTACTATAATTAAAACTCAGTTTTTCAAGGTCATTAAAGTCTTTTGATACGATAATGCTATGGAATATCGTGACTTCAAACTTTTAAATTTTCTTGCTGAATAGGGTACTTTGTCCGAGTTTTCTTATCCTGATACATCTCAACAAAATGAAAGAGCTGAACGCAAACACCATCACATTCTTGACTCTATTCGTGCTATACTTATTTCTTCTTCGTGTCTTGAGCGTACTTGGGGTGAAGTTGTTCTCACTATTATCCATGCTATCAATAGAGTTCTTTATTCTGTCATTGGTAACACTACTATCGTTGAGCGTCTTTATCATTACCTCTATAGATTATAGCTCTCTTCATATTTTTTGTTGTGTCTGTTTTGTCCTTCTTCAGTCTCATGAGCATAATAAACTTGAACCTCAGGCTCGCATGTGTTATTTTCTTGTTATGGCACTAAATACAAGAGTTATCATTGTTGGGATCCCATCTCTCGATGTATTCGTATATCTCATCATGTTGTATTTTTGGTGCATTAAATATTCTCTAGTTTCTCCTCTTTTGAGTCCATTCCTTCTACCCAGTCATCATCATTTTTCACTAACTCCCATGTTGATCTTTTTTCTAGTGATGATACTACAGGTTCTATCTCCAGTCAACCTCTTGAGCCTCCTACTCTTGATTATCATTGATTTTCTACTATTCTTCATCACCATGAACCCAAGTCATTCTGAGAAACCTCTACAAATTCAAATTGACAACAAGTAATGCAGGAAAAAATCTAGGCATTTGAAAAAGCATACACTTGGGACTTGGTTGATCCTTCTTCTGATCAAGAAGTTATGGGTAGTAGATGGGTATACAGGATCAAGCTAAGACTCGCTCTGATAGTTTTATTGACCGTTATAAGGTACGATTGGTTGCTCAAGGATGTACGCAAGAATATGATATTGATTATGAAGAGACTTTTGCTTTTGTTGCTCGTCTCATATTTGTTCGCGCTTTCCTTGCCATTGCTGCGGTAAAAAAATAGGCTCTCAATCAGATGGATGTGAAAAATACATTTCTTAATGAGGATTTGAGGAAAAAGGTTTATATGAAATCATCCTGAGATATAATTGTCCTTCTAGCAAAGTTTGTCTTTTTCGTAAAGCACTTTATGGTCTTAAGCAAGCTCCTCGTGAATGGTTTAAAAAGTTCAGCACCACTATATGCAATATCGATTGCACTAGTAACCCTCATGAAAATGCTTTCTTTATTCCTAAAAGTGAACATGGAGTTGTTCTTCTACTTTTGTATATCGATGAAATGATCATGACTAGAGATTATGTTGATAGTATCTTTGATCTTAAAGCATCCCTTCACCACACTTTTGAAATGAAAGATCTTGGTTCTCTCAGTTATTTTTTTGGCCTTGAAGTCATATTCACAGATGACGGTGTCTATCTCTCTCAAGCTAAGTATGCTTCTGATCTTCTCGAGCCGAAATTACAGATAGTCGCACTGAGTCTACTCTTCTTGAGTCTAATGTTCGGTTTACTCCTATGGATGGCACTGTTTTGGATAATTCTACTCTTTATCGATAATTAGTTGGAGGTCTCATCTACTTGTCATGTTCTTAGACAGTTCTTGTCAGCTCCTCGTACTACTCACTATGCGGCAATTCTTTGCATTCTTCGCTATATCAAAGACACTTTGTTTCATGGCCTTCATTTTTCTGTCCATTCATCTTTAACCCTTCAAGTGTACTTTGATACTAATTAGGATGGTGATCCCACTGATCATCGTTTTACTACTGGTTATTATTTGTTTCTTGGTGACTTTCATTTTCTGGCAAGTCAAGAAGCAAACGTTCACTACTCAATCAAGTATCGAAGCTGAATATCGTGCTCTCGCTAACACTACTGCTGAGATTATCTCGATTTGTTGACTTTTCGGAGACTTGGGTGTTCCTCAGTTATCCTCAACTGATATTTTTTGTGACAACTACAGTACTATTCAGATTGTCCATAATGATGTTTTTAATGAATGGACCAAACACATTGAAATTTATTGTCACTTTGTCCGATAACATCTCTTTATCGATGTTGTTTGTCTTATAGCTGTTGGGACTCTGGATCAGACTACTGATCTCTTCATGAAGGCTCATCACCCTACTCATTTTCAGACTCTGATATCTAAACTCAAGATGGTACTTTAGTTCCCATTTGAATTTGAGGAGAGATGTTAGAGTATAATTAGGAACAATTAAGATCAGTTAGTATCAATTATATTTATTTAGCATATCTGTATATATATTTATTATAGAATATTACGTTTTTTTTTACTTTAATTCTTCTAATACTTATATATAACTTTGTATATTGTATCATTCAACACATCAATAATATACAATCACTTTCTTCGTATTACTCTCTAGTTGTTTATAACATTTTGGATGACCATTCATCACGTAGTCAATGTGAAAAATAATTATTTTTGCTAATTTATCGTTAATTGAAGGCTCATTCTTAAACGCTCCTTGCTAAGTATGGAGTGCTGCACACCTTGTTAATTCGTTAAATCTAAACTCTTCATTTGTTATATTTTATTTGAATGGTCTGGATTTAAAAAGGTACCTGTTAATCAGGTTAATCATTTTTTACAAGTTTTAGAATTTTTTTATAAGTGTCAGATATTTGGCTAAAGTTCAAAATAAAAAAATAGTATATAAATATTAAAAACAACATGACTGTAAAAAAAATTATTAGACTTTAAAATTAAAATAAATAATACATAAAAAATAAGTTAAAAATTCATGTACTAAATCTAGAAAAAAATTTAAATAATATTAAAATTTAAATAAATTTTGTTTTATGTGAAATAAAATTATAATATTGAATATAAACACAATGATAAAAAATTGTGTTATATATATATATATATATATATATATATATATATTTTATGTATATAATATTAAAATTTAAATAAATTTTGTTTTATGTGAAATAAAATTATAATATTAAATATAAATACAATGATAAAATTTTTTGTGTTATATATATATATATATATATAATTTTATTTTGTGAGAAACAAAATTAAAACATTAAATATGAATAGAATAATAAAAAAATTTGTATTATATTAATTTAATTAAAAAAACCATATATATAACATAAAAAACAAACAAACATATAACAATTTTATTTTGTGCGAAACAAAAATTCATATAATTTTTTATTAACAATTTTTTTATTGAAATATGTTATTTTACTATATTTATAATATATTATTTGGGATAATTATATTATTTTAGTTAATATATATTATTTAAAAAATATTTAAAATTTATTATTTTGTATTAAGAATATTATTAAAAATATATTGTTAGTTTTTTTTAAAATAATATTTTCTTTTCTTTGATTCAAATACTATGACAATAAATTTTTTGTACGTAACTGTGTCTACTCAATAAATATTATATTCATTTATTTCTATATAGTATGTAAAATAAATAATTAATGTTTAAAAAAGTTAATAAAAAAAGAAGTATTTTTTTTACCAACTTTTAGGTGAATATAGAGATTATGTCATTTGAATTATAACTCGTTGACAAAGAAAGAAATACTCTTAATTATATTTAAATAGAATAATTATTTATTAGGCTCATTCTTATACAAATAAAAATTTTTCTTAGTTTTATATCTGTAACATTTTATACCAATTAGCTTCAAAATTTAATTATTTTTTGAATAAATTAATAAAAAATAATACAAATAATTATTTAAATAAAATTATATTTTAATTTTTCATTCTATTACGTACAAGTTGAGGATAATTTGAAATAAAAGATAATGGACTTGTTATAACTGTCATGTATTTTGTGCTTTGACTGCGTCATCATCTGAGAATCATAGTACCTTCATGGAGACCAGTTCTTCTACAGAATCAGTTTGGAGTTAGCCAACAGCGTCTTCCTTTTCTATGGCAGCAATTTTTTTGGCTTTGAAGGTCCATTTATGGTAGAGGTGGAATGGAGTGGGTTCAAGTGCGTCAAAATCTGTGGCTAGACAGAACAATAGTAAACAAAAAAGTGAAAATGCTTGAAGACATCACATCAACAATAACAGAATAACGGAGGGATTCGATTAAATTTTTCTGAGTATTTTTTTGGTGTAAAGATAGTCCTTTGTTAAACGAGCGAATTAACGTTTTTTGTTAGTGTCGGTTTGTTTGTTCACCCCATAACAAAAAAATAATAACAATAATAAATAAATTTAATTTACTTGATCACTTTTAATAGTAGGTTAACTTTTAAAGAGTGCTGTACTCCTTACTTTACCTGGAGTGCACTAGCTTTCGCCGTAATTGAATACACATATAAAATTATTTTATATTGATGACAATGTATTAAAATTAAATTTATTTAATTAATAGTAAAAAAAATCAAGACTTTTTAACGTCCATTTTATTATTATATGTATTGGCAAATATGTGTTTTTGATATTGATGTTATTATAAAAAAAATTAATTTTTTAAATAAATATATAACAAATAATTAAAATTTTAAATTTAATATTTTTATTGAAAAATTAATTTTATAATTTTTTTAATTAATTAAAATCATTTTAATATGTGTATATCCCTATGTCACATATTAACTAAATCCTATAATTAACTTAAATTAGTCGAATAATTAACTCATTGCTTCACTTAAATACACATTAGAATTTAAATATCATTTTATACGTACAGAAATATTGGCTAACAAATTATATTTCTTGACAAAATTAAGTGTTGGACTAGCTATGCTATACTTATTCGTCATGAAACTATTAAGAAAGTCTTTCGCTGTCAATTAAATTATTAATATTATCAAAATGTGATGATATATAGTTACTAGTTAATTAATCAAATATTTAAAAATATATTTTTTCTAAAATATCTTATTGACTAAAAAAATGTGCTTATTAACTATCAATAGTATATTGATATATAACAGTAGAATAAATTCACTAATTCCAGACAAAATATATAATTAAATTGTAAAACATATTCCATAAAATTCACAATAAAAAAATATCATTGATCAACAACTTTGCATGTTTTAATAACAACAAAACATAAAAGAAACTAAAATACATTACTTAGTAAATAAATTTAATTATTATATGCTTAGACTTGAGAGCAACTATGAACATTCCTTAATTGATCTATAAAGGACGACGCATGCATCTTTCTTCATCTCAATTACTGTTTCTTCACAATAATGTAGAATACAGAAATCCTGGAGCCAAACCGAGAGTGACAAATTATGACCCTGAATTTCGGTAAATGAACAAAAACCTTTGAGTGCATCCTCTTCATAAAAGTAGACATGATTTCGAGTTTCAAAATTTTGTAGCTAGGCCTGTATGTAGCTTAGTTAATTATATCTGCACATATATAATAATCACGTAATGAGCCTCAAATGTGATTTGATACATACGCCTACGTACCCCTAATATGCCAGGAAATTAAATTAAATATACTAATTTAATTAAAGAAAAATATAGGTAGACAATAAAAATATTAAATAATGTGAATAATAGATATATCAGATGTTTAATTCACTAAGTGTGCGGATGGTTATCTAATACTAAGATTTATGTGAATAATTTAGGAGGATAGTGTGTTTTTATTTTATCGGGCCAATTTTAAAGCCTATTATTCACATTATTCACAAAAATTATTATCTACCTAACAAAATCCATTAATTAATAAAATTTAAACAATAGAATCTATCTTATCTTCCGTTCTTGAATTTACCCTACAAGCTAAGCTAAGCTTCATGATCATAAAAAATTATCAAAACACCATGTTAAAAACAAAAATATAATCACAATAAACTCTCTTCTAAAAACATGATAATGATAGACACACAAAATAGTTGAAAATTATTAAACTATAATTTTATCCAAGACAATTGCACGTGAATTTCATCGAAAAACAATTGCTAAGTAAAAATTAACGAACCTAGTTATTAGAAAGAGGAACGAATTTGAAAGCTGAGAGGTGGGCGGTGGTGGTTATGAAGAACAAATTAACCGTCGATCGCTGC
This sequence comes from Arachis hypogaea, assembly GCF_003086295.3. Classification (NCBI taxonomy): domain Eukaryota; kingdom Viridiplantae; phylum Streptophyta; class Magnoliopsida; order Fabales; family Fabaceae; genus Arachis; species Arachis hypogaea. Next base: position 116,580,052 of record NC_092044.1, on the reverse strand, counting down.
CATCCGCAGTTGCACCACCACCACCGCCTCTACAGCCACCGTACTAACCCAAAATTGGTGGAAAGAAATCAGTGATATTGAAATCTTTGAAGCGAAGTTTAGACTTTAGAGAGACCTGAAAGAAAAATAGAATTGGCGGTACAAAATGAATGATTATTACCGGTCATTATATTTCTGTCAGAAAATAAATCAAGTAATTTAGTGGTCAAATTTCGTTTTAAAAGGCGCTGTATAATGGCCATTAAAAGTAATTATTAATGTAATTAACCTTTGGTGTACTGTTAACGTTTGATTTAATTTAGCTGGATAGCTTGATTAATTAGCATTCAGGTATACGATCAGTAGCTTTCTTTAATTTTGCTTTTTCTTTTTTTTTTTCGATGCATAACTCACGTTAATTATTAGTTGGTGATTAAAAATTTTTACCAGCACATGCATAGGATTTTTTTTCTGAAATAAAATAAAAATAATTATTACTTTTTAAAATTTAATTTTTGAACTTTAATTTTTTAAATATATATATATATATATATATATATATATATATATATATATATTTTGCATTTAGGATAAATTCGCGGTATTCATTCTAGGGTGACAACATATACCCTATTTGCAGGTACCGAAATGCTGATCTAGCGCAATTGCATGACATGGTGGACACTACTTAAACAACGGCGTATTGGTTTTGCACGCAAATCAATGCATAATCGTTTAAATAATGTCGACCATGTCATGCAATTGCATCAAATTAGCATTATGGGGATGGAGATGATCGCAGGAGTAAGTTGGAGCCACAATTGCAAATATGGGATTTCTAATTGGGGCCAACGAAATTGTGGGGTCATTTCGAGCACCAAGCTAAATTTCAGGGGTCAAATTGAGAATTAACTCATACTTATGTGCTGACAAAAATGAGATATTTTTTAGGGTTAATTCAGGTCATTAGAGATTGAATTTTGATGTAATTTTTTGCAAACATTATTATAAAAATGAGATATTATTATTCTTAAAATTTGGTAATTTTTTGTTATGTATATATTATTTTGTGATTTTTTAAAAGTATTATTGATTGTTAACAAAAAAAATTTATAAAAAATATATACTTACCGAAAAATCACAAATTTTTATTTATAATAATATCTTATTTTTATAATCATACTTGCAAAAAATTACATCAAAATTCAATCTATAAGGTATTTTTTGAATATATATATTTATTGTTGGGTATTGTTGTTGTGCTTTTAAATTACTTGAAGGCATTTTTGTCGATAGTAAAATTCGGGTGCATTTTTGTCAGCGTATGAATAATTCGGGGGCGTTTTTGGTGGTTAACCCTGTATAAAAATATGTTTCAAGTGGATGTTGAATTAAAAACCTCTTACCAGTGGCGGAGTTTGAAACAAAATTTGGGGGGAGGGGGGCAGATAAAGGATAATTGTCAAGATATTTTTTATATAGACCCCATTTAAGATAAGCTCGTCTAACCTCATCTCTCTAATTTGGGTGATATTGTCAAATTTGAAGTTGTTTTTCAGGGTCTCATTCCAAAAAATTAAGGTCAAAATCATCAGATGCAACTTTTTAAACTTTTAAAGGTTGTATCTTACTTTCTTTGTGATTCATTAAAGTAGAAGAATTATCTACATGTATTGATATTGTAAAAATGATATGTTCTCCTTCTTAAATATTAGCATTTCTCTTAAAAATTCATCAAAAATTTTTTTATGATTATTTTATATAAAAATTTAAATATATATCCTGTAAATTATGTAAAAAAAAAAGTTAAAAGAATAAATATTAAAATTTATAATATTTATTGAATTTCTTTTATCAATTTATACAAATACAATAATATCAATACTTATTGAATATTCTAATATTTTTTATCATATAAAAAATTAAATTAAATAAATAGTAAAATATAAAATAATATTAAATTAAATAAATAAAAAATACCTAATTTTTTATATTTGAACTCAAAGGTAGAGAGAGTATTACTTATTGAATAGAGAGCTACGAAATGCGAAAGAGATAAAGATTGAACTTGGATACTTTAAGTCATAGTAAAATATTTGAGCCAACAAAATTATTTTTTATTTTTTGAAAAAGTACTACTAATTTTTTTTTTGATAAAAAGTTTGCCCCCTGTCTCAACTAAGCTCAACTAAGCTCTGCCCTTGCCTCTCACTAAACTTAAAAGATACTTAGCCACTAAAAGAAAATTATTAATTGGTAATTTAATATTTTTTTTTACATAAAAATCAATTCTATTTTAAATTATCATTAACTTATATAATAACGTTGTATTTCTTTTTATAATCTGCGGGTTAAAAATGGGTAGGGTTAGGGTTGAGATATTCTCAACCCGCAGGTAGGGTAGGGTTGAGTTTATATAAAAATCTCAACCCGTGGGTAGAATTAGGGTTGGCTCCAAACCCTACCCTGTCCATTGCCACCCTTAACTCACTCCGATAAACTTCTATAATTTTATAGAGTTTGTCTTATCTCCCGATAAACTTCATTACGTATTTTTCATAAATATCATATTTTTTTAATTTATAAGTTGAAAAGTTAACAATAACAACCATTATCATCATCTCCAAAGTATATATGAGTATTTTTTTTGAAATACTGATTTTTTTAATTTATAATAAAAAAATCATTGTTAAATATGGCTTATTTCTGTGTGCCGTGCATTTCTGAAAACGTGATAATGGTTACCATGAGCGCCGGCAATATTGAAGAAGTCATACTTATTGTCTGTGTACTTTGTATATTCCTGTATACTGTTGGAGACGATAATAATGGCTTAAAATTTTAAATTTTGTTCTCAGTTAAGTTTTTAGAGAGAATTTGGATGAAACTCGTTGGGGTTGGGTGAACTCTATAAAATTATAAATAAAAAATTCCGCTAGAGAGATAATGAAGAATCTTGAGTTCTTGATAATGTGTACAATGGGCTGGTTATTTAGCCTAATATGAATGAGTGTCGCTAGGGAGCCAATAGGGTATCTGTACAATGGGCTGTTTAATTGGCTCAATATGTTTACCCACATTCATCCTAATTTCAAAAGTAACTACCACCACCTAATCCCTCTCATTATATACATTGTACACTACATATATTAGTTCCCCATACTTTCTCAATACGAATAAATAATGAAAATCACTTAACAAATTATCTAAGAAGAAGTATAGAAAGCCAATGGAATATTTGTACAATATGTACAATGGGGTTTAGAGATGTTTGATTCAGTATTAGAGATATAACTATTAGTGTTATCTTTTCCTATCAGCTTAAGCTTTGGGATGAATGGTTTCATGACATGGTATCAGAGCTCTAGATCCGAAATGTCAAGAGTTTGATCTTTGGTGAACCCCAAACTCAGTTTAAGCTTTTGGGATAAGTGGTTTCATGACATGAGATGTTTATTATCCCTGGTACCTGGATGGTTATTTTAGATAGTTTGGGTGATGTTCATTTTATTCATATTGGGCCAAAGATTTAGCTCATTGTACACATTGTACACTTAGACCATTGGCTCCCTAGCAGTACTAAAAAACTCTCATTCAATTATTTCACATCAAATTTTAAATTTCAAATTCTCCAATTTCAAATTTTAAATTTTCAAAAAATTCAGTAAGTTATTTCAAAAAAATAACCATCCGAAACCCTAATTTATCAAAGCATTTCACTCTAATATATACATTCTTCTTTCTCAACCGTCTACCACTCCACCTTCATCAATAATCATCTCACTTCAACCCTAATAAAAATAACCATCCGCTTAAGGATAAAATTAATCATCCACATACGTAATAAATTAAACATCCAACATATTTTAATTATAACCATATGAATATTACATATCGGTTTCTCAACAATTTTCTTGACTCAATCAATTTCTTATTCACTAGCCTTCAACAGCAGCAACACCCTCCCCCCTAATGAATCGCGAACACCAGCAATTTGGAGATCATGAACAACAGCGGGAGAACGAAGTTGCAAAACAGAAACGGCTGCAGCAGCGCTAGACTCTTGAACAGTAGCAGCAATAGTACTGTGGTTGTGAATATGAGCGGCAGCGAAAGAACATGGTCACGATGATGACGAGGACGTGAATTGAAGATTACGGTAAGATTAGAAATAATAGTATAAATGTGTTTAAATGTTAATTCTATTTTTTAAAATTTTAAAATTTGAATTAAATAATTAATTAATTATCTAATTTTAATTTCTTTTTTATTTTTATTGTATATATTGAACATTAAATTTATTGTTTTTCAATACTTTTTCAATTAAAAGTTTATCGGGATTAAGCGAACTGATTAAAAAAAAATCGTATTCTAAAAATTAAAGTTGGAAACTTGGAATAATAAATTTAGAGAAATAATTATTTTTTTATTTTATTTAAAAAACAAACCACGTGCATGTATCCTAAGAAAATAAGACCACGTTAATTAGTTCAAATAATTAACATGTGTCTTGAATCTTGACAGATGTTAGTTAAATTCTATAAAATTTTATGTAAATAAATATATAATTATTTTATGTATTATAATACTAGGAGAATTGATTTGGAAGGCCTTCTTAATTATTAGCAAGTATTCTAGATATATTAGTTAAAAATAATATTAAGTTTTAAAACTTTTTTACCGTTGTATTTTTAACAAATATTTTAAAGCTATTCTTATTTAATATTTCATCTATTTCAATTTTCAAAATATCTATAGTTTCTAATTTTTCGGTATACTAAAAAAATTAACCTGTCTAAATCTATTTCACATCAAAATACATTTATATTTAAATGTGTTAAAAAACAAAACAATAAATATTTTAAAATTAAATTATTTTATTAATCTCTGTATTTTTTAAATTTATAAATAATTCTCTATATTTTAAATTTTTTATTTTATTTTTACATTAATTTTAAACGTGTAATTAAATATTTTTTAAAAATAAATATTATAAACATCTCACGTCACTAACAAATATATCTCAACATATTTTATTAAGTTAAATTATTAAATTTTTATTTTATTTTTATTTATTTATCATCTTTTAAAAAAGAATTATTATACTTATCTTTTTTTTAAATTAGTTATACTCATCTTTTTTTAACAAAATCAATTTAATAATTAATATAAATAAATAGCACTGTTCTTTCATTAAACAACAACTTACACTGAAATTCACAGATTAGTTACTCCTGTTGCTGGCAAGGTTGTTTGATGCCGTGGCTGTTCGTGATCTTTTTTCGCCGCTCCTTTCAACAAAATTGCAGTCAAATTTTGGAGCTCTCAGCACTCCATGTCTCAGTATAATTCAAGGTGTTACTCTGTCCCCGAGGAAATAATCTCAGACATCCTATTACGACTTTCTGTGAAATCTCTGTTGCGATTCAGGTGTGTTTCCCGGTCCTGGAAATCCTTAATACACTGCCCGATTTTCACAAAACTCCACCTTCAAAGATCTCCTAAGAACACCAACTTCTTGTTGGTAGAAATAGACATGGATCCTGCTTTGGTATTATCATACTCTCTTCATTCTTTAATGAAGGAAGCAATTCCCTTTAATGCACAGTCCCTTGGTTTTGGGAAAGATTTAACAGAATGTTAATGTGTCAATGGTGCAATCAACGGACTTTCTTGCGTTTCAAGTATTGTTTATCACATGAAATATAAGGTATTCAATGTACGGCTTTGGAACCCGGCTACAAGGTTAATATCTGCAGCGTCACCACCTTTATTTGTAAAGAGAGAATGTGCAAGTATTGTTAAGTTTGGATTAGGCTACGACGATTCAACCAACACTTACAAGGTGGTAGCTAACATAATAGATCCTCGACAATGGAAAAATGAGTTGAGAATTTACAGCAGAGCGGGTGACACATGCTGGAGAACTGTTTCAACTTCCCCGGATCTTCTCCTTTCTTGGGAAGAAGGACAATTTGTGAGCAACACTTTTAATTGGTTAGCGGTTTGTCCACGTGGACCAATTGATCGTCAGAGAATTGAGCTATTTGAATACACTTATGATGACTACGTAATCTTTTCACTTCATGTGGGGAAAGAAACGCACAAGCTTTTGCGAATGCCTGTTGATCTTGACCGCTCCAAACGTCAAGAACCAAAGCTCGTAGTGTTGAGGGATCACCTCTGTGTTTTTCATGATTTCAAAGGGACTCATGTTGTTGTGTCGCAGCTTGAGGAATTTGGAGTTGAAGATTCGTGGACTATAATAATGAAATTCAGTTATATTTCTCTTCAAATCGACGCATGTAGCTGTTCATTCGGGGATTATTCACAGTTTAACATGTCCGAAGATGGTAATTATTTGCTGATCTATAACGAACGTGATAGCATATTACTTGTGTATGATCAAAGAGTCAAGGAAGTAAGCAAGTGCATAAACCTTTGCAATAATAATCATCGTTGGGTGGGTGTCAATGGTTACGTTCAAAGCTTGGTTTCGCCTCAATGAAGAATACCGGTTAGGGTTTGCAAGTTGTGTTAGCTAGGTTAGTAATAAGTTCCATATATGCAAAGATGCAACACAACTAGTTTGAATTTTTTTCCGCTCCTTCCTCCTTAGCTTGAGTAGTTTGTTGAATGATTTTAATTTTATTCTTTTTCTAATTATCATATAAAAAAAATAAATAAGATAATAAATAAAAATAAAATAAAAAGTTAATATAAATATTTTTAAAATGACTAAGATACGACTACGAATTTAAAATTCGTAGATGGATTCAATTAAAAATTTTAAAGTATAATAATCTAATTAAAAATTTATTATACAAAAGACTAATGGAATAATTTTATTTTATTTTTAAATAAAAATAATTTTTTAAATATTTTAAAAATATTAATATTTTAATTATTTTAATAATTAATTTTAATTAATTTATATATTATAATTTTTTTATAATTAAAATCTAACAGCTAAAATTAGGAAATATCCACCGCTAAAAAAATGGAATTTAGCCACTAAATTTTAATTACGAACCCCAAATCATGATAAAAATATTTTTTGTAGCCTTTGAATTTGAAATTTATACACCTCTAACTTTGTTTTTTCTGTTTACTCCTCCGATCTTACATTGATTATTGATGTACTATGGTCATCCTTTCTTGAATAAATTTATTATTAATCTATAATATTATTTTTTAAATATTTTAATATTAACACAAATTTAATGAAATTAAATTAAAAAATATAAAAAAATAAATTTAAATAAAATAAAAAATTATAAAAATAAAGATAATATTCTAATAGTTGAATTAATTATAAAAATAAAATTTATTTAGCTAAAATAATAGAATTTGAATAAATAATAAAAAATTCAGTAACTTTTAAGTAAAAAAAAATTTCAATAAATCTTTTACTAAAAATAAATTATTTTAGTGTTTGTTAGATTTAAAAATTATTTTGTAAAATTATAAATTAATTTTTGAATAAAACTTTCTATCCAAGCAAAATTCTTATCCAAATTTATCTTTTTAAATCACACGCTCTTCTCCTTCTCATTCTCCGTTTCTTTCTCCTTCTCCTTCTCCTCGCCCAGATTCTTCTCGTATTTTTTCTTCTTCCAAATTTGCAACGGAAATCTTCTTTCCTTCTTCTTCTCGTTCTCTTAGAAATTGTTAATTTAATTCAAAACACATGTGTCTATTCAATTCAAAACAAATCAATTTAATTCATAATGAACTAAACATATTATTAAGGTGAAACAGAACACGTGATTAAGATGAAACAATTGTATAGTACTAAATGAATAGAATATTATCCATTATATAAAATCAAATTCAAAACAGCTTTCTGTATAATGAACCGAACACGTCATTAAGGTGAAACAATTGTATAGTACTAAATGAACGAAACATTATCCATTATATAAAATCAAATTCAAAACACCTGTGTCTACAATTTAGAGATTATCAATTCAATTCAATTTAAAGCACCTGCGTTCATTCAATTCGATTAAAAAAATAATTCGTTAGCAAAATGTTGATATTGGTGATGACGATGATGAAAGAAGAGAAGAAGAAGAGGAGGAGGAAGAGAAGAAGTAAAAGAAGAATCTACGTGCGCGGAAAAAAAGAAGGAGAAGGAGGAAGAGAAGGTATGCATGAATTTGAAAGAAGAAGAAGAGGACGTATGCATGTATTCGAAAAAAGAAGAAGCGCAATAGAGAAGAAGAAAAAGCGCGCGTAACGACGCTCTTTCAACGAGAGTAGTTTTTATTAATGTTAAACCTACTTGAATAAACTTAGATAAAAAAATATTTAAATATGTAGCAATACCCTTAATTTTTTTATTTATACTCTTATTTAATTGGTATATACTATTAATTAATTATTTTATAATTATTTTTAGTTATAAGAAAATTAATACTAATTAATGAGTAATTACTCACTTGTATAAAAGTTTGTAATTTAAGTAACCAAGAAATTGATTTGTACAATTTTTTATAACAATTTTATGTGATAATTAATTTTTCTAACAAAATAAAATTTTAGTAACTGGCTTAATAATTAAAATTTATTAAACATTAAATTTTTCAGTTAAAAATATTTACAAAGCTGACTTAATGTATAACTCTTATTAATTGTTTCATACATAATAGGTAAATAATTAAATAATAATGTATTATTTGAACCATCAACCGTATCAACAAAGGGATAGTGAGCGTCATAAATCGATTATTAAAATGGTTTTTTAGTTATTTATTGTTATTATAACAAAAATTAAAGTTAAAAATAATATAAGCTCAAAATTTAATTTTAAAATTTTAATTAGAATAAGAAGAAATATTTTTAAGATTAAAGAGCGTTAAAAGACAACCTAAAGACCTAAACAAGAATAACCAAGCTGAATTTTTAAAATTTTAAATTTTAAGATGCGCTTATTAAGGTAGTTTTTGACGAAAAGTTAAAGTAATTATGGAAAAAGTCCTACATAACTTTCCATCACTTCTATTCACGTTTTTTGACTTTTATTTTTCTGCGGCACCTGAAAACACTTTGGTTATATAACCACACTATATGAGTCATATGATACAGTATTTTTCAAGTCTAAAATATTGACTTTTTCTTTCTCCATTTTAGTATTATTTGTTGGGTTTTAGCAACTAGACAACCACATAATAGCAACAACAATAAAAAATTTGTAGAAAATTTGGATGAAATAAGTCTCTACTCCTACTAGAAAAGATTATAATGACCCTTTAGACGTGATTTTTTGAATTCTGATATTTAACTTATTTCTTTTATTTAATTTTGTATTCGATTGTAGACACTTTAAAATGACGGAAATTCAAGTTTGATATTTGAAAAAGGATGAAAAAGTCATGATAAAACTTGATAGCCATGGACAAAGTTGAGATAATAGCCCGAACTTATTGTTACGATTTCTAGGTGTAATGGCCTATAGAGCAATGCTGTAAATTAGAAAGATCTTTGGTGTTGAAAATGTAGGATGTATGTGTGATTTTAGTAGTGCTGTATGTCCGGTAGATTTTGACAAATCTAAACTTATTTTTGAGTTTGCAAACCATAGAATCTCTAACAACGTATTTCAGCAACAAATAAATTTAGAGAAACAGATTGAAACTTAAAAAAAATTATAGATATAATAAAGAAACCAAAATCAATATATGCCAGACATTTAATTAATGTATTTAATAAGTAATAGTTAAAATTTTAAATATATTTATTCTAGAAGATATTAGATTTTTTTTATTTATGTTAAAATTTTTCTAATTTCTTATTATATACAAGTTTAGACTTATTATCTTCTTATTATTATTATTATGAATTCTTATTAGTATTTTTTATTAAAAAATATTTAATATTATATATTTAAAAAAGTTTGATTTTTATTATTAATATTATATATAAATATAATTTTAATTTAATAAAATTGTTCAATTAGTCACAGTTAAATTAAAACAAAAACTACAAATTATTAAAAGAAAAAGTTTTTTACAGAAAAATGTAGTAAATTAGCACAAATTAGTCACATATTATATGTGAAAAACAGTACGAGTTAGCTACAAAAATAGTATAACTAAATAATTTGGTGTTAGCCACGAAAAAAAATTATAGTTAAAAAATTCTATACAAATTAATTACAGATAAAGTGTGGACAATAATATACAAATTATGGCTCTTCAAAAGTTTTCGTTATTTAAGTCTTTAGCTAATAATTCTAAAATCGTGACAAATTAAAAATATAATTCCTAAATTAGCTACAAATATTCTTTCGTATCAATGTATAATTGCCACCGTTATTTTAAAATTTAGTCAATTTTTTTCGTAATTAATTAAATTCCTTATTTGTGGTAGTGACATCTTTATTCTTCTACCAAGAAATTATGAGTTTAGTTGTAATATTAAGATGACGCTATTCTCATTTCATGTTAGTGTCACACACCTTCTCATAGGTTTTTGTCTCTATGTCGTTCATGTTCGATCTCCATTGAAAGTGGATCCTTCAGAGTTCAGACATCAGAGCAGTGGCATTAAATGGATTGTCGCAATCCAATAAATCCATGCGTTAGTCTTTAATAAATGCTGTCAGATATATATAGTACTCCCAGTGTCATGTTTCAATAATGCAGCTTCAAAACCAAAAGATCTCACTCCAAAAAACAAAACAATTCCAGTCATTCATTATTTACAATTTTACATTATGTAGATGTAAGATCCAATAATGATTCATAATCCATTCACCAACTATATATCTCTTTAAAATAGAAAAAGAAAAACACTATATACTTAAGGAAGGATCTATGTATGTGTGTGTGCTTTTAGCCAATGCTATCTTTCTCCACATTCGAACTTTTCTTTTTCTTTAGGATTTGAGAAAATAGTAACTTATTAGTTCATCGAGAATTTTAAAATTTATATGAATAACCCCTCTTCTCATCATGGAAAAAAATAGTTCCTCTGTATAGATTCGTACATTATTTTTATTAAAAAGAAGTTGCAATATTGTTTATTTCATTTGAATAAAATAGTATTATTTTTTAGTTTATTAATATTTATTTCTAAACTTCTATCAATAAAAAATAATATTTATTTCTAAATGTATTTGTTTAAATATAAACACTTATCTATAGTTGTCTTTATTTATTTTATTTTACACTCTCATATATCTTTTTAAGATATATAATTTATTTCTTAAAATAAATACGATTCTATTTACTGATGTTATTGTAAATAAATTTTGATATTAAAAATGTAGAGAAAGATAATAAAAAAATTTTGTTTGTAATTTAATTATTTTTATTTATATTTTATTTTTTAAATTAAATTTATTAATTTCTTTTACAAAAAGATTAGGTCATCAACTCACCATAAAATAGAACACGATTAATAAACCCACTTTATTTTAGGGTGGAGCCCTCATTTATAGTTTTATTAATGTGAATTTTATATTTAAAATTTTTAAATAATTTGATAAATTTAACTAAATTATTATTTAATAATTTTTAAATATTAACCTCAAATAAAAATAACTGTATATATGGCTGCCTTTGTTTTTAGAGACAAGACATGACATGACACTAAAACGGAGGCAATAGGACGGAGACATTGAAAATTATTTTTCGTATATTGTGTTTGGATACGACAAGACACTAATGTAATGTTTTGGATAGACATGGAAAAAACTTAGATATTATACGAAATGACTAAAATAGCCATGCCATTCAAAATTTTTTACATCAAGTACAAATTAATTTAATAAAAAATAAGATTATGTAAGAGTACAAAAAATTAGAAGAAGAATTGGTCTATGAACCAATAAAATAAAAATGGTATTAAAATAACAAAATTAAGAATAAATAAAGTAACATAAAGTAGAAAAGTGAATTAAGTCTCCATTAATACAATATGCCATAGAGAAGAGAATGAACAATAAAAAGGAATAAATTAATTATCCAGTCAAGTAAGAAATTTTACCCAAAAAAAGAGAGTATCTGAAAAAAAGAACGTAGAAAAAGAAGAACTACAATGTAGAAAAGTAGCTAAAATTAGGAAAAATAACAACAGATAATAGTAGAATAATAAAAAATATATATGGATAGAAAAGAAAAAAAATTTGATAAAAAGTCTGTGTCCACCTCTTCAAATTCTGTGTCCATCATAGTCTTTCGTAAAAGAGTGGACACAAAAATAAAAAATAGTATCTTGGAGATAATGTGTTCTGTATCCATGTCTCTGCCTCCAAACACGTTCTAAATATTCATTGTCCATATTTTTGTGTCCTGTCTACGAAAAACAAACGCTACCTATGTGAACCTTTATCTTATTTTAGCGAAATGACCGGACTACTTTTGCCACCGAAGACATCATTGCAAACCACGATTAAAGGTGCAAGAAATGTTATATATGCTCAGGTACACATTCCACTTAGATCAGCTGCATGTGAATATCATCTAACGAAGAAACAAGATTCGATTCTCAACTTCAATATCCATTATCTTTCCAGCATCATTAGGAGCTCAAAAAGTGGAATGAAGCAAGTTTATTTATTACTAAGTTTATCACGTACACTACTTGAAAATTAGCATGAATGAAGTAAACCTAAAATTTATGAAAGATATATGCAATCATCTCTTGCCTCACGTTTTATATATTTTTTTTGGGAAGCATTACCCGTTTAGTTACATAAAAGAGACCAATGCTAATATGTTTCGAACAAATTTGTGTGTAACATACAATTTTAGAAAGAAAAGTTATTAATTAATAAAGAGTGGAGTGCTAGCTCAAGTGTTTAGAAGCTACTCCATACGATTCTTTTTGAAAGAGTTTTTGTTAATATAGCAATAAAAAAGAAAAAAGAATTGTGTTTTTTCTTGCGTTCCGAATCTATGTTATATATTTAAGTTTGAATAATTCTAATAAATGATATGTACATATACAATTAAATAAGAATTGAATTACATTCCTAACTGTAACATGATTTTCAATTATTTTTGGGAGTATACAAACTTAACTTGAACACGTCTTCCTGGAACTCTACAAAAGTGTCATTTTCAAAGAACCGGAAAATAATCTATCATGTTCGGCGTTGATTGAAAGAGTAACAATTGTGTGCCAAACATAAAAGGAGAATAATGATATATATATATATATATATATATATATATATATATATATATATATATATATATGGTAATAAAAAATCTTAGACACTTGGTGACTAATTTTTTATATCTATATATCATGGTTGTAACATCTACCTAATGAGAAAAAAGAAAAAAAAAAGCTTCTCAATTCAAAGAAGATAACTATTATTTGGATATAATTATTTTGGCACTGTGTTTTGGTCACTTATTACCTTTAAAATTAATTTGATTTAAGTCCATCTTACACGAAATTGCATCCCTCCATTCAACGGGTCAACCTATGGTCTTGATGAAGAGGTTTTCTGCTATATATATCTACGGGGATTTTTAAATACTTTTTTATTATCGTATATACTATATATTTATACAAAAATAAAATTATTATTTTTAAAATTTAAAGTCAATTTTTGTTAGAATTAGGATAAAAAATATGTATTTATTATATTTAATAATCTCACATTTAATTTATTATATTACATATTTAAAAAAATTAAAAAATAGACATATTTAATACACTAGTTATTATATATAAAAACTTTATAATTTTGGTTTTTTTAGCAAAGTAAATTAGTAAACAAAGTTATAATAAGTTACCCTTAAAATGCATTAGCAAAGAAGATTATAAAAATGAGAAATAAGAGATGATGAAATTTGGCGGCTGTATTTCACCCCCGTGTCATGTGTTGATGACTAATTTTTAATATATATAATAATTTTATACTAATAAAATATTTATTTTTGTAATTATCTGATGGATAGGATACGACACGATACGGAACACACAAAACATAAAAATTTAAAATTTGTATAAGATACGGAAATATGTTATATATCTAAAATATAAAATATTTTTTAGATAATTATAATGATATTTTGGTCTTTTATTCATATTAAAGTATAAAATAAATTTTTTAATTATTTTTAATGTCTTTTTAATTATATATTAAGAATAAGACAAAACATATTAATATACGAAAATATTTAGATATGTATAAACATATTTAAAATTTTTTATTTTTTATTAAAATACAATCAGATATAAAAAATACGTGTGTCGAATACGACAAATTGAAAAAATATTCATTTTAAATAATTACTATGTAAATAATACAAAACAAATATAATTAAATAATTTTTTACCATCTAAGTGTGAGTGGATTAAAAAATAAAAATTTAGGTATAGTTAGTTTCACGTGAATTTAATAATTAAAATTTGTTAAATAATAATTTAGTCAAATTTATTAAATTATTTAATAATTTTTAACTATTAACTTTGTATAAAATTAATTTAAGAAAAAAATTCTAAACGATTCTTCACAATTATCTCAAAAGATAACAAAACTCTTAAGAAAAAAAACTCTTCTCTATCCTTAATTTTATTTGTATGGGACTAATTAGTTTATGTATATATTTTTTTGATACAGAATTAATCACTCCCATAAAAAAAATCAAAGACTAAATTATTTTTTTGTTTAAAAATTTTGTAGTCTTTTCGAAATAATTATTAAAGGCCCAATTAGGTTGGATATTCAATCTTAATCTAACTGAGTTTTCACCAGATTACAAATAATGTCTAAATGAGTGGCTTGTGGTGTGTGGGTTGAAGAATCGGAACCGCGGCAACGATTTGTCACTACTCACTAGGCTTAGGCTACCTGCTCCTACTTCTCCATCTCCATCTCAATATTTCCAAACGTAAATTACAAAGAAGATGAGACTACGTGACGTCAGCTATGACGCCATCATGCTCCTCTCATATGCACTTACAAATTCACTTCTCTCTTCATTTCATTTAACACCACCGCCTTCTCTTCTTCTTCCTCACTCGTTAATTATAATTAATTAATTGAATTATGAGTATATGCTAATTGCTAAGACATAACAAAACGTCTTCACTTTCCGCCACACTTTCGGCTTTCTAAGTCTACTACCTACAGGTTTGTTTATACGCCATCCATTATTTTGAACCAAGAAAAAAAAAACTGACGTTTACACTTCTTGCTTTCTAATTTTCAAATGATAGTATTATTTTTCTTCTTCCGTTAATCGGTGCTTGTTTCCTGTTTGTGTTTTTGTCCTGCAGTAATTTTTTGAACGATAGTGTGTATGTATAATATAATCATACGTACTCTGTTTTCTTTTTCTCATTCTTCTTGGAATGATCAATGCCGAAACCAGCTCTTTTGTGGCTTTGCATTTTGCATTGAATGGTTTCTGATAAGTACGGTTATCAAATTCTCGAGTTAGCTCATGAGTCTAACTAAATTCATGATTTTACAAGAATTTAGATGATGACTTCTCCGGTTGAATCTTTCACTGTCATTATATTCTTACCTACTTCTCCTTGTAGTTAGTTTCACCCTTGGGATGTTTTTCTTTCATTAAATCTTGTTTCTGCGCCATTCTTTGTGTTCAAATAATCAAGTCAATATGTTTTACACTGAAGGCATGATTTAGCTGACAGATTTTTCTCTTTTACACAGAATTTAAGTAACGAAGAGAAGGCCTAAAAAATGGAGGGGTTTTGGAGCATGTTCTGTGGGGAAGAAACATGCAGCTATGATTTCAAGTTTTTGATTGATCCTTCCTCATGCATCAACCACTTCTTGATATCTTGCTTTGATGTGTTGCTTCTTCTCATGCTCCTATTCATTATGATCAAGAAGTTACCCTCCAAACCGTTACATGGTCTAACAGGGTCACCAAGACTTTCAAAATTGCATCTAGTCTCTGCCATAGCCAATGGTGCTCTTGGCCTGGTGCATTTGTGCTTAGGCATTTGGGTTTTAGTGGAGAATTTGAGGAAAACCCACACTTCTTTGCCTCTTGATCTGTGGTTGCTAGAATTCTTTCAAGGATTGACATGGTTGTCAGTCAGCATAGCAATAAATATTGGCCTAAAACAGCTTCCAAGACCATGGTTAAGGATGTTCTCTGTTCTTATCTTTTTGGTTTCTGGCATTTCCTGTGCTTTTTCCTTGTTTTATGTAATTGGTAGCAAAGACCTGTCCCTTAAGGTAGCTTTAGATATTCTATCTTTCCCAGGGGCAATATTATTGTTGCTTTGCACATATAAATGCAGGGAAACTGACATGGAACTTGATGAAAGCCTTTACACTCCTTTGAATGGTGAGTCCAACAAAATTGGTTCTATCAACAACGATGCTCTATATGGAAGAGCTGGATTCTTTAGTACCATGTCATTTTGGTGGATGAATCCTTTGATGAAGAGGGGTAAAGAGAAAACACTTCAGGAAGAAGATATCCCAAAGTTGCGAGAGCAAGATCAAGCAGAAAGTTGTTACTTGCTGTTTCTAGACCAATTGAACAGGAAGAAACAGAATGATCCGTCTTCGCACTCATCGATTTTGTGGACTATAGTTTTATGTCACCGGAGAGAAATTCTGATATCAGGATTCTTTGCATTGCTTAAGGTGATTGCTATTTCCGTTGGTCCACTGCTTCTGAATTCCTTCATACTGGTAGCTGAGGGCAATGAAAGCTTCAAATATGAAGGTTTTGTATTGGTCATATCACTTTTCTTTACGAAGGTCATAGAATCTTTATCACAAAGGCAGTGGTACTTCCGAGCCAGACTGATAGGTGTGAAAGTTAAATCTCTGCTCACTGCAGCCATTTATAAAAAACAACTGAGGTTATCAAATTCTGCTAGATTGAATCATTCTGGTGGTGAGATCATGAACTATGTGACTGTGGATGCTTATAGAATCGGAGAATTTCCTTATTGGTTTCACCAGACATGGACGACTAGCGTCCAGCTATGCATCTCCTTGGTAATACTTTTTCGCGCCGTCGGGCTAGCTACAATTGCCTCCTTGGTGGTGATAGTTTTCACTGTGCTTTGCAATACTCCACTTGCAAAGTTGCAGCATAAGTTTCAAAGCAAACTCATGGTGGCACAAGATGAGAGGTTGAAGGCTACTTCTGAGGCTCTTCTGAATATGAAGGTGTTGAAATTGTATGCGTGGGAAACCAACTTCAAGGATTCTATTGAAAGATTAAGGAACGTGGAGCTGAAATGGTTGTCTGCAGTGCTATTGCGCAAGGCCTACAACACCTTTCTCTTTTGGTCCTCACCTGTGTTGGTATCCGCTGCTTCCTTTGGAGCTTGTTACTTTCTTAACGTTCCCCTGCATGCTAACAACGTCTTCACCTTCGTGGCAACTTTGCGCCTTGTTCAAGATCCAATTAGAATCATTCCTGATGTCATTGGGGTGATCATTCAGGCCAGAGTCGCGTTTGCCCGGCTTGTAAAGTTCCTTGAGGCACCTGAGCTGCAGAATGCAAATGTCAAGAGGAAGAGTTTCAGCGACAACATGAGGGGCTCCATTTCAATCAAGGCTGCTGACTTTTCATGGGAAGATAATGCATCAAAACCGACACTGCGAAATATCAACTTAGAGGTTAGGCCAGGGAAAAAGTTGGCTATTTGTGGAGAGGTTGGATCAGGAAAATCAACACTGTTAGCAGCAATTCTCAGGGAAGTTCCTAATACTCAGGGAACTGTAAGCTTATTTCACCCTATTGAGAGTGCATTATATTTATTTGAAAGATATCTATCTGATTCACTATTTCTGAATTGCAGATTGAAGTTTATGGCAAATTTGCCTATGTTTCTCAAACAGCATGGATACAGACAGGTACAATAAGGGATAACATATTGTTTGGATCAGCAATGGATACTCAAAAGTATAGAGAAACTCTGCATAGGTCTTCACTAATAAAGGACCTTGAGTTGTTTCCCCATGGTGATCTCACTGAGATAGGGGAGAGAGGGGTTAACCTGAGTGGAGGCCAGAAGCAACGGATTCAGCTCGCTCGTGCTCTTTACCAGAATGCTGATATATACCTCTTGGATGATCCATTCAGTGCTGTTGATGCACATACTGCCACAAATCTGTTTAATGTAATGACAAATTCCTTTCTTTACATACTGCATTTTATTTCTCCAGTGTTGTTTACTTTCTCTTTACTGAAGGATTTATTTGGAATTTTGTAGGAATACATCATGCAAGGACTTGCAGGAAAGACAGTTTTGCTTGTCACTCATCAAGTTGACTTTCTTCCTGCATTTGATTCTGTTTTGGTAATTTGGCAATCTTAAACCACTGTTTAATTTTATATCATACTTCTCTCCTTGTATTTTTGTAAAAATATATGATGATTGCAAATATATAACAAGTTCTAAAGTTATGATTTTGTGATTTTTTTAATTGAATTATGAATGGACTAATTAATTCGTTTTTTACATTTGATGTCACACGGGTTGTTCATGACTAATTTTTTCATTATTTATTTGATTTGTGCGCATCTGCATCATTCAATTGTTGTTTCGGTCCTTAACACCATTCTGCATTATAGTTGATGTCAGATGGTGAAATCCTACAAGCTGCTCCTTATCATGATCTGTTGGCCTCAAGTCAAGAATTTCAGGACCTTGTCAGTGCTCACAAAGAGACTGCTGGTTCTGACCGGCTTATGGATGTTACTTCTTCCCAGAGAAATTCTAATTCTGCAGTAGAGATTAGGAAAACTTCTGTGGAGAAGCAGTTTGATGCATCAAAAGGAGATCAGCTAATTAAGGAAGAAGAGAGAGAGAAAGGAAACCAAGGCTTCCGGCCTTACTTACAGTATCTGAATCAGAACAAAGGATACGTGTACTTCTCTGTGGCTGTCATTTCTCAGATTACATTTGTGATTGGCCAGATATCGCAAAACTCATGGATGGCTGCCAATGTTGACAATCCTCATGTCAGCACTTTGAAATTGATTTTAGTGTACTTGTTGATTGGATTTACTTCAACATTATTCTTGTTGGTGAGAAGTCTTCTTACAGTTGCTATGGGACTTCAGTCATCAAAATCATTATTTCTACAGCTACTGAATTCTCTCTTTCGCGCACCAATGGCATTTTATGACTCCACCCCCTTGGGACGGATACTTAGCAGGGTAAGCATACTAAACTATTTCCTCTTGCAGCCGTATGCAATGGAAGTGTTTTGACTGACCGTTATTTTGTTGTTCAGGTTTCTGGGGATCTCAGCATTGTTGATCTTGATGTCCCATTTGGCCTTCTTTTTGCTGTTGCAGCTACTTCTAACTGTTATGCTAATCTTACAGTCTTAGCAGTTGTTACTTGGCAAGTCTTGTTTGTCTCTATACCGATGATTATTTTTGCAATTCGCTTGCAGGTAACAGATTCTTACTTTTAATGTGAAAGTTATATTCTTTTCTGGAAAGTTTACTAAGAATACTTACTTCTAATACAGAGATATTACTTTGCTACTGCGAAAGAATTGATGCGGCTCAATGGCACAACAAAATCCTATGTAGCTAATCACCTAGCTGAATCTGTAGCTGGAGCTGTGACAATAAGGGCTTTTGAGGAGGAAGATCGTTTTTTTGCAAAGAATCTTCATTTGATTGATGTCAATGCTAGTCCTTTTTTCCATACTTTTGCAGCAAATGAGTGGCTCATTCAGCGGTTGGAAACAGTCAGTGCAGTTGTTCTT
Organism: Arachis hypogaea; assembly: GCF_003086295.3. Classification (NCBI taxonomy): domain Eukaryota; kingdom Viridiplantae; phylum Streptophyta; class Magnoliopsida; order Fabales; family Fabaceae; genus Arachis; species Arachis hypogaea. The sequence continues at coordinate 116,560,377 of NC_092044.1, read as the reverse complement.
GCATCTGCAGCACTTTGCATGGTTGTACTTCCCTCTGGAACTTTCACATCTGGTGAGACTGAGTTCAATGTCACTCTGTGTTTTGTCTAATGGCTTATAAATTATGTCTATATCCTCAAACTTAAGCACTTTTTCAAGAAATTTTTCTAACTTGAAACTTTGGTGTTATTTTCCAGGTTTTATTGGCATGGCTCTCTCATATGGCCTTTCACTTAATGCTTCACTAGTATTTTCAATTCAAAATCAGTGCAACATAGAAAATTACATAATATCAGTGGAAAGGCTTAATCAATATATGCATATACCAAGTGAGGCTCCAGAAATTATAGAAGGAAATCGTCCTCCAACAAATTGGCCACTTGAGGGAAAAGTGGAAATTCATGATTTGCAGGTACATTGTTAGTTATTAGAAAAACTTGTGCATGAAGGCATTTAAATAATGGAAGTTGAACTGAAGTATACAATTTGCTTGTTGATAATTCCAAAACAGATTCGATATAGACCTGATGCGCCTCTTGTACTCCGTGGAATCACATGCACATTTGAAGGAGGACACAAGATTGGTATTGTTGGCAGGACAGGTAGTGGAAAGTCGACACTAATAGGCGCTTTATTCCGGCTTGTGGAGCCGGCCGGTGGAGAGATCATAGTTGATGGCATTAATATTTGTTCCATTGGACTTCATGATTTGAGGTCGCGTTTCGGTATCATACCGCAGGATCCTACTCTTTTCAATGGAACAGTCAGATACAATATGGACCCCTTATCGCAATACACTGATCAAGAGATTTGGGAGGTAATGTATAATCCTTTTGTTTTAAGCATGTTGTTTGATCAATGACAAGTAGAAGCCTTCCTCCTGTTTATCTCTGTTTTGCATAGTAAATATGTACTAATTGTGGCTTCCACTTGAAGGTTCTTGCGAAGTGTCAATTGCGAGAGGCTGTCCAAGAGAAAGAAGAGGGATTAGATTCCTCAGGTGAACTTTTTTCAACCTTTGCTATTATCAGTCTTGTACTGCTCAATTCATGCCTAATTACTTATGACTTATAAGAATCTGTTTTTCAGTTGTTGAAGCCGGAGCGAACTGGAGTATGGGACAAAGGCAGTTGTTTTGTCTGGGGCGCGCACTTCTAAGGAGAAGTCAGATATTAGTGCTGGATGAAGCAACTGCATCAATTGACAATGCAACTGATTTGATTCTGCAGAAAACCATTAGGACTGAATTTGCAGATTGTACTGTAATCACAGTAGCTCACAGGATACCAACTGTGATGGATTGCACCAAGGTTCTTGCCATCAGTGATGGTAAGTTGCATATTAACTGCCACTTGCCATGTGCCATTAGCATCATCAATATGATTGTGCAAATGCTTTTTGAAACTAGTCATAGATCTTGTTCCTCACTAGAATTCTATTATTGTGCAGGAAAACTGGTAGAGTATGATGAGCCAATGAACTTGATGAAGAGGGAAGGATCACTTTTTGGGCAGCTTGTTAAGGAATACTGGTCTCATTTTCAGTCAGCAGAATCACATTGAAGTTGAAAGACCATTTTTTCTTTTTTGCAAGTTAGCACTTCTGATTCTTTCTAAGGCATTGACAAGAAGCAACGAAAAATGTAGTTAGAATTTAGAAGTAGAGAAAAGTGTATTATACTTAGACCAAATCTGAGGTCCGTTAAATGGGAATCAAATGTAACACTTGATGATGATGTTAAGGATAATGTCATTGCTAATTAAGTTGGCATGTATATCACTATATGTTAATAATTGACACAACATTTTGAAGTGATCTTACAAGGGGACTCATGGGTATATGGCATACTTTTCTTGATGATTGTGGGTGTCAAATACTCTGGTCCAAGGAATTCTTCGCATATGAATATATTGCTGCTGGTAAGATTTCGTTTACAACATCTCTCTGTGTCCCACAACATTCTAAAACACTAAGCACATTGTTAATTTAATTTGTTGTACTGCATGTCGGAGTTAATTGTCTGCATCACTGGATGGATTAGCTAAGCTTACACGTTTGGTGAAGCTAGAGATATGTTTTTTTCTCGTATCTAATAGGAACTTAGGCAAGAGTATATTGGTAAGATACTAAGATTTGATGTATATGTTAACTGGGATACCCAGCAGCATTTATTTATTGTAACGTGTATTAAAAATGTTATTTGTATATTAAAATTAATCATTAAAATCAGTCACTAATGTATTTTATATAAATATATGTATAATTTAATTTCTTTTTAATATATATTTATATTTTAACATGTATTTTATGCTGATAGTTAATTATAAAAGCTGATTTTAGTATACATATAGCATGGTTAGATATGTATACATAATTACATATGTTGTTCTTTATTTATTTATTCTTAAGTCAGAAATACATGTGTCCAAATTCCAAAGCAATTTCATTAAGCATCTTCAGATTGTTTTTTAGCAAAACCATTGGTAGACCTTTTTTGTTTTTGGTAATGGTCAATGCATCGAAAATTTGAGTCAGATACATTAATAATAATAGGTGAGTGGCAAGCCCATACAGCAAGCAGTCTGGTGATTTTATAATTGATCAATGATCAGAGTCATCAGACCCATTTAATGGTACAAGCTACAAACTTGTTTCTCTAATCTCTACCAAAAACATAAAGTTGTTTTGTTTATAAATCCAAAAAATAAATATAGCTTTAGCCTTTAGATTACATATTAAAAAATAAACATATAAATGAAGAAATTAACACTACAAAATCATCTAATTTGGAGTGGATTGATTAGCATTTAGCAGACACGTAAGTTATTATTTAAACACTTCTTATTAAATTAAAAATGTTATACTTTTTAGTATATGAATAGATTTTAAGATTTTTGCTATATATATATATATATATATATATATATATATATAATTTTTTGCCAACAAGCTATAACTCAAATAGTATAGTTTCTCCGTACAGAGGTTGCGGATTTGAGTTTTTCTATCATTAGTTAAAAAAAATTATTTTTTAATTAACCAGAATTTTAATAATATGAATTTAAATAATATTACACTTTGAAATTTGAATATTTAATTTAGCGTACAAAATTTGAAAGATGTGGCGCCAATATTTCATTTCCCGCCTAAGCGCAAAGTTTCTCGAAACCACTTTACAAACGACACCGTTTCATCACTCATCCCCTTCAATCCAAATTTGAAGTTGCAGCAAACTTGCACACTCTCACTCTCTCTCTCTCTCTCTCTCCACCGTGCCGGCACCGGTTACCATCTTCACGGCCACCTCCATTTTCGATTTTCCAACTTCATTCTTCTGCTTCTTCTTCTTTTTCCAATTCCATTTCCACCACCACCTTCACCTTCATCTTCACTGTGAATGGGTTCTTCAGAGGCAGATCCAGATCCAGTGACACGCTACTCCCAAACCGAACGCATCGTTCTCCTCATCGACTTGGACCCACTCCTCCACCTCCCTGACCCCACACCTTACACCTCCGCCATCCTCTCCTCCGCCGCCACACTCCTCTCCTTCCCCTCTCTCTCCACAGCACTCTTCTCCTTCAGGCTCTTCTTGTCATCCCTCTCCCCTCTCCTCTCATCCTCCACTCTCTCCATCCCTCTCTCCCTCTCCTTCGACCTCCCTTCCCCCACCCTCCGCCACCTCTCCAACGCCCTCTCCTCCCTCCCCTCTCTCCTCCGCCGCCACCACATTTCATCCCCCAAAGCCTCGCACATCGCCTCCACCTTGCGCCAGCTCATCCACGACTATGCTTGGGATCCCGATTCAAGTCTCGATTCTCCAATACCTTCCAGTTTGGTACTCTTGTTCTCTCCCCTATGCAATTCCTTTGAACAATTGTCTTTGTTTCTTGATAGAGAGGTCGGTGATGAGTATTCTTTCCGCGAGATGTTTTTGGAGTTCTTTGGGGGTGTTAGGGATGTGTTTAGTTCTAGAGATATTCACTGTAGTTGGGTTAGTGTTAGCGCTAGTGCTAGATTTGAATCCGAGTGCGGTGATAGTGGTGAAGTTGGAAGGGTTCGTGGGTTTTTTGAGAGGGGGGTTAAGGGTTTGGGTTGGGGTTTTTGTGGCGCAGATTCGATTGTGCTTGGTTCTGCTCTTGTTCCTTTTGGCTTGATTTACCCCAAAATTGGGGTTTGTTGGGGTTCTCTTGGTTTTAATGATTGTTCTTCTAAGAAAGCTCAAGTGCAGCTGTGTCTTCAGATGTTAGATGTGAATAGGATTCCTATTCAGTGCAATTGTTGTGATCTTGAGTTAGTGGATTTGAAAATTCCACGTAGGTGTGGTGATGCTAGGTTTAATCCGGATTTGGCGAATTCGCAAGGAGCAGGTTGTCAGCGAAATGAGAGATTTCGGAAACAGTTTTCGGATGGAATCATTAAATTTGAGGTTAAGGCTGTGCAGAAGTCTGATGCTTTTGTGAATGTGAGGGAGTGCTTATCTGAATCTGTTATGGTGCGTGAGGTTTTCAGAGAACCTAAGAAGAACAAGGACGAAAATTCGGATCAGTTTTTTGCAGATAGGGTTCTTCAGATGCTTGCTACTGAATTTGGCTTCCAGTGGAGGAGAAAATCAGTGCCCATTTGGGAAATCCTCTTGAGTTTTCTTTGTAAAGAAGGTTGCTGGGCGTTGGTGTCTCTCACCAATGGTAATGGTGGTTCATGTATGGGTGTTCTGAGGCCTTTTACTGTTTATTCTGCTCTCTTATCTGTATTAGGGGATCCAGATATGGATAATGATATAGGTGGAGCAAACATGGCTCAATATATAAGGACAATGGAACATAGGGTTTTTAAATCTGATCGCAAATCTAAGAAGGACAAGGTTTTCTTGGATTCTCAAGCTAAGGAGAGTGATGCAGCTAATGAGGGTCATGGGGAAAAGAAAAAGATGGATTTGAAATCACTTCAAAACCTTACATGGAACTCATTCTGTGAATCAGTATGTGATCAATTTGAAATGGATTTGAAGGATGTTTATTCAGTCATTGAAAGTAGCAAGTCAAAAAAGTTGAAGTTTTTGAAATGGTGGATGAAACAGATAAAGAAGTCTAGCTGTAGTGATATAATAAATTTGTCAGAAATACCAAAGTCAAATGAGATCATTGCAGAAAAGAATAAAGATAAATTAACTGAGTCACCTCAAAATATTGAACAGCCGGTATCCTCATCTGCCTCAGCTGGGATTAACACCGAGGCTTCTAGAATACAGGATGACGCTGTGCTTGACTGTAGGTTAGAATCGTCTGCAGAATTTTTCAGTAATCTTTCCACCAAGATCCAACAGGGGATTGAATCAGAAGATATAGACCTTGGGGCTATGGCAAAGCGACTTGTGAATTCATCTATCTATTGGCTGTGTCGGAAGGATAGCAGAGAAACCAATTCTGAGGGCCAGAAGGGTGGCAGAGAAACAAATTCTGAAGTTCAGCATGATGATAGGGAAATCAGTAATGAGGGTCATAATGCTCCTTCCAGTAGCATTGTTGCATCTGAACTGATAAAATTTCTATTGAAAGAACCAAAAGAGTTGGCAGCAAAGTATAAAAGCAGAAATTCTTTCTCTCAGGCCTCCGAACCAAGACGTACTAAACAAGTTACAGAGCATGCAGCTAGAGAGTATCCTTTGACAATGTTTTCCTTTAATTCTGCATATGATGTGTTGAACAGTTGTAAAATTTGCGGTACTTTTATTTCTTGTATTTCCTTAATCACCATTAGATATGAGCTGCAGATTTTGCTTCGGATGGAGATTTTACAATCAGAGGTTGGAAGTGGAGTCGAGGATTCTAGTAAACACAAGTTTGTCAAGAAAATATGCCAGCTTTTGGATGACATGCACTGCCACATGGAAGGGGGTTTCTTTGGTGATTGGAACCTTGAAAATTATGTGGCAAAGATCATCAAAAGCAGGTACAAGTTTTTACACATGGATTGGGGTGTTTTTGCACGATAGTTGATAATTATTCTGAAAGTTTAAATATTATTTTTGAAGTGTTAGCTATTTATTTTATTTTCATTCGCTGCAGTTATTCCTATATATACACACACCCCTATAATTTTCTAGTCATTTTACTATGTAAAGGAGATAGGGTTAAAAATGGAGGGACGTATACCTGAAAGTATACTTCAGTATGGAAAGAGTGTAGTATTTTTAGTTATTGCAGTGCAGAGTAACTTACAATTGCTTAGTAGTTGTCTTTCTACCCAAACCAGACATACTTTTATCTTTCTCCATAGAAACGGTTGAAAATGAATATATAGAATCAAGGAAAAATAGAAAGATCAAACTGTATAAAGTATATCGCTGATAGATATGGGATTCATAACACTAGGTTTCATACTTTTATTTTATTATACTGATGGAAACGTCAAAATACCAGCATCATTGTTACCAATTCTAGGTTCACTAACAGGAAAACTAATAACCATAAGAACAAAAAAAATGGAACTAAGTAGATGACTGCATAACAAACAAACCAGGTAGACTAATGATAGTGGGACCCCTCAAAATTGCAGGTATTCTCACACTCTTGAAGACGTGGTCCACAAAATCTACAACAAAATGGACCTGCTGCTATTTGCAGATGTGGAGGAAGCCCCTAATAATTTTCTTAACAGTGAGGACAGCGATAAACCCTTGAACCAAATAGTATACAGAGATGAAATGGGTGAAAATGATATCAGTAATGGACCCATTTCATCAGAAAACGAGCCCTTTCAGTTGCAGAATAATGACGCTGGAAAACTCCAAAGGGCTATTCAAGAAGATCATGGCCGAAAACTAATTGAAGCTAAGGAAAGGAGAGATAGGGCACGTAGGTTCTCATCTTTCACGAGTTGGATACCTGATTTGCAGAGAGTTTGGGCGCCAAAACACAAGGCTATGAAACCAAAGACAGACCCCTTTAGAAAGGTGCCAAACGAGAAGCGGAAAAGGGCAAGCTATGACAGAGTATGTGAGACACCACTGACAGGAAACAAGCGTTCAATTCAACGGGAAGGGGATTCAGGTTATGACAATTACATAGCTGATGGGGATCAAGCATCTGGCTCAGTTTCCAGGAAATTGTTTCAGGGTGACTGATCTTTGATGTAAGTAACCTTACCTGGCTTCTACAGATAATTTGTATATGCAAACTGCCAAACTTACAAAACAGAATAACCCAAGATGTGTACTTTAGTTTTTCAGCCACAAATGGTGGATGCTAGTGTCTTGGACTCTGGAGCTGTATATTTGCTTTTCAGGTATCACAATATTAGTGTACTAGCATAATTAGTTGATTCACTTTCATAAGTCATTAGGATTTGTAACTGGAAAAATTTAATTTGTTCAAATTTGATGTATTTGACATATGTATATTAATGAATAATCATTGCAAAAAGTAATGTGATTGCTTTCTAGTGCATTGCTTCTGGCTTTCTGCTACATGCATGACAACTTGTTTCTGGTATTAACTTGTTGGAAAATGGATAGAAAAGAATGGGAAGCTATTTTACATTTCGAAAATATTTGTGTAACTATTGAAAGTTTCTTTTGCATTATATAACTTTCAATTGATAACTTATATAGATAATTCGTAACTTTATTCTATGCTAAACAATTTGTTGGCAAATCATGCATGATAACTTGTTGGATACCCATGGTTGATTTATCATTTATATATCCAAGTATCTCTGCAATGTACATGCGACTCTATTTTCTGACATTGCTTTATGCATTATTGTAACCTGTTAACTCGCGTCTAAAGTCTAATATAGCTCCAATAATAGATATTATAAGTTGTAGTTGAGTTACACGGGTTGCACGAGTTCAATCTAAATTAAAAGTGTTACGTTGATTATTATATTCTGTTTTTGAATAGCTATTTCCTTGTAATTGTCTGTTTTTTTCTTTTTGGAAGGCTGTTTCTATTTCTATATCTTATTACTACAATAATACCTGCCTAGATGCTGTATGTAAATGTTTATAAATTAATTCCAGCAAATTCACGCCAGTTTCAGTTAGTTAATAATGGACGGTGTATTTTAATTTTTAACTTGAGATGTAGCAGTTAGCATCTTATATATCCTGAACGTTAAAAGACAAATAACAAAAGCATATTCCTCTTTATTCTCACAGGCTAATGTCATAGATAACATTTACAAACACATGAAAACGTCGAATAAACGTTGAAATGCCTCGAAAGGATGTTACACGGGTGTTGAATACGCAAGCATTCAACATGATAAGATTGGTAGATTAAGGTTTTTTCTGGGGGGGTTGTACTGACAATTTTTAATATCAAACACATCTTTTGCATGCTTAATTTGATTTCTGAATAATCAAGTGTACTAATCCTATGCTACGTGATCTATAGTTTCTCATCAATAATTGATGATATTTTAAATACCTAAGACTTGTACATCTTAAGGGGCTAAGGATGAAAGCTACTAAGCTAATAGTAGCGGAACTCATGGGTATTTAATTTGTAATTTGATTGCCCAATTAAAATCGATTTGAATTAGTTATATTGATTCTTTATTTAAAGGATAATTAGGGTTGAATCTAATTAAATTTGACCTTAATTAATTTAAAATTTTAGAAATAATTTTTTTTTTTTTTAGATTTTAAATGTTTTTATTTAAATTTTAAATTTTTTTATAATAATTTAAATTTAAATATTTAAAAAAAATAAAAAATATTTTTTTTATGGTTCACAGTATCTTCCTGCTCGAACTCCATCTAAGGATTTGTCGTTGGCCAAATGACCAATAGATGGATTGCTGCATACAGAATGCGGGATTTGGATCCTCTAAATTTTAAATTTTTATTTTAGAGGGTAAAGTGTGATCTTTTATATTTGATTGATTTCTCTCTTATATTTTCTTTTTGTCCCACCTATAAAATAAATGAAGAGATCATACTCTATCTTCTAAAGTATAATTCAAAATGAGCAATGTTAGGGGCCAGCAACATTTGTGATTGGTAGCCATCAACTAGCCATCAATGATGATTTGATGGTGTGAGATTGGTGTGAGATTTCATCCAATGACTCACATTTTTCTGCTGATTACATGCTGGCCAAAATGCAATAAAATTACTGGTCTCCTAGACTTTTTCATTCAAAATTTAAAGAATTCAAATTCAAGCAAATAAGTATGTAAATTGACCACCGGCTAATACAAGTTGATTAACTAGTAAAATTGTTACTTTATTATTTGTTTGGAATAGAATAGTAGGTACTACTCATTTTTTAATATCAAACACATCTTTTGCATGCTTAATTTGATTTCTGAATAATCAAGTGTACGAATCTTATACTAAGTGGTCCAAAGTTTCTCATCAATAATTGATCACATTTTAAATGCTAGAGATTTCTAGTACATAAGTTATTGTGACCATTATAAATAGGTTACTTCACACTGTCTTTGCACCACACTCTCCACTAAAAACAGAAAACCACTATGGCTTCCAACAAGAGTAGTAGTACTCATCAAGCATTAGCATTGCTCCTCTTCTTCCTCCTCACCCTCTCCTCTGCACATGCCAAAGGTGGCATAGCCATCTACTGGGGCCAGAACAATGGCGACGGTACCTTAACCTCCACATGTGACACCGGAAACTTTGAGATTGTGATCCTCGCCTTTCTCTACACTTTCGGTTGTGGCAGAACTCCAGATTGGAACTTTGCTGGCCACTGTGGGCCATGGTCCCCTTGTGACAAACTCGAACCAGAAATTAAACATTGCCAAAGCAACGGTGTGAAGGTGTTCCTCTCCCTTGGAGGAGCCGTTGGGCCTTACTCCTTATGCTCGCCGGACGATGCCAGGAACGTCTCCGACTACCTTTACAAGAACTTCCTCACTGGCCAAAAGGGTCCATTAGGGAGTGTGTACCTTGATGGCATTGATTTCGACATTGAAGGTGGTGGTGTGAACCTTTATTGGGATGACTTAGCTAGAGAACTCGATGCACGCAGAAAGCAAGACAGGTGCATACTCACAAATATTTATCAATACTTAAAAAATATTACTAAAATTAATTTCATATTTTTTTACATCTTTACAACATCTTTTGTTTTTATTTTTTATATTTAAAAGTATAGGAAATAATAATAAATTGTAGAAAAAACAAGAGTGCAACTTTTGTTAAAAATTAATTTGTTATTGAAAATTAAAAAAAATCATTTTAAATTTTAAATATTAAATTTTATATATAAATTATTGATATAAAATATAAAATTTGTTAATTAACTAAAAATGTTATCAAATAATAAAAATAATATTTTAATTTTAGTATAATTATTATAATCATCATAATAATAATCATCGTAATATATACTATGTTAAGAGCGATATATTTCTCTTTTATAATATTAGTTGTGCTTTTGTATTAATTAGGAGCGAAATTAACTTTAGCTAACTAGTTAAAAGATAATTCTCTTACAAAAAAAATCATTACCTTAATTTTTTAAATTTTAAAATAAAAAATGATCTTAATTAGCTTATATTATAGTTAGTCTTCTAAATTTAATTATTACAACTAAATTCATCATCAATGGTCAATACAAGAAAAAAAGTTTAAAAGTCAACAATGTTAATTTATATTAACAAATATTTTTAATCGAGAAGTGTTAGGAACTAACAAATTTTGTGATTTATAGACATTAATTAGTTATTATTAATATTTTTAATGATATAAAATTATATCTAATAATATAAAATTATTCATTTTTTTACTGATTAAATATTGACTAAATTTTAATAAAATTATGCGGGTCCCTAAATTTTTTCTTTTTAATCAATAGTTCAATATTTTTAGTTTAACAGTTTAATGCTATATTTTTAGTCAATATTTTTAAAAATTACTAACTAATAATAAAAAATAATACTATTATTTTATACCGGTACTTGATCAACAATAGTTTAAATTCATATTTAAAAAAGTGCACTAAAAAGATATAATTTATACCTATGTTTTTTTTTTATTGAAGATAGAGAGACTCGAATCACAACCTCTTAAATGAGTACGAAAAGATTATACCATTTATTATTGGCTTATACTTATATTTATTAAAACTTACAAACATAAGTCAATATAGCTTGTCAAAATTTTTATATATAAATTATAAAATTTATTTATTTTAAATAATTTAGTACTAAAATTTGTTAAATCGGCTGGTTCTCAAAATTTTGTGTTATCAAAATATTTTGGATCCGTTACTTGTGTGTAGGTACTTTTACTTGTCGGCAGCACCACAATGTTTCTTCACAGATTACTACCTTGATACCGCCATTAGAACTTGGCTTTTCGATTACCTCTTCATCCAATTCTACAACAACCCTCCATGCCAATATAGTAACGGCGACGCATCTCTGCTCATATCTTCATGGAATACATGGACCTCCTATGTGAAGCTCAATAACACGGTGTTTATGGGACTACCCGCTGCACCTGATGCAGCTCCCAGCGGTGGCTATATTTCACCGCAAGATCTGTGTACTAAGGTTCTTCCAATCATCAAGCACACTCCTAACTATGGTGGCGTCATGCTATGGGATAGGTTCCGCGATGTTACTAACCACTACAGCGATCAAATCAAGGATTGTGTTATAGTTGATGATAGTGTTAGGGTTTCACAAACATTGATGGCAACGTTATCAAACACTATAACTGAATGTGTATCTGCAGCTTTCAACCGCATCATGCCGAAACTAAGACCCTTCTAGAATGAATATCTGCTTTATATATATGTAACGATGGAATAATAAGTGGCGATGATGATTACTTATTATGAGTTATGTGTAGATCAATATCATCATCACCTTGTGGTATCTAGTTTCTTCAGGCTTTGATTTTTGTAATCAAAGTATGTTGATGCTGTTTTGCATGTGCTGGTTTTTTCTTTGAATAATAAAGGTTTCATACGTAGACCTACTTTAATTATAGTCATCAACCTAGGGTTAATTAATTGCGTTATCTCTATCTTTCATATTTAATTTAAGGGTTAAGTACGATTTTGGTTTTTAAGGTAGGAACTGAAAATTTTGTTTGCTCCTAAATTTTTTTGTTTACAAAATCGTCCTTAAAATTTAACTTAATTTTAAAATAGTTCTTTTTGGATAAAAAAAACCTTTCCCTTCTTTCCCAAAAACTTTATTTTTTTTTTTCTTTTTTTTTCATCACAGAAGCAGATAAACAAGATAAGAAGCAGAAACAAAAGCAATACACATGAATAATAGAAGCAGATAAATAAGACAACCAAAAGATAAACAAAGCAATATAAATTGAGAATAAGAAGAAACAGAAAATAATAAAGTAGAGTCTTACCTTCATCTTCAACAAAAAAAACAAAAGCAGAAACAACCAAAAGCATCAATAACAACAATGGAATAAAAAAGAATAAATAGAAGTAACTAGAAACATCAACAACAACAACAACAATAATGGAATAAACAGAAGTAAAACACCTTTCTTTAAATTTAAAAATTAAAGAAAAAAATAAGAAATTAAAACAGCACTACAGAGGCCTCGAGGGAGAACAGGTGATTTGCGAATCACGAGAAGAAGGACTGCGATGGCGATGGAGGAGGGGCTGCAACGGTGAACTGTGAATCGCGAGGGAAGGAAAACTGCAACGGTGGTGGCGAATCGCGTGGAAAAGACTGTGGCAGTGGTGGCGACGTCGTGAATTGAAACGAGAATGGAGATACGGTGGTCAGCGACGCTGCGAATCGCGATGAGAACAATTTTGTAGTGGTCGGCAGCGTTGCGAATCACGAAGAAAGCACTGCGGCGGTACAAACCGCGAGGAATGACGACACTCTTGAGAGCTGGCGGTGGATTTCCTTCTCCCTCTTCTTACCTGAACACCCCCGATCCCCTTTCCACTTTTTCTTTAACCTGTTTTTTTTTTTTTTTAATTTCAGTTAGAGATAATTTGATAATAAAAATTAAAATTTTTTAGTATAATGATGATTTTAAAATTGAACTTTAGAGACGATTTTATAAACAAAAAAATATTAGAAATAAAAAAAATTTTCAATTCCTACCTTATAACTAAAATAACTAAAATCGTATTTAACCTTTAATTTGATAAAATAACCTAATCTAGAAGTTTAGATATGAATAAGAGAAAAAGATAAATATGTCATTGACATTTTGATCTGCAAACATTTAAATTATCAAAAATTTAAAAATACATTTAAGTTTCTGACTTCAAAACATGAACATATTGATTTCTCATGTTTATTTGAATTTTTTAGACTCAACGAAAAAATTAAATGTGACTCCTGATATATACTGACCTAGTTAATACGAATACATACGTGAAAAAAATTTTAAAATTAAACAAATTAAACTCAAAAATTGATATATTCAAATTTTAAAAAAATAAAAAATTTTAATATATTTTAAAATTTTCAGAATCTTAAATGTTCATATACTAGGAAGTTAATTTGTTTTTTTATTTCTATAAATAATTATTTGATAGTGACTGTATGGTGAGTGGGGTATACTCGCATTGATAAAGGACAAACTTCTGATTCACTTCTAATTTTACGTGTTTCCACATATCTCAACAGTATTGTTAATCACGTGATAATCAAATCCAACACATTTGTAATAAGTATCTTTCTTGGTCTACTGTTTGAAACTTAAAATATTTATTATCAAGAGTAATTAATTTTTTTCGTTGGGATGTAAGTGCTCTAATAAATAAAGTAGGCAGTCAAAATTGTAAAATTTAATTATTATCTTATTTGTTTATTTTTATGGCATAATACAATATTTTGGAAATGAAAATATTAGGTAATTAATATTTTTTATGTCTTATATTTAAATTTAATACTAATTAATTTCCTTTTTTTTAGAAACACTAAAAGACAATAACTTTTACAAAAAAAAAAGGTTTCAGAAAACATTTGAAATCATAAAATAATTTAAAGAAATACTAATTTAACAACTAGAAAGGAATTAATTTATTCAAATACTGATCTTTGATGTTAGTAATCTTACCTGACAGAGTATGTGAGACACCGTTGGCAGGAAACAAGCGTTCAATTCAACGGGAAGGGGGTTCAGGTTATGACAATTATAGAGCTGATGGGGATCAAGTATCTTGCGAGACAGATCTTCTCAATTTTTTTTACTAATTGAAGAAGTAAAGTGTGATATTTTATTATTAATTTTATAAATAAAATTAAAAATAAATATGAAAAAGAATAATAAAAAATTAGAGATTATATCTTACATTTTCAATTTTTTTTTAATAATTAAAAAAATTCATTCCCTCGTCTGGCTTAGTTTCCAAGATGTGTACTTTAGTTTTTCAGCCACAAATAGTGGATGCTAGTGTCTTGGACTCTGGAGCTGTATATCTGCTTTTCCGGTGTCACAATACTAGTGTACTAGCAAGATTAGTTGATTCACTTTCATAAGTCATTAAATTAATTTGTTCAAATTTGATGTATTTGACATATGTATAATAATGTATTTTTAGTGCATTGCTTCTGGCTTTCTGCTACATGCATGACAAGTTGTTTCTGGTATTAACTTTCTGGAAAATGGATAGAAAAAATGGGACGCTATTTTACGCTTCGAAAATATTTATGTAACTATGAAAGTTTCTTTTGCATTAGACAACTTTCAATTGATAACTTATATAGATAATTCGTAACTGTAGTCTATGCTAAACAATTTAATTTGTTGGCAAATCATGCATGATAACTTGTTGGTTACCCATGGTTAATTTATCATTTATCTAAGTATGTCTGCAAATGTATATGTGACTCTATTTTCTGACATTGCTTTATGCATCATTATTGTAACCTGTTAATAACTCACGTCTAAAGTCGAATAGCTCAAATAATAAATATTATTATAAGTTGGAGTTACACGGGTTGCACGAGTTCACTCTTTAGAAGTGTTAGGTTGATTATTATATTCTGTTTTTGCATAGCTATTTCCTTGTAATTTTGTGTTTCTTTTTCTTTCTGGAAGGTTGTTTCTTCTATTTCTATTCACTGTTCTTATCACTAGCTGACTAGCTGCCGTATGTAAATTTTTATAGCATTTGTAAATTAATGCAGCAAATTCACGCCAGTTTCAATTATTTTAACTTGAGATGTGGCAATTAGCATCATATATATCCAAATTAAAAGACAAATAATAACAAAAGCATATTCCTCTTTAGCCTCACAGGTTACTGTTTACAAACACATGAAAACGTCGGATAAAAGCATGTTACACGTGTATTGAATACACACAAGCATTCAACAAGATAAGATTGGTACATTAAGTTTTCTTGGTGGAATGTACTGACAATTTTTAATATCAATCAAGCACATCTTTTGCATGCTTAATTTAATTTCTGAATAGTCAAAGTGCACGAATCCTATACTACATGATCCAAAGTTTCTCATCAATTATTGTAACCATTATAAATTACTTCACGGTCTCTATGCACCACACTCTCCACTAAAAACAAAACCACTATATATGGCTTCCAACAAGAGTAGTAGTACTCATCAACCATTAACATTGCTCCTCTTCTTCCTCCTCACCCTCTCCTCTGCACATGCCAAAGGTGGCATAGCCATCTACTGGGGCCAGAACAATGGCGACGGCAACTTAACCTCCACATGTGACACCGGAAACTACGAGATTGTGCTTCTCGCCTTTCTCTACACTTTCGGTTGTGGCAGAACTCCAGATTGGAACTTTGCTGGCCACTGTGGTTCATGGTCCCCTTGTGACAAACTACAACCAGAAATCGAACATTGCCAAAGAAACGGTGTGAAGGTGTTCCTCTCCCTTGGAGGAGCCGTTGGGCCCTACTCCTTATGCTCGCCGGAAGATGCCAAGAGCGTCTCCGACTACCTTTACAACAACTTCCTCACTGGCCAAAAGGGTCCATTAGGGAGTGTGTACCTTGATGGCATTGATTTCGACATTGAAGGTGGTTCAAACCTTTATTGGGATGACTTAGCTAGAGAACTCGATACACGCAGAAAGCAAGACAGGTGCATACTCACAAATATTTATCATTATTATACAAGTTTTACTTATATTTACTAAATTTTTTTGTAGATAAATTAGTAAAATTTATTTATTCTAAATAATTTAGTATTTTGGATCCGTTACTTGTGTGTAGGTACTTTTACTTGTCGGCAGCACCACAATGTTTCTTTACAGATTACTACCTTGATACCGCCATTAGAACTTGGCTTTTCGATTACCTCTTCGTCCAGTTCTACAACAACCCTCCATGCCAATATAGTAACGGCGACGCGTCTCTGCTCTTATCTTCTTGGAATACATGGACCTCCTATGTGAAGATCAACAACACGGTGTTTATGGGGCTACCCGCTGCACCTGATGCAGCTCCCAGCGGTGGCTATATTTCACCGCAAGATCTGTGTACTAAGGTTCTTCCAATCATCAAGCACACTCCTAACTATGGTGGCGTCATGCTATGGGATAGGTTCCGCGATGTTACTAACCACTACAGCGATCAAATCAAGGATTGTGTTATAGTTGATGATAGTGTTAGGGTGTCACAGACTGTGATGGCAACGTTATCAAACACTGTATCTCAATGTGTATCTGCAGCTTTCAACCGCATCATACCAAAACTAAGACCCTTTTAGAATGAATATCTGCTATTTAATGAAGGAATAATAAGTGGTGGTGATGAATGGTGATTACTTATGAGTTATGAGCTATGTGCAATCAATATCATCATCACCTTAATTAGCATCTACAGGCTTTGATTCTTGTGTTCAAAGTATGTTGATGCTGTTATGCATGTACTGGTTTTTGCTTTGAATAATAATACAAAGGTTTCACACGTAGACCTACTTTAATTTTAGTTAATTGCGTTCTCTCCATCTCTAGTCAAAATTTATCATATTTAATTTGATTAAACAACATAATCCCGCTAGGAAAACAATGACATTTGTATACAATATGTACAATGGGCTTTTTATCTAACTCAATTATATTAGATAATAATAAACACCTAGTTAACCTAATTATAATCCCTAAATAAAATTACCCCAATTCACCCCCTTTTGACTGCGTTACCCTACCACCAACCCCCAATTCAACTCCTCCTCGCTGCTCACCAACCCCCACACCGTCGCCTAGCCGTCCAAATCGCAACCTGCAGCAGCTCCGGAAACACATTCGGCTTGGAGACCCCCCACCCCCTTTGCGATCGAACATCGTCGATGGCAGCGATTTGGTGGAACGTTGGGTCCTCCCTTCCAACCCGAGTTGCTGCCCCCAAGCGCCGCGCCTGTTCGCCCTCACCGGAAGCATCAACGGTGCACGGTTTGCGGCTGCGTATCTGATCCTTGTTGCGTCAATTGACCTGTTCCAGAACCTTTTCGAACATCCATGGTGAGTGCTTTTGTTTTCTATTTTCATGATTATTCATTGAAGTTGCTACTTGTTTTACACGGTGTTTAAGATGCTTAGTTTTCTGAAACTACATGGTGAAAAGGCAAAAAATGGAATTTTATTATTTTGGAGCACGAGAAATTAGTTGTTGCTTGAGATTGTTGCAGTTGATTTAACAGCTTCGCCACCTGATGTGAACCATTCACCAGGACCAACACGAACATCAGAATTATATCGTCATCGAGCATCCACGTTAAGTGGGTTAGTTTCTTCCTTTCATGAAACAACACTGAATTTGCGTTTTTTAATGTAGAGAGTATATGTTGCTTGTTTGCTTGATTTTACATGATAAAAATGTAGTACATGGAATTTTAGTTTGTTCGAGCATGAGAAATTAGTTGTTGTTTGTAATTGTTGTAATTGATATAACTTTTGAGCAGGAAAGGTGAAATAAGTTTGTTAATCTAGTTTAAATAGTATTTTATTTTCCCGACCCAGGTGGTCCTTTGGATGCGATGTAAAGTAAACCAGCTGAACACTGGCCTTTTTTGGAATAAGCCACTGCATGGATCACCATCACTGCTCCAAGAGCTAAGGATCTTTCCCTCCGGGTCTAGTGAGGATTTCAAGTCCATAAGAGCTCTCAGTTCTGCATTTCCATGAATCAGTTGCACAATGGAAAATGAAACCAAAACAAGCAATGAAAGAAGGAAACTAAGGGAATTCATAGCTGATTTTGGTGTAAAAATTTGTCAAACATATACTAAAAGAGAAACACCTGTATGATGTAGTATCCTAAAGAATCTAACTTTATTATTTGGTTCCTACTGTAACATGATTTTGAAACTTGACACCTTGCTTGATATTTCTTTATTATATATGAAGTTGCTGTTACTATTACTAGTCTATGATTTTGTAATTAGTTGATAGATGCTACTATAGTGGAGAAAATGGGAAGACTAGCCATGCTAATGAGAAACATTTTCAAAGATGTTGCATAATTAATTGATATAACTTTTTTGAGTCGCTGACAGGCTAAAGTAAGTTGGTGCACATTTGCATTTCTCTAATCTCATTAGATGGTTACTTTAGTAGCGTATTGGATGTTTGGTGTTTATGAAAAATATTTTTTGCCCTTTTTTTTGTTCGATACATTAGTAGGTAATCAGATGGTTGGAACCATTCATATTCTAGCTAAAACAAACATTCGTCTAACTATGTCTTTATTCAGGGATTTATCTTTAGTTTTCCAAAGTGGAACGACTTGAAATTGTTAAGCATTGAGTTCTTGAAATTTGAACTTGAGTCGAGTTTCCATAAAACATTCTGAACAGATGTTATAGCAAAAATGAACATCCATTTTTTCTGTGAAAGTAACCATCTAGGTTCTTACTATAACGAACATCCAGTCTTTATCCAGAGATTTATGTTTATTTTTCCAAAGTCAAATGACTTGAATTTGTTAACCATTGAGTTCTTGAATTTTGACATTGAGCCAAGAGTTCATGAAGCGTTCTGAATAGACGCTATAGTGATCACGGTCTAAACATCCAGCTATATGTAAAGATGAACATCTAACATTTGTGAGTAGCGATAATCGTGTAATCAATAAGTGGGATCATATAATCAGAATGAACATCCGTCTTGTCTAATAAATTAACCATCCAGATGGATACAATAACGGTGAACATCATTAATATTTAGAAACAAACATCCAAAATTTTTTTAAAATAAACCCATTCTTTCTAGACCAGATAACCGTTTTCGTCTATAGTATCTAATACATGAATTATGTACTGAAAGTCATGTCCAACATAAATTAATTATTGTCGAATGAACTTAACAAAGACATGAACCCATCAAATTGGTGGGGCTCATTGCGGCCAACATGAGCACCGACCTTTAGAGTCCAAATCTCGTAACCAAGATCCGTCTCTTCACTTCCAACCTCAATAACATCCGACAGTTGCATGGCCTACAATTCCAAAATAATAATAATAATAATAATAATAATAATAATAATAATAATAATAATAATAATAATAATAATAATAAGATAAATCCTTAGTGTATATTATTTGCTTGAAACCTCACTAACCAGTACAAACAATGCAACTGTAAAAACGAAATCAAGTCAATCATTCTACCAAGTACAGAGACCAAAAAAGAAACCTCACTAACCAGCACAAACAATGTCACTATACATCACATACATGAACATACAGTAGATACAACTATCAAGCACATAGTCCAGACATCGATTTCAGAGCTAATGGTGACTAGAGTTATTTTTTTTATTCATTTAGTGTTTATCATGTGTGATCATATGTATATTCCAAACTAAACATGCAGGAAGCATATTAAGTCGCCCATCCGTTGATAACTAACTCTTGGTTATTTAATTTTCATTATCAAATTAAATCTTAATGATGATAATAACATTCGCTATTTTTCATATTCAACAATCTCATGCTTATACATGCAATTTACATTAAGCCATATAAATTCATATACCAATAAAAGTTAGTCCAAGAAAGACCTAGTTTCATCCAGCGTCACATTAATATGCCATGCTTAATTAACACATACAAATTCCTCATACATAAAAGTATACCATGGACATAAAACCTTCATAAATTTGGTTGAATCATGAATGTTTATGATGCATTTGGGTAAGCATTAAACATAAAAATAAATATGCCACTTGCATTGAGTATGAACATCTAATTCACATGAAAATAACCATTCATTATCAATGCATTCAACAAACGTTGCTCATTATATTAGATTTCTCACCCTCGACGACATTATGGTTTGCTAAGTGTTCATGTGTATGTGATGAATTTTCATTACCGCCGGAAGATGGAACACGACATAGCGGTTCAACCAAATTGGACTCCATTAAAGAACTTTCGCAGAGTGATAATATGAAGACAAACCTAGCTAATATGTAAAATGTTGAGGAAAACAGGTTGAAAATGTATAATATGCTCAAAAGAAAGTGAGATTTTTCATAATTAAGGAGCCTATGTAACTAATATAGGAATAAATGCAATTAACGCGCAAACAACTTAAACTAAAGCAATTTAGAGTGAATTGAGACTGGAAACCTTAGTTATTGCAATTGTGTTTTGAATTTGCAAGGGTTAATCAAAATTAGCACAAAGAAAATAATCAAGACAATAATAAAGAAGCCCACTTATTCATGTCAAAGAGTATAAAATAATCACATAAACACAACCCTTTCTTCAAAAAGCAATAATTTTGATGAAACCAATTTTAATTGCTCAAAAACTTCAAAGAACGAATGATGATGCATGTGATCATTTATGTTTAAAACCAACATGAATAAACCATTTCATTCAAATCACTCAATAAAACATGGTATGCACTTCTTAAAAATATACCAAACAATTGATAACACCTAAATTTTTAACCAAATTGGTGTTTTGATAAAAAATCACAAATAAGTACATAACAAAATTTAAGCTCAAACATCATTAGAAATCACATAAAACTGCACAATTATAAATTATAATGTCTCATGGGAATAGAATTTAAGTCAAATGTTGGCCATCCATAAGAATTAAACATACAGATTTCATTTAGGCATTTCATCGAGCATATGGTGTGCATCATGTGTAAACAGAGCATTCAGTTCAATGGAAGCAGCAATCAACCCATAAAATTCAGCCAGCAAATACATTCAATCTAGCAACAGATATTAACTAGTCCTAAGCCTAATCTATATGCAGAAACTAGAATTAAAAGCAATGAAATAAATAAAATAGAAAGAACTAGGGACAAGGAAAGGGATGGAACCTGCGTTGATAAAGGAGAGAAGAAGAACGGGGACAGTGATGGTGTCGCAGCGGCACAGAACTTAGCCGCTGCTGGGTTACACCGGGGTGTTGCTTGCCGGAGCTGGCAGGCGCGAACAGGGGCGTGGCGCAGCGAACACGGCAGGGAGAAATGGGGAAAGAGGAAAGAAAGAGAAGAGAGAGGGGGTGGGCAATGGTGGTTGGTTGGCTGGGGGGTGATGGTTGGGGTGATCTGGGTTGAAAAAACGAAGAAGAGAGATAAGAGTTGGTTAGAGAAGAAGCGATGGAGAGTAAGGAGGTAATGGCGGATTGAGAGAGGAGTTTGTTGTTTTGATTCTATAATTGAGGGTAATTCTAATTTAATTTAAATTTTAAATCAGAAAGAAATCAAAATTAAATAACTATCTATAATTTAATATTAATTACAATTAAACTCCCATTGTACACATTGTACAATAAGATTATTGTCTACTCATACTTTTCCTTGGTGATTGTATGGTTAGTGGGGTATACTCCCATTATTGATAGAGGACAAACTTCTGATTCACTTCTAATTTACGTGTTTTCACATATCTCAACAAGGTGAATCTCAACAATTTCAACAATAAAAATTAAAGTATACATAAAAATATATATATATAATAAACAATACACAATAAAAAAATTAAAATTAAAATTTTTAATTAATTAAATAATTATTATCAGATTTTAAATTTAAATTTTAAATTAATTAAATTAAATCATCATTTTATTTTTTTTATTTACATTATTGCTTGTTCTTAATTTACAAGACAACCATGATTCGGAAGGTGATTTGGGCAATGGTGGAAGCAATACAGTTCTGCGGCACAGACCTAAAGGCCGTCCCTCACAATGACAAAACTCCGAAATGCTAGTGTCCTCCCCTCTCCGTAGCCCGTTTAGATGACGTAGCGCAGCCACACGCACCCATCCGTTTCCATCACCTTTTTGTGCTGCCTCCGCCTCTTCCATTCACGTGTATAGGAGCGCCATCACTACAATTGTTGTCTTGCTGTTTTTGCGTCTTTCTTTTCTGACGGCGTTGCTTTGGTGCCGCGCAGTTGTTGTGGTGCCGCTGTTGACTGCTGCCGCGCGAGTGATGCCATCGTGCGTGTTCTCTATGTGCCACTGCGGCTGTCTCAAGCTGTCTCGTCGCCGTCCTCGATCTACCATCGTGGTTCTCCTCCTTCTCTTTTTCTTTTCTTTTAATTTGGATTGGATTTAAGTAGATACAATAAAATTTGTTGGATTTTCATTTTACTAGATAGGTAGATGGTTATCAATTAAAGCCCTAGCCATCAACTAACAATTCGAAGCAGCGGCTAGCGACGGCACTAAGAAGCTCAACAGCGAGCTTGGTGTCCGGTGAGTGAGAAAGACGCTGGGTGGCGATGGTTGGCGAAGCAGTGACAGTGCTCACGAGCTCGGCAGTGATGATGATGTCTGGCTGGGAAGAGAGCGATACTTGTGCAAAGGCTGGTTACGAAAGTAGCAACGGCATTGAAAAGCCAGGGGGACGACGATGATATCCGATGAGGAGAGAGCAACGCCGGTGGAAGACTGGCTAAAGAGCAATGGTGCTGATAGAATTTTTAGAAAAAATAACAGCAGCATATGGTTAAAATTTGAAAAGCCAATTTGAGTGGATTTTTTTTTTATTTTCGATAAAGAGAAAAATCATCTCGTTATTCATATTATTCAAATTTTCTGTTATTTATTTAATGGTATTAATCACGTGATAATTAAAAACCAACAAATTTGTAAGTATATTTCTTGTTTTACTGTTAGAATATTATTGTCAGTAATTAATTTTTTTTGTTGGCCTGTAAGTATTTTAATAAATGAAATAGTCAGTCAAAATGTTAAAATTTGATTAACTTATTTGTTTATCTTTATGGCACAATACAATATTTTTTAGGCTGATTTTTTATGTATATAAAAAATGTGGAGTTTAATTTTTAAAATATATGCGTATAAAGTTATTACATTAATATGATATTAGAGTAAAATGCAGGTAGCGATCGATTTATTTTTTTCAAATTTTTAAATCAAAGCATGTAAAACACAGGTTACGTTTGATGATTTATATTTTTATAAAATGTCTGCCTACAAAACATAAGTTGTGTTTTAGCTATATTTTTTTTCGAAATAACAAATCGTATCTTGCATTTTATGTTTTCTAAATTTTTTTTATTGAAAGCTACAAAATATAGAAAAATATATTTTAATCAAAAGTCTTACTTATAAATACGATTGTTAATTTATCTATAATTCATACCTCATTTTTATTTCTCTTTCTTTTATATTTGTGAGTTTTTGATAATTAGTAGTGTCAAAAAAATTTGGTAGATAAAATTGAGGTTATGAAAGGTATTACAAATTTCTGAGTGTATTATAACAGTGAGATTATATCAAATACACATGAAAGAGTGATTTTGTTTGTAAATATCCATTTTTCTTTGCTATTCCATACACCATGAGTTTTGTAGAATTGCAAAATATTCTTTGTGAGAACATACAAAGTCACATTTTAAATAAAGCGAGCAACATTTTATATAGGAATCATATACAAATATTTGATGAGCTGATACAGTTTCAAATAATGTTAATTATTGACGACGCATGTATGCAATAGATGTTCTATATTTATCAACAAACCTAATTTTACGTATCCGTGATAGAGTTGTACGTTGAATTTAAACAGCATATGAGGTCAGACGCGGCTGGCGAGGAGGTGAATATTGATTAGCTCAGGAATATAAATTGGGAAAAAGATAATAATGATAGTGAAAAGGAGTTCGAAGCCAACTACGAATTGTGTTTGGATAACAGTTTACAAACGTGAGTTTGCATAAAATTAATTTTACAAAATTGATTTTGATAAAAAGTAAGTTTAGGTTAATGTGATTTATTTTTGACAATGTTTATATCAAAATTGATTATAGTAAAATAAATGTTGTTTGGATTATACTACTCAAAATCATTTTTAGATGAAAAATTACTAAAAGAGACATCAATTTAAATTATTTTTTTATATACATGCAAAAACAGAACCTAACAAATATAATATAAAAAATATTTATTATATAAATAAATAAATACAATAAAAAATGAGAAAGAGAGTACTATCAATTTTATAATGTTAAACAAAAAAAATATTCTATAATTTTTTTAGTACCCATACTCTTTAATTTAGTATTATTTTGGATTATAAATTTTCATTATTTATGACTCTATTGTTACTTATAATTAATTTTTTATTTATTTTGTCTTTTTTTTATAGGATCATAGTTTATATTATACAAAATTTGATAATAAACGTAGTATATAATAATTATAATTACAAATTTTACGAAATCAAAATAAAAAATAAAAAAATTAATATAAAACAAATATAGAGTACATCAAAGAATAGAAAGAAATCATACAGATAAAAAATAATAAAAATTTCATAAAACCAACAACATCTATCATATGAACAAAAAAATACCATAAAAACTAAATAAAATTCATATGAATAAAATAAATAAAAAATAAAAAAATTCATACACAACATATATACAATGTAAAAGATAAAAAAAATTCATATGAACAAAAAATAATAAAAATATCATAGAAATTAATAAAATACTTGAAAAATCATAATATTACAAAAAATAAAAAAAATCAACAACATTTGTCATATGAATAAAAGAAATACAATAAAATAAATAAAAAATAATATAAACAAAGTCAAACAAAAATAAAAAAATTCATATAAAAAATAGTATAGAAAATGATAAAAAAAACTCATAAAAATATAACATCAAAAATCGTAACACTAAAAATTAAAATATGAAAATGAATACTAAAAATAATAAAAAATTTAAAATATTCAATTTGTCTGTGTTTGAAACAAATCTGAACGATTTTGATGAAAAGAAAAATGGAAAGAAGAACTATGAAAAAGTAGAAAGAACTACAGAGAACTATATCCTTTTTATAGAAGAAAATGAAGGGTAAGGTTAATAAAAAAAAAAAAAAATTTTCACCTAATTTTCTAAAGGTAATCAGCAACCATGAACGTGAAATGTAGAAGTTACAAATTTCAGCTTCTTCTCAACGTGAGTTTATAGGCAAATCGTTTCTGCGTTTAGAAAGAAAAAAATTGCCAAACATAAAAGTGAAACTTTCAAGAAGTTCAAACTCACTTCTTTCTTCACCAATGCGTTTGCCAAACACACCCCAAGTCGATGACGAAAATGATAACGGAGATGAGAGGCAATCCGGTAGTGCGAAAATGAAGCAAATACACTTTTAAACCAGTACCCTTTGGTGTTTTATCTTTTATGCGAATTCTAGATCTTGCAGCCATGCATGCATGCTTCCAGAATTTCCTGAGTATGTGAATAAAGATATGTTATATTTATTCATTAAAGTTACCACTACCATTTCTTTTATTTGCCTTGACCAACTAACAGTGGTTTGCATGTCGTAGACGAAGGCAATGTTGTGGCGGAAGATGGTGAGTTTAGTGTTGGGATGAAATTTGGTTCTAGAGAGTCGGTGATCTCTATAATCAAAAGTTACACTATTTCTAGGGGAGTTGATTTCACTATGTATGAGTTTGAGTCACTGACATTCTATACAAAATACAACGGGTATGGTGCAAGGTGCTATTGGATTATCCAAGCTAGCTTGATTCAGAAAAAAGGTTGTTGAGAGATCATGAGATATGATGACAAACACACGTGCACCATGAGAATGATTTCACAAGATCATGTCAAGTTGGACTGAGACACGATTGTCCTTGGTTAAAGCAGATCCGTCGATAAAGATGAAGTCTATCATTACAGAAGTTCAATTTAGGTTCAACTACACTATGAGTTATTGCAAAATATAATAGGCAAAATAAAAATTTGTGGCCAAAATTTTTGGTGTTTAAAAAAATTCTTATCAGATTCTGCCAGTATAATTAAAAGTAATGATTGCGAAAATGCTAAAATTTCGTGTTTAAATAAAAATATTTTTTATTTATCGTGAGAATAAAAAAATGAATGATGTAAAAGTTTTAATTTTTATTCCGTATTTTGGAGTTTCTATTTGTGTATTATAATATTTAGATACTATAAATTTTTAGTAAAAATTGATGACACACATAAAAAATATAAAAATATACTTTTAGTTACTATAGTACAAAATAGAAATTAAAATATTGTGCAGATTGTTTTCGTAGAAGAATTTGGCCCGTTAACTCGCGTCTAAAGTCTAATAACTCAAATAATAAATATTATTATAAGTTGAAGTTGAGTTGCACGGATTACGAGTTCAATCTTTAGAAGTGCTAGGTTGATTATTATATTCTGTTTTTGAATAGCTATTTCCTCATAATTTTCTGTTTCTTTTTCTTTCTGGAATGTTTCTATTTCTATTCACTATTCTTATCTTATTACTAGCAGGCTAGCTGCCGTATGTAAATTTTGACAGCATTTGTAAATTATTGCAGCAAATTCACGTCAGTTTCAATTATTTAATGGACGGTGCATTTAACTTGAGATGAAGGTTAAAAGACAAATAACGAAAGCATATTCAATTCCTCTCTATTCTCAAAGGTTACTGTCATAGATAAGATTTACAAACATATGATGAAACGTCGGATAAACGTTGAAATGCCTCGAATATGTTAAAATCAGGAACGGACTTATTCACAATATTGTGGGGATATTTACTCTTATTGAATCTTAAAAAAAATATATATTTTTTAAATAATTAAAGTGTATGATTATTATACTAAGATTTAGTTTGATAAATTTTTTAAAGAGTGTTTTTGTGCTTTTTAAAAGTACAAACTTTTTAGTTTATGTTTATTAAATTAAAAAAATTATATACTTATAGATCTAAAAAATAAAGTATTTTTATTATAATATTTAAACTAAAAAATTATAAAATTAATTTATACTTATCAAAATTAAAAGATCTAATATAACTTTATTTATTAAATAATTTTTAAATTTAATTTTTATATTTATGTTTATTATATTATTTTTAAATTTTAAAAATTATTTTATTAAATATCATTGTTGTTATTTATATTTATTAAAAATTATTTTTAATTTACTAAATAAAATATTACAACTTTTAAAAAATTATATTTTAAAGACTATCTTTATATAAGCTACCTTTAAAGGAGGTACAAAGTTTCTCATCAATAATTGATCATGTTCTAAATTGTTAAGAAAATAATAACTTAAAATTATATATATTTTTTAATTTAATATCTATAATTATACATATATTATATCTAATATATTAATAATTTTTACAATAATTTAAAAATATTAAATAAATGATTTTGATCTGCTTTAAAATAACTTTTTATTATCTTTTAAATATTTTTTATTTTAAAAAAAATGCTAGGGGTCAATATTTTTTATTAATTTTATCTGATACTTTAGTCAACTCCTTATGTTTATACTATTATTACAGTTTAAGATATAGGGTTTAGTTTTTAGAATTTAGTTTTTAATATTTAGAATTAGCAAAATTTTGAAAATTAAAAGTTCAAAAATTTAATCAAAATTTATCCAGAATTATGCAAATATAATAAAATAATATATTTATATATACAATATATATATATAATTATTTTAAATATTTAGATTTTTTTTAGATTTTAGATTATTTTTTTAATAATTTTAGATGTTTATATTGCTTAACTTAATATTTTTTGAATAATTTGTTTATTAAGTTTTAAAATTTTTATAATGATTTTAGATTTTTTTTAATTATATTTTAGATGTTTCTTTTTGTTATATTTTCAAAAAAAATTTTATTAAGAATTTTTAAAATAGTTTTAAATATTTTTTTAGATTTTAATTTTAGATAATTGTTATGATAATTTGAATTCATATTTCCACTAAAAATTCAAAAAAATTACTAATTATCTGAAGTTCACTGTTGCAATAATTAGTTGGAGCCACTCATATAAAGATATTAAAAACGTCTTTTCTTAAGATGTTTTTTAATAATTATAATTCAACACATATAACTAATTAAATTGTATTAATTTTTATCAATTTAATCAAAAAACCAATAAATTAAATTTTGAATCAGTATAAATTAATATTTTTTTAGAAAATAACAATAATATCTCTATTATAAAAAATAATTAAAATACCCCGATTATATATATATATATATATATATATATATTAATTCTAAATTCTAATCCTATAACGGTAGAAAAAAATGCTAGAATTTATAATTTTTAAAATTAATATATGTATAATAAGAATGTTTTAGTTATTTTTTATAATAAGGATATTGTAATTATTTTTTATAAAAAATAATATTAATTTAGACCAATTTAAGATTTGATTTACTATTTTTCGATTAAATTATTTGTTTGACTTAATTTTAACAATAATAACACAATTTAATTGATTATATATGTTATATTTTAATTATTAAAAGATATCTTAAAAAAAGACGTTTTAAACGTTTTTACGATAGTGACTCCAAATTGGTTAACTAGGGAGATTGTTATTTTATTATTTGATTGGAGTAGAATAGTATGTACTCCTCAATTTTTAATAGGAGATTACTTTAATAAAGACATTAAAAATATCTTTTTTTAAAGACATTCGCATATGTCATATTATTACTGGACATCTTTATTAAATCGGTTAATAATTTATTTTTTTAATAAACCATAACAAAATCAGTTTATTATAGCAACAATAATAAATCCAATTGTCTGCATTATAATTATTAGACTCGATTTGATCCGATCAAATTATACAGTCTAAACCGAATATCTTTAAATTTTTTAATAAAAAGATAAATATATCTTTGATTTTTTGTTTTGCGGACATTTAATTCTCTAAAAATTTAAAAATACAATTAAATCCTTAAAAAATTTTGAGTTTATTATTATTGTTATAAAAAAAAATTGGTTTTATTCTAATTTGTTAAAAAATTAAAAAATAACCAATTTATTAATACGTCAAATAATAATATAACACGTAAATATTTTTACAAAAAGAGGTTCCACGTATCTTTATGGAGCATCTCCTTTTTAATATCAAACACATATTTTGCATGTTTAATTTGATTTCTGAATAATCAAGTGTATGCGAATCCTATTATTCTACATGACCCATAACATTGACCTTATTATAAGGAAAAGTATGAGGAGAAAATAATTTTATTGTACAATCTATATAATGAGATTTAATTAAAATTAAAATTAAATTATGAGTTATTAATTAATTTTAAATTTTTTTTAATTTAAAATTTAAAACAAATTAAAATTTTTATATGGGTGAATTGAGGCTCTGTAACTAACCTCTCAATTTATCTTTCTCTCGCTAGCCCCTCTCACCAATTACCGTGCATCCACATAGTAATTAGTTTTAATATACAAATAATATTTAAAAAAATGAGCCTGTATATGCGATTCTATTTTCTGATATTGCTTCGTGCATTATTGTAACCTGTTACACGTGTCTAAATAGCTCAAATATTAAATATTATTATAAGTCGGACGTAGTAATTGAGTTACACGGGTCACGGGTTGCTTAACTACTCCAACAGTGTTAACTGTTAAGTTTATTATTATTATGTTTTTTAATATCTATTTTCCTAGTAATGCTCTTGTCTTTTTCTGGAATGTTGTTTCTGTTTCTATTTTTGTCTTATTTCTAGCTGCCGTATGTAGATTATTACAACAATTGTAAATTAATGCAGCAAATTCACCATAATTCGAATTCCACTTACATTAATGTATTAGTTAATAACATTTTAAATAAAATTTAAATCTCCGATTGGACTATACTGTATATAACCAAAACCAAAAAATATATGTAAATAAAAAGTATAACTATTTATATATTAAAATTAATTACTAATATATTTATATATAAATATATTATTTAATTTATTTTTAATAAATATTTATATTTTAATATATATTTTTTATTATTAATTAATTTTTATAACTAATCTTAATACACGCTTAATATAATTATATATAAATAATGCTTTTTTAATATAAAATAATTTATATTTATATTTAATTATATAATTTTATATTAATAAAAATAACTACTTTTTATATTAATTCTATCATATAATCATGGATATGTGCCCAAATGTACTTCTTAAGGGGCTAAGGATGAAAGTTAATAGTAGCGGAGCTCATGGGTATTTAATTTCTAATTTAATCCGAACCAATTATATTGACTCTTTATTTAATAGATAATTATGATCCAATCTAATTAAATTCCACCTTAATTTGTTTAAAATTAATTTTAAAATAAATTTTAAAATTTTAAAAATAATTGAATTTTTTAAATTTTAAATATTTTTATTTAAAAGTTAGATGTTTTTATAATGGTTTGAAGTCACATTTTTTTTAAAAAATAAATAAAAAATACTAGTTAATTAAAGTTAACTGCATCCTTAGTTGATTAACTAGCAAAATTATTATTTTATTATTGAATAGAATGGTACTTACTATACTCTTTTTTTTATATATCAAACACATCTTTTGCATGCTTAATTTGATTTCTAATAATCAAGTACGAATCTTATACTACGTGATCCAAAGTTTCTCATCAATAATTGATCATATTTTAAATGCTAGAGACTTCTAGTACATAAGTTATTGTGACTATTATAAATAGGTTATTATAAATAGTACTATGGTTTCCAACAAGAGTAGTATTACTCATCAAGCATTAATATTGCTCTTCTTCTTCCTCCTCGCCCTCTCCTCTGCACATGCCAAAGGTGGCATAGCCATCTATTGGGGCCAGAACAATGGCGACGGCACCTTAACCTCCACATGTGACACCGGAAACTTTGAGATTGTGCTCCTCGCCTTTCTCTACACTTTCGGTTGTGGCACAACTCCAGATTGGAACTTTGCTGTGGTTCCCTTGTTACAATCTACAACCAGAAATCGAACATTGCCAAAGAAACGGTTTGCGTTGACAGTGCGAGAGTTGGGTGCGAGAGAGGGTTGTGAAAGAGCTAGGGTGCGACAGAGAGAGGGCTGGGTGCGTGGGTTCTCAACAGTGATGGGTACTCATCGGAGACAAGTCAGCTGGGTGCGAGGGTACTCATTAGAGAGAGGGCACCTGGGTGCGACGTCCTCCTCGACAGTGATGAAGATGAAGTGCAGCTGCTGGGTGCGATGGCTTCTTTAGGGTCAATTTGTTTCACTAGGGTTAAAACTTAAAAGTCAAGTGTAAAGTGTGCTTTCACTTCTAGTGTTAAAAGTGAATATTTGTAAAAGAAGGTAAAGTGTTTGAAAAAAATAGGTGGGAGAATGAAATTAAATTTTGGGTAGAAATTCTACCGGTACACTTTTTTAGAGTGTCCAAATAATTAGAGGATATAGACACGCTTTAAAAAGGAAAAGTCTAGGAGGCAGTAGTTTTATTGAATTTTGGCCAGCATGTAACCAGCAGGGAAAGGTGAGCCATTGGATGAAATCTCATACCAATCTCACACCATCAAATCATCATTGATGGCTAGTTGATGACTAACAATCACAAAAATTATTGACCCCTAGCATTACTACTTTAAAGATATGACTGTTGAAAGACAAATTAATCAACAACAAGCCAGCAAATATTTTTTAACTGTCCTTTATATTAATTAATTGTCATTAATTAATGATTATTTAAATTTTATTTTTTAAAAAATACAAATTAATAATTATTAATTGCAGTTATTTAAAATTGACTAATTAAGAGTTGTTTACCTATACTTTCTCATTACTAATAAATAGATATGTAATCTTTCTTAGTTATTGTTTGCACAGAAAAATACATCTCAAGCAACTCTTTGTCATAGCTTAATGCTCTGAGTCTACCCTTCAAAAGTGCAGGAACAAGCCACTAATACTCGACTATATTATTATAGCCTAAAACCTTGTAACAATTCTTCAGTGAGAATACATCGAGAATATCTTCATCAAACTCAGTCAACTAATCAGTGTAATTAGTCTCATAAACTACACTACCATATAGCTTCTTGACAAAATTGTCTCCATAACGATACGCAATGGTTATTAAATCATCCATCTGAAAATTAAATAAGATTCAAAAACATATAATGGTTAATATTTATACTTACTTCAGTCTATTTTAAAGCATGTATATGGACTTCCATTCAAAAATAGAAATTGTTAAATCTTCCATTGATTCCAACATCTCATAAATTAAAATATAGAAAAACACAAACAACAAGCCTCTTTATTTTTACTATAAAAAAATATTGTTACTAATATCCATGTACCTAACGCATAGTCAGTTGATCATAGCAAAATACATAAAAAAAAAATCAAACTCTAGCATACAAGAGCACTACCAATTTTAACAACCATAATCCACCGAAGTCCTCGAAAGAATCATTGATCAAATATAGCAAAAAACACTGAACAACAAACCTCAACTAACATATTGCAACAAAATAGCTAGTATTGCATGTTCAGAGTAATGATTTTGTTATTGACACATTCGTAAACAAATTGTGGTTTTGAGTTCCTCATCTTCATTATAGGCCGCCTAAACTAGTGCGAAAAGCTTCCAACTTCACCTTTAACGACAACTTTAGTTCTTTCTCACCACAGTAGCCTATACAAGATGAGAAAGAAGAAGGGTCAATTGAAATTTTAGTAATCATAATCACAGTGCTTTAGGGGTTTGTTTAACTTCCTTGTCATGTTGCACAATGTCGTTTTGCAATATTTTGGGCGCCAACAACGACATCATTTATATAATGCCAAGTGTTAATTAAATTTGTCATGTTATCTCTCCGATAACAAAAATGAAAAAAAAGGCTAATTTGAGTCTCGTCGCTTCAAAGCTTTAAAATATATATTGGGTCAATTAAAATTTTGAGGGTCAAATTGATTCGGATATCAAATTTTAGAAGCCATTTTAAGTAAGAAAAGTATACGGAACCAACTAATAATCAGTCAAGAATGGAACAACATAATTAATTATAATTAGTTTTATTAATTTATAATTTAATTTGTTTGTTAAATTATTGTTGACCACGTTCAAAACATGAGGGAAGATATGCTAGTGTTAGGAGAGAATCACGGAACAGATGCTTTGATCATTCATTAGTTGGTTTCATATAATTAATTATGTTTTATTAATGCGTAACACATGAAACATAGAAACCATATCCAAAAAAATCCAATTTACAAGAAAAAGAAATATCCGTGTGCCTATCAGTAGTAACATTTGGTTAAAATCACCGGTGCCTCTAGTTTACCAATTGGCTGATTCTTGACTTATATAAAGTTGGTTTCCTAGCATTGTTGTTTTAAGTATTATATTGATAATTTGTATATGCAAATTAAGCTTGCAAAACCGAATAACCCAAGATGTGTACTTTAGTTTTTTAGCCACAATGGTGGATGCTAGTGTCTTGGACTCTGGAGCTGTATATTTGCTTTTCCGGAGTCACAATACTAGTGTACTAGCATGATGAGTTGATTCACTTTCATAAGTCATTAAATTAATTTGTTCAAATTTGATGTATTTGACATATGTATAATAATGAATAATCATTGCAAAAAGCAATGTGATTGCTTTTTAGTGCATTGCTTCTGGCTTTCTGCTACATGCATGACAAGTTGTTTCTAGTATTAACTTGTTGGAAAACAAATAGGAAAGAAAGGGACGCTATTTTACGTTTCGAAAATATTTGTGTAACTATTGAAAGTTTCTTTTGCTTTAGATAACTTTCAATTGATAACTTATATAGATAATTCGTAACTTTAGCCTATGCTAAACAATTTAATAATTTGTTGGCAAATCATGCATGATAACTTGTTGGTCACCCATGGTTGATTTATCCTTTATCTAAGTATCTCTGCAATGTCGTATATGCAACTCTATTTTCTGACATTGCTTTATGCATTATCGTAACCTGCTGTTAACTCGCGTCCAAAGTCTAATAGCTCAAATAAGAAATAGAGAAAATGACAAATCGATCTTTAATTTTTTTGGTTTGCGGATATTTAAGCTTTTAAATATTTAAAAATCTCTTTAAGTCTTTGACTTTTTTAAAATTTAGATATATCGATTTTTAAGTCTAATTTGTCCCGGCCTATTTTAAAAATTTTCTCACGTGTACATTCGTATTAATTAGGTCAGTACAACGAGAGTCACGTACGTTTGATTTTTTTGTTGAGTCTGACAAATCTAACTGAATATGAGGAATCGATATATCTATATTTTAAAAAAATTAAAAATTTAAATAAATTTTTAAATTTTTAAAGACTTAAATATTTATAGATAAAAAGATTAAAGATTTATTTGTCTCTAATAAATATTATTATAAGTTGAAGTTGAGTTTCACGAGTTGCACGAGTTCAATCTTTAGAAGTGTTAGGTTGATTATTATATCCTTTTTTGAACAGCTATTTGCCTATTTCCTTGTAATTTTCTGTTTTCTTTTTTTTTTTGGAAGGTTGTTTGACTTGTTTCTATTTCTATTCACTATTCTTATCTTATTACTATTTGACTAGCTGCGGTATGTAAATTTTTACAGCATCTGTAAAATAATTCAGCAAATTCACGCAAGTTACAATTATTTAACGGACGGTGTATTTTAACTTGAGATGTAGCAATTAGCATCATATATATCCTAAGGCACCAAGGGATGAACGTTAAAAGACAAATAACAAAAGCATATTCCTCTTTATTCTCACAGGTTACTATCTATTTACATTTTACACACATAAAAACGTCGGATAAACGTTGAAATGCCTCGAATGTGTTGAAGTAATCTTATAGTAGAGTAAATCAATACTAGATGCAGCATGTTACACGGGTATTGAATACACAACCATTCATTCAACATGATAAGATTGGTACATTAATACCAAGCACATCTTTTAATTTGCATGCTTAATTTAATTTCTGAATAGTCAAGTATAAGAATCCTATACTACATTATCCAAAGTTTTTCATCAATCATGGATCATATTTTAAATACTAGAGATTTCTAGTACATAAATTATTGTAGGTGAATTCTACATATACAAATTTTATAATTGTCTTTATGTAAATAAAGATATTTTCTTTTATTATTAGATCATAAATTATAAAATTTGATTTTGTTATATTATAAAAATGTTATTCTTTTTAAAATATGACTATATAAATAAAACACATTTTTAATAAAAAAATCTTTGACAAAGTATTTGATGGAATATTTAGAGAGACTTTTATCTCATAAAACTGCTTAAATTATTTACAATACAGTTCTAATTTATTGTGGTAGCTTATAAGTAACAAAATTATTCATATTTGTAAAAGGGTTAAGTATAATTTTGATTCCTAACGTAGAGGCTAAAATTTTATTTCGTTCTTGACATTTTTTTCGTTACAAAATAGTTCCAAAGATTTCAGTTTGTTTTGAAATCGTCATTTTTACCAAATTTTTTATTTTTATTACTAAATTATCCCAAACTAAGAAAATTATAAAATAAAATAAAATAAAAAAAAAAAGAAAGAAAGGGAACGACGAGAGGGAGAAAGAGAATGGGAGAGAAAGAGAATCGGGAGGTGTTGTTTCCAGGGAAGAGGGGGAAGGGGGAAGGGGGAAGGTTGCTACTCCACGCCACCGCCGATGTTCCTCACCGCCGCTGCTGCTTTCTCGTCGCTGCTCCTTTCTTTCTCAGCACACACATGGTGAGAAATTTATAACCCACAAACTAACCGACAAGTGCATCGAGTCATACCAAGTAGTATCTCAAGTGAATGAGGGTCGATCCCACGAAGATTGATAGACTAAGCAACAATGATTGAGTGATTCACTTAGTTAGACAAATAGAAAATGGTGTTTTGAAAGTTCAATTTTATCAAACAGTAAATTCAGAAAATTAATAAAGCAAGCAGTAAACGGGTTGTGAAATATATGGAGAAAACAGTTAAGGTTTCAGAGATATCTATTTTTCAGATTAACTTTTCTTACTAACTTTTTTAATCATGCAAGATTCAATTCATGATGGCAAACTATATGTGACTAAACCCTAATTTCTTAGACCTTTTTAGTCTCCTCTAACCTTCATCAACCGCCAATTCCTTGGTTAATTGATTCTGATTAGAGGGTTAAGTTAAATTCTAATTTATGTGCCACAGAAACTCTAATTACCCAAATATAAGAGGATTATATGTCACATATCCCGTTAAGTCCAGATAATTAGAAATTTATGAGAATTTGTTTTCAAGCTGTTGTTCAGATAAATTACTTTTCCAAGGTTTACAAGAACTCAATTAGATTAAGGGTCATGCTTCCGTTCTATCCATATTCATAAGATAAAGAACGAAAACAATTCTTGAAATTGAAATCAGTACATGAATTAAAATAGAAAGTAATAGTATCAATTCATACAATAGACAGAGCTCCTAACCTTAACAGTGGAGGTTTAGTTGCTCATGGTTCAGAGAAAAAACAAGCTAAGGATTCTGTAAAACGTAAAGTGCGAAATGAGGTGAGAGAGAAGAGAAGAGAGAGGAACCCGAAGGGCTGATTCTTTTCCCTTTTATAACTAATCCTGATTAATATAAAATATATTTTCTAAAACTAAATAATATCTTTTTCTATTTGTAATTAAAATTAATTTTTAATTAAAATAAAATTAAAATCCTTCGTTCCGCAGCTTCAACACACGTGGAGACCACAGCTTATCCACAACTGTGAAGTTAGACTTTGCCATGGCCGAAGAGATTGGAGTGCACTTTCAAGCTTTGGCAGTGAAGTTAGGCATGGAGGGTGCAGCCGTGCAGCAAGCAATTGAAAGGCAAGTGCTTCTTCCGGCGCCTAACTTGGAGAATCCCAAGTTAGGCGCCACCAAGACCGTACAGCTGGAAGAGAAGTGTATACTATTATATATCGTTGGAAAGCTTTGGAAATTAGGTTTCCAGTGCCGTTGAAATCATGTTAATTGGATCTCTGTAACTCAAGTTATTTCTATTTGAGTGCAAGGAGGTTAGGGTTGACAGCATCATCCGATCCACTTTCTTCCTCTTCTTCTATAAAATTCTATTAAATCCATCCGAATGCTACCTGAAATAACCAAAATTGCACACAAATCAAAGTAGCATTCATAATGGCTAAAAGGTATTCAAATATTGATTAAACTCAACAATTCAAATGCAAATTCATTAGAAAAATGTAGGAAAGATGCTCACGCATCAACACACTAACAGCAAGAGAGAAGAGAGCAGAGAGAGAGAGAGAAAGAGAAGAGAGGAACGGAGCTGTTCTCGTCGCCACACCCTTGCCCTCGTCGTGATTCGCAGCGCCGCCAACTACCACAACGCCCTCCTCGTCGCGATTTGCAGCTCGCCACCACCGCATCGCCGTTCTCGTCGCAATTCGCGGCGTTGCCACCACTGCCGCAGCCCTTTCCATGCGATATGCCACCACCACCGCAGCTCTCCTCCCCTCGCGATTTGCAATTTACCGCCACAGCCCCTCCTCCCCTACCACCGCCGCAGCCCTTCCCCTGCAGTGCTGTTTTAATTTTTTGTTCCTTTTTTTTAATTTTTCAAATGTAAAGGAAGGTGTTTTGCTTCTGTTTATTCCATTGTTGTTGTTGCTGCTTCTGGTTGTTTCTATGTATTCCTTTTATTCCATTGTTGTTGTTGATGCTTTGGTTGCTTCTGCTTTTGTCTGGTTCTATTTTTGCTTCTGCTTTCAATTATGCTTTTGTTATTGTTCTGATTCCATTATCTATTATTATTGTTGTTATTGTTCTGTTGGTTGTTGTTGTTGCTTGATTGTTGTTATTATTCTGCTTCTGCATTTTGCTTCTGTTTCTATGTTTACTTGTGCCTCTGCGCTTCTATTTCTAGTTTTGGGGAAGAAAAAGGGTGGGGTATTTTCGTTCGAAAGACGATTTTAAAATTATGTTAAACCTTTGAGACCATTTTGTAGCGAAAAAAGACCGAAGACGAAATAATTTTTTGATCTCTATGTTAGAAACCAAAATCGTACTTAACCCTTTATAAACAATCCCAAAGAAGATTATTCATTTTTGGGGGTCTTGGGACAAGTTAAACAAAGACAGAGTACCCAACCCAAAAAAAATGTGCAGCCCGGTTCATGGTAAAGAGAATCATATCCTCTGTTGCTGGCTGGCACCGCCTCTACTACTGGTTCACCCTCAAACAAGAGTCTCTTTTGGGTTTGTTTGATTTTTGTATAGGCTTTCTTTTCTCTTTTATTTGCCTTATGCTATTTTTCACTTTTGGGATTTACCAATGATTAAACTCTTAACCTTTTGGATATAGAGCTCTGATACCATGTCATGAAACTACTCATCCCAAAAACTTAAACTGATATAAAAAAGTAACATTAATGATTATATCTCTAACACTTTCCCTCAAACAAGAGTCTCTTTTAGATTTGTTTGATTTTTGCATAAACTTTCTTTTCTCTTTTATCGTTTTTAAATTTCTATCTTTTGTTCTTTTTCTTTTTGTAATTAGTCAAAAAAATGTTTGGAGTTATTTTACAAATATAAAAAGTCTTGTTAGTCATGAGTAAATACATCATAATAAATTGGATTACATTATAAATGCTTTAAGCAACTCCATCATATAAATTTTTTTTTGAGAGCTCCATCAAATATTTTATAAAAAATTTTATAAAAAAATATTTTTAACATCTTTATTCAGGTGTAACAATTATAAGAGGAGTACTAGAGATTTCAACTTTTGTATTTTGTAACTATCAATTAGCCATCAATAATGTTTTTAATGATGTGAGATTACATTCAATAGTAAAAAATCACTCATTCTTTTTTTTATAGTTAAGTGTTGGTCACAAAACACAAAAATTGCTACCCTATACTTTCTCCAATTATAAATAGGTTACTTCCCAATCTCTATGCACCATGCTCTCCGCTAACAACAAAACCGCTATGGCTTCCAACAAGAGTAGTAGAACTCATCAAGCATTAGCATTGCTCCTCTTCTTCCTCCTCACCCTCTCCTCTGCACATGCCAAAGATGGCATAGCCATGTACTGGGGGCAGAAAAATGGCGACGGCACCTTAACCTCCATATGCGACACCGGAAACTTTGAGATTGTGAACCTCGCCTCTCTCAGCACTTTCGGTTGTGGCAGAACTCCAGAATGGAACTTTGCTGGCCACTGTAGACCATGGTCCCGTTGTAAAAAACTCGCACCAGAAATCAAACATTGCCAAAGAAACGGTGTGAAGGTGTTCCTTTCCCTTGGAGGAGCCGATGGGTTCTACTCCTTATGCTCGCCGGAAGATGCCAAGAGCGTCTCCGACTATCTTTACAACAACTTCCTGAGTGGCAGAAAGGGACCATTTGGGAGTGTGTACCTTGATGGCATTGATTTGGACATTGAAGGTGGTTCAAACCTTTATTGGGATGACTTAGCTAGAGGACTCGATACACGCAGAAAGCAAGACAGGTGCATACTCCCAAATATTTATCATTATTATACAACTTTTACCAACACTTTTAAAAAAATTACTAAAATTGCAGCCTAGGCCTGGGGTAGATGGCCACTTTGTGTACCTTCCATAGAGCTGCACCGGGTTCAAGTCCTTGTGGAGGAATATAGAACCATTTATGTGTATTCCCATATAGTGTGTGTGAGTGAGTTGTGTGAGTGTGTAATACATGGGTGTATGAATGTAATGCTTAGGATTGGGGTTGTCCAATCCATTTGACCAAAAAAAAAAAATACTAAAATTAATTTCATCATATCTTTTTACATTTTTGCAACATCCTTTGTTTTTATGTTTTTATATTAAAAAGCATAGTACATGCTAATCTTAAATTTTATATATAAACTATTAATATAAATATAATAAATAAATGAATAAAACTTATTTAATTAATTAAAAATATTATAAAAAATAAAAAAATATTATTTTAATTTTAATATAATTACTATAATCACCGTAATAATAGTCATCATAAGTCATAACATACATGGCGTTAAAGCAGTTAAGACTTAAGAGTCATATGTTTCTCTTTTATAATATTAGTTATCGCAACTAAATTAATCATCAAGATATCAATGCAAGAGAAAAGTTTAAAAGTCAACGATTTTAATCAATAATTTAATATTTTTAATTTAACTAGTATTATATTTT
Organism: Arachis hypogaea; assembly: GCF_003086295.3. Lineage (NCBI taxonomy): Eukaryota > Viridiplantae > Streptophyta > Magnoliopsida > Fabales > Fabaceae > Arachis > Arachis hypogaea. The sequence goes on along the minus strand of NC_092044.1, from coordinate 116,519,975 downwards.
TAATTAATACTTTTAAATATTAATTATTGATAATAAAAAATAATATTATCATTTTGAACTTATATTTAGTCCATAATAATTTACATTCATATTTAAAAAGATTCGCATACAAAAATCACATATATAATTTATATTTATATATAGTAAAATTTACATACATAAATAAATATAATTTGAATTCCGTTAAAAAGATAATAAAAAATTTTAATAATAATGTGTACAATAAATTAATTTATTAATTCATAGTAGATTAAAAAATAAAAAACACTTCGTAATATATGACAAAAATAACTATCAAATTTTAAATCCTCCAATTTCAAATTTTAAATTTTAACAACATGATTTTCGCAACTCCAACAACGCCATGACCTCCCCAGCAGCCACAACAACGCCATGAACCCCTCCCCCAATTAAAATAATCATCCGGTTAATATATAAAACTAATCACTCCTCAAAATGTTTAGTCTTAATGCTTCAAGCAAATCTAATAAAATAATTATCCAAATGCTCATTAAAACAACCATCTGCGTATCTACTGTATTGAATATTCAAATTATTTTAATTGTACTTACGTAAATAATTATCCACATTAGGCATAAAAATAACCATCTACCGACCTACTATAATGAACATCCGCATAAAAAAAGACTTTCACTTGTGTACCTGATTGATATCTTGTAGGAGTTGTAAAGCACAATTGCCATTTGAAGGAATATAATCATCAATGGTTATTGATGATGGTATAGCAGAATTTTCTTCACTCATCGTGCTTGCGTGAAGAGAAGAGAAGGGCTTCCGATTTTCGAATTTGCTACCACGGTGTGCCAACGGAGGTTTAGCGGTGACCAGTTGCGGCTGCGGCTAGATCCAGAGGGTGCAGCGTTGAATGGTTGCCGGTTGCGCGGTAACCCGACGTGGCCACGGCGACGGGGGAGAAAGGAAGGGCCTACCGAGAAATCCGATACGCCAACGGAAAGACCAGGTGCAATTTTGGTCGGTCAGGGGTTGCTACAACGTCAATGTCAGGCACCGATGGATGGTAAGTTTTGATGAGATGTTGAATAACTGTAAATATTAAAACGTTTTTTTGTGACTTAAATAAACTAAATAAAGAAAAAGTACAAGAAAAACAAAGGAATTGCTTAAATAGAATAAGACTACTTTTAAACTCATCTCAAGGAGAAGGAAGTTTTAGATGATGAAGTTGTGACCTCATTGTCATCTTTGCCATGGTGTTTGCCATTGTGTTTACATCTCTCGTAATCAAACGAAAGTCCACACGCCAATTCCAATGCATGATATCTCTTATTTTGAACACCAACGGATTAATAAACCCAAAACTATCTTGGTGATTAGTAACAAGATTAAACGCTTTCACATAATCCATCTCACAAATAACATCTCGCTGACCCACATCCCAAGCTAAGAGATATCCTATCTAAATAACAAACAATCAATTCCTTTTGAAAAATACTATTACTCTCAATCATTTCCAAACATCTCATTTGCCAATTCCCATTACAATCTCTAATAACGCAAACAAAATCAACACTATCACCCGAATCAGGATAACTAGCATCACAATTAATCTTGAAGGTACCAATGGTGGAAATTCTAAAAACCATTTAGAATAAAGAGAAAGGACATACGTTATAATTCAGAAGTATTCTTAAACTCCGTTTCTGAAGCTAATGCCAGAGAAATCACTTTTTTCAGAGGCCAAGTTTCATGAGGATTGAATATGTCATTATTCCTTATTCGCCATATCCACTAAAGTCTCAAAAGAACTTGAACGGATACTTTATACTATGATATAAGAACCAATTCTTCAAATTTAGAAAATGACAAAAAGTATCCAACCTATACTATACAAATTGAATTTTTAGAATACATATTAAAACATTTAATTATTAATCCTAATTTTTTAAAATTTAAATTTTAAAATTAATAAAAAAGTTAATTATTAATTATAATTTAATTTTTTTATTTTACTCCTATTATACATATTATATACTAAAATCATTATCTCTCTATACTTTTTCATATAAAGTAACAAAATTTATTTATTCTTAGTATTTATACTAATCAATTACCTACTAAAATTTGTTTAAATCTACTGACTCAGAGATTTTCTGACACCAAAATATTTTGGATGTGTTACTTCTGTAGGTACTTTTACTTGTCGGCAGCACCAGAATGTTCCTTCACAGATCACTACCTTGATACCGCCATTAGAACTTGGCTTTTCGATTACATATTCGTCCAGTTCTACAACAACCCTCCATGCCAATATAGTAACGGCGACGCATCTCGGCTCTTATCTTCTTGGAATACATGGACCTCCTACGTGAAGCGAAATAACACGGTGTTTATGGGGCTACCCGCAGGACCTGATGCAGCTCCCAGCGGTGGCTATATTTCACCGCAAGATCTGTGTACTAAGGTTCTTCCAACCATCAAGCACACTCCTAACTATGGAGGCGTCATGCTATGGGATAGGTACCGCGATATTACTAACCACTACGGCGATCAAATCAAGGATTGTGTTGAAGTTGATGATAGTGTTAGGGGGTCCCAAACATTGATGGCAACGTTATCAAACACTGTATATGAATGTGTATCTGCAGCTTTCAACCGCATCGTACCGAAACTAAGACCCTTTTAGAATGAATATCTGCTATGTAATGATGGAATAATAAGTGGTGGTGATGAATGATGATTACTTATGAGTTATATGCAATCAATATCATCATCACCTTAGCTTCTTCAGGCTTTGATTCTTGTGATCAAAGTATGTTGATGCTGTTATGCATGTACTGGTTTTTGCTTTGAATTGAATAATAATAATAATATAAAGGTTTCATACGTAGACCTACTCTAATTTTAGTTAATTGCGTTATCTCTATGACTCTATCTCTAGTCAAAATTTATCATATTTAATTTGATTAAACAACATAATCTAATCTAGAAGTTTAGATATGAAGTATTTGATAGTGATTGTATGGTCGGTGGGGTATACTCTCATTGATAGAGAACAAACTTCTGATTCACTTCTAATTTACGTGTTTCCACATATCTCAACAATTTTGTTAATCACGTGATAAAAAAAGGTTTCAGAAAACTTTTGAAATCATAAAATAATTTTAAAGAAATACAAATTTAACAACTAGAAAGAATTAATTAACCTTTTTTTTTGGACCTGAATGTTACTGTTAAATTATTATTTTTCAATAGGTTTTGGGCTTTTGGTTTGATAAAAAGTTTTTGTAAACTTCTTTCAACTTTCAAAAACGTTCTTATATCTGGGAGTCTGGCCCAAACATAAAGGAGGATCTTGCCCAAACTAGAGTATCTACTCACTTACTGTAGCCATGGTTGACAAGCCCAAAACCATTGCCATGAAAAAAGAACACACTTTCTTACAACGAGTGACACAAATTGCTTGATTTTAATAATTTAATTAGTATAGTGTTGATTTTGGTTAGTAATTCAGTACAAGTATAACGTGTCCCTTCTAATTAATTTGCACACTTTACTAATTTAACTTCCCAAAAAACCAAAAAATGGCGGTGAGAGTCTGAGAGAGAGTTGCTCACTTGCTCCAAAAAACATTGAAGACTATAGAGCGAGTGTGTGCGGGACCCTTCTTTATAATGGGTTCCTCTTTCTCGTTGCAGTGTCCCGGTCGTAGTAGAGTCATGAGTTATGACCTCTTAACATTCAGCTGTACCATTCAAAAAAAGAAAAAAAGTTTGTCATATTTGATAATGAGAATGAGAATCGAGTAAAAAAGCAAAGCAGTGTAAAGTGTAAACCAAAGTAAAGACTAAAGAGGCTCACAGTCACTTGACTTGGGAATATTTCTTTTCAGGAAGAGGAAGACGAAGAGGTTTCATTAGCATTTAGCATTAAGCATTTTTGATGGTGATGGAGCGTAAAGGAAGTGAGAGCCCGGTTTCTGTCAGGCAGTGGAGCAGTGAATCTAGCTCTCTTTCTTCACGTAATGGCGCTGCTGGCCATGCTCGCTCCTCCTCCCTAACTCTCACCGGAAACAATGGAATCTCAACCGTCAAGAGGAATCAAAATGTTGCCGCCAAAGCCGCCGCTCAGCGCCTCGCACAGGTCATGGCTTCCCAGACCGCCGACGACGACGATGACGACGACGACGACGATCTCGGATTTCGCTACACTGCTCCTCCACCTCTCTCTCTATCCAGGAATGCCATCAAATCTACCAGCAACATCACCTCCCGCACTCGTAGATCTCCCTCTCCTGCGGTGCGTTCTTCTTTCCTTTTCCTTTTCTTCCTCGTTTAGTTGCTACTTGTTACTCTAACCGACTAACTAAATACTTTGGATTCTTTAATGCTGTGAATTGCTATATTAATTAGTTACCTCAGAATCCTGTGGTTCTGGAAGAAGCACCAGCATCAGCGTCGTATCTTCGTCCGGCTCCGGCACTATCACCAGCACCGGCACAATCACCTACAGTGAATAGACCACCGCTCAGCCTCAGGACTCCTACTCTGGCCGCAGCAGCAGCAGCAGCTCCAGCTCCAGCTCCAGCTCCACTCGACCCTCTCATTCGCTCCAATAAGCCAAAGGATAAAAGGTAAATTTAACTAACTACCACTCTCACGCTCACTCTGGCTCATTCCTCTGCATTACAAATTGTTTATTTCTAGTTCTGATAAGACGCGAATGCTTCCTTAGTTGGATTTGGATATTTTAATATGAAAACTGCAATAACAATTTTGAGCTCCTCTATCTGCATTATCATGTAACTCGGTTTAGCGGAATATTTACAGGTTTCCGTTTGACTCTGGCCTTGTTCAGCCAAAAGATTCAGGAGGAAACCGTGATGCTTCTGCACTTCTTGATGAGGTTAGTTGTTTCTTGTACCACACCTTTGGTATGCATTTCCCATAAAAGAGGATTTGTATGTTTCGAATTGAGGTATCTTCTCTGTCTGCAGGTTGATATGCTCCAGGAAGAGAATGAAAGCATTCTTGACAAGGTATTCTAATATTATCTCTTTCTCCCTCGTGATGCTGATAGTACTAACCTTGGTTGAAACTGATACACACAGCTCAGAGTTGAGGAAGAGAGATGCAAGGAAGCAGAGGCCAGAGTTAGGGAGCTTGAGAAACAGGTACTTGCTTTATTTCTTTCTTGGTATATGATTGAGGTTTACTAAATGATTGTCCTTGTTCTCTGTTGACATGCTTAAATAGTTTCACCTATAAGTATAAATGATAAAACTTTTTTGCTTCTATTTTACTTCTGAAATTTATTATATTTATGTTTACATGCCTATTGTGAAAAAGATGGTAGAAACTCACTCTAGATTGGTTGGTCACGTGTGAAGAGACTTGTAAAGAGTAGTTTGATTGGAGGGTAGCCTTGTATATTGAGGTAGAGGACACCATAACATTGTTTGATCTTCATGTATCCAACTCCACTTAGTTGCAAAAGACTTGATTGTTCTTGTATGTGTGTTATGAGACAATTCAGATTTCTGCATTTGCGGTGTTTAATTAATTAATCTCTTTATTTTGGAGTCTGCAGGTAGCTTCTCTTGGAGAAGGTGTATCTTTGGAAGCTAAACTTTTGAGCAGGTTAGTGAATTATATCTTAACTCTTTCAAGTGGATTTTCTTTCACTTAATAGTATATATGACACACCTGCATTATGACATTGCAGAAAGGAAGCAGCATTGCGCCAAAGAGAGGTAATGTGGGAATAACTTGAAGTGTAGATGTGTGTATCATAAAAGAAGTATGTATACTTCACAGAGAATGGAGCTATTGTTCACCAAATAGTAGCATGTACCATCTCTTGTTGGATACAGGCTGCACTTAAAAATGCCAAAGACTCTAAGGATGGAATTGGTAAGGAAATCACATCTCTGAAGGCTGCAGTTGAGGTACATATGCTTTCTTCCCCCCTTGATTATTGCCAGCATAAATATTTTTTCTAAGAATTATTCCTCTCTTGTTATATGTTGAAATGATTTCTTCTCCAACAGAACGCAAAAGTTGAAGTGGCAGCTGCTGTGAGCCAGTTAAATGGAGCTGAATCTGAAGTGAAAGCTCTTCGGTCAATGACACACAGAATGATATTAACTCAGAAAGAAATGGTATGTAATTCCCCAGTTGCAGGAGTCGGTTGGGATATGCTAGTTATTTGGGAAACTTACTGATAAATTGTCTTTTCAGGAGGAAGTTGTTCTTAAGAGGTGTTGGCTTGCTCGGTATTGGGGTTTAGCTGCAAAATATGGTAAGCTGCTGTTTGGTTTAGCTTTATTTTTAATTTATTTTCTTCTGGGGATGTGGGATTATGGCATCCATTCCTGACATGACCTAGAAGCCATTTTAATATCAATTGTTCAATATGTTAATCAATTTGGAACAAACTTGAATGAACTCTTGAAGATTTTTATCATCGTTTTCAATTGTATTCACTGTTTGTGAATTTTTTAGATCTTAATGTTGTGACTGTTAACAAGTTTCAAGCTATGATACTGTGGCAAAATCTAATCTATGTTGACTTCACCGACTGAATACAAGGCTTAGCTGTTGTTATTGTTGTTTATGTTGTGCTTTATTGTAAATAGTTTCATACCCAAATTTCATGTCCAGTAAAATGGTGGGGTTGGGCAAGGAACTTAACAACAAACATAAAACTTAATGAATCATCAGGACATTGATAAAGAATATGGTTGTGTTAGTATTTTAATCTTTGGTCATAGTATACGTGTTAGCATACACAATGTTTTGGGTGTTTATCTATTATTCTAGCATGAATATGAATTAGCTGATTTTAATAAGTCATTACTGCTAAATTTTATTTTGTGTAACATTTGCTATGGATTATAGGCATCTGTGCAGATGTTGCAGTTTCAAAGTATGAACTTTGGTCATCATTAGCCCCTCTTCCTTTTGAGGTTGTCCTTTCTGCAGGACAAAAAGCTAAGGAGGAATGCTGGGAAAAAGGCATGAAATAAAGACTTCTTACTCTTCATTTCATACTAATTTGTCAGCGTTATAGGACAAATCTGTGCTCATGTTATTTCTTCTTTAATAATAATTTTTACTGTTCTGTTTCGTGAACCCTTGGTTTTTCCAGATATAATTATAATCAGTTTTAAGCAGGTGATGAAGCCCCAGATAAGAGGAGCAAACTTGTTCCAGATTTGAATGATCTTACTGGAGAAGGAAATATCGAGAGTATGCTTTCAGTTGAAATGGGACTGAAGGAGCTTGCATCTTTAAAGGTTTCTTTGAATGCATTGGTTTTCTTGTTTTCCTAACATTCCTCTACCGCACATTTTTATAATTAAACCCTTTAAAATTTTCATGTTTTTGTTTAGAAGGCATTGTGTTTGCTGCTTTGAATTCCCAATCAATAGTTGTCGTGCATAACCTGTCAAATCATTTTTCCTTTCTCATTTTGGTTGCTTACTTAAGGTTGAGGATGCTATTGTGCAAGTATTAGCCCAACAACGTCGTCCAAGTTCTGCTCGACAATCTGTCTCAGGTATGCATTCCCGCATTCATCACTATTCTAGTTAGTTTCTATTCTTAGTTTGAGTGACTGTCTACGGTCTACCTATAGACAAGGGTGAGTACCCCATTCCATGGCCAGGGTATGGCAAAAGTGAGCAGCCTTACAAGTGAAGTGCTTCTGTCCTTATCTGTTAAACCAGTACACGCATATTTTGACTTTATAGTTATAGGACAACAGGGGAAGTATATGACCTTGAAAGCACATTTGACTTCTCTCTATTGGCCTTTTTCTATACGCAATAAAATGTGCTTGCCATTTTAACTAATAAATAAATTATAACATTCACACCCTTTTGACATTATAGATATTAAATCACCAGGGGACCCGAAGTTCATGGAAGCCTTTGGTAAGTTTCTCCCACCTACTATTTGCTGAATAAATATGTCTCTTTCTTGCAAATAATAAGGCTATTCTAAATGTCATTGTCTTTATGTAGAATTAAGTCCAGAGGAGTCTGAGGATGTTCTTTTCAAGGAGGTACAAATCTCCCCTTTTCCGAGTTAACAAATGGGGTTTAGCTCTCCCTTAATTCGTGATTTTTTATCTTTGATTGTTTGTGTTTTCTACAAGTTATTCTCTTCTGCATTATAGATAAATGGTTCTTTTAGTTTGATTTACATGTACAATTTTTAAATCATTAACAACACCTATTAATCTCTCAACCCTTTTCATTTTATCGATTGGTGGATTATAACCAGTAGGGATTGATGACCAATAGTTTATGTTTATTCTCACTATTCTCTATGCCAAACAAGAAATATAATTTGCAGTACTGAAACATGCCGTCTAAATTAAACTGTTCTATATGGACAGGCTTGGCTTACATATTTTTGGAGAAGAGCAAAGGCTCATGGTATAGAGGAGGACATTGCCAAAGAACGTCTTCAGTTTTGGATTGGTCGAAGTGTGCATTCTCCTACCTCGCATGATGCTGTTGACGGTAGTGCTGACACATTTATTTTAATTAGTTACTTTGTACACAGTTATATAGATGTATCAATTCGTGCCATCTTAGGTGGTTTGTAAGTAGAATGATCAGTTGTTTCACCATTAATCTTCCCCCATTTTAATGAATTCTTTTTTTATAGGAAAAAAAAAGGGGGAAAATTCACTATCAATTATCCGAGTGAACTTTTGCTAATGTTCCACTTTAATCATACAAGACAAAGCTGCATAACACCTCATTATGTGCATGGAGTCTGAATTGATAGCCTGAGTCTAGACTAGGGAAACGACAATGAAGGAGAGAGTCGTAGTGAATCATGGACACTTGTATTACTGGGCTTGTAGTAGCCACTATTTTTTTCCCCGGGTCAGGTGTAGTAGCCACTTGTATAAGACAAAGCATTGCACTTTTTTCCATCTACCATCCAGGCATCTACCATATAAATAGTTGGTCCTTCTCCCTGATTTCTGTTTTCTGTTTTCTGTACCCATTCACCCCGGTGGTGCTAAATTAGTTCACATCTGAATTCAACTATGCTGGCATATGCACTTAATAGGTTATGCTTTATTTTTCGTCCCCATTTTGCACTTCATACTTCATAGGAATGAATTCTTGTTATTATACTTGAGAGTATTTCCAATTTGTCATTCGTTTATTTTCAAATTTCAGTTGACCAAGGACTTTTGGAGCTCAGGAAACTGGGGATTGAACATCGACTCTGGGAAGCATCCAGGAAAGAAGTTGATCACGAATATACTATTGCACCAAAATTAACGACTTGACCTGAAATTAATGTTTAGTTAATTTCCTTTCATAGGTTTTTGACGTATTATATATACGAATGTTGGATTTAATCTTCCACTTACAAATTTGCCTCACACAATGGTGTTCAAGCGAGTTTATCCCACGTCTAGCATTAAGCTTTTTAACTATTTTTATAACACTTTTCAACAAAATTTAGGATCTTATGACACTCTAGTGCATTTCATTTACCCCTGTTTGGATGAGGCAAATAATATTGATAGCCCGTCAGAACAATGAGATAACATGCAATAATATTTTCAACCAAAACTGTGTCCAATATGATGTTTAGGAAAGTTTGGTTTTACATGACTTTGAGCGATGTAGAAGCTCAGCATGAAATTTGTGTTGGTTAAGTTTGAGATGGCAACAAGTCCTGGGTATGATGGACGAACTTCAATAATGGAAATATGGTCCTCTTGCATGCACCTTAATGTAGCATTGCTACAATTTCATGGAACAGCAACCATTTCTCATATTCAAGAGGTTCCTGCTTCTCATTTGTTATTGATACTAACTATTGCGGGAGAAGACCACGATGAAATCTCTAATGAAGAAGGTCTACAAAACTTAAATAAGAGAATGTATGTCATCTATTTATTTTTTGAACTGTATGTTCGTGATTTGAAGGATAACGATCATAAAGGAAGTGTTAACTCAGCTTCTACTATATCTTAAACGTGCAACAATAATTTGCATGTCTAAAAAATATATTTCTTTGGCACTTCCATATATGAAAATAGATTATAGAGCTTTATCCTGAATATCTAGTAACAAACGAAATGCATGTCACTCCCTCCAACAATTTTAAGTCACAGCTTCGAGAAAACTGGCTTTCGTTTCTGCAGTTGTGCTGCTACTGCTTCAGTTAAATCACTTGACAACAATCTGGCAGAATTCATGGTTGCAACAAAGTCCAATCCCTGATCCACAGTTAAGTCCCTACTTTTAAGCAGCACTGTTTTTGTCCCCATGATTGCAATGGGAGACTTGGCAGCAATTTCTGTCAAGTATCAAAATCACCAACTATATCAGGAAACTTACCATGTCATGAATGAAATATGAAGTGATGCCAATAACAATTTAGATGAACCACTTCACTCGAGTAGTGTAGTGTAGCAGACTATAGACTCTTAAGTATTAATTCTATAGTGTATAAATCAATTTCATAATAAGGTCATCCAATTAGACTAAAATCGATAACATGAACACTGACCCTGAGCAAGAACCGAGACAGCTTGATCGAGGTCATCTTTGGAAGGGAAAGCGCGAGAAACGAGGCCCAACTGCTTAGCCTCGGAACCGGAAAACCGGCGAGCTGTCAAGGCCAACTCCATGGCGTTACCGTAGCCAACAATTAATGGCAGTCTCTGAAGAGTGCCGAGATCAGCAGCCAGGGCCAAATCAACCTCCTTCACCGAAAAGAACGCGTCCTCCGTGCAATACCTTAAGTCACAGGCTGTCACGATGTCAATTGCACCACCGATGCAAGCGCCATGGATACTAGCAATCACTGGCTTCCGGCACCGCTCCAACGCCGTGATGGAATCTTGCATCGCCAGGATCTGCCGACGGAGACTCTCCCCGGCATCGTGGTAGGACTGCGAGATAGATTTCAACTGGGAAATGTCGATGCCGGAGCAGAAGTGATCACCGGCGCCGGATAACACGATGACGTTGACGTCACGGTTGTGGTCCAGGGCATACAGGGCTTTGGGGAACTCAGTGAAGAAATCATGCGTCAGAGCGTTGCGTTGTCTCGGACGATTCAAGTAAAGGTGGAACACCCCTGATTTGGGGTTCTTCTCTACTACCTCTAGGGTTTTGTATTTCTCATCCGCCATTGATTTCCCTAATTTTCTTCTTCCACTTCCCGACAAGGCAGGCACATTTCTTAGTTTCTATTTACTTCACTTTCATAAAGATAAAACTTTTCTTGTCCAAATTTAAGATTTTAAAAAAGAATTTAGCTAACATAAACAAAAAAAAACAGGTCCTACCGGGAGTCGAACCCAGGTCGCTGGATTCAAAGTCCAGAGTGCTAACCACTACACCATAGAACCGATTGTGATTTTTTGTCCAGAAAAGATTTAGTGATACTCTTCTGTATGCCTTATATACTAGCAAATAAAAAACAAAAACGAGTAATTTGTATAGTAAAATGATTATAAATTATCCTATTAATTCTAAATTAAAAAGACTTGGAAATTTTTTTATTTTGCTATGTTTTCAAAAATTAAATATACATATAAATTTTTATCCATTTAAAAATTAGAAGGATTAATTAAAACTTTTATTATTACTAAATTCACCTTTTCTTTGTGAGTTAGAGACTTTCAATGAGTTGAGAGGAAGCTAAGGCACATATCATTACCCTTATTATGTGGTAACATTTTGAGCAATGCTAGGGGCAGTAATTTTTGTGATTGTTAGCCATCAATTAGCCATCAATAATGATTTGATGGTGTGAGATTTCATTCAATGGCTCACACCATAAAACTATTGCGCTAAACTTTTTCTTTTTAAAAAATTACCGAAATAATTGTCAATTACTTTTTATGAGCTAAAATGGAACATTTGAAACTATGAAGAGGGAGCAGCCCGTAAGAGGCGCAGAAGATCCAAATTATGCGCAGTTGAAAGAGCTTTGGGATAGAAATGGATGGACAGATTTCTTGCAAAATATTGGAATAGTTTCTTACTTTACTATATACGTCAATGGTAAAGAATTTACCATGTCATCTCCACCAAAATAGGCAAAATAGCTAAAGGAAACAAAAAAAAAAAGAGAGAGAGAAGAAAGTAAAAAAAAAAGAAAAAAAACATGAGATAGAATTACACAAATAACTAAAAACATCAAAGGCCATAATTTTTTTTTGAAAAAAAAAAAAAAAACAGGAGCAGGAATACGGAGCCCCATGCATGTCCATGAAAGACATTAGAGCTCTGAATTTGACTGATGAATCTGAAGAACAATACAAACAAGAGAAAAATTTGTAGCTAATGGCATGTGGCAATATGCAATAGCGTTAGCATTATTAGTATGGAGAAATCCTTCAGTTTTTCATCATATCATTTTAGCGCTGCTTCTCAGAAACAGAGAGACAAGGATTTGGAATCATCATCATCCATTCGCGGCGGCCCGCAATGGAAATCAGCCGGAGGAGAGGAGGAACTGGCGGCATTCTTCCACGACCACGACACCATCCTACAAGTTTCCGAGGAAGTGGATGGTTTCCTTGAAACCAGTGCTACCACTCCTCCTCTTCTACATGTCCCTGATTGCGTTCACCGTCTAACCAAGATATTGGATTCCATGGTGTATAGATACAACACCGGTAAAAGCAAGTTGGGAAAAGATGCAGAAGATGATGACTTGTTTCTCGCCGTTGTGGATCGCATCTCAAAGATCTCTGCTATTCTCTCTACCTTCCCCTGTGATCCCTCTGTCTTGGACAAAACTACCTTCTCCTTGGAAAAAGCTATGTCGTTCTTGGAGAAACATCTCTGCACCATTTTACAGGATCCAAAATCATCCACCACCACCACCACCCCTACCTCCAGCAACCACGGCAGCTTTCGATCCGGATCCGGATCCGAATCCAAACCTAAACCTCCTAAAAAATCATCTTCCTTCGGTTCTCTTACTCAAGTTCATGATGCGGCGCTTTGTTCTCCCTTTGACCTTGTAAATCTCAGTGATCCTCCTATCATACCTACTCTATCGTCTCATCAGGATCAAGATCAAGATACATCGTTCCCTGCATTCTCTCCGGAGAAAGTTTCACTCATGAACAAGATCGCCACCTCCATGATCGCCGCGGGATATCAAACGGAGTGTTGCGTGGCTTTCGCCAGCTTCAGGAGGATCGCCTTCAAAACCGCGCTGCAAGAGTTCGGGTACGTGAGCGTAGGCATGGAAGAGATCCATAAAATGCAATGGGAAATGCTGGAAGGAGAGATTGCCACGTGGAACAACGCGGTTCGACATTGCATAACCGTTTTGTTCAACGGCGAAAAAAAGCTCTACGCCTCAGTTTTCCCCAATCAACAATCCATATCTCAAAACCTCTTGAGCGATCTTGCACGCGCCGTAATCATTCATTTCCTGAACTTCGCACAAGGTGTCGTGTTAACATTGCTCACCGTAGAGAAGCTGTTCAAGTTTCTAGACATGTATGAGACGCTGAGGGACGTGGTGGAGATCGCCATCGCCGACGGTTCTTACTTAGAGAGGTGCAGGAAGGAGCTGGCGCACGAGATAGCCACCACCAAGCTTCGAATAGCAGAGGCCACCATGGCCATGTTTCGCGACTTGGAAAATTCTGTTAAGGGTGACAACGACAGGGTTCCGGTTCCAAACGGCGCAATTCATCCATTGACGCGCTATGTGATGAATTATCTGGAGTATGCTTGCGAGTACAAGGACACATTGGAACAAGTTCTGCGACAATGCCTTCATGATGATTATCATAGTTGCCGTTATTACAGTCCTATCCGCAAAATCGAGTTAGAGGAGGACGATGGAACGCCTAAGAATTCAGCCTTGGCGATTCAGTTAATGACAATCATGGACCTGTTGAGCTTGAATCTTGAGTACAAGGCCATGTTGTATAAGGATTTTGCATTGAGAAGTGTTTTCTTGATGAATAATGGGAGGTACATAGTGCAGAAGGTGAAAGGTTGCAAAGATCTTCACCAATGCATGGGTGACAATTGGTGTAGAAAGAGGCAATCCGGGTTAAAACTGCACCATAAAGATTACCGGACAGAAACATGGTCTAAGGTTTTGAACTGCCTTAGTACAGATGGACTTCAAGGAAACACGAGTAGTGTGTTAAGCCCGAGAGCCAATAAAGATAAAAAGCCGAAACAAGAGGTAAAAGATAAGTTTAAACGTTTCAATAGCACGTTTGAAGATATATATAAAACGCAGAGTTCTTGGGTGGTTAGTGATGAACAGCTTAAGTCTGAGCTCAGAGCTTCAATAGCTGCTTTGGTGATCCCAGCTTACCGCTCCTTTTATGGCAGATTCAAGCACCATTTAAATTCTAGTAGACATGTTGACAAGTATATTAAGTATCATCCTGAAGATATTGAGGCTTTAATTGAAGAACTATTTGATGGGGGTACTTCTAAAAGGAAATCGTGATACTGTTTATTTTTATACAAGACTCATCAATAATCAACCATGCTTCATTTTCACACGTGATGTTCTGCTCTATCTCCATTTCTTAATAATATTTATCATTTTTAATGTAAATAGTGTTTACTAATCAACAAAGTGTCATGAAAATGCATTTATTGATGATCTTATTAGCAAATTAGTTAGGTGATTTGTTTTGCTGTCTCCTTCAATTAAGGGGGTTCGGGACGCTTTTTTTTTTATTGGCATCACTATGGTGCATCCTGGACCAATTGTAATTTAGTATAAATTAGTGCAATTTGTCTTAATCTATCTTCTCTATTTTTAATACTTAGATCGACTGTGGTACCGCATTTTTGTTCCTCTTTGCATTCCCTAGAACAATTTCAATGTGTTATTCCGAATTAAATTTTATAGTAAAACATATAAATGTTCGGTGACCAGTATAACATGCCATTGAAAGTAGGTTTTGGATTTGGTTATCTTTAGGAAAACAGTTACTATAGAATATGTTTTGCGGTTTGTACTAGGTGATAATTGTGTTTAGTAGATGTGCATGTGACCATGTTAAACTGTTGTTTTATTGTGTTTGTTGTTGTATCTCATGATTATTGATCCATTTTTCATGACATAGTAAAAGGAGATGGATTAATAGTCGTTGAGGGTGCCTTTCATTTCATGGGTTGTAACTAAAATCTAAACAAAAATGTTTCTCAACTATTGTTTCTTACTAACAAGTAAGAATATACTTTGAAAGAGGAAATTGTATAAGCTATTTGCAGAAGCCAAAGAATATTACAACCTCGGTGGTGAACTACTTTGTAAAGAAGGAAGATTGACTTTGACATGCGCAAATACATTATTCACTTATGAAACCCTGATTTTCCCTTATGATGCAACTTGCAAGTCATGTTTTAGTGTTTAGTTATTGCTCGATGCAATCTAATTCCACTCGTCAGTTTTTTCTTATTAATGTATTTTTTTTATAAGAAATAATAAGTGACCAATATTTTTTCTTTGTTTTTATCTTATATATATATAAACCAACATTAATTAACTATCTATTTTTTATTATTAAAAATATTGACTTTCTAGTATTAATGAGACAATTTATGTCATAATAATAATAATAATAATAATAATAATAATAATAATAATAATAATAATAAACAATACAAATACATTTTTCATTTTTTTTAAATAATTTAGCTTCTATTGTGGTAATAAAAATTAAAATATATATCCAAATAGATCCCTGAAAATTTTTGTATTGGCCATTTTTGTCCCGAAGAAAATTTTATTATATTAAAGTCTCTGAATTTTACAAAAATAGATATATAAGTCCTTACCTTAATTAGATTTATTGTTTTCATTTGAATAAATAGGTCTTGAAAAGTGTGACGCAATATTTTATATGTCTTATGTTTGTAAAGTTCAGTAACCTCAACATAATAAATCTTTTTTGGGGATGAAAATGTTCGATGTAAAATTTTTCAGAGACCTATTTAGATATATACTCTAAAAATTAATATAATGCAAAGAGACATAAGTCTCTAACTAATTAAAAATATAAAAATATCCTTCATTTTTTAAAATATGAGACAATTAAGTCCATCCGTGTAAAATATATAAGAACAAATAGGTCTTTTAGAAGAACTTAGATATCTCATGTTTTAAAAAATAAATGATATTTTTGTATTTTTAATTAATCAAGGACTTATTTGTCTTTGAAATAACAAATCAAAGACCTATTTGTCGTTTTCTCTTGATGTTATTTTAGTTGATTTTTAAGTTTTCAAAAGACTGATTGTCCATATTTTTTTCATACCAAACTATTTTTAAGGTGATTATTCACTTAAAGAATAAAGAAAAGGACAAATAGGTCTCTATTTTTTTTTAAAACCATGACAAATAAGTTTCTCACAAAACTTAATTACAAATGTAATCCTCACCTTTACAAACGGCAGACAAATACATCTCTCTGTTCATTTGCCTCTCCAAAAGCCAACGAAAATGGCTAATGTGGCGCCCATATGTCAGTAATGGAGCAACATGTTTGTCACAGTGGCAAGATGGCATGGTCCCAAAAAGATAAAGGACAAATAGGTCCCTGTATTAGAAAAATGGCGTCGTTTTGTTGAGCTACTCTAACTCTTCAAATTGATGTCAGACTCTATTACAACGCCATTGTTAGAGAGTTTTTGTGTTTAAGGTTGTGTTCTATGGCCAACGAAGGAGCTTCCTTGAGCACGCAAGAAGTCTCATTGCCCTCTACCATTTGTTGTGTGCAAGGTGGAGACGAGAAGGATGGCGTTGCTCAATGTTCAAATGTGAAGTCTATACTATATTTTACAAGTTCAGGATGCCAACCAATTCTAACAGATTATTTCTCAACTGCCCTTTCTTTTAAGGTAAGATGGTTATAAATGTTGAATGAGATTGATATTGTTCATGAATTTTTTATTTTGTTTATGAATTTGTAACTGATAAATTTAGCCTACTGCAAGTTCTTTATTAGCTTAATGATCATGTTGCAAAAATTGAAAGTACAGACAAGCTAAACTGTGACAATGAAATTGATGATGTGAAGGAATATTTGTGCAAGAATAAAGTAAAAAAGAGACTGGTGAATTTAAAAAAGAAGCTAGCCTATTTAGAGAGGAAGAAAAAAGCTAATATGTGAATTGTTCTTGTATGTTTGCTTGTAAGTTGTGTTGTTGTTGTTATCGTTGAGTCTTGAAAAATAGACAGTTAGATTATGTACATTGTTGTTGTAATGAATTGTGGTATGAGTTTACAAATTGTGTTATGTTTATTACTTAATGAATGATGTTATTTTGGTCTTGTAGGGACTGTAGATACATACACTGATGATTTGGTGCTACTGATGATATTTGACTGCTTGCTAGAGCAAGTTGTTGTTGCCCATTAGCAGGATTCGAGCTACCCTGCAAAAATATTATACACTTGGATCAAATTAATAAAGATCAAATGTTTGCATTCGATATTTGATATTTGCTTACTGCATCATGGTTCTAATTGATTGTTTCAGGGATACTTTGTTGTCAATTCTAAACAATGACAACAAAAGCATGTGTCACATAGTTGATAAAAAAGCTAATTAGACAACTAAAATCCTAAAAAAATAAAAATGTGCACAATAGTTCCTAAGAAAAAAAAGATAATTGAATTCTTTATTTTTTTTATCAAGAGGATAAATTTGTTTTTGGAATTTACTTTTGATTGAAGTCCAAACTGAGACAGTGTCAGCTCAGCTTGTGTATAACCATCAGTGGTGCCATGCTTTGTTCTCTGTCTTAATTTTTTAATTGGTACCAACAATGTAATGTGACTCGTTGCGTGCTCGAAAAAGATTTTTGCTAATCATGAAACACAACCCTAACAACAAATAACCTTCAACAATGGCGTTGCAATAAAATCTATATTTAATTTGAAGAATTAAGATAGCTCCCAAAAATAGCGTCGTTTTACTAGTTCAGGGATTTAGTTGTCCTCTATTTTTTTTGGGGGGTCATGCCACTTTAGTACCATAAGGAACATGTTGTTCCGTTACTAACATATCGATGTCCTCCGTGTGACAAAAGTAGCCTGTCTTAGATTTGCATTTGGTTTGTGGTTATCCGACCCTATGTAGTTCTCCAACCCTCCAAAAGTCCTATCTACGTGGAAGTGAACGTTTGTTTTCACTAAGAGTTTGGACAAAAAAGCACATTTCACCGGAGATTCTTCTATGCCCTAGCAGAGGTTCATCGTGGCTCCATGCCCAAATCGGAGAAGACGATCGGAGCACTCCCAATCGATCATCACTAACACGTAATACTCTCATCGTGCATAGATTAGCAAGGAAAGCCTCATACCAGGCATTTTCTCAGAGACAGCGAAGACGTCACTCCCTTTCATTCGTGAAGAACAGAGGTACATCTTTGCAATTGTTGAAAAATTTCATATGTCATTGCCACTAATTAAACAGATTCTGAAACCTTATCAAACCCTGTGATTAATTTTATGTGTTCGAGAGTTGTTAGAATAGTTGGTTGAGGGTTTGTGTTAGTTGTAGTTACAGAAAATGTTTTATTTGATTGTATTGTTTAATTTTACTTCTAGGAATAGCCACCATCCATATAACTCTGTCCATTAATCATAGAGGACGGTTTGAGAGAGGGCCATGTGGAGAAGTAACAGAGATTGAGAGGGTTAACGTTGATACCCTGAATGATTTTTTCATATCTGATTTGCTGAAGGACATTGGATATACGTCTATTGCTGACTTTTACTTGCTAGAACCTGAGAAGGAGCTTGATGAGAGGTTGAGGTTACTAAGGGCTGATATGGACATAGTTAAAATGTATGAGGCAGTCGTGAGGAACGGTAACAAAATTAATGTCTATACTGAGCATCCGATGGATCAGCCTATGCTAGTTGAGAAGAAGAATATAGCTCCATCAAAGATGAGAATAAAGAGTTGTGCTAAAAGGGTTCCAAATCTAAAAAAGAGTCCAAGAAGAAGATCGATAGTGGTGGAAGATAATAATGATGCTGAAATAGTAGGACATGTCCAAGTTGTGAAGGAGGCCCAAGAAAAGGGTAAGGCCCAGCTCAGGAAAAAGGCCCATGAAAATAATAACTAGGTTGATGTTGAGGTCCAGAATGAGGACAGTGTCAGATTGTCCCAACACTTAGGAGATCCACCACATTCATCATCTCCTGATGCAAGACAGATTTCTCAGCCTCCCCCAATACCTATCCTACTGGATGAGCCACCATCAACTCAGTCCCAACCTTCCCAGCCACATATTGAGCGTGACCAGCAACCAATACATAATAATGGTTCAGACCTAGTTTCCCCCTCTGAAGACAATGTCTCTGAGCCTCTTGCACCTGAACAACAAACCCAATATATCCCACATCCGTATAAGAATCCACTTTCACAATGAATTCTTGAGTCAGTCCCATCTTCTGGCTTCAACAGGACTCTCCAAAATAATCAAACCAATCCTTCATATGAGGTTGAGAGACGGCCAAAGGTGAACAAGAGAAGGTCAACAAAGAGGTCTCCCTCTACAGGACAATCCTTCATCCTGAACCCTAACCCGGAAAAGCCTCCAACCTTCTATGTACCAGTTGATGAGGAGGAAAAAATGGTATTTCAAGCGGAAGCAGTAACTCGACTCCAATTTTATATACTAGTTATGGTGGTTTTTTGTTATTTTTAATATACTTTAGAGAGATACACAATTCATGTATTTTGTTATGCATTTTCATGATACGTCTAAGTGTAGACTTAGTTATGCTGGTTTTGAAGGTGTGATTTGAGTTGGCAATACTTGCCTTCTTTGACTTATGTGACAATCATTGGAACCTGCAGCATCTATATATAAAAGTGTTCTCTAACTTATTGCTAATTTTATCACTCTTGTAACAGCACTTTGTTCTGAATTTGGAACAAATTCATATATTGAAAATCAAAACCATTAGATTACTATGTTACAGATTCGGCTTATTATTGGATCCTTAAGAAGAAAAGAGTGATTCATGTGCATTTTCAATGACATTGTCTACAGATAAACGTTATCAAAATTATTTTAGATGGCAGCAACAAGTTCAAAGCATGCGTGTCTACGTCAATGTATCAGAAATCAAAAAAATCAGAACAATATAAGGAACACAACATATCATGCCAATATCAGGAACAAATTTCACTATCATGAACAAAGATCTCCAATTTTATAGATCTTATAATTTTATCACCAAATACAACTCACAGAATAAACAAAACGCTACCCCCAACGCAACGATTGAAAGCAACACTATAATTTTCCTAATTTCACCCCTAATTTCAACCCTAAATTTGTCTATCTTCCTAACCATCACTGAGGATGCTTGCTGATTTTCCCCCACTGCAATGACAGTCAATCTATCATCATGCCTTGCATAAGAATACTTCGACTTTCTCTTGGCTAAACATCTTGCTCGACCCTCCCATCCTTCTTGGAATTCATCCACCCAAACAAAATATTTGCAGTCTCTTGTCTAAAAAAAAACATACTAAATGTCAACTAAATTCAAAAATAAATTTCTCATCTCAACAACAACAGCATTTGGTCCTTACCGTCCATAGAGGACATCTGATGAACCATTTATTAGGATTCGTAATCGTGCCAGACTAGCAAACTCCATCAACGCAACCTCTCTCCCACAAAAACATCTGTTGTCGAGTTTCTTCTCCTTTATCTTCTTCAAACTTGTAGAACTACTGTGACTTCTATCATTTACATCAGAGTTAAATATGTGCAAAGATATTCTAGAGTTACGAACTAATTCTTTATGACTGTAGGTGCACTTGAATTTCAACAATATTTGATTTTAGGGGTATGGTTCGAATCGAAAAAGATAAGTTGCTAAAATTTCAATTTGATGTGTAAAGTCCTTTCTACCTTCATATACAAACGTTCACTTCTACGTAAATAGGGTTTTTGGAGGGTTGGAGAATCACAAACCAAGTGCAGATTTAAGATAGGCTATTTTTGTCACACAGAAAACATCTTACATAGGTACAAATTTAATTTTAACTTAGTGTGAATACGTATCTCAGCATTTTTATTTTCCATAGATACAAATACTCATTTATTCATTTGTCAAATAATATTGGGGGATAATATAGTAATTTCAAGGTGAATACATGTGCATGCCGGCACGGGAATATCCTATATCCCCAAATGTGTTAATAACAATCAAACTCTACATATTGGTTTCGCAGTGTGGTGATACTCAGACGGTGGAAATCAATGGCAGCTACATTCACCATCACAACAACAGCGGCAGCAACTCTCGTAAGTAAAGATGATAACTTTTCATTTCTTCATTTCTACTTCTTTTTCTTTATTTGTTTTTTTTTTTCCCGCAATTTGGTGAGAATATATGTGTTTTGGGTGCTCAGTCAAATGTTTCAGGAAACAGGAGCAGAATCAGAGGTTTGAACCCTAACCCTAACGCTATCAACACCAGTTCCAGTTGCAGTGCGATTGCTACTTCATCGAAGCACAGGCTCCTCGGGGGGATTCTTCATCCGCGACTGAATGCGATTCCGCTCGTAAGAACCACGAGGCAAAGGGGTTTTGTGCGGGCGAGTTCGGAGGATGCACCACTACAGTCCAAAGTAACTCACAAGGTGTTCTTCGACATCAGCATTGGAAACCCCGTTGGGAAGCTTGCTGGGAGGATTGTGATTGGACTGTTCGGTGACGATGTTCCTCAAACTGCAGAGAATTTCCGCGCCCTCTGCACCGGAGAGAAGGGTTTTGGTTATAAGGGCTCCACCTTCCACCGTGTAATCAAGGATTTCATGATTCAAGGAGGAGACTTTGACAAAGGAAATGTATGTCTCTGTATTAACTACTACTAACAATGTTCATTCGTTTCATTTAATACAGCATTTACATAAGTATCTTTTCTCTTCTTGCAGGGAACTGGAGGCAAAAGTATATACGGGCGCACCTTCAAAGATGAGAATTTTAAACGTGAGTTTACCCACTCTTGTGTCTTCACTTCATTACACAAATGTCATACTTATCTTACCAACAAGTTACTAATTGTTATGCCAACTTAACTGCTTATATTCGCTGGCTTCTCCAGCTACAAAGTACAGACCACTTGGTCAAACTATAGGGAGGCTGTTGGTTAAATAAGTTTGACACTAGTTAATTACAAGTAATTTCGATGGTCAAGCAACTCGAAACTTGAAAGAGTGTATTTTTGAGTGTAATACTCAACTTCAGTAGTGTTTTGAGAACCCTGGGGATTGCCAATTCGGCTATGTTTGGGACATTTTTTTTTAATCAAGGGTGGAAGCGGAGTGTCGTTGATGGCACGGAGGAGAAATGGGAGGGTCTGCTTTCCTAAATAGACCTTTAGGGTGTGTGTGGCTCAAGTATTACTTTGTTACTCAGATTCCTTTCCCATGGGGATCAAATATATCCAGGGGGAAGGTGGGAATTGAAATGATGGTATTTTGATTCCCTGGAATCAAAATTGCTTGGAAATAGCTTTTCAAACTTTGAACCAAACATGGGAATATGATATTCCCATCTTAAAATTCCTAAGAATTATTTATAATTCCCCCAACCACACAGACCCTTAAGTCCTGACCATGTGCTAGAATCCATTGTAGTATTCACTATTGAGAAGTTAAATTATTGAAATTAATGGAAGCCTTTGCATCAATATTGTCTCACTTATTTTCATTTGTTTATGTAAATAAAAAAGGGAGAAACTTTTTCAATAATGTGTTTTCTTCTATTCTCATCTTCAGTATTGAATATTTAGTTGAAGTGTTATTCAAATACAATGCTGATATGTACAACATCTGTAGTCTCTCATACTGGACCTGGAGTTGTGAGCATGGCAAATGCAGGCCCCAACACAAATGGAAGTCAGTTTTTCATTTGCACGGTGAAGGTATATCATCCTTTTCCAACTCTTCTTTGTCTACGCTTATTCTAGACAAAATGCACTAATCATGGACTGACATGTTCTCAAATGGCCGCTGCATGTCAGTGACCAAATTGATCCATGTTAATACTATAATGGAATAAATATACTAAACTTACTCTTTTCTGTTTATTTTATTTTTGTCCAACTGCCCTGTTTTCCCCTGCTCTTGCAAGTTGCATTCACCTTGAAAGTGGCTCCTTGCAATCTCAACCTGTGGGCTATGGACATCAATTGCAAAAACGAGTAAAATAGAAATATTAAATCAAATATCTGGTACCATCATTAGACTTGACCTGAGTTTGAGTTCACTGCATATGGTGACCATTTCTTGGGACTCGACACTGTTGTTACTGTCATTTTCTCCACACATTGGAACTAGGAAGAATTGACTTATTTCACTGAGAGGCATTGTGATTATGATTTATTTCTCTATTGATAATGGGTAGTGTAAACCTATATTGGGAGGAGGGGGGCTGCTAGGGTGTCGGGTAAGTGGTTAGTGGGGGTATGTGAGAGTGTTGATGGAAGGGAGTGAAGGGAATGTTGTGGCCGTGGCGTTGCAGCTGGTATCAATTGTTGACTTTTCTGCCAATTTTTCCTATATCCATGTCATAGTTTATCCTGATATTTAGTATCAGTATCACCAACATTTTTAAACCTTTGCACTTATATGCTTTGCAATTTTTCTGAGTACTACTGACATTGATTACTCATTACTCTTTATGATGAAAAGTAAAAAAAAAACTCTAAAATACGTATTAAAAACAAAGGGGATAATGTTTATGATCCTTGGTTTGACCTAATCAACTTTGATGAATTGGCAGACACCATGGCTGGATCAGAGGCATGTTGTATTTGGCCAAGTTTTGGAAGGCATGGACATTGTTAGGCTGATTGAGTCGCAGGAGACAGATCGGGGAGACCGTCCAAGAAAGAAGGTTACCATCAGTGACTCTGGTGAGCTTCCAATTGCTTGATGTGGTGGTTGTTTGTTTGTTGATCCTCGCTTTTGATTGGCGGTTGCTCGTCGACAAAGGATGGGGAGAGTAGAGAAAGAAAGGAGGGACTTTATTTCTATATATAGAGTTTCATTTCACTGCTGAGTTGAGTTTAGTACCTTTTTGTTTCCTTTCTGGTCCCAGAAACTGCTAGCACTTGTATTCCAGTAGATTTAGTTTGAGTTGGTGTCACGTTAGAAAAATTCATTTCCAATCTGACCACATCATTAAGCCAAAGTGGATTTTTCCATTTGGAATTGGACTCTGATAAAATTCTTGAAATCTTGTATGAGAGGCATGGTCAAATTTTAATATTACTAGTATAGCAAATTAAACAATATAAATAGTCAAATATAATGATATTAAAAAACATTTTAAATGATCAAATAAATAATTGTGATGGCCATTTTATAACAAAACCATTATCTTTACTTATGGAATGGATGCATTTCTCTTTTTATTTTTTGGTGACCGTGGAATGGATATAACGAAGAAAAATATTTAGAAAATAATGTGTCATCTATAATATAAATGTTGCTCTCGTAATAATTGCAAGGCATATTGGCATGTCTAGAAATGATTTTTCTTACGTGTCATCGATATTTGTTTTTATTTTTTTTTTCTGATTTTATTCAAATGTAACTAGACCAGTACGGCAGTACCCGAGTGCAATAACAGGCAAAAGCTGGCATTTTTTTAAATAAATAATTTAATTATTTTATTTATCGAAATATGTAATTTATAGTGTATTTATTAATTTATAATACATTGATATATTTTGTTTACTGTATAAATTAAATAATTATGAAAATATTTCGTTTATAGTATAGACGAGATATATTTATAATTATTTTATTTATACTAAATAAAATAAATTAATGTAATGTAAATTAATAAAATATATTATAAATTATATATTTTAGTAAATAAAATAATTAAATTATTTCTTTATAAAAAAATTCCAAAAGCTGAGGATGTTCGATTTCGATAATAATATTTACACCCACTTAAATATCAAAACAAAGTATTTCTACATCTACATGACTATATAAACTTTATAGATTTAGATCCTCTTAATTTTAAATTTTATTTTAAAAAGTAAAGTGTAATTTTTTATTATTTATTTCATTGATAAAATTAAATATATATATAAAAAATTATTTAAAAATAAAAGATCACATTTTATATTTTTGAGTGAAAATTTAAAATTTAGAGTATCTCAATTCAAACTCCATAACCACTCCACATACCATTCTTCATAACTTTAGGAATTAGGATATGTATATAGTATATACACCTATGATGTACGGATATCAACTAATATATATATATATATATATATATATATATATATATATATATATATATATATATATATATATGATCCACGGATATTAACTACCACACAAATTTTAAAATTTTATAAAATACAAAAATATGATATATATATATATATATAATATAAAATATTTTTTAAATAAATTATAATAATATTTTAATATTTTATTAATATTAAAATATAAATCAATTTTTTAATTATATAAATATTTAAAATATTTTTTATTTTCATAAATAATAATAATATATATTATTTTTAATTTTTTAATAATATATATTAAAAATAAAGTTAGACACACTGATATATAATAGTATTTAAACGTGTTTAAATGTGTGCAGAAATTTTTTTATTTTTATTAAGATTTGTAGAACATAAAAAACACATGCCAGACGAGTGTTTAAAATGTGCCTTACACACAAACACAACAACTCAACTTAAGAGTTCATTTTTATAGATATACACTAAAAATCAGAAATGTATCTTCTTAATTTTTTTCTTCAATTGTTTAGTAAAGCGTGATCTCTCACCTTACACCTTTTAAGTGGGACCAAAAAAATTAAATGATAAGATATCACATTTGATCAAACAATTAAAAAAATCCACTCTTAAAATCTTATCAAATTAATTATTTATATAAAATAATATATATTTATATATAAATACAAAATAATCGATTTAATAATTGAATTTTTTTATGTATATATCATATTTTTTTTATCGAAATATAATTACATTAAGTGTGCACAAAGATTAGGAAAGAAGTTTTTTTGTTTTTCATGGTATCTCTCAATTCGGTAGTCTAAGAAATAATTCGTCGCAAATCGAAATTTTATTTAAGATTTGCGGTTTTGCCACTGGGTTAATGCATGTATAAGGTAGAATTATTTATAAAATTTTTGGTCTACTCATCTCAAATTTGATTATTTATATACACAAATTTTTTATATATTTTCAAGATAAATTATATATTAATTTTGAAAATAAATTATTTAAAAAAATAGAATAAATAAATTCATATTTATTTTTTTCATTCAATATATTAATTTAATTTATAAACATCATATTCTATGATCATTCTTTAATAATAAAAAAAAAAATAAAATAGCATTATTTGAAAATATAGAAGAACCCTCAACATAAATTTTTATACATAAATAATTAAAAATATTTGTGTAAATATTTATGAAGGTAATACTTTAGAACTTACATACAATGGAAGCCAAGTCATTTATAAAGTTAAATTTGTAAATTTTAATCAACCATAAAGTCAATGTGGATGATTTACAAAAAGTGGATTTTATGGTGCTAATTTAGTGCCTAATTTTGCCTAATTTATTTTTTATGATAAATTTTAAATATTTTATAATTATTTAATTTTATATTTTTAAAATTAAATATTAATTTTTAAATTTTTTTAGTAAATTAGGCAAATATTTTTAGACATCGTAACAATCACTTATACAAAATTCAAATGTAAAGCTCCTAACACTTTATAACACTTGAAAAAGAAATGTCATGACAAATTCAGATGTTCTAGTCATGTTTCTTAAAAAATTTTGAAATTTATTAGTTATAATGTTGTACAAAATAGGCTTACAGTTAAAATTATTGTTTGTACTACTATAATTAATAATTATATTAAAAAATTAATTTTTTTTACTTAAAAATATTTTTTTAACTTTATTCGGTGTCAAATAATAATCTTCATAATGTAATGGTCTCATAAATTTAGTTATTATTATTATTTTTACGACATTTTGATATAAATATTATAGGTTAATAATTAAATAATGTTATTTTTTATGGTATTTTTGCATTAATTAATAAAATTATTTTTTTGTATATATATATTTTATCTTTTGTATTTTTTATTTATTATATATTTTTAATAATATTTTATTATTCTAATTAATAAAAATATTATAAGAGGTTGTTATTGAAAAAAGATAAAAAAATATTTGAAGAGATTGTTTTAGAATTTTAAAAATTTTTTAGAGTTTGTTTTGAGATTTTTTAAAATTTGTCTAGATTGTATACACAGACATTTAATGGCCATGTGTATAAATTATCGGAAGATAACAGTATTATCTAACAAAAATAAATGTTAAAATTTATTTTGTGTATTTTAAAATTTAAAGAAATAAAGTATACTATTTTAAAAATTTTAAAAATTAATTCAGGTAATTACTCAAAAATAAACATCTTATAAATAATCAACCAAAAAACAAATGCAATTGAATATTTATGTAAAAGTTTTTTGGCATAGGGTTTAAATGTCTTCGAATGTTTGGACCATTAGATGGTTCAAGTAACAAAACTCAAAACATATTCTTTTTAAATTTTTTTATAATTATTAAATAGTCTTTATTTAATTTTAACTACAACTTAAACTCAGTTTGGATAAATAACTTAATTAAGTTACTTTTGATAAAATTACTTAAACAGTAAATTGTTATATTAAAAGTAACTTATAAATAAGTTATTTTATATTTGGATTTTTAACTTCAAAATTATTTATTTTATAGAAATATAATAAAAAAACAGTAATATTATGAGAGAAGTAATTTTTTAAACTTCTCTGTAAGCTTCTAAATAGCTTCTTAGAAAGTTGCAATTTAGTTTTGAAAATTGCACCTGATATTAATACTACTACTTTTCATAAGTCAAAAACTAAAAATAAAATTACTTTTAAAACTTTTCAAGCGGGCTCTTTTTTTTTCAAAGATAGATATTATTTTATTATTATAAAATAAAGTTATTTTCATAAGGAAGTACAAAAGAAGTTGGGTATTCCCAATTATCACCAAATGTGATTGGAAGACAAATAGCTTAAGAAAAAGTAAAATAAGAATAAAGAAAAATTAGCAGCATCCATCAGGTATGTCTATTGAATTCATGCACTAGATTGCTGGCTTCTTGCACTATCTCCGGCGCTGGGCTTATTAGCTTCTCAAAGACACACCTAGGCGCTAGGCTTATTAGCTTCTCAAAGACACACCTATTCTTCTCTTTCCAAGTGCTCCAACACAGTGCCGTGATGAAGAGGATCTTTTGTCTACCTTCAATTTGAGCAGCTGCCCAAAATAAGGCTTGTTGCCACCAATTGATGAAGGTCTCTTATTCTCTCTGCCATAGGTCAGGATTATTAAATTTAGATTCCAAATTATTGAAGATAGAGGGCATTGAAACAAGGCATGAGAAATTTATTCAGCTTTCAGTATGCATCTTAGGCAAGTGGCGGGGGTGGATGCAAACCGGCTATGCATTTGTTGCAAAATCAGAAGCTTTTCATGAAGACTCTTCCATAAAAAAATCTTAATTTTATGAGATAATTTCAATTTTTAAATGCTATTCCATATTCTGTTGTTCTGTATGTTCTGAGGTCTCAATGAATTAGGAGAATGAAAGAATTCATAAGCAACTTTCTATTATTGTATATGAATATTATATATTTTTTATTTTCATTGTCAAAATATTTATAAAAATTACAAAGATTTATTTTATTGTTATTTTTATTTTTAATTATTAATAAATACAATAGATGAATAATAAAATAATAATTTATAAAATAAAAAATAAATTTAATAATTAAATAATATAAAAAAAATTAAGTTATAATTAAAATTAAATAAAAATTATTTAATAATTATTAAAAAATTTAAAAAAATATATTTTATTATTGAATCATTGTCCATCAAAATTAAACTCCGTTAGAAAGGATGAAAACAACTTGAAAAGAATTCCCTTGCTTTTAGGATTATAAACTCACTCTTAATATCATTTTCTTATTCTTATTTCTTATATAAATAAAATAAATAAACAGGGATTTGAAATCCAAAGGAAGACGATGACTTCAATTTTCAGGCGAGGCGCTTGATATTATCCCAAAACCCCAATTATTACCTTTCATGTTCGTCAGAATTCAGCGGACTCAGAATCTGTCAATCTGCTACTGTGGTTCAGCCTCTGTTTCTCTTCATCTCGTCTTTATAAGCAACTAGCTTGTGTTAGATTGATTGGGTTAGGGTAAATTCTTTGCAATGAATTGAATCTTATATTGATTGAGTTGCAGTGAAAGGAAGAAGAAAGGAGAATGCCGAAGAGGACAACACATACATACTCAAGTGAAGATGCAGCGCCGGAGGGTCCTCACTCCGATCTCTTTGTTTATTACTGCAAGCACTGTGGTTCTCACGTCCTCATAACTGGTTCATATCCCATTCCTCTATTTACTAAACCCTAATTACCTTTTGATCATTGTTAATTATAGTTAGAATATATATGTAATCGATCTCTCTTTGTCTTGATCCTCTCTAAGATACTCAGTTACAGAAAATGCCCAAAAGGAAGACCGATAAAGCCTACGTTTTAGACAAGAACAAACATCTTGCTAGATTCAACATTCATGAAGCCGGAAAAGTTATCTTGAAACGGTTAATTACTTACTTACTTGCTTTGATCGTCCTTAATAGTACTTCATAACACTGAAAATGCAGAATTGTTGGTTTACTCATTGATAGTGATATTCTTTGATTCTTGGTCACATACTCATTCGCTCACTTTGACATTGCCGTGGCGCAGAGGCGAAGGCAAACTCGAGAAACAATTCCGCATGAATTGTATTGGTTGTGGTCTCTTTGTTTGTTACCGTGCAGAACAAGATTTAGAACTTTCGTCTTTTGTGTATGTTGTTGATGGAGCACTCAGTACTGTAGCTGCTGAAACCAATCCACAGGTCTCTCATTTCCTCCATAAAAACCTTTGTACCCCATTCCTGAGTGATATGTATGTAGATGATAATACATCTTCTCAATGTGATTTGGTTGTGTCATGGTTTCTTTCTTCTTTAGGATGCACCAGTTCCACCGTGTATCTCCCAGCTTGAAGGAGGACTTGTTCAGGTTGCGATAGAAGTGGAAGATCGAGCACAAAGATCTGCAATCACAAGTAGCTTCTTTCTTACAATTGATATTTTTATACTATTTTTCTTCAATAAACACATAAGTGATATAGAACAGAGTGCAAATCAAAAACTTGCCCCATGTAGTTCTGTTTGTTAATGATATGGAATGTGGACCACTAATAATACAAATAAAAGATTGTCCATGCCGTCATATAGTTTTCAATGACCAATGATTCTTTTTGATTCCCATTATTATGGTTAGGTATTTTATGATACTGCAAATTTAATATGCCAAACTTGTAACATTCTTACAAACATAGCAAATTCTACGTACTTGCATATCTCTCTTTCTTCAGTAAAATTTCATGGCTATTGGAAGCCTGCAACTTAGAAAACAAAATTAGCTCAAATATTATTTCAGCGAAGATTGAGTATGTCTTTAGAATTATGTTATTAGTTAAAGGTCTCATTGTCTCATGGGGTTCAAGGGAAGGTTTGTTGCATAAAACCACTGTTGACATTAGGTCTTGATTGAGAAGGTGGAGAGAAACCTGAAATGAAAATATAGAAATGAATGAGGGGGCGATGAAAGCACCAGAGCAAATGGGGAATGGTATAGTAAAAAGTTGTCTTCCTGTACCCACATTTTCTAGTAGTGGTTTTTCTTTTTTTTTTTTAAATCAAAACAGGGTTGAAACTTTGAATTATCTGGAGTATGAATACCTGATACAATGATACATCTATTTGGCCATAGGGTAACTTATAGTTGAAGAGGAACTGCTGTACAGACTTATTAGTAAAGGAATGATTGATCTGGAGAATTATTTATATCTTGTTTTCTTCGGTTTAGGAGTAAATGCAGATGATGTTCGAGTCACTGTAGCTGCTCCTGCTGCCCGTGGAGAAGCAAACAACGAACTATTGGAATTTATGGGAAAAGTATGTTTCTTATCTATTTGTTACTCATTTTGTAAGGGACCGGCTTTGGTGCTGTGTTAAATGTTTCCCTTGTGACTGGGGATGGTTATGGGATGTAGTTGCAAAAACAGCATTTCTCTGTTCAGAATTGTTGCGATCATACTCATGGAACCCTTGCGAAACCCACAATGGTGGGAGCGCTGTGCATTTATTAGCTGCCCTTTACATGTTTATCATTTTGTTTCTACTCTAAACCTCAGTTACATATTTGACATAGGTTTTGGGTTTGAGATTGAGTCAGATGACTCTTCAGAGAGGATGGAATAACAAGTCAAAGCTGCTTGTGGTGAGTTATATTACTACATATACACCTTCAATTCAAGCATCCTTTGATTCCTTTCTGAGTGATTTATGATCCTAATTCTCAAATTGTATTTATGGTGATGATTGGCAAACAAAATGTATTCTCTCATAAGATGTTGTCCCCTACTTTGAATTTGTTCTGAACATCTGAAGATTGTTTCAGGTGGAGGATTTGACTGCTAGACAAGTTTATGAGAAACTTTTGGAGGCTGTGCAACCTTGACCTTTTTTCTTCTTTCTTTGTTTTTAATGTAGCAAAACTGACTCTGGTGTTGTAATTTTCTTTTTGTCTTTTACTCAGAGATACAACATACAAGGTCATTGTGGCCAATTGCTTGTACGCAAATACTTCTTGTTAATTTCTAACCCAATGCATTCAGTTCCAAAGAAAATTGCTTTCCATCCCATACATTATCCCAATTTTATGCTCTGCTTTGTGGTTGTTTACATATGCATTTGAAGGAATCTTTCAAAGTTAAACTAAATGAGCCATACATCTAAGAGAGATAAATCTCCTTTTTTAATTTAAAAAAAAAAACGATTAAGAGGGATATTCTGGAGAAGAAGGGGAAAATGGCTAAGAAACTTGACATTGATCCTGTTGGTGTTGAATAAGAAGAAAGGACTAAAAAGAAATTTATAAATTCTTGTACACAAATATCTAGCTAATTTGGGTTTGTTTAGAAGATGATCTAGATAAATATCTAACCATGCTGGTTGTTTGAACCGTCCAATTTCTTTCAATGAAATATTCACGTGTGGTCAGAGAGAGAATACAAAAGTGTCTATATTTTTCAGACCAAAAATCTGTGTTGGCTTTTTTGTTGAAATAAGTGGTGATTTTTCTTCCGGAAAAATTTAGTATGTAACTCTACAAAACACAATAGTTTATTATGTTTTGTTTTCGAATTAGATGACACTAGAGATGATTGATTTTTAGTTATTGACCGTGTAAGCAAATAAACAATACACTAACAATGTATCACTTTTTGAATTTAAATTTTAGAAGTTCAAAAATTTTTTACATAAATATCTAATTATATATTATCATATTAGTAAAAATGAATAATTATTTACAAGAATTTTTATAGCATATTTTTTTGGTGCACTTATTTTTAATGTTAAGTTGATACCAATGTCCAATCTTATAATTATTTACATTTTTAAAAGTGTCTATAATATAATTTTGATCCCGCAAGTATTTTAAAAAGTCAAAAATTATAATTTAATAAATTTAATTAAATTATTATTTAACTGTTTTCAATTATCTAAGTCTTCACCTTCCAAAATAGCAGTGTGGCGATATTTACTGCCAAATCTGAATCTCAATCTCAATCGTTGCCATACATACAATAAAATAAAGAAAAGAAAATAGTAATGCACGCATTACATAACACTATTCTCTCTCTTTCTCTGCTACTTGAAGTTCTAAGTTCTAACTAACAGTGACTCAACTGAAAGCTCCATTGAGTTCGTTGGAAGCCATGGATTGTGTGCGTGGCTTGCAGTGCCACTCTTCTACTTCTCCCTTCAGATTCACACATCCATCTTCCTCTTCCTCTTCCCCTTCCTCCTCCTTCTTCTTCCTTCCTCCGCCTCTCACTCGCCGTCTCCGATTCCGTTCCACCCACACTCTTCCCCTTCTCACTCTCTCCGCTCTCACCTCTACTCAAACTAGGGAAGAGCACACGATGAAGAAGAAGAAGGCGAAGGCTAAGGAGAAAGTCCAGCTTCACGTTCAGTTAGATCACCAAGTTGAATTCGGCGATCACGTCGCGATTCTAGGATCAACCAAAGAGCTTGGATCTTGGAAGAACAATGTTCCCATGAACTGGACGGAAAATGGATGGGTCTGCGACCTCAACCTCGACCTCAAAGCGGGTCAAGAAGACGAAAACGCCCTCCAGTTTAAGTTCGTTATTGTGAAGAACGACAACACTCTTGTTTGGGAAGATGGAGATAACAGAGTGTTGAAACTCCCCACCAAGCCAGGCAATTTTGCCACCCTTGCCACATGGAACGCTACCGATGAGAATATGGAGCTCATGCCTTTGGAATTGGACGAAGACCATGGCGGCGGCGATGATGATGCGTCCGCCGCTGAGGATCAGGGTAATGGAGCTTCTCCTGTCTTGGAAGCGGATTCCGAGACCAGTCCTTTTGTGGGACAGTGGCAGGGTAAATCCATTTCTTTTATGCGATCCAACGAGCATGAATCCCATGAAACTCAACGGAAATGGGACACTTCTGGTCTTCAAGGCTTGGCTCTCCGATTGGTTGAAGGTGATCAAAGTGCCAGGAACTGGTGGAGAAAGGTACATTTGCTGCAAATTACTACTTTTCCTAATTGTTCAATCTTTCTGCATATTTTCAATCATGTTAGATTAATAAATGTATTGATTTCATTCACCATTTTTCCCTTTCAAGCTTGATATCGTTCGCGATATTATAGATGGAAGTCTGCAGGGAGGAGATTCCCTGGATGCTCTCATATACTCTGCCATCTATCTCAAGGTCTTGTTCTGTTTTTTTGGCTTTATTGTGTTTGATACGTTTGTGCTTTTGTTCCTCTTGTATAGCCATCTGAGTCATTCGTAGTTCATCTTATGCAGTGGATAAACACAGGGCAGATTCCTTGTTTTGAAGATGGAGGTCACCATCGCCCAAATAGGCATGCTGAGATTTCAAGGCTTATATTTCGTGAATTAGAGCGGCATACAAGCCGGAAGGATACATCACCACAGGTTAGTACTAACCTCTGTACAAGTGTATGTATTATAAATATGCATTTCCGTAAGTTTCCATCATATACTAGTGCATGAGATAAAATTGAGTTACGACTTCAGTAAGTTTTTTTGTCACCCTTTTTTTTCTTCCCCCTTCTATCAATGATTATGTATTTTGATGTGGAGTTATGAAGGTGATTGTATTCCGGCCACATTTCAGGCTTGGTTCTACAGTTCACATTCAGTCAACTAGAGTTGTTCTGACTTTAATTCTGTACTAAAATGTCGCTCTGTAATTTTAAGGAAATTTACATTCTACGCATAATCCCTAGGATTGGAAATTGTTCTGGAAGTTTTCCAATTGTCAATTAATATAATGTTTGGTTTTCCATTTGCTACATATTGTGTCTTGCTGTCTAATAGAATTTGGGCCTTGCTTCTTTCATTTACCATAACTTTTCATTGATATACAGGAAGTTCTTGTCATCCGTAAGATTCATCCATGTTTGCCATCTTTCAAGGCTGAATTCACTGCATCTGTTCCTCTGACTCGAATTAGAGATATTGCTCACCGGAATGACATCCCACATGACCTCAAGGTTGTTTTCCCACAGTACCTCAAGTATGTAATCCCATTTCAGTTTAATGTAAATGATAGATTGCCTGTTTCATGCTCTTTTTGGGCAGTTACAAATTAAGCACACTATACAAAACAAGCTTCACCGAAATGCTGGTCCTGAAGATTTGGTTGCAACAGAAGCTATGCTTGCTAAAATCACAAAGAACCCAGGAGAATATAGTCAAGCATTTGTGGAGCAATTCAAGATATTTCATCAAGAACTCAAAGACTTCTTTAATGCTGGCAGGTTTATGTTGAATTCTCAGTATCACTTGTAAACATATGTAAATTAAACTTGTTTTGCTTATCTTAATTCAAAATATCATATTATGAGACATGTTATATGTCATGGTATTTTCTCTTGAAGACCTTTAACCTTCTACTGGATCACTACATCATTTGAATTCATGATTAGACATTATAAACCAATAGATCGATCATGAAACTTCATGCATTCATTGACAAGACTGAGCATGAAATCCAGTGCATGCATCTGTGCAATTGTGTGGTTTGGTGAGTGTCATGCAACATTTCCCCTTGTGTTAAGATTGTTCCTGTTCCCAGGACTAGAAACTCTGGGTTGTGACCACCAAAGTCATACAACAGCAACCTTACTGTTGCATCATACCTTGCTGTCTCTTGTGATTTCCAGCAGCTGTAAGAGAGAGAAAAAACATCATTTCTTGTTCTGTTTATGTAACTTAATTGTTGTTCACTTTAAGGGTGAACATAGTACCTTAATCTCAAAGAGATAGTCAAATCACTTTTACAGCCAACTAACTTATTCATGGTTGGGCAATCATAATTTTGATATCTTATTGTATGACTTTATCATGCTGCAGTCTTGCTGAACAGCTAGAATCAATTCGTGAATCTATGGATGAGCATGCCATTTCAGCACTTAACTCGTTCTTGGAGTGCAAAAAGGTGGATTTGCTATTTCTTTCTTACTTCCTCCCTGTTCTGCTATCTGCCAATTTTATTTCTTGGTTTGGTCTCAGGGTCTGTGTTATACTAATTATTGAATGAGATTTAGGATGTGAAAAAATAAACTATATGCTGAAGTAATTTGATCAGTCTGTTATGGTGCTTCTATCTTAATCCATATCCTTGTATGGAAATACTAATCATTGCCCTTCTACTATTTTCATAGTTAAATATATAAAATACTACTTGCATAGGAACCTTAGAGTACTCTGAATTCATGTGAAATCTCTATTATCCTACTGTTTTATTTTGCTTCCGGACTAAGCCATTAGTAAGAAATGAGAATGTGTGTTTGCAATTTAGCATCTAATTTAGGATGCTAATTTAATATCTTATTTGATGTATGATTCTCTCAGTCATATTGTGGTTGTCAACATATTTCTTGGATATGAACTCCCTCCTTTCCTTTCTATTAAGGAATAAGCTTTATTCTGGTACTCATAGTTGTATGTACTGCTAAGGGACAATGTTGATTACTTCTTCAGGATTTGGATGCTGCATCAGAATCAACTTCTGATTCAGAAGAAAAAGGAATTAAACTTCTATTTAAAACCATGGAATCTTTGAATGCTTTGAGAGAAATTATTGTAAAGGGTCTCGAAAGTGGTCTCAGGAATGATGCTCCAGATTCAGCAATAGCTATGCGGCAAAAGGTGACACTACTTTGTTTAATTGTTTGGTAAAATTTAGTCTAGATAGCTATTGGAAGAATGCTGGCATGCTTTAATTTTTTTTTTCCTTTTCTGTTTATTTGGAGGTACAGTGGCGCTTATGTGAGATTGGCCTTGAGGATTACTCGTTTGTTCTTTTGAGCAGGTTCTTGCCATACCTTTTTCTGCTTCACAGTTTGAATGACTATCAGATCTCAGATGCTAATGAGTTTTGTGAAATATATAAAGAGTACAATGTTATGCAAAAGTCAGGTGTACTTAGACATTATTAGCTACCCTCTGAATATAATATATAGTTACTCTAGTTATATTGAGATAGATTTTTGTTAGACCTTGAATTTATTTAAAAAATTATATTCTTAATATTGTAAACTTGATTACACTTCAAATTAGCTTAAAGGGAGAGAGATGGATAAGTTCAAGAAGGCTGTCTTTTATTGGAAAAGAATAAAAAGCTATCATAGCCCTATCCTTACACCATATTGAACATGCCTAGGAATATCTAAAGTGTGAAATTTGGAAGAAATGAACACATACACGTGGCGTATTATCAATTACAAAATACACTCTAGTACTGTTCAAATTTGTGGGCTCAATTCAAACCCAAAAGCTAGATCAACTGGGCAGATGCACCCTAGTGTTTATAAAGACTATCTTGACTAAATCCATAATGTAATTTGGGACTTAAAATATATCAACTAATTTTAATAATTGCAAATGATAAAGAGTAGTGTTAAAGTGAAGCCAAATATTTGATGCAGATGTAGAACTTTTTGGCTACGTGTTACTTACAAGAACACAAAACCTTTCTTGGTAGTGTGTTAACTTTTGAATTCATATGAATAGATATCTCAATGTGCTTGAAGTTCTGGGGGGTGCTCGTTGGCTGGCTGCAAATGTGCAGTCAAAAAATGTAGCTTCATGGAATGATCCTCTTGGAGCCCTTACTATTGGAGTCCACCAGCTGAAATTGTCTAATTGGAAACCAGAAGAATGTGGTGCTATCGAAAATGAGCTCAGTGCCTGGAGTAAACAAGGCCTTTCTGATTTGGAAGGTAACTTTCTTAGGTCTTTCCTTGAATTATGCCATCTTTGTTGTAAATAATTTTACTGTGTTGATTAATTTTTCCTGTTAAATTTAATCCCCTTTGTCTTTTATTAGGGAATGAAGATGGCAAGACTATTTGGACATTGAGACTGAAAGCTACTCTTGATAGGACAAAAAGGCTAACTGATGAATATACTGAAGAACTTCTTAAGATATTCCCCCAAAAAGTCGAGGTTAAAAAGTGTACTATTATTCTCTAAATGCATGATAGCTTGATGCCAATGTATAAAATTATTGATCACAATATTTTATAAATCATCTACAAAATTTTCCTACAAGCAAAATATAAATTGAAAAATGAAACAGTTTTCTAGTCCTAATAACCCTAAATAATTTGATTTGTGGCTTACTAGAATGTTCGACATATCACACTCAAAAGACAACCCTATTGTAAAAAGACGAACCCATACTGTTGAGGCAAATCCATTCCTTGAAATATAGTAACAAATTAAGTATTTTTTGAAAATTTTTATATTTGACTCTAGAATCCTCTTTATATGATGCATAATTGCATATAACTTGAAATAAACTAAGTTTTCACTTTTAATGCCGCAGATGCTAGGAAAAGCTCTAGGAATTCCTGAAAACAATGTCCGAACATATACAGAAGCTGAAATTCGTGCTGGGTATGACTGCATTATCCTCGGCATTTTATTGAGAGAAGTCGTAGTAATTATAATTTAGTGATCTCAGCAGTTTGTGTGCTTTCTTTTTATTTATTCATCGACTTGGATTTCATTGCCATAACTAACTTCTCTACTGGAAATTCTTAGTGTGATATTTCAGGTTTCGAAATTATGCACTCTTCTTCTAAAAGCTGTTAGAAGTAGTCTTGGTTCTCAAGGTTGGGATGTTCTTGTTCCAGGAGCTGTTTCAGGAACATTGGTTCAGGTACTGAACTACACTTAGAAATATCATGTGAAGAT
Organism: Arachis hypogaea; assembly: GCF_003086295.3. NCBI lineage: Eukaryota > Viridiplantae > Streptophyta > Magnoliopsida > Fabales > Fabaceae > Arachis > Arachis hypogaea. The sequence goes on along the minus strand of NC_092044.1, from coordinate 116,481,444 downwards.
AGATTCATACAGATGAAGTGGTAGAGAGAGAGTGTGTGTGTGTCTTAGTCGTCAACTCTGAAGATCTGAGCATGTTATGCAACACTTCAACTTAGCAATCATATCCATCGAAAATTTTATTTTGACTACATAGACAAACTAGCAGCTCAGTGTGTTTTGTAAGCAGGTAATGAAATCAAATGCTAGGTCTCATCTTTCACTAGAGCCACCTTTTCCACATGCACACTCCTTTGCCACCCATCGTGGCATGAGCTTTTGAAGCATTCTTCACACATAGGACTTAAGATAGTCAACAGAAGCAGTAAGGTATTAATGGGAAGGAGAGAATCAGTGTAAGAAACAAGACAAGAAAACACACTCATTGTTCTTTTCTATCAGTAATTGGACCAAAGGGACATCAAGGTCCTCAAAGAACCAAATAAGCAATAAACTAGGATAGGATTACCATATCCAAACAACAGAGAAAAAAATAATGACCCTCCTCCCCTTCGGATGGGGGTGAGTCCACTCCAAATAGGCAAATAGCACATATTTCCAGTTTGTTTTGACTTAGCTTCCCTTCGGTCACTCCACTCTAACTCACGTATATTTCTTATTTGTTTAACCTAGGTTGAAAGGATTGTTCCGGGATCACTACCATCACCAACAGAAGGACCTATTATCCTTCTTGTTAACAAAGCTGATGGTGATGAAGAGGTAATGTTGTACCTTGGTGGGTACACTGAGTGCTAAATACTTTAATGTTGATTTATTTTTCATTATGCTGGCAGGTTACTGCTGCTGGGAAGAACATAGTGGGAGTCATACTTCAGCAAGAGCTACCTCACTTATCTCATCTTGGTGTTAGGGCCCGGCAGGCAAGTCTTTCAAGTATCCACTTAATTATGTTGAGGTGTGAAATTCATGTTAATGACATCCATAAAGCTATTGTCTATACAGGAAAAGGTTGTATTTGTCACTTGTGAAGATGAAGAAGAAGTTGCTAATATAAAAAGTCTTGTCGGGTCACCTGTGAGGTTATATTTTAAGTTAAACTTTTTGTTCCAGATTACTAGTCTGAAAACTGAATTATTTTCCCCCCAAATTATTTCTTCCATGTTGTCAATATATCTAATGCTATAATGTTCTCCATTTTCTTTGTTTGTTGTTTCAATTAACTTTTCAGGCTGGAAGCATCTCCCGCGGGTGTGAATCTGAAGCTGTCCTCTTTAGTTGATTCTGATGACAAATATTCAGTTAAAACTTCTGATGACAGTTTCTCTGGAGTTGACATTTCATCTTTCTCTGCTGGTAGAATCTCCACTTATATTCAGGTAGAGAACAATAAACTCATTTACTCTGATATTTTTTAAGTTAATACATTATTGTTTATGAGTTGACTTTGTTTTGTGTTCAGAAATGAACTTTCAGCTTGTTGAATGTGGTTAGATTTAGCGTTAAAAGAATTTATTAGCTATAGCATTTTAATGACGTGAATAATGGTGCTGCATGGTAGAGATAAAATCCTTTCATCAGTGAAGAATTAATAGAGGATGGAAGTGTAATTCACCAAAATGGTATTCAATCCTATGATAACACTTTGGGTGCACTACAAATAATTACTTACCGAGTTCCATAACGATTTCCTAATACCAATTATTGAGTGAAGTATCAAAATTACCCATGAAAAATAAAACTTCATCCCATATACCAAAAAAGCTTTATTCAGAGGGCAAAATACCCATGTTGCAGACAAAAATGCCCACCTTTTAGGAAGATTTGACCCCTAAAAATAAGTCTTTTGGGTATATTGGATGAACATTAGTTCTTTCATGTGTAATTTTGTTCGCCACATGATCTTCCATAGGTAATTTTCGTACTTTACTCCAATTATTTTATAAAATCCTTCACACCTTTCTTTATATTTCACATAACAACAGTATTTGGTGCTGAAGTGTATTGGTCATACAGAAGTAAAAAGTAAATCATCTTGAGGTCAATCCCTTTAGAACAAGGTAGGTCCTTCAGGAACCCTGTTCAGACAGCAGACAGTTCTAATCCTTCACCTGGTAACATAACCCTTTAGGTTGTCTGTTTCTCTAAGACTGCAGCCATGCAGGTAATTAATAGTCAAAGTTTGTTAAGCACATTATCTTGTTTGGTTTGTAGTCTTATTGAGCGGGGCTTGTACAGACAGAACTACCCTAGTACTAGACTTAAATCATTAGAGATTAATGCTTTATATTGCAACGCGTTATCTAATATGATATTCAGAGTAATGGCTGCTGATGCTTCAGGCTTACTAATGGCCCAGCTACATCCCAAATTCTCATGATCTTTATACCTAGAGAATTTATTTAATTACCTTTCTTTAATTTCTCTATTATAAGAACTTCAAAGTAATGGTTAACTTTAATCATATCAAGGGTGCTTCTTCCGGAGGAGTTATCTTGCTTCCTGATGCAGAAACACAGACTTCTGGTGCAAAGGCAGCTGCATGTGGTCGTTTGTCTTCATTGTCCTCTGTTTCTGATAAAGGTAAGATGAAGCCAAAGTAATATTGTACTTATGTTGCCCACTCTCTTGCATAGTTGCATGTGGATAATGCAACAAGTAACCTCAAGCCCCATTCTTATGTTTTTGATGATATCTTCCTGTGCTAATGGATATGATACCATCTATCTATTTTTTAAAATTTCGTTTTATTTTTAAAATCCGAAATCTGACTATTGTGTTTTATTTATTTATTTATTTATTGAGGGTTGATGTTTTGTTGCATTTTTATTTTATATTTTTTCTTGAATGTAGAGGAGGATGTCATATGGTTCAATTCTTCGCTCCCCCACTTGATGAATTCTTCTATTATCTCTAGAAGAACCTATTACATCTTCACGAAAGAAAGTTTAATATAGTAAAATGCCTATGAAATTTTGATAGTCAATTGTCAGAATCATAGACTAACTGAGGATATCAAGAATGTGCATCATAATAATTGGCAGCAATTATTTATTCTTCCTGATCATATTTTCTGTGACTTCATCAAGAGTCAAGGTAGTATCTAACTATATGAAAACTTGATTTTCAATTACAGTTTACAGTGATCAGGGAGTGCCGGCTTCTTTTCGAGTTCCTGCTGGGGCAGTTTTACCATTTGGATCCATGGAATTGGAGCTAGAGAATAGTAACTGCACTGAAACATTTAGGTCGTTGTTGGAAAAGATAGAAACTGCAAAACTAGAGGGTGGTGAGCTTGATGAGCTATGCCATCAATTGCAGCAATTGATTTCTTCCTTGAAGCCATCAAAAGATGTGATTGAAAGCATTGAGAGGATGTTTCCAAGCAATGCACGATTGATTGTTCGTTCCAGCGCCAACGTTGAAGACTTAGCTGGAATGTCAGCTGCTGGACTCTACGAATCAATACCCAATGTTAGTCCTTCCAATCCAACAGTTTTTGGATCTGCAGTTAGCCAAGTGTGGGCTTCGCTATACACACGACGGGCAGTTTTGAGTCGCCGTGCTGCTGGTGTGCCGCAGAAGGAAGCTTCCATGGCAGTTTTAGTCCAAGAAATGCTTTCGCCAGATCTATCATTTGTACTACACACTGTCAGCCCAACAGAGCAGGATAATAATGTTGTGGCGGCCGAGATTGCTTCTGGCCTTGGTGAAACTCTGGCTTCTGGTACCAGGGGTACTCCATGGCGTATATCAACAGGTAAATTTAACGGTCAAGTGCAAACGCTGGCTTTTGCAAACTTTAGTGAGGAATTGCTGGTACGTGGAGCAGGACCTGCGGATGGAGAGGTTATCCGTTTGACTGTGGATTACAGCAAGAAACCGCTGACTGTTGATCCAGTTTTCCGTAGACAACTCGGTCAACGCCTTTGTTCGGTGGGGTTTTTCCTTGAGAGGAAATTTGGTTGCCCACAGGATGTGGAGGGATGTCTTGTTGGAAAAGACATCTTCATTGTACAGACAAGGCCACAGCCGCAGTAGAGAGATACTCATCATTATTATGTATTCCAAGTAAAGGAAGCACATACTTGTGTTATAAGGCACTATCACTGTTGAACATGTCGTGTCTGTGTTAACCATTTTGTGGCTTAGTTCCTTTCTGTTGAGATCAGCCCTCATGGTTAGCCTAGTGTACTTTGTAGCTTTTATGTAACTACTTTTTGTTTAGAAAGGTTACAAACAAATAATGTTATAGACATACAAAATATGAGTTGCAAATTCAGCGAATATGGGATGAAGATGGGGAAGCTATTCGGATTGCTATTCATGCCCTGGAAAATAAAAACGAAATCAATGTTTTGGAATCGTTGATGTTGATGTTGCTAATATTTCAATATTTTAACCTATATTTTTTCAGAACTAAATTAAGATTTTACTTTTCATATTTAAACCTTTTTTTTTTACGTTCTTAAAACACTAGCGTAATAAAAACAAAAAAATTGTCACTCAATTAAAAAAAACTAGATTTAGATCTATGCGTTTGTGCAGAACTAAAAGTAATTATTTATGCTATTGGCTTTTTGTAACGTATTCTTTAATTGCAAAAATAAACTTCTCTTTAGAATAAAATTATAATTATAATTAGTTAGACGAATATTATCAACTATGGTTATTCATATACAAGAAAACATTAGTCACAAAAAAATATACAAGAAAACATTAATAATAAACTCAATATATGAATGCAATTGGAAAAAGAAATAGAATTGTATTTATATTTATAACCATAGACAAAAAAATAAAAAATTGAAGAGTAAAGTATAACAACTATTGCATGAAACAACTTATTTGTGTAATAAATGTGTAATAAGATAATAATAACTACTCACATAAAGATATTTTATGTAAAAGTAATAGGTAAGATGATCATATTAATTGTTAAGTAATTTAGTATTTCACACTTAAATAAATATTAAGAAAACAATTTTATTAAATAGATAACAAAGAAGATTATGAATAATGTGAATAATAGACAATGTGTTTCTTTAGGTTTTATTATTTTGATAAAAAAATTTTAATAATTTTTTTATTTTTTAGTGTGTTTGATAAATTTTTAATAATAAAAATAAAAATATTAAAAAAATATTTTTTAAAAAAATATAATTTATATCTTTTTTTTAAATATTTTTTAAAAAAATATATTTTATATAATAAATAAATAAAAAAAATTTATATTATTATACTCAAACATAATTTATATCTAAAATTTTTTTTTATAAGACTTCTAAAAAAAATAACTCGAAGAAACGTCTTACCTTCAAACCATAAATATTAAAGCGTGGTTCCTTTACAAAACCTTGGGTGAAAGAAGGAAAGGCTGAGTGAGCGTGTATCTATATATATTTTCCTCTTTTTGTGTTGCTTCCTTTTGTTTTTGTCGTCCTTATTTTCCAAATCTGCCATTTATGGTCTAAGTGCGAACAAATTCAGGGACGGAGAGATAGAGATATATGTATTTCTATCTATTTCTGCAAAATTTTGGGTTCCAATTCAATTTTGTATTACCCAAGCTCAATCATTTATTTTACCATTCCATTCCATTCTCTTCAAATTCAGTAGATATTGTAAGATTGTATTGTGATGTGAAATTATCAGATTAATGAATAACGAAGAACATAACGTAGAAAGTGAAATGAGAATTCAACATAGCAGATGATGAGTTTGTCTGAATTCTGATTGACATCAAAACGGACACTATCGGAATCGTTGCAATTGGTACTATTATTATGCATTTCTGTTCGATTTCTTTGTGTTCAACTGAATTGCCATGAACATGAGCATGAACATAAACTTGATGATAGCTATATATATATATACATGCAGGTGAGGGTGAATTAAATGAGGGATGGGATCATGCGTGTCAATAACGGTGGAAGCAGGGCCTTGTGCTCCGATCTCTGAATCAAATGGGAATGAGAATGGCAGAGGAAATGGGAATGAGAAGCGGCGACAGAGGAGGAGGAGGACACAATTACAGCGACAACCACAACCGCATTCAAGCTCAGTTCACCGCGGTTGTTCTTCCTCGTCCGCCGCCTTCGATTACAGGGTGGATGAAGATAGCTTGCATAGAATTCCCGGAAGGATCTTTCTTAATGGATCCACCCGCATTGCTTCCCTGTATTGTAAGCAAGGTAGAAAAGGCCAGAACCAAGATGCTATGCTTCTTTGGGAGGTAATCAACTTAACTATTCCAATAATATCTGCCACATTTACATTCTAAAATGTTGTATTTTCCCTACAAATCCCTTTATTATTGATGATTAGTGATAGATGATGTATGGTGATTTATATGTGAATATCCATTACAAGTTAATTAAAAAATAATTTAAATATACTATTAATTAGTAGCAAGTAGCAACTACATTTTTTTACGAATATCAAGAGTGTTTGGTGTATGGATAGTGTTTTTTGTTAAATTTATGTTGATAATGGTCATTCTTTCTTTTCCTCTACAATGGAAATGACAGAACGTTTGCTCAAAAGAGGACACTGTTTTTTGTGGTGTGTTTGATGGGCATGGACCTCATGGGCATAGGGTTGCAAAGAAAGTGAGGGATTCCTTCCCTCTAATACTTATGGCTGAATGGGATTTGCATCTTCATAACAATAAAGATGGACTCTGCAGCAGTTCTGCAGCTGTAGAGAAACCCAACCTAGAGAGCCATGACACAAATGCTTTGGAGGCAGTTAGAGAATCTTATGTGAAGGCTTGTAAGCTTATGGACAAAGAAATCAACATGCAGAATAATTTTGACTGCTATTGCAGTGGGACTACAGCAGTTACCGTGGTTAAGCAGGTACCTTAATTGTTGTTGCAGAAACGAAATATATATGATGAGTAAATAGGACACAATTCCAAACTAATTGTTTTTGTTCTGTATGTTCTTTTAGGGACAGCACCTTGTAATTGGGAATGTCGGGGACTCGAGAGCTGTGTTGTGTACCCGAGATCATGACGATTCTCTTGTTCCTGTTCAGTTAACAACTGACTTTAAGCCAAGTCTTCCAAGTATCGCCTCTTCTATCTCTCTCTGTTTAATTCTCTCTTTCTTTAATTTGTGCATGTGAATGTGGGTTGATTTGGAAGAATGGTTATGGCATAACTATTTAGGGGAAGCAGAGAGGATAAAGCTTTCTAAGGGAAGGGTGTTTGGCCTTCCGAATGAACCAGAGGTAGCTCGAGTATGGCTGCCTAACATCGATTCACCAGGGCTTGCTATGTCGCGAGCTTTCGGAGATTTTTGCCTCAAGGACTTTGGCCTCATCTCTCTTCCTGATGTCTCCTATCATCACATTTCTGACAAGGATGAATTTGTGGTATTAGCTACTGATGGGGTAAGTAGTAATCTAAACACTTACTTTCATTTTGATTTGATATGATCGTATGATTATTTGTTTATGCTTGCATGCAGATTTGGGATGTGTTATCAAACAGAGAAGTACTGGGCATTGTGGGCAGCGTGCCACGATCATGTGCAGCTCGAATCGTCGTGGACTCGGCTGTTCATGCATGGAGGACTAAGTTCCCCGCTGCCAAGATTGATGATTGTTCTGTCGTGTGCCTCTTCTTTGATTCAGATTCAGATCAGGGTAAGTCACCATCCTCTGCAGAAGACATGATGATGATGATGGATGAGCAATCTGAGGTTGGAACTGTTTTATCTGCCACTAACACTATAGTTGGCCCAATGCAACCATTGAGATCAAGAACCAACACCACCTCTAAGTAACAACCTGCATTTTGTACCACTCATGCCTCTTCCCAAGCCTCCATTGATTTTATTTTGGTACTTGGTTGGTAAAATATAAAATTATTAAGGATTCGCCAGTCATATGAAGTGGTTCATCGTTTCATAATCCTTCCCACTTTTTTTATTGCCAACTTTTTTCTGTGTTTTTATTGTTTATCTTTTCCCTCAGCAGAATTTGACAGGGAAAAGAAGGGGCTTGCATATGTATATATATTGTTAAATATTTAGAAGAAAATGATGTATATAACGTATATTTTTTCACTGTAAGGAGAATACAAAAAAACTGAAAATAGAATCCACCATTTTCATTGTCCAGTAAATAAACCAAAATCGTCATATATTAACATAGCTCTACACTATTTACGACAACTTGCAAAATAAAATGTCATACTCTGCGGGTTAGTTAGTTTGAATCAAACAGCAAAACATCGTCACAAAAATTTACCAATGCAAGCAGAGATCAGTTTTTAACCAACAATATGCAGATAACATTACTAGTATATTCAGGAGCTGTTCTAAGTACATGGAATCATAAGCATTCTAGTTAAGAATCAGGGATGTCCATCTTGCTCATTTTTTCATGTGAGTTAATATTCGGCTCACTAAGGCCTCCTTCTTCCCAGAAACAGGAAGATTATGTGCTGTAAGATAATATTTTAACTCCACCACAGTCAAATCCTTCAACTGCAAAACATGAAATGATTTCACATCAACCACATCTGATAGAGGACAAGCGTGATTTTGAAAGGCATAGACAACTTCCTGATGTTATATCTCTCGTCACACGTTCATTCTATAAATTGTTACCCTATTATGATTTTAGAGGGAAAAGGGGAAAGAAAATGATGAATTCTCCTAATACATCTTCTGAGCAATCCTCCCAATTAGTAGATATAGAAAGTTGGGAGGATTGTTACGAAATGGTTTAGAAGAATGTATCATCACTCAATTTTAAAAGATTTTAATGTATGTAACATAGTTACAGGGTACGTTTGTTATGCAAAACTGGTTCAAGGCTGTCGCACGCGTGCTTGTCTCAAATCAACTTTCCACGAGAAAACGATAAACAGCAATTTTCAAGGTTTACCTTTCCAGTATCAGCAAGTTCACCCCAATCATAGTTTTCACACTCTTTTGTTGCGACCTCAGCTTGTGCTTTTCGTTTCTTGGAGGCTTCACTTGGCTTCGCATTGGCTTCACATTCCTCGTCGTAATTCTCTCCATAAACTGAGGTCTTGAATTCTTCTAATGCCTTCACCACTCCTGGTCTGCACAGAACATAGGCCGGATTATCATGTCATACCTCGGTCACGAATCTTTTTCGACAAAGGGGGAAAAACCAGACGTAATGAAATGTAAAACAATTTGATATAAAACCTTGCCGCTACCTGGCCAAGCCTTCCTCATCAGGTAATGTTTCATCTTTTATTTCTGGAATCTCATCCTCCTCCAGAGCTAATGCCTGCAATACTGCATAGTGTCTCTGCAAGCCTGAAAACTATTTGGTTAGCAACACAAGGCAGGGGAGGTGAGAGTAGTTTGCCATAAATCAAATGGGATAATTTTAAAATTAAGGCTGATCAAGTAATCCATCATCAAGCCCAATATAGTTAGAATTGGAAAAGGGATGAACGAGAAGAATAGAAACTAGAAAGATAAGAAACATCGTACCTGGGTTAGCAAATTGGCATATGGAAAAATCTTTCAAGTCAATACGCTTAATTACATCAGCTGCTTTCTTTATTTGATCGTTACTTGCTCTAGTCACCATTCCAACTTTTTCTGAATGACGCTGAAAAAATTCCACCATATCTTACAATAACTTCATATTTAAAATTCATGGTTATTTTTTTTATCCCTCTTTATATAGAATAAGAAATATTATTAGAATTGAAGAAACGAGTAAGAAAGAAGACAAAATATCCTTCACACATGCCCCCCCAAAAAAAAAATCTAAGACCTATGTGGATGACCATGCACAGCAAAGGATGCCAATCCCTTTAATCACACATAATACACCAGAAAATTTACAAATCAATACCTCTTCAACAAGTCTAATGTCATCAGAATACGGAAGAGAAATCATGTGCATTCCAGGCGGCTCAATCTGACCACCTGACTGGATAATTTCATCCTACAATTACAGAAGTTAATAAATTAGTTGGGCAGATTTTCCAGAAACATAGATCAATTCAAAAATTGAAACAATCTTATAACTCAAATTAGGGTAACAGTACACAAACATTCTAAGAGACAACAGTCATACCTGTGCAATTAGGGCAACCAATTGAGGTCGAGATGAACCACCATAAAATGCAACTGCAAAACTGGGGGACAACAGGGCATTACTTTGATCAGAAATCATTACAGCACATTATGTTAATACGACATTTATCCAGCTACGTCACAGGCACAACTAATACTAATCATATGTTACCACAAAGTAGTATTAGTAAGAAGTCCATAATATCTTTTGTGTAGTTGTATACACATACAATAACTTGAATTGTGCAACAGACTTCACAAATCCCCTACGCCTCTCTTTCCCTTTACCATCTTAAATACTAAACAACCCATAAAAATAAAGATTTCTTGATCTAGTGTCATTCAATGTTCTAAAATTTCAAATTCTAACTGGGTTACAATTTAATTTTACAGGGTAAAAGAGAATGCACATATCCAATGGGGAAATAGGTGAGAAGACCTTCTGAATTATGAAAATTTACTAATCCCCCAAAAACAAAAGAAAATGCTGAACACGAATAAAAGAATTGACAGACAGGAGCATCCATTTCACCCCAACAATAGGTGTCTAGTCCTCCATAACTATAGCTAAACTACTTACAACTTTCAAAAATATGAAAAGGTTTAGTTGCAAGGATACCGTTTGAGCTGTATCATGGACCTATGAAGGGCAATAAAGATACAGATGCTACCATCCATAGCCTGGAAAACAAAAAAGGCATCACATAAAGAATGATATAAAATAGAGAAATATATATAAAATACAGATGCATATATGATAAACTTTTTTATGACTCAGCATTTCCAGAATACAGACAGACAACTTGCTAAGAATACTACTTCAAGTTCTCTACCAGATGTTTAATCAAGCATCTGACAGAGTAAGCAGCCTAAAATATCTACAAATTATAGTAATAACTTTTAAATCAAGGAACTGGATAAATGAATAATATCTGGTGCAAAGGTTAAAAAATATTGCAAGAATACAGGCATAAGAACACGAGTTATTGGTGGCAGTTCCAGTGTACTGATAGAAGACTCTGTTAATGAAGAATGTCCTAGTCCTACAAGTTAAAAATCTGATTTTTGGCTTCGGATGCAGAATGGCACAAATTACTGTCTGATACTTGAGTCGTGTGATGTTCATGGTAAAATTAAACAAGTATAAGCACCTATTTGGTTGGATTTGAATCCTTTAAACTGCTGGAGTTGTACAGTGATGAATTGAGCAGGTAACCACAAATCCACCATCCAACTTTAGCGGATCCAAAATCCCATTTGGTAAGTTGAAGGTACATAAAAACATATCTTTAACAAGCAACTATAAGTCTATAAGCTGACAAAATTTTAAACTGGCTTAAATATCATTGGCTATCAAAACTATCATATCAATTTGTATAAAGCAAACTTCCTGGTGGCAAAAGGAGGTAAATAACATCATCTGACAGATAATGGAAACAACATTAGAAAATGTGTTCAAAGAACTGGATAATAAATCAGCAGAAAGCAGCTAACTTCAATTAAAACCCAAAATTATTGATGACAAAAGATGCACTAAGCATTTCATTCATTGATGGCAAGACCATTGACCTCATCACTAGGGTAAAGGAAGGTTGATGGCTTCAAGTTGTAATAATCTCTTAAGCAACTTAGTGGCTTGAAACCTAAAAGATGCAGGTGTCCAGTCGAAAATCTTTTGATCTCAGATAGCTCCTTCGTTGAAAAAACGATATTCTGGCTGGGGAAAAAAAAGAAAAAAGAGAGGCCATTATGCTATGTTATAACTATAGAAATTAGAAAAGAAAAGAATACATCCCATCACAGCTGAAAAAATTATACTATAATATATCACAAGTATCAAATATTAAATGATATGGACAATCGTTTTCAATCATTTTAGTGATTTTATCATAGAAATGCAAAAGCTTTATACAATATGAACAAAATAGATAATCTTATAACAATTTCGAGTTGAAATGCTCAAATATAAATTACTTATAGTAAAATCAATTATTTAAAAAAAATAAACAAGTTACTATTAAAAACAAGTTTAGTCTTGAAACTATTCCAAACATACCCTAGATACCTCACATCTTGCTATGGGTGGTAAGTCTGTTTCCCTTTAAAAGCTACATCAGCTTCCACCTAGAAAGCTTTTCCACCCTTTCAAAAAATAGTCTTAACTAAACTTATTCACCCCAGCCTATGAGTTAAGTCTCCAACAAGGATCTGAGAAGCAGGAAGGGAGAAAAAGGTATTTCAGCACAGATAGGACTAACTTTAACACCTTCCAAAGAGAAAAGAACACTTCCAGTTATCCCAGTTCTTAGAGGCCTTTTCAAGCACTGGATCCTAGAAAGAAATAGCCTAAAGTTTATCACCCAAAAAAAAATCGTAATAAAATAATTTGCTATCAAATTTTAACCTAGTGAGCTAAGCCAGCTCATTTGTTCCTTCAATGAACAAAAATTTCCAGAACAAGAACTGGTTATGTGATCCAATTCGAGAAACTCCTAATCTCCCTGGAATGCTCTCCCTGTATAGTAAGGTTGCTTCAATTTCTGAAATCCACTCCATACAAGAACAAAAAACAATTTTCTTTTAAGGAAATAAGAAGTGCCCAAACAATCAAACAAATATAGTGTTCAAAAAGGGCAAAAGTTAGCAGCATGAAATAATACATACTTTTTATAAGGATGAAACCGTTTAGTAGATTCTTCGACCAAAGCACCAGTATCGGCACAAATGAAGGTTCTTTCACTCTGCACCATCAAGCCAATAAAATCATTTTTTTTAAATGCAGATCAAAGAGCAATCCCCATTATGGTTCAAGAAAAATGAAAAATAAAAAAAAAATATAATCAAAGGAAATTCAAGAGCATTATGATTAAAATGAACATATAATAAAATAACAATGATGGATTCTTACTGTGGCATAAACTATGGATAAATGAGGCAATAAATTGTTTGGTGGCTTGGCCTTCTTAAAACTATTAGAAAGTCAAAGCAAATTCATATGTTCTTTCTCTACAATTATGTTAAAATTCTATGTATAATGAATTTGGTTACAAGGATTAAATCATGTTTTGACTGAGAGATAGGATGCCAAAGACATTGAAATTAAATATGGGAAAGAAACAATTTTCAAACTAAGGCTATAACATTTGTCACCTTCAAAGGTTGATTTGTGACAGAATCAAGCCATGTGATTGCTCCTAAAAATCAAAAGGCAGGAAAGTCATTCAAAATAAAAGGAAAGAAGAAGCTAGATTGCTACAACCCTTTTTAAGTAAAATACTTGAGATGAACCAAGTAGAAACTTTGCAGAAAAAAATGCAGATAAATTAACAGCTTTAGGCTAGAAAATGAAGAAATACTCACCTGGAACAGTGGGGCGAATTAAAGCATACGAGTTTAATTCTATAGATATACCATCCACTATAATGAATTTGAGCTTTTTAACTATGCGTTTCTTAAACATGCGCTTTCTTAGCTGATCTTTCATGTCCTCCAATCTGCAGTTTGCAAAATATAACTTAAAGAACTAAGATTTTAAAAATCCAATCTAGCAAATATCACAATGCTTTAACAGAAATAAAATAACCCTCCAATCTGCAGTTTGCAAAATATAAGTTAAAAAATTAACATTTTAAAAATCCAACCTATCAAATATCACAATGCTCTAACAGAAATAAAATAATGATGTAAGAGCATGTACTTGATTCCGGATGATGGCATGAAGTCAGCAAGTTCATCTTCTTCAAGCCCAATCAACTCCTGAAAGAAAAAAGGTTGACTGATTGAGCATGACATATTTATCTCATCAGCAACAGTTACAAGGGAATGGAACACATATACTTCAAATATGTCCACATACAGCATAGAACTGAGATACATTAAACGGATCACTCGGATGACTCAACGGAAGAAGTTCAATAGAGATGCCAAGATCCTGTGCATCCTTTACAAACCAAAAAGAGTAATCATGAATCATTAGAATCATTCAACTTCATGAAAAAAAACATGTGTGCATATATAGCATATACAGATTGAGATCGGTACCTTAGCTCTCTGCAAGGTCATTCTTTTCATATCTGATTTGATAGCCCCTTTAATACACCCAAAAGGATCATCTTCATTTGTGAACAAAAGCACACGTTTATCAACTGTCTTTGCTGACCTGGTATAAATGTACACCATTGTTTCTTACCAACAATCATGTAGACAGAACTGTAACATGAGCACATACACTACGCAAATATTACCCCTTACGAAGAAGAGCTTGTGCCACCCAAATAGCATTGTAGAGAGAATTTTCTCTAGTCCCAGGCACAATACCATGCTGGCTTCCAATGTCTTTGGCAAAAGATTCTATAGAAGATTAAGAGCACATGACTACTAGCCCCAGAATTATAAAGTATTAATACATCCAACAAGACAGATATTTCATCTTTGAGACAAATACTAATCCTGTTTGAGTATGACTAATTAAGAAAGAGGTACCATATAACAAGTTAAGTGTTGAATTTACAAATAGTCATGATATCAATATAGGTTTAGGGAATAGTACTAGAATAATATACATTCTTTTCGAGTCTTCCAATCAATAAAATTTCGCTCCTTAATTAGAGGAACGGATACTTGACAAGCAATAAAAGTTCGAGTTCAATTCAAACGTGATCACATTTTCAAGCTAAATAGTTCAGTAGGTGACGACCTTGTTGCATCAAGATGGTTGTTAGAAAACATACCCTCGATGCGGTCAAATTCTTTTATGAGCCTAGCAGTTGGCCTATCTAGATAGTCTCTTTCAGGAACATTAAATACAAAAACACCACTCAATTCTTGTATGTTTCTCTTCTCCCTCTGCAACAAATAACAGAGTAAAACAAATCATTACTTAATAAAAACCGGGGTTAATCCAAAACAAATGACAATTAACAGAAAAAAAGAACTTACAGTGTTAAAAAAGCAAATGGCAAGTTCGTCATAGGACCTGTTGATGATTTGATTCTTGAGTGATTGAGAGATACAGCTGAGAGCAATGTGGAAGTGACTTTCTTCCTTTTGATCATCCTGCAACAACGGAAACCATTACAACAAACGCAAAGGAAGCTGAAAATTGAGACAGAGATGAACATTATCAAACTACTAACCGCAGAGGCAGGGCAAGTTGAGGTGAACATTTTAGGGGAAGCATCTACCAGGTAAACCACGTACTCCTTTGTGGACTCTTTTTCCTTATCAATTTTTGAAATAATATAAATATTTTTAGTTCTATTTTTTTGCGTAATAAGAAAGAAAGGAAGAGAAGCAAAATGAAGTAGAGCTGAGCTAACAAACAAACTAACTAACTAACTAACCAGAGAGAGGTGAGCATCGGGGTCATCCTCGTCGTCTCTGAAAGGATCATCAGATTCATGCTCAAAATCCATTTTTCACGGAGAGAAAGAGAGAAGGCGTTAGCGGGTAACAGTGAGTTGATTAGTTGAAAAGAGAAGGAAACTTTGAGAAGAAGATTTCAATGCAAATCCCTTTTCAATGCGCGCCCGCTCGAATTCCCGTTTTTTTTTTTTTTTTTCTGGTTGCTAGTCGTACAATACCTCTGCCACTCCGGTTTTTTTTTTATTTTTCCTTTACTTTTTTCGGTTTTTATGCACTTCCTCTTCCATTTTACAATCTTACTTGGGCTAACAGGGGCCAAAAGCCCAGTTTAGTATTAGTCCTGTCATGTTTAAAAAAAATTATTATAGTTTATCAAAAAAAAATCACTACAACTACAAAAAAAATTTCTCTCTATATGAGAGTACCATTGCATATTACTCTAATTGGGAGATGCTTCAGGGAGCAAGCATTTACAGATATATTAAATACCTTCTCAATATCATTTTAAATATGTGTCTTCAAGATTGTTACTGCATGCATGAACTGTAGGATTATATAGCACAGCAAAAAAATACACCAAAAAAATGGCCATGACAGTGTAGAATCTAGACATACCCAGATATACCCATGAGCTAGAATAGATCAAGCCAAATCTTTAAACATGAGAGAAGAAAGAAGATGGAAACAGACTTCTAGAGGAAGGTGCTGCTCTCCCCATAGATAGTCTTTCCTTTTGGCTTGAAGCAGCGTCTAAAGGTAAGTGCCCACGAGAACCCTTGGTGGCTTGGGCGTTGGGAGTAGATGTGAATACGTTTTCAGAGGCAGAAAGCGGGGCAAAGCCAAGGGCTGAAGTCTAGTCCAGCGTTGATACAACTCTTTGACAAGCCTACCCATCATCAAAGCAAGTCTATGCAAGAAGGCCAAGGTCCTGTCCTCCGGATCTATCCAAATTCAAAGAGTTGGGCTACATAAAAGATCCTATTCTGAAATGGATATAGGCTTAACTAAAGCCCAATGCCAAGCAAAGCCCTAGACCACAAGAAGGGGATGAAGAGATGGAGGCGCGTGACATCCAGGACAACTATGAGAGAGTGGAGAAACTACAAAAATCTACAGCCAGCAGGATAGGTAGAAATTTAGAAGAAGGAAAGAAGGAAAGGGATAAAGAGAAGGAGGTGCGTGACATCTAGGACAATTATGAGAGAGTGAAGGAACTACAAAATTTATAGCCAGCAGAGTAGGTAGAAATTTAGAAAAAGGAAGGAAGGAAAAAAGAAAAAAAAAAGTTCTCAAAGTTACAGAGAGCAGGTAGCAAGTAAAGGAAGAAAGGAAAAAAGAAAAAAAAGTTCTCAGAGCTACAGAGAACAGGTAGCAGGTAAAGGAAGGAAGGAAAAAAGAAAAAAAAAGTTCTCAGAGCTACAGAGAACAGGTAGCAAGTAAAAGAAATTCCTCTTAATCAGCTGAGGATGCCCAAGAAAATTACAATAGAAGAGTCAAGAAGATACTAGAGAAAATTATTATAGACTTAAAGGATTTTTTACTTTAATAAATAAATTAATTATAATAATTAACGAAATAAATAATTTAAAAAATATTTATGAAAATAAATATTCCTCTCTTATTTCGTTTACACTATAAATGAGATATATGTATTTTTTAAAAAAATAAAAATAATAAAAATATTAATATTATCAATAATTCAAATTTGTAGCATGTAATTAGTACATAAAAAATATTAATATTATCAATAATCCAAATTTGTAGCATGTAATTAGTACATAAAAAGGTTAGTAGATCCGAAGAGATTAAAATGGATATGTTTGATAAATTAGTACTCAAAAAGGCTGATAGGATAGTGGGAAGAGAATTGAAACGGTTCTCTCACGTTAGCTCCCACTACCTAACCGTTTTAATTCTCTCTCCACTATCTCATCAATCTCTCTTATCAAGAAGATACTAGAGAAAATTATGATAGACTTAAAGGATTTTTTACTTTAATAAATAAATTAATTATAATAATTAACGAAATAAATAATTTAAAAAATATTTATGAAAATAAATATTCCTCTCTTATTTCGTTTACACTATAAATGAGATATATGTATTTTTTAAAAATAATAAAAATATTAATATTATCAATAATTCAAATTTGTAGCATGTAATTAGTACATAAAAAATGTTAATATTATCAATAATCCAAATTTGTAGCATGTAATTAGTACATAAAAAGGTTAGTAGAAGAGATTAAAATGGATATGTTTGATAAAT
This sequence comes from Arachis hypogaea, assembly GCF_003086295.3. Taxonomy (NCBI): domain Eukaryota; kingdom Viridiplantae; phylum Streptophyta; class Magnoliopsida; order Fabales; family Fabaceae; genus Arachis; species Arachis hypogaea. The sequence goes on along the minus strand of NC_092044.1, from coordinate 116,463,799 downwards.
TAGTACTCAAAAAGGCTGATGGGATAATGGGAAGAGAATTGAAACGGTTCTCTCACGTTAGCTCCCACTACCTAACCGTTTTAATTCTCTCTCCACTATCTCATCAATCTCTCCTAACAATTGGCAAAAGGTTATTTTTATTTTTCAAATTTAAATCAATCTAATTGGATTATAATTTGATTTAAAATTTTTTAAAATGGATATTTTACCCATTATTAATAATGTGTTGAAAACGTGTGTCCATTATTAACTGCACATTACCCATTATTAATAGTGGACAACACATTTGTTTTCTTCCTTATTCATTCACTCTTTTTTGTATGGGACTAATGGGAGTACATATTTAAATTATATTTTAAATTTTTAAATAGTGGATAATTAGAAAAGAGGTAATCGTGTAAATAGTGGATATTTTAATGGTTTTTAAATAAACGTGTTAATCCTTATCATCTAAAACTTTTTTCGGTTTTTATGCGCTTCCTCTTCCATTTTACAATCTTACTTGGACTAACACGGGCCAAAGGCCCAGTTTAGCATTAGTCCTGTCATGTTTAAAAAAATCACTACAGTTTATCGAAAAAAAATTCACTACAACTACAAAAAAAATTTCTCTCTACATGAGAGTACCACTGCAAATTACTCTAATTGGGAGATGCTTCAGGGAGCAAGTATAAACAGATACATTAAATACCTTCTCAATATCATTTTAAATATGTGTCCTCAAGATTGTTACTGCATGCATGAACTGTAGGATTATATAGCACAGCAAAAAAATACACCAAAAAAATGGCCATGGTAGTGTAGAATCTAGACATACCCAAATATACCCATGAGCTAGAATAGACCAAGCCAAATCTTTAAACAGGAGAGAAGAAAGAAGATGGAAACAGAGCAAATCACAAGAAGGGGATGAAGAGATGGAGGCGCGTGACATCCAGGACAACTATGAGAGAGTGGAGAAACTACAAAAATCTACAGCCAGCAGGATAGGTAGAAATTTAGAAGAAGGAAAGAAGGAAAGGGATGAAGAGAAGGAGGTGCGTGACATCTAGGACAATTATGAGAGAGTGAAGGAACTACAAAATTTATAGACAGCAGAGTAGGTAGAAATTTAGAAAAAGGAAGGAAGGAAAAAAGAAAAAAAAAGTTCTCAGAGCTACAGAGAGCAGGTAACAGGTAAAGGAAGGAAGAAAAAAAAAGTTCTTAGAGCTACAGAAAGCAGGAAGGAAAAAAAAAATTCTTAGAGCTACAGAGAGCAGGTAGCAGGTAAAGAAAGAAAGGAAAAAAGAAAAAAAAAAGTTCTCAGAGCTACAGAGAGCAGGTAGCAGGTAAAGGAAGGAAGGAAAAAAGAAAAAAAAAAGTTCTCAGACCTACAGAGAGAAGAAATTCCTCTTAATCAGCTGAGGATGTCTAAGAAAATTACAATAGAAGAGTCAAGAAGATACTAGAGAAAATTATGATAGACTTAAAGGATTTTTTACTTTAATAAATAAATTAATTATAATAATTAACGAAATAAATAATTTAAAAAATATTTATGAAAATAAATATTCCTCTCTTATTTCGTTTACACTATAAATGAAATATATGTATTTTTTTAAGAAAAATAAAAATAATAAAAATATTAATATTATCAATCATTCAAATTTGTAGCATGTAATTAGTACATAAAAAATATTAATATTATCAATAATCCAAATTTGTAGCATGTAATTAGTACATAAAAAGGTTAGTAGAAGAGATTAAAATGGATATGTTTGATAAATTAGTACTCAAAAAGGCTGATGGGATAGTGGGAAGAGAATTGAAACGGTTCTCTCACGTTAGCTCACACTACCTAACCGTTTTAATTCTCTCTCTACTATCTCATCAATCACTCCTAACAAAGGTTATTTTTATTTTTCAAATTTAAATCAATCTAATTGGATTATAATTTAATTTAAAATTTTTTAAAATGGATATTTTTGTAAGTTGCAACTGCCCATTATTAATAATGTGCTGAAAACGTGTGTCCATTATTAATGGCACATTACCCATTATTAATAGTGGGCAACACATTTGTTTTCTTCCTTATTCATTCACTCTTTTTTTGTATGGGACTAATGGGAGTACATATTTAAATTATATTTTAAATTTTTAAATAGTGGATAATTAGAAAAGAGGTAATCGTGTAAATAGTGGATATTTTAATGGTTTTTAAATAAACGTGTTAATCCTTATCATCTAAAACTTTTTTCGGTTTTTATGCGCTTCCTCTTCCATTTTACAATCTTACTTGGGCTAACACGGGCCAAAGGCCCAGTTTAGCATTAGTCCTGTCATGTTTAAAAAAAATCACTACAGTTTAACGAAAAAAATTCACTACAACTACAAAAAAATTTCTCTCTACATGAGAGTACCACTGCAAATTACTCTAATTGGGAGATGCTTTAGGGAGCAAGCATAAATAGATACATTAAATACCTTCTCAATATCATTTTAAATATGTGTCTTCAAGATTGTTACTGCATGCATGAACTGTAGGATTATATAGCACAGCAAAAAAAATACACCAAAAAAATGGCCATGGCAGTGTAGAATCTAGACATACCCAGATATACCCATGAGCTAGAATAGACCAAGCCAAATCTTTAAATAGGAGAGAAGAAAGAAGATGGAAACAGAGCAAATCACAAGAAGGGGATGGAGAGATGGAGGCGCGTGACATCCAGGACAACTATGAGAGAGTGGAGAAACTACAAAAATCTACAGCTAGCAGGATAGGTAGAAATTTAGAAGAAGGAAAGAAGGAAAGGGATGAAGAGAAGGAGGTGCGTGACATCTAGGACAATTATGAGAGAGTGAAGGAACTACAAAATTTATAGGTAGCAGAGTAGGTAGAAATTTAGAAAAAGGAAGGAAGGAAAAAAGAAAAAAAAGTTCTCAGAGCTACAGAGAGCAGGTAGCAGGTAAAGAAAGAAAGGAAAAAAGAAAAAAAAAGTTCTCAGAGCTACAGAGAGCAGGTAGCAGGTAAAGGAAGGAAGGAAAAAAGAAAAAAAACGTTCTCAGAGCTACAGAGCAGATAGCAGGTACAAGAAATTCCTCTTAATCAGCTGAGGATGTCCAAAAAAATTACAATAGAAGAGTCAAGAAGATACTAGAGAAAATTATGATAGACTTAAAGGATTTTTTACTTTAATAAATAAATTAATTATAATAATTAACGAAATAAATAATTTAAAAAATATTTATGAAAGTAAATATTCCTCTCTTATTTCGTTTACACTATAAATGAGATATATGTATTTTTTTAAAAAAATAAAAATAATAAGAATATTAATATTATCAATAATTCAAATTTGTAGCATGTAATTAGTACATAAAAAATATTAATATTATCAATAATCCAAATTTGTAGCATGTAATTAGTACATAAAAAGGTTAGTAGAAGAGATTAAAATGGATATGTTTGATAAATTAGTACTCAAAAAGGCTGATGGGATAGTGGGAAGAGAATTGAAACGGTTCTCTCACGTTAGCTCCCACTACCTAACCGTTTTAATTCTCTCTCCACTATCTCATCAATCTCTCCTAACAATTGGCAAAAGGTTATTTTTATTTTTCAAATTTAAATCAATCTAATTGGATTATAATTTAATTTAAAAATTTTTAAAATGGATATTTTTGTAAGTTGCAACTGCCCATTATTAATAATGTGCTGAAAACGTGTGTCCATTATTAATGGCACATTACCCATTATTAATATTGGGCAACACATTTGTTTTCTTCCTTATTCATTCACTCTTTTTTTGTATGGGACTAATGGGAGTACATATTTAAATTATATTTTAAATTTTTAAATAGTGGATAATTAGAAAAGAGGTAATCGTGTAAATAGTGGATATTTTAATGGTTTTTAAATAAACGTGTTAATCCTTATCATCTAAAACTTTTTTCGGTTTTTATGCGCTTCCTCTTCCATTTTACAATCTTACTTGGGCTAACACGGGCCAAAGGCCCAGTTTAGCATTAGTCCTGTCATGTTTAAAAAAAATCACTACAGTTTAACGAAAAAAATTCACTACAACAACAAAAAAAAATTTCTCTCTACATGAGAGTACCACTGCAAATTACTCTAATTGGGAGATGCTTTAGGGAGCAAGCAAAAACAGATACATTAAATACCTTCTCAATATCATTTTAAATATGTGTCTTCAAGATTGTTACTGCATGCATGAACTGTAGGATTATATAGCACAGCAAAAAAAAATACACCAAAAAAATGACCATAGCAGTGTAGAATCTAGACATACCCAGATATACCCATGAGCTAGAATAGACCAAGCCAAATCTTTAAACAGGAGAGAAGAAAGAAGATGGAAACAGAGCAAATCACAAGAAGGGAATGAAGAGATGGAGGCGCGTGACATCCAGGACAACTATGAGAGAGTGGAGAAACTACAAAAATCTACAGCTAGCAGGATAGGTAGAAATTTAGAAGAAGGAAAGAAGGAAAGGGATGAAGAGAAGGAGGTGCGTGACATCTAGGACAATTATGAGAGAGTAAAGGAACTACAAAATTTATAGCCAGCAGAGTAGGTAGAAATTTAGAAAAAGGAAGGAAGGAAAAAAGAAAAAAAAGTTATTAGAGCTACAGAGAGCAGGAAGGAAAAAAAAAGTTCTTAGAGCTACAGAGAGCAGGTAGCAGGTAAAGAAAGAAAGGAAAAAAGAAAAAAAAAGTTCTCAGAGCTACATAGAGCAGGTAGCAGGTAAAGGAAGGAAGGAAAAAAGAAAAAAAAAGTTCTCAGAGCTACATAGAGCAGATAGCAGGTAAAAGAAATTCCTCTTAATCAGCTGAGGATGTCCAAGAAAATTACAATAGAAGAGTCAAGAAGATACTAGAGAAAATTATGATAGATTTAAAGAATTTTTTACTTTAATAAATAAATTAATTATATTAATTAACGAAATAAATAATTTAAAAAATATTTATGAAAGTAAATATTCCTCTCTTATTTCGTTTACACTATAAATGAAATATATGTATTTTTTTAAAAAAAAATAAAAATAATAAAAATATTAATATTATCAATAATTCAAATTTGTAGCATGTAATTAGTACATAAAAAATATTAATATTATCAATAATCCAAATTTGTAACATGTAATTAGTACATAAAAAGGTTAGTAGAAGAGATTAAAATGGATATGTTTGATAAATTAGTACTCAAAAAGGCTGATGGGATAGTGGGAAGAGAATTGAAACGGTTCTCTCACGTTAGCTCACACTACCTAACCGTTTTAATTCTCTCTCCACTATCTCATCAATCTCTCCTAACAATTGGCAAAAGGTTATTTTTATTTTTCAAATTTAAATCAATCTAATTGGATTATAATTTAATTTAAAATTTTTTAAAATGGATATTTTTGTAAGTTGCAACTGACCATTATTAATAATGTGCTGAAAACGTGTGTCCATTATTAATGGCACATTACCCATTATTAATATTGGGCAACACATTTGTTTTCTTCCTTATTCATTCACTCTTTTTTTGTATGGGACTAATGGGAGTACATATTTAAATTATATTTTAAATTTTTAAATAGTGGATAATTAGAAAAGAGATAATCGTGTAAATGGTGGATATTTTAATGGTTTTTAAATAAACGTGTTAATCTTTATCATCTAAAACTTTTTTCGGTTTTTATGCGCTTCGTCTTTCATTTTACAATCCTACTTGGGCTAACACGGGCCAAAGGCCCAACTTAGCATTAGTCCTATCATGTTTAAAAAAAAATCACTACAGTTTATCGAAAAAAATTCACTACAACTACAAAAAATTTCTCTCTACATGAGAGTACCACTGCAAATTACTCAGATACATTAAATACCTTCTCAATATCATTTTAAATATGTGTCTTCAAGATTGTTACTGCATGCATGAACTGTAGGATTATATAGCACAGCAAAAAAAAATACACCAAAAAAATGGCCATGGCAGTGTAGAATCTAGACATACCCAGATATACCCATGAGCTAGAATAGACCAAGTCAAATCTTTAAACAGGAGAGAAGAACGAAGATGGAAACAGAGCAAATCACAAGAAGGGGATGAAGAGATGGAGGCGCGTGACATCCAGGACAACTATGAGAGAGCGGAGAAACTACAAAAATCTACAGCTAGCAGGATAGGTAGAAATTTAGAAAAAGAAAAGAAGGAAAGGGATAAAGAGAAGGAGGTGCGTGACATCTAGGACAATTATGAGAGAGTGAAGGAACTACAAAATTTATAGCCAGCAGAGTTGGTAGAAATTTAGAAAAAGGAAGGAAGGAAAAAAGAAAAAAAAGTTCTCAGAGCTACAGAGAGCAGGTAACAGGTAAAGGAAGGAAGGAAAAAAAAAGTTCTTAGAGCTACAGAGAGCAGGAAGGAAAAAAAAGTTCTTTGAGCTACAGAGAGCAGGTAGCAGGTAAAGAAAGAAAGGAAAAAAGAAAAAAAAAGTTCTCAGAGCTACAGAGAGCACGTAGCAGGTAAAGGAAGGAAGGAAAAAAGAAAAAAAAAGTTCTCAGAGCTACAGAGAGCAGATAGCAGGTAAAAGAAATTCCTCTTAATCAGCTGAGGATGTCCAAGAAAATTACAATAGAAGAGTCAAGAAGATACTAGAGAAAATTATGATAGATTTAAAGGATTTTTTACTTTAATAAATAAATTAATTATATTAATTAACGAAATAAATAATTTAAAAAATATTTATGAAAGTAAATATTCCTCTCTTATTTCGTTTACACTATAAATGAGATATATGTATTTTTTTAAAAAAAATAAAAATAATAAAAATATTAATATTATCAATAATTCAAATTTGTAGCATGTAATTAGTACATAAAAAATATTAATATTATCAATAATCCAAATTTGTAGCATGTAATTAGTACATAAAAAGGTTAGTAGAAGAGATTAAAATGGATATGTTTGATAAATTAGTACTCAAAAAGGCTGATGGGATAGTGGGAAGAGAATTGAAACGGTTCTCTCACGTTAGCTCCCACTACCTAACCGTTTTAATTCTCTCTCCACTATCTCATCAATCTCTCCTAACAATTGGCAAAAGGTTATTTTTATTTTTCAAATTTAAATCAATCTAATTGGATTATAATTTAATTTAAAAATTTTTAAAATGAATATTTTTGTAAGTTGCAACTGCCCATTATTAATAATGTGCTGAAAACGTGTGTCCATTATTAACTGCACATTACCCATTATTAATAGTGGGCAACACATTTGTTTTCTTCCTTATTCATTCACTCTTTTTTTGTATGGGACTAATGGGAGTACATATTTAAATTATATTTTAAATTTTTAAATAGTGGAAAATTAGAAAAGAGGTAATCGTGTAAATAGTAGATATTTTAATGGTTTTTAAATAAACGTGTTAATCCTTATCATCTAAAACTTTTTTCGGTTTTTATGCGCTTCCTCTTCCATTTTACAATCCTACTTGGGCTAACACGGGCCAAAGGCCCAATTTAGCATTAGTCCTATCAGGTTTAAAAAAAATCACTACAGTTTATCGAAAAAAATTCACTACAACTACAAAAAAAATTTCTCTCTACATGAGAGTACCACTGCAAATTACTCTAATTGGGAGATGCTTCAGGGAGCAAGCATAAACAGATACATTAAATACCATCTCAATATCATTTTAAATATGTGTCTTCAAGATTGTTACTGCATGCATGAACTGTAGGATTATATCGCACAGCAAAAAAAATACACCAAAAAAATGGCCATGGCAGTGTAGAATCTAGACATACCCAGATATACCCATGAGCTAGAATAGACCAAGCCAAATCTTTAAACAGTAGAGAAGAAAGAAGATGGAAACAGAGCAAATCACAAGAAGGGGATGAAGAGATGGAGGCGCGTGACATCCAGGACAACTATGAGAGAGTGGAGAAACTACAAAATCTACAGCCAGCAGGATAGGTAGAAATTTAGAAGAAGGAAAGAAGGAAAGGGATGAAGAGAAGGAGGTGCGTGACATCTAGGACAATTATGAGAGAGTGAAGGAACTACAAAATTTATAGCCAGCAGAGTAGGTAGAAATATAGAAAAAGGAAGGAAGGAAAAAAGAAAAAAAAGTTCTCAGAGCTACAGAGAGCAGGTAATAGGTAAAGGAAGGAAAGAAAAAAAAAGTTCTTAGAGCTGCAGAGAGCAGGAAGAAAAACAAAAGTTCTAAAAAAGTTCTCAGAGCTACAAAGAGCAGGTAGCAGGTAAAGGAAGGAAGGAAAAAAGAAAAAAAAAGTTCTCAGAGTTACAGAGAACAGATAGCAGGTAAAAGAAATTCCTCTTAATCAGCTGAGGATGTCCAAGAAAGTTACAATAGAAGAGTCAAGAAGATATTAGAGAAAATTATGATAGACTTAAAGGATTTTTTACTTTAATAAATAAATTATTTATAATAATTAACGAAATAAATAATTTAAAAAATATTTATGAAAATAAATATTCCTCTCTTATTTCGTTTACACTATAAATGAGATATATGTATTTTTTTAAAAAAATAAAAATAATAAAAATATTAATATTATCAATAATTCAAATTTGTAGCATGTAATTAGTACATAAAAAATATTAATATTATCAATAATCCAAATTTGTAGCATGTAATTAGTACATAAAAAGGTTAGTAGAAGAGATTAAAATGGATATGTTTGATAAATTAGTACTCAAAAAGGCTGATGGGATAGTGGGAAGAGAATTGAAACGGTTCTCTCACGTTAGCTCCCACTACCTAACCGTTTTAATTCTCTCTCCACTATCTCATAAATCTCTCCTAACAATTGGCAAAAGGTTATTTTTATTTTCAAATTTAAATCAATCTAATTGGATTATAATTTAATTTAAAATTTTTTAAAATGGATATTTTTGTAAGTTGCAACTGCCCATTATTAATAATGTGCTGAAAACGTGTGTCCATTATTAATGGCACATTACCCATTATTAATAGTGGGCAACACATTTGTTTTCTTCTTTATTCATTCACTCTTTTTTTTTGTATGGGACTAATGGGAGTAAATATTTAAATTATATTTTAAATTTTTAAATGGTGGATAATTAGAAAAGAGCTAATCGTGTAAATAGTGGATATTCTAATGGTTTTTAAATAAACGTGTTAATCCTTATCACCTAAAACTTTTTTCCGTTTTTATGCGCTTCCTCTCCCATTTTACAATCTTACTTGGGCTAACACGGGCCAAAGGCCCAGTTTAGCATTAGTCCTGTCATGTTTAAAAAAAATCACTACAGTTTATCGAAAAAAATTCACTACAACTACAAAAAAAATTTCTCTCTACATGAGAGTACCACTGCAAATTACTCTAATTGGGAGATGCTTCAGGGAGCAAGCATAAACAGATACATTAAATACCTTCTCAATATCATTTTAAATATGTGTCTTCAAGATTGTTACTACATGCATGAACTGTAGGATTATATAGCACAGCAAAAAAAATACACCAAAAAAATGGTCATTGCAGTGTAGAATCTAGACATACCCAGATATACCCATGAGCTAGAATAGACCAAGCCAAATCTTTAAACAGGAGAGAAGAAAGAAGATGGTAACAGAGCAAATCACAAAAAGGGGATGAAGAGATGGAGGCGCGTGACATCCAGGACAACTATGAGAAAGTGGAGAAACTACAAAAATCTACAGCTAGCAGGATAGGTAGAAATTTAGAAGAAGGAAAGAAGGAAAGGGATGAAGAGAAGGAGGTGCGTGACATCTAGGACAATTATGAGAGAGTGAAGGAGCTACAAAATTTATAGCCAGCAGAGTAGGTAGAAATTTAGAAAAAGGAAGGAAGGAAAAAAGAAAAAAAAGTTCTCAGAGCTACAGAGAGCAGGTAATAGGTAAAGGAAGGAAGGAAAAAAAAAGTTCTTAGAGCTACAGAGAGCAGGAAGGAAAAAAAAAGTTCTTAGAGCTACAGAGAGAAGGTAGCAGGTAAAGAAAGAAAGGAAAAAAGAAAAAAAAAGTTCTCAGAGCTACAGAGAGCAGGTAGCATGTAAAGGAAGGAAGGAAAAAAGAAAAAAAAAAGTTCTCAGAGCTACAAACAGCATATAGCAGGTAAAAGAAATTCCTCTTAATCAGCTGAGGATGTCCAAGAAAATTACAATAGAAGAGTCAAGAAGATACTAGAGAAAATTATGATAGACTTAAAGGATTTTTTACTTTAATAAATAAATTAATTATAATAACTAACGAAATAAATAATTTAAAAAATATTTATGAAAGTAAATATTTCTCTCTTATTTCGTTTACACTATAAATGAGATATATGTATTTTTTTAAAAAAATAAAAATAATAAAAATATTAATATTATCAATAATTCAAATTTGTAGCATGTAATTAGTACATAAAAAATATTAATATTATCAATAATCCAAATTTGTAGCATGTAATTAGTACATAAAAAGGTTAGTAGAAGAGATTAAAATGGATATGTTTGATAAATTAGTACTCAAAAAGACTGATGGGATAGTGGGAAGAGAATTGAAACGGTTCTCTCACGTTAGCTCCCACTACCTAACCGTTTTAATTCTCTCTCCACTATCTCATCAATCTCTCCTAACAATTGGCAAAAGGTTATTTTTATTTTTCAAATTTAAATCAATCTAATTGGATTATAATTTAATTTAAAATTTTTTAAAATGGATATTTTTGTAAGTTGCAACTGCCAATTATTAATAATGTGCTGAAAACGTGTGTCCATTATTAATGGCACATTACCCATTATTAATAGTGGGCAACACATTTGTTTTCTTCCTTATTCATTCACTCTTTTTTTGTATGGGACTAATGGGAGTACATATTTAAATTATATTTTAAATTTTTAAATAGTGGATAATTAGAAAAGAGGTAATCGTGTAAATAGTGGATATTTTAATGGTTTTTAAATAAACGTGTTAATCCTTATCATCTAAAACTTTTTTCGGTTTTTATGCGCTTCCTCTCCCATTTTACAATCTTACTTGGGCTAACACGGGTCAAAGGCCCAGTTTAGCATTAGTCCTGTCATGTTTAAAAAAATCACTACAGTTTATCGAAAAAAATTCACTACAACTACAAAAAAAATTTCTCTTTACATGAGAGTACCACTGCAAATTACTCTAATTGGGAGATGCTTCAGGGAGCAAGCATAAACAGATACATTAAATACATTCTCAATATCATTTTAAATATGTGTCTTCAAGATTGTTACTACATGCATGAACTATAGGATTATATAGCACAGCAAAAAAAATACACCAAAAAAATGGCCGTGGCAGTGTAGAATCTAGACATACCCAGATATACCCATGAGCTAGAATAGACCAAGCCAAATCTTTAAACAGGAGAGAAGAAAGAAGATGGAAACAGAACAAATCACAAGAAGGGGATGAAGAGATGGAGGCGCGTGACATCCAGGACAACTATGAGAAAGTGGAGAAACTACAAAAATCTACAGCCAGCAGGATAGGTAGAAATTTAGAAGAAGGAAAGAAGGAAAGGGATGAAGAGAAGGAGGTGCGTGACATCTAGGACAATTATGAGAGAGTGAAGGAGCTACAAAATTTATAGCCAGCAGAGTAGGTAAAAATTTAGAAAAAGGAAGGAAGGAAAAAAGAAAAAAAAGTTCTCAGAGCTACAGAGAGCGGGTAACAGGTAAAGGAAGGAAGGAAAAAAAAAAGTTCTTAGAGCTACAGAGAGCAGGAAGGAAAAAAAAAGTTCTTAGAGCTACAGAGAGCAGGTAGCAGGTAAAGAAAGAAAGGAAAAAAGAAAAATCTCAGAGCTACAGAGAGCAGGTAGCAGGTAAAGGAAGGAAGGAAAAAAGAAAAAAAAAGTTCTCAGAGCTACAGACAGCAGATAGCAGGTAAAAGAAATTCTGAGGATGTCCAAGAAAATTACAATAGAAAAGTCAAGAAAATACTAGAGAAAATTATGATAGACTTAAAGGATTTTTTACTTTAATGAATAAATTAATTATAATAATTAACGAAATAAATAATTTAAAAAATATTTATGAAAGTAAATATTCCTCTCTTATTTCGTTTACACTATAAATGAGATATATGTATTTTTTAAAAAAAAAATAAAAATAATAAAAATATTAATATTATCAATAATTCAAATTTGTAGCATGTAATTAGTACATAAAAAATATTAATATAATCAATAATCCAAATTTGTAGCATGTAATTAGTACATAAAAAAGTTAGTAGAAGAGATTAAAATGGATATGTTTGATAAATTAGTACTCAAAAAGGCTGATGGAATAGTGGGAAGAGAATTGAAACGGTTCTCTCACGTTACCTCCCACTACCTAACCGTTTTAATTCTCTCTCCACTATCTCATCAATCTCTCATAACAATTGGCAAAATGTTATTTTTATTTTTCAAATTTAAATCAATCTAATTGGATTATAATTTAATTTAAAATTTTTTAAAATGGATATTTTTGTAAGTTGCAACTGCCCATTATTAATAATGTGCTGAAAACGTGTGTCCATTATTAACTGCACATTACCCATTATTAATAGTGGGCAACACATTTGTTTTCTTCCTTATTCATTCACTCTTTTTTTGTATGGGACTAATGGGAGTACATATTTAAATTATATTTTAAATTTTTAAATAATGGATAATTAGAAAAGAGGTAATCGTGTAAATAGTGGATATTTTAATGGTTTTTAAATAAACGTGTTAATCCTTATCATCTAAAACTTTTTTTCGGTTTTTATGCGCTTCCTCTTCCATTTTACAATCTTACTTGGGCTAACACGGGCCAAAGGCCCAGTTTAGCGTTAGTCCTATCATGTTTAAAAAAAATCACTACAGTTTATCGAAAAAAATTCACTACAACTACAAAAAAAATTTCTCTCTACATGATAGTACCACTGCAAATTACTCTAATTGGGAGATGCTTCAGGGAGCAAGCATAAACAGATACATTAAATACCTTCTCAATATCATTTTAAATATGTCTTCAAGATTGTTACTGCATGCATGAACTGTAGGATTATATAGCACAGCAAAAAAAATACACCAAAAAAATGGCCTTGACAGTGTAGAATCTAGACATACCCAGATATACCCATGAGTTAGAATAGAACAAGCCAAATCTTTAAACAGGAGAGAAGAAAGAAGATGGAAACAGAGCAAATCACAAGAAGTGGATGAAGAGATGGAGGCGCGTGACATCCGGGACAACTATGAGAGAGTGGAGAAACTACAAAAATCTACAGCCAGCAGGATAGGTAGAATTTTAGAAGAAGGAAAGAAGGAAAGGGATGAAGAGAAGGAGGTGCGTGACATCTAGCACAATTATGAGAGAGTGAAGGAACTACAAAATTTATAGACAGCTAAGTAGGTAGAAATTTAGAAAAAGGAAGGAAGGAAAAAAGAAAAAAAAAGTTCTCAGAGCTACAGAGAGCAGGTAACAGGAAAAGGAAGGAAAGAAAAAAAAAATTCTTAGAGCTACAGAGAGCAGGAAGGAAAAAAAAAGTTCTTAGAGCTACAGAGAGCAGGTAGCAGGTAAAGGAAGAAAGGAAAAAAGAAAAAAAAAAGTTCTCAGAGCTACATAGAGCAGGTAGCAGGTAAAGGAAGGAAGAAAAAAAGAAAAAAAAAGTTCTCAGAGCTACAGAGAGCAGATAGCAGGTAAAAGAAATTCCTCTTAATTAGCTGAGGATGTCCAAGAAAATTACAATAGAAGAGTCAAGAAGATACTAGAGAAAATTATGATAGACTTAAAGGATTTTTTACTTTAATAAATAAATTAATTATAATAATTAACGAAATAAATAATTTAAAAAATATTTATGAAAATAAATATTCCTCTCTTATTTCGTTTATACTATAAATGAGATATATGTATTTTTTAAAAAAAATAAAAATAATAAAAATATTAATATTATCAATAATTCAAATTTGTAGCATGTAATTAGTACATAAAAAATATTAATATTATCAATAATCCAAATTTGGAGCATGTAATTAGTACATAAAAAGGTTAGTAAAAGAGATTAAAATGGATATGTTTGATAAATTAGTACTCAAAAAGGCTGATGGGATAGTGGGAAGAGAATTGCAACGGTTCTCTCACGTTAGCTCTCACTACCTAACCGTTTTAATTCTCTCTCCACTATCTCATCAATCTCTCCTAACAATTGGCAAAAGGTTATTTTTATTTTTCAAATTTAAATCAATTTAATTGGATTATAATTTAATTTAAAATTTTTTAAAATGGATATTTTTGTAAGTTGCAACTGCCCATTATTAATAATGTGCTGAAAACGTGTGTCTATTATTAACTGCACATTACCATTATTAATAGTGGGCAACACATTTGTTTTCTTCCTTATTCATTCACTCTTTTTCTGTATGGGACTAATGGGAGTACATATTTAAATTATATTTTAAATTTTTAAATAGTGGATAATTAGAAAAGAGGTAATCGTATAAATAGTGGATATTTTAATGGTTTTTAAATAAACGTGTTAATCTTTATCATCTAAAATGAACTAAAATTAATCAAACATATTCATTTTAATATCTTTTACCAACCTTTTTATGTACTAATTACAATGTCAAAAATTTGGATTATTGATATTATTAATATTTTTTATTATTTTTATTTTTTTAAAAATACATATATCTCGTTTACACTGTAAACGAGATAAGAGAAGGATATTTATTTCGATAAATATTTTTTAATTATTTATTTTGATAATTATTAAATTTATTCCATTTTTCACGGAGAGAAAGAGAGAAGGCGTTAGCGGGTAACAGTGAGTTGATTAGTTGAAAAGAGAAGGAAACTTTGAGAAGAAGATTTCAATGCAAATCCCTTTTCAATGCGCCCACTCGAATTCCCGTTTTTTTTTTTTTTTTTTTTCTGGTTTTGTTTGCAGTTTGCTAGTCGTACAATACCTCTGCCACTCCGGTTTTTTTTTTTTATTTTTCCTTACTTTTTTCGATTTTTATGCGCTTCCTCTTCTATTTTACAATTTTATTTGGGCTAACACGGGCCAAAGGCCCAGTTTAGCATTAGTCTTGTCATATTTAAAAAAAATCACTACAGTTTATAAAAAAAAATCACTACAATTACAAAAAAAATTTCTCTCTACATGGAAGTACCACTGCAAATTACTCTAATTAGGAGATACTTCAGGGAGCAAGCATAAACAGATACATTAAATACCTTCTCAATATCATTTTAAATATGTGTCTTCAAGATTGTTACTGCATGCATGAACTGTAGGATTATACAGCACAGCAAAAAAAATACACCAAAAAAATGGCCATGGCAGTGTAGAATCTAGACATACCCAGATATACCCATGAGCTAGAATAGACCAAGCCAAATCTTTAGACAGGAGAGAAGAAAAAAGATGAAAACAGAGCAAATCACAAGAAGGGGATGAAGAGATAGAGGCGCGTGACATCCAGGACAACTATGAGAGAGTGGAAAAACTACAAAAATCTATGGCCAGCAGGATAGGTAGAAATTTAGAAGAAGGAAAGAAGGAAAGGGATGAAGAGAAGGAGGTGCGTGACATCTAGGACAATTATGAGAGAGTGAAGGAACTACAAAATTTATAGCCAGCAGAGTAGGTAGAAATTTAGAAAAAGGAAGGAAGGAAAAAAGAAAAAAAAAGTTCTTAGAGCTACAGAGAGTAGGTAGCAGGTAAAGGAAGAAAGGAAAAAAGAAAAAAAAAGTTGTCAGAGCTACAGAGAGCAGGTAGCAGGTAAAGGAAGGAAGGAAAAAAGAAAAAAAAAAGTTCTCAGAGTTACAGAGAGCAGATAGCAGGTAAAAGAAATTTCTCTTAATCAGCTGAGGATGTCCAAAAAAATTACAATAAAAGAGTGAAGAAGATACTAGAGAAAACTATGATAGACTTAAAGGGTTTTTTACTTTAATAAATAAATTAATTATAATAATTAACGAAATAAATAATTTAAAAAATATTTATGAAAATAAATATTCTTCTTTTATTTTGTTTACACTATAAATGAGATATATGTATTTTTTTAAAAAAATAAAAATAATAAAAATATTAATATTATCAATAATTCAAATTTGTAGCATGTAATTAGTACATAAAAAATATTAATATTATCAATAATCCAAATTTATTATTATAAGAGAGGAATATTTATTTCCGTAAATATTTCAAAAATATGTTTGTTTTAAAAAATATGTATTTAATATAAATTCAAATTAAAATATTTTCTTTTAATACATATTTTTTAATACAAATATATATTTTTTTACATAAGACATCGTTTGATTATATTAAATACAAAAATATCAAATAATTTTAATCTTAAATTTTTTGTAAAATAATCTCTAATAATTTATTATTATTATTATTATTATTATTATTATTATTATTATTATTGAGTGATTATATATATAAGAACTTAATGAATAAATTTATCATTATTTTTTTCCAAAAAATACAAAAAAATAGTACAATATTATTGTATAATTAATAATAATTATTTTATTTTATTTTATTTTTAGACAGAGGGCTATTATGTCTAACAGAGAGAAATATTGGGGATTGATTTGTACATTAATTTTTTTTGGGGACTAAAATGTTCGATTTTAAAATATTTGGGAACTGATCTGGGTAATTACTCTGTCGAAAAATGAATTGGGGAGTGCTAGAGTAAAACCTTAAAGATTAATCTGTGTATTAATTTTTTTGGAAAACTAAAATGTCCGATTTTAAAATTCTTGAGAACTGATCTGGATAATTATTCTAAATTTTAAAAGATGATAACCTTCAATTTGAACTATTCGAATTAGGCTTTTTTTCGATATTTTTGTGTAACACCAAAGGCAGAAAATAATTTAGAGATTTACACAACTTTTGACAATATAAAAAAATTAGTAGTCTACTAGTATCTATAATTTGCCACTCCATCAATAAAGATATTTCTTTCTGGCTGAGCAGGTTGAACACTCCAATTTATTGCAAGAGGAGATTTAATAGCATCCACTAAAAGATGGTTAGTATGCTGAGATTCACATGTTCTCTCTGGCACAAATTGATGACAACTTTAGAATCAACATCCAAAATTATCTTCATTAATGTAATATTTCATTATTATTCGTAAAAAAGAAAGTGAGACTGCGGAAATAATGCAGAAAGATACACAAAGAAACAAGATATAATGACGCCATGATTAGAGATACGACAATGAAAATCTGCGTAAAACAATGCCAAAGACAAGGCTGCTTTTGCCGACTGCAATCAATTCTGCGCCGATATAACTGCAAAGCACCAGCAGTGTTTCACATTCACACTTTAAACTGAGTGAGAGAGTGAGAGAGTGAGAAGAAGAAGATGAGGATGGTGGCACTATCAATAATGGCATTAACTGTGGTTGCAGTGCTTCATGGTTGCATGGGACAGCTGCCGTCGATCTGCAACGTGTCAATTGGAGATTTGATGCCGTGCAAGCCGGCCGTGACAGCGCCAAATCCTCTGCCGCCGACGAAAGAGTGCTGCTCGGTGCTGTCAAAGGCGGACTTGAAATGCCTTTGCACATTCAAGGATTCTCCGTTGTTGCCATCTTTGGGAATTGATCCAGAACTCGCCATGCAGCTCCCTCAAAAGTGCCACCTTCCTGACCCTCCTCAATGTTAATTATTACAGAATTCTAATAATAATGCTATCAAATGATTATTAATTACTACCAAATCTATCGCCTATCTGTAAACTTAACTATTCTAAAATACAGTAATAACAATGGATTATTGCTTTGGTTAATTCCTTTCTCGCTCTCAATTTTTGTCCTCCCCCTTCATCACCTTTTTCTTTCTTTTCTTTCATCCTATTGTCATCCTTCCAATTTTAATTACGCTTTAAGATAGTATTATTTAGTGTCCATGTCCACTAATTAAAAATATGAATACATTAGCACACGTCTTTCTTATTTCAAAATTAGAAATGGAACTCGAACCATAACTTCTCAGGAGCATAAAAAAATTACGTGATTTAAATTATAGCTCATTGATATCATCGCTTTGTTTAATAAAAAACAAATAAAGTGTCATATATAATTTTTATTTAATTTTTAAAAAGTTTGTCCTTAAATAAATATTATTTTTTTTTACCAAAGATAGAGAGACTATACCATTTGAGATATAACTCATTAACACTTAAATAAATATTGTTGTTAGCGAATTTCTTAGTGACAATTATCAAAATTTCAAAGAAATTTATGGGGACGAAATTTCTCAATTAACTACAAATGACTAAACCAAATTTTGGATAATGAATTAGTGCATATCTCAATAAATATTTTGGATATGTCTAAAATAATTAACACAATAATTATGTATTTGTTAGATGTGTCACATTTATATAGATACTTAAATTTTATTAGATAAAAATTAAAGACTAATATAAAAAAAGAGTATTGATGGATTTTAATAAATATATAATATTTTAGTACATAAATAAATATTTTAAATAATAATAATTTAATGCACAGTACTTTAAATGACAACAAAATTTTTTATTCTTAAATAATTAATATAAAACATATAAATACAAAAAATATAAATATTTTTTATTCATTAAGATTAATTATTATACAAATTTTTTTTATAATATTAAAAATTATATTAAAATAATATTTTAAACTGTAACATAAAAATATAAAATAATTAAAATTTATTTTATATTATTTAATAAATAATTAAATTATTATATTCAAAATTTATTAACTAACTACTTTTGTTAACAATATTATTATATAATATAATTTTTCATCAAAATATTTTAAAAATATAATTTATTTAAAATATTATATATAATATACAAAAATATTAACTTTTTAATTAAAAAAAAATAAAATAAATAATATAATTTTAAATACATATCTATCATATTAAATATTTATTTATATTAGTAAGATTAAACTAATCAAATTTACGTAATTAAAAATTTTATATTACTCTCTCTCTCGTTATTATTATTCTTTCATTTTTTTAATATAAATAATCAATCCGTTTTATTTTTAAGATGGTGATGATATTAAATTATCGGTGTGCTTGGTTTAAGGTTAAAAAAATTGAAAATATTTTGTGAGAGAATTTTACATATCAAACTCGTCTGTTTAATATTATAAATTGTCCAAAGTTATTTTAAATATTTTCAAAAATAAATTACAGTTACCTTTGCTTTATAATATATTTTTAGAAGCTAACTTATATTCTCTCTTTACATAAAAATAATAAGTATTTATGCTTTATGTTACGAATAAAATGTCAATAATTATGATAATAATATAAAATTTAGGTGAATTTAAAATTTTTATGTGGATGGTATTTATATTAGACATTAGGCTGTTTTTTTTTCTTTGTAAATTAGATGATTCTGAATCTATTTTTTTTATTTATCATGTTTTAGGCATTTGGAGAGAGAGAGAGGGTGAAAAGACAGAAACTAATTGAATCAATTTTTGTGATTCATGTTGCAATGCTACTGAACATATCTCCTCCTAATTTAAATGTGATAAAACATTTAATAATCAATATTTTAAATCATGAAAATTAAATATTTTTTTATATTAAATAAATATTTTTTATATTTCTGTAATTGTTCAAAAAAAAGTCTCACAGTGCATCGTCCCACCTACCAAGAACCTCTTTTGGAAGCATGGGTTTGCAGGAATCAAACTCCAACACGCCTTTGCAGTTCAATCCGGGGCAAGGAACAAGCGTTAAGCTCTCTTAGATCTTTGTGGCCACGTACTTGGTGACACAATCAAAGCAGAAGGAGTGACTACATTTTTTTTTCTTGAACATTTGATCAGTCTCTTTGGTTTTTGCACAAATTTCACATACGATAAGTATTTCGTCGTCATCCAAAAACTCTATGTACTCATTTTTTAGGACAACAAAGACTTGTCGTGATGACAAAGGTGTTGATGAAGATGGAAGATAACTAACGGTTTTTGATAAATGTGTATAGTTGTTGGAAGTTGATAGATTACTATGGAAGAAAAAAGATTTTTATAAACTTTAATTAGATTTATTTAATTAGTTTTAAATTTTTTAAATTTTGAATTTAAAAAATTTAAAATTAATAATTAATAATTATAATTAATTTAGTTGTTTCAATTTTTATTAGTTCAGAGTTGTTCTATATACTTTTCCAAAATTTAAAACCCGAATCAAACAAAAATATTATATTCCTGTGCGACAATTTCCAAGAACATACAGATTAGAATAACTTAAAATAAGTTAGAATTCTTTTATTTTAAATAAAAGTGAAAATATTGTGGTATTATATTCTAAACTTACCCATATCTCTAGCATTTGAACTTTAAAGGATTATTAGGTGTTAATAATACACGCAAGGAGTAATAAAATAATTTATAATAATTTATTTTGTTTTATAAATTTTATTTAAATAATATAGAATTCTTCATGTTAAGTCATGTCTTAAGAGTTTTAAATTGTTTATCTAATTATCTTAGCTTTAAGCTATTGTCCATTTGGACTAATTTTAAACTCAACAAAATATAACTCTCATATACTTAACTATTGAATTGTACATGAAATTTATTTGGGTATGAATTACCTCCACTATTAAAAAATATTAAAATATTTGACTAAAAAATAAAAAATATTTGGAAATAATAAAAATAAAATATGATATTATTATAAATATATAATTATAAATATTATATATGGAACTATAAATATTAAATTTAAAAAATAAATTTAAATCAAATCTACTTAATATTACTACAAAATAAATATGAATAAAAAAGATTAGAAAAGAGAATTATGAGGTGACATATATATTAAAAAGTCTAAAAAATAAAAATATATATACCAATTTTATATCAGTCACTATTACATACACATATGATACATATAAATAGTTGATACATATTATTTATCCAATTTTTTTGAAAAAGATAAAAAATATAATATTTTCATGTATTATATTATATATTTTAGTTAAACTATATTTTGACAAATATTCGATAAAAGATTATATTATAATAAAAGTAGTTAGTTAATAATTATTGAATATAATAATTTAATTATTTATCAAGTAATATAAAATAAAATTTAATTATTTTATATTTGTATGTTACAGTTTAAAATATTATTTTAATATAATTTTTTAATATTATAGAAAATTTGTGGCATAATAATTAATTTTAATGAATAAAAAATATTTATATTTTATATTTATAATTACGTAAGTTTGATTAGTTTAGATCTTATAAATATAAGTAAATATATAATGTGGTAGGCATGTATTTAGAAATATATTTTTTATTCTGTTTTTCTAAAAAAATTGAAAAAAATTAATATTTGTATGTATTATATATAATATTTTAAATAAATTTTATTTTTAAAATATTTTTATGAAAAATTATATTATATAATAATATTTTTAACAAAATAGTTAGTTAATAAATTTTGAATATACTAATTTAATTATTTGTCAAGTATTATAAAATAAAATTTTAATTATCTTATATTTTTATATTACAGTCTAAAATATCAATTTAATATAATTTTTTAATATTATAAAAAAATTTGCATAATACTTAATATCTTAATGAATAAAAAATACTCACATATTTTGTATTTATATATTTATATTTAATTATTTAAAAATAAAAGATTTGTTGCTATTTAAAATATTGTGTATTAAAATATTATCATTTAAAATATTTATTTATATATTAAGATATTTTGTATTTATTAAAATTTATCAATGTTCTTATTTTATATTAACCTTTATTTTCATTTAATAAAATTTAGTAATCTATATAAATATGACACATCCAATAAACACATAACTATTGTATTCATTTTAGACATATCCAAATATATCTATAGAATAATTAAGAAAACATTACAATCAGATTTGTGTGCTACATGGACTTAGATAATACAAATGATTAATAAATATTATTTTAAATATATAATTATGAATGCAAATCAGATCGTGCATTTTGTTTTTTTTTTTTTTTTTTTAAACTCGGACTTACTGATTTTAATTTCTCTCCTATGGTCGCGTCTCTCCTCCAATTACTCTCAACTCACTTTCATCATTTTCGTTCGTTACAAACAAGGGAGCCACTTAGATAAAGACGCTTAAAACATCTTTTTTTAAAGATGTTTTTTAGTAATTAA
Organism: Arachis hypogaea; assembly: GCF_003086295.3. Taxonomy (NCBI): domain Eukaryota; kingdom Viridiplantae; phylum Streptophyta; class Magnoliopsida; order Fabales; family Fabaceae; genus Arachis; species Arachis hypogaea. Next base: position 116,441,594 of record NC_092044.1, on the reverse strand, counting down.
AATTTAATACATATAATCGATTAAATCATGTTATTTTTGTTAAAATTATACTAGATAAATTGATTTGACTGAAAAAATTATGAATCAAATGTTGAACTGATCTAAATAAATATTATTTTTTATAGAAAATAACTATAATACCCTATTATAAAAAATGACTAAAATACTTTTATTATATATATATATATATATTAATTTTAATAATCCTAAATTCTAGTCTTTTATTTTTCTGTTGTCATAGGGTTTGGATTTAGAATTTTTAGAATTAATATATATATAATAGGAGTATTTTAATCATTTTCTATAATAAGGATATTGTAGTCATTTTCTATAAAAATATAATATTAATTTAGACCAGTTCAAAATTTGATTCACCATTTTTTTGCTCAAATCAATTTGTCTAATATAATTTTGACAAAAATAACATTATTTAATCGATTACATGTGTTAAATTTTAATTATTAAAAAACATTTTAAAAAAAAGAGGTTTTAAGCGTTTTTATGCGAGTGGCTCCAACAAACAAACCATCCATTTTTCTTGTTTTCTAAATTTTAGAAGATGACAACCTTCAATTCGGATTTCGGACTATATAACACCAAAGGCAGTAATCCTTTACCTTTAGAGATTATTCACATAACTTTCTGCAGTATAGAAAAATATCAGCTTTTTTGTTGAATTTTTTCTACTACGTTTATAATAAAACTGAATAAGAAATAAATTAAGGTGGATACTACCATGAAGATTTTATTATTGTCTTCATATGAAGATGCTTCTTTTTTACCATTAGATGATGAAATGTATGGTTTGATTTTGATGTGTTACAAAAGTGTTATTTTTTTTAAAGTGTGGCTAAACAAATAAAGTACACTTTTAACACAAGAATCTTCATAAAAAGATGTTTTTAGCATCTTCATTTGAGTAGTTGCCATAAATTAATACATATAAAAATTCTTACATTCTCTTGTTGAAATTTTTCATAATTTTTTTGAAACAAATATCTTTTAAAATTAAATTTAATAAATATTGTTAGTCGTTAATCTTCTCGTGATCTCTAATAATTAAGTCATCTTAAAATTGAAAACAGACCAGAAAATGATAAAACTAGTAGTCTAAGTATCAATAATTTGCCACTCCATCAACGCAAATATTTCTTTCTCGATATCTCTTGAACACTCCAATAATTTATTGCAAGAAGATATTTAATAAGGTGATTAGTATGCTGAAATTCACATGTTCTCTCTCGCACAAATTGATGACAATTTTAGAATCAAAATCCAAAATGATCTTCACTAATCCTCTCTGATAACCAACAAGTAAAATCATAAACTACCATTGATTTGTTTCTTATTAGAGCAAATCTAACGCATTCTTCTTATCCGAATAATTAATGTAATATTTCATTATTATTCGTAAAAAAGAAAGTGACACTGCGGAAATAATGTGCAGAAAGATACACAAGGAAACAAGATATAATGCTGCCATGTTTAGAGATACACAACGAAACGTTTCAATCTAAAAAACAGAAACGGTTTTGGACGATGCAGTGAATTATGCGGCTATATAAGTGCAAAGCAGGAAGTAGTGTTTGACATACACACAGTCACACTTGAAAGTGAGAGAAGAAGAAGAAGAATTGAAAAAGATGGGTTCAAAATCATCATCATCAATGGTGGCACTAGCAATAATAGCATTAAGTGTGGTTGCAATGCTTGATGGTTGCGTGGCGCAATCCTTCTGCAACACGTCACTTGCAGAGTTGTTCAAGTGCAAGCCGGCCGTGACGCCGCCAAATCCTTCGCCGCCGACGCCAGAGTGCTGCGCGGTGGTGGCAAAGGCGGACCTGCAATGTCTTTGCGGATTAAAGAATAATCCCTTGGTGCCAACTCTGGGGATCGATCTAAACCTCGCCTTTCAAATCCCTGCAAAGTGTAACCTGACTCTCCCTCCTCAATGTTAATGTAAACACAAACTACTCAATAATCAATAATACAGTAATAACAATCGATTATTACTTTCGTTAACTCCCTTCTCAGTTTTCACCCTCAACCTCCCCCTCCGTTTTTTTTAATCCTATTGTCAAAATTCCAATTTTAGTTAGGCTTTAATAAGAGTATTTACGGGTCCGATTCATTCGTATTTGAGAAAAAAAAAATTACCGTCAAACCGATTCGATTTTAGTTGGTTCGAATTTAAGATTTTTTTTATTAGATCAAAACTAATCTAAATCGATTAAATATGAGTTTGAACGATTCAGATAATTGAATATTTGATTGAAAATAAAATTTAATAAATTCAAAAAAATATTAAAATTTTTTAAAAATCTATAACTATGTAAAAATAATAATAAAAAATACTGGATCAGCAATTTAAACTTAAATAATTATCTTAATTTTAAAAAATTTAGAGTTAAAAGATAAAGTTGGATATATATTATCCATAATGTTTGAAGGTTAATATATTTTGAAATTTGTAGTCATTAATTAGTTATTATTAATATTTTTAATGATATAAGATTACATCTAATAGTGTGAGATTACACTTTTTTTTTAATAATTAAATACCGAGTAAATTTTAATAAAAGTGTTGTCTTAAAACTTTGCACTCTTTTCTTAATAATTAAATACTAAGTAAATTTTAATACAAGTGTTGCCTTAAAACTTTTTTATATGGAGTTTTTCTAGGAGATAATGAACTATTTGTACAATGTATACAATGGGTTATTGAATTACAAAATAAATATTTTCATGCTCTAATACCATGTCATGATACCACTCACTCCAAAAGCTTCAGTTGATGAAAAAAGATAATACTAATAGTTATATCTCTAATACTCGATAAATCTCCATTGTACACATTGTACAAATATTTAATTGGCTCTTTGTACTTTTTCTTTTATATATGATTAGATTTCATTTATTTTTTTTTAATTATATGTCACACGCTAAGGTGAGCCTCCCAAAATCCATTGTGGCGTATGAATATTGGCCCTGAAAGAAATGCTTCTATACAGGTTGAACATTATCCCTTATACTTATAGGAATGCAATTCAAATTTTTGTACACAAAATAAATAAATAATGAAAAAATAGAAAAAAAAAATGGAGACTTTCATGAATCCGTATAGAACGGAGAATTGACCGGCTTGCTCTGTTCAATGATCATGTTCCATGTTAGTTTGTCTGTCAGTTACTGAGTTGTGTCCAATTAGGAAAAGCCAACCTTGGAGCCTATAACTAACTAAGACAATCCTCTAACGACACCGTTTCATGTCTTCCTCTCTGCACACATATATATACCGTACGAACCCACCTTCCTTCGTCTCCGTCCTCGTCTTTGCTCTCTGCACTTCATCCCATTAACAACGTCACAAATTCACAATTCAGCTGGAAAGAAACCTAATAGTGCGATCTTCTTCGATCCGTGCTTACATATTCCACCCTTTCCGATTCATTCCCAAATCCTGTTATTGTATCCTCCACCGGTAACATTTTGCCTTCTCTTTTATTTTACTCTAAATTCTCTCCAAATTTTCTGCTTTCTGTGTTCGATTAGTTTGGTGGAGGTGCTAGAATATAATGTAATATCGACTTTGTTTTCGTCGAATCTTGATTCGTGTATTGATCTTTATTTTTATGAGAGACAAAAAATATTATCCATATGTATTGACATTGCATGTGCTAGGTTTCTTGAGTTTCCTCATTGTAAGTCACTTTGGCTTATTAATTATGCTTTAGATATGAAATTGATGTATGTTCTGTGAAATCTGTTGATCAAATCATGGGGAATTGGGGATTGTGTTATTGGAAATTGTAATGTAGGTATCGTAACTTAATAATTGTGTAAGTGCATTCGTATATATATAATTATACAAAAATGGGATAAAAAGAGGGAAGAGAAGACAGAAGAAGAAAATAGCAAGTTTGCCAACTCTTGAGGTTTCCAATCAACATGTTAAACAAGCAAATATATCCAAAGTTTCACTAGAATTGAAGGGAGAAAACAGTAGTTTGTTTCATTATTACTTGCATCAGGTTAGCCTACCCAGCAGACAGTTAGTATGATTCACCCAGGATTTTTCAATTTTGTTCATCTAGTTTACTTCAACTTGTTTTTAAGGTGTATGCTTTGCAGTGTCCTTGTTGCTATTTATACAATTCTCTTTGGTGAACATCTTGTCTTGTTTGATGAAATTTCATAATAAGTTTAATCATGTTTCCTTCTGGGTTATACTTCACTGGAATGGTTGATCCAACGATTGCATCACAATTATTTTGGCCACATTTATATTTTCTTGTCTGTGAAGTAACAATGCCCTGTCATAGTGCGTAAAATTGTGTGATCTACACCGAAACTTAACAGTTCTATTGATGATTTTACTAGATTGGCTACATTGGATGCACAGTTCAGTTGATGCAGAATATGTTAGTTCCTCTTTATGCATTTACCTATGATCGCATTTACATATTAAAATCACCTTGATTGTTTATTTTATTTTTGTATGAGTTATCATATAAAATATAAGACATCTGTTGTTTTTGGGTGTAGATTTTGAAGAGTAACTGATAAGGTTCAGTTTCATGGAAAGGCTATTCTTTTGCTGGACAATGGTTTATATACTGATGTTTCAGTGATTTATGATTTTCCATTGCAAATCCATTCATCTTTAATGATGTGGGCTTTTGCATCAAATGCCCTTTCGAACATTAGAGTGAAAAGAATCCCAAGTGTGTCAAGTCATACTTGTGCAGTTTCAGCAGAATGCTCTGATGATGAGTCCTGCTCTAATGCCAGCAGAGACGAAGGACTAGAATGCCCCATATGCTGGGAATCCTTCAACATAGTTGAGAATGTGCCTTATGTCTTATGGTGTGGTCACAGTCTCTGTAAGAACTGTGTACTAGGACTTCAGTGGGCTGTGGTGACGTTTCCTTCTCAACAAATCAAGATTCCGTTCTTCATTTCATGTCCATGGTGCCACCTGTTATCATTCCGTTTGATTTATAATGGAAATCTCAAATTTCCTTGCAAGAATTACTTCCTTCTTTGGATGGTTGAGAGCATGAATGGTGATAGGCAAAGGCTCGTTTCCACCTGCATGGACAGCCAACCAGTTTGGACTCCAAAGAGCTACATTCTGGAAAACCAAGCTACTAATTCTAACCACATTAGGGCTTCATTATGTAATTACACTGGAAGGCAGGAACCTAACATTGTTGGTGGTCGGGGCAGACACAGACACCCTTTTTCCCTTAACAAATCTCTGGATTTCTTCATTCACTTCACGTCCAAGTTCCCATTGGTCATCACTTTCCTTCTGATTGCATTTTTCGCAGTTCCGTGCAGTGCCATTATTTTAGTCCTGTACTTGCTTGTCACTATTCTTTTTGCTATCCCATCATTCCTCGTATTGTACTTTGCATGCCCAATGATGCACAAGCTAGTAAGAAATATAACCTCTTGAAATGTAGCCTTGCTTCAACAGATGCCCGCAGCATGTCAAATCTAACTTCTGCAAATTTACTCTACCTTTGGATTGCTTGTTCTTCCTCGTGGTAATTTCTTTGTTATTTCTAAGGTTATATCATGTTATTTTGGTTATTTTTTTGTAGTCAACTTTAGCCAGAATCTTGAGAGGAACTTTATTTTTTGGCAGTTGTAATTTGGAAATTTTGTTTTCTCCTTTTAATTTTGGACAAGGAGTGACTAAATGTTCTACAAACTACAAAGTGCTAGCGCTGAGACTTCAAGAGTTAAATGATCAAGGATATGTGATTGCTTGTACAAATAATGTTTCATGTAGTATCATAAGTGCAAGTCTAATTTGGAACAAAACATATATATTTGCAGGGTTTTTTGTGCACACCTCTTTCTGCACATCTTTTTTTTAATGGTATAATATTTTTTTTATCTTTTTTAATTACCAATATATGTTTAATACCAAAAGACGAAGGTGAATAAGAGAGGTTTACCAATTGAATAAGAGAGGTTTACACAAAGGTAATTCATATAATATTGCTTTGTACCAAAACCTTAAACCAATAATGCAAGTAAATCTTGAAGCACTTCATTAGAGATGAGGCTCAGGTATCTCATATCTGTTCAAGTTTGCGACTTTTGTTCTTCCAGTTTTGGTGAAAATGAGAACTAAGGGTATATACAGAACAGTAAAATAAATGTTACATAACTGGTGATCTCAGAAGCATATCCCTGGAAGCTTTCCTGTCTTTCTGATTTCGTCTGCCTTCTCTTGTGCTTTTAGTTCTTGGTTCCTTCGTGTTTCGTCTACCTTCAGTACATTGGCTCTTGCTCCATTTGCAACCTCGTCTATATATTTCATGTCAGTGTAAAAGTTCTTGAAAACTGTCAACTTTCTGCTCTCAGGTTTTCTCTGCATTATCGTTAGTCTAAAATTAGGCAACGCACAATAATTTCATAGATTAAACTTTCATCCCTGTAACATGAAGTTTTTACATTTTCTTTTCCCAATTTAGTTTCTTAATTCATGAATTAGCCGTCTTTAATATAGTTGAAAGTTATGTTTTTCTCCAATTGATTTATGTTCAACATAACAGATGCTTTCTCACTTCTATAATTAGTATTAGACTAATCGAATTATTTCGAGTTCTGCTTTTCGAATCAATTAAAGTCGAGTTTAAACGGATTAAACTTGATTGTATCCTATTATCCATCAAATTCAAAATTAACATAATCGATCTATATCAATTTTAATCAGAAAATTGAATTATCTGTACCTGTAAACATCACTAAACTTTAAAATAGTGTTTATTTAGCATTCATATGAACTAAAAATATGAACACGGTAGCAAAGTGTCACCTTTCTCTCCCTTCTCAATGTTAATGCTAATAATGCTATCAAATGATTACTACTACTACCAAATCTACCCCCTATCTGTAAACTTAACTATTCAATAATACAGAAATAACAATGGATTATTGCTTTCCTTAATTCCCTTCATCTCACACCCTCAATTTTTGTCCGCCGCTTCTTCACATTCTTCTTTTCTTTTCTACTACCTTTATAATAAAATTGAGTAAAGAATAAATTAATACATATAAACTCTTATATTCTCTTGTTGAGATTTTATATAATCTATTTAAAATAAAGTTGAACATTCCAATTTATTATTGCAAGAAGAGATTTAATAACTAGCATCCACTAAAAGGTGGTTACTAGCTATGTTGAGAATTGAGATTCACATGTTCTCCTGGCACAAAGGTGGAAACTCACCTGCAGTCGACTGCAGGTGAAGTTGCTTCTGGATCGTTGACACGTGTTACTGTATGGTTTAAAAAAATCGATTTATTTTATACAAATGGTTTATTTAAAAAAACTGGTTTGAATAGATCAAATAACTACTTTTAAAATAATTTAAATTCTTTCTACGTGTTATTCCTAAATTCCTAACAGATGAATTTAATATGTTCTTTTTCTTCATTCATATTGACCAATTTTTCTTTAAATTTATCTGAAATTTTTTTATTTAATTTTTGTCAAATATATGTATACAAATTGTTTGAAAAAGTAAAATTTAGTATTCTGAAAAAGAAACAAAATTTACAGTTTTTTTTATAGGACTGGCATAAATGATATCATCTGTCCTTTTTTTGTGTCTCTGTTTCTATTTTCTTGATGAGTTTTATTTTATTTCCCATAACTTACATTTCAGTTGCTTTTAAATTAAGCTGTAAACATATTTTAAATTAAGCTGAAAAAATATGTCCAATTACAAATTTATCGTTAAATTAAATTTTATGGTAATCAATCAATTAACTTTCATTTTACTAATAAACTATTTTCATGTAAATTATTGTTGATTTTTCAATATTATTCTATAAATAAATTATTTTTTAAGATAATAAGACTATAATTTACTTTGTCTAGAAATTATGATTTCACTGTCATGCACGTTTTTGTGTTTTTACTTATCAACTAGAATTTATTTTTTAATGAAATTAGAATTTATTTTCAATAAAACAAAAGTATCTAATTAAAATATTAATTTGGTCTCCTTAAATAATTGAACATAATATTATTAATTTTGTCTACAACAAAAATTTTTAATAAATTTTTTCAAAATAAAATTGATTCAAAAATAGAGAAAAAAAAAGAACAACTAATGAAAATATTTATTTTGACATTGCCATCAAGAATATGATAGCTATGGAAAAAATTCAATCAAATAAAAAGGACTTAACTCATACCATTAAACTACCATCATATCATCACAATAAACTATAACATCACCAACTAAAGAGACATATAACAAATATGAAAGAGATCATGCCAAAATTTCAACAATGCTCATGCTATCAACTAGTCTACGTTATACCATAATTACATTTTTATCTTCCATCACATGAAATTGCCATGAATTATCTTGGTATTTATGATCCGAACATCAAAATGGTGTGATGACATAAATATGTACGTATTTATTAAATAATTTTCATCATTCACAGAAGAATGAATAAAAACATAAATTAAGAAATACATTTGAAATAATAAATTTGATTAAGAAATATAAATAAAAGGAACATACCTAATTGAAAGTTTCATGTTAGTTCTGAAAAAGGGATTGAAAGATAACGAATTTTACGTGCGAAACGAAGAAGGAGGAAATAAAAGTAACTGCTTGGTGCAATTTAAACCGGTTTTTTTAAATAAATCATTTATATAAAATAAACCGATTTTTTTAAACCATATAATAACACATGTCAGCCATCCAGAAGCAACTTCACCTGGAGTCGAGTGCAGGTGAGTTTCTGCCTTAATGTAATATTTCATTATTATTCGTAAAAAAGAAAGTGACACTACGAAAATATATGATGCATGCAGAAAGATACACAAGGAAACAATAAATAAATAATGACGCCATGATTAGAGATACGACACTGAAAAGGTCGTAAAGCAATGCCAAAGACAAGGCTGCTTTTGCCGATTGCAATCAATTCTACGCCGATATAACTGCAAAGCAACATCAGTGTTTGACATACACACTTCAAACTGAGTGAGAAAAGAAGATCAAAAGATGAGGATATCATCAATGGTGGCACTATCAATAATGGCGTTAACTTTGGTTGCAGTGCTTCATGGTTGCATGGCGCAGCTGCCGTCGATATGCAACGTGTTAGTTGGAGATTTGTTGCCGTGCAAGCCGGCCGTGACACTGCCAAATCCTCTGCCGCCTTCGGAAGTGTGCTGCTCGGTGCTGTCAAAGGCGGGCTTGTTGAAATGCCTTTGTTCATTCAAGGATTCTCCATTGTTGCCATCGCTGGGGATTGATCCAGATCTTGCCAAGCAGCTCCCTGAAAAGTGTCACCTTCCTCACCCTTTTGAATGTTTATTATAATAATAATCCTATCAAATCATTATTACTACCAAATCTGCTCTCTATCTGTAAATTTAACTATGCAATAATACAGTCATAACAATGGATTATTGCTTTCATTAATTTCCTTTTTCTCTCTCAATCCCCCCGCCCCTTTCTTCTTTTTCTGAGTTTTCTTTTCTTTCGTCTTATTGTACAATAAAGGAGCGACTTAAATAATAAAGATGTTTAAAACATCATTTTAAAAAAATATTTTTTAGTAATTAAAATTTAATATATATAGTCGATTAAATTATATTATTTTTGTTAAAATTGGATCAGACAAATTACTTTAAAAAAATTTGGTAAAAAATAAATTTTAAATCAATCTAGATTAATATTCTTTTATAAAAAAATAAATACAATAATCCTATTACGAAAAAAATGACGGTAATATTTTTATATATATATTATAAAAAATAATTAAAATATTCTTTTATATATATAAAAATATTTTAATATTTTTTTATAATAGAGATATTGTAATTATTTTTTATAAAAAAAATATTAATCTAGATCGATTTAAAATATAATTTACTGATTTTTTTGTTAAATTAATATATCTAATCTAATTTTGACAAAAATAATATGATAAAATTAATTATATATATTAAATTTTAATTATTAAAAAATATTTTTAAAAAATGATGTTTTAAGCATTTTTATCCGAGTGACTTCTTTATTATAGCTCCAGTTTTAGTTAAGTTTTAAGATAGTATTATTTAGTGTCTATATTTACTAAAGACGGACACAATAGTATTATGTCACCAAAGATACAACACGGTAGCACATATTCATTGTTTGTTTGATAAGAAATAAAAGAAATGCTGTAACATATATAATTTTTATTTATTTTTTAAAAACCTTACGTCTAGATGAATGTTATTATAAGCGAATTCTATAGTGAATAATCAAAATTTCAATATTTTTTATGGAGATATTTTAAAACTAATTACAAATAAGAAATAACCAAATCAAATTTTAGATTATGAAATTTGTGTATATCTCAATAAATATATTTATATAACAAGACTTGTACATTATTTAAGAAAACGTAAGTATAGGGACACTTTCAAAAGACTTGCCTTTTTCTTTCTAAAAAATAAATAACCAACACAATTTTTTTTTTCCAAAGAAAATGAAAACAACAATGCTAGGCAGCAAAAAGAGCATTCATTAATTTCTTATTAATCAAAGAATACAAAAAACAACAAAAAATGGTTATGGAAAACAAAAAAAAAAGTGTCGGCTGTACACTTTCCAAACCATGATACATATAATGCATTCATCCCAATCTAATCCCACTGAGTTCAGTGTCATTCGCATGCAATGATCTGTAAAGAAATCAATACTCTCAACTAAAAAAGTTTTGTCAAATATAATAAATTTTAATATATATCCCACAAAAATTCTACAGTATCTAATTCATCAAATTATACTCAAGATAACCAAGAAAAAAAATTAAGTAAGAGCATTTACCCTATTAGATAGGGATTGATTTATTGTTGTCATTTACACTTCTTGAGGTACTTTAGAGGGAGGGAAGTTTGGTTTGTAATCCTAAAGGCGGATCTATCTCACCTCTTATACATCCTAGATTCCTAGCTAATATGATAGTGGTACCTGTTCCATTTATTTATTTATTTATTTATTTATTTGATATTAAATTAAATTTAATCTGACAACAGCTTTTATGGAAAGAGAACAATAAAGAGTGATATTAAATACTGGACACCATCTAATTTATTTTTACTGAAAAAGATTCATTTTCTAACTTTCATAGATAAAATACAGGACTTCAATCTTGTAAACACCGCAATACTCTCCTACGTTTTTTTTTGGGATTGGAGAATTGAAATTGAATATTGTGTTTAGTATTTAGATATTGAAACTAAAATTTTAGTCTTAAAATATAAAATTTTAATCTTTTAGTACTTTCAAAAAGTAAAAACACATAGAACTGAAAATTTTAAGAATAATGATTAAAATTTTAATAATATTTATTTTCAAAAATACTTTAATTTAATTTTTTAAATTTTAAATTTATTTCTCAATCTCTATTTATCTTAAACTAAATACGATATTACGATATAATTCAGTCTAGTATATTGTACACTAAACACAATATAAAAACTTAATTCGGTCTCTCTTTACAACATGATCTTTAAAGAAAATAATCTCTAAATCTCTCTATACACAAAAAGAGCTACAAAACTCATCTTCTACAATATATAATAGTGAACTTCAGAAATAATGAATTCTCTCAAAAGAGTATATAGTCACAAATAAAGTACTATAAGTAATCCCAAACTATCAATCAAATATTTATCAAAAATATTTTGACACTTATAAAATTTGATTACAATGAAAACTTATAGCGTAAAAAAAAGTTGTGTACTGAACAAGAATCAAGACATTTATTTATAGATCTCCATGCACTCATGAACATTAGGAGTGAGTGGAAAGAATAAATGATTAAAAAATATACGTTTTTTTGTAGAATCTTGTGTCTACAAGGATGTATAAGATTGATTTTCAAAGCTAGAGATCAATTTTCTAGTTTAAATTTGCGAAAAATATAGCACTACATATAACACATGAGGATCGATCCTCCATTTTAACATAGTAATCAATCCTTTCTAGATTTAGATTTAAGCAAATTTAAATTTCAAATTATGGCGTCTTGTGCATGATTGGATTAGGTCCTATTCTCATTATCTATTATAAACAGTTTAAGATTATCATAACACGACTTATACTTATTCTCAATCATGTATTTTCAAAATCATTGAGTAAAAATTATTTTACTTTAATTAAGATTGATTTTAACTTAAGAGATAAACTTAATTTATTTTTAACAAGTAAAAACTAAAGTCCTATACCTAAATGTTGTTTGTTGGACTTCTCCTTATCATATAATATTTGTTGCATGCATGATTGATTTTTTGATGAGCTTGTGTTTGTAAAAATCTATTATATGTGACAATAATTAAATTATTATATTTAAAATTTTATTTTATATTGTAAGAATCTTACACAAAAATGCATTTTCATTTATTGTTAGTGCTCTCTTTGATGCTGGCAATAATAAAATTATGGTTAAAAAATAATAAAATATCGATGCATTTTTTACGCATTAAACATAGCCCTCTAAATAGACTCTAAGATTTTACATAAAATAAGTTATCAAACTGCCATTTTTCTTTTTACAAATCTTTTAATGTTTTTCTCCTTAGCTGTAGTTTTCATTAAATATATAATAAACGATTTGTATTATTTGTACAATTCTTTTATTTCAGAATCTGTCGTGGCAGTTATTACTCTATGATAGTTTCATCTTAAAATTTGTTGTGAAAATTCAGTACAATCGACTTCACTTGAGTTTTCACTAAAAATTTTATATGGTTGTGGTGGGGCAGGTATAAATAGACCTACAGCTCACCTCATCAGTCATGTTGATGTCTTTTGAGAACCAATGACTGAAATATTAACATGACCATAAATTGAATCAAATTGTATATATTTGAATCAATTAAATTAAATAATTCATATAATAAATAAATTATAATTTTTTGGCTTAATAAAACAAAATAAATAATATCTTATAAATATATCATATAAAAATTATAACACTTTAAAAAATATGAATCAAAATACATAAAATAAAAAATTAATATAAATTAAGATAAAATCAATTCATTCATTTCAGTCACATCAAATAATTAATATTCTTGATTAGTTATAGTTATGTGATTAAACAAAATAAATATTAATAACTTGATCAAATAATAATAATTATATAACATTTTTAAAATTATTAGTCAAAATCCGTAAGACGAAAAATTAAAACAAATTAAAACAAAATAATTCACTTATTTCAATCGAATAAGATAATTCGTGTAATTAATTAATTATAATTAATATAGTAAAATAGAATATTAAATAATTTAATATTTATCTTAATTAAATTAAATAATTAATTAATACATTTACATGAATGAAATAAAATAAATAAAAAATACCTTCCATAAGAGATATTCACCAAGTTTAGAGATACACAATAATAAAATGTGTGGAAAGCAATCTGAAAAACAAGGGTGATTTTAGGTGATGCAGTGAATTATGCGGCTATATAAGTGCCAAGCAGGAAGCAGTGTTTGACATACACACTTGAAAGTTCAAAGTGAAAGAAGAACAAGAATTGAAAAAGATGGGTTCAAAATCATCACCGTCAATGGTGGCAGTAGCAATAATGGCATTAAGTGTGGTTGCAATGCTTGATGGTTGCGTGGCGCAATCCTTCTGCAACACGTCACTTCCAGAGTTGTTCAAGTGCAAGCCGGCCGTGACGCCGCCAAATCCTTCGCCGCCAACGCCAGAGTGCTGCGCGGTGGTGGCAAAGGCGGACCTGCAATGTCTTTGCGGATTAAAGAATAATCCCTTGGTGCCAACTCTGGGGATCGATCTAAACCTCGCCTTTCAAATCCCTGCAAAGTGTAACCTGACTCTCCCTCCTCAATGTTAATGTAAACACAAACTACTCAATAATCAATAATATAGTAATAACAATCGATTATTACTTTTGTTAACTCCCCTTCTCTTTTCTATCTTTTCTCCATTTTCTTTTATCCTATTGTCAAAATTCCAGTTTCTTTAGGCTTTAACAAGAGTATTTACCGGTCGGATTGATTATATTGGTGTTTGAGAAAAAAAAAAAATAGACCGTCAAACCCATTAAATGTTAATCGATTTTGATTGGTTGGAATTTAAGATTTTTTTAGTAGATCATATCTAATCTTAATCGATTAAATTTAGGAGACCACTTTAATAAAAACATTAAATTTTTTTTGAAAGATGTTTTTATGTAATTATGTATCATATTATTATTTGATATTTTTATTAAATCGGTTAATAATTTATTTTTTAATAAATCAGAACAAAATTAATTTATTATACTAACAATAATAAATTTAATTGTCTGCATTATAATTATTAGATCCGATTTGATCCGATTGAATTACACAATCTAAATCGAATTTTTTTAAATTTTTTTATAAAAAGACAAATATATCTCTGACTTTTTATTTTGCAGACATTTAAATCCCTAAAAATTTAAAAATACAATTAGATCCCTAAAAAAAATTGGGTTTATTGTTATTATTATAAAAAAAATCGGTTTTATTCTAATTTGTTAAGAAATTCAAAAATAACCGGTTCATTAATACGTTCAATAATAATACGGCACATAAACGTCTTTACAAAAAGATGTTTTACGCATCTTTATGGAAGCATCCCCTTAAATTTAAGTTGAAACGATTTAAATACTTAAATATTCAATTAAAAATAAAATTTAAAAAATTTAAAAAAAATTAAAAAATTCTCTAAATCTTATAACTATGTAAAAGTAATGATAAATACAATGCATCAGTAATTTAAACTTAAATAATTATTTTAATTTAAAAAATTTTAAAGTTAAAAGATAAAGTTAGATATATATTTTCAATAGTGTTAAGAGATTAGTACATTTTGTGATTTGTAGGATAGTTGTTAGAACTGAACTGGTAATCGAACTGATTAGATTATTGAGGTACTGGGTTACTGGTTTAATCGGTGGGTCACTAGTTGAATCGATTGATCCAGTACTATATAAATAAAAAAAGTCAGAAATTTCAACTTAAAATTTAAAATACATATTTTTACTAATATTTTAAGAATATCAAACTATTCTAAAATAATATAGACCAAAAACAATAAATATTTTATTATTTTTAATCTATCAAAAATATTTTTATTTTGTTTTTATATTAAAATAAATATTATTTTCAAATTTAATAATTTACTAATTAGTTTATATCTATTACACTTATATACTACAAGTATTTATTGAAAAATAAGTAAGTTTATAATTATTATTACATAAAAATATAATTATTTAAGAATAAGTGAATTTATAACTAAATTTAAAATAAATTAGACAGAAGTAAATTATTTGATAAAAGATATATATATTTGCATATGTATTAATAAAAGTTATCATAGCTTGGTGGGTGTGAATAGCTCTACTTATCTAAAGAGGAGGGATTTGAATCCCATCTTTAACATTTTGGTAAAATTTAAATACTAATCGGACCGGTTTTTTACTTTATGCGGTCCAAATATTAGACCAGACCGGTAGAGGGTCTGATTCACTAGTTTTTCAATTGAATTGGTTGATATGGTCCAATTTTAATAACACTGATTTGTAATTATCAATTAATCATTATTAATATTTTTAATAGTATGAGATTACATCTAATGATGTAAGATTACACACTCTTTTGTTAATGATTAAATACTGGCTAGAATTTAAATACTAATCAGTTCAGTCGGACCGATCTTTACCAAGTTTGACCGGTTTCTAACCAGGTCACTCCGAATTTAACCGATTCGCACCGGTTTTTACCTCATGCAGTCCAAACATCGGACCGGATCGGTAAAGGATCCGGTTCACCGGTTTTTTAGTTGAATTGACCAGTCCAATCTGAAAAAACACTGATTTGTAGTCATTAATTAATCATCATTAATATTTTTAATAGTATAAAATTATATCTAAGAATGTAAGATTACACACTTTTTTATTAATAATTAAATATTGACTAGATTTTAATAAAAAATGCTGGCGTTAAGACTTTCTCATATATTATAAAATTTTATTTATTATTTTTAATTAATATTAGACTAATCGAATTATTTTAAATTCCGTGATCCGAATAAATTGAAGTCGAGTTTAACCGAATCAAACTTAATTGTATCCGTTTACCCATCAAATCCAAAATTAATAAAATCGATCTAGATCGATAAAATTGAATTATCTGTACTTGTAAACATCACTAAACTTTAAAATAATGTTTATTTAGCATTCATATGCACTAAAAATATGAAGACGGTAACAAAGTGTTACCTTTCTCTCCCTTCTCAATATTAATGCTAATAATGTTATCAAATGATTTCTACTACCAAATTTACCCCCTTATCTATAAAGTCAATTGATTCGGACAATCAAGCAAATAGGAAGTTGATGATTACAAAAATAAATATGTACCTTTTAATTTGGCATTCAGCACCTAAAGCAATTGGACATTTAACCAAAAGAGACTGTAATTACAAGTGATACTGCTGAAAATTGAGTCTTCCATGTATAAACAATTAACAGTTTGGATCATATTCTTGAAATTGGCTCTTGATATTTTTTACGATTTTCTTTTCTTCCTTTTTGTTATGTTTGTGATTCCTCCAGCCTGCATTGTCTGCCATATTGAGCAATCCCGCCAGAACCTGAGTCAAATTTATAAGTTCCAATCTTAAACTAATGAGTACAAGAGTAATTTTCCTTATAAGTAAAACAATGGTAATCGTTGATATCCTCTTGGAATAAAAAAAAAATTGATTAAGAAATATGTGATTCATTCTTATATTAGCATATATTCTATCAGTTAAGTGCCACCTCACGTCCAAATTGGACAGGGAATCTCACTTTCTCCTCAATACGGTGCAACAGAATTGTGTCTCCTAAAATTTTGGCATAGAACAAATTTGACTCCCCATTAGTTTGTGTCTTCAGAAATTTTCTTTCATCAGAAACGCTATCAACTTTGTCTCAATAAAGAACATAAAAACGAATGTAAATTCTAAAACGAGTCAAAGTGTAGATCATCTTTTAGAATAAACAAATTGAAATTGATTTCTCAAGTCATGTCATTAGTAAGTTAGGACTAATAGCAAGAAATTACAAAGAGGAGAAAGAAAGGTTAATTAGATGCAACAGAACAAAAAATAAAACAGAAAATATGACCAGATGATTAATACTTACAATTCTTGGACACAAATTTAAATCCCATCTTTTGTGCAGCTAAATTGAATGCCTTTTCAATCATAACTGCTTTGGAAGATGGAATAGGAATGACCGACATGTAAGAGTAGAAATCACATAATAAGAATGAATTTAAACATATTTGACAAAATACTAAAGTTATTAAGCAGAATCCCTCAACCTCCTCCGCCTTCTCAATCTCCTCCTCCACCTCAACCTGCTGCGATATCAAATCCCTACTCAGAATTGAAACGACATGGAGGAATTATGTTCTTCTTCTTCTTTGTCCAGACGGAGAGGAGAACGACGGAGAACGACAAGACGGTGCGTGATGCTACTGCGTGGAGAGAGAGAGAGAGAGAGAGAGAGAGAGAGAGAGAGAGAGAGTGAAAATAGACTGCTGCTGTCCGGATAGGGAATTAGAGCTGAGGTTATTTTTTATTGGCAGATTGGTATACAAGGATGAAGAACAATTTTTCAGAGTTCTTCTTTGTATGAAGAGGTAGAAGAAATTAGATTAAAATTCATTAGAATTGAAGCAATCTTTTAGTGTACATAAATAATGAATAATGAAATGTATTTTGATTTTGATTTTAAATTAATTTAAATTTAAAATTATAAAAGTAAAGTTATTAATTGAATTTTGATTAAATTAAAAGAATTAGAGTAATTTTTGTCCAATATAAAAAAAAGAAATATTTAAGTTTTTTTATAAAATTAAATATTTTTTTATTTTTATTAAAATATAAGGATGATTTAGTAAAACTATTGATATGATATATATTTAAAATAAAAAGAATTAATTATTGACGTAGAAAATATAATCTACTTGTAATGTTTTAATTTGTCTACAATTTTATCACATAGGTACTTATAAATGTATCATCGTACCGAAGTCACCACCTATTATCACTACAAGAAAATAGAGTTATTTTGACACTTTATTTTTTAACACTATAATTAAATGTCAAAATTAATATATATTTTTGACAAATATCACAAATGTCAAATTTTCTATATTTTCTTGACGAAAAATTTGACCGTAGAAAATTACTCCTCAATTTTGACACTCATTTGTTTTCAATTTACTCTACTATTTTTTTTCTTCTTTGGGCTCTGTTAATTTTGACATCACACTGCTCTCAGTTTAGGATTATACTACTCATTCTTTATCTTCAAAATCTCAATTTATTCTTTAGTTTCAAGATCACATCTCATTCTTTGTTAAAATTTTTTGTTGAGAATATTTTATAGTCAATAAGTGTCAAAATAAATAGTATTTTTGACAATTAATAAGTATCACAGAAAATATGTTCTCAAAATTTTCTAACAAATTATTTTTGACAGCCAATATTTATCAAAATAAGATTTAAATTTTTTTCACAATCGCTTATATGTTAAAAATACTATTTTTGACAAAACTTTTATTAACATATTTTCATAGTTAAAATAGTGTCAAAATTTGTTTTTTTGACAAATTTTAATTTTCTTTTACACATTATAACCTTAAAAAATAATCTATATTGTTGTAGTGTATTTAGTGTCTATATCTATTAAATAAGGACATGGTAGCACTCGTCACAAAATATACAAACACGATAACACATATTCATTGTTTGTTTGATGAAAAATAGAAGAAATTTTGTAACATATATAATTTTTATTTATTTTTTAAAAACTTTACGTCTAGATGAATGTTATTGTAAGCGAATTATACAGTGAATAATCAAAATTTCAATAATTTTATGGAGATATTTTAAAACTAATTACAAGTAAGAAATAACTAAATCAAATTTTAGATTATGAAATTAGTGCATATCTCAATAAATATATCTATATAACAAGACTCGTACATTAATTAAGAAAAAGTAATTATAGGGACACTTTCAAAAGACTTACCTTTTTCTTTTTAAAAAATAAATAACAAACAGAATATTCTTTTTTCCGAAGAAAATGAAAACAACAATGCTAGGCAGCAAAAAGAGCGTTCATTACTTTCTTATTAATCAAAGAATACAAAAAACAACAAAAAAATGATTATGAAAACCCAAAAAAGTGTTGGCTGTACAGTTTCCAAACCATGGTACATATAATGCATTCATCCCAATCTAATCCCACTGAATTCAGTGTCATTCGCATGCAATGATCTGTAAAGAAATCAATACTCTAAATTAAATTTTTTTTGTCAAATATAATAATTTTTAATATATATCCCACAAAAATACTACAGTATCTAATTCATCAAATTATACTCAAGGTAACAAAAAAAAAATTAAGTAAGAGCATTTACACTATTAGACAGCGATTGATTTATTGTTGTCATTTACACTTCTTGAGGTACTTTGGAGGGAGGGAAGTTTGGTTTGTAATCCTAAAGGCTCCTCATCTATCTCACCTCTTATACATCCTAATATGATAGTGGTACCTGTTCCATTTATTTATTTATTTGATTTATTTGATATTGAATTGAATTGAATCTCACAACAGCTTTTATAGATAAAACGCAGGAGTTCAATCTTGCAAACATCGCAATACTCTCCTATAGTTTTTTTTTTTTTTTTGGATTGGAGAAGTGAAATTGAATATTGTGTTTAGTATTTAGATATTAAAATTAAAATTTTAGTTTTAAAATATAAAATTTTAATTTTTTAGTATTTTCAAAAACTAAGAATATATTAGGACTGAAATTTTTAAGAATAGAGATTAAAATTTTAATAATATTTCTTTTTAAAAATATTTTAATTTAACTTTTTAAAATTTAAATTTATTTTTCAATCTCTATTTATTTTAAACCAAATATGATATTAAGACATAATTCAGTTTAGTATAAATATACTACTAAACACAATATAAAAACTTAATTCGGTCTCTCTTTATAACATGATCTTAATATAAAAAAACAACCTCTAAATTTCTTTATATACAAAAAGAGCTACAAAACTCATCTTCTACAATATGTAATAGTAAAATTCAGAAATAATAAACTCTCTCAAAAGAGTATATAATCACAAATAAAGTACTATAAATAATCCCAAACTATCAATCAAATATTTATCAAAAATATTTTGACACTTATTATAAAATTTGATTACAATAAAAGCTTATAGCATAAAAAAAGTTGTATACCAAACAAGAATCAAGACATTTATTTATAGATCTCTATGCACTCGTGAACATTAAGAGTGAGTGGAAAGAGTAAATAATTTAAAAAATATGTTTTTTGTAGGATCTTGTATCTACAAGGACGTATAAGATTGATTCTCAAAACTAGAGATTAATTCTCTAGTTTGAATTTGTGTAAAATATAGCACTACAACACATGAGGATCAATCCTCCATTTTAACATAATAATTGATCATCTTTAAGTTTAGATTTAAGCAAATTTAAATTTTGAATTATGGCGTCTTGTGCATGATTAGATTAGGTCTTACTCCGATCATCTATTATAAACAGTTTAAAATTATCATAATACGACTTATACTCATTCTCAATCATATATTTTTAAAATTATTGAGTAAATATTATTTTACTTTAATTAAGATTGATTTTAACTTAAGAGATAAACTTTATTTACTTTTAACAAGTAAAAACTAAAGTTCTATACCTAAAAGTTGTTTGTTGGACTTCTCCTTGTCATATAATATTTGTTGCATGCATGATTGATTTTTTTGATGAGCTTGTGTTTGTAAAAATCTATTATATGACAATAATTAAATTATTATATTTAAAATTTTATTTTATATTGTAAGAATCTTACACAAAAATGCAATTTCATTTATTGTTAGTGCTCTCTTTGATTAGTCAAAATTCGTAAGGCGAAAAATTAAAACAAATTAAAACAAAATAATTCACTTATTTCAATCGAATAAGATAATTAATATAATTAATTAATTATAATTAATTAATACATTTAAATGAATGAAATAAAATAAATAAAAAATACCTTCCATAAGAGATATTCAGCAAGTTTAGAGATACAGAATAATGAAATGTGTGGAAAGCAATCTGAAAAACAAGGATGGTTTTAGGCGATGCAGTGAATTATGCGGCTATATAAGTGCAAAGCACGAAGCAGTGTTTCACATACATACTTCAAAGTTCAAAGTGAAAGAAGAAGAATTGAAAAGGATGGGTTCAAAATCATCACCGTCAATGGTGGCACTAGCAATCGTTCTGCAACACGTCACTTGCAGAGTTGTTCAAGTGCAAGCCGGCCGTGACGCCGCCAAATCCTTCGCCGCCGACTCCAGAGTGCTGTGCGGTGGTGGCAAAGGCGGACCTGAAATGTCTTTGCGGATTAAAGAATAGTCCCTTGGTGCCAACTCTGGGAATCGATCTAAACCTCGCCTTTCAGCTTCCTGCAAAGTGTAACCTTTCTCTCCCTCCGCAATGTTAATGCTATCAAGAATTCAAGATCACTATTACTACCAAATCTACCTCCTGTCTGTAAACACAAACTACTCAATAATCAATAATAGAGTAATAACAATCGATTATTGCTTTCTGTTAACTCCCTTCTCACCCTTAACTCCCCCGTCCCTTTTCTTTTCTCCGTTTTTTTTTTTATCCTATTGTCAAAGTTCCAATTTTAGAGAGACTATTTAGATTCGTGTTTGAGAAAAAAATGACCATCAAACCGATTACATATTAATTGATTTTGGTTGGTTCGAATTAAGATTTTTTGAGTAGCTCAAAACTAATCCAAATCGATTAAATCTGAATTAGAATAATTCAGATAATTGAATATTCGATTGAAAATAAAATTTAAAAAAATTTAAAAATATCAATTTTTTTAAAAATTTATAACTATGTAAAAATAATAAATGTTAAATAAAGTAAGTTAAGATTATTTTTTATTGATTTTATTTGGTTATCAAATATTTTTGTAAAGAAACTTAAATAATTATCTTAATTTAAAAAAATTTATAGTTAAAAAAGAAAATTGAATATATATTATGAATAGTGTTAGAAGATTAGTATATTTTTGTAATTTATAATTATTAATTAATTATAATTTATATTTTTAATAGTATAAGATTATATTTATTGATATAAGATTATGTATTTTTTTATAATTAAATACTAACTAAATTTTAATAAAATTACTTGTTCTTTAGATTTTTTCATATAGGGGCCTGCTACACATACAAGTAAAAAGACCGTACAAGTTTTACAAGTTATCAATCCAAACTTTATTAACACGCGCACTAACTCATTTTGAATGGAGCGTAACGACACGCGCCCCACTCAAACGGTTCCTCTTTGTCTTCTTCTTCTTCTTCTTCCTCTTCCTCTTCCTCTTCCTCTTCGTCTTCTTCTTCTTCTTCTTCTTCTCTTCTTCTTCTTCTTCTTCTTCCTCTTCTTCTTCTTCCTCTTCTTCTTTTTCTTCTTCTTCGTTTTTTTCGATTTTCATGGTTTCTGAAATTCTTCTTCTTCTTGCTGCACGTTCTTCTTCCTCTTACTCTTCTTCTTCTCCTTTTCTTTCGTTTCTGCACGTTCTTCTTCCTCGTTTTCTTTTTCTTCTTCTTCATTTACGTCTTTTCTCTCTGTTTTCTCGTTTTTTTTTTCAATTTTTCATGGTAAAATCGTTTTTGAAGAAGAAGAAGCAGCAGAAGATGAGGAGGAGAAAGAGAAAGAGTTCTGAATTCACCCAAACGATTATAGAAATACACCCAAAAGATTACAGAAAATACACCCAAAGAATTTAAGAAAATACACCCAAAATCATGCATAATTCAGAACTCTTTCTCTTTCTCCTCCTCATCTTCTGCTACTTCTTCTTCTTCAAAAATGATTTCAGAGCTTGATGTCAAAAAACAATAGAAATCGAGAATAACGAAAAAAGAAAACAGAGAGAAAAGCACGTAAATGAAGAAGAAGAACGTGTAGCAAGAAGAAGAAGAAGAAGAAGGAGAAAGAGAAGACAAGAAACATACCTTGAATAATATTTCTTCGTTTTTTCTAGTGATTTTGATGAAGGAGAAAGAGAAAACGAAAAGAGGAGAAGAAATTTCAATAAAAAAAAGAGGGAGGAAGAGAAAAAAAGAGGAAGAAGAAGAGGAAGCACGGAGAAAGAAGAAGAAGAAAAAGAGGCACAAAAAAAAAAACGTGAAACGACATGAATAAAGCGCGTGTAAGTGATGTAAGAGTTGCAATACGTTTTGGTGGATTAGGCATTAATAAACTTGTAATAGTTACAAGCCCTAATCGCTTGTATACTGAACTTTTCTCTTTTATATATTATTAAATTTTATTTCTTATTTTTAATTAATATTAAACTAATGAAACTATTTTAAATTCTAAATTCGAATCAATTACAGTCTAGTTTAATCGGGTCAAAAAACTTGATTGCATTTTATTATCCATCAAATTCAAAATTAATATAATCAATCTATATTGATTTTAGTAAAAAAAATTGAATTATCTATATCCGTAAACATCACTAAACTTTAAAATAGTGTTTATTAAGCATTCATATGCACTAAAATGTGAAGACGGTGGCAAAGTGTCACCTATCTATAAACTTAACTATTCAATAATACAGTAATAACAATGGATTATTGCTTGCTTTCGCTAATTCCCTTCATTCTCACCCTCAATCTTTGTCCTCCCCTTAGCTTCTTCACTTTTTTTTTTCTTTTCTCTTCTTTTCTTTTCTATTACATTTAAAATAAAATTAAATAAAAACAAATTAATACATCAAATCTGCTACACATACAAACTTTTTTAATTTATACATATAAACTCTTATATTCTCTTATTGAGATTTTATATAATCTATTTGAAATAAATATCATCAAAAAGTAAGTAATAAATATTACTATTCGTTAACTTTATTTTCTCATGATCTTTTATAATTTAATCATCTTAAAATTGAAAACAGACCAAAAAAAATCGTAAAATTAATAGTCTAGTGTAAGAATATTTAAAACCGATTCAAATCGAATAAAATCGACTAATCGAACCAAAAAAACCAAAAATCAAATAAATTGAAAACTGAAAAAGCTGAAAAAAAATCATATTTTATTATTTTTTTGTGGTTCAATTCAATTTTCGATTTTAAAACTAAAAATTTTAATGAACTGGTCAACTAAAAATTTTAAAAAAAATCATTAGATCACCAATCCTTTGTCATTATCCCACCCCAAATCAGATGCACTCAAAAAAATTCTAACCTAACGGCACTAAAAAAAATCTCTCTCAGGTTCTAGCAGCGCCGAACCCAGCCCCTTCCACCACCAGCGCCAAACCCCTTCTTCTTTTTGTCGCTCACCATCGTGGGCTCACTAGATAATCATTTTCTGGTTCACTCCCTATCTTTTCTTTTTCGCTGATTACCTCAATCCCTCTCTCGTTCTAGTGTCCACAATTATTATCTACTCTATCAAGACGGATATTTCTTTCTCGATATGTCTGACCAAGTTGAACATTCCAATTTATTGTAAGAAGAGATTTAATAGCATCCACTAAAAATAAAGTGGTTAGTATGTTGAGATTCACATGTTCTCTCTGGCACAAGCAACTTGATGACAACTTTAGAATAAACATCCAAAATGATCTGATAATAACCAAGAAGTAAAACTATAAACTAACATTAATTTGTTTCGTATCAGAGCTGATATCTTTTCTGTGAATAATATAATATTTTTTTATTTACTTAATCTATTAAAAATAGATTTTTTTAAATTAATTAAAATAAGGTGTCAATTTCGTATAAATATTTTTTCTCTTTTAAATTAATTTATTATAATTATATTATAATTAATATTTAATAAATAATATATAATTATACTAATTTAAAAAATATCTTCACTATAATTATATCAAATTAATATTCAATACATTATTAAACTAATTATTAATCAGAAATATTTTTAATCATTTTAATTATATTGATACCATTCTAATTCTCATTCATTATACAATAATTTTATTAGTGGCAAATTGTTACGTTAATAGTGACACATTTATAATAATAATAATAATAATAATAATAATAAATATCAATAATTAAATGCTAAAATAATTGTGAAACATTATCTACCTAACTTTAATTAGTTAACAAATTTAATTTTAGTTATTATGTTTTATTTTTTACATAATTATGTTAATTGCCAATCATTATACATTAAATTAGCATTTATAATTGTACATCAAATCAGCATTTAATACATAATCATATTAATTGTCAATAATTTTAATTTTCAATTATTATAATATAATTTTAAATTAGTCGTAATTTTCAGCAAGTTAATATTGATATCTACCTTAAAAAATAAAAACAAATTAAAAATTTATGATTTTAATAATGATAAAAATGTATATGATATGATAATGACTTATTCAAAATCGGCAAATATATATGATGTATAACATAAATAATAAAAAATCAACTTAATAATAATTAATTTATATAATTGTTTTTATTCTAATAAAGGCTATATATAGTATTTTTTGTGGTTTCTAAGCTTAAATTTGAAGGTAGAATAAAAATATATTTTTCGTTTTTTATTGGA
Source organism: Arachis hypogaea (assembly GCF_003086295.3). NCBI lineage: Eukaryota > Viridiplantae > Streptophyta > Magnoliopsida > Fabales > Fabaceae > Arachis > Arachis hypogaea. The sequence continues at coordinate 116,415,840 of NC_092044.1, read as the reverse complement.
ATTAATCCTTTTAAGGTACAATTTATAATTTTTTATATACTCATTCTATTATATTATTCTTTTGATAATTTAATGATTGTTCTTACTCCAACTTATTCTTTTCGTCTAATGTTTCAGTGCGATTGTCTTTTACTGTAATCGTTTACAATGCACCACATCCATCAAATCTATGCTAAATTTCTCATATCCTCATTATATATTTTATAGATGATTTAATTATTATTATTTAATTATTTAATAAAAGAAAGACAAAAAGTTAATTTCAAATAATAATAATAATAATAATAATAATAATAATAATAATAATAATAATAATAGAATTAGTTACTTAAATAGATAAAAGTACAATATGCGTTAATATTTTAATTGATTTTTATTTTAATTTATGTTTAAGAACCAATTATCAAAATAGATATCCAATACAAAATTTTTTTATTTACTGATAAATATTAAAGTGGAATTGAAAAAAAAAACAGAGATATAACCTTTAATTAAATAAATTTATTAATTAAATAATGTTACAATAATATTTTGTTTTTATTAAGTTAATTTAATGTATAATTTTATCTTATACTTTTAGATATAAATTAGAGTCTAATTTTAATTATTGATAGTATAAAATATTTTATATAATTGTTTAATTATGTCTATTTTTTTAGATTATCATTTAGGTGAATACAATTAATATAAAAGATAGTTATTTTTTATGATATGATATTACATCATTGAATATTTGTGTACAACTACTTTACTCTAATAATGTATCAAAATTATAAATTGTACCTTAAAAAGATCAACTTCGATGAAAAACGAAGAATACATTTTTATTCTATGAAGTAGTAAAAGAAAAATATAAATATAAAATTATAAGTTGACTCTCAAATTTAGATTCATGTACCACAGAAAAACACTATATATAGACTTTAGTAAAACAAAAATAAATATGTAAATTATTTATTATTAAGGTAATTTTTTTATTATATACAATAATTACACATCATATATTAATTTTGTTAAAATTATATAATTTTTCATAAGATGATTAGAATCATTATCTTCTATCATAATCAGAGAAATTCCGGACAATGAATAAGAATATTATACTTGATATACACATATTGAAATAGAAATATATGTCTTGAAATTTAGAAATATAAATTTTATTATATCTTCCTAAACAAACCTAAACAACTCTACACTAATAGCCCGTACCATGTCGTATTTTTCAAGACTTATATTTAGGAACAAATAGAATTTTAATAATAATACACATGTAATTGAAATAGTTTATATACGGATTTTTTAAAATAATAATAATAATAATAATAATAATATTATTATTATTATTATTATTATTATTATTATTATTATTATTATTATTATTAGATAATAAATAAGAATTAGAATTATATTAATATTTTTAAAATTAATATAATTAAAATGACTAAAAATATTTAAAATTAATGTGCGTTATTAATATCATAAAATTTGATCATTTTATGATTAGATTCAAATATTCTTATCATGATTACTACAACCGGTGTAATTATCATATTATTATCATATATTATTATTATTATTAGAGTAAATTACCAATTATGCTCCCGAATTTGTAAAACGCTGACATAAATACCCCTAATATTAGTTAACGACAATCATACCCTTGAAAAAATTAAAAACAGAGCAAATCTGCCCAACTGTGAGGAGAACCCTTCTCCGTTAAACGGAATTTGGTGATGTGGCAAACGGAAATCCAACATGGCATCCGTATTAGGCTCTCAATCCCTTCTCTTCCTTATATAGTATTAGGTGAGAACATTTTCCCCAATTTGAGCAGCCAGCAAAACCCTAACCAGAGCCATGCATGGTGGAAGCAGAGTCATGTCAAATTGTAATCGAAGGACACAGTCTATAGAAAATTGTAGCTCTGAAGGGCTCGAAGAACATGTGAGCAAGCCATATGATGGGACATGCTTCTGCCGTCTTCAGGTGGTGGCCTTGAAGTCGAAGACGAGGAGAAATCCAGAAAGATGGTTTTTCAGGTGTCCTATGTGAAAGGTATGTATGATTTTTCTGCTTCATTTGTCCCCCCATCTCCCCCGGTTGAGAATTGAGCTTGATGAACTGTATCTGTGTTGGGCAGACGAAGAACACTGGGTGCCATTATTTTCAGTGGATGGATGAAACTATTGAGGAATCTGCTGAGGTGGAGGAATTCTCTAATAATGGCACAGTAGTATACAATACATGTGGAGTCTTGAAAGGGAGGTTTATCAGTATTGAGACTGAGACGACACACATAGATGGAAAGATGTTGATAGAGCAGATGAAGAGAGTTGAATTGCTTCTGTGTTTCATTCTGGGTGGAGTTGTACTGAGTTTATGTATGAGTTCGATTTATTTGGTTAGATAGGACAAGGGATGACTGTAGGACATGGTTTATTAATGAATGTTAATTGTTATTGTTGCTTAGAAGTTATGTTGACATTGTTGTGGCTATTTAGTCACTTGTTAAGGAATTGGATCTGTGTCTTGAATTCGATTGCATCACTAATAGAAACATGAATTGAGTGAAGTGAATCTAACTAAAGAAGTAACTGAGATATGTTAACTAATTTCAAATAGACCTAAGAAATAAAAATTGGTAAAGGCACAAGATTAACTAATTGGTCTGCATAAGATTAAGCATTAGAACTAATTGTTCCATCCAAAATACTATATACTGACTAATCAGTCTTAATACCAGACATCAAAATATTCAAATTGTCCAACAAAAGGCAATAACCAACCATACTAAATATCAACATACAACCCAAAAACTAGATAAACTATTGCAACTAAACATTAACTTATAACCCAAAAGATCAACTAATTATGCACCCAAGTCTCCCTCAAGTTGAGTGATTTGGCATGAACTTTGAGAACCTAGAAGTGGTTGCTTTAGATGCACCATTCATGATTTCATTTGACACAAGTGGAGTCCTTGTGGAGTCTGAAACTCCTGAACCAGCAACAGCATTTGTAGAAGGTGCAACGGGACTTATCTGTGGGGGCCTAAATGGTGGGTTGGGCCTTGGAGTGGCTGATGGGCCTGGAGCTGTGGGCCTAACATTGGGTTGGGCTATTGGAGCTGTAGATGTGGGCCTCATAATCGGTTGGGCTAAGGGGTGTCTCCTAATAGGCATCTTTGCCCTGGATCTTTCCTTGGTAGTAGATGCAGCAGCAGTCGCAGCAGCATTGGAGGGAGTTTTAGATCTTGGTGCTCTCCTTGCAGGGTTGGATCTAGCAGCTCTCCCTCCTTCACCATGACTTGTTGAACCGGATGTGTTCATATTGGCCTACAATAAATGAAGTCTAATTAGTACATGTGAATTTACTGTAAACAGCAATTATTGAGAAATGAGCTACCTCTTCATTAGCTTCATACTGTGGATGGCCTTGGGTGAGCTCCTCTCAACTGCATCCATGGTTTCTTCCCAAAACATCTCCTGCTCTGAGTCTGACATGTCTTGTAAGCTCCTGGGTGGCACAATTTCTCCTGTTGCCAGCTGGCCTGCTTGAGGTGCTTGTTGTGCATCTTCATCTTCCTCAGCTGCAACATGAGTCTTTTTATCAGGACATGTCCTGAAATTATGTCCCACCTACGAAGATAACATCATTTCAAGCATCAACAGATGAGAACAGTCAACAACAAGAGGCATTGAACAAGTGAGTTTTTATTTACCTTTTTGCAATATTTACAACTTGTTTTTCCATAGCTCCTCTTGATTTTGTACTGGCTCCCACTCTGTCTCTCTGATTCATGTCGTGCTCTCTTCTTTGTAGGCCTTCCTATTGGCCTCTTATAAGGTGGAGGGAGACACGGCAGCCCTTTTGCATCAGCCCAATATTCTTGACTAGGGACAGTGTTGATGTGAAATTGGTATGTTCTATTGTATGCTTCCATAGTCCGCCAATGGTAGGCGTAATCTTCTGGTCGTTGATTTTTTCTTTGAATTGCAGCAACTCCATGACAGTAAGGCAGACCTGTCAGTTGCTACTTTCTACAAGTGCAAGTCCTTTCGTGAGTGTTGAACCGAACTATTTGACCATGCCTTCTAACTTCAAAGACATTGTGCTCATCGTCTCCCACCCATTGATCTTGACCAAAGTTTCTTGCTCATACTTAGACAGATATTCCCAAGCAGAAGTATTAATTCTCTTGATGGCATCCATACCTTCATTAAATTCCTGATCAGTCAGTGCCCTTGCACATTGAAATATCAACTGTTTAAGTTCTAGGTCTTTCCAACGATTGTTAAAATTCCTCCACATATGCATAGTACATAACTTGTGTTTAACCCCTGACATAACTTCTTGTAGAGCAGATATTAGCCCCTGTAAATAACTAAGTTAGACATCATATACTATAAAATAATTGTACACACAATTTAGGAACTAACTTTCTGTTTGTCAGACATGAAGTGCCAATCAAATTGCCTATGATCCCCAATATCATCCAACAAATACTCTAGGAATTCTTTTCAATTGGTCTTTGTTTCTGCATCAACTACTCCATATGCAACTGGAAATAGATGATTGTTGGCGTCCTGAGCAACCGCTGTCAGCAGCTGCCCTCCAAAATAACCCTTCAAAAATGCTCCATCAAGGCATAGGAAAGGCCTACATCCTTGCTTGAATCCCTTTTTGCAGGCATCTAGACAGATGTATAGACTTTTAAACTTAGATAGCCCCTCTTGTTGTGGGGTTGTGCTCATACGGCAAGTGGATCCTGGATTGGCCTTACGCAGCTCAGTCAAGTAAGTCCTTAACTTCAAATATTGTTCCTTTTTTGTACGCTTGATGACATCCTTAGCCTTCTCCATTGCCCTAAACATCATCCTCTCTCCGACACAAATATCAAACTCAACTTTGAACATATCTCGAGCCTCTCTATGGGACAAGTTAGGACATACCCTAATCTTGCTAATCAACTCCTCGGCCACCCATTTACAAGTGACTGACCTGATTTTATTACTCCTAGGACATGTATGCTCATCAACCAATATTTTTATTTGGTAACTAGGTGGCTGGTTTCTCCTTACATAGTAAACTTCCCATGGACAAGTTTCGTTGTAACATATGACCCTGCAACTATGTGGTTCAACCTTGAAAAAAAATGCCTCTCTGTCCATTTGAATACTATACTTCCTGACTGCATCCTTAAACTGCTGCATCGTGCCAAACTCCATTCCTAACTCCAGTCTAATTTTGCCAAACTCTGTATCAGGATTATGCTGAGGGAATACTGGATTTTCATCCACAGAATCAGAATCTGGTGGGGTGTGCAGCTCTTCAGAATGATACTGATATTCAATAAGCTCTTCATCATGGTCATTTGGGTTAGGAACAACCACCCTTGGGGCCTGATTCTCTTCCTTAGGTGGCAGAATCCTCTGGCCGGATTGACGGGGTCTTCGATGAATCCTCCGACCTTGAACCCCACAAGAGGCATCCTCATCTAATTCAACAACATTACGCATTCATATGATTAGGTTATTAATTAACGGACAGTTTACGGCAAATACATTTACAATAAAAAAAAACATTATTACTAGGATCTACAATTCATATACTAACTAGCATGTGCATCACTATTGTTTTGTGGTGCAGGTTGATCTCTACCAGATGGTTGGGGCCTCGCATGTTTCTTCCTGCGTTTTCTTTCCCTGCCATCAACTTCTTCAGCATTAGATAGTCTCCCATGGTCTTCAACATGTGTCTACTGATTGTCTCCTAAATTGGGGGCCTCATTTTCAATTGTTCCAGCTTGAGTTTGATTAGAAAGGTTTTCAGTACCAGCCTCCTCTGGCAATGCTTCATCATAGCCCCTTTGTTCAACGTTTGTTCATCCTCTTCTTGTTGTTGCTCCTCATGCTGTGGGGGATCCTCTTGTTCATTTACTTCATTTAATAAAGGAGCTCCCTCTACTTCTGTATGTTCAGATCCTTCCTCCTCTTCATTTTGTTGGGGTTCCTGGTCATGATTTTGCTGATCTTCTAAAGGAGGCATGTCAACTTCTTCGTTAGCAAAAACCTCAGCCTCATTAACATACTCTGGATCCGTATCAACTAGATGCTTAAAATACAAGTGGACCCTGTATTCATTCCTCAGTGCAGTATCACACATCTTAACCACATCAACATGCCTTTTGAGCACATGTAACCCGTTAACTAAATCCATCCCTGGCTCCAACAAATAAACTTCATTATACCTAGTATAACCTAAATCTAGAAACAAGCCTTCAACAAGGAATAGATTATAAGTATCAACATGCACCCTCTCGATGATACTCACTAAACCACCATTATACTTCAGCACACCATCTGCATCATTCTCTATCCAACCCCGATGGTGATAAACAAATGTGATATGCGTATCCATCTGACAAAAATAATAAAAAAGTCATAATCAGCTAACACAACACATGAAAACACTATCATCATACTCCCATTGCAAACCCCAAACGACTGATAATAACAACAATGCAAACATAAAATGCTTACCAAAACCTTGGTTGATCGACGGCGACTTCTTCACAACGTATCAACGCCAAACGTGATACTGCATGTGACGTTGCCAAATCCAAGAAACGAATATAAAGCGACAATAGATGAAGAGAAACAGAGACGACCACCCACAAACTCTTCAGTTTCGCGCGTCCAACAAGGTCTTAGTTAAATATGGTGTTTCACTTAGGGTTAATTTCGTCATTTCATTTGAATTGGGCAATTAGGGTTTGTTGAATTGGGGATACATGGACAAAACGGGATTGAGAGCCTAATACGGATGCCACGTTAGACTTCTGTTTGCCACATCACCAAGCTCCGTTTAACGGAGAAGGGTTCTCCTCACAGTTGGGCCGATTTGCTCCGCTTTTAAATTTTTCAAGGATATGATTGTCGTTAACTAATATTAGGGGTATTTATGTCAGTGTATTACAAATTTGGGGGCATAATTGGTAATTTACTCTTATTATTATTATTATTATTATTATTATTATTATTATTATTATTATTATTGATAAGTAATTTAATAATGGATTAAATATTGATTTGATATAATTATAATAAAGATATGTTTCCAAATTAGTATAATTATGTATTATCCATTAAATATTAATTATAATATAATTATAATAAAGATTTTTTTTATAAAATAATTTAGAATAGATAATAGAAAAGTTCATTTTGGAGGGAAAACAGAGTCACGAGAGATCGACACCTCACCTTCATTAGTTGGGAGAAAACCCAATTTTAGTATATAAAGTAGATTACATGGATGTAAGCGTCCAACGAAAGGACAGTAAACTCTATTTTACCGAAAGATGATTGAATCTACTCATATATTATGACCAACCTAATAAAATATGGCCGGGTAAAGTTAGTTTTTTTGGGAGGAGCTCGATTTTTTATTGAGGAATTGTTTCCATGGAGTTTTGTAGGCCAAGTTCATGTTCTATCCCCTCCATACTTTCTACGTCTGCTCGAATGTCTTTGAAGTGGAGCACATAATGAGATTGAATTTCCTCAATTTATGTTCAGTTTTGGTAAATTCGTGTCTTACTCGAAGATTCAATTTCAACAATTGGTAATATATTCAAATTTTCTTATTTTAAATTTTTTCAAATTAAAATATTATTGACAATTAATGATTAACAATTAACATAATTATGTAGAAAATAAAACATAATAACTAAAATTTAATTTGTTAACTAATTGAAATTAGGTAAACAATGTTTGACAATTATTTTAGTATTTAATTATTGATATCTATTATTATTATTATTATTATTATTATTATTATTATTATTATAAATGGGTCACCATTAATGTAATAATTTGCCACTAATAAAATTATTGTATAATGAACGAGAATTAGAATTGTATCAATATAGTTAAAATGATTAAAAATATTCGTGATTGATAATTAGTTTAATAATGCATTAAATATTGATTTTATATAATTATAATAAAAATATTTTTTTAAATTAGTATAATCATGCATTATTTATTAAATGCTAGTAATATAATTATAATATTGTAATACAATTATATATAATAAAGATATTTTTTTAAAATAAATTTAGAAGATATAATAACACTTTTATTTTAAAAAATAAATTCATGAAAAATTAACACTTCACTTTTATTAATTGAAAAAAACTCAATTTTAGTATATTAAAAAATAGATAAATTTGTAAAAAAAAGTGACACTTCTTAATTTTTGTATAATTTTTTTATTTATCTTATGCTATTTTTTTATTTTTAAAATTCATTTCTGATATTAATATTATGTTAAACCACTCATTTCAAATATTTTAATCGATAAAAAAAGACAACATAAATAATTATATATTTAACGAAAACAACTGCATGATGATTAGAGATACAATAATACTGAAAATGTGGCTAAAGCAATGCCAAAGACAAGGCTGCTTTTGCTGACTGCAATCAATTATACGCGTATATAGCTGCAGAGCACCAGCAGTGTTTCACATAAACACTTCAAACTGAGTGAGAAAAGAAGATCAGAAGATGAGGATATCATCAATGGTGGCACTATCAATAATGGCGTTAACTTTGGGTTCAGTGCTTCATGGTTGCATGGCGGAGCTGCCGCCGAAATGCAAGATCGGAGATTTGTTGCCGTGCAAGCCGGCCGTGACACTGCCAAATCCTCTGCCGCCGTCGGAAGTTTGCTGCTCGGTGCTGTCAAAGGGAGACTTGTTGAAATGTCTTTGCCCATTCAAGGAATCTCCATTGTTGCCATCGATGGGGATTGATCCAAATCTCGTCGTGCTGCTCCCTAAAAAGTGCCACCTTCCTCAACCTTATATATGTTTATTATAATAATCCTATCAAATCATTATTACTACCAAATCTGCTATCTATCTGTAAATTTAACTATGCAATAATACAGTAATAACAGTGGATTATTGCTTTCATTAATTAATTCCCTTTTCACCCTCAATCCCCCGCCCCTTTCTTCTTTCTCTTTTTCTTTTCTTTCATCCTATATTCATAAGGGGAATGCTCTTGTCAAGATACATAAAAGGTTTTTATAAGTTTACCTATCGTATTATTATTAGATATATTAATGAATTAGTTATTTTTTTATTTTTTAATAAATTAAAAAAATTGATTTTTTTATAATAATAATAAAAAATTCAATTTTTTAGAGATTTAATTGTATTTTTAAATTTTAAGGATTTAAATTTCCGCAAAACAAAAAGTCAAAGATATATTTATCTTTTTATCAAAAAATTTAAAAACATTCGATTTAAATTGTGTAATCCAATAAGATCAAACCTGATTTAATAATTATAATACAGACAATTAGATTTATTATTGTTACTATAATAAATCGATTTAGTTCTAATTTATTAAAAAATAAATTATTAATCGATTTAATAAAAATGTCCAATAATAACATAATACATATAAATATGGATTAATCTCTACATACAAGTGTTTTACATTTACAAGTTTTACAAGTCTGAACGAAACTCACTTATTAAACAGTTACAGAAATACACCCAAAAGATTACACAAATACACCTAAAGAATTAAAAAAATACACCCAAAACAGGAGGAGACAGTATATTTCTTCTTGAAATCTTTTAATATTTTGCTGGTTAAGGATGAAGCACATGACAGTGACAATCTAGAAGAAAAACCTAGAAGAACAGAAAAACAGTATCTTGAATAATGTTTCTTTCTTTTTTCTGGTGAATCAATAAACCATAGCCATCCACCGGTTTGAGCGGTTTGAGCGTTGCCAGTAGATCTCCTATTTCGGAGAACGAGTCACAGAAACACTTAGTGCATGTTTGGGCGCCATTATTTTGTTTAAAAAAGATCTTTTTTTAATGAAAAAAGATCTTTTTTAATTTTTTAACGTGTTTGGCAAATTTTTAGTAGTAAAAGTAAAAGTACTAGTAAAATCAAAAAAAGATCTTTTTTGAGAAGCTGTAATTTACATCTTTTTTTAAAAGATCTTTTTTCCTTAAAAAAAAGATGTTTTTTATGTAATAAATAAACAAAAAAGTACTTTTATATCATTATACTCAAACATAATTGATAGATAAAAAGACCTTTTTACATGAGATATCCAAACATAAAATTACTTTTACTTCTCTATAAGATCTTTTAAAAAAAGATAACTCAAAAAAAGATTTTTTTTTAAAAGCTCATCCAAACAAGCCCTTAATCGTGAACTTAGAAGTTGATGATCCATCATTGCAATCATATTGATGGCAAAGGGAAGCCACGTGTACAACATCTACAAGCGCAAAGAGTTTAGTGATTTCAAGCACAACAAAAAATAATTACCTAACACTAATTTTTTTCAACACTAGAGTTGTGATTGCAGTTATCTTGAATGGCGAGTATGGCGTCAAGGAAGAAGTGGCCGAATGGAAGGGGCGCGTAGTTTTTTTTTTTTTTATTTGAAGCAACTTGTATAATTTATAAGCTAAAAGAACTTGTATAACTTATAAACTAAAAGGGTTTGTATGTGTAGCAGATTTTTATAAATATTTTTTTTAAAAAAAGACATTTTTAATATTTTTATTAAATGATCTCTTTGTCATAATTTCAATTTTATTTAGATTTTAAGATAGTATTGTTTAGTGTCTATGTATCTACTAAATACGAATACAATAGCACTCGTTACCAAAGATACGGTAATAAATTCTAATTTTATTTAGGTTTGTATTGTTTAGTGTCTATATATCTATTAAATACGAATACAATAATATTGTTACCAAAAATACGGTAATAAATATTCATCGTTTGTTTGATGAGAAATAGAAGAAATGTAGTAACATATATAATTTTTGTTTATTTTTTAATAGCTTTAAGTCTAGATAAATGTTATTGTAAGCGAATTCTATTGTGAATAATCAACCTTTCAATAATTTTATACGAAAATTTTTTAAAATTAATTATAAATAAAAAATAACTAAATTAAATTTTGGATGATGAAATTAGTGCATATTTCAATAAATATATCTACAAAACAAGACTTGCACATTAATTAAGAAAAAGAAATGGTTATAGGAACACTTTCAAAAGACTTATCCTGTTCCTTTTTTAAAAAAATAAATAACCAAACATTTTTGGAAAACAACAATGCTAGATAGCTTCGGTTGCGGTAAGAATTGACGGAGAAAAGAGAAGAGAATATAAGAGAGAAGATTAGACGAAAAATACTGAAATTTTAAAGAAGATGAATATTTTTTTTAATTCTTAGATCTGTTTTTGTTTTGTTTTTTTAAATGATTTAAAATTTAAAATTATAAAATTAAAGTTAATTGAATTTTAAATTTTGAATAATTTAAAAGAATAGTTTTAATATAAAAAAATAATATTTAAATTTTTTATAAAATTAAATAATAAAATATTTTTTATTTTTATTAAAATATAAAGGTGTTTTAGTAAAAATAATGATATGATATATATTAAAAAATAAAAATTTAAATACTAATTTAACGTGAAAAATATAATTCATATGTCGTTGTTTTAATTTAATTTATTCACATTTTTATCATATTGGTATATATGAATTTATCATCATACCGAAGCAAACAACTTATATTTAAGCCATATTTTTACTTATAATGACATCATGTCAGCAATTTTACTTGGCAAGATTTGAAAATCAACCAATCATCTTTTAGAAAAAGATTTTAAAAAATTTAAAAAAAAAATTCTTATCATTATTATTCAATTAAAATATAAAATATTAATTAAATACAATAAATATACATTAAAAATGTCATAATAATAATAATAATTCTAAAAAAATTTTAGTTCCAAATATTAAAATTCTACAACTTATACATGTTAATACTCTTACTACTACATTATTTAGTCTATTTATGCATACTACATAAGACTCTACTACTCTTTATTTCTTAATCTCTTATGCCAAATAGCTAAAACTCCTTCAAAAAATTTTAAATTTGCCACCTTATTGTCTTACTACATACATTCAAATATATCATAATTATAAAATTAATTCATAATTTTATATTTATATATTTTAGTATTTTTCATTTTCATTCATTTTTCTAAATCCAAATAAGTTTAAATTTAGCATATTTTTTTATTAAGTATATTTAAATATATCATAATTATAAAATTAATTTATATTTTTGGTATTTCTCATTTTCATTTATTTTTTATTTTTTTAATTATTTACAACCCAAAGAATATCATATGAAAAGATAAAGTATGACAACTAAAACAAATATAAAAAAAGGGATATAATTTTATATAACTCTAATATAAAAGATTTATACTTTTTAAAAAATGAATGAATTTAAATTTTTAAAATAATAAATTATATTTTAAGTTATATTATATTTTAGTTGAATAATTATATGAAATTAATATACAAATTATCAAATAAATATTCTATAAAATATTTTTAATATAAAACAATTCAAATTTAATATTAGTTAACATATTGAATAATTATATGGAATTATATAGAAATTATCAAATAAATATTCTGCAAAATATTTTTAATAATAAACAATTCAAAATTTACATTAATTTATATATTATATAATTAATCTCTAAATAATATAACACTTATTAGAATATATTACATAGTATAATTAATTTACTTTTTCGTACATCGTGCGAATCTCATTCTAATTTATCTTAAACCACACATGATACTAAGATATAACTCACTTTAGTATATATATCATACATTAAACACAATATTGAAACTTTATTTAGTTTCTATTTCTCTGTCTCTCAATCTCAGTCTTTCTTCCAAATATAATTTTAGAAAAAACAACATCTAAATCTCTCGACACATAAGAAGAATTATAAAATTCTTCTTTTACAATATGTGATAGTGATGAACTTTAGAAATAATAATCTCTCTAAAAAATAGATCATATAATTACAAATGAAGCACTGAGTAATTTCAAAATATCAATTAAATATTTATCAGAAATACTTTGAAACTTATAAAATTTGATCACAATGAAAGATTAAACATAAAAGAAAGTTGTGTATTAAAAAAAAGGACCTATACCATTATTTATAGGCATTCATGCACCCATGAACATTAGGAGTGAGTGGAAAGAACAAATGACTAAAAAGTGTTCGTTTGCTCGTCAAGTCCGGTCGTGAATCGAGGTGGTCGGTCATGTGAAACGGTTGTTGAGAGACGGGACCTGAATGGAAATGCCACGACAGGATAGGTTCACGATTTGTGTGTTAGATTATGAATGAGACTACCTGCAAGCAATGACGGATCTAGAAAAATTTATTAGTGGAGGCAAAATACATATAGTATAATAATAATTCTTATAATTATACTATAGTATTATAAAATATGATTACTAATAGGATAAAATTATGTGATTATTAATAGGATTCAATCTCTAATGATAAAGTTTTTTTGAAAAATTTCTCCGTTATTAATAGGATAAAATTATAAACCTAAGTTAATTAATTAATAAAATTAATAATTCTACACAAATTAAAAAGTTCAGTATCAAATTATAAATACAAAATTTACAGACATGTGCCATTTAAATTAATTTCCAATGGCAGCAACTAATAATATCTTAAATTACTAATTCAAAATAACTCAATACACAAAAATAATTAACAAACAAATTAATAAAACTAAATTAGCAATTATATTTTCAGAACAAATTCAATCACAATTACCAAACCAACTATATCAATTATCAAACAATAAAGCAACTAACTAACTAAGCAACGAGTTAACTAAACAAATAGATATCGATTTCAATAAATCATAAATGTACCAAGAGTCCAAGATTGAAGTACTAAACTCCAGGAGGCAGAACCCAGTACTGATGCGGCGGCCAGCGGCAGCAGGTAACAGGATGAAGGTCTCTTTAATGGCTGAAGGATGAACTGAACTAAGAAGAGGATCCTAGAATAAAAAGGAAGAACGAGAAGAGGATTGCTATTTGCTGAAGAAGAAAGAAGAACTAGACACCGAACTATCAAAGGAAGGAACGCAAAAGAGGAAAGCAGCGGCAGAACCACACAAATCACAACCAGTGACATAGAAGAGGAACGCAGTTACGCAGAAGAAGGCAGAACCACCAGATATGGCACAGCGACGATGCAAGGAGAAACCGACAAAGCCACGTAAAAGAATAGTGGTGATACAAGGAGAAATCGACGGAATCACGCGAGAAAAATGATGAATAGGGTAGTGATGTCAGCGGAAGTGAGACAGTGACACTGCCATACTAGCGAAGATGTGGAGTGGCAAAAGTAACTCTAGAGTCTAAAGGGAAGAGGCTGGAGTAGAGGAAGAAAATTGGAAAAGGAGAGAAAAAGAAGAGCTAGAAAATTGAGGTGGGAGCAAAATTAATTATGTAGTGGGGGCAATTGTGGTATTTTACTAAGAAATACTCACTATTTTTTGAAATTTCACTAGGGACAGTTATCCTCCACTGCCTTGTGACTACATCTGTCTTTGTTTGTAAGAACACTCCGATACTAAAGTAAGCATTTGTACGAAAAGGTGGCTAATTAGGATAAGGAAGCGATGTACCTCGAGGAGGAATAGATCCCTTCCCTTATATACTTTGTACTTCGGGTGGGCTCCTTTTGCTTAGACCCAAGCGCTTGGAAGCTTCTGACAATTCCAGGTTGCTCCCAGGAGGTAGTGTTATACATATGAGTCGCCCAAGCTGGTTCGATCGGGTTGATGACCCATCAGGTCGTCAAGTCGTGTCTAATTGGCCTCCAGTCCTTATTGGACAAGGCTAGAACAAAAAAACATATGTTTTTGATAGGATCTTGTGTTTACAAGGACGTTAGGATCAATCCTCAAAATTAGGGATCAATCATATAATTTAAATTTGCATAAAATGTTAGGATGATCCCCATTTTAATATAGAAATTGATCCTCTATAGACTTAGATTTCAACAAATTTGAATTTCGAGCCTTAGTACCTTATGCATGATTGGATTGAAACATAATTATAGTTAATGTGATTAAACAAAATATTAATAATTTAATATTTATCTCAATCAAATCAAATAAATAATTAATTATATATCATCTTTAAAATTATTAGTCAAAATATCTAAGA
Source organism: Arachis hypogaea (assembly GCF_003086295.3). Taxonomy (NCBI): domain Eukaryota; kingdom Viridiplantae; phylum Streptophyta; class Magnoliopsida; order Fabales; family Fabaceae; genus Arachis; species Arachis hypogaea. The sequence goes on along the minus strand of NC_092044.1, from coordinate 116,400,689 downwards.
TAAAAAATTAAAAACAAATTAAAACAAAATAAATTTATTTATTTATTTCAATCGAATAAAATAATTAATGTAATTAATTAATTATAATTAATATAGAAAATAAATATTAAATAATCATCTCAGTTAAATTAAATAATTAATTAATACATTTAAATGAATGAAATAAAATAAATAAAAAATACCTTTCATAAGAGATATTCACCAAGTTTAGAGATACACAATAATAAGAGGAGTGCTAGAGAACAATAATTTTTATGTTTTGTAATCATCAATTAATTATTAATAGTATTTTTAATAGTGAAAAATTACATCCAATAATAAGAGATCACTCACTTTTCTTTGCTGTGTTTGACATACGGACTTGAAAGTTCAAAGTGAAAGAAGAAGAAGAATTGAAAGAGGATGGGTTCAAAAACATCATGGTCAATGGTGGCAGTAGCAATAATGGCATTAAGTGTGGTTGCAATGCTTGATGGTTGCATGGCGCAATCCTTCTGCAACACGTCACTTGCAGAGTTGTTCAAGTGCAAGCCGGCCGTGACGCCGCCAAATCCTTCGCCGCCGACGCCAGAGTGCTGCGCGGTGGTGGCAAAGGCGGACCTGAAATGCCTTTGCAGATTAAAGAATAAACCCTTGGTGCCAACTCTGGGGATCGATCTAAACCTCGCCTTTCAGCTTCCTGCAAAGTGTAACCTTTATCTCCCATCTCAATGTTAATGTAAACACAAACTACTCAATAATCAATATTACAGTAATAACAATCGATTACTGCTTTCATTTACTCGCTTCTCACCCTCAACTCCCCTTTCCCTTTTTCTCTTCTCCTTTTTCTTTCTTTTCTTTTCTTTTATCCTATATATTGTCATAATTTCAATTCAAAAAAGTTATTCACACACATAAATCAACCACTCAAATCAACACAAATAAATTCGTGTATAAATATATATAGTTTAATTTATTTTTAATATGTATTTATATTTTAACATATATTTTATATTTTAAAAACTAATTTTAATATATACATAATATAATCGATTTCAATTTTAGTTTGGTTTTTGTTTGGAGTTAAACAGTTCATATTTGTTCGATTAACGATTCATGTTAGTTCAAATTTAAAATTTTTTGTGACTAAACTAGCACTAATTGAATTAATTCATCATATCAGTTAAATCTGAGTTGGATCAATTGAGATGATTAAAAACAATTGAATATTTTTTTAAAATTCCTCTAAAAGCTATAATAATAATAGTAGTAATAATATAATGCATCATCGATTCAAACTTAAATAAATATCATAATTTAAAAAAATTTAGAGTTAGTAGATAAAATTATATATATATATATATTATTTATTATTTTTTATTAACATTAGACTAATTGAATTATTTCAAGAACACCTAAACTAATTAGAGTCGAGTTTAATCCAGTCGAAATCTAATTGGATTTGATTGTATCCAATTATCCGCCAGGTCTAAAACTAATATAATCGACTTTGATTGAATAATTGGATTATTCATACCTAGTGACAAATTTAAAAAATTTATAAAAAAACTAAATTAAACAAAACAATGAAAAATAAATAAATGATATATATTATAAAAAAATATTAGATACTAATGATTTTATTTATATTTAAAAAATATTAGATACTAATGATTTAACTTTAGGTAATTAATTAAATAAATTATTATTATCATTTGTTTTAAATTTATATAATATAATATATTAATTTTTATCATTGTATTAATATCTAATAATATAAATAATTTTTACGCAACATTTTTTTTTGAAATATCGGGGCAAATAAATTATTACCGTAGGAACAATTATCTACATATACATATATACTTGTCATTGGTTTTTGAAAAACTCAACAAGAATAATTACCCCACATAAGTATATATAGATTCGTTCTTGTCCGTATCCGTAAACACCCATAGACTTTAAAATAATGTTTATTTAACATTCATATTCACCGGTAATATAAAAACGATAGCACACATTACCGAAGATATAAATACAATAGCACATGCCTACGGATTGTTGATGAGAATCAAATAAGATGTTGTCATATATATAATTTAATTTTTAAAATTTTACACCTAGATGATGTTATAGTAAGCGAATTTTATAGTGACAATAAGTCAATAACCAAAATTTCAAAAAATAATGGGGATATTTTCATTATTTTGAAATTAATAATTACAAATAACCAAATTTTCGACGGTGAGATGAGTTCATATCTCAGTAAATATGTCTATATAACAAAACTTGTACATTAATTAAGAAAAAGTGATATAGGGACACTTTCAAGAGACTTACCTTTTCCTTTTTTAAAAAACAAATAATCAGCACATTTAAAAAAAATGAAAAAACAATACTATAAGTCAGCAGAAAGAGCATTCGTTAATTTTTGATTAATCAAAGAATACAAAAAAAATTGTTAAGTGTTCTTGTGAATCCTTAATATTATCATTTCTCGTGTTCGTTGATTTGTCGAAAATTTTTGACAGCTGGACCTTGAGAATGGAAGAATAAAAAGGAGTGACTCCTTTTATGATAGGATTTCGGTGTTTCTTCTTCCGATCTATTTTTCGTTTGTAACGGATTCTTAATCTACGTGGATGTAGATAAGAGAGTAAGCGTCAGTTCGATTGCGCTCATCCTCCTTCTTGGTATTTTGTTGGCGTTCTTCCGATTTCTTTGACGGGGATCAGATGCGTGAATAGCTTGGATGAGCTTCTGAGCGTGAGCAAGAGTTCTAGCTGTGCTCGGGATAGTAACACTTTTTTACCGCCAGTTTTTTCTATAGGTTCTGGACCATGTGCCTTGGCCCTTGCATGATTCGAGAGCTATCACTACTGGTACCACCAAACGGGAGCTTTTTTTGGAGATCGAGCATGGGAGTGGCTAGTGGGAGATTCTAGGCGTTCCCTAGATGTTCCCGAAGTTACTCAGCTCCTAAAGTGTCCCCCTAGATGCCCGGAAGCGCCTTCCTTCCCTTGTACCTCTTCCGGACGGGGGATAAGCTCCGTGTTCCGCTCGCGTCAGGCCCCCACAGACGGCGCCAATGTTCGTTTGCTCGTTAAGTTCGGTCGTGGATCGAGGTGGTCGATTACAAGAAATGGTTGATGAGGGACGAGACCTGAATGCGAACGGCCACGGGCAGGAGAGGTCCACGAATTGTCGGTTGGATAGTGGGCGAGGCCACATGAAAAGACACTCCGATGCTAAAATAAGCGTCCGTACGAAAATGCAGCTAATTAGGGTAAGAAGGTGACATACTTCAGGGAAGGATAGGTCCCTCCCCTTATATACCTTGTACTTTGGGTGAGACCTTTTTGCTCCGACCCAAACGGTTAGAAGTTTCTAATAACTGTTCAGGTTGCTCCAAGAAGGTAATGTTACATATGGGTCGCCCTATCTAGTTCGGATCGGTGACCCTTCGAGTCGTCAGCCCGTCAAATGGACCTCCAATCTTTGTTGGGTTGGGCCAAAACAAAAAACATACGTTCTTGGTAGGATCTTGTATCTACAAGAATGTATAGGATCGATTCTCAAAATTAAGGATCAATCATCTAGTTTAAATTTGTATAAAATGTAGCACTCCAGCACATATGAATCGATCCTCCATTTTAACATAGAAATTGATCCTCTTTAAGCTTAGATTTAAGCAAATTTGAATTTCGAGTCTTAGCGCATTATGCATGATTAGATTGGGTCCTACTCCCATCATTCATTATAAACAAATTAAAATAATCATAACACGGCTCATACTCATCTTCAATCATATATTTTTGAAATTATTAAGTAAAAATTATTTTATTTTGATTAAAATTTAATTTTAATTTAAAAGATAAACTTAATTTACTTTTGACAAGTGAAAAACTGAAGTCCTGCACCTAAACTTTATTGGTTGGACTTCTCCTTGTTATTAATATTTGTTGCATACATGATTTATTTCTTGATGAATATGTGTTTAAATTTAATGCAAGAATAATCTTATAAAAATATATTTTTAATCCGTTGTAAAACGGTAAAAACTTTTTACATCGAATTTTTAATAAAAAGTTTTTTCTTTCAAAGTTACTCATCAAACTTGATATCATATCATATAATATATGTCATGCAATGATATTTTTATTTATCTTATAGTCAATTACGATATTAGGTTAAAGTCAAACAAAAGATTAAGTTCGTTGTTTTTTAAAATGCTAATTATCTTACGTATGAAAATTACATGTTGTCAGTCATCAAAATACATAAATATACATATGGTGCAAGATTAAAAAATGCATTCAATTAAGATATCATATCTAACATATGTGAATCTTTAGCTTTGGTATTTTTTCTATTTTTTTTCTTGATTTAGGACGTCATTAAATTTTCCTATGTAGCAAATGGGCTCGTTTCAGTATCATAACTATTTGCCAGCTGCTACCACAACTTTATTCTTTCCTTAAAATTTGGATTTTCATACACAAAAATGCATTTTTATTTATTGCTAGTTCTCTCTTTGATGCTGGGAATAATAAAATATGGTTCAAAGAATAAATAAAAATATCAATGCATTATAATTTTTTGGTTCAATAAAACAAAATAAATAATATCTTATAAATATGTTATATAAAAATTATAGCACTTTAAAAAATATGAATCAAAATACATAAGATGAAAAAATTAATATAAATTAACGCAAAATAAATTCATTCATTTCAGTCGCATCAAATAGTTAATATTATTGATTAGTTATAGTTAATGTGATCAAATAAAATATTAATAATTTGATATTTATTTCAATAAATCAAATAAATAATTAATTATATAACATCTTTAAAATTATTAGTCAAAATATGTAAGACAAAAAATTAAAACAAAAATCGATTTATTTATTTCAATCGAATAAGATAATTAATGTAATTAATTAATTATAATTAATATAGTGAAATAGAATATTAAATAATTTAATATTTACTTAATTAAATTAAATAATTAATTAATACATTTAAATGAATGAAATAAAATAAATAAAAAATACCTTCCATAAGAGATATTCAGCAAGTTTAGAGATACAGAATAATGAAATGTGTGGAAAGCAATCTGAAAAACAAGGATGGTTTTAGGCGATGCAGTGAATTATGCGGCTATATAAGTGCAAAGCACGAAGCAGTGTTTCACATACATACTTCAAAGTTCAAAGTGAAAGAAGAAGAATTGAAAAGGATGGGTTCAAAATCATCACCGTCAATGGTGGCACTAGCAATCGTTCTGCAACACGTCACTTGCAGAGTTGTTCAAGTGCAAGCCGGCCGTGACGCCGCCAAATCCTTCGCCGCCGACTCCAGAGTGCTGCGCGGTGGTGGCAAAGGCGGACCTGCAATGTCTTTGCGGATTAAAGAATAGCCCCTTGGTGCCAACTCTGGGGATCGATCTAAACCTCGCTTTTCAGCTTCCTGCAAAGTGTAACCTTTCTCTTCCTCCTCAATGTTAATGTAAACACAAACTACTCAATAATCAATACTACAGTAATAACAATGGATTACTGCTTTTGTTAACTCTCTTCTCACCCTCAACTCTCCCTCCCTTTTCTCTTCTCCTTTTTCTTTCTTTTCTTTTATCCTATCCTAGATCATAATTCCAATTCAAAAATGCTATTCACACACATAAATCAGCCACTAAAATTAATCAGCAATGAATTTATATATAAAATATGTATATAGTTTAATTTATTTTTAACGTGTATTTATATTCTAATATGTATTTTATATGAGTGTGAAGAACTTTAATGACTAATTTTAATATATATATAATATAGTCGATTCTAATTTTAATTTGGCTTTAATAAAAACGTTTACGGTTTGAATTGGTTTTTATTTGGAGAAAAATCATAGTCAAATCGATTAATGGTTCATTTTAGTGCGAATTTAAGATTTTTTGTGATTGAATTCGAACTAATTAAATTAATCCACGTCGATTAAATTTGAGTTAGATCAGTTCAAATGATTAAATATTCAATAAAAATAAAATTTAAAAAAATTGATTTTTTTTTAAAAATCCTCTAAAAACTAATAATAATAATACAATGCATTATCGATTCAAACTTAAATAAATATCATAATTTAAAAAGATTTTAGAGTTAATAGATAAAATTGTATATATATTATTAGATTTTATTTATTATTTTTAATTAATATTAGACTAATCGAGTTATTTCGAGTTCTACAATTCTAAAACCAATACGTTACCTGATTAAGGTCGAATTTAATTGGGTCAAATCTAAATATATTCGATTATTTGTCGGATTTAAAATTAATATAATCGATTTTGGTTGGAAAATTGGGTGATCTTTACCTAATGACAAATCCAGAAAATTTTAGAAGTGGCGACAAAATAAATAATAATATAGCAAAAGAATAAAAATTATTACTATCAATATATTTAGATATTTAAATCTTAAAATATATTAATTAGTCAAGTTTCTAATAAATAAATGTAATTAATATATCTAAAAGTATATTAATTTAAAAATATTTTTTATTTTAATATTTTGATAATATTGCATAAGTAATGCATATATTATTAATACTAACACTTAGTCAAGTATCTAATATTCATCAAATTATATTTTTATTATTTTTTATGTAAAATAAAAAGAAATTATAATTCAATAGCTAAAAATTTTTTAAAGAGTATAACTCGAATGAACTCATTTAGAGTTTTTACTATTTTTTTGTCTAAATTTTCACTAAAGTTACTCGAGAGAGACAAAAAACTTATGAAAAAAAAAAGTTTAAATCTAACCACTACAATTCTTTGTATACGTAGGTATAGGTAAAATATTATTTTTTCTATTAAACAAATATTCAAATAATTTTTTTATATTTATTTGCAAAATTGACATTTTATAATATTATGGTAAAAGAATTTTCGATGAAAATAATATGATATATATAAAAAAATTAAATTAAACAAAACAATAAAAAGTAAATAAATAATATATATTATAAAAAATATTAAATACTAATAATCTCATTTATATTTAAAATGTTGTTTGACTTTAGGTAATTAATTAAATAGATTATTATTATTATTTGTTTTAAATTTATATAATACAGTATTAATATCTAATAATATAAATATTTTTTACATAACATTTTATTTTAAAGTATTGGGGCAAATAAATTATTACAATAGGAACAATTAGCTACATATACATATATACGTGTAATTGGTTTTTTAAAAACTCAATAAGAATAATTACCCCCACATAAATATTTATAGATCTATCCGTCTTAATCCGTAAACACTCCAAGACTTTAAGATAATGTTTATTTAACATTCATATTCACCGGTAATATGAAAACGATAGCACACATTACCAAAGATACAATAGCACACGCCCACGGATTGTTGATGAGAAACAAATAAGATGTCATATATATAATTTAATTTTTAAAATTTTACAGCTAGATGATGTTATAATAAGCGAATTTAATAGTGACAATAAGTCAATAACCAAAATTTCAAAAATTGATGGGGATATTTTGAAATTAATTACAAATAACCAAATTTTGGACGGTGAGATTAGTTCATATCTCAGTAAATATGTCTATATAATAAAACCTGTACATTAATTAAGAAAAAGTGATATAGGGCCACTTTCAAAAGACTTACCTTTTCCTTTTTAAAAAACAAATAATCAGCACATTTAAAAAAAAGCAATGAAAACAACAATACTATAAGTCAGCAGAAAGAGCATTCGTTAATTTCTGATTAATCAAAGAATACAAAAACAACAAAAAATGGTTATCGAAACCCAAAAAAGAGTTGGCTGTACACTTTCCAAACCATCGTACATATAATGCATTGTTCCCAATCTAATCCCACTGAGTTCAGTGCCATTTCCCATGCAATGATCTGTTAAAAAATCAATATTTTCAATTAAAAAATTTTGGTCAAATATAAAATTTTATTAGTGATTGATGAGATAAATTTGAATATAAATCCCACAAAAATGTACACTATCTAATTCATCAAGTTATACTTAGAGCTTGTATGGGTGAACTTCTAGAAAAAGATCTTTTTTCGAATTATCTTTTTTTAAAAGATCTTGGAAAAGTAAAAGTAATTTTATGTTTGGCTATCTCATGTAAAAAGATCTTTTTATCTATCAATTATGTTTGGGTATAACAATATAAAAGTGTTTATTTATTACATGAAAAACATAAAATATTTTTTAAAAAAAGATGTAAATTACAACTTCTCAAAAAAGATGTTTTTATTATTTTTCTAGTGTTTTTACTTTCACTACTATAAATTTGCACTTAAGGTAAAAAAAAAAAATTGAATTAAGAGCATTTACCCAATTAGACAGTGATTGATTTATTGTGGTCGGTCATTTACACTTCTGGAGGCACTTTGGAGGGAGGCAAGTTTGGTTTGTAATCCCAAAGACTCCTCATTTCTCCTCTTATACTTCCCAATATGACGGCCGTACCTGTTCAATTTATTTATTTGATGTTGAATTAAATTGCATCTGAGAAAAACTTTCACAGATAAAGGGCATGAGTTAAATTTAAAGATTAATGAAGTGAACCACACACCAATCTAATCTAATCTAAGTAGTAATCACTACTACAACTACTACTACTACTAACTTACTTACCTAAGGTACATGGAACAAGGTAGAGAAGTGCTGGTTGTCCATGACCCTTCATCAAGTATAGCCCAAGATATGTTAGGAAAAGGCCTGAAAAAGGGATCATCAGATTGTAAGAGAATAAATTAATAAAACTATTCATTTTACAGTCTGCAAACACTATTGAAATTATCATCTTTTATCAATAAATAAACAGTGCAGCTTATGATATGATATGATACTGAAAACTATGTTTCCAACTAAAAATAGAATTAAAAAGTACTTACCGACGCCATAGCCAATTACCAACCAAAGAAAATATCCATTCACTGACCTCTTGTTGTTCTCTTTGTCAAATCTGATACAATCAGAAGCCATAATAAACACATTAAATCTAATCCAATATGCATCTTATTCTATGCTATTAAGAGATAAATGCATGTTTTCAATTTTGTAAACCTTCGCTTCGTTTCAAGTTGTCAACAAAATAAGGAACTCAGTACCTACGAGCAAAGCAAACAAGCAAGCCAGGGAAGAGAATATCTCCAAATCCAATCATGTCATAACCTTTCCAAGGATCGTGTGGACGAGGGAACCTCAAAAGCATAGGAATTGCTTCCCCACCAGCCTTGTCACCTCGAGCAACCTAAATCACATTATCAAGTGCATTTATAGAAATATAAGAAGCTCGTCTCAGCAATCGGAATGAGTATGCATATAATGAGTTTTGTTAACTAGTATTTTTAAGGACACTAATTAAAGATACAAGAAGTTAAAAAGAAAACAAAAGTAAGATGTTTTCAAATAAAAGGTGAGAAATAAATCTTGGTCTTGTAACTTTACATGGTCAGCGATTTAAATGTCAAACCAGTTTTTTTAAAGAATTACACTTCATGATTTAGCATTAACTATATATGTAAATTGTAAAATTCAACATAATAATGCTCGGTGGTGCAAGTTTCACCTTGCCCGAATTGCTCCAACATGAAAACAAGGAAGCGGTTTTTGCTGTTCCTTTCATGTCACCCTTGATTTTTGCAGATCTCAAAATTCTGCTTGGTTAGAGTAAATTCTGTACCACATTCATGCTTTTTTTTTTTTTGTGCCTTGTTTAGCATTACTCAACATCCAATTAACAAGTTTATTTTTTTCACTATCACAATTAAGTACATCTCTAACTTGTTGCAAAAGAAAGGAACAAAATGAGTTAAGGAATATGATTTGAGATGCAAATGCAATGAAAAAATCCCAAAGAGGGTTAAAAAGGAAACTTTACTGATAAAACGATGACTTACTGTAATCATAACACTCTTATGGAATATCACTGGAGATATGAACACCCAAAAGATGTCGTATACAAATGCACAACAAAGAAGTACAGTTGCAACCTATCATTTCAGATGCATAATGCAAATCATGAGAACGGATATAAAAAGGACTGTGAATAAAAGGAGTAAGGAAACACAAGCAATCAATATAGCTACCTTAATATTAGGTAATCGTGCCAACTGCAAGATTGTTATCATCAAACAAATGCCCTGTCAAGAATAAAGCCAAACTTTTTAAGCAAATACCAAAAGTCAATTGAACTACTTTGTACCACTGATTGGAAACAACCATTCCATTTTTCATTACAATGCTACAAAATGCTTGCTATGGGAACCAAACAAGATTCTCAGTTTGTCTGACACAAGCACAGACACATGATTTTGTTACATACTCATGTATGCATTCATGTATGTGTGTGTGCGCGTGCGTGTATAAACATGCGATTGCAATTAAAATGCATGTGAAAGTTCCACACGGAATATGAAAATGAGTACATTAACACTAGGAGCAGAGCGAGAACTATAATAAACCATTGTAATTACTGGAGTTTGCGATCCAATCCAATCCAAATTGTAGTTTAGATTGAATTAGATTAGCAGTTTTGATTGGATTTGAAGATAACTAATTGCTACTTTCAGCCTTATTCCTAAAACTAATTTTCTGCATTACTTACAAATTTTCAAGAAAGAAGACTGAAATTCAACTGGTTAGCATCATGAACAATAATTTTAAATGCTTGCTTGTTAAGCAGGTGCTATAGCCTAGAACTTACAAGGACATCTTGGCCGAACCATGAATATGACTCCCGCCGATTAACAATCCATAATACCGCAAACGCCACACATACTATAAAAACTACTATTGAGAAGATAGAACTCTTCCCAAACATAGGTACCTTCACTATATTCCGTCCAAGTTTTGGAAATACTCTGCTCATACAAATGAAAAATAGATATGAGAAATCAGCATAACACAACATGTAGAAAGAATGCCTTTTTTTTCTTATTGCTAGATGGAGCAGTAGTTTTTTTTTTCTTTGGTTGTGAGGAAGAAATTTATTCAAGCCAGTATACCTTAAAACGAGGCTCACAATACAATTGTGCATCCCCTGAAAATTATTGCAAACGTCAATTACTGAAAAGAGGAATTTGGCAGTTTAGATAATCCAAAACCCAAAAAATTTAACTAGTTATATTCATTATTATGGTTTACAATAGATCATGGTAGTTAAATGAAGTACAGAACTAAGTACTCTCTGATGTATTTTATTAACTGCAATGTTAAATTAACTTTTATTAGAGAGAAGGGAATATATAATTAAAGGCAGACAAGATAATTTACAGAGAAGAGAAAATTATAATATTTAGGAATATGGCAAAGCTTCTCAAACATGTTTGCTCTAACTTTCCACCCTCTTTTTTTACATTTCTAAACTTGTTTCTCCAACCCAGAAAGTCCAATATAGCACTGTCTTAATGGTGAACAAAAATAGGGAAACAATATGCTTTGATACACACCAAGAAATATGATCTTTATTTTTCCTTAAAAAATGGCAACGGTAGTAGAAAATTCTACAGAAATGAGCTACATTACCTCAACACCACCAATGCAGAAAAGTACAATCAGCACCCAGATAAACCAAGACGACATGAAGAAAAATAGTAGCACAAGAAAAGTGGATGCCGAAATGACAAAGATAATAGCACCCTTTGTGTCTATGTTAACAATGTCCTCCTCATCTTTCATTGTTTCAGATTTGAAAGATCCCTAGACAAATGTTAAGTTATATCACATACGCAAAGTTGACAAGCTAAAAGATGTATTAAACATGAACCAAAACTAAATTCTATAATTAGTAAGGACCATAAGAAGATGAAGAACGATATTTATACTCAATCTTAGAATTCATTTCTCCCCCCTCTTTTATCTATCTAAACAATAGATTATATTCTATCTACAAATAATGCGATACTCCCAAGTTAAACTCCAATAGTTAACTAATTGAAATGATTAGCAGTTGGTTAATTAATAAATTGTGGTTGAATTTAAAAGAGAGTCTAATTTTTATGTACTAAATATTAAAAGTGTAAAACATTTTACAAAGTCATCCTATCAATTTTGTTCTTTTAGATGATAATTCATGCGTGGGTGTGAAAAATTGTTATTTTTACTTAAATGACAATATGTAATTACACACATGTTTAAGACATCCTCAGAATGACAAATTTGAGTTTCTGATATCAACATATTCTGATATCTTTCTTGAAGCATTAGGTCATTTTTAGTCAATGGAGGTGTGCTTTTGCATAAAGACAATAAATTACTTTAATGTGGATTAAAAACAGAAGTACAACAAATTGAACTACGTATGATACTTTGAGGTAGAGATAGGGTTGTATGGGGAAACCTTGGGAGACAATTCATTGTACCGTTCATCACAATCAGCAGCTGTTATATCTGCCCATGTTGAAGCGCATATAACTGTTCCGACAGCCATCAACCACAAAACTGCAACTGAATAGTCTAAAAGTGGGCGAGTTGGAGCATATATCGAAAGTTCCACTGCAATGAACAACTCATAATCAATTTACCATCTGTAAATCACGTGAAAATATCTTTAGTCTGATCAACAATGATACTTGAACCCAAACTTATGGATTCAAGATATAAGCACCACATCTTTTAGCCATTGATCTCATATAGGGATTGACTTATGGACCTCACAATGTAAGATCATCTGGTACTAAGGTTTAGACATCAGCATCTCAACTGTCAACAACCATAAAAAATTGAAGGTTGAAATGCTGGTGCCTAAACTTTGAAACCGAAAAATGGGTTCAGCTATCATTATGGATTTATTGAATGGTGATACTAATATTGGCAACAAAACATAGAAAAAGGAGATTAAATGATGTAAAAAGGTCTTATTTTGTGGAAAGTTATGAAACTTCATCCCTAAGTTTAACTTGTGTTTGTGTTTCCCAATGACAAGCATTAGAACTAAACTTTAATATCTAAATAAATCATCATCATCATAGGATATTAAGAGCTTCTAAGAATAAACCATCCTCGCACAAATTTTACCACAGCTAAAAGAAATTACACAATTTTCTTGCATCCTAGATCCGTACAACAAGATTTTCACAAGTTATCTTTCTCAAACATGATAAAACTAGACATAAAAGTTCTACGAGTTGTAGCGCTGACCTTTCTTTCCAGATGTCAACTCATTGTCGAGATCATCTCCTGCTGTCTTTGATATCATTGCAACTGGGATTGAAATGTCTACTCTAGAGCTATTGGAACACTCCATTGAGAAAAGGTCTGCCAGAAAATAAAGAGATGGATTTTCGTCGAAATATGACCATGAACATAAAACTTTATTGACTATGACGGATTAAGATTCATGGGAATACAGAACAAGTCAACAATTGCTGTAAAGTTCCAATCAATAAATTACAAATGTTTCCTCTATATCCAAGAGTGACATTAAACTCTAACAAGGCCCATGGAATAGATGAGTAAAGGTCAAGATCCATCAGTTAAATGAGAAAATATGATAATAAAAATTTGAAAAGAAAATAAGTTGAGGTTTTTCTAACTTGAATTGCATGGGATCACTCACATGCATCAAAAGTTCCATCTTCAAATAAAATAATTCATAAGAAAACAACAATGCTACTTAGCGTAACTTTATATAACCCAAAACATTTTATTTAATCTTATCTTATTTTTAATTTGGGTTCCATATGACCTTTATACATGTAAAATAAGCATGAAATAAGTAGAACAAATGATGATGCAAGCTAGTTTTTATATATAATTTCATTGTGCGACTCTGATATGTTCATCGGTTAATATTGTTTGTTTGTAATGGGATTAGGTTTCTGTGTATGTAGAGCTGATGTATTTAGAGTTTGTTTCAGTTACTTAATATGTTGAACAAATTAATCTGTCTAAAGGATTCTGTATGGGGGTGTGCAAAGCAGTCTAGTTTACTACTCATATAACAACCTAATAACACCATCTGCCATATTCATCATATTCATATACACAATATGTAACTAGCAGACACCATACAAATTTGAAGAAACATACCGTCCGACTCATTTATGACCAATACGGCAACTGCACCTGCTGCCTGTGCAATTGCAGCTTTAGTTGTGAAGTCGCAAGTACCACGCTGACATAAAGTTACTGATCCAACAAGTAACTGCAAATTAAAATTAATATAATCAAAGAGGAGTAAATCACTAATTTGGCTCTTGAACTCTTAGCTCGCTAACAAAATAGTCCTTAAAGATTGACAATTATCCCCTCACATCTAAAAAATTGATTTTGCTTGACTAATCCACCCAAAGTGAGGACCAATTTGTCAGCAAAATAATCTTTCAATTGTTGACCATTTCTGGAGTGTATCATAGGATTGTTAACAATCTTTAAAGAACAAATTTCTCAAAGAATTAAAAGACAATGTTTAATTAATTATTGGAAGCTAAGCATGAGGGGATGAGAATATAATCATAAAGGAAACAATGATCGAAAAACCTTAGTAATTGGTGGGACACAACAATCTCTAGGATCGGCAAAAACAACAGGAGATTTGGGACTCTGACTGACTTCCTTGGGAAACTGAGCACCAAACATTGCACTCATGCCACCGTACCCGGAATTCACAACATTGCCATCAACCCAATGCTTCATCTTCACCTGCATTATGTTCATATACATATATATATTTTACATACATGCATTCATCAGAGATCTCAAATGAAGATTTTCATATGTTCATATGAAAATTATAGCTAAGAATCGTCAATGGTTTTGACATGTTTGACCACATTGCTTATTAATAATACATGTCAATGTTTTAGCTATCTTCTTCTTCAAGACATTTTCATGTGATACCTTCATCAAAAATATAACCTAACGATTGCAGAATTCAATATTAAAAATATTACGAATCAGTTACACTAGATAGCTACCAAACTCACCTAAACCTTTTTGTATCAAAAAAATAAATAAATAGAGCGACGAAATGAAGAAATATTATATTTTGTTACCAATTGAACATCTTTAGCGCAGGACGGATCAAGTTTTGGAGCATCGTCGGCGGCGTCTCCGAACACGAACAAAAGAAGCGTGATAGCCACCGCAGCGACCGCACTATATGAAGAATGATAACAAAAACAAGACGAAGAGGCCATTGATTAACTAAGATGTTAATATTAATTAATTAATCAATAATATTGATTTGCCACCTCCGATTCTGAATGAAAAAAAAAATTGAATTAGGGGGGCGGGTGTGAAAGAGAGGCTTCGTTCCTTTGTCTAACTCGCTCATTATCTCTCTCTCTTTCCCTCTTCTATCTCTTTCACGCACGCAGTTGAGAATGGCTTTTCATTTGTTGGGTGCCTCTCTCTCCCTCTCTTCCTCTCATCGTTCATGGCGCGAACAAACAGGGATTTCGTCGTGTTTATCTTATTGGATTGTCTTTTTCGTTGCTACACTATCAACCGTTATTTCAAAAATAAAATGTATTAAAAGATGGAAAAGTATAGGATATATTATCTGCCAACATATTGTCTTTTTCGTTGCTACACTACTAACATATTATCTGCCAACTTTTGCCAACTCTTATTTATATTTGTGTTTCATGGAAGTATGTAGATGTGTCTAATAATTAATATATTTTAAATACATATATAAAGAGACACATCCAGAAAATATATTTATAAAGACTCTTCTTTTAAATACAATTATAAAAAAACATTTTTATTAGACACATCCACAAACACACTTCCATGAAACACAATTATAAATAAGAGTTGGCAGAAGTTAAGTTGACAGATATGCTATTGATAACATAGCAGAACAGTTAAAAGATTTATTAGATTTTTTTAAATAAATAATTTAATTATTTTATTTACGGATACAAGTAATTTTAAACAAGATATATAAAATTTGAGATATATCTCGTTTATTAGTTTACACTGTAAATAAATATGTAAAAAAATAAAAATTAATAATTATATAATAAATTATTTATATTCGTAAATAAAATATTCAAATTATTTATTTAAAAAAAATTCTAAGTTATTTGAATTAAAAAAGCCAAGAAAGTCATGGTTAATTCGTTGAGAAAAATATATTTTAAATTTTATAACTACAAAGATACTTCTAAATATTTTAAATTACGATAAAATTATTTAACAATTAAATATAAGTTTTTAAAAAAAATTAAAATTGAATTTTAATATATATTTTTTATATATAATTTAAAAAACTTAAATATTTTTATCTTTGAAATTTAGTTATTTTACATTAATTAGATACTTTTTGCAACTTTTTTTTGTGAATGTCCAAAAAATATTTTAAAATGAAAAGAAAATTTATAGGTCAAACTTTAGTTTCGTGCTTTTATGAATTTTTTAAATAGTTATTTAAATATTTTTTTATAAAATTTTAAATTAAATATATAAATATTTTTTGTATTTGTTATTTATGAAAAAATTATAATTTTTATTATTTTTATCATAGTTTCAATATTTTTAATGTTAATAAATTTAAAAAAAATATTGAAAATTTAATAATTATTGAAGATATTAGTAATGATTTATTCAACTTACTTGTGAAAACAAAAAAAGTTGAAAAAAGATATCTAGATCAACTAAACTTCAACAACCACCGGGCCTTGCTTAACAAATGGTGTATGAATTTACCTAAATCTTGTTGCTTTAACTTTGTTAGAATAATTGCAAATAAAGCTTTTTTTCGGTCTTAGATTTAGATTTCAATAATTTTCTTGCAAATTATTTCTCTTCTTTTATGGTGGAATAGCTTTATTTTATGGATAAAATTTTATATTTAAGCAAAATACTTAACCAAGTTTAACCAAATTATTATAACAACTTTTTAAATTACGCGTATCGTTCTCCTTTTCCTTCTCCTTCTCCTTCTCCTTCTCCTTCTCCTTCTCAGTTTCTTTCTCCTTCTTCTCTTCATCGTCTTGTATCTTCTTGTTTTTATTTTTTAAGTAATTTTTTAACTGTTTGTTCAATCTGAATCAAATTCGATTCATTTGTGAATTGAGTTAGGTTCACTTGATACTACTTTTAAGTATTCACCAAATCTTTTTCTTTAAGAAATTCGGTTCATCTCTTAGTTTAATTGAGTTCATTTGCATGTAAAAAATAAATTGAAATGTATTTTTCTTGTTGATTGAATGTTTATCATATTTTATTCAAATCTAAACCGAATTTGGTTCATTTGTGAATTGAGTTAAGTTCACTTGATACTACTTTTAAGTATTCACCAAATCTGTTATTTCTTAATAAATTCGATTCATCTCTTAGTTTAATTGAGTTCATTTGCATGTAGAAATGAATTGAAATGTGCTTTTCTTGCTGATTGAATATTTATCACTTTTTGTTCAAATCTGAACCAAATTCGGTTCATTTGTGAATTAAGTTAGGTTCGCTTGATGCTACTTTTAAGTATTCACCAAATTTGTTATTCCTTAAAAAATTTGGTTCATCTCTTGGTTTAATTGAGTTCATTTGCATGCAGAAATGAATTGAAATGTGTTTTTATTGCTAATTGAAGTTTATTACTTTTTATTCTAATATGAACCCAATTCGTCTCATTTGTGAATTGAGTTAGGTTCACTTATACTATTGTTAAATATTCACCAAATCTGAACTAAATTCGATTCATTTATGGATCCAAATGAACCTCAATTAAAAGGAGAAAAAGAAAAAACGCAGCAACAACAACAACAATAAAAGAATGACGATTGAGAGAAAACAAGCGAAGAAGAAGAAGGAACGCGAAAAAGAAGAAGATAGAAGACGAAAAAAAGGAAGAACGCAAAGAAAAAGAAGAAGAAAGAGAAATGCGAAGACTAATTAATGATTACAAATTACAAAATGTACCACATGTAATACTACGATTTATTATTTGTTTAAAGGGCTCTTTTGAAGTCTTTTTAAAGTATTAATTATAGAATTATTCTCCACGTACAAGCGTTTTTCCTATACAAGTCTTTACAAGTCATTTATATTCACGTGTATCATGTCGTTACTGCACGTTATTCTTCTTCTTTTTCGTTATCGTCGTCATCAACACCACCTCTTCCTCCTCCTCCTTTTCCTCCTTCTTTTTCATTGGAATTTCTTCTCCTTCTTTTATTATTTTGAATTCAATCAAGTAGTTGAGGTGTGGTTCAATTCAGAAGAAAAAAATGTACCATTAAAGGAAATATTTTTCTATATTTGCAGTAAATTTGGGTGTAACACGAAGATATTTGGATGTAACATAAAGATATTTGGGTGTATTTTAAGAATTTTGAGTGTATTTTTGTTCGGATAAGTTTTGCATAATTCAAAACTCTTCCTCTTTCCCCTCATTATCTTCTACTGCTTCTTTTTTTTAATCAACATCACCATCTTTTTATTGTTTTTCTTATTCATTTTTTTTGTTTTACCTTCTCAAGTTTTTTCTTGTTTTACTCTCTTAACAAGAATAAAAATAAAAAAATCAAACAAAGAAGAAACACATAATGCTGCAAAATTACTTGAAAAATGATGGGCTTACATTCATTTAACTAAAAGAAAGAAAGAAATAAGGACAAAAAGAAGAAGAAAAAAATGCATCATTAGAAGAAACATTTTTCTATATTTGCAGTAAATTTGGGTGTAACACAAAAATATTTGGGTGTATTTTTATTCTGATAAGTTCTGCATAATTCAAAACTCTTCCTCTTCCTCCTCATTCTCATCTTGTACTGCTGTTTCTTTTTTTATCATCATCATTGTCTTCTTCTTCTTTTTTTTATTCATTTTTTTCTTTTTGTTTTACCTTCTCAAATTTCTTCTTGTTTTACTCCCTTAACAAGAATAAAAACAAAAAAATCAAACAAATAAGAAGAAGAAACACATAATACTGTAAAATTACTTAGAAGAGAATGAACTTATATTCATTTAATTAAAAGAAAGAAAGAAATAAGGAAAAGAAGAAAAAGAAAAAAAATACAGCATTAGAAGAAATATTTTTCTGTGTTTGCAACAATTCTAGTTGTAACACGAAGATATTTGAGTGTATTTTTATTCTGATAACTTCTGTATAATTCAAAACTCTTTTTCTTCCTCCTCTTCATCTTTTACTGCTTCTTAGCTTCTTTCTCATCTTCTTATTTCGTTTTCTTATAATTCTTCTTCAGAAAAAAATCAAATAAAGAAGAACAAAATACATAATGTTGTAAAATCAGTAGAAAGAAGAGGAGGAAAAACATGCAGTAACAATAACAACAATAAAAAGAACCACGATGAAGATGAAAACGTGAATAAGAAGAAGAAGAAGGATTGCGAGGAAAAATGAGGAGGAATGAAAAGAAGAATGAGAAAAAGAAGAAGGAGAAGGAGGAAGAGGAAAAATGTAGAATACAAACATTAAAGAATAACCGTTTCTGATTTCGCGCTATTCAAAGTTGAGAAAGCGCATGTTTACACGCTCTTTAAATTGAGAGTTGTTTTTGTTGAATTTGAGCTGACTTGCATAGACTTGTATGCCAAAAAAGACTTTTATGTATAACAAGTCTCAATACATAGACACGGTGATATACATCTATAATTTAGTTGAAGAGATAATTTTCTTAAAGATACATAGTATACAATTACACACAATAAACATATATTTTGTATCAAGTTGAGACACAAATTTTTTATGTTGGATACAATTTTTTTATTCATTTTTACTTTTAATATTGTGTGAATTCTCTAAATGTACCCTCCTTCTTTCAAATGTTTCTTTTTGTCTCTTTCACTTTCACCATCAAAATGCTGTCTTTTGCTGAAAAAGTATGAAGAGTCTATGTCATTAGTATATAATGTGTACATTGAAATTAAATTAAAATTATAATTAAATTATAATCAATTCATTAATTTTAAATATTTGCTAATTTGAAATTTGAAATAAATTAGAATTGATTGCCGTCAGCTGTAGAAAAACAAAAATTAAAACTCTCTCTCTCTCTGAACTGTGCTAACGAAAAAAACAAAGACTCTCTCTCTCAACGGTGATACATCCCTTTCTCATTCTTTCTCACCGTAACATGTTCCTGTCGATGCCGCCATCCACACCGGCGAATGTCCAGCAGTGCTTGTCGATTGTGTGGGTCGTTGTCACGGCGCCACATCAACCCATACCAGGAACGACTCCGTCGCAGCCGGCGTGTATGTTCCTCCGGACGTCGACGGCGCAAGGTAAAAAAGGTAACAAGTGTTTGTCCATTGATACGTCCGTCTGGAAGTTCATAAATGGAGTGCAACATGGTTTATTTTCAATCGGTGATCACAATTCATCTGTTCAAACTTTTTTTTCTATTTTTTATTTCTCCAGTTTTATGAGTATATCAAATCATAAGACTCATGTGTCAAATTATACTTTTTTTTAATAAAAATTAAACTGTTGGATAATCATAGTTGTTTCTTTTGTTTATTCATCATCTTCTTTTATTTTAATGTTCAATTTAGGATGGTTATTTTAGTAGATATGCAGATGATTATTTTAATTTTTATGTAGATGATTATTTTGATTGAATTGAGTTTAGTTATATATAATCAAAATATGTTAGATATTCAATTCATTAGGTATGCGAATGATTATTTTATTCTTAATTGGATAGTTATTTTTACTAAGGTGAGTAACGTATGGCAAGACAAGTAACGACCCTGAAATGAGATTATTATTGATGAAGGTAGCTATCGGGTGAAAAATAAGAGAGTATTAGAGTGAAATGCTTTAGTAAATTTAAAATTGGGGAATTTAAAATTTGATGTGAAATAATTAAATAAAAATTTTTGAATTTATTATTTATCTCTATTGGACTAAATAATCAATCCATTATACACATTGTCAAAATTTTTCATTGCTCCCTAACAAAACTCTTTTTGCTTATTTCCCATGACAACAACTTTATCTGTCTCTCCCTCTTTCTCCCATATCTAAGTCATTTACAGTATTTTCTATTTCATCTTCTTGTAAATTTATTCTCTCTTTAGAAAAGAAGACATTATCACGGTCATTCTTTAAAAAAAGACATAGTAAATTTTATAACTTTTTTTATTTTTTGTTTTTTTATAATAATTTATATTTGAATTGTTAAAAATATTAGCAGTGACTACGTCTATCTTAAAAAATAATAATAAATTGAAGTGGAAACAGTAAATATAATGTTATTGTAATATTGACGATGAAAAAAAAATAATATTTTAATATAATTATAATTTGTGTATTGTATTATATATTATTCACCAAATAAACTAAAATAAATTGTATAATGTTATACCTATGTTTATTTATGTATTTGTGTATATCTTTTTTTTTTCTGCCCATTAACTAAACAAAGCTCACAGTATCATCACTGGGAATGCCGAGGCACACTGATTGGTTCTAAGTTTGTATGGAATTAATCAGCAGTGATTAGTGGATTTATAAAAAAGTTTGGAGATGGTAGTGAGGCTGGCTAGTGGCTATAAAAATAGGTAAATTGAGAGAGGGATGACGTTTTTTTGAAAAATAAAATAAAATAGAACGGTAATTATCAAACTTTAGAATGAATTTAAAAATAAAAAAGGAAATGTAGTATTTAAATACGGATTATGACAAGTATAATATTTAATTAAAAAAACAGAAAAAAAATCTAAGGAAATATCTCTGTAATCTTTCACTTTAAATTTCTTTCTACAAACAGAAATATGTAATTAAACAGCGGAGGAAACTCTGTTTGACTTTTGAAGTCACAAACATTAGATTCTTCCTTGTAATAATTTTTTGTCCTTCTTGGGGGCTTTTAATATTTTAATTTGAACACGATCTATTTACTCAATAGTTAATTAGTAAAATTTTTTTAATGAATTATGATGTAGATTTGATGAAATTTTTTTATAATAATTTTATTTAAATTGTATTTTATTTATAAATTTAATTATACTAAAAAATAAATTTTAATAGTATAATAATAAAAAGTTTTAATTTTAATATATTTAATATATTAAAATATAATTTTTTTTTTATAATTTTTAGTAAAATATTTTTATAATATTTTTAAAATATGTTTAAGACAAATATTAGTAATTTTTTTTCATTTATATATATTTAAAACTGTTTTTCATTTTATTTATGATACGTAGCCGTAGTGTACTGTAGTGAAGTCAAGTCAAAAATAAAAGATTATATTAAAAGAAAAGAAAAAGAAAAGAGAGAAGCTCAGAGGTGAGTTCCCAGTTTCAAGTTTCAACAAGAAAGCAAGGGGCGTTGATAGCAGTTTGGTCGCTGTTTATTCAAAACGTAGCAACAACGACGAAACTGGATTCTGATTCTTCTTCTCAGCTTCCAAGTCGTGCTTCTTTCTTCGCCCCTGGTCAAATCCATGGCTTCCTCGATGAAGATCGTTTTCGGACTTCTCACATTTGTCACCATCGGAATGATTATAGGTAATAAGATGCGAGCATGTGCTTTGATCTTCTTCTTGTGCTACTTTTTCTTTCGTTTGGTGATTCCATTTTCACCTTCTTACAGAATTCAGCTGCTTCCATTTCCATCTCATTCATGTTCTTTTCTGTACTGGAAATTTCAGGTGCTCTTTCTCAGTTGGCGTTCATTCGGAAATTGGAAGATTCATATGGTATAATCTTGCGCTCTTTAGTGTTCTTCTGTGAAATCGCTTTAATTTTAGTCATGATTACGATTATGATTACAATTTCATATGTGTGTTTGATTGTTATTGTTATTGTTATAATATATATGCTATGCATTGTTGTAGTGTTGTTTGTTAGTGTTAGTCTAACCTGATGACTATAGGCACTCAGGGTATTCCATTTAGAAGATTGCGTGGATTTGACACCGATAGTCATCTTCAATTGCCCAGAGGTCTTGTTTACTTTTATCCCTGTTCATGTCTATTCTTTTCCCCCTCAATTATTCATTTATTTTTGCATTCACATGTTCAGGTCTTCCACATTGGGGCAACGACAAAGAAGCAGAGATCTTACGACTTGGTTATGTATGTCTGTTGCATTCTGAGTGCTTGACCCTTTTATGATGTATGATATATTATATCAGCGTATGCAAGTATTAGGAATGTCTAACTCTAACTATCTTATTCTTTATTCGAGCCTTGATGCTGGTCCTCTTTATTTGAACCTTTAACGAGCGTATTTATCTGACCATTGTCTCTGTTTACTTAGCTTTTAACTATCTTATTCTTTCTTTTTGATAGTATCTGTTTGCTATTTAGTATCCTTCTTTTGATTGGGAGAGCAGAGACTTGACTTGCATGCTTATAGATAATTATGTTTGTATGATCTTCAATTCTTGATGCAGGTCAAACCTGAAGTGCTTAGCTGGTCTCCAAGAATTATTTTGCTGCACAACTTCCTAAGCATGGAGGTATGAGATTTGTAAGAAATTTAGAGTGAAACCTGTTATCACTGTATCATTTACTAGGATTATTAGGATATTATACAGATTAGACTAAGGAGTCAATTTAAAGTTTCAGACATCTATTTGAGGGTTAAAGTTTCCTCATTAGATGCCAGCCTGCTAGCATGAAGTAGGACTTGCTATTTAGCCACAGATAAGATCTTCCTATCCCAACAGAAAAGGATCTACAGTTATATAATAATCTTGGGGATTTGATGGTACTTTTAAAAAATCCAGCTGCTGAGTGAAGCCCTTTTCGGTTGATGTTTAGACGTGTCTGAATTAAATAATTTTATCTTTACAGGAATGTGATTATCTCAGGGGTGTAGCACTTCCTCGCCTGCATATTTCAACAGTGGTGGATACAAAAACAGGAAAGGTACATTGAGAGTTGATTTCTTCTGGGTTGGGCTCACTGCGTTCCTGATAACAGAACCTGGATGCTTGTGGTTCTATTTGATTTTTTTTTTAAAATGGTTTCATATATCTGGCCCTATATCATCCTCAAATATGTGACGTGAAACTGTATAGCCGATGTTATACAAATCGCTTTTCACATCAACTTTCATGAAGGGAAACAACTACATTCAGATGCTTTTTTCTCTACATAAAATAGATTAAAACAGAAGGAAATCCATATGAGAAAAATTTAAACATGTATTAGTTTGTTGCTCATTTGATCAAAATATCTAATATCTAATAATAGAATAATGTTGTACTGTGAATTTTGGAATATATTGATTTAATTTCTTCATGAAATATGGTGAATACCTTTCACAGGGAATCAAGAGTGATGTCAGAACAAGCTCTGGTATGTTTTTAAGTCCTGAGGAGAGAAAATATCCCATGGTTCATGTAAGTTTTGAAGATCATTTTCCTTCTCAAATCGTCTTGCTTTTGTCATTAAACCACCGACTGCACCAGCTGATTCAACCATGAAATTTTAACAGTTTTCCTGGTCTGATACGCACAAGCATAGAACCAGCTGGTTCACTTAGAACACTTTTTGAGTGGTTATTAGTGAGTTGCTCAGTCTTTTAAACATTGTGTCCCACCTATGGTCCTTAGGTTTCACGCCTAGGATTCTGTTACATTACAATCAAGAAGCTCTCTTTTTTCATAAAATCTGACCATCTAATAAAGATGTGAACCATTGCACCTGTTTAAATGTAAACTTAACCTACAAGCATTAGCAATTGAGAATTGAGATTCTACAATTACTAATCTAATAATGAAGTTTAAATTAGAAAACGTAATTAAACAAAGGCCAAAACCAGTAAATGTAGAACTGGAGAAGAGGTACACAACATATTTTATTGGTGAGGATTGATTGTGTATACTTTGCTAAGCATGTTCACCTTGCTCAATTAGGCAATTGAAAAAAGGATTTCCATCTATTCTCAAATACCAATTGAAAATGGAGAGCTTATACAAATTCTGAGGTAAGGAGATGTCCATTTTTTGTTAATATTTTTGAAGAATAGAGAATGGTGCTGCTAGTATAAGGCTAACATCTGCAGCAGCACAGGTATGAGAAGAATCAATATTACAAACCCCATCATGACTATTTTTCTGATGCTGTAAGTTATATTATTCTCTCTAATATTTTATTTATCTATTTTAGTAAGCATGAGAATTACCTCGAAGTCTCTTAAACTAAACCATTTGCAATCCTCTTGTGCCTTAATTTTTGAGGCAGTTCAACTTGAAGCGTGGTGGGCAGCGGATAGCTACGATGCTTATGTATTTAAGTGACAATGTTGAGGGAGGAGAGACATATTTCCCAATGGTTAGTTTCTTGTTTTCTGAATTTGTCATGTAACATATTCCATTAGCTGCTGTAGTTGTAGTTCTGACTTCTGAAGCATATCAATGGTCTGAAACTAAAACAAGAATTGGGTGACAGGCTGTAAGGATTAAGGAACCTGGTATTCATGGAGGATAATGGACTAGAAATAACACATACTGAAAAAAAAAAATCTTGAATTAAAACACTGATGATGACAAGAAATAGTAATTGGGAATGGCAGTTCAAGAGGCCATATCTTGCCTGTAGCTCTTTGAGATGCCATACTCTCCTAGTTCTAATTCCTCTCCAAATTCTGAGATTTACCCATCAGTATCCCTCCCATTAGAGCCTATACATGGCTCTTCCCTAACAAGTTAGGAATTAATTACAAAACTCATCCAGCCTAAAGTTCACTTAATTACAATTAAGTGCACCAGTTCATAATTGATTGGGTTCCTTACACAGGCTGATGCAGGAGATGTACCATTTTGTTTTTTCTGGGTAATCTTATATGTTAAACTTTAAGTGGAGGAATATGTTAATATTAATATTCTAGTATTTACTATCTATTCTGTGTGCTAAGATTTCAATCTAGTTGATCTTTATGACTGTACTGAAGGCTACTATTCATAATACGTGCACTGCATGCATTTCAGGCTGGTTCAGGTGAATGTAGCTGTGGTGGGAAAACTGTCAAAGGGCTATCTGTGAAAGCAATCAAAGGAAATGCTGTGCTCTTTTGGAGTATGGTTAGTATGATTTTATTTAATTAGCTAGTTGAAGTAATCATTCATGAAAATTTTGAAATAAGAGAAGCTATTTTATTAAATTCTTAACTGTTGTTCATTGGTCTAAACTTCCTCTGAACTACTAGTAGTAATATGTTATTAGGATGCTGCTTTTAAGCATGAGGGATTAAGTGTTGTTAAACTAACTCCCTACAAATGAAAAATGGTTCCTGTCAAATACATTTGGAACATGAAATTTTCCAAATATCTCATTGTCTCATGTAAGACAATATGCGAATTTGTTCAAGGCTACACATTAATCATTCTTAGATCCAGAGAGTCTTTTTTTTTAAATATTTTTCCTCATTCTTGTATTTCAATGTACTTTCGTCCCTTTTCTTTTATCTGCTACTGAAAATTTTCACAATGACAGATAAAAATGAACAAAGTGAATATATTTGTTGTAACTTGTAAGCATGCCACTGGTATTTCATCGAAGGGGCTTCCCCACTACTCTTGTTAGAAAAGAATGTCAATATGTACATAATTTCGACTATGCAGAGCTGTAATTGTTTCTTGATTTCACTGTGCGTCTGTTTTCTCAGGGACTAGATGGAAAGTCAGATCCAGATAGTGTGCATGGAGGATGTGAGGTACTCTCTGGAGAGAAGTGGTCAGCTACAAAGTGGATGAGGCAGTCAGCTCACAATTAATTCATCTCCTGCAGCGGAATGATCAACTCCCTCACAAATACAAAACCAAATAGTAACTCAGGACTTTACCCTTCATGTTTGTCCTTGGGGAAAAATGGTGATAACAAATAATAGTTTGTAGTATAGATATTCAATAGTTTAAAATCTAATCAATAAAGGGATGATTAAAGAAGGCTAAGATGGAACTCCGGTGAGAATTCGATGTAATCAGTAATGAACACAAGAAGCTAACATTATTCTGTTTCCTCATCATTGATTTCAACCTCTTTCATTTTCACGTTAATCTTGTCATGTTTATTTTCAACACGAGCATCATTTACTTTTTAATTTTTTTTTTCCAACACCAGCACTCTATTTCTATATTAGGACTCTTAAAAAGCAGCGTAGAAGCCTATGGTTTGATTTCTATAATACTAACATGCAAATACTAAGCAATAGTTTAACAAAATACCAGGAAGTGCATCATCTATCACATTCCTTAACATGGCAAGGCGTAAATGTACAAATAATGAGCCATGTATAACTAGTGAGACATGGTAACATTTGCCGATATAATATGCTTGGTGTGAGGATATGTAACTTGAATTTCATTTTAAAGTATAAAAAATAAAATAACAGTAGAATGTCATCTAATCAACCCCATGAAAGTCATTTAGAGATATATGAATTTCACCAAGATACTTAGAAAAAAATAAAAACAAGTAGAGAGGGATGATATGTTATTCGTCGGGAAGAGGTTGTGCTGGTTTTCCTTTTAAGCGGACAGCTGACTGGAGTGGACCATAGAGACAGATACGCAGATGTCCCTGGATCATCCCCTGATAAAAATAGTTCTTGAATAAGTCCCAGAATTCATCTCTGCACATGTAACATTAAGCCATGAACAAATCCATTAGCTTCTAGGGTTAAAGTCTGTGATGTACCAGATGACATGGATTAATAATTAAAGCAGAACATGAGAGCCAAACCTGACTTGTGGAAGAGTAAACAGAGAGTAGCCTTTTACATCTGGATGTATATCGAGAAGAAGCACTTGTAGCCGCGAAAGGCTTAACGCCTCAGTGTCAATGAGCTTCTTTATCCTGAAATTGAAGGGAGAACAATACACAACTCAATGACTGACTAGTGAATACAAGTGAAACAATGTCAGGGAGAGTAATCAGATGTTCAACCTGCTTGGTGTGCCACTAGCAATGTTAACACGGTTATTCAACACTGAAACCTGCAGTGACCTTAAAAGGTGAGCATCAACCGAATAGGGTTGGAGAGTTGGAGGGAGGGAGCGAGGGAGCATACCTGTTCTTCTAGTTTCATGTGCTTTGAGAACAACTTTGCAGCATGGCATTCTTTTGTGAAAGAGCGGAAACCCCTGCGCAAAATAATAATTTAGGGTTTAGGGTTTAAGAATTTCAAAATAAGAAAAGTAAGGGAAAAAGCAGTGACCTTAAAAGATGAAGGGATCTTAAAGCAGATGAAGCTACGATAAGGATTGCAGGGCTTCCGGGAAGGACTTCGCCGGGGACAAGGCCAGGTTCACAAAGGACCTGTTTCCATGATGCTCCGAAAGCTGCTTTTATATTATTCCCCAAGATTTTGACATCGGAATCGGAATCGGAAACAGAGGAATGAGGTAGCGTCAAAATGGAAGAGTCTTTGAGGGAATCCAGCTCCAGAGAAGAAAGCTTTACACCCTTCGCCGACTGAAACTCATCCACAAAGAATCGCAGCTGCTCCGATGCCGATGCTGATGCTGAGTTCTTCTTGCTCTTTACTCCTTTTACCTTTCCTTTTTCTTTTCGCTTTCGTTTTCGTTGCTGTTCATTCTGAGTAGCCTCCTTCCCGCTCCCCATTCCTTACTTCCTTCTTCTGAGTAGCTTCTGCAAACGACGGACACGGCTACAAGCACAATAGCAATCTATCCCGGGTCGGATCGGAATCATAGTATGCTATTCGGGTTTCTAAGCCCAGGCCAGCCCGTTACTGCTTATATCAGCATCTATTCCTCTTTTACTAAGCCCAATACTACGCAGTTACTACGCACCGTACAAATCTTAGAAAATAGTCAAAAACTCAAAATACACTTACTCCATTGATTTGATTCACTTCGGTATGACTTTATTCAAATTAAAAGTAAACAATTATTTAAAACTGCTCTATTTATTTATTTTTCAAACCAAACTGAAATTCATCTGTGAACAATTAATTAGATTCAACGGGCGTTCTTTCATATGCAAACCATTATGTAGAAGAAGTGTAACAAGGTTCAGGAGTTATTTTTAGAGGATGGAAGATGGAGTATTGATTCACAAGAACTCAAAGACTGTACAATTAAATTTTATAGAGATTTTTTTTGCAATGTGGAACACGTAAAATTTGATGTGATGGGGGATCAAGAATTACTTTCTTTATCTCGTGAGGTTATTGAAAGTCTCACAAGATATATTTCTAAAGAAGAGGTTAGGAAGGTGGTTAGGGGCATGAATTCTTTTAAGGTCCTAGGTACTGATAGTTTTCAGGCTATTTACTTCAAGAAATATTGAGAAGTGCTTGGTACAGAGGTATGGGAACTTGTTAAGAAGGCTTTCACTGGGTTTGACCTGAATAGTGCTCTGTTTGACACTTTGGTGGTGCTGATTCCCAAAGTTGATAACCCGTCTCGCATGAAAGAGTTTCGTCCTATCAGCCTCTGCAATGTCATCTACAAGATTATAACTAAGGTAGTTGTGGAGAGGTTACGACCTTTTCTACAAGATATCATTGGCCCTTTGCAGGGAGGATTTATTCCTGGAAGGGGTGCCCCAGACAATATCATTGTAGCCCAGGAAGTTTTTCATTTTATGAAAAAAACCAAATCAAAGAAAGGTGTTCTTGCTTTTAAAATTGACCTAGAAAAGGCTTATGACAGGGTGAGCTGGGAGTTTTTGGAGCAATCTCTCCTGATGTTTGGCTTTCAGGTACTATTGTTTCTCTTATTATGAAATGTGTAAAGTCTTCCTCCCTTTCTCTAATGTAGAATGGTAACCGGTTGGATGGTTTTCAGCCAAATAGGGGTTTAAAGCAAGGAGACCCTATATCTCCTTAGTTATTTGTTATTTGTATGGAGAGGTTGAGTTGCCTCATTGCTAGGCAAGTGGAGGTTGGTAGATGGAAACCAGTGACTGTGTCTAGGAGAGGTCTTGTAATCTCCCATCTCCTTTTTGCAGACGACCTTATCCTTTTTTGCAAAGCGACGAAATCTCAAGTGCTTCATGTTTTGGACACTATAGCCACCTTTTGCAGAGCATCTGGTATGAAGGTGAATTTTGACAAATCTCGTGCTATCTGTTCTATGAATGTTTCTAGACAACACAAGAATCTCTTCACTAGTATTTCTTTTATCCGTTTTCCTAATTCTCTAGGAAAATACCTTGGTGTCCCCCTCAAGCATGACAGAGTTACTAAAACTGATTTTAATGATGTGGTTGATAAGCTTACTAATAGGCTAGCATCTTGGAAAGGTCGCTTTCTTAATAAAGCTGGTCAGATTTGCCTTGCTAAATCATTTTTATCTTCTATACCTATTTATAGGATGCAAGTAAGCTTTTTTTTCATTAGGTGTGTGCTCTAACATTGATAAGTTTACTAGAAGTTTTATTTGGTGTGGTAGTCATAATCACCGTGGTCTTCATTTAGCATCTTGGAGAGTTTTGACGACTCCAAAAAAGGAGGTCTTGCTTTGCGGGAATCGCGGTTGGTCAATTTTTCTTTATTAGGAAAGCTAGTTTGGCAAATTTTGATGAATCAAGAGAAATTGTGGGTCAAGATTATGTTTCAGAAATACTTCCAGAATAGAAACCTATTTGCAATTAAAGCAATGTGTTCTTCATCATGTATATGGAAGTCTATTGTGCACACAGCTTCCGTATTAAAGGAAGAGTTTGTTTGGGAAGTGGGAGCTCTTTCTAAGAATTTTTGGTTTGACTCTTGGTTGTACTCTGAGCTAGTAGGAGCGAGAGTTGAATTTCTTGATATCTGTGAGGCTGCTTTAACCATTGAAGATGTTTACCGTGATGGAGTTTGGCATTTGGAGAGGATTTACTCTTTTATTCCTAGGGATTTAAGGGAAGACATTCTTAGTTTAGTACATATTTCGACTTCTGGTCGTGATTTGGGTTGGAGTTGGAAGCACACTCTTTACTCTGCTAAACAAGGATATTTATGGTTAATTCAGAATAAGTTGAATTGGGATATGAATATCAATTGGCTTTGGCTTTGGAAGGCGCGGGTCCCTGAAAAGTTGAAGCTCCTAGTGTGACTTTGCCTTCATGATGCTGTACCAACTCAATATCTACGTTTTCGGCGACATCTCTCCTCCTCATCCTTATGTACACGTTGCAATCAACTTCCGGAAATAATTCTTCATTGTTTTCGGGATTGTGAAGTGGTGCGATCAGTTTGGGTTTCTCTAATTTTTTTTATGTGTGTTTCTTTGGCTCTCACGAGGTGCATGATTGGTTTAAGCATGGCCTCCTCAATGAAGGTTGTTCCAAATTTGCAGCTATAATATGGTCAATTTGGCAAGACAGAAATATGGGTAATTTTCAGGGAGTTTTTGGATCTCCTGGGTCAATTTCATACAAGGCTCGTAGGTGCATGGTGGATTTTGAATATACAACTCCGAATTGAGTGTGTTGTGTCCAGGGATTAAAACCTCTGTCTTGGCCTCCGCCAGAACCTAGTGCTTGGAAGTTAAATTGTGATGGGAGTGTGAACTTGGGGGATGATTGTGCTTGTTTTGAGTGGGTAATTCGCGATAGCTCCAGTCAATGGGTAATGGGATGCTCAAGAAATTTCTTTAGATCTAGTGTCATCAAGATGGAGTTGTGGAGTATATGGAAAGGTTTGGTTTGGGCTTGGGAGGCGGGTCTTAAGCTTGTTGTCTATGAGACAGATTACGCTGCAGCTTTTGAGCTAGTGACTGGTTGGCAAGTTCCACTCTGGCATCTTGAAAAGAAGTGATACAACTGATCTTTGAGTTGAAGTTAAGAAGGGATTGGGATATTCGTTTTGAGCTTATCCCGAGAGAAGCTAATGTCATGGCAGATCGGTTGGCAAAGATAGGATCTGGAGGTAGCGGAGCTGATAAGGTTCACCTTTGGCACCAGCCGTCAAAGATGGTTTGTTCTCTCTTGCTGTTAAGAACCTGATTTCTTTTTTTTTCTGCTCTTTTATTTTTTCTCTTGGTTGTTCATAAAAAAAATTAGATTGAACGGGCTAATTCAAGTGAGTTAACTAAAATTGATTATCTGACTGATTTGATTTAAACAATAAACTTGATTCTAAATCTTTATCAAAGAATCGATAAAATCATTAAAAATTCAGTAAATGAATTGGACAAGTCTAAATTTTTATTAAAAATTAATTAAAAGTTAATTTGTTTAAGAGAAATAATACATATATTATAAAACAAATTATTCTGCTAAGGTACCAACAAAAAGTGTAATCAATTAAAATTAATTAGTTGAAAAAATAAAAAGTAGGTTATAAAAAAGAAAAAATAATCCCTACTGCTATAATTTTTTGAATTTTAAAACTAAAAATACAAAAAATTGATTTGAATTGACTTATGTTATAGTTAATTTTCTAAATTTTTTCTAAAAAGGTAATATTATTTTATTATTTTTAATTGAATTTGAATTAAATTTCAATTAAAATTGAAAAGTTTTAAACCTCAAATTTTAGACTGATGATTTTCACAACCTTGCATTTTTGGCCCTCTTACATGGTTGTTGGCAAATTTCTCGATAATTTGATTTCATTGAAATGGCTAATTAATTATATACAACATGGCAAATACAAATATACTAAAAATAATATTTGCATTTCGTGAAATGACCATCATTGCATTAATCAATTAATTGGAATGGGTTCGATGAGCGACAACTTGATTCTGTTTTCTGCCGTGTCATCAGGCCTTCCAAGTCCATCACCATATTGGTAGGTGCAATGGGAAACCCGAGCCATGTTGATGGCTATTTCTTTGAAGACATTCGGGTACGCAGACTCCAACACTACGTCTCTGTTCATCTTCTTCCACTCTTGGTCGATCAATTTTCCAAGGCTCTCCCGTGCTTCCTCCTCCGTTGTCCCATTCTCGGTCATATACGACGTGATTGAGTTTGTCGTTTCACCTCTTTCCAGCTCCGCCTATATTATTATCCAAAAAATCAGTTACTAAATTATCAATTATTCAAATAAAATATGGGTCTCGTTAGGGAGACAATGGACTATTTGTACAATGTATAATTATACAATGGGCTATTAAATTACAAAATAAACATATCTCATGCTATTTAGAATAACCATTCGAATACTAAGAATAATAAACATCTCTTGACCTTTGACCTTTTGAATCTAGTGCTTTAATACCATGTCATGATACTACTCATCTCAAAAAGTTTAGCTGATAAAAAAAGATAACACTAATGATTATATATCTAATACTCCATAAACTTCAATTGTACATGTCGTACAAGTATTCTATTGGTTTCTTATACTTTTCCATAAAATATATATTAACACAATTCAGTTAATTTGGTGTGAAATTGATAAAAAAAAAAATATGAAATTATCTTAACTTAAATTTTTCCCAACGAATTTAGTCAATGTTCTTTTGGACTAATTTAACCATGGTTAATTGTTACTTACCGCGGAGGTAGCTAGATCGTTACAAAGCCTGAAAATGGCGCAAGAGGAGCGAACGATGCCATGGTAGTTGGTTATGGAGTCAATAGCCTGGCTTGTGCTGTCTTGGGTGACAGAAAAGTAGCAAGGAGCAAGCAATGCCCCGCCGGATGAAGAAACGGATGCATTCCTTATGTAGGCGTCGAAAGGTGGAATGATCTTGTTGTTGGACCACTTTGCTTCTTGTAAGAATGCTTTGCACAAGTCCCTCCATGATTTTGCTAGATGTGGAAGGCTATTATCGCCTTTTTCTCTAAGGGTGCTGTAAGCTGTGTCATTCACGCTGTTGTATAGTGCTAAGTAGCACAACTTCATGTAGTCCGGAAGTGTTTCTACCGCATTCACATCCCACCTGTCAACGGCGTCGGTGAAGAGTTGCAGCTCGTCGAGAGTACCGTAGACATCGTAGACATCGTCGATGATGGTGACGAGGCCGAACATTTTCGTGACGGCTTTGCGGCATTCGGTGAGCTGAGGGTGAGGGGCCATTCCAAGTGCCCAGAAGTAAACCTCCATGAGCCTGTCACGAACGAAATCCAGCTTGCTTGTCAGCCCAATCTCTCTCCACCACCTTGAAAGTTCTTGCAACTCTTTCTTCATCACTGATTGCACCATGTTGAAATCAAGCTTTGCCAGCTCCAGCAACGCGCCGTCGTGGGCTTCCTTCTGCTCGTACCTTTCGATGAACCACCGCGCCTCTAGCCTGTGCACTCTTCTGTGATAGGGAAGCTCCAATGCATGCCTCACTTTTTCTGCAATCACTTTGTTCTGAACTTGATTTGTTTGTAGCAAGTTCTTGAGATGTGTTGCTGAGAATGCTCTTGCCTCATCCAAAATGGTTTCACCCTCGAATCCAAGGTATGAAGTTTCGTATAGATTCAACAATCCTAACACATCCCCACTAATCTCCTTCTTGAACTTTCCCTCCTCCTTAAAGCTCTCAAACACATCTGCACTTATATTGATTAATTATTACTTTTTAATTTTTAATTACGAAGAATCGACTTTTAATTAATCAATTTTTAAAAAAGAATTGTAAAAAAATTTATGTTTTAGAGGATTTAAAATTAAAAATTTAAGATTATTTAAGATTTAAAATGTAAAAAATTATTTAAAATATTGATAATATGAAATAAAAATAAGTTATTTATCTGTGAAAATTAAAGTAAAAACTCAGGTGTAGTTGATTTTATGTGAAGTTGATATTTGAGAGTCGTTAGATGATTTGACTGATTTGACTACATTTTCATCTAATCTAATTACTGCCAGATATCAACTTCACGTAAAGTCAATTTCACCTGAATTTTCATCGAAAATTAAATATGATGAAAAAAAAAAAAAAAGAGGTGTATACCAGGGGAGACGTGGAAAGCATGCTGTCTGAGGAAACGGAAGGAGAGAGCAGTGGCATGCAAGCCATATTTGTTTATAGTGTGATGATGTAACAATGGAACGATTCTGTTGTTAAGGGCACTCTTAATGTCCTCCTCAAATTTGTAGGTCAAACCCAATCGCTCCACGTTGTCCATCAATTCCAGTAAGCTTAGGGGTTCAATCTCTACCTTCTTCATTAACCCACGCACCTCCTCTTCTAGCTTTCTTGCCCTCTCTTCCAATCTCTCTACCTGTGTATGTTTTAGAAACGGTAACGTTAGAAAGAGAAAGAAAGATATTTAAAAAAACTTGTCTTATTTCATATTTATTAATTTTAATAATAATTAATAAATATTAAATAAAATAAATTTAGATTGTTTTTTATTAATTTTTATTATTATTAAATTTTAAGACGGCAACTGTATTTTTATATGACAGATATGCTAAAAATATTTAGTATATGAATAGAATTATTATTTAACAAATATAACAAATTATGGTATATAAATAAGAGAGCAACTTAGATAAAGATGTCAAAAACGTCTTTTTTTAAGATATTTTTTAAAAATTAAAATTTAACACATATAATTAATCAAATTATAGTATTTTTATTAAAATTAGATTAGACAAATCAGTTTAGTAAAAAAATTAATAAATTAAATTTTAAATCGGTATAAATTAATATTTTTTATAAAAAATTACTACAATATTCCTATTATAAAATACAACTAAAATATCCCTATTTTCTATATATATATATATATATATATATATATATATATATTAATTTTGAAAACTTTAAATTCTAATCCTATAACGATAGAGAAAAAAGAGTTAGAATTTAGAATTCTCAAAATTAATATATATAATAAGAGTATTTTAGTTATTTTATATAATAAGAATATTATAGTTATTTTTTATAAAAAATAATATTAATTTAGACCGACTCAAAATTTGATTTACTATTTTTTTGTTAAATTAATTTGTCTCACCTAATTTTGACAAAAATAACATAATTTAAGTGATTATTTATGTTAAATTTTAATTATTAAAAAATATCTTTAAAAAAAGACGTTTTCTACGTCTTTATAACAACATTTCCCTACAAATAATTAGTTGTGTATTACTATATGAACGAAAATAAAAGTGAATAACACATTACTTAAACACATAATTACCTGAAGGTCATTTTCGACCGACTGTAGAAATTCAAAGTCCCAAAGGTTGGGTTGGTAATTGGCAGAACGTCTAGTATTGTTTTCAGTGAATTGAGCATCCTGGGTAGTGCTAACAGCACAAGTAGTAGTAAGTGACAAAGCCTTATTATTTGGATTAACAAGAAAGGTGCTTCTTTGAGGAAAGTTCCTAATTAAGGGAAGCCTATAGCTAGCATTCGCACTCGCTATTAGTGTGGCCGAAGAGAATTGTTGTGTTCCACCCATGATCCTATTCTTATTCTATAATAATTAAAATTGATTATTATGTTATGGCACAATAATAATAATAATGTGGTATGTGTTATAAATTAATTACTACTCGCTCTAAACACTCTTGCTAGATGCCTAAAAATGTGATTCCGTTGCTCCCTTTTTATATTGAAACTGAGGAGAAAACGGAGCTATCATATTGTTGAGGTGGGACAATATATCACCATAAGTTTACATGAATGAATATCCCTTATTTACTAGTCAAAATCCTAACCCACCTCATGATCACACTCTGTGGCCACGTGGCCACAGAGTTTTTTAATGGCCATAGATCAAAATTAAAAATCAAATAAAATCCACCAAGCACACCTGGTATTTCTTTTCACAAATAGTCTTTTACCGGAGAAAATTAAAAAAAATAAATAAAAAATACTGGTTTGGGATTTCTCATTTTTCTTTTTTCGTCTTCATTTTAAGTATGGATTATAAATTTACCCTAATTGAGGAGATAGCATTATATAGCACAAGTATTTCTGTGGCTGAAAGTGAGAGTGGGTGAAGCTCAGTAGAGTTAGGCCAAATTCTAACATGACTTAGGTAATGTTTATTTGTAAAGTTTAAGTTATTCACTAAAAGCTCAAGAATTTGCTTAAGTAGTGTGAATATAATCTATAATTTTATATAAATAAATTATAATTTATATATTAAAAAAAATATCAATTATATATATTGTTTATTTATTAATTATGATTTATATATGTCTTTTATGATGATTATATAAAAATTATATGTGTGAGTTTGTAAAATTATAAAGGTATAGTGTGATATTGTATATTATTATAAATTAAAAATATAAAAGACATAATATAAATTAATAAACTATTCAAAGTCAATTAGTATAGTTATTCAAATTTAAATTTGGTTCATTTAATATATATGCGTTTAAATTCAAACTTAAAATTAGTTTACAATGCAAGCTCGTGAACTTGGCTTATCTAATTGTTAACAAATGAAGTTTGAGTTAAATCAAAAGCTAGTTTGACTCACTTTTAGCATTAAACCCAATAATAATCATCAACTAATTTGGAAAGTTAGGGTCGGTTTAATTTGTGTTTTTATTTTTTTTTATCTTCAATATTTTTTGTTTCCATAATTTTGTAAAGAAAAAAAGAGAAAATAAAAGATGAAAACAAAAGATACAATTTTATTATTTTTAGTATTTTTTTTGTTCATAAAATATAAAAAACAAAAAATATTGAAAAATAAAAATACAAACCAAAAACATTCTTATAAATTTTCATCACCAGTTTAATATAGTATTAGGGTATTCTGATTTAATAGAAAATTATTTTTTAAAATTATTAGTCAAGCTTAAAAATTTAAATTATATATTATTGTAAACAAATAGAATTATTGATTAAAAAAATTAAATTATTTTTTTTAATTATTAATGAAGATAAAAAAGTTAAATTATATATGATTGGAAAAAAAGAGAATTATTGAAAATACTAGACCCTAATATAGAATAACAAATTATAATTACTTCGTAATTTTTTATAGCATGAACTTAATTAGCCCCTTCATCAAATTTTTTATTTTAATCAAGGTTCTAAAAATTAAACCAGTAGAGAATTGGGAGTTTAAACATTTAACTGAGATTTGACTGAAATTGAACAAAATATAATAAAATAACATATTTATATACAAAATATATAATATTTAAAATATATATATATTATTATTTTAAATTGATTAATGGCTAAAAGATCAGACTGATTTGATCAATTAATCGATTTTTTTACCATTTTTTAATTCTTTTAACTAGTTCCTTGTTGATTATTTTTTATCCTAAATTCAGTGACTGATTCTCAGTTAACTATACCAGATCCCGATTCTCAGTCAAATCCTTAGAACAATGATTTTAATTGAGAAGGAGGAGAGAAAGCCAACAAGATGTGCAATAACAAATATATAATCCAAGAAAGGCATACTGTTCAAATAAAAAGAGAAGACAAATCTCTAATAGCAATTTTTAGGTTATCAAATCGCTCATTGCAGGAGAGCTAGGGTGAAATTACTATTCTCTTCTAATGAATTTTATTTAGGATGATTTTAACATTAGTTAGATGCAATTTCCCAACTTGCATTGAACGTTAAACTCAAATAAAATTTACCAAAGTGAAGCATGTAATCATATATAGGTACAATTTGGATAATGTTACGGCCTGGCCCAATAACCGTACGGGTCGGTCCGACCCGATCTCCACCCGACCCGGTCACGTGCCCTCCAACTGACCCGGACACGCGTCCTGTACGGCTCGCACGTGGCTGCAGGACAACGTCCTCGGAAACATGGGCCTGTCCTCGTCTTGGGGCCCATTACTGACATGTATATAAGGGGAAGATTGGCTCTTCCCCCGAGGTATGTTACTTGCCCACATCATTCCCCCTGCTTGTACGATTTCTGACTTAGGCGTCGGAGTGTCTTTGCAGGTGGCACCCCCCCTCGTCCATTCACCAACCCAAGTGCTCGTCGGCTCGATTAGTCCGCTACCAGTGCGACCCAAGTCAAGGCGTCCCCACCTATCCACCCTTTCACTTGTACTCCCGACCTGTCTGGAACCCGATTACCGAACATTGGCGCCGTCTGTGGGGACTTCTTTGCCTGAATGGAAGTCGTGCCAGGTCCCGGCGACCGAGCTCGAGCAGCCGGAGCGGAAGGGGCAGCCTCCGTCGCCTCACAAAGGGGAGGCCGGAGATCCCCCCAGCGACATGCGACAACCCGACCATTCGGAGGAACGGGCGGCGATAGCGCCATAATAATGCAGGAGCTACGCCACAGAGTCCAGAACCTAGAACGACAGTTAGCCGACCGGGAGAGGGATGGATGGTCTACCGACCCAAGCTACACCCCGTCTCCCGGGGGCGAGGAAGAAGAGAGCTCTCACCGAAGCCGCTCACGACGTATATCCGCATCCCGGATGGAAGCAGAAGACACGCAAGAGGAATCACCCATTCCGAGAAGACGGAATGACACAGTCATCTACTCCCGCGGCAAACAAACTCGCCGCACGACAAGACGACGTGAGGACGGAGAAGAGAAATCTGAGAAAACACGACAACCTGTGATAATGGGTGTCACGCCGTTCCACCGATCTATCCTCGAGGTCCGGTTGCCGAAGCACTTCGACAAACCAACGGACATGAGGTATGACGGAACTCAAGATCCTCTGGAACATCTCACGGCCTTTGAGGCCAGGATGAACCTAGAGGGAGTAGGTGACGAAGTAAGGTGCCGCGCCTTCCCGGTGACCTTAGCAGGACCGGCGATCAGATGGTTCAATGGCCTCCCTCAAGGTTCCATCTACAGTTTCTCAGACGTCAGCCGCGCGTTTCTGGCTCAATTTACAACGCGAATAGCGAAGGCCAAGCATCCCATCAACCTCCTCGGGGTAACCCAGAGACATGGAGAGCCGACCAGGAAATACTTAGATCGATTCAACGACGAATGCTTGGAAATCGACGGCTTAACCGACTCGGTGGCCAGTCTCTGCTTGACAAACGGCCTCCTCAACGAGAACTTCCGGAAACACCTTACCACGAAGCCGGTTTGGACGATGCATGAAATCCAAACGGTGGCCAAAGAGTACATAAACGACGAGGAAGTCAGCCGAGTCGTGGCTGCCAATAAGCGGCAGCCCGGTTACAACCAAACCCGGCAACCAGGCGACGGAGAGAGAGCAAAGGAAAAAGCTAGGGAGGAAGCGCCGAACAGAGCACCTCGACCGTTCCCCCGAGTCGGGAAGTTCAATAACTACACTCCACTCGCTCTCCCGATCGTCGAAGTTTACCAACAAATAGCTGAAAAGGGGATTCTCCCGAAACCCCGACCACTTAAGGACCGAACCGGGGGAAACAAGAACCTTTACTGCGACTACCATAAGGGATACCGCCATCAAACACAGGACTGTTTCGACCTGAAGGATGCACTGGAACAGGCGATAAGGGAAGGAAAGCTAGACGCATTCTCCCACCTCATCAGGGAGCCGAGAAGGCGTTATCGCGATCAAAATGAGGAAGCCAAGACGCGCTCGACCAGGAGGCGGCAGGAACCTGAAGACGGGAACCATGGCCTCACCGTGATAAACGTGGTAACAGCAAAGAACGCCGCACCAAAGTCCCGATCGGCACACAAGAAAGACGCCAAGGTTCTGGCGATCTCATTTACACCAATGCAAAGCACCAAAAAACCCCCATCAATTTCTTTCGGCCCGGAAGACCAGTGGTTCAGCGACGCCCCGGAAAACCCTCCCATGGTCATAACGGCCAGGGTAGGAACCGGCCTCGTCAAACGGATCCTTGTCGACACAGGAGCCGATTCAAATATCATGTTCCGCAACGTATTCGACGCACTCGGCCTGAAGGATGCCGACCTGACGACTCACCAGCACGGGGTTATCGGGTTAGGCGATCATTTCATCAAACCAGACGGAGTCATTTCCCTACCGATCTCGGTAGGACAGAGGCAAGGCCGAAGATCGGCGATGGCCGAATTCGTGATCCTCCGAGACTCCACAGCCTACAACATCATCTTGGGAAGAAAAACAATCAACGATGTTGAAGGCATAATCAACACCAAGCTGCTAGTTATGAAGTTTGTCACCGATGATGGATCCATAGGGACCATAAGAGGGGACCTCGAGACGGCGGTCGCTTGCGACAACGCCAGCCTTTCCCTCAGAAAAAAGTCCAAGGAAGCATCTGGCGTATTCCTAGCCGACCTCGATGCCAGAGTAGAAGACAACCCGAGGCCGGAGCCAGAAGGGGACCTGGAGAAATTTAGCATCGGTGACGAAGGGGAAAAGTTTACATTCATTAACAAAAACCTCCCACATGAGTTGAAGGAGCCTTTGATCGAAATGATAAGGGCCAACAAGGACCTGTTCGCATGGACGCCAGCCGACATGCCGGGCATTGATCCACAAATCATTTCGCATCACCTAGCCGTCAGGACGGAAGCACGACCAGTGGCTCAACGGAGGAGGAAGATGTCGGCGGAAAGAGCAGAGGAGGTAGCCAGGCAAACGGCCGGCCTCCTAGAAGCGGGCTTCATACGAGAAGTGGATTACTCGACGTGGCTCTCAAATGTGGTGTTGGTGAAAAAACACAATGGCAGATGGAGAATGTGCGTGGACTACTCTGACCTTAACAAAGCATGCCCCAAAGATTGCTTCCCCCTCCCCAACATAGATGCACTCATCGACGCTGCGGCGGGGTACCGGTATCTGAGTTTCATGGACGCCTACTCCGGTTACAACCAGATACCGATGCACCGACCAGACGAAGACAAAACGGCGTTCATAACGCCAGGAGGAACTTTCTGCTACAAGGTAATGCCGTTTGGCTTGAAAAATGCGGGGGCGACGTATCAAAGGCTGATGAACAGGATATTCCACAACCTCATAGGAAAAACGGTCGAAGTTTACGTGGACGACATCCTGGCAAAGACAACACGACCTGATGACCTCCTAAACGACCTGGCAAGCGTATTTGCGTCCCTCCGTCAACATGGCATGAGGCTGAACCCCCTCAAGTGCGCCTTCGCCATGGAAGCCGGCAAGTTCCTGGGATTCATGATAACTCAAAGAGGGGTAGAGGCTAACCCGGAGAAGTGCCAGGCAATACTTCAGATGAAGAGCCCGGGATGTATCAAGGACGTCCAGAGGTTGGCAGGAAGGTTGACATCACTCTCTCGGTTTCTCGGAGCCTCAGCGGCAAAGGCCCTGCCGTTTTTTAACCTCATGAAGAAAGGGATGGCGTTCGAATGGACACCAGCATGCGAA
This sequence comes from Arachis hypogaea, assembly GCF_003086295.3. NCBI lineage: Eukaryota > Viridiplantae > Streptophyta > Magnoliopsida > Fabales > Fabaceae > Arachis > Arachis hypogaea. The sequence goes on along the minus strand of NC_092044.1, from coordinate 116,358,642 downwards.
GAAGCCTTTCGACACTTCAAGGAAATCTTGGCGGCACCCCCCGTTCTCGGGAAGCCAAGAGACGGGGAACCACTATACCTGTATCTCGCCATAACAAGCGAAGCCCTAGCCGCAGTGCTAGTACGGGAGGACGGGAAGACCCAACAGCCAGTCTACTTCATAAGCAGGGCTCTGCAAGGAGCAGAATTAAGATACAGCAAGTTGGAAAAGCTAGCCGTAGCGCTCCTAACCTCCTCGAGAAGGTTGAAGCAATACTTCCAGAGTCACCAAGTGGTCGTCAGGACAGACCAAGGGATTAGGCAAGTTCTCCAAAAGCCCGACCTGGCGGGAAGAATGATGACTTGGTCCATCGAACTCTCTCAATATGACATACGATACGAGCCCCGGCAAGCCATCAAGGCGCAGGCCATGGCGGATTTTTTGGTTGAAGTAGCGGGAGATCCAGGCGAAGACATAGGCACACGGTGGAAGCTCCATGTGGACGGAGCCTCCAACCAGACCTACGGAGGAGCCGGGATCATCCTAGAAAGTCCAAGCGGGGTCGTATACGAACAGTCGGTCAGATTCGAGTTTTCCATCTCGAACAATCAAGCAGAATACGAAGCCCTCATTGGAGGCTTAACCCTAGCAACAGAGGTCGGCGCAAAAAGGCTGGAAGTATGCAGCGATTCCCAAGTCGTCACTTCCCAAGTGAACGGCAGCTACCAAGCCAAGGACCCCTTGTTGCAGAAGTACTTGGAAAAGGTCAAAAGCTTGAGCCAAAAGTTCGACGAGGTCACGATCCAGCATGTACCCAGGGAAAGGAACACACGAGCAGACCTTCTATCAAAATTAGCCAGCACGAAGCCAGGGGAGGGAAACCGGTCTCTCATCCAAGGCATGACAAGGGAACCCGCGATCACACTACACATAACGACCCTAAGTCCTTCATGGCTAGACCCCATCACCAACTACTTAGAACACGGCCAAGTCCCTGGCGACGAAAAGGATGCGGTGAAGTTAAGGAGGGAAGCGGCTAAATACGCCGTCATCCAAGGACAGCTGTTCAGAAAGGGGCTCAGCCAACCCCTACTGAAATGCCTACACCCCGACCAAACGGACTACGTCCTCAGGGAAGTCCACGAGGGCTGCTGTGGGCACCACATCGGAGGGAAAGCCCTAGCAAGGAAGTTGATCCGAGCTGGGTACTACTGGCCGACGATGATGGCAGATTCCAAAGAGTTTGTCAAAAAATGCATAAAGTGCCAGCAGAACGCCAATTTTGCCAAAGCACCGGCAAACGAGTTAAGCTTGCTGACGACTTCTCGGCCGTTCGCTCAATGGGGAGTCGACCTCTTAGGGCCCTTCCCTGTCGGCCCCGGGCAGGTCAAATATCTCATAGTGGCAATTGATTACTATACCAAGTGGATAGAAGCCGAACCATTGGCTAGCATATCCTCAGCCCATTGCAGAAAATTCATGTGGAGGCAAGTGATAACACGGTTCGGGATACCAGAAGTCGTCATCTCGGACAACGGCACACAATTTACTGACAAAAAGTTCACGGGATTTCTCAACGGCCTAGGAATAAGGCAAAAGTTCTCTTCGGTAGAACACCCTCGGACGAATGGACAAGTGGAGTCCGCCAACAAGGTTATCCTTTCAGGGCTAAAGAGGAGGTTGGACAACAAAAAGGGTGCTTGGGCCGACGAACTGGCATCAGTCCTCTGGTCTTACCGAACGACCGAGCAGTCCTCCACCAAGGAAACCCCTTTTCGGTTAACATACGGGGTGGACGCGGTAATACCCGTAGAAATCGGAGAACCAAGCCCACGGCTCCTTTTGAAGGGGGTAGAGGAAGCCGTAGAAAAGGACCTGATAGAGGAAGCCCGAGAAATGGCCCACTTAACAGAAACGGCGCTAAAACAAAGAGTGGCACTCCGCTACAACACCAAAGTGCTCAAGAGGGAATTCGAGCCAAACGACCTCGTCCTAAGGCGAAATGATATCGGCCTGCCGACCCCAGGAGAAGGCAAGCTGGCGGCCAACTGGGAAGGCCCGTATAGAATCAAGAAAGTGATGGGAAAAGGAGCATTCAAACTAGAAAGACTCGACGGCAAGGAGGTCCCGAGAACTTGGAATGCGGACAACCTAAGAAGATTCTACTCCTAGAAGAAGGACCAAACGCCGACCAGGCTAGTTAAGTAGTCGTTTTGCTCTTTTACTTTTTGAAATTCTCATAGCGGTTTACATCTCCTTTATACGACTACCGAATAATACATACTTGTGCAAATTCTCCATTCTTTTATCTCCGTTTTTCAGACAAATCATCTTGTCACGAATAACAACACCACCCGACCCGGGACTGATCACCCCGGGAGAACATCAACTACATTGTAACAAACAGCTACACGAGAGCCCACGGGCCACCGGTATAAACAACTATAAACCAAAAACGGTTACTAAAAGCGATAACGCAATCGAACAAGTAAGAACAATTTTATCGCGACAACACGAGCAAGCGACTAACAAGTCATTGTTCACAAGCCAAAATTAAAACGGCTAAGACTAAATTGTTCATAGGCCAAAACGGCTAAAGTCAAGTGTTTACAAGCCAAAACAAAACGGCTAAGCAAGAAACAACAAAATATAGAGTTCATTTTTTCGGAACATCAACCACCTGGCCATCCTTGATGATCTTAAAAACGCCAATTGCCGACGTGTCGAACTCAGGGGCAACAATTTTAATTTGAGCCTTCAGGACTTCCTCGGTACCCAAAATCGCGCCTTTACCCTGTTTGACGACGTCTTTATACTTGGCCTTCCATGTTGCCAGTTCGGCCTCCACGGCCTGTTTCTCCTTCTCAACCTCGACCACGCGCTTTTGCGCCTCGCCGACCTGAACCTCCAGAGCCATTTCGCGCTCGGTTAAACGTTCAACCGTCGCGACCGACTCTTTCAGCTTCTTCTCGGCATCCGTTGCCTTCTGTTCAGCAGCTGTTGCCTTCTGTTCGGCGGTGGTAGCTTTTTGCTCGGCAGTGGTGGCCTTCTTCTCGGCGGCGTCCAACTTCTCCGAAGAATGAGTCAGCTGCTCCCGGAGAGTTTCCACTTCTGTTTTCAGTTCATTGTTGGCCTTCCCGCTAGCGTCCAACCTTCTGCGAAGGGACTCCATCCCGGACAGCTCAAATTCAGCCTTCCGAGCTATCACGGCACCTCGCAGAAGTGTTCGGTACATCCACCTCACTTGGCCGGCAAGGGATGACTCATGGAAATGTTCCTCCGTACCAGGGATCAGCTGGGTGTCTATAAATTTTGTGGCGTCGAAATTCCTCTCCATAACGGTAAGGACACCCTCGGGACTGGACGACGCCGTGGATGTCTTTTTTCTCTTTCTCTTCAGGCTAGAGACCTCCACCACCTCCTCCTCATCATTCGATTTAGGCATCGAACCCCCAATCCCAGCAACCTCACGGATAGGGGAAACACGGACCGCCTTGCCACCTTCAACCGAGGCGCCCTGAGCCGAGGTCTCGACCTCGTCGGTTGCGGCCCTCTGTTTGGGAACATCCTGGCCCTCCGGGGGAGCATTAGGCCCCTCGGAGACAGGTTGCTCGTCACTTTCCTCGTCGTCGCCGCCGGCAAGAAAGGTTTGAAACAGATCGGTAAGGCCCGTCACCGACGCAGACATATCCACTGCAAGAAAGGAAAGAAGGTCGGTTAGTCGTTACACAATATCAATAAAAGGAAAAAGATAGAGTAAAGCAAAGAGCTTCTCACAAATATAATTACGACCGGAGTCCCGATCACCCATGAGGAGGTGGGGATTTACTGGGTTCTTCCCAAAAACCGCGTTTAGCACCTCGGCAATCTGCTGATCTTCTGCCGACATGTTTTTGTAAACTACCTTAATAAAACTATTGGCTCCTGCCCCGAAGCTCCAATAAGTCGGGATGAGCCGTACCCCCTCCAGAGACAACCAAAAGGGGTGGCGACCTCTGGCCGGACGGACTTTAAAATACTTGTCCTTAAACCCATGGTAAGAATCTTCGAACAAGCCGAAGATCTTCCGACCCTGAGCAGCCCGGAAGGACATGAACCCCTTCCTATGTTTCCCCTGCTTGGAAGGGTTTGTGAGGGTGAAGAAGAAGAGGAAGACATCTACGGACACCGGCAGGTCGAGATATTCACAAACCATCTCGAAACAGCGGATCGAGGCCCAACTGTTCGGATGCAACTGCGACGGTGACACGGAAATTCGGTTTAAGAGCGCCATTTGAAAGGCGGAGAACGGAATGCGAACTCCGACTTGAGTGAACATGGCCTTGTAGAACCAAATCCAGTCGGCAACCCGGCTGGGTTGGAAGTTGATTTCATACAACCGCTCGTGAGCAGCCGGGACGAAGGCGTCATAATTGGCCTCCTCGTCAGTCCCGCCACACAAATACCCGGCTTGTCGGAACTCGGTGAGCTCCTCCTCGCTCATTTGGTTGGGTGAATCCCTCACATCTGAGACGACCCAAGCATACTGGTCGTAAGCCGCAGGGTTAACGGATGCTCGGGAGACCGTGCGGGCCATACCTACATGGGGGTACCATCCAGTTAGTCTAAGAGATCGGTCGCTCAGGCCGAAAACAAACACCACCCCCCACGATTTCCCGACTAAAGGCAAACAAGACTAAAACGCTAAAGGAACGAGAAAAAGCCTACCCTAGAATGGTACTTTTCCCCCTGACACGTCTACTCGCAACTAAGGCTACGCAGTAACACCAACAGAACCAAACAACAAGCATACCAAAAATAATGCATAAAAAGGGGATGGTCCAAAAGTTACCTGAATTGATGAAAGGAAGACGAAGTTGAATCTGGGAAAATGCAAGAAACACGGACGGAGGCACCACAGCAAAGCCTTGAAGCAAGGAAGAAGAAGGGAGAATAGGGAGTGCGAAAAAAGTACATAAAGTGCAGAAATGTCAAAAACCGCTCGTTTAAAAACTGCCTCCAGAGCGCGAAACGCCCGGGGTAAAATGGTCTTTTCAAACGGGGATTTTCACCCCATTATGAGCATTTAATACTTGGCGCTGGAAACGAAGCGATGAAAACGGTTGCTTTGAGCAACCAAGAGACGCGCGTGGAGACACAACCTCCCAGCGATCAGCCGACCAAACGAAACGCGAAGACGACACGCCATTGGTAGCTCCTACGACTACCATTGGCGCGTGGGGGCTCTGTTACGGCCTGGCCCAATAACCGCACGGGTCGGTCCGACCCGATCTCCACCCGACCCGGTCACGTGCCCTCCAACCGACCCGGACACGCGTCCTGTACGGCTCGCACGTGGCTGCAGGACAACGTCCTCGGAAACATGGGCCTGTCCTCGTCTTGGGGCCCATTACTGACATGTATATAAGGGGAAGATTGGCTCTTCCCCCGAGGTATGTTACTTGCCCACATCATTCCCCCTGCTTGTACGATTTCTGACTTAGGCGTCGGAGTGTCTTTGCAGGTGGCACCCCCCCTCGTCCATTCACCAACCCAAGTGCTCGTCGGCTCGATTAGTCCGCTACCAGTGCGACCCAAGTCAAGGCGTCCCCACCTATCCACCCTTTCACTTGTACTCCCGACCTGTCTGGAACCCGATTACCGAACAGATAAACAATTTAATTAATTTCATTTAAAAAAAATAGTTTAAACAATAAATGATTATATTAAAAATAGTTTATAAATAAGTTATTTTATATTTGAATTTTTAGTTCTAAAAGTATTTATTTTAAAAAAATGTGGTAAATTAGTAATAGTATTATGAGAGAAATTATTTTTTTAACTTCTTTATAAATTTCTAAATAATTTCTTAGAAAGCCACAATTTAGTTTTAAAAATTATACCAGATATTAATACTACTACTTTTTATAAATCAAAAACTCAAAAAAAAGTTACTTTTAAAACTTCTCAAACAGGTATAGGAATATATAATAACAAAATAACTATTAGTTACTTGAATGATGTTAGCCAAATCACACAATTACATATACCTACTAATAAAAAACTTGAATTATATTATTTTTTTATATTAGTTTTGCATGTCAATTTATAGAATATTCAAAAAAAACGAATATAATAATAGGATGGAGAATAATAATAGTTAGACTATATATGTTAATTACTTTAAGTATTACTATTTTGTATATTAGTCCATGCTATAATACTTATAATTATAAGAGTTACGGTGACTATTTAACGGTAGCAATACTTAAAAATAGTACTAAAATTAAAGTAATAATATTTTTTAATTAAAAAATAAAATATTATTAAAATATAAAAAAATATAACTTTAATTTAATTTTAATTACAGTTTGACACTATAAACTCCATCTTGTATATTTATTGAAGAATTAAATTGTCTTAGTAACCTGGCCTTTTGAAAAATTAGATTATCAAATTTTCAAAAAATAATTAATATATATGATAAATATAAGAACCACTATAAATAAGATTGCCTTACTTTTAACTCAGTACGTATATATATTTTGATTGATGACTTAAGAGGTATATACTGTATAAATATCCCGGTCCTTTTCTACTAAAGCCTAAAGAGATGATGATGATGTTTTTATTGTTATATATAATCCAAACTACATACACCTCAGGTTACAACAGAGCAAAACCTATGCAATAATTCGAATAAAACAAAAACAAGAAAGTACTCGTAGAAATAAAAGGTCTGGACGCCATTAAAGGCAACATTAAGAAAATAACATTGGCAAGATATAGAACACTCATCAGAAGACAACAAATCAAATTGAAGAAGATTACTGTGCATTCAAGAACTTTCCTATGAGAATAATGCATAGTGGCCGCATAAAACCATTAAGCATATTTTATGTGACTTTTATTTTTTACATGAAAAATGAAAACAACAACTACATGAATTTATTTCCAGAATTAAAATTGATATTCTTTTTATTATTAAAAAAAACCGCACCATGCATTAAAAAGTAGCTTAAAAAGTATGGTACGAGACAATAAGAAAATTACAACGACAAATCATCGAGATAAACTCATAATCTATTGAATAATTTAAAGAAAAAGGTGTAAATAAAAAATTTTCAACTAATTTTTTAAATTAATAATTAGAATTTAATTTTTATATAATGTCAGTGTAAAATAATTTTATACGTGTATCTAATGATATAACGTCATATCAAAAATAACTATTTTTTATATTGACTTCGTGAAGAATTATTTAAAAGAACAGATATCATTGCATAATTATTTTACACTGTCAGTGGATCAAAATTAAATTTTTAATAATTAATTAATATTTTTTTAGTTTTAATTTTTTTTTGTTTATAGACTATTTTATTGGTTGATTGTCAATTAAAAAGGTTAATTTTCTAATAAAATTGATTAAGAAGGAAAATAAAATTGTGTATAAAGGAGATATTTTTAAATAAAAAAAAAGAGAAAATTCCACTCTCTTCCCTTGCGAGATGTTAAAATGACATTCCCTTCTCCCCTATTTTATAAATGTACATTTCTTTTCCTTCTAATTTTTAAAAAGCCTCATCTTTAATCCATTTTAAACTTTTTAAGTTAACTAATGTTAACTTTATCTATTTAAAAAAAAAAATTTAAAAAATACCTATTAACAAAAAATTTATTTTTTATCATTAAATTTTGCTTACTAAAATATATTTTAATAAAGTATTCTTTTATTGATTAAATTAAATTTTTTAAAAAATTTAATAATTATATTATTTTTTCTAAAATACCCTTCAATAATTTTTTAATTATTAAATTATAATTTTATCAAAATTTTTATTAACAATTTTTTTATATTTTACTATTAATTTTTTGATATCTATATATATTATTTTAACATTAAATAAAAAATTTTAGTAAGATTATTTCTCAATGTCAATATATATTAATTGTTATACATATTAACGGTGATAAAAAAATTTTATTTAATGTTAAAATAATATATATTGATATAAAAAAATTAATAATAAATATAAAAATAATTATTAATAAAAATTTTAGTAAAATCAAAATTTAATAATTAAAAAATTAGTAAAGGCTAGGTATCTTAGAAAAAAATAATTTAATTATTAATTTTTTTAAAAATATTTTGATAAAAATATAATTTAATTAATAAAAGAATAATTTATTAAAGAGTATTTTGATAAACAAAATTTAATGATAAAAAATAAAATTTTTACAAATGAGTATTTTTTTAAAAAATAATTTTTTTCTTAAAAAATAGATAAAGTTAATATTAATTAACATAAAAGGTTTAAAATGGATTAAAGAGAAAGTTTTTTAAAAGTTAGAAGGAAGAAGAATGTATATTTATAAAATAGAAAGGAGGGAAGTGTCATATTAGCATCTCGCATGAGAGGGGAGTTTAATTTTCTCTAAAAAAAATAAGTTGATGTAACATTGTATCTCCCTAGTAAGAAAATTATTTAACGACGTGAAAAAATAAAATTCCTCTTTGTTTTGAGTGGCCAGTGGCAAAATAAGAAGTGTCATATTAGCATCTCGCATGAGATGGGAGTTTAATTTTCTCTAAAAAAAATAAGTTGATGTAACATTGTATCTCCCTAGTAAGAAAATTATTTAACGACGTGAGAAAATAAAATTCCTCTTTGTTTTGAGTGGCCAGTGGCAAAATAAGATTTCTTACCTTAGCCATAGCGCTCTAAACCTGAGATTAATCAACTCTTGCTTTTTTTTTTTTTTGTCAAAACTCGAGAAACTTCTGCATAATATGTGAGACCACTCATGTTTGTGACCTCTAAGTTCTTGATGGCCAAGAAATTGATTTCCGTAATCAATTCAACACATCTCAGAAGATATTTCAATTCCCATTTTGATTTGTTATTTTACCAAACGAATTTAGCGATTCATTCCCCATCATATATTCATGATTTATCTCTATGAAAGTCGATTACATATTTAAAGTGGTTCATTAAATTCGGTTCATACACTAATTTAATTCTTAAAATTCTAATTATACTAATTTTATCTATTAAATTGATCTTCGAGTAATATTTTAGTCCTTCAATTTATTTTCGGCGTAAATCACTACTTCGTAGACTATACTTGTACACTTTTAAACCCATCTCTTTGACTCCAAATTTTTCATTGCAAACCCACTATCTTTAGACCTCCTCCGCTAGCTCTCTCTCCTAAACGCTTCACCACGCTCTCTCCCTCGCCTAACACTACCACTCCCCCAACCCCCTCACGACAAGCTCAAGACACAGAGTGACCTCCACTTCCTCCTCGACACCCTCAACTGCCACCTCCACGACTTCACCATCCTTTCCCATACCCATATCAACAATGCCGTTGCTCTCTCTACCAACAACCGCGACTCTCAACCAATCTTAGAAGTGAAATCGGCTCTGCAAAATAGTTGTAGAGGAAGAGTTGCAAAAGCTAATAAAGATGACAATGTTCAAATTTTTTTCAAAATAAAAAACAAAAAAAGAATAGAATTGGTGTACTCAAATCCGTCGTTGATGAGCAAGAACATTATTCATTTTTTTTTTAAAATAAACAACAAGAGAACAAAATTGGTACAACTATTAGTTCTGTCATTGAAAAAGAACAACAAGTAGAGTGTACTTTCGAATAAGAGTGAAGAACTGTCGTAGTAGAAGCAAAAAAAGTAAAGCCAAACAGATACAAAATAGATGCTGAAGTCAGAACAAAAGCGAGCAGAGGTTGCGGATACAGAAGGTGTAGATCCGAAGGAGGGTGTGGTAGTAGTGGTGAAAAAGCAGAGAACACTATCATCCTCAAACTCTCACTACAAAAAAATGGAGCATTTGTAACAAAAATTTTGTATCAAACTTTAAACTGTTACAAATTGTTATTTTTTTTTTAAAACAAGAATTAACTATTGTTACAAAATAAAGATCTTTTGTAACAACAAGACAAATTGTTGCAAAAAATTTCATTTTTTGTAACAAATATTATTTTTTTGTTACAAAAGTTTAAAATAATTTGTAACGAAAAGGTGTTTTGTTACAAATGCTCAAAATGTTTTTGTTACGAGAAGTTGTTTTGTCACAAAAGTTCAATATCTTTTCTAGCAAAAATTTATTTTGTTGTAAAATTTTTTGTTCTATATACCTATCTAGTTTATTGGGGATCTTCAATGTATATTGTTAGTTTGTACTTTGAAGGTTATATATTGAAGATTTATAAAAGTTAAGTATTTTTTTCGTTCCTAAGATTTTGGATGAAAATCAAATTCGTCCTCGATTTTTTTTTATTATTAAAATCATCCTCAATATTACAAAACGCTATAAAATATTCTTTTGTCCATAAACAATATTTTTAAGATAATTTTGCCCTCTAAAAAAAACCCTTCCCTTCCCCACTAACCCCTAACCCCCTTCAGCTTCATCATCATAATGGAGCTTCTTTCTCTTTCTCTTTCTCTCTTTCCTCCAGTCTCCTTTTCTCTCTCATCACTAACTCCTAACCCCCTTCATCATCATCACTGAACCTCTTTCTCTCTCTCTTTGTCCCAAACTCTTACTCTCCCTTACCACTAACCCCACTCATCTTCTTCTCATCACCATCACCATCATCATTATCACAGAAACAAAAATTGAATCACACACAAATTAAAGAATCACAAAATAAAGAGACTTCATCCAATAGAAACTTTTTCAAAATCTTGAACCATAGACAGTCATTGCTGCTGTTAGAAGAGAAGCCGCAATAGATGGTGGCGACGCTGTGAACGACGCAGTAGAGGAGAAAGACGTCAATGAGTTGTTGTCGATCCGGTCTTCATTCTGCCCAAAAATGCGGTAGTCGTTGAAGACAGTTCCACGACGGAATTAAATGACAAATTGAAAGTGTTTTTTGAGAAGAAGATTACAGGATTGAGAAATGAGGGAATGACTCTGGGAGGGGACTGTTGTGAACAGATCTAGGATTGAGAAGAAGATTTTTGGCTGATGCATGATGCTGTATGTGGATTTCAATTTGTTCTTCATTCTTTTATTTTTTCTAATTTTCTTTCTTTTGCATATTTTTCTTTAATTTACATTCTCTTTGTCTGTATTGTTGTTGTTGAGGAGGAGTGTTGAGGGTGGGAAGTAAATGACAGAGACAAAAAATGAAAGGAGAAGACACTGCGGCTCTCTTTCTCTCTTTTTCATTCTTCTTTTTTTTTTTAATTTTTGAAGAACATATACATAAGTTTTTTCTTTTTAATTTTTTTAATTTATATTGTTGCTAATTTTCTGGATGTTGTTGTTGCTGGATTGTTGATTTATTTTGTGGTTAGATTTATGGTGTAACCATGGTGATGATGATGAGTAGATTTATTTTGTTGTTATGGTGTAACTATGGTGATGATGATGAGGCAGATTTATTTTGTTGTTATGGTGGTTCATGGTGACGATGATGAGGCTTGTTGTTATGGTGGTTCATGGTGATGATGATGAGGCAGTGGTGAGGGTGGAGAGAGTTTTTTATTTTTGTTTAAGAGTAAAATTGTCTAAAAAATATTGTTTATGGACAAAATGATGATTTTATAACATTTTGTAACGTTGAGGATGATTTCAATAACAAAAAAAGGTCGGAAACGATTTTGATTTTCACCCCATACCTTAGAGACGAAAAAAGTATTTAACCCTTTATAAAACAATCTTAGTTAAATGAAAGATATTTGAACTATTTATGTTATTATATATTATATAAATATTGACTTGTTGAGTAAATTAATAAATATATCAATTAATTAAAAATAATATAATTTGATAAATTATGTGTGTAATTTGTATTAAAAAAATTATTACAAAATAAATAGTATTTTGTAACTAAAGGAATAAAAAATGTTACAAAATCAAGTTATATTTTGTGACAAAATTTTATAATAGAAAAAATTATATTGTTACAAAAAATATTTTAATGATAAAAAATTGTTACTACTTTTGTAAATTTGTATTAAAAAAATTGTTACAAAATATTACTTTGTATTGTAATAATTTTATTTTTTGTTACAAAATTTTTTTGTAATGAGACATACTGCAACAACTCTTTTTTTTTTGTTACAATTTTTTTTTTAAATTCAAATTTTTTGTAATAATTTTTTTATTACAAATATTATTTTTTCTTGTAGTGTTCAAGAGATAGATAGCATATTCAAGGGCATACTTTTCCTTGCGAAAATCCTTGACAGAATAATAAGAGAAGGTGGGGAATTCGACAGGGAGGGAAGTGGTGGTGATGTGGTGGCGGATTAGGGATGATGGTTGTGGTGATGGTTCAGGGGATTAGGGATGAGAAGGGAAGTACCAGGATGATAATGAGGTGGAAGTTAGTGATGATGTGGGGGTTATTGGTGATGTCACATTATGGTATTAGTTGTGCCATATTAGTAATTCGACTATTTACTCACATTGAAAATAGGCGAGGCCAATCGGAGAGATCAAATTAATACAATTAAAATTTTAAAAGTCAAATTAGTGCACGAGCTAAATTTAAAAAACTATTTTAAAAATTTAGTCATGAAAATTATATTGACATTCGAAACTTGTTAAAAAATTTCTACTAATTTATAATAATTAAAAAGAGATTCAATCGAGTCAAAGCAAGTAAAAGTAGATAAATATCAATGCATTTTAAAAAAATAGAAATACAACTCTCTTTAAAAATTAATTTATTATTAAAGATGGAGTATTTAAAACCATTTTTTACTTCATTTGGAAGACAAGTTCAAGTTGCTAAAAAAAATAGAAAAAAAAAGCGATTGATCCTATTTATTACAAAAATTTAATTAAAAGTCCAAAATACTTAACTGCAATCAAATTATTAATTGTGTTTGGAGTTGGATTACTAACTAAATTTAAGAAGAAAATTTATTTCAATTATTTGTAATTAGTAAAAAAAATTGATATATCAAACATACCATAAATAATAAAATTTGTTATGAAAATATTAATGAAGTAAATTTTATCAATTATATTGATAATAATTGGATTGAAATTATAAAAATAAAAAATACTTTAAAATGTACATTTTATTTTGATTTTAGTACAATTTGTTGTATATTGAAGAAACAACTAATAATCATTTTTTTTATTATAGAAACAGAATATATACCAACAACAAATTGTGTGATGCAACAAGTTGTGATGCAATAAGCAATATGCTGAAAAAGAATTATTAAAGAATTAAAACAAGAAATAAAATATTTTTACAGTAATATTTTGTGATAATAAAATAACTATTATACTTTACAAAAATCTAATATTTTATGAAAGGTTGAAGTATATTAATATTTTAATTTCATAAAATTAAAAAATTAATGAATAAAAAAATATTAATTGAATATTATTCTACAAAAGAACAAATAACAGATATTTTTACAAAATTATTAAAAATTAAAATATTTTATAAATGGAATAAGAGGCTTGAAATATTAAATTTGCAAGTATGGCTCAAGAGAGATAATATTGATAATAATTAATTAAATCAACTTGCATGATATTCATCATTTATCATGATCTGGAAACATCAAAAAACATATATTAATGTCAAGTTGGTCCCTTGTCCGTTTAAAGTTTGATGCAGCATCCCAAACAATTTGAAGCAAGGAGAGAACAAAAGAAATAAGAACCAAAACACAAATTACTTTTTCTCAATATGAGGAACTGAAAACATCAAAAGAAATAGTTTGAGTTAATAGTCAAAATCGTCTCTAAAAGATATTTTGATCTTCATTTTATTTATTGAAAGAATAAATTAATTAAATTTGATCTCAAAATATTTAAAATTAATTATATTAGTCCTTCTGCCACTTCTCTTACTAATAACGTTAATAGAATCTGACGTGACAGTTAAGTTAAAGTCTCTCACTTCTTCAACAAAAAATTAAAAAGTTAATTAGTCATTAGATAAAAGATAACGTTAGGTAATTAATAATTTTTTTGAATAATATAAATAATCATCAATTAAATAAAAATACATTATACTTTTAAATTATTCATCTAAATTTTAATATTAAAATAATCATCTGCATACCTAATAAAATAAATATTTAATATATCTATTATTTATATTATTTAATATTTTTATTATCTATATATACTTTTGCTTAGATAAAACCCTCTGCCACCGTCATATATACTATAGGAAAGTTTTCAAGTGTTCCATTTACTTTATTGGAACTTCAATGTTTCATGTATGATTAGGTTGTAAGTTAATTTTTTGTCTGTAGTTATTTATAAAAAGACAAAAATAACCCTTCAATCATAAAAAAACAAAAGATAACACATTTAGCTTGAAGAAACATAGGTGCACTGCTACACATTAAAACAATGTACAGAAATTTTATTTCTTTATTTATTATAAATTATATTGTCTGTGAAGTCTCATAAAAAAAAAAGAGAATTTTGTTTAGAAAATGTTTAAAAATAAAATTATTTGCAATAATGTGAGGTAAACTTATAAAAGTAATTAATTTATTAAAAGAAATAACACTTTTTTATATTTCAAAAATTATATATATCATGTTATTTTATATTGATTAAATAATTATGTATTTATTTTATATATTATTTCTTAATTTAAGAAGTTATGATTTATAGAATTGGCACATTAATTTTAATTGAAAAAAAAAATCATAAACTTTAATCTTATCTTGTACATAATACATGACAAATTATTAAATTTAATATTTGTAAATATAATAATATTATGTTGCTACAATTTACTTTTTCGTTGCTAAAATAAAATTATTCAATTTGAGTAATTTATTTTTTATTTTTAAAGGTATAAATTGTAATTATTAATTATGATCAATGATATGCCTAGTAAAAAAATTAATTAAAACTTATTTTACTTCTACTTTTTTAAAATCAAAGTATTATTGATATTTTAAAAAATCAAATAATTTAATCTTTTAGTGAATTTTTTTCTTTTAAATGCATCTAAATATGTTTAAAATTTAATATATTTTATTATTTTAAAAAGTGTTTTTTCACCCCAAAAAAATCTAATCCAAATAAATACTTTTTTGAGTAATACTACATATTCAAATTTTTTTATGAACCAAGTCTAACCAAATTAAATTATAAGACTTAGAATATATTAGCTATAACTGATTTTTGTTATGTTAAACTAACTTGGTTAGTTGGTTATACTTGATTATAAGTAGATATCCTTAACTTACAAGTGTAAGCAATTAGTTAATATAATTTAACAAAAATAGATTTAATATTAATTTTAAATTTTTTTTATTAAATAGTTTCTTATATACAAAAAAAAATTAATTTATTATAGCTTGACAAAATTCACGAGCCTATAATTCTAACTTTTTTTTTTAATTTGACTATAGATATCTTTCACCTAAAGATGTTCATTTATGACTTAATATTTTAATTTTTTAATAAATATTTTTCACCAATAGTATTAATGATGCACAAAATTTATTATTTATTTTTCTATCAATTTCTTATTACTTATTTATTGTCAATTTTTAAGTTATTTCTTGACAAGTCCTACCTATAAGACTATCCATACCACTATCTTATATCATAATTTAATTAACAAGAATGATGAGGTTAGTTTTTTTTTCCTAAGACTTATCATTAATTAATTAATTAAAAAATATTTTAATAAATTTATTTCTTTAATTAACGAATATCAAATAAAATTAATTTATTGTGAAATTCTATATTATCCTAAAAAATTTAGCACAATAAATTTAATACTTATACTTTAAAATTAAATGAGTTTAGTTGATAAAATTAAAATATAAGTAATATTATTCTTGCACAAATTTTTATTAATATTATTATAGTAATACTTACTTGAGCAATTAAATTTAACTTATATTAATATTAAAATGGTCTTTTACCCTTTTTTTCATTATTTTTTAATTTTATCTCTTTTTTAAATAACCTAATAAAAATAGATTAATATTTAAAAAATTAATATTTAAAATTTTAGAAAATAATATGCATTTAGTAAAATAACATGTATTTAATATAATAAAAAAATTGAATTAAGTAAGTACTATATATGTACAAGAAAAACAAAACTAAATTATAAAATAGTATTATTTTATATAATAATAATAATATTTCTGTAAAATAAATAGACAAATAAAGTATACCGTGCCAAAGGAAGTCATCTATTTTAGAAAAACGAAAAAGAGGAAGAAAAACTAATAGAGAGATAAAATGATCAATAAAAATTGGTTAAAAAAAAAAGAAAAGTAAAAGGTGTATTAAAAGAAAACTAACACAACACATGAACACAAGTGCAAGATAGTAATTTCTTCATTCTTTCCATGGGCTAAGGAAACAACTTGTCTCTATTTTATGGTGTTCTCCAAAAAAGCAAAATCACTCAATGTATTTCTATTCAATCCTATCCTTCTAATTATTTTATTATATATTTTAATGCTAAAAAAGAATGGAATAGCAGTGTACCAAAAAAATACCGTGGTACATGTGAAAACCTTCCTATACTATATATATATTGGTTATGAAGAATTCTAGATACTAGCTAGTAGCTAGTTATGTGCCTACAAAAAGGCTTAACATGAATGTTATGTATCTTTCCATGAATTAAAAATCCTTATGAAAAGCTACTTGTTTTTTTCTTTCTTTTTTTTTTTCCCCCCCGAGTATTAAACCAATTAATTATGGGGTTTTTACTACGAGTTATCGAATCGTAATTCGTATTTCCACTAAAAGTCCAAAATCATTGGACAACATTAAGATAAGGACAAATTACGTAAATAAATAAATTAACACTCAAAATTACATTATTATAATAAGGTATTTATTACAGTATGATGATAAATTCATACGTACCGATATATTAAAAATATAAATAAATAGTAATAAGTCATGTAGAATTTATTTTTCACATCAATATTTAATTTTTTCTTTTTCTAAATATATATTATATCATCATTTTTATTAATACATTCTTTTTAACTAAATAAAAATAAAAATAAATTTTTAATTTAATTTTATAAAAAATCTTAAACATTCTTACTTTATTTGATTAAATAAAAATACCCTTTTAAATTAATCAAATTTTAGAATTTAATTAATCCTAATTTTATAATTTCAAATAATTTAAACAATAAAACAAAAACATATTAAAAAAATAAAAATCAATCATTTCTCGTCTTCTCCAATTACCCTAATTATTCGTGTCCCCTTTGTTTTTCTTTTTCTCTTCTCTGTTCTCAATTCCTAATAACCTTGTCTTTCCTATTCGCATCCTTTGATTTGCGCCTCATCACTGTCATCAATTCCGATTGTGCGGCCATAAGATTTTTTCCCTCCATTAAAGTTAATTTATTTTCTATCAGGCTGAGAAGATTCTCACGCTTCTCTTGCATTATTTATAGCTGGCTCCTCCTTCAATTTTGGATCGCTTTTTCTGTATTTTCGAACTTTTTTTGTCGTTAGCGTTAGCCTCGTTTGTTTTGGTCCGATTCAGATGATGGGTTGGGTTATGATTTTGAGCGTATTGGTCAAATGGATTCCTTTCAAAATCCAAAATTTTTTTAAAATTCGGATTGATTGATTGATTTTTATTTTAAAAAGATTGGATAATTTGTGTTCTTCTTTGGTTTGTTTTCCCCAAACGGACCAGAGAGAAGTGTTGTTTTGTGGTGTTGTTGATGGATAGCGGATCTACTAAGGAAGCTAACGGACATGGTGGTTTTGTGAAGAAAAAGCCAATTTCTATGGCTTCTTTGGATGGTGTGAAGAAAAAACAGATCCATGAATAATTAGGAGAATCAGAAAAGATGAAGAATGATTGATTTTTGTTTTTTTTAATATGTTTTTATTTTGTTGTTTAAATTATTTGAAATTATAAAATTAAAATTAATTGAATTCTAAAATTTGATTAATTTAAAAGAGTATCTTTGTCTAATCAAATAAAATAAGGATGTTTAAGATTTTTTATAAAATTAAATTAAAAATATATTTTTATTTTTATTTAGTTAAAAGGGATGTATTAGTAAAAATGGTGATATAATATATATTTAAAAAAACATTAAATGTTGATATAGAAAATAAATTCTATATAACTTATTACTATTTGTCTATATTTTTAATATATTGATACATATGAATTTATTATTATACCGTAGCAAACACCTTATAATTGAGGTCTGAGGATACTTTATATGCTAAGTGTAATTTTCTTTTTATATAAACGGCTACAACTTATAAAGTTTTATAAATTTTCATGCAAATCGCTAAGAGTTGTTGTGGATTAAGAACAAATAATATCAATGCATTGCGAGAAGTAAAAACGGTTTATGATGCCACAAACAAAGGAGAAACCACAGATTACTATGAGGAAATAAAAAAGTATAACCTAAACTGCCACCAGTAATGATAGTTTATGCTATAAATGTTAATGTGATACAAATCAAGTGTTGATACCAATAGTGTTGTTAGAATATAATTAGTATCAATTAGTATAAAGGTTGAAACCATGGTTAATGTGATAAAATTAGATAAAAAAATTGACTAATTAGTGATAAAAATAAAAAGATTATTTTGTTTAGTATTTTGATAAATATATTTGTTTTTAGTTGAGAAGTTATGGCATATTATATTATTTTGTTTAGTATTTTAAGTGTATGATATTATAATATAAAAATAAATTAATCTCAATTAAAATAGCCTATTATAACTGAATGTTAGCGTTTTTATTGTTGTCTTTGTACAGGGCAGACATAAAGGGGGTGAGTAGCGATTTCAACTTTTTTTAATAGTAATAAATTATTGTGTATAATTTAATTTTTTTAAAAATTATTTATTATTTAGTCTAGTATAAATAAAAGTTCAGTCTAATTTAAATATTAAAATTTTTAATATTTAAAAAATAAGTAATAATATTAAAGAAATCTGAAAAATATATTGTTACTAATATTTTTTAATTAAATAAAAATTTTTAAATATCATAAAGTGAATTCTTTTTCAACTATGAATATTGTGAAAAATAACTTAAAAACAAAATAAAAGATGAATTTTTTGTTAATTGTCTTTTAATTATATTGAAAAGAAAATTACTGAAAAAATTTGACACAAATTCTATTATTGGTAAATTTTATGATACGAAGATTCGACTACTTCGTTAATAAAAAGTATACACATATTTTTTTACTTTAAAATATATTATTTGTCGGTATATTTTTGTAATACATCTTATATTATATAATTTTACATAATTTTTAATATTATATGTATTTTTGACTCTTCTATAATATCATTTCTGAATCCGTATCTGTTTGTACGATCATTTGTCAATTGACGTATATACAAGTACCTTATTCTTTGGGGAAAAAAAAGAAATTTCAAGACATAAAGATAGAAATAAATTAAACTAATCTAAAATATTTAAGATAAGATATATATTGGACTGGAATAAAAATGAACAAAGATTTATAAAAGATATTATGATTTCAAGTTAAGGTCGAGTTAACTCAAAATATGCCCAATTAACAAAACTTGGTAAATACCAAAACAAAAAAGCTAACAATGAAAATTTAAAAGATAAATTAGGCCCAAATATTGTTGGGCCTATTACATCATGAACACGGCAAGATTCAGCAAGGGGATATAATTGTTTCTATATTTAATTCCCTTGTACTCATGGGCTTTGGTCCTTCATTAATAACCCCAAAAAAGTGTGGAATTAAAGTAAAAAAAAAAAAAAGGAGAAAGAGCTGCTCAGCTAAAAGAGGAATTTGTACTTGGTACTTTCGTAGCTTAGGCTTGGATCTAGGCATCTTAGCGACAGAACTAGATGCCTCACAAAGAGAAGCACAAAGATTAGAATCCTGAGTAAGCTTATGAAGTGATAAAACCCATAGTAATAGTAGTATGTACTCAGGATTAACATAGATTGAGAATTTATAGGCTTCTCATCAAACTGCATCAGAATTCAATTCTTAATAATGAAATATAGAAACCTTTCTAATGTATGTTAGCGAGGTGAATGTGTGTAGTATAAGAAAAAAAACCGTATTTACTAATTAGGGAAGTGAACAAATTAAAGGGTAATAAAGTGTCATCAAAGTGTGATTAATCCATGGGCGTGGAAAAGGAAGGAAAGTGACACCATGGAACTTGAATTAATTGAAAATAATATGTCATTTTTATTTCGTCATTCAATATTTCATTACATAAATTTTTATAGGGAAATTTTCCTTTGGTTTTAAAATTGGTATCGAAATTGTCCACTAATTAGGGGTGCACATGGGCCGGGTGAAGCCGAATTTGATATGACCCAGACTTGGCCCGAAATATACACCGGGTCTATTTATTAGACCCGAACCCGGCCCTAGACCCGATGAAACCAATACACTTTCGGGCCACAATTATACCGGGTGAAAATCGGGTAAAAACCGGGCCGTTAACATTACATTACGTTGATACCTTCTTGTAAACTAGCATGTAAAAATATCCAAATTTCCAAGGCTCCAACCATTAGTTAACATGGTAAAATTCACTTAGAAAAATATAACAAGAACCAACCATTCTTCAAAATTAAAGCATAACCACAATCAATATTAAAGCATAACCACAATCAATACTAATATTGTCTAATAATACCAAATATTTAAATCAATACAAATAACACAATTTTATGTATTAGTCTAAAATCTTATGCATTCTAAACATAAAACATTAACTTATAGTCTTATAATGACTAATAACACAAAATATTAAGGTTTACAATACTTAAATTCCACGTAAGAATAGTCATGATCCATCACTAATAACACAAAATATTAATTGTGTATGATGACCGGGCCACCGGACCGACTTCGGGTGACCCGAGCTATGGCCCGGACCCGACCCAAAATAATGATCGGGTCTATTTTTGAGACCCGTACCCGACCCTAAACCCGATGAAATCACTCCAAATTAGTTCTTAAAGTGTTCGGGACCGGGCCGGGTCTGTGCACCCCTACCACTAATCTAGTAATCTACGTTGTATGTATATTATTAAGCATTAATAATTTTTTTGGTGACTATTAAGCATTAATAATTAATAACTATAGTGATGTGATAACAAAAATAATAAAAAAATGGTAACAAAAAATAATATTTAAAAACGTTTAATTTATAAAAAAAATTAAAAAATAATATTTTAAATAATTTATTTTTAAAATAACATATATTAAAATTTTTACTTACTTAAATATTATAAAATAAAAGATTCTATAATTGTCCTATGTCTATTGAGTGAACTATTAACCTGACTCTTATTAATTTTTCAAAATAACAATGCAACTATTTTGGTCTTTATTCTCTATTTTCGTGACATAACATGGTCAAAATTTGGTGTAGAGCTTCTAACTACAACTTACCGACAAGTGTATCGAGTCGTACCAAGTAATAAATTTAGGTAAGTAAATGTCGATCCCATAAAAATTAACGAATTAAGCAAGCAATGACCAATTGATTATTCTAGTCAGAGAATTAAAATTTATGATTCAATAGTAAATAACATGAAAACAGATAGCTAAGGTGTCAGAAATATTTAAATTTTCAGATTAACATTCAGAGTCAACTACCTTGATCATGCTAAAAAATAATTCATGGCAAATCCTAGGTGATTGAATTTCTATTCCTAGACAATTCAATCTCCTCTAATCCAAACATCCGTCAATTCTTTGATGAATAAATTGTATTCGAGAATTAAGTTCAAATTCTGATTTATAAGCCATACAAATCCTAAGAACTAAAAAATGATACAAATATATATTACGTATCACATTAAATTCAGACCATTAAAAAGTTATAAAAAAAATTTTTCAAACTGTAATTCTAATCATATAACTTTTTTAAAATTTAAAAAAATTCAATCTATATTAGAGTTATTTTTTAATACACACTAATGTATAAAATAAAGAACAAAACTAATCATTAAACATAAATCAATACATTAATAAAAAATAAAAGAATAAATAATTATTAATTTACCAAAATAAACAGAACTCTAACATTGACAATAGCCATTTAATTACCATAATGCAGAAAATTAAAATCCTCCTTATTTTGAATTCTAAGAATCCCAATATTTTTTCTACGAACCCCTATTTTCCAAGATTCTCTCCTCCTTTTCCATGTCCACCGCCTAACCCTCTCCCACCCGTATCCTCACTCCTTTTCTTTTATTTTTTTGGTTATAAATTTATTTGTTTTTATTTTTTAAATAATATTTTTTTACGATTATTTTTTATTTATTATATTAATATTATTTTTTAATAAATTATTAAATATACGATATAATAAGTACAAACTAATTATAAATTATTCAAATATAAAAATATTATTTATTATAAAACTAAATAAATCATTTTTAAATATAACTTTTAATATATAAATAAAATAAATTTTGATTAATACATTAATAATAATAATAATAATTCTATGATATACTATTAGTATTATAATTTAGATAATTTTTACAATAAAATGAAAATTAATGAACACATTATTTGATATATAATAAAATTTTTTGAAAAATAACAAATTTAATTTTTTTTATCTCTTTAAACTAAATTAATAATTCTATTTGATATATTTGCATTAAAATACACTATAAGTGAGCTACTAATACTAAATAAAATAAAACATAATATATATTATGAAAACCATTTATAAACTCAACAAACTCAAAACATCAATAATATTATTAATCTATTAATAATACATATTCTTATAAGGTTACATATCGATAGAGATTTAGCAATATAAGAATAATGTGAATTAATTAAAATTTTATGCATACCAAAATTCAATTAAATTTACATATATTTTATTCAAAATCAATTAAAATTTTAGGGTTAAGTGCGATTTTGGTATCTAAGGTATAGGTCGAAAATTTTTTCGTCCAAAACCTTTTTTTTCGTACAAAATTATTCCTAAGATTTAACTTAGTTTTAAAATCGTCTTTATCTTAGGAATCAAAACTGTATGGAAGTGGCGATGGAAGCGAGACAAGGCAGATCGTAGATAGATTCTTCTTCTTCTTTCCTTTCCCCTTCTTCTTCTTCCCTTTCTCCTTCGTAGGAAAAAAAAAACACTCTCTTTCTTTTTTTTTTTAAAGAAATTTTATAAATTTTTTTATTATGAGTAAGTTGGTTCAAAATTTTAATATTTAAGTAAAAAGAACGATTTTATATGCAAAAAAAGATTACAGACGCAAAAAAAAATTTCGGCCTACACGTTAAGGCTGTATTTATTTACAGAAACAAGACACTGAGACATGAACATTAAGACATAAAATCGTGTTTAATAGAAAAGACATAGACAGATACATTGTGTCTAAAGACACTAAACTAATATATTTTGTATTCATCCTGATAAGAAGGACATTGTGAAACTAATAAGGGATACAACTTATTATTTGTTTTATTATTCTCGTTAATTTTTCATAATTATATTTTTTATTATTATATTTTTCGTCGCAAATTTTTTGAATGGAAAAAAAGAGAATAAATTGGATTTTCATAATTTGTTATAATTTATCACCAAACAGAATATAAGAATACAAAAATTTGTGTTGCTATTTTTTTTGTCTCGTCTTATTCTGTTCTCAAAAACAAATGCAACTTCAGGGACCCAAAATCATACTTAACCCAAAATTTTACGTATATTTTGAGTAAAATACATATAAATTTAATTGAATTTTAATATACTTAAAATTTTAATTAATCTGCATTATTCTTATATTGATAAATCTTTATTGATTCGTAACCTTATGACAATATGTATTATTAATAGATTAATAATATTATCGATGCTTTGAGTTTGTTGAGTTTATAAATAGTCTTCATAATATATATATATAAATAATCTATTCATAGTGTATTTTAGTAAAAAGATATCAAATAGAATTATTAATTTGTCACAAAAAAAAATAGAATTATTAATTTAGTTTAAAGAAAGAAAAAATTAAATTTGTTATTATTCAAAAAAATTTACTATATATCAAATAATATATTTACTAGTTTTTATTTTATTGTAAAAATTATTTAAATTATAATACTAATAATATATCATAGGGTTACTATTATTCATGTATTAATCGTATTTTAATATTTATTATTTATATATTTAAAAATTATATTTGAGAATTATTTATTTAATTTCATAATAAATGATATTTTTAAATTTAAATAATTTATTAAAAAGCAAATATTATTATAATAAATAAAAATAGTTTAAAAAATATTGTTAAAAATAAATAAATTTTTAATTAATTTAAATTTAAAAATCATTGGACTTTTGTTCGTTTCTGAATCTAATATGTCAGTGGTTTTTATTTAGGGTTAACAGAAAAATACTTATAGAGATCACTTTATGTCATGAAAATAGAAAATAAAAAAAAGTGGATTGTTTTTATGTTAAAGAGAGTCGTGTTATTATTCTGAGGAATGAATAGAGAGTCCGTTGGTAGTTTGCTCTGTGTCGACGTCTGTGTGTGTGGATATTAAAAGGCACCGGAGAGGGAGAAAAGATTCTTCCATAAGGAATAAAATAGAGAGATGAAATATCCGTCAAGTGGGCGGGTGGGGGGAAGGAGATACCATGAATGAAGTCAGTTTACGGAGAGATGCAGGGAATCTGTGACTGTGTAAGCAAACTTGCACGTGACAGGCAGACACCCCACTTGTCACAATAATCTATTCTGCAAGTGGCATCCCACTTGGCATCCATCATGCTCTCTCTTCTCTCCCTTCCTCTCCTATTTTTCTAATCCAATTTAATTAACTGCCAAATCTGCAAAACCAGCTTGGAGCTTGTAAGCTCGATCCATAATCCTATTTGGCATTTCATCAAACAGCTGAGATGTACCAGCCTTCCTCTTCCTCCTCCTCTTCTTCTCAGGCACACAACTCAACCGTTTCTGAACCAGCTTTGACCCGCTACGGTTCAGCCCCTGGCTCTCTCCTCCGCACAGCCGTCGATGCTGTCATAGCCGGAGGGGCTGGAGGCCCCCGACATCCTCATCCTCTCATGCCTACGGGATCCCACTACTTCTCCGGGGAGTCCTCCGAGTCCACCTCCAAAGTCAACGACAGTTCCAAAGATCATAACCTTCACAGATCGTACGGACTTCAGCAGGACGCCTTCGCCGGATCCTCCTCTTCCTCTTCCTCCTTGCTCCGCCAGAGAAGCTCCCCCGCCGGCTTCCTCTCCCACCTTGCTGACAATGCTGGTACCGAAAGTATTTAGGAGTTATTATTAGTTTCTGATATTATTCTTCTCTCTATGAACGGTTTTGATTTCGTTATTTGGCTTCCGTACATAATTTATACTTTTACTATAAAAAGGAATTAATCATTAATTATTTAATTAATTAATCAAACTGCAAAAATCCTCTGCATATTTGAGTATAGAATGTAGATTATATGAGATGTTGAAATTTGAACATAGACAATTGGGAAAACAGTGAATTGGATCATAGTTATTATTGTTGTTAGGTTTTTCAATTATTACATTAACATAGGACTAGAGAATGAATATGATTGGGAAAATATACGTTAATATTGTTGAGTTTGGATTGTATTAGGGGGAGGTGGAGGGGGAGGCGGGGGTGGGTTCACGATCACAAGAGGGGGTGGCAGCAGCGGAGGAGGAAACTACGGCTCTAACAGTGGGAGGTTGAAGTCTCAGATGAGCTTCACCGGGCAAGACTCTCTCTCTCAGATATCAGAGGTAAGCGAGAGTGTTGTGGTGGATGCATCCACTTCTGAGCGTGCTTATGCAATGGACCACTGCTGGGACAACTCTAACTCCAACTCCAGCTCCATTGTCTTCTCCGCCCCGCCCTCCAAACGCTCCAAAAATATTGACGGTGACATCCTAAATTGTCTCACTGCCTTAGACTCTCAGGTACTAACGCCTTCCTTTCTTCCTTTTTCTATCATTTGCTATTAGCTGCTTCACTTTGCTCTTCACAATATTCGTTCATTGCCCCTTTCAGTATAGTCTGCCACAAACTGCTCTTGAAATGGCAACAATGGAGAAGCTAATGCACATTCCTGAAGACTCTGTCCCTTGTAAAATCCGTGCTAAGCGAGGCTGTGCCACTCACCCTCGCAGCATTGCAGAACGGGTCAGTTAATTACACTTCTTGTTCCTCGCATGAAATATTCTCAAGGGAAACAAAACAGTCGATACCCCAGTAGCTAAAACATTACCCACGCTTTTCTATTTAGCTTTTAGTGTTTTTCCTTCCCCTTTTAGATCCAATTTCTATTCTGGTTTGTGATCTTGTACATCAAGTATACCAAATGTCATCTGTTGAACTTGATAGGTTATTTATATCAGATAAATGTGTTTTTAATTCTCCAGTTCTCTAATAACGTAATTCCATATTTCCAGGAGAGAAGAACTAGAATAAGTGGTAAGCTGAAGAAACTGCAGGAACTTGTACCCAATATGGATAAGGTAATGGTGATTTCTTGCTTAACCATGTTATTTTTTACTTGCTGCATCCTTAGATGAGTGACTATGTCTTAAGGAGTATCTTTTTTATTGTCAGACTACAAAGCAATACTAATATAACTTAAAATACGGAGATGCTGCATATCAGCATATCTGTTTCTTGTTTAAAGATAAACTACTAAATCTCCAACAGACATGTTAACTGGCAAAATTTGTTAGAAACTTGGTTAGAGTGCATAGAAGAAAGGGAAAATGTGAAAATAGACATTGAGAATTAGAGTAGTGGGAGGACACCTATTGTAACCAACTCTATTTAGATTATATTCAGGCTTTCGTTCTGGAAATAGGTGGATGGAGCTGCTTAGTGCTCCATTTTGGTTTCTTCCATTTTCTGCTGTAGCTGTATTTTTATTTTCTTCCTAAGCTGATATCACATTGATATCAGTCTTGGGGTTGTGAATAACACACTTCTCTTCATTTTTCTTGCCTATTTTCTCATGGTTTCTACCTAATTAAATAGTGATGTTAGGAATGCCAAGTCTCGTTTGGTTTAGAACACCATTGCTTTCCTTACCAATGAATTTCAAATTTTCAGAGCACATGCTTAATCTTCTTATATTTTCTGTGGTTGGACTATCTTATGTTTTAAGGACACATTAGAATGCATCCAACTCCTATAGTTCCTTGGTGGTTGTTACAACATTACATCAGTTTGTAATTACAGAGTAGGTTTTGTGTAATTTATATATGGTTTTCATTCTTAATCTCAATTGTCGCAGTACATGCCTCATACAATGAAACCGGTATTTCTAAAATCCTTATGTCTCATAGATGAATCTCTTCCCTTAATTGAATCAGGTTAATCAACCTATGTTAATACCACATAATTTTTATGTCAGATCGTTGTGTAAAGTACACGTTACAGGTGGCTTAATTTTGTTTAAAAATGTCATTGTAGCAAACAAGCTATGCAGACATGCTAGATTTGGCAGTTCAACATATTAAAGGTCTTCAAACTCAAGTCCAGGTGCGTAAAAATATATTAGTGTTCACTGTATAAAGCACATATTGTCTCCAGATATTAACTGATATATTAAAAAAAGCTTCATGGGAAATAGGAATACAATATTGTGTATTCTTAGAAATTTAATACCTTCCTTGATAGGCTAGTACATAGCTTTTGGACGTTAATTAAAAACATAGTCTTCCACTCTTCCTTTCACTTTTTAGTGTCACTTTTGACAAAAGAACATGGATTAAGAAATTACTTATTATTAGGTGCATATATAATGTGTTTAGACTTTAGACTAAGTTAATCCTACACTTCTTGCTCACATATAAATATTTCTCCATGTATACTACTGTTAGAATCAGATTCCATCTAGTGCATAAAAGCTGTTGTTGCTCTCTACCATTCATTGCTTGTCACCTGAGCTATAATATGAAAAGTAATAAAGTATAATTAAAGTGGAAAACATCATTGACCCACAAAGATGAGGGATTCAGCATTGAATGGTATAGAGTTAACAGTCTGATATGTAATATAAAGAAGGAAACATTTCAAATGCACCAGGGAATCAGGTATTCCAATAGTTTTAGCCTTGGTCTCAATCATAAAGTTGGTTTTAGCCATTGATCTCAACTATATATATATTATGATTGAGATCAATGGCTAAAATCACTCATGATTCTATTCTATACTTGAAATGCTTCTTATAATGAATTGATACATTAGTTCATTGATAATACCCCTGTTGTTCTAAATTAAATAATCTTCTTTCCCTCTTTCAGAAGCTTCACACTGAACTTGACAATTGCACTTGTGGATGCAAACCAAGCTCATAACTTATATTGTTCTCCGAGATTCTATGGCAACACACATAGAAGTAAAGGTTTTGATGGGATAGAATGAAACAGATTTTGTACCTTCCTAATGAAGTGAATAATACAGGAATAGAATGATTGTAGATTATCAATTCTACAGTTGTACATAGTGTATGTTTGTAATCTGTTAGTCTAGGAAACGCTTTTTCTTTTTCCTCAAGAATTGAGACTGTGAAGCTGACATTGAAGATTTCTGTTCTTGTTTGGGTTTGGCTGATACACTCGATGATTAATTTGTGTGCTATCGAAACTGGATTTGAAGCTCGGACGGGATGAATTATAAAGAAATTATCTGTCGCGCTATAGTTTGATTCACTGATTAGGAACATAAGTACTTGTATTTGTAATCATAAGTTTAGTCTACTAATAATTTTGGGCTTAAATTTAAAAACTACAAGGTATTTTATGATACTTTCTTGTATTTATGTATTTTCTTTTATTAAATATTCACTTAAGCATAAAAGAAATTATTAAATAAAAGACGGCATTAGAAATATAATTTCTTGTGTACATATATTTTCTTCTGACGTTTAAGCTCTTTGACGTTTAAGCTCTTTTCTTGATAAATCAAAGAATGCTTAGTAAGGATATTCTGGAATGGGATTTGGCAAAGCATATTCAGGAGGTTATGAATTGGAATTGGAGAGTCTCTATTCTTTTAATTCAGAGGACTGCAAATAGTGTTGCAGATTGTATGGCTAAAGCAGCTGCTTCTGTCGCGGACATTCACTCGAATTGGAGCCAACCATGGAGTGAGCTTCAACATCTAATAGATTTAGATATGACCCTAACCAATTAATTTGGTTTTGTCTTTTTTTTCTTTCTTTTCTATTTAGTCACCAAAAAAAAAATAATTTTCTTCTGACGTCAAAATGTCTCTGTATAGATGATAATTATTAATTCTTAAATAAATTGACTTCATATCATACATATCATAGGAAGAGACATTTAGGATAAAGTGCCGCTAAGGCGCTAAACTCTTTTCAAGTGTTTTCTCTTCCGGATTTGCGATACGCCATTAAGCGAGAACGAGTCGTTTTATGATACACGTCAGCTTTGGCATCAGAGTATGAATAGGAGAGTAGGAGACGTTGAGTGAGCGACGCCGGGAGGTGCTGCAGAGGCAGAACAGAATTCCAGCTATCGTTACTCTTCTGCGTCTGACGACGACGATGATGATGACGACGACGACGAAGACATTGAAAGGTGCGAGCAAGATGAGAGGCTTGAGCCTCCTCTTAGGACTCTGCAACTTCTTTATCCTCCTCATTGGTGCCTACCTCATCTTCCAAATCCACTCCCTCTGCCGCCCCCGTTTCCTCCCTCCTTTCGCCATCGTCTCCGTCGCCGCCCTCCTCCGCCTCTTACTCATGCTCCGCACCGCCCTCGCCCAACAGGTCGCCGCGCAATTCATCCTCAACTCCCCCTCCGACGCCTCCACCGACTCTCTTCTCCGCCTCCATCGCCGCGAAAAGTACAAGAAATGGCTTTGGTGGAGTCGCTGCACATCCGTCTTCACCGTGATTCAGTTCGTCTGCGCCGGTTACCTCTTAATCAAGTCTCCTGCCTATTTATCCACCGATTCTGCTTGTCCTTTAGGTAGGTGAGTTCCTTCTTTTCCTTACATTCTCACGTTTCTATCAACTGAATTTTCCTTACCGTTCATACAGTCATGCAATTTTCGTAATGCAGCGATGGAATGGAAATCGCAGTTGTGGAAGCAGAGGCTGCTCTCTTTCTTCATGATCATGGTGAGTTTTGTCGCCGTACTGCAGTGTTTTGCAGGATCTGATGTTCTCAGATGGAGATCTTTCTATGAATCACAAGATGATGCTTGGAAATGCCATTATAGGGAGGTATTCGACAATGGCATTCGCGAAACCTTGTGTTGTCTCGGCCGGGTTAAATACTTGTATGAACCTCCCCTGTGCTTTTGTTTACTTGTAAAGTTACTCATTATATCTTAATTCTAACCTTTCCGAATTGTAGGAGTGCATTGGAAGAGGATGAGGTCTATTCAGTGGCACGATTACTAGGCGATCTTGTTGCTTATCGAGCTACGGGAACTGGCCATATGGAACTCTTGGCAGGTTTGTTCAAATTTCACTCTATAAGAACTTGTCATGTTTGCATTGTTTGTTGGTATTCGTTCTGCAACATTATCCTATTAGCTGATTTCAGCAGTAGCTTAACTAGCTATGTTAAATAAGGTGGATGTAATATCATCATGAAACAAAGAAGCAATGATTTTAAATTCAGTTTTTAGACAAAAAGGACTGGAAGGCCACTCACTTGTTTAGTGGTTTATTAAATTTTCTTTTTCCTCTTTATCAGTGTATTGGATGAGTCAACAAATGTACCTTATCAATATAATAGCTATAGTGCCTTTTGTGATTTTGTTTATTAGTGGAATCAGTAGAACATTTAGTTGAGTACATCTAGTTGAGTGATATAGCTATTACAAGACTTATACTATTATTCAAACAGTAGTATTTCTGTATTTGTGTTAGTGCCTTAGTGGGTCATTTTAAGATAGATGATATATTGAATGCTATTACGTTAATGACCTTACTCGCTTTTTGTTTGGATTAAAGACCGCCCCAATTTAGCTGTGTCCTAATGTTAGACATTTGTAGTGTATCACGTTAAGTCTTTTGCTGTTTAGGTTTAACATTACTTCAAAGCCAAGAGAACTCTTCAGAATCCTATGAAGATGCCATAGAACCACCAGAGGCGAAAATGAGGGAGGCTGCAGCTCTTCATAAATTTGCTGAAGCTGCATATACAGTATTGAGCTAGAGAACTTATTTCTAACTAATAGTTTATTTTTACTAATTTGTGTTGAAGATTTATCTCATGCTCAATGATGCAGGGTCCATTGCTTGATTTGGGACGAAATCCTTTCCTATTTCCATGTGCATGGCTCTATAGACAAGGGATTTTATCTCCTTGGTCACGCAATAGGTGGGATATTGTTGGATATTCAATTTTATTTGTGCATAATTGAATTCCTTGTAACTAATGATTTATTGAGTTTGGTATGAAATTCTTTCATATTTTCTTATGCATGGATTCATAGCGAACAGATTTTATCTCGTTGGTCATGCAATTCATGTTACTTTGTCAGATGTTCAATATTACCGTGTATTAACTGAAATTCCTGGCAACTTTGTAACATATGGTTGCTGGTTGGAAACTTATACCTTTTTGGTCAACGCGGTCACCGGTACTTATGTACTCGGAAACATATATTACGCATCTACGACATACAACACCACTGGAGAGCTTTAATTTATTTGCGTTACTTTAGAAAGATTCTTCTGTCATTTGTCTTGTAGTAAGTCTATTATATATAGATTGAATGAACGTTTTTCTTTTCTTTTAATCGTATTCATTTTCAACAATGTGAACTTATTAGCCGACCCGTATTGGAGGGCGATAACTGGTGGCGAGGTCATGCAGCAGCATTTTTAAAGTATGTTAATTTGCCTCCAGAAGTGCTCAGACAAGGGCGAGTCAGCCAGGTTAGAGAATTTAGCTTTTCTTATGTGCTCTACATGAGTTGCTAACTATTAGAGACTTTGGCATACTGTACTATCCAAGTCCCTATTAGAGACACAGGCTTATCAAGAGTGCCTTTACAATTCAGACTTGATCATTGTTCTACTACCTGAATTTAGGAAAGCTTGCTTGTTAGGCTAGTCTATCTCATTTCTAAGATTTATTGTTTCTTTGAAAACTGGATTATACTTTTAATATAATAATTTGATATTGAGGAGTGCTAGGGGGCCAGTAGTTTTTGTGATTTGTAACCATCAATTAGCCATCATTAATGTTTTTAATGGTGTGATATTACATTTAATGTTATGGAATTACTCACTTTTCTTTTGCTGGTTAAGTGCTGGCCAAATTTTAATAAAAGTGCTGGCTCCCTAGACTTTCTCTTTGATAAATTTGAACATAATGAGTGAACTAGGCACTCTAGAATTATGCAGGAGCATAAAATATTACCTCATTCAGGCGGCTTTTTACATATAATGATACAATGCAAACTGACTGACTGAAGTTACTGCTGCTGTATTTCATTTGAATTAATCAGCATATATATGATGATTGTATGTCTTGTAATTTAAATGTGAGCATGCATTCAGGATGAAACAAAAGGCATACCCAATTTGTGTAATTTGTTGTGAACATTTTTGTTCGTATTGGTTTAGCCTATATTTATAAGAGTGTTGCTTTTTCTTTGATACTCATGTCAGTTCAAGTGTCAAGCTGCATACTTTATTGTGGTTCTGCATCATCTGAGGACTGTAGTAATTACTATACGTGGAACTGAAACTCCTGAGGACCTAATAACTGATGGGTTATGCAAGGAATGCACCCTTTCTACAAAAGACTTGGCTGGTTTGACTAAGTATATTCCAGTTTCCCTCTTTCTCATCTCTGCACACATGCACAAGCAGATATAGTGCACAAGAGGGGAAGAAAAAAGTTGCTCATTTATAAGATTCATGAGTTGTCTTGTTCTGACACATTATAGTTGGTAAAGCCTATAATCACATTGACATACTAATGTGTTCTGAAGAATATAATGCATTAAATCAGTTACACACACAGCTCTCATTTAAAGTGAAAACATGGAAAACACAGTCTAATATTTATTGCTTTGCTATTGTAAATAGATAGTCAACCCACTAATCAGAAATCTGATTACATAGCATAGCTACTGTACAATATTAGAGTTTGCTCAAGTCTTTCCTCTGGAAGTGATGAAAGAATTCTTGTTATAGTTGAGAAATACTTTCTTTGTAACTGCTTTTTATGACAACTTGCTTGATTTATCAATGCCTGGCACCCTCAGAATGTAGATTTAATGTGGATAGCTTATGGTAGCACAGAGATAATAATATTTTGAGCACCCAAAAAGTGCCCAATTTTGATAACAACCTTTTCTTGTCTAGTCAGTGTTCTTAATTTTGGTGAACAATGCGCTAACACAACCAATAAATCTGTAAGTGCATGTCCACTGCATATTCTCTGGTATTATAAAAAATCATATCAGAAACATGGTTTTGATGTAATTACGCTGCTTTTTCACTTAATGCAGAATCCAATTTATGATATGTTATGCTGTGTTACTATCAATGTTGCCTTACACAATGATCTAGGACATCCATATTTAGTTCTTTATTTCATTTCTGTAGTTTCTCTTCTATATGCCATAACAGTTTCATTTCAAACATGCAATTTATTATTTTCTCAAGCTGATCTGAATCTCTTACAAATTCACACACTTTTTGTTCCTCATTTCAATATTTATGTTCCTATTTGCAGCTGCAGCCACATTCCTTCCAATATAAAGAAAATTGTTACTTCATCTTTCCCACATCATGCACATTCTGGTATAGTGGAGGCTGCACGTGAGCTTTTTATGCAGATTGAAGGAAATGCTGATATACACGGTAAGAAATGCTCTGGGTTCTTCGTCTATTTGATTTGTCTTCCTCTTTCCTGATTTTCTATGAGAAACACTTTGGCTATTGTGGGAGTGAAATTGTCACCCCTGGATGGTTACTAATTAAGTAGAATGATTCAACTCCCAAAATAAAATTCTAATCATATTTATTTTGGATATTTGATTGTCTCTTTATGATAGAATATTTTGGTGCATCTAATCCATGTAGCTAGCGTCTAAACATTTGACTTTCTTACTAAACGGCAATGCAGGCACTGAATCTTATGGGCTTCTTTCTCAATTACTTGGAGTTGGTTGTGAGTGCTATGGGTATAACATTCGCATAGTTGGGCATTCGCTTGGGGGTGCTATAGCAGCATTACTTGGATTGCAAGTATAGCACTTCTGACTCAAAAGGATGAGACCTTGCTTTATATTTTTCTTTTTCAGTAGATATAAGCCTGATTATATTCAGATTTATGTAACTTGGTTGAAATGTAATTTCGGTAAATTAAATACTTTTATGTTGGCTGGACCTATATGAAGATTTAGAGAAACCGAGTTACATGAGAGTTAAAAATTGTAGTTCATTAAATATAAATAGGTTTTTATTAACATGTGCCCTTAATTAGGATGAAAGAGGTAAATGCTTAGTTGCTTTTTTCTTATCCCATTACATGGTCTAAGCATTTGATTATATTTTTAAATAGATTCTTGATCTTTTCAACAGCTTTATAGTCGATACCCTAACCTGCATGTTTATTCATTTGGGCCACTCCCATGTGTGGATTTTGTTGTGGCAAATGCTTGCTCAGAATTTATAACAAGGTATTTGTACTAGTAAAAAATTGAAATTGATCCACTAGTTTGATGGTGGTTGATTCCTTTTGATGACATTTTCAGTTTGTTTGCTGGTTTGGTTTCGTTCTTTATGATGCAGCATTATATATGGAAATGAATTTTCATCACGCCTTTCAATCGGATCTGTTATGAGGCTAAGGGCAGCTGCAATCACATCACTGTCGCAAGATCCTAAAGCAGATAGTGCCATGATTTTCAGGCTTGCCCATCGGTTTCTGAATGTAAGCAACTATCAGAGAAATAAATCTGAGGCAGAGGATCAACCTGATTATTATTCAGGGTCCAATGTTCAGGAAAATCTAAACCATCAAATCTGCAAAAGCCAGTGTGAGACTGACGAAAGAGGTGTCTTCTCTTTTATATGAATATAGCTGCTTCTATTATGAGTGATAGAAATAATGTGTTACGTTCATGATTCATCAAACTAGGTTGGTGAAGGGTACTTTTTCTCAGATTTCTGCTGTAGCAGGTAGTAAGAAACAAGACGCTGAGAAACCCAAAAGGGAGCGTGCTGTTGCAGCTGAGCATTGCCAATATGCAAATCCTTTTGACTCTGAAGAAGGTGGCAAATCATTTTATACTGGGAGTGTTATTTGAGTATTCCCTTTATACACATGTTATGGATTCCTTCACTTTATTTGTAAAAGTTACCTAAATTTATTTATTTTTTTCCAAAAATGTTCCCCTTCATTTCTCACCTTCTACTCATTTTTTTCTCAATAATGTCAGCTATGTATGTACAAATATCTTTTTTTTTTTCCCTCTCAAGTTATTATGTTTATTGGCTTGGTGGTGATTGCTTATATTGTTAAGCTAACTGCATTCTGTTATATATCAGGCAATGAGTGTGGAGAATATACGCTCTGGGCTGACACCAAGGGAAAGGACCATATTGTTGAAATTGATAATGCTGAACTTACAAATCCTTTTGCTACAGATGCAAGTTCAGTTGATGATCCAGTGACTCAGTTTATAGACACTGTTCCAAGTTCTAAATCGCATTCTGATAGTGATCCCCCGGAAATGTATCTGCCAGGACTTGTCATTCATATTATACCTGTACAGAATAAACCTCAAACTTCAATTAAGCCATGGCGAATTGGGGGTTCAGGAAGATCTTATAAAGCTTACTTAGCAAGCAGAGAGAACTTCAAAGATATTATTGTTTCACCATCCATGTTCCTTGACCATCTCCCCTGGAGGTATGGCAAATTACAATCCCGTCCTTTAATCATTTCTTCTTACAATATAGTAAAGAACTTAACTGTGACACTTTTGTTTTCAGATGTCATGATGCGTTGAAAAAGTTAATGAAATCTGTAGATGATTAATGGAACCAACCTCACATCATCTGGTTCTCACTCTGCCATTAACACTGAGTCTCAACGGGATTATTTTTGGATCCAGGTTTCTTATAGTTTTGCTTACAATTGCGATTAAGATTTATAACAGAGAATAAGCATTCAATCTTGACAAGTTCGCTCTTCAATAACATAATTGGAGGACTGTGTTGAGAAGAAAATACCATTATAATTCAACACCATACTTCAACAGTTACTGCAACTTTATACTTTCAAAATGTGCCAACATGATCAGCTTTTACTACACACGTTACCATGTGATTTTGCCATAGAATAGTGGAACCAATTTCTCTCTTTCTTTCTCTCATCTCCCCGGAAATAGAACAAAGTTTATATATATAGTAGGGAAGCTAGTTTTCTTTTTCTTTCTTTTTTATTTATTTTTTGTTACAAAAGTATTTAGAACATTGAATGACTCTATATTGGATCATTATTATTTGCATTATTGTTATATCTTTTGTTAACTACACAATGAGGCAACCTTGAGAGTTTAGACCGAGTAAGAATGATTAAGTGTCTTTTAGATGATTTGATGGAAAAAGTGTCACCAAAAGTGCTTGCTAGTTTGTTGCTTCGTCTTCAAGGATGTTATATAATTTTAAATGGAATGCAAGCTTAAAAATTGACGAGAAATTCGATTTAATATATAATATTGTTCCCAGAGTATGTGATGTTGCCTTGTAATAACTTACTTATTGTCTCAATCAGATCTTGAAAATTTTTTTTTGAAGGCATACCATGATGGATTGATGGTTATCATATTAAGTAGCAACTATTTTTAAATTTGCATAAGATTGTAGTAGTAAGTAGTAAGATAGAACGTAATACTAGTGTTGAAATAATTTATGTTTTGATGTACTGTTTTACAAAATTTAACCCTATGAGTGCATTGCATATATGAGTTTTAGGTGTTTAGTTATAGGTTGTTGATTGACTTTCATCAATTTTCGGAAGGCAAGTAGCAACATCTAGAGGCTTTAAAGGTAAGGACATGCCTGGTTTCATTAGCTTGTTGTTTTCTCCTTATAGAGTATTATTCCGTATGCAATAAATTAAAGAAAAAAAGATGGTAACAATTAATGCATCTTGCTTACTGTAAGCATTTATCTTGTGTTGGTCCACTCTGCAATATCTAATGCAATGATATGATGATGGATGCGTGCATGATTAGATTTTTGAGGAAAAACGGAACACACAAAACACACATTGAGGGCAGTTTGTTGTGTTGTTTTTGGTCAAGTCAATATGCGTTAGCTAGGAGCCATCAGTTAGGTATTGGGGCCTTATGCCCCAATCTATTAGGCTATCATTATTCTAGAATTTGAATCTTCTAAAATTTAAAAAAAATAATAAAATAATTATATAAAAAAGTTAATCATTATTAATTTTATAATTTTTATAAAATATATATTCTATTATCTTAATTTTAAAATAATTAATTATTCATTTTATCAATTTTCTTATTTTAAAAGATCTTGACCTATCATTTCTATTACTAACATTTAAACATGAAATGAACGGTAGCCGCCGGTACCAAGTAAACACTTAGCGATAATATAATATAATAAATAACAAGTGTACTTACGTCCTCATCCGGAGCTGATGCTCTATTGTCTATTTAGTATTTACTGGGAATTAATCTTTCAATTATTTCTTTTTTAAATTGATCTCGTTAAATGTAATTTTTATTATACAATTATTTTTATTGGTTTTTTTTATTTCACTTGAAAGAGAAAAGACACAAAAAGGGGACATCAGGACAGTACTTGGATAAGGTTGCCACTTGCTGGCTTGTCCCTCTACTCTCTCTAGTCTCTATTAGATTATTATTAGGTACCTGGTACCCCCTCCTGGCTCCTGCATTTTCTTTCCTTTACCCTTTCCCTTTTGATTTCTGCCTCATTATCTACACCTTTTGCTACGATTTTCATATTCTTGTAGTATACTTCTCCTATTCTTAAATGATAATCTTTTCTAAAAAGATTACTTAAAATACATCTTAAATTTATCAGTATTAAAATTGTAGAAATTTTAGATTACTTTTACGTTTTACCCTTTTTATCAGTGTGTAAGCAAGCGAGAGTTATTTAAAAAAATAGGATACGTTAAAAAATAAAGATGACTAGTAAGAATATAACGTCTCTATTTATCTCTATACTATATTTTAAAAATGTCAATTAGGTTTCCATTATCTTCCCTTATTTGGAGACACTACAATTTCATTTCCCTGTTTTCCACGTTTACAATTTTAATTTGTTTAGAGAAACATAGGGTTCCAAATTAGTGAGAAGTTCCAAGAAACGCCAGCAATTGAATTAAACACTGGAAGCTTCTACCACTCTTATATAGAACAATTGATAAATAGCAATTACGTTACATTACAACCCAGGAACAAAATAAAGAAAGTGACCCTACATGATTGGCTTCAAATTCATTTAAATAGAACTAGCAACGGAAGTTAGTATTAATAATGTACCTCCCATAGGGGGGAAAAATAGTGTTGGTGGGGCAATGATTCCGAGATTAGTTAGAAAGAGTGATGAAAATTCAGACGTTTCTTCTGATTTGATTTGCTTTATCTTTTGCCCCCTTTTTTTTTGTTGACTAAAAATGATTCATATATAAGTATCCATATGCAAAAATCATTATTTTATAGCATATTCCCCTCCCCCCTTCTTTTCATTTTTTTTTCCCTTCTGGATGCTTCAATAAGTTTTATAATTAGATAAACTTATATGTAACTACTTTGAAAATGATGGATACTTAATAATCATACTAAAAAAAGAGTTGTATATTATAAGGTTGTAATGTGGAATTTATTATAATAATATATATGTATATTCTTTAACTTTTCTATAATTATTAAAACTAGTTGTTTATTATAGAATAATATTATATATTCAAGTGTGTTTGTTAATTAAATTTAATTAAGTTAATCTATCATAACAAAAATCAATTATGACAATATTATTTTAAATTTTATTGTTCAATTTAATTAAATTTAGTTTATAAAAAAACTTGAATGTATCTTATTATTACTCATATTATTTCATGCCAAACACTAATAAGAAATATGATGATAGATATCTCTCCTTCATTCTTAATAAGATAACATGTGAAAGTAATAATAATGCGATGGTATTAATGTGTAATTAACACAAAGTTAAAATTTTGAATAAAAAGTTAAAACTTTGAATATTCATCATACTATAATTTAACTTGATTTCCCCCTGAACATTCGCAATTAAATTGATTGAAGTCGGAAACATACAGCGACACATGTTGGGTAGGGGTGGGCATGGTTTGGATTTTTAAAAATCCAAACTGGATCCACTTCAGAACCAGTTTTATGGTTTAGAAAACCAAATCAGAACTGGATTGAAGAGCAAAATCGGTTCTAAACCGGTCTGAAAAAACAAAAATCGATTCTAAACCGATTTTAAAATTTAGATCCAGTTTTATTTACAAACCGGTTTTAAATCTGGTTTTATTTGCAAAACCGATTTTCAATCCGGTTTTTTTTAAATCCAAATCTAAAATCCGGTTTTTTTTATAAAATCCAGTTTTAAACCAGATTTTTGGTAACCAAAAATCCAGTTTTAAAACCAGTTTTTGAAAATCCAGTTTTAAAACCAGTTTCTTCAACCAAAAATCCAATTTTTAAAACTAGTTTTCAAAAATTCAATTTTTAAACCAAATATTTTAACAAAAAATCCACTTTTAAAACCAATTTTTAGAAATTCAATTTTTAAACCATAATTTTTTTAAAAAGTAAAATTAATACTAAAGTCATTTTAAAGTGTATAGGTTTATTACAACTAGAATTTGGTTCTTTATAAATCTAATGACAATAACTAATCTATATAACATTTAATCATTCTCAAGACATCAAAAGAATACCACCAAAATATCTCTCTAACAAAATATCAAAAGATGCCAAATTGCCAACAAGATCATCAAACAACCACAACCTTTGAGGAAAATATATCTGCAAATAACAAAATATACCTTTGTCATTTTAAAACAAATCTTTTAAAATAAAATAAAATGACAAGAAATATGAAATAAATTTTATACCTTGATCAACTTGTTGAAGAACTTCACCATCATCATCTAAAGCAGAGAAAAGATCTTCCTTAAGCCAATCTCCTGTGCAGACTAAGGCTTCTACCATTCTAGGTGTTAAAGAACTGCGGTATGGATCGAGGACTCTTCCTCCAGTACTAAATGCAGACTCCGAAGCTACCGTAGAAACAGGTATAGCCAATACCTCACGAGCCATATTTCCAAGAATTGGAAATCGGGTTGAGTTGACCTTCCACCAGTTTAGTATATCGAACTTATGAGAGTATGGCTCGCATTCTTCTTGTAAATATCTATCAAGTTCAGATCTTGTATTTGTTCTGCGACCGGTTGCTTGCAGAAAAAAGCCCATGCCATGAAGATCAGTATTAATGTTGTTGGCTTGAACTTCTTGCGTATCAGCTTCACTTGCTTCTCCAGAACTTTGGTATTGCTGATAAAGTAACTTTATGCACTTGGACAACTTTGACTTCAATTCGCCTCCTTTTTCTTCTCCAAAGAAGTAATCCAAGAAATAATTGACATACTCAATCTTTTGCATTGGATTAAGTACGATAGCAATCAATAACAACATATTCACCGAATCAGGATTGCCCCAATACTTCTCATACTTAACCCTCATCCTTTCTGCCATTGACATAGTACTAAAATCAACAGAATCACAAGAATGACGAATAAATCGTCCAATTGCAAATACTTCCTTCATATACATATCACTGGTAACATATAAGGTACCAGAAACACGTATAGTGGCATCACTGAACACTCGCAAAAATGGTACAATGGACTCAGCATACTCCCAGTCTGAATCAGAAGGAACACCTCTCCCTTTTCCTCCATTCATCTCTCCTATATAGGTATTATCTTTCAAAGCAAGCAACTCAAATGCTTTGCGATGCTTCAAAGCTACCTCTAACATTTGATAGGTAGAATTCCACCTAGTCTCAACATCCATGCAAGGCAAGCCTTTATATTGGATTTTTTCTAGTTCAACACACTTTTGAAACCTACTAGCTCTAGATGGAGAAGATCTAACATACTTTACTGCACTACGAATCCTCAAGACTGATTCATCAATCTCTTTCAACCCCTCTTTTACAATTAAGTTTATAATATGTGCACAACACCTCATATGAATAAATTCACCATTCAAAATAATGCTATTCCAAGAATTCAATCGCTGCTTCAGATATTTAATTGCAACATCGTTAGATGAGGCATTATCAACTGTCACACTAAAGACCCGATTCAAATTCCAATTATTTAAACAAGATTCAATTGTTGCTCCTATAACCTCTCCTGAATGACTTGTCACTTGACAAAAATTAAGTATTTTTTTATGTAATTTCCAATCCAAATCAACAAAGTGTGCTGTCAAACTCATATAAGTAAAATTTTGAACTGAAGTCCAAGTGTCAGTGGTTAGACATACTCTACCACAATTTGCCGAAAGAAAATCTTGCAACTTCATCTTCTCTTCAGCATAAAGAGCTCCAATGTCACGTGCTAATGTAGTCCGTGAAGGAACTTTGAATCTTGCTTGTAGGGCATGCACAAATTTTCGGAATTTCGGGCTTTCAACGAAGCGAAATGGTAGCTCTTCTCCAATAAACATTTCCACAAGTGCCCTTCGAGCCTCCTCTTGGTCAAATTTGGAAACACTGGGTGAATTTAAAACACCACGCTCATCTATAGTCGGTGTGGTCATTGTTTTTCTTCTTTTGTTCGAATCATTATTAGGATTTTGCTTGCATCTTCTCAAATGACCACCCATTGAGCTAGTTCCATTCCCATATTGTATTAAGCTACCACAATATTTGCATTTAGCCTTCTTCTCAGTAGCATTCTCTACATCAAAATGATCCCAGACAGCTGACCGATTCTTACGAACACCTGACGGTGGAGAAGATGGTTGAATGCTAGCGGACATCCCTGCTGCTTCAATATTACTGTTTTCAGTCATCTTGCTCTGCATATAAAGCAAGGTGTACATAACTCAAAATTTGGTGCCAAACATGCTAAAATTAACACAAACTAATCTAAAGAAACAGCAGCCAATAAAACTTCAGCATGATTCATAAACTACTAATTCAAAAAAAAACGATAAAAAATTATTCTTGTTTGTCCCTCATTTATCGGGTCCTGCTTTATCCCAATCAACCAATAACCTCAACTAAAATGGGTCCATAATAATTATTAAGTTAAGGTCAATCCTCGCATGCTACTCATTTTTCGATTTTGAACACGTCAATTATTAAGTTATGCAAGTAAAAAATGTCTAAAAAATAAGATGTCTACATATATACCTGATGAATATTCCAATCGTAGAAAAAGAATGTTTCTAATGAAAATAATTTCTAAAAAAAAAATTAGAGCGCTAAATATAATTATTTTTAATCTTAATTGTCATCGAATAATCTTGAAATATAACACTAATTATATGCACACTTGCACACCATTAATTACTTCATACTTTGTATCTTATGTTACATTATTATATTGATACATTGTTTATGGCTAAGTTGGAGACTTTACTAACAAAATCAAACTCATGCAACAAACAAACCAATCCCAATGAAGCTAAGAACACTGTGACAGGACCAAGCATCCACAGCATCAAAGGAACACTAACACAAAAAAATATACTCCCAATTAGAGCGAATGAGTTGCTGTGTCAGCAGTAACAACAAACCTTCAAAAGATCAATTAAACATTCGCCACAACATAATCAAGCACAAATCCAGCAATACAAACTCAACCAATACAGCTTCATAATTTCAGTTTATATATCATATGATTGAGCTTCTAACTACCCTAACCCTTATTCTTAGTAGCTAATTTCTCTTAGTATAATTCTCTTGGTCTTAAATCACAAAGAACCTGGAAATTAATCAAACTTAATAAAATAAAATGGAAAATGGACAAAAACCTGGAACAGAAAACTAGAACAGGGGCTACTGCTTGTTCTGCTTGTGCTGGAACTGTTTGTTCTGCTTGTGCTGGAACTAGATTCAGATATGTCCCACACTATGACAGAAATTGTAGAGTTGATTGATAAGCTTGATACAATGAGTCAGCGACGGTGAAGAACTGAAGATGACGGCGGAGAAGACCAAAGGCAGAAGAAGAGAAACAGAGCTGAGACCCGTTCAACGTTGAATGAGACGGTGCCGGTGCCAGTTGCCTGCTCCGGTGCCGGCTGCGGTGGAGAGTGGAGACTCCCTGGTCGAAGGAGAAGAAGCGAAGGAGTAGAAGAGGAGAGTTCACCGAATCAGAAATCCGAAATTAGGGCTT
The DNA here is from genome assembly GCF_003086295.3 of Arachis hypogaea. Classification (NCBI taxonomy): domain Eukaryota; kingdom Viridiplantae; phylum Streptophyta; class Magnoliopsida; order Fabales; family Fabaceae; genus Arachis; species Arachis hypogaea. Next base: position 116,315,236 of record NC_092044.1, on the reverse strand, counting down.
GTTCTGCTTGTGCTGGAACTGAAGAACTGAAGATGACGGCGGAGAAGACCAAAGGCAGAAGAAGAGAAACAGAGCTGAGACCCGTTCAACGTTGAATGAGACGATGCCAGTTTTCTGCTCCGGTGCCGGCTGCGATGGAGAGTGGAGACTCCCCGGTCGAAGGAGATGAAGCGAAGGAGTAGAAGAGGAGAGTGGAGACTCACCGAATCAGAAATCCGAAATTAGGGTTTTTTTAAGATTTAGATCTTAATGTGGATCTGGATCTGGATCCGGATTTAAAACCATTTAAATGGATTGGATCAAAAACCAAATTATAAAATAAATATAATTTGGTTTGGATTTTTTTTGGTTTAAAACTGGTTTTTTTTAAATGGTTTGGTTTGGATTTGGATTAAAATCCAAAATTTGGATTTTTTTGCCCACCCCTAATGTTGGGTAGCTAAAGAATAAATAAATGAACACACATATCTCAAAATAAAGACAACAATATCAAAGACGCCTACTATCTACTTGATAGTAATAAACTAATAATAGTAATAAAGAAAGAAACTACCACATGCCAACGTAACGTTTATGGAATATAGTTTACTAGGGCAAAAAATTTAAAAAGACCAAGAAGAAGAGAAGAGAACAACAGTATTACAAGAGAGAGAAAAAAAGGACAAAGGAAATATTATTATTTTAAAGAAGTCTGCTACACATACAAGTCTTTTTAACTTACAAGTCTTATAAGTTAGCACAAGTCCAATAAAATCCACGCGCATTACTCCCATATTCAAGAGTAAATATACGCACGTTATTCAACCACTTTCTGTTTCCAAAGCGCGCTACTCACCATGCATTATGAACGACTCTTCTTCTTCTTTCTCCATGAAAACGAGTTTCTTGCCAAATTTGTTCGATCTCCTTCGCCTTTTCATTCGTTGTTTTACCTGTGTTTATCACTTGTATTCTTGCTTCGTTTTTTTTTCTATTTTCATGGTTTCTGAAATCAAGTTTTGAAATCGTTTTGAAGATAATGGAACTTCAGAAATACACCCAAACGATTACAGAAATACACCCAAAGGATTACAGAAATACACCCAAATGGTTACAGGAATTCACCCAAACGATTATAGAAATACACCCCAAAGGATTACAGAAAAGGATTATAAAAATACACCCAAAGGATTTAAGAAATATACCTAAAATTCGTTGAAGTACACCTTATGCATAATTCAGAATTCTTTCTCTTTCTTCTCCTCATCTTTTGCTGCTTCTTCTTCTTCATTTTCTTATTTCATATTCTCATAATTAATTTTGGGAGAAAAAATCAAACAAAGAAAAAATACATAATGTTGCAAAATCAAAAGAAGAACGAGGAAAAACACGACGATGAAGATGAAACACTTCAAAAATGATTTCAGAGCTTAATGTCAAAAAATAATGGAAATCGAGAATAACGAAGAAAGAAAATAAAGAAAAAAGCACGTAAATGAAGAAGGAGAAAGAGAAGGCAAGAAATTCGAAAAAGAAAATAGAATTCTTTCAAAAATAAAAGATCTGTTAGAGACGCATTTGAACATAATATTAAAAAATTTCTAAAACTTGTATAACATAATCATTTGTATGTGGAGATTAATCCTATTTTGAATTAATATTTAATTGATAATAATTTGTACTTATATTTATAAAAATTTACACATATAAAATACATAATTTATATTTATATTTATCAGAACGTATAAGAATCAAGATAATTTGTATTATATTTATCAGAATTTATATATATAAATCAGTATTAAAGACAATTTAATATTTATGTTAATTAAATACTAACCAAAATGAATAAAAAAATACTAGCCCCTAATATTTTTTGTTAGATCAATGCATGTTATCTATTTTTACATCAATGCTTTAGTATTGTTAAGGGAAAGTATAATTTTTTATTTTAAAAAAAAAAATTAAAATATCTTAGTTTGATTTTATTTTAATTTTATTTTAAAAATTTTTACTTATATCAAATATATTTCTATTAGCTATTTTTTCTTTTTAAAAAAAATTAAGAACAATTCAGTAATAACTTCACAAATATAAACACCAGATTTTGTCACTGACTCTTAGTTGTTAAGTATTATAACTGAATTAATCCTAAATTTTTTAAAAATTTAATTACCATGGATATAATTAATACATATCGAAAGATTTTTAGATAAAATTAAAATAAAATAAAATTTAATAATATTTTTAAAATTTTTAATAAATTTTAAAAATATAAAATATTATTATTATTATTATTATTATTATTATTATTATTATTATTATTATTATTTTGGTGTGGCACCAATGCTTAATTAATTAATTAATTACTCCCACGCCGTCAGTCACCAAACAAATTATAGAGAATCAACTTTTAGTTAGAATATTAGTCAATTTTAATATTTAGATTTATAATTTAATATTTAGAGTTAAAATTTTATGATTTATGGTTTAAAATTTAAAATAAACACAATAATTTAAAAAAATTAGCTGAAAAATTAATTACCTAATATTATCTTTTAAAAAACATAAAAACTACCACACTCTGATCCTCATGCATGTTTAATATATAATTTACGACACAATTGCTTCTTGTTGATCATGCTAGTATTTTTAGTTGATTATGTATGTCATTTGTTCTCATCATATACTTTACACTTTACACGGACAGAATATGGCAATAATTATCAATCAATTTTTGAATATAGATGGAAGAATATTAATAGAGTCTCTGGATTTTGAAATGTGTATACGCCAAGAAAAGAAAGTGATACTTAGAAAACTGGAAAAGGTTGGAAGAAGTTATGCGTGAGTATATAAATTAAAAATGCAGCATTATATATATAAAGCCGAAGAAATGAATATGATTATGACCAAAGAATCTAAAGATTTTTCCACTACAAGAGTAAGCGTTTCTTGTTAAGCAAGGGTGTAGTTATTATCCGTATAAAGTGGTACAAATATAATTATTTTAACGACGATTAATTACTTATTTATTTATAAAGTATCCATGCATGCATAATGCATTTTTATGATTAAGATCAACACTATATATATAGAGTATAAACAATAATATCTATATCATATTTGTGCGTCTGTCAAAATCTATATGCATGACATGAATCTATATACTTCACCGATCACATCTATATATCTATTCAGAGTTAACATGTGTCAAATTAGTGAAATTACTATTCAGTGTAAAATCGTGTGGTAATGAAGTTTTTTCTTTTCAATAAATATTTGGTAACGATCTCATTCCCTCGCTATTTGGTTCTATATTATCAAAAGAGAAAATTTAGAGCGGCATTATTTTTATTAAAATTTGGTTAGTATGTAATGATTAAAAAAATGATTAATTTTATATTATTAGATATAATTTTATATCATTAAAAATATTAATAATAATTAATTAATAGCTACACATTATAAAATTTACTGTACTAACACTTATTCTAAAAACATAGCTAATTTGTTTAGATTCTTTAATCACGGTGAGTTTAAATTTTAAGATTATTATTTTGGCTAAAGTCTTATAATAAATTAAATTTTATAGAGAGTATTATAATAATTACTTATTCCAAAATTAAATTTTAAAATGATAAATAAAAATTCATAAACAATTATAAAATTTATTTTCATACATCGACGGTATAAATTAAATTAGTTTACATGAATATTTAATAGTGTATTATATCATATTATTAAAAATATTTATTTTTAAATTTATTCTTTAAAATATTATTTAAACATATAAATTTAATTAGATAATTATTGTTTAACTTTTTTACATCGTTATTAAATCAAAATTAAATTTATAATTATATATCTAATAGAAAATTTAGTAAAAATCACACCGAATTTTTTTTTTATTTTCTACCCTATCTCTTAATTCCACGGACCAAACCAAAAATGTTTTTTTTTTTTTTTTTTTTACCCTATCTCTTATTAATTCCACGGACCAAATTTATTGTGGTATAAATTTCATTTAAAAATTTATCGTTAGCTAATAAATTGTTATACGTATAAAATGGAATTTGAATCATTTAAACAAAGCAAAAATGACCGTTGTAAGCTTTATAAACTATACCGTCTACCAATGAAGCATCATATATATACATGTGACGAAGCATTTAACTATGAACATGGAAATAGATGCAGATCAAGGACATTAATCAGAGTTTCTTACACCACCACATTTTTAGTTAGTAGTGCCATTATATATACTGTAGAACTATACATAGAAGCCCACGTCATACATTCATTAATTGATTTTGACTTTTGACTACTTTAACAAAACCCTCGCAAACCCTAAAATAAGGTAACCTATTTTTTTATGGCCATTAGCACTCTCTTAATAAGGTTAACCTTCATGTGATTTCTGATCTGATACCCAAATTCACTTGCTTACAAAATGAATAAAAAAACCTTTATCTGTTAAAAGAAATACTTAATAAAGTTTAATTTTGATGCTCTCAAATATTTTATATAATAATATAATTATATTCATTTTTTTATAATTATTTATATAATTAATATAAAAAATAGATATTTTATTAGATAAAATCTAGGAACCAACTGTTTTTATTAAAATCTAATCAGCATTTAATCAGCAAAAATAAAGTGAGTAATCTCATATTTTTGAATGAAATTTTACACCATTAAAATCACTAATAATAACGAATTAATGACTATAAATTACAAAACTTACTAATCTCCTAATACTCTTTATTTTATTAATATAATATTACGTAATTAAATATATGTGTAAAATTATTTTATATTAATAATTAATAAAAACTAAATTCTACTTAATATATACGAAAAACCTATATATATGCATGTTGCATAGAACTATATATATAGAAATTAAGTTTTGGAAAATTAAAATGAAGTTATAAATAATAGGTGCATGGACTTGGAGCATACTTTTGACCTTTCGGATTTAAAACTCTAATACCATATTATAATACCACTCATTTCAGAGGCTTACACTGGTAAAAAAAATGTAATACTAATTATTATATCTCTAATACTCCATAAACCTCTATTGTACGTATTATACAAATATTTCATTGGCTCTCCATACTTTTCCTATCTCTAATTATAGCTACTACTCTATATATATGTACGTGTGTAGCAGAATGAAGACTAGAAGGGCATATAACAATGAAAAAGAAAACTTTTTATGTGGTCAATGCAACTTGATATTTATTTATTTTTTTGGTGCTTAACTTAATATTTATTTATTAATACGAATTTTGAATAATTGTGATGGTGGATGAATAATAATAATAATGGGGCAGAGAGGAGGCCCAAGGAAGCAAATTGAAGAGACACACTTTCTCTCTCAATAATCATATAACAAGCATGTGTGGTCCTTCACTACTTCTTCATTCCACGCTCCAATTTCAATCATGTCTTCTAAACAAATGCTTTTCTTTTTCTTGTCTCCAAAAGATATATTAAAAATCATCAAATTCAAAATTAAATTATTAATAAATAAACAATAAAATAATTCAACTATAGCTACAGTAAATTATTTTGTCAGATGCTGTTGTGATCCGAAATTTTGAATAATATAAGAATTTATATACCATGTGATGTGCCAATTTCTCTGTTGATCTGTCTCTTACTATAAGAATTGCTAGGTCATGGAAACCAAATGATTAATACTAACGTGCCCTTTACTAGCCAGTTATAATCACATAGCTGTATGCAATTACATTGACCAAAAATCTCTTCCATTACTACACTATATGTTACTTGAATAGATGGATTGTCGTGCACTAGTTTGTCTTATTATTATAATCATTTGTTTAGAGATTTATTTGTCTAATAATATACATAATAAAAATTTTATCAAAAGCAATGAAATGATTAAGATCCCAAATTAATTTTAAAATGGATTAAATTTTGATGTAATTCATCAAAATGAAATTTAAAGGTAAAATTTGAATCTGTAAAAACACACTTCTCACAGATTAATACAAGCTAAATCTATCACTTCAATATATAAAAAAGTGCTTATCAAAATTGTGAAAAGAAAAAAAAATGCATCATTTTTTTATTTCACTCACAAATCTTGTATCCCTATACAAACTTTTCAACCCTAATGTATATTAAAAAATAAATTTCTAAAATTTTTAAAATAATATAAATTTATTAAAATAAATCAAAATATTAAATTTGAAATTCTTCGAGAATCGGATATATATTCATTAATCTATGTATGTGGATATGGATACACCCGCCTTGGGTAACATCATTCATTATTGAAATCTTGATAGTAGTATTATTTCATTTGAATTATTCTATTTAATTAGTATTTCGTAATGTATTTATAGTGATTCTGACAAAAGTATTGATGATGGCCCCCTAGCTCGCGGTAGAATTTAAATTTAAAAAGCCGTATCATGTGCATATGTATGTATACACAGTGGCGGAACCAGAAATTTCATAAGAGGGGGGCCAATTAAATATAAAATATAACAAAAAATTAACAAAATATGATTTGTAGCATATATATCAAAAAAGTAATTATATTATATTATATAAAAGTCAATGTTCAACTACATACTTTAAGATTTTGATATTTTTAAACTTGCTCGACGATGCTTCATGGAACTAAAATCATCAATTATCATCTCTGAAGTGAATTTTGAAGCAATTTCCTTTTCAATATATACAATCATACAATCTGCTAAAAATTCATCTTCCATCTTGTTTCGAAGCCTTGTTTTAATAATCTTCATAGCTGAAAAGGCCCGTTCAGTTGTTGCTGTTGTCACAGGAAGAGTCAAAACAAGACGAATTAATCTATCAATTAAAGGATATATATTTGATTTTCCTGTCTCTGTCAATTTTTGACACAATTCAGCAAGAGTAGACAAATTCTGAAAATCTGGAGCTTTAACCACATCAAGTTCATAATGTTGTAACTCATAATCCAATTGAATCTTTTCTTGCTCAGAAAAATCTAAAGAATAGAAATTCTTTACAAGATTGCATATGTTGCAAACACTGAATAACTTGAAAACATCTTTAGGATCTAGAGATGTACTCAGTATGAGGAGCTCGGTTGCTTGCTCACTAAATGAGTGAATTGTTTTCATCTTTGACATTTTTAACTTAACTTGAACTATCTAACAAAAAAAACAAAAATAATTGCATATATATTATTTTCTTAAAAAAAATATTAAACCTATTGAGCAATAACAAATAATTTTAGAAACACAAATATATAATAACCAAAAATAAAGTTATTGATTTACCTGATTATTTTTTGTTCCAAGTCTCACAGAAAAATAATTCTATTGAGTTTTGTCCTCACTTCAATCTTTGAACACTGTCCATTATAAAAAAAAATAAATTAATTATTTTAAATAAATAATGTAAATAATACTTGACATTGTCATTAACTTAAAAAAAATTGAAATATACATCTTTGAATCTTTGTTGTGCATTCAATGGTTAATATTTTGTTGTTCACTTCTCTTCAATGGTTTTTCTTCATATGTCTTGTTTTGGTATGGAAAGAAAATTAGAATGAGAAGAGTAGAAGACCAAAAGTTTGGGAATCACTTAAAGAGAGAGAAAAGTGGCGCTATGCCTATGATAGTTTGAAACAAATATTTGAAAAATGTATTAGGGTTACTTTAATTAATAGTATGGGCTTGGGCTAGTATAATAGAACCATTTTTATTAATTATTAGAATGGGCTATTTGTTAACAAGAGCAACAATAATTCAAATATCTAATACATAATGCAGTTTTTAGTTTTTTTAATTTATAAAATTTTGTAATTTATATTTTTTTTAATATTATATATAAAAAAATTTAATATTATTAATTATTACTATTTACTATTTTTTTTAAAAAAAATTGGGGGGACCATGGCCACCTTAGGTCCCCCCGTGGATCCGCCACTGTGTATACATTCACGTAATTAATCAATATTATGCTGTTAAAAATATGAGAGAAGCATTATATTATTAATTAGCAATAACTAAGTCAGTAATTAATTTAGTTGATTTTTTTAATGTGATGAAACACAGAGTTCGTGTAGTTAATTAATCATATCTATACATCGATCGAAAAAAAAAGTTTTTTAAAGTTAACATTTTGATAAAATAATAAATTAAAGTGAAAAATAAATTATTATTAAATTTATAATATTTATCATATGTGAATCTATTATATTAATTTAAGGCTGATTAAAATTTTATGTACTTATTTTATCAATTCTTTTCACTTCAAAATAAACTTAATCACATCCTAAATAATCAATAGAAAGAAAAATAGAATAACAAACAATATGATAATTATAAACGAGAAGAGTGTGTTTTATTTTGATAAAATAATAATATAAAATATTTTATATAATTATTTAATTATATTTATTATTTTGGATAACCATTATGCGATTAATATAAAACATAGTTATTTTTGTTAATATAATTTTATGTAATTAAAAATATATGTGAAATTAATTTATACGACTAATATATTAAAATTAAATTCATATATATATATATATATATATATATATATATATATATATATATATATATATAATGTGTTCTAGTATATTTATGTCTAGTAGCTATATAAATATGGTATTTTAAAAAAAATATTACTAAAATTAACGTATTATTTATTATTATTTAATAATATTTTTTAAAATATTACTAAAAGAATTGTTATTAAAATATAATTTTAATTTTAACCATACTTATAATTACCGTAAATATAGGCATACTAGAATATATATATATATATATATATATATATATATATATATCCAAGTACAACCGAAAAGAAAAAAAAAATATATCCGAGTGAATAGGTAAAGTAAAATCCAAAGTTAATTAATTTACTTCTTCCTTCCACTTTTTTGTGTTGCTTCAAATTCATGATGATTGGTGAAGAGGGAGAAATTAAAGCATATATATATAATACTAGCTCCGTTCTTCAGAGAGGGACTTATGAGTCATTATTATTCAAAGTTATAATAATATTGAAAAGATCTTCCCCCACTAATAAGCCAAGGTTATCTAGTATCTACTGTCATGAGTTGTTGCTTTGCGGAATTCTTACTTCCTATGCACATTATTTTTCATTTTCAAACACGAAGAAAATGAGAGAGAGACTTTCTTTAAAGTCATTCTTATTAATCATGTAAGTATATAACTATATATAGTGCATGTGTATTCAGATTAACGTGTACAATATTATTAAGATGGGTGGGGGAAGCTGAAAGTCAAGGACAAAAACATAAACAACAACATACAAAACGGTCAAGTCTCAGAAAAATGAAATAAGATTTCTGCACCGTAACGTTGATGTTCTTCCATGTGCTTATCAAATTAATATTATTCAGCGTATATATATTAAAAAATAATCCAGATAAAATCCAGAATTAACTTTTGTTTTTGTAGATAATCATTGTGTATATAAATATATAATAGATAACTCTATACAAAAGTTTAAAATCAATATCTGCTTTTCCTTTCTTAATCAGATTCATATTTTTTTCTTTGTATAACAATGCCATGCAATTAAATAACTATATTGTGAATTAGGAAGTTTTGATACTATTATACTATAATGTATGGATACTGACAAAAATATAGGACATAATACAGGATACGTAAATTTATAAGATATGGAGATATGATATATATATAAAATATAAAGTATTTTTTAGATAATAAATTATAATGATATTTTGATATTTTATTAATATTAAATATAAATTAATTTTTAAATTATTTTTAATAATTTTTTAATTATATAAAATATTTAAAATATTTTTTATTTTAATAATTAATAATATATACTATTTTTAATTAAAATCATTTCAAGAATATACGTTAAGAATAAAATTAGATATTTGGATATACTAATACGTAATAGTATTTAAATATATTTAAATGTGTCCAAATAAAAAAAAATTTCTATTAAAAAACGATGAAACATAAAAGATACATGTATTAAATAAGTATTGATAAACATCGTATTCAAAATGTGTTCGATATACAAATACTAAAAAAAAAAAATGTCCATACTTCATAACTGCTGTATAATTCAAAAAGATTGAAAACACTTAATACCTCTTCTCAGAAAATGCATACATATATACATCAATGATCAATCCCTTACATAGTTACATTATTACTACTAATTTTCTACTTTGTTTATCACTCTTTTTTTTTTTAATTAAGTCTGCTATAACCTACTATTTTATTTATTATTTCTAATAACAAATTATTTTTTAAGAATTATTATACCTTTTACTTTTTCTAAAATGTATTAACATTCACTTTAATAAAAATAAATGTATATATCTCCCCAAAAAGTGTGCAAAACACATTTTCACGATTTTATTTTTCTGAAAAAAATAATAAAACTCATTATCCATTTTAAAAATCAACGCAGATAATTATTATATATTTAAAAAGTATAGGTAGATAATAAAAATATTAAATAATATAAAGAATAGAAATATTAAATATTTATTTTATTAAATATGTAAATAATTTAAAAATATAATATATTTTTATTTAATTGATAGTTATTTATATTATTTAAAAAAATTATTAATTATTTAACATTATTTTATATATTATATTACATATGCATTGAAATGGGAAAAAAAATAAGTAATACATAAAATATCTGCGTTGACCCGTCTGTCAGAATATTATGGCATAGAAATTATTGATCACAATATTCAATCCTAATCTGAAGTTACAAATAAGTCTTAAATTTAGATGCTATTAACAAAAGCACTACAAAACAACAATAAAAACACCGAAGCCGCCGTGAAAATTTCTTCGAATTTTTTATTATTATTTTTATATATACATATAGTCTAAAACCATACAAGAAACTTTACGATGTTAACACAACGGCTATATATATTTTTCCTAAGTCCTATAGTCGGTGAGATAACTATTATATATTTTTGTCTGGGTTCACCAATAGTGCTGATGAATTATTTAACAGAAATTTTGAATTTCCTTTTAAGTTCTATTGTTATTAAATTTTTTTTGTTACAATTTACAGTTTAGTAGTTGAGTTTTTTTTTTTTAAGTGTAACTACCTATAATTACAATTCCAATTCTATATATATACATTAACATAGAAATTGAAATTGACGACCCAAATTTCAAATTTAATCTCTAATTGAACGCTTTTTTGCTCCGTTTGATTGGGTTTGACATGTTTGATGATTAAAAAATCAACCATATGACCAAAAAAAGCCGAAAATGAAACTCAAACACTCCATAGGCGGTGATAGGTTTTTAAGAGTTTAAACTTATTGTTTAATTGATATATATATATATATATATTGTATTTTTAGTGATAATAGCATAATGTACTGATTATTATGGCTGCATTTAGTTTTGAAATCAGAATAAAATAAGATACTAAAAACAAAAAAATGTACACACAAAAATTAGTATTTTTATATTTTGTTTGATGATAAATAAAAATAAATTATAAAAATTTAATTTATTTTTATTTTTTATTTAAAAAATTTAAAAAATTATATAATAATAAAAATATATAATTATAAAAAATTAACAAGAATAATAAAAAAATTAAAATATAAGTTGTGTCTTTATTTTACCAGTATTTTTATATTTTTCTGTTAAAGTAGACATAAAATATATTAATCAATGTCTCTGAATAATATTTTTATCCATATCTTATATACCAATGCAAATAAGATTTTATATTTTTGTATTTTCTATCTCATTGTCCCAACGTAGCATATATGTCTTATTAAATTTATGTTTTGTAGTAATTATTATTTTCTATTAATACTATATCTTATAATGATGATTATATATTTTTTGCAACCATTAAATTTTTTTTATTGATAATTGTATTACTGTTACTGAAATTTTTTAGCGATTAAATATAAAATGACTAATGTCTAATTACTAATACATATATTAATAATTATTTTTTTGTCATTAAAAACAAAATGAATAGTCACTAAAAATGCCTTTTAATAGTGGTGATGGAGTTTTTCTTCTTATTTGTTATTCGGAACACACGTTAATGTTGTTGGTTGATATGAGCAAGTCTTTTAAAAAAAATAATATTATATATTTAAATTTTATTGTTAATTAAGTCTAATTAAATTAGTTTAATACAATAAAAATTAATTATAATTAATATTATTTCAAATTTTATTATTTAAGTTGATTGAATTTGATTCATAAAAAAATTTAGATGTATAATATTTTTCTTTAAAAAATTAGTAGTGTATTAATGGTTATGTCTTTCTCTTTGAAATGTCAAATGCTTTTACATCGGAAGAAGGAATATAAATAAATAATGAGAAGCACATACTACTAAACTAATAATTTATCCAGATGTATTAGTAAAAGATAAAAAGATTTTATACACTTTGTTAGGATCACATCCACTAATGTACTTTTTAAGTTGGTGAATTAAATAGGAATGTGGATTCGCTCAGTGTTTTCATCCTTTCAAAGACTTTCCATATGTGATCATCATACTGCCTTTTTATATGTTTATAATCATCACAACACATCATTTAATTCTATGTGATTTGGATTTTTCTTTTCAGCATCCAAAGAAACTGTTATGTGAAGCGAAAATTAGTTCCGTGATTTTTGCTATTCAAATTATCTTATGACATAGGTTAAGAAATTTCTTTTGAATAAATAAACTCAGTACAATAAAGTGAAACGAACTAAAACACAAAATATATCAATCAAAATAAATAAAAAGTGATATATATATATATATATATATATATATATATATATATATATATATATATATATATATATATATATATTATTTTCGACATTGCTATTAATATTAAAAGAGATAGATCTTCACTGTTTTACACGTTGTAATCTTATGACATAGGCAAGAAAATTTGTTTCCAATTTAATAACTTAGATGATTTGAGTGGTACTAAATTGAATAAAATTTAGGATTTAAAATTAGAGTTTAATTTTGATATATTGACAGTATAAAATATTTTATACAGTAGTACAATTACATTCTTTTTTTTGAATGATTATTCTTACGATCAATATAAAAAGTAGTTATTTTGGTTGACGTGACGTTACGTAATTAGATATACATGTACAACTATTTTATACGGAAAGTTCATCAAAATTAAATTTTTAAAATTAAACCCTAGATTTAAAAAACCAATTTGGATTGGTTGAGTGGTCAACTTATTCGTCCGCTTAAATAAGTGTCGGAATTTGAATTCCGACTTATATATAGAGTAACCCACTGGCTAGCGACAGATTCTTAAATGGAGCTCAGATCTCCAATGAATTAGTCTTTAGCCTATCGAGTTAGGAAATACCGTCAACAACGCAAAAAATCCCTAAATTTAGAAATTTCAAGTAACAAATTAATTTGAGAGACCATTCAAATTAATTTAAAGTTGTCTCATTCTATAGTTATTAATTTTTTAAAATAAATACATAATATTAAATATAATAAATATATCATTTTAAATATTAAATACATAAAATTATAGATGTTAAATTAAGTAAAATAATTTTAAATTATTATTTTTAAATATCTGCCTAACATCACTGCAAATAGAAACTATAGACCAATATAGGTTAATTAAATTAAGAACATAAGAGAGGGGTGGGTTTTAAAAAAACAAAAACGAAAAAGAGAATATATCAATTTCAACCTTTTTTTTAGCTTTCAACAAAGCACAGCATTCCAGTAAAAATAATAAAAGCAACTCCTACGAAAAGAATGAACAAATTGTATGCATAATAATGGGGTGATAGAATTATACAAAAAGTGGATACTCCAAGAAAAAATTTATAATTATTTTTATATAAAAATATTTTATTTTAATTATTGTATAATAAATTATAAGATTTGATTTTAGTATGTTATAACAATATTATTTTTATTTAAAATAGGACCAAATAAATAAATTATATCTTTAAACAAAAATTTTCGTTAGATGATATTTTTAATTTTTTATTGGAGTAAATATCATACAAAAATATCCCCAGCCATCAACACGTGCTTAAAGAATGAGATTCACCGTTCACGGTAACATTCTCAAATTACGTGAATTTTTTGCCTCATGCACCCTTGAAACAATTTCTAATGAATTTTAAATATTCCAATGCAATTTGAATTTTGAAGCTCTATCTGCTTTATTGATGATGGAGTAACTCACGGAATGTATTAATTAATTAAGTGGGTAATTTTGATCTAATCGATCTCCTTTTGTGGCGTTGCTTGCTTTTCACTCTATTTTAGTATTTTTAGCTTTCCCCCATTTTAGTCAACATTATTATTCATTCATTCATTTATGATGAACAATAAAACGTTTTATTATTTTCAAGTTATATTAAAGACTCTAATTAGTCAAGTTAAATCAAATATACATCATTAATATTTATTTTAGGGCTGATTTTATGTTATTTTTACTTTATTTTGTTTTTAATATTTTAGGTCTAATTATAATTTGGTCTATTTTTATTTTAGTAAAATTATGAGCTAAGATTTTGAAATTAAAAAGTATAAAAAATTTTAAATTATTTTGTTTTTAATTTTGATCAATGATTTTCTTTTTAGAATTTTAGATATAAACAAAAGAGATAGAATAATTTTTTTATCTGTTGCATCAGAAAATTAAATTAAAGTAAAAGAGTTTTTTATTTCTATTTAGAACCAGACAAGTTTAATTTTATATTTTAATAAATCTGCCGAATCAACTAAATAACATCCCTTTGAATTTGGCCATGCACATGTTGGCTTTTCTTTCCAAGCATTTATAATAATTAAAGACAGAATAAAGTTACTTATTATGTTTCACGGTTTCACCTATTTTAGGGTCCTTTAAAGGGAAAAAAAAAAAAAAAATCATTACGTCTTCTAGCCTTGATATTATTCTTAGTGCTGTTTTAAGCCTCTATTCCACTTTTTCCGTCAATGGTTCTTTTGCAAATACAAATGCTATTGAAATAAATCATTAATTATGTTTTTTTCCCCTTATTTTACCTTGTATTTAAATCAACATTAGACAATTCTTTACTTTTTTTTTTTTTTTACTAAAAGTAGTATTACCGCCTACTATTTTCGTAGTTATTTTCCTCTAAAGATCTTTGAAAAACACAAAGACTAATTAAGTAAGAATGTATGTCTAAAGAAACATATAGTGCGGTCCATGAGATGAATGGTTAGATAAAGATAGCTTGAATCTGCAAAAATGGTAACAAGCAACTAACAACCTGTCCGGGTTGTGGGGCAGCATTACCACCACTACACCTAAACGTGAGAATTTGAGGACCAAAACTAATTCACTGCGAGGTTCTCCACAAGCTACTTTTATAGCCTTTGACATAACCAACTTTTATAGCCTTTGACATAACCAGCAAGTAATAATTAATAATTGTTATTTGGTTTGGTCGAGTGGTTAACTCACTCGTCTGTTTAAATAAGTGTTAAGTTCAAATTTTGCTTTGTGCATGCAGCAATCCATTAGTCAACGACAAACTTTTAAATGAACTTCAATCCGCAACGAATTAGTACTTAATCTTTTAGGCTAAGAAATACCGTAGACAACCAAATAAAACTAATAATTGTATTTATTTTGTATTGTACATTAGACAGCTTATTATCCGATACTAAAGATATATAAATCGACTCAATATACAATACAAAATAAGTTATTAGGGTTGAAGCAAAGCCAATTTGAATTCGATTATTTAACAATTCTGCAAGCCAAGTTTATGAACTTAGTGAGTTAAATTTGAATTTGAATTAGAACTCATATATTAAATGAGTCACATTTAGGGATGTCAATGGGGCGGAGCGGGGGCGGAGGATGCCTCCCTGCTCTCCGTCCCCGCCCCCAGAATTGATCCCTATTCCCGCTCCGATCCCTGCCATGGAAGGATAATCGTTCCCATCTCCATTCTCCGCGTTTCCCGCAGGGTCTCATTCCCCATCTCCCTATGTTGAACATTTATATGAAAATTATAATAAAAAATTAAAAAACAAAAAACAAAAAACAAACTACAAACATTATTACAAACATATTTTATCCAAAATTATAAGTCCAGAAATACAACATAACAAATCATAGTCCATAAGGGGGTAAGCACTGAGCAGGAAGAGTGGCCGGTAGCGACTAACGAGGGGGTATGCTACTATGGCTCTAACTGTGAACACAACTATAGGGAATTGGGAGTTTTGAACTTTTCCGAAAAGTTGGGGCTTGAAAACGGTGCTAAGTGGGATAGTAGGAGAGAATTGAAGACATTTGATAAGGTAGGGTTAGGGTTTTCAATAGGCGAAATTACGAAAAAGTCCCTATATTAGAAATAAATTAAGGATATTTAAATAAACTCAAGAATTCGAGGAATTATCGGGAACGGGGCGGAGATCCCCGCTCAGGTCCCACGCCTGTCTCGGAGGGATTTTAGTCCCTATTCTCATCCCCACGAAAAAAATTCTTCGCTTTCGGATTTCCATTCGGGGCAGTCCCCGCAAAAATTCCCACGCTTCGGAGAATTTTGACACCCCTAATCACACTTGAGAGTTTAGGTAAGCTGAATTTATTGATTTGTGAACCGAGTCAATTATACATGCATATAAAGTTGTAATTATATATTATTATTATTATTATTATTATTATTATTATTATTATTAAATATACTATGTATTTTATATTTTTAATTAATAATAATATATAATTTTACACCACACACAATTATAATATTTATGTTTGTTAAATATGCGAGTGTATTATTTTTTATTTTTGTCATAACTAAATATTTTTGTTTATTTTATTATAGGTAGAATGGATAATAAGTCTAATTAAATTATTTATTATAGAAAAGAACAATATATATATCTCAATCTTTTGCTATAAAATTTTATAGTTTTTTTTATCTATGATTTTGGTAGTAGACATAAATTATAGTTGAATTTTTTTATTTAAGTTATAATTTATTTATATACAACAACAACAAAGCCTTATCCCACTAAGTGGGGTCGGCTACATGAATCAAACGACGCCATTGTGCTTTGTCATGTATCATGTCTACAGAGAGACCGTTTACATGTAGATCTCGTTTGACCACCTCATGGATGGTCTTCTTAGGTCTTCCTCTGCCTTTCGCCCTTTGTCCATCTTCCATCTCATCCACCCTCCTGACTGGATGTTCTATCGGTCTTCTTCTCACATGTCCAAACCACCTGAGACGCGATTCAACCATCTTTTTCACAATGGGTACTACTCCAACTCTCTCCCTTATATCTTCATTCCTTATTTTATCCAATCGCGTGTGACCACTCATCCATCTCAACATCTTCATCTCTGCCACACTCAGCTTATGTTCGTGCTCTCCTTTAGCCGCCCAACACTCCGTACCATACAGCATAGCCGGTCTTATAGCGGTGCGATAGAATTTACCTTTAAGTTTTAAAGGCACTTTTTTGTCGCATATAAAACCAGATGCACTCCGCCATTTTGACCAACCTGCTTGGATCCTATGATTTACATCATGTTCAATCTCTCCATTATCCTGTATGATGCACCCAAGATACTTAAAACTTTTAACTTTTCGTAAGGTATTCTCTCCAATTTTCACCTCTATATTGGAGTTTTCCCTTCTCAGACTGAACTTACATTCCATATATTCCGTTTTGCTACGGCTTATGCACAGACCATACACTTCTAGAGCTTCTCTCCATAACTCCAACTTCTTATTTAGGTCTTCCCTTGACTCTCCCATAAGGACGATATCATCGGCAAAAAGCATGCACCATGGCACAGGCTCTTGGATGTGCTCTGTGAGTACTTCCAAGACTAATGTGAAAAGGTATGGACTTAAGGATGATCCCTGGTGTAATCCTATACCAATAGGGAATTCCTCTGTCACACCACCTTGAGTCTTCACACTAGTTGTGGCCCCATCATACATGTCTTTAATTGCCCGAATATATGCGATCCTTACTCTCCTCTTTTCTAAAACCTTCCATAAGACCTCTCTTGGTACCCTATCATACGCTTTTTCCAAATCAATAAACACCATGTGTAGATCCCTTTTATTACTACGATACCTCTCCATCATCCTTCTTAATAGGTATATCGCTTCAGTGGTAGATCTGCCTGGCATAAATCCAAATTGGTTCTCTGTTACTTGTGTCTCTTTTCTCAACCTCCGTTCTATCACCCTTTCCCATAACTTCATAGTATGACTCATAAGCTTAATCCCTCTATAATTTCCGCAACTTTGTATATCCCCCTTATTCTTGTAGATAGGTACTAAGGTGCTCTTTCTCCACTCATCAGGCATCTTCTTTGACCTTAAAATCTCATTAGAAAGCTTGGTTAACCAGTTGATGCCTTTTCCTCCAAGACCCTTCCAAACCTCAATCGGGATATTATCAGGTCCTACTGCCCTGCCATTTTTCATCTGCTTTAGAGCCTCTTTTACCTCGAAGTCTCGAATCCTTCGATAGTAGTCCAAGTTTTGATCTTCTTCCCTTGTGCATAATCGACCAAGGCTCGGAAGAGTCTTCTGTCCCTCATTAAATAACTCGTAGAAGTAGCTCTTCCACCTTTCATTAATCTTCTCCTCTTGAGCCAACACCTCTCCATCCTTATCCTTTATGCACTTAACCTGATCCAAATCTCTCGTTCTTCTTTCCCGGCTCTTTGCAATTCTATATATACCTTTTTCTCCTTCTTTCGTGTCCAAAGACTGGTAGAGACCCTCATATGCTCTTGTTCTTGCTTCACTTACAGCCACTTTTGTCTCTTTCTTAGCCGCCTTATATTTTTCCCAGTTATCTGCATTGCGGCATAAAGACCACTCTTTAAAGCATTCTCTTTTTATCTTTATCTTTTCTTGTATACTCGCATTCCACCACCAGGACTCCTTGTCTCTTGGTCCTATTCCTTTAGATTCACCAAAACTTTCTTTTGCTGTTCTTCTAATAACTTCTGCCATCTCCCTCCACATCTCTTCCGCGCTTCCATTCCCATCCCACCTTGCCTCTTCTCCTACCCGTCTTAGGAAGCTTCTTTGTTCCTCACCTTTCATCCGCCACCACCTCGTCCTTGGGTTCTTCGTATGATGTCTTTTCTTCAACTTTTGCTCAACGCGAAAATCCATGACGAGCACCCTATGTTGTGTTGTCAAACTCTCTCCCGGGATAATTTTACAGTTAATGCAAAATTTCCGGTCGACTCTCCTCAACAAGAAGAAGTCGATTTGAGAGCTTGTCATGCCACTCTTATAGGTTATAAGATGTTCGTCTCTCTTTTTAAAACATGTATTTGCGATGAGAAGATCAAAAGTTGAGGAAAAGTCAAAAATAGTTTTACCATCGGCATTGATCACCCCGAAACCATGGCCTCCGTGAATACTCCCATATCCAGTCACTTCTCTCCCAACATGGCCATTTAAATCTCCTCCTAAGAAAATCTTATCTCCCAAAGATATGCCTTGAACTAAACTCTCTAGATCCTCCCAAAACCTTATCTTGTGTTGTTCGTCCGAACCCACTTGCGGTGCATAGGCGCTAATCACATGAAAAGCACCTCCCTCCACCACAAGTTTGATAGAGATGATCCGATCTCCCACCCTCTTGACATCAACCACGTCCTTCTTCCACTGCTTATCCACAATTATTCCAACTCCATTCCTATTCTTCACCCTTCCTGTATACCAAAGTTTGAAACCAGAAGAATCCAACTCCCTAGCCTTTGCACCAACCCATTTCGTTTCTTGTAGGCACATAATGTTAATCTTCCTCCTTGTCATGGTATCCACCACCTCCATGGACTTTCCTGTTAGAGTGCCTATGTTCCATGTCCCAAATCTCAACCTTTTGTCGCTTCGACCTTTACCTTTTCCTTTGTGAACTAGCTTATTTACCCTCGTCCGTTCACGAAAACGCGAGAACCCTTGCTCATTTAACACTACATCCGGGCACCGATGCAGCGGCTCTTGCTTTGACACCGTACTCGAGCCATACGGCGCGTTACTTCCGGGTAACGACCTAGCTTTAGCGCAATAATGTCTTTGATTCATGTCATGGGGGGTTCGGCTATATTTTTACGTTGGTTGCCGAAGACCTAACACAACCCTCCTCCTTTATCCGGGCTTGGGACCGGCTATGTACCGCAAGTGTACCATAGGCGGAGTTTTATAATTTATTTATATAGAATTATAAATTATATTAATCCATACAAATAAACTAAATTGTTAATACATCAAGCCATAAACTAAGTTCAATTTTTATAGTCGAATTTAAGTTTAACCAGACTCAACTCAATTCCAATCCTTTTACCTCATCCAATAATAATGAAAATGTGAATTGAGTGAATCCACCATAAATTATAGTGGTTCCTGAAACATTTGCTTTACTCCATCATTCCAACATTATAAGCATCAAAAAGGAACTCACGTTTGCTCCATCTTATAATAATATCATTCTTCCCTTAACAACTCACTGTCTCCCACTATATGCTATGGCTACCACATTCCATTCCAGAACCGAATTATCCAATAATGCTAACTAAACCTATATTAAAGTAGTACTCTAATTAGATAAAGAAGATGGACCCATTTTAATTTCTATTAATCTCAACTACCGTGACGAATTTTATGTTCTATTTACACCTCAATTCAGAGACGTTCTACTACACGCCATTGACTATTATAAAACGTAATAAACATTATTATGATGAGATGTATCATGTATGTGTATAGATAGGTGCACACGGTGGCTATATGTTAGAAATTTTGAATTATTAATAGTAGTAGGTTCACATGGGACACAGTTCATGCACACTAGGTTTGCTAGTAATCTTTTGACCAAGGAGGCAAAATCATTAGCTTGAATTTTACATTTTTCACTGCTATTGTGAAAAAAGTAGTAATTAAATAGAACTTATGGTATACCAAAACTAAAAAGAAGTAATAGTTAGTTAATTACCGTGTTTCCCTTTAAAATGTACCAGCTCAAATCATCAATGGTCCCATGTTCCTATTTTCAAAAGAAAAAAAAATGAAGGAGATTGTAGAGGAATCTTGACTCTTCAACAAATAAAATTTAGACATGTTCAGGATATAATAGAGAAGAGAAATGTACCTGATTTGAGTGATTTCTTGATTTCTTCCTCATGGGGTTGTAGTGTAGCATATTATAATATTGAAAAAATGCTTAGTTGTCCAGTTATATTATAATATTATCCAACAACAGAACCAAACACAAAGTTTGCACGTTTCATTCATTTATTGATCTCATAATTTTTTATTTTTTATTTTGTTACCAGCAGACATTGATCAATCACTAGAAACGGTGCATTATTCGGCAAAGAAACCCAAGTGTAATAGTGATTTCATTAGATTAGTTAGGAACATATCAAGGGACAAATTAAATACTTAAAACATAACACAACAAAACATAATACAGTATAATTTACTCAATTACACGTAATTATGAGAATTTAACAACAACTTAATGTGTATTTTTGTCATGCCTAAACCAGTTCAATTATTCAGCATTGGAATAGTTCAAGTAAGTGCACGTTTTTATATTTTGTGATAGTTTGATTCTTTCTGTGGTTACTGAAATGATTGCATTCTGATCCTGATATGATACAAAGTGAGTGAATGCTACAGTGCTTAAAAAGTGGTGACTATTTATTAAAAATGGTTAAAAATTAATATTTAATTTTAAAAATATAAAAATAAATTATTTTTAAAAATTCAAAACTTACCACAAAAAGTAAGTTAGGCAAAAATTAGACAACAATTGATAAGCACCATAGAATTTACCATGATACAAACCCAACACTAGATTTTTAAGAACTCAGACTTCCTATTTCTACTAAGTCTGAAAGTGTTCAGAAATTTTACATGCAACCAAACAGAGAAGCATTAAGAAAACTTTAATAATTATTATACTAGTATATTCCTTTTTGTGGTAATAATAATAATTAAGAAAAAACAGAGCATAGGTTAATACTTATGATCACAAATGGGTCCAGAGACATTGCTTCAAAAATGTCGCTTTCCCGAGGTTTACGACATAAAAATAAAGTGCAGGGTCGAAGAGAACTGCAATGATCACTTCTCATTTCACAAAAATGAAAATTATAGACCAGATAATTATTTTGCCTGATTATAATTTCAAGCTTTTGCTTAATTTCTTTCATATGAATTTGGGTAGCAAAAGCTGCAATGTGTACCTTAGTGGGGGTTGAAAAATGAAAAACACTTGTCAATCACATTATTTCGAAATCACATGGGTGGGAATATAAAATTTGATAAAGAGAATCACAAAAATAGAAAAAGAAAAAAGAAAAAGAAAAGTGCAAACAAAAATAATCTTGCACTCCCCTCATGGCAACTTCTCATTGTGTCTCCTTCTCTATCCCTATTTTAAGTAAACGTATTAGGTGAATAAATCCAAAATTGAATTCATAAAATATAAATAAAAAAAGTGTATAATGATGCATATTATACTATTTGATATTTTTCTACATGTACATGATAGAAAATACAATGAAAGAAGTACTGTTATATATATATATATATATATATATATATAATTTTACAATCTTGATTTCAGTAACTTCATTTGTTTCATTGTCCCCACAAACACGTGGCAACTATGCTGTGGCAAAAATAGGGAATTATATATATATTTGGTTTGGATTATTCCTTATATCATACCATGCCAATGGCTTCTGTTCAAAACGTGCATAAAGAAATAACAAAATAGTCAAATATCTATATCTTCACCAATCACCCTTGATCCAAGGGATGTGATGAAATGAAAAAAAAATAATAGTGACTCACTCAAAGGATCCAAGGTGCATGATGCAAAATGCATAGTGATTACTTTACTTTCCCTGAGAGAAAATAACAGAAAAGAAATAGAGAAAGAGAAAGATGTAAAAAGCATTTTAGAGTTTCTTTTTCGTCAAGATAGGCAACTACTACTCAACAGTTCAGGCAAGGGTGGAATAATGATTAAAAGAAAAACAAAAAAGAATGGTATGGTTGTGTAAATTGGTGTTAATACTTAACACCATACTACACCAGAAGATGCTCATTTATATTATAATGAACAAATAGGACAGAGTTTTTGCAATTGAAAAAAAGGTCACAAGGCCAGCTGGGGGGAACTTAATTTAAGAAAATAAAATCAAATTAGATTGATTTGAATTCGTCCCTCTCTATGACAGCTCCCTTCTAACGACTCACTCCCATTATAAGTAACCAAGTATTTCATGCAGCTTTTCTCAGTCACCACTAACACTACACAACAATACAACTATTCTCCCACCCACCCCCCACTTCTCCCAATAGGAGAAAGAAAACACTAGTGGTAAGGTTCTGATCAGAAGCATTGGCCGGAGGAGGCCAGCTCTTTCCTTTCCACCCATGACTGCTAGGGGCAGAGACCCCGCAAGGGGTCAGCTTTGGCCACAATTGGCCATGGCATTAGCCACTCTCTTCATTTCTACTACTGTGGTTTCCGTTACTGCTGACGGTTACCCTTACTACTCTCCACCACCACCTTATGAGTACATTTCACCTCCTCCACCAACTGCTTCACCGCCACCTCCTTATGAATACAAGTCACCACCTCCTCCACCAATTGAGCACAAGCCACCTCCTTATGAGTATAAATCACCACCTCCACCACCACATGAGCACAAGGCTCCTCCGTACGAGTATAAGTCACCCCCTCCGCCATCACCATCACCTCCACCACCTTATGAGTATAAATCACCACCTCCCCCACCACATGAGCACAAGGCTCCTCCGTACGAGTATAAGTCACCACCCCCACCATCACCGTCACCACCACCTCCTTATGAGTATAAATCACCACCTCCCCCACCACATGAGCACAAGGCTCCTCCATACGAGTACAAGTCACCCCCTCCGCCATCACCATCACCTCCACCACCTTATGAGTATAAATCACCACCTCCCCCACCACATGAGCACAAGGCTCCTCCGTACGAGTATAAGTCACCACCCCCACCATCACCATCACCACCACCTCCTTATGAGTATAAATCACCACCTCCCCCACCACATGAGCACAAGGCTCCTCCGTACGAGTATAATTCACCACCCCCACCATCACCATCACCACCACCTCCTTATGAGTATAAATCACCACCTCCACCACCGCATGAGCACAAGGCTCCTCCTTATGAGTACAAGTCACCACCACCTCCATACGTATACAAGTCACCACCTCCACCACCATATGAACACAAGGCTCCTCCCTACGAGTACAAGTCACCACCTCCACCATCACCATCACCACCACCTCCTTACATATACAAATCACCACCTCCACCACCACCATATGAGCATAAGTCTCCTCCTTATGTGTACAAGTCACCTCCCCCACCACCATATGAGCACAAGTCTCCACCTTACGTATATAAGTCACCCCCTCCTCCTTCACCATCACCACCACCCCCATATGTATATAAATCACCACCACCTCCACCACCATACGAGCATAAGTCTCCTCCTTATGTGTACAAGTCACCTCCTCCTCCACCACCATATGAACACAAATCTCCACCCTACTATTACAGCTCTCCTCCTCCACCTCCTTACTACTATAAATCTCCCCCACCACCTTCACCATCTCCTCCACCACCTTATTATTACGAGTCTCCACCACCACCAGTAAAGTCTCCATCTCCAAAGCCTTACTATTATAAATCTCCTCCACCACCATCTCCTGTACCCCATCCACCTTACTACTACAACTCTCCTCCTCCCCCATCTCCTTCACCTCCTCCACCTTACTATTATAATTCTCCACCACCTCCTTCACCGTCTCCTCCACCACCTTACTACTATAAATCTCCTCCTCCTCCATCTCCTAAACCTCACCCCCCTTACTACTATAACTCTCCACCACCTCCAGTAAAATCTCCACCTCATCCAACACCTTACTACTACAAATCTCCACCACCACCCACTCCATACTATTATAATTCTCCTCCTCCACCTGTCGTGTATCCTCCACATCCCCACCATCACCCATTGATTGTGAAGGTTGTGGGTAAAGTCTACAGCTACAAGTGCTATGACTGGGAGTATCCTGAAAAGTCACACAACAAGAAACATCTCAAAGGTACACGACATTCTCTACGTCATTTTTTAGTTCAAAAGTCTTATTATTGTTACAATTGAATCATCAATTCTTATGCTTTTGAGCATTGCTCGTTATTATCTTCTTTGGCATTCACTTTTTTTCGTTAGAGAATGCATGTCTTTGTCTAGTAGAACTTGTGCTGCATTTTACACAAGCATTTGCTATTAGTACTCACAGTATTTTGTCGCTAAACTTTTCGTGATGCTTGCAGTTCCAATCATATTAGATAACTCTAGAGCATGTAGAAATTAAATGTTGGAATGCATTAACGTAATTTATCTTCAACCAACCACCTAATAAGAAAACCAAAATGAATGCATTAATATTTGATGCTTAAATTAGTAAAGTGTCAATTAGACTTTTTAATAATGTATAGAATTGGAGAACTTTTTGTTACAGTTGATAGGTAAGATACAATCAATGTCTCAATGTACATTCACCGTCACATTACTAAAAAATAACCTTTTCTTGTTCAAAACTGGTTGTAGCATGTAATTAATACCAACACTCAACATGAAAATGATAGTTTTCTTTTTCTTCATAAATAAACATGAAAAGGATATTTTAACTCGAGATTCTTTTTATAATTTGCTCCAATATAATATCTTTGGTGGATTTATGATATCTTGTCGTATTATTGTTTGCTCATTGTAATATTTCAATTATGGATCAGGTGCTGTTGTGGAGGTCAAATGCAAAGCAGGCAGACACATCATCAAGGCTTACGGGGAAACTAAGAGCAACGGAAAGTATAGCATTACAGTTAAGGACTTTGATTATGCTAAATATGGCTCCACTGTGTGCAAGGCTAGGTTACATGCTCCACCTAAGAACTCACCCTTCAACATACCCACTAAGCTAAACGAAGGAACCGACTTGAAGGTGAAATCAAAGGACAAATATGAAGTTGTGCTTGAAGCTAAGCCATTTGCCTATGCTTCAAAGAAACATTTTGAAGAATGTGAAAAATCCAAGCCTTCACCAACTCCCTACTACTATAAATCACCACCACCTCCATCACCGGTTTACATATACAAGTCTCCACCTCCACCATCACCTACATATGTATACAAGTCACCACCTCCACCAGTTCACCACTATTCTCCTCCGTACTATTACCAATCCCCACCACCACCTTCACCAAAACCCAATCCTCCGTACTACTACCAATCCCCACCTCCACCTTCACCAAAACCCAAGCCTCCGTACTACTACCAATCTCCACCTCCACCAACACCAGTAGTAAAGCCACCTTACTACTACCAATCTCCACCTCCACCATCACCGGTACCCAAACCTCCATACTACTACCAATCACCACCTCCACCATCACCAAAACCCAAGCCTCCATACTACTACCAATCCCCACCTCCACCTTCACCTAAACCCAAGCCTCCATACTACTACCAATCTCCACCTCCACCAACACCAGTAGTAAAGCCACCTTACTACTACCAATCTCCACCTCCACCATCACCGGTACCCAAACCTCCATACTACTACCAATCACCACCTCCACCATCACCAAAACCCAAGCCTCCATACTACTACCAATCCCCACCTCCTCCATCGCCAGTACCTAAGCCTCCATACTACTATCAATCTCCACCACCCCCATCACCAGTACCCAAGCCTCCGTACTATTACCAATCCCCACCACCACCTTCACCAAAACCAAAGCCTCCGTACTATTACCAATCCCCACCTCCACCATCGCCAGTACCCAAGCCTCCGTACTACTACCAATCTCCGCCTCCACCATCACCGGTACCTAAACCTCCATACTACTACCAATCTCCACCTCCACCATCACCAGTAACAAAGCCTCCGTACTATTACCAATCTCCGCCTCCACCATCACCGGTACCTAAACCTCCATACTACTATCAATCTCCACCTCCACCTTCACCAAAACCCAAGCCTCCGTACTATTACCAATCCCCACCTCCACCTTCACCTAAACCCAAGCCTCCTTACTACTACCAATCCCCACCTCCTCCGTCACCGGTGCTTAAACCTCCATACTATTACCAATCTCCACCTCCACCATCACCATCACCCCCACCACCTTATTATTACCATTCTCCTCCTCCACCATCACCATCTCCCCCTCCTCCTTACTACTATAAGAGTCCTCCCCCACCATCTCCATCACCTCCTCCTCCATACTATTATAAATCTCCACCACCACCTAAAGAATTGCCATACCCTCCTTACTATTATAAGTCACCACCCCCACCATCACCATCTCCTCCCCCACCTTATTATTACAAATCTCCTCCTCCACCTAAAGAATTACCACACCCTCCATACTACTATAAGTCACCACCTCCACCATCGCCATCCCCTCCCCCTCCCTACTACTATAAATCTCCACCACCACCATCACCATCACCACCTCCTCCCTACTATTATCAATCGCCGCCTCCACCTAAAAAGCTACCACATCCACACCCTCCTTACTACTACCAATCTCCACCACCACCATCACCATCTCCACCACCTCCCTACTATTACAAGTCACCTCCACCACCATCCCCATCCCCTCCACCCACTTACTATTACCAATCTCCCCCACCTCCTTATCACTATCAAAGTCCTCCTCCACCATCTCCCACTCCTCATCCTCCCTATTACTACCAATCCCCTCCACCCCCAACGTCATCTCCACCACCACCTTACCACTACGTGAGCCCTCCTCCACCTTCACCATCTCCTCCCCCACCATACCACTACACATCACCACCTCCTCCATCACCAGCTCCTGCTCCCACATATGTCTACAAATCCCCTCCACCCCCAACGTCGTCTCCACCACCTTCATATCACTACGTGAGCCCCCCTCCACCTTCACCATCTCCACCACCACCTTACCACTACGTGAGCCCACCTCCACCTTCACCGTCTCCTCCACCACCATACCACTATACATCACCACCTCCTCCCTCGCCAGCACCTGCTCCCAAATACATCTACAAATCACCTCCCCCACCACCAGTTTACATCTACGCTTCCCCACCACCACCTATATACAAGTAAGCTCAGAATGTAGATGCAACAATTGTAATAAATCACGTAAGTTAATAATCTTATCTTAGTTCTTTTATGTATATCTCAAAAGCATAAATGTGTTAGTAACCCAAAACTCTTTTTTTCTTTCCAGGTTCTAGTTTTCATCAAGAAATAAAGGCAAGCTCCATTTGGAGCAAAGTGAAACATCTAGCTTCCTGTTCAATTTCTTTAAATAAAAGTCTGGAAAAATCATCTCTAAGCAACAACCTTTATGACTCAAACGAGATTGCTTCTGTTTCTTTGGTGGCCATCTTGCACGTCCTGGTCTTATTGTGTTCCAGTGAGAGAGAAATCAAAATGAGGAAGCATGATTTTAAATGTAAATGCCAAGTGAAATTGAGGAGTACAGTCTGCTTTTAGTAATATCTTTAATTTATTTGTGCATAGTCTATTATGGCCATGTTTGATTGCCTTTATATTAATTGTGGCATTTTTGTATTCTACCATGTTCGTTGCTGTGTTTGCAATAAGAGTACTAGCAATAAAGAAGCACATTCAATTTATGTCCATATTATTTCATGTTAGCACAACAAGCAGCATATATTATATATAAAAGGAGTTCAAATAACACAAGTAAAACATAAAAGAAGTCCAAAAGAAAAAAGACAGAAGATGCATGGCTCACATTCCTCACAAACAACAATCAGCTTAATTATCAGTTGTTCTGTTTTCTCCTCCTAAAATAGCACAGGACGACAACTTTGAAGTTGGATCATTGGCAGAATTACTCATTGACCCTCGGTTGCCTTCTTGCAGTTTCTTCTTTTTTATTTTTTATTTATTGCCTTTAATTTTCTAGTTTGGAAGTATGGTTGGAGCCAGCTAATCAATACAAATACTTAATAATCATTACTTTGTGTATCTTGCAACAAAAGGTGTTCCAGCAACCAATCAACTAGTAGAAATTAAAAGTGACAACTTCATTATAAAAGAGGAGGGGCATGGATAGAAAAGGTTTGAAATCTGATTTGCTATCTATAAGAAAATTAGGCATTTCAATGACTAGAAGCTGCTCTATTCTCAATAGTCTATATTTCTTAGAGTGAAAAAATAGAGAGAACAGCCATGCTGCATCAGGTGATGATTGTAAAGAGGTTTAGTTAATTGGTCATCATTAACACTTGGAGTCCTTTTGTTTTGTATAGAACTTTATGAATACTTATTTGTTATTTCTAAAACAAAATGATCTATAGACCCTATAGAATTATATATATTTAACCTAAATATTACCCCAAAAATAATTTGTATACTTAAACTATTGTTATTTCAATGTTTTGTACAGAAATGCATTATAATATAAATTCTTAACTTCTAACTTTAACTTTTTTGATGGATAGATAGATCACAGAAGTATAAAATGAAAAATATTCACTCATTCCATTATTTAATCACTTGTGTGTTAACTCACACTTTCTTTCTCTCTACTTTTGTCTGATGCTTCTCTTAGAACCAAAAGTAAGATGGTGGTGAATGGCAATGATCCTTTGAAGCTGGTGTTTTTCTATTGGTACTTGGGGATGAGCCTTCTAGGATAATTAGAAGATTGGTTATGAGCTTCTTGGGTTCTTCCCTCAAGTTGAACTAAGGCCTTTCTTTGAAAGTCTGCATTCTATTTGTTAACCTTTTGTATGGATGGTTATTAATTTAGTGCTGGAATTTCTTTTGTATTCCTCTTCGATGCTTGTTTTGTTATTCAGATTTAGAAAGCTTTCTTGTCTATTGTATTATGCTTTTAACAACTGAATCAGTAAAATAGAAATTTTTGAAGTAAGTTATTCAATAGTGTGTGCTTAATATTACATCAATACCAACATTTTTCACTGACACAAAACAATGAAATGATAATTGCAACTTCAGTTTCAGGAAGACACAATGCAAAAACATGGTAACTTGAGACAATATGAACATCTAACCGGAAGATAGTATATATACAAGGGTTATAAAAAAATGAACCTTGTCTGGTGAACAGCTTCAAGAAACTGCATGGCCAAATGTAGAAACTTGCACCTTGGCATGCATCTCGAGCAAGCAAGTACTCATTACTTTTCTGAATGGCAGAGAGATATGAGCAATTATTCAGGAACAAATGCAGTAATGACCAAAACTTAGTTAATAATATTGAAATACTAACCTTAAACCTTCACCTTCTCCTCCCACTGAGTTTTGTCACGGATTCACACTGTTGTGGCTTTGCTACTGTAAATCAATGTGACAAACTCTTTACACTTTTACATATATACTGTCCTCATTAAGAATATGCAATTTAGATAGAAACAAAGCAATATAACGAATTACTCAAAATCCTATGAATGATACAAAGGGTTTGAACTTCAATTACCCGAACAAATTCAAATTTATACAAATGATAACTCAACTCAATGTGAAGATCCGAAAATGATATCTCAATCTTAGTAAATAGTTCAATCAGCATAAACTAGAAATACCTAATGCCATTGCCACGCATAATGCGAATCCCATAATAATGATCATACGAATAAGCTGGTGAATGTGAATAGCTGAAACGAAAGGAAACCTAAAACAGAAAGAACGTTGTGAAGTGTTAAAGCTACCTGCGGAGTAGAATGAACAGAGGAAGGCGCTTTCATTCTGCAAATCTCGTTCTGCTTCTTCTTCTCCATACTGTCACAGTATCAATTATCAAGTGTGCTTTTGGATTAGCGTGTTAGAATTTAGAACTTAGAACTCAGAACGTTAAGGTAAAAACTAAAAAGATAAATAAATAAAAGGAGAAGAAAGAAAGTACTTATTTGTTTTGAATTTAAATTTTCTCCCCATAATCTAACTAAAAAAAATTTACTAAAAATACTAAGTGATTATCATAATTTATTATTTTTAGATCAGTTAAATATTAATTCCATTCCTTTAATTTAGTTTCTTTAATTTAATAATTTAATAATATATTTTATTTTATAATTTTAAATATTAATAACTAACGATGATTAAAAATAATAAATTCAGATAATTTTATAATTTTTTATTTTTTATTATTTTTATGAAAATAAACAATTGATAGGATTTTAATATTTATTTAAAAATAAATTAAAAAATTTGGTTTTCATAATTAAAAAAGAATAATTAGAATCAAAATTAATCCTTTACGGTTTTTTTGGACCGCAGCAAGTTGCAGCCCGATAAACAAGTTTTCATGACACAACCCAACTATACAGAAATTGGTAATTTGTTGTAAAAAAAAATTGGCCCTTTTACTTCTATAATATCCATAGGCACAACTCAATAAAAACAAAATTCAACCCACTTGATCGAGTGGTTAACTCACTCGTCCGCTTAAACAAGTTTCAAAAGTTCGAATTCTATCTTGTGCATGCAGCAATTCATTGGTAATTTGTTTACCCAAACGGTATCCCCCAACCCAACAGGTTAAGGACTAGTCCGTCGCGGATCTGAGTTCCATTTAAGGGTCTACCACTGGTCAATGGGTTGCTGTATGCACAAGGCTAAGTTCGAACTCCCGACACTTGCTTAAGCGGATGAGTGAGTTGACCACTCGACCAACCCAAATTAATTGACGAATTAGTCTTTAACCGAAAAATACCGTAGAAAAAAAAAAATCCAAAAAGTCCAATGTCCATAAAGAAAATCTTTCTTCTCATGCTGTGTCTTGAATCTTATCCTATGAAAAAAGATTTTTCTTTTCTTTAATAAAGAGAATTATAAAGTAACGAAATAAGAGATTAATCATCGTTGAACTTGTAATTTTTATTATATGTAAATTATATTATTTTAACAAATAGTGATTAAACTTTTTTTTTTTTAGTTTACTAACTTTCTTATTTTAGTGGAGCTTGATTCTTATTTTATTTTGTCGTGATTTTAATATTCCAATCTACAATAATTAACCTTGAAGTTTCCGAGAAAAAACATGATAATTTGTAATTTTATTCAATTTAAATATTATTATGACATTTTATTTTTAAATTTTAACACAATAGTAATATAAGAATGGGTTTGGTGGTAATATTTTTATTAAAGAGGTTTTTCTATTTTTCAAGAGTAAAAGATAATATTTGGGTTTGGTAAATCAAAAGTTTATTTATTTGTATATTCAATGGGTGATTTTATAAACACGTTTGAAGATATTCTTTTAACTTAATTAGTTTGCATTTTTAAACGCTAAAAGATCTAATATATATATATATATATATATATATATATATATATATATATATATAGAAAAAAATCTAATATAAGTAGAAAAATTAAAAATTATTCCTTACTATATTGTTTCGCAATTCTGCCTAGCAGAGGTTGATGATGATGATGTTGCAATGAACTGATGATAATGACAGGAAGACTTGTACCTTCGTAAGAAAAATACTCTCACATTCAAATCCATAAAGAGAGTGAAATTTGGTCATAATATTCCAAAAAACCATGTATATGTGTTAGAAATATACTATATTCCTAAAAATCATATTATTGGTAATAAAAATTAATAGTTGAATCACACCCAGCCTAAGTGCATGTATTTCAAAAAAGAAAGTTATGCCAGAAGGTATGAGCCTCCAAAGTGTGGAAAGAAATCCTTGCATATTATTACTATTATTTTGAATAATAATAACATCAATAATAGCAAGAGCAATAATGAAATGGATCTAAAAAATAGAGATGCATATATAGGTGCGTGTCAATTATAAAATTATGCAATAAAAACGATGTACCATTGAGAGATAAGGAAAAAGTGGATAAATAATTAAATATTATATTCGGTAGATATATTTATGACGAAAAACCATTAAAATAGTCTCTAATTTTTATAAATGCTAACAAAAATATTCTCAAGATATTATATAATACGATAAATATAATTCAAAAGAATATTATTTTTTTACAAATAATAAATTATTTATATATTTAATTTAAATTTTTGTAAAAATATTTAAAAAATTATTTAAAAAGAATAAAAAATAGATAAAAATTTAATTTCTATAATTTTTTATTTTTTTATTATTAACAATAATAAATCAAAAAAATTATTTAACGTGAAATTATTAAATTTTAAAGATAAAAATATTTTAATTTTTTAATAATACTTGTAAAAAAATATTAAAATTCAATTTTTAAATCATTTTAAGAAAATATATATTTAGCATTTGGTATTTTATCACGTTTTAAAATATTTTAAAATTATTTTTGTTGTTAACAAAAATTGAAAATATCTTTATCAGCGTGTTTATGGTTGGCGATTTCGAAAATTTACCCTCTTTTATGTTATTATTATAATTATTTAAAATCAGAAAGTAAATTTATTAAATATTAATAACTTCGATTAATTAAAAAAATTTTTGTCACAATATTTCTAAATCTGATAAATCAAAAATTAATTCATATTGTTGTGAACGAGAACTTTATTTAAAGGTTTATTATTATTGTCTAATAAATTACTGCATGCAAAAGGCATATTTAAATTTTTTAACACTTATTTAAGCAAATTAGTGACCCAATTAAATTATTTTTTGTTTTAGGGTAAAGTACTAAATTAGTTTCCTATGTTTAGGATTAATCGTGTTTTGGTCTCTAAGGTTTAAAGTGTCCTATTTGAATTTAAAAAATAAAAAGTTTTATTTAACATTAATGTAACCCTGCCATAAAGTCAATATTTAGTAATTAACGAAACTTGGTTTTCATATATGAAAAAACTTATATAACTCAACTTTTCGGATGTCGATGGGAGTTTTCTGGGATAGAGGTGACGATGGCCTTGTCCTCGTCGCCAACGGCGAACTTTCTCGCAGAAAATGAGTTCTCGACGATATATTCTCTATGTATTTGAACTAAGGCCAGTGACTTGCAGTGATGCCGCTGTTGATCCTATACCTTATCTCGAGTTTGTACCTCTTATTCAGGGAAGGACATTAAGGCTTGGTAGAATGGTGACGTTAATTATTTAACATTGATTTTATCGTAGGACTATATTGAAACTAAATGAAATTTCTTTAAATTGAAATAGAACACTTTAAACCTTATAAATCAAAATAAGATTAAACTCAAATATTATGACCAATTTAATACTTTATCCTTTATTTTATTTTATCAAACATATTTGCCAATTTTTTTAAGTAATTATTTTTCATAAAAAAAGGATAACCCACACAAATACCAAACTCGCAGTAGAACATGGCATATCTTTCTCATATGTTAAACTTTTAACCTTGTATTTTCCCCCATTTTTGGTAGACTAGTGTTTAAGAGATAATACATGTGTACTCAATCAATTATTTGAATTATACACTTTAGTCACCGAAAATGATTAAAGAAAAATAGAAAATATTGATCTACATATACTCATATTACTATATAGGAAAATTATTAGGTGTATTGGTGTATGAAACCGAAATATTGGTGTTTGTGGTACGAAAAATTTTTCTATCAATTTTTTTTGTCGTGTAGCGAATAACATATAAACGAATTTAACCCTCTAAAGAGATGCGAAATATCAGAAATGACTAATTTAAAAAAAAATGCTGGATTTAGTTTAAAATTGTCAAAAAAAGTATGAGTGGGATGAGATTGTGTACTGTTGGAGTAAATTCAAAAAAATAAACGGTTAACCAAATTGGATGTTTAACAAATCAAGAACACCATCCATGATAAAGTTGAAATCGACGACATTCTAGTTCAGATTTTGTGTGACGTGTATTACTGGCTCTTCGACAAGGACAATAATGGCAATGGACATGCCATTTTCATGTTCAAGAAGTTCGAGGAGGTTGAACACGGCAAGGACTAAAACCTCGTGAATCTATGGGCATAGCAGAACTGGAGCTTGGGTTTGAGTGGCTCCAGCGATTGGGCCAAGATGTCATCTTCTTCTGTGTCGATGGGTTCCTTAGCTAGGTCATCCGGCGAAAGCTCTTCCGTATTGAAATGGTTCAATGTAGAGGAGAATGTGTTGGTGGATCTCGTTGGGTTCTCTCTCATTTTTTATGCATGGAAGCATTTATTCTTCTTCTTCTATTGGATTATATTATTCTCTTGTTACATTAGTTTTTATGCTAACTAGGCTTAGAATTATTGGAATGTGAAAGGGAACGAAGAAGAAGGTGATTCTCATTGAGTAAAAAAATTGCAATTACAAGTGAGGTATCTGTATATATATATTTAGTAGGAAAAATGACTAATTAACTGCTAACTAATTAAGTTAGGTATTCATAACATCCTCTCTAGCTGGCAGGTGTATGTTAATCATGCCAATACAAACTTGAAGATGAGATTGTGGAATTAGGTTAGAGTTACCGCCTTCATGAAGATATTGACAAGCTGATGTTGAGTTCGGACATGCATCAATTTGATGAATCTTGCTACAACTTTCTCTTGAATAAAATGACAGTCTATCTCAATATATTTGACCCTTTCGTGGAATGTGGGATTTGATGCAATGTAAATGGCTGACATAGAGTCACAAAATAACATGGAAGATGGTGTCTTGATTTGAAAATTAAAGAGGAGTCCTGTCAACCAAGTCAATTCAGTAGCCACTGCTACCATAGCTCTGTATTCGGATTTAGCAGATGATCGAGAAATCATTTGTTGTTTTTTTTTATCTCCACAAAATCAGAGAGTCCCTAATGAACACACAATAACCTGTAACGCTTCTCCAAGTGTTGGGACATCCCACCCAATCTACATCCGCATAAACCATTAGCCTCTTATGATTTTGCGAAAAATAATAACCCTTGACTCACAGTTCTTTTCAAGTATCTCAAGAGATTGAGAAGTGTATTTAGGTGAGCAGTTCTA
This sequence comes from Arachis hypogaea, assembly GCF_003086295.3. Lineage (NCBI taxonomy): Eukaryota > Viridiplantae > Streptophyta > Magnoliopsida > Fabales > Fabaceae > Arachis > Arachis hypogaea. Next base: position 116,279,155 of record NC_092044.1, on the reverse strand, counting down.
GACTTATACAAGAATTGACTAAGGGTAGACACTGCATAGGTAATGTCGGGGATAGATATAGTGTGGTACATTAACCTCCCTATTAGTCTTCGATAGATGGATGGGTCCGCAAGTAAATCACTATCGAAGTTGCTTAGTCTAAGGTTAGCCTCTATAGGCAGAAAAACAGACTTAGAATCTGTAAAATTGGTGTCTTCCAAGATGCTTAAGGTGTACTTTCTTTGGCTAAAGACAATTCCATTGTTGGACCTTGCTAACTCCAAGCCTAAGAAATACCTCAAATCACCCAGAATCTTCAATTTAAAGGATGTCTTTAACAATTTCTGCACCTTATGCATCATATCCTTGTAAGGACTGGCAAGTATTATGTCATCTACATAAACTAGTAAGCAAACAATCTTATCGCCATTGCCATAAGAGAAGAGAGAATAATCACGGCTGGACTGTTTGAACTTGTGAGTGAGCAGCGGTGAAGTGAATTTGTAGAACTATTGTCTTGAGGCTTGTCTCAAACCATAGATGGACTTGTTCAACTTGCATACAAGTCTATAGTTATTGGATTTGTAACCAAGAGGCATGTCCATATAAACTTCTTCAAACAAGTTACCATTCAAGAAGGCGTTGTTCACATCTAGTTGCAACAAAAGCCAATTGTTGATGGCTGCTAAAGGAAGGAGAACCATGACAGTGGTGAGTTTGGCCACGGGAGAGAAGGTGTTCTTAAAATCAATGCCTTCTTGCTGCGTATAGCCCTTTGCAACCAAACAGGCCTTATAGCGTTCTACTGATCCATCTGCCTTACACTTGACTTTGTACACTCAATGACATCAAATGATGTCTTTATTTGGTGGAAGAGGAACTAAAGCGCAAGTATTAGTAGCCTCCATGGCCTGAAGTTCCTCATCCATAGTCTGCCTCTACTCAGAGTACTTCACAACTTGATGGAAGAAGGTGGACTTAGGAATTGCAGCGATATTAGATATGAAATGAAAGTAATGGTGTGAGATGTGTTGAAACTGATCTAGATTCCCATGAAAAACAATATTACACTGGTAATCTTTGAGGTATGGTGATGGTCTGTATTGTCTGGACGATTTTTTTAAGTTAATTGATGAGTTTGGAATAACAGACTCATGTTGTAAGGTAGTGGTTGAGATAGTGGTTGGACAGAAGAAAAACTGATAAGCGTGGCTGGAGGGGCTGCATTAGTGATGGATGCGGGAATAACTATATCAGAAAAATTGTCCACCATGGACTTGGAAGTATCGATTAATTATCGAAAAGGAAATTCAGTTTTGACAAAGGAGACATCTCTGGAGATGAAAATCTTCTTACTCACTAGGTCATACAGCTTGTATCTCTTATAACCAAAAGGGTAGCCAATAAAAATTGCATGCAATGTTCTAGGGGAGAATTTATGTCTATGAGATAGAAGAAAAGACGCATGAACCAAGCAGCCAAAGACTCTCAAAAGGTGATAGTCAGATTGTTTAAGGAAGAGTCTCTCATAAGGAGAACAGTGTTGAAGTGCTGAACTTGGTAAGCAATTGAATTGTATGTATTTTAGATTAATTTCTTATTTTCTCCCTTCCTTGTTATTGTCAATGATGCAACACTAAACCATTCGTTTCCTAGAGGAATGTGTCTCTGTTATTAGTTGGCTCATTTATGTTAGAATAAAAAAAGATACGAGGATCAAAGTGTGTTGCTTCCATTCTTGCAGGCTAGTATTATATAAGGTTAAGTACGATTTTGGTTTCTAAAGTATAGGTCGAAATTTTTTTTGTCTCTAATTTTTTTTTGCATATAAAATGGTCCATAAGATTTAATATGGTTTTAAAATCGTCCATAAGATTTAACTTGGTTTTAAAATTTTGGTGGCAAAAACAAAGACAGATGTGGATCATGGATAACTTTTTCTTCTTCTTCTTTGCTTCCCCTTTTTTCTTCTTCTCTTTCCAAGAGTAGAAATACTCTCCTTCTCTTATTATTATTTTTTATTTTATAATTTTTTTGTTATGAGTAATTTGGTCAAAAATTTTAAAATTTAGGTAAAAATGATGATTTTAAAACTTGGTTTTAAACCTTATGGACGATTTTGTATACAAAAAAATGTTGGAGACGAAATAAATTTTCAACCTATACCTTAGAGACCAAAATCATACTTAACCCTATTATATAAGTTGAAGTTGAGGCTCTATAAAAAGGTAACTATTCCGATAAAAATATCAAAAATATTTTTTTGTGATATCCGATAATTTTTTTTGATATTAATTGAAATCAACTGTTAAAATAATTAGAACATCGATATTCCTGATACATTTAAATTTTTTTTTCTATATTTTTACAGTTGGACTTTGACATAACCAATAGTCCAATATTATTGATCCATCCGCTTAAACTAAAAAAGGATAAAGAAGAAAGATGTCAGCTCTGGGACATCATAAAATGATTTTTCCAATGCTATTTTATAGAAAGCCATGCGATAATTATAAACTATATTAGAAGAAAATTTAAAAAATTAGTGAACATTTTCTTTTTGATACAGTATTAATCTATTATAATAAAATTACACATTATTATTTATTTTTAAATTAATAAATAAAATTTGAAATAATAAACACTTTCTTTATAAATGATATGTACTTTAGGCCAAATTTGAGTTTGGTGTCTCGTTTAAAAAATAAGATAAGATGTCAAAACTCTAAAATGAAATCAATGATAATGATACAGCTGGAAACTGCTTCTTTCATGTTCAAACTTCATTATACTCTGTGAGTTGATTGGGTTTTCATGAGTAAAATATACTAAATAAACGATTGGTGATGAAGATAGTTTCATGTTTATGAAAATATTTATATTTAAAATTAATTTTAAAATATTATTAATATAAAATAATTTTTATATATACTTAATTACGTAACGTTATATTATTATTAATAAAAATATTTATTAATCACATAAATTATTATTTAAAATAATAAATATAATTATGCGACTAAATAAAATATTTTATACTATATAGTAAAATTAAATTATTTATATTTATATTAAACTCTACTTTTCTTTTTACCGAGTCAACTTTGGAAAACATTTGCTTCCCATGAACACACCTACTTATTTTGACTATTCATCATCCAAATGCAAATTGACCAATACAATTTGGTCAATATTTTTTATTCTTTTCAAGCACTTTGAAATTCTAGAAAGATGTAGTCATGATTTTAGTAGCATAATCCGATAATAAATTAAATTAAATTTTTACCTGCATCATATTTTGCCAAAACAATAATTTCGCCAAAACTAAATAAATTATTTTAATATATCAAATATTTTATTTTTATATAGCCACCTAAATAAACTGAATTAAATTTGTAAATATATCCCCAACAATTATATTAGAATAAAAGTCATTAAGTCATGTACCTATAAATTATATATTTTAAATTAATTTTTAAAAAGTACAACCGTGAATTTCTATCAATTAAATGACACATTATCATCTAATATTTTTCAAGAAGGGCCTTTAAATAATTATCTTTTCATATTTTATTAGAATATAAATATCATATTTATATGAATTTCAAATAATTATCTGTCCTCGTGTGTTTTTGCTTTCCCTTTGTTTGGGTCTTTGATCCCCTTATATCACCAAAAAAAACCTCTATTGCAGCACTTCCTCTCATAGAAATACAAAACTCAATAAATACGATTTAATTTTATCGTATATTTAATGTATATTTTAAAATTTATTTTTGTCCAAACTTTAGCCAATCATATTATTATTATACGTACACAAAAATTTATTTATTAATTAACTACTCATATAAAATAAATATTAAAATATATAATATATATATATATAATAACTAATTTTTTAATATACATATTATTTTTTAATTTTGAATTAAATTGATAGTTTTATATATTAAAGTCTGTAAATAGAATATAGAGTTAATATTCTCAGACTTAAATTGACTCTTAAAATTATAATTGACTCAATTCAGATTCTAACATTTATAATAGTAACTTGTCTTAGTCCTTAAGTTAATTTTTGTAAATAACGTGTTGATTTTACACGTAATCTGAGTGAAAAATTTAAATAATAGTAAATTAATATACTAAATGAACATGCTTCATTAATAAATAGATATTAATTCAAAAATTAATACAAGTGATGGTTATAAAATTTAAAGTTCAATTTGAGTTTATTAAAATTTTAAAAGTCAAATTGAGTCTAATATTAAAATTGAGAATCAAAATGAATATTCACTCTACGGATTTAAATAAAATAAAAAATTATTATTTTTTAAACCTATTATTTCAACTTTAATATCCGGAATGCAATTTTTTTTGTTTAGGGCGAGTTTGTCCAATTCCGACGAACTTCTATAATTTTATAAAGTTGGCCGCATCCCTACTAACCATCGTCCAACTTTTTCCTAAAACCTTGGCTGAGAACGAAATTTAAGTTTCTAAACCATTATCATCGTCTCCAACAATTTATAGGAGGAGTATGTAAAAGTACACAGACAATAAGCAGGCTTCTTCAATATCGTCGGCACCAATGACAACTATTATTATCGTCTCTAGAAATACACAGTACATATGAATAAGCCATATTTAACCAGAATTTTTTCTATTATAAATTTAAAAAATCACTATCTTCCTAAAAAAATACGACTTATTTATGTGTGTGTACTTCTATGTATTTTAGAGACGATGATAATGATTGTCATGTTAATTTTCAAATTTCTCTTCTCACAAGAAATGTGATAAAATTCGGCGGAAAATAAGGCAAACTCTATAAAAATATAAAAATTCATCGGAATTCAGACGAACTCTATTAAAATAATAGAATTCGTTAGAAGGTGCGATGAACTTGCTCTAAATAAAAAAAATTGTATTCTATAAATTAAAATTCAAAAATTCAGTTTGAAGAAATAATAAATTTTTTATTTTATTTCCAAAAAAAATCCCAAAATCTACCATATAATTAAATAGAACATAAGATCATTTATTCATCAAAAATATTATTATACATAAAAAAAATTAATGTATTTTATACCAAAATTGATTTATTAATTTATTTATGGTATGTAAATAGTATGATTGTAAATTGTGTATTTAATTGATGCCATAATTCCCTTGGTGTAAGTTGCCCTGTCTTTGTCTCTGTCTTCAATTTTCTTTCGGTTTAAACTCCAGAATTGTAGAGAGAGAAAATCACTCCCATGTTAATATTGTAGTTTCCTTTCTGTTTGTTTCCCTCGTAATTCTATGTTTCAGAGACTCACCAAACACACTCACACGCACCTCTCTGCAATTTCCGATTTCTCTTTTTCTCTCTCTAAAACCTTCACCTTCATCTTCTGAGTTCTGCCCACTGTTTAGATCAGGTAACTTCGATCTCGATTTCGCGTACTCAGATCTGGATTCCCCTCAAATTTCTTCACTTTTTTCATTTCTTGGATCTATCTATCTTTACCTCATTTATTTATATTTCATTTCGTGCTTCAATTAAGGATCCTGATTTTGATGCTTTGTTTTCTTATCTGTTATGTTGCGATTGTCAAAATACTGTTTTTTCGTTTCTTTCTTGTTCCTTAGTTGTTTTTTGGGATCACTATATTGATTTTGATAAGTTTCTTTTAATATAAGCTTTATTGATACTTGCTTATTACTGCTTGTTTTATATTTTATTGTATTTTACCTCATTTGATGAATGGATATGGCTGTTACCGAATTGCAGTTTGGCCTGTGGTGCCGGCACATAACCGTTATTGAAACCAGCTACGATGAAGAAGGCCATTGGTCAAACTGTTAGGGAACTGTAAGTCTAACTCTTTATTAACATATAACAACATATGGATATGGTTCAATATGGCGGGAGTATAATTTTCTATCTTGATCTGTATTGCTATTTCATTACTGATTTATGCTCTCCATTGAAATATTGCAGCAAAAGAGAAGTAAATAAGAAAGTACTCAAAGTTCCTGGCATAGAACAGAAGGTAAATTTGTGTGTGGTTTTCTTATATTTTTATACTCACTGTAAACTATGTTTGCATAATTATGGCATTGGTGTAAGGATTGTGGGGAACTTTGAGCTCACTTTTCCTAAGTTAGTTAGTTGAGTTGAGTGTCTTCGAATTTGCATCATATAATCTTATCTCACAAATATTAATCCCATTAGCTGTTTCTATCCTTTCCTTAGGTTCTCGATGCTACGAGCAATGAATCTTGGGGTCCTCATGGATCACTTCTTGCTGATATTGCACAGGCGAGCAGAAACTAGTAAGCTTAATCTCTCTTTCTAAATAATGAATCGAACTGTGCTTTGCCGTAAAAAGAATCTCATTTCTGAGCTCCAATTCTAATGCAGTCATGAATACCAGATGATCATGGCGGTAATATGGAAGCGACTTAATGACACTGGCAAGAATTGGCGACATGTCTACAAGGTGTTCAGGGAGCAGTTTTATGTTTTAGTTGTAGTTACTCGTGTGTTCTATTATTCTTATTTATTTTCTGTTGTTGTAATGCTTTTTAGTCCCCATGACAATGAAAAGCACCCATGAAGTAAACCGCTTGTTAAATTTGTCATAATATTTGTCATGACTATGCTGGTTACCTTCCTATTTAGAATTCTGTCCTGTATGTGTTTTACTGCTGATTATACATGCTTAGAATTACATAGTGCTAATGTTTTCATATTAACTGTTAAATCACAGGCTTTGATAGTACTAGAATACATGGTAGGTCATGGGTCAGAGCGAGTCATAGAGGATATTAGAGAGCATGCCTATCAAATATCGGTAATTTTCATTTCTGTCATTCAGGTTTTGTTTATTATTGAAATGATCTGTTAGAATTTAACTTAATATTATTGCCAATGTATTGTGAACAGACATTGTCCGATTTTCAATATATTGATTCCAGTGGAAAAGACCAGGGAAACAATGTCAGGAGGAAATCACAGAGTCTCGTTACCCTTGTGAATGATAAAGAAAGAGTCATAGAGGTTAGACAGAAGGCTGCCGCTAACAAGGACAAGTAATTCTCATCTTATTATCTTTATTTATATTTTGAACTTTTGAACTTCAGGATTTCCCATTTTATATAACAACTTAGACCAATCACATTAATTAAGAAGCACCAGCATTCTTAAAGCATTTTTTTTATTGTTTTTATTCATCTATGAAGTTCCAAAGGAACTTCTAGACTATTAAATCTAAAATCACAAGGTATAACTTACAACATGTAAGTATCAATCTTACTTTGGAGGATATATGTAATTGCCGATATGATTCCCCAGGTTTCGCAACAATGCATCAAGTGGAATGTATAGACCTGGTTCATATTCAAGCAATGGACCTTATGGTGATAGATATGATGATGATCCTTATCGGAGCAGGGAGGAAGATAGAGGCTATGGTAGAGAAAAAGAATGGGGCTATAGAGATGATGATCAGTATAATCGTGATGGAGATCGTTATGGCAGAGATTATGAGGATCGATATAATAGAGATGGCTACAGGGATGATGAATCCAGGGGAAGAAGTCAAGATGTTAATGATTACAATTATGGCTCTAGAAGCAGGAGCTCAGATAGAGATCCTGATCGCAGTTACAATGATGAAGGTCAACACTCATCTCGGTATGACCCTATATTTGGATAAGATATTGCATTCACTAAAATTTGCTTTTGTCTAAACAAATATTCATTGATAAATATTTATCAATAGAGTTCTCAAGGTTTATTAAATTTTGGATCCAACCTTTCTTGTTATTGTCTGTACTTTATGATACATGTAGGAGTTTCGCAAGATTTTACTGTCCATTTTTTACTCTCTAGTCATTAATCAATGACACCCAATTTCTCAGTTTAACATTTTTTATATTGAGGATGGAGAACTGTAAGACTGGCAGAGATAAACAGAAAGTAGATCGGTAGTTGCAGTAGGAATTAGAATAGAAATAGAGAAGAATGTGAAATCACAGAAAAGGGAGTATCTGTGTGATATTTCCCAAATCAGTGAGGAATTATATTATTTAATTGTGTACGAGTGTATAAGAAATAATATACATGATATTTGGCATTTGAGAGGCCAATTCTCTCTCAATTCGTACTCTACTTACTTCCTAACGTCCAATTGCTTCTGGCTTTCCTATTTCTATTCTCCTCTCACTTCTAACAAACTCCCTAAAACTCGGTTCCCCTTACTTCCTAGACCCCATTCTGTTATTTTCTTCTTGCCTTTCCTCCTATATGTAAATTGATAAGGGGCAATTTTTCCCATTCTGTCCTTGATCTTCCTTGCTGCTGAGGTATGTAATAAGAACCCAATTCATTCAATACCAACTTGTTCTGGCCTTATTCCTTGATTTATTAATGTGGAATGGATTGCATATATTTTTAAAGTTCAAGTTTAAGGAATATATTGTGAGTTCACTGAGTTGTAAACTCTGGCAAAAATAATAAGGAATCATTGTAACATTCTTTATTGCAATGTTCTGTCAGAGGTACCAGTGCTAAGGCTGAAGACCCTTCTCTGGAAGGAAGGTAAAACATTCATAGATATGTTATTTCTTTTTTCTCTCGGTCCCCCCCCCCCCCTTTACACATATTACTACATGGTATTATTTGAGTTTACCATATGTAATACAATGGGCAGGCTGGAGCAGAAACTGTCAGAGCAAAATATGGGGGCTCCTCCAAGTTATGAGGATGCTGTTGGTGAATCTCAAAGCTCTGTACATCATGAAAGGTATCAAGTTACAATATGGACATCACTTACTGACAATTGAATCTGTTGCTAATAATTTCTTGATTACAGGGATGGAGAAACTTCAGCAGCATCTGGTCCAAGGGGCTCTTCTCCTGCAAGTGATAATCCACACCAAACTTCTGCTCCGACAGGATCTTCTCCTTCTGTAGGTAATAATCCAATTGAAGTAAATGGTGTGCCGACTACTGCTATATCTGGAAACCAGGAAGTTGAGGCTTCTGATGAATTTGACCCTTGTGTTCCTCTTTCAGGTGTGAAAAGTTCTTTGCTAAATTCAGTTGTGTTGATCTTCATTATTATTGTAAATCCAGTTGTTAAATTGTTACAAAATGTAATTAGTATTTTCTCTCTTGGATATTAAATGCAACTATGCAAGTGCTTTCAAGGAATGTTCTACCTTGGTGTCTGGCAGCATGTAACACTTAATTTAATCCATACATGACTTTGGTCCTACACACCCAAATCAATGGCATGACCATACTGTAAAATTGATGGACTTTTAAATGCAGATATTCACTGTTTCAGTTTAATATTTATTGTATTCAGGAGAATGTATTCGTGTTTTAGTGCTAATTTCTTTGCTAGAAAAATTCATTATGCTTTATACTCATGATGTCTGTGTGTTTCTTCTTAGCTGCCCCGGCCACCTTAAATAATGTTGAAGTGGACTTACTTGGCTCCCTCTCAGAGTCATTCTCGTCGAATGCATTGTCCTTAGTGCCCTCTGCATCAGCAACTGCAGCCACAGCAATTGAAGGCAATGTACACCTTGATTCAACAGCTTCCTCTGCAGCACCACCACCTGGCTCCAATAATTTTGATCAGGTAAAAATGTGCTTGATTGTCCTTTTTTATATATACAGTAAGTCAGTAATATACAGTAATTATAAGAATGAGTTTCTGTGTGGCTTGAAATGCTTCTAGTTTTTACCTTGTTCCCCCCTCTCTGTCCATTCTGATATGCGCATGCTTGACTTTGAACATGTATGCTTATTAAGCAATGTAACATAATAATTACTACCATTTTTGTTGTCACCAGAATGAATGGTTGGAATTCAAATTTCTAAATATTGGAAGTGCTATTTTTATATTGAAATCTATTCTTGTGCTTATGCAGAGAATAATCATTTTTAGATGCTTCTGAGCATTTTTACTCTTAATGTCCTTTTATGGGAACTGATCTCCTTGTTAGTCCTAGTTGAAAATATTGTTGATTTGACTTTTGGCAGTCTTTTGAAGACCCTTTCGGTGATTCACCATTCAAGGCCATATCTTCTGAAACAACTCCATCTCAACCTGAGACGAATCAGAGGGTCGAACCATCCCAATCAAGTGTATCTGACTTTGGGTTTGGAGACTCATTTTCTGCTGCACTGCACTCTACATCAGATGCCAGTGACAATCATTCTTTAGCGACAAACTCACAGTTAATATCTCAAGGTTTTTCTGCCCCACAACAGCAGAATGATATTCTTGCAGATATTCTTCCGCCTGCACCATTACCTGGAACGATCTCACAGCAGAACTTTTCAGCCCCTCCCAATTCTCAATCTTCATCTGAGCTAATGGCATCACAATCCATTTTTGCACAAACTGGCCAAAATACGCCGCAAAGTTTCTCAGCTGAACCAGCAACACATTCCTTTTCAGTTCCCACTGGCCAACTTGCCCAGCAAGCCTTTTCAGCTGCCAATGGCCAACCAGTACAACCACCTTATTTGGCACCAACTAGTCAACATGCACAGCAACCCTTTTCAGCCCATGCTGGTCAACCTGGCCAGTCAATGGGTCCTATGTATGGTGGATTCCAGTATCAGGCAGGATCTGTGACTTCAGGAGCTTCGGGTATGTTACTTGAACCAAGTGGTGGAAATAATGGACATATGAACAGTTGGAGTGTCCTGCCACAAGGATCTCCAGCACCTATTCCTTCACACATGACTCCCCAAGCACAAATAGGACAGCTGTCACAGACTGCAAACTACTTTCCCCAGCATGGAGGGTCTAGTTCTCAATCCCCAACGAATCAAGCACCACAGTTTAGCAGTGGGAATTTCATCGCACAAGAGGGGAATGCATCCACTTTTACACATCAACCACATGATGTATCTGGTGAAAAACAAAATGAATTTGTAGGCAGCTTACTTGGTCAAGGTGCAAATGTTCCTAATGCTTCCCAGTATGCTGTGCCTTCAACAGGATCAAATTATAAGGCCTCAGAACCGTCTAAGGATAAGTTTGAGATGAAATCAACAGTTTGGGCAGATACACTGAGCAGGGGGCTAGTTGATTTGAATATATCTGGAGGTGAGTGCTTGTACCTCAGCCTCTTCTTGCTGTTTCTGACATTTTTTAGTCACTTAGGTTAGATTGTCTTCTCTTATCTGAACCAACTATTGACTTCAATGTTTCTTATCTGCAGCTAAAATAAATCCCTTAGCAGATATTGGAATAGACTTTGCTTCCATTAATAGGAAGGAAAAGAGGATGGAGAAACCTACCACAACAGCCGTAACATCAACTGTAACCATGGGTAAAGCCATGGGATCCGGTTCAGGTGTAGGCCGGGCTGGTGCTGGTGCTCTCAGAGCTCCGCCAAACCCAATGATGGGTTCAGGCATGGGAATGGGAATGGGCAATGGTCCTGCTGGTGGTATGGGTATGGGAGGCTATGGAGGTATGAGCGCGCCAATGGGAATGAACATGGGTATGGCGCAGGGAGTCCAGATGCAGCCACCTACTGGGTTATACTCTGGGTCCAACATGGCAGGTAATTATAACCCCATGATGGGAACTGGTGGTTATCCTCAACGGCCATATGGTTCCTACCGGTAAGATTTAGCTTGTACCTCAAGATAGAAAAGTTATGGGTATGAGATTGAGAATTGTACTTAGATAGCATGATAAAGATTAATATTGATTGTTTTGTCGAATGATTTTGAGCGAGATGATGGCAAGCCAATCCAGTGTTGCTTGTGGTCTGCATTCTATACCTTTACATTTGTATTTTAATAACAGATGTAACTTTCTGTAAAGTGATCCAGATGTATGGTTATAGTACTTGTGTGATGTATGGTACTATCATTCTTTCTGTTTTGGGTGGTCATATTCATTTGGTGCTTTGTGGCATCGGCATTGTATAACCTTTGCTGGGATTGGACGGAAGAGGTGATATTAATATATTGTTTTTCTCCATTGGACACATGAATTCAGAATATCAATGTGTAAAAATTTGTGTTTGATTTCATTGATGCTTCAAAGGACTAGTGATATCAGTCCATGATAATGTATAGGCATTTTGCACATGATAACAAATAAACTATTTAAAACATAGTTTGAAATCCCAGACCAACTCATCTTATTTCATACTCCACATTCTACTTCCTAATACCTAATAACCACAATGATTTAATGTAACGTAGCACGCCATGTGTTCATTTATTGAAGGTCTGAAATTGGTTAGATTTAGTTTTATCGGGGTGAAAGAGAATTTCAAACAGCTTAATATATGAAAAACACTTTTGTCTGCGGTGTTCGGAGTTCCCAACGTGCATGGGACGTTGTTCTAGATGGCTGTCCGTTTATATTTTTTAAGAAAGCATAGACTGAGATTCAGTATCATATTTATTAGTTCAAAGACTAGTACTGAAATTTCAGTCTGTCTTATAAATTTCAGTATTTCAATAACTCCAATAAATGAGAATATAAAAGTTTATATTTGGTTATTGATTGAATGGTCTTTGTTCATCACATTCAGGTTTCAGTTAAAAGAAACTCAAACACAAAACACTTATGAGCTTGCATTGCACAATTTTTTTTTTAATTCTCAAATATTTGTTGCCATTATCAAACACTTGATATACCACATGCTCGAAATTGAAATAATTGTTTTTGGTGATGTCTGAGTTCAGCGAAAGGGAAAAACATTTCCATTTCTTTTTCTTTGGATTCTATTGGTGAAATAATTATATTATGTGTACACAGTTAATTGTATAAAATATATATTGAAAATGTATGAATATATATACAAATAAACTGATTTTGTAACTAATTTTTTACTTGGTACAGTAAATTTCATTTTGGTGCGTCCCAATGACCCAATATGAAGAAAAGGTGGAGGAGTTGGGCCTGGCCCGTCAAGTGATAAAGCGGAAAGGAAAAAAAATGATCGATTTGGATGATGTGCATAGCAGTAATAACTAGCAAGCGATGATGTCACGTGACGTGGGGCGCACGCGATTGTGTGTGGCGGTCACCCTTTCCTTTCTTCTCGATATTCCCCTTTTCCCTTCATTTTGCAAATTTTTAAAAAATAAATAAATAAACGATGCATGAGATGAGATGAGATGAGATGAGATGAGATGAGATGAGATGAGATGAGATGAGGCGCAGAGAGAGCGGCACGTGAATTCAATTACAGCGAGTGAGCGAGTGGGTGACGAACCTCTTTCATTCTTCTTTGTATTTTGCTGCTTCTGCTGCTTCTCCTTCTTCCTCTTGGGTTTGGAATATCGAAGCTGGTAGAACCCTAGCTAGGGTAGGGTTAGCTTTTTCTTTTTCTTTTTCCTTTCTTTTTCCTTTTTTTTTTTGGGAGCTAGAATGGATCGCAAAAGGGGACGGCACGAACATCCTTTCAACGGCACCGGCAATGGCGCCTCCAAGAAATTCAGGCCACCTTCAGCTTCAGGTTCGTCTTTCCCTTCCTCTTTGGATTCAACACAATGCTTCCACCTCTATATTTTTGTTTTCCCCATTAAAGTTTTCTGCACTTGTTTTATCTTTCTGTTGTGCTTCTATTGTTATTACCCTCTTTACCTGCTAGCTCCAATTAGGTTATTTACAATTTATAAATAAATTAAAAAATAAACTGTACTGTGTTGAGTTCCTGGGTATTGGACTCTTCAATTATTATATGCTCGCAGAATAATCCGTATGCTTGAATATAAATGAGCTGATGTTTGCTTAAATACTCAGAAGTAAGGGGGGAGAAAAGGTTATTGGATGTTATTTAAGTTTGAAGCATAAAAGGTTAATCAAATTTTAACGGAGGGGACTTAATTAATGTTCTGTAACAGAAATGGAGTCTTTTCCAACTGGTTTAGGAAGCAAATTGAAGCCTTGCACAAAGTTTTTCAGGTTCAAATCTTTAACTTATCTAAAATAAAATCTAATGCAATTACATATATTTATAAATTCCATTGGTGTTGCGGAAAAATCCTGATAACAATCTCACCGAGCATAATCCATTTGATTTGACTAATGAATTGGGTAGTCAGAGCTGTGATACAGGTTCTACTTCTAATCCATGATAACCAACAAGACTATGAACAGAAATTGTTGATTCTCAAGAAAAGTTCTGTTAAGTGCTTGCCAGGCTATAATAAAATAGAACGCCATTCTATCGGATGCAAAACTTGATCTACATTTACAATACCCTACAATTCTTTTCAAGTAAAGAGGTCTGATGCAGATCACTGAAATGTTCTAGAGCACTACATGGCTAAACACATGCTCTATCAAGAGAACAAAACAAAATTTGATTGGAAGCATTCATAACATACTTCATTTTGGATATGTTTGAATTCCATATTGCTTGACCTCTCATTTTCTGTTTGCGTTCAGAACAATCTTTGTTTTATGCTTGATTTTAATTTTTCATTTGTTTAAATAAACGTGCTTTGGCTTTTATATATGAAATCACATTGTAGTATGATAACCAAAGTCCGTATCAGGTATATGGCGTTGGAATTATGTATTAAGAGTTTTTCTTTATTTTAATATCGGTTTCTTCGGTCTTTCATGCACCCCAATGCCCCCAAGAATACTTAAATGCTGCAGGTTGGCTTATTTTGTTTCTAGACTAGCTTCCTGATTGGAATCTTGTTCCAGATAGATTATATTTCCATGTTTTGGCAGTGTTGCTGCATGAAGGGTTTTGTTTACATGTTTGTATAATAATGCATTTGGGTTGTAGGATGTTGTTAGTGTTGATTTGGCCATACAATTTGATTCCTTGGTTATCTTGTTTCATAATTTTAAAGTTTGAAATCATTCTGTTGTTTCTTAAAGCAATTTGAAGCTGAGAAAATACTCTTTGATGCTGAATCTTAGGTACTTAAGGATTTTAATTCTGTTATTGTTTTTCTTTTAAAAAAGTGGCATTATTCAACCTATATATTCTATTCTTCGTTTAGAAAAAAGTCACTTGTTTTCTTTTATATGATGCTGTATATGTACCCCTTAAAAGGTTCGTTAATCCATTGAGGTAGGAGAGTTGAAATTGCATCATTGCATGTTCAATGGGACGTAATATACATTATTTCATTGGTGTATGAGACTTTGAATTGCAATTTCATGTAAAAGTGTCTGATTGCAACCTGAAGTACAAGTTTCTTTTTTATGAGATGATAGCTTATGTTTGCCAAACTGAATTTGTTTGTACTATTCTACTATATGATTAGATCATTCTGTAAGAGAATGAAAAGTAATTTAAAATTTATGATATGTTGTATTATGCTGAGGCACCTAGATTTCTCCATTTAAGCAATATCATCTCAGCCATGCAGTTTTCTTCCCCCCATTCACATTTTCATTTTGTGATGAGAACTAAATTATTTCTAGGGTGCCCTCTTGTTTGTGATGTACTGTTAAGTCTGGACATTCCTCTGTGGTCGTTGTGATTATCATTTTGTTGCTTACTTTCATTGTCACTGTTAAATCTGTGGTTTGCTCTGCTAAAACTTCTCATATAATATTCAATTGGTACATGCTTAACCAAAGGAAACTCTTTATTCATTCATTTAATTAAAAACGTAAGGTTAGGTTTAATGGCAAGCATTATTTATGCATTCTGAAGGGAATATCTTAAGCCGTGCAACCCTGGTGGAGGATTGATTTCTGTTCACAATTGAAAGAACCACACTTGCAGTTCACTTAGATCTGGCTCTATCTACACAATTTTTGTATTGTTATTTGTTAGTATGTTGATCTGATGTATAAACACTTTCCATCTTATGTGCAGCACCTCTGGCTGTCCATTTGGTGAGGGATGCCATTTCTTGCATTATGTTCCTGGTGGCATCAAAGCCGTTCAAATGATGAATGCTGGTAGCAACCCTGCTCTTCCTCAAGTTAGTAGAACACCACCTGTTCCTCCATCTTTCCCGGATGGGTCTTCTCCTCCAATGGTTAAAACCAGATTGTGCAACAAGTATAATTCAAGCGAAGGTTGCAAATTTGGTGACAAATGTCACTTTGCTCATGGTGAGTGGGAGATTGGCAAGCCTACAATGCCTTCATATGAAGACAGACAAAGGATTGGTGGGCGAGTTGAGACTCCAGTTCATGGAGCTGCTGCTGGCTTTGGCGCCTCAGCTACCGCTAAGATTAGTATCAATGCTTCCCTTGCTGGGGCTGTTATTGGGAAAAATGGTATCAACTCGAAGCAAATCTGTCGTGTAACAGGAGCAAAACTTTCTATCAGGGAACATGATTCTGATCCTAACCTTAAAAACATTGAGCTTGAAGGAAGTTTTGATCAGATCAAACAAGCAAGTTCCATGGTCCATGAACTTATTCTGAATGTTAGTTCGGCTGCTGGACCTGCAAAGAAGAATGTCACTTCATATGGTCCTGGTTCAAACAACTTCAAAACCAAGATATGTGAAAAATTTTCAAAAGGCTCCTGCACTTTCGGGGAGAAGTGCCACTTTGCCCATGGAATAGAAGAATTACGCAAGAGTGGAATGTGATTTATGTTTCCTTTGCCCTTGTTTTCTCTTAGCACTTTCAGGACAAACACTTATGATTAGTTTACGTGGTTTTCTTTAGTGAGGATTGAATTTTGCAGAATTTTCTAGTTGAAATTTTTGTCAATTAGCTTCCAATGTGCCACATGATCTGATTTTAGCTTCTAATATTTTGTTATCTTCTACCATCATCAACTTTTAATATATCCACGTATCTAAATTGTTGGTCCAAGATTTGGTTTCTGCTCTGTATTGCAGGCTTTGCTATATGCTTTTAAGTTAGGCTTTACTAGTATATGGTCTATATTTGAAAGATGCATTTCTTTAAGTTCGTTGAGTAATAAACTAATACTAGCTGGTTTTTGTCTTTTCGAAAGATGATCAGTTCATAGAATTGAGTGGAAAATAAAGATTTACTTAATGGGAAGATATGAAAATTGTGTAGTGACTTTGTTATGGCATGTATCTGTATCATACAATTAATTGACCTAAGTCAATACATACATGCTACTTCCCTTATCATACATATAGTAGATCTCACCATCACTCATAAAAACACAATTATTCAACCAATCAATTCCTAATAAATACCATACAGTACTGCATTTTAATGGATCCTCAATCCATGTTGGTAATAAATTGGTATTTGAATAATGGGCAAAAGCGTTAATTACACTCACTACAGCAACTTAATGTAACTCAATATTATGGCGATAAATACAGGTGCACACTAGGACACTGCATATGTCAAATGCTGACATGCTTGCCGCTGGGCGTTGGCAAATGGAATTTGCCTATGTTCGAGTTCATCACATCACCTTGCTCAACAAACAGAGAAGCCATTTCTGTGAATACAACCGAGTAGATTATTGTGCATAGCCACACCCGGTAACATTCTTAGGACACATTTTGCTTCCTCAACTTGTTACCGTGCAGAGTCGCCACCGCTTCATTGGACTCGCTCGGTGTTGCCTTATCCATGAATCTGCCAAATGCATGACACAATATAATCTAATAGTTCTGTTAGATATATAACTATTTATATGTCTCTTCTTGTTGACTTAAACTTTTAGAAATGATTTTATGACATTATAACAAAAGAAAATTTAACAGAACTATTACATGAAATCATCGCTATGAAGTATCTTTCTACTCCCTTTGATGGCGGATTAGCGCCCTCAACCTCAAAAAGTTGGTTTGCCTTGACAGGAATAACATCCCTTTCATTACAAGAAAGTCATCCGATACTGTCGGATTTACCGACAAAATAAATTCGACAGTATAAATCTTGCCGGTAACTATTTATCGGTAGATTTTTTCATCTACCGTTAATTATTGTTAGATTTAAACTTTTGATTGCAAAATTTTGGAGCTTGTTACCGTTGGATTTGTTCCCGGTAAATTCAACAATAATATATAATTTATTATTAATAACTAAATCAATAGTTACTAGTCGATTTAGTGTGTGTTTGGATTGTGGTTGGTCAAACTGTAGTTTGAATTAAAAGCGGTTTTATAAAATTGATTTTGGATAGAAGTAAGTTTGTGTCAACATGATTTATGTTTGGCAACTCTTTACCAAAATTGATTTTGATAAAATAAATATTGTTTGGATAATATTAGTTAAAATTACTTTTAGATAGGTAATTACTTAAAAGGACATGACATTAAATTATAATACTATTTTTTTATACATGTTTAATTTTTTATACTTTTTTTTATATATTTTTTATATAGTATATTTTTAATACTCTTAATACTAGTACATTATAATTTTTAACTATTATTATTTATGATTAATTTTTTTATTTAATTTATTTTACCTAATGGAATCAATAAATTCTATTATAAAAAGATAATAAATACAATACACAAAAATTATAACTATAAAAATATATAATGTCAAATAAAAAAATTAATACAAAATGTAAATAATAAATAATAAAAAAGAGTTCATATAGAGAGGAATGATAAGAATTCTATAAATAATGCAATAATACATATAAAGGATAAATTTGGTAAAAGAAAAATAAATATTGAAGGTATTGGCTAAAAGCACGTTAGTACAACGGAGAAGTTAGAAATTATTGCTTCTTGTAAACGTGATTTTATGAACAAAATCACTTTTGTGTTTGTAGAGAACAAAATTAGCCAAACAAAAAAGTGAAGCTTTCAAGCAGCTCTAACGTGCTTTTTTCCTTTAAACGTGGTTACCAAACACACCTTTAACGGACGGTAAACTTAAATTTTAATTTTTAAAAAAAAAATTATTTGAAAATTTATTATATAATTTTAAATATTTAAATTTAATAATTTCTAAACTAACACATTTTAAAGTTTTAGAATTTTTTATAATAATTTGTCCATAATTTTTCGTTGAATGTTCACAAACAAAAATTCTAAATACAGAAGATGAACTAAACAATTTTTTTTTATCTCTTTTCTTCTACTTTGAATTCAACAAAGGAAGATTTTACTATGCTAAAGGCTTCTCCTTTCTTTAGGTGTTGAAGACACATGTGCAAACTACAGGGATAACACGCCATGAGTGAGAAAGTGGCGAAGCTGAGTCTCTATTTTATAGCAGATCATAGGTCCACAAAGCAGTATCTATCGGTTCCTTACACACCTGTTTATGATTATAACGTTGGATTAATCTTTGCAATAACTAAAGTGGGTAGTGTTCTAAAAATTTATTGCAAAAACTGTGATGATACAGTACTGTTTGATTACTCCTATATGTATTCTAGGATAAGAAATTATGTACTCTAATTTTTTAGAATTGTAAATGATGCTTTTAAGATAGAAAAGATTTGATATAGTTTTATACCAAAAGATGTATATATATGTGTGTGCTCATGGCTAATAGAAAAGTAGGTTAAAACAACTTATTTTCATAGAAAACGCCAATAACATAAATTATTATTTTTAGCTTACAAATAACATATGCATGTGCTAAAAATAAAATTTAACAGAGAGTTGCGCGGGAGTGGCGCAGGAATAATGCCTTTCGCACAAACAAGCCCACGCATACGCGTAACCCACGCGTGCGCGTCATTGGTGATTTTGGCGCTCCACGCGTGCGCGTCACTGACGCGAACGCGTGACCTGGAAAAACGGCGTAAATATGTGTTTGGACAGAGACTTGTGCTGGTTTGGCGCTGAAAGTGTGCTAGACGCACAAAATTGACCACGCGTACGCGTCCCTGACGCGTGCGCGTCATTTGACCAAACGGCCATCCACGCGTGCACGTGCATGATGCGAACGCGTAGTATGCCAATATTGGTTCCCTAGTCATGCGAACAGAGAGTTGTGCGTGCGCGCGGCTGGTTTCGCGCGAATCGCACAAAACCCAGGGCACGCGTACGCGTCCTTAAGAAAATTTTGCGACCCACGCATACGCGTCGCCTGTGCCGCACAATTACACAAGTTTGCCGCCCAGTTTTAATTTTCTTTCCCCCTCTCCCAATCCTAATTCTCTCATGTTCTTTTATCATAATATTTGTCTCTTTTTATTTTTCAGATTTTCTTTGCTTGAGGACAAGCAAACATTTAAGTTTTGTGTTGACACTTCGCTTAAAGCTTTTCTGTTTATTCCTATGGCACCAAAAGGGAGGCGAATCATCTTCACGGAGGAGCACAACCTGAAGAATAAAGCGACCGCTATGATAACTAAGGTGGTTGAGTTCCTTTCATATTTTTTATTCCTCCTCTCTTTTTCTATATTATGTTCCGGTTTTCTGCTATTTTGCATTGTTTGTTGCATGATCCTTTATTAGTGAGAAATCCTAGGTCTAGTTTAGTTTTTTCTTAGTTGCTTTAATTCTGAAAAAATGTCTCATGTATTACTGATTGAGCTTGAATTCAAATAAAAAATACAGAAGTGATGTATTGCATGAGAAATTGAGTTAATTTTAAAAGTAGTTTTATTTACTTAAATGTGGTGGTATTTTCTGTAATTCTGAATGCATGACATGAACAGTGCATATTTTTTATAGTGAAGTTTACGAATGTTAAAATTGTTGGCTCTTGAAAGAATGATGAAAGAAGAGAAATGTTATTGATAATCTGAACAATCATAAAATTGATTCTTGAAGCAAGAAAAAGCAGTGAAAAATACAAAGCTTGCCGAAAAAAAAAGCAAGTAGAAAAAGCCAATAACCCTTTAAACTAAAAGGTAAAGGGTAACAAGGATCCAAGGCTTTGAGCACTAATGGATAGGAGGACCCAAAGGAATAAAATCCTGGCCTAAGCAGCTAAATCAAGCTGTCCCTAACCATGTGCTTGTGACGTGAACGTGTCAAGTGAAAATCTTGAGACTGAGCGGTTAAAGTCGTGATCCAAAGTAAAAAGAGTGTGCTAAAGAACTCTGGACACCTCTAACTAGGGACTCTAGCAAAGCTGAGTCACAATCTGAAAAGGTTCACCTTGTTATGTGTGTGTGACATTTATGTATCCAGTGGTAATACCGGAAAACAAAATGCTTAGGGTCACGGCTAAGACTCATAAAGTAGCTGTGTTCAATAATCAACATACTAAACTAGGAGAATCAACAACACTATCTGAATTCTGAGTTCCTATAGATGCCAATCATTCTGAACTTCAAAGGATAAAGTGAAATGCCAAAACTATTCAGGATTGCAGTTGTAAACCCCACTATAAGAAGAGACATAGGCTTAATCGAACTCTCATTCTCATGCAAATTCACATCCTAAGCTTATATTAGTTTTGGTTGCTTGAGGACAAGCAACAGTTTAAGTTTGGTGTTGTGATGCGTGAGCATCTTTCCTATCTTTTTCTAGTGAATTTGCATCTAATTTGTTGAGTTTAATAAATAATTAATTATCTTTTAGCCAATATGGATGCTACTTTGAGTCTTTTGTAATTTTATTTATTTTAGGTAGCATTCGGCTGGATATGATGGAGTTTCTGCAGCACAAGAACAAAAGGAGATGGCAGCGAGGAGCGACTCGTACGCGTGCCTGACGCGTGCGCGTGATTTGGAGATATCTATGGCGACGCGTGCGCGTGACTGACTCGTACGCGTGATTTGAAGATTTGCTCCGCAGAAAAGACCATCTACGCATACGCGTGACTGACGCGTACGCGTGACATGCGCCACATGCAGAAAACGCAGAAAACATTGGGGGTGATTTATGGGCCCCATTTTAGCACCCAAGTTAGGCGCGGATCCAGTGAAGCCAAGTGGTCCCCACGTTACAAGACGCATAGTAGTTAGTTAATTCTTATTTAAATTCAAATTCGATTTTAAAATAGGAAAAGATATTATCTTAATTTTAAATATTGGATTTTAAATTAATTAGGATTAGTTATAAAAATGGGAGACTTCTCTTCTATTAGGTAGATTACATTAGGAAATTCTATACAAATTTACATTCCGCATTCCATGAGCAACTAATCCTCCATTGTTAAGGTTAGGAGCTCTGTCTATTTGTATGGATTTATCCGTTTGATCTTTTTAATTTAATCCATGTTTAGATTTATATTTCAATAATTGTTTTCGCTCTTTATTTTATGAATATGGGTGGAACGGAAGTATGACCCATGTTCTAATTGAGTTCTTGTAAAATTTGGAAAAGCTCTTTACTTGAGCACCAACTTGAAAACATATTATACTGAATTTCTAATTATTTGTATTTAACGAGATACGTGACATATAATCTCCTTATTTTTGGATAATTAGGATTCTTTTGGCATATAAACTAAAAAATGATCATCACCCTCAAATTGGAATTAATTGACTAAGGAATTGGCAGTTAATGAATTTTAGAAGAGACTAGGAATGTCTAAGGAATTAGGGTCTAGTCACATATAGTTTGCCATGAAATTAAATCTTGCATGATTAAAATAGTTAGTAAGAAAAATAAATCCGGAAAAATAGATAACTCTGAACCCTTAACTGCTTTCTCAATTATTTTATTCCCAACTCATTGCTGCTTGCTTTCTGAAATTTTTAAAGTACTGTTTAATGCTCTTTGAATATCTCAAAACCATTTTCTGCTTGCCTAACTAATCCTATCAAATGCTATTGTTGCTTGATCCATCAATCCTCGTGGGATCGACCCTTACTCACGTAAGGTATTACTTGGTATGACTCGGTGCACTTGCCGGTAAGTTAGTGGGTTACAAATACCGCACCATCGGTAAACTGTCGCTAAATCCGACAGTATTCAACATTTTTCTCGTAGTATTTTTTTAGCAAAAACAACGAAAACTGGGGTAACTCTCACAACTAGGTTCCCACATGGCTTCACATACCTATATCCTATATGTTAATGTTGCAAGTGTAAGGAGTGTATGAAGTTAGTCTCACATCAAAGAAAGTAAGAAAGAGTGAGAAATTTATAAGATGAGAGACCCGTTAACTTACTACCTTAAAGTTTTGAGTTGGATGTGATCTCTTCTCATCTTATGTTATTTCACTTGATTCCTCTCCAAAATCTCCCTGATGGTCGAGAACTTCCCAACGGCCCAACAAGTGATATCAGAGCCGATGATTAATCGGTCTGATTTAAGGAGTATTCAAGGTGAAGCATCGAAAGTCTTTTCGGCAAAGGTGTGGTCCAGACGACGTGTCCCGCGGTGTGGTTGCGGCGGTGTGATGGACGAATACTCGTGGTGGAGGAGTTAGAAAGAGGGGGAGTTGATACTTGATGTGGAGGCTCACACTTGAGGGAGAGATTGTTAATGTTGCAAGTGTGAGGAGTATACGAAGTTAGTCCCACATAAAAAAATAAGGAAGAGTGAGAAGTTTATAAGATGAGAGACCCATTAACTTACTACTCTAAGGTTTTGAGATTGATGTGGTGTCTTCTCATCTTATATTATCTCACTTGATTCCTCCCCAAAATTTTTCCGGTGATGTCTCATATGTATATTTCAAAGCCAACAACTGTTTGATAAAAAATATATTGTTATTCCCAGTTTTTCGAGCATATCAAAAACTGGTTGATGAAAATTCTTGCTATAAAGCAAATCTTCCATTTTTGACTTCCACAAATTATAATTAGGACCATTAAAAGTGATAATCCCACTAGTATTAGTATTAGCTTCCATTGTTCACAGAATCACAAGCACAGAAAAATACCAACAAGCTCTGATGTCAGTAATCTCTAAAGATCTTACCAAGAGCAGTGTTTTGAATGAAGAAATGAGAAGAAAGTCACAAGGTACATCGACTACACATTCAGATATTCTTGTTACTGAGTCTAGGGGAGAAACAAAAGACGAAGTCGTAAAAGTAGAAATCAAAGTAGAAGCAAGTCTCGAAGAAAGTATAAAAATATTGAGTGTCATCATTGTAGTCAAAAGTGACATGTGAAGAAATTTTGTTGGCAGTTAAAGAAGGAGAAAGCCAAGGCAAGTAAAGACAAGAGTACAAATAAAGATGGTGGTAGCAATAAAGACAAGGTCAATGTAACTCATGATGATTTTCTTCTTGTTGAGGAGTTTGAATCTGTTAGCCTTCTTGATAATAGCACTAGTTGGGTGATTGATAGTGGTGCTTCTATTCATGTTATATATAGGAGGGATCTATTTACGTCTTATACTCCTAGTCATTTTGGTGATGTGAAAATGACTCATCAAAGTATTGCACAATGTGTCGGTGTTGGACAAGTTTGCTTAGAAACCTCTAACGGTATCAAGTTGACTTTGAAGCATGTGAAGCATGTTTCAGATATTCGATTGAACTTACTTTATGTTGGTAAGTTGTGTAATGAAGACTTGGATAGCTCATTCTCTCGTGATAATTAGAAGCTCACCAAGAGTTCCATGGTTGTTGCTAGAGGTACACGATACTCTACTCTTTATTTAACTCAAGCAAAGATTGTGAAAGATGTTAATGCTGCTGAGTTTGTTAATGAAACTGATTTATGGCATAAGAGATTATGCCATATGAGCAAGAAAGGCATGAATATGTTATCCAAGAG
Source organism: Arachis hypogaea (assembly GCF_003086295.3). Classification (NCBI taxonomy): domain Eukaryota; kingdom Viridiplantae; phylum Streptophyta; class Magnoliopsida; order Fabales; family Fabaceae; genus Arachis; species Arachis hypogaea. The sequence goes on along the minus strand of NC_092044.1, from coordinate 116,254,662 downwards.
TAATCTTTTATCTGGTTGTAAGGTTGCTTTGTAAAAGTAAACTATTGCTTTGCTAAAAAATAAAACAGCATTTCTTTCAAGAGCCTTCCACCTTCAAGGAAGCCGGAGATACTTGACTTGGTACATTTTGATATATGTGGGCCGATGAATACAAGAACACTTTGAGGATCTATCTATTTTGTAACTTTTATTGATTATCATTCTAAGAAATTATGGGTTTACACTTTGAAGATCAAAGATCAAGTTTTGAATGTATTCAAATAATTTCAAGCTTCTGTTGAAAGAGAAACTGAGAAGAAGTTGAAATGCATTCGTACTGATAATGGTGGTGAGTACTCAGGTCCATTTGATGCTTATTATAAAGAACATGGTATAAGACATCAAAAGACTCCTCAGTTGAATGGCTTGACTGAAAGAATGAACAAAATATTGGTTGAAAGAGTTAGGTGCTTATTGTCACAATCTGGATTGGCAAAATCCTTTTGGGTGAAGCTTTGAGCATTGTTGTTTATATCTTGAACCGGACATCATGTGTTCCTTGCAATTTGAAGTGCCAGAAAATGTATGGTAAGGTAAAGATGTTTCTTATGATCATTTAAGAGTCTTTGGATGTAAAGCTTTTGTTCATATTTCCAAATATGAGAGATCCAAATTTGATGTAAAGACTAGGCAGTGTATTTTTATTGGCTATGGCATATATGAGTTTGGTTATAGGTTTTATGATCATGTTAGCAAGAAGGTGATTCGGAGTAGAGATGTTGTCTTTGTTGAAGACCAAACATTGAAGGATGTTGATAATGCGGAGAAACCAATTGTTCAACCTAGTGATGATTTTTCTGACTTGGATATTACTCCCCCTATGCCTATGGTGGAAGATGGTAGAGTTGAAGTTCAAAATAATGAACATGATACAAGTGGTGTCAGAGCCAATGGTTAATCGGTCCGGTTTAAAGAGTATTTAAGGTAAAGTGTCGAAAGTCTTCCCGGCAAAGGTGGTCCGGGTGGCGTGTCCCGCGGTGTGGTTGCGACGGTGTGATGGACGAATACTCGTGGTGGAGGAGTTAGAAAGAGAGGGAGTTGATGTTTGATGTGGAAGCTCACACTTGAGGAGGAGATTATTGTTAATGTTGCAAGTGTGAGGAGTGTATGAAATTAGTCCCACATCAAATAAAGCAAAGAAGAGTGAGAAGTTTATAAGATGAGAGACCCATTAACTTATTACCTTAAGTTTTTGAGTTGGATGTGGTGTCTTCTCATTTTATATTATCTCACTTATTCCTCCCTCAATAAGAATGATAATGTAACCAAGTGAAGAAATGAATATGATAATTTTTTAAATTATTTTTTTTTCTTTTCTCAACTCTATGTACCAACATAACACCAAGAATAAATTAAAACATAAGTATGAAAAAGATGATAAAGAAATACACTAATTCAGTATATTTGGACACAATGTCTTTATTCATGTCTCATCTGTCAAATACAATTATGTGTTTTTATATCTTTGTTTCAATGTCCCATCTTTATAAACAAATATAGTCGTAGTTATTACTTAGATTTTGGTAGAATTCAAACTCTTATTTGTTTTTCATTGGATTATGTTTGCATCAAAATTAACATTTACTTTTAGATGCTGATATAATATTTATGGACGTGATCTCAAAACTTTGAAATATTTATGCATGATAAAATCGAAGTGGGACTGTGGGAGTGGGGACATTGGGCTTTCTCTTTCAACCTGAAAATGGATCCAATTTCCTTATATAGTCCTCTTCAAGCTTTTATTTTTCTTATCGACCAAAAACAAAAGCTTTTATTTTTCTTGGATTATTTGATAGCCTCTCTTCAATATCACATTTGAATTGGGGGTCACATGAATGTAACTGAATATTCATTCACTTGAGCCATGAACTTAGCTCCAATGAGGCCAGGGTCACACATAAAGAATGGTATATCTATCCAGCTGTAGGCTGTGCAAGGAACGAAATAAGGCCTTCAATGAGTTCAATCTACTATTAGTTTTAGCCAAATCTCGATCTCAAGTGCACTTATTGTAAAGCAAAGATTATTAAAAGGATTCTAATAACTGAGGTCACCAATTTTATGAAAGAGTCTATATTCCAATGTTTGTTTACATGCAAGCTAATTGCTTAAATAATTGAAGTAATTTTCTAATTCCAATTAAAAATAAATTATTATTTTTATTTATAAAAGTTTAAAATGTTGATAAATTTATCTAAAAACAATATATGCATTTTGAATTGGGTATTTTAGAAAACTAATCCTTATAATGTTATTAACTTTAAAGTTGACTGCACTTGAATTTTTACCTAATACAAAATACATATATAGATTATATTTTACATTGTTTAATATTCTCATTGTTTTCTAATGAATGTAACACATGTTTAATTTAACTAATTAATGTAACACATGTTTCATTTAGCCATATATTCAGGTAATTATAATACTGTTTTAATTTACACAATTTTAATTTTTTGTGACGGGGAGGAATATTCAACCAAAAAGATAGTAAAATTTACTTTTCCAATCACATTATGATAACAGAAAAGAAACTAAGCTACTAAAAAACAAATATAATTAGCTTTGAGATAATGAATAGATTTCCGTTATCCTAAACTAAGAAAATTAAAGACTACATAGATTTGTTCCACCCAAGTTAACTTAAAAACACATTATTTGAAGTTTAACTTGAAGTAGTTCAATAATTAGGTTCATCCTTGAACTCTAAGTTGTTATGTGATTAGTTACCCAAAATTAGGCACAACAAATAAACATCACAAATAGGCATAAACCTCATCAAGTAACAAATCAATCATCACATCCCTTTTCTGTTAACTTTTTCTATTTATCATATCACATTATTAGTTGTCCCATCCTCTTGTCCATTGTTGTCATACTGAATTTCAGTTCAATAACTCGAAATTCATCAAGACAGTAGAAGAAAAATAATATATTATCCTAGTTATCATCAAGAGTGATGATCATAATTCATCAAGAACAACATAGAATGATGATGCCAAATAATAACTCTGAAACGTGTTCATCGCCTTCTAATAACAATAAAGAAATAATGGGGAAACGTTTGAGGTACGAAGAGAACGCAGGGTTTCAGAAGTTCAAAGGCGTTGTTCCTCAGCAAAACGGGCATTGGGGAGCACAAATATACGCAAACCACCAGAGAATATGGCTGGGAACATTCAAGACGGAAAGAGAAGCCGCCATGGCTTACGACAGCGCCACCATCAAGCTAAGAAGCGGCGAAAGCCACAGAAACTTCCCGTGGAACGATCAAACCGTTCAGGAGCCTTATTTCCAGAGCTATTACAGCACGGAAACTGTTCTTACCATGATCAGAGACGGTACATATCCCTCCAAATTTACATCGTTTCTTCAAAATCAAAGCCATAAAGAAGAAGCCACAGGAACAATTTATTCCCATAATACGCGCATCAAGATTCGAGGAGGAGAACAGTTTTCTTGCACGCAACTCTTTCAGAAAGAATTAACGCCCAGCGACGTTGGGAAACTGAACAGGCTTGTTATTCCAAAGAAACATGCAGTTACGTATTTGCCCTTTGTTGATGGAAATAACAATAATGCAATGGAAGCAGGGGAATTCGGCGGCGGTGGCGGCGGCGTTGATGTGGAGGTTATGTTTTACGATAAGTTGATGAGATCGTGGAAATTCAGGTACTGCTATTGGAAGAGTAGCCAGAGTTATGTGTTCACGAGAGGGTGGAACCGTTTCGTGAAGGACAAGAAACTCAAGGCTAAAGACGTCATTGCATTTTACATGTGCGAGCCTGTGAATAATGAAGTTCATCAGCACCGTCTGTTTGGGTTGATCGATGTAATTTATAATAATACGGAAAATGTTGAAGCCACAAAACGAGAGGTAATTGGGAAGAGTACTACTAGGTTAGCTTGCAGTGAAGTAGTTGTAGAAGATATGGAAGAAGAAGATGAAGACAGAGAAGAAGAAGAAGAACATAAAGTTGATGGAATGGATTTGAATCCACCACACAAAGGTGTGAAGCTATTTGGCGTATCTATCAACTGAAATAATTAGTGTTAATTCAAATGTTAAAAAAAATATATATATATATATATATATATATATATATATATATATATATATTAATTACCTATCATGTATATATACAATACTGCTGAAGAGGATGTGCATCTCCAATGAGAATTGCTTCTTGAATCCAATCTTACTCTTTAGAAAAGCAACCAAAGAAAGCAGCCGGTTAGTTGGAGATGCTATAGCTCTTACCAATGTAAAATATTAATTATTTTTATCGGTTTTAGAAAGATAAATCTGCTTTTACTTTTAGTGATTTTTGGAGGTTATTTAATTTATTATGGTAGAAACTCAAATACATTTTATTTCATATTAATTAAATAATAATTTAGTCAAATTTATAAGTCATTTAATAATTTATAACTATCAATTTCATACAAAAATAATTAAACGTAAATTTTCACCTTTTATCAAAGAAAAGTATGCTTTTAGTCCAAAAAATTAATACATTTATATTTATATATCTATTAATAACTTCGTTATAAAAAATCAAGTTGAATTGGTTTAGTAGTTAATTCATTAGTCTATTTAAATAAGTGTTAGGAGTACAAATTTTATCTTGTGCATGCAGCAACTTATTGGCCAATAATAAAATTTTAAATAAAACTGAGTACTACACTTGATTAATCTTTAACTTACCGAGTTAGAAAATATTATGGAAATCGAAAAAAAAAAACCCTCATTATTAGAGGCTTCTTCTTAGAGTTCTTTTTATCCCATTTAGTATATTTTGAAATGTTATTTTGGTAGAAATAAAATAAATAATTTTTTTGAGAGTCTCTTAAACAATTTTGCGCATCAGCATATATTAAGAAATAAAATAACAAAAAAAAATTTGTACAGACATCAAAATATAAATTTAACTATGATAACTTTACCTGAAACTTAGAATAAATTTGTTTTCAGCATTTTTTAAGAAACAATTGAAATGAGCCCTTATAATGTGAGCTTGGCATTTTTGAAGTTTTAATATTCTTAACAACTAATATAATGGTTTTCTTTCTTTGGTCTCCAACTAATAGACAAATAGTAGCTTTTATTTTTTTGGGTTAGGAGAGTCAGGGACGGATTTACATAATAGTAGCTTGTGGGGTAAGTGTCCAATTGAGTTTTATAAAATTTTTAAATAGTATATAGTATTAAATTTCAGTTACTTTCATTATATAAATAATTTTGACCCCATTTTTATAATTTAATGTTATTAAAAGATATTTAATTAAATTTAATTTTATAAATATATAAAATTTAATTTTAATTATTTAATAAAAAAGTAATTAAATAAATAATAATAAAAAAATAAAAAGTCAAAATAAATAATCCTAACCTTACTTATTCTCAAAATCAACTTTTTTACTACTATATTTCTTTATTTTCTTCCAGTTTTCTATTTTTCTATTTTCTTTATTTTATTTTTTAATTTCTTTTGATTTAATTAAAAGTTTATTTTTATCTTTTTGTAATTTTTATTTTATTAAATTATATTACATTTGTTTTGTAATTATACTCTTGGGTAATATTTTTATTTCTTGATTAATGGTTATTGTATAATAAAATTTTATTAGTATATTTTTCTATGATTGGTTTGCTGAGTTTTTATATTCATATTATACTTTTAATTTTTTGTGAAATTATAAAAATTAAGGTAAATAATTTTTTCCTAATATTTAGGTTTTTTAATGTTTAATTTTATTTAATTTTTTTCTAACATTTTTTATTCATTCAATTTTATTCTTAACATTTTTAATTTATACCAAAACTATTCCTATAAGTTTTCAATTTATTCCTAACATTTTATATAAGTTGACATTTAGGGATAATTTTGACATAAATCGAAAATATTAGAAACAAAATTGAATGCAACTAAATGTTAAATGTATTTTTAAAAAAATTGCAAATATTAAAATAAAAAAATACACTTTACCCTAAAAATTATTATTTTTATTATGTATGATTTGTTCCCACTAACAAACTTTTTTAAATTCCTCATTGAGAAAAGTAATATACTAATATATATTTTCGAGGAGAAAAAATTTTAAACGGTTCCTGATAATTATTTTAAAAGATAACGAGGTCTTTAAAAAATATATTTTTTATTTTTGATATTTATTTTTATGAGACTAATTAGTCCATCTGCCAATATTTTTTTATATTAACAAAATTACATGGCATGTTAAACTGTTAATTTATCCATTAAAAGCTAACTAAAATTGATACATTCTTTTTTGTTGAAAATATTCCTTTTTTGGGAATAATTATCATGACTTTTAAAATTTTTTATTATTTTATTAAATATATTTAAAACTGAAAAATATTAGTGATTTTAAATTATTTTTACTTATAAAAATTAAATAAAAAAACATTAGTGATTAACCTATTACATAAATATGTTCAGAAGAGAGATCATTGATGAGAGACTAATCAGTCTCACAGAATTAAATATAAAAATTAAAAGGAGTATTTTTTATTGGAGATCTTATGATCTTGGAAAAAATTATCAGAAAAGAGATGAATATTTACCTATTTTTCGAAGATTGAGAGAACAATATAGTAAAATAATAAGGTTAACTACAAAAAATGTCCCCGAATTATTTAGACGCTGACAAAAATATACTCGAATTTTATTATCAACCAAAATGCTTTCAAATAATTTGAAAAACACACTAAAAATGCTCAACAGTAAAATTTGACACGTACTTAATCATCAAAAGAAAAATGAGTAATCCTACACCATTAGATGTCATCTCATATTATTAAAAACACTGATGATGGCTAGTTGATGGTTATACATCACAAATCTTTGGTCCTCTAGCACTCCTCTTTTAAAAAATACATTAGAAATTGAATTTTGATACCATTTTTTTGCAAATATGATTAAAAAATTATGATATTATTATCCTTAAAGGTTAGTAATTTTTTATTAAATATATATTTTTTGTAATTTTTTTATTAATAACTAATAATACTTTTAAAAACTCACAAAAAATATATACTTAAAAAAAATTACCGAATTTTAATAATAATAATAATATCTCATTTTTTAATTATACTTATAAAAAATTACATCAAAATTTAATTTTTAAAGTATTTTTTATAAATATATATTTACTGTTAAATATGTTTATTATATTTTTAAATTTATTAAAAATCTTTTAAAAATATTTTTGTTGACAAATAAAATTTGAGTATATTTTATCTGCATTTAAATAATTCAAGAGGGGTTTTAGTGGTTAACCCAAAATAATATATGATACGGGCCTTGGTCTTGGGGAAGAATATTTTCCTGAAAAGGCCAAAGCCCAAAGTTATGAGGCGTGTGGCGTAAGTTTTGGAGGTAAAAAGGTAAAATAGGTGGGGAAGTGGGAAGGGTTTGGTAAGGGAGGGTTATAAAATTTCACACAAGCGGGAAAATTTTCCCCTCATTATTTATTTTCGTTTCTTATTAGTTTGAAACACCAAGTGCACTGATTTTCGCTTTCCCTTATTTGAATTTCTTTTCTCGTCGCTTCAAAACCCAAACCCCTCTCTTCTAAGGCGCAAGCGCAGCAATTCCGTCTCAAATTAGGGTTCTTCAATTGTTCGACGATGGGTGGAAAACGAGTCGCCAATAAGCGGCAACGCGACGCCGCCGACGACCAGCTTCGCACTGTCAAGAGAGAACGCGTCGCCGCTGCTGAGGCCGCCGACGAAGCTGAGTCCCCTAAGAAACAAGATCCGGCTAGTCGCCGGTTCATACGCTCCGAGTTTTTCAAACTCAAAACTCTCATTAACGGTAATTTTTTAATTATTATTCAAATTAACGGTAGCTTCTCTCCCTCTTTCTCTTTCTCCCTCTCAATGACACTCTCGTTTCAAATCTAACAGAGAAAAAGGACGATTTGATGAACACCGATTCCGACAAGTTCGATTCCATCTTGAATGAGTTCCACAAGCTCCACGATCAAGGTATTCTTCTTATCTTATTTATTTATTTGTGGTTGTGTTGCTTATTTAGCTGCATTCATTATCTGCCCCGAATATTGAAGATGATTTAGTTAGGGTTTGGTTAATAGTTGGTGACACTTGACACTGTATCTTCGATTTTGGCTTAAAGTCCAGAAGCCGAGAGAGCAGGTTGCAGATGCAGAAGCGCTGCTGGAGCTGACTAACAGTTTGGTGATGTCAGTGAGGTCTATGGTGAATGACAATGTTACCCCTGCTGAATTTGTTGGCTGTTTGATCAAGGAATATGGCCAACCATCCATCCAAGACCCGGAGTGCAACTCGATCGACTGGAAAAAACTTGGTCTTGCTGTGTCCCCCATTTTTATGAAGGTTCAGGGTTGTTGCACCATGTGAGTTTTGCTTTTGCAGGGCATCTTATATTTTTTATTCTTGTTTCTTTTTTTTTTTAGCTGATCTGTTTTGTGTTGTGTGTTTTCTAAAAGGCTTGGTCCAATGGAGAGGGAGTTGAAGCAACGCAAGATCGGAGTTCAGAGACAAAGAACAAAGCCAACATCTGAAAGGGCTAGACCTCAAGAGGTTGGCTGAGTTTTACTTCCTTGCTCCATTCCTTTTTTGTTTGATGTGTTGTGAATGTTTATGTGATAAGCATCTGAAATCCATTGTTAACGAATGCTCATTATGCTGATTGTTATATAGTTGGATTTTTTTATTTACTCGTCTTAGTACATATTTAGCTATAAAGGGGTGTGGCTTTGTCTTTATTGTTTACTTTGTGTTCCATAATGTGCATAAAAATTGAAAACGAATGTGGTGCTCAACTATGTTTCATAATCTTGCAAGTATTTTGGCACTGATTTCTAGTTATTGTTTGTTTGAAAAAGGTTGTTCAGGCCCAAGAAAAGGAAAGATCCGATACTGATCAAAACATGAAAGTAATGTTTGACATCTTGGCGAAAATGAGACGCGTTCAACTTGAATGTCTAATTCTGAACAGAACATCATTTGCTCAGACCGTGGAAAACTTGTTTAGCCTATCATTTTTAGTCAAAGATGGTCGGGCTCAGATCACTGTGGATGAAAACCGCATACACTACGTTTGTAAGACATGTTACCATAATATTCAACTAAATTTGTGCTCTCTTGTATTCCTGGGTCATCTGTACGACTGTACCTAAAATACTTGTTTTCTTTTCCAGCACCTAGGAATGCTCCCTCAGGTGATTCTCTGAAGGCTAAAGAAGCCACTTTCACTCATTTCATGTTCAGACTTGATTTCCAAGATTGGAAGGTATGAATTTGTCCCAGTACTTGTAAAGTTGCAATTCAATGTTATATATGATGCGATTTTTTGTCCACTTCTTTGTTTACAATTGCTAGTTTCTTTTTATTTAGCAATGCCTTACAACAAAGTTAATTGAATTTAAAGATGTGAGATACTAGATTGGGATCAAAGAAATGGTGCATAGCAAGATTTGTTACTTTATGGTACAGTAAATTAAACACCATAGTGTTCTAGACGGATTGGCAGTATGGTTCATGAAGGAATATCTCTGTTGTCATCTCAATGCTGTACATCATTTACATCAATATTCTTTTGTTAATTCTGGTTTTGTCAACATTATTTACAGTTAATGAAAGATATGGTGCCTGAGGGAAAGGAGTTAATGCCTCATAGGACTCAGTTTTGCACTGTTGTTGGTTCTCAACCACAGATGGGTTCTGATGATGGTTCCCCACGTCCTCTAACTGTCACACCTATCAGGAAATTTTCTCGGAACCGAGGGCTGGTTGTGCAGGAGGAAGGTGTGGTAGAGGAATCTCCTGAATGTGATGATGAAAAATCTTCCAGAGCAGCTGCCATCAGAAATTGTAAGCGTAAGCTTACATAAGCAGTAGCATGTTAGGGACTAGATCAACTTATGGTGTGTACATGAGTATGTTTTCTTTTGTGCAATAGATATGTTATTGCTAGCAACCTATCAGACTGGCTTTTGCAGTATATATATATGATGTAAATGTTCCTAAAAATACTAAAATACCTTCCGAATGATGCTTAATTTCTCTTGCCTCTTGTGGACGTTGCTTATATTTGTTAGGAGTAATATAGGTACTTGAGACGTGACTAATGTGTTAGATTAGACTTTGCAAACAGGAAGTTTTGAATTATCTTAATTCTATAAATTAAAATTGAGTTGGTGTTAAATAGTGCAAATTTACTTATTTAGCATTGTTTATGATAAATTGAATATTGTTCGAGTGATGTTAGTTGAAATCAATTTTGATATGTAATTACTAAAAGGGAATACATGTTGTATTATAATATAATTTTAATTTTAATCAGTATTATCTATAAATGGCCAAAATTGATAGTTAAAAAATTATTAGAACCTTCTTAGAAAGCGAAATAGCAAATGGGAAAATCGACCATAAGCTTGCATCTAAACCAGGCATTTAGTCAGTCTTAAATTAATTTAGTTTAAATAACTAAGCCATCGAAACCTAAGGGTTTGTATCATGGTAGTTTCAATTCAACACATTCCAGAGAACTATACTATAACATAGCTTCAACTCTTGGTTTTTTGAAGATTTTTTTCCCGAAAAAAAAAATCATAATAGTAAGTACATGTCTTCAATCGTGATACACATTGATAGAATGCTCATGCTTCAACAAGAGCCAGAGTACTAACTGTATCTATAGCTGCACTAGAACTTCCAACGATTTTCATTGAAAAGGCTTTGGGAATTAAAAGTTCCTTATCCATGTTATGGACAATGATGAGTATGCTGATGTGGTTAGATGATTCTAATGATGCATTAACAGTAAGTCTAACCCTACTAAATCATTGTGAGATTTTTATAACTCAAAGTTTAACAAACACTTCCAAAGCATAATTGTATATCAGATTTTTTTATTATATTGATGATGACAATGAGTTTTGAATTCAAGATATGATATATATGTATCCAATGAGAAAGTCTTTCAAAGTTCCAAAGAATAGTTCTCTTCAGTTTAGGTTTAATCATTTTTAATTTCTCAGCCAGAAGTTTGGAAAGTGAAGTATCTAATAACACGTGTCTTTAATTAAATTTGTGTTTTCTCTCTAATTATGTAATTTCATGAATAACATAAACCCTTTTGCAGAATATGATAATTTCATGATTTATTGTTTCTTTTAACACACCATAAAATTATGTTCAGGTCCCCTGTTTTGTAGACGAGTAGTGAGGGAGTGGTATGGCCTTCAAAGGAAGAGCTTTTCTGAGAGTAATTCCGAAGCCCTCTCTCATGTCCATCTCGTGGGGATTCATGCCACGTGGCAGAACCCAGTCAAACTTATGCAACAAAGATCCAAGTGCGAGTGGGAGCACCCTAGAAGCAAGTGGCATGGCAGGGCACATTCTTCTACCAGAGCCAAAGGGTATGAACTCAAAGTGGTGACCCTTGAAATCCACATGATCCATCTGCATAAACCTCTCAGGCCAGAAGAGCAATGGAGCGTCCCAGGCCTTCGGGTCCCTTCCAATGGCCCAAACGTTGACCAGAACTTGCGAGTGCTTGGGGATGTGGTAGCCCTGCAGCTTGCAAGAGTCCATCGCCATGTGAGGGACCAAGAACGGTAGAGGTGGGTGCAGTCTTAGGGTTTCTTTGATGACTGCTTTCAGATAAGGAAGGTGGTCGATGTCGTTCTCTTCCATGTTCCTGTGGGGCCCAATCTTCGTCCTCAGCTCCGTCTGCACCTTCTCCAGGGCTCTTGGGTTGTGCAGCAGCTCCGCCATTGCCCACTCCAGTGTGCTCGTTGTTGTGTCTGTCCCCGCCGTAAACATTTCCTGTCACCACTCACAATTTGTATGTAAATATAATATTTTTGTTCAATTAGAATTCAACGGGTATTGCTGGGACTTACAAAGACGACGACGTTGATGATTCTTGGAGAGAAAGTGTAAGAGCCAGTGGCAGCATCTCCATGAAACTCCAAAAGCACATCCAAGAAATCTTTACTCATTCCCCTTCCGCACCCACTCTCCATCCTCTCTTTAATGAACAATCCAGCAATCTCGAACGCTTTTTCCACGTGATACTGCGTCCTCCGCCGTATTCCCTGCGGATCAACCCACTTCAGCACCGCCATAAAATCCGCCACATTCGGCTTCCCTGCATACTCCATCACCTTCACCGCATGCTCGTAGAATCTCGCCCCTCTCTCCATCTCACCCTCCAACAAATCCTTCGAGAATATCAGGTTCCCAATCAGATTGAACGCCATCATGAAGAACAATCTCCCCACCTCAACGCCGCCGGAGGATTCATCTCCAGCCGCGCCTTCTATGGTCTGCACCATGCGGTTTATGCATTTTGCACGCACGGCCCGCATGGCATCTAGGCGACTTGCCACAAAAAATTCTGTTGTGCTAAGTCGCCTCAGCATACGCCAGTGCGGGCCATACTGCGAGGTTATGAGGGAGCCTTCACATCCGTAAGGACCCCTCATAGCTTCGTAGATTTTCCTACCAGCGAGGATGACATCATTGTTTTTAAACATATGACATGCAGCCTCGCTGGAGGATACTACCACGGTGCACATGGACCCTAACCAAAGGGTCATGATTGGACCATGGTGTCGAGCCAGCTTTGCGAAAGACTCGTGTGGTGACAAAGACCAACCTAGTTGGAAGATGTTGCCGACCAGCGGCCACCATCTTGGTCCCGGTGGAAGCTGCCTTAGCTCCTCCAATCTCCGGTGCCTGCGTTCTATGATTAGTGCACAACCCATCCACACTAACATAGCTACCACCAATCCCACAACCTCGTAATGCATGATGCCTATGCCGCTCTATCAGTTTTGCTTTTTTTTTTTAATTATTATTTTTGAGGAATGATATGATTCAATATGTGCATATTCCTCTTATGTAGTTGCTTCCTCGGCTATCCAACAAATTCGTCTCCATCAAGTCTAAAATAATTTCAATTATTATATATTAACTTGATTAATTACGCACATAAACCTATATTTTAGTGTGAAACCCAGAAAATTTTAGTATTAGGGACGAAAATAACAAAAGAGTTAACATCAATATTTTAAATAGTTTAATTAACACATAAAAAATTTAATTTTAAAATTTTTTTTGTCATTTCTTTATTTTAGCAATATTACATGCTAAATTTATTAAAAATGCTATTTATATACTAAAATTAATCACAAAAATTAGGTACTAAAATATTTATGTATAAGATATACATGTAATTTAATTTATTTTTAATGTATATTTATATTCCAACATATATTTTACATTGATAACTATTTTGATGTACATATAGCATAGTCGTATATTTATTGTTAATACTAGGATCTTGTCCGACATCTTGTGTTTGTTAATTCACATTTTATTAATTATTTTTTATATAATACCATTATAATTTAATAGTTAAAAAATCTACAAAAAATATAACATTATAGAAAAAAACATAAGAATAATTATGAAAAAGACAAAAATTCAAATTTAATAACTACAATTTTCTTTATATATAAATATAGATAATGTTTTTTTTCTATCAAGTAATTATTTACAAAATTGATATTCTATAATATTCATAGTAAAAAGACTTTAAGGAAAATAATTATTATATGTAAGCCGAAAACCAAATTAAATAAAATAATAAAATAAATATACGATATATATATATATATATATATATATATATATATATATATATTATCTCCATTAAATTTTTAAAAAATCTATTAAATACTAATAGTCTTATTTTCATTTGAGAAACTAGATTTATTTTGGATAATTAGCTAATTGAATTATTATTATTATTATTATTATTATTATTATTATTATTATTATTATTATTATTATTTATTTTTAACGGCGGCATTATGGAGGCAAATCTGTTATTTAATTAACAGAGACATTATATACTTATATAAATACTTGTTATTATTTATTTTTAAAACAGTAGTATTAAGAGGTTAGCAAATTTTTAACTTTTAGACTAATAAATAATTAATATTGGTATTTTTGTACACCAAATAAAAAAAATTCAAATACATATAGAGAGTGTGAGTACATATTTTTTATCTCACACGCTCCTCTTCTACAAAATTCCATTCACTCTCTCAACACTCTTGCAACGCGTTCTCTTTTTTGCTCTCAATGCTAATGAGCACTCTCAACGTAAATTAGCTTTTTTGAGCTCGCAGTCTATCACTAGTAGCGTCTCTAATAACAGCGACGTTACTCTTTGCGGTAGCATCTCTGAACTCTCTATACATTTTTCTTAATTTCTACGTACTTATGCATTCTGTTTCTGCAAGATTTAAAATTTGTATTACTGAAAAGTTCTAATGTAAAGGTTAAGTAGTTTTAATTTTTGTTCATTTATTGCATTATGCAACTCTTTATTTCTTCGCTTTCATTTCTAGTGTATCCGAATTTTGGTATATATATGTTTTGTATATAATGAATCACTTGAAAAATTATATCAAGAAGTCAGACTCTGCAACTAAAACAGACTGGTTTAGCATTATTATAATATTGATCTTTTTGTTTAACTCAAATTTAAATTGTCATAGAATTGTTCTTTAAACTTAATATATAGCTGTAAACTAACATATACACAAATTTAAATTGTCATAAAATTGTTCTTTAACTTTTGACTATGGCTATTGTCTTTGTTGTGGCAATATTGGTAATTGACTTTTGATTTAATATGTATTTATATTTTAACATATATTTTATATTAGTAACTAATTTTAATATACACGTAATATTATCATATATTTATTATTAATATTAAAATCTTGTCAGACATTTTGTGTTCCTTAACTCACATTTTGTTGATGATCTTTTATATAATACCGTTATCATTCAATAGTTAAAAAATTTACAAAGAATATATCATTAAAAAAAAAACAAAAGAATAATTACAATAAGACAAAAATTCAAATCTAATAACTATAATTTTCTTTATATATAAATATAAATAATATCTTTTTCCTATCAAGTAATTATTCAAATATTTTTTACTATTTAATTACAAAGTTGACAATATAATATTCATAGTAAAAAAAACTTTAAGAAAAAAACCAAATAAAATAAAATAATAAAATAAATATACGATATATAATATATATTATCTCCCTTAAATTTTTAAAAAATCTATTAAATACTAATAGTCTTATTTTTATTTGAAAAATTACATTTATTTTAGATAATTAGCTAATTGAATTATTATTATTATTATTATTATTATTATTTATTCGAGCATATTTATTTTTAACGGGACATTATGGGAGAAAACCTGTTATTTAATTAACAGAGATATTATATATTTATGTATATATTTAAGTAAAAATTCACATATAATTATCTTTATGTGAACTTGATATTTAAGAATTATTAGATTATTTGACAAATTTAACTAAATCATTATCAGACAGTTTTTAACTATAAGATCTTAATAATGAGTTAAGGTTTGTATATTTGCCATAAAAATACAGATTTAATTTACCATCATTGTATATTGTAACTTATATAACTGATAACTACTGCGTGTCTTAGGTTTTATTTTGGGTACACATAAGTTAATAACTTCAAGTCCTGTCATTTTGTTTGCGAGAATCTGTCTCTGAGATTGGGATGCACCTCTCTATATATGCTTCTTGTTTCTATCGTAAAACTGCATATTAGAATATATATGGAGACTGGAGAGTATATATATAGTCCATTTCATTTATATTTTATACGGTTTCATTTATATAGTTTCACCTTGCTACTAATATATTTTATATACACAAAATATTTATTATAAAGAGAAATAAATATGTACAATTTATGAAATAAAATGAAACAAAGGAATTTAAGTATACCATTAAAAAAATAAAAAAATTACACATTTACTATTCACTTATATCTGAAGAAATAAATGTAAGATTATTAAAAACTAAAACTAAAATATATATTTCTATAAATCGTGCATATTTATTTCTCTATACAATATATACATATATATATATATATATATATATATATATATATATATATATATATGTACTTTTTTATGTGAAATATGTTTACTAGTGAAATAACCAAGCATGGTTACGTTGAATAAATATTTCCATTTACACAAAAGGAAATCTACATGCAGTGACTAGCAGCGTGAGTTAATATTTCATTTACTTGAATCAAGATAAATTAAAGTTATTATATCCAATAATTCTCGCATATATGGCTATATCTTTGGAAATTAGGACTTATAATAAGCGATAGATTAAGCGTTATACTAATTTATTATAGTGCAAATGATAATGACTCGAATTTGAGGGGCTAGTGCATGTTTGTTTCCGGGTGCTGTTTTTTCTCTCCAGAAACAAGCTAGCTAAGTAGTCTCTATCAATTAAGGGTCTGAATAACTAATAATAAGAATATATTCCCATTATGCTTTGTAATCTTTTGTCTTTCTTTTTTGTTTCATGATCAGGATCGGATTCAGGAAACCCAGATAGATATCAGTGCTATCAATCATTTACTAATAAAACCAACATTATGAAAAACATAATAGATTTGTAGAAAAAAGGTGGAGGAGATTTGTAGCTATATAGTATTATTAACTAGTTAAATGTGTACGTACGTACCGTCAAAGAGCAAGGATTTTGAGTTTTGGGACCATTAATTACTTTAGGTTTAGGGGGACCGCAATTATAATGCTTAGGGACCATATTTATAGTAATAACGTTTAACATGATAATTGCTAAAGTCCATTATATTGTATCACGCAACATATATAAGAAGGGTCAACCAAGTTAGGTAGATTTAGTTATTAGTTTACTAATTTATTTAAGTAAGTGTTGAGAATTTAAATTCTGTTTTATATATATAACAATTTATTAATCAATAGTGTTTCGATTTGTAACAAATTAATTTTTTATTATTCAAAAATACCGTGAAAAAAATATAAGAATATATATATATATATATATGTGTGTGTGTGTGCAACCCCAGGCTAATTTTTTCGGATATGATGCACGGTGTGGTGTAACGCCCGGTTATGGAGGTTAGTGGTGTTTAACAAGTCTGTGACGGCGGTCAGCTGACGGGGAGAAATCGGACGGTCCGATTTCTTGCAGCGATCAGGGTCACAAATCGGACCGTCCGATTTGTGGGCGCTGATGGTGATTTTTTTTGTCCAAGGAAATCGGACCAACCGATTTGAGGGCCTATTTTCAAAATTTTTTATCACCAAATCGGACCTACCGATTTTGGGTAAGGAAAATTTTTTGGGCGGGCTTTCTGGTAATTGGACCGTCCGATTTTTTTGTTATTAAAAATTCGAATGGGCCTACATCCGGTCGGATGGTCCGATTTGGGTGTGGTATATATATATAGATGCACCCACTGAATTTAAGCAGCTCATTTCATTCTTCTCCTTCGTTGCTACAACTCTCTACATCTCCTATTTGCAGATCTTTTCTTCTCTATTTGTAGATCTCTTCTTCTCTATTATCATGGATGATAGAGTAAGGTTAAAAGTATATTATGATGGCCATATTTTATTACAAACATCAGAAGGAGTGAAATTTGTGTGTGATAATCCGTTAGATATTGTTATTCCATTCACACTGTCATTTGAAGAATTAAAAGGGATCATATGTGAGAAGATGGATTTTGAAATATCTAGGAGAGTGTCGTGTATTCTGTACAGATATCCTATATCTGTCTTTGGTGGGTTCGTGCAATTTCAAACGAAATACGTGACCGACGAGGCGAGCATGCAAGAAATGTTTTCAGTGTATCTTGAAAGTCGGTCGCGAATGACGTTTATCGAATTGTATATCGAGTTCGAGCAATCTGCAGCGGACCGAGATATTGAATTGGAAGATTACAACAGTGATAGTGAAGAAGACTTCGAAAGTAACTACGAGGTCGTTGATCCGGGTGGAAACGAAGATCAAGCTGACGAGGCTATGGTGGCAGATGTAGCGGACGTGGCAAATGCACTAGCAAATCAGCAGCCGTTTGTGGAGCCAAGTTTCATGCGGTCGTTGGATTTGGATGCCATGCATGCACCGGAGTATCCTCAATATTTAAATGCAGGTGCGCCGTTAATTTAAGTTAAGATTTGTGATAGTATGATTTGTGCATGGGTTATTTGTTTAGGACAAATACTTAAGACAAGGGTAAATAGGCAAAATATAGCATGTAATTAGTAATTGTTTAACGTTTAATATAGTCAAATTGGTGATTGAATCAAACTGGCCCGGCCGGTACTGCCGGATGGTGAATTTACTGTGGGGATGGAATTCAGTTCTAGGGAGGCAGTAATTAAGGCGATGAAAGATTATACAATCCGCAGAGGTGTGGATTATCGGGTGCATGAGTCAGAACTGACGACATTCTATGCTAAATGCACCCAGTATGGTGCAGGATGTGATTGGCTGATAAGGGTGAGCAAAATGTCCAGAAAGTTCTGTTGGGAGATAAGGAGGTACAACGGTAGTCACACCTGTACTAGGGCCACCATTTCTCAAGATCATTCGAAGCTAGATTCCAACACAGTTGCAGAAGCAATAAAGCCGTTGGTAGAAGTTGACCCGTCTATTAGGGTGAAATCAGTGATTGCGGAAGTACAGTCAAAGTTTAACTACACCATTAGTTATCGCAAAGCATGGTTGGCTAAACAGAAGGCAGTGAAGTCAATTTTCGGAGGGTGGGAAGCTTCGTACGAAGCCTTGCCGATATGGTTTGAGGCCATGTGTCACAAGGAGCAACACGCAGTTGTTCATTTTGAAACAATGCCTGCGTACCAGGGAGATGATTTGGTTCCTAATATTCGGGTGCTAAACCGAGTCTTCTGGAGTTATTACCCTTGTATTAGAGCCTTCAGACATTGCAAGCCAATAGTGCAGGTAGACGGAACTCATTTGTATGGAAAGTACAAGGGTTGTTTGTTGGTTGCAGTCTCACAGGATGGCAACAACAACATCGTGCCGATTGCATTTGTCATAGTTGAGGGAGAGACATCTGAGGCTTGGCACTTTTTTCTCAGTAACTTGCGACAGCATGTTGTGACACGTGACGGTGTGGGTCTTATCTCCGATCGACACGACTCAAATCACATAATCGATCACCAACTAATCATATCAACTAATCAAATCGAATAATCAATAACCAACTACTTCAACAAACAAGTACTTCCAAAATCAACAATCAAGTAAAATAATCAATTTACTACAACTTGTTTTACCTGCAGTAGGCGCTGAATCATGAACCGGACCATCACCCCCATCATCATCATCCTCGTCGTCGTCCTCATCGTCATCCGCATCATCATCCTCGTCTGCAACCTCATCCCCATCTGGATGGTCAACCAAAAAGTCATCATTGTCCTCATCAGCTGGCTGGTAGCTCTCTAGAATGAGATTCATTGGAACAGGACGTTCAACGCCGCTCTGTATGATACCCCTCGTGGCATCATCACTCATACCAGAGTCAACAGAAAATCTACCTCCGGATGTACCAGAGGAAGTGTGCTGTCGTGGTCTCGTATCCAGTGACAATCTACCTGGAGCTATCCCACTCGGTTGGGCCATCTGACCGGTGGGAATGTCTCTATAAGCTGGATATGAGTAACCTGGACCAGGAGCCATGAACCCAAGTAGCTGGCTAAAAGAACCTTGTTCAATAGATTCTTGGTGCGGGACACTCCAGTACTGCTGATATACTGGTGGAGTCAGGTAATCCGCAGAATGCGTGTCAGGAATGTATGGAGTGAACTGCTCAGGCTCTTGTTGTGCCTGTGTTTGTGAGGGGGGCGGTGGTGGTGGCCGTGGCGATGGTGGTTGTGGTGGCAATGGTTGTTGCGGTGATTGTGGGTCTTGGTTCTCCTGGTTATGAATAGGATCACCAGGCTGATTATCTTGCGGTTCCATCTGTGACAGCTGCAAGTGGTCACCAAATGCACCTCGGTACCAATGCAAGTAGATATTTGCCTGATGCTGTGAGGGCACCGTGTCATCGACAAGAACTAGACTATACCGGTTCGTCCACTGCATAACCCAGGATGAGTGGGTTCCAGACCAATCCTGATTCTTCGGACCTGTCAAAACTTCGCCGTGTGCTTCACCTAGGTCTCGCTCCTGATCAGGAATACCCTGAGTGAAGCCAAACTGCCTCCTCAGTCTATCAGATGCATGCCACTCAACACATTCAAAAGATATAAGTGGAACTGTGGCACTCCAAATAGCAGAATGCTGACGGATGTCAGGAGGAATCACTTCCGGATCGGTCCTTCCAATTGCATAAGGCTCCCAAACAAACTGCACACATTATGCAAGTAATCATAGGATTACACACAGAATAATAATACGGCTAAACGAATAACCAAGTCAACTAATCAACTCAAATAATCAATATACAACTCAAATAATCAAACTGCACACATTATGCAAGTAACCGAGGATTACACAATTAATAATAACACGGCTAATTGAAAACAACTACGTATTTATTACAACAGACCTGTCCTTCTTGCAGAGCATCCAGGTATCCCCTAAAATGCTCAAGTTTCCTCAATCTGTAAGGCCAATTCACACGTTCCCAGTTATGCCACATAACATCATGCAATTCGTTAATATACATTTATCAACTAAATTTAAGATACATTATTATAAAGTGTTTACTAATTAAGTTTACCTTTTTGCAATCGGAAAGATTCGAGGATTGCTAGGAATCGGCGCAAGGAACGGTAGGTGGATCCAAGCCCAGGCAAGCAAGAGTGTCAACGGACCATCAATCTCCTTACAGTCGACACGAGTTGCCCTACACAAAGCTCTGTACAGGTGTGCCAGGCATGCCGAACCCCAACTGAACTGTATTATCCCGGCAAAGTTACGGAGTAATGGGAGAAACTTCCAGTGCACCCCTGCTCCAGACTTATCTCCAAACATAACGGTTCCAAACAATAACATTATGTGGCACTTCACGTACCTCTGAATCTGGATATCATCAACCAACACTAACCGATCCTTCAATGCTCGAAACCACGTCAACTTGATGAAACTTCCCCTACAGTCTGCCTGCCTAGGTGCAACACCAAACTGATCCAAGCATTCAGCCTCTAATGCCTCATAACTACTCAGTGTCGGTCCCGTAACTGGCAAACCATTCGTCGGAAGACCATAAATTAACGCCACATCCTCCAGTGTCACAGCACACTCACCAACCGGAAAATGGAAGCTGTGAGTCTCGGGGTGCCATCTCTCAATCAGAGCATTAACCAATGCCGCCTGACATTGGACAACTCCAATCTGTGAAACATAATAAAAACCGGTGTCCCGTAAAAACCCCTCCGCTATTGGATTGTACCGATCCGGCGGCATGTAGTGGTCACATTGCAACATTCTAGATCCCTAAACAAAAACAATAATATTAATAAATTAACAAATTAAACTTAAAAGAATCGAATTTTCATTATCAAATAATCAGCCACACATAACAATCAATAAATATATTAATAACAACAATACAATACAATACTTTATACAAATAACTATTATATTATTATCTACTAATACTCAAAAAACTAACTAACTACTCTATTTTATTCTATTCTAACAGCAAACATACAATAATAAATCAATCACTAACCCTTCATTAATTAATTATTTATATTAAACTTATAACATAAATAATTAATTCAACAATTTCTAATTCATAATATTTATTTACGAACGACTACTAATACAATATTAAGTAAGTACAAAAAAATTATTTATTACTAACAATTAAAACTACTTAACTTATCTATATTCACACTTACAGCACACACATTGCACTACTATATGTATTCTATTCTACTGATAGTTAAATTAAATTAAACGCTACTAGCAGTAATAATTATTATTATTATTACAATAAGGGTTGTAATAACAATTATTAATATTAATATTACTTATTCTATTTATTTATCATACATCCAAAATTTTTATAATAACCGTATTATTATTAACAATATTATTATTGCAATTATTCTATTAATAACAATAATTAATTTATTATTATAATGTAATATCTGAACAATATTAATACCCAATAATCTCTAATATTATTTTGATTGAACTCGAATATCTAAATATTATTACTCCACTAATTCCTAACATTATCATTACAATAAACTATTACTAATCTCTAACATTATAATTATTATTTTAATTAAAATATAAAATTTTGGATTGAAAACTTACATAATTAGGCTGATCAAGATAATTAGCAATATGGAGTTCTGGACGATTCACATCTTTTATTTTTCTTCTTTTAGGCATACTTTCTGTGTGGTCCAATTTTTTGGAGCTCAAACCTTCAACAATGGAGTTGTTCACCGTGGCTTGGGGGTGGAGTATATGGGAGAAGAGAATTGGAACAAAGTGAAAGTGAAATGGGAAAGGGAAAGGGAAACTGAAACTGGCTTAAGGGAGCTCGGTGGTTGGAATTTGATCTTCTTAATCGGACCAACGTGCATGCGCGACACGTGGTTGGGGGACGCAAATCGGACCGTCCGATTTGCGTACCTTCCCAGCCAAAAATCGGACCGTCCGATTACAGCATCTCAAAACGGACCGTCCGATTTCTTCGATCCTAGCCGTCACACTCTGGTCATGCACCATGAAGCCCCATATCGTTGTTATACACCACTTTTCCCCCAATATTAAAAATAAAAAAGTGGCAGCCCCACTCATCATATTATTGACTATGATTGCCATAAAAATTATAAGGACCAAAAAATCATGCGTGACACAATATTATTGTTTATTTTGACTACTAAGTTGGATGTAAATTAGAGAATGTCACGATTGAGTTTTTTCTTCTTGTTTAATTTTTGTATAATTTTTTTATTTGTTTTATCTTCTTTTTTTTTAAGATTTATTAGAGATTGAATTCTTGATTTTTTTAGATATAAATTCCATTTTCGATACTATATATGTTGTCTGGATAAGTAGATAATTAATTTTTTCGTTGTTAGAAATATAATTTAATGAAAGTTGTTACATATCTTTTTCACGATTATACGTTGCGTCTCTCTTATATGGAGAGGCGAGTCCACTTAATTTGGTTGTTCAATTGTCAATTTTATATACAGTCTATCATATTATATGAGATGAAGATTGTACTACAATCAGCAATGTATTAGTACCTCACATGATTGATCTATATGTTTTATGGGTGATGTTTCTTGTTGCATTGGACGACTGATTTTAATGATAAAATAACATAATTTTATAATAGTAATTTAAGTTTTTGAAAAAAATTAAAGATGATAATTGCAGCTACTTTCAGTATGAATTTAATAATAAATAGCTTTGAATTAAAAAAATCGTCAAATTCAATTATTTATATAAGTTGTAAATTTTAATTCATTTTAATTCTAGTAATATTGTTATTGATTTTTTTATTACATAAGTTATAGTTGTAATTTTAATTATTTAAATAAAATATAAATACATTTTATTAATAATTTGTTATAATTTTGCAGAAAACATCTAAAAAAGAATTGAATAATATTTATAGATTTTAAATGCAATAATCTGTTTTTATAATATTTAAAATTAATTTTGAGATATTTGTTTTTAATTATTTTAATATATAATATATTCAATTATTTTATAAAGAATAAGTTTGAGTCTTAATTATGATTTTAAATTAATTTTTTAATATATTTTTTAATTATCTTTTATTAAAATAAAAAACAAAAAAATTCCTGGCCCCCGCGAAATATTACCTAACTTCGCCCTTGGACTCTAATAAGTAATAATGACATCTATATTTCTCTGAGCACAAAAGCAATTTCCATTACTCAATCAATCCAACTACCAACCGAAAATGGAAAAATGAATGAAAAAAATTGAGTGCTTAGAAACCATTGGCTCAAAGGTTACCAGTTGATTGATTAACTTGCAGGGAAGGGAGCTATTATATGCAAAAATGACCATGATTTAGTTCTTCTATATGGATTCATACCATTTATTACCATGCCTTGTAACTTTTTTTTTTACCAATCATACAGAGAATCGAATCTGCAATTTCTTAAGTGAATATAAAAATATTATGTCATTTGAATTATAAATCATTGATAATAATGGCTTGTAACTTACTTGAAAAATTTAGCCTCTTTAAATTGTGACCAAAGAATAGGTATTGTTGCCTATTTAAAAACATGGTATATTATTACATTAAAAAAATAAAAAATTTAAAATTTATGATTTAAATACATAAATTTAATTGAAGCATCAAAATTAAAGTCAGTTGAAACTAGTACTTTTCTAAATTGGACACATTTTTGGTGAAAGCAGAGGATGGAAGAAGAAGAAGAAAGTGGTGGAGGTGGCGAATAAATGAGAGTGTGACCCAAAACCATTAAAGCAAGCAAGCAATAAGTGTAACTAACCCCTCTGAATTGATTAAGTTTCCGAAACAGTAACAGTTGAAGCTCACGACTGAGTGAGGAGCAAGAATAGAAATGTCGAACTACACAGTGGAGTCATTCATGGTGGATTCCACAGATGGTGTCAAGCTCCGCACGCGCCTCTTCAAACCGTCAGAGGGACACGGATCCCCAACCATGGCCATCGTCCTCGTTCACCCCTACTCCGTCTTGGGTGGTTCGCAGGGTCTCCTCAAGGGGATCGCCTCCGGTTTAGCCGAAAACGGTTACGTCGCCGTCACCTTCGACATGAGAGGCGTCGGCAGGTCTACTGGCAGAGCTTCTCTCACCGGCTTCTCCGAAGTTAACGACGTCGTTTCCGTCTCTAATTGGGTCTCCGACCACCTCTCTCTCCGCAAGATCCTCTTGGTTGGTTCTTCCGCCGGTCAGCATCCTCTCAGATCTATTCAATTCATCGTTTTCATTATCCTCAATGGAATCTTTTTGCTCCCTAGGGTTTCATATAAGTGATTTCATGTGTTTCTGTCACCGATCCAAAGGTCTAGAATTTGATATTGTTGACCCCAAAAGAAAAATGAATTTTAGCATAAAAGCAAAAACATAAAGAAAAGAAAGGAAGCTTATGCACAAAAAATTTACGCAAATTCAAAAGAGCTTCTGCCTGAGGGCATGACAAGTTGACACTTGTTTTGTATTTTTGTTATTGCAGGTGCTCCTATTGCTGGCTCTGCTGTTGATAAGATAGAACAAGTCATTGGTTATGTAAGCATTGGTTACCCATTTGGAATCACTGCATCAATCCTCTTTGGAAGACACCACAAAGCCATTATACAGTCCCAGAAACCAAAACTCTTCATTATGGGAACACAGGATGGGTTCACCAGTGTCAAGCAGCTCAGAAATAAGCTTAGTTCTGCCGCCGGTCGCGTCGAAATGCACCTCATCGATGGAGTTGGCCATTTCCAAATGGAAGGGCCTGCTTATGATGCTCAGATGGTTGATCTCATTGTCAAATTCGCTGCATCATTATAGAACCCAAACAGTTTGATTTCTATTGCTGTGTGTGAATTGATTGGGATTAGTTTATTATGTACATAAACCTATAACTTGTTGGATCTGCAGATTAGACTGTTAATTTGTGTTGTCTTGTGTGTCAATCTTCTTAATGAATGAAATTCAGATCAAGCACAAGAACCATCCTTTCCTTTCAAGTTTAATAATTTACAGGTTATACATATGCCATGTTTCAGTAGATTTACATACATATGATGTTTCACTAGATTGGAGCCAATTCTAATGGCAAAAAGCTACACTAGTAAACAAGGTAAATAATATACATGCATATCATGCAAAAGAAACGGTTGCATATTGAACATTACAGTGGTAAGGTAAAAGGCCCTGCAGCCCCCTGCTTAAGTCATCTATAATGTCTGTCTTCACGTGGGTGAGCAGACGAAGCACTGCCATCCGTCGGCAACTTGCCAACAGAAACACCACCCAAATGATCATGCTTTCGCTTCTTCCACCCTATTTCCCGATCTGTGGACTGTACTTGGGAAAATGGAGGCTCTCCATCTGGTTTAAAGCAACAGAGTTGAAGGAACAAAAGTGTCTCATAATCAACAAGTTAAACATTCTTGCTGGTTATACTACGTATATGGATAGAGGATCAGAATAAGACAACACATGGTGCCGGAGAAGTATTTGAAGAGGGAATTAGAAAGTTATAGTCTATATACAGAACAAAGGGTAAAAAAACATGTTCACATCCTTGTATTTCGCCAGCAATTACGCTAACCTCAACTACTATGTTGGCTGGCGGTTGGAACAGTTATAACTTACAAGAGAAAAAGAGGGTGCCTCCATGGTTTTGCTGGCTTTCTTGTAATACCCGATCATTAAGATACAACAGATTTGGTGAAATACCGACTTCCATTCAATTCTACATTAAAAATTTTCTAGTTACTTTAGTTATTATTACCACTTTCACCGTCAGATGCATCCCCGAGCCTGGCAATTGCATTAACAAGAGCCTGTTCATGTTCCTGCGTTTCAACAGTTGAACCATCAAATTTGATGATGAGTTAAAGATGATAAATGCAGGCCATTCAGAAAACATGCTATAACTATATACTGACTTTGAGCATTTTCTTTGCTTTCTCCATATCTACCGGATCCGGATGATTGGCGCTAAAAATCTTTTCAACCTGCTTTGGTTTCATTCTATCAGGTAATAATGAGCCAAAATATTTGTATCTTGAAAAAAGAAAGGAAAAGAAAATTCGTGAATGCCCTAATGCATATGCTAATACCTCCTTGATAAGGGTATCTGTGTGGAGTAACTCAATATCACTTGTAGGTTTCCTCCTGCTCCCATTTGTTTGTGATGAAATGAAATTTTTCTTAAGAACCTTTGTCATTCCCCTACCTCTCCCAACAACTGTAACGGCACCACCACGAGACACAGACTTCTTTATCCCTCTACCTGGACCAGCCCGAACACCTCTTTGGGATATTCCAGGATCTTCACCTTCCCATCGAATATCTTTAGGAGATATCTAGCATATCAAATAGATAATTAATAACAAGAATCGAATGCAATTGAGTGAGTGATAATCAACAACAGACAAACTCTTAAATAAACTCTAACAAGTGATATTTGATAGAGATGGGAACAGAAAGTGGATCTATGAAAATAGAAGGATTTCTTCATATTATCAAGATCTCACAGTTAAACAACCTCTTTTAGATTGACCCATTCCCAGGTCTCATTTCTCGCATTCATATCATAGACCAAGGCATGCCGACCCTGTCAAATATTTAAGTGGAACAATTAACTGAGGTTCATGTTTTACTTCCATTTTTTTAAAGTATATAATAAACAAACCTCGGATGCATTATAATCAGTAATAACAGCTTCGTAGAAGTGGTTGTCGTCAGGCCACCTTGTCCAAACCTTCCTTCCGATCATAGGATCATAAGAGGTTGCTTCAGGAGGCTGATTTGTTGCGAAGGCACCTGAGCAACCCCCCCGATTAGTGACCTGGCTTCTGCTAGCAAGACCTGTAGAAGGTAACTGTAGGGACTTCATTAAGAAAGAACTAATCAATTAATCCCTTCTACTGATTGAGAAAAGACAACAAGGAACAAAAACATGTAACTTTGATACTCCAATATGAAAATACTTACTGATTTTGGCTTTTTAGTCTTTCCTCCTGATGGAGGTCCTTGCCTCGCCGTGGATGACGATGGTTGAACTATTGGTGATGGTGCACCCAATGATAACGAAGCTACAGATTGTGAAGTTTTTTGTTTCTTATGAGGAGCAGAAACAGTAGGGCTGGGTATGTGGTCGTGAACCGGTTGAGAAGTATTTACTGCGCCTGGTTGGAGTCCACTTGTCTTTCTCCACTCCCTAACAGCACAATAGGTTACACCCCAGATTGGAATGCAGAACTAACCACATTTTGTTCAATGGTATACAGAAACTGTGCAGAAGGCATGACAAAACATAATATGACCTTATCTCGCGGATGATGTCATCGGCGTTGACCCTGGATAGAAGTTCTCTGTGTTCTTCATCTGATACACGGAGCTCCTTCCTAAGCTCTGTAATTAAACTTTCTTTTTCCTGAAGTGCATATGTACAAAGACAAGAACCTTTAATCCTATCTAACACAATCCATAGGAAACAAAGCTAACGAATAAAAACATGCATACCCAAGTAATTGCATCAGATTGAGCTTTAAAAGCCCGCAGAACAGAGGTGTATGCTTCTTGCTCAATGTTGTGGATTTGGGTTTCCATGTCATTTTGCACCCTAGGAAATGGACCAGAACCTACAGCTGCTAATCTGCCGTTTCCGGTTGCATGATCTGCTTGTTTGAATTTGTTTCGATGGGAAGGAGGAAAATCATCATCTGTTCCTGCAGGCATTTAAGACATTGGAGATTAATATGCTAGTAACCTCTTTAATACTAAAATCCATACGGCATAGTCAAAATGGGATAAAAACTCATCTATGATGCCGATTCTCATATCTGAAATATTCACCCGAACTTTTCCTTTGATATTTAATTTTATCATGCAAACAGATGAAAACAGAGCATAAAACTGACATGGTTTCTAATTTCCATTTTGCACATCAATTATGACTATGGACATCAAGGAGGACTGATGCTGAATAGAAAATCTTTGGATTTACAACGAATCACAGGTGATCTTAAGGGCAAAGAATTACACAAAATCCTGCTATAGGACTTATTTGGATCAGTTAAGTTATTTCCCTCTGCTGCAAATATCACTTAGAAAACAAATCGAGTATATCATAGTTTGTGTTATTAATTGGACATGGTGCATGCGATGCTTTCCACTTCAAAGATTATACTTTCCACTCTTTGCAATCTAATTTTACAGTAATTTTCCTATGACAATACCCATTTCGTTCACTCGATGACACATTTCAAGGACAAAGCAAAGCAAGTACATGCTTTTCGCTTTTTATTTCTTATTCTTGCTTCTTTGGATGAGTTTTCTGTGAAAGAATGTGCAATGCTCATAAACATATAAGTGCACATAAAGCATCAATAATGTTCATTTTTAGGATTCAGGACCCATCATTTGTGGCACAAAACAAATCTCTTAACTCAATACCTCAATCATTCTGTAAGACAAAAATCAGGTTTAGCAAAAAGAACACAGATTGCTAGCCAAATACACAGGTCTACATTAAATGTTCACTTATCAATTTCTAGTCATGATTTATTCAAACACATCCATCACCACAAAGCAGCTGCAATTATTAATCTAAATATGGAGTTAAAATCATCTTAAATGGTAAAAGCCCACAATGTGGCAGTTTCTAGGAACAAAGCATCAACTTGCAAGTTGAAACAATAACAGCAGCAATCCGAAAAGGGTTTCTTCATGAATTAGAGAGTTGATATTTCAGTCCAGTACCACTCTAGTAACTAAACAAAGCTCAAATAATCTAAAACTAATGAAAATAAAAATAAATTAAAGTAAGAATACAATTCATCAGAATTCAGAAGCAATCCACTGCCCATAAAGGCCAAAGTCTCCAAGAACAATACACATTATAGGCACTAAGAAAACATTAAAAATCGAGAAAGAAAACAGGGAAGGAAAAAGATGAAATTTTTGGAATGACCCACCACTGCTATCGGAGCGATCAAATTCCATTGAGGTCCACGAGCGTCAAAATTGAGAGAAGCTCGTCGGTCTTCGGCGATTGAAAGGAGACCCAATTTGAATTGAAGGTTTGGAGGCCAATGGATCTTGCTCAACGCTTTCAGGCCAGTGCTTTCGAACACGTCAGCTTTGCAATTTTTCAACTTCTTTGGGGAAATTTTTTAATTTTACTATAATGTAGGGGCATTAGAAAATAAATATCTGCTTTTTTTATTTAAGAGATGATTTTTAAAAAGGATTTTTTTTTTATCAAAATTGTTAAGAATGATTTGTGTAATATTTAAGAAGAATACCAAAAAAGTATAAATTAGAAAGAGAATACTATCCTCATCTTTTTTTTTTATTGGATTCTCTTCTTCTTTTCTCTTTTTTTCCTATTTTTGTTTTTGATTTTAGTATAATCAATTATTTTTAATAATTTTGATACAGAAATTTCTTTCTAATAATTAACTCTTCTCATAATCTTTTAGAATATCTTTTCCTATTTTTCCCCTCTATCTTGAATGGAAATAATTGTTTATTTGTTATTACTAAGTTATAATCAATAATACTAAATTTTCAAGCAAGTTACTCTTAGTATCCTTTTATAAGAGCACATTTGTAATTTTGGAATTATGTAATTATATTATATATCTATACACACACACACACTTTTGTTATCATCTAATTCACTCCAGGAGATAGAGATCGTTGTGCAGTCAAAGCATCTTCATCACTTTATATACTAGAAAATAGAAATCTTTTCATCGATTATATTATAGGTAAATTAAAGGTTAATTATCAAATATAAACATATATTAAAAATATATATGTAAAATAACATATATAATTAATTTTTAGTATTTATATGATAATTTTGTTTTTCTATTTATTATCCAACTTTTTATTGGCACTTATTTATTAGCTTTTTGGTGTTTTTAAACTATATTAAAACATTTTTTAGTAATATAACCATATTTAATTAAGGGTATTTATTATTTACTTAGAGTAAAGTATCGCTTTTGTCCCCAACGTTTGGAGTAAGCTCCAAAATTGTCCCTAACGTTTCAATCGTTTTATTTAAATCCCTAACGTTTTAAGATTGACTCATTGTTGTCCTGCCGTTAGGGATCCGTTAACAGAAATGACGGCGGGACAAAATTGAGACGATTTTGAAACGTTAGAGACTTAAATAGGACGAAAACATTAGGGACAAAAACGATACATAAAAATAAATTTTAAATTAATTTTATCTTTCAATAATATTTATTTTTTACTGTACATAGTATTCAATTATTTTTAATTACATATAAGTAAATTACACTTAATTATATTACTTTCATTTTAAATAAATTTATTTTTTTATAATTTTAAAAAATTTTGATACATTAGAGACAAAAGGCATACTTTATATTTTATTGTATATATATTATTTTTTTCTTTTACTCAAGTTTATATACTAGTCATTCTACAAACATTTAATGATAACTAAAAATCTTTAAGAGTAAAATTATAAAAAAAATAATTTATTTAGAATAAAAGTAATATGATTAAGTATAATTTACTTAGATGTGATTAGAAAATAATTGAATACTATGTATAGTAAAAAATTGATATTATATATTGAAGAATAAAATTAAAATTTATTTCTATGTATCGTTTTTGTCCCCAACGTTTTCGTCCTATTTAAGTCCCTAACATTTTAAAATCGTCTCAATTTTGTCTCGCCGTCAATTCTGTTAACGGATCCCTAACGGCAGGACAACATTGAGTCAATTTTGAAATATTAGGGACTTAAATAAGACGATTGAAACGTTAGGGACAATTTTGGGACTTACCCCAAACGTTGGGGATAAAAACAATACTTTACTCATTTACTTATTTTGGTCCTCAAAGAATTTTCGACCAGACACTCTAGTTTCGAATTAAAATTAATTACTCGATATATCCCTAACAATTAATTTCGTCAATTAATTAAGGCCTTCGTCAACTCTAACAGAAGACAAAATGGTCCCTGACAACTCTAACAGGGGACAAAATAATTCTTGACCCCTTTATTCGAAAACGACACAATTCTTCCCCAATTTTTATCATATCTCGCATAACCCCAACATTCATATTCTTCTTTTTCACTTTCACGGTCTTCTTTTCCATCTTTTCCTTCATCCTCTTCAACTCCAAGATCAAATCATGGTATAATTGGCACGCATGTCGCACTGACCTCAACATGTCATGGACTATACACTTTCTAAATCTCTGTGACTATTAGACCCACCTCTTCCGCACTTCACCCACCAAAAGCATCCACTTTCACATCCTTGATAACAGCATCACCTCCAACCTCAACAACATCCACCACATCCTCATCATCAAGTTCCATAATTACTCCAAGGACACTCCTTTCTCTACTCTCTGACAAGCAATATAGATTGTTGGATATTAGAACATTATGAGAAGATTCTCCTTCGACATCATATGCAAATTCTTATTTGAAATAGACCCCAAGTGCTTCATTCCTTCTTTTTCGGAGTTCAAGTTGGCAGGAAGCTTCAACATTGTATCCAAGCTATCAGTACAATGAGCAATATCGCCGTTGTCACTCATATGGAAACTGAAGTGATTATTGGTTCAAAGAAGAAGCTGAAGAATGCGATCAGAGTGGTGGACAATGTGGTCATGAAAATGATAGAATAGAGGATGAGGAAGATGGCGACAACGACGACGGGTATTAACAAATTAGACTTGTTGTCTAGATTTATGGAATCCATCGAAAACAAGAAGTACTTCAAAGACATAGTCATTAGTTTATTGTGTATGAATTGGTTGAGAACAATTGAGGATTCTTCTTTTTGTGAACATTGAAGTTGCATAGTGTGCATTGTGTAGCTCGAAGTTACAATGTTAGACTGTTAGTGTTATGTGAGATACGATGGAAATTGAGAGAGAACAGTGTCGTTTCTGAACAAAGGAGGTTAGGGACTATTTTGTCCCCTGTTAGAGTTGTCATGGACTATTTTGTCCTCCGTTAGAGTTAATGGAGTAAAGGACCAAAGTGACTGACATAGTTAATTATTAGGGACTAATCGATTAATTAATTTTAGTTGGGAACTAAAGTGTCTGATCCGAAATTTTTTTAGGACAAAAATGGGTAAATATTCTTTAATTAACGAGAGCTGTTATACATTCAAATTTTTTTGGTAACCAAGTTGACCAAAATCCAATAAAAATCAGTTTTATTAGTGGAGCATGAATATACGCTCTAACTACATAAACGTCCCGTATTTCTCTCCTCTTCCACATTCTACTTCTTCGCGTTTCTCCTCCTCCTTCTCCGCATTCCTCTTCCTTCTTTTTTGTGTTCCTCCTCCTTCTTCTTCGCGTTCTTTTTTCTTTGTTTTATTCATCTTAAGAGAGTAAATCAAGAATAATTTTGAGAAAATAAAATAAGAAGGAGAAGATGAAAAAAAAAAAGATTAAAAAAATAGAAGAAGATAAAGCTGAAAATGAGGAGGAGAAATCAAGTGAAATGAAACCAAATGAACCTAAATTAAACTAAGAAATGAACTGAAATTTCTTAAGAGATAAAAAATTTGGCCAGTACTTAACAGCAGCATCAAGTAAACCTCGGTTAATTCACAAATGAATCGAAATTAGTTCATATTTAAACAAAAACTAACTAAACAACTACACATAAACAAGTTTAGAAAATTCAAGCGAGACGAAACCAAATAAACTTAAATTAAAGTAATAAATGAATTGAAATTTTTTAAAGAATAAAAAATTTGGTCAATACTTAACAGCAGCATCAAGTGAACTTCAGTTAATTCATAAATGAACTGAAATTAGTTTAGATTTAAACAAGCAGTAAAAAAATCAAATCATCAACAAAACCACAACGAATTCATTTCTGGATCCAAATGAATCTAAAATAAATTAAGAAATGAATCGAAATTATTTAATAATAGTATCAGAGAAAATCAGAACTAATAAAGATGTTAGTGAAATATTGGTGTTGTTGGTGACGACGATAAAAAAAGAAGAAAATAACAAAAAAGGAAAAGAAGAAGACAGGAAGGAACCTGCGTGCGCGAATTTAAAAGAAGAAAAAGCAGTAACAGCGATGGCAATGAACACGCGCGCGTAAATTTAAAATACTTGGTTGGACTTAGTTAGAGTTATGACTTGGATAGAGAAATTTATTCTTAATTAATATAATCGTTATTCACAATATCCCAAATATAAATAAGAATTAATAAAATTTCAAGAAATAAATTAACCATGATTCACCAAAATAATTCTATTTTTCTTGAAATTTACTTTAGAGTTTACATTAAAAATTAGAAAAGTTGTAGATTTATGATTTTATTTGAAAAAGAAAATGCAAAAAAGATTGGAAATAATTTAAAAAGTATTTATATAAAAATATTTGATGAAAACTCACCTCCAATTATTTTCTCTCAAATATTAACTTTCTGTAATGAGTACGTAAATTTTTACTATTATTATATAAAAATGATAATTAAATAGCATTAAATTATTTATAATATATTAATATCTATTACATGTACATGGGAGTTATCTTAAAAATACATTAGAATATTTTGGTAGGAGAGGGGAAGAATAAAGAAAGGGAGAGAAAGAGAGTGCAAAACGCAAAGTACAACATGGTAATGCCGCTGTCTCTGAGCCTCACGAGTACCTTCGCCCATTTTCATTTCTCTTTCTCTCTCAAAACATCACTCTTTCTGCGACGCGCCAGGGTCAATTTACCATTGTACCCTCGCCGCTCCACTCGCACTCGAATCTCATTTGCATGCGGAGCATCTTCCATGGAGGAATCCCCCTCCTCCCTTGACTCCCTCACCCACCGCCTCTCCACTCACACTCTCCAATCCCACTCCAAGAAGAAGCTCCACCTTCTCGATTGGGACCATTCCTTCGTCAAAGAACTTCCCTCTGATCCCAGAACCGATTCCTTCCCTAGAGAGGTACCTTACCCTCACCTCTCACTTCCTTTTCAATATCGTATCCCATACTGATTCAATGGCACGCCAATTTAGGTTTTCGTTTTTCCTCTTTCTGATTATTATTATTATTATTGTTTTGGTTTCAGGTGCTGCATGCTTGTTATACCAAGGTTTCACCCTCAGCTGAGGTAGATGATCCCCAACTTGTAGCGTGGTCCGAACCCGTTGCTGACCTCCTTGATTTGGACCATAAAGAGTTAGTTGTCTTTACTTTTGTCTTCAATTTCTGTTCATCTTAAAGCATAGATCTTTGATTCCCATTGTTCGGTTTCATATATTAGAATTTGGAAACTGCATATTTATTTGGGGCTTATCCACTATTTTTATTTACAAAAAAATACTATATATGCACACCGAAATTAGCCATTATGAATTTGTGTATAAATTTAACTCATTTCAATGTGTATTTTGTATTTTGTATTTCAATATGTATTCTATATGATTGATTAATTTGGTGGTTAATTTTTTATATACATATAGCATGGCTGGTTTTTTTTTCCTATTGTCATGTGCATTGTGCCATTATCAATACTACAACTAATGTTTTGCATGCATTTTGTACTTGTATTGAAGGGTTTAACTCTGGATGCTCTACACCAAATAATGTAGTCAGACGTGTTTTGGTGAAGCTTAGTATTAGTTATTGACCCTTTTTGTGTTTTGAGTTTCAGATTTGAAAGGCCTGATTTTCCCAATATTTTCTCTGGTGCAACACCATTGGTTGGAGCGTAAGTGTTTTATAGATGTCAGCAGATTTTTTTGGATGGATAATAATGATACAGTTAGGCTTGATTGAGTTTCTACTGTATACAGGTTGCCTTATGCTCAGTGCTATGGTGGACATCAATTTGGTATGTGGGCTGGGCAGTTGGGGGATGGTAGGGCAATTACACTGGGGGAAATACTGAACTCAAAGTCTGAAAGGTGGGAGCTACAACTCAAAGGTGCTGGGAAGACTCCTTACAGTCGGTTTGCTGACGGCCTTGCGGTGCTACGTAGTAGTGTACGGGAGTTCCTTTGTAGTGAAGCAATGCACCACCTGGGGATTCCAACAACCCGCGCCCTTTGTCTTGTGACCACTGGGAAGCTGGTCACTCGAGACATGTTTTATGAGTATGCTCACTTTAACCTCAACAATGCTAGATTATTTTCATGTTTCTTGGTTTAATGATAATGATAATGACTCTAGTCTCTAGCTGGTAATTGTTCATGTAAAATTCCAGCGTCTGAAGAATGACCCAAGTTCTTAGTATATAAACTTTAGGCTTTCTTTTAATTTTATATGATGAAAAATCTGGACTTGGAGACTGACATCTTCTTTAAGAATATTGTTATATGCACATGTTGAAGGTTGATTTGATGAATATGTTTCAATAACTTAATATCACACATGCAGTGGCAACCCGAAGGAAGAACCTGGTGCAATTGTATGCAGAGTTGCCCAATCTTTTCTCCGTTTTGGGTCATACCAAATACATGCCTCCAGAGGTGAAGAGGATCTAGGTATTGTCCGTGATTTGGCAGACTATGCTATTAGACACCATTTTCCTCATATTGAGAACATGAGTAAGAGTGAAGGCTTATCTTTTAGCACTGGTGATGAAGATCATTCTGTTGTGGATCTTACTTCAAACAAGTATGCAGGTAAGGGAACAAGATCTGACACTGCAATATCCAAATTGGTGAATCTGGATTATACTGCTGACTTTAGCATTTTTGTTATCAAAGTGCTTTGTTGAAATTTTGGTGTAGAAGTCA
The DNA here is from genome assembly GCF_003086295.3 of Arachis hypogaea. NCBI lineage: Eukaryota > Viridiplantae > Streptophyta > Magnoliopsida > Fabales > Fabaceae > Arachis > Arachis hypogaea. The sequence goes on along the minus strand of NC_092044.1, from coordinate 116,218,193 downwards.
TGTGGCTTTTATTATCTGCTGTTGTCAGTTGGTATCTTCTGTTGCTCAGATTACTTCAATGTTTATGACAATGAAAGATAAAAGACAAGAATTGGTTCTATTATTATTATTATTATTGTTGTTGTTGTTGTTGTTGTTGTTGTTGTTGGGGATAACACTTGTAAGGTTTTGATACATTATACCTCATAGGCTGTTGTTCTATGTGTTCACAAGGTCATTTAGCTCCATAAAAACTCTGAACATAGAAACTTTCATTGTATTCTTTCTAACTTCCTTACTAACACAATGATTGTGTTTTTTCAAATATATGGATAATGATACAGTTATTTGTGGGATTATTTTAAGTAAAACTGAGTTCTGATTAGCTCTGTCTGTCTTTTCATATGGTGTCATCCTATGTCAGCTTGGGTGGTGGAGGTTGCTGAACGTACCGCTTCCTTGATTGCGAAATGGCAGGGGGTTGGTTTCACTCACGGTGTGCTGAACACTGATAACATGAGCATTTTGGGTCTTACTATCGATTATGGTCCATTTGGCTTTTTGGATGCTTTTGATCCTAGCTTTACCCCAAATACCACAGATCTTCCAGGTAGAAGATACTGTTTTGCAAACCAGCCTGACATTGGTTTGTGGAATCTTGCACAATTCACAACAACTCTATCAGCTGCTCAACTAATAAATGAGAAAGAGGCGAATTATGCTATGGAAAGGTAGCAGTAATACTTGCATGTATTTTCCCTTGTAGGAGGAATAGATTTGAACTGCTTTTAAATTTGTCTCCTTATGGTTTTTGTTTCAGGTATGGAACGAAATTTATGGATGATTATCAAGCTATAATGACCAAGAAGCTTGGCCTCCCTAAATATAATAAGCAACTGATCAGTAAACTTCTTAGTAATATGGCTGTAGATAAGGTTGATTACACAAACTTCTTTCGGACACTTTCAAATATTAAAGCAGATACCAGCATTCCAGATGATGAGTTGTTGATCCCACTGAAGTCTGTACTATTAGATATCGGCAACGAGCGGAAAGAAGCATGGACCAGTTGGTTGAAGGCTTACATACATGAGGTACGTACTACAGTAACTCTATTCATTTGATGCAATCAACCAACAGGCAATGATGCCATTGTTGTTTAATATGATTGCTTTTCTTGGGGTTATGCAGCTCTCGACCAGTGACATTTCCGATGATCAGAGGAAGGCCTCGATGAATTCCGTGAACCCTAAATTTATTCTCAGAAACTATCTGTGCCAGACTGCAATCGACGCTGCAGAAATAGGTGATTTTAGCGAAGTTCGCCGGTTGCTCAAGTTAGTTGAGCATCCCTTTGATGAGCAGCCAGGAATGGAAAAATATGCCCGGTTGCCGCCAGCATGGGCATATCGACCCGGTGTGTGTATGCTTTCCTGCTCTTCCTGAGTTGCTTGCTCCTCTTCACAGGTAGAATAGCATCTGTTCCAGATACCATATAAATAGGAGAATTGATTGAAAAAGAACAATTGAAACACAGAAAATAGGAATTAAGGAAGGAAAAAAATGAAAAGAAAATAAGAAAATGAGAGTATAGTGTGTGTTTGTATTGTATACGGTAGTCATTCTGCTGTGTTCTTGGACCATAGAAAATGTAATCGTTGCATGTATTGAGTTATTTGTAGCTGCTTTGCAGTTTAATGTTCTTTGTTTTATTTATTTACGTATATTTTGTATATTTAATTATCTATGCCATTTAGTCAACTTTCTCTACCATTACTATTTGACATGTGAAATTGCCAAAATGCACTCAACAGTAATTTTATACTATACTAAAACTTTGAAATTTTACTTTGATATATCTATTGCATTGCCTTCACTGTTGACAAAAGTAAGTCAAATGACCAAATTAATAAGAATAAGAAAATATGGCCCTTCAAAATTATAATAAAGAAGAAAATGTACATAAACCCTAAACCTACCAACAAAGAACTAAAAAACGAACAAATCCCACTTAATCCTGTCAAATCTAACTAAATCTTTAATGAATACTTTTGGTCACATTCAAAATCGTAAATAGAGTAGATATCAACATTTTATTATTTTATTAAAAAATAATATATATACATTAAAACTTACTAAATTAATTAACATATATTTGTATATTAAAAATGTTATTAAATAAATTATTAATATAGAATTAATTATAAATATGTACACAAAAAATCAGTTATCAAATTAATTAATTATATAGAATTATTAGAATATAAAATATACATAAAATTGAATACATAGATTTATATTTTATACACAAAAATATAGTGATTAATTTAGTAACTATTCTTTTGTTGCACATAATATTTTTTGCACAAAATATATGAAATACAAAATACACATTGAATATTGTTCCTGACTCAAGCCCGACCCCAGGTCTCTTATCAGAGCAGCAATGACCTCATTATTAGGGTTCGGGCCACCACTGCGGCCCAAACTGGTCAAGTGACCATAAATTTCTAATCAATATTTAAATTTAAATATTTTTTTATCGACCTCATTACCTAGATTCGGGCTATCACTGCGGCCCAAATTAGCCAAGTGACCATAAATTCCTAATCAATATTCAAATTCAAATAATTACCGAAAAAAATATTCAAATTCAAATATTTTTTTTATCTTAACTAACAAGAATAAGATAACGATTGCAAACTATATAAAGGGAGTCTATAGCTCCTTTAGGTATAGATACATTTCTAACCCTCACATATATTTCTTAGATCTATTTTGAGCGTTAAAGTATCTTTATAGGTACCATCGCTCTAAAGGTTCGATCTTGTCACCATCAAAATCAGTAAGTCTGTGATCCTTCTCTCATTCTATACTCGCAAAGTCTCATACAAATATATATAAAATAAAATATATATTTATATACAAATATAATAACATTTAATAATTATTTTTTATTTATATAGTATTTTTTAATAATCATATGTATTATTTTAAATCTTTTTAATTTATATTTTATTTTTAATATATAATTTATATAAATAACTAAATTTTAGTATATACCAACATTTAATATATCCCTACACCTTGAAGATTTTCTTACAATAATAAGTGAATCAATAGTTATAGTCATACAAAAATCAGATTGAGGTATTTTGATGTACTTTTTTAATATTTATATTTTAGTTTCTTTTCGTATTTTGGTTTTCATTTACAAGATTAAAAAATTTACTCCAAATTTAGACCGTGATAAATATAGTGACTAACTTTTTGTTGGATTTTTTTAAATAAATATTTTATTTATTAAAATATATAATTTATAATAATTTTACGAAAATACATATTATAAACGAAATAAGATTATATGTATTTGGTTGACAGATAAAGTGCATTTTCGTAAAATTTTTATTAATTACATATTTTAATAAATAAAATATTTATTTTAAAAAAATCCCTTTTTGTTAAGTTGTAAAAATAATGATGAGCGAATATCTGTTCCGAAAATAAAAATATATTGATATAATAATTAAAGAAAATTTCCTAATTAATACAATTAGTACTATACTTTTTAGCGAGATAATACAATTAGTACTATATTGATATGATAATAGTACATTTATTTACTTCTAGAAAAAGTAACCTAATGCAGTAAGGGGCATGAAATTCCCAAATAAATCCCGCAATTGTAGATGAGGTTGCTGTGCGTTTCTTTCACTCTCTCTCTCTCTCACTCTCTATCTTTTGCGGCTAGGGTTTTTCGTTTTCCCCCTCTCTCTCTCTGGGTCCGCTGATAGATGGAGTTGTTGATGAGATAGGATCTGTGTTTCGGTGGAATAACATACACTAACCCCGTCAGGGAGGAGCAGCAGCCACCGCGTCGGCCACCGATTTCGTCTTCTCCGGGTATTCTCACCAATGGCGACAATGAACCCTTTCGATCTCTTGTCCGACGATACACAGGACCCTTCCCACCGAATCGAAGCCGAGCAGCAGAAGTCCGCTGCTCCTCCCGCCGTCGCCGCCGCCGCCAAGAAACCTCAGCTCAACAAGCAAGCTCAACTTCCCACCAAGCCTACCCCTCCTTCTCAAGCTGGTTCCGTTTTCTTTCTCTTTTTTCATTGCGAATTCTTATTCATCGTTTTGCTTTCTTTCTGGACTCTCTTTTATTTATGGCGTTCTAAGATTTATGCGCTCTTGTTTCCTTATACGAACATTCACTACTCTGCCATATTACTATATGTTTTGTTTTGCAATATAGAATTCTGACACGTAGCATGCTCTTCCCTTTTGCTCCATTCCTTTTGTTCTTCTTTTTACACCAAATTGTTTTGAAACTTGCTTCGTACTTTTCTATTCTTACATGTGTTTCTATTCTTTCTAACATGATTTACCATGTAAAATGATATGCTTGGTTTAAGGTGAAGGTGACTTTGTAATCCCACATTGATAAAAATTGAAAACAGAAACTTACATGTTACTGTTTTCGAAAATATATTTGCTGTAGAATGGTTCGAATTTTTCCAATGGTGCTTGAAGTCCCTTAAGATGATTCGGTTCAAACTAGCTATTCAATATTAAATTAGCTTGTATTAAAAAATCATGTATTTTTCTGTTTAAAACCGATTCTTTAATATTTAGATTAGAAAGATAACTTTTCTTGGTGTTTTTTTTCTCTTCTATTTCAGTTAAGCATGTATTTGTTTTATACTTTTATGTAATCTGAAATTCTGATTCCTTAGGTTTTTTTTTGTTGATGAGGCTCGTATCATGGTTGATCTCCTTTTACTTTATGCTAAACATTCTGATTTTTATTGTGATAGTGAGGGAGGCAAGAAATGAAACATCCCGCGGCGGACGTGGACGTGGAGGTGGAGGACGTGGGCGTGGACATGGTCGTGGCCGTGGAGCTGGTGGTTTCAACCGTGACTATTTCGGTGATGAGAACTCATTTGCTGCCCCTGCTGGTCATGGTCCTCCTGAAGGAGACACCTGGAAGCCGTCAGAAAGGCTTGGTTATGGTGGATTCCGAGGTCCTTATCGAGGGGGTCGGCGGCGTGGTGGAGGCTTCAGCAATGGAGAAGGTGGTGAAGATGGGCATCCAGGAAGAGCATTTGAACGACACAGTGGGACTGGCCGCGGGTGAATGTTACACTAAGAACTGAGTACTCATTATTCTGACTTTCCATTCCTCTATTTATGTTTCTTCTTCTATTATACAGAAGTGAATTCAAACGCGAAGGTTCTGGGAGAGGAAATTGGGGAAATCAAACTGAAGAACATGCCCCGTAAGCATTCATGTCACAACCATGCACTAAATAGTTCTGATGACAATCCTTGACACATGTTTTCTACTTTATTCTATTTTCTTGAATGTGCTGCTGCACATTTCTTATCTTTTTAAATTTACTTAGGGCGGCTGAGGAAGCGAATGAAACTGGAAAGAATTTGAGTGATGATAAGCCTTCTGGTGAAGATGATGTTGCAGCAGATGGAAATAAGGAGAAACCTTCTAATGAAGCAGCAGAAAAAGAAGCTGAAGATAAGGTGATTGTTCTGCTCTCTCTCACACCTGCACCTGCACCCACACACTAGTTTGCGAATGGGAATATGGATTTTGGGAAAGGGGGAGCAAAAGGGAAGGTTTTTAACGTAAAAGTTCAAAATTAAACATTAGAAGTGATCTGCAGAATTCCATAAATTGTGCTCATTAATTATTTTATCCCATTGTCTGACTGATATTGATCTGTTTGATAGGAAATGACTCTGGAAGAATATGAAAAAGTACTAGAAGAGAAAAGGAAGGCCTTGCAAGCACTCAAGACTGAAGAGAGGAAGGTAGATACAAAAGTTTTTGAATCCATGCAGCAACTGTCAAGCAAGAAAGACAATGATGACATCTTTATAAAACTGGTAAAAATATTTGGCTGCACATTTCTCTTCTATTTTGTATCTTATTATATTCGGTTTACAGTACATTCTGGATATCATAACATCAATTGGGTCTTCCTTCTGTCCAGGGATCAGATAAGGATAAGCGCAAGGAGGCTCTTGAGAAGGAAGAGAAATCCAAGAAGGTATGGTTTTGTTGCTTTTTCTCATGTTTGCTATAACATTTAAAATCAATTTCGATAACTTTTGGCATCTTCCGTTTTTCATTTAGTGAAAATTACCCCCTGTAGCCTTCATACTAATTGCCGTTCTTACTTGGTTCACTGTTTTATTTCACTGAACGGGAATTTCATGTAGAAGTTGCCCTTATACTATTGTGATATTGATTATGGGTTCCACTTCCACCTGTTTATTTCACATTTTTCGTACATGCCGTCTTTTCTGACTTGTGCTTTTTGTCTGATTTGGTTTCATGTTCTTAGTCCGTCAGCATTAATGAGTTTTTGAAGCCAGCCGAAGGTGAGACTTACCATAACCAAGGCCGTAGCCGAGGCCGTGGCCGAGGCCGTGGTCGGGGTGCAACAGGTGGTTTTGGTGGTGGCTATGCTGCTGGCTATGAAAATGAAAGAGCTCCAGCCATTGGAGATCATGGCCAGTTTCCTACTTTGAGTGCCAAGTAAAACTCAACTAGCGCCTGACATCTTTATATGTACCCCTTTTCCCTCAATTTTGGTTTTCTGCTTTGAAGCAGGAAAAAGAACTATAGTAATTGGATTTCCTGTAACGGCAGGCGTATTAATTTTTATGCTTTAAAAATGTAAAGTTAGGTTGTCCCTTTAAATTGATTCCTTGTTCCCTCATAGTCTATAGCTCAACTCCAAATGCTTTTACTTCTAGATGCATTTTCGGGGGAATACCAAGGGAGATACTGAGATTTTTGGTTCACGCTTGTTTATCGTAACTCAAGATTTTTGCTTCACACTTGTTCATCGCAGCGTCATCTTCCGTTTTGTTGTTCTTTCCAAGTCACGTTCACTTTTCGAATCCATCCATAAAATTATATGTTCAGATTTTGTGCAAACTGTGATGACAATTTTTTTTAATCCAACTTTTAGAAATCTCAACCTTAGTTTTTAATAATTAGTGCGTATTTTTTAATGAATTCTACCTTCTTCCTTTTATATATATAAAATTTTGTTTAGAATTAAGAAAATTTTTATTTTGCGAGTCACACACTTAAAATTGCAATTGAAAAAGGTATCAAAACTCAAATTTAATGCATCTATTATACTTTGATCATGTTGACCGTTTTTAATATATAACTCACATGTTGGATGGTAAATATCACATGTGTCAAAACAATTGAGAAAAACAATTAAGAGGATCTATTCCCCATATAAACAACTTTTGAAAAAAATTCCAAGGCTCAAGAAAAATTTTGGAGACTTGGAGCATGCATTACAACATTGACCTCTTAGAAGTTAGAAAATCCCGCAAATAATCTTTACCTAATGATTTGTGCATTTTAAAAAATCATGCACTTGCTTTCTCAATGATGCTCTCTATATTTTTATCCTTTCCGTAGGCTCTTTGGTTCCAAATGTCTGCCACTTCTTCAAAAGTTAATCCTTTTGTTTCTGGCATATAAATGATTACGAATACTATTGCAAGAACAGCTACTCCCAAAAGAATCAAGAAACTTTGGCCAAGTCCAATTCCTTCCGCCATTGAAAGGAAGCTAGTTGACATTATCACACTGCTAATCCAGTTTACTGTGGCTGACATGCCAGCACATAACCCTCTATACTCTTCAGGGTATATCTCTGAGTTCAAAGTCCAAGGAACAGGTCCCATTCCAGGTGCAAAGAATAAAATATACACACCCAAACCTGCAATAGCAAGCCATCCAAAAACTTGTCTTTTGTTCCCATTTCCTATAATAATACAAGACACAGAGAGGAGGATCAAGGCTCCAACCACACCCGACAAGCTTCCAATAACAAGCTTTTTCCTCCCAGCAATGTCAATTAGGTAAATGCCCAAAATTGTGCTAGCAGCATTTAAGGCTGAAACAACAAGTGACAAGAACAATGCTGATTCATTGGACTTGAAGCCCGCCATTTGGATTATTATTGGACTATAGTACATTATAACGCTAATTCCAACAAATTGTTGGAATGCTTGAAGTCCAGCTCCACAGATGAATGCTAATCTGATTTCTTTCAATTTGAACACATCACTAAATTTAACCTTGACCTTGTTCTTGCTTTCTTTTTCCAAGTGATCTTCAAGAATTGCTATTTCGTCCCCCAACCGAGGTGATGGGTAAATTTTGGAAAGCACAGTGGTAGCTTCCTCCTTCCTATTCTGCAAGTTCAAAGGAATCAAAGTGTTATATACACACATATACATATGAGTTTAATTTTTATATATTGGTAGTATAAAATATTTTATATAATCTTCTAATCAAATATGTTTTTTTGGATAAACATTCATGTTGTCAATGCAAAGAATAATTATTTTTGCTAGCACGATGTTTATGTATAAAATTATTTTACACTAACACTATACTGAATTAAAAGAAACCAATAACGATTATATACTAGACCTTATGGTAGAGCCATCTAGGAGACTCAGGGAGAAACATCATGAGAACCAATTGAATAAGAGCTGGTGTAGCTGCAAGTCCGAGCATCCAACGCCAAGTCCCTGGAACCTGCATATGCATACATAAGTCGATATTTGTAAACTATAATTGAAGATAAATATATTTATTATTAGTTAATTAGCAAGTTAGTGAAGCTTACTCTTGTCAAGCCATAATTGATGACATAGGAAAGAAATTGGCCACCAGTAATCATAAGACAATTGGCACTAACTAATCCTCCTCTTATTTCAGAAGGTGATACTTCCGCAATATATAAAGGAGCAGTAATGGAGGCAAAACCAACACCCAAGCCAACTAAAAAACGGCCCACTATGATAAGCATAGGATTTGGTGCGAAAGCCATTATCATTGATCCGATGATAAAACTAAGATCTGCTATGATAGTAGCAATCCTACGTCCGAAGACATCGTTAATGTAACCACCTATGGCGGCGCCAAAAATTGCTCCAACCAAGGCCATGCTAACAATTATCTCCTGTGAGACAGAATATACAATATAATAACCATGTATTATAGTAATTCAAAAATGCTGCATAGACACAAAAAGCAAGCCCCTATTTATTGATTTTTTTTCAACTAAATAGTCAAATTTTAAATTACACTACTAGTCTTTATAATTTATTTAAATTTATAATTAAGTTCCTCCTATATTTTAAAAGTTTTCAATTGGGTCCTGCACCAATTTTAAACTTGTAATAAGCTTATTATTAATCGTAAATGTTAAAAAAATATTTTCATCCATCTTACTCGTAGTGAATATATCCGATCATATTCTGGTAAGAATGTAATTACAAATTTAAAATTAGTATAAGGACCTAGTTAGATTCTTTTAAATATAGAAATTTAATTACAAATTCAATCAAATTATATGGACTAATAGAATAATTTAACATCAAATTAATTATCAAATATTAAATTTTTTTAGAATAGGATAATATTTTTTAAAAAAAAAATACTAAGTACTTTCTATATAATAGCTTGGTAATTGATTTGAGTATACACATAGTAAAATTGATAGTAATTAAATTAAAGATATTATGTTTCTATATGTTACCTGAAGTAAATAGCTCTTCTTGACATATTCAAACTCCTCATTTATATACAAGAGAGCACCAGATATCACACCTATAAATTAAATCAATTTGGATATTTAGTATGAAATGTTATTAATTAAATGTATGCCTTTATAATATAACACATATGCGTATGTATATACCAGTATCATAACCAAAGAGAAGACCACCAATGCCAGCAGCAAAAGAAACTCCAACAATGTAAGAGCTTTGAAAAAATGATATTCTACGTTCTGGATACTTCTTCAAATAGTCAGAAGTTCCTGCATTCATGGACATGCCCATATCAGCCACCATTGTTGCACTACTTGCTTAATCATGTAATTGCAAGTGTTCTATTTGTGCAGTTTGAAATAATAAACGAAAAAGCAATGAGTATCGATTAGCACTTTATAGTTTATATGAGAATCGATAGTTATTAAATTTAGTGATTGTAGAATCTTCTTGTTTGTTGTATTTGTAACAACTTAACAAACATTTTCGGCTTTTATGAGAAAATTTGTTTTCATGTTGCCACAAAATTACACCTGAATTATTTATCTTTTCTATATTTGGCCTACCTCTGACCATCCCCTTTCCCTCGTTCCTCTACAGCTCAAGGCAGGTGTATTCAAAATTTCGAACACATATGTGAACCCTTTACCTTGTTTTTTCATTCCCTTACCTTTATTTAGATTATTTTACATTTGTATTTTAGTTATTATAAACTAAAAAAGAAGGTATTTATATAAAATAATAAGAATGCACGAGCTTTCATTCCATTTGTTTTTATTTTTTTTTCTCTCACTTGAAGAGTAAATACTCATTTTGGTCCCTAACCATTTGGGTTATGGACAAAGTATTTTTGCAGGATTTGAAATTAACAAACAGGTATTCAACCTCTATTGGAAATACCCATCGCGACTCCTACAACTGGAAGAGAAACGGTGGGATGTTGACGTGTCAGTGGCTAGTCCACGTGTATATTGTGCGTCCATATTCGGGACTAATCGACCCCTGCACAGTAGCCATAACAACATCGTGTGGTTCAGGGTGAAAATTTTCAACGTTTAAGATGTTAGGGTTTTTGTTCTTTGTAGTCATTTGGGCATATTGAGTTCTCCATTTCATGGCTAGTGAAGACACAGGTTCAAATGGAAGACCAAAGGCACAACGAGAGTCTAAGTCCAATGCTGGGTTCTACTGGGAGCTTTAGGAGAGTGACCACTAAGAAGAAGAAGAAATTCACAGCACCTACTTGTAATTGTTGAACATATGCCATCTTGTTTGAGTCTTCCACCAAAAACAACCCAAGCAGGCTTTTTTTGGGTGTTCCTATTTTAAGGTAATTAGTTGTCAATGTTGCTAAAATAAGTGACTTATTTTCTTTTCACATTCTCAAGGGCTATTTATTTTCCAGAAGAAAGCTCCTCATTGCAATTTCTGCGCGTGGATGGACGAATATGTGGCATCTTTTGATGGCAAAGATGTTATAGATGTCTCAAGTTCCAATGAATTGATACAACAGATGAAGAGGATGAAAGAGAGACTGATACTGTTAAAGATGTCGATGGGACAAAGGAGGACATACGCACAGCTTCAAACAACAATAAATGCAAGGTCATTTCAACATTGTTGCTTGGAATTATAGTGACATTTTCATGTTCTTTCCTCTTTAGTGCTTTGTATGGTTGAGATATTGTGTTGTAATTTGAATTGAAATTACTACAGCATTAGTAAACTTATGAGTAATGGCTTTTGTAATTTAAATGATTAAGTTTAGTTTTGATGAATGAAAGACATGTGTTTAGCTTGAAAGTTTTGACAATGTAATTATCCATTGTTGACTAACTACATTATAATGGGGAGTGCTAGGTAAACAATGACTATTTTGAACAACATGAACAACCACCAATCAAATAAAAATACACTACACCCTAATTTAATGCTACTAATTAAATTTACTCTTTTAACCCTATTAATTCACATTGTTTACATATTGTTCAAAAATATTGTTGGATACCTATACTTTTCCCATTATAATACATATATGAGAAAGCAATAATCACAAGAAATTGCATTTGACACTAAAGACATTATTTTAAATAGAAATATCAAAATAACACAGTAAGTGTGTTTTAGTTTCACAAAAAAAGGCAATCTGGTCTGTAGCCAATCATAAAGTACTTGACAATGGTAAACCAAACCATTGTGGTTGTATGCTAATAATAACCATAGAGCATAAACCAAAATATTACATAATGTATAAAAGACAAAAAACTTTCAAAATGTAACATATTAACCCAAAGACAAATAAGATGTTGAGCACAACAACATCCTTAATTCTTCTTTCCCTTAAAGGTGCCTAGAGTTGGAATGAACTTAAACATCCTTGAGGAAGTTTCACTACTAGCTGCTATTATAGTCTCACTTGAAATTGCTTTAGGATTGTTTGTTGGTGGCCGATGTGGGTTAAGTGCTCCTTCACCAGGTTGTGAGGTTGTTTCGGGAGCGTTATTAGCAACATCCCTTGGGATTTGAGCAGGGGGCTTAAAAATCTTTTGTTTGGGCCTAAACTTGGGATGTGCAGGCCTTGTTTGAGCAAGAGTTGGTGCTGATGGTATTGTAATTTTTGATCTTGCAAATGGATTTGGGGTGTTTGAAGTTATTGCTGATGAAGAAGCGTTCAGATCAGTCTCACCAGCCTGTGCATTCATGGGCTTTAGGCCAAACAGAACAAGAAAACAACAATCAGAATGAAATGCATGCACTATATAAATCAAAATATATGAATTTGGTATGAAATAAGCCTTTTTTTTGCGGCACACAAAGATATATAGTGTCACCTATGTCTCTGGAGCTGATTGTGAGACATTAACCTCATCAGGCTCAACATTGGGTCTCTTTGGCATCATTTTCTTCTTCTTTCTTGCCTTGTTTTGTAATTGATGACTTAGGTTAACTCACTGCTCAATCCTAACAAATTTCAGGCAAGTAATTCAAGGAGCTTTACTACTGTGTCTTCTACAGAAGATTGAATCCCTTCCACACGCTGGTTATTGGGCTCAACACTGGCTATAGTCTACTACAGGATTACAACGGTCAACAAATATTTGGGAGTGTTTGACACTATAATGCCTAACTATTTCTATTTTAGTCGAAATTAACCTCTTACAATTAATATTTAGCACACATAAATCCCTAACCAAGTTATAATCAGTCCAAATCGACGTCAACAACTTTTATAATAGGACTCATAAATCCAAATATTTGTTAACAGATACACACATGTACCTGTTCTTGAGTAATATGGTCTGCAAAAGCTAATAGGGGAGCCTCAAAACCATTGTGCATTACCAACTCATTGGTGACGGACTTGGCCTTTTTCTTCTTAGGCTGCTAATTTGGTCTACTTGGTGCTCCCTCACACGTTTTATAGTAGTGTCCCTTCTCTTCACATTTGCTACAAGTGACTTGAAAAGTTCTTCTCATCTTATCAGCACTAACTAACGAGGGTGGTTGAAGTGCTTCATTTCTGCATTTCTTAGGACGTCTAGTTGGTCTCATAATTCTTGGAGGGTCAGGCTTTGGAGCATCAATGGGTTCCCAATATTCTTCACTATTGACTGGATTGACACGTTCATCATAAGTCCTCCTTACTGCATCCATTGTTAGAAAGGGACTCACAAAGTCCTCAGCATCTCTCACTCTTAATCTTGATATGGCAGCAACAGCATGCATACAAGTCGTGACAAGAACCATCTCCAGTTATCAATATTCTCAGCTCTTACTATAACATAGGCAATGACAAATGAATGGTTATTGGCATCTTGTGCAACAACACAAAGAAGATGGCCCCCATAGTACCCCTTAAGATGACATCCATCCATACCAATCAAGGACCTACAACTAGCTCTAAAACCCTTTCTGCATGCATCTAAACAAACATAGTCTTTCAAATAAAGGTGGTCCTTGTGGTTGTGGATTCACATCCATGTCAGCAATGCTCCTTGGATTACTCCGATGCAATTTCATTAAATATTCCCAAAGCTTCCCAAACTGGGTCTTCTCATTACCCAACACAGTCTCCCTTGCAACCTTCAGGTAGCATTTGGAAGAGAGACATAGACTGAGAGACAGAGACTAAGAGACAGAGATAGAAATAAGTCTCAGTATTGTGTTTGGTCTAAAATGGGGGACAAAGACTAAGATAAGAGTGAAACTCTAATTTAATTTGCACAAAGGGTAAAGTTGAAATTAATTAATTGAAATGAGAGTATTTTAGGTATAAAATGTTATTAAAGTTTCAGTCTCTGTCTCCAAAAATTTCAATCTCCTATGCTTTCACTTTTTAGAGGTACTGAAATATTGAAATTTTAGAGATAGAGACTAAAATTTTAATATCAGTCTCTAGACCAACAAACATAATACTGAGTTCCAGTCTCTCAGTATCATCATGAGACTCAACAAGAAACATCATGAGAACCAATTGAATAAGAGCCGATGTAGCTGCAAGTCCAAGCATCCAACGCCAAATCCCTGGAACCTGCATATGCATACATAAGCCGATGTTTATAAATTATAATTGAAGATATATATATTATTAGTTAATCAGCAAGTCAGTGAAGCTTACTCTTATCAAGCTATAATTGATGACATAGAAAAGAAATTGGCCACCAGTAATTATAAGACAATTGGTATTAACTAATTCTCCTTTTATTTCAAATAGTGATACTTCCGCAATATTTAAAGGAATACTGATCCAATAATAAAACTAATATCTACTATAATTGTAGCAATTCTACGTCCGAATACATCGTTAATGTAACCACCTATGACAACGCCAAAAATTACTCCAGCCAAAACTATGCTAACAATTATCTCCAGTGAGATAGAATATACAAAAGGGGCCTGCTACACATACAACTAAAAAGGCTATATAAGTTTTACAAGTTATCAGCCCAAACTTCATTAACACGCTCATTAACTCATTTTGAATGGAGCGTAACTACACGCGCCCCACTCAAACGGTTCCTCTTCGTCTTCTTCTTCTTCTTCTTCTTCTTCTTCTTCTTCTTCTTCTTCTTCTTCTTCTTCTTCTTCTTCTTCTTCTTCTTCCTCTTCCTCTTCCTCTTCCTCTTCCTCTTCCTCTTCCTCTTCTTCGTTTTTTTTCGATTTTTATGGTTTCTGAAATTCTTCTTCTTCTTCTTGCTGCACGTTCTTCTGCCTCTTACTCTTCTTCTTCTCCTTTTCTTTCATTTCTGCACGTTCTTCTTCCTCGTTTTCCTCTTCTTCTTCTTCTTCATTTACGTCTTTTCTCTCTGTTTTCTCATTTTTTTTCGATTTTTCATGGTAAAATCGTTTTTGAAGAAGAAGAAGCAGCAGAAGATGAGAAAGAGAAAGAGTTCTGAATTATGCATAAGATGTACTTCAACGAATTTTGGGTGTATTTTCTTAAATCCTTTGAGTGTATTTTCTGTAACCCTTTGGGTGTATTCCTATAATCGTTTGGGTGAATTCTTGTAACCGTTTGGGTGTATTTTTTGTAATCCTTTGGGTGTATTTCTGTAATCATTTGGGTGTATTTGAGTGATATCTGACTGATATCTATGGGTGTATCTGACTCATATCTATGGGTGTATCTTACTGATATCTATGGGTGTATTTTTCATTTCAGAAAAAATGGCAGGCATTACAGAAATACACCCAAACGATTACATAAAATACACCTAAGAGATTACAGAAATACACCCAAACGATTACATAAAATACACCCAAGAGATTACAGAAATACACCCAAACGGTTACAGGAATTCACCCAAACGATTATAGGAATACACCCAAAAGATTACAGAAAATACACCCAAAGGATTTAAGAAACACACCCAAAATCATGCATAATTCAGAACTCTTTCTCTTTCTCCTCCTCATCTTCTGCTACTTCTTCTTCTTCAAAAACGATTTCAGAGCTTGATGTCAAAAAACAATAGAAATCGAGAATAACGAAAAAAGAAAACAGAGAGAAAAGCACGTAAATGAAGAAGGAGAAAGAGAAGGCAAGAAACAAAAGAAAAGAAGAAGAAGAAGAAGAAGAAGAGGAAGAAGAACGTGCAGCAAGAAGAAGAAGAAGGTGCAATGAAAACGTGCCGTAACAGTATGTGGAGGAACTAACGTCAACAACGAAGAACAAACCAGTGAGAAAGGAGGAGAAAAGAACGATCAAAAAAGAAGGAGAAGAAGAAGGGATGTAGCGCGTGTAAGGGATGTAGTACTTGCAGCGAATTTTGGGGGTTAGAGTTTAATTGACTTGTAATACTTACAAGCCCTAATCGCTTGTACGCAGAGTTTTTCTCTATACAAAATAATACAATATGATAATCATATATTATAATAATTCAAAAATGCTGCATAGACACAAAAAGTAAGCCTCATTTATTGATTTTTTTTTAACTAAATAGTCATATTTTAAATTACGCTAGTCTTTATAATCAATTTAAATTTGTAATTAAGTTCCTCCCATATTTTAAAGTTTTTAATTAGGTCTCGCACCAATTTTAATCTTGTAATAAGATCATTATTAACCATAAATATTAAAAAAATATTTTTATTTATCTTACTAGTAATGAATATATTTGATTATATTCTGTTAAATTAAATATTTTTAGAATAATAAAAATGTGATTACAAATTTAAAATTAGTATAAGAACCTAGTTAATTTTTTTTAAATATAAAAATTTGATTACAAATTCAATAAAATTATATGGAGTAATAGAATAATCTAACATAAAATTAATTATCAAACATTAAATTTTTTTTAGAATAGGATAATATTTTTAAAAAAATACTAAGTACTCTCTATATAATTGTTTGGTAATTGATTTGAGTATACATATAATAAAATTGATAGTAATTAAATTAAAGATATTCTGTTTCTATACGTTACCTAAAGTAAATAGCTTTTCTTAATATATTTAAATCTCATTTATATACAAAAGAGCACTAGATATCACACCTATAAATTAAATCAATTTAGATATCTAGTATGAAATGTTATTAATTAATACACATATGAATATGTATATAGCAGTATCATAACCAAAGAGAAAACTATCAATACCAACAGAAAAAAAAAAATCAACAATATAAGAGCTTTGAAAAAAATGATATTCTACGTTCTGGATACTTTTTCAAATAGTCAGAAATTCCTGCATTCATGGACATGCCCATATCAGCAACCACCATTGTTGCATTATTTGCTTAATCAATTAATTGCAGGTGTTTTATTTGTGCAATTTAAAATAAGAAACAAGAAAGCAATGTGTATCGATTAGCACTTTATAATTTATATAGAGAATCGATAGTTGTTAAATTTAGTGATTTTGGACACTTCTTGTTTGTTGTATTTGTAATAACTTAACAAACATTTTCGGCTTTTATGAGAAAATTAATTATTTGCCGTTTTTATTTTTGGTTCACCTCTGACCAAATAATGTGAACCTCTTGCCTTGTTTTTTCATTAGCCGTTTTTATTATTCACCTCTTGCTTTTCTTAACCAACCCCTTTCCCTCCTTTCTCTACAACTCAACACAGGTGTAGTATTCAAAATTTCAAACACAAATAATGTGAACCTCATGCCTTGTTTTTTCATTCCCTTACCTTAATTTAGATTGTTTTACATTTGTATTTTAGTTATTATATACTAAAAAAGAAAGTATTTAAATAAATAATAAGAATGCATGAGCTTTCGTTTCATCAGTTTTTGACTTTTTTTCTCTCTCACTTGAAGTGTCACACTTGAATTGGTGCCAGTGCTAGTTGTATTGCAGCTCAGCCAAAAATAAAAATCAAAATACGATGTCACCTATCATATATAAGATGTGTGTGTTCTCATTTTCATGCTTAAATGATATACTGTATTATTTTTAATAATTTATAATATGTACAAAAAGTAATTATTGACAAATAGTATAAACACATTAAATGTACAAAAAGTAATTATTGATTATTATTATTTTTCTCTTTTATTCCTTAAAATTTCCACGTATACTAATTTAGTCTAATTAATATTTGATGTGTACACCTGGATATATTTTTTTTGGTGTTAAATATTTTTTTTATTTAAAAAATTCAGAGAACAATGATTTTTAAATTAACGATCATATTGTAAATTACTCATTTAACTTTACAATAATGGCAAAAAAATTTAAAATAAAATGTGTATAGAAAAATATAATTTATGATGAACTTGAAGTGAAAGCTAAGGAGCAAAACCCAAATAATTATGTAGTATTCCTTATCATTGCCTCCTCTGGATGCGGACAAGGTGTTCCATAAAGTACAGTCAAATCTTCGAGTTTGCGGTTCCCGTTTGAAAGAATCTAAATTCATTCTAATTTCTTTCATTCACAATGAATGAATCCATACAATAGGTTCCTGTATTTATAATGTGATATTTTTTCTTTCTGAAATCAGAACCGAAGACTTCTAAATGAAAATGAAAAGATTATATTATTTGAATTACATTATAAATTTATCTAAAATATAAAAAATGATAAATATTATAAAACAAATAAGTATCATAAAATAGGACTGAATATAAATAATCTTTTTTCACTTTTCTTATCTGATAACAGTACTATATTTATTTTTTTAATACACAAAATACAGTTCAACACTTTGTTGAACATAATTAATTTTTCAATTCTTGTGAACTATTATTATTTTAGTTAATTAACATATGGCTGGCGAACACCATATTGGGTGTTTATGAATCTTATTCTTCCTAAAGTAATTCAAATGTCTTTAACAAAGACAATTAGTGAGCTCATTTTAAGGTATATAATTATAATTATACGTGAACGATGCAATTATTAGGACGGAGGATCTGTTTTATTGGGATGGATGGCTGGAAATTAGGAGGGAAAATAAGAAATTGCAACTGAAAAAACAAAATGAAAAAAAAAAGGGAAAAGAAAATAAAATTGCATGCAACATACATACATATATACAACCTCTCTTTAAATTAATGGTTATGATATACTGTCCAAATTATTGTACCCAATTTGCATCTCCCTTTCTTAGCCAAACCAAAATACAACAAGGAAGTAACAAAATCCGATCTGGCCTCGCTCCTAAGCTAGCCTTTTTGAAATTTAAAATTTCCCAATTCTGGTAATTAGGTTATCATCCCAGCAAATCAATTTAGTTGTCTCTATTATATATTGTACTATTTATAATCCATGGCTCCATGCATGGTTTAAGCAAATGATCCTTAATCCCATCAGAATCATCATATTGTCGATTGCCTAAATTCATTAAGTGATTTCATATATTAGATTTGGATTGGTGGTTAGGTTGCATTTTCTAAGATGACTATGCAATCAACCCCAGGAAGCTCAGGGTACCTGAATTTGTATCCTGATAGGAAGATGTCATTTTTCAAGAATCCTTATATTCTCGGACTCACCGCCGTTGCTGGCATTGGTGGCATGCTCTTTGGCTACGATACAGGTACGAATTTCAGTTCTAACTTGCGTCTTGATTCTCTATCTTTTCTCTAGTCCCATTGTTCAATATATATATATATATATAATTAAATACTGAAATTAAACAAATAATTAAATGCAGGAGTGATATCAGGAGCACTTCTATACATAAAAGATGATTTTGAGGAAGTTAGGAATAGCAATTTTCTGCAGGAAACAATAGTGAGCATGGCCATTGCCGGAGCCATTCTTGGAGCGGCGGCGGGAGGTTGGATCAACGACGCATACGGGAGGAAGAAGGCGACGCTCATTGCTGACGTCATATTCGGGTCGGGTGCCATCGGGATGGCAGCCGCCCCCAATCACTACGTTCTGATATTGGGGCGGTTTCTTGTTGGCTTGGGAGTGGGCGTGGCCTCTGTGACGGCCCCCGTCTACATCGCGGAGGCATCCCCCTCCGAAATCAGGGGCTCTTTGGTCAGCACCAACGTCCTCATGATTACCGGTGGCCAGTTTCTTTCCTACATCGTCAACCTTGCTTTTACCAGGGTTCCCGGCACGTGGCGCTGGATGCTTGGCGTTTCTGCTGTCCCTGCAATTGTTCAGTTCACCCTCATGCTCTTTCTACCTGAATCCCCTAGATGGCTCTTCACCAAGGTATCTATCTATATCTTCATTCATTCATTCATTCATTCATTCAACTAACTCAATACTCCCTTGATCTTGCTTCCAGAATAGGAAAAACGAAGCTGTTGATGTTCTTTCCAAGATCTACGACTTTGCTCGCCTAGAAGATGAAGTTGACTTCCTTACTGCTCAGTCAGAGCAAGAGCGCCAGAGGAGGAAGGATATCAGATTCACTGATGTCTTCAAATCAAAGGAAATCAAACTCGCCTTCCTTGTCGGAGCTGGACTCCAGGTAAATACATTTTCAACATGCAAAGTTCATAATAAAAAAATATTAAATAAATAAATAAATATACCTCATATTTAACTTATCTATATTGACGACTGATTTTGGTATACAAAAGAAATACATATAACATTTATGGAGTTCTGAATTGGGGTGCAGGCTTTCCAGCAATTTACGGGTATCAACACAGTGATGTACTACAGCCCAACGATTGTGCAAATGGCAGGATTCGAGTCGAATGAGTTGGCTCTAACGATCTCACTGCTGGTTGCGGGAATGAATGCGGCAGGCACCATTCTGGGCATATATCTGATTGACCACGCCGGAAGGAAGATACTGGCACTGTCCAGCTTAGGAGGAGTCTTCACCTCCCTCATCATCCTGGCCTTCGCCTTCACGAACCAATCATCCGACAACCAGTTGTACGGATGGATCGCAGTGTTGGGCTTAACCCTCTACATCGCGTTCTTTTCGCCCGGGATGGGGCCCGTCCCGTGGACCGTGAACTCAGAGATATACCCGGAAGAATACAGAGGCATTTGTGGGGGAATGTCCGCCACCGTCTGCTGGGTTTCAAACTTGATAGTTTCTCAGAGCTTTCTCTCCATCGCTGAAGTCTTGGGAACTGGTTCCACCTTCTTGATCCTTGCAGGTATATGCGTGCTTGCCTTTGTGTTTGTGGTTACGTCTGTTCCCGAGACTAAAGGGTTGACTTTTGACGAAGTGGAAGTCATATGGAAGGAGAGAGCTTGGGGCAAGAATCAAGATACAAGAAACCTTCTTAGTAGTGCTTAGTACTTAATTTCATCATGTATCTTATTATATATCTTCACTATTACTGTATTTACATTTACATATATATATGCCTTTTTTTTATATATATATATCATTGGGTTCTATTGGTATATGGTGTATTGTATTGTATATTCGCATGTCGAAAATAATGAAGTGTCCGAGTAAAATTTTCTTGTTTGAGTATATAGGAGGATGAAAATATAATGCGCTTTACTTCCCCTGCAAATCTGCAATAGTGTACCAGGCTTGCATTGCTTTTGCTAGAGGTAGCTAGCTAGGTGCTATAGATTTCCATTACATGCACACCTGATTATGTATGATTAGAGGTGTTCGCGGGACGGTTTGGATCGGTTTTGAGTCAAAAATTCATCCGATCCGAACACTAATTTACTTACGGTGCGGTTTGGATTGGATGATCGATCCGATCCAATTTCAAGCGGTTTGGATTGAATTGGATTTGCGGTTTTTGTAAATTAAAAAAATTAATACATATAACAAGTCTCAACATCAAATTTTAAATAATTAACAATAACGTAACAAGTCTCAACAATATTTTAAAAAGCCACCGATAACATAACAATAGAAATAAAATTATAGGTTAGTTAAAATAATTTGAACATAAAATATTTATTAAATAATAATAATACATGAATAATATAAAAATGTATAACAAATTGAACATGTTATAAGCATAATTATAAATATAATAATAAAATAATAATATTATAGCACATTGTGCGGTTTGGATTGAATTGGATCGGTTATAAAAAGTAGATCTGAAATCCGATCCGATCCAGCGGTTTGCAAAAAATAGAATCCAATCAAATCCGAATTAATACGGTTTTAATCAGTTTCGGTTTGAATTGAATTAGATGAACAGTTTAATTTGAGTCGGTTTGAATTTAAACACCCCTATCATTACTGAATTTCCAGTCCAAATTATTGCATGCAAGATACAATTTAACTCGGGGATTAATAACTACTCATTTTGTGAATCCATTAAATCTATTATGATAGACAAAG
The DNA here is from genome assembly GCF_003086295.3 of Arachis hypogaea. NCBI lineage: Eukaryota > Viridiplantae > Streptophyta > Magnoliopsida > Fabales > Fabaceae > Arachis > Arachis hypogaea. The sequence goes on along the minus strand of NC_092044.1, from coordinate 116,196,387 downwards.
TGTAGTAAAAGAGGAAAAGGATAAAGGATAATGTCACTCCAATATCATGTGATTTGTATTAAGAGTAATAGAGAAATTTTTCATATACAAGCATTTTTTTATACAAGTCTTTACAAGTTATTATATTAGCGCGCTTGAACGTTACTGCACGTTCTTCTTCCTCTTCCTCTTCTTCTTCTTTTCTTTCGTTTCTTACTTTCTCTTTCTCCTTCTTCAACCGTTACTGCACAATTTCACTGCACCGTCTTCTTCTTCTTGCTGCACATTCTTCTTCCTCTTCCTCCTCTTCTTCTTCTTCTTTTCTTTCGTTTTTTGCCTTCTCTTTCTCCTTCTTCATTTACGTGCTTTTCTCTTTGTTTTCTTTTTTCGTTATTCTTGATTTCCATTATTTTTTGATATCAAGCTCTGAAATCATTTTTGAAGAAGAAGAAGCAGCAAAATATGAGGAGGAGAAAGAGAAAGAGTTCTGAATTATGCATAAAGTGTCCTTTAGGTGTATTTTCTATAATCGTTTGGGTGTATTTTCTATAATCGTTTGGGTGTATTTCTGAAGTTTCATTATTTTCAAAACGATTTCAAAGCTTGATTTCAGAAACCATGAAAATCGAAAAAAAGAAGTAAGAATACCAGTAATAAACGAGTAAAACAACTAATGAAAAGGCAAAGAGAATAACGAAGAAATATCGTTTGGGTGTATTTTCTATAATCGTTTGGGTGTATTTTCTATAATCATTTGGGTGTATTTCTGAAGTTCTATTATTTTCAAAACGATTTCAAAGTTTGATTTCGGAAACCATGAAAATCGAAAAAAAAGAAGTAAGAATACCAGTAATAAACGAGTAAAACAACTAATGAAAAGGCAAAGAGAATAACGAAGAAATATCGTTTGGGTGTATTTTCTATAATCGTTTGGGTGTATTTTCTATAATCGTTTGGGTGTATTTCTGAAGTTCTATTATTTTCAAAACGATTTCAAAGTTTGATTTCAGAAACCATGAAAATCGAAAAAAAAAGCAAGAATACCAGTAATAAATGCAAGTAAAACAACTAATGAAAAGGCAAAGAGAATAACGAAGAAATATCGTTTGGGTGTATTTTCTATAATCGTTTAGGTGTATTTTCTATAATCGTTTGGGTGTATTTCTGAAGTTCCATTATCTTCAAAACGATTTCAAAGCTTGATTTCAGAAACCATGAAAATCGAAAAAAAACGAAGCAAGAATACCAGTAATAAACGCAAATAAAACAACTAATGAAAAGGCAAAGAGAATAACGAAGAAATACATGGAGGAGGAGGAAGAAGAAGAAGAAGGAGAAGAAGAAGAAGAGGAAGAGGAAGATGAGTTGTTCATAATCCACGGTGAGTGAAGAAGAAGAAGAAGAAAAAGAGGAAGAGGAAGAGGAAGAGGAAGATGAGTTGTTCATAATCCACGGTGAGTGAAGAAGAAGAAGAGGAAGAGGAAGAGGAAGAGGAAGAGGAAGAGGAAGATGAGTTTTTCATAATTCACGGTGAGTGAAGAAGAAGAAGAAGAAGAAAGAGGAAGAGGAAGAGGAAGAGGAAGAGGAGTCGTTCATAATTCACGGTGAGTGAAGAAGAAGAAGAAAGAGGAAGAGGAAGAGGAAGAGGAAGAGGAGTCGTTCATAATTCACGGTGAGTGTAGCGCTTTGGAAACTAAATAACGCATTAAAAGACTCTAATGTGGAGCAACTTGTAAAACTTGTAAGTCAAAAAGACTTGTATGTGTAGCAAGCCTCTTAAGAATATTATTAATCTGGAAATGACAAAACTCACTTTCTAGTAGTAAACATGTTGTAACATTCAAATTACACATGAAAAATTATAAACAATAAACATGTTTATGGCATTTTCAGTTTCATATAACAATAACTTGATATAAAATATTTTATTGAAAACAAACAGATCACGCTATTATGAGAATGAGTAAGTAAACCTATTCAAAACCACTAAACATATCTTTGTTACCTTATTTTATCAAGAATATTATTTACAAACTAAATTAATTATTATATATAAATACATATATAATTTAATTTATGAAAAAATGTCAAATTGATTTTTTGGTCTACGGAACATTTAAGTCCTTCAAGATTTAAAAATACATTTAAATTCTTGATTTTTTTAAAATTTGGACATATCAATTCCCTAGTTTAATTTGTCCAATTTCAAAAACTTTTTTACGTGTGCATTCATATCAACTAAGTCAGTACAACAAGAATTACGTCTGATTTTTTAGACCCATAAAAAATCGATATGTTCAAATTTTAAATCCTAAAAGATCAAAGATGTATTTATCCTTTTTTCTTAACTTATTTGTAGTATATATTTTATATTGGTGCCGTCAATAACAAATGTATGGAAGCTGTGGCTAAGGTGCGCAAGACAGAATAGCTAATCCAAGAAAGACACCTGAAATGTGTAAGATAGAAAACCAAAAGCAGTTAACTCTAGTAATCACAGTAAATTCCATAATGAAAGTGTGGTAAATGTTCTCCATCACTTAATCAAATTAATTAACAAACGGAACAAATCAGTAAATATTGGGATAGAAGATGTTAAAAACATCTTTTTATAAAGTGTATTGTATTAAAAATATGTTTTATTTGTTTTGCTAAGTTTTGAAAAAAATAACACTTTTATAATTATCAAATTAAACCTTACAATTCATCATTTAATAAAAAAGAAAAAAATACATCTTTATATAAAGATAATGATAAAATCTTTATGAATATCCACCAACATTGAAAGTGCAATGCACACGAATTTTGGGTAAAAACGATGGAGTAATAGTGTCCAACCACGAAGGCTATAAAAGTTTCTGGTGGATTGTTCCTGTATAAGCCGACAGCCCTATTCGTGAGAGAAGTTGAAATTGAGAGTAAAAATGGAGGTGGTGGAGCCGTGGACGGCGTGGCCTCCTGGTAGCTTCTTCTTGTGCCGCTAAATGGGGATCGACTCTGTCACCACTAAGCACAATCTCTTCCTTTCAATCATACTCCAATCGGAAGACAGCTGCGTCACTCTTCTTCGTCCCTGGTAGCTTCTGCTTGTGCCACTTTGATGTCGTAATTCGATGTCAGAGTCATCATTTTCCAGATTGAAAACATACAACTAGTTAATTTTCAAAATGATTAAAATTCCATTTTTTTAAGGTAAGGTTGTTGAAAAAGTTGCGTGGAGAGCCCATTCCTAACAACTCTTTGCGGCAGGCTTCTTTGAGGACGCAGCCAGTGGAGAAATCCGATCGGAGGGCGCAGCAGCATCCTCATTCATTCCAGATTCAAAAAACATGGGAGATTGCGTCGGGAAGTGTTCTGCGATAATGACCATAGAGAACTCTCTCTTGCATGATGAACCAGGAACTAGGAGAAGAGACGAGGATTTGGAAATGGGTGGGTGGAGTTGTGGGATCCGGGTAGAGTTAATGGACTTAGCCTTTCACAAAAAAAAATATCTCATTTATTTTCTTCCATTCAAAAATCAGATACATTATGATAAAAAAAAATCAGATACATTCATTTTTCTTTCGTGTTTTTTTTTTGGACATCAAGCCTTATTTTTGATAGGCAAAATTTCCAAATTGTCCTTACAATAAACAAGTCAAAGTTAATTACAATGCTTTCAGTGACATTGATCCACTTCCCTATTGCCAAGTGTCTGCAGTCTACACACTATTACCAGTCAAAGTTTAATCATTTTTAACCATCTTATCCCAAACTATAACAGAATTCACTTTCTATTATATTTTAATATATATTTTATATTAATAATTAATTTTAATATACACCTAATATAATTATAATAGAATAATTTTGATTCGAAACGAGGACATTCAATTCAATTAATTTTCTTGAGTTTGACCAGTTGGTTAATTGTTACAAGAAAATAAAGAAAACTTAAGAGACTGAAATGTAGTGTTTCGATCATTCTTATTCTTAGAAGGAGAAATTCTTTCACTCTTATCCAGTTTGAAGGTTCGAGTCAGAGACTCATAGTCCCAGTCCCACCACTTTTTTTATTGTAAGCCGTGAAATGTTGAACGATTAGTTATAGTGACAAAATCATCAAGTTGACGGTTATGATAATATAATTGAGATTAGAACGAAAGGAAGGAAGGATGGCGCTGAGTCAGCATTTTAGTTGTTCCCATCGTACACATACACTGCTGTCACCTCTGGTATGCGCTAAACATTCATTTCTGTTTTCCTTTCTAACCAAACACCATGACCATATCCATCTCCACTCCCGGACCGGGAAGCTCCGGTTATCTAGATATGTACCCTGAAAGGAAGGTCTCCGCCTTCAAGAATCCATACATTCTCGGCCTCACCGCCGTCGCCAGCATTGGCGGCCTCCTCTTCGGCTACGACACCGGCGTCATTTCCGGCGCCCTTCTGTACATCAAAGACGATTTTGAACAGGTCAAACAAAGTAACTTCCTACAAGAAACAATCGTCAGCATGGCAGTTGCAGGTGCGATTCTTGGCGCAGCAGCAGGCGGTTGGATCAACGATGCGTACGGACGAAAGAGAGCAACTCTGACAGCAGATGTTATCTTTACAGTTGGAGCAGTTGTCATGGCCTTCGCACCAGATCCTTACATTCTCATAATCGGACGCCTTCTCGTCGGTCTCGGCGTCGGCGTCGCCTCTGTAACCGCTCCCGTTTACATCGCAGAATTGTCGCCTTCGGAAATAAGAGGAAGTCTTGTAAGCACAAATGTGCTTATGATAACTGGTGGACAGTTCCTTTCTTACCTCATAAACCTTGCTTTCACACAGGTAGCTACTTTAATTTCATTCTTTATCCTTTCATTTCTTTCTTTGCTGTATTGTTTTCACTGATCAAAATATAGAAAAGGTTCCTGGCACGTGGCGCTGGATGCTCGGAGTTTCAGGTGTGCCAGCTGTGATTCAGTTTTGCCTCATGCTCTTCCTGCCTGAATCCCCAAGATGGCTATTTATCAAGGTCTCGGAATAATTTTCTTACATTTTGACTTCATAAGAAGCTCTTGTTTAACGTTTTAAAGCTTTTTGAGTTGGTTCTCATGTGTGTGTGCAGAACAGGGAAAAGGAAGCCATTGATGTGCTTGCAAATATCTACGATGTTGCTCGGTTGGAGGACGAAATTGCTTCGCTTTCTGTTCAATCGGAGGAGGAGGACCGTCACAAAAGAAAGGATATCAGATTCTGGGATGTTTTTAAGTCTAAAGAGATCCGATTAGCATTCCTTGCTGGAGGTGGACTTCAGGTAATAAGAGCTGAGCAAGTTAATAAACCTATTCATTTTTCTTCAAATACAAGGCTAATGTTGAGCTTATAGGAAACTATGATCACTGTGAAATATGCTTGAGTTATGCTTGTAGATATGAAACCATGACAATTCTGATGACATTTTAGAGATATATTCATTCATACCTTCTCCTATCAACTTTAAGTTTTTAGGAGTAATGGTTTTAATAAAACTTAAACACTTCATATTTGCAGTGAATAGAAGTCTAATTGTATTATTTGAGAACAAAATGCTTAAGATGCTTGTTCTCACACATATTGCAAGTGTGCAGAGATATAAAAAGAAAAATGAGCAGATCCCTCTTCTTTATTCTATGTACTATTTAAATATGTATGCGAGTGTTTCTCAAATAAACTAGTTATTCTTAACCAAGCATATGATGGTTGATTGTGCAGGCTTTTCAGCAGTTTACAGGCATTAACACAGTAATGTACTACAGCCCAACGATTGTGCAAATGGCTGGCTTCCGCTCTAATGAGTTAGCTCTTCTTCTATCCCTCATAGTTGCCGGCTTGAATGCTTGCGGCACCATTCTTGGCATTTACCTTATCGACCACGCAGGGCGAAGAAAACTGTCCCTCTATAGCTTAGCAGGAGTAATAGTATCACTGATCATCCTGTCCATTTCATTTTTCAAGCAATCATCTGAAAATGCTTTGTATGGATGGCTTGCGGTTCTAGGATTGGCCCTGTATATTGCATTCTTCTCACCGGGGATGGGGACTGTGCCTTGGACAGTAAACTCAGAGATATATCCCGAACAATACCGAGGAATTTGCGGCGGCATGTCTGCAACTGTCAATTGGGTTTCCAATTTGATTGTAGCAGAGTCATTTCTATCAGTTGCTCAAGGTGCAGGAACTGGTCCTACTTTCTTGATCATTGCAGGCATAGCTGTGCTTGCGTTTCTCTTTGTGCTTGTTTTTGTTCCTGAAACCAAAGGGTTGACGTTTGATGAAGTGGAGATTTTGTGGAAGGATAGAGCTTGGGGCAAGAATCCTCGCACTCAGAGCCTTCTTGAATCTTGAGCATGCAAATGGATCCTAGTTCTACTATGATTAGAATGCATGCAACCTTTTTTGTACAATGCATTAGCAGTCAATTTGTTATATGTTGTAATATATTCATGTTCCTTATTCCATTCGTTTTGAATAATGTTCAAGTCAACATTCAATATCAGTAGTAGTATTGAAGCATTCAATTCAGTTCATGAGTTGTTATATATGAAAGGAAAAACTCAATCTCAACTTTTGAGAATCTGTGACTGATGAAATATTTGTATAGAAGATAACACATTTTTCAATTATAGATCCGTTTATATTAACCTCATCTATTCATTACTATGGAATTAGTGTGAACAAAGGATTAGTCATGAATTTAGACTAAGTTCGGTTAAATTAATTCAACCTGCTTTAATATCTATCAAAATTTTTTAAAATGAAAAAATTAGTAAAATAATAAAATAAGTAGTTAATCACTCTTTAAATTAAGATACTAAAACTTATATAATAAAAAATAAAAAATTATATATTTAATAGTAATTAATCTCTCATTTTATTATTTTATTATTTTTTTATTTTAAAAGATTTAAATTTTTTTTAATATATATCTTGATCAAGTTAATTTTAGAGAAATGTCATTGGATCATTATAAAAGACACCCTAAACCTTTTACCAATAAAATATTAAAAATTGAAAAACTATTATAGTTCATACTTTTAATAAATAAATTTTTTGGTAGAATAATAATATTAATATGAGTTATGCTGAATATGCACAAAAAAATGTTAATAAAATGTACTATTTAACTACATCTCATAACATCAGCTAATATATAGGTGTGCATTTATCTGATTTTCCAAGATAGAGGATTGCATTGCGCCATTGCCTTTCTGTATTGGTCCATAGTCCAAAGTTGATTAATGTTTGGGTTACTCTTTCATTTGTGCATCATCCATGATGTAATGAAGTGAATTATTTTGCAATTGAAAGACTGAAATTAAAGCACGTGGTGCTCTCCTGCTCTGTGTATTGGTAGGGAATAAAACACGTTGCCCACTCTATTGTGACTTGTCTCTACCATGCCGTTGGTGCCTTTAATTTGCTCTCAAAACACTTTTCTTTTCTATCCTTTTCAATAACAGCTAGCAACCTCAATTTTTTGTCATTCAAATCCTTATAAAATTCACTAAAAAGGTTGTATTAAGATTCATATTTAGGGCTTGCTGTTTGAGTTGAGATGAGCCAGTTAAAGTTTAATTCACAAAAATTGAATTGGATTATAATTTGATTCAATAACAACCAAATTTATTTATAGTATTTTTTATCATAATTATATTTAAGGATAGTATGGGGAGCCAATATACAATGCGTACAATGGAGGTTTAGGGAATATTAGAGATATAACCATTAATGTTACCCTTTTTCATTAGCGTAAGCCTCTGAAATGAATGGTTTCATGACATGGTATTAAAGTTCTAGATCTAAAAGGTCAAGAGTTTGATTCTTGGTGAATTCCAAATTAACTACAAATAAATCATTGTCTCTCTATCGAGACTCATTTATTTATATTTAAAATTATGTTAGATATGTTCATTTAAAATGATATATTATTATAAATAATTAAAATAAATAAAATATCCAGTTATAATTTTATATCGAATTTGGTTCACAAAGTTCATGAATTTAGTTTATCAAAGTATTAACAACTCGAATTCGAACTTACTCCAGAGTTATCTTGATTTACTTCTAGCCTTATATGATGGATTCACTAAAGGTTTATGTTTATCTACCGTATGATGAATAAAATCATTTATAATCTGATGTAGATTAATTGGCTGGAGATACATGAATAAACTTCGTTGTATCATATATGCATGTATATTCTGCTGTAAGCAATCTTGATCTTTGATTATTTATCGATCAATAAAATTGGTATACTTGCACAACTTAAAGAAGTCGTACCCATCTTGTGCCATGCATGTATAAGAATAAATTTCAGTATAATAACATAGCCATCAAAATATGTAAATACTAAATAACACACGCAGTCTTCTTAACTACGTCCACTGATGAAATGACAGTTTAATTGAATTATTTTTCGTTGTAACAACGTGCAGAAATCCTCCTGTAGTTGCAAAATTAGATTCTTGCGTTGAAATTATATTAGTTGTCATAAATTATTACACCTAAGTAGTAAATATATATTTGAGTTTTTCCTATATATGATAAATAATAGCAAAACTTTGATGGTTACATTAATTCAAACTTCAATGATCAGTTAGTCTCTATACTTCTCAAAGAGAAAGATTATTTCATGTAATAAATGTTAGATATTTTATAAAATCAGTAATTTACGTACCTTTAGTCATTGTTAATAAATTTTTTGATTTAATTTAAAATTTCTAATTCTTGAATCATAAAAAGTTAGATGGAATTAAGGTGTATTTTTTTTTTTGTTCTAATGATCAGAATTAGAGACCCAAACTTTATAAAGTTTATGATAAACAGTCTATTTTTTCCATCAAAGAATAGACTAACTGTCAATATAATAATGAATAATTACAACACTACTCAAATTAATTTCTATATTAACAAATTAGACCACAATTAGAATAAAAATTCTAACATTCTCCCACTTGGTCCAACATTTGTTACGTATAGTTTGTAATTACATACTATACTTAAACAGTTAAGACAAATTACACGAATCATAGCGGTAGGTTCTCATTAATCGAGTATTACCTTCTATGTATTACAATGTAACATCTCCTAATTGAATAAACTCTTTTGTGGTATTTCTGTAGGAATAAGCCCAATGCTTGTTCTAGGTCCTTCACTGAATTTTATTTGTCATTCTCAATCATGTATGCGCATTATACTGACCAAATGAAAAACAAAAATAATAGGAATTTCATATCCAAATATGTCATATAATATGACATAAGTCATATAAGTGACGTTACAGAACATAAACCCATACTAGTGATATGATCCTTAAACAATTCTGGTGGCATGCCTTTTGTCAAAGGATCAGCTATCATCTGTTTAGTACTAATATGCTCTATATGTACCTCATTAGACCTAATTCGGCCTTTAATGGCTAAGTACTTAGTATCGATGTGCTTACTTCGACTACTATTTCTATTATTCTTAGCCATAAATACAGCAGCTGAATTGTCACAATATATTCTCAATAGCCTAGAGATACAATCCATAATCTTAAACCCAGAGATGAAATTCCTTAACCAAACACCTTGTGATGTAGCCTCAAAATAAGCAATAAACTCGGCTTCCATGGTAGAAGTGGCTACAAGTGATTGTTTCGCACTCTTTCAAGATACTGCTCCATCAGCAAGCATAAAGATGTATCCTGACGTTGACTTCCTAGAATTGTTTATATGTAAGCATGAAGTCCTTGGTCCCTTGAAGGTACCTTAAGACCTTCTTTGTAGCTCTCCAATGGATAATTTATGGATTACTTTGATATCTTCCTAACATGCTAACAGCAAAAGCAATGTCATGTCTTATACAGACCTGAGCATACATTAGGCTTCCAACGGCTGAAGCATAAGAAATATTTTGCATCTGTTTCTTTTCAAGTTCATTTTTGGGACATTGATCTAAGCAGAATTTGTCACTTTTCACAATAGGTGCAACACTTGGTGAACAATTTTGCATTTTAAACCTCTCAAGAACTTTATTAATATAGGCTTCTTGAGATAAACCTAAAATTCCTTTATGTTTATCTCTATGAATCTTTATACCAATGACATAAGATGCATCACACATATCTTTCATATCAAAATGTCTAAAGAAAAATTGTTTCACTTCAGGTAACAACCCTAAATCATTTGTTGCAAGCAAAATATAATCTACATATAAGATGAGAAATATGATCTTACTCCCACTAACCTTGTGATATATACATTGATCAGAAATATTCTCAATGAACCCAAATGAAGAAATCACATTGTGAAACTTCAAATACCACCGTCGGGAAGCCTGCTTAAGACCATACATTGCTCTCTTAAGCTTGCAAACTAACTCCTTATCAGCACTTGAGATAAACCCTTCGGGTTGTCTCATATAGACCTCTTCTTCCAAATCTCCATTAAGGAATGTCGTTTTCACATCCATTTGATGCAATTTCATGTCAAAGTGTGCTACCAATGCCATAATGATGCGGAAAGAGTCTTTCTTTGAAACAGGAGAAAAGGTTTTCCTGTAGTCAACTCATTTCCTTTGAGTAAATCCTTTGGCAACAAGTCGAGGCTTGTAGCGCTCAATATTACCTGATGAATCCTTCTTGGTTTTAAAGATTCATTTACAGCCAATGGTCTTTTTCCCATTAGGCAATTCTACAAGATCCCAAACTTGGTTATCCGCCATAGAATTCATTTCATCCTTCATAGCATCTAGCCATAAATTAGAATTACGACTTTTCATTGCTTGTGAAAACGTTGTTGGGTCATTTTCATAACAAACATCATAGTCAGACTCAGCAAGATACACTACATAGTCACTAGAAATTACAGACTTTCTTATTCTTGTTGATCTTCTTAATGTTACATCATCAACCTCTTGTAAAGGTAGTGGCATAACAGGTTCTCCCTCTTCATGAAGTTGCTCTTGAGCAATATGTTCTTGAACAACATTTTCATTATGAAGAATTTGATCCTCCACCATATGATCTACTTGAACATTATCTTCATGATGTGGAACATCAGTAATAGGTTGTTCTACATTGACCCTATCTGTATAGGCATTGTATTGAACAATCACTCTTATACATGGAGAGGTTTGACAAACATTATCATTCTCAACAACTTTAAGAGGATAATTTCTCCCACTTTCCACATCATGCTCTAAAAACCTTATATTTCTAGATTCAACTATTTTACTAGAATGGGAGGGACAATAAAATCTAAATCCTTAGACTTTTCTGCATAGCCGATAAAATAGGCACTTATCGTCCTTGGGTCCAATTTTCTTTCTTGTGGATTATAAACCCGAATTTCAGCAGGACAACCCCAAATGCGTATATGATTTAAACTAGGTTTCCAACCTTTCCATAGCTCAAATGGCGTTTTAGAAACTGCCTTTGTTGGAACTCTATTTAATATATACGCAGCTGTTTTAAGGGCTTCACTCCACAAGGATAAAGGAAGATTGGAGTTGATAAGCATACTCCTCACGATATCCAGCAAAGCATATTTCTTCTTTTAGCTACACCATTTTGATCTGGTGTGCCAGGCATGGTGCATTGTGCCACAATACCATGCTCTTGAAGATACTTTGCAAATAGACCATGTGCTTGTCCACTTCCAGTATATCTCCCATAGAATTCTCCACCTCTATCTGATCTCACGATCTTAATTTTCTTTCTGCATTGTTTCTCTACTTCAGCTTTATAAACTTTAAAAGCATCCAATGCCTCATATTTATTATGAAGCATATAGAGATACATATATCGTGAATAATCATCAATAAAGGAGATGAAGCATTTCTGACCACTTAACGACATATCAGGACAACATATGTCAGTGTGAATTATTTCTAATATGTCAAAACTCCTCTTAGTACCTTTTTGAGATTTTTTGGTTTGCTTTCCCTTAATGCAATCCACATAAGTATCAAAATTAATAAAGTCTAGAGGTTCAAGAAATCCATGAATTACTAATTTCTTTATTCTCTCAATGGAGATGTGTCCCAATCTTCGGTGTCACAACATGGAGAATTTTTCATTCATACCATTACCATGCATAACCATAAGACCAGATGGAACATTATTAGCTAAATGGACTTTAAATAAATCACCAATTAAAGTACCACGTCCAATAATATTAAAATTTTTAATAATGTCAACAGAATCATCATAAAAATTTATACATAATTCTTGTTTTAAAAAAATTTGGAATATAAAAGGTTCTTTCTAAATCTAAAATACAATCAGTATTTAATACAAACCTAAATGTTCCAACAACTTCCACACGTGAACGTATCCGATTGCCCATATAGATGCTTAGTTCACTTTCTATTGGTTTCCTTTTTCTTATGAAACCCTGCATGGTATTTGAAATATGAATTTCAGCACCAGAATCAATCCATCAAGTGACATGATATATTTTAATAAAATTAGATTCAAAACACACTGAAGGAATAAGATCACAAAGGTTAGTATCTTTCTTTTCAAGCCAAACTTTAAATTTTGAGCACTCCTTCTTCATGTGTCCTTTCTTTTTACAAAAGAAACACCATGCACCTTCTTTCTTCATAGGATGGGATACAATACCCTTTTCTTTCTTCTTATGAGTTTGCTTTTTACCACCCTCATTTGTCACTAATAGTGCACTTTCACCAAATTCCTGAATTAGCCTTCCTTCCTCTTGCACACACATCACCAGTAATTCGTTAATGGACCATTTTTCTTTATGTGTGTTATAAGAAATCTTAAATTGTCCGTACTAGGCAGGAAGAAAATTCAGAAAAAGATGCACCAGAAATGAGTCAGAGATCTCAATCTCTAAAGCTTTCAGTTGTGCTGCAATATCTCTCAATCTCATGATGTGTTCACTCACACCTCTTACGCCAGTAAATCTCATAGATGACAATTGTGCCATTAGGGTGCTTGCAAGTGCCTTACTAGAAGACTCAAACTGTTCATCAATAGCCTTCATATAATCCTTGACATTCCTACAATCAGGAATTGAACCTCGGATACTAGCTGAAATACGAGACTTATTGAACATCATACTTAAACGGTTGGATTTCTCCCACCGTTCGTATAATGCTACCTCGGCTTGAGAACTAGCATCAGTAGGTGTCGGAGGCTCCTCCCTACGAAGAGCATAGTCAAGGTCTGCACACCCTAAGTGAAAGAGAATCTTATCTTTTCATTCTTTATAGTTGTCACCACTTAACAAATGAACTTCAGATACAGTTTCAGATATCATTACTGCTGCAAATAATAAATCATGCTAACATTACTTAACTTTAAATAGGCACATCAAAATCCATAACATATGATAATACATGCCCATGCAAGTCATATCAAAATAAATATGAATCAAAGTGTCATTAAAATCTACCTGTGAGTAAAGATTTTAACACACATAATATTCACTATACTAACTGAAAATAAAATACTACTTCTTAATACCTGTAGGCTAATTAAGAAGAAAGAAATATTTTCTATTTCAATCTAATTATATGTGAATAACATAATAAATTCGTGTGGATAAGTTTATTATATAATTTACAACAATTATAAATATATCATTTTAATATTTATGTGATCTCTTTAAATATAATTATTATTAAGGATGCTGTGGCTACTCCTCAATAAATCATATATTAATCACAATATAATATGTAGCAGAAGAATTTATATTGCATGCAAATATAATCATTAAATAAATAAATTCAATAACATGATTAATATTAAAAAGTGAAGATGATTTAGTGAATAATTATTTTGCCAATATTTAGAAGATCCAAGTTCAAACCTCACTCCAACCAACATTTGAATTTTTATAATAAAATTTAAATTTTGAAACCCAACAACTTCTTCAACGAAACAAGTTGATTCTGTCTTCTCTCTTTCACCGTCTTCTTTTCTTCTTTTTTTTTTTAATATTCAAGAATAAGAAAATCTATGGAAATCATGAAAAATTATATTATTATGAAGAATAATTACGACACAAATTTAGAAGATTTCTTCTAGGAATATTATTTATTATTCCCTCTTCTTATGGTACATCAACTTTAATTTCAATAGTTTTTCTTACTTATTTCAAAATTCATACTATACATTCTTCTTTTAAAATAATTTATCAAAATAATGCACAGTAATTAGATTTTGAAATGGCAAGGCAGAAATAATTTTGCTCTGATACCACATATTAGATATTTTATAAAATCGGTAATTTACGTACCTCTAACCATTGTCAATAAATTCTTTGATTTAATTTGAAACTTCTAATTCTCGTACCACATATTAGAATCAAGGTGTATTTTTTTTGTTCTAGTGATAGTTTATGATGAACAGTTGTGTTCTTTCCATTAAATAACAGACCAACTGTCAATATAATAATGAATAATTACAACACCACCAAACTAATTTTTATATTAACAATTGGACCACAATTAGAATAAAAATTCTAACAATAAATAATTTTCAAATAGCATGGAATTTCTAGTGTGTTTTTTAAAAAGGATGAGACATTAACGTGATATTTATAGTTAATTTAAAAAGGATGAGACCTTAACGTGATATTTATAGTGTGTTTTTTCATGGAATTTCTTTTGGAAAAAGTTTTGGATTTAGTCGAAGAATAAAAAAGAATATCTCATATTGTTGTAACACTTTTTATGTAGATAGAAAAACTAAAGAGATTCATCGGACTATTTTTGTTTCTATGTTTTAAGATTTATTGTTATCGAAATGTGTATCTATTTTTAGTATATAGTTTAACATAAAGATTATTTCATTTTTTTTAAGATTTAGATTTAATTTACTATAATTGAAATGTATATTTATTTTTGAAATGTGTAATGCCGCTACTAAAGACCCCATGATAAAAGCGGTTTTGTTTGAACTTTTAAAAGTTATTCTAATTTCTCTATTATTATTGTTATTTGCTACTTTCTTTGCAATTCTTTCTAAGCATATGTAATTTTTTGGATTTAAAGTGATTTTTAATTGAATTTTTGGATTTAAATTTTAAAATCCTGCTATCTACTATTTCTGTTAATTTTTCTTGTTGTTGTTATTGTAGTTGAAATTTAAAATTAAAATCTGATTCTTCTTTTTCATCAATTTCATATTCTGAACTTATTAATTTGTGAGTTGATCTTATAAATTTGAATTTGTGATCTATTGTTGAATTTGTTGCTGAATTGCTTATTAAATCTGAATTTGCATGAATTCCTGTCTTTTTTTTTCTTGAATTTCACTAAAATAGACCATTCGTAACTATTGATTCCATCGAACATAGGAAGAATATCTCCCATGACTTGAGTTTTTTCTACCATAAAAGATTCTCAATTAAAGCACTAATATTATAACTTTATTCGAGAATAATTATCAAACATTAAAATATTTTTAAAAATTCACCACTTCAATAATTCTTTTAGACTCAATACAATGATTTAATATTTTTATTTATATTTATAATAAATTCTAATATGCTAACCAACTAATTAAGCAGCTCAATTTTTAATTGAGCCGTAACACACTGTTAGACTTTTCTATAAAAGATTAGGAAAAGTATAAGGTATCAATATATTATCTGCTAATTTATTGTCAACAATGATTAATTATTATATTTTAAATACATATATAAAGAGACACATCTAAAAATATATCTATAAAGATATTTCTATTAAACACAAATATAAAAAATATATTTTTATTAAACACATCCACAAAGACACTTCTGTTAAACACAGTTATAGATAAAAGTTGGCAAATATTGACAGAAATACTGTTGGTAACGTAGCAGGATTGAAAAGATTATCATACTTACCCAATCAATCAAGTTAGCTACTTGCTGTATGTAGACCAGTCAGATGAGTTATAAGAATGATCATAATATAATTTTAGAATTAGTTTAGTTAAATTATTATATTGAAAACAGCTAAAATGATGCAAGAATAAAATTAAAAGTTCATTTTAGTAATTAAAATTAGATGTCTGAAGAAGGCATGCCTGCCCAATCAATCAAAAGAAGAATCCAGAGGTAGACAAGATAAAAAATAAGAAAACACCATGTTGATAATTATATATGTTGGTTTTATCAAGTGTTAAGATGACTGAGAAAAAAAAAACTATGAAATATTATTTTATAAGTAGTCAATAATGTATATTCAATCGAGTGTTCTAGAATCATGAACAACTAAAGTATTTATCGTCAAATAAAATTGAAGAATAGAGGGTACAACCACAAAGACTACAGAATATGGGACAAACGATAGGGCAGCGCAGTTATCATGATAACTCCACACAGGCCCGGGCCCATTCATCTGTAACCAAATAAAAATATATAAAATAAATTATCACATATTTCTTGTCCAAAAAAAAAAGTTACATCTTTATATAAAGTGATTTTAGAAACTTTTTGTTAAAGTTCAAATTTTACACATCTGGTATATATTTTAGGATTTGTTAATTATATCCGTTTTAAACTTTTTAATTGTTACTACATCATCATATCGTCCCTAAAATAGTATAGTTTGAGAATATGAGAAAGAAAAGTAGAAAAAGAAAACTAGAAAAGTATTGATTACCAATCATTAAGATATAATATATTAATAAAATAATAAAAAGGAGTACTCGCTTTTTCCATGGTGTTATTGAGTGATAAGGACTGGCCACGTGGGTTGTTGGCCAATTCTTGTCCTATTGATTGCCACCAATAATACAATTCCACATCCACTTGCTAATTACCATTGCATGCATCCATGCATGATCCCCATGTCATCCATCACATGCTAGTCTCATGATATCATTCTAATTATTTATAAGACAAGTTACTCAAATAAAATAATTAAAATTTAAATTTATCATATCGTAATTTTTTAAGATTGTAGAGATTTTTATAACTTTTTTTATTTTATGTAAATCGTTATAAACTTATCAAGTATAGTGATTTTTAAGTTGAATGTAATCTATAGATATAGATTACGTACAAAAAAAGTACAAATAAAAAATTGCTAAAAGGTGTTGTAATGATTTTTGAAAGAATGAGACAACGTATAAATAGTTGTAAGCTCTAGTGATTTATGAAGAATTAACGGCCACTTTAATCTGCTAGAGGGTGAATTAGAGTGGCCGTTAATTTTTCGTAAACAACTCAAATCTACAACAATTTATATATTATCTCTTATATTTAAAAATTGCTACACCTTCTAACAATTTTTTATTTATACTTTTTTTTACGTAATATATATTATTTTATATCAGATTACGTTTATTTTAAAAAATTTTATACCTACATAGAATAAAAAAGTTACAAAAATGTTTGCAATTTTAAAAAATTGCAATATGATAATTTTGAGTTATAATTATTTTATTTGAGAACTTGCCTTTATTTTTACCCTCATTATAATTATTAATAGTGTTTTAGGATAAATCACATAAATAAAATGATTTCAGCTCAAAATTATTCAGATACCCTAAATCATAATTAGTTATGTACTGTATTCTAAACACCTTTATATAAATCGAATCAAATATTATTCACATGTAAATTGAATAAAAGAATGTGCTGTAATGATTCGATTTATTACTTATACAACATATGTAAATAACATAAATAGAATAAATTTGATTTGATTTATATAAAAGTGTTCATGATATAATGTATAATCAATTATAATTTAAGACATCTGTATAATTTTGAGTTGAAATGATTTTATTTGTGTAATTTATCCTAATGTTTTAATAAGTAATCTATTTATGTGTCATTTTTTATTTAATTATTAAATACAGACTTACTATACATACAAGTTTTTTTGTCTTATAAGTCATACAAATTGGGTCAAACCTAACAAAAAAGACGCTCACTCATACGAGCGTGTTAACACGCGTACTACTCAACGGTTTCCATAGCACGCTCACTCACCATTATGAAAGACACTTCTTCTTCTTCCTCGATCAAAACTACAACCGTCATTTTTTCTTCGCGTTCCTCCTCCTCCTCCTCTTCCTCTTCCTTCTTCTTCTCCTTCTTTTTTTTTTTGCGTTTCTCCATTTTTTATCGCGTGTTTCATCTTCATCGTCTTTTTTTATTACTATTGTTGCTGCAGCATTTTTTCCATCCTTCTCTTTCTATTGATTTTGTAACATGATGTATTTTTTCTTCTTTATTTGATTTTTTTCTCCCAAAAAGAATTATAAGAATATGAAATAAAAAAGACGAATAAGTAGCAGAAGATGAGGAGGAGGAAGCGGAAGAGTTTTGAATTATGCTGAACTTATCAGCACACATATACCGAAAATTCTTAAACAATACACCAAAATTTGCTGCAAATACAAAAAAAATATTTCCTCTAATACTGAATTTTTTCTTCTTTTTTTTCTTATTTCTTTCTGTTTTTTTAGTTGAACAAATGTAAGTTCATCATCTTCCAAGTATTCTTCTTTGTTTAATTTTTGTATTTTTATTCTTGTTAAAGAGTAAAACAAAAAGAAACTTGAGAAGATAAAATAAGAAAATAAAGATGAATAAGAAAAAAAAGAAGATGATGATGATGATAATGAAAAAGAAGAAGAAGAAGCAGCAGAAGATGAGGAGGAGGGAGAAGAAGAGTTTTAAATTATGCAGAACTTATCAGCACATATACACCGAAAATTCTTAAACAGTGCACCCAAATATCTTCGTGTTACACCCAAATACAGAAAAAAATTTCTTTAATGCAGAACTTTTACATTATATTCAATTCAAACCATTAACGATGAACAACAATCTTCACAAACAAAAACAACTCTATTCACCTATAGAATCATAAACTACTAATGAAAACATTAACTAGAATCGAACCACATCTTTGCCACTTGATTGGATTCAAAATAATCAATTTTGTTCTAGTTCAATTGACAATCTAAATTTGAATTATTCATTATCTTTAACAACGAGATAACTGATGATGGAGGAAAAGGAGAAAAAGGAAGGAGAAGAAGAAATTTCAATAAAAAAAAATGAGTAGGAAGATGAGGAGGTGGTGTTAGTAAGAGAGTAAAACAAGAAGAAACTTGAGAATGTAAAACAAAAAAGAAAATATGAATAAGAAAAAAAGAAGAAGAAGAAGATGGTGATGATGATGAAAAAAAGAAGAAGCAGCAGAAGATGAGGAGGAGGAAGAGGAAAAGTTTTTAATTATGCAAAATTTATCAGCACACATACACCGAAAATTCTTAAACAATACACCCAAATATTTTCGTGTTACATCCAAATTTGTTGCAAATACATAAAAGTATTTTCTCTAATGATGCATTTTTTCTTCTTTTTTTTTCTTTATTTCTTTCTTTATTTTAGTTGAATGAATGTAAGTTCATCATCTTTCAAGAAATTTTGTACCATTATGTGTTTCTTCTTCTTATTTGTTTGATTTTTTTTTGTTTTTATTCTTGTTAAAAGAGTAAAATAAGAAGAAACTTGAGAAGATAAAATAAGAAAAAAAAGATAAATAAAAAAAGAAGATGATGATAATGATGATGAAAAAGAAGAAGAAGAAGCAGCAGAAGATGAGGAGAAGATGAGGAGGCGAGAGAAGAAGAGTTTTAAATTATGCAGAACTTATCGGTACACATACAACGAAAATTCTTAAACAATACACTCAAATATCTTCGTGTTACACCTAAATATCTTCGTGTTACATCCAAATTTGCTGCAAATATAGAAACATATTTTCTTTAATGCAGAACTTTTACATTACATTCAATTCAAACCATTAATGATGAAACATTATTCACCTACAGAATCATAAATTACTAACGAAAAAATTAGCTAGAATCGAACCACACCTTAGCCACTTGATTGAATTCAAAACAATAATCAATTTCATTATGGTCCAATTGACAATCTGAACTTGAATTATTTATTATTTTCAATAATGAGATAAAGAGGAGAAGGAGGAAAAGAAAGGAGGAGAAGAAATTCTAATAAAAAAAGAAGAAAGAAGAGGAGGAGGAGGAGGAAGTGTTGGTGACAACGATAACGAAAGAGAAAAATGTGTGCGCATTGATTGAAATCGGTTAAATTAAGAGACGCGTGAAATGTGCGTGCATAAGACGTGTGCGTGAATGTGATTTAGGAAAAAATGATTTGTATGATAAAATAGTTTGTATATGGAGAATAATTATATTAAATATGTATAATAATACTGAATATAAAATTAGTCAAGATAGTAAATATTTTATATTTTAATTAGAAGTTTATGATTTTAGAAACATAAATAAAATAATACAACTTTTTGTTCGGGAAATATGAATGGTAGAAAATATTTTAACAGTAAGAATTTGTATATCAAATCGATCTCAATGTCTATTATAAATATTACATAAGACAAATATTCGGAGATCAATATTTTTAATAATATTTATCAATATTTTAGGTCAATAATTTATTTTTGTATTATTAAAATTTAAAATTTAAAATTTTAAAATTTAAAATTCAATTTATAAACTATAAAGATAAGTTTCATTGATTTATGTTACTACCAACTATTAATTCTATTGATTGATTTATTGTTCAAATTGAACTATTGAATACAAATAATATAATATCCAATTATTTAATTCCATATTTGATATTTTTTTAAGATAATTTTTTTATTTACGAGTAAGTTTAAATGATAAATACAAATGCATAAAATATAATATATTAATAATGATTGTAAATTAAAATTATTTAACTTTTATGATCAATTTGATCATTATGTGAAAACACATATATAGTAATATATATACTATTGGTAACAATATAAAATTAATTTTATTAATAGAAAATATATTTTTAGTCACCATGCATTATGGTTATTTTAAAACATTATTATGAGTTCTAAATTTTTTTATATATTATTTTATTATTATTATTATTGAAAGTTAAAGATAACTTGCTTTATGAATTATGATCTCCAAATTAAAAGTCCTTATTTGCTTTCTCACCAACCTAACCTAAGGAAATAAGTAATTATAGACACGTAATTAAAGTTAGATGCGAATATAATTAACTAAAATAATATAAAGTAGCCAGCGCACTGCTCGTTGCTCACGCTAATCAGTTGTTATTGCCAGCCAGCTCAGTTTTCTACTTAACGCCAATCATTGCATTTTTATTAGTTACATCAAATCTAATATTGTCAATATTTAATTCAATGTTTCTCCCTATGCTCGTTTTAAGAGATATACTTTACATTGACTATAAATATACATGCGCTTTGTTGGTGACTAGTTTACCTTCTAAATCTATCTAAACAAATATACAAGACAGTGCGAGGCCAGCTATTATTAATTTGGGTAATGTTAGGTACATAATATTTTAAAATTATTTTTATTTAGTTTATTATTTATAATTTTATTTATATAATATTTATTACATATAATATTATCTAATTATTTCAGTAGTAATAAATAAATTAATTTTGACAAGAATAAACAAATGAAGGAAAACTTAACTACAGGATCTATTATATATTTATATGGATTAATAATTAAAATAAAAAAAATTGTATGTTCATTATTTTAGCTTTTAAATTAAAAGATCAAATACTTTAAATTAGTTTTTTTATTAATTAAATGATGATATTTTATAAAATAATTATGTTATCATCTAATCGACCAAAAAAATTAATGTAATTTATAATTATATCTTTCAAAAAATATCAATTTAAAACATATGATCCGGACTTACACTTATTTTTTCAGAAACTATTTTAATTAACTCAAGTACAGTTGATTTCACGTAAAGTTGATAGTTGAGAGCCGTTAGATGAAAATTTAATCAAATCAGTCAAAGCATTTAACGGTTCTCAACTATCAACTTCATGTGAAATCGACTGCGCTTGAGTTTCACCATTTCTATTACCCATCACATGCTAAATAATAGAAAGATGTATGATGAATAATTTGATGTGCGCATTTTACGGTATCCGATTCAGATTAGGGGAGCCTTATCCGTGGCTATTGAATTTGGTGGATGAAGATCTTAGCCATATCTCAATCTCATTCATCATCGTAATGCATGCATGTTTGTGAAAAGTGGAAGTGGTGCCTCATGGAACCAAAAAAAGAACAAATAATCTTCACTTCATTTAAGTTTGATTTTGATTCTTTCACAAATTGTCTTGTTGGTGTTATCATTATTATTATGAATTTGAAACATTAGAAGACCCCACATGCCAATAAGACATAGAAAGGGTGATTATATTTGATTCGTTCTCCCTCTCATCAGGAATATGAAACACAATGCAAATTGCAAAAGCTTTTGTTGCTTTCCAATAAATATACGATATATGCTGTTGCCTATTCTTCAAGGTTTGGTCGTGAATGTGTACACACAATCTGTTACATATTACTATAGCCATAGCCACTCATCACTCTATATTATTTAATTTTTATGCACACCACCCGTTTTCTGTTACAATAATATTATTCAATATAATATATTATGTGCTCTCTTTCTAAGAACTATATATATGTATTTAGATTCCTGTGGTGCCATGGGTTATTACCTCTGGTTATGAAAAGAAGAAAAAGGCATATTATTGTTAGGTGGTTTAATTTATTTCTTGGTTTTTTTGTTTCCATTTGATGGATGCTTGAGTTGAATATTGTGTAATGTCATGAAATCATCCATTTAAAAAATTTAAGTCGATAAAAAGAGATAATATAAATAATATATTTATTTTTTTAAATAATTTTTTTTTTAAATTTGTTTGATTTTTATATATATTTTTTAATTTGTTTTATGTTATTTTTTATATTTTGGAGCTTATGAGATTGAATTTTAGATTTTTTTAATATAAAAATCTAATACCATAAAATTATTCATTTTAAAAATTTAAGTTGATATGAAGAGATAAATATAAATAATTATATTTTTAATATATAATATGTAATAAATTAAATAGATAGAGAAAAAAGATGACAGATGCATTGAATCAGAAAAGAAAATTGGTAGTTTAATTTCAAATTATTTTCATTAAAAGTGATACATAAATTAGATTAAGCATATACCTAGTCCTCTCAACTGTATTTGACGCAAAAATTTAAACTACTATTTACTACTATATTGGAAAAAGTTCAATTGAAATTTATTGTTAATTTGTTATCCTTTTCTTTTTAATTAACTTTTGAGCTATATATAGATCTACTGATGGGCATCCATTAAATAATATTTATGGTATAAAAAATAAATAAAATCGAAGAGGCGTAATCTTGTTCATATGTAACCAAGATCCGAAGGAAGAGCAAACTAAGAATAAGATTAAGATAGATTATATAATTTTATTAAAGTAAGTTTTATATGGATGGATCTATCACAATGATTTAGGGTTTCTTGGACGCAAATAAACACATACATGTGACATGACATACGCATTCTCCAACCTTGAATCATGCAACCATCAAATCCAGCATCCAGCAGCCAGCATGCACAACAAACAAATTTTGTAGGACCCACCCTCATCTCCTCTTGTCTTTCGTGACCATGTCCACCACCACGTGTCCATTTTCTCAAAATAGAACCTTTTTTTTCTTTTCCATATATTTTGGGAATTACAAAAACAGAACACATAAGAAAACGACTTTTCTTTTTTCAGTTGAGTCTCGGTCGATGATTAAGAATACAAATTTTGGTTATTTTTAAAAAAGGTTTGGTACATTTATAATTTACTGTGATAAAATACATTATTTTAAAAATAAGAAATATTTTAACTTAGATAGAAGATTACAAGAATTTAAAAGATTTCGATAAATTTCATTAAATCCGATTAAGTATATTGACACAAGAAATTAAATTATACAATCAGAGGCGAAGTTTATAGTAGATAATTGGCCATATCTCTCTAAATTTTTTATAAAAAAATTAATAGTATTTTTATCAAAGAAAAATTATAATTTAATTGGCTTAACATCTTATTTTTAATATGAAGTATCCCGATTCAAGTTTTATCTATAAGTTTTATTCTTAAAAGATTGTCCTAATACTTATTATACTTACTGTTTTGTTCATTGATTACTTGTATTAGTTATAATATTTAGAGAAGTCATTTTTGTGCATTAGTTTTTTTTTAAATTGATTTTTACCGTTAACATTATTTATTTTTCTAGTAAGCGACATAATGAGTTACATAATGACAAGACATATGAAATTGCCCATTTATTAGAGATTTATGAACAAAAAATTGGTAAAGAGACAAATCAAATTGGTACTTTAAAATGAGTAGGTGATACTCGATAGAGTTCTCATTTCTCTTCTATTTGTATTTTGATAAATATGTATGGTGCAACGTTGACTACTTTACAAAAGATTATTGTTGATGGATCAATTTATTCTCAGCGTGATGATGCAGATAGTGCCTACAACACCCTAACCTCATTTGAGTTTGTATTGATCTTTCATTTGATGAAAGATAGTATGAGAATAACTGATGTTCTTTGTCAAGTTTTACAAAAGCAATCTCAAGACATAGTTAATGTTGTGCAAGTAGATAACGTCACCAAAAGATCATATTATAATTGAGCATTATTACAATTGAGCATTATTTTAGAGTGAAGATATTTTTAGTCACAATTGATAAGCAATTACATGAGTTGAATAGCAGATTCAATGATCAAGCAATAGATCTACTAAATCTGAGCTCTACTCTTATGTCTAAAGATGCTTACAAAAATTTTGACATTGCTAAGATTTTTACTCTTGTTGATAATTGTTATCCTGAAGACTTTACTGAACAAGAGAAGATTAATTTACCTTTTCAGCTTTAACATTTTATTCTTGATGCTTGTCAACATTCAGAAATAAAGAATCTATCAATTATTCATGAATTGTGTAGATGTTTAGTAGAAACAAAAAGGTCAAAAGTATATTACTTGATTGATAGATTGATTCGTCTTGTATTATCTCTTTCAATTTTTATAGCTACTATGGAGCGATCATTTTCAGCAATGAAAATAATGAAGACAAGGTTAAGAAACAAGATGGAGGATGATTTTCTAGCAAATAGTTTGGTTATTTATATTGAGAAAGAAATTGCTGAAAAGTTTAGTTCTGATTCAATTATTGAAGATTTCAAATCACTCAAGACTCGAGGCATATAACTTGCTTGAAAAATAATATATATGTTTCATAAAGAAAAATGTGAATGTAATAAAAGAAAGGAAAGGAAAAGGCGAGTACGATTACCATTGGGGAGTCAGTGGAAGTTTGGAAAGCTGCAGTCGATGGTGTAGGCTGAATTAAACATAAAAATGGAAGAAAAACAGTAACCTTCGGAGGAGGTTGGATAACCTCAGCCTCGACACTTGATGGGTCGACGCCTGACTCGAGGTAGCTTTACATTGTAGTTTGAGATTTAGATCTACACTTGGCAGGTTTTGACTAAAAGAAAAACAGATCATAAAATATGTATAAAGTATAAGTCGACTATTAGAGGAGAAGTGTCCGAAAGATACCTAGACAGGAGGGACTGGATCAGATTTTTGTACCTTCTTGGGTTTATTCTCCATGAGGATGTTGACAGCTCTATGCTTCTTTGAAGGAAGGGTATCCTACGCTTAAAAGAATTTTGAGCATCTAGGAAAACATGGTACCTGGAGGATATCCAGCAATCCTCGTCCGACCATGAATTTTATCCTTGTCGCCTGGGTAATAGATGACACCAATCGTGTTTATGCCTAAAGTACAAGGATCCTTCTTGCAGAGTCAATAATCTATAACAAATACTCCTTTAGGAGGGTCAGGTAGTCGATCAGCAAGACCAAAAGGGGCATTAAAAAAAAAACTTAAAACGTTTTCGTAATATGTTTTTTTTTAACAAAATGGTCTTGAGATAAAGTTTTAAAGTAACGATCAGGACATCTATGAAAGTATGTTTTTTTTTCTTTTTTCACACCTCTAAGACATCATGAAGACGTACCTTACATTCTTGAAGTGCCATTTTACTTTATAATATTTTTCACAAGGCAATAATTCCATTGATGTGCTCACCTTTGGTTTTCTTCAACGCAAGATATTGCTTGCTTAGTCGAATGGCAATGAGATTGGTAGTAAGTCGACCACCATTTGTGAAATGAAGGTGTCGAAAGCAAACAAAATTTGATATCATATATATGGTATTAGGAAGTCACTCGTTGATGGTTCAAATCAATGATTTGGTCAAATTTCTTCAAATTCAACACTTTGTAATGGATCATTTGGGGCCAGCTTCAAATGAAAGAGGTGAAGATAACGCCTGTGCAAGGCAAAATTGCCTCGACACATATTACGGAGAATAGGAGACGAGTTTCTTTTTTAGAGCCATGGTCGACTCATGAGAAAGCCCTACAAGAAGGATCTGGGGAGGTAAGGTTTCAACCACAGTTCATCAAGAGCCTCTTAATTTTCAAGTTTGAGGCTCGTTAGGGAATGCAGGTATCCCACATTACTTTTTTGACATGCCAAAGGATTTGGGTAGTAAGCAGAATCATCGTTATTTTTTATGGTAAGAAAAAAGTTTGATGAAATGACAAAACGTATCGATAGATGACATTCTTTTTGGTTTCGACCAAGAAAGGGAAGATAGTCGAATACATTGAAGAGGAGTTTTTGAAAATTCAGAAGGGATAGTAAATTGATGTTCGAACACAGACTTCAACCATAGGTTAACAATCCAAAGTGGACCAAAAGGGTTTATCGACGGTTATTCCGATCGAATTTCACTAACTACCAAAGAAAGAATCTTATATAATTGACCTAAGATAAGTGAAGGAAGATTGATGTAATTCTTTTGATGAAGCATGATAGCTAATGGGAGGTACTTGCTTTTCTGGATTTGGATCGACTTTGGACAGAAAACAAAGGCATTGAGCCATAAGAGAAGGAAAGCTACAAGCTTACTATTATTAACAGAGTCACTTTCAAAACATATGTTATTGTGAATAAAATCCGATATAGAAATCGATCAAATCAAAGTTGATGCCGAAAACATCATAGGGACATGTGGTCGTCCAACAATAAACATCTTCCCATCAGCAGAAAGCCCAGTCAAAGCTGAAATCTCCATTGAGGTCAGACCCGTCATTCTATATGGGAAATGGAAGTTATTGGTGGCCGAACACTAAAGGTACATGCTAGCCCTAAGAAGGGGGTAGTATAAGACAGGTCATGAATGGTTAGTTGAAGAGCCGAAACAATACCTAAGGATCTCCACACCGACTTGTAGGTTGGAGATAACCTCGACATCCAGGTCAAAAATCGAGAGTTAGATTTTTTTGGGAGTGCTGTCCTATAGACTCGACTAGCAAAATAAGTAGCTTTGACATGGCTAAAAAAATCAAAGGAAGATGTTCAGGAGGGAAAAAATGAAGAGATCGACTCAACTTGTTCTAAGGTAGAAATCGGCCCTAGTAATGAATATAGGAGATTGGAAACTTTAAATAAAAGTAGTACTTGGTTACGCCATAAAGTAGTGGTTTCTACATCAGGATTAGGGGCTCTTAAGGTCCCATCATCATTATAAAAATGTGACATGTTGGTCACCGGTGGTGGAGGAGCCACGACATGAACGTCATCATCTTCCTCCTAAGAAGGAGAAGCAGGAGCAACAGAAGCTACATCCGAAGCAGAAGGAGCAGCTATAGTGGCGGAGACAGAGACGGGTAAAGAAGACAAAATGGCGGCTCCAGCAGTAGCGACAGGGGTAGAATTAGTGGTGGTTGCAGTAATGATAGTAGATGATGATGATGCAGTAGTAATAGCTGGTGTGTTGCTTGAATGAAGACCAGATTGAGAGTTCATGGAGGTCGTGGGAGAATATGAAGGAAGTGAGAAGAGTTTTGCAAAGAATATGAAGGATTTTCTGGAAAAGGATTCTCTGAAAATAGAACAATAATGAAATTTGGAAAATACAAAAGGGTTTTGAATTAATAAAGGTCCATTAAAGACCACTGAAAACGTTACACATTCCCAGAAATGTGCAAACCGTTTTCATATTTATTGTAACCATTTTTTGAAATTTGAAAATTTAAAAGTACACGTAAAAAGCAAGGGATTAGATAAGACCTATCATTTCATACTTTGAAACAATAAGTTTTAAGGGACAATTTGTTAGCACAGATTTTGACTCATGAAGAGATTCAATTATAGTGTATAGAAAGTCGAAATATGGCGCAAAAAATTTCTTTTGACTATAACAAGAATAAAAGGGTGATCAAGGTCGAAGGCTTAGCGACTTAAGAAAGGTCAAGAAACCGGGTCAAAACCAGAAATGCATCACGTGGTAAATACGGGCGTAATGCAAAAACGTGAAACTTAAAAAACAAGGCAAGATGGAATGTGGAGATATCACGATGAAAATGTTTCAGGGTCAAAGCAAGGTCGTGACTTATGAAAAAGGGAGAAACCAAGTCATGGTCAAGATTATTTAAGAGTAAGTCTATCCTTATGATCTATAAATAGGAAGAACTCAGAGGATTTGGAGACTTCAATCATCAACACTAAATCATCACTCAAATTCACAAAACTTCTCAGTCTCAGTGACGAAAAAAAAAATGAAATGTAATTGCATATGAGTGTTAGAAGTCAACTAATTTATTTTTCTTTGTTTTATATATAATACAGTTTTCTTTCATTTATATTTCGTTGTTATTTTATTTTCTTTGTAAATCAAGTTTATATTCATCTATTTAAAATTTTATTCATTTATTTATTCATTTTACATTGTTCATTATAAGTTTTGCCATTAGTAATTTTAACGTAGGTCATTTCAACATCAATACTAAGTCATTTTCGGGTCGAACTCACTTTTTTTAGAGGAGTCGTATATGTTTCCCAAACTTGAGATCTTAATATAATCTTGATTCGATATTTTGTCAAAAAGTACTAAAAATTGAGTAAAATACTCCTAAAAAAAACTTAAAAATAGATCGTGTATTATTTTTATAAGCATAAGCATATTATCATATTTGATATTTGAGGAAACTATATTAAATAATTGAAAATAGATATGGAAGTACGGAAGGATATATTTGAAAATGAGACCATTCAGATAAAGACGCTTAAAACGTCCTTTTTTAAAGATGTTTTTATGTTGTATTTTAATTGGTTTCTGTATAATTTATTCGGTATTTCTCATCACATATTATTAAATTCCTCAAAAGATTTTCTTTCCAAAAACAATAAAAAACATATAATTTGGAGGGCAATTTACTTAAATAAATAAAAAGAGGGATTTCTTTACGTAAATGTGCAAATCTGTTTGTTGTTACGATTTTGTGCAAAACGGATTTATATGTAAACCGTGGCAACCCACCACGGTTTCTAAACATGCATAAACCGTGGGAGGTCACCACGGATTAGGAGCAAAAATTTGTAGGTGAAAACCGTGGTAGGTCACCACGGTTTATGAAGGAAATTTGGCAAGCATAAACCGTGGGGAGTCACCACGGTTTATGAGGAAAATATTTAAGCACATAAAACCCGGTGGGTTACCACGGTTTATGTAGAATAATGGGCAAAAAACGTGGTGGGTTGCCACGGTTTACTATGACGGAAAATCTATATATATGTGGGTGATTCAAGCACCAGAAGAGATCATTCTCACAATGGCTAGTGAGGAAGAGAGCTTTCTTGCTCTGGTGCATTGCTCTGGAAAAATAAAAAAAGCAAAAGCCAAGGTGTGAAGTTCACCGACAGAGAACCACTAAGTATTTTTATCAGTTCGTCGATGAGTTTGTCGGACTTGAAGAACAGCATCTTGGAGAAGCTTGGCGTGTTGGGTTGCAAGTAGGTGAAGAAACTATTCTACAAGATTCCCATGGCGGTTGTCTCGACCGGTGTTCAGTATGAAACCTTTGCGGTTAAGGCTGATGAAGATATTAGGGTTCTGTTCTACTGTGTAAGGAGTTTTCCGGAGATCAGAATCCATGAGTTGTTCGCGAAGTTGGAGGTTGGTGTCGATAGTTCTGGGGCATCCGCTCCAGTTCCTTGCGTAGCTTCCGCGGGTGGTGCATCTAGTTCGATGCCTGCGGTCAGACCGCATCTTTCGCCGGTTCAATCACCTTCTTTTGCGGCTGACTTAGAACAAACGGAGGTTGTTGGTTCTGTCCCTTTGGAGCATGCAGCAGTCATTGAGCCTCCCAACGTTGTGGGCACCGGTGGTGGCCTCGTGCCTTATATCGAAGAATTTGGTGGACCTGATCAAGTAGAGAATGCAATGCGTGACGATGAGTCTGACCAGGAGCCTGTTGATATCGATGGTGACAGCGACGAAAACACAGGCGGCGATCCACATGCGCAGCATCTGTGGCCTATAATGGGTCTGATCATCATCCCTAAGCATGTCAGCTATGTCTCTGTAAAACTCGGACTCAGTAACAGGATCAGCAATGTCCACCCTAACAGCCGCGGTCGTAAACTCGGCAAAACCATATGGGCTCACGTTCCCAAACAGCTGTGAGCTAGAACCCACGTCGAACGTCGGCTGATCCATAGCTGATGCTGATCCAACTACATCCTCAGCGGCCACGTGACCAGTGCCGCCCCCCCTGCTCGGATGGTCCTCCATCAGGCCCACCTCGACGGTCAGGCCGCGCAGGTGGCCGTCTGCCTCTACGTCGAGGAACACGGTAGTCCACTGGATCCCCAGCCTCAGCTCCAGGAACGTCCTGCTCCAATCGGTCGGCAAACTCCCTCCACTCGCGATCGGTGGTCCGGGTCCCAATACGACGACGCCGATCGACTCGTCTGTTGTCTGGTCTGTCATAAACATGCACTCTAGGAGGTGCCTGGGACGACCCTCTGTGACGCGCCTCCTCAGTCAACACAATCGGCCTCGGATCCTGAAATGCTACATCTGGGGATAGGAACCTGTGCGCCACACGGCACCACCATTCTAGGTAATCTGCTGATGGACCAGGGTCGAGGACTCGATCGACCCATATGACTGACTGATGCCGGTTCTCCCAAAGCTGGTGCCACTCCTGATAATATGTAGGAAACCACCGGTCCCCACCCCTACCATCCTTCGCATGTAGCCAATCTATGTTTAGAGCTACATCTGGGAGATGCTGAACACCGCCGAACTGGGGTAGAACCCTATCCACCTGATGCCACTCGATCGTAGCAAAATATATCAGGCTAGTGACGGCCGTCCATAGCCATCGGTGCTCATCAGCTAGTATCTCCGGATGAATAACAGCAGCAACATCAGCAGAAGAATAAGGCTCCCACACAAACTGCATAGAAACAGTAAGACGTTCATGAGGCAGTGGCATGTAAGAAAAACTAGTACGACTATTAGTAATAAATAAATCACTCACATCGTGGACACGCAAACGATCAAGTGCAAGGCGTGCGGAAACTAATCTCTGTGCCCCTGCATCGTTCCTCGGAACAAACTCGGCCCACCTACAATTTAAATTGAAATGATGTCAAAACAAACCATAACACTAGCATTTTTTACAATTTATGAACACATATTTTTAAACCATACCTTGAAGCAAGCGGAAAACCGAACCGGTCAAAACCAGTGGGCCTCAGAGTGGGAAACCTCCAGAAAATCCAAGACTGTAGTAGGTGTAGCGGCCCAGCCAAGTTAACGACGTTTCTGTTTGTACCACGACAAAGACACCTATACAACCAGGCTAGTGCAGCGGAGCCCCAGCTATATCTGCCCAAGTCATCCAATGATACCAAATAAGGCAACCAGCGAAGGTGTACCCTGTTTGCATTCTTGTCCGCAAACAGCATCAGGATATAAGCGCGTGCGTATACACGCACGGTCTCATCAGTAGCATCTGCAGGGAGAACTCGGAACCTCTCGTGGAACCAGGTGTAGCACACTGTCATCTGCTTCACTTTACTCTGTGGAGGTAACTCCCCGAACAACTCCCGGAACCACACCCATGCTGGTCTACCGTGTTCCATTAGATTCTCAAACTCAGTCAAGCACCCACTAACGGGTGCACCATCAATCGGCAAACCCAGCTGATACGCAACATCCTGTAAAGTAATGGTGCACTCACCAAACGGCATATGGAACGTGTGGGTCTCCGGACGCCACCGCTCAATAAATGCGCTAAGCAGAGACTCATCAACCCAGAACCACTGACTGTTTAGCCTAGCAAGATGATACAAGCCCGCAGTCTCCAGATACGGTATAATCCGGTCATGTAAGGGCATATTCTGCTGCCGCCTAACGGCTGTAATAACCCTACTAGGCTGCAAAACGTCGGTAATAAAATCCCTTAACATACAACCATTACAAACAACAACATACATAATACTGAAGCTAAGAAAACTGTGCACATTAAATTCATGGATTCTATTATCGTGTATTAAATAATGAAGCTAAGAAAACTGTGCACTCACTACAACAAATTAACAATATAAATACAGGAAAAAAAATCTTTGAATAAAATATTAATAATGATAATAAAATATTGTGCAAAAATACTATTGACCACACTAAGAAGATAAATAAGCATAATAAAATATGCATTACTAACAATACCGATAATAACATTAATATTTATGTAAATAATATTAATCAGAATCACAAAACAAATAAACGTAATAAAATAAAAATATTTACTAGCAATATTCCTACTAACATATCAATTGCTATATTAGAATTAAATTTAATTACAATAATAATAACAATAACAGTAACTAACCTCTTCGTCGATATATCCTGCCACGTGAGCGATGCCATTTAGTCGGTACAATCGATCCTCATCCTCCATTGGCCCCACCACCCACTTCTCCTTCGCTGCCTCCAAACCTTTTCCCAAATTCTCTCTACAACAATCAACCCACTTTCTTCCTTATGTTCCTAATGAATCCGTCCCTGCCTTCAGCGGATTACTTATATATGTAGACACACGTAAACCGCGGTGGGTTACCGGGTTTTACGTTCAACATTGTTTCCTCATAAACCGTGGTGACTCCCCACGGTTTATGCACGCCGATTTGCCTTCGTAAACCGTGGTGACCTACCACGGTTTACATGTAAAACCATTTGCTCCTAATCCGTGGTGACCTCCCACGGTTTATGAATGTTTAGAAACCGTGGTAGGTTGCCACGGTTTACATATAAATCCGGTTTTGCACATAAACGTAACAACAAACAGATTTGCACATTTAGGTAAACAACTCTCCCATTTTATTTAAGTAAATTGCCCTAATTTGGACTATAAAAAAAGGTAATAGATTAACTATTAGATTTTTTTAAAAGATTATTTACATAAAAAAATATATCACATTCATCAAAATATATATATATATATATATATATATATATATATATATATATATATATATATATATATATATATATATATATATAAAACAAGCTCTTAAAATTTTTATAAATAAAAAATAATTAATTTTTATTTATATAATATATAAAATAATTACTATATTATTATTATATTATAGATTAAAATTTACTAATTTAAATTTTATTTTTATTTTTAATATAAGCATTAGAAATAAATAATTTTTTTATAACAAGATGTAATGTAACAAAATATATATAATATTAATTAGTTTTTAAAAAATTCTGAAAATATGGTTTTTTCTAATAAAGTGTTATTAAAAAACTAACATTATAAAAACTAATTTCAACCAATATGATATAATAGGTTATTAAATATATTTAATACAAAACACATTGAATATAAATTTTTATTGAGTTTAAATTTTAAATAATTTTTAATTGAATTTCAAATATTTTTATTTTAAAGAGTTAGAATATTTTAACATCATTTTTTCGTATCTTTTTAATTGAGTCTTTGATTTTTTAAATTATAAACCTTATTTATAGTTAAGAGTAATGTTTTAACACCACCAATTAGTCACACATATAAAAATAAAAGAACAATTCTATTGTCATAATTATAATCTAACTTTATAAGCAATACAATACAATAAAATTATATATAATTAATATAACTAAATTTTATCTACATCTATAGTCACATTTCATAAATAATATAATTAAATTATATTTATGTTTATATTAAAATATGAATAAAAATACAAAAAATGATCAGGATGGTTTTCGTTCATAACTTTTTTTATTATTTTTGTTGTGAAAAGTTTAATTATGTTAATAATTAATTATTTTTTAAAAAAGATAATTAAATAACACAAAAAAATCTTATTAAGAGTAATTTATTTATATATGATTAAAAAATAATTGAATAATTATATACGGTCAAAAATTAATATTATTAAAAAATAAAATTAAAAATCATAGTTTTTTTTTTATTTTTTTCAAAATTTATCTACAAGTAATTCTATAAATATTTTACGATGAATAAAAATATTAAACTTGTACTAAAATTTATTCTAATAACATTTATTTTTATTTTACTAAACGTTAAATAAACTATTGAAAATAATTTTGTTTCCTCCATTAGAAAAGAATGATAAACTTCCATACTTCTATTATGTTATGGCAATAATTTGGTCTGTTATTTTTTAATAATAATAATAATAATAATAATAATAATAATAATAAACAAGTATATCACAGTAAAATAGGAAGTACGCCACCAAATAATTTATCATCCAAATTATATAAAACAATTATATAAAACAATTATCATATTATTATTATTATTACATTATATATATATATATATATATATATATATATATATATATATATATATATATATATATATATATATGAGCAAAAAAAGTCCAATTGTTTTAAAGTAAAATTGTCTTTTAATATTTGATTAAATGTTCTTGTATTTAGTACTTTTTTTTGGCACTTCCTCTTAGTTAAAAATATAATCATTATAATTTTTTAGTTATTATTGCTAGGGGTGTTTACAGATGGGATATGGCTGAAATTTCGATCCAATCCGTACTAAACTCATTAGATCAAATTCGATATTCGCACTTTTTATGTTTGGATCAGATATCAAATATATCCATAAAATAAAAAATATTAAAAAATTTTATTTTTATAAAAAAAGTCAATAATTTTTTTTGCTTACTTTTTTAAACATATTTACTTCTATCTGATTAGAGTGTAGATCCGATTCGATCCAATCCAATTACAGATCAGATCACATCCTCAAATTACAGATCAGATACGGATAAATACTGTGGATTTATATGGATATGATCTAATCTATGAACACCCCTAACTACTACTATAGGTTCAGTATTGCAAAAGAATGCTTCTTTTATTATAAACCATTATTAGATCTTAATTACCATTAAAACAACTTAATTGTCAACAAAGAGATAATACTTGTTGGTCTCTGAAATTATGTTCATATTTCAATCCATAGTTGTAAAAATCAAACTGGATCAACTGGTTCGACCGAAAAATTAGTGAATCGGACAAGAACCGGATTTTGGTCTGGTTCGGTTTACTCCTTAGACCGTTTTAAGGAATAAAACCGGTGTGAACCGGTAAGAACTGGTGAAAACCGGTCTAACCGAATTGGTCTACTTGAAATTTTTTTTAAAATGTCTCCACAAAGTCTCGAACCAAGAACCTTGAAGCAAAAACAATCTCTACTTGCCACTTAGCCATTGCACTTCTAATTATTATATTTGACAAATACTAATTATATAGTATACATAAATATCTAATTTAATTTAATTTTTATTTTTTCTATTTTTAAAATTAATTATATTTTAATTATATACCATTATTAATATAAATATAAATTTTACTAAAAATTTATTAATTTACTTGATCTATTTTATTGCTAGTATTGTGATTAAGGTTATTTGTTTTGATGTTAGTATTAAAATCTACTGATATTATAGTTAGATGATAGGCTTTGTGAATTAATTATTTTTTTATTGTGTCAAAATAAGATACTATTGTAGTATTAAAATTTTATGATTTTTTTATATTAGTTATTTTTAGAAGTTGAGACTTGATTCTTCATAAAATGTTAGTGAAGATATGTATTTCAAATTTTAATTTTAAGTTTTTAACTATTTTATATTTTATATTTACGTGAGACCAGTTTTATCGTTCCAACCAGTGATTTATCGGTTGAACCAATAAACCAGTGAAACAGTAACTTGACCGGTTCGATCACTGATTCGGTTCTAACAACTATGTTTCAATCTAATTTCAAAAATTTCGATTTACTCAATTTAGTCTCCCAACTTAATAGTTATGACTCACATTGGTTCCTAATCTTATTTTTGTCACTGTCTCACAAAATCGTTAACGACATGCTGAGATGGACTAACGACTGCTACATTATACATTCTAGCGACTATTTAATGTGACAATTAAAATTTTTTTACCTTATTTTTTTTAACTAAACACTTAAAACCCTAATATGAGTCACGAATACCAAAGTTAAAAAATCAAACTAAGTAAATTGAAATTTTAAAAATCAGATTAAAGCTCGAATATAACTTCAAAATAGAACTTTAACTTATGTAGTGATTAATTTAAATGAGAATCAAATAAATCAAAATTCAACATAATTTTATCAATGTTTTCAAATTCAAAATTTCTATACAAAAATTAACTAGAATTTTTCTTTAAATTAAAAATTTAATAAAATAGTGACTTTAATTATCTTAACCAATGTCCTAATTAATTACTTTTATGTCTTAAAAAAATTGTATATGAGAAAAAAATAATTAATTTGTATACTTTAATAATTAGTTATTTTACTAAAATAAAAGAAACTATTTTTTTAGAATTTTTTAAGAACTAATTAATATTATATATTTTGTTACACTACATTTAGTTATAAAAATTTTATTTATTTCTAATGCTTATTTTAAAAATAAAAAAAATTTAAATTAGTAAATCTTAATATATAATATAATAATAATATAGTAATTATTTTATATATTGTACGAATATAAATTAATTATTTTTTTATTTATACAAATTTTAAGAGATTTTTTTTTACTAAATTTTAAGAGGTTTGAGCTTGTTATATATATATATATATATATTGATGTTAATCTATTACCTTTTTTGTTTTAATCCAAATTAAATATTTTTTATTCTTTTTGGAAAGAAAATCTTTTGAGGAATTTAATAATATGTGATGAAGAATACCAAATAAATTATACAGAAACAAATTAAAACATAATATGAAAACATCTTTAAAAAAGACGATTTAGGCGTCTTTATTTGAGTGGCCTCCATGACAAAAATCTATATCCAAATCCAGATAAGAGTTGAAAGGGTAAAAATTACTATCATTAACAAGGATAGAATCACGGTCATATACTACTCTAAAGTCTAATCAAACTATGCATGCATTACCTCATTACTAATCTTAGAAATCAAAGGCACCTCGTGAGTTCTTCTTCTTGTTAACCTTCTTCTTGGACTTACTAGAATCTTGTCTCTTACCCGCTTCATGTCTATGGATCATACCATGCAGCTCGAAACCAATGAGGTAGCAAAGATAAGTATCAATGGTGATGAACATTGTCTTCTCATCCATATACACATTGTAATAACAGCACGAGCTTTCTTCATCGTACCAGTCCAACTTCTCTTCTGGCTTCACCACGTCAAAGTGCTTCCCCCAGCACTGTCTTCGCCAATTTGTCAAGATTGTACCGCCATAGATCCACCTTCTCTCCTACCTCCTTCATCCCTTCCACCGCCATCGCCCTAAGGTCCAACGCCTTCTTCAGCTCGATCCCGTGGTGTTTCTCCAGCTTTGCCTTCACATTTTCGATCTCCATTCCCACCGCGATAACCCTAGAATTGGCGAAGAAGTCGCAGAGGGGCCTAGGGTTTTGCTTCGCTTTGTAAGAGTCGGCTTGTTGGGCAGTGAGAGCCAATGCAGAGGGAGATGAAGTCGTAGTCGTGGTCCTTGACGCCGCGCTTGGTGTACTTGGTAAATTGGTGCTCGGCGGTTACGCCCACGATGACCGGGGTGTTTTTGGGAGTGGACTTGAGGAGGTTGGTGAGCCACTTGCAGAGCGTTTGGGAAGAGGTGGTGTTGATGCAGAGGATGCATTGGTCGTCGGCATAAACGGTGTAAGGATAATGGCGGAAAGTGAGGTCGTAAGTCTCAACTTCGATGATCATGTTGGGTTCAATGCTGATCTCGAGAACCATTTTTGTTAGTGGTTGTAGGATCAGAGACTTGCAACAGTTGTCGGATCGTCTTCTTGGAGTGGTCGGGGTGGTGGAATCTGCAAAGATATTCCGCAGTCTGAAAGGTATAAAGTATGAAGAATGAGTTTGTACCTAAGGGCCTCTGGCTCTCCTTTATATAGTTTATGATAATTATCTTATCTTATCTTATCTAAGGGCCTCTGGCTCTCCTTTATATTATGTTATCATTTTAATCATAAATCATTTATTGCATCAATTATCTAATAATTAATTTGTGTTCAGATATTTTAGTTGAAAAATAATTTTAAAATAATTTATTACATTTAAAATATTTAAAGAAATTATTTTTAAGTGATATAATTATAAAATTAAGCATAAAATAATTATTATATTATTTATTATTTAATACTAGAAATCAAGTTGTTAAAATTATTTACAATTTAATAATAATATTTACTTATAACTATAAATTTCAAAATATTACTTTCACTTATTAATTATTTTTTAACTTAGAAGTATTAATTTTGATTATAATATATGACCTGGAATTTTTACTCCAAAATAATTATTCTTCAATTATAAATGTTTTTTAAAAAATAATAAAATAAGTCTTTTTTTGTAAGTTGGGAAAATAACAAGAGGAAATGAAAATGATGAGATCCACACAGTTGTCAGTTAAGTTGGTAAAAGATAAGGGATGGATGGAGGAATGAATGGGGTAGATGGCATCAT
This sequence comes from Arachis hypogaea, assembly GCF_003086295.3. Classification (NCBI taxonomy): domain Eukaryota; kingdom Viridiplantae; phylum Streptophyta; class Magnoliopsida; order Fabales; family Fabaceae; genus Arachis; species Arachis hypogaea. Next base: position 116,157,552 of record NC_092044.1, on the reverse strand, counting down.
CATATCATATAATACATACATACATGCATGCATATGATGATGATTGATGAGATGAGTCACGAGAGCAGAGAGCAGAGAGCAGGACCCCCAACATAAATAAATACTCCTTCTCCTTCGTCGTTCATACTTCCAAACAGAAACAAATTTGAGAATGAGACCTGAATCATGGAGTACTGCCACGTCAGCAACCGAAGAAGAAGAGGAGAGGGAAAGTGAAAATGAAACTTGGACGGTGAGAAGGAGCAAGAGCTTCGGCGGAAGGAGTAAGAGCAAGAACAAGAAGAAGAAGAGTCAGGTGTTGTTGGAAGGCTACGTCGACGATCTTCCAAGAACCAAGAGCTTGACGGACGACGATCTCGATGAGCTTAAGGGCTGTTTGGATCTCGGGTTCGGTTTCAGCTACGACGAGATTCCTGAGCTCTGCAACACCTTGCCTGCACTCGAACTCTGCTATTCCATGTCGCAGAAGTTCACCGATCACTCCTCCTCCGACGCCGATTCCTCACCGGATTCCTTGTCCTCTTCCATCGCCAATTGGAGGATCTCCAGTCCTGGTTAGCACTCCCTCATTCCCTGTTTGATTTTTCCCAATCCTTCATTTTCAACTCGATTTAGGGTTTCTAATGCTCTCGATTTCACGCAGGTGACCATCCCGAAGACGTGAAAGCGAGGCTCAAGTTTTGGGCGCAAGCTGTTGCATGTACGGTTAAACTCTGCAGCTAAGCCGCACCGACGAATCTCAACGTGATTTGAGTGATGACGTGGCAGCAGAATGATGGAGAACCTGGAGATGAATTTTGGAAGTTATTGTTGTTAGTATTAATTAATATTATTATTTAAACCTGGAGATGGGGAATTCAACGTGTCAAGCTACTCTATCAATGATAGGTGGACCTAACTGCACGGAAAAGGGAAGAGGGAATAAGCAGAAGCAGAGGGTGGTTTCAGGTTTGAGAATACCCTCCACATCTGATTCCTGAACCTGACTTCAGTTTAATCTTATGGATCCTAATATTGTTATTGTATTTGTATCATTCTAATAAGCAACTTTATCATTAGAATAAAACCCTTTTTGTTTCCGACCCTACCTGCAGCTCTGAGGTGAGAGCTTCACCGAATGTTACTACTTTCATCACCTCTGCAAATCTGCTAGAGGTAACTAATCTAACTGCACACACATTTTTGACCTCTTCCAAACATAACCCTTCAGCTCTGGATAATTGTGCTAACTTGTGTGTGCTGACATAGATGATTCCATTCTGCTCAAACTTGGAGGGAGTGGGTCAAGGGCAAGAATGTGAAGATGCTACCCCAACAAATGTTTGCCTAACTCATTTTTTTGTTCTTATTACTATGCTGTTGTCATTATAGGGTCATGAACTGTGATTCATCCTTGAATGAATTATCCAATCAATACCAATGCTTTTCCTCAAATTTGTCTATGTCATTAGAGGGCCCGTTTGGGATTGTTACCCCGGAGAACATTGAATCCTCTGACTAATAGAGCTTGGAAAGATTTATGTTTAATGTTTGGTTCCAGTTTTGTTTGCATAGTTGGTCTATTACCCTGTATTCTAGGTTATTTGACTTTTGGTTTACAAGGAACATGACTTGCGGTAGTTGCATTAGTTGCTGATGCTGATTGCGTATCACTCTCTAAAACTGAAAAAATTGGAGCTAACAAGCAAAACCGTGCGGGAAAAGATGGAAACTAATGGATACCATCGAAATGATCGAAATCTTTAGGGTAGCAATGCAATGATTATTCTAGGAGCAAGCATTGTTAATATTGAATCGACTTTAACAAAATCTCCTTTCCGAGCGAATCAGAAAAAACTGGTATAGGCAAAGTATTGTCCCCTTCTGATCAGCAAATCACGAGCACATATTGGAGAAGCAAATTAGTGGGATACAGGTAGGTGCAGCCGCATATGCTTGGCCATTATAAGCACAATCCATTGCTATACGACAAAAACTGCGACGCATGTGAACAACAATTTACAAAAGCTAAAGGCCTAGGAAACATTCCAGCCTCGATATTATGGGGCATACTAAGTTTGCACGTTTAATTCTCGTCTCGTGAACTGATTTCATCAAGGGTAGCCGTCTCTTTAAAGAAGTTTGATGCTAATTTAACACTACCATACATCATTAGGACTATGTGCTGTATACCGAAATTTACATAGATGCAATAAATGATTTATGATTAGAATGATAACATAATATTAAATGAGCACCGAACAGCAAATCCCCAAGACCAGAGAATACATTTACGTGACGGAATAATGCTCTTTGATTTTTAGAAACACATCAATTGAATGATGCCCAGCTCAACTAGTATCATTTCTCTTGTGAACAACATGAGTTCTGTTTAGCGTGAGTTACGTTCTTTGTCTGAGTTGGAATGTGATAACATATTATATGCCGAACTGCCGAGGGAACACTATTGAGACCGGTACGCTTGAGGGTCCTAGCGGGATGCTTATGAGCATTATGAAAGTGGACAAGGCCGAGTAATGGAACAGTGGATCTCGATTTGGGTTTCCGAATGTTACAGCGAACCTTTTAATGATGTAAGTTCAAGGTTTATGGAGGTGGCAGAAGGCGGTGAGGGGCATAGGTTTCAATAGAGGCCTTTGTATCGTTTGGAGAGCAGCTGAGGCCGGCTCAGGTGTGAACACTCGGATGACTTCTTCATGGCTGCCACCCTGCCACTGCCAACTGCCAACTGTGGCGCACACACGCTCATTTTGAAATATTCAACCTGTTCCAAAATATTTCGCTTTAGAATTTTGAAATATTAAAAACTCAATATACCTCGATAGAAAACGACAAATATTTTGAAACAAAAAAGAGTAAAGATTAATAGTTTCAAACTCGAAGATCTCCATTACGAGATCTACAACCAGATTAGTCAAACAACTTTAATAAGATTAGGTGATTCAACTACCAAGGCAGCACCCGGAAGCACCTTCAAGATGAATGACCCAGCTATGATGGTGCACCAATACCCAATTAATATCCGCCGTGAACGGAAAATTTCTTCCCAATAAGTTTAAGTTCGCTGCACTAATATAATGATTTGAGAATGTCAATTTTTTTAACCATTCTGTTAATTGTTAATAGTACACAAAAGAAGTTCTTAAAAGACTCATTTTCACACTCTCTTCCTCATAAGAAAGAAAGAAAATATAATTGATAAATTAATTTTCTTATGTTAATTATGTAACATGACTTTTTTTTTATATAGAAAATAGTAAGTTTTAAATTTTCAAATGACCTTAGAGGCTTCATTTTTTTCCCAAAAATTTTTAATAACTTAATTATTGATCACCGGCCTAACATGAAAAAGACCAAAGCCTGCTCGATTTGTCGATCTATAGTTCAATCATTTTCTCCATGTAGAAATAATATAAAATGGATTAACAGGCCCTGCAAGCATACATATAAATATCATTTTTCTACAAGGAAAGAGGATGTATTTCATTTTCTATTATTCACCCATTATCTCGTAAAGGTGAAATACCTAAGACATGTAATAAATGTAAAGAATAACATAATAGAGATGAAACGGGCTGAAGTGAATATAGCAAGAAACAAAAATAATAAGGGAAATCAATATCCAAGATGAGAAAAAAGAAAAAAGAAAAAGAAAAATGTATTACAAGTAAAATCCACATTGAAATGCCAGATGCGAAGAGCCCTTTTTCTATTCTCTATCAAAATCTTCAGCTTTTAGCGGCTGAAAGTTGTAGCTTGCTAACATGCAGACTCCTGTAGTAAAGAATTCATGGCCTTATGAACCAAGTAGAAAAATCCCTTCCATGCAAAGCTATCGCAAAAGTCAAAATTAATTCTTATGCTTAGGACTTTATAAAGAGTGCACCACATCTGAAAATTCGCACAACCATATGCAAAAGAATGATTACCAAATAGATAAAATTGTATAAAGCATTATAAACCTTGAGACAGAGAGAGAGAGAGAGATCTGAATAGATAAAATTTAAAGGCATGCTATCTCAACACACAGACATTGCTTAGGTTAGAAATACTATGAAATATACAAGCTGACTAGAAGAAAGCAAAATCATTCAATAGTTAACCACAATAACAATGGAAATAAAAAACATACAGGTAGGTCAATCTAGGTTGGAAGAAGAGGCTTTCTCTCATCATGCCCTACACGATGACTAGCCTGGAAATATTCAAAATAAACAAATAAATAAATAAAACTGGTTTAGTAAAACTTTCACATATAAAAAGAAAAGGTGATGACATATGAGCACCTCTTCATTTGCTCCGGCTGCCATATTTATGAAGGATTCCTTTGACCTGTAAAGAACACAGACATTTGTTATTGAAGAAGAAGGATGTATTGTCTTTCAAAAAGTTCTTAAAATGACAACATTTGAACTTTCTAGAAGTAGTAATACAGAATGAACATTACTTTTGTTCTGTCTTATCCCCCCCAACACACCAAAAAACTTAGATTGGCAAAGTTATTAGCAAGAACCTTTGTTTGTCATGAACGTCATGCAGCTCCAGCACACCATTCTGTTCATCTCTGACTTTTGAAAGTGGTGAAAAGAACTGAAGAGGATATGAGCACAAAATGATACAAAACGAAAATGTTATTGGATAATTCATTTTTAAAATTCTTTATAAAAGAAAAAGTGTTGTCTGCTTCCATAGTCTTAATGAACCACCCCAAATAAATTTACCTGGTGCATTGAGATGAATACAATAGAAATGCCTATAATGAAGTTCATTGTTAAAGTATGTCCAAAGAGTGCAGCAGAGGCTATGCCCGTAAAGATTGTTGCAACTGTTGATGAGTACTTCTTCAAAATTGTATCTGTGGTAAATTAAAATGCTATTGAGATAAGGGACAAGTTTTGTGTCCATCTACACAACATAAGGCCAACTTAATGTAATTTTAGAAACATTAACCTGCATATTTGAAGAAGAAAGAGGATAGAATCCCTTGGGCAGCATTGTTTGCTACCAACAGCATAGTGGCTTTTGAATGACCTTGTAGGATATCAAAGCTGCTAGGACCTGGAATATTTACAAAAAAAAAAAAAACAAAAACAATCGATAGTTTGAGAATCAGATAATACTAACAGTATAAGCCACTGGTAAAACGCTTTAATGAATTAATGAATTATTTTTCCCTTTTCTATAAAAGAACTGAACCACAATATATCCATCCATTAAAAAAAACAAACATTTTCATACGTGATTTGAACACTAGGGTTATGAACTAGCTCAAATTTAATGAGTTTAGGCAAAAAAATAAAAATAAAAAACCCTCAACTTATATTTAATTATTTATATTACAAGCAATAAAAAAATGCCATAAAATACTTTTCTTTGAGTATGTTTCAATTGCATATGACCATCCTTTAATGTTCACCGGTAACAGAAAAATAAATTATTTCTTACCTTTGATTATAGCAGTACCAATTATCCCAAGAAAATTGAATATAGCTCCGTATCCATACAAAAATAAGTTCTGTAAATCAAAAGTAGATAATCAGTAGCTGCATGATGAAAAGAACTGAAAGTACTGCAGCACCACTAAACATCATTCTTCAAACTACCTATTAAATCTTTTCACCTGCCTGTTATATTCCCCAAAGTTGAGATAAAACTGAGTCAGTTTGGAAATTGATTATTTCTGTTAGTTTCTCTATGTTATATTATATTTATGTCACATTAATTTCTTTTCCAAGATCTCAACTATATTCAACCCTGGCCCAATCACAAAAACTGGAACCGCCAAGTTATATACTTTAAATACAGGTGGTCACACATGTAATTTCAGATGAAACATGCTAAATATATATATATATATATATATGAAAAAAAAACAGCATTCAGTAATACAAGATAAGCCGCATATGCAGATACAAATGTAATTCACAGTCCTTGCAGAAATTCAATTCAAACTCATTGAAACATTTCAGGGGCTAATAAAAGGAAGTCCAATTATTAAGAAGTTCCAATTTCCCCTACATCACCTGAAGATAAATGCTTGTATCATATTGGCTCTTCAAAGCATACTCATTATAAACAGAGGCCAATGATGGAACAGTGACCTGAAAAATAATTCCCAGGTTAAAAGTTCAACAATTAAAAGGAATCAGAAATTCAGAATATGATAGAATGGCACCAAGTAACAGGTATGGTTTATTTTACGAGAGAAAAGGTAAATAGCTCTATTCAACTGTTTTACTAGCTGATCGTTAGCAATTTTAGCTTGGATTAGATGGCAGTTGGTTAGTCAGCTCTGCTTCTAACTACCTATAATAGCTGTATTGTAGTTAGTTTTTGGCATTATGCATTCTTCTGTCAGTTCTGTTAGGTTTGGAGAGAAATTCTTTCTGAGTTAGTAGTTCCAACCATGTAAGAACCCTAAGGAATTGTGATTTGCAATCCCATGTTCATCAATAAATTCCTAGAGCTTCTGCTAGTTCCTGATCTTATCAGAATAAATAAAAACACAGAACATTGAACTTTGAACTTAACTGGCTGCATAAGTAACAAACAAAACTTACAAAGATCAGTGTATAAAGATATGCACCCATGGTGACAGGAAGACCCATGGCTGTGGTTCCTTCGGGTAAAGATCGTAATTGATTAACGCTGATACCAATTAGCAATAGAGCAAGAGCTTCCCACTGCATCAAAAGAATACATTAAACACCCAGCTAAATGACTAGACCCGATTGGGATCTGCATAAGGAGCACGACTTGCTAGGTTCAAAATCAAAGAGCCAAATAATGGTCATAATGGCTTTCCTAGCCAGTAGGCAAGGCAGGGTAATGCACGAACCTGAATAATGGAAAACCGGCGCTTCATAATCACCTTTAACAAAACTGCTATTACTAAAACCTGAACACATATTCAATAAGCGAACAATCAAGAGAAGAAAAGCTCCAGTTTCTCAAGAATAAATGTCAGATGAAGCAAAAAAGGGGGGAAAGAGAGAGAGAGAATTTTTAGAAATAAAGTGAAAACTCGGTCAAGAAAACAGCAGTGATAACTACCTTCAAATTGCTTAGCATCTTTACAGTAGCAGGGTTGAAATAAAGCTGCATGAAATGTGATATCAATCTGTGAGTTTCTTAGATGCAATAATTTCTTTAAATGCATAAAATGTGAGAATATGACCAGATAATCATAGGTACATTACATGATGAGTTCTTGATGCAATTCTTTTTACTTTTCCACTTTAAAGAAATGAAAAATGATTCTACGCATAACTCTGGAATAATTGGCAAACATAAGAAACCAACTTATGCAACAACCATTTGACACAGCCTGAAAATAGATAAGATATACGTGATGCAAGAACAGAATACATCAGGAACAGTTGCAATTATAGGGATTAGAAGGAGAAAAAGTGAGTATTAACGTATTATATTTAATCTGATTATTGATATTCATTAAAGGTGTGAGCAAATTTTGTGGGATAAAATTAGGTATTTGACCTCTATTTGGCATTAAAGAATTACTACTTTAGAGGAATTCTCTCTCAAATATGTGAGATTGGAAAGTTATGCTTCATTGATAGTTTCTTCCCCTTGTTTGATCTTGTTCTTATAAATAGGATCTCTTGCTCCTATACTTGTACACTTATTCTCTTCATCTTAATAAAATTCTTTTGTCAGAAATACCATGTGTGCAGTGTGCCATAATTCAAAGAACTAAAACCTATTTGTTCTAACTTCTTACTATTAAAGATAGTCAAGGTCATGTGTTTGTATGGTACTACTAGTACAATCCCAGCACAATAAAACTATCAACATAGCAAGACTGCTAGAACATGGTAACAAGCAGTGTGATACGTGTTCAGGAGGACAATTTCGTCATTTTAGAGACAAGGTGCAGAATGGTAATCTTGCCATGTTCAAGGATTTGAATATTATATTATGCTGGTCCTTGATGTCCAAAACGGCATAATGTAATATTTAGATCCTTGAACACGGCAAGATTACCATTCTACACCTTGCCTCTAAAATGACGAAATTGCTCTCCTAAACACGTATCATAGTGAACAACTGATTACACTTTTATGATAGATTCAATATCCTGATATGACAATGAAATTTATACAGCACAGTGGCTGCATATGTATTACCAACATCTGACTCCTTAGGACAAAACTCATAATACTAATAGTACTAATAACTAAAGAAAATTAATTCTTGAAATCACAAACGTATATTAAAGAAGTCCAATTATTAGCATTCTGGCCTGAATCCTTTTTACATGTATTTTTTAAGTGCTATTTCTACATACCTGCATGATAAACTTCAGATAGTTGTTTATAGCATACAGAAGAGCAGGAACAGCAAGAAGGACATTGTTACGAGCCGCCTACAAAAATATAAAATAACCACATATAGGATGAATATAAAAAGGTTATCAGAGAAATTTGTCACAATTCACAACTGATGAGGTCACTAAGCAAAATCAGGCATCAAAGATGGAAGTAGTAATAAATACTATGTCTATATATCCACCAAAGTGATAATGCAGTTATTGTTTCTCTTATCATAAATAAAACATGATAATGTGACTTGAACTAAGTAACCAAGTTCAAGTGATATTGGAAGGAAAAGAGGGTATCTTTCATTTCAAGTAAAATTGATAAGAAACACCATAGTACCTGCATAAATGTAGAAATTGATAGAAGAGGCTTCTCCCCAACCTTCTGATGCTTAGCCTGCAAAACAAACCAAACCTTAGTGAGATGGATACTAAAAGAATTATAAAGTCGGATAAAGAATCAAATCATCTCAATGCACTAAGCTTGATATAGGAGTTAGTTGTAGCACTCCATGCTTTTGCAATATCCTTCTCTTGATAATCATTTCTTTTTTTAGAAAAAAAAAAAAAAAAAGCTTCTCCCTTGTTTCATGCTTTGATTATAAGTAACTGAAAAGACAGCAAAAAGAGAATCTTACCTGGAATAAAAGCATAACAACAGCAAAGAAAACCTTTGCGACCTCTGTCAAAAAATTAACACTAATTGGGCTAAAATTGAATTTCCCATCCACCTTGGACATATAAACAAGAATAGGCTGCCAAATGAATCGAATAGTATGTGTCAGTAACTACAATAAGCATAAAGGTCTAGCATGAAAAACTAAGTCAACAAAAATGAACTCTCTAATCTACAGTAAAGCACAGAACAGCTAATCTCACAGAGTAAGCCTTTAGAGCAGCTGCAAGTCAATAAATGGAACATTGCAATGACGAAACTCTTCTAGTTTTCTAGAAATACAAATATGCTGTGTTATGAACTCATAATATCGCAATGAAGAAACTCTTCTAGTATTGTAGAACCATAATTGTGCCCCAATTATAGCATCAATCCAAGAGATTTCCATGGATCAAAATTAGCAAGATTTGTTATCATTTAGAACTAGCCTTTTTCCATAAGCATCTAACTGTAAAATTTTGGATTAAAAGATGATCACTCACCTGTAATCCAACTAGAATGCAGTCACCAACAACCAAAAACACATTGAGAGCGCGCTGCTTGTGTGATAGCCTACTTTTGTGGCGATCATAAGCCCTTGATATAGTCTTGGTAGAAGGGGAGACCAATTTGGAATGGCAAACATGGCATTCTATCATCCCGTTCTTCATGTAAATCCTCCCACAATATCAGTGTATGAAGAACTCGATCTGCAATCCATCAATCATGATCAAACGAAAAGGCTAATCGAAAATACAAAAGGAATAAAAATTCTCCAGATCTTGCACCTCCAGAACCAGCTAAACGCAACATACAAATGCGAATTTCGAAACACAACACAGATCAGCAAGGATCACGAAATAAGAATATGCGGAGCTGAGATCTCGCGAAAGCATGAAAATAGAACATGAACAATAGCACCACCGACAAATAGAAACACGAAGCATGGAAAATTGGGAATGAAGGAAGCAAAGACAAACCTAGATCGAGTCCAAACCGAGCATTTACGAGAGAAGGAGTTTGATCTAGGCAGCTGGCGGGCACCGAATTTGAAGTGACTCGATTCGGATACGAGCTAAGAGTTTTCGAAAAATATAAACTGAGTTCGAATTCACTCTGTTTCTGTTTATTCTTCTGCTTCGTTTTATTCCTGTCCTAATGGAAACTGAAATTGAATTCTAAGTTTAAAGATATGCTACGAATATGTTAAGTGAGAGAGATCAGAGAGAGAGAGAGAGAGAGAGAGAGAGAGAGAAAAGCGTATTGTGTAATATTTGAGATGTAGTAGTAATTATGATGTGAATGTTAATGGAAATGGAATAGGCGTTTTATGCTTATTATTATTATTATTATTATTATTATTATTATTATTGTTATTATTATTATTATGAAAGAGATTAACTGTTTTTGCTTTCAATTCACACAAAGAGAGGAAGAAAAGAAAAGAAAATGAAAAACAGAGACACACGATGTTCGTGTGGTGAGTCACAGGGCGCAGCGTGACGGACCAATCAGGTTTGAGCGTTATGGCGAAAATGAGTGGAGTCAAAGCGGGATTTGTAAGTTTGGTGAGTCACTCTCACCGGTTAAGTTGGGTGGAATCATCACTTCCCTGTTCCCTCTCCATATTCTATTAGTCTATTGTATTATTAGTTTATTATTAAACACACCAAAATTTATAAATAGAAAAAATAAAATAAAAAATGTACCTATATTTTTCGGGTTGGATGTTTCTTTCGCTTCAATTTGCAGTGTTCTCTTGCGCTGCGTGTTTTCTTGTCTGCGTGTACCAGATTATCATAAATTGTTGGTCATTATTAAATCCATAATTACTATTTAATACACACTAATAGTTGGCAGTGATCATTATGCAAATGTGCTTCTCTAAAATTTTTGTATCTAAGAACTTCGTGGCTTTATAGTACTTCTGAAATTTGTAGCTCATTTTAATTCGTGAATCTTTCTATAATCAACCTATTCTTTTTTTTTTTTGGTGACTAACCTATTCTTATTTTGATTATTACTGAAAGTTATCTATTTAATATTTAAAATTTGAATATATACTTAAATACTTAAACAAATAGGTCCTCAAAAATGTGTTTTACTTTTATAACATTTAGAGGTCTGAATGTAATAAAATTTTCTTAAAAACAAAAATATACAACATAAAATTTCTTAAGTTCCTATATGAGTATATCCTCTTAAAATTTTATTACAATTTTTTAACTACAAGATAAACTGTAGAGTAGTTAGTTAAAGAACCTCAGATTGTTTGCTATCATTGGAGAAAATATTGCTGGTTCTTAGATCTATCTAGTTTAGTAATTTGAATTCTTAGATCCATTAATTTGAGGAATGTACCATTTTCCCCCTGTCAACAGTAAATAATTAAATATGCAATTCTTGAAATAAAAAGGAAAAAAGAAAAGCGAAAGCAGTTGATGTCAAAGGGTCATCCCCTCGATGAAGATTGGTGCACCACACCACACCAGTTCAATTTTATATATAGACAAGTGAAAAACGATGATAAGCTCTTTATTTTTCAATAGTATTAAACGACGTTTATATTGATACATCACTATACTTAACTATCCAAAGCTTCAAATAAATATCACTGAATAAGCAGACGCTAGCTAAACAATTCACCTATGTATGTGTACCACTAAAAAGAATGGATGCAGTCTGCAGGCACTTATTTGTTTATTTATTCATGTTGAACAGGTCTGCAGGTACATTAGTATATCTATCACGCCATGTTGTCAACTTGATCGCTCTGCAAATTTTGAGAATGCATCTACACAGCGGAGAAAAATTGATTAGATGAGAACACTGTAAAATCAACAATAAAGGACGAAATATACCTTGCTCTATATTATGTACATGACTGGCATACCAAATCAAAAGGCAAATACTAACACAAGACAACAAAAATGCAGACCCATAGAATCAGTTGAGTAACATTATTTTTGCTTTTAGAACTACGCATTATACCCACTGGCTTATTAACTATAAGCAGAACATAAATTTTACATTTATAATACAGATTAAAAAGGGCTAAGCATGAAAAGAACAAAATCATTGGGATTGAAAACTTTCTCATCATTAACACCCAATTCAGGAAAACTACTTCAGAACGTTGACTTATAGTTGCATAAGCAATAACTTGATTCAACTTTTAAATTTCACTAAGAATTAGTATACTACAATGGAATCGCACCAAACCAAGGGCTTCTCTTGCAATCCTGTGGTTGTTGTCACCGGAAACTTTGCCAAAGAGAAACATGAGGTGTTTTCTTTGCTCCAGCTTCAAGTGTTTTGTTAGGCCTCGACCAACCATCTCCATTTCGGGCTGCAGTAAATATCCATGATAAGTGCTAGAAAGCAGCTAGTAAATTACATGGTATAGCAGACGGGTTTACAAAAATATTGATCCTTCTCTCTCACAGCGGCCCTGAGTGGACATAAAGAGAAAAGTAGAAACTTTCATTGATGATACATACTGATGATTCCTCGGGAGGAAATATCTGCAGAAGATGGCATATTTTTGACAGTTCTGCCATAGATTCAACATGCTTGCCTTGCATTTCCAGAGCCTATAAACCAAGAGTGCCAAAATAAGCATCAATTGAACAGAGATTTAATTATTGCAGTAAGCTATCCAGAAAACTGAAACCAAATGTTAAGCTCTCATTCTTAAGTCCCATAATCAAATTTACATAATTGTCAGACTTAAACCAGCAACTGAATCTTTCATTCCTGTAATCATCAAATGGATCCAATGGCCATATTTAATGCTATGGTGTCATAGATCTTTGCAGGAAGGAATTTCGGAATTTGTGCCTTATTACAAGTAACATAAAAAACTGCCTTCACCAATACAAAATCATGATCTCATGTAATAAATTTTAAAAACGAAACTATTACTAGATTATAAGAGTCGGGGAGAACAAATACCCAAGCTTGTAGAAGACAAGAGCGTGTACGTGCAGCAACAGCAGCAGAGACAATTGTTGCAGCACGAACATTTTCAAGGCCTATATTTTCAGCAAATCCAGCAAGGAATTGCCGAGCATCCTCACCATTAATATCAATTGAAGTAGAGTAAGTTGGTTCCCTGAATGATACCAAAGTAACCAGTAACTACATGAGACTTACAACATGGGTAGACAGTAGACTGTATCACTAAAAGTTGCTAACTAGCACAAGAATGTTGGCCTAAGAAAAACCAACCTGCTGCAAACATTTAAAACATAATTAACAGATGCTCGATACAAGGAATCCCGAATATTTGTTGTTTCAAAAGATACTTGCACGCCAGAAGTTCTGCATAGTTGACGCAACTGTTCATTTGTACAGGCAGTACACAATCAAATATCATGAGAAGAGAAAAACCAATTACTTTCCTTATAAAACATGCACACACCGATAACATAAATAGAAACCATTACTATGTTATTCTCCTTGTTCAAAGCTTAACAGTTAGACAGATGCTCAGATTCAACATGTTACAAAACCGCAAAACCAAATTTAGTTAAGTAACTTAATTCAATATCACATAATGTTATCATACACCATTTGACAATGAAGTAAATCACAATTAGGGAATAAAAGCACAAACAAAAAGAAAAAAAAAAAGAAAAAAAACAAAAACAAAAACAAAAATAAAAACTGACTTGTATTATATCATCCTCCATGATGTCGTTTCCCGCCATTCTACTGTCAGTAATTGCTGGAAATCAAGTGGATGAGTTGCAACTTGAATTAAAGGATCGCAAAACACTATGGAAACTATGAAATATATAATTTTTACCTACAAAAAGAGTGCACAAATGGAACCATAACTTAACGAGACACTGTAAACAGTAAACACCGACAACAACCATAATAGTTAATAAACCACATCAATGATATGAAAACCATGCATTTCAACTAACAAGAAACACAAGCTACTTATGAAATGGCCAACACTCTCTTTCCCCCAATGATATGAGCTACTCTTTTTCATCAACAACATAACCTACTAAGAGAGAAAATTCTCAGCTACTAACAAATCTTACTTCATTTTATCTCTAACTCAAATGACTATCTCATCTAAAAGATGTATAAACAAAGAAAACAAAATAAGAAAAGAGAAATCAAACCTCGAACCACTCTGTAAGCCTGCCTCTTGAATTCGTCCTGCTCGTCGAGGTTGAAAACAGCACCGTTGATGACAGCTGGCCACCATTTTGGCAGTTTCCTTTCTAACCGAATCTTGTTCTTCTTAGCGCCTCGCTTCAAAGTACCACCGTTCGCCGGCGACAACGGATTCGCCGGCCCCTTGGAAACGGCACTCTCCCCCCAACCAACGACGACCTCTTTTCCGCCAAGGCTTCGGTCCCTCCGCACCATAGGCCTATAGGCAGAGGCGTTACGGCGCCAAGACAAAAACCTAGAAACCGAGTTGACCAGAAACCTGAGGATAGAGAAGGCGACGAAGCTGAAAAGCGCGGAGGTGCCGAGGAAATGCAACGTGGAAGGGCGACAGGAGACGACGAGCCTGCGGTCATGGTCGAGTGTGACGAGGGTTTGCAAATCGGTGTAGGCGTCAGCGGCGGAGGAAACGAACTTGCGGAGTGTGGAAGGGAAAAGAGAGCGGAAAGTGGAGGAGGCTTGGGAGGTTAGTTTGTTGATGTCGATAACGGTTTCGAGCTTAGGTTCGGAAGAGGTGAAGGAGGTAGAGGTGGTGATGGTGGTGGTGGTGAAGGTGGGGGCGGAAGGGGAGGAGAGTTTGTTGCGGCGCCTACGGGTGCGGGTGCGAGGGCGAGTGCGAGTTTGGCGGCGGAAAGAGGCGGAGATGAAGAGGCATCGTGAGGAAAGGGGGAGTGAGAATTGGGAATAGGAAGAAGGAAGCGCGCAAGTGTTGACGGAGGACAACATCAGAGTCAGAGGAGTGAGCCACTCACTTACTCTGTCAGTCACACACAGCCACTTAAGACAAAAAGATTGCACACATGACCCACCCTAGCGGCAACTTTTAGTCCTTTACCCTCTTTCTCCTAAACCGATTCTTCTCATTTTTTCCTTTTTTATTCATAGAATGAGCTAATTAGCTAATGATATTACTATTAGTCCTCCGTTAATATTCTAAAATAAGTTATCATTATTTTGCTGTATTAAATTTTGGAGGTGCTACACATACAAGTAAAAAATGTCTATAAGTGTTACAAGTTGGCCCAACCCAAGATGAAGACACGCGTACTCACTCCCTTTGAATGGAATGTCAGTGCCACGCACATAACTTAACGGTTACGCTTCGCAAAAGGCGCTCGTTATGGCGCACTCTTCCACTTCTCCTTCGAACAAAACACAAACCTTCAAATTTCGAGCAACATTCCAAACCGAAAAGATAGAACTCGTCGCAGAGATTAGCAGAAACCATCAACAAAAGATAGAACTCTCGATCAACAATTTCAAGAGAAAACGAAGAAATATTACTCAAGGTACGTTACTATTTTACTCATCTTGTAGATTTTTCACATTTCGAAATCGAAGAACTAGGTTTTACTGTTCTTCTACGTTCTTCTAGGTTTTACTGTTATTCTTGTTCTATCTCTCATTTTACTGTTTTTAATATTCTTCTTGTTCTACGTTTAATGTTCTTCTTGGTTCTAGGTTTTACTGTTCTTCTTAGTTATACTACGTTTTACTGATCTTCTTGTTCTAGTTCTTCTCGTAATTGATTTTTAGGAGCATATTGCTAATTTGTTGGGTGTATATGGCATAATTTGTTGGATGTAAATTTCTGAACTGATATAGTGTAATATAATCAACTGTTGCAACTATTCTGATATTGCTTGTCCTTGTAATATTGGTTGTTCTTGGGTGTATATTGCATAATTTAGTGGGTGTATATGGAGTAACTTGTTAGGTGTATATGGCATAAATTGTTGGGTGTATCTGATTCATATCTATGGGTGTATCTGACTGATATATATGGGTATATCTGAATCATATCTATGGGTGTATCTTACTGTTATCAATGGGTGTATTTGACTCATATATATGGGTGTATCTTACTGATATCTTTGGGTGTATTTTTCATTTCAGAGAAAATGGCAGCGAGAAACTAACCTAGAAAAAATGTAAGAACAAATATATCTCTTACATGAAATCAGTTTTATATAATAGAATTATATCTGACTATAATTTTATTTTTGTTTACAGCAAACAAAAGACTTTAAGTGTGCAACACATCTCTTAAGTGATAAATTCAGAAACATGAGTGAGGAAAAGAAAACAATTGTGAGGGATTTGGGATTCGGTGGCTTGATGCACATCCCACCACTAAGGGTGCATCACCAAGTATTAAGGGAGCTGGCTAACAACTTCAAACTAGGGGAGAACAGATTGAAAACGGGATACGGTTCTTTTAAAATAACACCAAGAAAAATAGGTGATGCGCTTGGCATCAATGCAACAGGTAACTCGCTAAAAACTATAGGTGTATATTAACTGATGCTTGGGTGTATTTAAGTTAATGCTTGGGTGTATTTGAACCGAATTTGATACTTTGTTATTTTCCTTTTTGTAGGAGATCTATTTCCTCAGAAAGTCGATTATAAGAAACTTTCTGAGGATGACAAAGTAATTTTTAGAAGATTCCAGGATAAGACCCTCAAAGTCTTACAGATGAGATGATGGATATTGGCGTTGGTAATGAAGAGGAACGCCTAATGTTCAAGAGGATTTTCATCCTCTATATACAAATGGCGTTCCTTTTACCAACAACAATAAACAAAATCTCGCCTGTGCACCTGGCCCCAATTTTTGAGATGGACAGCATAACGGAGCGAAACTGGGGGGCATGTTTTAACCTTTATGGTCAAGGGCATAACTGACTACAAGGAGAAAAAGAAGAAGGCAATTGATGGCTGCCTCTTTGCCCTGATGATAATTTACTTTCATCTTTCTAAAAACAAGGGCAAGAAGAGGGCTGAAAGACCGCCAAAACCCTAGATTGCCAACTGGAGTAAGGAGCAGTTGGTCAAAAGAATAAGCGCAGAAACAGAGGAAATTTTGGTAAGTGAACGTAATATGTTGGGTGTATTTTATTTACCTAAATGCTGCTAACTAAAATATCTAATGTTTCAGGGGATTGTAAAGATGGCGGAAACAAGAGAGAAAATGAAAAAAATAGAGAAAAAAAGAAAAAAAACAAGAAATAAAAAAACAAAAAAAAGGAAGGCGAGTTCAAGATCGTCTTCGGAGACAGAAACAACTGACAGTGATAGTTCTACCTCTGAGTCTGAGACTCAAGAAGACTCAGAGGATTCACCAAGAAAACAACCCAGCAAAAAAGGAAAAAAGTAAGTACCATAATTGGGTGTAATTTTTTCGTCGACTTGGGTGTATTTTGTGGAACCATTTGGGTGTATTTTGTTTATCAAGTTGTGTGTATGTTGTTTATTATGTTGGGTGTATATTTTTGATCCAGTTGGTTGTATCTTGTGCATTCATTTCGGTGTATTTTATATCTTTAGTATGTTCTAAATAATGATTGTTTGCCTTCCAGAATGGACTCCAAAAAAAGAAAGAAGAGTCAAGAGGATTCAAATTCTGATTCAAAATCTGAATCAAGTGATGAGTAATGTTCTGAAATTATTACTCCTTTCTTTTGGCCTTATTATAAAGATTTCGTGTATTAACTGAAGTGTCTCTTATTAACTTATAGAAGCGAAGAATCATCACCGGTGGAGAAGCAAAAGAAAAAGAAAAAGACACAAAGAACACCAAAAAAGTAAGCACTTCTTTGTATAATATTCTGTAATAAAATTAATTTCTTATTTCTGATTCATACTTGTTTTTTCAAACCAGAACACAATTCAAAAAGAAAAAGGTTGTTGTTGAGCATTCATCTCCTAAAGAAGATCAATACTATGATGGGTACAGTACCTCGTAAGCTATATTACCGTCTATCATCATAATTACATCTTCTTTTATGAAATAGGAAGTGAAGATCTAGATGAATTGTTAAGGGGAATCGATGAAAAATCTGCAGCAGAGGGGTATGTCTTGTTAGGGTGTATATTTCAGATTTTAGTGTGTTTTCTTTGCTAATAATTATTTCTTGTTTCGCAGGCAGAACGAAGCTGACCTGCGATCGACAGAAGGTCGCTATGTCTCCTCTGAAACATAAGAAGCTTTATTTAATAAAATCTTGTTATCATGATTTGGGTGTATTTTTTTGATCAAGTTGGGTGTATGTTGTTTATTAAGTTGGGTGTATTTCGTTTGTTGTGTTGGGTGTATATTGTCCATTCTGTTGGTTGTAGCTTGTGCATTCATTTGGGTCTATTTTATACATGTATCATATTTTGTCTGAATAACATGAAATCTGTTTAGAATACCGGATGTGAACTTGGGAAGTGATGATCCTTCCTCTCAAGGATGCACAGAACAAAGTAGTGTAAACAAGCTGGCAGAGAGCATGTAATTTCTCTTTCAAATAACCGTTACTTTTGTTCTTCTATTACCTTCTACTTCTAATTCTGTATATATTTTTTTTAGAAAAAAAAGCCCTTTATTATTTTATTCGAGAAAAAAAGGAGGAAAAAAGCAAAAACTGCAAGTATGTAAGTTCTCAAAAAACAAAGCCTGTCTTCTTTTTGAACTGTTCGGGTGTATTTGTTGACTTTCTTTGGGTGTATTTTAGCTTGAGTCCGGTTCAACAGTCAGCCAGTGAGCCGGCTGATTCGAATATGATGGTTGTGAGGGAACAGACACCGTCGGAAGCACTTGCAATGTGAGTTTTTCAAGAATCAGCCGAACTGTAACCCAATATTTCTTCTTGTTTAGAGTTTCGATTCAAGTTTTTGTGCCAGTGTCCCAAACAACCACTGTGCCGGAATTTGAAGAAACACCTGAGACAGATTTTGAACCAACCCCTCTGCTACAAAATGAAGGAACTACAAAAACGTAAGAAATAGTATTATTTGTTTAGAGTTTGGGTGTATATTGGGTTACAGTTCGGGTGTATATATGCTAACAGTTTGGGTGTATATTGTTCCTGAATAAGTTTTTTTACGCCATGATTAATTTGTGTGTAACTGTGCAGCACTTCTGAACCCCCCCAACAACTTCAAGAAAGCACACCCATGCTTCCCCCAACTCCAACTAAAATGTAAGTTAATCAGACTGAAATCAATCTTTGCTTATCATCCGTATATTCTTATTCTTGTAATACGTTATACATGATGACGCAGTTATCCAGCTGCAGAAGACGCTGCTGCCCTATCGATGATGGCACGGACAACACCGTATGCTCCTAGAACAGATCAGATGCCATCATTCAGCCTTGGCCTCACTGATTCAAGCCAAGAAGAAGCATCAACGCAGGAGGGAGCGTCAACGCATGAGGCAGAAAGGGCAAAATCTCCAGAAGCTGCAAATTTGCTAGAACAATTAGATAATTTGGTACAAAAATAGCAAGAAATGCAGCGAAAGAAGAAAGTAAAAGTCCACAAATTCAAAGGGAGACTGGGGGAGAAAGTTCTGGGAGGTTTGAAGCTCCTGCGGGAATAAAGCTGAATACGGATGATATGAAACAGAAGTGCTACATCTGGGGGAACGCGAGTGAAGACATATGCAGATGGCAGAACTAACGAGTATGAAAACATGTGCACTCTGATGGCCCAAGATAAATACATTTTGACAAAAATGCACATTGCATCAATCTAGGCAGCAACTTTTATAGAAGCTGAGGTAATATTAGAATAACATTAATGTTTTTACACCAAAGTTTACTACAATGTTTATCAATATAAATTGATTTCGGCATATATTTCTAGATTGTATCTGCCATGTGCCTCATCCTCAACCAGACAAATGATAAAAGGTTTCAAGAACAAGTATACTGTCTCCCCCCCGATATTGTGGTAAGTGTTACTTCTACGAATTTTGGGTGTATTTTCTGTATTCATTTGGGTGTATTTTTTAAGTTCAGTTGGGTGTAGGTTGTGTAGTCATTTGGGTGTATTTATAGTATTCACTTGGGTGTATTTTCAGTATTTCATTTGTTGTTTCACAATTATTGCAGAACATGGCCATTTCGAAGCACCCAAACGGGGAATTCATATCACCTAAAACCAATAAAGAATTCAGGGTGGAAGACTACACAAGTTTTATTCCATTCATAGATGCAAAAAAATTAACTTCGCATCTATATGTAAGTTTTCATTTGAAAAATTTGTTAGTACCGTTCTTTACTTATATGCCAAATAAAATAACACACTGTTGAAATATGGCAATCCTTCAGATTTTTGCATCTGTTTGCCACGCGGACCATTGGTGGTTATGGGTGATTGATACAAGAAAGCAGAGATTTCATATACTTGACCCGCTACACAAGAAAGCTCCAAGCGATCAGAGAAAGCAGCTTAATAAATTCACTGTAAGTTGGCTCTGTGTTCTCCTTTGGGTGTATTTTGTGGTATCATTTGGGTGTATTTTGTTAATCAAGTTGGGTGT
Source organism: Arachis hypogaea (assembly GCF_003086295.3). Lineage (NCBI taxonomy): Eukaryota > Viridiplantae > Streptophyta > Magnoliopsida > Fabales > Fabaceae > Arachis > Arachis hypogaea. Next base: position 116,137,051 of record NC_092044.1, on the reverse strand, counting down.
ATGTTGTTTATTCAGTTGGTTGTATCTTGTGCATTCATTTGGGTGTATTTTATATCTTTAGTATGTTCTAAATAATCATTGTTTGCATTCATTTGGGTGTATTTCATTCGGGTGTATTACTGATTTGTTTTGGTATTTAAGGGATATGTAATTTCAAGAATGAGAGCATATGTTGGCGGGGAACCTCTGAAGAAAGGCGAGAAGGAGAAGGAAATTAAAGCATCATACGTTAAGATATCAAGCCAAAAATCAACGTATAAATTTGTGACTCTGAACATTAAACTTTCGTAAATGAGATTTGTAATTTATTTTCTTCATTTTCAGATATGACTGCGCTATCTACGTTATGAAGTGGCTTGAGTTAATTGAGCCGGAAAACATTAAAAAGGGGAAGTATGAATGAGATAATTGGAAACAGGTAACTGTCTTTAGAACTATATAACTCTGTATTACTTTACTGAATTAATATTGCTATTTAAACAAAATATACTTTTTAATTGTAGGACGAGGTGGACCACTATAGAGTGGAGTATGCCTCGCGCATACTATTCAATGAAATGAGTAAAGAGAGAGATGAAGCAATTAGAGCGAGTAATGCAATAAGACTGTCGAAACCATCCTCCGTATTATTGAGTCAGTTTTGTCAAATAAATTCTACTGACATAGAAAATGTGTAATCCAACTGCTAGCTAGTTTGTAAATTGAACAAATGCTGTAAAAAATTGCCATTTATAAACAACTTCTATTCAGTGAAATTTGTTTCCATAGTTAAACTATATGTGCTGTATTCAAAAGCTGTATTACAGGTGGTTAAATATGAAGGAAAACATCAAGGCATATCTAAACACAGATTATAAATTTTACACCCAACGGGAGTTTAATATGCACCCAAGATTGCTTAAAATATACACTCATACTGTCTGTGCTGTTAAACTGTCTGTGCTGTATTCAAAATGTATGAATTACAGGTACTAAAATATGAAGAAAAATATAAAATCAAATATACACCCATAACCTGCGATTTTTTACACCCAAATAAAGTTGAATATACACCCTGAAATCTATCCCACCATGATGCTTTGAGACTAAAACCCTGAACCCTAAACACTTAAAATGTAAAATGTGAATTCACAGAAATACACCCAAGAGAAACAGTGCTTTTATACCCATATTCTGTAAAACTATACACCCAAAGAGTTATCCCCTACTGCTGGTACTGTAAACTGATAATTCATTACATGTCCTTGATATTGGCTGGAATTTGAATGCAACACTGATGCAGCATCAAACAGGTTTATCTGAATATAACACTCACATATTAGCTAAACTATTAACGAGAAAAATAAACTCAATCACCACAAATTTAAAGAACATTACTGTTACCTCGCTTAAAACTTTCGTTTTCTTCTTCTTTGTGGCATTTGCAATCTGTTTGTCCAACTTTGAACCTAGCCTATTTTTTGGACGTCCTCTTGTTCGGATCCTTGGCGGACTTTGAAGCTTGTTAACGGATTCCAAGTTGGCGTCTTCATGGGATAAAGAAGATGTCCCCTTCCTTTTGGCTTTTAATGATTCCATCTCAGCCATGACGTTATCGTACGCACGGTGCAGAATTGCAGTCAGCTCCTCCGATTCGGATGCAAATTCGTAAATATTTTGCGAACGAAAAACCAATTGGTCAAACCTCTTGCTTCTTGGCTCCATCAGTGGCTCATCGTGGCTGCTCTTGATGTGTGTGTATCGCCTCTTTACCTTCTTGCTCCATCGTTCTAGTATATATCTAGGTGACACCTGGCTTACTTGTTCAAAGCTTAACACGCTTAGTGCGTGACGACACAGTATCCCTCTCGACTCGAATAATAAGCATTGGCATTTTACCTCGGCTGCAACTGAGTCGTAAGTAACCATAAAATTGTTGAATATTGAGCTGGAAACTTGTTCTCCGACTTTGTATACTGAATAGCCTAGAGCGGAATTCGTTAATCTGGTGATGCAATTCGCCTTTCCTCTGAATTGCGCTTGGACTTCCCTAAACTTTTGATGAGTGTACACATCTTGAAATTGAGCTTCAATGAAGGATTTGGTTGCACACGGTATGACCGTATGAAAATCTGCAGCATCTGATTCTCTCTCTGCTTGCTCCCTGCTTCTGAGGCAATTATCGTATTGTTTGATGAACTGAATAAGCGAGCTGTTCCGGGTGATAAACTTGTTAAAAAATGAATGCATGCTCTCGCTCCTTTGTGTGCTTCTCATCCCTGCCCAGAAGTGGTGATCCAGATAGATAGGAACCCATATATGACGGTCTTCATATATATCTGCAGAATACACCCAAACACAGACTATAAATACACCCGAAAAAACATGCAATTTACACCTCTGCTGCAGATTTTAAACAAACATTACCTGAAAGCCACTTGTTGTCCACAAGACCAAAATTCAGCAGAAAATCATTCCAATTCCTATCGAATGAGTCTTTGCTATGAGAGTTAAAAACAACTTGGCTCATTTCTTGTTCAATATCTGCATGTCCATTGTACCCATTTAATTTGCTTGGAATCTTCTTCATGATGTGCCAAATACACCAACGGTGAATTGTTGTTGGCATACAGTCCTCTAAAGCCCTTTTCACTGATGCGCATTGATCGGTGAGAAACCCTTTCGGAGCGTTTCCTCCCATGCAACGAAGCCAACATTGAAATAACCATTTGAATGATTCAATTTCTTCGTTTTTCATCAAAGAGCATCCGAGAAGTGTTGACTGACCGTGGTGATTCACCCCGACAAAAGAACCACAGACCAAATTATACCTGAAAACAAATTACCATAGTGCAGAATACAAAATCATTAGGTACACCCCAACACATGCTTTGTATACACCCAAAAAACAGCCAATATACACCTCTGCTACGGATTCATAAAAATACATTAATTTAGCATCATAAACAGGGGCAGTTTGTTACCTGTTTGTATTGTAGGTGGTGTCAAATGAAATGACGTCTCCGAAATACTCAAAGGCAGCTCTACTTCTTGCATCGGCCCAAAAAGCCAACTTAATCGATTGATCCTCCTCGAGTTCAAGCTCAAAAAAGAAATTCTGATTCTTCTCTTTCATTCTTAACAAATATTTCCCGAATTCATTTGCATCTTCTTGTTCGGAAACATTCCGCACTTCCTTGGTAATGTAATTCCTCACGTCCTTTTCGATAAAATTTAACTCGCGGTGACCCCCGGCAGCCGCAACAAATGATTGGTAGGTTTTGCTTGGTCTGATACTGGCCTCCTCGTTATTCTCTATTGTACGACGAATGGACATGCTTAGTTCCCTGTGCTGTTTGAGTATCTCTGCCTTACTTGGACAGCAGGGGTGTGAATGATCCAGCACAACTTTTGAAATGATCCAAGCACCGACATCCTTCAATGTGTGTATATAAATTCTTGCAGGACAGTTTAAACCGGCTGTCGGATTCGTCTTCTCGGTCGGAGATATTTTAGATTTCCATTTTTCCTCTCTGCTACATGTAATCAATTGATTCTTAATCTCGTTTCCCTTCCTATTTGTGCTCCGAACTCTTGTAGAAAAACCTGCAACATTGGCGTAGTTCCTGTAAAATTTTTCAGCATCTTCAAGGGTGGTAAAGGTCATTCCAACCTTCGCAATAAACTGGTCATCAACAACAGAGAGAGGCTGCAGAATACACCATGTCAAAAACTATAAATACACCCAACTATTGCAAATATAATACACCCGAACGGCACCAACTCAACTAAAATGAAAATAAAAGCCATAAGTTGTAAACATACATGTTGCAGAATACACCATGACAAAAAACATCAAACACACCCAATCATGTCTGATATAATACACCCGAACGACAACAACAGCTAAAAATAACAGAAAAAGCCATAAATGTAAATACACTCATACTACCAAAACAAATACACCCAAAAAAGTTCTGATCTACACCCGAGCGTCTGCTATAAATTCCAGATAATCAATCAAAACTAATACATTACATTCAATCCACAGATTTATGTTGACACGTTAGTCTCACAGTCAATGTTCACGAATTATTCAGCTACACAATGCTATACAAATTACTACAACAAAATTCAGAGTAAACGTATGTAAATCAAACCTCAGGAACTTCGTTAGATTCAAATTCATAATCCACTTCGCCCTGATTCAGCTGAGAATCTGACGTTGAATCAACCATTATCTTCAAAACGAATCCAAACTTTGATTTCAGTAAACAAAAATCGATAGAAAACGAAGCTGGAGTTAAAAGAGAGAAGAACGAGAAGAAGAAGAAGAACGAGGAGAAGAACGAAGAACGAAACAAATCTAGAAATAAGAAGAGAAGAACGAGAAGAAGAAGAACCAGAAGAAGAAGAACGAGAAGAAGAACAAAGAAAGGAAACAAATCTTTTAAATTTGGTAGTTATATATAGCGCGTGTATATGACGTAACCATTGGAGCGCGTTTTAGGTTTTAGGGTTTTAAGTAACTTGTAAAGCATACAAGTGGTTAGCGCTTGTATGCAGAACTTTTCTGTAAATTTTGATGATATCTATTTTGTTACCTTGATGGAATGGAATTTCGACAATCATGAGCTGTTTAATCATAATATCATATGCTTTTATTTGGTCATCTACCTATTTTGGGGGACAACTATAAGACTTTCCCTTTCACTTAGGATTTGGGAAGCACCACGTCATAGACCAAAAAAGATCTACTCTTCCAGAAATAACATTTTAAGGATTTGTTGCTAGAGCTTTGCATTCTCTACATGATTAATTGATTGTTCCATTTGGAAAAGTTTTGAAGTGGCAATCGGTATATTCGTTTCCCCTTTTGCTTTGTCAGTTTGTCTAAGAAGAAAAAAACTGTTTTCTCTTAATGGTATAGTTGAAACAGGACGCAGAGGTGAGACATTTGTCCTTTAGCAGGTACACTGGCCTCCAAAGCAAGTATTAAAGTAAGAAGCTCAAGAAAAACTGTAGGTATGTAGCCATCACTTTCTTTAGTCAACTAGCACCTCTCAATAAAAGAGAATTTCCTTTCAGTAATAATAACAAACGCGTCAAGTATTATTCAAGCTTAAGTACATCATTACAATTTTCAACAGTTCTCGTGCATGCATTTTACATCCAAATTAGGCCATAAAGGGCAGAGCAAAAGATGTCAAAAACCAATAAGTTAACAAGCAAGAATTCAACCTTCGGATTGTCCAAAATACTTCCCCGAAATTGTAGCCAGGATGTTCAACATTACAACCTCCTCATCCAATTCAGCCTTTCCAGCACGTATGCTAGCACACTTCCGCAGCAGACTCCTGAGACCGGCGGAAGTATCAGCATGTAGTGGAGTATCAACTGAGGCACAGAGAGCAAAAAGCCATATGCAATCATTTCTTGAGATAGTGCTTGCAGACTCTAGCAAGCTAATCCGTTTGAGCAACATTGAAACCCTAGCTACAGGGTCCATTCGTAAGACTGAAGAAAGCATAGGAGGACTGAGAGAGCTACTCCTAGTTCCATCAACAGAAGTTTTTGATCCAGGATTTTCCAGAGGCATTGTGGCATCCTTATCCTCAGAGGTCAGTTCAAGGGGTGGATCAATTGTCTTACTATCACTTAAATTACTCTGAAGTGGGACATCCTTGTCCTTGTTCATTACACTAGCAGATTCTCCAGAATTGTTCTCAAGTAGCTGGGATGTCTGAACGGTTTGCATATTACTGGAATTCATGGCATTCGAACATTCATGAGCTGAGATACTCTGGAATAAGTCATTGGGGAAAAAAAAGCACAAGCTCAGACCAATGCTTTGTTAGCAAGGACATTGACTATCATCTTAAATTGAAAATAAATAAATAACAGAATCTGTTGTGTGTGTCCATTTACATTGAAGAACTTTAGAGACAGAGAGGGAAGAACATACCGCCCTCAGAGCAGAAAAATCAGCAAGAAATACATCCTCCCACTGTTTGGATGGCAACAGATGCTCAGGACACTTGGCAATATCAGGGATCTTGGGCATGTAAGCACTTTGTTCCTTGTTGAGTTTACTTCTATCTAGTTTGGCTACCTTCACTTTTGGTATTTGATCTGCCTCCCACCTAAGCAAGAAATAAAAATTAAGAAACTTACTATTCTGTCAAGTGTCTTGCAGGTAAGCAGTAAGCTATAATGCCACATTAAAATTTCTCATGCTTAGCAGAAAATCTTAAGCATATATTGTCATATATATGCTATAGTCTCCTAAGTTTCCTAACCTATTGCCCTAATAATCTACTAGTCTCCATTCTCCAATTTCATCCTTTGAAGAAACTTGCCCCATGATTATTCCACAGAGCTCACTGATGTACATAAATTTTGGAACTATAGCAGAACAGAAATAAATTATCACGAAGAAATAAAATTTCATAGCATAAGCCCATCACAGGATTAGAATCAACTGCTGACAAATAAAATAATACCTGACACGCCTAAGATATTCCCACCCATCTTCTGGTGGACCAGAATCAAAATCAGGTTCCCCGTCGACAAAAAAGGCAGGCCTCTGTATGCTAGCATAATCATCGTCAGTATCATCCTCCTCACTGTGTTCTTCTAGATTTGAGCACCCATCTTCACTGATAACACTATGACTGCAAGAAGAGTCAACAGCACTCCCATTTTCAGCATCAGTGTTCTCACAAGAACCTGAAAGCAATTTCAAAAATTTCAGCACCAAAACAATCAATCTGCTAATACTTACAGAGGGTTAGAATAAATATATAATTTAGCCTTTGTTAACACGGCAACAATCAGGAAGCACATGTCCTTCCAACCAAACACAATGTAGACAAGAAACAGAACTATGGAAAATCAACAATATATCTTTCAATAGAAATGTCAAGTATGAATGTAACAACAGAGCATCCCCATTAGTTTATGAGGAGAAGTAGTTTTACAAATTTACAAACAAGCCTACTGCACAAAACTTTTCATGTACAATGACTTTATACAAGTAGCAATCAACTGTAGTCAGTGCCTAAGTATACAAAATCAGATCATAGTCAACTAATGTTGCGGGTTAGATCTTTCCAGGTTCCTTTTCGCTCATTCTTCAATGGACAAAGACATTCATATATCTCCACCTTCCATTAGCAGCACCCAAACCTGTCCAACACAGAAATTGAAAACATCAAATTGACACAAAATGTGCTGACAACCGGTAGAGTGTAGACACTTTGATAAACCAAAAAAAATAGAGGAATAAAACTCAGTTTCATCAAATAGAATTATTCTCTCAGAGAGGAAAACAGTTTATACACCCCCCAAAACGCACCCAAAACACACAAAAGGTGCTAATCGACCAGAATAAAAGATTGGATGATGACAGTAACCTCCATGAGAATGGAATAAATTATTTTTGTGAAAAGAGAAACATCTGTTAACACAATCAACAACAGTCAGGCTTTGCCCACTAGATTGAATTATTTATGTAACTCAAGATATAATATTTTCAAACTAATACATGTTTAAGTTTATACAAGGGTAGTAGAACGGCAAGATGATCCTTTTTTTTTCTTTTCTACTTTTCAGAAAGAAAAGTGCAGATGGAGAAGTAACATTTTGTACGATCGATGAACAGATTACTTCGTAATGAAGGTTATAATCAAAACTCAATGCCCCAAAACAACAGCAAAATTTTGACAGAGTAGTGCTTGAGCAACAATATTCAAGATTCCGGGGCAAAAGGGAGGCAACACGGGATTAAAATTTGAATGTCAATATCAAAAGATTTTTGTGTCCTCTCCGCTGCAATGTTCAGTTTCATAGAAAAGCCCGTCAGTGCGATATTCCGGAGTTCACAAGGAACAAGGTTAGTTGGTGATCGCGCAAAAGATAATTTAGCAGAACGGTTTTACAGCTGCTACATGTGTTAGCAGTTAGCACAAGATTGCATAAAGACAAGTCAAAGAAAATAATGCATGAAAAATGGCATAAACAGATAAGATAGGTAAATAGGCAGAATGGAAAAGAAGAAACTCACTGAGAATCGGTGGAGTTGGTTTCTTGTTTGGAAAGTATGGCACAGAAGCCACAGCAAACAAGGTATCATATTCATTGGCGACGTGAGGTTGAAGGCCTCTGTATATCTCGTTCCAGAAGAAGCGCTGTTTGTCCTCATTCACAAACCTCAGGGCCTCCATCTCCTTCCTTGAGTACCTTCTCTTCTTCCCAGTTCCATTTGGGATTGCAGCCCCCGTGGCATTCTTCTTCCCATTCATGTTGTTGTGCTGCTTCAATGCTACAGCATTCTTCTTGGCCTTTCTTCTTGAATTCGATTTCTTGTTTCCGTCCTTCTTAACTGCTACATCCGCATTCGCTTTCGCTTTCGCTTTCGTTCCTTTTCCTTTTGCCGTTCCTGAAGAAGCTGAGGAAGCAGAAGGAAGGGCAAAGGTTTCGAACACTGCGGTTTCATCGATTACCTGAATCCCTAACCCTAACCCTATGGATGTGGCGACGGGAACTGCAAAAGAAGAAGAAGACGAAGAGAGAGGTAAGTCTTGGAGGTTGTTGGAGTTCATGGAATCTCTAAGCTTGGTTTTGGGGAGCAAAGCGGATTCCAGCTCCTCCAAGAGGCGTTGCTTCTTCGCTTCCAATTCGGATCCAGGTAGAGCAAGAGCCTGCTCCGAATCGAGAACGGAGCGTTCTTCTTCTTCTTGTTGCTGTGAAAGAGGCATGTCCTTTTCCTCTTTCTTTTCAGTTCCGTTCTTGCGTGTGGCTGCTGGGTTGAAACCGTCACAATCTGAAGCGTCGGCCATGAAAACTGAACCCAAGTGCAGAGAGAGAGAGAGGTGTTAGTGTTGGTGACTGTGATTGAGTGTGTTATGAGTTAGCTAGCTGAGTTGAGGTTCAAATTCTGAACTTGACTTAGTGCTCTTCAATCATCATTTTATATAGCAGGATTAGGGCGGGGTTATTTATTATTTACTAATTTATAATATATTCGATTAATTATATATATTTTTCTTTTTTTCATTTCTTTTGGTCTTGTTTTTTCATTTCACTTTCGTATATTACATTTCAATAGGTCAGGCCCGGCGATGGGAAGTAAAAGCCCACTGTTATAAAAAAAAACTCAAAACTATTTTTGTACCCTTCGGCGCTTGTGGAAAGAAATGAAGAGAGAAAGGAAATGAATCCTTTTAATTTCTTTTTTATTTCAGAAAATAAAATATAATTTTTTTATTATTAATTTTATCGGTTTCAATAGGTAGATGATAAAAAATTTGAATAACGTGAACAATGAATTAAAAATTTGGCGCAATAAAGTTTAAAAAAAATACTCCACCCAAATCACCCAACTAAAAAATCTAATTCGATAATTCAAAAATTTTAATCATTTATTATACTCTAATTTAACAAAGCACCAACTTTTTTTCTAAATTTTCTTCCATGGCTGCTTGGTTTGCCACACACCGTCATCGGTGTCGTTCATCCTTAGTGAATAAAAATAATCATCCGCATACCTAGTGAATTGAACATCTAACATATTTTAATTATATATAATTAAACCCAACACAATCAAATAACCATCTATATCTGAATTAAAATAGCAATCCGCTTATCCGCATGCTCACTAAAATAATCATCCTGAACTGACTAAAATTGAATAAAAGAATTTGAACTCAGGAGACAACGAACGAAAGGACGGAACTCATCAAAGCAATCAGAGACAAAAAAGTGGAATGAGAATGGTAGAGAGTGGATGGCTGAACTTGAGGGCGTGTTGCTGGCTGGCGAGCTGGAGGTTGCTGGCTGGCGAGCTGGAGGTTGCTGCTGAGGAAGACAAGCATGTTGCTGTCGGCGGAAGAGGGCTGGCAGTCAACGGTGGTAATGGAGTGAAGGCACTGGTTGAAAGGGAGAGAGGTGAGCTTGGCGATGATGTTCTGGGCGCCCTGGATCTTCTGGCCTGCGACGGTGAGCATGGAGCCGTCCTGGTGGAGGTTCACCGGTCCGGCGCGGTTGTTATCAAACGTAGTGTAGTAGTGTTCAACTAACCGTTGGGGAGAAGTTGGCGTGGCAGTGAAGGGCAACGGCGGTGGTGTTCTGCGTCTCCCGGGCTATGTAACGGCGGTGGTGTTCTACGTCTCTCCGCCTGTGTCCGGCAAATCGGTAACGTTGTTCGTGGATGTGACTACGTGAGAGGGAAGAGCGGTGATTATGGTGGAATTATGAGTAACCATCTGTAGTTTGGATGTGTTTAGATGCTAATTCTAATTTTTCAAATTTTGAAATCTGTTATTAATTATTTAATTAATTCAAAATTTGAATATTAATTTTAATATACCTTCTGTTTTTTTAAACTGTTGTTCACATTGTTTAGAGTTAAATCTCAGAGTGGTCCTTGAACTTGCACTCGAGCTTCAAAGTCGTCCCTAAACTTGCATTGGCCCCAATATTGTACCCGAATTTAACAAAGGTGACTCACGGTCGTCCCTAAAACATTTTCCGAAGAATATCCCCAAACGATGTGACGACGTGTATGGAGAGGCGCCACGTTGGAATGGTAACAGCTATCTGACATAGCTGTTATCATTTTTAACTCAATTTAGTCCCTGAATTATTTTATAACCCTAATCCCCAAGTTATTATTAGAAACCAATCTGTTTCTTCTTCTCTGCTCTCCTTCATCTTCTCTGCCATTGTTGAGTTGCCATTGTTGAGCGTGATTTGAGTGGATCATGATGGGTGGAGGCAGCAACCATGTTAGTAGCTCCAGTAACCGACGATCCGAGAGAAGCAGTGGGAGGAAAACCGTCAGAAGTAATAAGGAACGCCTTCCAGATAGGTGCGGGTGTGGTAGCCGACCCGTCCTCAAATGGTCAGAAACGGAGGCGAATCCAGGGAGACTGGTGCGGAATTTATAACCCACAAACTAACCGGCAAGTGCACCGAGTCATACCAAGTAATACCTCTGGTGAGTGAGGGTCGATCCCACGAGGATTGATGGACTAAGCAACAATGGTTAAGTCATTTACTTAGTTAGACTAACAGAAATGGTGTTTGAGAACTCAAAAGTATGAAACAGTAAATTCAGTAAATCAGAAAGCAAGCAGTAAATGGGTTGTAAAATATATGGAGAAAACAGTTAAGCCTTCGGAGTTATCTATTTTTCTGATTGACTTTTCTTACTAACTATTTTAATCATGCAATATTTAATTCATGGCAAACTATATGTGACTAAACCCTAATTCCTCATACCTTTTTAGTCTCCTCTAACTCTCATCAACCACCAATTCCTTGGTCACTTAATTCCAATTAGAGGGTGAAGTTCAATTCTAGTTATATGCCACAGAAATCCTAATTACCCAAATATAAGAGGATTATATATCACATATCCCGTTAAGTCCAGATAATTAGAAATTTAGGAGAATGTGTTTTTAAGCTGTTGTTCAAGTAAAGAGCTTTTCTAAGTTATACAAGAACTCAATTAGAACAAGGGTCATACTTCCGTTCCACCCAAATTCATAAGATAAAGAATGAAAACAATTCTTGAAATATAAATCAGTACATGAATTAAAATAAAAAAAAATAATAGTATCAATCCATACAATAGACAGAGCTCCTAACCTTAACAGTGGAGGTTTAGTTGCTCATGGTTCAGAGAGAAAATTAGGATTTTGTAAAATTGTAAAGTACGGAATGAGGTAGGAGAAAAGAGAGAGAGAGGCCCGAAGGGCTGATTCTTTTCCCTTTTATATCTAATCCTAATTAATGTAAAATATATTTCCTAAAACTAAAATAATATGTTTTCCTATTTTAAAATAGAATACAAATTTAATCAAAATTACTTAATTATTCGTACAAGCTCTTGGGCGTATATGGGGACCACTGACGTTATTGAAGTCCACGCTGAACTTGACTTTTTCCAAGTTCAGCGTGGAGAAGGTAGTGTGGTCTTGTGCGCGTCCTTTTGAGTCCACGCTGAACTTAGCTTTTTCCAAGTTCAGCGTGGGATGTGGCATGTGATTCTCTGGGAGTTTTCAAGTCCACGCTGAACTTGACAAGAGCCAAGTTTAACATGGAGGGGGGAGAGTTTGCTGGAGAAGAAGTGTGCACTATTATACATCGTTGAAAAGCCCTGAAAGTTAGCTTTCCAATGCCGTTAGAATCACGTTAATTGAACCTCTATAGTTTAAGTTATTCTTGGTTGAGTGCAAGAAGGTCGGGGTTGATAACATCATTCGCTTTCTTCCTTTTCTGCTACAAAACTCCATTAAATCCATTCGAATGCTACTTGAAATAAATAGAATTGTACACAACTCAAAGTAGCATCCATAGTGGCTAAAAGTTATTTAAATTTTGATTAAACTCAACAATTTGAATGAAAATTCACTAGGAAAAGATAGAGAAGATGCTCACGCATCAAAGACTATTTTATGGTTGTCCTAACTACAATGTAAGTGATTTTTGTTAATATATACAGCTAGCATCATTGCTCATTCAATTTGTAACATTTCTTCTCCATGGGCATGAAATGTGGTTGCAGAGTGTTGGCAAGAGGCGGTGTGGTCTCTTTATGTGGGCTAACAAAATTTTGGATGAAGAAGAAGTAAATGACAGATATAATCGAGGCTTTGAACTAGAGGAATGGAGGATGAAATTAACTTGGAAGATTGGAAGCTTGGAGTCTGAAATTAAGGCTCTAAAACTAGCATTTTGTTTGTTGTTAGTTATTGTTCTGGTAGTAATTGTGATTGTTGTTTGTGTAGCATGGAAGTAGTGAAGGCCATTGTAAGACAAAAGTTGTGATTGTTGTACCCTGTGAACAAATGAAAAGAAGTGATAACACCATATTCTATTTTATCGTTGTTGTTGCTAATTATAATTTAGAAATTAAGGAATATAAAGCTAAGGAAAATAACAAGTTTTTAAGCATTTCATGATAATATGCAGCTTATACTAATTGTTTCTAAATTTGTCTGTGTCAAAATAGACACCATCAAAAGACAACACAGAGTATTTAACTTATAATCCAAAACATATACACCTGACACATGGATCTAAGAAAGCATAAAGTTCAATGTCTAAAACCAAAATGTCTCAACAGAAAATAGCAAATGGTCATTTCTTGAATTTTTTTGGTGGTTTGAACCCCAGGATTGGTACAAAATGCATGACGTTACGCAACTTTGAAGCTGTAGCCGCAGATGCACCAACCATTGGATCGATACGAGCAGTTGTTGGGAGGGGAGTGTTTGAAATTGGAACATTGGGTGGTAGAGAAGCATTTGAAATATTTGGTGGAGGAGCACCGGTTGCTGGTGGTGGGATTGAGGCTGGTTCAAATGGTGGAGGTTGTCTTCTTTTTTGTGGGAGCTTTGGTGATCTTGCCTGGACTTGCAGGTCAGGTGTTGCAAAAATTCACAGGTGCATATTCTCTTTTCCAAGTCCACTGCCATGTTGATTGGCCATCCATGGATCTCGAATTGTTCATAGTTTGCATCTCCGGACTACATTGGCACCCAATTCTTTGATTCATTCCTGATCTTTTCCAAGCGGCTGCGTTGAACAGGGGCAGTAAGCCAACATGGTTCCTGAATTTTATTTTATTCCGGGCTATCGGGACCCAAAATAGTCCCTCACCTTACATAAGTGACATCAAAATAGTCCCTACACATACATAAGTGACATCAAATTAGTCACTGCACATGTATAAGTCACAGCAAGTTCATCCCCACGATTTATTAAGTTATACTCCTATCTCATTCTATCAATACAGGCAACAACAATGTGTGAACAAACCAATAGATATAGAAACAGAATCATGAAAGCAAAACATGGATACAAAAAATACATCAACCTAAGGAGTTCAACCCTTACTAAAATATAATAACCAGTAAATAGCAAAGACATCGTTACCTTTTGCATGTCCGAAATGAAACACCACCCATCCGGAATAACCAAAAAATGCGTTGTCATCCTCAACTTGAGCAAATTCATCCTCTGAGTTAGGGGGTGTCTTCATTTTTTCAGAATGCCAAGAATCTGTCAAAAACGAACAATAAAACCACAACAAGAAGATACGAAGAAAACCCTAAAAAATTTTTTCAGAAAAACCACATAAGAAAAACTATGAACGAATGAATATATAACGACTTAGCAATGTACAAAAAGCCATGATCAACAAAAACAAAGGAGTGGACGGTAGCTATTTTGTTTCTCCTTTCTATTTTGGTTACCTCTAACAATCAAGATGCTTCCCATCAAACCACTACGTGTGCGATAGAGACGAGATAATCAGAATATACTTGCTTTCCTAGAGAGAGAAGGTCAACAATGGGAGAGAAGAAGAAGGAGAGCAGAGAAGAAGAAACAGAGTGGTTTCTAATAATAATAAGGGATTAGGGTTATAAAATAATTCAGAGACTAAATTGAGTTAAAAAATTATAATAGCCACGTCAGATTTACATACGTTTACTCTGAATTTTGTTGTAGTAATTTGTATAGCATTGTGTAGCTGAATAATTCGTGAACATTGACTGTGAGACTAACGCGTCAACATCAATATGTGGATTGAATGTAATGTATTAGTTTTGATTGATTATCCGGAATTTATAGCAGACGCTCGGGTGTAGATCAGAGCTTTCTTTGGGTGTATTTATTTCGGTAGTATGGGTGTATTTACATTTATGGCTTTTTCTGTTATTTTTAGCTGTTGTTGTCGTTCGGGTGTATTATATCAGACATGATTGGGTGTGTTTTTTATTTTTTGTGACGGTGTATTCTGCAGCATGTGTGTTTACAACTTATGACTTTCATTTTCATTTTAGTTGAGTTGGTGCCGTTCGGGTGTATTATATTTGCAATCGTTGGGTGTATTTATAGTTTTTGACATGGTGTATTCTGCAGCCTCTCTCTATTGTTGATGACCATTTTATTCCAAAGGTTGGAATGACCTTTACCACCCTTGAAGATGCTGAAAAATTTTACAGGAACTACGCCAAGGTTGCAGGTTTTTCTACAAGAGTTTGGAGCACAAATAGGAAGGGAAATGAGATTAAGAATCAATTGATTACATGTAGCAGAGAGGAAAAATGGAAATCTAAAATATCTCCGACCGAGAAGACGAATCCGACAACCGGTTTAAACTGTCCTGCAAGAATTTATATACACACATTGAAGGATGTCGGTGCTTGGATCATTTCAAAGGTTGTGCTGGATCATTCACACCCCTGCTGTCCAAGTAAAGCAGAGATGCTCAAACAGCACAGGGAACTAAGCATGTCCATTCGTCGTACAATAGAGAATAACGAGGAGGCCGGTATCAGACCAAGCAAAACCTACCAATCATTTGTTGCGGCTGCTGGTGGTCACCGTGAGTTAAATTTTATCGAAAAAGACGTGAGGAATTACATTAGCAGGGAAGTGCGGAATGTTTCCGAACAAGAAGATGCAAAGGAATTCGGGAAATATTTGTTAAGAATGAAAGAGAAGAATCAGAATTTCTTTTTTGAGCTTGAACTCGAGGAGGATCAATCGATTAAGCTGGCTTTTTGGGCCGATGCAAGAAGTAGAGCTGCCTTTGAGTATTTCGGAGATGTCATTTCATTTGACACCACCTACAATACAAACAGGTAACAACTGCCCCTGTTTATGATGCTAAATTAATGTATTTTTATGAATCCGCAGCAGAGGTGTATATTGGCTGTTTTTTGGGTGTATACGAAGCATGTGTTTGGGTGTACCTAATGATTTTGTATTCTGCACTATGGTAATTTGTTTTCAGGTATAATTTGGTCTGTGGTTCTTTTGTTTAAAATATGCAGCAGAGGTGTAACTTGCATGTTTTTTCGGGTGTATTTATACTCTGTGTTTGGGTGTATTCTGCAGATCTGTATGAAGACCGTCATATATGGGTTCCTATCTATCTGGATCACCACTTCTGGGCAGGGATGAGAAGCACACAAAGGAGCGAGAGCATGCATTCATTTTTTAACAAGTTTATCACTCGGAACAGCTCGCTTATTCAGTTTGTCAAACAATACGATAATTGCCTTGGAAGCATGGAGCAAGCAGAGAGAGAATCAGATGCTGCAGATTTTCATACGGTTATACCATGTGCAACCAAATCCTCCATTGAAGCTCAGTTTCAAGATGTGTACACTCATCAAAAGTTTAGAGAAGTCCAAGCGCAATTCAGAGGAAAGGCTAATTGCATCACCAGATTAACGAATTCCGCTATAGGCTATTCAGTATACGAAGTCGGAGAACAAGTTTCCAGCTCAATATTCAACAAGTTTGTGGTTACTTACGACTCAGTTGCAGCCGAGGTAAAATGCCAATGCTTATTATTCGAGTCGAGAGGGATACTGTGTCATCACGCACTAAGCGTGTTAAGCTTTGAACAAGTAAGCCAGGTGTCACCTAGATATATACTAGAACGATGGAGCAAGAAGGTAAAGAGGCGACACACACACATCAAGAGCAGCCACGACGAGCCACTGATGGAGCCAAGAAGCAAGAGGTTTGACCAATTGGTTTTTCGTTCGCAAAATATTTACGAATTTGCATCCGAATCGGAGGAGCTGACTGCAATTCTGCACCGTGCGTACGATAACGTCATGGCTGAGATGGAATCATTAAAAGCCAAAAGGAAGGGGACATCTTCTTTATCCCACGAAGACGCCAAATTGGAATCCGTTAACAAGCTTCAAAGTCCGCCAAGGATCCGAACAAGAGGACGTCCAAAAAATAGGCTAGGTTCAAAGTTGGACAAACAGATTGCAAATGCCACAAAGAAGAAGAAAACGAAAGTTTTAAGCGAGGTAAAAGTAATGTTCTTTAAATTTGTGGTGATTGAGTTTATTTTTCTCATTAATAGTTTAGCTAATATGTGAGTGTTATATTCAGATAAACCTGTTTGATGCTGCATCAGTGTTGCATTCAAATTCCAGCCAATATCAAGGACATGTAATGAATTATCAGTTTACAGTACCAGCAGCAAGGGATAACTCTTTGGGTGTATAGTTTTACAGAATATGGGTATAAAAGCACTGTTTCTCTTGGGTGTATTTCTGTGAATTCACATTTTACATTTTAAGTGTTTAGGGTTCGGGGTTTTAGTCTCAAAGCATCATGGTGGGATAGATTTCAGGGTGTATATTCAACTTTATTTGGGTGTAAAAAATCGCAGGTTATGGGTGTATATTTGATTTGATGTTTTTCTTCATATTTTGGTACCTATAATTCATACATTTTGAATACAGCGCAGTCAGTTTAACAGCACATACAGTTTGGGTGTATGTTTTATGCAATCTTGGGTGTATATTAAACCCCCCGTTGGGTGTAAAATTTATAATCTGTCTTTAGATCTGCCTTGATATTTTCCTTCATATTTAACCACCTGTAATACAACTTTTGAATACAGCACAGACAGTTTAACGGCACATATAGTTTAACTATGGAAAAAAATTTCATTGAATAGAAGTTGTTTATAAATGGTAATTTTTTACAGCATTTGTTCAATTTACAAATTAGCTTGCAGTTGGATTACTCATTTTCTATATCAGTAGAATTTATCTGACAAAACGGACTCAATAATACGGAGGATGGCTTCAACAGTCTTATTGCATTACTCGCTCTAATTGCTTCATCTCTCTATTTACTCATTTCACTGAATAGTATCCGCGAAGCATACTCCACTCTATAGTGGTCCACCTCGTCCTACAATTAAAAAGTATATTCTGTTTAAACAGCAATATTAATTCATTAAAGTAATACAGAGTTATATAGTTCTAAAGACAGTTACCTGTTTCCAATTATCCCATTCATACTTCCCCTTTTTAATGTTTTCCAGCTCAATTAACTCAAGCCACTTCATAACGTAGATAGCGCAGTCATATCTGAAAATGAAGAAAATAAATTACAAATCTCATTTAGGAAAGTTTAATGTTCAGAGTCACAAATTTATACGTTGATTTTTGGCCTGATATTTTGACGTATGATGCTTTAATTTCCTTCTCCTTCTCGCCTTTCTTCAGAGGTTCCCTGCCAACATATGCTCTCATTCTTGAAATTACATATCCCTTAAATACCAAAACAAATCAGTAATACACCCAACTTAATCCACAAGATACACCTAAATGGTTCCACAAAATACACCCAAAGGACAACACAGAGCCAACTTACAGTGAATTTATTAAGCTGCTTTCTCTCCTCGCTTGGAGCTTTCTTGTGTAGCGGGTCAAGTATATGAAATCTCTGCTTTCTTGTATCAATCACCCATAACCACCAATGGTCCGCGTAGCAAACAAGTGTAAAAATCTGAAGGATTGCCATATTTCAACAGTGTGTTATTTTATTTGGCATATAAGTAAAGAACGGTACTAACAAATTTTACAAATGAAAACTTACATATGGATGCGAAGTTTTTTTTTTTTGCATCTATGAAGGGAATAAAACTTGGGTAGTCTTCCACCCTGAATTCTTTATTGGTTCTAGGTGATATGAATTGTCCGTTTGGGTGCTTCGAAACGGCCATGTTCTGCAACAATTGTTAAACCAATGAAATACTGAAAATACACCCAAATGAATACTATAAATACACTCAAATGACTACACAACTTACACCCAATTGAATTTAAAAAATACACCCAAGTGAATACAGAAAATACACCCAAAATTCGTAGAAGTAACACTTACCACAATATCGGGGGGGAGACAGTATATTTGTTCTTGAAATCTTTTATCATTTGTCTGGTTAAGAATGAGGCACATGGCAGTTACAATCTAGAAATATATGCCAAAATGAATTTATATTAATAAACATTGTAGAAAACTTTGGTGTAAAAACATTAATGTTATTCTTATATTACCTCAGCTTCTATAAAAGTTGCTGGCTGGAGTGATGCAATGTGCATTTTTGTCAAAATGTATTTATCTTGGGCCATCAAAGTGCACATGTTTTCATACTCGTTAGTTCCGCCATCTGCGTATGTCTTCACTCGCGTCCCCCAAATGTAACACTTCTGTTTTATATCATCCGTATTCTCATTTATCCCCACAGGAGTTTCAAACTTCCCAGAACTTTCTCCCCCAGTCTCTCTTTGAATTTGTAGACTTTTACTTTCTTCTTTTGCTGCATTTCTTGCTATTTTTTGTACCAACTTGTCTAATTGTTCTAGCAAATTTGCAGTTTCTGGAGATTTTGCCTTTTTTGTCTCCTGCGTTGACGCTCCCTCCTGGCTTGAATCAGTCAAGCTAAGGCTGAATGATGGCACTGGATCTGTTTTAGGAACATAGGATGCTGTCTGTGCCATCATCATCAGGGCAGCAACGTCTTCTGCGGCTGGATGACTGCGTCATCATGTATAACGTATTATAAGAGTAAGAATATACAGATCATAAGCAAAGATTGATTTTAGTCTGATGAACTTACATTTTAGATGGAGCTGGGGAAGCGTGGGTGTGGTTTCTTGAAGTTGTTGGGGGGGTTCAGGAGTGCTACACAGTTACACAAAATAAATCATGGCGTAAAAAAAATTACTCAGGAACAATATACACCCAAACTGTTAGCAAATATACACCCGAACTATAACCCAATATACACCCAAACTCTAAACAAATATTCACCCAATACTATTTCTTACGTTTCTGTAGTTCCTTCAATCTGTAGCAGAGGGGTTGGTTCAAAATCTGACTCAGGTGTTTCTTGAAGTTCCGGCATAGTGGTTGTTTGGGACGCCGGCACAAAAACTTGAATCGGGACTCTAAACAAGAAGAAAAATGAAAGGTTAACAACGCCTTTCAAAATAATAAGGTAATAAGGTTGAAATATTCTTGAAAAACTCACATTACAAGCGCATCCGACGGTGTCTGTTCCCTCACAACCATCATATTCAAATCAGCCAGCTCACTGGCTGACTGTTGAACCGGACTCAACCTAAAATACACCCAAAGAAAGTCAAAAAATACACCCGAACAATTCAAAAAGAAGACAGGCTTTGTTTTTTGAAAACTTACATACTTGCAGTTTTTGCTTTTTTTTCCTGCCTTTTTTTTCTTGAATAAAATAATAAAGGGCTTTTTTTTCTAAAAAATATATATACAGAATTGGAAGTAGAAGGTAATAGAAGAACAAAAGTAA
Organism: Arachis hypogaea; assembly: GCF_003086295.3. Taxonomy (NCBI): domain Eukaryota; kingdom Viridiplantae; phylum Streptophyta; class Magnoliopsida; order Fabales; family Fabaceae; genus Arachis; species Arachis hypogaea. The sequence goes on along the minus strand of NC_092044.1, from coordinate 116,116,902 downwards.
CGGTTATTTGAAAGAGAAATTACATGCTCTCTGACGGGTGGTTTACACTACTCTGTTCTGTGCGTCCTTGAGAGGAAGGATCATCACTTCCCAAGTTCACAGCCGGTATTCTAAACAGATTTCATGTTATTCAGACAAAATAAGAGACAGGTATTAAATACACCCAAATGAATGCACAAGATACAACGAAGTGAATGGACAATAAACACCCAAGACAACAAACGAAATATCCCAACTTAATAAACAACATACACCCAACTTGATCCACAAAATACACCCAAATGGTTCCACAAAATACACCCAAACCATGATAACAAGATTTTATTAAATAAAACTTCTTACGTTTCAGAGGAGGCATAGCGACCTTCTGTCGATCGCAGGTCAGGTTCGTTTTCCCTGGGAAACAAGAAACAATTATTAGGAAAGAAAACACACCAAAATCTGAAATAGACAACCCAGCAAGACATACCCCTCTGCAGCAGATTTATCAACGTTTTTCCTTAGCAATTCATCTAGCTCTTCACTTGATATTTCATATCTCTCACTACATTCATAAAAGAAGATGTTAACAAAAATAATTACGATGATAGACGGGAATATAGCTTACGAGGTACTGTACCCATCAAAGTATTGATCTTCTTCAGGAGGTGAATCCTCCACAACAACTTTTTTCTTTTTTGGTTGTGTTCTGGGTGAAAAAAAAAGAGTACCAATCAGAAATAAAAAATTAATTTTATCACAGAATATTATCCAAAGAAGTGCTTTACTTTTTTGGTGTTCTTTTTGTCTTTTTATTTTTCTTTTCCTTCTCCACTGGTGATGATTCTTCACTCCTATAAGTTAATAATAGACACTTCAGTTAATACATGAAATCTTTATAATGAAGCCAAAACAAAGGAGTAATAATTTCAGGACATTACTCATCACTTGATTCAGATTTAGATTCTGAATCAGAATCTGACTCCTCTTGACTCTTCTTTCTTTTTCTGGAGTCCATTCTGGAAGGCGAAAAATCATTATTTAGAACATACTAAAAATACACCCAAATGAATGCACAAGATACACCCAACTGAATATACAATATACACCTAACGCAGCAAATGAAACACACCCAGCTTAATAAACTACATACACCCAACGTGATCAATAAAATACACCCAACTCGAAAAAGAAATTACACCCAAGTATGGTACTTACTTTTTCCCCTTTTTGCTGGGGTGTTTTCTTCCTGAATCCTCTGAGTCTTCTTGAGTCTCAGACTCAGAGGTAGAACTGTCACTGTCAGTAGTTGTTTCTGTCTCCGAAGACGATGTTGAACTCGCCTTCCTTTTTTTGTTTTTTTTTATTTCTTGTTTTTTTTCTTTTTTTTTTCATTTTTTTCATTTTTTCTCTTGTCTCCGCCATCTTCACAATCCCCTGAAACATTAGATATTTTAGTTAGCAGCATTCAGGTAAATAAAATACATCCAACATATTATGTTTACTTACCAAAATTTCCTCTCTTTCTGCAGTGATTCTTTCCACCAACTGCTCCTTACTCCAGTTGGCAATCCATGGTTTTGGTGGTCTTTCAGCCCTCTTCTTCCCTTTGTTTTTTGAAAGATGAAAGTAAATTATCATCAGGGCAAAGAGGCAGCCATCAATTGCCTTCTTCTTTTTCTCCTTGTAGTCTGTGATGCCCTTGACGATGAAGGTCAAAACATGCCCCCCCCAGTTTCGCTCTGTGATGCTGTCCATCTGAAAAATTGGGGGCAGGTGGATAGGCGAGATTTTGTTTATCGTCGTTGGCAAAAGGAACGTCATCTGTATATAGAGGATGAATATCCTCTTGAACATCAGGCGTTCCTCTTCGTTACCAACGCCGATTTCCATCATCTCATCGGTAAGACTTTTGAGGGTCTTACCCTGGAATCTTCTAAAAATTATTTTGTCATCCTCAGAAAGTTTCTTATAGTCAACTTTCTCAGGAAATAGATCTCCTACAAAAAGGAAAACAACAAAGTATGAAAGTCAGTTCAAATACACCCAAGCATCAACTTAATATACACCTATAATTTTGAGCTAGTTACCTGTTGCATTGATGCCAAGCGCATGACCTATCTTTCTTGGTGTTATTTTGAAAGAACCATATCATGTTTCTAGTCTGTTCTCCCCAAGTTTGAAGTTGTTTGCTAGCTCCCTTAACAGTTGGTGATGCACCCTTAGTGGTGGGATGTGCATCAACCCACCGAATCCGAGATCCCTCACAATCGCCTTCTTCTCCTCACTCATGTTTCTGAATTTATCACTTAGGAGATGTGTGGCACACTTAAGGTCTTTTGTTTGGTTTCTTGCTGCCATTTTCTCTGAAACAAAAAATACACCCAAAGATATCAGTAAGATACACCCATATATATGAGTCAGATACACCCATTAATAACAGTAAGATACACCCATTGATAACAGTAAGATACACCCATTAATAACAGTAAGATACACCCATTGATAACAGTGAGATACACCCATAAATATGATTCAGATACATCCATATATATCAGTCAGATATCACTCAAACATGCTTCAATATCAAGCAACATTACAAGGCCAAGCAGTATACACCCCCCAATATACGGAATATACCCCCAAAAATCAGTTACCAGAAGATCTAGAACAACAAGAATAACAGGAGAACTTAGAACAACAACATAGAAGAACAGTGTAACAAAGAAGCAAGAATAACAGTAAACCCTAGAACAACGACGTAGAGGAAAAGTAAAACCTAGTTCGTAATCTGGAAAATATACAGGAATCTTAATGAACTTACCTTGAGTATTGTTGCTTTGTTTTCTCTTCAGATTCTTGATGGAGAGTTTGATGGTGTGTTGATGGAGGTTTCGAAGGTTAGCGATGACTTGTATATTTTGAACTTCGATTTTCGCTCGAAAATGGAAGGGTTGCTTTGTTTTCGAATCGCTTTGAGAAGTGGAAGAAGTGGAAAAGTCTGTCATTTACTCGTAGCGTGCGTAACCGTTTGAGTGGCGAGCGCGTGAATGTGACGCTCCATTCAATCCGTCTTCATGCGCGTGAGTTGTATTTAGGCTGGGCCAACTTGTAAACTTGTAAGCTTGTATGTGTAGCAGGCCCGTAAAAATCTACTATTATGCATTTATGCTAAGTATTTCTGTGAATTTTGAGAAAGTATATTTTTTTATCCAACGCTTATTGGGCTTACACGGACTTCTCCCTTCAAATTTTCATTAACATCTAAACTCCAAACAAAAGACCGGGTTCAAATCTCCTCAACTGGTTAAACCATATGCTTCTTAATATGCTACACCCAAATTTAAATCTTAGTGAGTGTAACAAATGTTAAATATAAACCCTTAAGTGTTGTGTAGGTGAGTATATAATGTGGGTGTGTTGTGATACCTAAAATTAAGAGTTATCCAATCCACTTAACCAAAAAAAAAACCCATCAAATGCAATGGAGAAAAAAAATCTAATAAGTGTGTAAAGAGTGTGTTGTGAAACTAGGATTAAGAGGGAAGTAGATCCTCTCTAGTGAAAAAAAAAAAAACTAAATAGTATCCAATGTCTAATCTAACCCTTCATTCTTTTCTCTTTCTTATTTAATTTTAGTTCCACTTATACAATTAAATATCAAAAATCACACTTTATTCTCTCAAGTAGATTTTCCAAAAAAAAAAACTGATCTTGTAAAGTGTTATATCTTATACCATACAAGACTTTCTGTAACAATTTTTCTTAGTCTCGCTTAAATCTTATATAGTGTGAAATCACACTTACAAAATCCCATCGTCGCATTTTATTAAGAGTTTCTAACCCAATAGTATATAGGCATGCATGGAACAACACACTAATCCTATAACCGAATAAGTAAGGCATTAAAATCAGCCACACATTTTAATTACATAGGCCATTTTCAGAAAGAATATGAGAGGTCTATGGTTACGCAACGAAGTTTAGCCACACTACACAAACCCAAACCCATCGTAACCAGGCTTATGGCTCTATATAGCAGTCAGCAGCAACAAGTGCGATGCCAGAAATACACGGAGTTTAACAATGAAAAGGAAACAAGCAAATCCAATCCTACACATCCAATCTCATACAAAAATTAAAAGTGTATATATATATAAATAATATTTATATATTTGCAGCATTCGATGAAATCTGAGGATAATTGAATCAAACTTCAAAGAGTTAAAAAAACTTGTGTTCGTTTGGTTCAACTTTCAGGCGCAGCAGGAGCAGGAGTCTTGAGAAGTGGTTGGAGTGCTTTAACAACAATGCTCATATTTGGCCTAAACTCGGCTTCATATTGCACGCACAGGGCCGCAACGGCTGCAAGCTGTATCGACAAAGATACACATTGTCATCCTCAAATTAAAACCCACAAATTGCGCAATTACAATTTACTAGTCTCTGATTTTGAGAGAGGGATACCTTGGCAACTCCTTTAGGGGGATAATCTCCTTTCAGTTTTGGGTCAACACATTGTTTAACTTTATCTTCACTTAATCTTGGGGTAGCCTATTCGCCCCAAAAAAATGAGACCACAGATAAATAAATAAGCTTTACACAAACATAAATAAATAAATGGAACCGGAAGAAGGTGGAGTATTTAAAATTGTGCACTGACCCATGTAACAAGACTTTGCTGTCCGCGGGGCATGGTATGATCAACAGGTTTTCTTCCAGTAAGAAGTTCTAGAAGAACAACGCCAAAACTGTAGACATCACTTTTTTGAGTCAACTGGCCAGTCATTGCATACCTGCATATGTTTGGCAAGGTAACAGAAAAGCTAAGAACCAATAAGACACCATAAAAATTTTAAGGCGAGGGATAAAGAATCGAAATGAGCATTGGCAACTATTAAGCAGGCCAAAAATGATGTATTGCTAATTTTGTTTGTGAATATACTTACCTCAGTAACTGGACCAGAAAGCATATTACCTAGACAAATTCAAGAATAACAAGTAGAAACATAACACTTCTTGACCTCTTGTTCAGGCAAATGTTGAGTTAGGTTGCTGGAACATTTATTAAATTTCAACACAGTGACACATACCACTCTAGATTGTTGTACGCAGACATACAAACTAAAATACTTTTAGTGAATTAAAGGAAGTTTTTGAACTGAGAAAGCTAGATAAAAGAGGAACTGTTCAGTGTTTTCAGCTTATCACTTTAGCTTCAAGTATATTCAAAGTCAGTCTCTCTCAGGGATGGGGGTTTACTAGATCTTTCTGCTTTATCATTCAGTAACACTGAAAGATCACATTCAGAACTGAACTTACAATTTTACATGCATTCAATCAAGGAGAAATTGTGAAGGAAAATATAATTATACAACATACACAGAGCACGCCTAAAGATAAAAATGGAGAGGTAACACACCAGCAAAAATAGTTAATACTCCTTGCTAAGAGGGGATCAAACAACAAAAATACAAGATAGCATACTTGTCTTTGGTTGGAAAGGAATACTAAAATTTTAATAGAATTGCTTTTTTTACTATATTGTAGACTTTAATTTGGGATAGTACTTCCTGTTGGCTTACTACTCATCAATTTTCGAGAACTATTGTTATCTGACTTACAAAAAGGATTCGCGTCTTCTTGTCTGATTTATATCTTTAGGATGTATCTTTATTTTATCCTTTATTTGTAGCATGTCTCAACGTCTATTTCACTCTTTCCTTCTCTTCTAATAAAATCTCTTTTTCTACAAAAGAAACGTAGGCATATAATTAAAAAGTTGGCATGTTCTGGAAGCTTACTCTGGAGCATGATAACCAAAAGTTCCCAACACTCGAGTAGAATGAAGGCGTGCAGCCATGTCAGGGGCCTGATTTGAAAGGTTAAAATCAGCTATCTTAGCCTTAAAATCTTCAAAGATGAGCACATTGCTTGATCTGATATCTCTGTGTATAATAGCGGGTTGAACTTTCTCATGCAAATATTCTAATCCCCTTGCTGCGTCAACTGCAATTCTAACTCGCTGTATCCAATCAAGAGTTGGCCCTGGTTGTGCCCCTTGAACTCCCTTTCTACCTGTATTTTGAAAGACAAAATTCATAAATGGAAGATCTTGGATGTGAAATATATGACAAGAATATGAGATTGCATACCGTGCAATATGTCATGAAGAGAGCCCATAGTAGCATACTCGTATGCAAGTAACCGAAGATTTCCTTCAACACAATACCCTTGCAGCTCAACAAAATTATCGTTCTTCAGCCTTGAAACCATAGAAACCTGAATAGAAAAATATTGAAGAAGCTAATAAATTGACAATGACCATACACTGACCAACTTGCTTGCAGCATATAAACTTATTATGGGTTGCAGAAACATGCCTGGGTCAAAAACTCATTATTTGTTTCAGGTTCAGATGAAACATCAAGCTTTTTCACAGCCACTGTTTTCCCATCGTTTAAGGTTGCATAATACACTCTTCCATATGATCCTTCACCAATCAATGCCTTTGATCCAAAATTCTCAGTCTTCTCCTTCAGCTCCTCTAAAGATAATGCCGGAACCTCAATAGGCGGTGGTGCCTTATGTGGTTCTGATTTGACGGGCGCTGACGCCTTTGAACCTTTTTGGTTGCCTAAAACAAACGAAAAATGATAAATGAAGAGTGTTCCTTTACCATTCATTGTTACTAGCATCTTTCTCAAGCAGTAAATACTAATTAGTAGTTGGAAGAAATAGCAAAATGGATTAAATTAAAAAACTTACCATCTCCATAATTCCTTGGGCTTTTCAGGTGCTCACTTTCATGCGATGGGTAAGACTCTTCTACCTGACACGTGCAACACAGCCACCGACGCATCCCTGTCCCTGTCTTCTTCCTCAAATATGAATCGTCCTTGGAATTTGAATTCTCAAAGCGGACAAAGTAACCAGGAGGAGAAGCATGTGCCTATATAATAATAATACAGGAAGCTTTAATTTCCAGCAAATTCAAAGAAACCAATGCAGAAACATTTCAAACAGATAAACTGAACATACATCCATCCGCTATAAGGGTGGTCGCGTTCAGTGTAACAAAAGTAACCCTATCTAGTAGCTGGCATTTATTGGATCATAATAATTAATAAACTCAAATTCTAAATACACATTAACACATGTAAATATGTGGGTGATTTGGTGTGCACATGGTATTTTCGAATTCCAAGGGAAACAATTCTTCAAGAACTTGATGCTTGACATGTTGACAAAAAGAAATATCATGTCATATTCATACCTAGCGCTTTCCCTAACACCTCAATCACACAAACATCAAATTTTTTAAAATGTCATAAAGTGGTAGATCATCTCTGAATCCAAAATGTCATGAATCACATATTTGCATCAATTGTATAAATTGCAGAATTTGGGATATTAAGAAGGAATTCCCCCTAAAATGATAATGGATCACACCACTTAACAACGGTCAAAAATCCTTCATTGACCCAATTAATTAAGCAATCTAAGAACTCCAACAAGAGACATCGGATTGTATTAATTATGTTTGAAGAACCACGAAATCGAACTATGAAATCCCAACCCGCATGCAAATTTCACTAATTATGCAGAAAAATAAGAATCCTTACCAAATGACCAGGACGCCTGTGAGGATTAAAATCTCTGCGGTCCATCAAAAGAGAAAAAAAATTAAAAATTAATTAAAGAGGAATGCAGAGAAAGGTTGGAGCAGAACCCAAATCGGAACTAAAAAAATGCAGAACACCCGAATTGCCCAAAGAATTGAAGAGAGTGAAAGGTGGGAAAAACAAATACGGAACGAAATAAAAAAAAAAGGAATAACAGATTGGGGAAGCCAAAATTAGGAGAAAGCGAAAATAGGAGAAAGAGAAAAAGGAATTAACCTCACCTCAACTAAACTGAATAGATGGTTGCAAATGGTTGTGAGAGTAAGATTGATAATGTTGTTGCTAGGGTTTGTTGGCTTGTTTAGTGTGTAATGGTTTCGATTGTTGCAAAGAACGAAAGGAAGGGATGAATCATGAATGGATGGATAATAATGAAAAGCGATGGAGACAGATGGTTTTGTTGTGATGAGAGAGAGAGAGAGAGAGAAGAGCCACCCAGCCAAGCAACGCGTATATACCCAATGTCCTCTTCTCACGTTCATGTTAACATAATATTAATTAATTACTAATTATTCCTATTTATTTTTTTGGTAAGTATTTTGGATGAAAATGCATTAATGATAATGATAAGGGAAAGATTTACATGCACTTGTGAAGGTAATAATTATTAGATAATGATTTAGTTAAATTTATTAAATTATTTAATAATTTTTAAATATTAATTTTATATAAAAATAATTATATATAAATTTTTATTTAATAATAATAAAAAATAGTTGAATAATTTAATGAGTAATGTTATACATTAAAATGTTTTTATGAATTAAATTTAATTAAATTAAATAATAAAATTTAAAGTAATATTATTTATAACTAATTTTTGTTGATATTAGACTAATTTATTTAGATTTATTTAATAAAAAAATTTGAATGTGTAATATTATTCTAATTTAATTAAATTATTTAATATAACATATGTTTATATTTTAAATTATTATTTTAATATGAATATATCTTTATGAATAGTTATTATATTAATTTTTCTCCGAATTTAAAGCATGTGTGTAATAGTAGTAAATGAAAATGTTAGTTAAAATAGTTGTGATTATTTATTATTTTTAAATAAGACATCATGAGTTTAATTTTTAGCTAGAATATGTAGTTATCCTTTAAATTTAAGTAAAAAAATCTTCCTAATTCTTGTACTTTTTTACTTTAAGAAGGTAAAAAGATTAATAAATGTTTTTTATTTGAAAATCAAGGGGATATTTAGAATGATAATTTAGGAACGTATATTAATATTTTTAAAGGAAAGGAATATATCTATTTTACTAAGAGAACAATAGAAATTAGCCATAAAATTCACACATTTAAAATAAAAAAAAATCACATATTAAAAGTTCAAAAAATTACATATCTAGACTTTATGTTGACTAGTTATTTATTGAGTATTCTTTTATTGTTTCTCACATTTATTGCAATTATATAATTTATCAAATTGTAAATGTTATTTAAATATTACATTATTGCTTAAAAAATTATATATAATTTTATACTACAACTTTAAACAAATCATCTTCTCAGTTCTCACCCTCACTTTATTCTTTTCACAATATTATATATTAACATGAATAATGTAATAACTATAATGTTTTTAAAAAAATATCATAATCAAAATCATGTATGACGCTTTTAGCATTACAATTTATCTAAATAAAGATGCAACAAAGATAAAAGATAAAGTGAAAATAAAATCAATGAAACTATCAAATTATATTTTGTGAGGTACTTTTGATTTCTTTACTTGATAGGAAAGGAAGGAGGAGGCGGTGTTATGATGGGAGAAGGTATCTTAAGGCCAACTGTGTTACTCATTCTTTGGGACCCTTTCCTTTCTGTGGGTTATTAGTACTTTTTAAAAGTAAACTAATTTTATTGATGATAGTGCCAACCGTTAAGGCATAATAGATAAAGAAATCGTAGCACACATGTCCATGACTATATATAAATATAATGGAACGGGAATCAAACGGCTAGAATTGTATCCTTAAGCTAACGTAGAAAGAAGTAGAATTGACCTTTCCTTTGGATATAAATGAGTAGGAACTAGGAAAATGGGTGAAGTACTAAAGCCAATTCCCCCATATAGTAAAAGAATTCAGGTAAGAAGCAAGTTGCGGCATCCGACCCCATATACGTTCACAATTTCAAGTTCTTCTAAACTTTGATGATACGTTAATCAATTCAAAGTCTGGACAAAAACAAAAATTGCAACAGGTACCTTCTCATGAAAATAATTGTATGTGAATTTTCACGTAAAAAAATAAATTGAAGTCGAATTTTCTTATCTAGCAAAACAGTACGCTAAAATTCAACTGGAATAATTTTCATTATTTGAGTTTAGTACAGCACAATCCTTGTTATTCGCTTCTCAAAAATATTCATATTAATTTAACATTGTACTTCTTTTATTCTAAATGATCTTCACTTCGAAAATTTGTATCTTTTTTTTTTTTTTTGGTAAACAAAATTTGGTGCTTTTCTAACATTTACAACTTTTTTTTTTTTTTTATGATAACATTTACAACTTAACTATTGAATTTTCAGAGAGATAAGTAGTTTTAGACACAGCAAGCCCGATTGAGCCATTACAATCGATGAGAATATCCATTCAATATTGTAATAACACTTTTATTTCCTCCTTACATGGTGTTTTAACTTTTAACCGTTTCTATCTATGTTTTCATCTCTATCATAGTAAAGCCATATATATTTGATAATATGTAGAACTATTTTTGCTTTTAATATAGGTATAATTATACTAGATAAAACAATGAATATTAGTTTTTCACATAATTTGCAATTGCGTAGCCCTACCAATAAACATACAAAAGCATTTCAATTAAAATAAACTAAAGCCCCAGAGAAGAAAAAGAGAAATACGGAAACAAACTGAAGAGGACCCTAACTTGCCATCTGTCAAAATCCTGGACTACTCTCACATGAGTTATGACATGGTATTACTTCACTGAATTTTCCCAATTCTAAATAGATTATATTGTGACCAAAAGATTCAGTTATCACATCCGCGGTGACAAGTATGCAGGACATTGTGATTTTAACCCAAATTTATGCTTTATGCTTGGACACACTAGATGATTGATGCTAAAACACAGCCAAAAACTATCACTAGCTTGAATTGTGGTCAAAACTGAAACGACTGCAAAAAATCCTGATCGTATGAATGCACAAGAAATTCACAACTGCGCTAATTCAATGCCTGCTTGCTCTTGCTTCTTCTCATCTTTGCCTTAAATCTTGATTTTGTCATAAGAATCTGTACCGTATTTGTAAAGTTCCCAATGGCCATCAAGACCAACAGGATACCACAAAATATTACCTGATCCAAGAGTACATTGTTATACAGCCAAATCCATGCAACAGATTGTAACTGGAGTATTTTTGTTTATTTATATTATCTATCCTGTTCAATCAATTGATATACAAAATGAACAATAAATAACATTGGAAGCACAAGCATAGTATTACCTGCCACTCGGAAATAACCCCAACAAATGCAGTCTGGAGCAACAATAGTCCAACATATGCCTCAAATCCCTAAACAATGAAGGAATATCAAAAAGCCATACTCAAGTATGTTCAAGCCAATGATTTCTAAGGCATGAATACAGCAGATAATTTCAGTGTGTGTGTGTGTGTGTGTGTGTGTGTGTGAGAGAGAGAGAGAGAGAGGAGGTGCATACTGCATACAAAACCAGCAAAATAAATTCAAGGGCAAGCCTATTTAAAAGGGTAACACTTATCCTTCACCTATATTTGCCTCCATAAAAGAGAGTGCCTAAGCATAAAACAGCTTCAGTTATATTTGCTACCCAGTTTAATACAATATGCACTTCTGAATTAATCCATTATCACACCCGACCCAAAACATGCTAAATAAAAAATCATCATCATCATTATCATCAACAGCAAATCTTTATCCCACTAGATGGAGTAACTGACAAATCATCAATAAGATAATATATACATCTCACAAGAATTAGAAAACCAGCTCATAATCACATCTATGAACTTGAAAAATAAGTCATAAGAAAAATTTACCTGCAATATGAAAAGTATAGGACACAACAGCCACAGTTGGCCATCCACACCAGCTGTTTCTCCCCAAACAACATCCATCCTCTTAGCCTAAAATTCAGAGAAAAACAAGCATCAAAACTGTATATGTATATTTCTATTCAGTCAACATGCCTTGAGATATATCAGTCATTTCACCATAAAAATAATGCTATAGATCAGATGATTGCACTTCACCACAAAAAAACTTGCTATAGATCAGATGATTGCACACAAGTTTGTAGACTTATATGACTTCACTGAGCATCAAATACACATAATGAGCCAAACACTAAAGGAACTAGACTGGATGAAAGATTGTGTGACTATTTAAAAGTGGCACCTTTCCTAATGCAATTCGAGTATAAAGTCTCTGACGCTGATATCTGTTTTGTAGAAGCATTGCAACTCCCTGCATCATAGCCCACTGCAGGAAAAGTTGCACACCTCTCTGCAAGCAAGCATTAACGAGACTTAACGAGTGAAACAGGTAAATATCACAAGGGAAAAGAAAAACTACAGACAGAACAATGGAAGAGAAACCTGTGTTTTTGCACAATCTGGTTGTCCTTTAATTTCCCAAGTGAGACTCACGAGAGCCATTAGCATAGCAATATAATGATGATATATCCACCTGTATGGCAAAGTAAGTTCATTTTCAAAAGATTTGTCCCATGCAAACCAATATCTGCCCACCCCCAAACCCAATGTGCTATGCAAAGATGAAATGTTACCAGGCCAACTAAATAAAATACATGCCCCATCCTTTCTTGTTCTCAATCTAATGCATGGCAAAGGTGTCAATTAAATAATGTTGATACGGCTAGATAATGTCCATCATAAGGACAGTAAACATGAAAGAAAGAACATAAACTAGGAGTGAACTACTCGCTTTGCAAAACTTACAAAGGAAACCACTTAATACCCATGAGCAGAAAGCCTGATACCCACAAAAGGCTAGGAAACAAGCCCCGTCAAGAAAGACATATTGAAAGTTGCCTTTTGAAGGTGGCATTATCAGAGAAGGGTGTTTCTCCTTATGTGTAATGGTGCAATGTATGGTACAAGCTCAGAATCAAGTCTGCATCTGTTTATTCATTCTTCAATGACTGACTCTTTTATGGAATATTTTGATATATCCTTGGTGAGTGTGAGGCATGTCCAAGATCTCAGATCAAATTCTAATTCCTATTGACTGGTTCAACTGGTTATGGGAAGAGGAAAATGGCCAAGTTGTTGCAGCAATACCCAGTTTGCCATTGTTTGGTGTTTGCCCTTTTTATCCAAAGCACATATCTCATGCAACTCAAGTAAGTAGAAGAAATAAAAGTAAAGCAACACTAGCTTTTGATCACCCCAAATACTTTGCCACTCACGTCATGTTTAGACAGACATTACTTAAGTGCAATCCTCCCTCTGCCATAGGAATAAACCTAAGAATCTTACGCAGATTCAAACTACACTAAAGGATCTTTCCTAGCAGTATCCCCCTTCCTAACTCTCTCCCTTCCCTTCAAGAATAAAAGGGCAAAAAATGAATAAATAACGCAATTAAAGAACAACAAAAGCACATAACGAAGAACCTCTTTTCTTATTTGACGAGGATCATTACAAAAACATAAAATAAAATTCCAGTCACAAAACTAGCAAAGGATGTACCATGGACGAATATCACTTCCATTAACCCTCAAAATGTTTTCTCGTAATGCCAAGCCAGTGTACAGGAATAGCAGCCAGGCCTGAAAAAAGATCAAACTACATAATAGACTGTATACAAATGTTTCATCATGTAATCAAACATCTCCGAATAGGAGTATAGGACATCAAACATAAGGGGTTTAAGTGCAAATACCTGATAAACCTGAACCGGGAAAGCTGGCAAGCATCCATCCCAGATCCAAGATCTTAAAACAAGAAGCATTGCAGGAAAAAGCAGGAATAGCAATGCAGTTCTATCCTGAACAAAAAAAGATTTCAATGTTAATACCGTTTTACAAAATTTTCTTTACTTTGTGTTTTTGTGTGTAAAGGTTCACAAGCTTCTCAATTTCATATTGTGTATAAACTATGAACTATGTTTATTTAAAGGCAACATTTTCCCCTTCTTTTTCTAACAGGCGTTTCAACATGATACTGTGCAAGGACATGCATACTGATTAAGTCCGAATTTTGAAACCCTTTATGGTTACCTATTGATTAAGTCCGAATTTTCACAATTGAAATGGGATTAACACACTGTATAAGAATAGATAGAGCAGAAGCGGTATACTCTGTAACTGTTGTATTCCTCTTTGACCTTGAGCTGCACATCCTTCCTAGAAGCACGAACATTGATAGGACCCAAAAACATCCTCAAAAAGCGTCCTAATTGACCAACAGGTATAATTTAGCATAACCACACTCACAGCGATTGAATTCAAATTCAGATCCATTTCAATCACTTAAAGAAAATTAAAAAATCATCGCAACGAAATTGTACGGGAATTGATTGGAATTGGATTGCAACCTTGAGCATGGCCAGGAAGGAGCGAAGAGGCGTCACCATCAACGAGGATGCACCTGGCTCGCTGCAAATCTTCATCGAGCTGCAGGAGGAAAGAACAGAACACAGAAAGTAAGGGGCATGCATGCAGATACAGATGCAATTGAGAATTAGGGGAAAGAAAGGAAGAGAAGCGAAGGAACCTTGTCGGCGAGGTTGGGATTGAGATGCTTGTGGGAAAGAAGGGAATAGAGAGAGGAACGAAGGGAATGGATTTTGGAGTCGAGGGCGAGGACGCGCTGGCGAAGGGGCTGCTCGTCGCTAAGATTCCGTGAGATGTGAGCCGAAACGGCGTCGGATATCTCCTTGGCTTCTTCAACGACGGCGGCAACCTCTTCTTCAATCTTGTCCGCAGAAGCTGAAGAAGAGTTTTCCATGGCTCCTCTTGCCATCACACTTTCTCTGCTCTTCTTTCACTTGGCTTCGCTTCAGTTGGTTTTGTTTGTTGTGTTTGCGTCTCTGCGAGCTGCGAGCTGCGAGCTGCGAGCTGCGAGCCAGGCCCACCCACTACCACCGAGATGATATCATACACTCACGACTCACTCAACAAACCACAAACTACAAGCAACTTCCCCGTACTAATCTTAATTTTAGTCTCATCTAATATTTATATCCTATCATTATTTTGTTATTAATTATTTATGCTCACTGCTTTTTACTATTTACTTATTTAGGCGAATAAAAGTGTAAAACTTCGTTACCGTCGTCATTTTTTTTTTTTTCCTTTTCCGGTTCGGTTTTTCTACCGGTAACTAGAGCTGTCAAGGATACACAAAAGTCACACCCACTTAAGTTGGTGCAGAACAGCGCATCTGACTATCGATGGATATGTTTGGAAAGTTCATGTATATAAGGTAAAATTCCTTTTTCTGAGTTTACACGTCAGTTTCAACAATAATTATAAATAATTTAATTTAAATTAATTTTATAAAAGTATTATTATTATTATTATTATTATTATTATTATTATTATTATTATTATCTTTTCATCGTATCTCCAACGTAATAAGGTCAAAAATTAAACTTTTACGAATCTGGTTTTTATTTAATAATTTTTTATTAATTAATAGGTTGTTATATAAAAATAAATAAAATTCAAATTCGACACTTATTTAATCCAACTAGTTAATTAGTCACTCAATCAACCCAAGTGGATAATTATCATTTGTTTATTGTCTCTCCTTCATTTGGTCATGTTATTAGTGAAAAAATGTTTTCATATTATCTACAAGTTTTTTTTCATATTTATATAGACATTTATTTAGGATGCATTAACTTTAAAAAAACACTTATTTAAAACAAAGAAATTAGTTACTATGCACAAAATTTTGTAATAAAAATGTAAAAATGTATTTATAGTTGAGAAATGACCAATGTATTTAATATATTTTTTAGACATTTTAATAATTATTTAAAAAATATATACAAAAATTCAAGAGCCAATCTTTAGATCAACTTTTATTTTTTTTTTTAATTTTTAAATGAGTAATGTTAGGTAATTATTTTTTAACCAACGTTAATTAATTTTTTTAAAATTATTTTATTTATCTTAAATTCTAAATTTTAAATTATAAATTTTTAATTCTAAATTATAAACTTAAACACTAAATCTGACAAACGTTGGTTAACTAAATATTGATTTTCTATACATTTTTTTTAAATATATGGAGAATTGCTAAAAGAATTCACTTACCATAAGTCATAAAATCACCAAATCTAAGAAATGAAAAGATATCTCTCTTCTTCATTTTTAAGTTAACTTTGAAAAAAAAAAAAGTTGTCAAAATCTAATTTCTAGAATCTTTTTAGAGCATATTTCTCTTCTTTGATTATCGCTCGTCGCCAATATAGTATTTCTTCATTTTGAATCTATTTTGTTGAATATTGAATCTTTTGGTGATCTTAGTAGTATGTACTTGAAAATTCCCCTTATTCAAAATCAACCAAAGACATCCTTAACATGATTCAACATATTTATTCACATTAAGAAATGCTAGAAAAGAGAGATACCTTCAATACCAGCAAACAGAGCCCCACCTACTAACTTAGAGATCCAGCCAACAAATCTTGGGAACACGTGATCCCATCTTGGGTTTACAGTCATACGACAAAGGTAAGTTTCCCTGACAAAATTTGAACATCTCTGGTAATCTGGTATCATCCTAATTGCTGGCCAACTATAGAAAATTACTAGATGTAAAAAAAGAGTAGCATGCCCAATCAAAAACAACTACCGTAATAAATTCCTTTCAATACAGATTTTATGCTGGTAGAAGCCACACTAGTTCGTATAATTGTGTACTAGGTAGTAGGTACTGATATTCTTCTCACAAGACATGGGATATGTTGATAAAGAATGGCCGTTGGCATTGAATAAATTTACTACTACCACCACTACGACAAAAGATCAGTTACTACCTGTATTACCTTGACTTGGCCCTTAAAAATGTGACTCACCCAGTCAACTCGGGCATCAAAATTGAAAATAAAGAATGACGCAGGAGAAAATTTTTAATTAGCGGTGAAGTTATGCTATTCATGCTGGCTTAAATCATCACTTACCCATGTATTTCGGCTAGACTTGGCAATTGTCCTGCAATAAAATGCCTCGAGTTAAATTGCATTACGACAGTTTATGCACAAATGGTGAGCAAAAATCTTTTTCCATTTCGTATCTAATAAACTGATAAGCAAAATACAACTGCCACCTTCATAATATCAGCTGATCTGCTTCTAAGTTATTTTTTGTTCTTATCATATGTTACAATGATCCAGTAACATGACACCGAAATTGCAAGTTAACGACTAAGCCCTGAAGATTAAATGATAAATTATAAATAATTCTTTTTTTTAAATAAAAGTATCAGTATAGCACACTTGTATCTTCCAACTAAACAATGAAACGTGGAAAAATATTCCGAAGTCTAACTTTTTTTTTTCCAGGGGAGGGGAGTGCATATTTGTGGACATAATTACACTGCTTGCTAAAAGGCTACTTGGGTATTGATTAACGATATTGCAAATAAAGTCATTAAGTACAGCTACAATACTTGACAAAGATAGATTGCTGCACTAGATTTCTCTTGTTCTCTGCCAAGTTAACAAGAAATCACAAGAAATTATGGCGAAGCAGTAATCCAAAATCTCATATCTACGCAGAAATTGAGACCTTTTCAGCAGACGCAGATGCAGATGCAGGTGCAGCTGTATCCTTGAAACCCAGCATCTTGTTTACTGCCGCAATATAGGCTTTCACACTGGACACAACAACATCCATTCCAGCTCCACTACCACTATTAAAGAGATAAAGCATTGTGTCCATGGATAAGTAGAAAGAATTAGATGAATTAAATCAATCAACTTTAGGATTTACCAGTGAAAGCATAAGGCTGAGCTTGGATTTATCTTTGAGATTGAAATGGAGAGACAGAGACAGATATTTATGATCTCTGTATTTCTGTATCAAAGACAGTGTCCAGATACAGTCTAATTGTTTGATTTACACATAGAAAGAAGAATAACAATACCTAAATGTTCGATGGACAGTTTCCCCAGTTAAAGCATGAGTAGATGTACGACTCTTGTCCCCTATAATTACAACTCTAGTAGTGGCAATTGCATCAATGCCTTCTGTGACTGCATTCATTGAGTACTCAAGAAGTGTTACTGGTTCCTGCATTATTTTAGAAAAAGAAAAAGGATGTAAGCCCTTCCATTATAAAGTACTTCTTTCAAATATGAAAACCACATCCCAGGGACAAGGTAAAAAAATAAAACAGGTTGTCAGTTTGGAAATTAAGAAATGAGCTTTAATTAAATTTATTATCCTTTTAATATGAAAACCACTTTCCAGGGACAACGTAAAAGACCATAAGTTTATTAAACATTCTTTGGCATGAAAGGTGATCTTCAAATTACCATAACATACCTTAAACTAGATCATACGAGCAAGAAAAAATGCATATATTACTTATAATAGACGAATAAACTTCTAAAATTAAAAGGATCTGATAGACTGGTAGTATGAAAGAATCAACAAATATATACAACTTCGAACCTTCACAATCAGATCAACAGCCTTGTAAGCTGAATCAACAGGTCCTGTACCCACAGAACAAGCAACATGTGTTGTACCATCAAGACCAATAAGTTTCACAGTTGCTGTTGAAAGACCAAGAGTGCCACAAGTCACCTGTACCGGATAGACATTGGTTAGCTTATATTTGTCCTGTTATTATCAGATAATTTGTATTTGTACATAAAATGGCCAGATATATTGAGGCAGCTGGGGAAGAAACAAACAAAAATGTGAGTGCTTAAAGAGTGTATATTGGAAGACTGATACAATGTGTGTGTGTCGTGATGATAAAGCAGAAAATAGTAGGTGAAACTTTATTCTATATTTCCTACATTTGTAGTTCATCAAATAATAACAAAAATAGTAAAATCTAAATAGCTCTATTTTATTTTTCTACCAAAAAAATAAGGGTATGGAAATGTTATCCATTCTTTGCAGCGCATACTTCCAAGTTTTTTTTAACTAACTTGGAAAAACAACAAACAATCACAGCATTAAAATAGCATCATTTTATTCTAAAAACATATGATCCTCTCACGACAGCCTACATAAAACTTTGTCGCATACCTATGCATGGCCACAATGCAATGACATCTTTGAACCCATGTAGCCAACCCCACAAAAGGCTATGTTCAGGTTCAGGAAGGATAAACTCTACCTGTCTACCCGTCGGTATACAGAACAATGGTAATGATGTTTCATCATAGACAGAAAGATGAAAGAAAAGGAACTCGTTTAAGAAAACACAAAAATGTTGGGTTTTCAAATACAACTTCTACTCTCTGTTCTCTGTATCAGTCCAGTATACCCATCACATCTTAATGTGTCAATCCCTTTAATTTAGATTGTATTTCAACAAAGAAAAATAAATTAATCCAGTAAGAGGACACACATGTTACGTCCTGGAAATGGGAGGAGAAAGGAGGTCGTTGTATCAGTGATCATGGTAAACACATCTCCATAAAGCAGCTGCATTAAAATTTGAAAGCATACCTGCAAATCGCCAAGCTTCCAGATAGGCTCTGCCTGAAAAACTTCATCTGATACCAATGCTCGGAGGTCAGCATCAGTAACTCTCTGACACAGAAAGGTTAAAAAGCAAAAGGATGTTAACCAGCACTCATCCAACAGATATAGAATAGCTGTTGTTCGCTATAAAACAATCAAACATCGACTACATAAAAGACACAAGCTTCATTTATTACCGACCATATTAATTGTTTGACAGAACAATCAACCATCACAAGACAATTAGACCCAACTTGTTGAGACTGCCAATTCTAGGCAGACCCAGTGAATTTCATTACCAGTAGCACTTGCAGGGTAAGATGAGGAAGAAAATCACTAGCTTTTGTTACCTTCTTTTGCTCGGCCACTGCTTTGAATCGCCAAAATAAACTCTCAACTTGGTCGTCTTTAAGCTCATAACCAAGCTGAAGTGAAAAAATAATAATAATAATTCATAAAACAGAAGAAAACTTCAAATAACCATTTACTTTCAACTCAAATATCGGTATACCTCTTCAAGTCGCTTTCTCAAAGCATGGCGTCCACTGCATTAATTGAAGTATGTAAGTGCTTGTTAGAAAGAGAAAGTAAGAAATCATGTTTTTTGTTGCTGACAAAACAAGAGAACATAAGAACATAAGAACATGAAACAGAACTCGGTGAGACATCAAAGAAAGAACAAAGAGGCATGTCAGCGAATACAATTGAAAATATCAACTTACAAATGACACAATTACCAGGTTGCATCTTATACCTTATATGTCAGCTAGCCTATGCATGGAGCATCAACTCCTATCTTAAATTACTTAATAGATTAAATCTTACATTGGCACTGGCAGACAGTAAATGGAAAATATAATACTTTAACATTACTACAATCAACCTCATGCATGGAGGCAACTCAATGGACATGAAGAAAGCTTCCCAGCAATAAAGCTAGAATCATAATTGAGTGTGGTCCCACAATATCCCCCTGCCAAAGTCAAACTACATCTCAAGGCAATAACCAGTATGTTAAGCAATAGGACTGAACTTGCTAAGGTCTAGAAAGCTAAAACTGAAAAGTGGATTCTCATGCTCAGAATCTTCAGATAAAAGAAGCAGAAAAATTGATCAACTTAAAAGAATAATGGTAAACAAAATATGCTCAAGTTACCATCACTGTGCCTAAGATTTGATAAACTCAATCAAGCTAGCTTAACATCCTTATTAAAGTAAAGCATGATGCTGCTATTCTGCTCAGAAAACTATCAGCACAACTCATTTCATCTTGCCATCCAGACAGTAATTACTGAGGCGGAATATTTGACTCGGGAGAAGATAAATTCAAAAAAATATGTACAAAATACATATGCTGATATTACGGTGTGAAAACCCATGCAGAAATAAGTGTTATGGAAAAGGTAAAAAAATACCTAAGCTTGCCAAGTACAATACCAGCTTCATTGGCCCTTTCAAACCCAATATCCTCAGGAGATATTATTTCATATGTTCCTTTATGTTTTAACATTCCATCCTACAAATAATTTAAAAATAATAATAGAAATGAAAAGGGCTGAAATCAAAGGGCAGCACAGAGGTGGCATAAAGTTCTAGTTAATCTGGCAAAACAGATAAATAGAGGTACAATTTCAAATAAGGAGCTCTGGTAGAAAAAAAAATTACCAAGAAAGGGGAAAAAACCACTCCAAGTGATAAGTAGAAGCGGTTGTAGATCAACTTTAGCTTGTGCAACCATTCTTAAGGAATTATTGTTCTTTCATGGCAAAATTAGTTACGTTTTTGGAATTCTCCATAAAATAAATTAAAATACACTACGTCCTAAAACAGGCAAAAGAAGTGTGCTGCAACCAGGGCTAGAAAAAAAAATGAAAAAGAAAGAATAGAATGTTGGCTGTTTTATGGGAAGGAAATCAATAAAAGTCTATTCCTAAAGTGTTTACCCCTTGACGGAACTAATTCTAAATTTTGGCCCATATGGTACATAGCTTCAGCTAACAGCCAAACACAGGCAATATTATTAACTTGCGAATACTTATTATGTTAGAGGAATAGCTGAACTTTTACTAGTGAAATTCAATTCAGCAATAACATGGATTTTTGTGCCAAGTTGTAAACTTCACAAAGGTAAATGCTCGAGTTCAAGTCCAATTCTGTAGGTATATACATGCATATATGTAATTAACAAACCAACCTGGTGTATGCCACTTTCATGAGCAAAGGCATTAGCTCCCACAAGAGCTTTGTGTGGTTGTAACTGCAAACCAGTGTACTCTTCAACCTATAAAAAAAATATATACTATTATTAAAAAAAATCATCAATTGGTAATGGCCTTAAAAATGGAAAAGAAATAATAAAAGATTGGTTTCAGATATATGACCATCCTGCTTGTCATATAGATGTGTTTTGCATTGATCCCAGTATAAAGACCACCAAAGACATGTTCCCCACATTTCAGGGCCATCACAACCTTGAAAGAAAAAAAAAAGAGCAAGTTACCAAATACTCCAAAATATAAGTTATTCCAAACATTATTATTCAGGTCTATAGAAAGACAAAAACTGCGGCTATCAAAATGAACTATGCATGACTCTGCTCCCATAATGGTTATCCATCAAGTACACAATAGAATATTATCCTCACCTCTTCAAGTGAGGCATTACCAGCCCTTTCACCGATCCCGTTAATAGTTACTTCCAATTGCCTTGCACCAGCATGTGCACCCTGAAAGCATCTAAATGCAGGTAAAATCTAGATTCTATTTTTACTGTGTGCTCACTCTAAATAGTAAAGACGTCATCAGTATACCTGAATGGTGTTTGCAGTAGAGAGTCCAAGATCATTTTGGCAGTGGGTCGAAATAATAACGTTTTCAATTCCAGGAGTATTAGCTTTTATATCAGCAATCAACTTTCCAAATTCGCTCGGCATATTTATGCCCACAGTATCAGGTATGTTTAGGGTTGTTGCCCCGGCCTTGATAACTTCACCTAAAATTTCATAAAGAAACTCCCTATCCGACCTGGTAGCATATAGACAAACCATCAAACATTACTTCTCCACTCACACCCAGAGAGGCAAAAATATAGCTAATACCGAAAGACAACAAATAAATAAATAGCTATTCTATACTCTCCGATTCCAAAAGTACGAGACACCGTAATTACCCTTAACTTTATCAGTAAGATTAATGGCAACACTATGGCACGGAAAAACCTAAGAATGCGAATAATTAACTAACTTATGAAACAAGCAAAAGGTTCATGTCCTATTCATTATATTCAAATATAACAGTTATGACCTTCCAGCATCTTCGGGACTGAACTCGACGTCTTCGCATCCTAAGCTGCGAGCGAACTTGACCATATTGCGAGCAATCTCAACTACCTGCTCTTTGGTTTTTCTGAGCTTGAACTCCATGTGAATGGCGCTGGTGGCGATGAACGTGTGGATCCTGGGCCTCTTGGCGTACTTCACGGCCTCCCAGGCAGTCCGGATGTCCTTCTCGTTGCACCTGGAGAGGCCGCAGATGACAGGAACGTAGCCGTCGGCGTCGACGGCGTTACCGACCTCCTTGGCGATCATCTTGACGGCCTCGAAGTCCTCGTTGGAGGCGGCGGGGAAGCCAGCCTCGATGATGTCTACGCCGAGCCTCGCGAGCTGGCGCGCAATGTCGAGCTTCTCCTTGGAGGTCATGGAGGCACCGGGGGACTGCTCGCCGTCGCGGAGGGTGGTGTCGAAAATCCGAACATAGTTTGGGTCCGGGATGTGGTTCGGAATGTACGGAGGGCGGCGGCGAGGAGCGGGGAATTCGGATTGGGCGGAGCAAGAAATAGCGAAGGTGGGAGAATGTTGTGGTGTGTGTGAGGTGAAGCTGAATCGGAAGCGTTGAGGGAAATGGAGGAAGATGCGGTGGTGGGGTTGGGAAGTGGAAATGGAGGTGCAGGGGGAGACAATAGGGGAGCGGAAGACAGTGGTGGCCATGGAAGTGAAACCCTAACTGAGAGTAGAAGATAGAGTAGTAGAGAGTATAGTGAGGGAGGGTTTGTGTGTTTTGTTTGAAGAAGCGGAGAAGGTGGCTGTGGCTCGCTGTGGATCGCTGTGGATATGCTCTTCTTCTTGACGACTAGCAGAGTGAAATGGCGGCGATTGCTTTGTTGGCCGTGACTAGACACTTAACTATTTCAGTATATATCCACTTTAATGTAATAAAATCTTTTTGAGAACTAAAATGTTCGACAAAAATGTTATTAATGATCTATTTGAATATATATTTTAATTATTTTTTAAAATAATCAATTATTAGATTTATTATATTTGAAATATATAAAAGAAAGAGTTAAGTTTAAGTGATATAATTCTAAGAGTGGATATAGTGTAAGAGGTTATATTGTTTAATATTTAATATTTAAAATTAAATTAGTAAAATCCTTGCAATTTCAAAATTTTTTTATAATAATTGTAAGTTTTTTAAATATTGTTTTTACTTATAAACGATTTGTTATTTAAATATAATTATTTTATTGTAAAATACTCTTTTTAATGTTTTTCAAACATTTTTAAATGCGCCAAATTCTAGTTCATACGATTTTAATAATTTTTTACGGGATTGTTGAGATGGTGATCAATCGCTAAAGGTAAATATTTCTATTTTTATGAAGGTTGCTATAATTTAGAATCGAAAAGTTTTTGGTAATCTAATTAAAAAAAAAATTGGTTACTGACGAAATTAAATGGTATATTTGTTTACCGCAGTTTCATGCTGAATCTTTTTCTTAAAAATCATTCAACCTAACCGTGGAAGAAATTGGAAACTTTACTTATTCAAAAAGAAGTCTACTGAAAGTAATGTTCTAAGTGCAAGTGGATTAATCATGAAGATGAAAATACTGTTTACTTCCATAACACAACATCTGCCAGGAGGAGAAGGAATAGAATAACTATAATTAAAAATGCAGAATGTAAATGGGTCGATGATGTGCAATAAGTTCAAAATATTAGAGCACAACATTTTCTCACTTTGTACTTTCATGATGGGAATTGTGAGAAATTAAATGCTCCATACCTTTTTCCTACTCTAACAAATGTAGAACAAAATTAG
This sequence comes from Arachis hypogaea, assembly GCF_003086295.3. Classification (NCBI taxonomy): domain Eukaryota; kingdom Viridiplantae; phylum Streptophyta; class Magnoliopsida; order Fabales; family Fabaceae; genus Arachis; species Arachis hypogaea. The sequence continues at coordinate 116,092,431 of NC_092044.1, read as the reverse complement.
ATAGGAAGAATGGTGACTGTTCAAGAAATTCAATCTTCTATGTCCTCTATGGAAACCTGGAAGGTGCTGGGACTAGACAGTCTATCCCCAATATTTTATCAGAACAACTGAGAATTTGTAAAGAATTCAATAGTAAATTAGGTTTTTAGGGTTTTCAATAATCATGAAGAAATTAAAGTGGCGAATAGCACTTATATCTCGTTTATCCCAAAAACTAATGCCCCATAAACCTTTAACCACTTTTATCCTATTGGGCTTTGTAATGTTTTTTATAATCTCATTACGAATATTATTTCTCATCGGTTGAAAGAGGTAACGTCCAAATTAATTGGTCCCTCCTAGTTAAATTTTGTCCCTGACAGGCAAAGTGCAGACAATATTATTATAGTTCAAGAGGCCATCCATTTCATGAGGATTAAAAAAGGTGCTATCAATGCCTATTAAGATAGATTTGGAAAAAGCGTATGATCATTTGAATTGAGAATCTATCAGGGATGCTTTTATTGAAGCTAGACTGCTAGAAAATATGTTTGACCTAATCTTTCATTGATATTCGTCTGTTGAGATGAAAGTCTTGTAGAATGGTATTCCCTCCAATTCCTTCACTCCTTCTAGAGGTATTCGATAGGATGATCTCATGTCACCTGTCTCAGATTATCTCTGTTGCTGTTAATCATAATTTTTGGGAGCTGATGGTGTTGAATAGAGGTGGGCTGAAACTCTCTCATCTATGTTTTTCTAATGATATTGGTTTCTTTGAAAAGGCTTTTATGGAGCATGTTGAGGTGGTATAGGACATTCTGGATTTATTTTGTAACTGTTCTTATCAGAAAGTCAATTATGATAAATCTTGTATTTTCTTCTCTGAGAATATGTGCTTCACTAAGAAAAGATAACTGGTGATATTTTGGAAATGAGGCTAACAAACAATTTGAGAATGTACTTTGGAGTCCCTCTCCTTCATGGTCGTTCCTAGAAGGAGGACTTTCAGTTCATTTTAAATAGAATGGCTATAAATCTTTCTCTTGTAGGTAGAGTTACTCTCACCTAATCAACACTAGCGTTTATTTCTTCCTATGTCATGCAAACCATGAAACTTCCTTTGAGTGTTTGCAATAGTATTGATAAAATTTGCAGGAACTTCTTATGGAAAAATGCTAGCTCGGGAAGGAAACCCACCTCATGAGCTGGGAAAAAGTTTGCCTTCCCAAAAATCAGGGTGGTTTGGGCTTCAAACTAGCTAGGGTGTTGAACAATACGAATCTTATGAAGCTGGCTGAAAAACTAATCCATAATAAGGATGCATTATAGGTAAAGATAGTCCGCAACAAGTATGATGTGGAGATGACTCTCTGCCACTTATCACAAAATATCTATCTTCATATAATGTCTGGAAAGGTATCTTTCAAGTTTGGAAGAAGTTTGTTGATAGTCTAGTTTGGAGACTTGGTTCCGGAGAAAGTGTTAATTTATGGAGAGATTATTGAATGCCAGGGGTACACCACCTGATGGATTTTGCTCAGTCCGAGATGTTTTCTAATATATTGGAGGAACGGGCGTGTGATTATATATCAGACGAGAGGTGGGATCTCAGTCAAATTGCAGAGGTTCTAGGCGAAGACTGAATTCTAGTTTTTAGTTCGATGAAAACACCTAAACCAATGATGGGAGAGGATATATTAGCCTGGCTGTTGACATCAGATGGAGCGTTTACTATCAAGTCAGCTTGCTCCCTCTACTTAAGTCCTTCGGATAACTCTAAGGCTAAGTTTTTTTCGAAAATCTAGAAGCTTGGAGCTCCCCAAAAGCTCCGTACTTTTTGCTGGCTTATTGCAAATGAGGTCCTATTAATTAATGAGGTTAGAGTCAAAAGACATATGTCCCAAGATGGGTCTTGTGTAATTTGTGGTGAGGCAACCGAATCGATGCTCCATGTGATCCGAGACTACAGAATTGCACGACAAACATGGATGAGCATTGATGTCAGATTGCAAATTGGTAATTATTTCAACACCCTTTCCTTGGTTGTTAGAGAACTTATCATCCCAATTCCTCTTCAAAGGGGTTCACTGCCCCCCTCCCCTTTTTTTATGCACAATAAATTCTCTCTGGCACCGTCGGAATAAGGTGATCTTTGATAACAATGAGGCCGTAGCAGAGAATAGCATTCAATCTTTGACCTTTCACCTAGCGAAGGACTATTCTTTGGCGCAGTCTGGACTAGCTTGGAGTTGGAAGAAGATTGACAATTTTATTGAAAGACATATCAGATGAAAGCCACAAGATCACCTTTTATTAAGCTCAACTCGAATGGCTCCGTGTTAGATGGAGGAAGAGCAGCTTGTGGTGGGATCCTAAAGGACTCTGATGGAAAATTTCTGGCTTGCTTTAGTGCTAATTTGGATTGTGGAGCACTGATGATAACGGGGCTTTGGAGAATTTTGCTAGGCTTGGATCTAACTCTGAATATTGGTTGTTCTCATCTGATTATTGAACATAATCATGTTGTTGCAGTGCAGCTTTGTCTCTAGGAGGGAATCAACTTACATGCTACTCGATCTTTAGTCTTATCTATCAGAAACAGATGCAGCAGATTTACTAGCTGGAGTATTCCTCATCAATTTCGAGAAGCAAATATTTGTGTTGATAGGTTGGCTCACTTTGGCCATAGCCTTCAGTCCGATTGTCATATTTTTTTCAATTTGTCTTCTTGTATTTCTTTAAATTTTCGTGCTGATTCTACAGGTATTACTCTCCCTAGAGTAGTCTCTGTTTAGTTTTTTTTTTGGATGTCTTTTTTCCCGATGTTTATCAAAAAATAGTTCATGGCCATGCATTGTCAAGTCCAATTTTACAAGAAAAAATTATAGACATCATTTTTTCTTAATCTATGTTAGTTTGTATTTTATAGAGTTATTACTTTTTAAAGATGCGTTTAGTTTGCGTTTTTATTTTGTATTTTTATTTTTGGTGTTTTTTATTTTTAGATTTTGTGAAGGATAAAGTAAAAATAACAAAAATAATAAAATTTTATTTTTTGTTTTTACTGTTTTTTTCACAAAATTCAAAAAAAAAATATTAAAAATAAAAATAAAAAATAAAAATACAAATCAAATGCACTTTAAATTGGCAAAATATAATTTAAAAGAGTATTTTTTATTAGTGCCAAATTCTAACTCAACTTTTCTTCCTCTATTTTATGATCACCATTGCATTCTACTTCTAATTAGGACGGATGTGAGTGGAATCGGGTGATGTGCTTTTTATTTTCTCGGACGGACTCTATTTTTGATCAGGTGGGACATAAATTTAAGGTTTAATTATTTTGTTGATCTTATAGTTTTGTAAATTTTTTAATTAGGTTATTGTACTTTTTTTCTTTTTAATTGAGTTTTTGCACCAAATTTTTTTTAATTGAATCCCTACACTTTTTTTTTCTTTTATTTGGATTCTTAAACGATTTTTTTTTTAGTTGGATCCCTATAAAATTAAGCCAATAAGAACCTAATTGAAAAGAAATAGTGTAGGAACCTAATTAAAAGGAAAAAAATATAGAGACCTAATTAAAAATTTTGTAAAATTATAAAGACAAATAGAGTAATTAAACCTAAATTTAATCTATGAGGATTAGTTTTTTTTGTTAAATGATTGGATACCTTTTAATTTTAAACATTATAAATTTATTTATATTATATTCACATATAATATTTAAAGATTTCACCCGCTATTTAATTTAGCCAAATTTTGAATTTAGGTGCATTTGTTGTAAGGCATACATGATGAATTGATGATAGTGGCTTCGTTAGACCAAGGGTTGTATAGTTATACTAAGGGTCAGTCTTTGAAGAGTAGTTTGGGCTTTTGGGCTTGATATTTCTGTAAATTTGTGGTGCCCTTTATTTTCAGTGGTGCTCTTTTGTTTAGTGAAATAATGGGTGATGATGAAGTGGGCTAGACCAACCCATCAAACCGAACGAAAGCACCACTCGACCAGAACTAAATATATATTCAACACAACCAAGCCTCAATATGTTAGCCCAACCCATAATAGTTAGTTAGCGGGCATGCATGTGTCTAGGGGTCTATATAAAATGCTTAAAAGCCATAATCATCCAAGTCCAAAAACAAAAGCCATAATCATATTGGCCGAAAGAAAAATCCAAAAGTCCACCAGGATTTCATTTTATAGCCACACCCACCAGAGAGCTAGCCAAATTTCGATTGATGATTGTCAAGGGATCCCCTTATGGGTTTTTTTTTTTTATTTTAATAAATAAAATAATTATAATTATTTATCAAAATAAATAATTTAAAAAATATTTACTAAAATAAATACTTCTCTTATTCGTTTACACAGTAAACGAGATAATTTTGTATGTATCTCGTTTACCGTGTAAACGAGATAAGATAATTGGACGCGATACGTGTATATCTCGTTTACTAAACGAGATACATGTATTTAAAAAAAATAAAAAATAATAAAAAATATTAATAATATCAATAAACAAAATTTTTAGTATGCAATTAATACATGAAAAGGTTGGTAGAAGAGATTAAAATGAAAAGATAGGAATAGTAAGAAGAGAATTGAAACGGTTATCTCCCACCATCTCTATTAACCTCTCCTAATAATTGACATTTTTTTGTGTTTTATTTATCCTGAACTGGACACAACTACCGTGTTTATTCTCATCATGGAACTTTCTTTGAACACGTACGGAGATTTTTTTATTTTTTAAATTTAAACCAATCCAATTGGATCATAATTTAATCTAAATTTTTTTATGTACCATTTTTGAGTACTAATTGACAGGGGTGTAAGTTACTGAACCAGATCGAAAATTACCACAAACCGAACCGAAAATTACAACAACCCATTTGAAAATCGAAAAAATTGTTTTTTTCTTGACAAAACCAATCGGTTCGGTTCGGTTTTCGGTTGGCTCGATAGAAACCGAACCGAACCAAACCGAACCAAACATATGCATCCATTTCAATGTTTTAACCATTTTAATCTTTAACCTAACAACAAAAATCTCAACCCCTAACCATTTCAATGTTTTACTCTTATTATTTTAGTTTATTGACTATTTTGAACCTCTAATTATTGTGATTCATATTTTGCTCGTTAGAAATTAAAAATCGAAAAAACTGACCGAACCAAATCACTGTTGGTTCAGTTTGGTTCAGTTGTTGTAAAAGCAGCAAATCGAACGGTTGTGTGTCTGTAGCAACTGAGACTGAAAGATAGAGATTAAAATAAATTTCAGTATTCTGTTTGGTGTAAAGTGGGAGACAGAAATTGAAACAAGAATGAAATTCGAATTTAATTTATACAAAGAAGGGTAAAATTGAAATAAAGTATTTTAGGTATAAAATGTTATTAAAGTTTCAATTTTCATCTCTAAAAATTTTAGTCTCCAATATCCTTACTTTTTTGGAGGTACTGAAATATTGAAATTTTGGGAACAGAGACAAAAATTTTAGTACCAGTCTCTAAACCAATAAACATAATATTGAGTCTCAATCTCTCCGTCTTTGTCTTAGTACCTCAAAATAAACGCTATAAAAAAGACACAAAGATAAGAGAAAATATATATAAATGTGTTTGTCTCATAAATTAGTGAATTAAGACAATTTTTATAATGCTAAAAAGAGGAACCAACATAAAGAAAACCAACGTGAAAAGAAGAACGAATACAAGAGATATAAATGTGAAAAAATATACATATATAAATGTGGTTGTCTCGCATGCTTAAAGAAAATTTATTTATGTGAGATAAATAATTATATTATTAAATATTAACACTGATAAAAATATATTGTGCATATAAATTTAATTTATTGAGATCGAAGAAAAAACAAATATACTAAAAAAACAAACAAATTGTTCGGTTGTTCGTCACAGTGAGGGATTGGTTGGGTGCGAGCTCTATGATGAGTGGTGTTATCCTGATTGTCGGTGGCGACAGGTGGGACCACCTGTAAAGAGATTTCAATGCTGAAGTAAGCATCTGTACGATGAAGTAGCTAACTAGAGTAAAAGTGATATACTTTTAGGGAGGGATAGGTCCCTTCCCTTTTATATCTCGTGTTCGAGTGGGCTCTCTTCCTTGGGCCCGTCCATCTGAATACTTCTACCAGCCGTCTAGATTTTTGTTGAGAAGAGAAATGACGCACGGGTCACTTTACGGATATGGGTCATGGAGCCATTGGGTTAGTAGTCCGTAATTTGGACCTCTAACCTTTATTGGACCGGATCAGAATAACAACAACAATAACAATCGAAAGCCAAATTTTGTCTCACAAATATAAACAATACGTATCATTAGTATTTAATATTTTCTTTTAAATAAAAAATACTAAAAGTGAAAATACAACCAAATGTACCCTAAATTACTCGTTCACTATCCTAGTAAACTGCAACCTACAGCTTGGGGAGACACCGCAATTAGTACTATAATCTATGGAAGCTCCCTCATCCTCTCCATCATCGTCTTGTTTGTTTCCATCATCATCACCTTCTGAAGTTCTCTCTTTGTCATCTTTCCTTTTGTTAGTGTATATATATGTATGTCATTAGTATCTCTTTTTTACAGCTTCTATTCGGATCCACTAAAAACATTTCCTGTTGTCCCCAAGCATGTCTAGGAGCAGCTGATGTGGTGAGTCATGGGATGAAGATCATGATCAAAATATTAATATATGAGAGAAAGGTAAGTCAAGAATCAAGTTGGAAATTAGATTTTTTTCAAAAAAATTGAAGTCATGGCGGTGTAATCTCTAATTGAGCTGAAGAAATTTTTTTTAAATAGTATTCTATTTCCAAAGAACAGCTAATAGAGTTGGTAAAATTTTTCAAAAATTTTATTATTTGATACTTATTAATTTTTTTCAATATCAATTAATTGATACAATTTTGATATTTAATAATTTAAATGTTATTAATGAATTTTCTATAAATTTTCTTGATGTAGTCAGAAAATTTAAAAAGATAAAGTATAGCAAGACGAAGCTCATATGAATAACGTAAACAACGGAATAAAAAGTTAATATTAAATTAAATATAAAAATAAGATTTTACGTTAATCAAGAATAATTAGAGATTAATTTTGAATTATTAGGATTACATACAACGTAACTTCCACTACATACTCCCTCATATCAAGTCACCAAAAAAAAATATTCCCTCACATCTCCATTCCTTGTCATCAACTCAACCCTCGGCCACTCAAGTCGCTGGATATCCGCCGCTATAGCTGTTGCCGCCGGTGAGAGCTGTGATGCAAAGTGCACGTCCTTTCCTTCTCGACATAACAACATCCACGTCGCGAGTTCAGGAACAAGCCAAGGGAGTGACGCTATCACTGTCGATTTCCGTGACAACGCTGCTATTGCACCGTGACCCCCGTGTAGAAGAAACATCCATCCAAAATAAAAAACATCAATATAACTCAGAAGAAACATCTGCTCAAAACAAAGAAACATCCATCGAACTAAAAGAAACATCATTTAATCATTATTAAACACCATTCAAAGAAAACTCCTCATTTCTTTTTCCTTCAATATGGTTTGAAAAAGAAACAGATACAATCGCGATCAAAGGGGACTCGCGATGAGGAGGATAGCGACGCAGTGACAGACCAGGTCGGGCTTGGCCGTTGAAGATGCGTGGTAGGGAGGACGATCGGTGTTGGTTCGAGGTCGCGGCAACGCCCATGCTGGGCAAGGACATTGCTCAGAACTCGCATCGAGGCACCGACAGCGACTATAAACTCCGAGTAATTAGTAAATAATTAACCAATAAATTAATTATTATTTAAAAAAATTAAAAAAATTAAATTTTATAGTTTAATGAAGTAGAAATAATTAAAATATGAATTTAGATATTAATTTTAAAGATTTTGGCTCTAAATTGAGCCAAATAAACCGAACCGAGCAAACTGGGCCCGAACCAGATCCAAGGACTAACCTATAAAACCACTATATGAGCCTTCTTCACCTTCATTGCTGAGCATACATTGAAGGAGAGGGAGCGAACACTGAAAAAATCCCAAACCCTCGTTAAACATTTCAATTCCATGTAACTTTCAATCCGGAGCTCCAATTGATGAGCTGTCAGTGGCCACACGACCACTGCATAGAGATCTACAAAGCCCATTATTCAATTTGGTATATTCCTCACTATTTATTTCTTAGCCACTCTCCCTTAATTTCGAAAATTTGAGGGTTGATTTTGAAGAATTATGTAATTTTGGTCTTTAGGATCAAATTAGCCTTGTGGAATTGACTGGCCTTTTTCTGAATTTCCGTTGGTAAGGTGAGGAACCACTAACTATTGTGAACCATTAATGATTATGAAACTTAGTTTGATTTCTGTGGTATTTATATGGAATTAGAGTGAGATATATGTTTCGAAGACAAATTCGGTGATATTGGTGACTAGAAAGCGAACCGTGGAGTTTGGGTTTTTGTTCGATGAGGATTCGGGGCATTAGACACTTGAGAAACAGAGATAATTGAGGTACTTTGACATTAGGCAGGAATCGACGAATGTATAATTTTTGTTTCTCGTAGTTATTGTTTAATGTCACGTGAAAACTTAGGCTAGAATGCCTTAAGATAGGAATGAACTAAATGAATTATTGATGAATTGTGTATATGGTATGTGATGTGTGATTCAATTTTGTAAACGGTTTCTTATTGGAGTTGGTTAGTTTTAAGAAAATATTTAATATTGGAATTGGTTTGATTTTGAAATAATTTGATTCTGAAAATTATTTCAAGGGTTGTGGCGTTGTCCCACTTGCTTCGTATTTGGTTTTCTGTCCAATTGTTACCTACCAAGACATGTTGGGTTGGCTATATAACTAATAGATGAGACTCATCAGTCATAGGACAGGCATACATCATGTGCAATGGTTAACTACCCCCGATTCTCATTCCATACATATTTCTCCTATTTTTCAGATGCAGGTTGAGAGGCACCTCGTTGAGCGTTTGGAGACCATCCTTACAAGCGAAGAACTGTCTTTTGAGCTATTATATTTTATTTTAGGTTATGTATATATGTATATAGAATCTCTGCATGTATATTTTGAATTTTGTCCCTCATAGCAGTTGACTTGCTGAAACAGGTGTTTATTCTGTAGTTTGAGTTATATTTTGGGTTGTAGATATCTGTGTGTGTGTGTGTGTGCATACTCTGGCTGACCTTAGCTCGCAGGTCAAATTTGGAGCTTGATATTTGTATTTTGGAACTTCGATCTATATATTATGTTTTAAACCTTCTTTTGATCTTACCTATTCATTTTACAATTATCCATACGAGTGTAATATAATTTTCTATTTTGCTTTTGTTTATCTTATTCTCCAAGGCTCTTAGATATGAATTCTTTCAACTATATTTATGTGCATATTTTATTTTTAGGGGTCGTAATACCTCGGCACCTCTGCTTTATGACTTACGCGTAAGGCTCCGTGAGGTAGGGTCAAGGTTGCGAGAACCGGACCGGTCAATAAACCGGTGAGGTGACTGGTTCACTGGTTCAATGGTTCGACCAGAGTTCAACCGGGATTTGATCGGTTTTAAATAAAATTATTAAAAATTTAATATATAATTTTAAATATTTAAATTTCAATAAAATTTATCCTAATAAAATTTAAAATTTAAAATTTTAATTTATAACCTAATAATAAAAAATAACAAACAAAACAGTAATAACCACTAACCATTGAATTTGCAAATATAATAATAATTTAAATTTGGAACAAACATAATCATAATTTAGAACAAACAAACAGAATTATAAAAATATATGAAATCAAACAAACAGACTATGAAATCAAATTGCAGTAACAAATTAAAAACAGAACAAAAACATAATTTAAAACTTACAAAAACAGAATCACAAAATCCTTCTTAATTCTTTTAATTAACAAAATAAAAAAGCTAAAAAGCAGAAGATAGCAACACTCAACAGAAATTAAATGTAGAAAACAGCAATGAAAAGACAATAATTAACCCATACAAACAAGCAACAATCAACATAATCAAATCCAAAAAACAGTAATTAACTCCCAAAAATGAAAACTGAAGCAAGTTAGGGATCTGCTTACAAACTCATAAATTCATAAACTCAAGCTAAGCAGAAATTATCAAACTCAGAATCAGAAATCAAAACCCAAATAAAAGTACAAAAACAAGCAAAAGTAAATTGAAGATCGGCAGTGAAGGAGGAATCCAAGTGAGGCGATGGAAGAGGGGAAGTGAGCTCGGCCACAAAGGGGATTGAAGATAGGCTTGACACGTGAGAGAGAGGGATCAACGATGAGGACGGACCAACGGAGACACGATTTCAAGGTAGCCAACAGACGAAGAAGACAGAGGCAGTGACATCAACAGCGAGCATACATGTTGACACGAGGTGAAGTGATCCAGGAGAAGTGAATCGCGACGGCGGGGCTCGATGCTGGCTGAGGAGAAGAGTTCGTTGGTGATGGCAACACTGGTCACTGGCTGCTGCTGCTGGCGGTCTAGGAGAAAGAGAGCGGCTAGGGTTTCGTGTGGAGATCAGAGACAGGGAGAGAGGGGCTGGGTGGTGACTGGGTTGTGGGTGTGTGCGACAGAGAAGGGAGGGGGTTTTATATATATTTTTATTTATTTTTTATTTTTTAAATTAAAAATTGGTAAAAAAACCGTCCGGTTAAAGCGGTTCACCAGACGATTTTTCACTTCAACCGAACCGACTAGGGGACCGGTTCTCGGTTAACCCGATTGAACTAGCCGGACCGATTCGATTTTTAGAACACTGGGTAGGGTGTTACATTATGATATCAGAGCAGTTTGTTTCAGTAGAGCCTTAGCGATGAACTGACTATGCTTCTGGGCATACTCTCTATTTTGTATATGTGCTACTTAGGATGTGATGACTGATATGTGTAGCATATTTGTTTGTGAGCATGCATTTGGGACTCTAAAGTACTAAACTTGAGATATTGAGACTGATCACCTTAATATCAATTGTTTGGTGTGAATAGGGACCAAATGGCGTCTCACGAATCTGAGCAAGGTACTCAGAGAAAAAATTTTGTGGTTGAACTGGCGCAAGAACGTCAAAACGGAAACTCTGATGCTGGTACAAGTAACATCGGTCGGCATTATAGGTCTATGACCCTTATTGACTTCCTTAAGAGTAGTCCTCCTCAGTTTAATGGACATGTCCATGCTTTGGAGGCTGATCAGTGGTTTCGAGACATGGAGAGATTTTCGCACACTCAGCGTGTTCCTGAAGTCCAGTCGGTAGAGATAGTGACTTATATGTTGGAGGGAGATGCTCGGCATTGGTGGCAGGAGCTGTGTCGTACCTTGCAAGTAGAATAAATGGATATCCCTTGGAATAGGTTCAAGACAGAGTACTACGAAAAATATTTCTCGCAAGCAATTTGCACTACAAAGGAATTGGAGCTAACGCAGCTGCAGCGGAAAGATATGTTTGTTCCTGAGTATACATGTGAGTTTAACTAATTGAGCCGTTTTTCAAAGTCTTGTCAAGGAAAATCAGCCGATCATGAAGAGTGGGTTTGTCCTCAGTATGAGAGAGTATGTATATCCACAAAGGGTAAGAAGTTTCACTGAGATGGTTAACAAGAGCTAGTTCGCACAAGATTGCTCTGTGAAGTGGGTGCTGCTACAGGAAGGCTGTGGTGAGACTGCTCTAGATGAGCCGCACAGGGCGGACGAGGTTTATGCTTTCGATGTAGGGCACCAGGACACATGTCCAGCGGTTGTCTACGAGGGAGAGCCACAGGTATGGGTTGGCTACAACAGGATTGAGGTAAGTGTGACATCAAACGTAGTATTGAACTTGGAATCAAACTTGAAGTTGAGGCCAAAGAGAGTGCTTCCACGTGTTTTCTTTAACAACTGAAATTTTCGAGGGCAAAAACTTTTGTTAGGGGGTAGGATGTAAACCCCAAGTAATTAGTAAATAATCAATCAATAAATTAATTGTTATTTAAAGAAATTAAGAAAAATAAATTTTATAGTTTAATGAAGTAGAAATAATTATAATATGAATTTTGACTCTAATTTAAAAAATTTTAGCCCAAAATTAGACCAAACTGAGCGAATCGTGTAAATCCCACTTAAATCGATAAATAATTAGTCAATAATTTGAATTTTAATTAGGAAAATTAAAAATGCAAAACTAATATCAAAATAGGATAGAGCTCATCAAAACGAGAATTTTGATACTAATTTCAAAAATTTGGCCCAAAATCGGATCGAAAGGGTCGAACCGGTTGAATCGGAGCCCAAATCGGGCCCGTGGATCCAACCGGACCCATAATTAAAAAGAAGCAGCAGCTTCTTCTTCCTCATTCATACCCAATGAAGCCAAAAGATTTGGGGAGGAAGAAGGATTTCCAAACCCTCATCAATCTTTGATCCACCGTAACTTCCTCGTTTGAGCTCCGATTGCCGCACCATTTGTGGCCACGCGTCCAGCGCGTCGAGCTCTACATTTCTGTTGGATCAATTTCACCGGTAAGCTTTATTTTAGTTTCAGAATCTCTAGCCCCCTTCTTTTGTGAATTGAAACCCTATGGTGAAATCTTGTCCAATTTGGTGTTGTAGGTTCGAGTTAGCTTCCGGAGCTTGTTAGGCTCGAGTTACTACGTATATAGGTGTGGTAAGGATCACCTAAACCTTAGTTAAATTTTAATTCTTGATGAAAAATCTGAATATGGATATAAATTTGAATTATGGGTGAATAGAGATATATATAGGCATTGGAATCGAAGAGTGGATATTTGGAGGCTTATTGGTGATTAAGGCTTGGTTTGTGGGTGTTTTATTTGAGCTTGGAGGGGCTGTGTTTTGCTTGTGAGGCTGCCTTGGGTGGAACAAAGTGATCGGCCAAGGTATGGTTTAAATTTCACGCGTTTAACATTTAAGGTGTTGTGAAAACTTAGGCTAGAGGAATCATAGGATAAGTTGAATTGGTTATTTGCGTTTAATAATTAGTCTTGTGATGTTGTTGGAATAAATTGTGGATGAACATATATTGGAATTTATGAGGTGTTGAAGTTGTTGATTGTGTACTCTTGAAATTGAGTTATTGATGGAAGTTATGGTCATAATTTGTTAGTATTAAATATGTGTGCTTGAGATCATTTATGAGGGGTTGATGAAGATGTTGATATGTGTTAATGAAGGGTTGATTTATGTTAATGAAATTTAATAGTTATATGTTGATAAAGGATTGATATATGTGATGAAGGGTGGTATAGGTGAAGAGTTATTATAAGTAAACGAGGGGTTGTTTATATATGAGGTAAATGTTGATATTTATTGATGGTTAAGGTTTGTTAAATTGGTTAAAGGTAATGTTGGTAATGGTTGTTAATGAAATGGGCTGATATGGTATTGATATGCAAGTTTTGATGGTAAGAAACATGAGTTGATGAAAATGAGGTTTGGATGTGAATTGGTTAAAAAGCAAATTTTGATGAACTTTGGAAGTCCATAACTTACTCCTCAAATTTTGGATTGAGTTGAGATTTATTGCAAATGAAAGATGATTTTATGAGCTTTTGGATGATATCAATTTTTTGAAAAACGAAATTTCGTAGAGAAAGTTATGGACGTTGGAAGTTTGGTATATAAATATGTGTTACAGGGTACCAAAAACAGGTTTGGAGTAGCTTACTGGGCATTCTGCCACTTTTGGAAAAACGTCCACCCACGCGTACGCGGTACGCGTGGTGTGGCATTTTAACGACGCATGCACGAGAAGCCATGCATGCGCGTGAGTGATGATCCCGCATACGCATGACTCATGCGTACGCGTGACTACTACCTGCTGCAAAACCAGTTTTTGGCTGTTTTAAACCAATTTTTCACTTCTAAACCTCCATTTTCCTCCTTTTAAGACTTAAAGTATGATACTAGGTCCAATAGATAAATGAAGCTAGGAAAATAAGATAACTTGAGGGTGAAGTAATAGGTAAATGATGGTTTTTATGAAGAATATAAGAATATTAGAGAAGTTTAATGCTAAGGCTTGATAATTGATGATGTATTGATAATGAAAAATGAAATGGCTTATGGATAATGATATCTGAGATACGAGTTTTTTTGGATAAGAACTGTGGCTTGCCACCACTTGTTCCAGGTTGAATCTCGATACTCTGTTGACCCTACGTCGTAAGGGTGACCGAGCACATATAAATTCTCGGGTATGGATAGCCCTTATTGAGTAATTTGAATGACAATTGATTGTGAAATCTATGCATAGACTATTGGAGATGTGCAACGGGGACAATCTAAGGTTTTCGGACTTGTCGGGTTGGCTAGATAACTGACAGATGAGCCTTATTAGCCATAGGACAGACATGCATCATATAAATTTGTTTGTTTTGATTGCTATGCATTTTTTGGGTTTGCCTAATTGATATATATCTTCTACTACCTGTTATACTTGCTACTTGCACTATTTGATCATTACTTGTTTGGTTGCTTGTCTCTGCTGCATTATGGATGATGGAGGGATGGAGGAAAGGGTGAAATGGTTTGGTGTTATATTAGGTTTGAAATTGAGTAAGTTAGGCAGATTTAGATTACCTACCCCTATTTATGGCTTCTGTTTAGTAATTAAGTTGGATAACTGAATAACGGAGTTCTAGGATTACCTATGGCATTCTTAGAACCTTATTTATTATACGCGTGACACTTTTACCATGCTGAGAACCTCTGGTTCTCATCCCATACTATGTTGTTATTTTTCAGATGCATGTCGAGAGGCTCCTCACTAGGCATTTGGAGCCTTGAAGCGAAGTAGTTCCTGGGTGTATTTTGGGTTTCTGTTTATATATATGTATATATGTGTTTAGCTTACTCTCCAAGTATCTTGTGTAGGCTGCTCCTCATAGAGGTTGAGGGAGATATAGGAGCTTATTTCTGTTTTTATATATATATATATATATATATATATATATATATATATATATATATATATATATATATATATATATATATATATATATATATATATAGGCCAGCCTTAGCTTCGCAAGCTAAGTCAAGAGCTAGTTATGCTGTTTTATTGGCTTTCCTTTTCTTTTGGTTTGTCTTTATCAATACCTTTTAGGTTTCTTAGCTCGCAAGTAATCTTTTCTCTTGAGCGTTGTGCTTTTCATTTTGTGATTTTTATTTACCCGTTTTGTTTCAAGGCTCCTAGTATATTATCTTTTTCTCTATTATGTATTTATTTTGTTGTTTAGAGGTCCGTAACACCACACTACCTCTGTTCTACGACTTAAGCATAAAACTCTGTGTAGTAGGATGTTACAAATCGGGCTTAAACCAGGCCCAAGGCTCAACATATAAAACCACTATATGAGTCTTCTTCACCTTCATTGCTGAGCATATGTTGAAGGAGAGGGAGTGAACGCCAAAAAAACCCCAAACCCTCATCAAACATTTCAATTCCACGTATGTTTCAATATGGCGCTCCAATTGACGAGTCGTCAGCGGCCACGTGACTACTGTGTCGAACTCTACAAAACCCACTACTCAATTTGGTATGTACCTAACTATTTCTTTCTCAACCACTCTCCCCTAATTTTGGTGTTCATAATCAAATTAGACTCGTGGACTTGCCGGGTCTTGTCCCAAATTTCCATTGGTAAGGTGAGAAACTACGAACACTTGTGAACCATTAATGATTATAAACCTTAGTTTGATTTTTGTGGTATTTATGTGGAATTAGAGTGAGATATATCTTTCAGAGACAAATTCGGTGATATCGGTGATTAGAAGGTGAACCGTGGAGGTTGGATTTTTATTCGGTGAGGAGTTGGGGATTTGGACACTTGAAGAATGGAGATAATTAAGGTGCTTCGACATTAGGGAAGAATCGGCAAAGATATGGTTTTGGTTTCTCATAGTTAATGTTTAATGTCACGTAAAAACATAAGCTAGAAGACCTTAAGCTAGGAATGAACTGAATGAATTATTGATGGATTGTATATATGGTATGTGATATGCGATTCAATTTCGTAAATCGTCTGCTATTAGAGTTGGTTAGTTTTTGGAAAAGATTTAATATTGAAATTGGTTTGATTTTGAAATAATTTGATACTGGAAATGATTTGAATGACCGAGAGGTGTTTATTTTGGTGGTTGGGACCCTTAAGGGGTGAAAAAAGTCCAAATTTTAAAGTAGATGCTGCCGAAATTTTTATGAAAATAGGAGGCTTTATTTGAAGTGGTTATTTAGAAAGATTTGGATTTTTAAGGATTTTATAATTTGATTTTGAGTTATTAAGAAAAGGATTACGTTTTGAGTTTGCTTTATTTAGAAAATAATGAATTGTATTTTGAGTATGAATTGTTAATGAACAAAATGGGAGGTGTGATAATAAGGAATGAAGGTTGATGAGAATTGATTTTTAAGTCTAATTGTTGAATGAATATGAATGAATTATAATGATAATGAGATATGTGTAACTGGGTAAGAGGCGGTGGCATTGTCCACTCGCTCCAGTATATGTTGAAAAAGTCGGGTAAGACGCAGTGGCATTGGTCACTTGCTCTGGATATGAGTTCGAGACTCCGGGTAAGATGCAAGGGTTGAGTTCTGTCGCCACTTGCTTCGAGTTGAGAAATGTAACACCACCTGGGTAAGAGGCAAGGATTGCGGCATTGTCTCACTTGCTTTGTGGTTGGTGTTTTATCCAATGGTTAACTACCAGGACATGTCATGTTGGCTATATAACCGATAGATGAGATTCATCAGCCATAGGATAGGCATATATCATATGCATTTGTATGTTTTGCTTGAGTGTGTATTGTTTTGGTTTGTTTAATTGCTTAACTCTACTTATCTGCTACTTATTCTAGTTGTTGTAATTACACCTCTATCTATACTTTCCTTATTTGAATTGTATGTGTATGCTTCTGAGAGACTCTCTCTTGGCAGAGAAGTGAAGGAGGGTTGTTCCACCGATGATTTGGAAGTTTAGAGTTGACAGAAGATGCAGAGTTAGAATAGGGTTGGAATCCTTTAGTTAGATTACCGATATTATTGGTTTAAAATAAATTTGAAGATTAATCTAAGTGTCAAAGTTGTACGAATGCCTCTAACTTTTTCGAGACCTTTTATATTAACTATGCGGGCACCTTTACCATGCTGAGAACCCCAAGTTCTCATTCCATACATATTTCTGTTGTTTTTTATATGCAAGTCGAGAGACACCTCGTTGAGCGTTTGGAGACCCTCCTTACAAGCGAAGAACTGTCTTTTTGGGTTGTTATATTTTTTTTAGGTTATATATATATATATATAAAATTTTCGCATGTATATTTTGTATTTTGTCCCTCTTAGAGGTTGACTTGGAGAAAAAGGTGTTTATTTTGTAGTTTGAGTTATATTTTGGGCTGTATATGTGTGTGTGTGTGTGTAATTACATACTCTGGCCAGTTTTAGCTTCGCGGGTCGAGTTTGGAGTTTGATATTTATATTTTGGAACTCCGATTTGTATATTATGTTTTTAGCCTTCTTTTGATTTTGCCTATCCGTTTGACGATTATCCATGCGAGTGTAATACAATTTTCTGTTTTCGCTTTTATTCTCCAAGTCTCCTAGATATGAATTGTTTCAACTATATTTATGTACATATTTTATTTTTAGATGTCGTAATATCTCGCCACCTCTACTTTACGACTTAAGTGTAAAGCTCTGTGTGATATGGTATTATAGCGATGATGCATGGAACTGGGTCGAGGCAGCGGCAGGTTGGGTGGCATATTGCTTCTTTAGACGGTGGCGGCGACAGTGAGGTATGTTGGTGATGGCATGACAGGTAAGGGGGAGTAAAGCAGCTGCAGTAAAAGGAAAGAAAGGTGGAAGGTGAGAGGGTTGTGGTGGATAAATGTGGTAGACGTTTTTTGTTTTAGTGGCCCTGAAATGTAACCCATTATTCCCGTTGTTTGCATCCTTCATTGTCTATCTAGCAGAACTCATTTAAAACATATGGTTGATAAAGTAAATATAAGAGAAATATCTCTAAAATTCATGAACAGTCAACTCATTTTTTAATGATGAGGGAAAATTGATTTTTATGTCTGTTTTTCGAGAAAATTTTCAACCTGTTGAAGGAGTTCAATATTTAACAATTTATGAAGATAAGAACAGAATAATAAGTTCGCTAGTAAAGTATTTTGAAATAACCCAAAAACCAAGCAATTTCACATTCGGATCAATTACAAAAGCAAAAATACCTTATTTATTTCTAGCAAGAGAAACGAAATTGAAAAAAAAAAGAGATGAAACTTTTAATTGAATTAGATTCAGCATTTTACAATTTTTTTGAATTATTGAAAGATCTCTCTAAAGGATAATAAGGAATCTCTATTTTTTGATAAAAGAAAGAAAAGACTATTGATATCAGCTATGTATCACAAAAATATTTGAAGAACATAATAAAAAAAGTTACTTCTGCTATTCGCATAAAACATCACCGAAAAAAAAGAAAGAAAAAATCAAGAAGAACAAGTGGATTCGATAAAAGGTTATGGACAATTAAAGGCAACTAACATAAGAAGCAATTTAGAGAATTAAGGTAATTCTTATAGTGTTGTTAAGAGGAACTAACACAAAAAGAGACAGTGTAAAAAGAGAAATAAATACAAGAAAATAAAAAGGTGAGAGAAAAGACATATATATATATATATATATATATATATATATATATATATATATATATCAGAATTAGAAAATTAAGACAACTTTTATCGTGTTAATAGGAGGAACTAACACAAAAATGACGTAAAAAAAGGAACGAATACAAAAAAATACAGAAGTGAAAAAAGATATATATAAATGTGTTTGTCTCACACACTTAAAAAAAATTATTTATGGGAGATAAAAAATTATATTAATAAATATCAGCACAATAATAAAAATATATTGTGTATAAATTTAATCTATTGAGATCGAAAATAAAAAAAATATACTCAAATACTAAGCTAGTATAAATACTAAGCTACCATGTAATAAGTGTGTGTTGTGATCATTTCTTATTCATATTCATAATGAAATCATCTATCTCTTTTTCATTCTCTAATTTCTACTCTATTTTCACATTCTCAGAGAGTCTCTGATACCTTTCGTGATATTAAAGCTCTATGTTTGAAAAGTCAAGAGTTCGATCCTTGATAAACCCTAAAAGTGGAGAAAAAATAGTATCAGGCAAATAAATGAGAAAAAAATGCCTATGCAAAAAATCAAGCAAACCCAAAAGAGGTTCTTACTCGAGAGAAAATGTTAAATATATAACAATCAATATTATCTTTTTCTATCAATTTAAACTTTTAATTCTTATTATGACTTTACTTCTACTTCTATGTTTCCCTTAAAAAATGTAGCATTAACTGAAAAATCGAATGAGAACACTACTGCTGTATCAGTCCCTAATATAGGCAGAGTACATCTTATGATGTAGACTTGAGTGAAGAAAGAAGGGAAAAGATAACGTTAAAGTGTTTGATAGCACCACTATCACCAATATTATTTTCATGGTTGGGACTATAAGAGTCACGATAATCAATCATGGTAGCAGGAGACAAAACTATGAAGAAAATTGGATGAAAGCAAATGGTATCAAGGGTAAGGTACATTGCATCAAGTTAATCACTAAGAGTCTTTTTGTACCACTAGAATATTATTTTATTAAATATACACTAGGTTCACACTAATTCTTTAATTTTATATTTATTTTGAGTTTAATTTTGATATACATAAAATATTTTACACAGAAATTCAATTATATTGGTTCATTTAAATGATTATTCATATAATTAATGTAAAAAATAATTCTTTTGTTGATGTGATGTTATATAAATAGATGTACGTGTAAAATTATTTTACTTTGATAATATATTAAAATTAAATTATTTATTTTTTACATTTTTTATTATATAAAAAACATGTCCTTTATTTTTTCTAATTTTTTATCAATATATTATTTTTTTATATTTTTTTGGATATGTTTTTTTAAATTTAATTATATTATTGATCTTGATAATTTCATTAATTTTTAATTTGATTTTTATTGTTAAAATTTTTTTAATTTAATCTCTATATTAAATTAATATAATAGAACAATATTTTATTAAATATAAACTATGTTTACACTATTTTTTATATAAAAGACTAATTTTTTTATCAATATATCATTTTTTATATTTATTTTGAATATATTTTTTTTAGGTTTAATTCTATATTAAATTAAAATTTTTAATTTTTTAACTAATATTTTAAAAAATACAAATTTTGAAATATTTGTTTTTGTGCTTGATGCATGATGAATTATAAGGTATTGTAAACGTAAATATTTTTTGATTATTGTATTTTTTCTTTGAGTTAACAACTAATAAGGATCTAAAATTATAAATTTATATATAATATAAAGACTAAATTATAAAATTTTAAATATGAAAATCTAACTAAAAATTTAGTAAAATTATAAAAATTAATAGAATAATTAATTTTTTTTATCTTCTCTAGTTTTTTATTAATTACTTTTAATACTAAGAATGATTAAAAAAATAGTGTATATAAAAGTGGTATATATAACATTTAACTTTTATTAAATTTATGGTTGAAATATATGAGTATAATTTTTTTTTATATACAATCATTTAATTTATTTTTTATAATCATATAAACATAAAAGTATTTATTTTTGTTAACGAAAAAGTATATAATTATATATAAGTAAATATATTTGTAAGTTTTTTTTTGTATGTTAGTATATATATACACTTTATTTAACATCTAAGATATTTTATGAAAATAATTGAGTTAATTTTTATTGATTTAGCCTCTAACTTTTTATTTGTTGTAATTTAGTCCTCCAAATTAAAAAAGTTCACTAATATAGTCTGTCGTGTATTTTTTGTTGTTGGAACTCAACGCCGTTAGTGACGTGGCTCAAGTCTTGCTATGCTAGACATACCCTCGATTATCGTCATTTAATACATTCTTTAGTATCAAAAACAAGACTTAACCCACATTACTAATTGATAAAATTGTGAAAGAATAAGAAAAGAAAAGAATGCGAACTTTTATTTATTATTGATTGATTGAATTGTACTAAAGTGTAAACTATGAGGGTAAAATTAAATATATATAAAGCATTGTCCTACGAAAGATGAAAGCAAATAAAAATAAGATAAGAACAACTAAAGATAAGATAAAGATAAGATAAGATAAGATAACGAAGACTAAAATTGTAATTAAATTTATGTATTTTGTTGGCCTGAATTTGTGGGTCACAAGACTTCTCTACTGTTGTCACGGGCTAAGGTAGAAGAGTATAATACACCCCCGCAAGCTGGTGGATGGAAGATAAGTTCCGATGAAATTGTTGAGAAAAACGCGTCTGACGTGGTGACGCGGAGGAAGATGCGTGCGGCGGAGCTTGAGCTGTCGGCGGCAAAAATATAAAAGGAGATGCTGTGCTTGAGCAACGATCTTAAAAAAAATGGGTGCGATGGAGCTTGAACTGCCGGCGACAAAAATTTAAAGGGAGATGCTGTGCTTGAGCAGCGATCTTCAAAAAATGCGTGCGGCGGAACTTGAGCTGCCGGCTGCAAAAATATAAAGGGAGATGCTGTGCTTGAGCAGCGATCTTCAAAAAATGCGTGCCGCGGAGTTTGAGTTTCCGGCGGCAAAAATATAAAAGGAGATGTTGTGCTTGAGCAGCGGTCTTCAAAAAGAAAAATGAACGTGTAGAGCGCATTAAGATTAATTTTAGAGGGCGCGTATGGCGCAATAAGAGAGGGTGAGAAAGAGGTCGCATAGAGCGCGATAAGAGTGCAGATGGAACTGCTAAAATAGAATGCAGATTAAACTGCTGAAATAGAATGCAGACGGAACTGACGAAGAAGGCACAGATGAAACTGTGGGAAGAAGGTGCAGACAGGCCATAGTGACTATTCCATAAATGATAGTTGTTTCCTGTTAGAACAGAGATAACCAAGAATGATGTTGGATTTTTACTTGGATGGAAGTAATAAGAATTGGTCCTAGCTAAATTGGAAGATTGATTATTCATTGTGGAGGGAGGTTGAAAAAAAAGCATGGTGATTTCTCACTCGAAAGATGATAGCTTATGTATCTTCTTTAAGGAGGATACCAAAAGCTCTGATACCATGATAAAATTGTGAAAGAATAAGAAAAAAAAATACGAATTTTTATTGATTATTAATTGATTGAATTGTACTGAAGTGTAAACTATGAGGGTAACCTTTTTCTTCTAAATGCCAATATGATTTACATATCGAAAAAACTGATGCCATGATTTTTTTGTTAATAATATGAATATTTTTATTTAGAACTTTTTTAATGTTTATTTATGTATATTATTATATTTTTAATCAAATTTTTAGTATTTATTATTCATATAAATTTTTTAATTATTTTTTTATAGAATTTTTTTTTCTTATTTGACTTTGTATATTTTTTATTATGTGTTCTTAAATTAGTATATATTTTATTTATTATTGTTAACTTTTATAATATAAATTTCATTAAAAAGATATAATTAAATATAAAAATAGTACTAAAAAATTAAAGATTACTAATAAATTATAACTAAAAGACTAAATTTCAATACATAAATTTAAATTCTTTTTAAAAAAAATTATAGTTAAAAGAGTGTTAAAATAATATAATTTTAAATAATATAAATTTATGTCTTTTTTAAATAATTTTGTCTAAACGTAATTTTAAATGATGTAATCCAAACATTTATTTTATTATAATTTATTTTGATACAAAATTACTAAATATAAATAACATTAATACAATTTTTTTTATCAAAATTAAATTTATAAAATCAATTTTATACTATTTTAATCCAAACACACACTAAAATAATACAACTAGTCAATTTCAAAAACCAAAATAAAACTTAACTCAATGATCTAAACTACATCACTCTTCTGGGACAGGTTTTGAGACAGCATTAAATTTGGATGCAAAAGAATTATTGGGCTCTTCTTGACATTTATCAATAATAAATGAATATATTTGACTGCATTATAGCATAAAAGACGCCATATTTACTTATCGAAAAAACTGATGCCATGATTTTTTTTGTTAATAGTATGAATATTTTGGTTTAGAGTTTTTTTTAATGTTCACTTATATAGGTATATTATTGTATTTTTTAATCAAAATTTTAGTATTCATTATTTATATCATTTTTTCAATCATCTTTATTAATACGTATTTTATATAAATTTTTTTATTTAATTTTGTATATTTTTTATTATGAGTTTTTAAATTAGTACATATTTTATTTATTATTGTTAATTTTTATAATATAAATTTTATTAGAAAGATATAATTAAATACAAAAAGAGTATTAAAGAAGAGTACTAATAAATTACAAGTAAAAAAATATTAAATTTCAACGCATAAATTTAAATTCTTTTTAAAAGAAATTATAGTCAAAGAGTGTTAAAATAATATAGTTTAAATGATATAAATTTATGTTTTTTTGTCGTAATTTTGTCTAAATGTAATTTTAAATGATGTAATTTAAACAATATTTATTTTATTATAATCTATTTTGATACAAAATTATCAAGCATAAATTCCGTCAACACCAACTCATTTTTTATCAAAATCAAATTTATAAAATAAATTTTATACAAACTCTAATTCAAACACATACTAAAATAATACAACTCGTCAGAGATTAAAATAAAACTTAACTTAGTAATTTAAACTACATCACTTTTTTATAATAGGTTTTCAGGCAGCATTAAATTTAGATAAAAAAAAAATTATTAGACTCTTCTTGACATGTATTTATCAATAATAAATGAATATATTTAACTGCATACAGTATATATGGCATAAAAGACGCCATATTTACATATCAAAAAAATTGATGCCATGATTAATGAGTAATTAGGTTTGGATCTTGGGATATAAATTAAAAATTAAATTTATAGGATTATTAAAAAAATTATAAAAATATTCAATTTAAATTTATTCATTTCACTTCATATAATTATTTTTATTTATTATTTTAAGCAATTATTTTTGTTTATTATTTTGTCTTCTTTTTAAATTATATTTAAACATTATACTAGAAGAATAATATTATATTAAATACAATGCAAATATATATAATATTTTAATAACTAAAAAAATATCTAATTTTTTAATTTTATTTTTTGTGAATCATAACACGATACAATTTCAACACTAATATATATATATATATATATATATATATATATATATATATATATATATATATATATATATATTATGTTCATTAGTTATATATTATGTAATGAACACAATTAAACGGGAAAAAAAAAGATAAAAGGGGTAAGGACGTGATACATTCTAATGTTCTAAAAAGTTCAATGTTTAATATTTAATGAGCTTATTATTTATCGAAACAAGAAAAACAATTGTGATCATAGAAAATAATTGTATAAAATATTAGTAAAAAAAAATAACAGGCATAACTAAAATTACGTGGGAGGAGATAAAGAAGAAATGTGAAATAAATATTATTTATATAATAAATATGAGTAAAATTAAATATAAAAAAATTAAATTTACAAATTTTATTAAAAAAATTAAACATCACATAGTAAGAATATAAATTAAAGTGATGTTTTAACAAAAAAAAATTATAAAATATTATAAAGTGTCAATTATACTATACAATTAAATGGTAAAAAATTATTAAAAATTATTTAATAAAAAATATTATTTATACTTATATATAAAGAGAATTAAAATTATTTCATTTAAAAATTTATTGCTTTTTTTTTCTCATAATTTTTGTATCTTTTTCGCACAATTATAATAATAGAGAATTGAAATTGATCCATTTAAATTATACTTGTCATAAATTCTTGAATTATTAAGCTAAATTTTTTTGTTTCGTATAAAAAATAATAAACAAAATGTAATTTGACTCATAATTGAGTTTCAACAAAATTTAAGAACAAGGTTAAGTAATTAGTGATATATATTAACCGAGTATTGATTTTGCATAGGGATGGCAACGGGTCCCCATGGGGACGGGGACATGCCCCCCACCTCCCGCCCCGCGCCCCAAAAGGCCTCCCGTCCCCACCCCGTATCCGTGACGGGTAGCGGATACCCGATATCCGCCAGATATCCATTCCCCGCGGATATCCCTGCGGATTTTCCTTAAAAAAAATTAAAAAATTCAAAGAACCCAGATTTCAGAAACAATGCACATTAATAATACAGCATTCATAACAATGGAGATTAACAACTTTGATTTCAGAACAATTTCAAAGAACTCAGATCTGTATAATGCAAATTTTAAAACAATGAAGATTAACAATACATATTTTAGAACAATTTAAAAAATCCCAGATCTATATAATACAGATTTTATAACAATGCAAATTAACAATAGATTTAAAAAAAAATTAAAACACACAGATCTGTAAATGACGAGGCAGTTACAATCAACAGCGGCGAGAAGCAGACCCAAAGATGGAGTAGACGGCGACAGAAAATCGACGATGCGCTGATGGCGACGCGCAGATCTATGGCGGAGACGGCGATGGGCAGATCCGTGGCCTTGATGATCTGACGAGGAGGAGGAGGGATGGCACGCGAAGAGGAGATCTGATGAGAAAAGGGGGAAAAGGAAGGGGGAAGGGGAGGCGACCAGCGACCTCGCCGAAGGAGAAGAAGCTTACGGTGAGTCTGGGAAGTGAGCGAAGGAGGTGGCGGCAGTGATGAGAAGAGGATCTGAGAGTGAGGTTCAGGCAGAGAGAATGAGTGAAATGGGAAAGTAGGAATAGGGGTTGTTAAAAAAATAAATATATATATATATATATATATATATATATATATATATATATATTGGGGACATTTTGGTAAATTCATATTTATGGGTATTAAACGAGTATCCACGGGGCGGGTATCTCTATCCCCACCCCCGCCCCGTTTACTAAACATATAGCCGTTCCCCGCCCCCGCGGGGAGAAATTGGCCTCCAAACCTGTCCCCCGGCGGGTAAATCCCCGCGGATACCCGCCCCGTCGGAAAAAATTGCCATCCCTAATTTTGCATGCATGCATGTTTGCTCTCTAGATAATCTTGTGCTTGTAGTCAGAGGCAGAGTTTCATGATAAGGAAGGGGGCAATATATATGGATGTCAATGGGGCACGGCGGGGGCGGGAGATGCCTTCCTGCTCCCCATCCCCACCCCCATATTTACTCCCCGTCTCCGCTTCCGTTTCTTGCCGTTAGAGAATATTGCTCCCCATCCCCATTTTTCATAGGGCCCCATTCCCCGCGGGGACTCCATTCTCCATCTATTTGATAGATCTAACTAATTATTAATTTCTATATGAATAGAGGTGTAAGTATCCATTTTATAAAAAAATAACAAGATTTTATACAAAAAATCTAAACAATAAGATGGTGACTTCTTTCGAAATGACACAATGGGGGATGCAACGGCAAGTCAGAGGATAGAGAAGTGGAAAAGGTGGGAGATGCGGCAACAGAGAGGAGAATGAACATGACGATAAAGTTACGGAAAGGAACACCACCAATAGAGAGCACGATGCGATGAGGATCATGGCACGGTGAGGTGTGACGATGCAGTGAGAAGGGAAAGCGGCGAGAGGGTGGCTGCAGAGAGGTTGGATAGAGTATGGACAACGTTAGAGATTTCTGAATTGAAGAAGAGTTATGCAAATGAGGATTAGGAGTTTTGGGTTTCTATATATATGTGTGTGTACGTGTGAAATGACTAAAAATATATGAGAAATAAACTATTAAGGACAATTCAATAAATTTATAAACTTCGGGGATTAGTGGGGATAGGGCGGGGATCCCCACTCGGGTCCCCACATCTGCCTCGTGGGAATTTTGTCCCCCGTCCTCATCCCCACGGGAAAAATTTCCTACAATCGGATCCCTATTCAGGGCAATCCCCGCAGGGATCCCCGCGTTTCGGGGAGTTTTGCCATCCCTAACAATATATAGTCCCCTTAAATTTTAATTTTTTCATAGAAATGTTAATTTAATTTTTAAATTTCTTTTTGTTTTATTTTATTATGAAATTAATTTTTAATCCCTCCTTAATATTTTATCTAATTCTGCCCGTTTGTACATGTAAAGAAAATGTAGTTACCGCGTAAGAAAAAAAATAGTTGTAATTATTTTAGGACTATTAAAATGGGTCAAACCCATCGGATTAGCCCGTTTACTCATTTAAATTGGTAGATTTTGCCTCCAAAATTAAATCCGTTTAAATTTCGGGCTAAACGAGCTGAGCCCGATTAACCCGAAAAAAATGATGGATTAAACGGAAAGTCCGTTTAATTTTTTAAAAAAAATTAGCATTTTTAGTCAATATTTTCCTAAAAGTAATATTTTTTGTTAAAATATTTTTTAAAAAATAAAATAAAAGGATAAATGGGTTGACCCGTTTAACCCATAGAACTTACCATAAATGGTCCAGACTAAAAAATTATGGCTCGCAAATAAAATGGAGTTAAACAGTCCAGCCCATTTAACCCACAAATTTAATGGGTCAGACTTAAATGAGTCGAGCTAGCCCGTTTGACAGCTCTAAATTATTTTCCCTCTTTATACATAGAAAAAAGAAGAATTAAATCATTGACTTTGACAAGAATTTAGAAAAGATAATGTCATCATTTCAAATTTGTGATGGTATTAAACTATTAATTAACTGTGTAAACCCCGATAAATTAGTAGATAATTAGTCAATAAATTAGTTTTTAACAAGAAAAATTAGAAATGCGAATATTATATCAAATTAAGATAGAGCTCATCAAAACAAGAATTTAGACACTAATTTCGAAGAAATCGATCCAAGATTGGACCGAACAGACGGAACCAGTTGAACCGGACCCAAATTGGACCGTCGATCCAACCAGACCAACCCTTTTAAATGAACCCAAGCCTTTCATCCCCTTCATTCCAACAGAAATGAAACTGAAGCACACTTAGGGGAGAAGAGAAACGAAACTTTACCGAAACCTTTACGGTGGTTTCCGATCCCCGTAACTTCTCCGTCCGAGTTTCGATCGTCGCACCATTTGCGGCCACGCATTCACCGCGTCGAACTCTACGTTTCTACCGAAACAACTTTATAGGTAACTTGCTATTTCACCTCAGCCTCTTTTTTTTTCCCAATTTTTGAATTTTGAGTAAGAATGTTGAATTTCTTTGATTTCTGATGTTTTAGGATCCAATTAGCTTGAGGGAAACATTCACTCTTACTTATGTGAAATTTGGGTAAGGTGAGAATACGATAATTCTATTTTAATTTTATTGAATTTGAGTTTTGAGTATTAAATTCGATATATATGTATTATAAATATGTATTAGTTATAAATGTGTATTAGGTTGAAAATAAATAATTGGAGCTTGAAATTGTGAATATTGGAACTTGGAGAAAGTTGAGATTAGAGTTTGTTGAGTTTTGAGAGGCTGCCTTGATTTCGAATAAATTGCTTTGATCGTTACGTGGAAATCGGCCAAGGTATGATTTAGTTTTCTTACATTTAATATATAATGTTCTGTGAAAACTTAGGATAGATGACCATAGGATAAGCTGAATTACACGAAACGGTACAATGCTTAGCATACTTGATGTCTATGATGTGGTTTGATTGTATAGTAGAGATTATTATTATGTGAACATTCCAATGAGAAATGAGAAATGAGATATGGCTAAGTTGATGATTTTATAGGTTACATGCATATTGATTGAAGGCTTGGTGGTTTTGTTGATATATATATAATATTGATGGTTGGTGGGTGATAAATGGTGCAAAGTTGTGTTGAGTTTTGTTATTGGTATATGGTGTTATATTTGGCATATTTAACAAGGAATGGAATGAAGTTTTAATTGAAAATTGAGGTTTGAATATTTTTGCAAAGGTTGGTTTTGGCCGACTTTCGGTGAGGCATAACTTGGCTTCTGGTCCTTCAATTTGTTCCCAACTTATTTTAAAATGAAAATAGGGTTCGTGATGTTTATGCTGTTTGAAGAACGGAAGGAAAACGATTTAAAACGATTAAGTTATGCCCGTCGAAAGTTTGGATGACAAATATATGGTTATGCTGCTGAAAATTTGCAAGGTTTGCAGCTCTCTGATTACCTGATGCTGTTTTTAAAAAGACGTACGTCCACGCGTATGTGTGGAATGTAAACTTTGGTTGCGCGACGCGAGTAGCTCTATGCGTACGCGTGATGGATCCGCAAGCATGCCCACGCGTACGCGTGACCCACGCAGGGACGGATCCACTCATGCGGGTGTGGGGGCAAGCGCCCCCACTACAATTTGGAATTTTATTGAGTAGTATATAATAATAATATTTATTTGCCCCCACTAAATTATTAAATTTGACCCCAAAATAATTTTTATTCAACTTTCGACACTTGATAGCCAATTGAAAAACTTTATATTATATGTCCATTATAATGATCAATTTTCAAATTTAAATAAGATTGGTGTTCTTTCTTAGAAATTGACTCGAAAGAATATTATCTATCCATTTGTGTTTCTTCTTTTAAAATTAGCTTTAGTTTTTTTCATAATAACTACACTAATTAACTTTTTCAACTATGAATATCATCAAGAGCTAATTTGTATGAAAGTTGAGTTTTAAATGATTGTTTAACGACATATACAAAAAAAGACATTTAAAGTATATTTTTTGTCCTTTAAGTTTGGCAAAAGTTTTAAAAATACCCCTAAGTTTTATTTTGTTTCAATTTTGTTCCAAAAGTTTTCGATTTGCATCAAATATACCATCGGCGGCTAAATTTTCAAAAAATTTAAGACCAATCTAACAATAATGCATGAAATTATGCTTGATTTGCTTGTGTTGAGGGGTTATTCTTATGAAATGGTTGTTGAATTGGTATTAAATTTTTGAAAAATTAGCCGTCAGGGGTATATTTGATGCAAATCGAAAACTTTTGGGATAAAATTGAAACAA
Organism: Arachis hypogaea; assembly: GCF_003086295.3. Lineage (NCBI taxonomy): Eukaryota > Viridiplantae > Streptophyta > Magnoliopsida > Fabales > Fabaceae > Arachis > Arachis hypogaea. Next base: position 116,062,356 of record NC_092044.1, on the reverse strand, counting down.
AATAAAACTTAGGGGTATTTTTAAAACTTTTATCAAACTTAAGAGACAAAAAGTATACTTTACCTTTATTATATTGTCATGGTTTCAAAATATGAAATATAAAAAATTAAATTTTAAATTATATGTTATTATTTAAATTACTATTTTAGTATTTTAATTTGTAATTAGATATTTTGAAACCTAATCATATTTTACAATAACAAAATATAATTATAACAACAATTATGTTATGTATACATAAAATAATCACTTATACAGAATAAATCTTAAAATATAAATTTTGAAATACAAAATACATATTAAAAAAATAAGTTAAATGATATATATATTTCTACACAAATTTATAATAGATAATTTGATAGCTAATTTTTTATGTAAACGTAATATTTTTTTATAAAAATTATTATAATGTTATATATTTTGCCTCCACTATCAAAATTTTATGGATCCGTCATCCACGCGTACGCGTGACATGAGGTATCCATCTACGCGTATGCGTGACAAAAGGTTGCGCGCACGCGAGTTACACTTGTGCATTTCCACGCGTACGCATGAGCCACGCGCACGTGTGGACCCTATTTCAGCAAAACGTGACTTTTAACGTTTTAAACTGTATTTTAAATCTCTAAACCTCCATTTTCATTCTATCGGTCCTAAATAATAGTGTTAAACTTGATAATTAGATGAAGTTAGGAAATGGGGATAACTTGAAGGTGAAGTAAAGTTGAAAAGTGATGAATTGATTATGAGCTGTTACGGACAAGTCATATATGATACTTGACTGGATATTTCGATGAAAGATTATGTATGAAATTTGGCTTGAATAATTTAATGATCTGAGATACGAGATTCTCTTGATAAAGTGTCGTGGCTTGGCACCACGTGTACCAAGTTGAAAGCTCGATACTCTATTGATCCTACGATGTAAGTGTGACCGGGCACTATAAATTCCCAGAAATATAACCCCCATTGATCAATATTGATTATTTAAGAAAAATCTATGCATAGACTCTTGGGGATGCACATCGGGGGACAGTCTAAGGTTTTCGAACTTATCAGGTTAGCTAGATAACCGACAGATGAGCCTCATCAGCCATAGGACAGGTATGCATCATATGCATATTACTTGAATTACTTGCTTGTGCTCTAACTGGGTGTGTCTAAATGTACTTATCGTGTTAAATGTATATTTGTTACCTGCAGTACCTGTAACCTTCTTGTGCTTGCCTTTATCTGTTTATTTGTTTGTGAAATGTATGATGGAGTTAGAGGTATAGAGAAATGACAGTATGGGACTTAGATTTAAGATTAAGTTAAGTTATGTTTAAATAGTCTTAGAAAACTACCTTTTATGACTTCAGTTTAATACTTTAAGCTCTATAATCTGAGTGTCGACGTTCTAGGATAGCCTCTGGCATTCCCAGGACCTTATATCTTATGTGTGTGGCACCTTTACCATACTGAGAACCTCCGGTTCTCATTCCATACTATGTTGTTACTTTTCAGATGCAGGTCGAAAGGCGTCTCGTTAGGCGTTTGGGCTCTTAAAGCAAAGTAGTTACTGGGTTATATTATTGTACATTGATATATATATATATATATATATATATATATATATATATATATATATATATATATATATATATATATAGACACATACACACACACACACACATACACACGTACTTAGCTTTCTCTCCGCATAACTTGTTCTTTGATCCTCTTATAGGTGAGTAACTACCCATAGTAGTCCCTGAGATTTACGCAGTTACTTATAGTAATCCCTAAGATCCCGATTTCCCTATTGTAGTCCCCCAGATAGAGCTTCGAGCACTCAAACTAGTCCCTGGCCATATTCCAGGTGATGACTCATCACCGAAGCGCTGACGTGGCCACTGATTGTCATGCTGGAGGGCTCCAACGGGTAGCTGAGCTAGCTAAGTTTCAATTTTTACCCAGATTGGTCCCTCCTAGTATATGTAACCCTAAATCCCCAAATTCTCATACACTTCCCCTCTTCGTCTTGTTCACCTCTTCTTCTTCTTCTTCTTCTTTCATACACTTCTTCCTATTCATACACTCTCATCCGGGGCTGCTACTCATGTCGATGATGGGTGGAGGTAGCACTGCAGGTGGAAGCTCTGTTCGTTCCCCATCTAGCTGGAACCAGACTAGAACGCAAATGAAGAGCAGAAGATCGGCCCCGCCAGAATGGTGCGGCTGTGGTTGTAGGCCAGTTCTCAGATGGTCTGGCATAGATTCGAATCCGAATAAACCGTTCTATGGCTGCCCCAATTATAATATAGGTTAGAATAATTACTTGTGTTGTTATGATTCTCCTCCCATGACTGTTCTTGTGTTGTTATGATTCTCCTCCCCTGATTGTTCTTGTGTTGTTCCTCTCTAAACTTTGATCCTTTATTGGTTATAGACAAGTGGGAAGAGATGGTGCGGGCTTTTTGTCTGGGCAGATTCTGTGAATGAGGAACAGGTTGAAAAGTCAGAATCGCGTGGTGATGAAGTGAAGATCAACTTTGATTGGAGGCTTCGAAGGTTGGAGGAGGATGTCCAGATGCAAAAAGTGATTATCCAGTTGTTAGTGTTAGCTGTGTGTGTATTGACAGTGTTGTTGGTGATCCTGTGGTTTTGGGTTCCTTGTTATCAATAGTTGTAAAAATCTGCTTCTTGACGGAATGAAAAGTGCTGTTAACTATGAAATTGTTATTAAGATAAATTCTATTGTTTATGAAAAAATAAAGAAACTGCTTCTTGAATGGTAAACCACATAGCATAGTATATTAACATAAATTCCATTATTTATAAAAAAACAACAAAAGTTGACTGTAAAAGGCAACCTAGAAACCATTATGCTGCTATCTGTAGTTTCATCAAAAGCAAGGCCAAGGCATACCAAAAAGGCCTTTGGATCACAGTTCACCATCTAGTCATTATATGATGGAAAAGACTAATAACACAAAACAAAACAGAAACTCATAAGTATATATATCTAAAGTATTCAATTCTTCTTTCTTGGGGGCTTAAATCCTGGCATTGGGATGAACTGCATCAAGTTGGCAAACTTTGAAGATGTTGCTGAAGATGCACCCTGCAAGGGATTCACTGTTGGTGTGGTTGGCGGCAGAGAGGATCGTCTTCTTGGTGACAGTTTCGAAGGTCTTTTCGGTCTAGGATCCTGTAATAGAAATAAGTGGCATTAAGTATTATTTATTCATGGAAATAATAACATACTCAAATGTAATATTTTAGTTACCTTTTTAGAATCCTCTTGCTCAGAAGCAAAAGGCTGAGTTAAGTCGATCTCCTGGGAATTGCTTTCCAAATCTGCTTGGCAAGAATCGTCTTGGGGCTGCTGAACAGGCTGCTCAGGCACAGGATGTACTTCATCATTTTTCTTCTTCTCAGCCGCCTCGGCGGCAGCGGCAGCTGCAGCAGCAACAGCAGTAGCAGCATTAGCATCTCTCTTCTTTTTGCAGCCTCTCTTCGTATGCCCCTTTTCACCACAGTAACTGCATGTAAAGGCACCCAGCTATCTCTTTAGGTGTACACCGTCTACAGTGTTGCTTGAGAATTTTGGGTCAACTTTAGGCTTCTTAGTTCCAAAACCACTCTTCTCATCCGCATCCACCATCCTCTTCATCTTTAGTTTTCTAGGTTTTGTCTTGATTTTAGGGGCATGTGGCCTGTTACAGTCCTCTTCTCTTTTCCACATTGGTTGACCCGGAATTAGATTAATGTGGTGGTTATAAGTTTTCCTGTATGAGTCCATGGTCAGCCATCTGTGACAGAAGTCTTATGGTTGCTTATTCACATGAGAGAGGGTAGCACAAGCGTGCACACACAGAATACCTGCAGGTGCCAAACAGTGACATCAACCATGATAATAGTTATGGTTGAAGTAAGTAAAATGCATAAAGATAATTAACTTACCCGTTAGCATCCAAAATTGGCATGTGCACAATCTTTTTCATATGTCCACAACATGGTTAGTTGGATGTCCGTGCACCTCAAATTTTTTGTATCTGTTATCCCCAGTCCAAATAGGCTTTCAATGCTTGGATTCTTTCCTAACCTTTTCCAGCCTGCTCTTTATAACAGGTGTGAGCTTCCCAGTGTGATTCTGCAGCTTTACCTTGTTTTTCGCTATGGTACGCATAACAAACATCCTTACCTCCTCCAACAATGTTATGATGGGTTTGGCTCGTGCATCCTTGATCTTAGCATTGAACACTTCGCATGCGTTGTTACAGATGCTATCCAACTTTGGCTTATGGCTGAATAAGCTTCTGGTCCAAGCATCCATCGGCCACTTCTCTAAGTATGCCAAAGCATCCTCATTTAACCTTTTGATCTTGTCCATTCCATTCCTGAATTCTTGGTATGTTGTTGCCCTTGCACATTCCCATAGAAATTCCCGTAGCTGTAAGTCCTTCTAATTCTTGTTGAAAATTTTCCATAAATGCTAGACGCAGAAACGGTGATGCACATCAGGCATCACCACTTTCACTGCTGATATTAGTCCCTGCCAGATTCAATAAACATCATACACATTATACACACAAAATGGTCCCTGACATTATAATCGTGACACATAATAGTCCCTGACATTTGATTACTATCCCCATAATAGTCCCTACAATTGAAGGTCGTGACCCATACAAGTCCCTAACGTTTATCTAACGTGCACATAATGATCCAGGAAGTATATAACATGCTTAATAGGATATCCAGATTAATCAGACAACCAATAATTACAAGTTCTCCATATAATGCATACAAGCATAATGAAAGCACAATTCTTCAAGTAATCATAATAGCACAATGGGAACTACCCTCATCCGGACCTGGCTTAAACATGTTATCCTCTTCACTGTCAGAGGAGTCAGAAGATACATCAAAAAAAATTTCATTGTTAAACACTTTGCTACTAAATCCTCTAGCAGTAGAACGTGTACAGGATCTCCTGGAAATACTTGGTCTCATGGATAGTTTCTGCTTGTTGCTCTTATCTAGTTTAGTGTTTTGACTGGGTTTCGTGGGCTGGCTGATTTTGGTGGGCTTGGTGAGCTTGGTGAGCTTGGTGGGCTTGGTGGACTTAGTGGGCCTGGTGGGCTTTGGGGAGTTGGTCTTCTTGAGAGGTTTGGTTGTCTTGGAAGGATTAGCAGTTTTAGAGTGTGATGGTTGTGATTGCCGTGGAGATGTTTTGTTTTTTTTTTTGGACTGGATTTGCAAGAAGTATTGGGTACAACCTTAGGGATAGGAGCAACTATGAGTGCATGAGTCTGTGTTAGTGGGGACTCACATCAGTATCTGTACCTGCATTACACCCCTCTCCACCATCATCATCCAAGTACACAACTGTGTTATCTCCCTCTAACACCTCCGGCACTGACACTGTATGCTCGAAATATATATCAATCAATCCCTCATTTGTCCTAGCACAATTCACCATCTCTCTTATCTCTTTGTCACTGTTTACATTTCTCAACCCATTATCCAAACATTTTCCAGGAACATGCCACCAGCACTGTTTTATGTCATCGTACCCAAGCTCCTTATGGTAGTTCCGTATGTAGAAGACATCTAGAGTATCAGTGTCTAGATCACATAAACAGGCCTTGTTATCCGGAGAATATATCATAATTCCTTCTGCATTTTTTTTTGAAGTCACCCCCATGATGAAACATGATGTCCAACTTCTCCTCTATCTGCAAGAAATTTAAATTTTTTACAGTATACAGGGAGAATTTGAAAGCCTAATCATGCATTAAAAAGGAAAAATAATCACCACAAGAAAACAGATTTTTCCAAACCTCCATACATCTCCCTGTTTCATCCCTGTTTTATTCGGATATTACAGCAACCCCACAAACTCCAGCCAAGATTCAAACCCTAGTCACTACAATGACACCAAAACTCCAGAACTTCAACTACATTGACCAATGGTATGATCAACCAACACTGTATTCAAAATGCAAAGTAAAAAAAATGAAGGTTACCTTGAGTCCGATCACAATGTCAGAACCTTGTGTTTGTGGTGAAGGAAGGGAAGGGAAGAATGATAGCAACTTCTGATCAGATGACTTCTTCTCTTAAATTTTTGTAAACCCAGCAAATACAATCATATGGCTACGCTATTGATAGGGAGATGAAGAAGAAGTCAGAGGGTGGAAGAAGAAGAGACGAAGTGTTTGTGTTGGGGGAGAAAACTGTTTTTCATACTAAGTAACAACTATACGGCGTCATTTTTTGGCTTTCAAAGGCGCCAAACCCAAAACGACGTCGTTTTGGACACGTCCCATGTGGCAATTAGAGGCCACGTCAGCGCTCCGGTGATGAGTCATCACCTGAAATATGGCCAGGGGCTAGTTTAAGTGCTCGGAGCTCTATCTGGGGGACTACAATAGGAAAATCGGGATCTTAGGAATTACTATGAGTAATTGCGTGAATCTCAGGGACTACTATGGGTATTTACTCCTTAGAGGTTTAAGGAGAGGCGAGATTTTGTTTATGTATTTGAGTTTTGGATATGTATATATATGTGTGTAAATATTCTCCGGCCAGCCTTGAGTTCGCAGGCTGAGTTAGGAGCTTGCTATTTTGTATCTTTGACACTCTATTCCTAATTTTACAATCTTATGTTTGATGGATACAGTTTTGTTAGCACGCAAGTTAACTCGTTTTTCAAGCGTTGCGCATTTATTCCGTAATTTTTATTTCCTCTATTCTTCAAGACTCCTAACATATTATAATTCTTCTGCTATTATATGTACACATTTTATTTTAGAGGTCGTAATACCACTCCACTTTTATTTTACGACTTAAAGTGGTAGGGTGTTACACACTGCCTTTGTTATAAATAGGAAAAAAATAAAAAATTAATATATTTATTAGGTTTACTATTTAAAGAGATATATATTTATGAATACTTTTGTTACATTATATTATTACTCTATTTTAAAAATATTCATCAACAAAATGAAATCCCAACGACGACTAATGAAACAGTAACGATATTTAATTTTATCTATTCAACTTGACCAAAAAAAATTTCCTTCATGCACCTGTCTTTCTAGGTTATATTTAATTAATTGTCTTCATTCTTAAATTAGAAAACGAAAAATTAATTTCGTCGCATGTTATGACTTTTGACTTGAATAAGAAGAAGAAACGATAACAGTACCATTATGATAAAATTGATATTAATTGCTCGTCGGTAGAAATAGAAAATTAGTAATACAAAATTGTAAATATTTTTTAGAAAAGGTGAAAGATCTTAAAGTTTCTAACGATATTAAATTATTTAAAGTTATTACTTCTTTAAAATTACTTCTTTCATAAATAAAATTTTATCTTTGAATTGTTAACAAATACTCTTAAGATATATATTTAGATATTCGTTAGCAAAATTTGTAGTCCTTTATTACTACTTTAAGTGCAAAATTTAATTTTTATAAAATAACTTAAAAGAAGGCAGGTGTCTAAAGGTTATATTTGTTACTATTAAAAAACACATTGATATTGACTAACATTCTGAAAATCAAATTAGTCATCAAACTATTTTATTTACTGCTTCACCAGATTTTTACAAAATAAGTAAATATATCAAATTTTTTGAGAGATATTAGATATGGACACGCAAAATACAGTATATATAAAGAATATATCTTAAGAGAATATTTTTCTTATGTGAGAAGTGAGAATACAAATCACAACCATTAAATTACAATAAACTGTTGATATTAAACTAAATTTATCAACGATTTAAAAAATTGTGCCCTATTATTAAACTAAGGAAAAATCTAGGGGTTAGCAACTTTTATATTTTCTGGTCAATATTTAATCATAAAAGTAAAAGTGAGTGATCTTCTACTATTAAATGTAATCTCATACTATTAAAAATATTATTATTGATGGCCAATTAATGATTATAAAACACCAAAATTACTGCCCCTAATATTCCTCTTAAATTAATTTGTCCTAAATTTTTACATTATTGTTATACCTCTGGATCTCCTTGCATTGTATTTGTTCCTCTTTTACTTTCGTTTTTTTTTTGTATATTAAATTTTGGGAAAAAGACAAATAGGTTCCTGACTTTTTAAATTTTTAATAAATATATTCTTGACAAAATTTAAATACAAAAAAGTCCCTGATTTTAATAAACAGGGGACAATTTAGTCATTTCGTCTATTTGTCTCTTATACACCAAACGAAACTGGCTGACGTGGCTAAAACGGTGTTCAAGTATCTGTTACGGTGCTACGCTGGAAGGGGAATAAAGTTCGAAGAACAAATAAGTCATTGACGTCATTTTGCAAATAAAATTCGAAGGATAAATAGGTCCTTGAGAATTTAGTTCATTATACTTCTATTATGAGAATTTAGTTTATAAAATTATGCTTGTATTTTGAGGTTTAGTTAATTTGTTGTATTCTACAATTTAAATTATTTGTATCAAAATTGTAGAAATTGAACTTGTTCTGTTTCTACTTTTTTTTCTTAAATTGCATTAGTTCAGTTTTAGTGTATTTGTGTATTATATTAGAATTTGTTAAATTGTATTAGTTCAGTTTTCATCATACCAGTGGCATTAGTTAGCATAAGTTCATTTATGCATCAAGTTAGCATTAGTTCATTTGTGCATCATTCATGTATTAAGTTAGCATTAGTACATTTGTGTATTATATTAGAACTAGTATTTTTATCCATAATAACATTACGATAATTTTTTTTAAAATTATAGTTCACTTTGTTCTAACGGTATAAATTATGCATAGTACAAAAGATTTATAAAATCAAATTACTTTTACAAAAAAATCGTAAGTTGACAAAAGTTTCTGTTTAAAAAGACCAAAATATCTACAAATAAAAAATTAAATAATAAGATTTTTAGTTATTATTTTTATATGAAAAATATAATTTTTTATTAATAATTAATTTTAGCCTTTGTTATAAAAATTTATTCATAATAGATAAAAGAGAAATTAATTTTATTTGTCAATTTCATGAATTTATTTTACAGATAAGATCAAAATATTTTTTTGTTCCAAATGCACCTTATAAAGTTGGTCAACAATTTATCTCACTCTCCAATTTTCTTTTATTTTTGTAACTTTTTTTATATATAGTTTTAGATTTTTTGGTCAACGTATTTATATTTGTTTTAATTTTGGTTTTAACATTTTTATGTTACAATTCATTTATTAGTATCTTTTAATAGTTTGAAGAATAAATATTTTTTAAACAAATGTATGATCCATATAATATAGAATATAGATATTTTTTGGTCTGGAATTTACCCCATTGGCCTGAACAATAAAAGCATTAACATCGTATACTCAGTATGAAAATCCATTTCCTTTTCTGAATACAGAAGTTTCAAACAAAATTTAGTAACGCAATTATTTCGAAGATATGAAAGGTTGAGGTCGTAGTTACCCAACTTGTCACTTATTACATATAACAGATGTCACACATTTTGCATTTAAAACTTTAAATGCTTTTAAATTTTAAAATGACTTATAGATCTATATACTTTATACATGTGTATACCTTAAACGTAAAACGTATATTATATATAGTGACAATTTTGTTTATTTTGATGTAAGGATATAATTTAATGGAGAATCTTATTTATATTCTGTCAATTGATAAATATTCCTTGATTTTAATAATATATACAAATGTTTCTATTTGAACAAATTCATTAGTATATATTCAATAGATTACCTGCATAAGTATATGGTACAAAATCATATTACATTCATATTTTAATATTTAAGAATATTAAAATAGAAAATTACTATTATTATCATTGATCAGTATATTATTAGTGTTTATTTAAGTGTTATTAAATTGAAAAAAAAATAGTTTTTAATATTTTTTTATGTTTTAATATATTTAGTAAATTTTTAATATTAAAAACTAAAATACTAAAAATAAATTTTTTTAAAAAAGTTATAATTTATATTTTTTTTAAAATAATATATTTTTTATATAATAAATAAATAAATAATATTTTTATATTATTATATTTAAATATAATTAATAGATAAACTTTTTTTATAAAATATTTAAAAATAAAATTACTTTTATTTTTTTATAAAATTTTTAACCAAAAGAATAAATAAATAAATTCTTAGAGATACACTCAAACAAATCTTTAATACTGTATTAGAGATTAGAGAAAACATTAATGAAAAAAGAAGCAAAGAACTTTGGCTGAGTTTTTTTACAAGACACTTAAATAGATACAAAAATATATAATCTTGCATGGCATATTTAATATAAACATTATATTCAAAAATACTAAAATTAGTATATTTTATAATTATTTTAATAAAAAAATATTTACAAAAATATAATTTATTTTTTATTTTTATTTATTATTTTTTATTAATTTATTAGAATTATATTTTTTATTAATATATATTTTTTAATTTTTTAAATAAAAAATATAAATAAATTAAATTTTTATAAATTTATTTTAAATTATTATTAAATAAAATATAAAATATTAATTTTTATATTTATATTTTGATGTCTTATTTTTAGTATTTTTAGGAAGGTTACCACGTATTTATTTCGCAAGCGGTAGGGACATGATAGTCATTTTCGGAAAATATCGAGGGACAACAAAGCAAGAGAGAGAAAAACTGAAAAAGTCAGAAAAGGAATGGGTTTTGCATGGGGTCATGTTCAATACCCACAAAATAAAGTGGGCATTATTGTACATTCACAATCTACCATTCCCCCAAAAAACCCACATACGTGACAGCCTGTACGGTTTCCCAGGAAATAAAGGTGTTAAAGCAACGGCTCTACGCCTCTACCTTTCCATGACTTGCCACAATCGACACCCGTAATACCCGTCCGACTTAAAAGATTCAGAAATTGAGGCCATTTTTATGGTATTGGAAACAGGAACTAATAATATCAGAAAAGATGGCGTCAAAAGAGGAATGAACATGCACAAAAAGATATATATGTATTTGTCTCACATACTTAAAGAAAATTTATTCATGTGAGAGAAAAAATTAAGGGAAATATCATCAACACAATTATAAAAGGTAAATTATACGGTAAAGATATAAGTTTACAGATTTTTTTTTTTATGGAATGAAAGAGAGATCGAAAAAAATAGGACCCACACTTTGAATAGCAATAAAATAATAAAAAATAATTATAAAAGCAATTTATTTTCTTTCTCTATATCACTCGATCTGTATAGTAGAGTGCCCCGTTATAAAAACAGATTATGTATATAAATTTATGATTTAATTATTCTTATAATTTTGTGAAATTTTTAATTAAATTTTTATATATTTTTTTAATTGAGTCTTTGTATTAAAATATTTTTTAATTGAGTCTCTATATATTTTTTTCTTTTATTTAGGTCTCTGCACCAATTTTTTTTAGTTGGGTTCTTATAAAATTAAATCAATTACTGCTAAAAGGGACCTAATTGAAAAAAAAATTAGTGCAAAGATTCAATTAAAAGAAAAGAAAGTATAAGGACTTAATTAAAAATTTCAAAAAACTATAAGGTCCAACAGAATAATTAAACCTAAATTTAATCAATTGAGATTAAAAAAAAAACAAATATACTCAAATATAAAGCAAACAAATAAATAATAATAATAATAATACAATTATCCAAAACCAAGTTTTGTCTCTCAAATATAAATAATACTATTAGTATTTAATAGTTTTTCTAAAAATCGATTGGAATAATATATATCATTTATTTATTTTTATTATTTTATTTAATTTAGTTTTAAATATAATGATTATTTCCGTAAAAAAATTCATAAAACTTTATAGAGAATCAATTGTACTATACAATTAAATGATGAAAAATTATTGAAAAATTAATCAATAAAAAAATATTATTTATATCTAAATATAAAGAGGATTGTGATTGTTTTATACTTTATTTGAAATTTTGTTGCTCTTTTTCTCATAATTTTTTTTGTCTCTCTTAGATAATTATAGTAAAGAATTAAATCCATTAGAATTATATATGTTATAGATTTTTAATTATTAATTAAGCTATAATTTTTTATACTATATAAAAAATAATAAATAAAATGTTATTTGACGGATAATTGAGTTTCAACTTTCAACAAAACTTACGAATAATAAGGTTAAGTAATTAGGGTATATATATTAACGGAGTTTGAGTATCCGTTAGACAGCATAGATTTTGCATGCATGCTTGTATGTTCTCTAGATATTATCTTCTACTTATTATAAAGGAAATGCAGTTACCATTTGTTATAATTATTTTCCCTCTTTAGATTTATAAAAAAAAAAAAGAATTAAATCATTCATACGTGCTGTGACTTTGACCGGAATATAGAAATTAAAAGATAATGTCATCATTTCGGAGCTGTGATGGTATTAATTGACTTCCTTTGTTATACATAGGAAAAAAATTAATGTATTTATTAAGTTTTAATTTACTATTTAAAGATATGTATATATATATTTAATTATTTATAAATACTTTATGTGACATTATATTATTACTCTATATATTTAAAAATACATCATCAACAAAATGAAATTCCAATGATTAATAAAACAGTAACGATATTTAATTTTATCTATTCAACTTGACCAAAAAAATTCCTTCATGCACCTTTCTTTCTAGGTTATATTTAATTAATTATCTTCATTCTTTAATTAGAAAATGAAAAATTAATTAGTCGCGTGTTATGAATTATGATCCTTGACTAGAACAAAAAAAAAAAGATAACATACAGTACTATTATGATAAAATTGTGATATTAATTGATCGTTGGTAGAAATAGAAAACTAGTAATACAAAATTATAAATATTTTTTAGAAAAGGTGAAAATTTTAAAGTTTCTAACGATATTAAATTATTTAAAGTTATTACTAGCTTCTTTCATAAACAAAATTTTATCTTTGAATTGTTAATAAATACTCTTAAGATATAAATATAGATATTCGTTAGCAAAACTTGTAGTCCTTTATTACTACTATTATTATAAGTGTAAAATTATGATAGACGAATATTAAAACGGATATAAAATACGATACGATGTAAAATATGTAAAATATGTAAATATATAAATTTTAAATTTTTATATATATGACACAGAGAAATGGTATATATATATATAAAATATTTTTTAGATAGATCATAATAATATTTTTTGATATTTTATTAATATATAAACAAATTTTTTAATTATTTTTAATATTTTTTTAATTATATAATAAAATATTTAAAATATTTTTATTTTAATAAATAATAATATATAATATTTTTTAATTCATTTTAAAAATACATGTTAATAATAAAGTTAGATACACTGACACATAATAATATTTAGACTATTTAAGAGTATCCAGAGAAAAGCTTTTTTTTTTATTTTTTGTTAAATACAATTAGACATATATAAAAGATATACGGACAAATGTCAATGAATATCATATCTAAAATGTGTTTAACATACAAATATAATAACTCAGTAAAATACCAATACTTCGTATAGAACTTAATTTTTGTAAAATAACTTAAACAAGGCATGTGTCTAAAGGTTATATTTGTTAATATTAAGAAGCACATTGATACTAATTAAGGTTCTGAAAATCAAATTAATCATTAAATCATTCTATTTACTGGTTCATCAGATTTTTACAAAATATGTAAATATATCAAATTTTTTGAAAAATATTAGACATGGACATGCAATTATATATATATATATATATATATATATATATATATATATATATATATATATATATATATATATCTTATAAGAATATTTTTCTTATGTGAAAAGTGCGAATACAAATCACAATCTTTAAATCAGAGTGAACGATTGAGATTAAACCAAATTTATCAACAATTTAAAAAAGTGTGCCCTATTAAACCAATTTTTCCTAAATCCCTACATTGTTGTTATATTTTCATATCTTTTTGTGTTCGATCCTCTTTTATCTCCATCTCTTCTTGTATTAGTTTCTTTTTCCAACACCATACAAATTGCTTTAGTTTTTTCTATTAGTTGAACAAATAATGATAATACTCAAATAAAACAAACAAACAAATTAACAAACAAATAATAATAATAATAATAATAATAATAATAATAATAATAATAATAATAATAATAATAATAATAATAATAATAATAATAATAATAATAATAATAATCCAAAACCAAGTTTTGTCTCTCAAATATAAACGATACTATTAGTATTTAAATTTTTTTTTAAATTGATCGGAATTATATATATATATATATATCATTTATTTATTATTTTATGTAATTTGGTTTATTTTAGTCTTTTGTATAATACTTATTTCGGTAAAAAAGATTTCATAAAATATTATAGACTATCAATTGTACTATGCAATTAATTAAATGAAAAAAAATTGTTAAATAATTACTCAATAAAAAGATAAACATTTTATATATATATATATATATATATATATATATATATATATATATATATATATATATATATATATAAAGAGAATTGGAGTTGTTTTATTTAAAATTTTGTTGCTCTTTTCACAATTTTTTTGTCTCTCTCATATAATTATAGTAAAAAATTGAAGTTGATCCATTCGAATTATATTCTTATAGATTCTTTAACTATTAAGCTATGATTCTTTTTTTGTATTATAGAAAAAAATAAATAAAATATAAATTGACGGATACGGTACCTAAAAAAGCTAGTACTAATAATAAATGTATTATATATATAATATTGTCAAAATATTGAAATAAGAAAAAATATTCTTAAATTAATAGACTTTTGAAATATTAATTAAATTATTATAAACTAGATAAATATTCTATAAATGTTGAATATTTTAATATATCTATGTTATTTTTTATTGGTTTTTGTATTATTTTTTACCCCTCTGCTACTAAATTGACTATAAATTTAGTTTGTAACAACATAAAAGAAGCATATATCTCTATAATCATTTTTATACTATTATTGAGAATATCATCTATATAATCAACCTAGACACCTAGAATTAATTTTATAATTTTTTACATTAAATTATTTAATTTTATAAAAATATTATATTATAAAGAATACGTTAGTTCATCTAATAGCCTACATTTTAATATTATATGTCATATTTGGAGAGCAAAATTTATTTTATGAAAATCTATCCATCCATTCCTAATATATAAAAAAATAACTAAATAATGACACAGTGAAATTATTGACATCTTGATAGCTTCTAACATGTAAATTATCACATAAATATTTTAATAAAATTATTTATTTATTTTTGTTCAAACACCACTTTAATTTATATTCTTCCTATGAGTTGTTTGATTTTTTTTAATAAAATTTGCAGATTTATTTTCTCCTTTTATATTTACTTTTACTCATATTTACTATTTAAGATAATATTTATTTCACATTTTTTTATCTCTTCCCACATCATTTTAGTTATATCTGTTATTCTTTTTTTTATTTTTACTAATATTTTATACAATTATTTTTTATGATCACAATTGTTTTTATTGTTTTGATAAATAATGGGCTCATTAAATATTAAATGGTGTACTTCTCAGAACATTAGAATGTATAATATCCAACCAATTTGGGTTGGACGAATGGTCAGCTTACTCATCCGCTTAAGTAAGTGTTGATCGGGAGTTCGAATCCCGTCTTGTACATATAGCAACTCATTGGCCAGCGACAAACCCTTAAATAGAGCTTAGATCCGCGACGGATTAGTCCTTAACCTGTCGAGTTGGAGGATACTGTTTTTGATAACAAAAAAAAAGAATGTATAATATCCTTACCACTTTTATCTTTTTTTTTTTGGTTTAATTGTGTTTATTATTTATATATTATCTCTATCATATATATATATATATATATATATATATATATATATATATATATATATATATATATATATATTCTATTCAACCATTTATATTTTTAATATTATTTAATTATAATATTAGTGTTGAAAATGTATCGTGTTATGATTCGCAAAAAATAAAATTAAAAAATTAGATATTTTTTTAGTTATTAAAATATTATATACATATTTGCATTGTATTTAATATAGTATCATTTAATTTTTCTAGTATAATGTTTAAATATAATTTAAAAAGACAAAAAAGAATAAACAAAAATAATTGCTTAAAACAAGAAATAAAAATAATTATATGAAGTGAAATGGATAAATTTAAATTGAATATTTTTATCATTTTTCTTATAATCCTATAAATTAAATTTTTAATTTACATAATTATTAGATTTTACACTAATTTATATATCTATCTTAATTCTATATAATGTGGGAATCCAAACCTAATTACTTATTAATCATGGCATAAGTTTTTTCTATATGTAATTATGGCATCTTTTATGCCATATATATGGTGTATGCAGTCAAATATATTCATTTATTACTGCTAAATGCCAAGAGTCTAATAATTCTTTTGCATCTAAATTTAATGCTACCAGAAAACCTGGTTCTATATGAAAAACTTGTTATAGAAGAGTGATGTAGTTTAGATTACCAAATTATCAAATTAAGTCTTATTTTAATTTTTAAAATTGATAAATTGTATTGTTTTAATTATTAATTTCTCAATTGTTATAACTAATCTTTTATATTTTAAAAAATGTACTAATTTCTGTCATTCCGAATTTAACATTGGTAGTAACATGGCTTAAATCTTGTCATGATGAACATATTAAAATGACATTATATACATTTTGATACTAAAAACGATATTACATGATGGTGTTTGAGAATTTGAACAATATTAAAATGTTATATCATTCTTTTTTGAACAATTAACCTTCAAACGATATTGTTTAGTGCCAAAATGCATACAACATCATTTGAATATGTTCTGTGTAATAAGACTTAAGCCACGTCACTAACGGTGTTAAGCTCCAATGTCAAAAAATACACAAAAAACTATTTTGGTGTATTTTTTTTAAATCTAGAAGACTAAATTATAACAATTAAAAAGTTAAAGACTAAATCAATATAACTCGCCAATTTCAAAGAGTAAAATAAAATTTAAATTTTCAATTATTTTCATTGAATTCTCTTAGATGTTAAATAAAGTGTATATATATACTAACAAAAGAAAAAAGTTTTAAATAAATACTTTTATGTTTATATGATTATAAAAAATAAATTAAATGATTGTACATAAAAAAAATTATACTCGTATATTTCAACCATAAATTTAATAAAAGTCAAATGTTATATATACCACTTTCATATACACCTTTTTTTCATTCTTAGTATTCAAAGTAATTAATAAAAATTTGAAAAAAATAAAAAAATTAATTATTCTATTAATTCTTATAATTTTATTAAATTTTTAACTAGATTTTTATATTTTAAATTTTATAATTTAATTTTTGTATTATATATAAATTTATAATTAGATTCTTGTTAATTGTCAATTTAAAAAAATACAATAATCATAAAATATTTATAATTGTATCTATTTATGTAACATCATGTCAACAAAAGAACTGTTTTTTATATTAATTATGTGAATAATCATTTAAATAAACCAATATAATTAAAATTTTGTGTAAAATATTCTACGTATATCAAAATTTAACTCAAAATAAATATAAAAGAATTAGGGTGAACATAGTGTATATTTAATATAATAATATTCTAATAGTATAAAAAGGTTCTTAGTGATTAACTCGATGCAATGCACCTTACTCTTGATACGTTTTGCTTTTACCCAAATTCCTTCATAGTTTTGTCTCCGGCTACCATGGCTGATTATCGTGAATCTCATAGTTCTAGCCATGAAAATATTACTGGTAATGGTGGTACTATCAAGAACTGTAACGTTACCCTTTTCTCTCTTTCTTCATCAAAGTCTACATCTAATGGCACTATCACCACCACTGATCCGCTTCACCCAGTAACAATTAATCGAAGTAGTAATAATAGTGAACCGACGAGTGGAATTAACCAACTTGATCTGAATCAAAAGTTGAAAGAAAAGAGAACAGGTGGATGTGATGATAATGATTATGTGAATCCTAGTTTCATTCATCATTCATCATCATCATCATCCAAAGGTGCAAATGTGAGTGATTATGTAACAAAAGAGACGCTGAAAACTCATCAAGTTGAAAATGCAGCATGTCCAATGAAGGAGAGTCTGATTTGGCCAAAACAAAATCTCAAAAGGTATGATCATGATTTTCTCTTTAAAAAGATTGATGGGTCTTCTGTTTCAGAAAATATTTTTGAAAAAGTAGTGTTGCGGCCACAAGGAGGAGTGGGAAGAGGAATAAGAACAGTGTATCACAACAATAACAACAACAACGAACCAATCAAAAACAACATCAATCAACAACACCATCACCACAATGATTCAGACAATAATAATAATCAAAAGAAGGTAATTGATGATGTTGTTGTTAATGAGGGTGAGGATGGAAGAATTAAGAGCCTTCCTTACAAGAAAAATGGACCGTACACATGTTCAAAGTGTATGGCGATATTCGAAACATCACAAAAATTTGCGGCTCATACAGCTTCTCACTACAAACACGAAAGTAAGGCTCAGAGAATGAAAAGACAAATGGCCAAAATGATGCGTAGAAACAAAAAAAGGGCCCGTGAACTTAAGCAACAACAGATGAAGGATTTTGAAAAAAGAGAAGGAGGAGAATCTGCTTTGCAAGTGGAAGTGGAAGTGGAAGATCAAGCCCAGAATAATAATAATAATATTAATAATTATGATGCTCCTCCTGGTTTTGATATTCGTTTTGGCGATGACAAGATCAAGATGGAACCTTTTCCATAAATTTTATTATGTTATGTTCTTCGGTTCTTGTTTGTTATTTGAATTTACAGGTTCATTAGTGTTTTGTTATGGGTTATAATTGTCATGGTTATGGGATTATATATATGTATTGTTAATTATGTTATATTTTGTTGAATTGTATGGTTTTAGTGTGTTATGTATGTATTTGGACATTGATCTTTTATATAAAATATTTTGTTGCGTGTGTTACTGAATCGTGAATTTGAGTTATATGTTTATATGAGACTAGAATAATGATGATGATGTTGATTTTATTCTTCTATAACTCTTTAATGGCGAAAATGTTGACGGTGCTTTGCAGGTTAATAAATGGTAATAAATCTTTTAAGAAAATCAAGAATTTAGTGAGGTGATAATAATAAATAGGAGTGAGAATGTTATTTAATGTTTATTTATTTTTAATTATTTCCATTTAAATTAAATTTTGGAAGAACAAAAAATGTGATATATAATTAATACCATCTTAATGGACTAATATTTTTAAAACGATGCCTCCCGAGTTAAATCTTAATTTGACTCATGAAATTTAGTCCGATACTCAAAATGACCCCCATAATTTCGTTGGTCCCAATTAAAATTTCAAAATTTACAATTGTGGCTCCAACTTGCCCCTGTAGTCATCTCCGTCACCAGAATGCTGATTTGATGCAATTGCATGACACAGTAGACACTATTTAAACGACGGCGTATTGGTTTCGTGCCCAAACTCTTTGGAAACCCCGTCGTTTCAGTTTTTTGTGGGTTAAAACTCTCTTTCTTTCTACTACGACGATTATAAGTTGCCAAATATCAAGAAAACCCTTACACTATGTGGTTTCCAAGGAGTTTGCATGCGAAACCAATGCGCCGTCGTTTAAGTAGTGTCCAACGTGTCATGCAATTGCACTAGATTAGCATTCCGGTGACGGAGATGATCGCAGGGGCAAGGTGGAGCCACAATTGTAAATTTGGGCTAACGAAATTGTAGGAGTCATTCTGAGTATCAGGCCAAATTTCAGGGGTCAAATTGAGCTTTAACTCGATGCCTCTTACTCACTCTCATCTAGACCCTGAGACCCAATCATCCCATTCCTTCTCTCTTTTCAGATCTAACCTACTCAGCCACGTTGGGGACTACTTAGATCCCCACTGGCCGTCCTTAGCTCATCACTCCTCTCTTAAACATCACTGATTGCTTCCTTCATTTCTGGCGTTCCTCTCTTTGTCCATCATTGTGGGTCATCGTCGCGTCTTTCTCTTATGTCACCATGCTGAATTGTGCTTTTGTTCTCGCCACATCGTGCTTTCTTCTCGCCTCAATGTTGCCATTATTACTGCTGCATCACCGTCTGCTATTACTGTTGCATCGCTGGAGCTACTTGTGTCTTTCATTCTCCTCTCTTATGGTCTGTTTTATTCCTACAATGCTTCATTCATGAGAGTTCTTTTTATTTAAATTTAGATATAAAAAGTTTATACAAAAAAAATTACTAATTCAGTTGTTTATACTTCCATGCTTTATTTAAAAAAGAAAATAAATTTCAATTTTAGAAATAAGCTTTTTAATATATTTTGTTTTATAGAAATATTTGTTATCTAATCCGATCAACAAATGTGTAGATGGGATTGAATAAGTGTGTAAAAAATGTGAATATCGTATTCTATCCGATCTGTTGAGTTTAGTGCAGATCAAATCAAGATTTCGGTCATATCTGATTCACGTACACTCCAAGTGGATGTGTGAGTTTGTGATATAATGCTTGAAATTAGGGGTTGATCAATCCATCTGAAAAGGAAAGAAAAAAAAAAAAGCAAAGAAGGATATTTACAAGACAATTTTGTTAGGTAACTAATTGGGAGTGCAGCCAACCAACTAGTAAAAAAAAAGCCTATTAAGAAAAAAGCAAAAAAAAAAAGAATTGGGCCCTTTTTTGAATTTTCTTTTTGAATGAAACATGAATTCAAATTATCAAAAAATATTTAAAACTAATTGAAAAAAAATATTCAAAATCTAAAAAAAATATAAAATCAAATAAAAATAAACATCTAAAATCATTGTAAAATGAATATCCAAAATCTAATAAAAAAATATCTTAATTTTAACAAAAAAACATCCAAAATTTAACAAAAAAGAGATATCCAAAAATATTTTAAAAAATCCAAAACCTAACAAAATGACGTATAAAAAATATTGAAAAAATCCAAAAATTACAAAAAAAAATTCAAAACTATTATAAAAAATAATTCAAAACCTAAACAGAATAATAATCTAAGATGTAAGAAAAAACATCTAAAATATATTAAAAAATATATTTAAAATCCAGGAGAAAGAAACATTCAAAATTAATTAAAAGAATCATCTCAATTCTAGATAGAGGAAGAAGATCATGTATGGCGATTGCTGTGATGATGGACGGTGCGGCAGGCACGATACGCAACGGACTGGTGAAGAAGAAGAGGAGAAGGAAGAGAAAGAGATAGAGAAAGAAGAGGAAGAAGAAAAAAAGAAGAAGAAGATGATGAACATGCACAACGCAAATACTAGAAGCGTGTTTTTTTAAAATTTAAAAAGTTAGCTGCATTCTAGTTGGTTAGCTATACTTTTTCTTTTAAAAAAAAATTAAATATACGTAATTTAATTAGGAAAAGAATTCAATTATTTTACTTAGATTTTGCGGCTAATTTCTTTAGATATAGAAAAAGATTGTATGTGTAATTCATAGTAATGATTAATTAGTGTATTTCTTTATATGAATTTTATTTTTTTAATTTTAAATAACAAATCAGATCCTCAATTTTTAAAAATAATAAAAATTGTAAAAAAATTTAAGAGTCAGATTTTCTAAGTTTATATATTAGAGAGTTCGATTTTTGTTAAAATAATTTTTTTTCTAGCATAATGAAATTAGAAGATATAATTTACACATATAAAAAAATTTTAATATTAAAATATAAATTTAAGAATTAGATTTATATATTAAAAAAATTAAAAACTAAAAATTTAGCTCTTAAATTTATATTTTTTACATAAAAATATGTCAAATTTTCATATTATTTTAAAATATTATTTGAATCAAAATTAAAAAGCGAGATTTTGCGGCAATCGCTGTAGACTACAGAAATATTATATGATATATGATGAGGAAAGCAATTACTTCTAAGCTTCACGCAAAAAGAAACATGCGTGTCATATTTAATCACGGTAATTTTGCTTATGACGTGGTATATTTGTAATTATATTTAATTGAAGGAATGTCAATCTAGTATTGGATATGATGTTATTTAAGCTAGATTAAGATTCGCGTGTTGTGAAGTATTAATATGAGTTTATCTCAACTTTTGTCTAATATTAAAATTATTAATTATTTTGAAAATCTATATATGTAAAAATTTATATTCAAATAAAAGCACACCACATATGCTAATTTGTTATCAATTAAGTAATAGTAGTAAAGAAAACTATGACCAAAGAAAATTCTGCTAGGGTTCCGAGACAAATTAAAAATTTGGTTGAACAGAACACTAAAAAAAAAATTTAAATTAGAGAATATGTTGATCTCAATCAACCTATCAATGATATGAAAATTGCTGATCCAAGTGAGGAGGCTTGGCAAGGCATGACCAAAGTGTCATACAAAGAATTACTTCTCACATTGCAGGACCTCGTTCTCCCGCGGATAACTTGGAGCGGATCCTATTGATGAAGATGATCCTGATCATGAGAATCGGTGGTACAACGACACAGATAAAAAAGGTCAAGAGGAGAAACCTGTTGACCCATGCTCCAAGATTCCAATTTCTCGAGAAGAGTTTGAGGAATGGTGCAAGTCGTGGAAATATGCGCTCATCGTAAAAGTGTTGGAAAAAAGAGTTGGCATTGGTTTAATGGAGTAATGACTCAAGAAATTGGGCTATCAAAGGTAAGATTAACATGATTGTTATAGATTGTGACTATTTTTTAGTTCATTTCATAGATGAAGCGAATTACTTGCATGCATTAATGGAAAGACCTTGGATGGTGGCGGGTCATTATTTGGTTATTTAACATTGGAGACCCTTCTTTTTAGAGTCAGAGAAAGCAGTTAGAAAGATCACAGTTTGGATTTGCACCTTGAATCTCCCTATTGAATTATATAACCATCGCTTTTTGTGGAGAGTTGGTTCCATCTTAGGTCACATGCTCAAAATTGATGGTACGACCTCTATCCACTCTAGAGGCCGCTTTGCTCGGATATGTGTAGAGATTGATCTTGCAAAAAAGCTAATTCCCAGAATTTCAGTTCTTGGTTATGTGTTGAACGTTGAATATGAAGGACTCTATCAAATATATTTTTCTTGTGGAAAATATGAACAGCGGTCGGAACAGTGCACTAAGTTATTGGAGGAACAAACGGATAACCAGGGAAGTGGGGCCACAGTCGTGGCAGCCACCAGTTAGGGTAGTCAGAATCTTGAAGGAGATGATCATCAAAAAGGAAAAAATCAAGATCCTAATAATCAACATCAACGAAGCTATGATCAAACACCACCAAATCTCGGGCTATGGATGATGGTTAAACGTCCAATTAAGAAGAAAAAGGGCTCAACCGATCACGAATTTGGTGAAAAAATCAAGGGATAATATTGAATACCAATCAAGAGATAGTTATTAGTGATGATTCTGACCAAAGTTGATAATAGATCTTGATTCAGTTCCTTGCATGAGGAAGGTGTGTTAATCATGCACGATAGTGCATTGCATGGGAATGAGGAGTCTGTTGAAGTCACTAATGCTGGGTCTGAAGTTTCCAAGGCCCGTAAAGGGAAAGAAATAGTGCAACCCATCCAGAAGAAAGTGCTAAGACAAGCTGTGGGCAAGAATCCTCAACTAGGAAAAAAAATTCTCCGTACTAAAATTGGGCCTAATCAAAATGTTAAAGGGACCAAAACCAATCCAAAAGTGATTGGGAAGCCATCCTCTTTAACCCTAGGAACAACTAAGATCACACCCACTTCTCCTCCCAAAAAGAAAAATCCGAACACTAAAGCTATGGAAGGTGTAGTCATAGAGTACATGCGCCAAATTGCAAGGGATCAATATGAAGACTTCATGGCAACGGAAGGTGTGAATTCATCCCTTGGAGAATACGTCGTTCGTAATAATCCCATTATCAATCCTGATTCGTTGCTTTCCTCCACTTCACATCATGATTTAGGGCACGGGGGTGGTACTGCAACAGGGAGACCACCTGACGTAGTGATGGTGGATTCAGGGGATGGAAGTGTAAGGAATAGGGATCCTTCCCTTGCATTAGTGAATGAAGCAGCCCAGGCTTTAGCTTTGACTTAGTCACCATCCTTAGCGACTTCCTTTCTGACTCTTGTTTATGATGAATATTGAAAGCTGGAATTGCAGGGTGCAGGGGGTAGAACATTTCCATCCCTGATTTGTGACATCAGAAGAGAATATGACGCAAATTTTCTTATTCTACTAGAGACGCATATTAGTGGTACTAAAGGTGAATTTGTTAGGAACAAAATTGGGTTGGATAGTTCCTTCGTGGTGGAGGCGACTGGTCATTCGGGTGGAATATGGTGCTTGTAGGACTCTACTACCTGGAAGGTTGATGTTCTTGAGCACAATAGACATATTGTTCATTTCAGAGTAACTGGTAACAACTATGATACTTGGCTGCTTTCGGCCATTTATGGTATTCCCCAACGACTAACTAGGAGAATTCTCTGTAATAGAATTCGTAGTTTGTTTGATATGTTAATCTTGGTGTATTTTAGGAGATTTTAATGCTATTTTACATGACTATGAAAGGAGTAGTGGTTCAAGCAGGATTGAAAGAGGAGCTTGTTCTGATTTTCAAAGTTGTGTCATTGCAAGCTCGTTGATTTCGGCTTTACAGGTTGGCCTTATACGTGGAGGAGAGATAATCTTGTTGAAAGATTGGACAGAAGTTTGAGTAATCTGGATTGGCAGCTTGCTTTTCAAGAAGCTGTTGTAAAACACCTGCCGATGTTTAAGTCAGACCATGTGCCACTCTATCGTCAACTTAGTAGCTCTGGATCACAAAATAGGCAAAGAAGGCCTTTTCGTTTTGTTGCTGCTTGGCTCTCTCTCACCCAGATTTTGGAAACATGATTAACAATTCTTGGGATATGCAGAACTCTTAGACTGAAGGCATCAGTAATTTAATGAATTCTTTGAAGGATTAGAACTCAAATGTGTTTGGGGATATCTTCAAACGAAAAATGACTCTTCTTAGGAGACTTCAAGGTATCGCATCTAGCCTTGATCAGAGCAGAAATGACTTTCTGGAGAATCTTCAAATAGAACTCTGGAGAGAATATGAAAATGTGCTTGTCAAGAGGGATTGTTGTGGTTCCAAAATCAAGAAGTAAATGGATCATATTTGGTGACTGCAACACTAAATACTTTCATGGTTCCACCATGATAAGAAGAAGGAAAAATAAGGTGACCTCGCTCCTTGACTCTAATGGAAATCTTGTTACTGATAATAACACTTTGGAAAATATGGCGTATGATTTTTTTTTTGTTGAATTATACCTTGATTCTTTGCTTGATATTCCCTTTATCCTTAACAATGCTTTTCCACATCTTAATACAGAAGAATATAATGATATTGGCAGGGATATCTTGGATTCGGAGATTAAAGAAGCCGTGTTCCATATGGGCTACTTCAAATCTCCTAGAAGGGATGGTCTTCAAGCAATTTTTTTCCAAAGCCAATGGGAGAAAGTGGGGACTGATTTGTGCTCTCTTGTTCAACAAATCTTTGCCAATCCCAATAGAGTAAAAGAGTTAAATGGAACTCTGATAACCCTCATTCCAAAGACTGAAATTAAATAAAAATAATAAATTGAAATTAAATATAAAGATAGATTGAAATTTAAAATAGAAAATAAAAAGAGTGGATTAAAATTGAATAAAAAAATTACTTTTTTTAATTTAATTTTTTATAAAATAAAAAAAACTCATTCAACCTAATTTTAACATACTATAGTTTGATATAAATTAAAATTAAACGAAAGAAAAAATCTTTACCTGCAACAAGAAAATAACTCAATTTTATTTATTCACACTATAGTTTTATTACGAAACTAAAAAAAACGAGTTTTCACACTTCTAATTTCTGTCTCTGTACAATTACAATAATTTAAAAAGTATTTATAATTTTATATTAAATTAAAAATAAAAATTCTAAGCCTACTAATCTAAATCCAATTTACTAAATAAATAAATAAATAAAAATATATGAAATTAAACTAAACATTCTAACACTTAAAAATATAAATTAATAACTAGAAAATAATGCTTAAACAGTTAAACTCCTCATGTCACGATCTATATAAATTAATAACTAGAAAATAATGCTTAAACAGTTAAACTCCTCATGTCACGATCTATGTATCATGATCTAATTTTAATAGTTCATTCCCCAATATAACCCAAATGGAGTGAGACGCTCTCCCATAATGCGCACAAGCCTGGAGTGTTACCTCTCGCAATTTTTTTTTAAGAATAATGAAAAGCTATAAAAGCAATTTCAACGGTTTTTTTTTTCAGATATATGGATAGTCCTCAATTTTAGGTCACATTCACACACATCACATCCATACACATAAGGTTTTTATTTAGAATTTTAGTCTCTATAGTTTAAATCGAAATTTTTTTTTATTTTTAATATTTTTATCATGTAAAATCGTTCCTAAATTTTAACATAATTTTAAAATTACCCTTTTAAACAAATTAATTTTTTAAATGACTAAAATATCCTCTTCCACTCTATTCTCACCACCACCACCCTAACTACTACCATTTCATCACTATTTGCACCACCTCACCCACTAACATTCTATCATCATTTGTTCACGGGTCCAACGAGAAAACTCAACCTTCAACAACAATCATAAATAAATGGAAATCAAAACAGCAATTCATCACCAAAATTATCATTAATAACAAGAAACAAGAAAATTAACAACAATCCATGTTCAAAAATTAGTGTTTGTGATGAAGGAGAAGGGAGGGAAAGGAGAACTGGACGGCAGAGGACAAGGAGGAAAGGGAGAGGTGCGGTGGTGATGTTGAAATCCTTGTATGATGACACAAAGGGTGCTACTTTCCGGTTCGTCTTCTCCAGTCCTCCTCTTGTGGCCCAGTCATCTGCGTTCCATATGCTCGAAAACAAGTACATGGGCTTCTCATTCGGAAAGAAATTGTTTTCCTTCCCATTATTTCTGAACACCCTTATGGGCACTCTATCGACGAAAAACCTGTTTTTACAATTCGTTTTCAACCTCAATCACCTCTTCTCAATTGAAATTTGTATTGTATACTCAGAATGAACTTACACAATTTGGTGGTTGTTCCAGAGAATCGAATAAGTGTGGTAGTCCTCAGTTGGATCGAACCAAAGCATGTGCCTCATCTCACGGCCTCTAGTTCCATTCTTGTATACATTTGGTGAGTCGTGGCGAGGCGAGGGCACGAGGACAAGGTGCAGCGACTGTAGAAACCAAATTAGTACTTAACCCTTTTATTTACCTTGGCCATCGACAAGATTTGAACTCAGGTACAACATATTAAGAGACAATACATAGCCACTCAACCAAAACCTCAGTTGCGTGTTAAGTACTTGTTGGGAAGAAGTGGCATTTGATTTTGAGAATAGGCCAAGAGCCTAAGACAAAACATTAAAAATAAAATGCAAAAGACCGAAGACACAAAATTAGTATTTTTATATTTTGTTTAATAGTAAAATAAATACACGATAGAACAAATAATAAAAAATTTAATTTACCTTTATTTTTTTCTTCTCACAAAATTTAAAATATAAAAATAAAATGATAAAAAATACAATTATAAAAATTTGACAATAATAATAAATTCTGTTTTCAACTTTTCGTTCAGTGTTCTATCCTTATAACAAAAGATACAAAATACACTAATTCAATATCTTTCGAGTTTCGAGATAATGTCTTTATCCACATCTTACTTGCGAAACGTAGCAAGTAACTTGTGGACTTATAGTCATTTTGTATTATATATGTATCAATATACCAGTAGCTTGCTAGTAACTTTATTGTAGTATCCATGAGAATAGTTACGTTTAAGTGTCGCATTTTATAAACATATTGATATCCAATATGTTAAAGATCTATTTATAATTTTGTAGTAAAAAAGAGTATCAAAAGACTAAACAAAGAATCAGATGAATTTGACCTTATTATACACATGAATTGCACTCAACGCCAGGTGGGTTTTGTCTTTCGTGAAATCTGGAGAACTGGTGGCTTAACAGCTATCCTGTTAAGCTGCTTTTTCTATTATGCAAGTTAGAGTTAAAGAATTTAGAAAATACTAAAGAACTAACACTTTTAGTAAATAGAAAATATTAACTAATATTAATTCAAATATATAAAAAATTGTTGCCTAACATTAGTGATTTTGAATTTTAATTGTCATTCCAAGATATACATTAGTTATGGGTTTAGAAGAGCGCAAGAGATTTAAAGTAGGACCACAAAATAAAGCAACCGGGATATCACAATATAAAGTAAGTCAAAACTGAGATTTGCGGATATTTGTTTCAACGATACTTCAAACGATTTAAATGACATACACTAGAAGAAATGATGATACAAAAATGAAGATACCTACGGGAAATCTAAACATCCTACGAGGAAATATACAAACTATGACCTCCCTTCAACAATCCTCATCTTGGGGGGGTGTAAGACATAAGCTCTAAGTACAAGAACAGGTACAACTATATCCCAGTATTGGGATTGTTCCCGGCAAGGATAAGGGAAATTTCTAGACCTCTGCTAAAGGCTTGGTTAAACATGAGGCGAGTTTGGAATGTTGATACAAATGGGAACCATGAAAAGAATGCAATGGGTATAAAGATAATCATTCCCATGCCAGCATCATACAGGCGAGCAATTGATCGAACGGATTTCCATAGTCCCAGCTTCTTCATCACAGGCTTCCAAGCAGCAGCAATCTACACATGGACATGAACCAACGTAGAAAAATCAAATAGTAGTACTACAAAACGAAATAATTATTTAAACCATTTCATACATCATCTCCTCAATTCAGTGAGCTTTGTTTGGACAGTGGTACTGTTTTAGTAAAAAGAAATGGTTAAAATGGATAGGATTAACAATCAATCCCTGTATGGAACAAGATATATTATTCTCCTTTTGAGTTATGTCCACTCAATCTAAGTAGGAGATCATGCAAGTATCTCTGTCTGACAAGTATAAAAAAAAAATAAGACATGAAGATCAGGAAAAAGAAAACTCACAGAAAGAATTCCCCATCCAGTGGGAATAAATGCCAATATCGAAGCAAATATGTCAGGTATGGACAACTTTGTCAATGCAACCGCAACGGCTATACCAGCCAGTGCCAACAAGAGGGAGACTCCTTGTATAAAGCGTAACAAAAGCTGGAAATTGACTGATATCTTCTGACTGAACGTAAATACCTATAGAATAACAATACAAGGCCAACCTCAGGAATGAAGATGCAAAGTTACTGATGCATACGCTATATACCACAGGCAATACATTTTCGCACCTTGAAAAGCAATATAAGCACCGCCAACACCACCCATGACAGGCCATAAACCTATCCAAAATACCAAACCTGATTGATTAGTTGACTGGGAACTCATTGAATACAAGTAAATATGTTTAAAAGTTTTTCTTTAGTACATCAAACTGCCTGCATAAGTTCTATCAGTGAAGATAAAAACAATAAAGCGTATAACAAGAACAAAAAAAACTGCAAATGGAGTTGTGACTATGCAAACTTGATTAACTTTTCATGTTGAAATTTTAAAACACTCAAAATAAGATAAGAGGGAAGAGTTGTCCTCCTAGTTTGTGATACCCTCAATGAAGTATCTGATCCTTGCACATTAAGCTTGTACACAATGCCATACTGGAAGATGAAAAATCTTAGACTCAGGATGGTCTCTGCTATCCTTGAACCAAAACTCTTGATATGGGCCTGTTGACATGATAATTTATGAAAACTATAAGTGGAAAATATCACTGAATAAAGAAAACTTAACTCTAATATTAGGGTAAGGAGAAAGTGAAGTTTGATGGACCAGCTAGAGTCTATAGATACAAATAGAGATGCAAACAATTTTAAAAATGACTAGTTATATATTCAATACCAGTTCTTCATCCCACCAAGCTTCCCAGCTTTCTTCTCCCTTGACACCAATGCCACCTCTGTAAAGCAGCCAATTTGTCCAATCTCTGAAGTCTTCCACTACCCTTAAATGACACCACAAGAGGCTGAATCAGTAAAACTGAAACCAATGCCAGAGAGATTACAAAGATAATACTTACTTTTGCCACTCGAATCCAGACGGGTTGAATAAATAGGGAGCAAATAACCAGGACAGAGCCATAAACCAACTGCTTACAGTCAGAAGAATGTATGAGACTGCACCTCCATTATTATACCCATAAGCAAGATATACAATCAACAGAAGCACAACTTCAAGCCTGAAGAAGAAGACAAATTAGCATGCTTATGGGATAGAGAGGGATATGAATTGCAGATTGTGTGTAATGAAATTCTTTGGAATTCGGGAAACTTAATCTGTCAAAGGAATCAAATTTCAACTTTTATTTGAGGATCTTAGATATCTGCTCTTGCCACTTTCAATCACAAAATTACATGTAGATATTTCACTTATGCAATGCCTTCTGGGTTAAAGGAGCCTCACGCTTTAACGAAATGACTACGAGAGTAAAGTCTGTAATTCTCTGAAAATTTGATATGGCGGACAACAAACCCGCGGCCAGTTGCTTGATACTGTTCACAAATGAATATATTAGCAGTCGAAAAGAGTTAATAGAAAAAGATACATGATAAGGTAGGCAGACAAACCCTAGCACCACCATGGAGAATGGTCCGACCAAAATAGTGAGTTTTGGTACCCAATGAAAATGTGAAAAAAACAGAGCACAGCTGGAACTGCATTGTGACAAAACTGACAACAGCCTGCAAAGCAATCAAAATTGAAAGACCAAATCAAAAAAGGAAGAAATTTATTCCCCCTCCCCCAAAAGAAAGGAGCATTAAAGGCAACAGCTATGATGGGAGTTGAGCAAACATCTGGTTTCCAAATCTTGCCTTGTGAAACATGTATGGGAAGTTACTGCCTTACAAAAATAACACTTCCTGAGAAGGGACAAAACCTGGATACACCAAGCTGCCCTATAGCAAATCTAGAGATACGCACGGCAAAAAACGTGTGCACACAGGCATGGATTTCACATTATTTGCAAGTAGCTGGCAATATACACTCACCCTCAAGAAGCCTTGTTCAAGAATGAAGCCCAGGACCATTGGCACGGCTGTGAAGACACCAATCTGAAAGAGAAACTGTGTATTCAATGCAGCAGTCAGGGCAGCATTCTTCATTATCCTGGCCCTTTCTTCAATGGTTTCGCCAACACCAGATAGTGCCTGGAGACAAATTTCACTTAGTTGATATAATAGAAGAAAAGTCAAAGTGAAAGATCCCCAGAACAAAACACTAGTCATACGTATTCGCCAATATTCAGTGTAAGTAGCTGCTCTAATTATGTTCTTGAACCCTTAGCTTGTGCAACATTCTCATTTATCAGTAAAAGGATAAGTTTGAACAAGGTTATCAAGCACTTGAATTAATTTGTGACCTCTTACAAATAGCTTGCAAGTTTAGGTACTCAATTGAATTTAGGATTTTACAAGAACTATACTATCAAGTTCACCTAAACTTGTGTATGCTTTGCAATTTTAGATGAGTTTTGTTATTTTGAATTTGAAAACTTGGCAAAAGAACTCCACCAGAAAACAAGTTAAGAGCAATGTAATATTATCTCACATTTAAGACCAACCTTAGTCATAAAGATCACAATGAATACAGAATTTGCACAAATTATCATGAAACAGAATCACAAGCAACATGAACAAGAGCAAACACAACCACCACTACCACTAGGTGTAATCAAGAAATCATGCAAAAATTTACAACAGTAAAAAATTAATGAAATCCAACTTACCAGATATGCTTTCCCATAAAGAAAGATGTATACAGTCAGCACAGTTAACTGCAACATGACCAAGAAAAGGGGAGGAAATCCTTCAGAAGTGGAATAGTTCAGGTATGAGTTGATGTAGTGCAAAGGCGAGGATGATTATAAATAAGGCATGAATAATTTCATTTCATGATATGCATAAACAGAATGAAGGTTAGGTGTTGGTATATAAGTGTGCAGGTGAGAATATTTCTATATAAGGCATGAAAATTTTCATTCCATGATATGCATAAATAGAATGAGTGTCAGGCCTTGTTTTAAAGTCTCTGCTAGACTCGTAAAGTCCTGGTAGGTTGTCTTCTAGCCCCTGGTAAACAAAAATAAAATATCCCATTTGCCTAATTTTGTCATGAGCCTCTTTGCCTGCTGGTTTTCTTTACATAAAAGGGGAGGAGTCCGTGAGAAATCTCTCTCTTGTTTGGAAGCTGGGTGGAGAAGGGAGTGCTTTGCATCTTGTCGGAGACGGGGTTGTTATTTTCATTGTTTGCAAAGGCAAGGGAGGGCTTCCATGTCCCCTGCCACCCCTTCAAAACACTCTTCCAACACATATTTGACAACCTAGCTGCACGACTCCACACCTTGCCCTCCTACACCATTTCTTCCAAACAAGCCTTTAAGCATTTGTATAAGATCTACGAATTATCACTAGTAAATTCTTTTATAGTCATAGAGCACTTAGGAGGATTGTGCTCCATTGAATGATCAAGTTACATCTCAGAAGTAATTGTAATAGGATACACGTGGTAATTACTTCATCAACTTTTGAGTTTGTCTACCAAGTCTTTTGGCTTTATTAGTAACAACCTTGGGAATATCAACAACTTGGCTTGTGAGTCTTAAAGCCTATAATAAACTCTATTGTTGTGTTCTTTCTGTCTAGCCTCAACTAACATGCTGTGCAGGGAGGTAGTCTAGACTCGCGTTATACTACTAGGTCGTAGAATTGGTTTTATTAATATTTATCAGTACAGAGTCATGGGGTCTTCATCATGCCACTTTATTGACTTCTAACCTCCATTATAAACAATTATAAAATAATTGGCTAATCAATACTTAAAAAAAGTTAAAAACAAATGGCATACCATGGTACAAAAGTAGTATCCAACTGTTGTAAAATAGAAGGACATCATCCGGAAGAAATCGAAAAGTTGCCCAAGTCTGTACACATCCCGACTGAGAACTTGTTCACCATTACCACCAGAAACTTTCCCTTCAAATACTGCAATTTGATTGAGTCCAACATCCCTTCCCTTGCCGACCTGTAATTTTTACTCTTAGAGCAGGATTTATTATTGATACTCATACAACATTATTGTCATAAAAAAACATGCCTCACCTGAATATATTCATGATGGGTAACATTTCCTTGACGCAAGGTAGAATTGAATCCTGCGTATTAACAATAATCAAGAAAATGAACAGAAAGTTTTTTTTGCTTGGGGGGGGGGGGGGGTGTCAAGAAATTCCCATGCAATTAGAACGACATGATACATGTCATCTCTGATTTGGGTTCAAAGCAGAATTCCCACCATGACTGCAGTTTTCACTCATGCAGACAAACAAAAATCATCTTAACACTACCATGAGCAGAATACAAGATCCAACAGATCTTCAAACCACCAACAACTACTTTTCAAGATCATTTCACAGGGTTAATAAGCCTAGAATCTCCTACTCTGCCTACTATACAAAAAAATATGTAAATTGGAAGTTGTTTTTTCAATAGTAATAATTTTATGAAAGGTCATAAAAAAATAGTAAGTATTAAGAGTAGTTAGTAATTAAAGCATTGTTGGTGACAGCTGTGTCTCCACTATATTGGATTTGGCCCTTGATGTAGCTTACACAGTAAAATAATCCCTCCTATATATTCTCTCAACACTATCATTCTCTCATAATGGCAAAATCATAATTCAGATCCAACATTTGTCGTTGAATTCTAATAGATAGGTTCGCAAAACAAACTTGCAGCACCTAGAAGAGCACCTACAACACTGCAAACATTGTTCCATCGACAGAAACAGCCAAATAAGCAGAAACAAAGAGCCATACCTGCATAGATATCTTCACTTATGTTTATAACACGAGAAGCCTTGCTGATACCACCACGGGTTATGTGGAAGACTCTGTCGAAGACATCAGGATGACCATAATGCATTCGAACCCTGAGCATATCATAATTAGCATATTTTAAATCTAAATAGAATGAAACTTGTAAAAGATATCAACTGAAAGAAAAATGTAAAATTGGCTTACTTCAAAGGATTTGCTAAAACGCGCTGACCCAAAGTCACAAAACTGGTTTCTTGGTTAGACATAAATGAGGCCAATGATGAGACACTGTATGCAAATATAGGTAAGTTACTAGAAGCTATAAGTATTAAAATTTAAGCCAAATAAACACACTATATCACGTTTTATGCCACACAAACCTTCCAGTAAATACATGCTCCCTAACACCAAGTATGGTTGGAGGACGAAGTCCGTGATCAGAGTGAAACTCTTCAAGTAGATTCCTCATTTTTAGAGCCTCCTCAAAGTAGTTATCCTATAACAAAACTCACTAAACATCACAAACTTAAGGGAAAGCAAATAAATTTTACATTAATTACAAAACAAGAAAATTATCAACATAAGTTTATTTGCACAATATGTGAAAAGAGTAACCAAAATAAAACTAACCGTTTTCTGGGATACAAAGTTTTGTTATGGTCTTGGGGAGAGGAGGAGAGAGAAGAGGAGAAGAAAAAGAGAGGGGGGGGGGTTCTTAATCTTAGTGCAGTGGCTAATCTTACAGGAAAGTATGTCACACAACACAGGACAGTTTAGGAGGGTGCAGAAATTCAAACTAGATTATAAAGGCTTCACAAATTTTTTGGATGAATCGAATGAATTACAGACAAATGTAAAAACACTTTATAACCTGATTCATGTCAATTGTCTGGATTGCATTTCCCCGAGTAAATATGATCGCATGGTTTTGATTCTCAGGCTTCCCTTCTCCAATTTTGGGATTCCCAGGTAATTTTACCGAGTATATTTCCTGTGATAAATGCTCAATTAAGTAAAACTACACAAAGTGGTGTAATTCATTAAAGAGAGTAACATCATGAAAGTAGCCTAAGAATAGATGAAATACAGAAGAGTATCCTTGAAAGCCACAAATGCTAATTTGTGCAAGTAAATTTTCTGACATTTTGACTAAACAGATATAGACCAACTATTTTATGTTTATGCATTTCATACATTACACATGAAAACATTATATCATTATTATTTATTTATTTATTTTCTTTTTTTACCAATTTTTATTATTAAAATCAGTGAATCTAAAAGTGGGTAGTTAATACACAGCAGCCATAAGTTGCAAAGCACTAGCAAGCAAACACTGCCAATCAATATATATGTACAGTTTTAAAATTGTGGGACTTAATTCTGTTTGTATAAAGTTTTCTGATTCTAACAAACTCATTCTACAACATAAAGATTGGTGACAGTGTTCTGCTTTTGGGGTTTTACAGCCTGGTTTGAAACAAATGTGCTAGATGTATAACCATTTATGTGTCTCTATCTAACAGCTTAAGTTTTCAGAGATGGTTTCATGACAAAATGCTTGCATCTTGAAGCGAGATTCCTCCAACCTGAATTTGTTATACAATAGAATCATTCTTGTGGTTATCTTCTGGTGTTAGGATAGGTAGTTCAGGGTTTTCTAAAGTGTATATGTAAAAGAAACAGGGAAAAGATATATTTAATTGTTTGAAGTGAATGACAATCATAAAAGATGCCATAGAAATCTGAAGGAAATTATGCAGAAGCTTCATATATAAAAGATAAAATAAAAAATGAGATTATATGATTAGATGTCAAATCCATCAACTATATGGTTCAATCAAAACCATTTGAAATGTGCAAGCACAAACAGACCAACCAAGTTTGGACCTTGGAAAATAGTAGCTTCAATTAAGTTTTCCAACAATCTAATCGATAATTTTAGGAGGGAAAATGTAACTGCTTCCATGCAATTAATAACAATAACGGTTGGTTTGAGAAGACATACCATAAGTAGTGAAAAATAAAGTGATTGAAAATTCACCCTCTTACTTGGAATTGGGGGAATTAATGCTGATGATAAGGTTGCTAGAAAATAGAGAAGGTAGACACCAGCAAAAGACAAGAACAAAAGACACTAAATAAGATGGAAGGTACAGAAGAACGGCACCTTGTCTTTCCCATTGACATCAGCTTTCACCAGCTTTGAGTAGTACTCAGTGTTTACTTTTCCATCTCTTAAAGTTTCAACAGTGTCAATGAAAGCAACACGAAGAGCTTCATTTCTAAGGGCATGAAGAATTACAAATTAGATATGGAGCTAGAGAACTATGCAACTTGAATAATTAAGACAATGAAGTAGTTAATTGCTAATACAAGTTGACTAGTGAAATTGAACTAACCTTTGCATAAGTAAAGCAACATCAGCAGCCTCAGGCTTTTGCTCTTCTTTCTGCTTACCATAAATTTGACATGTCACAACATAAGTGAACTTAAGATCTGCCTGAGCACGTGCTTCAGGGGACAAATCAAACCCACGTGTATCAGACAGTTCATCAGAACTAGCTGGAGCCTCCAAATCTAAATTGTAAAAAGAAAGAGAAAAAGATGAAAAATTAGTAGCATGCATATAAAGAACATATGAAGGAGTGTTATGAACTTACCTCCAACCATTAACCTCTCCAAATATGTCTGAAGCATAAGAGCTTTCCTGTAATACATCATCCCCCGAACTGTAAATTTGAAACAAGAAAGAACAGAGAATGATCAAGATTTGAAACATTAAATGCAGTATTCAATATATAGAATGTAAAATACCCTTTTAAAAGAAAATCGATCAAATGCAGCAAACAAATTTCAAATATTGAATATGACAAGAAATTAAAACATCAGCTAAGAAAGCACAATAAAAATCATTGTTGAAAATTACCAGTTCTGGCCAGTGTTTGTCCACGATATGAAGCCCAAAAACGCAATTCAAGGATATCATTAGCACTATCAAAAAGCTCTGTGTCAGGAGCATTTTCATCATGGTCAATTCGGGCTAGAAAGTTTTTCCACTCGTCTGCAGAGAATTATGAGAATTACATATTGATCAATACTGTTAAAACTGGTACAAGATACAGGAAGAATTGTAGGAACTGTGTGTACTGAATCAGGTATCCTTGACAATGTATTGAGAACATTAAGTACAATTGGGATAATTTCTGGTTCTGAGGGATTCTGGTACAAATAAATGGATAGAGATATAAGATTATTGATCTCACTCCTCCTATTTGTACTGCTCACACTTTTAACAACCTTCTAACCAATTTTCTCAAACTTTCAATCACCAGTCCTAACTGATTAAGCAGTTTTTAAAAAATTCAGCTGCTGTTCCTCCAGACTGCAGCCTGGTAGCCCCTCCTTCCTGATCCCACTTATCCCTTCACTATAAACCAGCCCTAAATCTGTTTCCTATCAAATAACAACAAATTTTATGTAAACAAAGCCGGCGTGAAGATAATCCAGAGAGCCTACAATGACAACCAGATAGCCACAACAACTAAACCTTGTCCTACTAAGCAGGTCCACAATATTGATTAGATGTCCCCATAGTGTCTATCTTTATCTTCAGACCACCAATGGTCTATATGAACACTCTCCATCTGATTTTCTGTCCTTACCTACACTTCTATAAGCCTTCTCCACAAATATCCAACCCACATAACGTGAGATCCTACTATTTCTTTTTCCAATGACATAAACCTATTTCCTTGTTACTTTAGTTTTGACTGTCCAACATTTAGCCTTGTAAAATATCCCCCCTCTTTTTTTTTCAAGTTTGGTTATTATTCTTACACAATTTCTTCGTCATTTCTTTCTTAATATAACCATTAACTTGTGGGGAAACAACTTCGTGCTTTTCAACTGGTCTGATTTTAGCTTTAAATAACTGGACTAGCCTTATGGTTGCCTGAAGGTATTCCATAAGTGTAAGCAGAAATAGTGTCAAGCCAATTAGTTTCCATAATTAGGGGTTGCACATGGCCGGGGCCGGGGCCAGGGCAAGATTCAGCTAGACCTGGGCCTATCTTAAAATTTCCTAAATTAACCCAAAAAACCAGGTCAAACCGGGGTCAACCCAACATTTAATTAACTACATAGTTTTTAAAATTATACATATTATATAACATTTTACAGCAAATAAATTATTCTAATGCAAAAATAACATCACATAACATAAAAGATATTGAGGTACCTATCCATAATATACTTATAATCTTGTATTCTTAATAGAATCAAAATGGAGTGAGGAATACCTGGATAAATTTTCTGAAGATAGAACAGAGTTGATATGCCATCTTCATTTTTCTTTAGGAGTTCAGCCATGCTATAAAGCACAATCTCGGAATAATAAGGGGTGAAAACACTGCAAAAACGGAAGATATAAGCACACAAACAAGTGGAATGATGTCTTCCAAGATAAAAGGGTTACCTGAAGGACAACATCTCTCGAACTGGCTTTGTACGAGGCATCTTCATAAAAAGTGAATTTGTGAAGAACTCTAGCCTTCGTCTGGCTTCAAGATTTTTGGGTATGCTTGACGCAGATTCTTTAATAGTCAACAGAGAATATAATCGTTTGACTTGCAATCTCTGCATATACTATAGTTAGATAATTCATAGACTAGGTATTAACACAACGATACAAAAACATATGATAATAACATACTAAGTCAGTATTCTTGGGCCACTTCAACTTTGCAAACAACCGCCCTTCATCCCTAGCTTTGGTCAGCAAATTCCATGTATCATAGTTCTCCCTATATAAATAAGAAAATAACATTAAATCATCTCACTGGTGGAAAGGGAGTAGTGCTATTTCAAAAATTATCAGTGTTCGACAACACCAGAGACAGACCTCAGATTTATATGAAGCACATCATATCGCACAACATCATACAGATCCTGAACAGCCCTAACTGCACCTCTTTCCAGTTCAGGTGTTTCAGTCTCTTTCTACACGAAGTAAAAACAATAGCAAG
This sequence comes from Arachis hypogaea, assembly GCF_003086295.3. Classification (NCBI taxonomy): domain Eukaryota; kingdom Viridiplantae; phylum Streptophyta; class Magnoliopsida; order Fabales; family Fabaceae; genus Arachis; species Arachis hypogaea. The sequence continues at coordinate 116,023,292 of NC_092044.1, read as the reverse complement.
TCAAAATGTTAAATAACACAGAAGACACTAGGAAGAGAATGGATATATCAGATGCGAATCCCAAAAAAATGCAACTCTACTGCCAAAAAGATGAATACAGAACCATCATTTGAAGCCTCACTCTATTAATATATTCAGCAGGAACAAAAATTGCACCAGGCAATTTCTTCAATAGAAGAAACACAAGAAACAAGAGATAATAGTTAATACCAGGTAGGGAAAACCATATCCTATAACTCTGGTTCCCCACAAGAGAGAATCCACAGTATTATCAAAGAACATGCACAAAGTTCCAATCCAGGTGCATCATATGATGTAGAAACAATGACAACTCCAGATGCAAGTTATATAGAGGGTGCTAAGAGAATGAAATACAATCTGGGATTTAACACAGATATAAAGAACAAACGTATCATATCAATGTAACAGCTGGAGAAATTTAATATGGAATTTACAGTTTCACCCACAAATATTCAAAAAAAAGCATGCTACTGTCAGAAGTACAGATGAATAAAGAAACATTATTTCTAGCATTCAACTCAAATAATATATTCAGCAGGAAAAACCTGCACTGGATGTTTCTTTCTAAAGAGAAACAATAGAAGGTAGAGTTACTATATAGAAATAATCATATCCTCTAAATTGTTTCCACTAAACAACCATGTTCATAACAAGAGAATCCACAATATTATCATAGAACATATGCAAAGCAAACAATATGGTATGGAAGATGCAAGCTTTCTATCCCAACCACATTCCCCAAAGAACAAGAAATATCTAAAGTCGCAATAATTTATTGCCTTCCACATCCCTTTTCTCTAGAAGGGCAGCATTGTAAAGAAAGAGCAGTGCTACAAAAGTAAGGATTAGGAGTTCTGCAGAAGAAATAAATTAAAAAAAAAAAAAACACCACAAGAGCAAGGCAGTCATTAATCACAACAAAATGCATAGTTTTCCTTCAAATCCATGTGAATTTCACAGACAGCAATGACAATTCATTACAGTACTTCAATAGGAAAAAAAACACAGATGTCATAAAACAATCTCTCCTGAAAGGTCTATAATACCTTCAAAAAAAGGTTTAATCCTCTTGTTATAAAGAAGAAATCCATCAAGACAAAGAGAAGATGCTTATGAAGGGTTAGCGTTACGGATTAAAGGGAAAAAAGGAATTTTAGAATAAAGATTAGATACAAGATGAACAAAATAAAGTTGAAAAGCATACAAAGAAAGAATAGGCAGCATATCAAAATTTTGTTGACTAAAACAAAAGATATGGCGATGTGATCATTTATAAAATAGTACAATAAAATATTAGATGCTAACCAGAATCCCCATCAAAGCAGTTACTCTTGATATCACAAGAGCCATCTTGTTTAACTGGAAATCTGCATGAATATTCCCATTATCGATACTTGCATTAATATCCCCATATATCCTTTCAACCCTGGTATAGTGGCAATAATTGTGCAGGAAAAAACAACCAAAAATCAATAAATATCAACAATAAAGTTCATCACAACGGTTTCATGTGCTTCAATAAAACAGCTTACTCACCACATCCTTCCCACTTCATCTAATATTTCTGTTAAAATGAGTTTAATAGCATAGTAACACTCCTGAACAGCATATTTCATATAGTCATCTCTTGAAATCCTATCCCAAAGCTCATACTGAGTGTCTCTATTCTCAGTAGCAATATCCTTGGCCAAAAATATCTACATAATCATGCACAAGAAGTAAAGACCAAACCAAAGAATCTAAACAGAACGATAACAGTTAGTACTAAATCTTTCATGGTAATGCAATACATGATTATCAGAATCAAACAGTTCTTTTCTGTTCAAGTTGTTCAATTTCATTGGATTCTCAAGGGCATCAAGGTTACAAATATGACATGGCAAGTTTGCGGCAAGGATTGTGGGAGGATTCAAATTATTAGTTTCTGGCGACTAGCTAGATTACATCCACATTACATAGGTCCAACACAACCCAAATGGTAAAATTGAGCTTTTTCCTTCTGCAAATAATTCTAGGCCCTATAATAATTATTGAATTTCAAAATCATTTATAAAGTTGCCTATAAGCTGTCATGACAACTGTAGAGCGAAAATAGTTAAATTGCATGAAAAACTCGGAAAAATGGTCTTCCAATTCGCAATTAGAAAAACATGAATAAAATATCTGGACTACCTTGCTTGCAAGTAGGAAAAGTGGCCACTGAACCAAAGGAAGATCCCCGGAGTTTCTAGGCATTAAAAGCAACTCCATTTCACTGCAAGCAAGGGAGAACAACATACATGTATTAGAATCTGATAATTAGAAAAGAAAAATGCTAAATACAAGAAAAGCCAAGAAAAATATATAATAGCTTAAAGACTAACAAGTCAGTTATATAATCTTCCTCCCTTAGATTTGTTATGATCTCATTCCAAAATGGCGAAAACCGAGCAGCATCAAACTTTTGCTTCTCCACAGCCTTTAGATGAAAGAACAATTGAGTAAGAAGAAATTGTTGAACATCAAAAGGACTCAACTAATCCTTATCAAGACATCAGCTCGATGGAAAATGTTTTTTAGAGACATTGTACTAAGTTAATATAATGTTATTAAATTTCTTTATATCAATAAAATTGCTTGATCCCCCCAAAATGCAATGATGGCAGTGTTGTAGTCAGTACAAAAGATATGTGATTAGTTAGTAACCAGCAAACAGTAATATGTTCTGAACAAATTTTATTTTCCTTTCCCCAAAGCAAATGGCTGACCTGAGAAGTTGACTGGCAGGAGCCCCTGAAAATATGTAAATGATCGAGAAATGTATGAGCAGATATAAAGAATATGATAACACAGCAGGGCAAAAACCCAAAATGGAGATGTAACTTAAACAACTATGATAGAAAAAGAAAACATACACGGACAACTATCTTCCAAACCCCCCCCCCCCCCACCAAAAAAAAAAGAGTTCACGGCCAGAAACAGCACCTGTTGGATAAAGGAACATGAAGGGTGTCCATAAAAGCTCTAGGAAACTGCTCAAAAAGTTTGTGTAGTGCTTCAAGTGACCTAATCTGTTGCCAGACAAAGGGGGGAAATTACATACACACAGACCCAACAAATTGCAAGAGTAAAAGATATTAATAACAACTTCAATACCCAAAAAATCACATACCTCTCCTAGACGATCTCTTGCCCCAAGCAAGAATCCCCAGATAGCAGATACAAGTGTGTAAAAAACTTGAAGATCTAATAGATAGATCTGAAAAGATGGGAATCGATAAATTGGACAATGTGGGTGAAAAGAAATAAAAGGGATACAAAATAGAATATTGTACAAAACTTGGGGTACAAGTTATAAATTATGTAATAGGCATTTCTAACAAATCAGTACATGACCAGAGATTTGATTGCAATAATAAGACATGCAATCATACTGAATTTCTTTCAGAATATTCCTCTCATCTCTCTTATATCTCTCCTCAGTACTTAGATTTTCACTAGGTTTCACTCAGTTTCACTCTTTTTTGGACACTCAAACTATATAGTACCACAAACTGTTAGTAATCAGCACAAGTGTACCAGGGTCAACATTAGGAAGTACAAGAAAATTTTCATGGGGTGTTTCTAGAAAGCCTATGAGAGCATATTAGAGTGAAGAATTGCAGAGTAAGGAGGATTGGAGCACTACTTTGAGGCTGGCTACACCAAAGCAAGTGTCTGAGTTATCAAGTGATTTGATAAGCAAAATCATACTTTATCCTTAACAACAACTTGCAAGATAAATTCAAGTGAAAAAGAGAACAAACAGAAACAGGCATGAACTTACAGCAAACACCGGAGCCCATAAGCTAGCAACTGTCAATGCATTATGATTATCTGAACAAACAAAGGCTCTTTTAAGTAACTGATGGAAACAAGATGATAAAAGAAAAAAAAATCAAGTCATTGCTTACTTTTAGAGACAAAATCATGCCAGGAGTATTCTATATTATCCTGTTTTATTATCTCCCTTGTTGGCTTCACCAGGGGCTTGATCTAGAAACCACAAAATTTAAGGCAAAATAGTATATAGAACAAATGGATGCATGCAAGCACACATGTGTAGCTATCTAGACAAGGAGGACAAACCTGGAGAAAGTATGCGAACGAGAACTTTCCACTCAAAATAATAAGCCAAAATAGCAGATACCTGAAAGGAGAATATAACTACCAAGTAAAGAACATGACCTAGATTTGAATATAACTACCAAGAGTAATCTCCCCTAGATATAATTTCCACGTTTGTTAGTTTATGTCATTAAGAAAGAATTGCCTGTTCCCCATATCTTCGTATTCTATTTTTTTCATCTTAATAAAAATAATTCTTTTATTTTTTTTTTTACAGGAACATGTTGTGATGTGGATGCAAGAACTATAAATTCCCAGTGTTCTAAAAGTAAGACTGTAGCATATAAAGGAATTCGAGTGTGTACTTTATGAAATCTGTAGTCCTTTCATACATTCCTCGCCCAACATAATGGCGTTCCTTAAGAAGTTCACAGAACACCCCAAAAAGAAAACACAAACCAACAGTCAGAATGACTCAACAAGATATTTAACATAATATTAAGAAATATGATCGCCGAAACTAAAGCAGCTGAGCACATTAAACCTGGCGCATCCATTTCACAAAGCGAATTACAGACCAACGGTCGCATTGATTTGTAAGCTGATGCATTGCAGGTATCCGCATGAGAAAACCAATGAAAAATTGGATACCGGCATAAATCCCAATGACAAACACATACAATTTGTAAAAAGCTGAATTTCCATTTCTTTTATTCTCTTCCATGAGTGCTTTACTGCAGTGAGATATGATCACTTCAGACAATCTAGACTTTAAAGAAAAATCATAAAACTAGATAAAGAACAATAACATAATTGAGGGCATACATACACATAAAGGAAGGTAATGAAAACTGAAGCAAGGCTGAACCAAAGAAAACGTAGAAATATTCGGGACACAGCTAGACCCCTTGTTGTTGAATATGCACCATACATCATCAAAACATCCAGAACACCTAAAGTAATGAAGAGATGAAAGGATGAAATAATATATTAAGGCCTTCTCCTCTACTTAATGAAATTCCTTTTCGTATAATAATAAAGTACTAGTAAGAAACTATTTTAGTGGAACAAGCCACAAATAACTTGGTATTTAGATCAAGAAGTCCAGCAGAACAGAACAGTTACAAATCCACAACTTAAAATATAGCATAACCTCACAAAATAAATACATACTCTCTAGAAACTTCATCACAACAAATGTTGGTCCAAGACTAAGAACCTCTCGCAAAGTCTTCGCATTAAGATTTTCATCATTGAAGGCAAGAATGGTTAGACCCTAAACATTAAGAATTAAGTTGAAAATTAGCACAATGAAAAAAGAAAGGCTAATAGACCATGAAAGTATATGCCAAATAATATGATATTATCCAAAATGTGAAAGGAGAAAAGAGAATTTTGTATTTAAAGGAGCCATTTTTATAACAAAAGAAATTTCATTAAGGTAAAGAGGAAAACGAATACAAAAGAAAAGGAGTAAATAAGATCCTCCCCAACCAAAAGAAAAACTAAGAAAGTCACAACATCAACGGATAGTAGCTTTGCAATGTCTCAACATGTCTGAGAGAGAAAGTCCTCTGAAAAGTTTATATGCCTTACATGATGTTAAACTCCTAAATTTATCCCAAACACTAACTTTTCCTGAGAATCTATCATTAAAGGTGCATAGGTTGTATTCTACCCAAATATCCCAAATAGTGGCATATATAAGAAAAATAATAAACTCCGCCTATGTTACACTTGCGGTACATAGCCGGTCCCAAGCCCGGATAAAGGAGGAGGGTTGTGTTAGGTCTTCGGCAACCAACGTAAAAATATAGCCGAACCCCCATGACATGAATCAAAGACATTATTGCGCTAAAGCTAGGTCGTTACCCGGAAGTAACGCGCCGTATGGCTCGAGTACGGTGTCAAAGCAAGAGCCGCTGCATCGGTGCCCGGATGTAGTGTTAAATGAGCAAGGGTTCTCGCGTTTTCGTGAACGGACGAGGGTAAATAAGCTAGTTCACAAAGGAAAAGGTAAAGGTCGAAGCGACAAAAGGTTGAGATTTGGGACATGGAACATAGGCACTCTAACAGGAAAGTCCATGGAGGTGGTGGATACCATGACAAGGAGGAAGATTAACATTATGTGCCTACAAGAAACGAAATGGGTTGGTGCAAAGGCTAGGGAGTTGGATTCTTCTGGTTTCAAACTTTAGTATACAGGAAAGGTGAAGAATAGGAATGGAGTTGGAATAATTGTGGATAAGCAGTGGAAGAAGGACGTAGTTGATGTCAAGAGGGTGGGAGATCGGATCATCTCTATCAAACTTGTGGTGGAGGGAGGTGTTTTTCATGTGATTAGCGCCTATGCACCGCAAGTGGGTTCGGACGAACAACACAAGATAAGGTTTTGGGAGGATCTAGAGAGTTTAGTTCAAGGCATATCTTTGGGAGATAAGATTTTCTTAGGAGGAGATTTAAATGGCCATGTTGGGAGAGAAGTGACTGGATATGGGAGTATTCACGGAGGCCATGGTTTCGGGGTGATCAATGCCGAGGGTAAAACTATTTTGGACTTTTCCTCAACTTTTGATCTTCTCATCGCAAATACATGTTTTAAAAAGAGAGACGAACATCTTATAACCTATAAGAGTGGCATGACAAGCTCTCAAATCGACTTCTTCTTGTTGAGGAGAGTCGACCGGAAATTTTGCATTAACTGTAAAATTATCCCGGGAGAGAGTTTGACAACACAACATAGGGTGCTCGTCATGGATTTTCGCGTTGAGCAAAAGTTGAGGAAAAGACATCATACGAAGAACCCAAGGACGAGGTGGTGGCGGATGAAAGGTGAGGAACAAAGAAGCTTCCTAAGACGGGTAGGAGAAAAGGCAAGGTGGGATGGGAATGGAAGCGCGGAAGAGATGTGGAGGGAGATGGCAGAAGTTATTAGAAGAACAGCAAAAGAAAGTTTTGGTGAATCTAAAGGAATAGGACCAAGAGACAAGGAGTCCTGGTGGTGGAATGCGAGTATACAAGAAAAGATAAAGATAAAAAGAGAATGCTTTAAAGAGTGGTCTTTATGCCGCAATGCAGATAACTGGGAAAAATATAAGGCGGCTAAGAAAGAGACAAAAGTGGCTGTAAGTGAAGCAAGAACAAGAGCATATGAGGGTCTCTACCAGTCTTTGGACACGAAAGAAGGAGAAAAAGGTATATATAGAATTGCAAAGAGCCGGGAAAGAAGAACGAGAGATTTAGATCAGGTTAAGTGCATAAAGGATAAGGATGGAGAGGTGTTGGCTCAAGAGGAGAAGATTAATGAAAGGTGGAAGAGCTACTTTTACGAGTTATTTAATGAGGGACAGAAGACTCTTCCGAGCCTTGGTCGATTATGCACAAGGGAAGAAGATCAAAACTTTGACTACTATCGAAGGATTCGAGACTTCGAGGTAAAAGAGGCTCTAAAGCAGATGAAAAATGGCAGGGCAGTAGGACCTGATAATATCCCGATTGAGGTTTGGAAGGGTCTTGGAGGAAAAGGCATCAACTGGTTAACCAAGCTTTTTAATGAGATTTTAAGGTCAAAGAAGATGCCTGATGAGTGGAGAAAGAGCACCTTGGTACCTATCTACAAGAATAAGGGGGATATACAAAGTTGCGGAAATTATAGAGGGATTAAGCTTATGAGTCATACTATGAAGTTATGGGAAAGGGTGATAGAACGGAGGTTGAGAAAAGAGACACAAGTAACAGAGAACCAATTTGGATTTATGCCAGGCAGATCTACCACTGAAGCGATATACCTATTAAGAAGGATGATGGAGAGGTATCGTAGTAATAAAAGGGATCTACACATGGTGTTTATTGATTTGGAAAAAGCGTATGATAGGGTACCAAGGGAGGTCTTATGGAAGGTTTTAGAAAAGAGGAGAGTAAGGATCGCATATATTCGGGCAATTAAAGACATGTATGATGGGGCCACAACTAGTGTGAAGACTCAAGGTGGTGTGACAGAGGAATTCCCTATTGGTATAGGATTACACCAGGGATCATCCTTAAGTCCATACCTTTTCACATTAGTCTTGGAAGTACTCACAGAGCACATCCAAGAGCCTGTGCCATGGTGCATGCTTTTTGCCGATGATATCGTCCTTATGGGAGAGTCAAGGGAAGACCTAAATAAGAAGTTGGAGTTATGGAGAGAAGCTCTAGAAGTGTATGGTCTGTGCATAAGCCGTAGCAAGACGGAATATATGGAATGTAAGTTCAGTCTGAGAAGGGAAAACTCCAATATAGAGGTGAAAATTGGAGAGAACACCTTACGAAAAGTTAAAAGTTTTAAGTATCTTGGGTGCATCATACAGGATAATGGAGAGATTGAACATGATGTAAATCATAGGATCCAAGCAGGTTGGTCAAAATGGCGGAGTGCATCTGGTTTTATATGCGACAAAAAAGTGCCTTTAAAACTTAAAGGTAAATTCTATCGCACCGCTATAAGACCGGCTATGCTGTATGGTACGGAGTGTTGGGCGGCTAAAGGAGAGCACGAACATAAGCTGAGTGTGGCAGAGATGAAGATGTTGAGATGGATGAGTGGTCACACGCGATTGGATAAAATAAGGAATGAAGATATAAGGGAGAGAGTTGGAGTAGCACCCATTGTGGAAAAGATGGTTGAATCGCGTCTCAGGTGGTTTGGACATGTGAGAAGAAGACCGATAGAACATCCAGTCAGGAGGGTGGATGAGATGGAAGATGGACAAAGGGCGAAAGGCAGAGGAAGACCTAAGAAGACCATCCATGAGGTGGTCAAACGAGATCTACATGTAAACGGTCTCTCTGTAGACATGATACATGACAGAGCACAATGGCGTCGTTTGATTCATGTAGCCGACCCCACTTAGTGGGATAAGGCTTTGTTGTTGTTGTTGTATATAAGAAAAATAATAATAAAAAAAATACACTGAATGTTTAATTAAACCTGAAACATCATGAAAAGAAATATCCATAAACGGTGGAAGCTGTGACAGAGATGAAAAAAGGTCCGATGCTCCACAAAAGATGTTTTCCCTCGATGCTGACTTCCACCAGATATAAGCATTTTCTGGAAGTTAAAAATACAAATAAATAGATCAACAAGGATTTACCCAAAAATAAAATAAAATTATGATAATGATCAGTTTTCAAGAATCAGACCATCTACTAAGTTTCATTATGTAAACAATGCTTGGCGCAACCTAACTTTAACTAAAAAAACTTATATTGTTAAGTAGAAATATATGAAACGCTTATATCTAATAGTATACATGGCCCCACTGTACGTCAAGAGCAAACAATGCAATGCCTCATCTTACCTTCTGATTAACTTTTATTTACACAACACAGGGTAACAACAACCAAACTCTGGACCATTTGGCCAAAGAGGCTCCAGTAGAATATGATCAATTTCTTTTTCTTTTTCTTCACAAAAGCTTAAGCTATTAGATAGAGAACACGAATTGTTTCAAATGTAATAACCCTCTTATGCAAGGTCAAGATGAGTCTTGTAAATAAAATGTGGCAGAAAATGGCACAAATAGAGCTATAGCCCTCTAACAAATTGGCCCAATTTATAAATCAAATTAGTTGTGGTTCAATCCACTGATTCTGATTTAGATCAAAAGATTAAGTTTCATTTCACAATGTATAGGCTCCACCATACATTTAAGTTATGCTACTGCTAGAGGCAATAAAACCTACTTTCTGTCTTTCTCGTCCTCATCCGGTATCACAGCCCACCATTATTATATCTTACTAGCACTAGAATGCCGAGAACTACTAGCAGACACCTTTTTATAAATAAGTGCAGGCAGGAATATTGTTCATAAAGCAGATACTAAGTATTGAACTGCCGTATTTTAACACTACTATAGCATGTCAATGGGAACCAGACAAACCTTTGATTTAGGCAGTGGCTTTTGGAAAAATGAAGAGCTTGTGCGCCAAGGCCAACTAAGCTCAAAGCAATGAAGTGACCTAAAAAATGGGGATCAGATTAATGAATAATAAACAACAGAATAATCATTTGACAGTCACTGATGACCCCTTACCAGAAGTACTCGTTAAAATCATCATAATTTCTCCAGGATGAATGAGGTGCCTTCCCATTATCATTGTTACCAGCTTCCTAAAATTCCATGTAAAATTAGTGATGAATTCCTAAAGAAAAAAAGAGAGATAATCTACCTAAATTCCAGTTGAAAAGCATTTCTCCAATTGTAAAAGAAAAACAACATAGCCAAGACATTAACTATTGCAGTTCAAAAACCCAAGGAGAGAAGTGAAAATAAAATAATACACTATGCATCTTTTGTTCTTTATTTAAATGGTCAGACCAAACAGTCATGAATATTTTCCTGCACAACTCCTGATCCACAATTACATAGAACACCTTAGTTATAATACCTTGGTTATAATTTAAGGCACATGATCAGTGCAACTTGCTAAAATTTCTTAACACTTTAACAACATTCACCAAATACCTTAGTTAGACCCAATAAAGTTTTTGGGTGAGGTAGTTATTGACATTATCATCCTGTTTCTAAAACTTCTTGGCTAAAACCGGACAAACTGACCAACGACATAGGACACATCAAAATGCATCTAATAATTTTCAAATCACAAAAACTTGCATAAATAATTAATTTTCTACAATTTTGACAACTCAAAATTCTAAGATACTGTGTGGTTTCCCCGTGAAGAGGGAACCATTTCCTATTTACATCTTTATTATAGTTTGAGAAGTTGAGAGAGGAGAGAGAAGAGAAGGTAGAGAATGAGAGAGAAAGTTAGAGTGAAAACATCTTACCACTTCACACCAAATTTTTAACTTCCTCATTTATGAGAAATATTGTCATTAAAAGCTTAACATAGTCGGTCCCAAACACAAATAAAAGAGAAGATTGTGTTAAGCTATTGGCAGTCAATGTAAAATTTCACAAAACACTATGTGATGGATCAGATTTATAATAGAAAACAGTGACCTTATTTCGTCCATGTATATCTAGTGAGAAAATGCATAATTTTTCTAGGCTGAATTAAATTTTTATTGAAAATAAAAAACGGGAACTGTGCAACTCAAACTATTACAAGGTCTCAGCAGAATTTTCAGTTCAACAATGACACTTCTCATCAGAGATTTTAGACCATGTTTTAAAGGGTAAGCATCCTTTTTAATGTCATCAATAGTACCCAGTCAGTACCCACAACCAAATATTCTGGTTACGATCTACTAGCAATCTGCACAGCTTTTTCCCCTGTTTTTGTATTTCCTAAAGTTTAAGAAACTAAAAGTACACATAGAATAGTGGTAAACTTACTGCATTAACAACGTCATAAAGAGGAAAGATAACTTTATCAAGAAATGAGACACCATTCTCAGAGGTGCAACTCTTAGCTGGCTGGGCGACATGTTGTCTTAATATCTCATCCATCTCTCTAACCATCTGGATATCAATTAAGAAATTATCAGGCTCCAGATAATAGGGAAAACAACATAGACAAACCATAAACCCTACTTGGTAAAATCATTACGAAATGAGGGGGAGGGGGGGAGGCAGAATATATGCAGTATACCAAATAAAAGTTAAGTAAATAAGAAGATTCGTTAGGAACAAAATCACAGAATTTCAACATATGAACGGCAATTTAAGAGCTCCAGCAACATCACAAAATCCTCAGAGCAATTATGGAGTCAAATTATGATTAATATAACTAATAAGAGAAACTTCACATCCTCCTATTCACTAGAATGTTGAAGACTTGAAATTAATAAATAATCCTATTACTTGGCAATGGTTTACAAAACATCAGTAGATTAATAAGAAACTTTACAGAGCCAATAAAAAAGAACTTTCACTCAGACTCCATCCAATTAACTTACATGATGGAATATGTAGCACAAACATTCTGGAAGAAACCTGATATTGGCAGCTTCACCCCATATTAAAAAGTATAAAGAAAGATATAGCAATATCTTCTCCTTATTAACAGCTTCCAAACTGTGAAAAACCATTTGACCTCCTTTAGTGACAATCTTTGTAAACCACAAAAAGTCAACTAACATTAAACCAAAAGATGTGTATCATTACTTGCTCCAAACTGGCTGAATACATAAATAGTCACACCACTTTATATAATTATCAAGGGACTTAAGGAAAACTTGCCGCACAGCTGCTTCATCCAATCTCTGGAAACAAGATATACAACATAAGAGAAAGCGAAACCAAGAGAAGAACCTTCTCTAGTTGTTAGTGTAAGTGTAATAAAAGATTAGTAACACTAAGGACTTCCCAATTGCCTGAACAAGTAACATGTGGCAATCAAAAACAGAAACAGTGAGGAGATATGCCGGATAAAGATACATAACCAAGAGTATACATTATATTTATGATACATAAAATGTTGGCATGTAGATTACTTTACATTAGTGATGACATAAGTTAGTGGCCCTAGTTGACAGGTACCCACATGAAATGTAAGTGGAAAGGTGTCTCCTTTTCATCTTTATCATCAAGCAGAAGAGATTGCGGACAATGTGTAGTACGTTGATGTATTAATAATTTTTTCTTCTTAATGAGAAATGAAAGATTAACAAGAGATAGAATATAAGGTATCCATCAGGATAAAAGAAAAAAGAAAACAAAATAGCTACTAAAAGATTGATACATATAATAAGACAACCTCTCTATGTATCTACCAAAGAAAGACATTTCAAAAGACCATTTGCAGAACACCACAAAGAAGCTAAGAAGGCAACCATATCTGAAGTATTGAAAAACTGGAGACTTCTCAAAGTTCTAATATTCCAGCTTAAAGACAATAGAGAATAGCAGAAACTGAACAATGAGAACATTGATTATTACACTGATCTGAGCACCATTAAAATGTGGGAAAGGGAATGCTTCTTCAAGCGCACCAATAAAAATCAGGCATTCACTATACTTTCAAAATTTGACTTTTCATTGCATAGATCTACTAAATAAAGTAATAATTAACAAATGGAAATAGTGTTGCTTCAGCCAGCCTTATTACACATTCCTAGTTCATATCCTTTAGAATTGCATATCTCTATTTTTACACACACAACTGTTTACCTTGGGAAACTTTAGGAGTTAAATATGGACTAATGAACAGTTTAATAAATTTCAATGTAATAACATAATACAACTCTGACATCTAAAAGAAACAAAGAATTACAGGATCAGTTGCATCTGGAATTCGAAGCCGAGATTGCTCATTCGCGAGAAGGTGGACTATGTGCTCGCGCTGATTAGATACATTATCTTTCTGCCAGCAACAAATGATCGTTATTTGAGGCTTATCAAATAAATTAGAACAAACAAAATTAATGAAAATGAAGATAAAGTACAAAATCCAAAAGGCAGCAGAGAACTACAATTGTCAAAAGAACTCTATTTAAATTAAGAGTTTTTACAGCATAAATAAATTTCCTTGCTTTAGGAATTTCTGAAAAATGATCCAAGTAATTGAAGTCATATTCATGCACCTTATCCTATCAGCTTAAACTTTTGGAACAAGTGATTTCATGACACAATATCAGAGCTTCTATGACCTAAAGGTCTATAGTTCAATCCTTGTTGATGATTTCAAAAGAAAAAATTTTTAAGACAGATTAAAAAGGGGAAAAAATACTATGCAAAATTCATGCAAGAAAAAAGAGATTCTTGAGTGAGAGCACCATGTTAGATATATAACCATTAAAGCTCAAACTTTTGAGACAAGTGGTTTATGACATTAAATATGGTCTAGCCCATCATAGATGGGATGCTGACCCATCATATTCTACTACTAAATCTAGTCCTTTAAAATTTATTTTCAAGTTTCATGTTTCTTTCGGCTTGGAATTTTGTGTTTCAAGATTTGGGGGAATTTTTAGGTGGAGGATGTTCCTTACTTTAAAGATTTTACCAGCTTATATAATTTCTCTACTTTACATAATCTGCCCAAGAGAAACCTTTCATTCTATCAAGAAAATTATTTGAGATGGAACTTTCACTTTATTAGAGACACAAGAATTAGAGAATGGGCCTAATTCATTTGTCAATGTTCTTGTTCATTTTCCATTAAAAATAAGGATTTAGCTAAAGAGAACCCTACGAGCATTGGCTAAGAGAGTTAAAATAAAAAGTTTTGACGCTTCCAATGTATTACCAATTCAATCAATGCATTGGGAACTTAAAAATTGTGTGTGTTCTATTAAAAATATACTTAATTAGTACTCTTAGGCCACTTGTTAGCAAGACCTAAAAAAAGCAAAATCTTTCTATTAGGAAACCTCTAATTGAAGGAATAGACACCTTCCTATTGTTGCAGAGAACCAAAAGGGAGACAATGAGGATTACATCAAATTTGAAACAAGAGTATGCAAAGTAAATCCCAAGCTAAATATATAAATATTCAAGGATTAGCGATGAACATGAAATATTAATATTTTTCTAAAAAATAAAACAATTAAGTTTCAGAAAAATATCAGAAAGATAAATTAGTTTAAGTACAGGGAAGAATGTGAAAAAACAGAGAGAAGCATATCAATCTCGACTTGGAACCACATAGAAACCCTGATATACAGACCTGAAATCCAAAAGTATACTGCAAAAAGTCAAGCATGTCAGCATTCCTTGTAGAAGAAGTGAAGGCTTCCCTAGGCAACTCTGGCAAGCCAGAAAAATATCTTAAGGCTGACACTGCTGCTTGAACCTAGTAAAAAAATTTCTTTAGGTAATAAACAGACATGAATTCACAAAAAATGGCGATTTAGAACAAAGAAAGTCAATCACCTCAGGGAAAGAAACAATAGCATTTGTTGAAGATGCAGCATCTAAGGGAATGATGTTGTAAGCTATCAAGTCCTCCGTTAACGCAGAATCTGATTCCATGACCCGCTTGAGCTGCAACAGAAAGAAAGCAATTGAAGGAAAGCTCAAATCTAGGAAATATTTCATTTTGATTAAAATAGACAGTTTCGGAGTGCATAAGATGCTTCCAAAGCCAAACCAAGATAGTCTCTGTGTTAACTGCAATACCTTGGTAGCCAACTCCATGTTAAACCAATTACGCAAATTTATTTATTTAGTTATATAAAATATTTCATGAAGAAATAAGTGAAATAATGTGATGATGAAGGATCAACTATCAACCTGAAAAGAAACAGTGAAAACTGAAACCAAGGCTAAACCTAAACCTTTCTGTTATTCTTCACTTTAGAGTATTGGATGCATCTTACTTAAAGTAAAATGACATTATCATTGCTTCAAGTGTACCACTATAATAATAATTCTGGTCCAAAATAACCGCCATGAAACCACTTATCTCAAAAGCTTAAACTAATAAGAGAAGACACATGAATGGTCCTATCTCTAACAAGCAAAAGCCTCTTTTAGGCTTGAAGCCTAATAGTGCATAAGCTTTTTTGTGTCTTATGCCCTTTTTTTTTTTTTTGGTGTAACAAGAATCAAACTCTTGACCTTTTAGTCATAAGATCTAAATTATGTCATGAAACCGTTTATTCCAAAAGTTTAAGCTGATATGTAAAGGCATCTGAATGGTTATACGGCTTACGCACAATCACATTTCAAGTCCAAAAGAATTCTTGTGTGAGGAGGTGTATTAGAAATATAACTATTCACATGTCTCTTCTTATCATCTTAAGCTTTTGAAATAATTATTTTCATGATATTGACCTAAAAGTCTAGAGTTCAATCCTTGTCAAACCCAAAAGAAAAAATGTAAGCATAAGGCAAAACAAAAAGATAAAAGGGAAAAAAAGCCTATGTAAAATTCACAGAAATTCAAAAATGAAAAAAAAGAGAAACATTATTGCATGAGGAGCATGTTAGAAATATAATTATTCATATTCTTCTACTTATCAGCTTAAGCTTTTCGAATAAGTGGTTTTATAATGATAATTGTCTAGTTACAATTATGCATATACATTAAAGAAATTATTCAAAACATCTTGATCTCAATTTAATTGAATGTTTGAATATTCAAAATAACCCTTATCAATTATTCTATTCTTATACTTACTCTTTATTTCCATTTAGTGGAAAAAATTAATTCATTTTACCTTATTTTTTCTAAATGGGAAATTATTTGAGACCAAATAAAGTCTTAAGAGTGGACAAATAATTTCAGACCAGAGGGATTAATATATTACATTACATGCATTAAAGGAATCTTTTCCAGAACAATGCACAAGCAAGAATCAGTTTAACCGTTTATATATTTGTGCACTTCAAGAACTCAACCTCATCTGGAATTTCTTGGGTTAGCTGCTCAAGTACTGTCCCCAGAACCTTTAAGGTAGCAAAAACCCGTTTCCTCTTCACAGTCTTGCGCTCCAACCTGTATAAGAAGAAAAAGCAAAACTGAGGAAAACAGCTACAATCAATACAAAACAATTCAGATGATAAAATTAAAGCCATGATAGATAGCTAAGATGTTTTTGAAGTTTCAGTGACCAAGTATTATGTAGTGCCTAATCAATCATTTTGGATAAACAATAAAATATTCTTAGGAGGGAAGAAATAGAAGTACGAGATAGGAAACTTTTAGCATCTATTTGGTGTAAAGCTCATGATCTTTATAGAGGATTTTCCCTTTCAGACTTGTTGAGAGATTAGAAAGCTATGCTTTATAGGTAAATCTTTTGCTTTGTTTTGATTTTCTATAGTGTATGCAGTGTACTAGCTGCCCCATTTGATTCAATCTGGATTACAAGGATACCAGATTCACAGTCAAAATACTATTCTTCATGAACAATAATTATGACATATACCTCTAAGTTACATTTATTGTGCTATTCCGGTAATAGAAGATCACATAAAATAAAATATAAAACATATTTTCACAAACATAATAGTGGCCAAAGTTGGATACAGTTTCCCTTAAACAACCTTCTGAAACCAAAGCAACTTGTGTCATATATGTTCAACTTTCTTCTCATGTGTAAGATTAGAGACATGAATGACTTCCAAATTCAATTTTGAGAGGATTTGCAGGACTGTATATACTAAATCAGTAATAACTAAATAAAAGTGAAACTCAACTCCATAAACTTAATGCTTGATTGCAGAATAATAACAATCCCTAAACGTCCAATTTTTGGTATACTCCTTATCTACATCTCTATTTCACTGAACTAAGGGGAAAATATTTATGGAACTTATCAAACTTAGTAATAATATGGAAAACAACAATCAAGCTATGCCATTGCATTAAGCAGGACCCAATGGAGGGCAAAGAGAAAGCATAAGACTATCCAAATCAGTGTTATGTCTATCTACTTGGACAAAAAACATACTCGCCAAGATCCCGGCTGAAAGCACCAGATTCCCTCAACTTCATCTCTTCCTCGTGCAATTTCTCTACATTATTCTTCTCTCTATAAAGCTTATAGAACTCTTGTAATCGAGCAACATCCCGACTTCTATCTATGGTTCCAACTTCTCGTTTAGCCAGCTTTTGCTGAAAATATAAGTAAAAAAGAAGATAAGAAAGTAATAAAACATAGCTACCCAAAAGAACCAAAGGAGAGGTCTACTAAGGTGGAAAGAAACATTAGAAGATGATAATGAATACTTTACAAATAACAAAGGGAAACGAGAACAAAATAGGGGGTTTCACAAAAATTCCCTCTAGGAATAAGTGGAACCTTCTTTGGCAGTCCTCCCAGTTCAAAAACAATTTTTATAATGGTAATTTTTTTTGGGATAAAAATGTGATTATTATAATAAGTCCTTTAAGAATATAAAAGGAAAAAGGGAAAAAAAAGTAAAGGTTGCACAGAAAAATTCACTTTTAGGTTTAATTGAACCTTCTAAGGCCTCCGACAAAAAAGAGAATGACTATGACTTTACTGCTTAGATATGTAGGTCATGAAATAATCGCATCAATAAAGAACTACAATGCAAAATTAAAGAACGACATAAAATTTTAAAAAGAATTACAAATTAAAGAAAAATTTGTGAACAAAGACGTGTGGATAAAAAGATCATGATAGTATTTCATTAAGCAGCAACAATTGTCATAGAAACTAGTTGACAATGATTATACAGGAAAGTTTATGCATTAAACTTAAATCAAAGGTGCATCCAGTCCTAAAATACAAAAGGATGCCAAATGACAAGAACTTTTCAGAGACAGGCTTTGAGAAATCATGTACATACACACCAGGATGTGCAACACAAGTATTTTAAGTAAAATTTGCATTCCAGATAGAAAATCAGATAATAACTATGTACCTTAATGACAGACATCAAACCGGTCTTAAATTGTAAAACACCCCGTCCCTCACTGTTAGGGTCCAAGTTTTGTGACAATGAGTATGCATGCTCACATACTGCAAATCGAATAAGATTCCATTAGAACAATTGTTAGGAACCTTAAGAACTTCAATGACCGAATTAATATATATCGGCACTCCCAAGCAACAATATCTTAATTCAAATAACATATACACTTTCAACATTTAACATTGATAGAAATATGGACATGTTAATAATGTGCCTTCTCGTATTACTAGAACTCCTAGTTTATAGTGTAAATTAATGTAACAGATACTTTTTATTTTTAAATCAAATATTTAACATCGTTAGAGATACACACATGGTAATTATGTTCATGCTCATATTATTCAATATTTTTAGTTTGCTAATGAGTTGATTGACAGAAGGGGATATCTTTTCCTTCTCCTCTTTCTTGTTTTGTTGACATATATATCCATTATGCTGACTATATATTGGATGTCAAAAAACCCATATCAACAAAAGTAAACAGAACATTCGCATAAAGAATACAAAGTAGTAACTAGTAAGTGAAGAAGAACATACAAATTCTAGAGACATTGGGATCATCATCTTGAATTTCATCTGCAACTCGAAGAATTTCATCAATATCCCTGTTTTTTGCAAGAGCGGAGGGCACATTCCCAGCAATTCCGCCAACAGGTCGCCCATATGCATCATCACCAATTCTCCCCCTCCTTAATGCAGCACGTACTAACCGCTCCCAAAGTTCCTCAACTCGAGACATATTTCTAACAATAATATTAAGTGAAACCACACAAACCAACAGTTAAAGAAAAAGTAAAATAAAATTGAGCAAAAAACCCATTATAGCATGGGGACAATAAGTAAAACTAACATATAAAGAGTGACAGGGAGTCACCACTGAGCCCCAGCAGAGCATTTACCAATATTAACTTATTCTTTAAACAAAAATTATCTTGTATATTTAAAAATGTGGAGGATGCCAAACTCCACAAACGACCAAATGAATAAATGCACATGACTTGTGCTATGAATGCAATGCAATGCAGTATTCTGCAATACAATCATTAAGAAATTACGAGCAACAGCGATATTCTTTATATTTTGGCACTGAATAACCAGCTTCCGGCAAGGTATGCAACGACTCAAGCTTAACAGTACTCGTACCTATGGAACTTGGACGTTCATAACAGCATGAAATGATAACAAGTTGATAAGAAAGACGGGAAACGGCTCTTGAATCAAGTGGATCCAATTCAGCTCGCTCTATAGCATCAAATCAGTAGGCACTAGACAATCTACTGCAAAATACAGGTCATATTCCATGTTTAGATAAAGGACATGAGACGATGCAGCAAACAATAGCCAATAATAAACCGTCATTGCAATAATAAACACGAGATCACATTATTCAACCTAAAATGGACTTCCTACACTTCAGAAACCAAATTTCCGAAACAAATAAAACAAAACAAAAAGTGAAGATCGAAGAACTTCCATTGGAGTGGTTAATTTTCTCGAAAAGTAAACAGAATAAGAAGGAAAATAAGCGAAGGAGAGAGGAAATGAGGAACCTGATAAACCCTAGAGGTATGGTTCGGAGTTGAAAATGAGCAGAATCTGGTCTCTGATTAGTGTGATTCGAACGAAAAAGCGGTTTGTGTTGCTTTTCTTCGTTTTGAAAAGATGAAGAGGGATGCGAAATGCGAAGATATAGAAAAGAAAAATGGGGTAAAAAAAAGAAAAAGATGTAAAGGAAAAAGCTGAAAGTTTAAGTGATGGGCAACGGGAAACCGGATATGCCGGTTGCAGCCGGTAGTGCACGCAACAGCGTTTCGGTTCGAGCGGGTCTCACCGTCAAACCCATGACGCGGAGAAGCAAAGGGGAAATCAAACCCATTAAGACAAGACAAATGGACTGTAATGATTAATGAACGAATAAATAAGGAAAAGTATAGATATATCGGATATGATAAAAGTTTTGATCTGTGCTAAAATTATCAAATCAAAATTAATATCCGCATTTTTTAACTTGGATCGATTGCAGATCAAATTTTAAATATATCTGCAAAACATATAAATAATTTAAAAAATTTATTTTTATTAAAAAATATTAATAAAATATTTTTTTATTATTTTAAATATATTTATTCTTAAATATTGTTAAATATATTTTTTTTAAATAATAAAAATAAAATAATATAACATATATAATAATTATTAATTAAAATAAAATATAAAAATAATATTTACTTATTAATTTATTTATTTTTGTAAATCCGTAAATATACAGATCAAATGTAGATATCTATATAAAATCTGTAATTCATAATTTTATAAACCTGATCGACATATGCAATTTTTGAATCAGATTTAAATAAACATTACAAATATCACATCTAATGTATAAACACCCCTAAACGTATAGGTACCTAGCTGGGTTGAAAGAATAAACAAATTCTACCATTGTTAGTTAATCGAGGAATTACTATCTAAGCGTGGACACTGGACAATGTAAGGAAACAAATTCAAAAAATTAATATCAAATTATATTGTGTAATTATTTATTATTAAGATTATCCATAATTTTTGTTTTTTTTTATTTTTTATTGAACATTAGTAATATTGTAAACATATTTTAACTGCACATATAAAGAATCCTCTAATTTTTAAAACTTTTAATTTCATAAATAAAATTAACAAAAATAATACATGTATACTAAAAATTAATTATCAAACTAGTCATCATATATTTATATATAAATATATTTATTGTTTAAATTATTTTTAATATATATTTTATATTTTAATTTATATTCTATACGAATAGTTAACTTATATTTTTTATGTATATCTAATATAATTATAAAATTACAAATATAGAAGATATATGTATAATACCCGAAATATATCAAAAGTCACTTTTAAGTACTATTGGCTCCGTTTTGAAATATCCAAAAGTTTTTTTTATTATTTTAAATTATAAAAAAGTCACTGTGTTAATATTTGATATAACTTTTAAAATTAATTTTTGACTTTTGAAAAATTATTCAAAATACTAACAAAAAAGTTAAAAAAAAAACTTTCTCCTGTAAAAATTGCCTATCACATCTATTTTAAAATAAGTATTTTTATGACTAAAAAAACTAAATACAAAATAAATTACATTTTTAATTCTGTTCTATTTTTTTAAAATGTGTTCATTCAAAATGCTTTTCAATGAAAATAAAAATAAAAACAAAAACGCTCGAACCAATCAGCATCTTATTGAGTTTAACTAATATGCAATCTAAAAATACAAGTTAGTATTACTATTTTATTTTAATAAATACTCAGCAATTAAATTAGAAATTAAAAAAAATATTTTGCACATTTTTCTATAATAATCTATTTTATTAGTAATTTTAACATATGTCTAAGAGTAAATATTAACTAAATCTTAATTTATTTATAAATTATTTTTGATATAAACTCATATTTTAAGTTCCTATTTCAAAAAATCTTAATTAAATTATTTATTTAGAGTGACCTTAACCTAATAATATGATAAATTACATTAATATTTACCAAAGTCAAATTATAAAATGTTTTATAAATTTTAACGCAACTCCATTTCCATGCATTCCAGCAAATATCTCAGCTTGTAAATACAATCTAAGTTGTCAAATGTTGAATTAAGAAAAACTCGAGGCCATCGATCAATGAATAAAAGATAGGAAGACAATTCTTCGTTTAGTCTAGGGTATTCTCATGTTTAACAAACTAATGACTAATTCCCTATAAATCTAAACTCCATTTAAAGGAATGTTGCTGGCAATGAGTTATTGGATGCACAAGATTTAAACTTATGACACTTAAGCAGACGAATAAACTAACTAACCACTTGACCAATCCATGTTGGTTAAGGGAAGACAATGTCTTTTTTTTTTTTTGAATAAGGGAGGACAATTTTTTTTGTTATTTAAAAACTAATCCGTCGCGAATCTGAACTCCATTTAAAGATATACCGCTGGCCAATGAGTTGCTGCATAATGTAT
The DNA here is from genome assembly GCF_003086295.3 of Arachis hypogaea. NCBI lineage: Eukaryota > Viridiplantae > Streptophyta > Magnoliopsida > Fabales > Fabaceae > Arachis > Arachis hypogaea. Next base: position 116,000,830 of record NC_092044.1, on the reverse strand, counting down.
ATCACAAGACAGAATTCAGATCTCCGACATTTGTTTAAACAAACGAGTGATCTGACTACTCAACCAACTCAAATTGGTTAGGAAAGACAAATTTAAATTGAATGAACACTCACTAATTAGTTTTGGGCTTTTGGCAATAATCAAATGCCAGCAACAAAATTGAGGCCTAGTATCCCTCCCATTCTTAATAACAGCTACTTCGATTACAATACAATGGCTACAAAAACATTGCACAAGAGGCGTGGTTGCATGCATGCATGCATGCATGGGAAAGCTCTGTGCAGAAGAAAGAGAAGATTATTCCTTGTTACGAGAAGAGCGCCCCTTCCTTTGGCCTCCAAGAATGCGAGAAATTTGCAAGCCTCGGCTGAATGCTTGGTTGAACAGCATACGTGTCTGAAATTCCGAAACAAATGGAAACCAAGCAAGAAATGCAATGGGAGTGAACAAAAGCAAACCCATTACAATCTCGTAGCCACGTGCAAGAGTTTTTACTGAGCCCCAAAATCCAGCTTTCCGTACTAGAGGCTTTAATGCTTGTGCAATCTGCAAAATACAATGATAACAGTGAGGTAACTTCGAAAAGCCAAAGCCGTAAACAGCAAGCACGTTGAAGAAAATCAAGATAATGTAATTCCACATAATAAAGTCAAACCTCAAATATAAAATAATAATAAACTGCCTCATGAATGGGAAGATAAAACTGTCTAAAGTAAGATTTATTGCATTGCATACAATTTTTAAAACCAAAAGCTCCAGTTAAGTGTGTTCCAATGATTAATGATCAAATAGTTATCGTTAGTTCATTAGTTGGAGATAAAAAGGAGAGAGCAATAACCTGTAGCATTCCCCAACCGGTTGGCATGAAAGCAAGAATGCAAACAACAATGTCCTGGATTGTCATATGAGGAAGGGCAATTAAGAGGGCCAGAACTGATACAAAAGTCACGAATATCAATCCTTTGATTAGCCGGAAGACAAGTTGAAAATCTGCGCTGAATTTTCTCCTCCCAACAGATACCACCTGAAACAATGTGAAAAAGGAAAAATCAGAAAGGACACAGGAACTTGCTCTGCTAGATAAAAAGAAATAAGTGTTGATATAACACATAGGATTTTGACGTAAGCTTTATGGGCAAGAAAGCGACAAGCTTACAACAGATATAATGATTTTATTTTGAGAAAACATACATCCGATATGCCATACAATATACACACAGAACTTGTACTAACCTTCACCACAGATAAAAATAAAAAGATCACCAACCATGATATGCCATACACCTGTAAACCAAGACAACGCATTCAGTTTTCCAAATTTTGATTTAGAAACAAATAAAGATGAGAAGAGCAATGAAGGTGAAGACTAACCAGAATACTTTTTGTTTTTGTAAAATTTAGGTGATAAACAAGACCATATTGATAGATAAAGAAGCGCAGAGATAACAATATCTCAGCTATGATTCCCCGTGTTCCCGAATATTGGAGATGATCTTGTTCCTCCTCCCACCAGGACTCCCAACTTTTCTCAGGTGGTACGCCTATGCCACCTCGGATGCTAATCCATTTATTCCAATCAGTCCAATCATCAACAATCTTTTGCCACTCAAACCCAGAAGGATTGAACAAGAAGGGTGCATAAAGCCAAGTGCCCACCATAAACCACATCGACACAGTGATGAAGAGATAGGCAACCCCACTTCTATAAGTATGACCAAAAATTTGGTACACTACCAGCAAAATCATGAGCTCAATACCCTTGACAAAGTGGCTGCGTGAGTAAAGTCTATAGTTGTCTGCAAATTTGGCATGGAAAACCACAAAACCTCGACCTGTAGGTCTATATTTTGCACCTCCATGAAGTAACGTCCTTCCATAATAGTGAGTCTTTGTCCCAAGCGAGAATGTGAAGAATACTGGAGCTAGCTGCAACTGCATTAATATGAACTCACTAAGTGCAGTTCTAAAGCCCTTTTCCAAGCCAATTTCCATTAGCATGGGCAAGGCCATCAAAAACCCTATTTGAACAAACGACTGAGAAGCCAGAGCCACTTGAAGAGGCTTATTGTCACGAATGGCTTTCTGTGTACTCAAACTTTCTTCAAGCCCACTGAGAACCAGATATAGGCGACCATAGAGGAATACATATACAGTAAGAACAGTAATCTGTAAAATGAAAAGAGGTAAACTAAAAGGTTAGAAATTCTGGATATAAGAACAACAACACAAGGATGACTCGACTCTAAGGGTAACATACAAGTGTACTGAAGTAAAATCCAACTGTGGTGAAATAACAAGACAGCATTCTGAAGAAATCAAAACGATGCCCAAGTCGGTACACATCTCGACTCAGTGTTTGCTCTCCATTGCCATTAGCTATCTTTGCTTCAAACATAGAAATCTGGTTGAGTCCAACATCTCTCCCCTTCCCAACTTGAATGTACTCATGATGAGTGACATTTCCTTCACGGAGTGTAGAGTTAAAGCCTACATGAACATAGTAAAATTCATACACAGGTAAGATAAAAATAAAAAAATAAAAAAACAAAGCAACGAAAGAATGTTTTGGACATCACTTTACCAGCAAAAATATCTTCGCTCAGATTGATAACCTTGGAGGCTTTGCTAACACCCCCTCTTGTGAGGTGAAAAAGCCTATCAAAGACATCAGGATGACCATAGTGGAAGCGAACCCTATAGAAAGCATAATAAAAGAAAGTAGATTATACATTTCTATAACATATATAGAGTATCGAAGAAAAATGTATGATGAAGCCCAAAATGGTGATACAAAAATATATCTAATGAAAATATGACAAAATATTACTTAAAGGCATTAATAAGTTAGTATTTGGCCTGCATTCAGATTGTCACTTTCTCTGTATGTTGCTTCAGCATGGATTTTATATTTATGCAACTATAAAGTTGCTCAAATGCCATCTGGACCAAGCATGTCAACCTATTGCGTCTCCCACTTGGAACCTTTTTCTCCAACTCCTCCTCTTCTCAGTCATATAATTTTCTTAGCCATTAAAAGATAAAAACAAGCGAAAAGATCAATAATGAGAACTTACTTCAGGGGATTAGCCAACAATCTCTGACCAATTGTAACAAAACTGGTCTCCTGATTTGACATGAACCATGCAAGTGAAGAAACACTGAAATCTCAGACAGACACAGTCAGGGACACTAAAATTTATCAACTACAGTTGTATGAGAAAAATGTTACTTCTCAGGAATACCAAAAAAATAATAAATAATTTAAAATTATATTCGAAAACAGAAATAAATAAAAGACCCAAGTGACTTTACCTTCCAGTAAATATATGCTCCCTGAGTCCAAGAATACTTGGGTACCTCACACCATCATGCTTCTTAAGAAATTCTTGCAATAAATTTCTCATTTTCAAAGCTTCTTCCATATAGTTGTCCTACAGAAAAGGTAACTTAATCACATAGCATTATGCAAGACCTTATAATTGTGTTCTCTGCCTTATCATACAAGCTTACCTGGTTCATATCTATTGTTTGCAAGCCTTCTCCACGTGTGAAAATTATGGCATGGTTCTGATTTTCAGGCTTACCCTCACCCAAAATAGCTGGTCCAGGAAGCTTTATTTTATATATTACCTGATTAGGAGAGTCAAGTGGAGAATATGAACCAAGATATCTTCAAGTGAATTCAATGGAGGGAAAAAGATTGATTAGAAGTTAAAGTCTAGAGTTGTATTTAGCCCTACAGAAAAAACTATTTACTCCCTCATTGAAGTTAACATTTTTACAAAACATTGTTTCTCTGTAAAAGGGTTTATTCAGTTATGCATATACCTCTTCCAATCCTAGGAAAATTAATATTATTCACCATCAAGATTATGTCATGAACCATCTCTCCTAAAAGCTTAAGCCATGTCAACTATAAACTTTCCAATGTTATCATATTTTGTATCCTCCATAGGTGGTATTTTCACTGTTTCTCCCCAATAAAAAAATATATTTTCTTTATAAATTACTAGAGTAAAAAAAGATGAAAAAAATTACAGGCTCCATGTATCGACATCTAATCACCTGGTCTAAATACTGCACTGGCTCTGTCTCTGAAGGATTACTGGATTTTGGCATTGCCTTCACTAAACAAGAGTAATAAACCTTGTTGATCTTTTTTGGCCTCTCTTTGCTAGGTTCCTCAACCTCATCAATGTAAGCAACCCGAAGTGAAGGGTATCTGCCAATCAATGAATAAGTACATGAAGCATTAAGATCAGTATTACTAAGCAGGGACACTAACTTACCTTGTCATAAGCCTCAATATGTCTTGAGCACGAGCAGCACCAGATCGCTTGTCAATCCCATATTGTTGGCATGATACTACATATGAGAATTTCATATCTGCTACTGCTTGACATTGCGTCAACAATGACCTTTCACCCGTTGCATTGTTGTCTGAATTTTCTATGGCTTTATAGCCTTCCATCAAATCTGCACATTCATGGCATTTCGTCAGAAAAACAAAACTTCTGAAAAAAAAAATCTCGAGTTTCTTTGACTTGTAAATTCAAAGCTAAAACAAAAGCAGATACTGAGTATGCATTCAGCCAATCCCAAAAGCAATCAATCACCTTCATCTTTTGCCATGTCAAGGAAAGCCTGGAGTTCCAAAGCCTTTCTGTAGTACATCATGCCTCTTACTGCACCAGTATGCAAACTTCAGTCAATTACAACAACTAACAAGCATATCAAATTCTGATGATAGGATCCTAAAGAACCCAAGCTTGTATTAGAAATATTTGTTCTTTTTTTTTTTTGTGTATCTGAGAGAGAGAGGACCAGTTTTAGTCAAAGTTTGGCCTCTGTATGAAGCCCAGAGACGAAGTTCTTCTTCTAACTCATCCGATTCATTTCCTTTCAGTTCCTCCTCACTGGAACAATTCACTCTCTGAAGGAAGTTGTTCCATTCGTCTGTATATCAATAACAAAAAAGGTTACATCAAATGCAATGATATCCATCCTTGAACTTTCACACTTCTGTGTAAAGGGGTGAACCTGGAAAGATCTTTTGCAAGTAAAAGAGTATCGAAACACCATCTTCATTGGGTGATTCCAACTCACGTAAGGAAAAGAGAACCTCTTCAGTGTAATATGGTGTTAAAACCCTGTTAAGTCAACGTGCCAAAAATAAATATTTACATGATTCATTTTCTTTCTAAAGGAAGTTAAAGTTACTTTTAATACAACGTATATATATGGTGATATTAAAGTTCATCTATGTATCAATTAGGGATATAATTAGTTTCTACTTTATTAGACATTGTAATTTTGAAGAAGGACTAAAACCTACAAGCTAAGGAGTTCTTTCCCTCAACAATATATGTAAGCATGTATATGTGTATATATGTGGACCAAATTAAAGAAGCAAAGAATATGTCTAATTTCTAATAACCAGTAAGTTATAATTTCATGGGAAAAAGCTTCAAGCTGCAGTACGGTGAAAAGAATTTACCATAGCTTTCATCCAATAATATTTTATTATTAATACAATTTCTTCCTACTTAGGTCATCTTTCAAGAAATTGTTGTTCCTGAAAGCTAGCCATGAAAATGAAACCAAACCAAACAATAAAACTGGGTTGCCTTCACAATAACATAAAAGTTGCAGAGTTGATCGTGTTGTTTTGGAAAGTTTACGTTTTTTTTTTTAATTAACAATATCATTTTGCTTTTAAATGATTTGATTTTTGTGAGTTTAGCAAATAATTGTGCTGATTATTATAATGCACTCTATTATGAATGGAATCAATCAAAATTCGTCATTAATGCAGCAATTTGTTCATTCAGGATCTAATCCTTCGGTTAGAATTGTTATCACATTATTCTATTCATGAATCTAAGTATAGTTTGAAAACCTTGTAAATTGTTTACTTACAAATTTAAGTTACAACTATGTATGCATATTTTTGGGGGAAAAAATAAAAACATAAAAATAATAATAATAAATACTATATAAATACTTTGAATCTTCAGTCACCAAGAATGCATAGACACAAAACAATTCAGATATGCAAATAGTATGTAAGAAGGAGCATCTCTAAGAGCTTTGAATTATCTATTTCAGAAGTGTCAATGGAAAAATGCAATAAAATACAGGACTATGGAAAAGCTTACGAGAATGATAGCATGTTGCGGACTTTGGGTGCTGCAGGCATGTCCATAAACAGTGAATTAGAGAAAAAAGAAATACGCCTTTTGGCTTCCAAATTAGATGGTACGTCCATTGCAGATTCTTTGGTTGTAAGCAGCAAGTAAAGCCGTTTAAGCTGCCAATTTTTAAAAGGAGGAAAACATGACATCAGATATGCACTCCACTATTCATACTCTTAGCAGAATAACTAGATTGGTAGAGAACCTTCTCTGTCCAAGCTTCAGTAACTGGTTGAATTGGAAACCTAATAGCTCCTTCAGAAGCAAACAGCTGATGTTGTGACTCAAGGGCAAGCATCCCCTCATGTCCAGCTCCACCATGGATTGATTCTACCAAACTGTTCAATCAAAACCAACACAATCATAATCAAGGAATTATGATGATTCCCTTCAAAGGTGTAGAGATTGGGTTCTATGTTTCTTCACCTGGATATATGATCCTCCAACATTATATCTCTCGTCACTACTTCTAGCATGTCCTGGAAGAGAATCACAACTTGGTCCCTTTCTTCATGCTTATTGTCTATCTGCAACATAAAAAATGCATGATAAGATTTTGACATGCTTATAACAAAAATATAAACTACACAAGGTGATCAAACAATACCAAATATTTGATTAGCTCAACAAACTGCCGGTAGAGACTAGGAAGTGCATTTAGTCTGAATTGACTTATTAGGTCACCTTCTTCTATATGTTTGTCTACCTCAGAGAAAATGGATTCTATAACCCTGAAATGAAAGGTGCCAACAAAAACCAAAAGGTTTTAGATAAACGACAACCAATTAAGAGTGTCGTAGAAGGCAAAGCATCAAAGTTGAGGAATCTAGTTATTTCCAAGAGTCTACTTTGGATCAAGATAGGAAGAGATTATCAAGAAAGAGATCACTCATAAAGCACTCTCACTTCTATAAACAACCACATTATAGCTTTAAAACTTACTGTTTCTCACGGTCCCCCTGAACCAGGTACTTAATAATGCTCTTAAATGAAGCATAGCACTCCCGAACAGCACAAGACATATAGTTGTCAGCCTCTATCCTTTTCCTCAGCTCTTTATCCTTTCCATTGCTGTCTTTGGCCATATCCACTGCGATTGGAATCTATGGAACACAGATAAATTATTAAATGAGCATAAAGGTAGCAAAGTTTCAAAAAGAAGACAGAATAAACAAACCTTGCTCGCAAGTAAGAATGGTGGCCATTGTATAAGGTCCAACTCACGATCAGCCCAATAAGGTACAAGCAAAAGGTCCATTTCTCTGAATAAGAACACCATAAGAGTACACTGCTGTTAAAAAAAACAGTATATATAGACAGGAAAGAACAAGAACTGAAAGCATAAATTGAATCCACTGACAACCTATTACTGATAAGATCTTCCTCTCTGAAACTAGTGATTATTTGGTTCCACAACTGAGCAAATCTTGCAGCCTCTTTACCTTTGTTAGATGGAATCTGTACCATTTAGCCAAATTATGTAAGTTGAGGATACTGTTATTTTTAATTAAAATCTCAAGAATGTGATGGCATAATAATTAACCTGATCAAATCTGCGCGAAAAAGTAGCTTTCAGTCCTTTTTTCCTTTGCTCACTCTTTTCCTCGGGGATCAAACAAGCATTGAAGGCTCCAGGCAATGATTCAAAACGGGATCTGAGCATTCCTAGTGTCCTTATCTGAAACCAGCAGACAGTGAAATTATTATAAAAGGCACTAATAATTCATTCATAAAGTAAGACCCCTTCAAAATCAACAACTTGGATTTGATTCTATTAGAACTAGAAAACCAAACTTGAAACTCAAGCAAACATAAACTTGAATAATCAACTAGAAAAAGACACTAGTGAGTAGTGACAATGGCTACATATTATTGCTTGAGGAGCAGTCCAACATTCAAGGGACAGCAGATGGAAGGAACAAGACTAATGCATATCTACCATGGCAACAAATTCTTGCTTCTTTAGAACATGATTAAGCACTAAATAAATAACAAAATCTAATGATCCAAAACCATTATAAAAGAGATCAAAGGAGAAGGCAATCTACTAACCTCCCCGAGGCGACGGAATGCTCCATAAATACCACCAAATAAAGTAGAAAATATGGCATACCAAATCTGGGTATCCATAAAGTATACCTTCAAAGGAAAAAAAAAAGATTTAGGTAATTATGCAGAATATATTGAAGAGCAACCAAATTAACTATAGTATAAAAACATACCAGAATAATTGGAGCCCAAAGTGCAATTATAACACCAACGTTATTTCGAGCTACAAAAAGCACAAGAAGGTAATTCACATGAGAAAAATGAAATGAAATAATATAAAATCAAAAAAAATGCTCAACCTTACTACCATGGGGAAAGAATTCATGCCACTGGAATTTCGAGATTTTTACACCCATTATAGCTTTTGTAGGTCCCACCAGAGGCTTTATCTATAATAAGAATGAAAGAGAGAGACCATTAACACAAATCAAATTAATTGGTTATTTCAAAGTAGTTATGTTTTTATTAATGTCCAATACAGGCAGTTATACGAGTTAATTGATTTTTTTAAAGAAAGCTACAAACACACGTTTTATCTATATCAACAATGTACAATACAAACAATTAGGATGTGAAAAAGAAAATGCAGAGGAAATGACAGAACCATCCAACAGTAATAAATGATAAGAGAATCACCTCTATATAGTAGCTGAACGCTAACTTTGTGATCAATAAGAGGACCCAAAACATTGTGTACCTGAAATTAAAGACAGAGAATTAACATCTTATTCCTAGGAAACTTGCATAAATTCCGAATGATGAGAGACTCTAGAACTTTCTTACTTGAAAAGGGACAAAGTGCTCTCATGCATTCCCCTACCAACATAGAGACGAGGCTGTCATTTTTAAAGGAGAAAAAACTAGTTATAGTCCCACTTGCAATGGCACAAAAAAACTGCTGTTTGTTGTACCAAACCACAAAATAGATAATGAAAACAGAGTTTTGATGTCACCTACCTGTGACCACCACATCATTAGCATCACAATCCTATAGTTTGACCTCTCAAGAAAACGACGAATAAGTGGGAAAAGAAATAATATGGCAGCAAGCATGTTCGGGGACAAGTATATAACAACAGCCATAATGAACAAAGAAGACGAACTTGAATTGCTCCCAAACCAACTTTGGATGGTTTGAGCAAACCCAGGAGGATTGTCCCAAGTGTAAGCATATGTAACTGAAAGAACAATCACCCATGCTGCAGCTGAAATAATTTTAAGAATATATCTCAACTTAACATGCATGGACATAGTTCGCTGTGCTTTCCAACTGAGAATCACATCCAGAGTAGCTGCCCAAGTGAAAAACAAAACCAGGATAAAGAAAAAGGAAAAACCATAAGCAACCTCCTCATAATGTAAAAAGCTTGAAAGTAAACAAGTTTAGAAAGACTTTGGCCATTGATACTCTTGCATGTTAGACATTAATAGCTGCAGAAGAAATGCTTCCAAAATGGCCGTTAAAGTAGCAAGGTAGATTGCAATTTTTACAGAAACACATGCAACAATGATAGAATTAGCATTAGCTATTGAATTACACTAGACATTAGTATATCTTCAGGTAAAATTTGCTATCCCCTACCTTGTCCAAGCTTCAATATGGCTGCTGTTATAAACACACTCAGCACCTTCTTGAAGACATCGCCATTAAAAATTGCACTTGGATTCCCAGTTCCATTCCATGCAACAATAATCATTGCCTAATCAAATATTAGCTATTCAGAAGTAGATCTTATTTTGCATTATATTAAAGGGAAAAACAATTAACGTAGAGGGAGAGTGACAACATAAATACATAACGCAATATTTATTACCTGTAAGCACAAAATGAAGAAGCCCCACATGCGATCAAAACTTCTGAAAATATGCCAAAATGACCTTATCTCAACAAAGTTAACTTTTCCAACCCATCTGTCGGAATTAGTTGGCTTGTTATCCTGTAAATTCAAGTTTGCAGCAAGACTTACGATAAGGTGGCACATGGGAGTTTCAGGCTTTCAACAGTTACTAGTTGAATTATGGTAAGAAATTCAAAAGAAAAATCCATCAGACAGTTTCCATCACTTACTAGCCAATGTCATAATCAAGTACAACAGTAAATCCATTTGACAGTTTACATAACTTAGTAGTCAATGTCATAATCAAGTACAACAGTACAAATAAGTTTCTTCCCATCTTCAGCCAAACATTAAGTCTATTTTTTTAATCAAACAGTACATATCATAATTGTCTCCCGAAAAAGCAAAAAAGATTCATGTATTTGGTCTTAAATCCGAAACATCAAATAAGCTCTTAAATGCTTAAATTTGTCTCAACTTAGTCTTGTTTCAAATGTTCCATATATACCCTAAATGCATTGCAATTATAAAGACAAACTCAAAGTATCACACAAGCAAGTGGCTTTCACCCAAAAAGCTAGATTCGAAGAAAGATAGAGTCATCTACTATACAAAAGCACTATGAAGAAAAATGACACCAAGCATAAATTTCAGATATCCAACTCTTCTACCCAACAAAAATGACACCAACTTTATGCAGCAGAGCATATAAGATTGGCTGGATGCCCCATGAACCCATACTGGGAGCAAGTAAATGTTTATAATTGTGAAGATAGTGAGAAAAATCAAAGACAATAAATTCATGATCAGCACTTACATTAGATTTGTCAAAATCTTGACGCTCAACTGCCAGCGAAAAGAAATCAGCATCAGCACGCATTGGCCAACCAAGCCGGAAACAATCAGCTGACCTACAATTGTCATTAAGAATTGATAACCCAGAAAGGCATCAGCAATACTGTAATAGGCAGCAAACAGAAGAGGATAGAAAGAGAGAACCATCAGTTGTACCAGAAATATTCATTTAAATCATCATAGTTCCTCCATTGTGAATGCTTTGACCTCCCCTTTTTACTCCTTTCAGCTTCCTGTTAGCAACACAGTTATAACCATTTATGAGGCATTATCAATGGTACAAATTACACATTGGTTGCGCATGATGACAAACATAAAACAAGGAGGGAAAAGAAGACAATAATAAAGGGCGGAAAGCACCTTTGCAATAACATTATAGATAGGAGTTACAACTTTCCCCAAGAAAGCCTCCTCTTCACCTCCATAAGCTGGCTTGATATTCTCTCCCGTCATTGGACTAACATTACCAGAAAGCATACCATACAATTCAAAAGCCATCTACAAGAGACCACAAAAAGTATCCCGCAAAGGCACAGAACATGTCAATATGTGGTTGATTCCCCTTAAATGCCAAAACACAGGGAGTTAATGAATCAGTTAGAGATGTAGTGTTAAACGCTTGTTCTTCTTCCTAACAACTTAAACTTTTGAGAGAGTTGATCTCCAATACTGTATCATAAACTATAATGACCGAGTGGTAGGAACTAAAAAGTTCCTCCAAATCTTCATAATCTTCATAGTTAATTTTTTCGGCACAAGATAAAATATGAGGGTTATCCAATAACAGGTAAGAAAACCTAACCTAGAGTTTATGTTGGTATCAAAATATTGATCTGAGAATGTATAATAAGATGGAAGCAAAAGAGGACTAAAAGGTAGTTAAAAAAAACTTAACACAATTAAATAAGGTTGAACACAGATACTAAAACTGTTGAAATATACATTCCTAATAGCTTAAAAGGAAAAAACCCACTTGAAAACACAAGCTTATACATGTGCACTCGTGAAAATTCATTAACTAGTAAGTTTGGTAATGGATATTCATTACCTGTTGCAGTTTCATTCTATAATATTAAACAATAGTTTGTTCTAATTACAAAGCTTACATGGTGATAGATATAGCACAGGCATTCTGGCATGAATCTTAGGTTGGCAGCTTCACCCCATATTAGAAGATACAGGCCCATGTACAGTAGTTTACGCTGCTGCACTTCTTGCTGTATGGTTGGTAACCTGCAATATGCATCCACAAATGTTTGTGTCAGATTCAGGAGCTGACATATGGATTTAGCATTATTGTGAAAACAAGTTTAAAATGAATAATGTCTGGTTATACCCATTTGTAGCCAAACAAAGAACTCCTAGTTAGAAAAAGAACAGTTGCATAATCATTCGACACAATGAAAATAGAAACACTCACCAAAGGCTACTTTTCCGACCCAAATACTTGCACCACCTTTTGTAATTCTTGAAAAGTTTCTTCATGACTTCTGTTAGAGCACGCTCATCCAACTAATCAAATAATATGTACACGTCAAAATCAGAATAAACACCAATTGATGCAAAATAAAATAGTTGTTATTAACCGTATGGCTTCCACATATAGATTGCCAGTAAATTAATTGCAGGTACATGCATACAGTAAACAAGTTTCAATTCCTTAAGAATGATTTGCAGCAAGAAACTCACCTATAGCATCAAGGAATAATTTCAGTGCATGCTTTTACACAAAAACAAAAACTGTATCATTTATCCAATCAAAAGAATACCTTTGGTTGTTGATCAGGTTTAGGAAATTGCCTTATGTGCACATTTGCAAGCAATAAGATCAAATGTTCTCTCTGATTTGCTACATTGTGCTTCTGCATTTAGTACAAGAGGTGAAAACAAGTTTGATAGGATATGCTAGTCATGAAGTGGCCATGTCATGCTAAAATAACAGAGATTCGAATCAATAGAAATGTTACAACTCCAGATTTTACTTTACCTGAAAGCCAAACATTACCCCAAGCCAATCTAGAATGTCTTCATCCTTTTTTTTCTTGTAGTCCTTAGGCCAGGCAAGACCTCTTGTGTTTCGAAGAGCGGATACAGCAGCTTGGATCTATGAATAGAGCCAAATATGGGCTTTTACTACAATTTGATGGAAATTATATGATGTGGCTAAAATTTCATTTCATAGATATTAAACTACAATCATACCTCCGGAAATCTCATTACTGCCTGATTTGCACTATCAGGATCAAGAGGAAGAATATTGTAAGGAACTAATATCTCTGTTTTCTCAGCAACTTTATCTTGAGTCTCCAAAATCTATTAAATGTCAGTGGCAAACAAATCATAGGCACTCAGACTGGTGACAACAAAACAAATTAGAAGCAACGTAGACTATCAACTTATTTAAATTTGGACAAAATTCCACATATCATCAATAGGAAAATCACATTTCTGGAGCTATAGAAATATAACCTCACGATCAACTTCCACAGACTGTGTCATGTTAACAGCCTTCAAAACCTCAAAAAGAACATTAGCAGTCTGATATGCCTTGGTTAGTTGTGCGCTGAAAGTAAGAAGACAAACTCACTGTTAGTTGCAAAATAACTGAGATTGTATTATGTTGCAAATGATCTAGATAACACACCGGTCAGCTTTATCAGCAGCATTCTGTAAAGCTTGGATATATTTCTTGTAGTAGTGCTGATAAAAACTCTGCATCTCACGAGCATCGCTTTTCTTTACCCTTCCTTTCAATGTTGGATCATTTTCCTAACCCCAAAAACAAATGAAACAAATTGATAAAAAGATACATAAAATTACCATGAAGAAATACTGGAAAAGCAGCATTAATAGCTTACTCTTTCTAGGCGCTGGAGAAGAGCAGTTTTGAATTGCCGAACACCACGACCACTTGAAGTTGGGTCCAACCTATGAGCTTTCTCAAAGGCATAAAACCGGCCTACAAGAGCAACAAGAAATACATTCATGCAAGGATAAATAATTACAGCCTTAAAAGAAATTAAATGCATGCACAAATGCAATATTCTATCTATGAAGGAAATGCACAAAGCCAACACCAGGAAAGCAAGCAAAGAACTTCAGCTAAGCATAAGCACAATGAGTTGCACTAACCTAGCTATGACAGCGAATGAATAAATAACAGTGAAGTTCAGCGAGAAAAACAGAATGTTCTTACAGAGATAAGCGACTCTAGGATGAGTCTTCTCAACCTCATTGGCAACACGAAGAATGGGTGCAATCTCAACAAGGGAGGAAGGCACCACCTCGCTGTCAAATATGGCCTCTCCGAGGTTCCCGGCGGTTTGCGTCCGCGTGATCCGCCGCTGCGACGCCCCCGACGGTTCCGACGGCCCCACCCTCGACGACATTGTTTCGCGGATCTACTTCACAGAACCGTTTCTTCACAGAACCGTTTGCATGTAAGTTAAAAACTTAATCTGAGCTCACAGTTACAATGCAAATGAGAGAAGTGTGCCCTAGCTAGCAGATGAAGAAATAGAGAGAGTGTGTGAATGTGAGTGTTTGCAAAGGGAAGCAAAGCAAACAAAGCATGTGTGTTGTTGAGCAATTAGTATAGCTGGTGGATTCGGTTGCGGAAATAGAAATGCGAATGTGGAAATGGAAGACGCTTGGTTGGAGTTGAGTTGAATCGAGTTGAGTGTAACATTCGTCAAGTCAAGAGAGGTCAGAAAAGCTGAAAAGGTGGGGTCCGTTTTCTTTTTGGAACTGTGTTCCTCAACAAAATGCCACCGTTTCTTCCTCTGAATAACACCTCCTGCCATTTTTGCTGGCCCTTTCAAATTTCAAACATTAACGGCTATTTTATATTGTTAATTCCCACCTTAAGATAATTTTTCCTAATAACAAATGCCATAAACCTCAATTATCGATTGGAAAAATTGTTAGAGGCTTAGAACTTTTGTCACTTGTGACTTTATCACATGTTTCAGTTACTTTAAGTGGCTTTTACATATTAAATATAAAAATATTATAAATTGAGTATTTTTTACTTTGTGAATTAAAAGAGCAGAAAGTTCATTACTAAAAGACCTAACACTTTGATATTATTCAAACAAATTTTAAGTCACAAATGCCATTTTTTTATATAAGGTTGAGAATAATATTTTTTAGAATTATAAATGACTGAAATATTAATTTTAAATGTGACAGCGTTTGATTTAAGGTATAGAATTCGATTTCTATTTTAGAAAAATTAAAAAAAATTAGAAACATAAATCAGATTCTTCCATCTTAATTCTTTGTATAATTTTTAAAAATATCAAAAATTATATTATTAATGTATTTCACTTGTTAATAAATTAGCCCACAAATGCCAATTGCCTAGTTATGATGCACTCTATTTAAAATATTTTTTTAAAGTTATCTGCCAAACAAATGTCACATTTAAATGTTCATTAAATTTTATAACTCTTAAATTTTTTGTTTGGAACTATTTAGGTAAAGACGTCAAAAACGTTTTTTAAGATATTTTTAATAATTAAAATTTAATACATATAATTAATTCAATTGTATTATTTTTGTCAAAATTATGTCAGACAAATTAATTTGATCGAAAAATAGTGAATTAAATCTTGAATTGATCTAAATTAATATTATTTTTTTATAAAAAATGACTACAATATTTTTATTATAAAAAATAATTAAAATGCTCTTATTATATAATATTAATTTTGATAATCTTAAATTCTAGTCCTTTACTTCTCCGTCTACAGTGTTAGGATTTAAAGTTTTCAATATATATATATATATATATATATATATATATATATATATATATATATATATATATATATATATAATAGGAGTATTTTAGTCATTTTTTATAATGAAGATATTGTAGTTATTTTTTATAAAAAATAATATTAATTTAATTCGGTTCAAGATTTGATTCACCATTTTTTTGTTAAATTAATTTGTCTAGTCTAATTTTGACAAAAAAAACATGATTTAATTAGTTATATGTGTTAAATTTTAATTACTAAAAATCATTTTTAAAAAAAGATATTTTAAACGTCTTTATCAGAATAATTTTTTTTTTATGATATGTGACATTAACTTCTAGTGTTTATATTTTAATATAAACATAAAGATATTATAAATGTGTTTTTTTTTCAAAGATAATAAATTTTATTTTACCAAAAAAATATAAAGTATCCAAAAATCAACAATACAGAATAATAAAAAAAGTTGAGGTTTTTAACATTCAACAAAAGAGGATTAATTTTTTTAATTATGAAAACTCAAAATATGTGTATGTCCAGTTATAAAAAAATGGTATATTTTTATAAATATAAAGATAATTTTTTTTAAAAATTAAAATTCATAAAATTGGAGGTTCAGATTTATTTAAGATACAAAATTTAGGATTCGATTTATGTAAAAAAAAAATATTTATGAGTGAAAATACAATTTTTTTTATGTAAAACAAATTGAAAAGTCCAATTTACATGTTTAAAAATTTTTTCAACACTAAAACATAAATTTCTCAGATTTGTAAATTTTAAAAAAATAAAAACCACAAATTAAATCTTTAAATTTGTGATATTCATAAAAAATATATATATATATATATATAATTTTTACATTATTAAAAAACAGCACCTCAACTACACTTTTTAATTTAGATATGGAAGGAAGAATGGTGTAGGACAGAATTATGGAGTGTATGGGTGCTTTACACAATTGTGGTGTCAAGAGCAAATCGGACCGTCCGATTTGTGTTTAAAAAATTAAAAAAATTGCATTACACAAATCGGACCGTCCGATTTGTATTTTAAACAATTAAAAAAATTTAATATTGAAATCGGACCATCCGATTTTTGTTTTCAAAATAAAAAATATTTTAAAAGTATAAATCGGACCATCCAATTTTTCCTCCCTCACCATCCGATTTGTGTTCAAAATTTTTTTAACAAAAAAATCGCACAGTCCGATTTCTTCACTTTATAGTTTAAAAAAAATTATCCCACATTCATGTCTAACACCATCCACCTCCACACCTATGCACAACACACACAGAATTTGCATATCCAAAAAAATTAGCCCCTCGACTGCAACACAAAAAGTAAAAAGCTAGTGAACAAATATTTAACAATTTTGTTAAATATTTAAAATTAGGGATGTCTCAATGCTGGTTTCAAAGCTGGACTATATACTAGGTTTAACCATGCCTGCCTCTATCACCTCTTTCAACAAAGCATTGTATAGAACTGCCATAGGTTGTCATTCAATTATTGCCACCATTGATAGAACTGTTGGCCATCTAAATTTAGAAGATACGAATAAACTACATTTTTTTTTGAATTTTTTGCGATTTTTTGCACCTGATAATAATATATTCAGTTTTTTTCTCCAAATTTAGTTAGTTTAATTTTGCAATTATCATTATTATTGTGCTCTTATATGTGATCATGTATGAGTTTTTTAAAAAACAAAAAACAAAAGCAAAAAAAAAATTAAAAAAAAAAATTGGTAAAGTGAAAAATGAAGAATTGATTTTTTTTTACTGAAATAAATTAAACAAAGAAAAACAAAACAAACAAAACAAGGAACTGCTTAAATAGAGGGGCAGTCCCGTTTAAGACTACTCTTAAACTCTTCCCAAGGTGAAAGAAGCATGCGAAAGTTGTAACTTTATCGCCATCTTTGCCATAGTATCTGTCACTGTTTGCATTTTTCATAATTTTTCATAATCAAACGAAAGTCAACACGCCAATTCCAATGCATGATATATCTTATTTTGAGCACCAATGGATCAATAAACCCAAAACCATCTTGAGTAACAAGATTAAATGCTTCCACACAATCCGTCTCACAAATAACATCTCGTTGACCCACATCCCAAGCTAAGAGATATCCTCTCCAAATAGCAAACAATTCTCCTTGAAGAATACTATTACTCTCAATCATTCCAAAACACCCCCTTTGCCAACTCTCATTACAATCTCTAATAACATAAGCAAAACCAACACTATCACCCGAACCAAAATAACTAGCATCACAATTAATCTTAAAAGTACCAATGAATGGAGGATTCCAAAAACCATTTAGAGTAGAGAGAAGGGACATACGTTGTAATTCAAAAATATTCCTAAGCTCTTTTTCTGAAGTTAATGCCGGACAAATCACTTTTTTCGGAGGCCAAGTTTTATAGGGATTAAATATGTCATTATTCCTTACTCGCCATATCTACCAAAGTCGCGAAAAGAACTTGAACGGATGCTCTCTGCTATGATACAAAAACCAGTTCTTCAAATTCAAAGGATGACAAGAAATATCCAACCTATGCCAGATAAACTGAGCTTTTGGACAATTCCGAATACAATGTAAAATGAAGAATTGATTATTATTGATTTTATAATTTACATCATACATGAATTTCGCTATGTTGATTTAATGTAATTAAATTAGCACTTTCTCGTTTTATTAATTTTTTAATTTATAAAATTTTCATCAAATTTTCTCCTACAACTAGCATATTACAATAAAAAAACACTTTGCAAAAGATATTTAATTTTTTTTGTAACACTTTGAACTATTGAAAACTAATTTTTATCTCGGAGTGTTTATTCTATTTAGTTGTTTATAGAAAATTTTTCCATAACTAAGAGTCTTTATTCTATTTTCTTTTGGCATGAATTATTAAGAGTCTTTATTTGTAACAATAAAAAAATTCATGCCAAGAGTTATAATTCAAATGCATAGTATCTCCATATTTACTCAAAACTCGCAAGTTCGAATCTCACTTTTAACTACAAAAAAAATCGATAAAAAATTCATAAATTCATCATGCCGACAGCAGACAGGTAAACCCCAAACTGGGCTTTGTTGGACTTAGAGGCCATCTTGTCTGGCCCACAATGGCCTAATGGGGCAGGGGTGAAAACTGAAAATTCCAAAACAAAATGGGTCAGAGTGCAAATTATCAATCCAGAAACGTGAGAGTCGAACTTCACGGAAACCAGTGTCACGTGTTAGTCACGTATGTACAATCAAAGCCGTCAATTTTCCGAATGTATATCTGACCGTCAAAGTTATTCCTTATCCATTATATAAGCCCTCTTGGTTCCAACGGGCACCTCAGAGAAGCAAAAATCCTCAGATAAACAGAATTCTCTAGAGAGAAAAAGATAAATAAAACTAGAAATTCAGAATCGGTTTTCAGATTGAGCGGAATATCGAAGGAGGAAAACGATTTCGGCCGTAGGTTGAATCTTGCAGGATCAAATCCCCAATCTTCTTGGTTCCGAATCCGAGAAGAAGAGGATTTAGGGTTTCGATCTCACGTTTTCCGCCGATCCTTTTTTCCGATCGGCGATAATATCTTGATCTTTAACCACGCGGTTTGAAATTGTAAAAGAAAAGGAGTAATAGCCCTAACTGTTATTAGTCTTAGGGTTTTGTTTAGGAAAATCGTGACAACGACGACGATGAACGATCAATCTCAGATGATGATGAATTTGAACCAGATGAGCCAGCCTCAGATGATGAATCAGGTTCCGATGATGAGCCAGCCTCAGGTAATTAACAAGTCTCAGATCATAGGTCAGTCCCAGCCTCAATTGCTCTCTCACAGTCAAGCTATGAATCAGAAACCTCAACAGCCTCCGATGAAGCCATCTCAGATGATGATGAACCAGACTCAGCCTCCTATGATGATGAACAGGGGATACAAGGTCTGGTCTCAGCAGCCTCCTCTTGACCCTAACATGAAGTTTCAGAACCCTATGAAACCAAATTTCTCTGCTCCTAAGCCTGGTCGAAGTAACTGGAAGGGGAAGAAGGTCCCCACCGACAAGCGCAAGGACCTCAGGAGAATGGAAAAACCCATTCCAAGCTCATCCGTTAGTGTTCCGAACACCGGCGCCGTTTACCAACCACCTACTCTGCACGAGTTGCAATCGCAAAACCGTCTAAAAGCACGTAAGTTCTATCCCAAGAAGAAGTTTAATAATAGGTTTGCTCCTTATGCGCCTAGGAATACGACATCGTTTATTATTCGTGCGAAGAAGTCCGGTGGCATTGCATCGCTTGTGTCACCTTGCCCGGTGACCCCTGCAGTGCTTCCCACACCTATACTGTCTCCGTCGAGGGAGGTGTTAGGGGATATGGCGAAGGAGGAGTGGGGTGTTGATGGATACGGGTCGATGAAGGGTTTGATTAGGCTTCGATCTCCGGGGCACGAGGCTGATGTTCATGATGATGAGGACGAGGAGGATGGAGGCGGTGGGTCGAGTGAGAGTGATGTGGAGGAACATGTGGAGGTGGAAAGAAGGCTGGACCATGATTTGAGCCGGTTTGAGATGATATACCCAAATTATGGAGGTGAGTATAACAATGTATTAGAGAATAGGGTAGATGATCAGGATTCCCATATAGCACAATTGGAGGAGGAGAATTTGACATTGAAGGAGCGTCTATTCCTGATGGAGAGAGAGTTAGGTGATTTGCGAAGGAGATTACTGTTTCTTGAGAGGCAAAACCAAGTTGTGGAAGATGTTAACGAGGAAGTGGTGGAGAATGGGTCTGACAATGAAAGTGAAGGTGGATCAGATGTTCCAGTTTTGGGAATTGATAACAATGCAGAGATGGTTGACTCGATGCTGGTAAGTGGGAGAAATATGAACTTCGAGGTTGGTGCTAAGTTAGACAATGTCGGAGTAGCAGAGACTGAAGGCAGAGGTGATGTTTGTATGGAAGAATCTGTTCCAGATGAGGTGGTTGCAAAGAAGAATCAGATCAAAGGTGTTGATGAAATGAGGGATGTGATTGAGTTTAATGAATTGAAGGAGGAAACTGGTGTACAAAAGGATGATGAAAAGAAGAATGAGATCAAGGATAAGGAGATGAGGGATGAAATAAGGTTTAGTGAAGTGAAGGAGGAAAAGGATGAAGAAGCAACGCCTCAGTGTTTGCCGGATAAAGTTCTTGCAAAAGATGATGATTGTATTGATAACAAAGAGGGTATTGAATCTGAAATGCTGGACAGAAATGATGAATCAAAAACTCTCGAAGCTACAAATGATTGTGTAAAGGATGCAGTCCTCTATGAGAAGGATGATTGCTAGGATTTGGTAGTTTGCAGGTAGTTGGGATAAGCTATTAGATTGTTAAGAGATTATAATTATCTATCCCACCTTGTAGCTTCAGTTGCTCCTCTCAATAGGCGATGGGGGAAGTGTAGAGTGAAACGGATTCTACTGCTTTTTAATGCGTACAAAAATTGTAGCCTTCTAGGTTTATAGTTCACTTTTATTTTGTCTCCCTTTTTAACATTTCTCGTTTTTTTCTGTTACAGGGCTTGAGTGTCTAGGTTGTTGAAAATAGTAGTTAGTTTGCAGGTTCATTTATGTGTAGGGGATTAACCTGTAAGCATTAGTGTTCCTCTGGTTAGCCTGTAATGAATCTGTGAATTAATCTGGAAAAATAATGAATATCTTGTACTTTGATATTTTCTGCTAATTCCGTGTAATAGATTTTTTAATTATCTTGGTTATCATGTTTTGTTCTTCTGCCAAGAGAGGATTCCCCATCCTTCCTTTTAATGTATTCGCTTAGTACAATGAAACTTTTAATATCTTTCTGAATCTTTATTTGACAACTCCTCTGCCAGTTATTGACACGTGATTACCTTACAATGCTGAATGAATTTCCTTATATTGAGTCGCTTCTATTAATTATATCAATGAATAAAAGCTTTCTGTTCGTACATCTCGGTTAATAATACCACCTTCATTCACAAAATCTTAAATATTTTAGTGCATGTCTCTGCTAGCTTGGACTTCTAGTTTGATTCTGGTTCTGCCATGGTTTTGTTTTTTGTTACGCATGCAAGTGAATGATTGCCTTATCATCAGTATGGACTATGGAGTAAATACGAGCGCTTTCATAATTCATTATTGAGTTTGATGTGACAATAGGTCTTATGATTGCTCTTTGATTGGAAGGTGGCTTTTAGCTCCAATTTTGATAGAAGATGTTTATGGCAGATCTTACAATAGGGGTACCAGATCACATTCTGAACTGCCAAATGCTATCTTGATGATATTCCTTCTCATGGGGCTGGAATGTTGGATGGAGGCTGCAAGAGTTATATATTGATCTGCTGCTATAGAGGAGAAAAATGGAAGTAATGTTTGCTGGTAACTTATCTAATATCTTTTGTTTTTCCATTTCTCATTGAATTTCAAAAGTTCAAGTACGATGCAAATTGGAAGTCCATGTGTTTTGTATTTCTTTATAAGTTGGAGCTCCATTTAAAGGTTTGTCACATAGCTAATTATTAGACCAACCTAATTTGGTTTAACTATACATTGTTATGTTTGAAGAAAGTATGATGTTAATTTTAATATTTTTGACAGGAAAAGAATTTAATTATAAAATTAAAAATAATATAAAAAATTAATTACAAATTTGATAAAATTATAGAAGGGTAAACTACCAAAAATATAGTCAAATAATTGTCACGGACAAAAATGCACTCAAATTTTGCTATTGATGAAAGTACCTTCAAACAATTTAAAACGCGATAAAAATATCTAACATTAAATATTTATTTCTCAAAAAATGATTTAGAAATTGATTTTTAATGTGATTTTTTGTAAGCATGATAGAAAAATGAGGTATTATTTTTAAAATTCAGTCTCTAAAACTAAAAATATATATTTAATATTGGACATTTTTGTCGCATTTTAAAATTATTTCAAAGGATTTTTGTTGATAATAAAATTTGAGTATATTTTTATTCGGGAATAAAATTATTGAGTGCATTTTGTGTGGTTTACAATTGTGGAATTTCTTTTTTACCCCTTCTTTTCCCATGTCTTCGCAGCTCTACTGTTCTTGCTATGTATTAGTCAAATAGCGACAGCAACAACTACGAAGGCATTGCCGCCTGCTACAACTGCTTCATCTATGCTGACATGCACTGTTTTTGGTTCTGTGCAATTCCAATCGGTGATTTGATTTGATTTTTTCGCTAATAAGTTCAATGTGAACTCTCACAATCATGTCATAATGCAACCTTGTGAATTGTGAATCAGGCTTATTCCATTTTAGGCTTCTCTCCCCTGTGGATCTTTGGTTGGAAGCCCATTTGTAATAATCTTATTGTATTTGTAAATTGCAATGGACAATGTAATTTCTCAATTCACAAATAAATGAAATAATAATTTCAATATTTCATACATCTACATGGAGTTGGAGTGTGCCTTAAATAAGGCAGCAAACAAACGGGTTCAATTATATAAGTTTTCCCCGACCAAACATTAAAGAAAAAAAATCTGTATTCATATTCATACGAAACGCTAAGAAACAAGTAGAGCGAACTATCCAAATTTTCATTTTCAATGCGATATTTGCAACGATGAGTGGCGTAGTAAAGACTAAACGTAACCTGATGTGTGAACACTGAAATTTGAAAGCGATAAACGTAATATCTTAACATTTGTTGGTGAAGTGCCACGTGTACAATTTCATCTTGGCGCCAACAATTATTATCCGCCACACAACAGAAAGCGAACTGAAGCTGTTTCTCGTTGGAACTTGGAAGCAGTTAGTTGCGAATTAGAATGGCAGTGAAAGCTGTAAATTTAGGGTTTCAGTTGCCCTCATCAAGTCCTTCAAGCTTTGGTTCTTCTTCTCCAAAGCTCCGCAAAGATCGGTTAGTGTTTCGGTCCTCAACAGTGGAGCAAATCTCTTTTACAGAATCTGAGAATTCACTCATCGAAGCTCTTATCGGCATCCAAGGACGTGGACGTTCTTCTTCTCCGAACCAGCTCAATGTCTCTCTCTCAAGTTTCTTCACTTTGTTTCACAGTAAAATTCAACTAAGCATTCTTTATTAATTTATTTTTTTAAAAAAATAATTTATTGCGGTTTTATTTGTGTGCCATGGCAGGCTGTTGAGCGAGCTGTGCAAGTTCTCGAACGTTTAGGTGGCGTGCCTGATCCGGTTCGTCTTTTACTTCAAATTTGTTCATCCATGATCAATTTCGATCCAACTCTTTTTATACATGATTAATCCTGATTATCAGATTTGAATTATTGTTATCATCTAATTTGCCGTCAGCTTTGTTTAATCAACTCATACAACCTGCTTCAGAACTAAGTTTTTTGGGTAGTTAGAACCAAGCAAACGTGAAGTACTAGTTATTTTGTTTGTTTTTAATTCTTCATAGTTCATAGATTACTGGAGTACATCAAATTTAATTCTGCAGACAAAATCAAACTTAATCGAGGGTCGATGGCAGTTAATTTTCACTACCAGACCGGGAACAGCATCGCCAATTCAGGTTGCGTTTTTGGCTTTTCTTTTTTAATCTTTTGGATGGTCCTATTTGAAACATATTCTCCAAACTCCAATCACAGTTTGCTGTCTTCGAAAAATATACCAGATTTCGAAATTGTTATTTGCATTTTGGATGCCAAATATCATTGAATTCCCATGCCCCTAAGGTTGACTGTTCTGTCAGCAAATCTTTTGCCAACTCACACACCAGAATGATTTCAAAATCAGCTTTAGTTGATTGTAAGAGTGTGTCTCAGTCTCGCATTATATATTGCTCTTTCAGAGAACATTTGTTGGGGTTGACTTCTTTAGTGTATTTCAAGAGGTATATCTTCAAACAAATGATCCACGGGTGTGCAATATTGTGTCATTTTCTGATGCCATTGGTGAGCTGAAAGTTGAGGTAATAAAAATTAACTTAAATTGTAAGTTGTGATAAATTTAATATACGTGTTAATCTGAACTTGCCTTTACACATCTTAAAAAGAATATAAGGTTGGCATTCTGTTGTCAATGTTGTAACAATGCTTATTAGCTAAGTGCTTCTGAGAATAAAGAATACGTGGTTAGCTTCCAGGCATATATTGTGTTTTCTGTTGTTTGGTTTTTTCAAGAACCAGTGACATTGCTCGTTCCCTTATTCCTGAACCGACTTAGTCAGCTAAGGGCTTGATTTTATTTTCAACTGACACAGGCAGCAGCATCAATTCAAGATGGAAAAAGAATCCTTTTTAGGTTTGACAGAGCTGCATTTTCTTTTAGATTTCTGCCATTTAAAGTTCCATATCCAGTTCCATTTAGGCTACTTGGTGATGAAGCAAAGGGTTGGTTAGACACCACCTATTTGTCGCATTCAGGAAACCTTCGTATCTCAAGGGGAAATAAGGTGATTTAGGCATAAGCATCATTTTTAAAAGTATTTTGTTCCTTCCCTTGGGTAAAATCCGTTGTCTAGCAGAAGCTATCCCTATTTAAGTAAATATATTGTATATTCTAAGAATTATTAGCAACATATCTGTAGTGCAGGGAACTACATTTGTGTTGCAGAAGCAAACTGAACCTAGGCAGAGGTTACTGACAGCGGTTTCGTCAGGGAGGAATGTCAAAGAGGTAATCGTCAATTAAGAGTGTGTATGCATGTGTATAAAATTTAACTGGAATGTTTCAATTCTCATTGCTTTCACGTCCTTAATTCCAAACAGGCAATAGAGGAATTAGTTTCCCTAACGCGGAATAATGGTGAAAAGGAACCAGAACTAGAAGAAGGAGAGTGGCAGATGGTATGGAACTCACAGGTAGATTTGGAAATCCAAACAGGCCACAGACTGTTAATGATCTGATTCTTTTCAAGCTCTTCTTTCCTTTCCTTTTTCTTTTTGTGGCTACCGATATAATCTAATTTAAGCAAAAATGTTTCTGTGGCTAAATCCGTTATGTGTTATTTAAACAACTTATCCTATACAGACTGTGACAGATAGTTGGATAGAGAATGCTGCAAACGGTCTGATGGGAAAGCAGGTATCAGGATCATGTGATTGCAGTCATTACATTTTACTTTATATGCGCAATTGATATACTGCGTCACATCTTCAGTTTGTCACTTACAATGGTTGTTGCAGATCATCGGGAAAAATGGTCGAATAAAGTTTGTGGTTGACATCTTGCTTGGGCTTAAGTTCTCCATGACTGGAAATTTTGTGTGAGTTTCCAGTGTTTAAGGAATTTTATGTTGACCATTAAGATGGCCACAGATTTAGAAGCAAAGTTGTTCTTCATTAAAATCATTTGATAAGGAAGCGACATTGATGTGCTCTAACGTCTTGATTGCTCAAAATTTAACAGGAAAACTGGCACCAAAATGTATGATGTTACAATGGACGATGCAGCCATAATTGGTGGCCCATTTGGATATCCCATGCAGATGGAGAACAAGTTCACCTTGGAGCTTCTGTAAGAACACATAAATCCCAAAACTTAAATTGATGGATTTTGGATGCTGATGGTTTGAGTGTTCTTTTTCAGGTATAGTGATGAGAAGATCAGAATCACCCGGGGATACAATGAAATCCTGTTCGTTCATACGCGTACCGATGCATCGAGGATGAACTAACTCTGCCAAATATACAACACAAGGGCTTCCACTTCTTTTTTGTTTTGCTAAATGGCCTTTTTGGTCTTACTTTTTAGTACTCTGCCTCTGCGGGGAAGTTTATAGTTGGACTACTTATCACTTGGAAATTGAATTTTAGGGGTATTCACAGCTATTCCTCTAGAGATTTTTCTGACCCTTTTTTAGCAAACTATAAAGTAGAATAAACTATATTTACCTATTTAAAAAGATTAACTTAAAATAAAATAACATTTGATTGAAGTCAATTACCATTTTTATATGGTTGATTGAAAGACGATATGCTAATAGTTATAATAATGGAATTAAATAAAGTAATTTAAAAATCTATTACCAGATAAAACTGATCTAATACAAACTAAATTTGAAAGGAAAAAAATCAATGAATTTTGAACTATAGAAATGTTTAGATAATGTTTGGATAATGCCAATAATGTGATATTGGTATGCATAATTATGAGTTGTAGAATCTAGTTAAACCACATCCAATGACGGACATTGTGCGAGGGAATGCCCTGTAATAAGAGCTAAATTTATTATACTTTGGACATACCCACACTAATTCTACATTAGAATATCGAGATCGAGAAGTATTACAATTGACGTGATCATTACATTTTTTTTCTCGAATTGCTATTATTCTATCGCATGAAGAAACAATTAATGAATATGAAAATTTATACGTTCACACTAAACAAAAATTACAGATCAGGAAGAAGGAACTAAATAGGTGCTCCTCAAACCGTCTTGTGAAGGAATGATTCCATCTAGGCATTATCTTCTTTCCTAATCTCATCCTCTACTTTAAGGCCATTTCCTTCTTGGTGGTTCACTGCACTTTGTTCCTCAACAGTGGGCTTTCCCATACTCTGTTCCTCCACAATGGGCTGTTCCTTACTTTGTTCCTCCACCTTGGGCTTTCCCATACTTTGCTCCTCAACCTTGGGGTTTCCCATACATTGCTCCTCAACATTGGGCTTTCCATCAGCTGACTCTTCTTTCCCCTGTTGCAAGAATTCAGGTTAAGAACTATAAACTGCCTTGACCAAAAAAAAAAGAACTATAAACTGCCTTGACAAAAAAAAAAAAGAACTATAAACTGCAAGAAAGTAAGTACCCATTCAAATGACACCAGCAGGGGCAACAACATTGATAAAATAAAAATTCTCATGTAATGGCTGTTACTAACCTTGTTTCGATCACGCCATCGAGAAAGCAAACTAACCCTCCTAGGTGGGATGTCGATTGTAGGCTCCTGATTGTTTCTTGATGCAGGAGATTCTGGTTGCAAAGATCTATTACAAAGCGAGGAGGAATGAAGTTAAAGCTAATCCAAAAAAGGTTGTATTTGTATGCATAAACAGGGCTAAAGCAATCATGCTCATTTCATTTTCCAATATCCATCATTCCAAACTTTGGCATTACAGAGAAATCCTGGTCTACTAAAACATTCTGAAGAAAGACCAAGTTCAGAAGAGCAAAACAAACAGAAAGCATGTTAGCACACAGCAGTAAATTAAATAACACACCGTGGTGATGGTTGTGCTTTAGCCTGACCGGACTGATACTGCAATGTAGCCTCAAGCATAGATTCTGCCATAACTGCCCTCTTCTCCATTTCACCAAGTGCAGCAGTTGCTTCTTCATACTTTGACTGCCAAATCAAAATATAATTTAGCCCCGTCAAATAAATCCAAGTAATTATCCCAACTACTGGTTAAGGCAGATTTTACTATAACATGAGCAACAGGTTATCAAGATGAATAATTTACCATCTATTAACCCTTCTTTGTCAAAGACAACAATGAAATATATGGACAAGAAAGGACCAATGGGAAAAAAGGTAACCTGAAGCACTTGGACAGCATATCTTTGTGCTGCTGCATCTTGCTCCGCAAACCTGCGAGCATCCTCCGTCACCTTTTGCTCTTGCTCCACCCGCATCAAGACCTATCAGCAATAAATCTTAATGAGAAGAGAAGTCCTATTTTCCCCGGAAAGTAATGAAAAAATAAGGTCAAAATGAGACCTCAAGCATTGCAGTTTCCTGTTCTTGTTTATCAGAAAGTGCCTGCCGAAGCTCAGCAACCTCTTGCTCCAATTGCTCAACCTGGAGATATTATGAGCTGCATACATGAACTTCCCAAAAGAACTAGGAAATATGGTGAAAAACTGAAAGGGAAGAAAACTTGTAACCTCATTTTAATGGGTAAAGTATACTTTTTGTCCCTAAAGTTTGCAATTTTTTATAAAAATACCCCTAACGTTTTCTATTTATTCAATTTTGACTTTAACGTTTTTTATTTGTTTCAAAACTATCCCTAAACGTTTCTTATTTTGTCCCCAACATTTTAGATGGAATTAACATCAAGGGTAATTCTAATATAAACCGAAAACATAAGGGACAAAATTGAATACAATTAAACGTTAGGGGTATTTTTGAAGAAAATCACAAACATTAGGGACAAAAGACATACTTTACCCCCATTTTAATTTATGAGCCTAAATTTTACTTTCAAATATTTATACAAATATGTGAAAAGTTATTTTCAGTAAAAAAGTCAGAACCAAACGCACCCCTATAGGTACTAATGAGAAAAAACATATTTAAATTCAAGCCTTGTACATTTTTATGTGCTTTACAAGGTGCAGAATAGTGACCATTGGTAACGCAACTAACTTGAGGTGGAAGTAACATTAGGTTCAACAGGGACATGAAAGCCTAATTTTATGCCTCTTTCCTTCTATTTTCTTTACTTTTTAATTTTCCTTTTTATTAGCAGTTTCAATATTCAGTCAGAACAATGTCAGATAATTAGTGATTGCTTGGGGCACAAGTATTTCTAGTTTGCTGTAATATCACTCGCTCACTCAAAAGTTGTGATTGGCAGCTAGAACTATCTACATGTTCTAACCCTTTTTTTTTTGCAAGAACATGCAATGCGGGTGTGCCTTATAGAAATAAAAGTAAACTAAAATACAATAATAATTAAAAAACACCACAGTAAGATGTGCCAACCTAGGGATATAGAATGTATACCATGCAAATAACATATAGTTTATCTAAGAAGCAAATTCATATGGCCTCATGGGTCATGACTTACCTTGGCACTTAGTTGCCGCCTGTTATCCTGCTTGACCATCTCCATTAGTGCTATTTCAAGCTCCTCTGCTCTGTTAAAAAGAATAAAACAAATGTCACTAATGCTGAATGAAAAGGGTGAATTCCATAACTTTCTGTAAGAAGTTAAGAAACCTGAAGTAATTTAAGGAGAAAAACTGGCTGGGGTAGGTATGATAGCAAGGAATAGTGGATAGTCTTAATTTATAAAGAAGAAACCATCAAATCATTTTGTGGTTGACCCTTTTATTAATTTGTTAATCATTAATCAAGTGGTTTGATTACTCTAGTAGTTAATGAATAATAGTAGGATCATCCATTTCCAATAAAAATTCCGAAATAAAAAAGAACCCTAATAACCATGCAATGCTTCAAACTTTCGGTATGAAAGTCACACACAGTAAGTAGCGTTTAAGTATAGAAGTTCATATTTTAATTTCTCCCACAGACTAGTCAATATCAATTTTGACATTTTGAGTACCGAATAATAGCTGATCTTTTCTCCTCTAGTATTCTGCATAGTTCAACCTTCAGATAGGCAACCTGAACGAGTTCACAATGTAATGAGCAATGTAGAAGATAACAACAATAAAGCACCATTAGGATGAAGAAAGGGGGAAGATAACAGAAAGACAAAAGCAACCTGCTCATGGAGGTCTGGAACGGAATCTATCTCACCCTCTCCTGTCAGACTAATCAGAATCTCATCTGCATTTGTTGAGCCAGATTCTGATCGCGACAAACTCCCAATCACTTGCATATCACCTGACTGCTGTGATTTAGGATCATGTTTAAAGCTAAATAGTTTTGATGCCAAACCATGTGAATCCCTCCAAGCTTTAAGCCCTTTCGATCTTTCTTCAATAGCAGCTATTACCGATGGCCGATGTTTATTCCTCAGCTCTTGCAATCTTGCTTCATTTATACTTTGGAAACCCATACAAGCTGTCAATACAAGCTGGCTGCTATCAAATGTGGAGCCAGCCAAGGACTGGAGTAAAGTGACTGCATCTCCAGCATCCTTAGTTGTTACCAACGCAGGACCTAAGAGAAAAAGAAATTAATAAGTCTAACATAGATATGAATTGCCTAAGAGTTAATAGTCTACTTTCTCCAAATGCACAGTACATAGCTTGAAAGAACAAAATTTTCAAGCCAGTACCATATAGCTCCATTAAAGCAACAGCAGTTCTAAATAGCATGACTCGGTTTCCTTCAAAAAGAAGCACGTCCCACACTCGAAGAACTGGATTCCAAATGATAGTAAGAAATCAGAAGAACAGTGAAACAAATAAATAATTTAACATTGGGTGCTTTATGGAAAGAAAACTAAGCTATACTACTCAATAGAAAAGGATAAAACCTGACCACTTTCCCAAGGAAGCATGTTCACAAAAATGGAAAGGAACCACGGTCCAGTAACCCATGCTACTTGCACTCCCAGATAATCCAGATGATTGACTGCAAGAGA
Organism: Arachis hypogaea; assembly: GCF_003086295.3. Classification (NCBI taxonomy): domain Eukaryota; kingdom Viridiplantae; phylum Streptophyta; class Magnoliopsida; order Fabales; family Fabaceae; genus Arachis; species Arachis hypogaea. The sequence goes on along the minus strand of NC_092044.1, from coordinate 115,969,844 downwards.
AGTGCGCACAAGATGAACAACTAAGAAGGGGACCTTAAATAAATCCACTTGTTGAGTTTACAGACATAAAAATGAATTAAAAAAATTACAAACCCAATTTCGGAAACCTCTCCCGTACCAACTCCTCAAAAACAAGTTGATCGACCTGATAAGTTGAAAAAAAAAAGTACTTGAATAAACCTCAAAATATCCAACAATAATTATTCTTATGAATTACTGAATTTACTTGAGAATAGTTTTAGAAACTATGCCTGAGACTCTATCATTTCCTCTGAATAATAGCCATCAAAATAATCATCTAAAATGCCCATCAAGGTCCTGAGAAAAATCACAGTAAACATTTATCAAGTTGACATGATGAAAGTCAAAAGATGTAAAGATGCTGCATAAGCATGAAGATGCCAAGCATCCATTCCTTAAGGATGACAGCATTTCTGAACTACAGAAACAATTATGTTGATATGTCCCATCTAAATATATAATTTGAAAAGTACTATACAACACTTAGTCAAGCAGTAATCTCCAAACCTACCAGAAGGCATTTTCTTCAGGCATCAATAGCAGCAATAATCCCGCAAAAAAATTCATGGCCTGCAAAATAAATTATGTCATGAAAACACAGGCCATGTGTGTGTAACTGGGAATAGACATCGATTGAAGTGTAGCGGATTCACTGTCCATGTTATAGGTCAGATCGTACATATTAGTGAGCCGCAGATCAAAATATGAAGCACAGTACTGAGGTATTGGGATCTTCTTATAATCAATTAATAAACCACACACAATGCTTAGTGAGAGCACATGTGAGATACATGACCGGTTGCCGTTATCTTTATACACTACAAGTCCAAAAGTCTTCTACATGAATGGGTGTGTTTAATGCATACATTTTTAGACATCTCACTAGATTACTTGAGAGATAGGATTTTAAACAATCCATCAGAACGACAATGAAAAAAAAAATCAACCTGACAATAACCAACTGAAGGATTATGTCGAGCATATGCAGTAAGTAATCGCCTCAAAGCATTTCTACCGTCCTCATCAAGGGCAGGATGGCCAGGAAAGGTCCGAGGCAGATCCTGCAAAAACCACAACAGTGAACTTTTACTAAAGAAATATATTTTCCGGCAATGCTGTTGCAGCATTAGGAGCACCAAGGGTGCAATATCACAGGCAAAGACCTTCTCAATCTGTCCTTTCCATTTTTCTGGCACACGTATGCAATCAGCACTAGTGTTCCCATTATCCTCAGCTGACTGAACGCTTTGCTGATCAGTTTTACTTTCAGAGTCATTCTCTAGAGCCAGCAAATGCTGATAATACTTTTCCACCCGCCTTGCTTTCGCACCCACAAAAGCTTGCCAAAGCTAAACCACATGAACAAACTAAAGGGTAACTAACCAAATAGAGATTAACCTTATAACTCACAACTATCAAAGAATGTAGTTTCTACCTCTCCCCTCAGAGCCATTGGCACTCCCCCACGAACAAGAACTTCCAACTCTTCTTTCCATGGAGCCTCTAGTGATGCTGCATCAGCAGCAATACCATTAGATGGGGCACTTGTTGTGCCATCAACAGGAGGGGCATCTGAACTAGGGTCAGACCTCTCAACATCATAGAACTCCTCATCAGAGTCTTCCTCACAAGCTCCCTTTACGGACTTAGAATCGTCAGTGTGAGATTGCGATTCATCTTTTGGCACACCTTTCTTGTTTCTTTCATCTTTTATTGGCACGGTTTTCTTCTTCACACGGATCCTCATCATATCTTCAATAGTGCGAAGAGATGGTCTTATCTCTGTCCATAATTGAACTTTATGAACTTTTGTGGATTCACATTCTGGTAAGCCCTCTTTTTGACTACCATTTTCAGCTGCATCATCAGAACCAGGCTTTTGGGTGCTCGACTCATTTCCATCACCATCTTTCTCTGAGCTAACATCAGATTCTTTCTCTGTGGCTTTAGCCCCCAAAGCTCCATCTTCATCCGCAGCCAATCCTTCCTTGGTCAAGTCAGAAGACTCGGCCTGCCGTTCTAGAAATGAGTTCCACCGATCTGACCTTTCCTCTTCTTCCTCCTGAAATCACAATCAAGACGGTTGATGCTTAGAATAACACTGAAATTGCGGAATTATTGTGTGAATACCAACACATAATGCCTATATCTAAAATTTGTTCTGGAGGATTTTAAACACGCCATGAGGTAAAATTTCCCCTAATTCTTCCTTAAAATAGTAGTTGTTGAGATCAAAACTTAAAAAAGTGGCAATACTACCTTGTATATGTTAGCATATTCTCGATATCTGTGCAGGTGCTGAGGCCGCACGGTGAACCCATACGCATCCCTGATCACACGAATTATATGCATTAAATTCCAATAACCCAAAGCTAAACAATGATCCAAGAGAATAGTAAAGTAAGAAGTATTTCAAACAATAGCGAAGTGAATGTACCAGCAATCATCCCCAGAATGGTAACAACACATTTCGCACAAAGCTCACAACTCATTCCCCACAACACTCGGCATTGCCTCATTGCAAACCCCAATTTTTCATCCAAAAGGAATAAAAGGAAGAAAATAACGACACACTTAGCTTTGCAGTGAGATCGGTCTTCGTAGTCCAGTAATTTTATTTTCATTTCCTTAAAGTGAAATGAAATAAAGACCGAAATGGAAAACGAAAAATGAAAAGTTGCATAGCTAAGTTGAGCAACAGAATTTTTTAAAAGAAAACCAACTGTGGTCCAACTCCAACCGAATTGTAGGATAACTGAATAATAATAATAATAATAATAATAATAATAATAATAATAATAATAAAAATAAAAATAATAGTAAACTAAAACGAAAAAGATAAGAATGAAAACACGATTCTAAGGCAATGATGAAGTAAGGATTCAACGGATCTGAGAAACGCGCGGAGCGTTTAATTACTACCTCTTATGTTCGAATGAGATGAGCGGATTAGCAGCTTTGCCACCCTTCATTTGTGGATTGGATCCAAATGTTCGGCGAACCGGTAAATCTGCGTCCGAAGAGGAAGAAGAAGAAGAAGATCTTCAACTTGAGTGAGTGCGAGAGAAAGAGAGAGAGAGAGAGGAGCACAAGCACATGCACACTAAGCGGGGATGAGAGAGCGAAAATGGCGTCACGTTATTATTACATGTGCAGCGTGGATTGCTTGACACAGAGTTCGAAAAGCTCAAAAGTTGCGCTTATTTTGCTTCCTCCTTTTTTTTTTCTCCTTGCTTGCTTCCTTTTAGTCTTAGGTCACACCATCATCGACATTTCATTTCAGTGTTTCGACCACAGTACGCTCTGCTTTTCTCCATTATTGTCATTATTTTTTCCTTTTATTTTTTCTTTTTCGGTCTAATTAAAATTAAATTATCGCAACTTGAGCTTATCATTTGCAAATGTTTCCTACTTTCTTATTGGTAATTGGTATTTTACGCTGCCCAAAATCAGTCACCATTTATTTTGAGATACTGAAATTGATATTAAACTTTAAAAAATTAAAATTTAGTGTCATATTTATTAGTTTAAATATCGATATTAAAATTTTAATATTTTAATATTTTTAAAAAATGAAATATAAAAGATCGATATTTTTGAGAATATAAATTAAAATTTTAATAATAATTTATACTTAAAATATTTATTTTAATTAATTTTTAATTTATTTTTTGTATGAATTAAATTAAAATTTTATTTTTATTTTAATCCCTATCTTTCACTTTATACTAACCGCAATATTAAAATTTGTTTTAGTCTTTATTTTTTCTATTTCTTAATTTTATCTTTCAGTCTCTATCTCTCTTTTAAACACGACCACAAAAATTATATTCATATAGTTTTATTTGTAAAAATTAAAAATTAAATTTTTTGAGTAAAAATTAGTATTTTTCATCACTGATGTTATAGAACTAATAATAAAATTTAATTAAAAATACATTAAAAAAAATATGAAATTAGTTTAATAATTTTTACTTTCTTCTTTCGAGATTTAACTTGTACTTTGGGAGTGAAATCCCTCTTTTTTACCCTGGTCTGTCTGTGTTTTGGACACTTGTATTTCTTTTTTTCTGATTGAATGAAATGCACCTACTACCTTCGGCGAAAAAAAAATATAAAAAAATCAATTTCTTAACAAAAATTATGTACCATTTATTATATTTTTCGAATGTAAAAGTTTAGCCTTTGGCTATCCTTTATGATCAGCAAAAATTGGTATCTTATACTATAAAGAAAAAAAAATACTAACTTAATATAAAATAAATATAAAAAAAATAGTGACCGTGTGGTCTGGTTCATTTGGACCCCAAGTACATTACCCATTATCATCCTCACCGACACTACACTGCAGGCACCATCACAATAAATTTGAATCTACCTTTTCGGGCATAAATGATAAGAATTATAGATATAGATATATAAATATTTTCTTTACTAACTACTTGCTTTTTTGCGTTTTTTTTTTCTATTACAAGCCTTTGTCCTTCTTTTTTATTTATCCTTTATCGTATTCTTGTTGTCTATTTGTTCAATGCTTTACTTATTTTGGGATATGTAATGTTTATTTGTTCATTCAAAATTTTGATGAAACCAACATCCCCTAAAACTTTTTGAAGCAGTCAATTCTTGCATAAAAACGGTGAATAGTTCATGCATGCAAATGCATTGCTTTTTCTTTCTTTTTTTCTCAAAATGAAAATATTTGTAAATTAAATAATTAACAGTATCCGAAATATCAAATTTTAAAATTGACCCTATCTTTTTTGGGGAGACAAAATGACCCTTTGCTCACTTTAATAATCTCTCCTTCCTTTTCAACTTGAAAAATATTATTCTAGTAAACCCTTGAATTAATCACTAACAATATTCAAGATTAACACATATAGTTCCAAGTAAATAAGAATAACAAATCCATAATAATTAAACAATAATAGTAAAAAATAATAACTAGTGTTCCAATCCTTAATAATTGTTAAAAAATAAAAATACAAATTATAATCTTTTGCACTTAATAAATACTATTCACCTGTAATTCCTGACATTCGATTATACTCTGTTTCATAAGCAACACTTAAATAAACAATTTGCATGATTTTTTAAGACAGACAAACGTCACAAAATAAATTACTATTTTATTTAAATGGTTAGGATTGAATCTGATATATTGAAAATTAATTATGTTAAGTGTACACTAAAATTAGTCACTAAAATTAACAACTAATATAAAATATATGTTGAAATACAAATAAATATTAAAAATAAATTAAGTCATATAAATATTTATGTACAAATATATTAGTGACTAATTTTTGTAACTGATTCTAATTTTAGTGTACGAATATCATTTTTTATTAAAAATAGAGGTTTTTCTAAGTTAACTTTTCACGATAGAAACAAGGAGTTTGTTGATTTAGAGCTACGAAAAAAAATATATATTTGCATGTTAGTATATTTTAATTGTATATTTTTTTTGTATATTAAAAGATTTTTTTGTGTGTTTTCTTTTTTTAACTTTCATTATTTTAAATGCTAACAATAAAATGATGCATTTCGTTGGTGGTTTGTCTTCTTTGAAGTTAGCTGCATGCATAGATATATTTGAGCAAAGTGGAGAATGGGAAGCCTCTGCTGTTTAAGAAAGTTTGGAACTTGGAAGAGGAACCACCACATAGACTTTGTACTTTTTCATGGTTAGTGATTAATGGCAAATGAGGTGCTGTTTCACAAATGATATATGTCATTTAAAACTTGAAAGGCATATTATGGCTTTGAATGTTGGTAGATTTTATGGTATGTTTCATGGCTAATTTTTTTTATAGAAGCAGGAGTGGTGATATATCTTAATATTATAATTTTTTGTGTTTTTTAAAATTATAGAAAATACATAAATTGGAGGTTCGATTTCTGTACTTTAAAATTTTTTTATTTTTTTAACACAAATTGGACGGTCCGATTTTTGTACCTCTACAAATCGGACGGTGCGATTTGTGTACCTCTAGAAATCGAACGGTCTGATTTCTGTACTTCTAATAAATTGGACGGTCCGATTTCTACTTCTCTAGTTAAACGATTCCACATATGAATATAACACCCCCAACAATCTACATTTTAAAAAAATACCACTACCACTCCAATATTAAAAATAAAAAATTCTTCTTTCATTGTGGTGTTTAAATTACTTAATTTATTTTTATAAATAAAAAATAAAATGTATAAAATAAAATATTTAAAATTTATTAAATATTATTTTTTTGTCCATATTTAGACACCAAAATATTCACCTTGAATGTTATATATATAGTTTGTGGGAATGAATTAGATTATATGCATAAAGTTAGAGAAACAATAAAAATTAGTTTAATTTTCTTATTTAATATTTATTTAAATTTAAATTATTTTTTATTAATATTTTTTATTATTAAATATTTTCTGTTTCTGGATATAATATTACGCAAAAAAAGGTGAATGAGCATTGATGCTAATTTAAGTTATTGAATGTTCTTTACAGTCACTTATTTCTTGGTTAATGAAAAATCTCTCAACTCATGCTCTCCATCAAGAAATTCCATGACCCTTGTTTAATTAGAGAACGAAGTGAATAAACTTGTTGACTTGGATCTTCATTCTTTAATATCATGAATGATTTTGTTGAAGTGGTCATATTTCATTGCCTTCTCCTTAGAATTATAATCAATTTACCTATTAAAAATATCGTCAAAAACTAATTTGATAATTTTCCCTTTTTTTTTTAATCTCAATAGTTATAAAATCTTATTAAATTAGTTCATAATGATACATGTTCGTCCTTAACAAAATAATTGATTCAATGGTTCTTTATAATCAGAAAAGGTGAAAATCATAGATCCTAACTCATTTGTAACTAGCTAAAAAAGTATGGCCGTCAAACGGGTTATTTCGTTCATTTAGTCTCAGTTCATTAAGTTTGTGGATTAAATGGACTGGTTCGTTTAGGTTCGTTTTATTCGCGGACCAAAATTTTTTAATTCGAACTGTTTATTATCAGTTCGATGAGTTAAATGGGACAATCCGTTTATCATTTAATTTTATTTTTTGAAAAATATTTTGACAAAAAATACTACATTTAAGTCAAAAAATTTTTAAAATATTTTTTTTTAGTTGATAGGTCGGATTTTCGGGTCAGATCAGGAGAAATGTTGACTAAAAGTACTGTTTTTTTTAATATAAAAAAATAAACGGGCCACCTGTTTAGCCTGCGGACTAGTCCGTTTAACCCGTCATTTTTTTCGAGTTAATCGGACTCGGCCCGTTTAACCCGAATTTTAAACGAGTTTAATTTTAGAGGTAAAGTTTGTCTATTTAAATGGATAAATGAGTTGATCCAATAAATTTAACCAATTTTAATGTCTTATAAAAAATAGTCTAATACAAAAGTAAAAATTAGTCAAAAATAATAAATTAAATTTTCCTAAAGTTAACTCACATAGCACCTTGTAAAAAGAAATGGATATGATTAATTGGTTTAAAATTGCATTTTTGGCCTTTCGAGAAATTTCAAAAATTGTACGATCAGTAAAAAAAAATAAAAACAATAAAAATGATGACAATGATAATAAAGAAAAATAGAAAAAAATGAAAAATTAAACAATTACAAAAAAAGATAATAATAATGATAATGATGATGATAATGAAGTTGAAAAAAGAAATACATACAAAAAAACAACGAAGGATAACAACAATGAAAGAAAAAAAAAAAAGTAAAAAGAAGAATAAACATATGATGACTTGGTTAGAAACTAAATTTAAAAAATGTCTAGACATCTAACTTTATTGCAATGCTTATAATATAGAACTATGTAAAAATAATCCATTGATTATAATATTTCTTTTAGATGCCAGGTGTGTAGGGTCATTTTGATATTGCAAATAGAAATGGCTATTAGTCTATATTTGTTGCTGTCTATTCTATTTAGTATTTACAAAGGTTATTGTTATGATGTCTATAATTAATAAGTTATTTAATAAAAACGTAAAAAAGTAATGTCTATTTATAATTTCTATCTCCTCATAAAAAATTAATCATGTTTAAGTTAGATAAAAATTTTAAAAGACACTTTAGAATTTTTCTATAAAAAAAGCTTAATAAGATAACTGTTTTCTATGACCAAATATTTTATTATAGTCTAAAAATATTCTCAATTAACAAAAATAAAAAATGTAATTATTTGTTTTTTTTATCTTCTAACTTCTACTATTATTTTTAATTTCATAATAGAAGTAATTAAATAAAATAACATGAAATTTCAGAACTTACATTTTTTATTATTAAAAAAAGTGTTGAGTACATATCGATTCATCACTTATTAAATAATTAAATTTATAATTATTACAAAAAAATTCATTTTTATTTTTACACAAGAAAACAAAAATATTAATTGAACATTAAAATAAAATTAAGCACTCTGTTAATCTGTTATTATCAAGATAACTATACTGGTGTGGAAGTGTGGTTTATAGACTGTGCTTTGTGAAAGTGTGTCTCGATGATGGGGATGTTTTTCTAAAGATTAATGAGTTGTTCTTTGGAATTGGAATGTGCAAATTTTGACGCTGCACTCACAACCTGTTGGTAAAACATAATTTAATCCAAAGGAAAAGGTTATTCAAATTTATAAGTAAGCTTTTCGAAGAAGAGTTAGTGTCGAAGAAGATGTATTTAGAGGCATTGAGTAAGAGGTCGAAGTTTTTTAGAATCGAAGATTATTCAACAGTCGTTACAAGATCAGGCAAAAGAGCGAAAACAGTTACCCATGCTTTTGCAAACGTGGAATTTTCACAAGGGTTAGAACTTTGTTTTAGAAATTACTCACGTACACTCATATTTCCAGCGACTTATTGAGTCTGCTTCGAGTCAATTTTCTATAAAGTTCTTTCCACTTGTTTTACTTTTTATTTACATTTTCTGCAAATTTTACTTTTCTTACAAATTTATCTTTCCAACAACATTTAATTTCCTTATTCAATTTACAATTCCCAGTATTTTTATTTTCAAAGTTTAAAAGTCATTTGATATAATCAAAGGCATTTTATTATTTTATTTAAATTCAATGCAAACCATTTCGATTTCAGTCAATTTTACGTTCAAAATCTTTATCTTTTAGTACTTCAGTCTTTTTCTTTAATTCTTGTCTAATTCGAGGAACTTTGATATACTTCTAGAAAACTGGTACTTGCAAAAATAGAGGAGTATGTTTCGCTCCTAGACCATTAGAATTGAACCACTATCAATTTACTAAAAATCGACAAAACAAATTGGCACGCCCAATGGGATAATTTTTAAATTGAAGTGTGTCAAATGATTTTGGTATCACTTGGTGTATGCAATTAAGAAGTGGAAGGATTGTTCACATGGCTGATGAAGTGTCGAATGTGAATGGTGGTTCGTCAACTAATGATAGTACACCAATAACTGTACAACCTTCAGACGTTACTTCACATTCCGAAGGGATGGTTATCAGTGAAAGTGTGGCAGTTACAAATGTGCAGGCTGGAAATAACGGATGTAATACTCGTCCACGTGGTAATCCACTGCCAATTTAGCCTCAAGTAACTGCTGGTTGGCCTCCTTATGGCCTTCCTCCTAGTTATACTCCACCAGTGAGTGGTTTTGTCCCTCTAATTCGATTTGGGGGCATAAATAGAGTAAGTAATGCCCAAAATCCACAACAACAATCTGAGTTTTCTCGAGATTATAATATGGGCTCTACATCGAATGTTTCTAATTCAATAGCAGCATTTCGGCAACATGAGAAAGAAAGTCATCATGATTTGGTCAATCTATTGACCCAGCAAATGACCACGATTCTGAATCCTATGATGGTTGATCACGAATCAAAATTCAATCGTCTTGCAAGGCTAGTCGAGTAAATTGCTCGAATCGTTGATTATGATGAAGAAGAAAGGCAGAATGCTAGAGGAAATAACGAGGGTTTTGAACATTTATTTCAAAATGAGAATGATATTTTTAGAAATAGAAAAAATCATCAATTAATTCTTTGAGGTCAAAATGCAGATGATGTTCTGGCTTGATTACACGCTAATCAAGTTGTGAACGTTATCAAGTTACTAAAATTGTGAAAGATGTTTTAAATAGGGTTGGATTCAATATAGGATTCATCAATCGACCCCATTTTGTGCCAACTTTTCCCCAGAATGTTCAAATTGCTGAAGTGCCAAGAGGAATGAAAAATCCTAAAATAATTACGAAGTTTGCAGGAGAAGTTGGAGAGTCAACTACTAAACATGTTGCTCGATATTTGGTCGATATTGAAAATTTAGCCAATGATGAAAGTTTGAAAATGAAGTTTTTTCCTTCCTCGTTAATGAAGAATGCATTTACTTGGTTTTCGAATCTTAGATCAAACTCGATAACAACATGGGCTCAGTTAGAAACTACCTTTCACGCACAGTTTTATCGAGGAAAATTGAATGTGGCAGTTACTGACTTAGTGGCTTTGAAACAAGAAGATGGTGAAACCATTGATAATTATATGATTCGTTTCAAGAATGCTAAAAGTCGATGCTATGTATCGCTTCCTGAAAGTGAAGTAGTAATTAGTAAAGAAAGCAGTTATGGGGTTAGGATTTTATATGCGTCGAAAATTACTCAATGTGCATATTCCTGACTTAGCCCATTTGGCTGAAAGAGTTCGCCAAGTAGAAATTTTGAAGAAGGAAAAATAAAAGTATAAGAGCGAAAGGAGGTTGAAGAGTAAAATTTTTTCTCGAAAGGAAAAATTTGCTTTCGTGGCCATGGAATACTCTGAGGAGGAGTCCGATTTAGAGACGGAGGTTGATTTGGCCAAACTTAAGAAAGGTCCTCCTTATGTGTGTTCTTTACTTAAGAAACTCCCTAGCAATGAAAAGACGAATTATTTAAAACTGAAAAGTGGAAAGACATGCAGTTTTGATATTTCAAAATCTGATTAGATTTTCAATGTGCTGCTTAAAGATAAATAGTTAATTTTACTAGAAGGAAGAACTTTATTTTCGGTGAAAGATTTAAAAGGGAAACCTTATTGTAAGTTTCACCAAGCAACTAGTCATTCGACTAACAATTGGGTTTGTTTCAGGAATTTAATACAAGAAACCATCATGGAAGGACGACTGAAGTTTGATGATGGTAAAAAAGAGATGAAAGTTGATTCTGATCCTTTCGATTCTGAAGACAGTTTTGTTGAGCCATATTTGGGAGTGAATATGGTTGGAATGTCTTATGACTTCGATGTGACCTTGGGGGACTTCGAATTGAATGTATGTGCTGTCTATCCCGGTGTAGAGGATGGGTTGTTGGAGTTTTTGATGCAGCAGAAACTCAAGGATCGGGATGTATCTCTGTGTCCCCGATGTAATGCATTATTCGATGCTGAGACTGCAGCAATTTTTGAAAAAGAAAGAATGAAGAATGAACTGGCTCATTGAGAGGAGTAGGCTCGTCAAAAATATCCTATTCGACAAGTAGAGGGTCAAAATTCTAGTGACCCTCAGAAAAGTACTATGGATCCTATAAGCCGTTCTCAAGCTGTAGGTGTGCAATGAATTTGAAATTGTCAGGAGTTCCAGAATAGAGATGCTCATTACAAGCGTAACCCACAGTTGGGGTATAGGGGGCCTCCTTGAGGTCGAGATCCCTATTTCCGTGGTCGAGCCAGGGAAAATCCAAGGGGTAGAGGAAGAAGGGGGCAACAGCCGTCTAAAGTGGCTCATGCTGATAAGGGCAAAGGGGCAACTCCATCGGTGCATTCTCGAATAGTCTTTTCGGCTGATGGAGAGACATATCTGAAAGGAGTTCCTTCTCCCGTGAAATTAGACAAGGGCAAAGTAGTGGTTAGCATTCCAGTCGCTGATAAAGACAAGGGTGCTAATCTGGATGAAGAATACTTCAAAGAAGGAGACGAGAAAATAGTCAGTACCATTTCGATTATCCCAACTGAGTATTTGGGAGAATACGAAGGTGATCCTGAGGATGCTTATGACATGGACCATGAGGAAGCCTTCTCATTCATTCGACATGAGGATGAACCAGGTTATTTTCAAAGGCCTTCTGAGAAACAAAAATCCCATCTGCGCCCACTTCACATTACTGCAATTATGAGTGGGATTAAAGTAAATAAAGTTTTGATAGATGGAAGAGCAGCTATAAGTTTGTTGCCTGAGAGGATGCTGATGAAGGTAGACAAGCATCCTGATGATTTAATCCCAACCAATATTTCAATGACAGACTTTAGTGGTGCTTCGATCACTGCTAAAGGGTTAGTTACTCTGGGGGTAAAGGTTGGATCTTCTGATTGAAACACTGTTTTGTGGTGGTGTCTTCGAGGGCAAGTTATAATGCCTTGTTGGGTCAAGACTGGATTCATGGAGTTGAGGTTGTACTATCTACTATGCATCAGAGTATTCTTCTTTAGACAGATGATGGAAAACCTGAAGTAGTCAAGGCTGATTCGAATTTATATGTCGAATAGTTGCATGTCGATTTCAAGGTGTATAGTCCAAAACTAAAGCCTTTGAATGTTGGCAGGGTACTTAATTCGTTCAACTGTGAAGGGTGCTATTTGACATCAAAGTGTTTAAATGTGAAGCTTCGCTATCCACAACTTAGCGTTCCTTCAACTGGGTGGAATTGTTCAACATACGTGGTGATTCGAGGACGCTCTTCGATGGCAAGGGAGCAAGACGTCTCGGATTATCTGGTAACTTTAATTAAGTATCTAAGTAATTTCCTTTCAGTAGAAAATAAAGGTGATTCTTCTCATGAAGTTGGATCAGTTAGGAATATAATTTCTTTTTCTTCTCATGCTAAATATTCGATCTCTTCGATCAAATTTAGTCATGGTTTCAGCTCTTATTATTTACATAATTCTAATGATATTGTTAGTCAAACAGCTGTTGAAATAGCAGAAGTTCATTATACCGAAAATGAAGCTGTTGTTAATCTAGCAAATAATCAAGTTCGTTTTAATCCTAATGAATCAGTTGATTTATCTTTTGATTGCATCTATGATTTAGAACCTTTATATTTTAAAAAATACTCAGTATAAGATGATGAACATGCAAAAGGGTTTGAATCACAGGATCCCTTAGAAGAAATTAATTTGGGATCTATTGATGATGTTAGAATTACTTATATATGTAAAGGTCTTGCGGTCCCATTTCAAACTGAATTATACCATCTTCTACATGAGTTTAGAGATTGTTTTGCTTGAGATTATCATGAGATGCCTGGTCTCGATCGTTCTCTTGTGGAACATCGATTAGCGCTGAAACCAGACGCTCGACCTGTAAAGCAAAGGCCTCGACGATTTGCTCCTGAAACTTATCAAAAGATTAAAGAAGAGATTGAACGCTTGATTAAAGCAAAATTCATTTGAACAGCTCGTTATGTTGAATGGGTTTCAAATATTGTGCCTGTGATGAAAAAGAATGAAAAATTAAAAGTGTGTATTGATTTTAGAGATTTGAATAATGCCACTCCGAAAAATGAGTATTTTATGCCTATAGCAGATATGTTAATTGACTATGCTGCAGGGAATGAAATTCTAAGTTTTATAAACAGTTATTCAGGATATAATCAGATCTTCATTACTGAAGATGATGTGTCTAAAACTGCTTTTCGATGTCTCGGGGCGTTGGACACTTATGAGTAGGTAGTTATGCCATTCGGATTGAAAAATGTTGGTGCAACATACCAATGTGCTATGAATATCATTTTTCATGTGTACATTAAAAAATTTATGGAGATATATATTGATGATGTTATGATTAAGTCGAATTCGGCAACTCAATACATCGATCATTTGAGAAAAGCATTTATTACTATGCGGAAGAAAGGATTAAAAATAAATCCTTTAAAATGTGCGTTTGGTATGTCAGCAGGAAACTTTTTAGGATTTGTCGTCCACAAAAAAAGAATTGCTATCGATAAGAATAAGAAATGGATTTGAATTGTTCTTAAACCTTATTAATAAAATAAATATTGTTTGGATAATATTAGTTAAAATTACTTTTAAATAGATAATTACTAAAAAAATATGATATTAAATTATAATATTCTCTTTTTAAATTTGTTATAATTTTTTTATATTTTTTAGTATATTTTTTATATTATATAATATTTTTTCTAGTATCTTATTTTAGTATATTATAATTTTTTATTATTATAATAAAAATTAATATTTATTTATTTATTAACTTAAAAATAACTTATAAAATTTGATAAGTTACGTACTCTTTTTTATAATAAAAATTAATATTTATATATGTTGATTTTACATTAAATTTAATAGTTCAAATTCAATTTATATATAGAACTCAATTTGTTAGTAAATCGAATTGTACTGTATCGATTTACCCATGGACGTCCAAATTCCATAATTTGAAGCAATCTAATTCAAATCATTGGTTGTCACAAACTATGTATAAATCGAATCATATTCATTCTATTTACTACTATAGACATCATGCATGCATAAATCGAATTGGCCTAACATTTTCATGTAATTCGAAACTTACCAATTCGATTTACTACTATAATGCGTAAATCGAATTTAACCAATTCAATTTACATAAAAATATGGTTTGGAAGATCAATATAACACTTTTTAATTTTAGTGAATCACGTAATATTGGGTTAGTTTTGGTTTATTTATGTGTTTTGCCCATTCATTTAATTATAATTTATTTTATTGTCCACACTATCTTAGTATCTTTGAATCACAGATTAATTAGTTAATCTGTCGCAAATCTAAATTATATTTAAGGGTCTGTTAGCCAATAAATTATTCAAAAATACTATTTGTACACTAAATTAGCCATTAAAATATCTATTTATGTATAAATAGATGCGTAATTTAATTTATTTTTAATATGTATTTATATTTTAATTTATATTTTATATTAGTACCTGACTTTAATGATTAATTTTAATGTATATATAATATTACTCTAAATTATTATATATACAAAATAATATTTAAACTCCTAGTATTTATTTTGTAACAAATGAGTTGACTATTCAATTTAAATTAGTTTATTTATAATTTTTTTAATGAATGAATTATAAGAGGGTGCATGGGCCTTGTGAGAGAGACAGAGAGAAAGAGAAGAAAGGTAAAGTGAAGGAAAAGTGCATGAGATGATTTGATTCCATTGGATTGCAGTACTACGGTTCCTACCACAAAGTAGGAATTAAATTGAATTGAATTGAATTTGGAAAAAGAGGGGCAGCGATTCATGACACCCCTCAAACTCACCGCAACAGCTTCTTCTTTCTACGTCCGCACAACCGCATCCGCCCCCAAACCCAAACCCTTCTTCTTACGCACATGGCCCTCCACTACTTCTACTACTAAAACAACCACCGTTTTCTATCATCAACGCACTGGGCGCACGATAACACCCTGCGCCAACATCATGCTTCCCCCTTCCCAAGGCTCCACACGCAAATCCGTCACTTTCGCCCCTCACAACAACAACTCCTTCTCCCGATGCATCTCTTCCGACACCGCCAAGGATCCCGACACTCGTGGGCCTGGGCCCGGGCCCGGCCCATTACCATCGCACTCAGAGCCTTCCAAACTGCTCACCTTGCCAACAATGCTAACTCTAGGTCGCGTGGCTTCCGTGCCTGTTCTTGTTGCTAGTAAGTTTGAAATTGGTAATGTTATGACCTAATTCTTTGTTCATATATAATTAATTATTTAATTAGTGTGGTTATTGGTTCAGCTTTCTATGTTGATGCTCCGTGGGGACCAGCTGCCACCACGAGCATTTTCATTGCGGCAGCTGTCACCGATTGGCTCGATGGCTATCTCGCTCGCAAGGTAAACTACACTTCGCAACTCATTCAATTTTTTCGAGTTATATGTATTTTTTTTGGTTTAATTTTATAAATTTGCAAAGCAGATGAAGCTGAAATCTTCATTTGGTGCATTTTTGGATCCGGTAGCTGACAAGGTACTCCTGTTATTTTGGTTTAATTTGAGCTTGTTGATACATATAAATGCAATTTTATTTCTGTCGTTTGATATGTGACTGATTATTCTCTTCTGTTTTGTGAATGTTAATTTTCTGTTGAATGCAGCTTATGGTTGCTGCTACATTGCTCTTGTTATGTAGCAAACCTTTGGATGTTGCTGCGTTTAGTCAAGCGCCGTGGCTTCTCACGGTACCTTCAATTGCCATCATTGGCAGAGAGGTAATCCACACTTAATGTCCTGCTTCAGCTACTTCTGAGGCATTTGCAAGTGTTACTTGGAAATGTTTTGCTCTCATGGAAGTTACTGATTGCCGAACTTATGCATCTTAACAGTTTTTTATTTTACGATGTTAGTTTGCAAGATACATGTAAACAGTCTCACTGTAGACATAATACATGATAGGGTGCAATGGCGTTATTTGATCTATGTAGCCGATCCCATCTAGTGGGATAAGGCTTTGTTGTTGTTGACGTTAGTTTGCAAGATGTGATTCAGTGTTTTGTTTGCTGATAGTTTGTATGTAACTGGAGTTCTTATAACAATCATGGAATCTGGCCATATGTTTTGTTTATAGAATAAGTGAAAGTAAAGCTTAGGGTACATATAGTTCTCTTGAATCCGTTGGAAATCCAATGCATTGTTATATGTGACCATTGTGATCAAGTTTGTCTCTGAAGGGTGAGTTCAGATTTTCGATTCACCACAGTTAGACTTACCTATAACTCTGGTGGATGGAAGCAGTAATGGTGTCTGATCATGTCCATAATTTGTTGGTGGTGTGCAAAATCACGTAAATACTTTAGCAAGTTTATGATGTAGGTTGTTGCTAATGAAAATCTTGTTTGTTTAACCAAGATTCAAATTACTCATACTTTAACCTGTCAACGCATTTCATTTTTTGAGGCATCATATCTTGCTTAATTTACTGGCTCTGTCTTGTCTTATCGTATACTCTTGCAACTTGTGAAACAGATAACCATGTCTGCAGTCAGGGAATGGGCTGCTTCCCAGGATACTAAGCTTTTAGAGGTTTGTTTTAACCCCTTCTTTAATTGAATGATTGTTTGATATTGGTTGAAGTTTTTGGCTTACATTATAAAACTTCAAAAATAATAGGCTGTTGCAGTAAATAATTTGGGGAAGTGGAAAACAGCCACACAGATGACAGCATTAACCATCCTACTTGCTACCCGAGGCTGGAGGTATTGATTCCTTTCAATTTTGAAGATGCTCTATTCTGATTAAATTTATCATGAAAAGGGGGGAAAATGATGCTAAAACTTATCCATAGATGTTAGATAGATTTATACTATTTTGAAAAATGTCTATAGGCTTTCATTTTGTATCCCCTCAAAATTTCAGTTCAAGCTCTCTCTCTTATTGGTTTGATTTTCTCTGCCTTTTCAGCGATGGAGGTGCTGCCCTTGTAGTTGGCTCTGGCGTTGGTTTGCTCTATACTTCAGCGGGCCTTGCTGTATGGTCGTTGGTTGTGTATATGCGGAAAATATGGAAGGTATTGATGAGGTAGTATGCTTGTTCCTCCATGAATCCACATTCAATCACTTCTTATTCGGATTTGGCTCTCTATAGAGTAATTTCTTGACTACTAATGTCTTGGAAGGAGGATACATCTTTAGTGGCATATATATGTAATTTGTCAACTCCACATGGCGCCATTTTTTCTATTCCTTATATTGTCTCTTATTGTCTCTTACCTTTAAACGGGGGTAAGAAAAGAGGGCCATAAGTATAAGTAGACGCTATCACACCCATTTTGAATCTCCTAACTAGAACTATGGAGTCTCCTAAAGTTTGTGACCAGGGGAATTTCACCACTAGGAATTTTGTATGATCATAGCTGACTTTAAATTTATTTGGGTTTATTGCTCAATGATATTTAAATAAAAGGTCTTATATTTTTTATTTTAACGCATGATTTTGTTCATGTGCATTGCCATTTTGCTTGTGCTCTTAATGTCATGCACCGCACTTGTTATTTATTCTTTCGCTTGCACTTGTTATTTATTCTTTCGCTTGAACAGATTCATCAGTATATGACTTGGTTGTGGGATGCTAGAAATGCTCGTAATTCACTTTGATTTATCTCAGAAACTCGTAATTTTACATTGAAGATAATGAAAAACGACCATGGAACTGATGGAAGTTACTACCATCTTCACCTTTCACGTATGATAGGTTCAAAAGTGGGCCATATTTAGTGAAAGAAACAACTTGATTACACAAGCAGTCTGTCTATAATGAACGCTTAGTCTGTAATCAATCTTGGTACTCAAGTCTTGAGACATATTCTGCCACCAAAGATTGGATTCATATATTGGCCTACAGATAAGAATGGATAAATGAAAGCATTTCAGTTTAAAAGCCTTGTGAATTCAGAATGTTAGGTTTTGAGTAGAGTTGAGTCTTATGGTACCAGGAAGCGTCTCTTGTAACTTTCAACAAGCTCCTTGGGATTAGAGCGAGTTATTTTGTAGCCATCAATGTTGTTCATTGCCTGAAACCAACATAGATTCAGTTTTCTTAGTTAATTCAATGAACTGCATATGCTAAAACAAAAGTGAAATTAAGATATAGTTGGATCGCAGAATCATGACAAACATAACAGCGCAAAAGCACAATATCATAATTGAAAATGTAGGGATGCTCTACCTCCATCCATGCCGCTAGATTAGGCCTGCCAAAGCCAATATCATAATTCTTAACATCCATAAGAAATAGCTGAAATCTTTCAATGAAAGGAGCATATGCTATATCCACCTGAAGTTTATAGAAAATAATTTGATTAGTTCAAGTCAAATTGAAGATGGGAAGAATACAACAAAATCAAGGTAAACCATACAAGACTGAATTGGCCAAGGAAGAAAGGTCCATCGTCATATTTGGAGAGAACAGTTTCAATGTAATCAAATGCAGTGCCTAGAGCAATTTAACATGTTAGCATTATTTATTCAGCAAATCAGCATCATCAATAAAAAAAGCAAGTATCATCTTACAAGCTTCTGTCACATCATCTCCTTTAAATGAAGAAACAACAGTCTTATAAAATGTGTCAGTGTAAGATAGCAACTCTTCAGCAAACTCCATAGCAGGACCCTGTTTATCAATACGGGTTTATATTTTCAGATACATTTCAAGTATGCCCGGAACTAACATGTTTCATTAGTTTTGGCCGTTAATTTAATCATAAAATATATACATAGTTGATATCAACGGCAAAAACCACTGATGCACCTTAGTTCCTGACATACCTGAAATGCTTCCTATATTTTCGGACCTGAAAACAAACATCATGGTGGAAAAAGCTTGTATCTTACACTACTAGGGGAAAGAGAGGGCCCTTCAAAGTGACTATCAATATATTTAATCAGATCAAGACTTTCTCCCCTGACTTCATTTTTGTGTTCCAAAGCTGGAACCTGGATTTCACTTGACATCAAAACATCACTATTAGAATGTGTTACACTTAGTTTGCAATTTGCACAACACATATAAATAAAGATGAGTATCATATGACCTTGTTGGGTGGGTAGACTTTGTCCTTATACCAGGAAGGTCTATCTTTTAAATCAATAGGAACCAATTGTATCTTGTCCTGCAATCCCTGCTTCCAAACAAATATGAAAAACCAGACAACTATATTTATCTACTAGTATTGTAACAAAACACTAAACCTCTTCCAAATGTTTTGAGTTTGTCGCATAACAATGGTAACAAGAATAATATGAAGATGGAGATCTTATTAGCAACCTTACAGTTACGAGTGATCCATACACGTTGTGCATACGGACAGGTGTAGGAGATATACAACCTTCAGCCACACATAAATAAATAAATAAACAAAAGCAAAATAGAAAGATGTCCCTTATCACACTAATCAATCGTTAATTTAGCTATAAATATATGTGTTATTTTTATATTTCAACATATATTCTATATTGTGACTAATTTTTGGTATACCCGTATCATAGTTCATCACAGGAGCAATGAAACAAACAGATAGAGTGTATAAAGAGAATCCCATGAAAACAAAAACCCCAATAAAAAAAGTTTCAATTTTTATTTTATTTTCTGGTGGAGAAGATGAAAGAGAGCAAGAAACCTTGTAGCTCCATCAACCATGGAAGGTGGGGGCGAAGTTGAAGTAAGGGGTGTTGGAAGAACTTCTTGCACCCTTCAAAAACAGCAAGTTTAGAAATAAGTACTACACACCCATAAAAATTGAAAGCAGAAACACTGAGGATTAAGTACCCAGTTGCCACAGCACAAAAATTTCTTGTGGTGTTAAGTAGTGGCCGAAGCTGAAGCTTATTGGGTGAAAACCCAAAAGGGAAAGGAGTGCTTGTGCTTGAGAATTTGATTGCAATGCAAGTGAAGTGAGGCTCTGGTGTTATAGTGCCAAATCCAGAAAACACACGAGTGGGAATGGGTGTGGGTATAGCCATTCATGCAATGTTGAATTGAACTCAACTGAACTGAACTGAACTGAAATGGGGCAAGCTCAATTCTAGTTGTTAAAAACATGAACACGTGCCACTATCCAAAATTCTAAGCCACCCGAAAACTACAATTTATAAACATGAAAGTTTTCAATGATGAACGAATGAAATTAGTTTTTGTGTGACAAAAGTAATCAAAAATAATAGTATTTTTCATCTATTATTATTCGTTGCATTATTTATTTATTTTTTGGTCAACATTATTCCTTCTGCTTTTTATCTTTTATGAAATAATTGAACTTTCTTAATCAAAGATACAAAGTTACAAACAAAAAATAGTTAATTTAATATCCATTACAAAATAATACATATAACTCAAGTATATATGCGTGTAAAATTGATACTACAAAATAAATACTATTTAAGGTAAAGTGGTTATTTACATAAAAATATTTATATACAAATATAATAACTGAAAGTCGTATAATAATTTAATATATTTGATTAAATTTTTTAATACAATACATCTTAATATCTTATTGATCATCTAACACATAATCTTGTACGGTATCTTTCTTCAAAACTCAGTTGTAGTACTACTTCCAAACCTATTTCTATACTATACAAGTATACATTGATAGACCATGCTACCCTAATACTTAGAGATATCCACCTGTTTTTTTTTTTTTTTTTTGGTATTATCCACTTATGGTTTTATTATTGCACATCAATCTCTGTTGGTGGAACACCTATTATTCTGTGCTATATTAAATTCATAAACTAAATTTGGTCATATTTCAGGGCCAATTTAATGGGTTTTTAAATGCATTTCTAAACCCATGTATCCAATTCCGACCTTAGCTCAGTTGGTAGAGCGGAGGACTGTAGTGGTTCATATCCGACAGGTGATCCTTAGGTCGCTGGTTCGAATCCGGCAGGTCGGACAGTTAATTTTTTTTCCCTAAAAATACAAGACTAACACTTACTATTTGTTTGGATGGAGATGGAAAATGAACGGAAAGAAAATAAGAAAAAAAGTTTATTTTTTTTCTTTGTTTGGACGAAGAAAAAATAGATGAAAAAAATGAGAGAAAGAAAATTATAACAAAGTAAAAGTATATTAAAATCCTTTATTTTTCTTTTATTTTTTTTAACACCATGGATAAATTAATTATTTGACTTTTACTTTGTATATTATCATCCATTTTCATCTCAAGAGTGAGAAAAAAATTTCACGCCACTTTTTTTTCTTTCCTTCTGATTTCCATTGTCATCCAATCAATGGAAAATAAAATTTTTCATCTATTTTTCCTTCTTACATTTTTCTTCTTTGCACATTTTCTATTGATCCAAACAGTGCATTAGGGATGGCAAGCGGGCAAGTCCGTCTAGCCATGTCTAATGAGGCGATTTTGAAATCTCATTCCTGACCGCCAAATCTTTTTTTTATTATTATTAAGTATTAAATAGTATAAATTACAAAAAAAAGTATTAAACAATATATATAATTTTACAACTATTTTAATAAATTTATAATTTTAAAAGATATAAAAAAATTATAATTTTTAAATTAACAAATATTAAAGTCTTTATAATTATAAATATGTAATAAACATAATTATAAATCAAGTTTTTTGAAACAAAATAATAAAATCAACATTGTTTAATGTAAAATATTGTCCAAAATATATAATTAAACATTTACAAGTTTAGAAGATAATTAATCAAACGTAAAACATAATGCAAAACACTAAATTAAAATATCTTTAAAAAAATCTTAAGCTCGGCGGAGAAGCCCGTCCCGCCCCACCAAAGCTTATGGTTTAAGCGGTGCAGGTTAAGCTGGTTTAGATCCGTTCGCCACCCCTACTGTAACACAACACTGTACCCACACAAGATAAATTCCAGTTGACAAAATTAACCAAAACCTAAAATACTATTTATAATTTACAAATTACTCCTTCTTAAATTATTTTATCGAGTAAAGTATCATTTTTGTCGTCAACATTTGGAGTAAGTCTCAAAGTTGTCCATAACGTTTAAATCGTCCTATTTAAGAACCTAATGTTTCAAAATTGACTCAATGTTGTCCTGCTGTTAGGGATCTGTTAATAGAATGGATGGCGGGACAAGATTGAGACAATTTTAAAACGTTAGGGATTTAAATAGGACGAATATGTTAGGAACACAAATGATACATATAAATAAATTTTAATTTTGTTTTTCAATAATATTAATTTTTTTACCGTACATAGTTATTCAATTATTTTTAATCACATTTAAGTAAATTACACTTAATCATATTACTTTTCTAAATAAATTTATTTTTTTATAATTTTACTCTTAAAGATATTTACTCATCATGAAATGTTTGTAGAATGATTAGTACATAAACTTGCGGGAAAAAATGATACATATACAATAAAATAATGTGATTCTAGTAATTTTGCAAACATTTCATGATGAGTAAAAATTTTTAAGAGCAAAATTATAAAAAAATAAATTTATTTAAAATGAAAGTAATGTGATTAAGTGTAATTAACTTAAATGTGATTAAAAAATAATTGAATAACTATGTACCGTAAAAATTGATATTATTAAAGGATAAAATTAAAATTTAATTCTATTTTTGTCCCAACGTTTTCGTCCTATTTAAGTTCCTAATGTTTCAAAATTGTTTCAATTTTTTTCCGCCGTCAATTTTGTTAACAGATCCCTAAAGGCATGACAATATTGAGTCAATTTTAAAACGTTAGAGACTTAAATAGGACGATTTAAACATTAAGGACAACTTTGGAACTTATAAACATTAACGACAACTTTGGAACTTATTCCGAACGTTGAGGACAAAAACGATACTTTATTCTTATTTTATTACTCTTATTTATTATACAACTTTAAAATAAGTACTTCTATGATAATTTTTCACATACAAAATAACTTATTTATAAGTTACTTTTAACTTAAATCCTTATGTTTTAAGTTTTTTTGGTGCACAAAACTTCCTTTTATACTAGCAGATTATGATTGTATATTTGTATGCAGTTTTATTTTTATTCTTGCAAAAGATGTTCATAATATATCATCATATACTGCAGAAGTCTGCATTAAGCCAAATTAGTTTGATACTTGAATCACATTAATCAGTTTTCCATCATCATAGTTTAACAATTATACCTAAAGGAACCCTGCAAGTGGTGCAACATTTAGTTTCTGACTCTCAAGACAAATCAAAGTTCTAGTTATAATAATGACAATGGTGCCATGTGTTCATGGATAAGAAATTCTAAATGGAAAAGGGAAAAAATGAATGAGAAGAATCTCTTTGTTGGATTGAATCTATAATCCCAGATAGGGAAGGAACAAAGAGAAGGAAAAAATTAGCCTTTTGCACACAAGTATATATATTGATAGATGGTGGCTCCAATTGACATAAACATCATTTGAAAAAAAAATTTCATGAACTAGCCATCTACAAGACCAAGACCAATAAGACCACTACCACTATAACCACCACCTCTGACTGAAACCATAGGGCTGCTCCAATTATCACGGCTGATTAAATGGGAATCAAGGAACAAAACTATGACTGTGATGTCGTCGTGGAAATGTCTCCTCACCCCTCTCTCAATCTTCTGCAAGTCTGAGTATCTCATTTCTCTCTTCTTTGCAGCTTCACAAAGTGCTGTTTTGATGAGTCTCCTTGCTACTCCCTGTAGTCATGGACAGCATTAGAGTCATATTTACAAGATTGGAATCACTCAACCGTGAAAAATAAATTAGAAAAATCCTACATTGCGCGGACAGCTCTGGACAATGTTAACTGCTTCTTGATTGCTCATATGCTCCCATAATCCGTCTGATGCAAATATAAGAAACTGGTCTCCCGGTTCAAGTTTTTGCACTGTTACTGCTGGTTCGGCTTTAAGGATTGGCTCCTCAAAGGGTTGAGCAAGCCTAAATTTCGGCAACAATGGTGGTTTGTTAAACTCTGCCTTTTTTAGATAAGCGTCGCCAATGGATCTTGAAATCTATAATACACAAATAATCTGTCAATTCTATATTAAGCAAAAGAAGCTTTTGCTAACTCAGAAAACATTAATTGACAGAGATTTCAAACCATAATGACTACTATAAACGGATTAAGCAAATTGAGTTTCAATGGACTTTAAGCAATAGTATGATTCATGTCATCATCAATGGATTGGATCATCCACTGACCCTTGAACATGATAATCCATTAATCCTCATAACCTGCTACAATGCCTACTTAAGAATTTAAGAAATTTAGGAGCATTATGCAACTATAGACATCAGAACCATTATCAATGAACACCAATTAAGAACAAAGTAGAAATATGAAAAAGGTCAACTACATGGAGTGGAAATGCCAATGCCAATGGCAGCATGGTTAAATTTTTATTTCGGAATCTGCACATTTGAAATGTGTATATGATGCTGAAAAAAAGAATGAAACTCACCTGAATCAGACCCTTCACACGCCAGACCTGGTGCTTCATAACTACAATCTGTGGATCATCAGGATGCAACGAGCGCAACTCGTCTCTGACAGATTCGCAGCTAGCATTGTGCTCAGAGGATAACTGAATAGCTTTAGTCTCTTTCGTAGCCTCATCCACCCTAGCTAACACTGCTCTAGAGTCTCCTGCATTTGCAACATAGAGCACCCCGCTACATATTATGCCAATCAAACAACAGGATCCAACAGAGGCTAGCTGCGGCTTGATTTGCCACTGCTTCCTTACAACAGACAGAAATTCCTCTTCTGTTGCCAAGAATGCTTTATTGATAACGTCAGCCGACATTCCATGATTTTCTGAAGTAAATTCTGCAAATTAAGAACAACCACTAAGTTGGTAGAATGAATTGTCTTGCAAGAAAAGTCAATATAGAAAAGCTTTTTGATATTCTTATGCCTCTAGGCCCCTTAGCTGCAAATAAAAAAAGTACCATCCCCATCCAAAAGAGTGGAGAACAACTTACTCTTAACATTTTTAAACAGACGTTCGTTCACGAACTGGGCAGCTTCTGGACCTCCATGGCCATCATAGATACCAACAAAAGTTCCATGAGGATTCGTTGTGAGCGAGCTTATGGGGCCTGATTCAAGTTGGCTTTGATCCTCCAACAAATTGTTTGCCTGAATAACTGCCATGGAGAATTCCCCATTGGCATGTCTTCCTGAATCTTTGTACCAAAGCAAACCATCATATTCACCATTTGCATCCCCATTCCCATTCTGAACATCAGATGGCCTCCAACAAGGGGCGACAATTCGCCTAAACGTAGCTGATACAACCATCCCTTACATAATCTCAACCATACAACTGAGCAACAAATTGTTCATCAAAGAAAAGTCAATGATAAAATGGCAAAGTCCTAGTTTCCTATCTATAACTGAACCCAAGTTACAAGCTCCAGAAATCAAATGCCTACTAATGAATGAACACCGACACCATAATACATTAAAGTGGAAACTATCAAGGACGTTATTTCCAATGTCCAAAACCTGCGCAAGGATTTGAGATCAGAATCAATACAAGGACCCCTAATCTATATGACTATATCAGATAAATCCATAATGTGGGTTTTCATCATTCACTTTGAAATTTAACAACTATCAACCATTTTTCTGCTATAAAGGATCAAATTGAAACATGGGCGGCTCTTGAAATTTCACAAACAAGATTCCAACCCAAAAAAAATGTTTAAAAGAAAATGTGATTTAGTTTCGAGATCGAGAGAACTCAATAGAAACATGTGAAAGAAACAAAAACATGACTTTTAGCATATCATTTCATGGTACCTTAGACAGAAAATTTAGTACTTTGCCAAGTCCTGACGCATTAGAAAAACATCAACTGCTAACAGCCCAATATCATTATCATCGTACCGAAGGTTATTAAGGTTTGGAGAGTTTTGATGAAAGAGGGTGTCAGAAAGTTGATGCCTTGATCTGTGGATTTGAGAAATAGTGTGGTTCTTTTTTTTCCTTTTCCTTTTTTTCTTTGTTGTGTAATTAGGTGCGGGTTGAAGCCATAAAAAGAGAATTAGAAAAGAAAGAAAAATGGACTCGGTTTGAAATCCATGGTGGTGGGGGAATTTCCTAAGGGGAATTTGGATTTTGGGGTTGGTTGGCAGTTTTTGGTTTTCTAATTTTTAATGTCTTCGTTGGAATGGGATTTTGACTTTGACTCTCAACTAACTAACCACCATTTTAGGCAACTTTCCCTCTTCTTCCTTAAATTAGTGTGTAAGTTGAAACTTCCTCTCCTCTACAACGTAACTGACTCAGCTTTGTCCCCAAAAATCTCACTCTCCTTTCTGCTGCTTTCTATTTTTGAACATGTCTTGTGTTGCAAACAGAAACACCCCATGTCTTCACGAGGAGCAAGGGTTGCTTTTATTCTTTTCTGTACAGCTCTATTTTTAGTATATGTATTCTGTAATACTTATAGAATAGAAATAAAAGTTTAAATAACTTATCACGTATGATCTGAAACGACATACATATCATTGTATCTGATAACCTTTTCTGATAAATGAATCAAAATATAAGTGCTATTAAATGTAGGGTGATATTTAAGTGGTATGTGTAAAACACGTAATTTTCGGAAATATATGAAATTTAGATATTCTAAAGTGAGAAAATTGGCAAAGTGGTAAAGTGAGGAGTTAAGTATCAATAATTTTGTAACTTTCATAAACACTATCTTAATTTTTTGGTGAACAACTAAGAGGAAAAACAAAAGAGCAGAAAAGAAAAAGAAAAAAAATTAAGTTCTTAACAATAAGAGAGGACAAACCACCTCTGGTGGCTGGTGCCAAAGGTGAACCTCATCAGTTCCGCTACCTCCAGATCCCATCTTAACACTATCTTAATTAAAGAGTGATTAACTCTTCGCTATACTACTTTACTAACTTTTTCACCTTAGATGATGTTGATCTAAATGTATATATGATAAGCAATAAAACGGATATTATTACACAGCATGCACAATACAATTGCAATTGCAATGGCAGCATTCATTCATGAATCACAAGGCAGTTGACAGTTGTGGTGCATAACAAAATTGGTTAGGAAGACCTTCTTTCTACTATGTAATGCGAGAATATGGCGGCTACAATGCACATAAGGAATTAAGGAAACAAGTAACTTCGTAATGAATGAGGTTGTATCTAGTGAGTAACACCTGCTGTCAAATTAGACCATTTTGATATGGTGGTTGTTAAATTAGTTTTTGTCATGAGATGCCAAGTTCAGCTTCGATACTTCCAATAAAAATTTATTGATTGATTCCTTGGACCACCTAAGACGGCCTTAATTAGTTGCACTCTCAGCATCCGTTTTCATGCTAACAAAAGCAAATAGTTGGACACTAGCTGTAGCAAACCAAGCAGAGGTCAACAGCACGTGTTCAACCTAACCGACACTACTCAATGTAACAGTATATCATGCCCCCGGATATATCGATAACGCACGACTAGTATACTAAATATCAACCTCAGCGAACCAACATCGCGGTAACATCATGATAATAGTATTTCTCATTTCATCCTGAGAATTTCTATCCCAGTAAATAAGTGACAAGAGGAAACGAAAACCTAATCCTTTCAAAGCAATACAGAAAAATATGGAGCTACAAAGGTCGGTTCGGATCAAGCTTTCACTAAATTAGGCACCACTTTTTGTTTTCCTTTTATATATTTTTTTATGGGAAGACATGATCTAGCATCACACTAAGACAACTCTCAAATATATATGCTTGATGGGAACTTTGGAGAAGCTCATACAAAGCACTACATCACATCACGATTACATAATCTTACATAAAAACAGGCTCATTCAATCAATCACTAAGAAGCTAAATATTCAAAATACACAGTAAAATACAGGAGCAGATTGCAAATATGCAGCAATGTCTGTCCCTACACGTGATCAGCCCTGCCATCATCTTCACCGATCCCATCACCAGCATGCCTGCGGTTCGAACACAATGAGAAAATATTATTGCTTTGAATTCCATCTGAACAAAAAACTGATATGATGTTTTAAAATCTGAAACCCAAATGAATTGTTGAGCAATTACAAGAGAAGAACAAAAAAGAATTGCATCAGAACCAACCTCCAAGAAGATGTTAGATTCCGAGCCTTCCTGTCCAAATGAAGATTTTCCAGTGCACTTGAGGCTTGAATTACACCCTCAGGAAGTTCATCACTGTCATATCGCCAATTGTACTCATCCATCCTATATGCAGATGTGGAGGATCCTCCTCTTCTATCTGAAAGCCAGAATTTAAATTATAGAAAATTTCAAGCACCCAAATGATGGTAAAAGTCAATCAGAGAAATAGTCACCGGATGCCTGCGATGAAGGAACAGCCCTGAAACAAACATTTTTATTACTTAATAATTCACTTGAGAATAAAAACAAGGCAAGGTAGGAGCACCAAACAAAACAATGACAATAGAAGGTAATGTTTAACCAACTCGTATAGAAACATGGTCAATTATGCACCTTCCCAGCGGTGGCAAGCCACCGGCAACAGATGATGAAGAAGGCCTTCGCATGTTTCGGGAGTCTGAGTTTGGCAAAGCCCGTGCTTGGGATAGATTCTGTAAAGAAAAATTAATATTGCTATTTATATCAAAAGCCAGTACAATCTTGCAAGCAACAATACAAGTAAAAAGTAAAGGTCTACTGGTTTGAAATCACTTGTTTTTAAAATGGCACATGAAAAATGAAAATTTCACAAACATTCAATAGAAAGCAGCAACAACCATGTGAACCATTTTAGGCAAATATCGGATTTATAATGACATGGGTGCAAGCACACTAGATTCAGGGGTTTATTACACCACCAAAAGATTCGGTGATTTAATCCAGAAAGCCCTTTATCCCATCCCATCCAATCTATACTCTCAAATGCCAAGGACATTTCTGAAAATTGTGAAAAATACTTAGCCAAATTTAACTTACAGCCTATATGCCATCATCTCCTCAATCTACAAATATCAAGTTCCATAACCCTAAATTTCATGTTTACCATTCATAACTAAAACCATTAACCCAACCTAAGGAACCTAAGACATTTCAGCAAAACATTTATTGGATTGGGGTTTGGGGTCCTCCAATTTAGAGTTATCGCACTACAAGCAGCATATAACAGAGTACCAAAAACGGATTCTTAGCTCAATCAGGACAAACAAATACAAGACTTCAGCGTCCAAGGCCTAAATTAATTAAAGGAGACATCATCTACAAACTTAAGCTGAAAAGTAAGAATCAAGCAAAAACAAAGAACAATATCATGGATGCAACTAATTGAAAGACCTCAAATCTCAAGAATCCTTCAAGCACATCCAAGAGTAGAGGGCTATCTCCATTTCTGTTGAGGTCGTATCCATTTTTGCTACTAAATTCTTTCAGCTCAGCCTTCCAAAAATCCTTTTCCTGCAAAGATATATGCAGCCAACCAAAATGGATCACAATGGGACTTTAACAAGAAACAACATGAGAAACAATGCGGATGAATTAGGATAGTGTGATTACCAAATTACATTCTGGAAGGTAAACCTTCAACGTGTGACTGAGTTGCGCCCAGTCTAGGTATTCACAAATGAGCGCAGTAAGGAGTCTACCTGCACGGCACCACACGGCGGGGTTCCGGTGAGTTGTAAATAGGTAGGAGTTTGATGTCAGAAAATGAAAATCAAATCTGGTTCTGGTAACAGCGGAATTGACGCCAATTTTGAATAATACGTAGAATAGAATGGTGAAAAGCATGAACCAAACCGAACCTGAGGGAGAAGCGTGAAGCTGTTTGGCTCGATCGTTGCAGCTACCAAGCAATGCAGGAGGCAATGCAGGTTCCTTCTCGATTACCCGATCCTCCTCTTCGATAGCCTCGAAAACGCTTGCTCTGAGTTCAGCCTGAAATTGAAACAGACGTAATTAACCCTAAGTAAGAGTCTAGTGAAGGAAATGCAATTGGATTTGGATGGATCTATGTCCACGAACAAAATTACGAAACCCTAGTGAAGGAAGTGGCGGTAATAGAATTGGGAAAGGGAAGAAAGAAAGAGAGAGAGGAAACCCTAGAAAGGGAAAATAGAAAAATACGCGGATCCTGGCGAGGACGCCTTTCTTCTCGAGGGTGCGCGTGACGAGTGTCTTCAGGTCCATCATTTCGCGAGTATAGTCATCCATTTTCTCTCTTCCTTCTTGCGCCCCCTCCCTCTGCACCAATTTCAAGTGCTTCTGTTTCTTCTTCTTCCGCTTCTTCTCCTTCCTTTTTTCTTTGGTTCCCCCTTTCAAGTTTCTTCTTCTCAGCCTCAACTACATGTTCTGTCGAGTGCACCAGACAAACAGAATTGGAGCTCAAGCTCATTATCTTTTGGGCTATTATTAACTATGGCCCATTTCCTATTATCATATAATTGGGCCTTTCATTGCGTTTTGGTGTTCAGGCCTTTTCTCAGCCCAGAAACAGATAAAAAGGCTCAGAGTGAAAGAGTGTGTGTGGTTTTGGGTTGGACCCCAGCCCGTCCAAAAATAAACACTTTACACTTTCTCTTATACAGTACTATAATGATTTGTTTGGATGAATTTTTGCGAAAAAATAATAATAATTTTTTAAAAGATTAAAAATAATTTATGTTTAAATATTTTATATAAAAATATCTTATATTTACTTAATATGTTAAAAATGTCTTTATAAATATTTTTTTAAAAATATAAATTATAACTTATAAAAATATTTTTTTAAAATTAGATAAATTTAAAAAAAAAATTTAACAATTTAACAGATCCAAACAAATTTCAAACTACTAAGAAACCTGTTCAAGTATTCAACAAACTTTTTTTTTTGTTTTTTTCTTTCCTTTGGACAGTTTCAAGTTTAAATTGAATATATTATTCGAGGGGAATAAAATCCTAATTTTGCTTTATTCGAACATAAAAATATAAAATCATGAAAATACACGTAATAATGTCTACTAAAAAAGTGTAAGTAGTTGATAGGTTTCTTTATTCCCCTAATAAAGAACCATAAGCAGAGCATTTAATATTTGAAGAACCTAACATGAAGCATCGGAAAACGTTAAAAAGATAATAAAGCTGGGGAGCCGCATCGTTCTTCTTCTTCTTCTGTGAGTCTCCTATTTAAGGAAGCACAACACAACAGCCCTTTGCCACTTTCACTAACAATGGCACCTGTTGATCCTCACTCGTTCACTGAGTCAACTCAGCCAGCCACCACTCACATAGCATTAACTCTGTACTTCGACTTCCCCTCCTCCACCATCCACGCCTCCGCACTCTTCACTCTCCAAACCCCCCACTCCGGCCCCTTCTTCCTCGACACTCGCTCCCTCACCATCCACTCCGCCCTTCACGCCGACCAAGCCATCCCCTTCTCCCTCTCCGCCACCTCTGACCCCATCAAAGGCACCCTCCTCACCCTCACGCTTTCCAACCACTCTTCCTTCATCCTCACCTTCTCCACCTCCCCTTCCTCCTCCGCACTCCAATGGCTCCTCCCTCCACAAACCTGCAACAAAACCCACCCTTACGTCTACACTCAGTGCCAAGCCATCCACGCGCGCTCTATCTTCCCCTCCCACGACACTCCTGCCCGAAGGATTCGCTACTCTGCCATCCTCAACATCCCTTCCGAGCTCTCCGCAGTCATGGCTGCAAACCACGTCACGCGCCGCCCTCCGCGTGACGACGACGCCCCCGCTCTCGCCTCATTGAACTTGAACTGGTGCAGCCAAGACCGCGTGGTGGAGGAGTTCGTGATGGAGCAGCCGGTGCCTCCTTACCTCTTTGCCTTCGCGGTTGGGCAGCTCGGGAACAGGGAGGTGGGACCCAGGACTAGGGTTTACGCGGAGGAGGGTTCGGCGGTGCTGGACTCGGCGGCGAAGGAGTTCGAAGGAACAGAGGAGATGATTAGGGAAGGAGAGAAGCTCTTCGGAGAATACGACTGGGAAAGGTTTGATCTTTTAGTGCTGCCGCCGAGTTTCCCTTACGGCGGAATGGAGAATCCAAAGATGGTGTTCTTAACTCCAACTGTGATCAAAGGAGATGGCAGTGGTGCTCAGGTTGTGGCTCATGAACTTGCTCACAGCTGGACTGGTAACTTGATCACCAACAAGACCAACGAACATTTCTGGCTCAATGAGGTATTAATTATTATTATTATTAGTTATTTATTATTATTATTATTAATTGATTGATTGTAATGGGGTTTTACTGATTGTGGTTTTAGGGTTTTACTACATATGCTGAGAGGAGGATTGTGGAGGCTGTGCAAGGAGAGAAAAGAGCTACACTGAATGTTGGAATTGGTTGGAGAGGTTTGAATGAGGAAGTAGAGAGGTTCAAGGACAACTTGGAGTTCACAAAGCTTAAGAACAATCAACAAGGAATCGATCCTGACGATGTTTATTCTCAAGTTCCATATGAGAAAGGTTTCCAGTTCTTGTTTCGAATCGAACGGCAGGTATTAGCTATTCATCTTCTCTGTTGTGTTGTGTGTTATTGCTTCATAGCTCTGTTTTCAAATAGATTCTGAATTTAATTTACTATATAGGTTGGGAGATCTGCTTTTGATGAGTTTCTGAAGAAGTACATTGCCAAGTTTAAGTTCCAATCGATTGATACCGACACATTCCTGGATTTCCTGAAGGAAAACATTCCTGGTATAGAGAAACAGATTGATCTGGTGCTGTGGACTGAAGGTACTGGGATCCCTTCTGATGCTTACGAACCCGAATTGATTGTATATAAAACGATTGTGTCGCTGGCGAATGAGGCTGCTACTGGGAGGATGCCGGGTGAGGATGAAGTTGCTGACTGGCAAGGTCAAGAGTGGGAGCTCTACTTGGACAACTTGCCCAAATCCATTGAAGCTTCTCAGGTATATACTCAGTCATTTCTCTGGTTTTATCCCATTGTTTAAATGCTTGAGATGAACTGGTAATTCTTGTTTTGACAATGCAGATCGTAGCCTTGGATTCGCGCCACAAGCTATCCGAATCGAAAGATTATGAGGTGAAGGTGTCGTTTCTACAACGGGCTATCTTGTGTGGATGCAAAGAATACTACGGCGAGGTGGAGAAGACATTGAAGGCAGTAGGGAGGATGAAGTATCTTCGTCCACTTTACACTGCCCTTGTGAAAGGAAGTGAAGAAGATAAAGTATTTGCAAAGAGGGTATTTTCAGAGGCGCGTGAGTGTTACCATCCAATTGCTCAAAGTGTTGTTGTGTCTATATTTAGCAAGCATATGTAGGACGAGCATTTCTCAGTGTTTTCTACTTTTGTGTTACTGTTAACATTGCAAACAGGGAACTGAATCTTGTTGTGTTTTTAGTAATAGTGAAGGTATCTTCAAATTACCTCACTGTTTATCAGTCCTGGAAGAGAAGAAAATGAATTCCAGTTTACCCTTCAAACTATCAAAGACTCTTTGTTTTTCCTACTCTTTTTTCCCCAAAAAACTGGTTTTCTGCCACCACTTTCTTGTTTTAATAGTGTTT
The DNA here is from genome assembly GCF_003086295.3 of Arachis hypogaea. Taxonomy (NCBI): domain Eukaryota; kingdom Viridiplantae; phylum Streptophyta; class Magnoliopsida; order Fabales; family Fabaceae; genus Arachis; species Arachis hypogaea. The sequence continues at coordinate 115,935,784 of NC_092044.1, read as the reverse complement.
TTATCAATTTTCTTTGATGTCACAGTGTCGGTAATATTTTCGTTTTCTAATATTTCCATTTCAGATCAATTTTCAGGCAAAAGTAAAAATGATAAAATAAAATGTTAAGTCTACTGTGACCAGTAAAAACCTTTCATTGACACTTAGGAATAGTGTGTATACTTTTTACATTTGTTATACAATTTTGCATTCTCACGCCAAATACTGTAGTTAACCTTATTTTTTATCTACTACCCAAATGATTATTCAAACTTCTAAATTTGATAGTTATGAATCCAATGAAGTGTGAAATAAAATGTAGTTTGCAATCATAGATTTTGAATCGTAAATCATTTGTAAGAGTAATTACTCTCAAATTTTGAAGTATAAAAATACTTCAAAAATGTTTTAAAATATAATAAAAAGTACACAATCAATATATTTTTTAAAATTATTTAGAGATGAAATTTTAATACTATTTTTTCAAACATGATTAAAAAAATTTAAAATTTGGTAATTTTAGTCATAATGTCCCAAAAAAGTTCTGAAAAAATAAAACAAGAGACATGAAATTTTTATATTTTTTGCATACTTTTTCAATAATTATTTAAGTATTTTCAGTTATATTTCGGATCAAATCAAATATGACTTGCCAAATATAAAATCACTTAAAAGATTGTATCTTTTGTTTGTTTTTTTATCATATTTTATCATTAACAAATTAAGAAGATACTTTTGTATTATTGGTGTCCTAAATCATTTGTATAGACCTACTTCCTAAATTCTAACGCAATTGATAATGTAACAATTTCGTTCTCAAATTTCATTTTGATGGCATGTTTGCAGATGCATCTAGCTTACCATAATTGTTAAAAATTACAAAGCATTTATTGATTCCCACATAAACACAAAGAATATACGTAGAAAGCATATTCTTCCTTATTGGATATTAGATGTATGTATGTATGCCATTGCCGTGTGGATAATGCTAAATTTTAATGGACATACCCTATTGATCAGAAAACCAGCAGCATAGCATATACATAGTTACATAATGTAGAAACACATAAAACTAAACTGCATATTACATTGCTCAGCAACATCCCCTCCACCAAAGTCGAGCTTTAGAATAGAAGGGAAGAAACGAAACAATAATCTATATAACTCATAACAATATGGTCTTCTGCCACCACAAGATTCTACAAAACGATCATATACGATCGGGCAGAAGAAAATTCACAAATTCCATTGTCATTAAAATGCTTTGATTTTTAACTCAAATCAGCATACAGTACGCCCATAGCACAAACAAGCAAGATAAAGATTCTTTGACCATTTCTCCTGAAAACAAGGACACAAGATGAGAAAACAAAAGTCAGTCTTACATGTCGACTTAGAAAATCAACTAGTTGTCAGTGTTCGTTCCGTTACCTTAACATGTGTGCTGGGAAATTGAGATGTACGTAGAGTTTCCTGAGTTTCATCTCCTGGCTTGCGCCTCGGAATACTTAATATTAGAGCAGATTGGTCCAATGTAGCAGCAGTTGCGGTAATTCTATAACCACCGTCCCAACGTCGGTGGATACCCTCACTTGGATAGAGAAAATCAAGTTCAACCACCTACATTAAAAAGGTTGTCGACAAAAGGCAGGAAGTCAGTCTCATATTGATAGAAGGATATATCAAATACTAGAAGATGGGATAAAACTGTTACAACGAAATTGCACATGCATAGAATACAAATTATCAGCAAACCTGATCACTGAATCCAGCATTGCGAGACATAACAACACCCCAGCGACTTCCAGCAGTAGCCATTGATGTGACATGAAAACCTTCTTTCCACTTCTTGTTTATCCATTTGAAGGGGAAAGAATCACTTACTTTGTATGATTGTTGAGTATACTGTGTACCTACAGAAATTAGATCACAAATGACACCTCCCAACAAAACTTAGGGTAGCAAGGCAGATTAATTATATGTAGACTGTAGAGAACCACAGAACTCGTTTATTAACAATAATGAAAACAATTTGTCGGGGAAAAGGTTGCAAACCCTGTAAGGCTTCCCATGATATTGAAGAAAATAATTTCATAATCATCAACCAGGAAGAAAACAAAAAACAAATAATTCTTCATTAAAAAATGTTAACAGGTTGCAATCTACCTTTTGACATCACCACAAGTGAGGTTCCATTATTTCCCCCTGCAATAGAAGTGATGTAATAATTCTTATCCCACTGCTCCATGATCCATTCCTGCAATAAAATGGAGTCACAGTGATAAGTTTCATGGTGTGAAATTATATTCTTAAACAAGCCAAGTAATACCGTGTTTTCACCTTGTGCAAGAAAAAAGGTGACAACTTATAGACTTGATTTGTAAATCCAGTTCCAGCATCCATAATAAGTGCCCAGAGATTGGAACACGATGATACACAACTAATAAGAAGGCCATCTGCAATTCCTCTCTCAACATGCTGTGCTAGTCTTGCATCAGCCACATTGTAATGATACCTACAAAACCAACCAATTTATAAGTCCCAAACAATATCATAGGCAACCACATATTAGATTGCAAGAGTAAAGGAAAATGCCACAATGAGTAATTGCGTTTCTACCTTTGTTTCATGGGCAGTCTTGCATTGTAAACTGAAATCCATTGTGTAGCAGGAACCCCTAATCGAACCTTCTTCTTTGGCTGTGAATCATCCTCTTCCTCCATATTCAGTCTACCCCGCTTTTGTCCAACCTAAGAATAAATTTTGGTTTTGTCAGATAAACTTATTCACAAAAGCCCAACCAGAAGATGGCTGGAGGGGATAAACCCAGAAAAATAAGATACGCAATAACCATAATTTTAGTAGTTACCTTCTGAGCACCGTCAGTATTAAGTGGCCGCAATGCTGGATTCGGGTCAAGTATTCCATTAAACAGTGATATTAACTTGGAATAGTTGGGTTCTTCATCAAATTTCATGTTCACTACAACCTCAAGAAAATGCCTAAATGGAGCAGGGCAAAAGCAGCACAGCATCTCAGGCGATGTCCCCATCTTCTTTTTGCAAACGAGGAAGGACTTGGTATCACCCTATGAGATAAGGTAAAACAAGATTGAAAAGTGATATATATAGTAATATAATCAGCATGATTACTTCATAGACATAAAATTAATGTATTTTACCTGATAACCTTGCCATGGTAACCGGCCTTTATGAAGGAAGATGAGTGTGTATGCAAGAGATTCAAGATCATCCCTTCTACTTGCAGTTCTTCCCAAATGAGCATGAACACTAGCATATCGGACAGTCCCTCTACATAACCCAACACAAAGGCACTCAAACCAAGTACATGAACAAGAGTTACTTAAAACAACTTTTTTTTGCCGCCAGGGGGGGGGGGGGATTTATATATACAGTACCATACAAAACAGCTCAGATGGGGGAGAAAAGGAGAGAACCATCAAAAAAGAAAGAAAGAAAGAAGAGGAGGGTAAAAATTGAACCTAAACATGTCAGGACGCTGATCATAATCAACATGCATCCCACTTGAGGTGTCTCGCCACTTTGTTGCTGTGAACATGTAACTATATCATAAAGTGGTTTGCCAAAACGGAATTAAGAAACAGTTTTACCCTTGAATTGCATCTACTAACCTAATCCAAGGTCTACCAGAAACAGTTTCTTCTCTTGTGCTGTAGATGGCTGACCTAGTAAGAAGTTCTCTGGTTTTACATCTCCATGCACATAGCTTCAACAAACAAAGAATGAAAACTTCATTATTACTTTAGAGTTCTAAAGAATCAAGACTTAATCAACTTATAAACATCAATCTAGGGAAGTACAAAGAACGAAACAATGCTTAATAGAAAAACTCGTGAAGAATAACATACCCTTTCGAATGCATCTTCTCGAGTATTGATAAGGATTCAACAGCTATGCATGAAACCATTTCAGCAGACATCCTAAACAATTATTAACAAAAAGGGGAGAAAAAAGTTAAAAAGTTAGCAAGTTACTGCAGCATTTCTAACATGATACATTCAAATAATCCACATCTGTAAAATGAGTGTTGCAACAGACGGTGGGACACATCACAACGTCAAGATTTACGAATGCTTATACTCACGTCTGGCTTGAGGAATTCCAGACATCCCACAAACTCGGACCAAGCATGTCCATAACCTGCATAAGTGATAGAAACATTTTGTAATTGTTGAACCAACAAAGGGATGGTACAATGGACGTTGTCCAAAATAGATCATACCATTATGTAATATTCTCCTTGTCTTCCTTTGTAGTGTACCCTAGGTATTCCATGGCTACCACCAAGGATGCTTTTGAAAGAACACAAAAGTCAAACCACAACTCAGTATACCTTATCACAAAGTGTCAAACATGAATGTGAATCAATCCATAAAAACAATATGAAAAACAAAACACCTACTTGTAAACTTGCCACTCATATGGAGGGCCATAGTTACAGCCTTTACTGTTCCTATGCTCGAATTTCAGAGCCACCTGAGAAATTAAAGGCAGAAATCAACTACAACCCAAATCAATCTCAAACCAAAAGTATCAATTAACTTGGAAAACCCGGAGGCTGCAATAGAAGCTCACCTCGGCAGCTCCAGGACCTGTTGCACGCTCACGACGGCCAACAAAAACCTGACCAAATCCACCTTTACCCAGTTTCCTGTCAACCTTGTACATAGGTGATCCTCCAACTTGAACCTTTAGAACCAAAAACACAAATAAATTAACAAACCAATGAAAAGAAAATCAGTCATAAGTCATAACATCACCAACATGTTAGCATCAACATAGTTTGTAAACAATAAACAAATAACATTCATGAAGAAAAAAATGCAACCTATAGAAACATGGGTAGCTTTAAAAAAGGACATAACATTATTTGCGACATACCCTCTCAGGAAAAGGGGGAGTGTTATCTTCGGGTGCAGCACCCTTGTTGGCGCTCAAGCCACCACTATCATCACCCATCACGCCGAAAACCTTTTCTTTAACCTCTTTCGCCTTCGCTTCCGATGTCACGATCACCGGCTTCTTCGCCGCTGCCGCCGCCGCCGCCTTTGTCTTGGGCCTACCCTTAACCCCCGCCGCCGCAGCAGGAGCGCGTGTCTTCACGTTCCTCCTTGCCGGTGCCGGTGGTTCCGAGCCCTTTTGGCCTACCGCAGCGCGACCACGTCGCACTCCACTACGAAGCTCCGGCATTCTCCAAACCCATGCAATCGATTCGCAGCGTCGATAATCTTTATCATCATATGCCTTATCAGAGCTTCGAGACCCGATTCATCGCTGAAATTTGCAATGAATTTTGAAGAATTAAAGGGGAAAGGGGGGAATTTTGTTGAAATTTTGAGCTGGGAATTAAAGGAATCGAAACCAATTAGTAGGGTTAGGGTTTGATGGTTAAGTAAGGTTTTCAATAGCAGATGTAAGAAAGAAGAAAGTAAAAGGAAGCAAGAGGAGCCTTACAAACAAGAAACAAACGAAAGGTTGAAGATGAAAAGCAACTTAAAATCTTTCAATTTATTTTCCTCTCAAGTAAGAGGGTTTTATTTTTATTTTTATTTTTTTCTCGCATAAAAATGAAAACTGAAAAAAGAAAATAGATGACGAAAACACAAAGAAAAATATTTTCTTTTAACCAAATTTGTGCAGGTCAATCTCTAGAGGACCAATGTTACCAAATCAATACTTCATCAAAAACTTTTATATTTTATTTTATATTATTATTGATTATTGGTGACCAAAATCATTTTGCCTTCTCCTGTAGTTGTTTGGCTGATGGGAAAATTTAAATATCAAATATGCGATTTTACAATTTTACCACAAAATATATCTTAGATTTTCTCCCTTGTTTAAAACAAATGTAAGCCTACAAAATTTGGTCGGCAACAACCTAACATAGTTCAACTCACTCAATTTATGCTAATTATTTGATTTTAAAGTCTTAATTCATCAGCACTGGTTCAAGTCTATCAACATGTATTTTTTTGAAAAAAAAAACGTGTTTTACCAGTCATATTCTTATTTTTAGGGTAAATTTTAAATTAATCTATGATTAAGAAAGACCAAAAGATGGGTCAGTGAATATTTATTGGATTGGATAGTTGTAGCTGTTAATTATTTAAAATTTAAATAAATATGATTTAGAGAGTTTGCAAAGATAAATTTCTTTATATGTGTACGAGAAAATTGATAGTTAGTTTAAATTTATCTTACATAACAGTTGTAATGGATAGCATACAATAGGTTTAAATTTAATATAAATTTTACTTATGCATAAAAAATTTTTAGTTTAATCTTATTTTATTTGTGGGTTAAAAAGTTTTTAATTCTAATTTTATTTGTACTCTAAAGTTTTACATTTTCGATTTGATCCGCAATAAATTAAGTTTTTTAATCAAACACACTCTTTAATTATTTTATACTTCATAAACACTAATAAATCAGGAACTACAAAATTAAGTACAAATTAAAATTAAAAACAACAAAATAATAATAATAATTTATGTTAAAATTACAAAAAAAATGTAGATTTGATCTCTATCAATTTCACTGTATATATAATAATTTTTAAATTTTTAACCACATACGATAATATAACAATAATGTAGAGTAACCCTTGGTATTCTTCACAAACTACATACATTTTATGTTCCATCGGCTATAAAAGGATGTGTAATCTTTGGTATCCTTCACAAACTTTTCGTATCATATTTCTCACAAATATAAGACATGGCCAGTAATAATCTGTATATAGTTGTACTTGTGTATCCCAATTGCTGTATGAGAAACGGCGACAACGGGGTGACATTTGAGTGCAAGGATCCGATATTATTTCGCACTCAATGTGTGAATACGTTGTCAGATTTGAAGAGTTTGATATTGAGCAAGCTCGGTGGTACAGTAGAGGGAAATAGGAAGGGTGGCGTATAGGTTACTGGCCCCGATGGGTAATGGAGTCTTCTGATTTTGACTATTCCGACTCCAAGGGGATGAGCATGAGCGAGTGATGTTCGACATCCATGGGAGGATCATGGCGAAGCAAGTAATGGAGCTGTCTGCAGAGGTCGGACAAAATGGTGGTGGTCCTTCCGTACACTTGACCTATGTGCAGGACGATTGACCTCTCGCACCACCGCCCATTCATGTTGTCGTTCCAGTGGATGAGGCGGAGGAGGGCAAGGAGGGGTCGGACGAGGATTACGTGGCGAACAGTGGTGAAAGCGGATCATCCGATAGTGGGGATGAGAATGAGTGTGTTTCGGAGACACCCGTTCCGACTGTGGCCCGCCATGTCCTGCCTCCACCTCTTTCGATACTAGCACTTTTGGCAGTTCCCTCTCACTATCACAATCTGGATTTGGATGCCATGCACGAGAGGACTCTGTTTCTTGACACGGGTGAAGAGGATTACAACCTAGACGGCAGTGTAGAGTTTTGGGTGGGCCACAAGTTTAGAAGCCGAGAGGCAGTGCTTCAGAGTGTGAAGAACTACAGTATTTAGAGGAGTGCGGAGTACCGAGTGATAGAATCAGACCGATTAAAGTATAATGTGCAGTGCCGTCAAGCTGATAATGGGTGTCAACGGAGCCTCCATGTGGCCCTTTCGACAGAACCTTGGATACTGGTAATATTAAGTTTATCTGTGCCTTCCGATAATTCATTACGATATACTAAGTAGTTGTACGAAGTGCCTTAAGCAATCGTGTGTTGTTGTGTTCAGGGAGGTTCGGAGGGTGGGTGGAGTGCATAGTTGTCTAGCACCCATCGTGTCTCAAGACCATCGTCAGCTAGACAGCAGTCTGATATGCCGAGTCATCTTGCCTTTTGATTCAATCCAACCCCTCTGTCAGCATTCTGGTTTTGCAAGGTGCGGTCCAAGCGAGCTATCACTTCAATCTGTCCTACAAAAAGATGTGGACAACCAAGCAGATGGCAATTGCACAAATCTATGGAGATTAGGAGGAGTCGTACAATAAGGTTCCCAAGTTGCTTCAGGCACTGCAGAGCTGTTTTTCTGGTACCATTTGTGACCTCCGCGTCAAACCATTCTATGATGGGCACATCCTTGTACGTTACTACAGCATGTTCGACAAGGTATTTTGGTCTTTCCCGTCATGTGTAAAAGCCTTCAAGCATTGCAAGCCCTTTGTCTCTGTAGATGGTACGCATCTGTATGGCAGGTATGGTGGTGTGTTGCTTATTGCGGTGGCGCAAGATGGAAATAGCAACATCCTGCCTATTGCCTTTGCCATTGTGGAGTCCGAGAGCACCGAGTCATGGTCGTTCTTCCTAACTAATCTGAGATGCCACATCACCCCCACAAGACGGCCTGCTGGTTATCTTCGACAAATCTCAGGCTATCAAGGCAGCGCTTAGCTCCAATGACAGCGGTTGGCATCCCCCTAGAGCCTACCATGCTTACTGCATAAGACACATGGCTGCGAACTTCATGACACGGTTCAAGTCCGTCGAGGGCAAGAGGTACCTCATTAACGCTGCGTATAGTCCAAGCAAGGCCGGTTACGAGTGGTATATGAATGCGTTGATAGGAGTCTCGCCCACCATGGTTGAGTAGGCTAGTCGTTTCAGGAAGGAGATTTGGCTGCAACATTGCAACGGTGGGCGTCGGTTTGGCCACATGACGACAAACACCCTCCATGCAAATTGAATAAAAAAAATGTTTAACAGAATAACAAGTATTACAACACAGCAAGCAAAAGGAAATATCAAAATATTTAATTCCATGACTTACCTCATCGAACCGTAACCGGTCGATGGATACCCTATAGTGCAAGGCCTTGGACTGGTACTGGTCTTTACTCTGTTGCTGCAATCCAACCAATATGAAAGTAACAAAGACATATACAACTTCTTAAGTTACAAACAATGCGAATTAACAGCAAAGTTTAACACGAAACGAAAAAGTAAGATTTCGATACCTGACAGTTAGCGGGTACTGGTAGACTCCTTTATTTGGTGGACACCACTAAGAAAATCTCTAGTAAATCCAACTCATCAGCAGCGGTGTGCAACCGGCGATATCCGTGACTCCCCACTGTGCTGCCAAACAGAGTGACTGGTAAGTCCAGGCCAACACAGCAGAGCCCCATGATAACGCCATGCACTCTGCAAAGTCTGTAGAAGTGGTAGCCACCGTACGTGTACCAGGTTGTTGGACTTGTCTGTCAGCAAATATCCTCCGATCAGTAACATAATGTTGCAATGGGCATACTGTCGGAGGATCTCAGGATCGTCGGTGGGGGCATTTGTCGGACACGATCACGCAACCAGACTAGCTTCAGCGTAAACGACTCATTCTTCTGCACCGCCTGCTGTGCCACCACAGGAAGCCTGACACCAAGCAGCTGCAACATCATCGCCCACGTCTCAGTGTTGTACCACCGACCAAAGTCACGAAGGCACCCTTCAACGGGATTTCCGTGTGCACGTAGGCCCAGGTGGTACGCCACCTCCTGCAGGGTGATAGTGACCTCACCCCACGGAAGATGAAACGTGTGCGTCTCCGGACGCCATCGCTCCACGTGTGCCGAAATCAGGGAATTGTCAAATGTGAAGTCCCTAAGCGGCACCGTGTCGCTGAATCCGGCCTCAGCCAGATACGGGATGATGGCATCGGGTGGAGGAAAGGTATGTCTAACTCGCCGGGGCAACAGAAGGCGAGGCCTCTGTGGAATGAAAAATAAAATTTTAACCTATAAATAGATAATAATACATTTTTCTACTCTACTTAAGAACAAAGTACTACTCCTACTTAGGAACATACTACCATGTGTCTACTCTACAATTGTCTCTAACTTAGTTATGTCGGTAAGCAAATCGTAATTAAGTCATACAAAATCTTACACAAGCAAATATTGTTCTAAATTTATCATACAGTCAAACCCCCAAAGCATCTTACTCAGTTCTTGTCACTACGAGACTACCCTAACAATGTCCACATACTTAGATTAACTGAACATAACGCAACTAACCTCAAAGTCGGTTGTCCCAACGTAATGCGAAGTCTCGTTTAGTCTGTTGATGTCACCATCGTTACCCGCCTGGCGTGCCATCACCGTATCGGACTCAAATATGGAAGGAAACGGTTAAAAGAGGGGAGGAAGAGTTTGACTAGGTCAAGATGGGGTCCAGGAACACTGTGTAAACGACTTATACTTATAGGCGTCGTTCAGCCTTATCTTGTTTACAGTGTAAACGAGATAGACACGACGCAGCTGATGTGTCATATCTCGTTTATACTGTAAACGATATATGACTGGGGAACGCAAAACAGTAAATATTTTTAAAATTATTTATTTCAATAATTAATGCATTATTTTATTTTTTTAAATAAAAAATCCTTTTTTATTAGCCTGATAAAATAATAGAAAAAGGCTTTTATTTATAAATATTTAATGTTTTAATTATTTTATTAAAAAAATTTATACTTTAAATAATGAGTTAATATTTAAATTAATCTCTAAAATTATATTTGCGTTTGAATTTGACTTTTAAATTTTCGATTTATTCAATTTATTTTTAAATTTAGTATTTGTGACTTGTATTATCCTAATCTTATTTTCGTCGCATAATTGCTAACAAAATAATGAAATGATAATTGAAATATTTTTATTTCAGCTTTTTAGTAATAAAAACTTTAAAATTCTAATTTTAAATTTACTAAAGAATTTTAAAGGTTTTTTAAGGCTAAGCTAAATGACCATGCATAATTTCTTAAGGATTCTTTAGGGTATTTTTTATTTGTTACATTAAAAAAAAACTTTTTAAAAAGTAAATTGAGATAAAATATTTTAATTGTCATATCAAATTATTTTTAAGAAGTCTAATATTCTAGTCACAAATTTATTTTAGTACGTTAATAATGATAATAATTCTGTGATAAAAATAAAATCAGAAATTAACATGAATTATAAATACTAAATTAAAAAATTAAATTAAATAAATTAAAATTTTAAAAATTAAATTAAAGTACAAGTATAATTTCAAGAATAAATCTGAATATTAACTCTGAAATAATTTTAACAAGTGTTGGCAAAACTCCAAATAATATAATATAATAGAATATAATATAATATAATATAATATTTTATTTTATTTTATTTTATTTGTCGCTAATTTCTTTTCCTTTTTCATTTTGGTCCGGTGTCATGTTAATAACTATGTTTAGTTAAGCTTAGTGTAATGGGCCTACAGATTTCAGCCCACTTGTTATTAAAGCCCATTTCAAGTCCATTTGTTGATCAGGAAAAATAAAAAAAAATGGTAAACTACCAATTAACCTTAGTTCACATGGCATATCTCTTCCTACTTATTTTAAAGGTCTAGAGTTTAAACTCTACAAATTATAATTGAGAAAAAAATATGTTAGAAGTGTGAAGAATATGTGAATGTGTTATGTACTTAAGATTAAAAGTTGTCTAATCCATTGAGATATCTAAAATTGGAGTTGTCCAATTCACTGACAAAAAAAAAAGGGTAAACCTTATAGGATTTCATTCTAGGAAAGTAGGGATAATTCAAACTATTATTCATGTAGCAACTGAAGTCTAGTTGAGATAACACATTAGTATATCTCTTAATATATTATACTTGGTTTCGAATTTTGACAATATTAAATAGCGAATAAAAATGCATAAAGATATTAGATGTGTGAGTAAATAATATGTATGACTTTATAATATAATGTCTAAAATTAGAGATTATCTAATACATTTGAAAAAAAAATATTATTTATGGTAGAGAAAAAATATGAATCTTTTTACTGAACTGACTTAAAAAAATTAATTGTTAATTTTATTTATATATAAAAATTACAGCACACGTAATTGTGAATGACATTAAAATATAAATTAAAAAGTATTGTCATATAGATTCATTTAATTAATGATATGTAACTTTGATTTATTATATGGGCGACTCAATTTTTTTATGATAAAAAAATGAAACTTCTAAATTAAACTGAACTTAAATAAAGTTTAAAAAGTAAACATTATGCGTGTACAAATAATAAGAAGGTCTCAAATAATATATACACAACAAAAATATTCTTCTCTTTATTTATATATATGTACACTGCAATATATATAATATATATGAATTATCTTTATTATGTTAAGATAATAATATTGGTAAATATTTATAGTAGAGTTTTTTATTTATACTTCTTTATTTTATATTTGTTTTCTCTTCCTTATTTATTTATTTTACAATACGTTATTAGCACGAGACTCTAATCAAAATTTAAGAAGATTTAAATAATAATTTTTTATTATGCCAAAACTCTTTCATCTTGAATTTAATGCTCTTGATATATCTGAAAACAACTACTTATCATGGATAGTAAGGGTGTGTTTGTTTGCAGTAAAAATGAGAGGAAGAAAAAAGAAAGAAAACAAATAAGAAGAAAAATGGATGAAAAAATATTGGTAGGACCCACCAAATTTTTTTCTTCCAACAATAGAAAAAAATGAAGAGAAAACTAAATCTCTCTCTACTTCCAATATTATCCCTTTATTTTTTTCTATATAATTTATAATATAAGGATAAAGTTATCTTTTTATAACATTTTTTTCTTCTTATTTTCCTTCCATTCAAACACATATAAGGAAAATAAAAATCCACTCAATTTCTTTCCTTTCATTTCTTTTCTTTCTTTCCTTTCGTTGCTTTATATTTTCTTCCAACCAAACATAGCCTAAATGTCAAAATTCATCTTTATTCAATGGATCTTTAGAGATATCATTAAGGCTGAAAATATGCATCTCAAAAGGACAAAGCCAAAGCCATGATCTTGCTTCATCGTCATCTTGACGAATGATTGAAAAATGAATATCTCACACTAAAAGATCGTACAAATAGAAAGGTATAATCATCAAAAGACAATGATACTTCCACAAATAATATCAGTTGACACACTTGCATTTACAGGATTTTAAATCCATAAATAAATACAATTCAATAATGTTCCAAATTATCTCACGAAAGAAATTACGTGGGAAAAAGATAACCGATAATAATATGTTACAAAAAATTTTCTCGACCTTCCATGCCTTGAATGTGCTCCTACAGCAGCAGTATCGAGAAAAAGAATTTAAAAAATATTATGAGCTAATTTCTTGCCTTCTTGTTGCTGAACATAATAATGAATTACTCTTAAGAAATCATGAAGCACGCCCATCTAGTGTCATCCCATTTTCTGAAACAAATGCGGCAAATCATAATCGCAAAAGAGGTAAATAGCAAAGTTTTGGTAACAAAAAAAATTATGAAAGGAAGAAAAAATATGTTCACAAGAAAGGATCTCACCAGAAGTGAGATAAAAAAAAAGAAAATATGGAAAAATAAATTAAGAAAAGATAAATATTTCCGTTATGGTAAAAAAGACCATTGGTCACGTACCTATTGTATCCCAAGGCACTTAGTTGATATTTATCAAGTATTTTTTAAAAAGAATGACAAAAGAAAGGAGACAAATTTTGTTTCAAAGGATGTTGCTGAAAATTACACCACTCATTATGAAATATCTAATTTCTTTAAGGATCTTGAAGAAAATATTGGTCATTTGATCAATGATAAAAAAGTTTAATATTTGAGTTCTTTAAGTACTTATATAAATAAATAATATAAAAAAACTTCTTATTAAGTTTTATCTCTTATGTATTTTAGGTATGATGTATAAAAATAATGTTTAATAAAATATTAATGTTTATGTTTAAGAATTTCAAAATCACTAAATATGTCATGGTCAATAATAATAATAATAACAAGTATATGATACTGTTTTTATACAATGCTTCTTAAAAGAACAATTCCAATTAGGAATATAATTTTACTGCATATGAATTTTTATTCATTTTACTATTATTTGTCTTTGAAGAAAATGGCAAGGACATATAATAAAGATGTATGCCTTGTGGATAGTGCAAGTTTGCATACAATTCTCAAAAGTAATATATATTTTACTCATCTTGTATCAAAAGAAGAATATGTTAATACTATTATCGGCTCAGACAATGTGATAGAAGACTCCAAAAGAGCTATAATTTTGTTTACTGGAGGAACAAAATTCATAATAAATAATGCACTATTGTCTACCAACAAGTCTCTAAGGAACTTGTTGAGTTTTAAAAATATTCGTCGAAATAGATATCATATTAAAACATTGAAGGAGGAAAATCATAAGTACTTATATATCACAACCCATATAAAATAGAAGTTTATTAACCCAAATGAATTTATAATTTAGTATGATCGATTGGGTCATCATGGAACAACAATGATGCGGAGAATTATTGAAAACTCCCATGAACATTCATTAAAGAACTAGAAGATTCTTAAATCTAGTGAATTTTGTTGTGCTGTAAGTTCTCACGAAAAACTAATTTTGTCCTAATAGATATATCTTCGAGATGGTCACATGTGTACTTATTGTCTTCTTGCAACCTGTAGTTTGCGATATTACTTGCTCAAATTATTCGATTAAATCCAATCAAAGTAATTCGTCTTGATAATGCTGATGAATTCACTTTTCAAGCCTTTGATGCTTATTGTATGACTAACAGAATAAGCGTTGAACATCCAGTAGCTCATGTTCATACACAAAATGAGTTAATAGAATCACTTATCCTTACTTATGATGACAAATCTCCCAACTTCTGTTTGGGGAATGCAATTTTACATGCTGCAACACTTATTCGTTTGAGACCAACAAATTACCATCAATTCTCTTTTCTGCAATTAACTTTCGGCCAACAGCCAAATATTTCCCATTTGAGGATATTTGGGTGTGCGATATATGTTCCAATTTCCCCACCTTCTCGCACTAAAATAGAACCCCAAAGAAAATAAAAAATTTATGTGGGATATAATTCTCTCTCTATAGTAAGGTATCTTAAGATACAAATAGGAGATGTGTTTAAAGTTTGATTTGCAGATTGTCATTTTGAAAAATCAAAATTTTTAATATTAGGGGAAAAGAATAAGTTTCTTGAAAAAAGAACTTAATTAGAATGCATCATCCTTAATGCATTTAGATCATCGATTAAGGAAATGTGAACTAGAAGTTCAAAAGATTATACATTTGTAAAGAATAGAAAATGAATTGTTTAATGCATTTTTTGATACGAAAAGGATTACTAAATCCTATATACCATCTGAAAATGCTGCAATTTGAATTGATGTTTCGGTCGAAAAATGGCCACCAAAATAAATTCACATCAGAAGCATGGTAGGCTGTCGGTTCTAACGACAAAAATTCTCGAAAAAGAAAAGAGGTAAAATTTATTCATATTGAAAAGGATAAAACCATAGTAAAGACCTGCAAATGCCAAAAATTTCGATATAGTTTTGACGCTAAAAGATGTTCAGGTACTTGAAAATATTGAAAATTGTGAAAATGATGAAATCTCGATAAATTATGTCTTTACAAGAGAAAAATAGAACTGAAATAAAATAATTATCAATAAAATATTTGCATATAATATGGTGTTGCACATCATGCATGAAAGTAGGATCTTTAACCAAGAACAGTCGAAGAATGTCAACAAATGAATGATTGGCCGAAATGGAAAGAAGCTAGCTATGAAGGTTGAGTTAGACTCACTTGCAAAATGTGAAGTCTTTGGACCTGTAGTCTGTACACCAGAAGATGTAAAACCTGTTGGATATAGATGGGTATTTGTGAGAAAACGAAATGAGAAAAATGAAGTTGTACGCTACAAAGCTCGACTTGTGGTGCAAAGTTTTTCACAAAGGCCCAATATATATTATGAAAAAAACATATTCCCCTGTAGTAGATGCAATAACAATGCGTTATTTGGTCAGTTTATCCGGATACCATAAACTACACATGCATCTAATGGATGTAGTAACAGCCTATTTATATGGATCATTAGATCGTGATATCTATATGAAAGTCTATGAGGATTAAAGATATCTAAATCATCCCATGAATATTCGCACGAGTTATACTCAGTAAAATTGCAAAGATTTTTATATGGTTTCAAGTAATCTGGACAAATATGGTAGAATCGTATTGCTGAGTATCTGATAAAAAACAAATTTAAGAATGATGATATATGCCCATGTGTTTTCATAAAGAAATATGCATCTAGATTCATTATAATTACTGTGTACGTTGATGATTTAAATATCGTTGAAACCTCTGAAGAGATTCCAACAATTATAAAAGCTCTAAAAGAATATTTTAAGATGAAAGATCTTGGAAAGACTAACTTTTGTCCAGCCTATAGATCGAACATACCAAAAATGAGATCTTTATTTATCAAACAGCATACACAAAAAAGATCTTGAAGATATTTTATATGGATAAGTGACATCCATTAAGTACCCCAATGATTGTAAGGTCTTTAGATGTGAAAAATCACCAATTCTGTCTTAAAGAAGAAAATAAAGATAGCCTTGGTCCTGAAGTATCATATCTCAGTGCCATTGGAGCACTAATATATCTTGCTAATAATATACGACCTGACATATCATTTGTGATGAATTTACTAGTAAGGTATAGTTCTTCTCCAACCAGAAGACATTGGAATAGAATCAAACAAATTTTTTGATATCTTCATGGAACAGTTAATATGGGTTTGTTTTTCCGTATGAATCCAAGTCATAATTAGTTGGTTATGCAGATGTTGAATACTTGTCTGATCCACATAAAGGAAGATCTCAAACAGGATACCTATTCACATATAGTGATACAGCTATATAATGGAGGTCCACGAAACAGAAGATAACAGCAACATCCTCTAACCATGCTGAAATAATAACGATACATAAAGCAAGTCGTGAGTGTTTTTAGTTTAAGAGTTTCATCCAATATATTCTATCATCATGTGAACTGATTGATCATAACATAGCTCCAACTGTTCTGTTTGAAGATAATACAGCATGCATGCGCAACTTAAAGGTGGATACTTCAAAGATGATAGAACAAAGCATATTTCTCCAAAATGTTTCTTTACTCGTTATCTTCAAAATTAAGGAATAATTGATGCCCAACGGATTCGTTCAAATAATAATCTGGCAGATTTATTTACAAAGTCACTTCCAAAAATCCTCCTTTGAAAGGTTGGTACACCAGATTGGGATGTGCCAATTTCGAGATATTAAATAATATCAACAAGAGGGGGGATGTTGTACTCTTTTTTCTTTGATCAGGTTTTTATCCTTATTGGGTTTTTCTTGACAAAGTTTTTAATGAGACAGTCATCATCACAAAGGATATTATACTCTTTTTTCTTCACTAAAGTTTTTCCTATTGGATTTTTCTTTAGTAAGATTTTAATGAGGCATAATCCTAAATAGACATCCAAGAGGAGTATTGTGATATAGATGTGGATGCCTATTTAATTAATGATATGTGACTTTGATTCATTATATGGGCAGCTCAGTTTTTCTATGATAAAAAAATGAAGCTCCCAAGTTAAACTGAACTTAAATGAAGTTTGAAAAAACAAACATTGTGTGTTATAAATAGTGAAGAGGTCTCAGACAATATATACACAACAAAAATACTCTTCTCTCTTTCATATATATGTACACTGTAATATATATAATATATTAATCATCTCTATCATGTTAAAATAATAATATTGGTGAATATTAGTAATAGAGTTTTTTATCTATATTTTTTTATTTTATATTTATTTCCTCTTCTTTACTTATTTATTTTAAAACAAAAGGATTATAAGTAAGATGCCTTGGGAAATTATAGAGTTAATGGTCAAATTGGCCATTGAAAGATTGCACGATCGTCATTTTTGTCTTCGAAATAATTTTTTAATCAAATTAGTTCTTGAAAAATTTAACATCAATCACGTTTGTCCTTTTGTTAATGGGCTAACAGTTTCCGTTGACGGGGTACACGTGGGCTGTTAATTGACAACTCAGTAGGACCAAAACGATGATGTTTTGCACAAATGGCTCATTACTAAAGTACCTCTCCCATTAATCTACCATTGTTCTCCTTTTTATTTACACTTTTTTCCTTTTCACCCAAGACCAACGAAGAGTCACCCAAGTAGAGTGATAAGACAAAGCTAGTCTGATCAGCCGTGGAAGCAATAATTGGCGACGCCGTTCGCAGTGCAACCGCTCCTCCTCATCGTGGTCTGAAGGCCACCATTCTTTTGCGATGGTAGGTGCGTCTCCGGTGAAAGATAAGTTCCCTTGCGTCGTAAATTTCTTCTCCATTTTTTTCTTTTTTTTTGTATGAATGTGTCGTAGTATGATATTCGTTGATTTTGAATGTTGATTGATTTTGGGTTAGGATTTTTGTGCTAGGGGTAGTTGTTGCTAGGGTTTTGCATTGGTTCACACGTTTTGTATGTTGAAAAAATTTGAATGTTTTGATTTTATATGGCTGAATGCAATATGTGTGGATAAATAAAATGTTTTGTTTTGTTTAGTTCATGTAAAAGGCAAGGTTTGGTGAGATGGTGTTCATTTTAGATTAAATTAGCGATTGAAATTTTGTTGCTGACATAAATAAATTTTATACAAAAATTAAAATAATGAAAAACAGAGTGTATTATTTGATTCACTATTGCTATTTTTAATTTATAGATAGAAAATTATCTAGACATTTGCTTTCCATCATGATGGAAAGTTTAAAAATAACGAAAGTGGATCAAAAATTCATAAACCAAACAATACAAAGGTGTTAGCAGGAGTTGAAGGGGATGCTCTAGATGTTTTCTTCATAAAGGGATATTATAAGGAGTTATGATATTCAGAGGTAGACGGTTGTTGCTGGAAAAAACCCGGAATGTCGCTTGAAGTCAGGTTGAGAAAGTTAGAAGTAGATGCTGATTTATTGGAAATGGTGAAGAATTGTAAAAGGAATCATAATTCGATTAATATTTATTTTGTACATAGAGTCTCAGAGCCACACATGATGGAGTGTATGACTGAGGATCATGATGAACTAGTTATATTAGAGACCAACAACACCTGTAATCCAAGTCAAAAATACTTTCTGGTTGAATAAGAGATACTGTTTAAGGCACAAATCACAACCACTATCCCAACCCATGTGTTAGCCCAAATCACAACCCAAATCATAGTTCATGTCTCATCCCAAATCACAATCTGAAACACAATTAAGTCTTCACAATCAGCCCCTAAATTTCTCATCTCAGCCATCAAAATCTTCTAGCAAACCCTTGAAAGCTCATTCCTAATCATCAAAGACTCATAGCCAACCCTCAAAATCTCATTCCCAAAGAAATATGGAATCAAGGAGAGGTTTAGCCCTGCATCTAGCAGAGCCACTAATAAGGCAATTGATACGGATGAATTTAGTTATGAGGATATTGAAGATGATGAGATATCAGATTCAAATGATATGCAATGAACTTTGTTATATTATTTATGGTGTTGTGTTACAAATTTTATTTATGAAACCGATTAAAAAATACCTTTTGTTATCAATTTTTAAGGATCAAAAAGTAATGTAGAGTCTGATAATGCATCTAATTGTGGGTCCTGGAAGTCAGAAGACATGAATCAAGAGTTAGATTCTGACGAGGAGGATTGTGCGGTTTATCCACTGTATATCGAGAAAGCCAAGTTTGGAGAGTTAAAGCTTGACGTAGGTATGATCTTTAAGACAAATCGTGAATTTAGGAATGCTACTAGGGACTATACTATACAGTGAAGTAGGAATATTATTTTGAAGAAGAATGATAATGTGCGTGTTAGGGTTGTTTGTAAGGGAGAAAATTGTCTTTGGATAGTTTATTGTGCTTTGGAGAAGTCTGATATATCTTGGCAGATTAAGACTTTAGTGGATTGTAACACCCCAACTTTTGACACGTCATGACCAATGTCAATTGTTTAGGTGTTACTTGTTGTAAGGACCTACTTGGCTCTAGACTCGGATTTCATAAGCAAATGGTAATATAAGCCTTTATCGGTTCAGCGTAATTAACTTACTTATCATAAAAAATCATTTAGTTGCTCACTAGGTTAATACTTAAAGCCATATCATAGATAAATATATGGTAACAGCCAATATTATATATACATATATACAAATATTCACATGAGTTAAGTTTGGAGATACATGTCATTCTTCATAAACCAAGAAATACACCAAGATATATATACATATACAAAAAAGGAAGTCAGTCCCAACTCTCATACGGGTTTCCTAAACTGGAACCAAACTAATAAGAGGCCCTACCCCTCTAAAAGTATTACAAAAGTGAGGGAAAAGTAATACTACTGATCATCAAAAGGAGTAAAAAGTCAGCTAGATCAATCTCTGGAATGGTCTTCAGCTAGAATGAACACGTACGACATGCTGGGATTGAAACGTAGGCGATGTACCGAAACCCGAAACTCAACGGACTCCTCTGCCAATCCCATCTGGGGAGGGGACAAAAGAAAAAGAAGAAGGGTGAGAACCTAGAGTTCTCGACAAGGTAAAAAGGGGAACCTAAGGTCTTTGTCTCTAAGTTGTCGTTAAATAGAAAAAATAGAACAAACACAGAAACACAAGGCACAAAATATGTACAATAAGTAAATAGAATAAACAATCAAGAAATAACACTAAATAATTCACAAAAAAATCATATGCACAAACAAGATGATGCATGCCTATTTCTAGCGTAAGCCATTAGCTCATGCGTCGGTCGTCTACCCGCAACCCAATGTTACTCGGGGCGAACCCAAATATAGCCTCTTTACCATGTCAGTTAGGCACAATTATCATCATGGACAAATCCATGTCAATTAGGATATCTTGGCATCATGGTAAGAGACAAGCTATCATTTAGGGAAACATTCCCGCATTAGCAATCTCAGGCTATCAGTTAGGCGGGCACTTAACATCCCAAAGTTTTATGACAAACAAATTCCAAATCCATAGCACCTCGTTTGGTTAATTAAATGTTAGTTGGAAGTGCTGTCCTGTTTCTTTAAATTGGTTCTGAATTTCCTGGGAATAGCCAAGCTTCCAAGAGACATAACTAATTCTACAAAATAACAATGGATATAAAATTTGTACTCACTTAAAATATACTGGTAGGTCTTTAAAATACTGTTGGAAGCAACTCAAAATTCAAAATAAATCAAAAGTTATAGCAGCTGAAAGTTGGTACGGCAGAACTAGAAAACTAGAAAATTCTGTGGCAACCATTAAACTTCAAAAATTCATTTCTTCCAAACCACTTGGCCAAATTCTATGAAATTTTTATGGAGTAATCTTTCTTGAAATTTGATAGAAAAATGGGTTGATTCGAAAATCATGTCTAGATTGCTCCCAGTTTTTATTTTAAGTTGTTGTCCAGTCTGTTTAAAATTTTTTGCAGCAATGCTTCTTGATTTTCACTAATCAAATCTGACTCCCTAAGTTCCTAACTCATACCAATCAACAATTCTCATTATTTATTACCATTTCTACAAGAATTATGCTCTAATTTCTCCCAAGAGCATAAGATCCATAAACATCAAGAATTTATAGGATTAACATAACATGATCATATTTTCACAACATTAAAAATATGCACTACATTCAACAATACTAATTCAGCCACTTAACAGAATTTTCAGTAGCATCAATAAAGTTAACTCGTCATCATCAATCAAGATAACATCTAACAATTACCCATAACTAATTTACATTCCTAACCCTAGCCTCTTTTTGAAGTTAAAAATTCTATTTCTGCTTTTTCCCTTAATCAAAACCCTACCCACATAGAATTTGAGCTTCGGCCTCTCCTCAAAAGACAAACGATTGGCCTCAGCTTGAGCAAGAAAGAGTTCTTATTTACAATTACTACCATTCTAGCAAGAATTGATATTAGAACGGCAGTGGTGGAACAAGGGAAAGAATAGAATTTCTTTTTGAATTTTAAAGAAGAGGAAAAAAGAAAATTGCTAGTTCTCATCCAGTAAGGATGCTTCGAAGATTCAGAGTGATGAGAGGTGGTGCGCCTATCTTCTTGCTGTGGATTACTCTTCCTTCCTTTCCAGCTTTATTTTGCTCTCTTCTCTATTTTTTCCTTCGTTTTGTGTGTGTCTTCGATTTGAAGAGAATGAAGAGCATTAGATTCATTAGGTGGAAGAAAAGGAAGTGGGGGTGAGGTGGTGCAGAGGATTCGTGTCTTCTCTTCATTTCAACACAGCATCAACGCAAGTCTTGAGGAGGTGTAACCAGAGTTCCAAACGGTGCTGAGAAGGAAGGCAATCAGGGTTGGGCTTAATTAAGGGAAGCTTGGTTCGGTTGAACCGGAGAAAGGAAAAAACTGTGACTTTGAAAGAGAGGAAGAAAAAATCAGGTTAATAGTTGGTAATACATTTAGGATAATTTCTCTACTAATTCATTACTTATAAATTAGTAAGAGGTATTTAATTTTAAAAGAAATAAATTAATGGTAGCGGTAATCATCTAATTACCAAGATTCATCACTCAGAAGCACTAAAAAAAGTTTTAGCGCTACGTGCTTTAATTTTAATTCGTTAAATAATGAAGAATCACAGACCTCGTAGGGTAGGGTGGTTACATGGATAAACATACATGTCCTGATGTCCTAAGAGTAGGAATAATAGGGCTACTACTCAGGAGTGGACTTTGAAGAAGCTTGTTCCTAAACTAAGAAAACACCCAACAACGAAGCACAAAGAGGTGTATGCATGGTTTATGAGAAAATGTAGCATATGGATGAATAGTACATGTATCACTAGGGCATTAAGGAAAGCTAGGAAGGTTGTTGAAGGAGACAAGATTGACAATACGGCCTAATCTGTTTTAACTCATCTTGACAAGAGGCTTGGGGAGTATTGTCATGAGTGGTTAACAATGGATGCATATAGAAGAACATACTGCTTCAATATGAATCCAATAAAGGGGCAAGATCTATGAAAAAAACAGAGCACCAGTTCTGCCTACAGTTAAACCCAAGTCGGGTAGGCCCACAATGAATAGGAAAAAGGATAAAGATGAAAAACCTGTTGGATCAAAGACACGAGTGAATAGAAAGTATAACTCAATACAGTGCTTGTATTGTAGTGAAGTTGGACACAACAGAAGATGGTGCAAAGTGAAGAAACAAGAGGAAACTGCTGAACAAGCAAGGCTTATGCTTATGCAACTTCAACTTGCAGTAATTGCTGCCCCTGCTGATGCTAATGCTCAACATACACACAATGGAACCCCGATTGATCCTACTGCTCAAGATTATACCAATCCATCAGCAGCACACTCAAATGTACCAACTGAGATTATCTTTGGCCAATTCGAAGGGATTCCGATTACATAAGAGTCTCAACCTTTATCTGTTCCCAACCAAGTTGATACTTTATTTGTAATATATCTTTTGTTATAAATTATAATGTTCCATAATGTGAATATGATTAGTGAATTGAATTTATCCATCATGATGATAAAATGCAGGACAAAGTAAGATCAAGGCCTCCAAAGCTTCATGTTGTCAAAGGAAAAGCAACAACCTCTACCTCACCATAATCGGCTACAGCTGCAACAATTCCGATTTCGGCTAAAACAATCAAGGGCACCAGTTCTATTACTGCAAAGAAACTAGCTAGCTTAATGACTTTTGTGCCAACTCCCAGGTTCAAACGTTTGAGGAAGAAAGACAAATATGTTTGAGATGTGTTATCTATTAGGGGCTGAATTATGTATTTTGTAAAAGGCTAAGGATTTGAAGCTTTATGCATTATAGACATATTGCTAAATATTTTGTACAACCTTATTTATATTTTTGTATAGCCCGAAATTAGATAACTTATGCTTGATATTATAAAGACTTGGTTAATAGGATTGGTATTATTTTGAAGACTATGTTAGCATGCTTATATGGACATGCAAATGCTTTGATTTCAATACATATGATTAGACTTAATTTATCCTATGAGTGATTAAGTATTTATTTTTATTTACTTATTTATAGAGTTGTGTAAAAATTGGTTAAAATAATGTCTTGCATGATTGTTAATGGATAGAAAAAAAATGTCCAACTTCATTTACTAATTTTCACCAATACTCTTAACAAGATCCAATAAAATAATAAGATCACTAATACTTTTATAATGTTTTACTTTCTCATAGATGACATACAAAGTGCCCTAACTACTAACATAAGCACTATTACTAGGGCAAACATGAAAATAAGCAACATGTTAACTACTCTGACTTCAGCTTCCAAACTACCCATTCTCCAACCTAGTTTCACTTTCCAATTTTTATAGTCACTCTCAACTTCAAACTCTGCTTCTGTCCCACCATTTGTAATTTTAAAAACTTCATATTCATTATCATCTACCCAACTAAAGTAGTTACAGTGACGGTCTTTCTAGAATTTTAAGTGAAAAAATTGAATCTCACATTAATGGTGAAGGGGGTTCAAGAAACTATAGTTCCTACCAATTTAAACTCACCCGATATCTTGGACAAGTGTGAAACAACCTTCCTGGATTTTCTGGTGTTCCAGATTTTTTAATCATAGTTTTCAGCCCATAAAACAGGTTCTGTCCATGTTCATTCTTGACATGGAGGAGCTAGAACCAAAGCTACCCAGCGATTGTGGTGACAACCCACCACTCCATCCTCTACCGGCGTTCCGCATCGTGGCTTCTAAATCTGGATAATACCTTTGCACTACTGCAACATCACTCATCAAGATGGATTAATGTCTCTATCCATTTTAGGGATTAGGGTTTATAAAATAGGGATATGAACTATTTTGACATAATATAGTGAACATATCTTGTCAGTTTTCAACTGGATACACAACTATTAACATACATGTCAGTTAACGATGTGTACCACCATTAATGAAAACTGTTAGCCCATAAACAGAAGGACACATATAATTAATGTTAAATTTTTTTAGAATTAATTTGATTAAAAAAAATTTTCGAAAACAAAAATAACGATGGTGCAATCTTTTAATGACCAATTTGACCATTAATCCAAAAATTATATCACCATTCTCCATCATATTCCCTTTTACACAATTCCCCATCATGCATAATAGAGTTCAAAACCAAACTACTCATGAAAATTTATCCTAAATAACCAACCAATAGAAAGAAACATACTTAATGGTTGGAGTTGATATTCAATTATTTTCAATAATGCTTGATCACATGACTATTCTATAGTGGAGTAGAATGCTATAAATTGGGCTTAATTCTGTGGTAAAGAAAGTAACAACAATAAAAAGTTTTAAAGTTTTATGAGTTTTAATTTCCTTGACAACCCCTTTCCTATGGCAATTAATTTATTAATGGAAGCGAAAATGGTAATCTTTTGGTATATTATTGTATGGCGTGTAATTTATATATGTGGATCTGCTATAATCAGTAGCTCGCAAAATGCAGGTTACGTTTTGACTGGAATAGAAAAGGCAAAAGCTGCATGCAGCTGCAAAACACAGCTTGCATTTGGCAGAAAAGGACAATGAAGTCTCGAAACGTGTCCCAGCTACCTGCATGCAGACATGCCCTACTACTTTGACCAGTTTAGAAATCCCCCAAACGTAGGTTGCGTTGGGTAGGCGGGATAGGTAAATCGCAGGTTGCGATTGGCAGCCTCCCCCCTTGCATGCAATCATGCATGACACGTGTTGAGGAGAGTGATGCAGCTCTTTAAAAGCAAAATGCAGGCTGGGAAGAAGTTGCAATTTCACTTATACGGTGACGGCATTTTGATAGTGAAAAGGTTGGTGTTGAGGGGTGAAAGGAGATAGGTGTGGGAGGAAGAAGAACACAATGAAGGTTTAGGGCTTCAATGAGGGAGGAAGAAAAAATGATTCGTGATTTTATCTTACCTTAAGAACACACTATTGAATATTTGGATCGTCCTCTATAGGTAAGTAGTTTTTTTTTTAATTTTATGATGAATAAATATATTTATTTCTATGTTCTTTATTTATGTTTTAACTAATAATTTTATTGTTAATTTTATTATTATTATTATTATTATTATTATTATTATTATTATTAGGATTAGTATATTATTAATTTTTTATAATATTGCTTATGATAAGAATAATAATTTATTATTAGTTTTTATGATAATAATAATAGAATTTAATAAATTATTATTATTATTATTATTATTATTATTATTATTATTATTAGTGTTTTTGGTATACGGGGGTAGTTAATTTATGATTAGTATATTATTAAATATTTATAATAATCTATGATAATAATAATAATTTTTTTTATAATACTGTTAGTACATTATTGTTATTATTATCATTATATTGTTATTATTATTTTTTGAATATATTGTTAACTGTTATTATTAAAAATTTATTATTATCATTATTATTGTGATAGATATAGTTGTTGCTAGTTATTAAGAAAAGTATTAATACTTTTATTAATGTTATTGTTAACACTAATTATAATTATGAAGTAATATTAATAATTATTATTTTTCTTTTTGCAGGCTATCAGAAATTTGTTGCCAAGAAAATTAGATCCGCTAGAGACTTTTAACAAGATAGCTGCAACGTTACTACTGATATTTAATGGGTTTCAACACGTTTCACGAATTGGTAAAATAAGAGACCATTAAGCACTTCTAATTGTCTTAGTGGAACGATGGAGGTTGAAAATTCACATGTTTCATTTTTTTAGTCGGCAAAGTGATTATGATGCTGGAAGACGTGACACTTATTCTTGGCCTCTCGGTTAATTGGGAGCTCGTCACGGGTAGAACAGACAATAGAAACCAGTTTTTCATAGAGAACTGCATTGCTTGCTTTGGTTGGGAGCCTGGTCTGCACGATCACGTCTTGGATAAGGTAAATTTTGGATGGGTCCGGCGGTGCAAAGACATCGAACTGTGTGACATGCAAGAGTCCATTGAGCGGTACGTCCAGGCCCACATTTTCTGCATGCTCAGAACGGTTGTGTTTACAAATAAGTATACCACTTTATTGAACTCGAAATTTCTGCCTCTACTTCGAGATTTTCGCCGGATTCTACTATACAGTTGGAGGGCAGCCAGTCTGGTACATATATATAGATCCCTGTGTCGTGCATTACGATACAACTGTAAAGAGATGGATGGGCCACTCATACTAGTTTTTGTTTTGGCGTGGGAGCGTATGTCGTTCTTGGCGCTTATTCTCCGCGATCAGCTCATTGATGTTGGTGTTCCACTTGCGCGATGGTATTGTTTTTTACTATTATTATTATTATTATTATTATTATTATTATTATTATTATTATTATTATTATTATTATTATTATTGCAACCATTCTAATTTTATTTAGGTGGAGTTATTAGCGCTGGCATACAAGATATACACGGAAGTCTACTGCACATTTTAGGTGAGGACTTGATGACATAGGAGTCGACGATGTAAGTTTTAACTATTTATGTTAAGCTGCTTATTTAGAATAATAATTTTACTAATTGGCCTCGTGGTTACTAATGTGCAGTTTATATGACAGCGGTATATGGGACTGGGGGTTCCGGAGTACCTCATTGTAAATTTGCTTATGTGATCCACAAAGTCGTCATTAGTGTCATTCATGTGTATAGAGTGGCACCCGACAAATCGAGTTAGACGACAGTTCGGGCTACAATAGCTTCCACTAGACCCGGCATTCGAGATTGGTTGTGATCATTGCAGGCGGTTGATAGGCCCACAGAACTATGACTGGAGAGACAAGAACAGTCAATGGGTTAACTTGTAGATATTTGGCCATTATAACACACTGTAATTAGGGAACGAGATTGTCGACTTTCATCCTCTCCTGGTGTACTACAAGTGGTACACACAGCCGTATGGGCATCACCTACAACTGTCAGATAGAGTTGCAGGTGTGAAAAGGCTGGCGAAAATGAACTACAGAAATAACAGGAAGAACCAGCTGGACCTCAGCAGCAAGTTTCCCATCACGAGTAGCAATTTCAGGTATTATTATTTATTTTTACCGTATTTAATTATTATTAATTGTAATTATTTAGGTTTATTAATTGTTATTAATTATTATTAATAGTAATTAATTATTAACTAGGTTCCAGCATATGAGTACCACTTTCATGCCTCGGCATATGAGCACCAATATCAGATGCCGGCACATAAGCAGCAATTTCAAGAGCTGGCATATGCCCAGCAGTTTCAGGCACCCGCCTACAGCAAACAGCAACAGTTTTCAGTATATGAGCAACATCAGCAATGGCAGGCATATGAGCAACAAGAACCGTACATACCGGAACCACAACTACATCAGGCAGTTGAACCTTATAGATCACAATTGGTAATTCCAGCAGATGGTCAGTTTAGTCCGTTGGGTGGATCTGACACCATCAGCTTGTCTCAGGTTCTGAGAGATACAAATTATCTATTTCTGTTGCCAGAGCAGCAAGGGCTTGCTGTTTCTCAGTAGTCTGCTGGTCATCACATCACATCAGTGACTTCGACATGGATCGATCGTCGGGTCATGTAAATCATCCTTGTCCTTCCGCACTACCGTGTACTAAGTTGTTCGATTTGAATGAATACCCGCAACAGGAAGAGAGATTTTTGGGACATGACCTTCAGCACTGGTATGATTATAGTGCAGTGAATGCTCCGGGGATGAGTGGTTTTTGGTTTGTACGACACTAGCGGTGCGAGCATGCCAGATGTCAGTGCTTCTGACGTTGGCGGTGGTTTGGATGTCGGTGTGTCTCAGGGTCATCCGTATAATTTATGGACACAAACTGCGCCACCGGATAACTACACCCACTTTGTATTCGAAGAAGGCGCTGAGGAAGTAGTTTGTTATAGTTTATCTTGTATTGCTTGATTTTAGCTTTGTTTTAAGTGTTGTGTCTCGTATTCAGTGTTGTATCTCGTATTGTATATTTAGATGTTTTTGTTTGTTCTCGTATTCTTATTCTATATTTAGCTTTATTCTCGTATAACTCTGTTTGAGATTAGTCAATTGCACTTTTAATCAAAATATTTATTTATTATTCAGTGTTTAACGCATACATAAATAAACTGCGCAATAACATAAAAGGCTTAAACACTAGTTTAAAATAGATAACGAAGTTACATAAAAGTTACATATAATTGTTAAGTAGGTCATAAAAAGTTACATAAAAAGCTTAACCACTATTGACCTCCGGCAGAGCTTTGGACCTCGCGAATCCATCTCATTCAAGTAGTGAGTTGACTTCGGTCTTCCTTTTGTCGTGCACCTCAATGTCCAATTGGCGATCACTTTCGCTCCTTCATATCTATCCCACGTAGATGGGTCACCCATCGGAACAAACTCGCCTCTTTACACCTTGCAAATTTCAGACATCTTGTACACGTCATGCACATATACTTGCCAATCAAGATGCTGGTTAGCGCAACATGCAAGAACGTGGCGATATGGGAGTCGCTCGACCTGGAAATGGTCATAATCGCAGTGTTGTTGTGCAAGGTTGACAGTGTAAATGGAACAATCTTGCATTTCGTAAACCTCAAATAGTTCGTTGCGCCTGTCAAACTAATTGACGACAATGTTTCCTGAACGTCGAAAGTTTTCTTAAACTCTTTGGTAGCAAATTCTAAATACGTGAATCCGTTGCGGACACGCTCATGAGCCTCGGCACTCTTCCGAGTAAACAATTCGTTTAGCCGATAGAAAGTAGACCTAACAATGGCAGTCACAAGAAGGTTGCGTGCACCCTTCAGGACAGAATTTATGCACTCTACCAAGTTTGTCATCATATGTCCCCAACGATGACCCGCGTCGAATGCAACACCCATCTCTGAACACCGATCTCATTGCACTATTGAGTATATCTCTCACCCCATGCTTTCATCCTTTAGTAGTTTTTGTTGTACTTCTATTCCATCCTAGAATAGCCTGTTAAACAAACCATTTAATCATAAGCAGATGCCACAAAATTACTATTAATAGGACCATAACAACGAATTCAAATACTTGTGTTAACCACAAGTTTATGCAAATACGGAGTCTTAAACCTCCTTAAGAAGTTGGACCCGATGTGTCTGATGCAAAACATGTGCCACGCTCTTGGTGGTGACCATGCATCGTTACTGCGAGCTATTGCTACATGGATGGAGTTATGGCGATCAGAAATAATGCCCACGCCATCAATGGTAACAACATATCTCCGCAAATTGGTTTGGAAAATCTCCCACGCGTCTGCTGTCTCGCCCTCGACTATTGCAAATGCAATAGGCACAATGTTTTGGTTCTCATCTTATGCAACCACAACTAGAAGTCCACATTTATATTTTCCGTACAGGTGTGTGCGATCAACTTGCACTAGTGGCTTTCTGTGCCTGAATGCTACAATACACGGTAGAAGCTCCAAAAACGCAATGGAGAACTCTTACACCTTGAACCTCCTTACTCTCACGGTAAACAACGAGCGTTTTTATTTGAACACGAGACCTTGACATCTTTGCAGTAATTGCTTTCAACCATACTGGCAGAGTCTGTTAAGAAACTTCCCAATCACCGAAAACTTTTGCGGCAGATTTCTACTTTGCCAATCAAGCTTTACAGTAACTTACAGTGTAGTTGAATCTGGACTGAACTGCTGCAGTAATAGACTTTACCTTTATCAATGGGTATGCTTCACCCAACAGCCTAATGGCAACTGCAATTGTGTCTGAGTCCAAATTGGCATGATCTTGTGAAATCGTGCCCATGGTATACGTGTGTTTGTCATTGTATCTCTTGATCTCCCAACACCCCTTCTTTTGAATCAAGCTAGCTCGGATAAGCCAACGCACCCTGCACCATAACCCTTCTATTTTGCATAAAATGTCTGTGGCTCAAACTCATAAACAGTGTAATCAACTCCTCTAGAGATAGTGTAGCTTTTTTATTGCAGATATCACCGACTCTCTAGAACCAAATTCCATTCTGACAGTAAACTCACCATCTTCCGACGCAACGTTGCCTTCACCTGCGACATGCGAACCACCGTTAGTTGGACAAGGCAAATAAAATTAATGGTAGTGGTAACTTTAATTAATAACCATAAGATAACATACCGATATTCACATACTCAGAAAATTTCAGGGCATGCATTGCTTTGAGATCCAGAGTCTACATAAAAGACGGAACGCCAAAGCGGTGCTGACTTACAATCGCATGCGCCTCATTTTATACCGCCGAATTGCCTGCCAAGTCTCTGTTATCATTTTCGTCATCGACTTCATAGTTGGCTTCAAACTCCTCTTCATTGTTGTTGTTATCTTCTTCCCATTCTATATCCCTGAGTTCATCAATGCTGACATCATCGCCAACCTCATCCATCCCCGTATGCTATTCAAACTCAACGTACAACTCTATCATCGGCATGTGAAATCGGGTTTGTTGATAAATATAGAACATCCGTTGCATGCATACGTCGTCAGTGATGGACATTAGTTGAAACTATATCAGCTCACCAAATACTTGTACATGATTTATGTACAAAATATTGCTCACCCTTTTCGAAATGTGACTTTGTATGTTTACACAAAGACCATTTTGCAACTCTACAAAACTCATGGTATATGGAATAATAGCAAATGAAAATGGACATTCACATACAAAAATCACTCCTTTGTGTGTGTTTGGTATAATCTCACCGTTATAATACACTTGCATATTTGCAATACCTTCCATAATTTCAACCTCACCTAATATGACTTTTTTGCAAGGTTTTGAAAACCAGACCGGACCGGCCGGTCCGACCGATTTAACCACGAACCGATATCTTTTATGGTTTGGTTCAACATAAAAAACTACTAGAATCAAAACCATTTTCAAACCGCTGAACCGGCTGAGAACCAGACGGTCGGACCGAACCGGAACCCGGCCGATTTTCTTATTTTGCTCAAAAACGCCAAAACGCAGGCGTTTAGCATTCAGTAGAACACCCTAACCCTACCAACCTAACTCCCTCCAATTCTCCAACGGCGCAGCACACACTCCCTCTCTCGTCCCTCCCATCACCCTCAGCCGTTCCTCTCAACACCGGCGAGCTCAATCCCTCCCTTTCGTTCAGCCGCCGAACTGCTCCTGACGCCGTCGCCAGTTGGAGCTTCGAAGCTCACTCGGTCCCTCACTCAGCTAACGTCTCAGACTCTTAGCAGTGGAAGCACAGTCACTGGGCTCGCCTCCTGCCTCTGTCGCGTAGCTCTATTCCTCCGTCGCAAGCTCTACTCTTCCGTCGCAAGCTCTGTTTCTGCCTCCGTCGCCAGTTCTGTTCATGCCTCCGTCGCCAGCTCTGTTCTTCTAGGTATTTTACTATTTTTTTCACTGATTGTTCGGTCTTCTTCTTGGTTTGAACTTTGAAGTTCTGAAATTGTTGTTCTTTGGTCTTCTTCTTCGGTCTTCTTCTTCAATTTTTGTTCCATTTTTAGTGGTGACTGTTTTCAGTTTTTGGTCTTCTTCTTCTTTACTGATGGCTCGTTCCCTCTGTTAGTTTGTTACTCTGTTTTAGTGTGACTGTTTTCTAATTGCTCAATGGCTGGATTGCTCTGTTAGTTTACTGATGGCTATGTTAGTTTGTTATCTGGTTTACTAGTTGCTGATGGCTCCTAATTTTTTTGTTCAAATTTGCTAATGGCTTTATTTTGTAGTTGCTAGTTTTGCTGGGTGAAGATTTAGTGTTTTGGAATGTTTCATAATGTGCTAAATGCTTAATGCTGTAGGCAGATTTTAGTGTTTTGTAGTTGCTAATTTTGCTGGTTTTGGAATGTTGAATGCTAGTTTTGCTGAAATATTTTGGCCACTAGAGCTTCTTTGATCAACTTCTGCTGAGAATATCCTATACACAGGTCTATGATCAACTTCTGAATGTCTTCCATCTCCTGCATACCTGCCTGAGTTGTTTGAATACTTGTATGTGGGAGGGAAGTATATTTTCCCTTTGTTCCATCCTTTGAATACTCGACCTTGCCTCTGCTCTATTCGCAGCTGAAAGCAACAGATATCAAATGGTGAGTAAGGTAAGATTTGAGAAAGGAGCAAAGGGGAAAAAGAAAGTAACATACTTGGTCATTCTCTAACAAGTTCTTCCAGTTATGCATCTCAACAAGAGCTTTCGCCGCACGATAAGAAAGGGCTACCCGATAATTTAAATCCCCCAGCCAAATTATTCGGCTACACAAGTTAAACCAAAAGTTAAATTTAGATTCAGAATTCCAAAGACTAATGATAGGATCATTGAGGTGAAAAGCTTACTCATGTTCTAGAATTGTGAATACTGGTCGCTGGTGCCTTGGACAAGGGGAAACCTTGTCTTTCTCAGAAAAAAAAGAAACTCACAAGAACATCTTGAGGTTTTGATGATTGATAAATCTTTATATTGACATTTAATATTTGATATTTCTTTATACTATTTAACTTGAGTTTGTATATTAATAAGAGTATATGAATTTGGTTGATGACATTTAATGTAGTTTTTTAAATTTGAAAATTATTTTAATATTTATATTATACTATAATTGTATTTTAGGATATTTATTTATAATTTATTTATTATTTTATTTTAAAACGGTTTTTTTGGTTGAACTACCGATTAAACCGGTTAGACCAGTAAACCAATAAACCAGTAACTAGAACGGTTTGATGATCGGTCCGATTTTTCGAACCTTGCTTTTTTGACACTACTAAATGCCAAAAAAAATTTTTGACATATTAAAAATGTAGCTACATTTTGGAGTTTAAAAAAAAATAAAATATTGTCTATCTATAAACGCATGCTGCGTTTGGGCCTAAAGAAAATAACAAAAAAAATTTGAAAATTCTAAAAAAAAAATAAAACGTAAGCTGTATTTGGTTATTTTGATAAAAAAAAATAAAAAATAATAGAAAAGGATAAAACACGGGTTGTAATTTATACTGATACTATAGCAACGAAAATTTTTTACACACCTCTATTTCATTGCACTGTACTATATAAGTTTTTTGGTATAGAAAAAAATGAACCCCCTCTTAATTTCAAATATTAGAAAGTAATATTTTGGACGGTGAATAAAGAAATAATTTTGTTCGTTCTTTAATAATTTTATTCCATTCTTTAACTTTTCTGAAAATGTTAGAGTAGGTTTATTTTTTATTTTATTTTGATAGTTTGTTATTAAAACTTTGCGGAAAAAATCATAGAAACAATGAAATTTTGTTTTGTTCTAATTTTTTTTAACAAAAATTTGAAAATAAAAAAAATAAAAATAGAAATAAAAAAATACAAACTAAATACGATTTTAATTTTATATAATCATTATTCTAAAAATGAATTTGAATTTATCTATCCAATTGAAAATCGAAAAAGTGTGTGATTCGAATTACATTAAAAATCTTCTATAATAAAAATTATTGACAAACCACAAAATTAATTGGTTGAGCCGAATCGAAAATCGACTATTTCTGTAAAATCTAAAAAAAAGCGTTATTGCTTTAGGGTTACCAAATAAAAAAAAATTATAAAAAAAATATATTTCAAATAAATCCTAATCTCTCTTCATCCTTCGTTAATTGTTTTTTTTTTTTAATGTTCTTTCCAAAGCCTAGCCCATATATAATTCTCCTTGCGTTTGCTCAGTCTACTACTGGAGCAGCTATTGTGTTCATCTTATTACATTTTTTATTGGATTAAGTATGATTTTAGTCTCTAATGTAGAAGTCAAAAATCGATTTTGTCTTTAAATTTTTTTCGTTACAAAATAATCTCTAAAGTTTTAATTTATTTTAAAATTGTTCTTTAGACAAAAATTCAATAAAAAAAAAAACCAAAAACTCAGGCCGAACCAGAACCCACCACTACCACCACTATTATTATCATGGTCATCGTCGTCATCATCATTCTATCACTTCTAAAGCAACTAACAAACAATATCACACATACAATTAGGCCATCACAATAAAACTACAAACCTTAGTTAAAGAGATCCTAGACAAAAAGGAAATATAACACTCCCTGTTCATATACAACACTCCCTGACCATCGGCATCGGTCAAAACCAAACTGTCCAATGTCATATGCTCCGAGGATCACGCAATTGTCAATGGTTGAGGCGAAATCTGCCCTTCACTTAAGGAGTACTCCGTCTTC
Organism: Arachis hypogaea; assembly: GCF_003086295.3. Classification (NCBI taxonomy): domain Eukaryota; kingdom Viridiplantae; phylum Streptophyta; class Magnoliopsida; order Fabales; family Fabaceae; genus Arachis; species Arachis hypogaea. The sequence continues at coordinate 115,900,681 of NC_092044.1, read as the reverse complement.
GATCCCTAATTCACCGCTTGGGAGCTGGAACCGAAGGAGGCGAATCTCGTTGAAGTTCTTGAGAACTTGTGTCGGTGAGTGGTGGGTAACGCCTTCCTGATCGGCGTCGCCGTCGTCCTCGTTGCCCACCAGATTCTCTTTCTCTTCCTCCCTTCTCTTTTTCGTTCTCCCTCCTTCGATTCTCTTTCTCTTTCGGATGTCTTTTTTTTATTTTATAATTTTTTAATGAAAGATAATTTAGTAATAAAAAAATTGATAAAAAAGACAATTTTAAAATAAATTAAAATTTTAAAGATTATTTTATAACAAAAAAAAAACTAAAAACAAAATCGATTTTTAACTTTTATATTGGAGACCAAAATCATACTTAATTTTTTTTGAGTGGTTGTGACATTGTGCGTTTAATTATAATGTTATATCTTATTTTATTATAAAATTAAAAAAAAATTGTTGAACCACAATTCAATTAGTCGAACAAATTAATCAATAAATAGAATGATTGGATCGGAGGTAATCTTATCTTTATTTATAACAGAAGGTTTAAACACTTAAGCAGAAAAATAAATTCAAAAGAAATTAAATAAAATTACAATCTATAAATTTAAATTTAAAGATGTATGTTATGAATAAAGATAAGGTTAATCTGAAAGAAGTGCAAGCACTTTAGATTAGGTTGGAAATTAAAATAGATAAATAATAAAAAAACATGTAACTATTTAAGATGACATTATTATTTTGAGCTTTTAAAAGAAAGAGAATGTTCTTAAAAGTTGTTTAAAATAAATTACTTGTTCATTAGTATTTTTTATTGAGTTTATCTATCATATATTTTTTGTGTCTTAAAAATATATGTTAAAATTATAAAATAAATTTTTTATTAAAAATATAAAAAATTAAATTTTTAATATATTTATTTTATATTCATTAAATTAAAATATTTAAAAAAAATTACTAACGATAACTTATCATATGTTAGAGTATATATTAGTTAAACTCTTTTTTATTTATATTGTAATTTTTTTTGAGCTTTCAAAAAGAAAAAAGTTTTTAAAATTTTCTCGATGACATTATTTTTTAAAAAGATAAAATATTGGTACAATCTTATATTTTTAAATTTTACAAATTTTAATAGTAATTTTATTTAATTATTTTTTTTCGCACTTATCATAATTTAATCTACATAATTAACTCTGTCTAGTGAAATAGAGTATTATTGTTGTTTTTATTTATCATCGTGATATAATTAAAAAAAATAGTAGATTTATTTAAAATGGAATATAGTGGTATTATAAAGTCGATTTTGTACTTATGCGGCCATGTTTTTGTCGCATTGAAAATAGTAAAACTGTTAAATATTTCAAACCAAATCAACTAAAGCAATCGAATAAATGGCATATTGATTGGTACCATCGTTTCGAAAAAGCTTTATTATCTACCCAAATCCAACTAAGTGATTATAACCATTTTTAGTGGCGCAAGTGCGTGAATTTTTTTTATTTTCTCCGAATGCGTTTTTTTTTTCATTTTTTATTTATATATTCTTACTTCTTTTTCTTTTTATTTTTTTTCATAATAATATTATTATTATTATTATTATTATTATTATTATTATTTATTTTTTTCTGCTCCTTTAACGATAAAAAATTATATCATATTCTTATTTCATAGTTAATTGTTAAAATAAAAAAAAATTGTATCACAATAAAATAATTTTGATATTATTTTTTTGATAAATTTTACACAATTTAAAATTTTCCTTCTCTTTCTTTCACATTTTTTTAATATTATTTCACCCTATTCACAAAAACTTATATTACGGCTATAAAACTTTAATGTTAAAATAAAAAATTATTGTGTTACAACTAAAAAATTTTGGTACTACTTTTTTACAAATTCTACATAACTGACGATCAAGAATGGATTTATTATCATTATTGTGGGACAAATCCTCCCACTACAATTTGAATTTTTTTATATAGTAATATTTATTTGCCTCATTAAATATTGAATTTGATTTCATAATAATTTTTTATTCAATTTTTAGTATTTAATAGTCAATTTAAAAATTTTATATTAGATGTCTATTAAAATTATCAATTCGCAATTTAAAGAGATTGGTGTTTTTTTTCATAAATTGATTCGAAAAAGTATTATTTATCTTCTTTCAAAATTACTGTATTTTTTTCGCAGCAACTCCATTAATTGAAATAACTTTTTTAACTATAAATATTAATAAAAGTTGGCTTCTAATTGTATAAGAATTAAATTTCTAAATAATTGTTATTTATATATATACAAAGAGAGATATTTTAATTGTATTGTTAAAAAAAATTATTCAATTTTTTTAAAATATAAAACCTAAAAAATAGACTTCTATATTATATGTTATTATTTAAATTATTATTTTAGTGTTTTAGTTTGTAAATTAGATATTTTGAAAACTAATTATATTTTACAATAACAAAATATAATTATAACAATAATTATGTTATATGTATATAAAAATAACCACCTGTATAGAATATATATTAAAATATAAAATATATATTAAAAATAAGTTAAACAACACATGTATTTATACACAAATATATAATAGTTAATGGATAGTCTGATAATTGATTTTTATATACATATAATATTTTTATAAAAAAATTATTATTATATTATATATATTGCTTCCATTATCAAAATTTTTTAAATCTGTCACTATATCAAAATACTTCCTCTTTTTTTCTTCCTCTTCTTTAGTTTAATACTACAATTTAGTAATGAAACAATATCATTTAATTAGAAACGACATATAAATATTTGATAAATGACACACAAAATTTTATAGAATCACAAATTCAAAATCTTAACTCACTCAATTAGCAAAATATATTTAAATATATTTTAGAATAAAAAAATACATCAATTTGTTATAAATGACACATAAATGATTGAACCTCTTATATGAATTTAATATTATCCAACTGATAAGAAAATTACATCATTTAGTTAAAAATGATACGATTAAAAAATATTCATGTCAAAACAAAAAATTTTTTATGTTACAATTAAAAAATTTTAGTATTATTTTCTAATAAATTCTACAATAATTAATTCTTCTTATTTTACCCTATTAACAAAAACAAAAACACAAAAAATCAAATAAAGAAGAGGAAGAAATATATAATGGTACAAAATCATTCGAAAGAAAATAAAAAGTTGGAACGTATTAGACATGCTATCACTAATGAACTTGAATTTTATAGATTGAATCTGGGGGCAAGCGGAGAAGTTCGCCCTGCCCCGCCCCACCTAGTGAGGCGGTCCCAGAATCCTAACTCGCCCCACCTAACGGCGGGTTGGCGGGCCGACGGGCTAAACCCGCCAAATATCCTCTTTTTTTTTTTTACTTTTAACTATTAAATAATATATATAAAGGCATAAAAAAATTTCTCCTATTTTTTACTTTTAACTATTATAATTTCTAAAAGTATAAACAAATTATAATTTTTATATTCACAAACATTAAAGTCTTTGTAATTATAAATATCTAATAAATATAATTATAAACCAAGTTTTCATCAAAAACATAATTATAAATATTGTTCCCAAAACAAAATAAACATAATTCAAAACATAATTATAAATATTGTCTCTAAAAAAAATAAATATAATCCAAAACACTCAATTTTCATTTTCATTCTCTTGTAAGTTGGGTTGAAAAAAGTTGAATTTTGGCAAAAAAATTGTAAAAATATCCATTGCTAAAAAATACTAAGTCCGGCGGGGAAGCCCGTCCCACCCCGCCAAAGCCCGCCGTTTAAGCAGTGCGGGTTAGGCAGTCCCAATTTTTCAATCCAGCCCGCCTTTATTGGCGAGTTACGTGGGCCGGCCCGACGGGTTTAGATCCATTTGCCACCCCTAATTGAACCTAAAAATTTAGATGTATAACAAGATTACAATCATTTTAACTTTTACTCGTAAAAATAGTATTTTCTAGTACGAAATTAGCAGTATGTTTGATACAAAATTAATTTATAATTTTAATATGGTTTATCTAACTTGTATGTTAAACGTCCATGTTAAATTTATAAATTAATTTTTTTATTAAAAATATAAAAAATTAAATTTTTAATATATTTATTTTATATTTATTAAATAAAAATATTTAAATATATAAATATTTAAACATGTTAACTAAATCCTTTTAATATATATAAAATATTTTATACAAATATCAAATTATATTCATTCTTTTAAATAATTATTCATGTGACCAATATAAACTATATTTTTTTATCTAACATATTAGATAATTAGATACAACTCTAAAATTGATTTACACTTACACTTAAATATGAGTTTAATTTTAATGTATTATATTTTATACAGTTATTTAATTATATTTATAATTGTTTATGTAATCAATATAAAAAATAATTATTTTTAGTTAATAATATATCAAAATTAAATTTTTAATAATATATTAAAATTAAATTCAGATTTTATATTTCAAATTTAATTTATTAAGATATATCTAACTGGTGAGATTGGGAATTTGAGATATACAAATATTGAAAATTGAATCTTAACAATATACCAAAATTAAATTTTTAATAATATATTAAAATTAAATTCAGATTTTAGATTTCAAAATTTAATTTCTTGATATATATCTAATTGGTAAGATTCAGAAATTGAGATATACAAATATTGAAAATTGAATCTCAAAATCCACGGAAAGGCAGAATCACCCTCGTGTAGTTTGCATGAACTGAAAACCGAAGCAGGACATGATTGTCACTTTGAAAAAGTGATTATGGAATTTGATAGGGTTAAATTTTTCTTCTTCGCCAATCCATTCGCATCTTCCGAAGCTTTTTATTAATAACAGCGCCTTTATTCGTCTTTAAAGCTTCTCTTCCTTTTTGTCATTTCATTTTAGATAGATGATGATTCTGATGCTCCATTCTCTGTTACTGTTGGTAAGTATAATTTAATAATATCATTATCATTATTATTTTTCTAATTTAGATTTATTCTTTCATAATAATAATAATAATCATACTATAATATTAACAAGAAGAAGATAATGATAATATAAAGAAACACTTTTTGCTTCTCTGCCTCTGGATTTGATTCTCGTCATATGCTGCTTCTTTTTATATATATTAATTATTCATGTACGCATGCATTACTTACTCTATTTTTGTTTATTCTTTAATTCCTTAATGCGCATGGAGAAATAAAGTAGTAATAATGAACAGTGCGTGCCTTTTCTTATTCTTTAGTATTATTTATTTATAATTCATTATTATTATTGTGGTTGATAAGCTATTAATCTTTGATTTATCAACGTTTTGTTTTGTGATTTTGTCTTCATTGGCCACCATTACAGAGTGCAAGGACAAGAAATCTTATTTGAATTTTTCTTTGGAGGAAAAAAGGTATTTACTTTGGCACCTTCCCCACAAACCCCTCTTTTCAACCCTGAAACAGTGTCAGATTATAGAGAAAGATGAATAAAAGTATTGACTTGCTTTTATGTTGTTGCATGACATTAAGTTAATATCATTATTATATTCATATTCATATTTATGTCAAAAGAATATGGTTGTTAAGTCGTGTATTTATCCCCTATGGTAGTAATGTCAGGGTTCAGTTATAGGACCCGTCAAAACAAAAAAGGGTTCAGTTATAGGCTCATGTAGGTTCTGTGAACAGTGGTTGAAGAGTGTTAAGGAGAGAGTAGAAACAGAAAGGGTCCTTTTTGGGTGCGTCTTTATTACCAAAGACCAAAAGGGTGTTACTTGGTTTGGCCTCTGTTTGTTTTTCAGAGGCTTCTTTTCTTTTCTGAGAAGCTTTGAATGGTTTCTTTTGCTGTAACATCCTCGGTAATCTGGAGGAATTCATGGCTATGACACTGCTTTTCTGTCCCATTGGTTCCTTTTCTTGGGCTTTGTATCTCCCTTGTCACTGCAAGTTACTTCATCATCACCACCCCATTGAGCATGTGTTGTGTATCTTATCACTGTCGTGGATTGTTTCAGTCCTGAATCTCCAGCTTAATGGTGATGTTGATGGTGATTTTTATTTCTCTCTCTCTGTCTTCTCTCTCTTGTTTTTATATATTCTTTTCATGGTACAGTTCTCCTCTTCTCTTATCCAGTGAACTTGTCTGTTTCTCTTCAGTTTTTGTCTTTTCTCATTTTTATGTTGCCTGCATGTAAGTGGTTATTTCTACTTTCTACTTTCATATCTTTTACTTTTTGTTTTCTTTTTAATATCCAGTGAACAGTCTTTGATGTTTTCTTCTTTTACTTCTTCCCCTTCTTATTGCAGTTTCAGTTTTCACATCCTAATCCACTTTTTTTTTTTGTTTTTTCCCAACTATGTACTTAACACCAAGGTTGTTTTGTCTTTGTTGATGTTGGGGCAGGAAAATAGTGAAAGCTGAAAATAGAACAACAACTTGTTAATGGCATCAGCTTCTTGTGCCAGTAAGAGCCCGTTACCAATGAAAGATGCTGGAGTAGCTTCAGCTTCGGGGTATTATGTGTATCCTCCACCGCAAGCAAGCTACGAGGAGGTTGCAAACAATCCCAAGCTCTTCATGGAAACCTTGGAGAAGCTCCACTCTTCTATGGGCACCAAGTTCATGTAAGCTCTCCTCATATACATGTCTTGTTTTCTTTATTTTACTACTTCTATTCTATACTCTTGGAGTGTCTTGGTTTCTTTCTTGAATTCCTGCATCACATTCTTTAGTAATTTGTATATATATTGCTGCTTTTTCTTCCCTATTGATGTTGGCATTACTTGCCTTCTAATAACTCTCTAATAGTAAAGGGCATTCTGATGTTATAGATCTATTTGGTTTTCTAGTTGGTTCCTGATTGTGGATCAGTAGTGTGGTCTCTGCTTATAGTTTTCTGTGGATTTTGGAAATGTTGCACCTTACTAATGCCTTGCTGATTTGCATAGCTTTGTGACTACTAAACATTTTTTTCCCACCTTTTGAGTTCCTTTTCCGACATTTGAAATTATGTCCCAGGATTCCCATTATTGGGGGAAGAGAATTAGATTTGCATCGACTCTTTGTTGAAGTAACTTCTAGAGGAGGTATTGAGAAGGTAAGCTGTGATTATTTATATTTGGTTGCGCAGTTTCCCTTACTATTATTTTTTTCCGGAATCACTGAATATTCTGTTCCACCATGACCACAGTCCAGAGGTTCTGTTGAACCTATACTACTTTTTTAAACATTTGTATGCTGTTTGAATTTGGGCATGAAAGTAATGATCCGTATGTTGATTAAAGAAGATTTTATTGATTATCACCAACCTCAAATGTTCTGAGTTTGGTTCAATGGAGTTAAAGATGTTCTATTTTTTCTGATCTGCATTTTCATGTCCTATAATTGTCGTCCAAATCCAATGCTGGGATAAGTTTTTCCCCTCCTTTCTCTACATGTTTATCGAAGACATGCAGCATGCTGTTGTTGAAGCATTATAAAATTTTATCCCTTGTCTGTCATAATTTTATTAAGCACTTGATAAAACTGGTTGGAAAAGGTGATGCTACGAATAAGTTTTATTCGCATGTATCAGGGAGCCATTTTGAAATATGTCTTTTTTCATTGATGTTTCGTTTATCATGGTAGCTTCAACTCTTTCAAGCTTGGTCAACATTGTGTTTTATGCTTGTAAAGTCGTCGTTTGTATGTGATTCAGAAATGGTTACCCTTTTTTAAGCTGTCATTAGTTATAATATAGTTGAATATTATATTGTCTGTGAATTTTCTTTGGAAGTTTTGTTCATTTGGATCCTTGTCTTTATACTTTTAATCCAAATACTTCACATGTCTTTTGTACATTGTAATTGATTCAGGATATTGCCTTGAATAGAAAGATGATTGCATTTTGTCTGAGAAGTTGGTCACTAAAACTAAAGATTTTTAACTGTTCTCATGAACAATATTTTTGTTTTATTTTGTTTGATGTAGTGATAGTAATTGCATTTATCACTCTGTCTTGCAGATAATCAAAGAGAGAAAATGGAAGGAAGTAACTGCAACTTTCAATTTTCCATCAACAGCTACAAATGCCTCTTTTGTTCTGCGGAAATACTATGCTTCATTGCTTTACCATTATGAACAAATCTACTATTTCAAAGCCCCTGGATGGAGTCCAGCTGCTTCCAGTATGCCATTTACACCACATAGCTTGTTTGTTATAATCTCATTTTTCATACTCGGAACCCAATCTAATGCACCAATAGGCTTTTTCTCTTCGGCAGGTGGTCTGCAGTGTCAATCATCCATTCCAGTTCCAGTGCAAAAGGCACAGTTTATGCCGCCGTCATCAGGATTTCAATCCCCGGTCTTTCAACAGTCGAGCGCTAATGCTGCTGAATTGCCTGAAGGTCTCTTCTTTCCCAATGCAAAATAAGATTAGTTGCTAGCCACAAAGAAATGAGCTTTTTTTTTTTGGGGTCTCTACAACTAATATTAATTTACATGTGATAGCCATTCATTTTTTAGTCATACAGTATTAGGAGTAGATACTTAAAAGTTAAACAGGGTTAACTGCCTAAGTTGAAAGGTCAATCTAAGACCTAAATATTCATTTACAATTTTACATGCCACTGGACAAGTAAATATGTTGGTTAACAAGTATATCTAGTGTGTTATCAATTGCATATTTCACACTTTATGTACCTAAACACCAAAGACCTCTGAACCACTTAATCTTATTTATAAGATCTAAGGAATTGCTCATATTTTGTTCAGGATGGCTGGAAATTGTTTTCCATACTTATTGCATATAGTTGATAACACTAGTACTGTTTGTTCTATTGTGGTCTCAGCCATGAGAAAATCTTCAGGAGGGTCTCAGGTGATTGGGGTCATTGATGGAAAGTTCGAAAGTGGCTATCTAGTTACTGTAACAATAGGTTCAGAGAAACTTAAAGGCGTCCTCTATCAGGCTCCACAAAAACCTGGATTGTCTACTTCTCATCACGGAGTTTTGGCCAACAACAGTGGCGCCTCTGCTCCGTTAGGTGTCCGTCGGCGCCGGCGCAGAAAGAAATCAGAAATAAAGCGGAGAGATCCTGCTCATCCAAAACCCAACAGAAGTGGTTACAATTTCTTTTTTGCGGAACAGCATGCAAGGCTAAAAGCACACCATCATGGGAAGGACAGGGAGATTAGTAGGATCATTGGCGAACTCTGGAACAAGTTGAATGAATCAGAAAGAGTAGTAAGTAACTTGTGTTTAATGGTGCACAAGCTCATGCATGAGTCTTTCATTTCTTGTATCTTAAGTTATTGTAACATGTTGAGTTTCATTGAACTTTTTAGGTTTATCAAGAGAAGGCTATGAAGGATAAAGAGAGGTATAGAGTGGAAATGGAGGATTATCGTGAGAAGCAGAAGATGGGCCAAGTTATTAGTGATGCTGTGCCTCTGCAGCAGCGGCTTCCTGAGGACATGAAATTGGATGAAACGGAGGGCGATTCTTTCCAAACACCAGAGGAAAGCAGTACTGGTGGAAGCGACTATGACGATGATAGAGCTATGGAAAAAGATTTTGATGAGGATGCATCACCGGTTGCCGGCATGGGTGCTGAATCTAGCTGCTTGGGCTCGGAGAAGTCACCCAACGGAGGTTTATGAGGTGCTTGATTCTTTCTGCATAGATAAGGGCATCAATTAAGAAACAAGTACAGAATGACTAATCTTAGAGCAGAGAACAAAAATACTATGTGTACCCCAAAAATTAGCCACCAAATTAGTTACCATGAATTTGTGTATAAATACATGTGGTGATTAGCTTATTTTCAATGTGTATTTTATATTTCAATATGTACTTTATATGGGTGGTTGTTTTGGTGGCTGATTTTTTGTGTACACGTAGTATGGTTGATCAGAGAAATAGAAAATTTTTTTTTGAAGATTTCAATTTAAATGAAGTTTTGACTTTTTTGCTCAAGACGGAGTTGTTAGTGGTTAGATGCTTGGCTCACAATCACAGTGCTTAACTGTGGGTTTTGCCATGTCAAGATTAATTTCAGTTGTTTGATTTATTGCTAGTTTCATGATATTGTACATTTGACATGCTGACAGCTGACATAGTAGTTTATGGTAACTTTACTTAGAAGCTGTGGCGATTCTTATCTCTCCCATAGTTTATTGCTTATTCTGTTGACCATGACCTTGGAATAAAATGCTTTCGAATGCCAAAGTGATGGTTCTTGTTATTGTTAAAGGGCGCATGGAAAATAAAATAAGATAACAATCTATCTTATATCAGATTAGATAATATGCTTGAAAGTTGAAACATGCTAAGTAAGTCGGGCTTAAAAACAAAACTGTGGAAATCCCTCTCCTTTTTCTGCTAATCTTCTTGGGTTAGCTCTTTTTAATAGGTGTTGGGAATAGAGAGAGCATTTTGGGAGAATGACTGATATATGCATCATTTTTGTGATTATAAACAAGAAAGGTGTAAAAATAATACTACAAAATTTTTCCTTTGAAAATTGGTCACTAAATAAATTTGTATATTTTGTATCAAGCCTTCAAGACAAAAATTGAGTGAAATATCTAATTCAAATTTGATCTATTATGTATGTGATTGGAACATTTTGAGAATAGAATTCTCACAAAAAGAAAGAATTTTTTTAGTTTGAAATATAATAAAATTATAATTTTTAATTCTCAAAAAAGAATTTTAATTTTCGCATTAAAGTTTAAACTAATTGAGATTAAAATAAATTTTATTTGTAATTTTATTACTACAAAAGATGGAAATATCAAAATTATCTTTATTAAACATATTTTAACTCCATCATAAGAAAATATAAGAAAAGACAAATAAAAGAATTACACGAATAACATAGGAATAAACACAATTCATTTTTTTAGTGTAATTAATTGTTCTAAACTATGATTTTGAAATAGAATTAGATTTAATTAAATTGAGTTGGTCTAGTGGTTAGGGTCACTAGTCCACTAAGCAAGTGTCGAGTTCAGTACCGCGATGGAATTTGATTGTGATAAGACGTGAGTTAGTGTTAAAGTGATTTATGTTTGAAAATTTTGTTTTAAAATGAATTATAATAAAATGAATGATGTTTCGATTACATTATTCAAAATTACCTTTAGACAAAAATTGTTAAAAAAAAGACATAAATTTATATCATTTAAAACTATATTATTTTAATACTCTTTAATTATAATTTCTTTTTAAAAAAATTTAAATTTATGTATTGAAATGATTAGTACTCTTTTGATTATAATTTTTTAGTACTCTTTTTTAATATTTTTTTTTGTATTTAATTAGATCTTTTTAATAGAATTTATATTATAAAAATTAACAATAATAAATAAAATATATATTAATTTAAGAAAACATAGTTAAAAATATACACACTCAAATAAAAAATAAAGTTTTATAAAAAATATATATTAATTAAAAAAATTATATAAATAATAAATACTAAAAATTTTATTAAAAAATAGGGAAAGTATGGGAAGCCAATAGAATATCTGTACAATGCGTACAATAGAAGTTTAGGGAGTATTAGAAATATAATTATTAGTGTTATTTTTTCTCATCAGCGTAAGTCTCTGGGATAAGTGGTATCATAACATGGTATTAAAGTTCTAGATATGAAAAGTCAAGTATATCAATAAACATTAAAAAAATTTAAATAATATTTATACTATTAACAAGAAAAATAAATAAAAAATCAAAATTAAACAAAGAATACTAACAATCATATTAAAAAAAAGAAGATTGAGATTGTAGAGATCTTACGTGGCGGGCATTGAATCCATTGATTTGATTCTCTTTCTCTCTCAAAGGATATTTGCTACCTTTGGATAAGAGAGAAAGAAAGAGGAGTAAACCAATGGCAATGGCAATGGCAATGGCAATGGCGAGTTCTACTTCTGCTAATATCACTGTTATTCATCGATGCCTTCCTCCTCCAAACAGAGTAAAAGCGTTGCAGCTTCGTGTTGTTAACTCAACTCAACACAATCAAGAACACAATACCTCACAGTCACAGGTAATTGAAATTCTCTGTTACTCAATTTTCTCTGTTTGTTTATTGCTACTGATAATTGAATGCAGGAAGAAGCATCAGTGAAGGTTTCAAGGCGCGTGTGTCTAACGTGCATGTGTTCGAGTGCAGCTCTGTCTCTAATTGCAGCTGCACCAAATTCAACTGCTGCGGCGGGAATGGAGAAAGCAGTGTGCAGAAACTGCGGCGGAAGTGGTGCCATCATCTGTGACATGTGCGGTGGTACCGGAAAATGGAAAGCTCTCAACAGGAAACGCGCCAAAGATGTTTATGAATTCACTGAGTGTCCTAATTGTTACGGTAACCCTGCTCCTACCTTATATATTGTTGTTGGGGGAAATTAAATACAATTGTCATGTTTTGATGAATAATGATATGCTTTTCAATCATGCATTTATTGAGTCTAGGGTTTTGAAGGAGAAAGAAGGGGATTTAGGAAACTAGTAGGGTGATTCTCTTTTTCTTTTTAGGGCGTAGTATAGTGTTTGTTTGGTTACTGTCTTCAGATAGAAATGAAACTTTTCGGATCAGACTCAAAGTTGGTAAAGTAAAGAAGTGAATAAGATAGTGGGATTCACACATGATAGAGGTTATAATATACAGATTCAATGGATTAATCCCTTATTTTATTACTTTACAAATTTCCTTACTATGATTTTTTTCAAACTTTTAGAAGGAGCTCTCATGAAACTAACCAAATCAATCCAATAACAACCCCAAACATATTTTCTTTGGGAGTGAAATGTAGAGGGCGTTGTGTTTGGTTACTATCTTGGGAAAGAAAAGATAGACGAGTTTTGAATGAAAACATAGTTGGAGAAGAAAACAAAGAAAAAAACTTCAAATTTATTGGATGAATTTTGTAATGTCTATAGTAGAGACGCATGAGACATGTCTATGGGACAATATTTAAGCAAATTCCAGTACTTTCAAAAAGAAGAGACACTAGAACCCATCTATGCTGTGTTATTCTTTTCATCCTTTCTATCCTATTACAGGAATCAAATGACATATGTATTGGACTAACTTGCGGGATTGATATTTACAGGTCGAGGAAAGCTTGTGTGTCCAGTTTGCTTAGGAACTGGGTTGCCAAACAATAAAGGTCTCCTAAGGAGGCCTGATGCGCGAAAACTACTTGATAAGATGTATAATGGACGCCTACTTCCAAACTCTTAAGAAAAATGTGAGTCTTTTTTGTTTATGTTGTTACTAGTGTCCAGTTTTGTTTCATGTCACATTTTGATTGGAATATTATTCTCCACCTTGTTAACACAAATCAGTGAGTTCTTTGGTATTCAGCTCCTTGTATAGAAGATTAGGGAGGAATTTTTGCTTGTATTTTAGGTGTGGATGCATCCCAAAACAAAACTACCCATTGGCCCTGATTTTCACCTATATATATGAGAAGATGTCAGTTTTTCAGTGCTACAATTATCATATTTACGCGTACTCCTCATTGTAAAATCCCATGTATATTGTAAACACTTGGCAAATACTTCCAGTAAAAGCAGCTACTCATGTTCTGATTTTGTTAGGAATCAAATCTGTAGATGTTCACACTTCATACCTTTCTTGTCCATTCAAGGTATTGACTTCTTTGTTATTGTTAATCGTTGTTGTTTTTGGGTGATAATGGTGGCAGTAAGGGTTAAGTCTATTGAATTAAGAGAATTGTATGCATTACAAGCATCACTGGTATGATCATTATATCCTTCCGAGGAGTGCTAGGGGGCCAGCAGATTATGTGATTTGTAGCCATCAATTAGCCATCAATAATGTTTTTAATGGTGTGAGATTACATCTAATGGATTGCTCAATTTCCTTTTGATGATTAAGTGCTGGCCGAAATTTAATAAAAGTGCTGCCCCCTAGACTTTCTCTATCCCTTTATTAAGTTAAAAATGTAGGAGGAATATTCAAGGTAATTCATGCTTGAATGAGTGGGAATTGGCCAATTGGGAAATAGTAATTAAGCCCACCTTCAAACAAACCAAAAGAAAGGCATATTGGATGGCTATTTGTAACTTTTAAGTCTGTTTTCTTCTTCTTTTTCTATTGTTATTGCGAGATCTGAATTCATGACAATATCTTGATAACTTATTTTACCAAGTGCATGCTATTAATATTAAGATAAAAGATAAGAGCATGACCATTCAAGGACGTAAAATTACATGTATAGGACAACAAACTGTTCGTAGTAGAAATCTAATTAAGGCGTCTTACACCATAAAAAAAGATATAAAATAGTTGATGGGAACAAGCTTCTTAATGAAAATAAATATCCTGGACCAATTTGTGATTAGGACACAAGTGAACTAGAGGTAGATGAGGAGCACTTAGATTTTCGAAGCTTCTTTTCAACGGTGCTCAACTTATCTTCACTGTTCTTAAGCTCGCGCCCCATTTGTTTGAGCATTTTGCGTGTGGATCGTATCATCCCTCGTTTCTCTTTTACAATCATTGTGAGTATATCCAATGTATCTTCTTCAGGTTGGAGGCGACATGGAAAATATGATGTTTTCTCATAGTGTTTGTTAAGGAACTCATCTTCTGAGTACATTTGTAACTTATCAATGTCATATGTTACCATCTTTTTCTTACCTTTGATTTGTCGGAGTTGTTGATCATCCATTTCCTTTAGCTTATGAGCTTCATCTTCTTCTTCATTAACCTGTTCAACATGTTTTTGTTTAAAATCAACATTAAAGTGCTAAAGGAATTGATTATGTAATAGGAAGATTCATGAACGTCTTACTTCAGGTACAAATTGCGCATATAAAAACATGTTTTTAAAAAGATTTTGCTGACAATTGTCCTAATTAACCTTAGTTATTCGAAATTTTGAGCATGCTCAAGGATATGGAATCTAAAAAAAAAATAGATTCTACCTCGAGAGATTCAGATTGTTTTCTTTCGATTGATTCTAGACCTTCTTCATCTTCAGTGTCTGTACTTGTAGTGGCTTCTTGTGGTGCTTCCATTTGGAAAACAAACCTAGATACATCATCTTCAAAGATGAAGGATGGTGATGGGGGGCTTTGTGTTTCATGAGTTGGTACTAGATCGTTGTTTTTCTTCCAAGTGTGCAAGATTCTCACCATTGTGCTTGAGAATTGAGATATCTTTGGAAGTGACTCAAGGTTTAGGATATGTTCTATATCTGTATTTAATGATTAATGATATATCAATAATTCATGGTACAAACAAAGGAATGGGGGAAAACGTATCCAAACTAATTAAATGTCATTTATATGCATGGATCTTTTGATTTCTAATTCCTTATTTGTTCGATTAGATGAATAATGAAGAGATAAGTTTTAAAAAAAATAGAAAAAAAAAATGTCCCTCATATCTAATTAAGGACTAACAGCTATGTTAACCTGAATATGGTAAGATGACTAATAAAGTAATAATATACATGAAGTTCCTTTTTTTTTATATGTAACGGGGCCTAAGGCCCAACATGAAATTTATTTTAGTGCATGAAATGCTTCACATAGAATCGTGCTAGCTGATCAACATAATTTTTTTGGGTCTTGCTGAATATTTTTTTAGGCTTGCCCATCAACATAATTTCAGGTATCAGTGTTGGTCATGATTAAAAGGAATTGATCGTTTTATCAAAAAAAAAAAAAAAAATTGATCGACCCATCATTATCGAGCTGGTTCCACACTTTCGCTAATAAAAGATTTTTTGGGAGACATAACTTTTTCTTTTAATTATTTTTTTATTATTAAATAGAGTACAAATTTAAATATATTTGTCATTTTTTGAAATATAAAAGATAAAAAATTTAAAATTTTTATATAAAATTAAGAGAATAATTTAAAAAGTAAAATATGATTTCCAACAATTTTTCTAACTCTAATCCCATGACCGAAATTCCTTTAAAGTCATTACTTAGTGATTATGCGAATTGAACGATAGAAGTGTTAACTTTGTTTTTATTGAGTAATGGTGTTTTAAAATTTTAATCACTAAGTGTTGAACGCAATAAATTACTATTTCTATTAATATAGTTTTGATAAATTTATTTATAAATAAATGAAATAATTCATTCATAAATAGATTTATTAATATTTTAAACTTTCATAAATAAAAAAATGATAATTTACATTTTTAAATGGGATAAAGATGTGTGGGTTAAAAAAATGGATGAATATAAAATTTGTTAAACACGCAATCAATATATTTTAAGAACACTTAAAACAAACTTTTTGCTTTTGAAAGTATTCTTTATCTAATTACTTTGATCAATCATGTTGGTTAATAAACACTAAATCTTGAAATTTAAAATTTTAATTAATTAAATTCAAATCTTAAATCTTGAGCATAACTTCAATAATTATATAGTATACTAGTATTCAAATCTTAAATCTTGAGCATAACTTCAATAATTAATTATCCAGTGATTTCAAACATTTCAACAACCTAAATGTATTCAACTTTTTGGGTCTTTGATGATGTAGATTCATTGATTCAACCATTTCAGAAGCTGCCACATAAGATAATGTATTCAGTGCCGAAAATTCCAAGCCACTAAGCCAGATAACATTGAAAACAAGTTTAAATTTTTTATTTTATCGTTACAAAATACATAATTTTTTCGTCCTATAATCTTTATCTTTTTGTAACAGCTTAAAATTTGTTGTTTTATTTTTTTTTTTTTTTAATGTTGTCGGTATTTAATGTAATATAGTAAAACTTCAGAATTTTTTTACATAATAATCTAGTCACGTTTGGCCCATTTGATAATCATGATATAAAAAATAACTATTTTAAACAAATTCTTTTATAAAATTGTATAAATTTAATTAAACTATATATTCAAAATATGATTTAGTTTATCATATAATTTAATTTTGTTATTATATAAAATATTTTATATAATTATTTAATTATTTATTTTTTAAATAATATAAATGCATTTAAAATAAAAAATAATTATTTTTGTTTTATATTATCAAAATTAAATTCATTGGCAAATCCAAAACAAAAAATTTTGAATTTTAAGAGAACCAAAATAGCGAAAAATATTCTACAACCAAAATCAAAATACATATATTTATTATTTCAGTAATATTAAAAAAATAATCAAAATTTATTTTATTTAATATTTATTAATTATTATAAGATAAATTTGGATTTTTTTTTATCACTAAACATTTTCCATAATTATTTAAACAAAATATTATCGATAGTTATTTTTGAAGGGGATAAGATAATAAGAATCAATAAATAAGAAGAGAGATTAAAGAACATATAAATCTGATTCATCGTCAAAGCAGCAGTGTCGTCTTCACTCTTGAGATTCATAGGTTGTTGATTGAGAAGATTGAAGAATGAGTTCGTCAAAGACAGTGAGGAAGTTGGAGGTTGTGTCCCCTGTTCCTGCGGACATAGACATTGCTAACTCAGTTGAACCTCTTCACATCTCTGAGATTGCCAAGGATCTCAATCTCACTCCCAATTACTATGATCTTTACGGTAAATATAAGGCTAAGGTATTCTTGATTCTTTCCTTTCACTTTCAACTCTGATTTGTTCTCTGCATCCTTTTTCTCTCTTTCAAATTTGCAGCAATGTTTGTAAATTCTGGATTTTGGTAACATGCATTCATCAGATTGCATGATTTATGTATAGATATGCTCATTTATGGATGTAGCAGAAAAAAGTTAAAAGAACACTTTTTGTCAACTGGGGGGGTACTGAGTAGTGTAATTTTCTATGACTTCATAAAATCTCAGCCTTTTTTTATGGCTTTTAATGCACTTTAATGTACAGGTATTGTTGTCAGTTCTTGATGAACTTCAAGGATCAAAAGATGGGTACTATGTTGTGGTTGGAGGCATTACTCCAACTCCTCTTGGAGAAGGCAAATCTACTACTACTGTTGGGCTCTGTCAAGCTTTAGGAGCTTTTCTTGACAAAAAGGTTTTTTTTTTTTCCTTGTGGATTTATGGCATTTGATACTGATATCAATCAAGTTTTTTTATTTTCATAGCATGTACTTTGGGAATGTATTGACATTTTGGATCTGTGACACTGGTTTTGGTTAGTGGTATCATTCTCTGTACTTTATAGGAATTATTCATTAATCTGAGATATTGTTCATAATGTCAAGGTTATGGTGGTTACATAATGAAATTCCATGGTGGTATCTCTTTTTTGTTAGGTAGTGACATGCCTTCGGCAACCGTCACAAGGACCTACTTTTGGAATCAAAGGAGGTGCAGCTGGTGGTGGTTACAGTCAAGTGATTCCGATGGATGAGTTTAATCTTCACCTAACTGGAGACATTCATGCAATAACTGCAGCAAACAATCTCCTAGCTGCTGCAATCGACACCAGGATTTTTCATGAGTCTACGCAGTCAGATAAGGCTCTCTTTAACCGATTATGCCCTCCGAACAAAGAAGGTAAAAGGAGCTTTAGTGATGTCATGTTTAGGCGTCTCAAGAAACTTGGCATCTCAAAGACAAACCCAGATGATCTCACGCCAGAAGAAGTAAATAAATTTGCTAGGCTTGATATTGACCCGGAATCTATCACATGGAGAAGAGTAATGGACATTAATGACCGGTTCCTAAGAAAAATTACCATTGGCCAGGGACCTGAAGAGAAAGGAATGGTAAGAGAAACAGGATTTGATATTTCAGTTGCTAGTGAGATTATGGCTGTTTTGGCACTAACAACATCATTATCTGATATGAGAGAAAGGCTTGGAAAGATGGTTGTTGGTATTAGCAAGAGGGGTGATCCTGTAACTGCTGATGATCTTGGTCTTGGAGGTGCTTTAACCGTTCTAATGAAGGATGCAATTCACCCTACACTCATGCAGACTCTGGAAGGAACACCTGTTCTTGTTCACGCGGGACCATTTGCAAACATTGCTCACGGGAACTCTTCCATTGTTGCTGATAAGATTGCATTGAAGTTGGTAGGGCCAGGTGGATTTGTAGTTACTGAAGCTGGTTTTGGTGCTGACATTGGAACAGAAAAGTTCATGAACATTAAGTGCAGATATAGTGGCTTGACACCTCAGTGTGCCATCGTCGTGGCAACAATAAGGGCTCTGAAAATGCATGGTGGAGGGCCAGCTGTTGTTGCTGGAAAGCCTCTGGACCATGCATATTTGTCTGAAAATGTTGATCTGGTGGAAGCTGGTTGTGTGAATATGGCAAGGCATATATCAAACACAAAAGCTTATGGTGTTAATGTCGTGGTTGCTATCAACAAGTTCTCAACTGATACGGAAGCTGAATTAAACGCAGTTAAAAACGCAGCTTTAGCTGCTGGTGCCTTTGATGCTGTAATTTGTACCCATCATGCCCATGGTGGCAAAGGAGCAGTAAGTACTTGCCTCAATAGTCCTACATTTTTAACTAACCATGAAGCCATATAACATTTTACCCTGACATTAACATCATAGGATATTGAATTCTATGCAAAATTCAACAAATTACAGTTGATTAAGTTATGCTAAATGATCAATGGTTTTATTAATCATCAAAAGGAACCATTCAGGGAAACAATCAGCAGAACAATTTAGTTTCATTCAGTTTAGGAATAATTTATTACTTGCTAACTTATGCCTTGCATTGATTCAGGTTGACCTGGCTATTGCGGTTCAAAAAGCTTGCGAGAATGTGTCACAACCACTGAAGTTCCTGTATCCTCTGGAACACGGCATAAAAGAGAAAATCGAAGCAATAGCAAAGTCCTACGGAGCCAGTGGCGTCGAGTACTCAGAACAGGTAATATCATCATTTCTTGCATGCACTTACAAAGCACAACACTTATAGCTAAGATTGTGATTTTGACAAAGTGATTGCTACTTTTGTATTTGTGTAAAACAATCTGGTTCAGGCTGAGAAACAGATTGAGATGTATAGCAAGCAAGGATTTTCGCAGCTACCAATATGCATGGCTAAGACTCAGTATTCATTCTCAGACAATGCTGCAGCAAAGGGAGCTCCAAGTGGCTTCATCTTACCCATAAGGGATGTTAGAGCCAGCATTGGAGCTGGTTTCATTTATCCATTGGTTGGAACAATGAGCACCATGCCAGGGCTTCCAACTAGACCATGCTTCTATGACATTGATCTTGATACAGCAACTGGAAAAGTCATTGGTCTCTCTTAAAATCAATGATTAAACCTTAAGTGGCACATGGATGCTATTGATGACGTTTTCCTTTTCCAATTTCGTTGATGTTATGTTGTATCTTCTGGTTCATATGTATGAATATGAATAATGACATAAAGCATTTAAGTTGAATTAAGGTTCCACCCTAATAATTTATATGTTTTTGTTATATAAATTAAAATGAGGATTTCCTTTTTATCATGCCAATAAAAAAAATGTTTTACATTAACCGTGCATATAATATGAACTTAAAAACACCTTAATCTGATAATTTGGAAGAAGAAAATTGATATGTTTCCTCCATTTTTTTTTCTCTCTTTTTCAAACACACTCTCTGATCTCTCCATATCTTCCCTTACCTTCTCCCAAACTAGCACTTCCTCATTTTTCAAACCAGTTTCTTTTGATCTCACAATTATCATCACCATCATCATCTCTTGGTTATTCTTACAAGACAAGAACAAGTTCTGTAACACACCACATTGATAATCAGATCATAGACCATAGGTAGCTGCAATAATGGCACCGGATTCACCGGTAACTTCGTGTAGCCGTTTGCTCACAAAATCCGACTCCATGTGGTTATATCCTTCCAGAGGAACAATGGGATTTGCCTATGGTTTCACTTTTGATTCTGTTTTGTTTATGATGCTACTCATTCTTAATCCTTCTGGCTATTACTTTTCCTCTAAGATCAGAAATACCTTTCACTCTTCACATAAGCATAATATTTCTAATGTTCTTTCTCACATATTCAAAAGCAACTCCTCTTCCTTTCCTCCTCCACCCCCTCCTGGTAGTTAAAGTTTGTCAAGAACAGAATATTCCTCCTCATCATCATCATCAGTAAGTGCAAGTGTAGCTTGTAAGAACAATGATGAAGTTGATAGGTGGTTGTTGGGACTCAAATTTCAAGAAAAGAAGGTTCTGGACTAGAAAAATTAAATAGCATCATATCATATGCATTTTAAAATTTGCTAAAACAAATTTATATTTTCAAGGCATATTTATTCTTGGTATGGCTGTACCTTTTGGTTTCGTTATAGTGAGATGAGTATGTTATGTGCAGGTTGAATTACTGTATGTTTATCTTTCATCTAGCATTCATAGAAATAAGGGCACTCCTCAAATATAATTTTTTATCCATTATTGTTAATCTGTACAAAACAGAATAGGCTTCATTTTTATTTGCAATTTATTAGTCAGTTTAAAACATAGATTGAAATTGAATAACCAGGTTGGGTAGTCATTTTTACTCCCTTTGAAGCATGCTTACACCTTTTATTCTGATTTTTTTTTTTTACATTCTTAATTTTTAAGCTTGAGTGAGCCTTAAAGAAGTCTAAATAATCATTTAAGCAAGATGCTTCAGATACCAATCCTTTTGGCTAAATTAATTATGATACATGAATAAGTGCTACATCACAGTGAAAAAACTCACAAGCCAAAAGAGTTGTTACAAATTCTTACAACTTCATTGATTCCACTCATCCTTCAGTCTCTATCTCTCCTCTGAGAACCATTTTTTCAAGAGTAATCTAATCTTCCTTATTGTGGCTAAAGTGATTTCTCAAGAAACAGATCCATAATTGAAATCCATACCACTAGTGAAACTTAAAAGTTCTGAATAAGAAGAAACAAAAATCAAGAAAACTCAGAGGATTTATGAAAGTTGTTTTGCAGCAGCAATAACAGCTTCCTTGGTGATACCAAACTCCTTGTATATCTTCCCTGCTGGAGCACTTGCTCCGAAACGGTCAATGCCTATGGCTTTCCCCTGGCTGCCAACAATCTTCTGCCAACCGAATGTTGATCCGGCTTCTATGCTAACTCTAGCCGTTACAGCAGCAGGGAGAACACTCTCCTTATATTCAGCTGATTGCTCGTCGAAAAGCTCCCAGCTGACAAAAGAAACAACTCTAACAGCTTTTCCTTCCTTCCTTAGCTCCTCGCCGGCTGCAGCAGCAATCTCCAACTCAGAGCCAGTTCCAATCAAAATCACATCAGGCTTGTTACCTGATGAGTTATCCGAAATGATGTAGCCTCCCTTTTCAACTCCTTCAATAGAAGTTCCTGCAAGTTGGGCCAACTTCTGCCTAGAAAGGGCTAGAATTGAGGGTCTTTTCTTGTTGAGCACGGCAACCTTGTATGCTCCAGCAGTTTCATTACCATCAGCTGGACGAAGCATCAAAATGTTTGGCATCGCCCGGAAACTTGCCAAGTGCTCTATTGGCTGATGAGTAGGCCCATCCTCTCCAAGTCCAATGGAATCATGAGTCATAACATAGATAACTCCGGCTTCACACAGCGCAGAAATCCTTATGGCAGCTCTCATGTAGTCAGTGAAGACAAAGAAAGTTGCACAGTATGGAATGAATCCGGGGCTGTGAAGAGCAATGCCATTGCAGATTGCTCCCATTCCATGTTCCCTGACACCAAATCTAACATTGCGTTCTTCCGGAGTACCCTTTTGGAAGTCTCCAAACATTTTCAACAAGGTCATGTTGGAAGAGGCAAGATCAGCACTGCCACCAATCAGGCCAGGAAGAACCTTAGCAAGGGAATTGAGATTCTGCTGAGACAAGTTTCTGGTAGCATCAGCAGGGCTTTCTGGAGTGTATGTCTGTAAAGTTGAAATCAAATGGGAAGCATGATTAATATTCCAGGCACCATTTGATTGAAGTAAGAATGTGAAATGTGACAATGAACATGCTATTAACTTGTTAGCATATAATTTGGATTAGGCATCATGCAACATAACTATTAAGAATCTTATCGTATGAACATCATGAGAAACCTATCAGTTTAGCACTCTACTAACCGGCAGTGCTTTCTCCCAACCAGCAGGGAATTCGCCGGTAATAATATACTTCAGATCTGTAGCTTCTTCTGGATATTTCTTCGAGTATTCAGCAAACTTAACGTTCCATTCGGCTTCAAGCGCTGCACCTTCAGGGGCATGGCGGCTCCAATGCCTACGGAAAGTAAGCAAGCAAGTTTCATTTAAGATCATATTATGAAAATCTCAGTTTACTAACAGAAAACAAAGAAAAACTCTTAACACTCCATCCGTACTTTTTAACATCCTCAGGAACATGGAAAGGCTCATATGGCCATCCAAGATTCTTCCTTGTAGCATCCACTTCTTTAGCACCTAATGCACTTCCATGAACACTATAACTGTTAGCCTTGTTTGGAGAACCGTATCCAATGGTAGTTGTCACCTGGAAAGAGACATGGTATGAGAATATGGACAAACATCAAAGCTAAAGAGCCATGAATTTCTGCTACTTCATGTCAGGTAACTAACCTTGATCAAAGTGGGTTTGTCTTTGACAGCCTTTGCTTCCTTAATAGCTGCACGAATCTCATCATAGCCGGTGTTTCCATTCTTTACCCAAATGACATGCCATCCAAGAGCCTCGAAACGCTTGTCAACATTCTCAGTGAATGCAATTTCTGTGTCACCATCAATGGAAATGTGGTTGTCATCATAGAAAGCAATAAGCTTCCCCAGTCCCCAGTGTCCAGCAAGTGAGCATGCTTCATTCGAAATTCCCTCCATTTGGCAACCATCACCCAATATAACATACCTAGAGAACCAAGAACAAAACAAATTTGTCATTCACACAATCACCACAAGTTCATAGATCACAAACAAGATGCAGTTATCAACTTATCCTACGTGTAATGGTCCACAATCTCGCTGTCAGGCTTGTTAAACCGCGCAGCCAAGTGCTTCTCAGCAAGTGCCAAACCAACTGCATTGGCAATTCCTTGACCAAGAGGACCTAGACAAAGAACATGGTAATTGAGATAACAGAACACAAGAAAACAAAAAGGCTTATGCCATGACATGGAAACTTAAACTAAAGAGAGATCTCATATGTAACCTGTGGTAACTTCAACTCCATATGTCTCAAAATTCTCAGGGTGTCCAGGAGTTCTGCTTCCCCATTGTCTGAAACTCTTCAAATCTTCTTCCTATTATTCAATCCCAACGTCAGCAAAAATAACTAACTTTTGCATTGACAGCGTGAATGATCGTAAAAAAATGATGTGATTGGACAATTGTCTAAAACATTTTAGAGCGTGAGTGCATAAAAAATAAACTCTAAATTAAAATGAATCAGAACTGATTTAAATTAAACATAAGTATTTGGATTCAACAATGACATTCTGATAGATCCAATGAAATTATCCATCCAAGACTGACCTGAACACTGTCATAGCCTGCAAGGTGAAGGAGAGCATACTGGAGCATGCAACCATGGCCAGCAGAGAGAATGAACCTGTCACGGTTGAACCAAGAAGGGTTCTTGGGATTATACCTCATGACTTCATCATAGAGAATGTGACCCATTGGAGCACAACCCATGGGGAGACCAGGGTGGCCTGAGTTAGCCTTCTCAACTGCATCAATGGAAAGGAACCGAATTGTGTTGATGGATTTCTCAACCAGAGATGCCTCTGTGGTCTTGTCAAGTGTCTCAACGGCAGTGGCACGAACCACAGAACCAACCCTGCGTGGAGCACGTGATGTGACGCCTAAACCGCCACAATTTGAAGAAGAAGAAGAAGAAGAAGTAGAAGAGAGTGTCTTGAGGCCAGAGAATGATGGGAATGAGGAGAGAGTGGAAGTAGTGGTGAGTGAGACACGCTCTGAGGAAGAGCCATGAAGGTATACAGCACGTGCCAAAAGAGCCTGAGAAAGATGCAAGGAAGAAGAGGAAGCCATGGTTGGTTACAAACTAGTTTAACAAACCACCACGTGTTAGTGGCAGTTAGAAGAAGAAGAAGAGAAAGAGTAAAGAAAAGAGGAAGAAGAGGTGAGAGATGTATAGATAGTTCCTATGGTTGAGAGGGTGTGGAAAATCTCAGCCTGTGCTTGTGGCTATGCCTCTCTTCTCTGCCTCTCACTCCCCTCATCATACAACAACCTTATGATAATCTTTTTTATTGCAAATTTTTATTTTGTAGCATATTCCAGTATTGTACTTTTTTGTTTTTATTCATGGTAATAAATCAACACAACATAGGTTTTATTCTTCAAAAAGTTGCTAATTACGCCTTAAAAATTAGTTATTAAATTGGTTGTTGTGTATAAAAAATAAGGCTTTAAAAATTAAACGAGTTAAAAGATTCAACGGTTTAAAATTTTATCGAAGTTTAACTGAAGCTAAATTGGACATAATAAAATAATATTTTTTTTTTAAATATTTTTTGTATTTTATTAGTTTAAATCAATTATCTGCTAAAAAGTCAAATTTGTTTGATCGATTAACTCGTTTTTTGATTAATTTTTTTATTCTTTAACTAATTTGTTCTCAACTAATTTTTTATTTGAATCGGATTAATTTGGTGATAAATCCCGTTTAATTCCATTGAATTGGCAAATTCAATCCTATTCTAACAGAAAAATTCAAATGCAATTGAATTTACGTGAAATTGATAGTTGAAAGTCGTTAGATGAAAATTTAGTCAAATCAGTCAAACTATCTAACGACTCTTAGCTATCAATTTTATGTGAAGTTTCCACCCTATTCTAAAACATGTGTTATTTTATATAATTTTTTATTGTATATTTTATATTTTAAATATATCTTTTATATAAATAGTTAATTTGGTATTTTTTAATAATATAGTTGGATTATTCTTTTTATTATAATTATTTTTTAGGGAATCTTTTCATTATAAATTTGATTCTGGTAAAATAAAAAAATACTAGAGAATTATCGAAATTTATGTTTTTGGCTATCAATAGTCATCAATATTTAAAAGTATGAGATAAAATATGTTGTTAGATTATTAGACTAAAATAGACTAAAAAAAATTAAATTTATAGCTAAGTGATGACTATAAATAATAAACTTTGATGGCCTCTAACATTTTTTTTTTACATAAAGTTCATTGTTAATGTAAATAAGTGGACATTGTTATGTCAATGGTGAGAAAATATTCAGTTTGATCCCTGAAATTATATTTGAGTTTCAATTAAGTTTTTAAAATTTCAATTGTCTCAATTTTAGTTCTTGTAGTAGTTTTCGTCACAGAATCAATTAAAAAATTTAAGAACTAAATTAAGATAATTAAAATTTTAAGAACTAAATTAAGACTAGGAGATACCAAATTAAATATTTTTTCTTTATAAAAATTTGACATTGTTACTTGAATATATGTACAACAATGTCTAAGATGATGAATATAGAATGAAGGATTTAGATAAATGTAAAAAATTAACATTGTATTCAGTAATAATTTTTTTAATGTGATTAATATGTAGATACTCAAAATAGTAGTCTCTATGCCAATGCTTTTGTTTTATCCGCTTACTCAGATTTTAGATAAGGAGTCATTGCTGAAATAAGAGCAGAACCACAAATTTTTAAAAGCTGTGAGTGATTGAGTGGCAACTATATTTTGTCAAAGATAACACACCAAAATGTTGAAAGGAAACAACTATGTCCCAATCGGAATCAACAGTGGGAAAAGGGGGTGTGGCTAAATTTGTTTATATTAAAATATGTAACTAGTTTTTTTGTCAAGTGAATATATAATATATAATGTACTGTAGAGACTCTTAAATTAAGTTAAACCTTAATTTCATCTTGAAATGGGAGCAGTTGAAGAAAAGATGAAGAAACAACTATTGATTTCAACGAAAAACGTTAATTACATATTTGAATCTTCATTTACAAATATACAAATAAAGGACTATTAAATGTGGAACTGTTTCCATTAAAATTTTAGTTGCAAAGTGATTGTCAATAACTCAAAAATGTAAACATTTTTTCGTTATTGATTTCTTAGCTCTTTTAAAGTGAGTAAAAAAGTCAAGAGGACTATTCACTTTGTCGAATAATAATTTTAATATAAAATTGCCGTATAATTCCTCATGATAAATTGATATATATGAGAATGGGCATGTATCATGTGATTTTTTTTTTAAAATTAAGGGAGTAAGGGTGATATTCTTTTCTTCCATTAATAATGTCGCTTTGCTTAGATAGTTTTGTTCTTACTTTTTTTTTTTAATTAAGAAAACAACAACAATCGTATATTCAAACATATAAACAAATTTTGGGGACTACAATTCTTTTAATTTTTGGTCTAATGATACTTTTTTTTTCTCTTTTCTGTTTTGTTTTTGTTATTTTAAGTCGTGTGGTATATTTAAGTTTAAAATTTTTCTTGTTTTAGCAGTTATACTAATGTTGAGAATTTGAATTTCACTTTGTGGCGACAAACTTTTTAAATAAAATTTTGATCTCAATTGATTAATTTTTGGCTTATCAAATTAAAAAATACAATAAAAAATTAAATTAATAATTATTAAATTTTTTATTTTCTCATTTTATCTATTTATTTACTTTAGTGGATCAAAATATTATTTTAGAGTTCAAATATTATATTTTTTTGCTATCGAAAAATCTTCTAAAATAAAAAAATTGTTAAAATATAAAATAAATAGTTAATAATTATTAAATTTATAATTTTCGTAGTAGGTAAGTATTATTGGAGATAATTATTAATCAGGTTCTATGATAAAATATTATTAATTATGGCCATTTTGTTTAGTCATGTGTGTAGGGTAAAGGTTCAGTTATTAATTATATTTGTTAGTAGGTATTGTTATAAATAAGATGAATATGTTAGTTTTGATATTATTGATAAGAAATTTAGTTATAATGATAATTAAGTAAAAATTGGTTTAGTGGATAGTTTTATTATTTATGAACGCATGTTTAGTAGAGAGGTTAAATTATTTTTTGTTAACATTCGAGTAAATTTAATGTTAATTATAAGTGTTTTAACTTATATATGATTAATTAAATAAGATAA
Organism: Arachis hypogaea; assembly: GCF_003086295.3. Lineage (NCBI taxonomy): Eukaryota > Viridiplantae > Streptophyta > Magnoliopsida > Fabales > Fabaceae > Arachis > Arachis hypogaea. Next base: position 115,872,609 of record NC_092044.1, on the reverse strand, counting down.
CTTGAGTTATTATTTGTCTATATTTTGTTGTCCACATGAATTCACCGATTCATATAATTCGATTGTCAAGCTTCTTGTGCAGGCCACTAAGTTTTATCATGTATCTCAAGTTGGAGTGATTCAAGGTCAGTAGGCTTTGGTAACAACTCTAGCAGAGAGATGGTACCCAGATACTCATGCATTCTATCTTCTGACTGGTGAGTGTGCAGTTACGTTGGAAGATATGGCTCTAATCCTAGGTATTCCAAAAAATGGTCTTTCCATGACAGGAACAACCATGGCTAATCAAAAAGCTATAGAAGCTGAATACTTACATCAATTTGGAATGGCACCTAAGACCAGTGATTGCAGAAAAAGTTACATCAAGATGATTTGAATTAGAAATGTGAAAGACGAATTAATTTTGAATGATTGAGTTGCCATGGAGAAGTACGTGAAATGTCATATATTGTTGTTGTTTGGGTCAATCTTGTTTGCTGATAAGTCTGGATCAGCGGTTCATTAAAAATTTCTGCCATTGATTCGTGACTTCTCTCGAATTCACAAAATCAGCTAGGGATCGACATTCCTAGCACACTTGTACAGCATCTCGCTTTGACTGTAAAGAGATTGACGGTCCACTGACATTGTTGCATATATGGGCTTGGATTTGTATGTCATTTCTTGCCCTGATTCCTGGTGCCATTTCTTGATATATATGTTATCTTAAATTTTTCTTTAGGTGGGGCAGGTACAGATACAGGTGGGACCGCATCTCTATCTGCTAGAGGCAAAGGATATAATCTAAGATCTGATTCCCCACGCTGGAGTACAAACAGATTCACACTATCCGCATTTATGAATGTCGCAAAGAAGTGTAAGAAGTTTCGCAAAGATGTAAAGTAGACAATGAGAAAGTAGAATGTTAGATTTTGTGTAAAAAATATCTAGACTCTGTGTAAAAAGTATTTGGACTTTTATAAGTAGCAAGATAGGAATGTTTTAAAGGACATATTGTTTGATAATAAAATATAAGTTGCAAACATGGCAACATAATATTATTAGTACGACATAAATGCTAGAAATTTTATAAATTAGAATGCCAACATAATAACAGTCAGGTATTTTGAGCAGCACCGCTTGCACTTGATCCACCGCCATGTCGACATCTACTACGACTGAGATCCTTGGCCTTACATTGCTTACAGCGTCTTGGAAAGCGTATCATTCGCGTGTCCATCTCATTCAAGAACCGGGTCATCTTTGGCCGACTCTTTGTCACTCGCTTGAAAAAAGGATTATGTACGAACCGAGATCCATGATACACAGGCCATGTAATGGGATTTTCGAGTGGCCTAAACCTAGCTCTATAAACCCTTCAAACTTGGTACATCTTATCAACATCATGAATGTACACCTGCCAATTCAATCGTTGATTTGCACAGCAAGCAAAGACATGGTGACATGGCATGCGATCCACTTGGGATTTACCACAATCACAATGTCGCTGACGTAGATCAACTGCAAACTCGAGACCACTGGACATCTCACGCACCTTAAATACTTCATTCTGTCTGTCGAAGCAATTAACCTTAATGTTTTTGGCAACGCACTGATTTGCATGCAATTTGGAGGTGACAAGCTCAAAGAATACATAACCAGCATTAATTTGAGCCTTAGCTTCAGCCCTTTTTATGGTGAACAACTCATTAAGTCTATAAAACATTGCCTTCACAAGTGCAGTGACAGGGAGATTACGCACCCCCTTCAATATTGAATTGATGCACTCAACTAAATTTGTAGTCATGTGACCCATCGGTATCCACCATCAAATGCCAAAGCATACTGTTCATGCGAAATTCTGTTCAGCTATCTTGTGTACATTTCACCCGCTTGTGTAAATGCTTGTGACGCAACTGGTGTTCGCGCACTATCCTAGAATACCCTGCGATAAGGAAAAAACAACACAACCATTGCGATGACGGTAACTATAACATTTAAACTCTGTTGTGTTTTTAGTTACCTATGTTAACGAAGTTTTTGGAGATATGGTACCTTAAATTTTCTCAAAAAGTTAGACTCTATATGCTTGATGCAGAACATGTGAAAAGCTCTCAGAGGAGACAAAGCTCCATTACTGCGAGCTACAACTGAACTAATAAAATCGTGTCAATCAGAGATAAAGCCCACACCATCCCGTGTCATCACATGTTGTCACAAGTTACTAAGGAATAAGTGCCACGCATCAGAAGTCTCACCCTCAACAATGACAAATACAATGGGCATAATATTATTGTTTTCATCCTGTGAAACTGCCACCAATAGACAATCCTTATATTTTTCATATAAATGAGTCCGGTCTACCTATACAATTGATTTGTGGTGCCTGAATGCTCTAATGCAAGGGTAATAACTCCAAAAGACTAATTATAACACCCGAATGTAATCTCTCCATTCGATATTTTGATCGACTTCAGATTGTTGGAATTCAATGTACAACTCGATAAATGACACTTGTGATAAAGTTCCGTAATAAACTGAAAACATCTCTTGCATACTCACTTCATTGGTGACATACTTCGTTTGAAAATGAACGAACCCACTAAACATTGATACAGGATACCGGTAAAAAGTACTCGATACCATCTTTGGTATATGCGGATCTATTCTTTCACAAATAACACCTTTTAGTTCTTCAAATAGTACTGTAAAATGAATTAATAACATTACATGGATTCTCGCATACAAATTTTACTCGCTCAGGTATTTATAATAATATCTTACTATGATAATATAATGTTAACATAATTCTATCCTCCATTTTTTTAAAACAATATCTCTCCTCTCAGCATAAGTTCAAAGTTGTAAAAGTGAAAAGGGAACAAAGTGAAAATGAGTGAGAGAACGAAGAAGAAGATGATAAATTGAAGAAGATGAAGTTTGCAAAAGTAGTCCACAGAGTATATATATATCACAAATCTGACCTTCAGTAGTTTGGAATTTCTACGAATTAAAATTTTTTTAAATTCAGAAAATTGACCTACCGATTTTGATATTTTATTTTATGAATTTTTTTTGCAAAACTTATCCTCTGATTTACTCCAAATAAAAAAAACTATTTTGAATCCACACAGATCGAAGGCTCCAATATGTGCACTCTCTGAATTTAAATTCCACATGTCTCAAATTGGACCATCAATTTTCTACCTCATCTGTAAACTTCAGGTAATTAGTAAATAATTAAATAATAAATTAATTATTAATCAACGAAATTAGAAAATTAAATTTTATAGTTTAATGAAGTAGAAATAATTAAAATATAAGTTTTGACACTAATTTTAAAAATTTTGGCTCAAAACCGAACCAACGGACCGAACTGATTAGATCGGACCTAAACCGGCCCAAAGCCCAACCCATAAAATACCATACGAAGCATTCTCTTTCATTTTTCACCGAAGAGATGCATTTAATGAGAGAAGAGCTTCAACAAAAAACACCAACACTATCGTTTCAATTTTAATTTCACGTAACTTTCGATCCGGAGCTCCGATTGACGAGCCGTCAGCGGCCACGTGTTCGTCTCGAAATTTTCTTCAATTCTATCAGAACAAAATGGTGAACTCTAGTAGTGGATAATTACTGAGTTTTTTTTAATAGATCCGTGGGTAAGGTAAGAAATTGTTAAACCCTTGTAAATCATTGAATTAGTGAACTCTATGATGATTATAGTGATATTTTGTGAAATAAATTATGTTCTGGTTTATTTGGAGTTCAATTGGGCGGTTTGGAACGAAATCTGAGTAGTTAGGTTTGAAGAATTGACGTTTGGAGGCTTGAAGCTTGTGAAAGGAGAGGTTTTTGAGGTGTTTCGAGCTTAGAGAGGAATCGGCTAAGATATGGTTTTGGTTTTTCGTAGTTAATGTTTAATGTCACGTAAAAACTTAGGCTAGAAGACCTTAAGATAGGAATGAATTGAATGAATTATTGACGAATTGGATATATGGTATGTGATGTGTGATTCAATTTCGTAAACGATTTGATATTGGAGTTGGTTGGTTTTGGAAAAAGATTTAATATTAGAATTGATTTGATTTTGAAATAATTTGATATTAGGAATGATTTGAATAATTGAGAGGTGTTTGATTTGGTGGTTGGAACCCTTAAGGGGTGGCAAAAGTCCAAGTTTTAGAGGAGATGCTGCTGAAATTTTTATGAAAATATGAGGCTTCATTTGAAGTGGTTATTTAGAAAGGTTTGAATTTTTAAGGATTTTATAATTTGATTTTGAGTTATTAAGAAAGGGATTACGTTTTGAGTTTGAATTAATTAGAAAGAATTAATTATGTTTGAGTTGGGATTTTTGGTAGACGGAATGAGAAGTTTGAAGATTATGATTAAATTTGAATAAATATAATACAAGAGACATGGTTGAGGATGATTGATGACAAGTATGTCTGTGTTTTTTCTCTGGTTGTAAGGGTGACAGGGCACCTAATCCCTCTAATGGTGGCAGGGCACATAATCCCTCCAATGGTGACAAGGCACATAATCCCTCTAATGATATTGATGCGCAACAGAGATACAGTGTCCAGGTTAGCTACCAGACATGTCGGGTTTGGCTTTATAACCGACAGATGAGACTCATCGGCCATAGGACAAACATACTTCATGTGCATATGCGTGTTTTGTTTGAGTATGCATAATTGGGGTTGCCTATGTGATTATTATGCTTACCTGCTATATTTGCTACTTACTGTATCTATATCCTACTTGTGTTTGCTTTGTTTGTATTGCTTGTCTGTGAACCAAAGTTTTGGAGGACTGGAGGAAGGCAGAAGTTAGGGCTTAAGTTAGAAAGGAATTAAAAATAAGAACCTTAGATAACCTACCCTGTTTATGGTTTTCCATTCATAAACTTTAACTTTTAAACATGAGTGGGAGTTCTAGGATCGCCTCTGCCTTTTCCGGGACCTTATATATTATCTATATGGGCACTTTTACCATACTGAGAACTTCCGGTTCTCATTCCATATATATCTTGTTGTTTTACAGATGAAGGTCGAGAGACACCTTGTTGAGCGTCTGGAGACCCTCCTTACAAGCGAAGAACTATCTTTTGAACTGTCATATTTTGTTTTAGACTATGTATATATGTTTATAAAATCTCCACATGTATATTTTGTATTTTGTCACTCCTAGAGGTTGACTTGGAGATACAGGTGTTTATTTTGTAGTTTGAGTTTTATTTTGGGTTGTATATAAATATATAATTATATATTCTGGCCGGCCTTAGCTTCGCAGGAAGAGTCTTGAGTTTGATATCTGTGTTTTGGAACTTTGATATGTACATTACGTTTTCCAGCTCTCATTGATCTTGTCCATTCTGTTTACGCTTATACGCACGAGTGTGATACGATTTTCTGTTTTCGCTTTTGATTACCTTATTCTTCAAGACTCATCGTTATAAAATTATTTTTAACTATATTTATTTAAGTCTTTTCTTTTAGAGGTCGTAATACCTCGTCTCATCTACTTTACGACTTAAGCGTAAGGCTCTGTGTGGTAGGGTATTACATCATCTAAAACTGAGGCTCCAATTTGTATTTTCAAATTTAAAAAAAAATATTTTCATATTGTTCAAAAACACACCAGGTTTCCATATCTAATATAACATGTTTTCCAAATTCGAAGTTAATAATCAAAATGGTCCTTAAAGATATCTTGATCACCATTTTCATTCCTGAAAGAATAAATCAATCAAATTTGTCCTTGAAAGATAACCGACCTGGTTACATTAGTCCTTCCGTTATTTTTTTTACTAACGGCACTAATAGAGAATAACGTGGTAGTTACATTTTTCTTTTTGGTCAAGGCTTAGAACCAAGGCAGGCCCAAACTCGAGAGAACAAACCCTAACCACTATCCGACCCGATTTCCTACCAAAACTTCCTCACTGATCGTCTTCTCCTGCTCCTTCATGGTGGAACACCGCGCGAATCCTCCATCCTCCTTGGCAATGGCTTTGCTGCCACTGGCGCGATTACGATCGGTCCTGTCGCCACCAACGACTTTGCTTCCGTTTCCTCCACCCATGCCTCTGCTCCCGCTACCAACGCCTCTGCTCGCGCTGTCACTGCTGACGCCTCTGCTGCCTCCGCTGACTCCGCTTTTGCCGTCAATGACTCTGCTGCTGCTGCCGATGACGCCGTGCGACATCCGAAGTTGGCCTCACATCCCCGCTTCACTTCTACTGTCTCACTCACATAATAGTTATATGTTTCGAGCTCCTCCATGCGAAGAAGGAAGAACGATGAGGCAATTAAGTGTCTTGTGAAATACCCCATATGGAGATGACAACATTGTCCTAGCCGAAGACGATTGATTCAAATTGGAAGTAGTGGTGGCACCATCATTGATTGAAGTGACTGTACTTGGCATTAGAACTTCAGCTAGTGGACCACTAGGAGTGGTGGTTGAACGCTTGAAGCTACCCAAGGGGTTAGTGTGAGCCAATTCGATAAGCTAGATTTTTTGTCATTGCTTGTGTTGTTCTCTTCTGGTCCTGCCTCTTCCATTAAGCATAAGCCCACTTCTTCATGTATATATCCACTTTCCATGCATTGATAAATCAAAAGAAGAGAGGGACAATTTTCCAATTGATGAAATAAAATTCTTGTTGTTGGTATCATTAATTTCATGATCTATTGCTGTGTTTGACCAATCATCAATGAAAATCTTTGGTTTATCATATTGGAGAGTTTTCATAGGAACCAAAACAGGGTTAATGGAAATTGGATAGCGCTTGTTGTGTTGTTGATTTAATACATTCCAAGTTTTAGAACGGATACACTAATAATACTCTATGACTACTTTAATGGTTGTGAATGATATTGCGATCTTTTTTGTTTTCGTGATGGTAGGTTATGGATGAGGGAAGTAGAGAATGAGAGTGAGAGTGAGAGTGAATAAGAATCCCACACTGTTTTAAGTATAAAACGATATCGTTTACTATATTGTGCTGTTATTTTACGTTTTAGGTTAGTAAACCGTTAACGATAGTGTCAAAAAACTAATGAAAGAATGAACATTATTTAAAAAATAATTAAAAAATAAGTGATTTTTTTAGGGATGGATTGACTATTATCTTTCCAAATTCATAACTAAAAAGATGAGCCTCTAAGCGCCCCAATACCCAAATACACAAAACACACACTGAAATTTACTTTCGTGAAAAAGTTTAATAATACAAAAAAGAAGAGAAGAAAAGAAAAGAAAAGAAGAAGCGAAGGAAAGGGAAGAGAAGAAAACCAGTTTCAGAAAAGAAGAGAGTGGGTGTGTTGAGGATGAGGTTGAAGTTGAGGAAGGAATTCTTCCCCTTCTATTCGAAATCGAAACTCATCAATCATAATACTAATCACAATTATCTGACACGTCATTACCGTCAACTGCACTCCCCCGCAGCAGATCTCTCAGCTCCGGCGACGGCGACGAAGACGACCACCGACTTGGTCTCGTTGACCCGCCACTATGCCACCTGCTATTGGCAGCTCTCCAAAGCTCGCCTAAGGTTTCCACACTCTCTTCCTATTCCTATTATTCAATTTCCTCAATTCATTTTTAGGGATTTGGAATTAGAATCAATCAATGAAATTGCAGCATGCTCGTGGTTGCGACATCTGGCACCGGATTTGTCCTCGGAAGCACGAGTGCTGTTGATCTTTCCGCTCTCTCTTGGACCTGTATGGGTACCATGATGGTTGCTGCTTCCGCCAACTCTCTCAATCAGGTTTTTGAGGTAAAAAATGATGCCAAAATGAAGAGAACGAGTCGAAGGCCTCTACCTTCAGGACGAATTTCAATACCTCACGCAGTTGGATGGGCATCCTCTGTTGGTTTAGGTGGCACTGCACTCCTTGCCACTCAGGTACTTCCAATGCATTTGCTCCTTTCTTCATTTGTATGCACTAAAAAATTGTTGTACACGATTATTTGCTATGATCACTCGCTCTTAGAAGCTTTACAATCACAGGTATTTGATTGGATCACACTGTAAAACTTGTTAACTCTATCAGCAATGGAAGTATGAAAATGAAACTCCAAATAGTAAATACATTGCTTAGCGAGCGTTTGATTGATGTGATTTGGATTGGGGGACTAATATTGCATCTTTCTGACAAGGTTTTTCCAGGCTAATTTGTTGGCTGCTGGCCTTGCTGCTTCCAACCTTGTTTTGTATGCATTCGTGTATACTCCGTTGAAGCAGATTCATCCTGTTAATACATGGGTCGGGGCTGTTGTCGGAGCTATTCCACCACTTCTGGGGTAAACAATTAACTATCTTTAAATTTTCTTTTGTCTTTCTTATGCTGTTGTAAGTTTCAAAATGCTTGAGAGATATACATAACATTGATTTATCTTTCAAGGGGAGCCTACCCCTAAACGTCTGGCTTCTAAGTCAATCATCTACTTTAGTCATTAAATCCTAATATGATTCATGCTCCTGTTTCACTATCCCTTTTATGCTTTGGTGTGTTATCTGTATGGATGTGTGTGAGCCCCTATACTAGCTTGGCATACTATGTGATGAACGAATATGGTATCCATATTGATTTTGGCTTCTTGATACCAGATGGGCTGCAGCTTCTGGTGATATTTGCCTAAATGCAATGATTCTTCCAGCTGCTTTGTATTTTTGGCAGTTACCTCATTTTATGGCCCTTGCCTACATGTGCCGGGATGATTATGCTGCAGGAGGGTACGTTCTTATATCTTTGTTTATTTTGGTGAATTTCGGTTTTATCTTGCAATCATTTAAAGATGGTCCAAAAACTATTAGCTATATGGCAACACCTTATTTGCTTATTAACGTTTATGAGTGTGCATTGCAAATTTAGGTTTAAGATGTACTCTCTTGCTGATGAATCTGGGCGGAGAACAGCACTTGTGGCTTTGAGGAACTCAATATATCTTATACCTTTGGGGTTCTTAGCTTATGATTGTGAGTTGATATTTTCTTCTAGTCGAAGTGCTTTATTAAATGCTCTTTTCCGTGATCTTTTTCTTCTATTAGTTATTTGGTGCGAATATTGATCATGGTACTGGTACCATGATAGGATATCTTACAAAATATCCTTTCATGCAAAACCTCATGAGCATCCTTTTCGTCTTGCATAAGATTCTGATTTTGGCTTGAAAATTTAGAGAGTTGTGTTAAATTTTAGTTTTCTTTTTATAATAATAGAAGTTCATATACTTAATCAAATCAATAGACATCATTGTAGCAGTTGGTTCCTTAAGATGACTATAATATTCACCATTTTGGTACATGTCAGTAGTGAGTGCTTTGGCAACAAGAAGAATAATGAGACTCATGTTTTTGCGTCTTTTAACAGGGGGTGTGACCTCTGAATGGTTCTGTCTCGAGTCCACTGCACTTACCCTTGCAATAAGTGCTGCGGCATTTTCATTCTACAGAGACCGCACTAGAGAAAAGGCTAGAAGAATGTTCCATGCCAGCCTTCTTTATCTTCCTGTGTTTATGTCCGGGCTTTTAATTCATCGTCGTTCTGATAACCAACAACCTTTAGAAGACAATGCAAAGAGTTTCATGAAGTCTTCATCCTCTGCAGAGACTATAGAGCTGGAAGATGAAAATGGTAACCAGAAGATGGAGAGACAATCCAATCGGAGACAAGCTCGGCCACCAGTAGCGTACGCCTCAGCTGCCCCTTTTCCATTTTTGCCTGCTCCTTCATATAATGTCCCTTGATATCTAGTTTTCGGGTTTGTTATTTAACACATTTTTGTTACGGAGTTTTGTTTTTTTTTTTGTATATTCATTGAAATGGTATTCTGACTGGCTGCCTTAAGCAGTTAAAGGGTGATTTTATTATGTTCGCATTAAAAATTCCAGAAGAATCAGCTATCCGGAATAAGGGATAGGATTTCGACGTTATTTCACAGTGGAATAATAATGTACAATTATATTTCTTCCCCTTTCCCTTCTTTCTTCAATTTCTGTTTCCCTTTGTGTCCCGTTTTACTCCCATTTTCAAGATGTTTATAGGAATACTCTGATTAGAGCGCATGGAATTTTTTTTCTTGGATAACCACCATGTCAACACCAAAGACTTGAATAAATTAGATAGATGCCAAGGAGAGTTGGCACAGATGCACAAAGGCTTAGAACATATTCTAAGCGGATATGGGTTGAGTTTATTGAGCAATCTGGATCTCATTTATGTGAGCGTTTATTAAGCCTATAGAACTTATGCAAGACTAGTTGTATTATTGCAAGTTAAATGAGAATTGGTTGCAAATAATTTTCTACATACAATAGGATCACCATTGTAATAAACGAGAGCTTCATTGTCGTGTGATAAACATCGAAGTACACAATTTTTTTAAAAAGCAACAGTCGAAATTTATTTATTTATTTCGGATCTTTGACTTTATGAAAAAATTTACAATAGCTATTTTTTTATTTCTTATTAAAAATATCTAACTAAAAATGCTATATATATATTAAAAATAAGTTATCATGTTTGTGTATTTATTTTGCACATTTTCAATATTTAATTATATTACGTATACATAAAAAATTAACCACTAAATTAATTATATATAAAAAATATATATTAAAATACAAAATATATATTAAAAGTATAAAAAATAACACGTTTTTATATAAAAATATATAATGATTAATCTAGTAGTTTAATTTTGTGTATACATAAAATTTTTATACTTTAATTATTGTTTTTCAAGAACCTGCCTTTTCTGGCACCATCAGTATTGAACGACCTTGGCAGCTTGATGCTAAGCACTGGAATGAACTCAAGAATCGGATATTAAGTCGTAAACTTCTTAGAGCTACTTGAAACTATTCTCAAACAAGGCCTACGCTTGACTTGTTCCACCATTTGACAGTTCCGTTCCACCAAGCGAGAGCACTGCTTTACTACTTTACATGATAACCGGCGAGTTCTTGGATTCAGTAACAAACGAATGGGGATTTCGAATGCACAAGTTATTATTCAGCTGCAAAAGGTTATTGTTTCAAACCCTAAGGCCTATGCTCTAAGCTCTAAAGTTGCTTCATCAAATGCTGAAATCACAATGAGCCAACTTTAATCATCAGAACCCACTTTTTAGTAGTAAAGACCAAATTAGACACACCACTATTTCAACTATTGCCGCCATTTTTAGTGACTCCATACTGCATGGTACAGATGAGTGACCTTATCATATTTATTTTGGACCTGAGAAGATCCAAATTGTTACAAAACCTTAACTACTAGAATGCACAGAAGAATTGGCATCACCCTATTATTCACACATAATGTTTCCCATTCATTGATGGCTCTCAAACAGGATATTTGCTATTATTAATGCCCAAATAAGACACAGGAAGTAGATAATTCTTATGATCCAGTTAATATACATATAGCAGAGTAAGGACACATGAAAAGACACTACTTAGCTGGTTTACGGAACAACTCTCACTCTTCACACTCTCTTCTACAACAATATCTGAGGATGTTGAGTTTTATGAGCTAAATACGAACTTGGAGTGAATGCAATGTTCTGTAAGAATGCTTAATCTGCTTTCCATTGATAACTCACTCATTCTGCAATCTGTGCATAAGCGCAAGAGTCAGCTTATTGAGATTCAGGGTTAACGAATCAATGAAAATTTAGAATAGAGAATTATTACTAACTTGATTAAGAGGATTGTCAGGAGATTTCTTCCAGAGCTTCCAGATGAGGTCTTTGTATTGAGTGTGAGTGAGGCCAGGTTTCTCTTCCTTCAATTTGGGGAGCTCAGCTTCCTCAAAGGCCTGCAATGCATAACATTGAAGATTTTCAGATCAAAAACCCTAATCGGAGAGAATCTTGAAGGAGGAGGTGGTTACCTTGAAGGAGGCCTTGAGGCGCCTCTCGGGATGCCTATCAGGTGGCAAGGAGGTGTCACCGATGCTCATCTGAGCGATTGCATCATCCACAGATCGAGCTTCGATCACGGAATCGTCGCGATTCGTGTTGGAAACCAGCACCAGCCGCTCGTACTCTTCCTCCGCCGCAGTCCGGCTCTGCCGCTTCTTCGCATCTTCTGCCTTCTTCGCAAGCTCCGCCTGCTCCTCCTCCCGCCGCTTTCTCAGATCCGCCTCCGTCACCTTAGGCACCGGGATGGACACGCGGTTCGCCTTCTTATCCGGTTTCTTCATCGACTTCTCCAGCTCCTTCTCTTCTTGCTCCGCCAGCCGACGCGCCTCCGCTTTCCGCGCAGCTGCCTCCGCTCTCTTATCCGCTTCTTCCTCCTTCTTCTTCGCCGCCCGCGACTTCGGACCCTCCGCGTCGCGCCAGTATTCCTCCTCCTTCGCCCGAGTCTCTCGTTCCTTTCGCTCCGATTCGACGGCACTCTTCCGAGCCCTGGCCACCTCCGCCTTCGTGTTCACTCCCATCTTCTTCGGCATCGCGGCTTTTAGGGTTTTGGTTCTGATTGATTCGCTTCAATCCAGATTCAAGAAACCTCCAGCCTCAGCCGTAGAGACACCGGTGATGACGTTCAAAAACTGATTTCCTCCTTATTCAGTCGATTGTAGCTGGTAAAATCATCCGTGGGCCCCAAAATCAAAAGCCCAACAAGCCCATATCCGAAAAACTCAAAATCCGTGAGGGTCAGTCCATAATCAGGAGGCCCAAAATGCCCGAAGGTAAAAGCCCATATCTCTAACTCGCTAAATTAAGATCAACTCAGCGGTGCTCGTGTTGCAATTTTGAACTAAGATGAAGCGAGTCACAGTACGTATAATGTGTTTCACTCTCTGTATTTTATTATCTCATGATAATTATGGATTACTTTGCTATCATATTCATGTATATCAAAAATGTTATTCGTATACCAAAACTCAGTTACTAAAATCAGTCATCAATAAACCAAGTTGGGTTGGTCTAGTGGTTAGCTCACTAGTCCGCTTAAGCAAGTGTTGGGGGTTCGAATCTCGCCTTGTGCATGCAGCAACCCATTGGCCAGCGGCAAACCCTTAAATGGAGCTCAGTACCGCGGCGGATTAGTCCTTGGCCTGCCGGGCTGGGGGATACTGTGGGAAACCAAAAAAAAAAATCAGTCATCAATATATTTGTGTATAAATACATATGTGTTTTAATTTATTTTCAATGTATATTTATATTCCAACATATATTTTATATTGGTGACTGATTTTAGTGTACATATAATATAGTCGTATTCATATATATGTATATGTATGCATTATTTACACATATATACACTATATCCAAGTTATATAGTAACGAGTTTTTGCAAAAATTATTTAACTGCAAAAAGTTTGCAACAACTTTAATTTATAGTCGTCAGAACCATTGAGGGTCATTTCACCCAACAGAATTTATAAACTTTTTCTTGTAAACTTCTTTTTCTTATTTTATGTTGATATATTCTTCTTTAATTAGCCTTGATGAACAAAAGAAAGGTGTTATATACTTCCATATATAGTCTTTAATTTCTTCCTTATGACACTCCTAGATACCCAGATCAAGTAAAAGTATGAGAACATGACAAAGGGTGTGTAGCTTGTGTCTTAAGAAAAGAGAGATTATTCAACAAGACAAAGATATATAATGTGCCCACACAGTACAACATCCACGATTACATATATCTAATATATCACTATATATAAAAAATTTATAAAGTCAAATCACATCAATTTTAATATTTGTTTGAAAAAATAATCATCAATACATGCATAATATGATAATAAGAGCAATTTGGATCAGTAAATATTGGATAAATGATAGATAGATAGATAGATATGTCCCTGCTGCAAACATGCATCTGTTAGGATTTGGTTGAATTAGTCCTACATTGCTTAGGATAGCAAATGGAGTGGGTGGCCTAGGCTATAAATATGAGGCTAAGTTCTTCATTTGTTTTTGCACCAGTCAGAAACACTTTAAGCTTGTATCTGATTTTTCTTTTCCTCTGTACTCTTTGATTAGAGAGTGTTGTGAGGTGTAGTTAGATATTTGCTTTGAAAGAGTGTGGGTGTACTGGGGTGCCGGTGAGAGAAAGAAGTCTATGTGTTGTAACAATTTTCACATAGTGATATTCTCTGGTTGTCATTTGACAACGGCCGTGGTTTTTTCTCCGGTAATTGAAGTTTCCACGTTAAATTCTTGTGTTGTGATTGTGTCTATTTTATTTCTCTGTCAAAGGTGTTTTCTCAAGGGGGAATTGTGTCTTATTCCCAACAAGTGGTATCAGAGCTTCGGTTCGGTGGGATTTATTCTTAGTATGCTCTGTGGTTGCAGCCTAGTCTAATCTCTTTGGTTGCTGTTGTTGTTGCTGGAAGGCAGTGTGACTCTGTGAGAGTGCAGTTTGGAAAAGGTTCTGGCTAAGGAAAGACTTGGTATTTAAGTGTGTCCATTGTGACCCACCTCTCTTTCCTGGGGACCCTTCCTAGTGCACGGTCTACAGTTGAGTTATAATATTCCAGTATACGGTTGCAACAATGTCAGGATATTCAAGTGCTGTGAAGCTTGAAATAGAGAAATTTGATGGAAGAATCAATTTTGGCTTGTGGCAAGTACAAGTCAAGGATGTGTTGATACAATCAGGTTTGCACAAGGCGTTGAAGGAGAAGATCTCTGGTTGCTCTCTCTATGAGAGAAGATGATGTTCTCTAGAAGACAAGAAGTATTCTCATGGTATTACCGCACTGCCATGGATAAGGATAAGTTGTGGCAATCGGGTCCACAATTGCACACGGGCATTGGTTGGCGTTGAGATGCAAGGTGTGTGGCGGAGTTAGGTCGATGGCTGAAGAACTTCCAGGAAAAGCCAATTTGGAAGTTGCACCATGAATTTTCAGCAAGGTTTCGATCTGTACCAAGGCGAAATTCTTGGAGTGGTCTAATTCCAAGTGAGTATACTTTCATGGTGGAGTATGATAGTTCTCTGAACTATGATTGTCGGTATAGACAATGGCAGCAAAGAATTGTCGGTGTTGACAATGGAAGCTGAAGATGTGTGACTATTTCAATCAAGGTGGAGATTGTTAGGATTTGGTTGAATTAGTCCTACATTGCTTAGGATAGCAAATGGAGTGGGTGGCCTAGGCTATAAATATGAGGCTAAGTTCTTCATTTGTTTTTGCACCAGTCAGAAACACTTTAAGCTTGTATCTGATTTTTCTTTTCCTCTGTACTCTTTGATTAGAGAGTGTTGTGAGGTGTAGTTAGATATTTGCTTTGAAAGAGTGTGGGTGTACTGGGGTGCCGGTGAGAGAAAGAAGTCTATGTGTTGTAACAATTTTCACATAGTGATATTCTCTGGTTGTCATTTGACAACGGCCGTGGTTTTTTCTCCGGTAATTGGAGTTTCCACGTTAAATTCTTGTGTTGTGATTGTGTCTATTTTATTTCTCTGTCAAAGGTGTTTTCTCAAGGGGGAATTGTGTCTTATTCCCAACAGCATCATGATGAATAATACTAATTATTTTACATTCATTTCAAATAACACCTATATATGTATATATGAACATACACATCAGTTTTACCCTTCGATCAAAGTTTGTATATTTGTATTATATCTGATCATCAATCCAACTTTTGAAGAACTTTATTATGAGAGGATCTTGATTAATTATAAATGAAGAAAACACATCTCTCAGCAATGTCCCATGCACAGTTAAAATAGCATGGTGTGGCCTACTTTAATCTGTTAAGCATTTAATAATTAGCTTTGCTTTGTTTCCTTGCATACGTTTTTACTTTCAGGCCTTAGCTATATGATATATAATAAGGAATTCGTATTAAAAACTTATATATATTGAACCTTAAAAATATGATCACATGCTTAATTACCATAGAAGCTTAATTACGTATGTGCCACAAAAAATATTTCACATTATCAGACATTATCTTTTCCTTAATGCTAATAAAATAAGCTACCTAATAATTCCTCATAAGTTCAAAAGCTACATGTTTCTTTTTCTTTGACAGTACCACAAATAATTAAACTCAGTATTTCTTCGCTGTGTAAACAAACTATCCTTCAGTAGTTACACATCTGCAATTTTTATTGCAATTTCATACTTTTTATACCTATATTAATTCTTTAGCCTTGTACTTGGAGTCTAGTTATTACGTTCATGAATTTTGTTCTTTATTCTTTTGTTTTCAATGTCCCAAACCACTAAAGCCGTAGATGCAGGAGAGAGCTTAGAATATTTGATTTTGAATATATCTCTCTGATCTCTGGAAATCAGAAGTTGCTGAAACTTTCTATATCAGAAATTTGTCACATAGTATATAATTACCAAACAAAACTCGACTAAATTAGTTTATACGTTCCTAATAACCTGCAGTACTACATATGTGTCTTGCCATTGTCAGATTTCAGAATAAGCCATTGAAAAATCAAAATGATGTTACATTCTATGGTTGGTATATATATAGTAAAGTAACTAAATTCAATGTTCTTGACTCTTGAGTAAAGCTTGCTAATAGAAGCATACAATAAGGAGATATAGCACATGCACGTTTTCCCCTAAACAAGAAAAATATCTGAGACTCTTTCTGTTCAGGTGTTGTTTGTACCTTATTCTCCTGCAGAGGGGGGAGAGAGAGAGAGAGAGACTCTCTGGCACACTTGTTCACACATATTTAATCTTGCCATTTCCATTACCTCAATTACAATATGCTTCTGTCTTAATACAAAGAAAAGAAACTGATATATTTATTTCTGCTCAATCAGACTCTACTTTAGCTTCTGTCCTAATCATTTGCAGATATACACAACCCAGTTCATATTTTCCTCCAAGTTTCCACTTTTCTCAATCTTAGTTGAAACTTTCATGTATAACAAATTCTGTAGTATATGATGAGCGTTTTGGACAAGCCAAGCTTTCGGGTGTGTCCTGTTTTTAAGGTGCTTATTAAAGGGTTAAGGAGTGGCTTCCATATCCCACTAAAAGCTTTCTCTTTTCTCTATTGTATAAATAGCAGCAAAGATTAACATTAATTAACACAAGTAATCCTCCCTTAGTTACACTGTTAGTTGTACAAATTAAAATGAAGTCAACTACAACCAAGACCAAAACAAAAACACCAATAAAAGAAGAATTAGAGAAAAAAAAGAAGGTGGGTACTCCCATGAAGATATTATAATTATCTTCATGTGATGATTTTTCTTTTTGACCCTTAGATGATGGAGTGTAGGGTTAGATTTTGATATGTTATAAAAGTGTTGTTTTTATTTAAAGTGTGGCCAAATCAATAAATCACACTTTTATACAAAGCATCTTCATAAAAAGATGTTTTTTGCATCTTCATTTGAGTAGCTCCCAAAAAAGAAAGCACCAAAAAAGTGACTATTGAAATCCTGCTAACTCCACTTCACTTCACTTCTCATTCAGTTTACTCATTCCTTTCTCTCTCTTTCTTTTTTTTTTTTCCATTTCTTTTGGACATTCAAATCGTGGTTATGTGATTATGTCCCCCCTCCATTTGTAACCTAGTTTTCTTGACCCTTTTGGTCTTTTCACTCCTCTGAAACTCCAAGTTTCCACCTTGACTCTGTAGTGTTGTTCAACAGCGTAACCCTCCAAAAGTTTCATGTTTCGCTATCCTCTCTTCTTCGAGTTCTCTGCATAAATTTTTCATCTTTTGGGGTACCCACATGCATATTCTGCGCCCCCAAAGACTCTGATTTTTGTCTTTTTCTGCTCGAGGGTATTGCGCTCTCAGCTACGAGACTCGGTGATTTTATGGAGTTTTTGGTCTGCATCTACGTTTAGACTCCAGAAGCTATAAACAGAAACTGGGGTTGCTTAGGTTTTCGTTAAATTATTAATTTGCAGTGACTATTCTGCGATCGAATTTCAAAGTTGCAATCTTTGTAGGAAACAATGTCGTCCCACCAACAAAATCCACCTGCGGATTCGAAATCTCTGCAACAAGAAATGGGTTCTGAGAAAACGAACGCAGAAGCAGATGTTAAACCCTTCTCTATAAGGTACTTCAAAAAAATGTCACCATAAGAGTATCTATTAAATGTATAATAATTTCTTTTATTAATATTAACATATTATTATCCCATTATTGCATGTTCCATATTCGGATTTGTTTCTTGATTTACACTATATTTAGCTTCTATGCTTTGAAGTGGTTGTTAGTTGTAGGTTTTTTGTGCTCTTTCTTACACCACTTAAGCTTATGATTATTCTCTGTTTAACTCTCTATTTTCTTTTCTTTGCTCTTTGCTCTTTGCTTTGCATCTCTCTATTGTTTGTGGAATATTGTTATAATTAAACATGAACAATTTTTGGTATCTGGTTAAAAATTGTTGATGTATATGCCATAGTTAAAAGATTAATGAATAATTAAAGTGATAATGATGTATGTATATATTGTTATGCTTCAATAATGCAGACAATATGCTCTTGCTTGGCGTCATAGAAGCATCTTCCATAGCTGGCCATTTCCTGAGAGGTACTTGCACATGTGTTTAAGCCGCGGCATCGATATCAGGGATGTGTTGCCACCATTGTTTTCACCACAAACTTGTGAAGATGAATCACTCAAAGGTTGTTCTTCAAAGAACTTGATCCACTCCCATGGTGATAATGGTGATGATAGCAAAGATGGTTTTGAGTTTTGCAAAACACATAGCAATATCAAGAATAATGACTATGGCACCTCATTTCATGATGATGAAGAGGGGAATAATGATAATCAATACAATAATTGCATTGTTCCTGTCACTAATAATGTAGCAGAAGATGATGAAGTACTTGATATCCAACCAATAAGTTCATCAATTCATGTTCATAAAACTAGTCCAAGTCCAAGAATGGTATCATTATTGTCTAATAAAGGAGTGAAAGATAAACGCAGAAGGCGTAGAGGGAGATGCAAGAAACGATCAATGGCGGATATTTTAGCTGATGCAAGGCATTGTACAGTAGAAGAGATCTATAGGATGAACAAGTTTTATTATGCAGCTGCCATTGAAGGATCTCATCAGCAGCAGCTGCAAATGGGGCCTTATTCTGAAAATGATGAGGTAAAGGGTTGTGATGAGGGTAAAGATGGAAATGAAGATGATTATGAACATCAACTTGGTTTGACTGGAAAGGGGACATTGCTTCTTAAGTTCAAGCTCAATGCATGTAATAATAATGTAAATCGGAATTGTGTAACATGAATTCATTGTTATTAATATATAACCTGTGGAAACTTATTATGCTTAGAGCTTCATCTTTTGTTTATATATTTATCAATCTCAAAGTTATGATTTTGCCATATATCATATGCATGTATACTATTTTTATTCTTTCTGTCAAGATTAATTAATTATGTTTTATTGAGGGAGAAATTCTCTAACTTTTCTTAATAAACACATAAATCTGTCTTGACAAATTATCTATTAGTCATCATTCAATATCTGTTGCAGCAATTAATAAGTAAGATGTGTAAATTGTCATATAGATCAGAAGCAAAGACAAGGGGAAAAAAAAAATTAAAGATGCACCATAAATCTATCAGCTGCAGAATCAGAAGTTTAATTAAGGATCCTTTTGGCATAATAGAATGCTAATAATATGTAAAATGCTGAAATTTCTTTTTTATCTATCTTGTAACTTTGCATAATTGACTTCATGGGCATTTTTAGAATCTCAAAAGAATCGGTTTATGGTCTATGTAAATATGTTTATTGCATAATTTTCTCTTCTAAAATATTATTTATTATATAATACATAAAAAAAATTGATATTTCTAATACCTGAATCTAAGATATCTTAGTTAGAGTATAATTATACAAATCTTACATTTATTAGTACCTATTAAATATTGATCACTTCCCATCATTATCAATTTATTTAGAAAAATAATATGTGCACACAAAAAAAATAACTAAATTAGTTATTTATTATATAAATATATATTATTTAATTTATTTTCAATATATATTTTGTACTTTAATATATTTTATACATGTAACTTATTTAGTAGCTGATTTTTTTTTTCGTAACCAGATTTTCTTTTTACATTAAGGCTGCCAGGTTTATATACTGATATCTCTGTGTTCTTCACTTTGTTTATATAATTTATGTTTTCAACTACTTAATTCTTTATTGAAAACTGAATGTTATGTCGTAGTACGTTGCTTTGAAATATTTTGGTGTATGCATGCTTGTGTTTGATTTTTTTTTTAATTTTTCTTTTTCATGTTTGACTTGTGTAGAATGACTATGCTGGAGCAAGTTTATTATCAAAGATAAGGTTATTTTCAAAAGTAGATACTTTAGTTATGATATCTTCATATCAGATATTGTAAATTATTAGATAAATTGATATACTTAACTAAATATATTGATTGAACTATATCGATTCACAATATGATTTTTATGCGAAAACATCGTCATTGAAGTATTTACATATATCTTACAATTTACTATCAGAGCAGTAATATTTTTATTCATACATATAAAAGGAAGCATGGTGATTATGTTGTTGATTCACATAATCATACTGCTAGTTTAATTTGCTACCATATATATTGTATTGTGTTTAAGATTATAATCCTTAAGGTGGACATGTTTAGTTGTCCAGTTCCTTCAGATGCTCTGGTTTTGAACCTTGGGGACAAACTCTCTCCTATGTTTAATTTGCATCTTGTATTGATACTTCAAATTTTAATGCAGCCATCTTGACAACACTTTTTCAAAAAAACTAAAGTTAAAAATAATAAGTTTACAATTTGCTATATTATTAACTAGTTATATTTTGTGTAGATAAACTAGTTATTATGTATGTATTGTTTTTATATGAATATATGTAATTTTTATTTTATTTATAACAAAATTAAAATACTAGCCTATAATTGAGAATTTCAGTAGTATTTACCTTAAAAATATAATTAATAACTAAATATCTCAATGATTTTACAAGTAAATAAAATTATAAATGTTATATTCATATGAAATATAAATTATAATTGAAAATTCTATATGAACAAACAAAATTATTTGTACAAAAATAACTATTCATTATTTTCATCTTTACGTAAAAATAATAATCATAAATTATTAAATAATTTAATATATTTAACTAAATTTAATATGAATTTAATTTTAATAGACTGTCAGTGTAAAACAATTTTATACGTACATTTAATTACATAATGATAAATCAATAAAAATAATTATTTTTTACATTAATTATTTAAATAGTTATCCAAACAAATAAATATAATTGAATGAATATATAAAATATTTATACTATCAATATAATAAAATTAAAGTAATTTAATATGATATTTTAAATTTAATTTTGATATATTATTTGTACAAAATAATTTTATACAAAAATCTAATTATATAATATTATATCAATAAAAAATAATTATATTTTATATCTACAAAATAAATAATTATCTAAAATATAAATATAATTAAATAATAACATAAAATTACATGATCAGTTTATCAAAATTATACTTAAAATATTTTAACATCTTAATTATAATCTTATAAAAACATATTACCTTAAATTGCTTCCTACAAAGTGAAACAAACTAGTTTCCATGCCGGTGAATGTGATTGGTAGAATCTACACTCGCCTTCTTCTTCCACGCTTCTGTGTGTCCGGCGAGTCAACCATGCCGTCCAACTCAGTCCGAGTCGCAGCCGCTCAGATGACTTCCATCAACGACCTCGCTGCCAATTTCGCCACTTGCTCACGTCTTGTCAAAGTGAAATTCTCCCTTTTTCTTCTCAAAGTTCCATTCTTTCATCTCTAATATCTTATGGGTCCCCTTTATTTTGCACAATTTTGCTATCATTTGCATGTATCTCTCTCTCATCATTCCCCTTTATTTGTTGGTATGAGGAAAGTCTTGATATAATATTGCTTGCCTTCAATTTATCAAATAGTTTATTTTGTTTGGGAGAGATTAATGCCAAATGGGAACAAATTTTGAATTTTTTTTTTCCTTTGTTGTGTTTGTTCAAGAATTAGTTGGTTTTATTGGCATCATTATCATGCTGATCTTTGAAGTCATTTTGCTGGGTATGAAGGAAGCAGCATCAGCTGGAGCAAAATTGCTTTGCTTTCCTGAAGCTTTCTCTTATGTTGGTGCCAAGGATGGAGATAGTGTTAGCATTGCTGAACCTTTAAATGGCCCACTCATGAACAAATATTGCTCTTTGGCAAGGTACCTCATGATCCTATATCACCATAGGCATTAGGAAGTGATGTGTTTTTAAGATAAAGTAGCTGCTGATGGTTTTACTTTGCGGTTTTTGCATTTTGTGCATGATGATAACTACTGCCAAGACATCTTTGATAATGCAACTGAGTTGCCACTTCTGAACCACTGCAGAGAATCCAGCATTTGGTTGTCACTTGGAGGCTTTCAAGAAAAAGGATCTGATGATGAACACTTGTGTAATACTCACGTCGTGGTGGATGATACCGGGGAAATTAGAAGTTCTTATAGAAAGATACACCTGTAAGATTATTAAATTATTGTCAATAGTGTGTTTGATTCCATCAACTGTGGTTTTGAGGATTTCTTTTTGCACTATCTGCATGCATATTGTTGCAAGTTTGTCATGCAAACACAAGTGTAAAGTATGTGTTTGAGAGAAAGTGTGTGAGTGAGTGATGTTTAAACCAAGAAATTTGGAAAAAGAATTAGAGAATGGGGAGAATTAGAGAAATATAGGGGCATTCATATCAATTGATCAAAGCTGAAAACTAACGTACAAATTAATGCTCAAAATGGTAATGGAAGCCCAACTACTTGCATTACTAGTGTTAGATAACAATGATATAATTGATATTAGATAGTTCCTTACAGAGAATACCCATTTATCTACTCCTAGATATAACATGCCATATGAGGAATTTATTGCTATTTGTTTGTCTAGTTATGTTTGTACAAACAATATGACATTTTTTTTTTCTTCTCTCTACCTCTTGTGAAGGTTTGATGTAGATGTTCCTGGTGGAAGGGTATATAAAGAAAGTAGATTTACAGAAGCAGGTAGTATGAAAAGTAGATGAGTCTCTGTCTTGCTTTAGCCCTCCTTGGAACTTCTGGTTTTCTAAGTGTTTTTGAAATTAAAAGAAAGAGCCTATGGATCCTTTAGGCTTGCATGCTGTTTTCGTACTAGAAAATATAAGGATCAGTTGGACTGTTCACATGCCTCTATTGGTTATAGTAATTCAGATCATATTTCCTTTTACCTGAAACTGCAGAGCTGCAGTTTTCCCTTTTTGTGGGAGGAGGATGTTGATAAAGAAGATTAGCAACTATGTATTGAGAGTTGGTTTTGTTCATATGAACATCTTCTGCTGTTGATGTTTCAGGCAAAGATGTTGTTGCAGTAGACAGTCCTATTGGGCGATTGGGCCTCACTGTTTGCTACGATTTGAGATTTCCAGAGATTTATCAGTTGTTACGTTTCCAACATGGAGCACAGGTGTTCCGTGGAGATCTTTCTTTTCTGCTTAGATATGTTGTTTTGTAAACCACTCCTTTTATTTTTCAGGTATTACTGGTTCCTTCAGCGTTCACTAAAGTGACTGGTGAAGCACATTGGGAGATTCTTCTTCGTGCTCGTGCAATTGAGAATCAATGCTATGTAAGTATTCATTGTCGATACATTAAAGGTATAGAAGTTATTAAGAAATGTGTATCGGGAAATATATTAAACTGTTTTCTTATTAGCCTCTTATTTTTTTTAGAAATGATTTGATGAATTGATCAGGTCATAGCTGCTGCACAAGCTGGTAAACACAATGAGAAAAGAGAGAGTTATGGTGATACATTGATTATCGATCCCTGGGGAACTGTTGTTGGCCGATTACCAGGTAAGAACATTTGTTGGTGAAGTTTATCTTGGATGTTTCAGATGTTGAGTTTTGACGTTGTGTTCTGGTTGCTTAACCCATAGTTACTGGTTTTTCCATGCTTCATTTTCATTATTCTGTTTCAGATCGATTGTCCACTGGCATTGTGGTAGCTGATATTGATTTATCATTGGTTGATTCTATAAGGGAGAAGATGCCAATTGCTAAGGTAACAGTTGTGATACTAATATATGGGCTTCAGGGTTGCTTTTATTGAAGTAGAGCTTTTCCAATCTATATTCCCTAATGCAGAGAATATGTTCATTTTTGTTACAGCAAAGGAAGCCAATTGACTTCTGGAAAGCTGCATCATTATAGTTTTGGGGGCCAACTTCTGTTAATTGGACCAGTTAAGGGTATATGCCTATCAGCACCATACCAAACTAGAATAGAATAGAGACAGATAAAATAGAATAGTTATATTCATGATAAGGCTCATATAAACCCCTGGTTATATATGTTGTCACATTATTGGTATTACAACTTCTGGTGTATGATCAATTATATGTTCTTCTCATAAAAACAATGAATGCTTTATCTTGTAAAAATGGTATTGGGCTATTCTAAAATGTGTACTTGGAAATGAGTCTTTGTTCCAGTAACTTTGGATTTGTAGCATTTGTTTCTCTAAAGACAAACAGCAAACAGCAATTTGCAAGAATCCTCAAATAGCTAAAGGGACACATTAATTAAGGATGAAACATTAAAAAATTGAAATGAGTGAAGGAACAAGCTTGTAGAGGCTGAAAATAAAACCTCTCAAGGGATGAGAGGTCAAAAAGGACTTTTCTATATATTCTTTTACTCCTCTGTCCAAATCTTACACCAAGTATATAAGAAACTAAAACGATAAAGGAAAAAGAAAGAAAAACTTTAAGACATTGTAGAAGACCAACAATTCTGAAGAGATATAGGCAACTATGAACAATGTAATTATTTGTCCTAAGTGATAGGAACAAGATTTGACAGGTGTAATCATCTAATCAAAAACTCATGCATGGAATCAGTACTAAGGAGATCAAAGGGTTTTTTGCCAAGGGAATCCTTCAAGATTGTTATTTGACCTTCTTTGACAAGTATATCTTCTTCAAGTGTCTCTATCTTGTTCTTCAATACATTGACCTCTGACTTCAACAGCATATTCTGCTCACTACACTGTTTCACTTTTTCCCAGCAACGATTTCTGTCCTCTGACACTTGGGGCAACATTCCCCTCATTATTGTTAACTCCCTCGTAGCCTCTTGAAGATCACTTTGAAGGTGGTTTATACTCTCATCTTTCTTCATCATCTATTACAATAGAACCAAAACAAGGAAAAACGTCATTTTTTCACATGGGGTTGGGGGAATGGTTGAAATACTAGCCGTTGGAAGAAAAAAAATACTAACAAAGATGACAAAATTTCATCAAGAAGCAAATATACACTAGCTGAATTTTAACAAAATTTCAATATAGCTGAGTAACCTGAAGTTCAAGGTCCTTCAATTTATGTGTTACACTTGAAAGGTTGTCCATAGCATTCTGCACTTCAGATCTAAGTATGTCATTTCCTCTTACTGCTGTAGCCAGTTCAGCTTGCATCTGCTCAACTTGGAGCTCTTTAGAGTACATCTTTTCTCGTAATAAACTTGTTACCAAACATTCTGCTTTAAGCTCAGTTCTTAGTATATCCTACATAAACAACATGTTCCATATGATAAGAACAGAGAAGTTCACCCAAAAAAAAATGAAAATGAAATAGTAAATAAATAAGTTGGAACTTCAAAAAAGGTTTAAAATAAATAAACACAATAGTGCAAGTAAAGGTCTATATTAGTTTAGTTTGAATACAACAGAAAAATTTCCGGAAGAACCTCACCTCAGATGATTGATCATTCAGTTGAGTTGATTTATCAGCATCTATACATTCTGACTGAAATTTAGAAGTCAATGGATTTGACTTTTCGTTCATCAAAGAAGACATTGTCTGCAAACTCCTAGTTAAGCGATCAGTACCACTTTTAAGTCCCTGAATTTTTGTTTCAGATTCAAGAATAAACTGCGCATCTAAACCGTTTCCAATGACTTCTCTATCCAGTTGGATATTTTGACGAAGATGACTTCCTTTCCCTTTAATGAATTCCATCATGTTAGAACACAGAGATGTGCTTTCATTCAGCATTGTTAGGCCTTGATTCTGAAGGCAGCAGACGCGGGCCCACAGTTCTTTGTCTAATTTATAAGTTGCGACAAAACATTCTTTACCATCAGCTTTCAATCTGTTTAACAGAATTATATTCTCATGGCGAAGAGAATCTGCTTCAACCTTGTAGGATTCTAGTTCCCTTCTCAAGGCCAATTCTACTCCGGCTAACCTCATCTGCTCCATTTGCATTTTGGCAATGTGCTTATCAACGCCCTCCTTAGATTTGTTTGTCTCAAGTTCCACATTAAAGCCCTCTTGTAATCCTGCAATTGTCTTCTCTTGGTCACTGCAAGTCCTTAATAATCTCGTTAAGGACTTTTGTAACTCTTTGCACTCCTTATCCTTCTCTTCAAAATTTCTTCGAATACAGTCCCGATTTTCTTCTGCTATCTTATATTTCTCTTGTAGTTCTAAGAGATTTTGCTGCAAATCAACAATCTCCTCTTCCATTTTCTCTGTCTTTTCAGTCAATCCCTTGAGCTGTTGATCAGTGTATGCCATCACACGTTTGCTCTCCATCTCCCTCTCACCAAAAGAGGAGACTTCCCTTTGAAGTGATACATTCTGCTCTGCAAGCTCTCTAACACGTTCACGGAGCCTTTGTTCTTCTAACTGGAACTTCTCAAGCTTGAACGACCAGTCACTTGACCTCCTGTCCAGTTCCTTTTCCAATGCAGACTGCATCTCGTTCTTCTCTTTCTCAAGTCGTTGAGTTCGGAACTCCTGTTCCGTCTTTACACGTCTAAGATCTTCCTTAGCAGATGCTCTGTCAGAGATTCGAGACCTTAGTTGGGTCGAAACTTCAAGAGCCAAGCTTATTTTCTCCTCTGCCAGGTTTCTGATTGTCTGAATCAGTGTTGGCACATCATAACCACCATCAGGGAAAAAGTTTTCTCGTTCTAACGTCTTAGAAAGATGAATAACTCTCTCCTCAGCTTCCCTTGACCTTCTCATTAGTTCTGGATCAGAATCAGCATCAGCATCAACTTCATCACAGCTTATACCCTCAGAAATGCCATTCATGCCATGATAACCATTTGTCATCCTGAATGGTTCATCCAACAGATAACTTTTTGGTGGGGTGTCATCCAAATCAGAGTCATAGTGCCCATTCACTGATCTTGCATAGATATCTTCGATTGTGATTGGATTGTCAAGATCCAAATCCTTTGACCTAGCTTTAGAGAGATCACGAGACTGAGAAAGTCTCTCAATGACATTTTTTGCAATACTCCTTGGTGATTCATGTCCAAACCCATTTTCCATCCAATCTCGAGATGAGAGGCGAGGACGACTAACTTTGGCTTCTCTGAATGAGTGAGCCCTTGGTTTATCTTTGGATCCATCTGTTGGTGAATTAGGTGCTGTGAGCTGAATTTTTGGGGGCAGCATCACACCATAATTTCCATGCCCAGAATTATAACTATGTGAATTGCTCCTGGGTCTACTGTCCTCCAGTTGCTGCTCCCCATCAATATAACGGTCTACAACCTTAGTTGAAACATTGCTAGAGCAAGTCGAAGAGTTCCCAGATAAATCATGATGGGATCGTGAAGAACTATGGGACCCAGGTCTCTCGTATCCATTGGAATTGTGGTTAGAAGATACTGCAAATTGTGCTGGCTTATCCCTCTTTTGCTTCTCAGAGTTAAGAGCCTGACAACTGATAGATACACAGAAAGTTCAACGAAATAACGAGCAAAACACAAGCAACAAAATGCATAAATTAAACTTTTTAGTCAAGATATTATTTCGATATAAGGTAATTGACTCTCACCGAGACGAATGCTCAAACTGATGATACGGATCACTAGCAATGCTACTAGAAGGAGATCTACTTGGATCTTTCAAGTGGTAGGCAGCGGACGAAAATGACCTGCTCCTTCTAAGAGCTGGACCAGCACAAGAACTATGAGTATCAGAAACTTGTTTTCGAGATTTGGAGAACAATCCTTTGGGGCCCTGGGAATAATTTTCAGCTTTTCCATGAGCCTGACTATTCATTCCATTATCTGATGAATTCTCCCATAATGTCTGCTTGTTTGTTGATTTTGGAGTAGCTACATTGTTGCCTCCACCGCTGGATGCAGAGGATTTGAAAAATAATAGTTTCTTCATGAGTAGGACTTTTTTCTGTGCCTGCTATCTCAAACTCATCAAATTTCCAGCTTTTCCACAATTTAACTCAGGCCTCACTGAACCAACAATGCAGACGTAAACCACAAATTCAATAAAGGTAAAATCAAACCATTGTTGCAAATTCACCAATTTGGGGATGAAAAAGCAACCAAACAAAATAAGATGGAATTAAAAAGGGGGAAAAAATAGAGAAAGAAAAGCTAAGGTATAAACTAGTATAGCTGAACCATGATGTTACATAAAAATGAAACACTGATTACTTGATTTCCACAACAATCAGCAATTAAAAGAAAATTAAATTAAACAGATAACAAATATGATAATACTATCATCCATCAACTTACATAGAAGAATCAACCGGGGATTAAAAAAACGAAACCCTATTTTTGAAGAAAATGCTCAAGACCTGGAATTCAGGGGAGTTGATTGCGGCTTCTTGAGTGAGTGAACTTGACAATACACAAAAAAGAAAGAAATAAACAAATCAAAATAAAACCTTTTCAGATTCGAAATTTTCTTTGTTACAAAAGAAACAAACAAAAAGAAGAAGAGAGAGAGAGAGACTCACAAGGTTCCAAACGGTCAAAATAAAACCAGTTGAAGCAGCAGCAGAACGAAGGTGAGAGCCAAAGAAATGATGAACGATGAAACCTTTTGAATTGTGTAACTGAAATGCAACGCGTACTTTCTAGTCTCCAATTATTTTCAAAAGTAAAATATGGATGAATGAAAATCCGAGAATTAAATGCGTGATTATTAATTAATTAGAAAGGAAGGTGGTTCAATTTGGAATGAGTGTTCAAAAATATGAAATGAAAGGATTAATTGCAAGTTTGAAGAGGCAAACGCAAAAGCGTTTTTATTTAAAAGTGTGACGATGCCTTCGAAGGAGCGGGGGATGTCGTTGGTTTATTTGTTTTTGTTGGATCAGGCGCACATTATATTTTTAATCAAATCAATTTTCAATTATAATTACTCTTATAACCTATGAATCTATGATTCAATTCTAGGTCCCATACCTACCACGTTTTTTCTTCAAAAGCTCTAGCATTTTTTTTTACTATTTAAATTCTAATTTAATTTTGATCAAATAATAGTATAAAATAATTTATATAATTATAATTTTTTTTATTTTTTACCATATTCTTTATTCTCGTCATTCAGAAATTAATTCGTTGCGGATAAAAGTTTTATTTTTTTATATTGGCCAAAAATTGTTTTATGCATAAGATGGAATTCGATGTCCGGTAAACCAAAGACTAATTCATCGTAAATCGAAACTTTATTTAAGAGTTTGTCGCTAGCTAATGGGTTGCTGTATGTAGAAAGCGGGATTCGAACCTCTATCACTTGCTTAAGGGGACTAGTGAACTAACTATTAGGCCAATCAAATTTAGTTACAATTATGTAATTATATTCGTTTTTTTGGATAATTTTTAATGCGATCAATATAAAAAATAGTTAGTCACCAAAAAATATAAAAAATAGTTATTTTTTTTAATGTGGTGTTATATTGTTAGATTTTTTTATGAATAGTTATATCATTAGATGTATGTAAAATTATTTGTTCATCAAAATCAAATTCTTTAAATTATACATTACCCAAAATTACATTTTTTTAATCATTTAACTATATGATTCTTTTATATTTACTGTGTTATATTAAAAATAATCAATAAAATTACAAGTTAACAATGAAAGTATTTGATAATAATTATATTAGATGTACGTAAAAAATGAGCTATTAAAATAATCATCTTATAAATTTTATATTAAAATATAAAATATAAAATATATAATAAAAATAAATCAAATATTTTGTATATTTATATACAAATACATTATTAACTTTTTGTATATACATAGTATTTTTTGTTAGATAAAGACTAAATACTAATAAAATTTGTAGGAGGTTATTTTTGTTTTAAGGTATATGAAATTGTTATTTTTGAGAATAATATATATTTTTTCCTTTTTCTTAACTTTAAAATGTTTTTGACATAGTTATTTTTAGAAATTGAAGCATACTATAGTTTAATTATAATTATATTTTAGTATATATTTTAAGGAATTTATTTGTTGACCAAATATTTTCAATAGTTAAAAAATAAGTATATACTTTTTAATTTTTAAATTTACAAAAATTATATATTTGAAAATTAAGGCACAAAGAAAACTAAATGAATATGTGCGTTTCATATCTCTACTTTTTCTCTAGTCGTTAATTATTAATTAGGGTGGATGATATTGGGTCAACTATATGTAAAGATATATATAAATTTATTTTGATAAAAAAAATTTTAAAAAGGTATTTGCACTTTTAAAATCAGATATTTGTATAGTCACAAAAAAAAGTGCTTGTATTTTAAAAAATATAAGCACGTCATTTTTTGCTTAGCAATACTCAAAACATTATGTAAGAAAGGATGGATCGGATTATGGGTTTGTATTTGTAATTTTAAAAAATTATAGTAATTTTTAAATATTTATAAAAATTAATTTATATTTATCAAAATTAAAATGTTTAAAATAATTTTATATATTAATAAATATTGAAATTTATCCTTAATTAAATTATTGATATTAAATTTTATTTTTGATCAAAATATTTTTTATTTATGTTTATTATGTTAATTTTAAATTTTAAAAATTATTTAATCAAACAAAATTATTATTAATTATAACTATTGAAAATTACTTTTAATTTAATTTACTAAACTTTAAAATACTATTTTTAAAAAATAACTTTAATAAGTTCATTATAAAAAATAAAAAATTTATAAAATCAAATCTTATACTATTATGCAACTATTGTGAAATGGAAAATTTATTGATATTATAAGGGATAATTTTCTTGTCACCGTTAAATGAATGGGTAACGTTATAAGATTTAAATATAAATATTTTTTAAACGATGGAATAAGCGTAACTCTTGATTTATGATTTAAGTACTCTAGTTAGGGCTGGAAGTGAGTCAAACCAACTCATGAGCTAGTTCGAGCTCGATTCGTTAATAGCTCGATAAGCTAAGTTCGTGAGCTAGTAAGCCAAGCTTGAGCTTAGAATTAAGCTCATAAATTAAATGAGTCGAGCTTGAGTTTGGATAAACTCAACTCATTAGCTCGTGAGCTAACTCGATTATACATAGATAATTATTAATACACATATCCTATATGCATTTAATCTATATTTTTAATATTATATATATATACATATGAAATAGTACTATATAACTATATATATTAATGATCTTAGTTATTTAAAATTTAAAATTTATTTTTTACATATAATTTTGATGTAGGACATAAATAAAAAATTTATAATTTATTGATAGATAACAATATATAAAATTGATTTTTTAAATATTTTTTAAAATATATAAGTTATAATTTATTGATATAAAATTATAAATTATGTATTTATGTTTCTATTATTTGAGTCAGCTCGTGAATTTTCGGTGAGTCGAACTTGAGCTTACGAAATAGGCTCGATTGTTAATAAGTCGAGCTGTGAGACAAGCTCAATTTTTGTGAGCCGAAATTGAGCTTAGTCTAGCTCGACTCAACTCGGTTCACTTCCAGTCCTAACTCTAGTATATCGCTGCATTTAATTTTAATAAATATTTTTGTAGAAGTGGGATAGATACTTGCAATGAAATCGAAAAAAAAAAACACACAAATTAAAAAAAGAAATAAACTCACGACTTTGCAAGCCACCACTCATAACCTCAAGGATAAAAGATCTTTGAGAGTTTATATAGTAATGACTAATAATTGTGCACATAATTTGGTCGTTCCAGCTGCAAACTAATGAATCATTTTCTATCCTTTTTTTTTTTTTCTAACTCTAGTCATGATTAGGATAAATAAGTAGGCGCCAAATGTGAATTAGATAATGACATGCATAATGATGTGTGATAAAAGAGAAACATAGGCCACTATCGTGAAATTTATAGGCACTACTACTCTGATGGTGAAATACCATGTTGGCGTGATGGCTCTACTATGAGTGCTCCATATTTTTTTTAATTAATCAAAATATTTTTATTTTTAATTTGTAAATTAAAATGATCCTTTCATTATCACCAAGTTAATGCTGTTAACGTACTTAGGATTTTTATTAGTAAATTTATAATACTAAATCCATTAATTTTTTAATTCATATATTGCTAATTTAACTATTTTTATTATCAATTTATTTATTCGACTTAATAATTGAATTAGTCTCTAAAAAATTATTTGTTCTTTAAATTTGTCTTTTAATGAAATAGAAAGAGTATATAAAAAATATGCAAAGATAATAAAATTGTGAAAGAATAACGAAAGAAAAGAAAAGATGAAGAAATTTTATTGATTGTTGATTGATTGAAAATTGTAAACTATGAAGGTAAAACTAAGTATATATAGAGCATTGACCTGTGAAAGATAAAAACAAATAAAGATAAGATAAAGATAAAGATAAGATAAAGACTAAAATTATAATTGAATTTGTATATTCTGGGCTGAATTTGTGGGTCGTGAGACGTCTTTATTGTTGTCATGGTCTAAGGTAGAAGAGTGGTTTAATACGCTCCGCAAGTTGGAAGATGAAAGATGTCAAGAACACTAAGTTTAGATTAAGATGAAAGGGTTGAGAAGACAAAGATTTGGTGAAGATGTCAGCTAGTTAGCCAGAAGAGGAAATTGGAAGAAGTTTCATCACTTCAACTTGAGCTTTTTTTGTCGAATCAAGCGACAATCAACCTCTAAATGTTTGGTCCGTTCATGAAAAACCGGGTTAGCAACAATATAAAGAGCACTCTGATTATCACAATATAAAATTGGTGGGCGAATAGGAGATATGCTTAAAAATTGTAACACATTTAGTATCCATTGAAGTTCGTGTTAGTAAGTGCACGATATTCTGCTTCCGTGAATGAGCGGGCAACGGTGGTTTATTTATTGGTCTTCCAATAGACTTAAGAAGAAACAATAACATGTTAAAGATTGCCGAGTGTCAGGACATCCGCCCCAATCAGAGTCACTGAAGCCGAGAAGCTGAATTTCTGATTCCCTTGGAAAAAAAAGTTATTTGTCGGGACTAGTTTTCAAATATCGTAATCAGTAGGAGATGCCATGAATTGACTTAATTGTTGAGTAGCATACATGATATCCGGTAGAGTAGTGTTGAGATAGATAAGACGGCCAACCAAACGACGATATACAAAAGGGTCGGAGACTTTTGTCTTGATATAGTCTTGTGGTACTATTCATTGGAACAGAGGCATGTTTAGCACATAATAAAACAGAATTTTCCAAAAGATCAAGACAATATTTTCTCTGAGATAAGCAAATTTCCTTCACTGATTGAGCAACCTCAATACCCAAAAAATATTTTAATGAGACCAAGTCTTTAATTCAGAAATATTGGTGCAAAATAGACTTAATGGAAGCAAGTTTAGAAATGGAATTACCAGTGAGAACAATGTCGTCAACATAGACTAAAAGGATAGAAATTTGATCACCAATGAATTTAACAAATAGACTATAATCAGATGAGGTCTACTGATATCCATGAGATAGCAAAAGATGAGAAAGTTTGTCATACCATATACGACTAGATTGTCGTAAACCATACAGTGACTTTAGTAGCTTACATCATTGATTCGGTTGAGGAGATGTAAGTCCAGGTGGCATAGTCATATAAACATCCTCAGAAAGATCCCTATGTAATAAAGTATTATTGACATCCAACTGATGTATGGGCCAATACTTCATAAAGGCTAATGCCAAAACTAATCTGATGGTGGCAGGCTTGACAACAGGGGAGAAAGTTTTCAAGAAATCAACACCTTCAGTTTGAGTGAACCCTTTAGTCACAAGGTGTGCTTTATATCGATCAACTGAACCATCAGACTTGTGTTTGATGCAATAGACCCATTTACAACCAACTGGCTTAACCCATGTAGGGCAATCAACAAGACGCCAAGTTTTGTTCAACTCAAGAGCATCCAACTCAACTTTCATAGCACTACGCCAATTAGAGTGTTGATTGGCGTCCTTAAAAGACTTTGACTCAACGTCAGAATGTAGAGATAAAAATATTTTTTATATGAAGATGAAAGAGAAGAAAAAGACATGACTGAAGATAAAGGATATTTGCATTTTGAGGGAGATTGATTTGTAGAGATAAGAGAGGAATTACACAAGTAATCAGAGAGATATGCTGGAGGTCAGTGAGGCCGGTCGGAACGACGAGGATGGGGTTGCTCAGGTGGTGAAGAAGGTGACAGGGGATGAGAAGGTGATGGTGGACTGGTGTCTAGTGCGGAAGGAGAGAAGGGTGTGTACCTTGAGAGAGATTCGGTGGTCATGGGTTCAACTTGGTTAGGAAATGACAGTGAGGAAGAAGGAGAGGTTGTTGGAGAAAATAAAGAATTAGATGGAGTTGGGTCAATGGGTATGTGTGAGGGTTCAACTGGAAGACTAATTGAATCTTGTTTTTGAGAAGGGGTGTTTGGTAATATTGAGCTGGGTGTATGGAATTGGACATTTTTTATGACTAAGGGCAAGATCATTTCATAAAAAATAACGTTTCTAGAAATCTCAATTCTTTTATCTTCTAAAACATAAACAATATATCCTTTTAAAACCATGTTAAAAGCCAATAAACACAACCTTTTTTGCTCTTGGATTAAATTTTGATCGGTTTGCCATTAGGGGAGAAACAAAACATAAGCATCAAAAAACTTTAAGGTCGTGATAATTTGGTGGATGATTGAATAAAATCTCAAATGGTGTTTTAAAATTAATTGCGGATGATGGAACTCTGTTAAGTATAAAAAAATATGGTCCATTATCGGAATGAATAGTTTTGACTTTAGAGTTGAATTGTGTTTCAACTAAAGTAATAAAATTTTTTACATGATTTTGCACTTCTCCTTTTGATTTTAATAAAATAACCCATGTAAAGCGACTAAAATCATCAACAATAGTAAAAAAAATATTTATGAGTATGAATAGAATTTTGTCGAAACGGACTCCAAATATCAAAATGTAATAAATCAAAACTTGCATTGGTTTTGTTAAAACTTGAGAAAATGAAAGTTTTTTTTGCTTATAAAGATGACAAATGTCACAAGTCTCATCATGATACATAGAGATAAAAGAAAATTGTTTGTGTAAATAATTAAGTCTTTGTCCAGAAAGGTGTCCTAAACGAAATTGCCATAGTGCCATATATTTGAAGGTATAATGGGTGGGGATTGAATGAAATTTATGAAATGTGTAATAGATCGATTTTTACCGAAATTGGGTTCAAAGACATATAATTCATCTATCATTTTGCCCAAATCAACCGTCCCTAAATTTTTTGCTCTGTAGAGTGCAAGAAGAAGATGAAAAAGTGAATTCACATATGAGTGCTGAAGTAATTTTTGAAATAGATATAATATTAAAGTTGAAATGAGGTAGATAAAGAACATCACGAATAACTAAGGATGATGATTGAACAATGCCTTTATAAGAAACAATAATTTGAGAACCATTTGGTAAATGAACAATAATAGGAGAAATTTGTGTGTAAGAAATAAAGCAAGACAAATTTGATGCAATGTGATATGTGGCACCAGAATCAATGATCAAAGTGTTTAAGAATGAATCGATTTAAAAAATTGTTAACAATAGAAAAATTATTGAAAGAAC
The DNA here is from genome assembly GCF_003086295.3 of Arachis hypogaea. NCBI lineage: Eukaryota > Viridiplantae > Streptophyta > Magnoliopsida > Fabales > Fabaceae > Arachis > Arachis hypogaea. The sequence goes on along the minus strand of NC_092044.1, from coordinate 115,836,680 downwards.
AAAGATAATAAGTAGTTGAATTTGACAAAAGTTCAAGTTGATTTGAAGGACGAGTTTTTTTATTGGAAGGAAGTGCCATGAAAGAAAAATGCTGACGAAAGGTTTCTCCTTAATCTAGAGAGTGTAGGGAGGTTGATTATTCATAGTGGAAGAAGAAGTTTAAGGGGTTTTGAGATCTAAATTGGTTGAAAGAGAAGCTCTATACCATAATAAAACAGAAAGAGTACATACGTAAAGATAATAAAATTGTGAAAGAATAACGAAAGAAAAGAAAAGATGAAGAAATTTTTTTATTGTTGATTGATTAAAAATGGTAAACTATAAAAGTAAAACTAAGTATATACAAAACATTGACCTATAAAAGATAAAAGTAAATGAAGATGAGATAAAGATAAAAATAAAATAAAGACTAAAAGTATAACTGAATTTGTATATTCTTTTGAGCTGAAATTTATTTCTTGTTTCTCTTAACCACGTTTCAGTCGTTCACTCTTTTCTCTCTTTTCTTTTCTGCCCTTTTTTTCTTGTTTTTCTCAACGCCAGATTCTTTCTCGTCTCAGATAATGAAAAAATGTCCGTACTGTGTCAAGAACCGAAAGAAATGCGGGGAGGTATAAGATATGATTTGCTTACTAGAATTTTTACTCCGACATGCGTTCTAAGCTTTCTTAAGAGAGACTTGAACCCTTAAGACTATTCCAAGCACCTCGACGCATTTACTTGAAATGCTCAGAAATAAAAGAAGCATACTATAACAAGTCCTCTTTACTCATACACCACATGCGAAATGAAAAAAAAAAACTCTCAAACAAAAATTGCTGGAAAAAGAAGACGAGCTCCGAAATATAAGAGAAAGTGGCAATAAGAACCAAACCCAAGATGATCTTTGCATCCATGTTGACCAAAATAGGCGCGAGCAAAAAGAAGATGCCAAGAGAAAGAGGAGGATGGAGGAAGGTGATCAATATTGCAAATCTGAAAACTTGTGGTGGATGCATCAGAAAAAAGTACAATTATAATAAATAATAAATAATAAAATAGAAAGAGTACATAAAGAGTACCAAAAAATAATAAAATTGTGAAAAAATAATGAAAGAAAAGAAAAGATGAAGAAATTTTATTGATTGTTGATTGATTGAAAATTGTAAACTATGAAGGTAAAACTAAGTATATACAGAGGATTGACCTATGAAAGATAAAAAACAAATAAAAATAAGATAGAAACAAAGATAATATAAGATAAAGACTAAAATTATAATTGAATTTGTATATTCTGTTGGGTTGAATTTGTAGACTGTGAGATATCTTTATTATTGTCATGGGTTAAGGTGGAAGAGTTGTTTAATATCTTTAAAAAAATTTATTAATCAAATTGGTCTTTTAAAAATTATAAATTAATCATTTTCATCTTTTAGTCACTTAATTCATGATTTTCATAAATAATTGATGATATGAAACGAAACACATCTAATTATTAGAAGCTGAATATATAAATATATTTATAAAAATTTATTAATTTACTGTAGTTGGTTTATATTAGGATTAAAGTTTATATAATTAAAAAATAGACTAAATTAATAGATTTTTATAAACATATCTATTTAGTATTTAATTAGATATGTTAGATATCATGTATGCTATCAATTAATATTTTATATTATCAATTGTTAATAGAAATTATTAGTTAAGTGATAGAAAAATAAAAATAATCAATTTATAATTTTTAAAAAATTAATTTAATTGATAAAAAATTTTAAAAATAAATTTAAATAATGACCTATTTTTTAAATATTAATATAACCATTAACACTTACTTATTTATCAAGTAAACACTAATATGTTCTAACTTCTAACATATTTTTCTCCTACTTCTAAAATCATAGTTTATATACATATTAATAGAGGATATTACTGAATTAATAACATTTTGATTGTACACGCATCATATTTAATGATAAAACATCACTGAATACATTTAAAAAATTTTTGTAAAAAAATATAACATTTTAAATATTAAAAATGAAAATGAAAATTGACCAAAATATTAGAGAATATTACAATCTCTTCCTCTAAGAAAAATCACCATCCAATTAACAACTTTTTAAAATATATTTGTGCATTATATATATATGTGGATTACCAAAATTCCTGGACACCCCTCTAGATCCATTTATGAGGGGTATTTTACGAAAAATTTATCTGATTCAAATATTAATTTTATTTATGATATAATTTGAATTAAATAATTATTTTTAAATAATTCAATTTAATTTTAAACGGTTTAAATTAGATTAAATTTATAATTTTATAAATTTAAAAAATATATACTAACAATTCAACAAATATACGGTACTTTTTTTATTATTTTTAAAAAATTAATTTTTATATTTTTTATTTTTTAAATTATAAATTTGATAAAATAATTTAAAAATTAAAAATAAAAATATTTAAAAATAAATATAAAAATTTTATAAGTTATCTAAATTTGACAACGTATAAAATTTATAAATTTAAAATTAAATAAAATATTAAAAAAATTTATTATACTATTATTATATATAACAAAATTAAGATAAATATTTATAAAGTAATTATTTATAAATATTATATAAATTTATTCATTTATATTATTTTTATCTTCATATATAATTCTAAATTTTATATTAAATTTATTAAATTATCTTTAATTTTATTATCTTTTTAAATTATTAATGTATATTTTTATTATATTTCTTCGTTGAATCACACATTATTATTTTCTCTTACTATTATTCTTTATGCACAATTACACATATTTGTCATTATCTCACCACAATTATTATATTGTCTTATTCTCTTTGATTTATAAATTATAACTATTTATTATCTTAATTTTTATGAGTTATTAAAGTATTATTAAAAAAATTTATTTTTGTGTCTTTTATATATATATATATATATAATAAGTCTTAATATAAAATTTTAAATAATCAATAATGATACAACAAGTTTCAATATTACTTTAAAAAATTAATAATAAATAAAATTATAGATAGATCAAAATAAATAAATAAATCTCATTTTTAAATTTATAAAATATTTACTAAATAATAATAATATATGAATAAAAAAATGTATAACAAGTTAAATATATTATAAGTAAAATTTTTAAAATAATAATAAAATAATAATATTATATTATATTGCACGGCTTGAATTAAATTAGATTAATTTTGAAAAATAAATTCAAAATCCGATTCAATTTATACATTCATCAAAAATAAAATTTGATCAAATCCAAATTAACGCGATTTTAATCAGTTTAAATTAAATTAGATGAACAATTTAATTTAAATTAATTCATATTTAAATTTAAATACCCTACTGAGAGGAAGAGGAGCAAGGACAGTGATTAATCTTCTATCTCACTTCTGAGGCAAGCAAAGTGATTGATGATACCGAATAGGCTCATAACTCGTATATATATAGGAGATTATTATCACATCTACATTCAGCGTGACACTTTTTCTCCTTCTGTTTTGTTCTTTCTTTTCAACGTAGAACTTGTGTAATAAATATCATGGAGCATGCGTACTTGCGCAGTGGTTTATTTATAAATTTCTAAAATTTCAATCTCTTCCCACCTACAATTTTTGTTTTCTTCCCAAACAAAGAAAGATGCGTCTCTTTTTCACGTATGTGTAGTCTGTAGTGATGTGAAATGGCTAATATTTATATTTCATAACTATTGAATGAGAAAAATGTAATTACCTTTTAAAGTTTATTTTATCATCTAATGTGTTTCTTACTTGATTTTGTATTCTCAAGAAAATATTTTAAAAAATATTTAAGGTGCTATTACATATCACTCATCTGTAATTTAATATTTATTTATATGAGGCTTGCTACACATACAAGTCTTTTTGGCTTATAAATTATACAAGTTGGTCCAAGTCTAAGAAAAAAACACGCGCACCACTCTTTTAAAATCAAGCGTGCAACACACGCGTTCATTATGCCACACTCTTCCTTTTCTTCCTCAATCAAAACATAAACCGTAAAGATTCAAGCTCGAAACAAAAGACACGTTACAACTCCTCGCGAGGAGTAGAAAAAATAAGAAGAAAAGATACAAATCTCCATAAAAAATCACCAGAAAAAACGAAAAAACATTATTCAAGGTACTGTTTTACTGTTCTTCTAGATTTTTTTTCTAGATTATCTCTGCTATGTGCCTCATCCTTAAACAGCAAAACATTAAAAGATTTCAAGAAGAAATATACGGTCTCTTCCATATTTTTTATGTATTTCTGTAACCGTTTGGGTGTATTTCTGTAATCGTTTGGGTGTATTTCTGAAGTTTCATTATCTTCAAAATAATTTTAAAGCTGAATTCCAAAAACCATGAAAATCGAAAAAAAAACGAAATCTTTTGAAAAATGAAAGTTATATATTTGAGCGTTAATTAATTTGAATTGATTTAAAAATCTGTCTAGAGAAACACGTAACATAAACAACGCCTTTAGTGGGTTTCGTTTTTTTTTTCAAACTTGTAAAGTTTGTAAGCGCAAAACTTGTATATAAAGATTAATCCTATTCATATATATAGGCCACATCTCTGATAACTTTATTGTTAGTGGTTACAAATGACTATTCGCTGACTCTACAATGGCATTATTACATGCAGATTGTGCATTCATAGCATTAAGGTGTGACTAACACATTAAGCGCCGTAAATTATTTTCTGTTTACTGCAGGAGTTGTGTTGGAAATACATGATATGCTAGGGGTATAAATGTCAATTGGTGCAATCAGTTTGGGGGAGATTGGGTGGGTTTCGTGCCGGTCGGCGATGAGCGACGTCCGGACTTAACCTCCATCGATGCAGTAGGTTTAAAGTGGAGAAAGTAGAATATTGATTATGTTTTGGAATGGGATGGATGTGTTCGTTGTAGGCTTTGGTTATTGTGGAATCCTGATGTGATGTTCATCTTTTGAGTATGGAGGAAGAAACTGATAAAGTCAGATTAATCCGTGTACAACGAGCATTAGGGTAATGTCCTGTGTTCTTGGTCTGCGTCCATAGGGTTTTTGTTGTATGTGTTAATATCCCAAGCTGTAGGAAGTCGCAATTGCAGGTGGTGTTGGTGCGAGGTTTCAGGTTGTGGCAATGGCACGGGATTGGTTGAAAATGAGTATGTGTTGGTGTCACTGGGTTTATTCTTTTGGATTTTTTGTTTTCAAAATGCCTTTGAACTTATTTTTTATGTTAATTGTTATATTTGTGTGGTTTTTATGTTTGGGCTAAGATTCTTTTATTTTTGCACAAGTTTTATTGAATGTTTAGAGTGAAGAAGGTTAATCAAGGATGAAAAAGGTTAAAGGTAGGGGTGGAGCTCCAGTGGAACCGAAAGTGTTAGAATGGAGAGTGAAAAATCATTACTTTATTCTTTGTTATTTTTGTTAGTAGTAAGCTTAGTTTTTGAAAGTAAGAATTATATATTTAGATCCACGTCTTCTTGTTTGAATTCATTAATTAAATTCTGTACCAAAAGAAACGTAGAAATACACCATAAAAAAAAAAAGAGAAAAGCGTAGGACTGGAAGTGAGTCAAGCCAGCTCATGAGTTAGTTCGAGTTCGACTCGTTAATAGCTCAATAAGCTAAGCTCGTGAGCTAGTGAGCCAAACTTGAGTTTGAAATTGAACTCATAAATTAAATGAATCGAGCTTGAGTTTGGATAAGCTCAGCTCATTAGCTCGTGAGCTGACTTTATTATATATATATATTTTGATGTAGGATATAAATAAAAATTTATAATTTATTAATAGATAACAATATATAGAATTGATCTTTTTAAATATTTTTTAAAATATATAAGTTATAATTTATTAATATAGAATTATAGATTATATATTTATATTTCTATTATTTGAGCCAACTCGTGAGCTTTCAGTGAGTCGAACTAGAGCTTAAGAAATAGGCTTGATTGTTAATGAGCCGAATCGTGAGTCAAGCTCAATTTTTGTGAGCCGAACTTGAACTTGGTCTAAATCGACTCAACTCGACTCACTTCCAGCCCTAAGTATGGTATAGCAGGCGGCGAAAAAGAGTTTGACGAAGGAACTCAATTGAAATCCTTGTGACTTGACTCATCCTCGAGCATATTCATTAGGGAAATTCTGCCGTGCTTATATTTAGTACTTCTTAAAAAATAGTTTAGTTGGCTCTAATATTTTATTATGATTTAAAATAGTAAAGTTTAATCTTCATCTCTTGTTTTTATTACACAATAGTTTCTAATTTAAAACATTTAAACCTTGTTGGATTTAGACTGAATTAAATGTATTCGCATTTCACAACTCTCTATTAAATAAGCAACACTTCCTCTATTTTTGAGTTCAAATATAAAAATTAGGTATTTTTTATTTATGTAATTTAATATTATTTTATATTTTAATGTTTATTTAATTTAATTTTTTATATGATAAAAAAAATTAGAATATTCAATAAGTATTGATATTATTGTATTTGTATAAATTGATAAAAAATTCAATAAATATTATAAATTTTAATATTTGTCCTTCTAACTTCTTTTTTACATATTTTACAGGATATATATTCAAATTTTTATATAAAATAATCATGAAAAATCAAGGAATTGATGCATTTTTAAGAGGATGGCTATAATATTCAAGAAGGAAAACATATAATTTTTACAATATCAACACATGTAGATAGTTCTTCTACTTTAATGAATCATGAAGAAAGTGAGATATAACCTTCAAAAGTTCAAATTGTTGCATCTGATGAGTTTGAACTTAATTCTTTGGAACGAGTCTCTAAAAAAAAGCTTTAAATTTGGCAATATCACCTAAATCAGAGAGATGACGTTAGACGAGCTTATGTTAAATGGGGTCTATATCAAAAGCATCTTGACAATTATCTTCTATCTGGCCTCTCCAAAAAATTTTTTCAAGCTCCGCCACTGAATATAACAATAATGCATAAAAATTATGCTTGATTTGCTTGTGTTGAGGGGTTGTTCTCATGAAATTATTGTTGAATCGATCTTAAATTTTTTGAAAAATCAGCCATCAGGGGTATATTTGATGCAAATCGAAAACTTATGGGACAAAATTGATACAAAATAAAACTTAGGAATATTTTTAAAATTTTTGTCAAACTTTAGAACAAAAAATATACTTTTTTTTCCAAAGATAATAGGTTATATTTCATTAATTATTAAAAAATGAAATACAAAGATGTCCAAAAGCAGGACAGCATAATAAAAGGTGGGGATTTCCCAAAAACACTACACTGAAGGTATTCATCTAACGGTGCGTGATCGAAAAACGAAGAAAAATCTTAAAGAAGAAATAATGATAAATCAAATTGAATGCATCTAAGAGCTTGTCTCATAGAGATGACGACTTAAACTGGGAGTTCTTTGGATTTCACGGAGCAACTTGACAGAGCTTGCTAGAATGGCAGACGGCATAGAAGTAGAACCTTCAAAAATCAACTGGTTGCGAGCTTTCCAGCAGTTCCAGCAAATGATGGCAAGCAATTGAGGATTACGGTCAGCATTCTTAAACGGGTTAAGTATCTCTATTGATGCAGTCCACCATGTCCAAAAGTCGTTAGAACTCTGAGGGGGAAGACAGTCACGAAGATAACTCTGAGACCATACGTCTTTAATTCTAGAGCAATCGATCAAACAATGAGTGACTGTTTCCGTTGCTTCATGACAGCAAGGGCATATTGGTGATATAGATGGGATGCGGTGATGAATCTGAGCAAGCACCGGAAGTCGGCCATGGAGAGCTTTCCAGATAAAAAGCTTAATTTTGTGAGGCAAGTTCAACTTCCAATAACTTTTTCTGTTGCATATAATTAGGGCAAAACTCCAGAGGCGGTTGGTAAAATAAATAGCCAATTCTGTAACCTGAAGTTGTATCATATTGCTTGGATTTGTTCAAATCCCATTGCAATTTGTCCCTACTTTGCTGAATTTTAACTGACAAAATCCTGTTTGCAACGTCTTGGGAAAATAGTTCTTGAATGAGATTCTGATTCCAATTTTTATCTTCAGTAATTAGATCTTTAACTCTTGGAAACAACTCAGAAATAGCCTGTCTATTTGGCATGTCAGAAATCATTAAAGAATACAGAGGAGACAGCCAAGAATTCTCAAAGGTTCGGATATCCTCACCAGTACCCACAGTCCAATTAAGACCCTTTTCAACAATCTTTCGACCTTTCAATATACTCTTCCATCCCCAAGAAGGTAAGACTCCAATTTCTTTCAGTATACCCTAATGAATTTTATCTACTGTAATGGTTCACTTGCAAACTCTTAAACTGTATTAACTTAAGTACTTAACCAAAAAAATGATATACTTTACCCTAATGATTCTCATAAGGTGTGACCGCAGCGTAGGATCTGGTAGGAATGAATTCGCGGCAGGCAGATCTTAGTAGGTTTTGAGTAGGGCTCAAATGTATAGCTTCCCACAAAAAAAAAAAAAAAAAAAACTAAGAAAAGAAAATTTTTTGTCGCACACTCATACCATATTTCTGTCCATATTTAAAATATGGGAAAAAAAAAAGGAAGGCATAAAAGTATGCGTTGAGTAAAGTAAAAATAAGGGTAATCCACTAAAAAAATTTTTGAATTTTATTATTGACAAAAATATTTTTAAATAATTTAAAAATATTATAAAAATACTTAATATTAAATATATATTTTAAAAAATATTTTAAAAATTAAATTGTAATATAATTTTTTATAATATGATTAAAAAATAAAATATTTTTATTCTTAAAATTTGATAATTTTTGTTAAATATATATTTTTTTGTAATTTTTTCGTCGATAATCAATAATATTTTTTAGATATATATTTTTTTATCAATAACCAATAAAGTTTGTATATATTTGTTTTTAAATACTTAATAAAACTCTTTGCAGAACCTCTACTTCAATCTAATTTATTTTTATTACATACAAGATACGTACATATAGTTCCTTCTTATTTATTCTATATATATATTTGGTACATAATTAATATAGAATTGATTATTTGTGATGAGTAGGAAGATGTTGGCCTGAAAGGAAAGAATGAATGAGGGAGAGAGCCTCACTTGGTTTGTTTAATGGTACCAAGTGACCTGCCCCTCTCACTGTCACGTATGTTAGCCCTTCATATTCCACTATCCTTCCACCAACCTGTGCATGAAGTGTAAAATATTTTATATTAAAATATATCAATTTTGTTATGTGAATATTTTTATTGTTAATATCATTTTGACACTTTTTAAGAATATTTAAAATTTATTGGAATAATATTCACTGAAAAAATTATTAGAGGAGTGTTAGGAGTTAGCAACTTTTGTGAATTCTAGTAATCAAATAGTCATTAATGACGATTTAATGGTGTGAGTTTGGTGTGTGGTTCACTTTTCTTTATATGGTTATATAATGGTCAGAATTTAACAAAGTTGCTGACCCTACACTTTTCCAAAACAATTATATTAGAAAAGACTAAGAAATTAAATGGAACCTGATTGTCATGGTACCAATTCTGCCAACTAGACTTCAGAGATAATCCCAGAGCTTCAACCCAATACCGTGTCCCTATCACTAGTATTCTCCCATCTGTGTCTCCACTAAAAAAGAAAATGAAAAAAAAAAGATTTAGATTGATATAGTTTATGATACTCAATTAATCATATATGTTAAAACATAATCATATAATATATCAAATGATAGTTTCATTCCATATGCAATCAATCATTGTTACCATTACCTGTAAATCCATATTTTAAGGCCACCTTTGATGAGTTTTGTGTAGATTGGTAGGACCGAAAATACAGAGAAATTGTAACTCTTCAATATGGAATCACTAAAAATGAAATCCAACACACAAAGAAATAATTAGTATTTAATAAAAAAAATTAGAAATAATTAGTGTATACAAATTCAAGTAGCTAGTAGTACTTAATTACTTGCAAACTTTCCATGCTGCCTTATTAGTATTTCCTCCTCTAATATTTGCATGAAAAGATGATTGAACATCCACCCTATTGAAATATTCCTCTGCATATGTGGAATAGCATGGATCATAGCCTTCAAAATAAATTCTCATCCTCTTTACTTTATAATTATTATTTCCAATTCTCATCATCTGTAAGAAACAAAGTTTTATTCATTCATTCATTCATTCTTGTTGTATATAATTAGACAATAAAAAAATGCTATATGCACACAAAATCAGCTATCAATTCATCCACAATATATTTGCGTATTTTGTATTTCAACATATAATTTATACGGATGATTATATGATCTACCTTTGTGAGTGGTTCCCGGCTATGATTATTGTTAAATGAGTTATTAAGACGACACGACGGAGCATAAATGTTGTATATGTCAATCTCTGAGTAATCTGTGAAGATTTCATTCATGGCAATGTTACATTCATTAGACCATTCAGATTTCTTAAAATCACAAACTTGTTTTGCTTTGTCATATTGTTGGTCTGATATAACTGCATGGCTCCATGCATATTCCACAAGGCCTTTATTATCATAGTAATCATCAGTTTTTGGATTCCCTACCTGCACATGTAGAAATCATCTTAGGTTCAGAAATTTCCATATCTTTTTTTAGATATGTTGGAAAGAGATTACTTACAATAAAACCTTTAAGATTAATAAAAGGGTATTTTCTTTTATCTTTGTTTCGATCGAAGACTAGCTCTGCGAGTTGGGGGATATAGTGCCCTGGAAATTATAGATAATAATGTTAATGTTAGTACTAATTAGTGTTAATCAAATAGATAGAGTTCATCATAGTGAAGTTAATAACGAGTAATTAAACACTAACCACCATAGCTTTCTCCAGCTATGAAAAAGTCCCTGGATTTGAATTGTGGGAATTGTTGCAGCCAATTCACCAAGAAATTGTAGGAATCCTCAGCTAATAGTTTCAAGTTTTGTCAAACATGATGAGTTTAACTAATCAGATGAACTTTTCAACTTAAAATTATGGAGAGTGACTTACCCACAAGATTATCCTCTAAAATGGTGAGATAATCAGAAGTTGTATTGCTGTAAGAAAAACCAACTCCAACAGGGGACTCCACAAATAACAAATTTGCTTCTACACAGATTTTCAAAAGAAATACAAATAAAACAAAAAAAAATTCCGAGTTAGCAAAATAGAGTGATATTTAGAACTTGAATAGGACTGAGATCACTATCCACACAAAAATATTATTTGTACACCAAAATCAGCCACTAATGTATTTATATATAAATACATGTGTGATTTAATTTATTTTCAATGTGTATTTATATTCTAACATGAATTTTATATTAATGACTTTGGTGGCTAATTTTGATGTACACATAGTATAACTCTCCAAACCAGCGAATATCCAATCTACTCTAATTTGATCGGAGTAGGTTAGATATCCGACCCACATTGGGTAGGATCGGGTTTGGTAGCTGGACCAATCCTATCTCCCATCTGTACTCTTAAATATATAATGTGCATGTTCATAACAAGTGAAGATTTAAATCCAAATTCATCAATTCTATACAAGTACTTAGCTTGTGTTTGTTTACGTGAGACAGGGATATAGAGACAAGTTTAGAGATATTAGATTAGTGTATTTTGTGTCGAGATTATTTATTTTTTATTTTTTTCAATATTTTTATCAAATTTTTAGAATTATATTTTTTATCATTATATTTTTCTTCTAAATTTTTTTATAAATTAATTTTTTATAATTTATTCTAATTTATTATAAAACAAAATATAAAAACACTAATTTTTATGTCTTATCCTCAGTATTTTGTCTTATTTTATTCTCAGAATTAAATGCAATTTTAATACCACTAAATTAGTCATCCATTTTTGTAATAATACATAAATAATATTTAATATTATGAAATATGGAATGACTAAATATTGTGCAAATAAATTTGTTTTTTTTTTTTGCTAATCAGAATTGGTAGGGTCAAGTTGAGATATTTAAGAAATGAATAGAGTTCGAATTGAAGAATTTAAACTCATGGGGAGATTTAACATGTAACTTAAATCATATTCTATCCTACCCGTTACCTTCCCTAAAATTAAATAATACACTAACCTTGATACCAAGAATATGGGTTGAAATGCAGACCATCACCATTTTGGTTGATGATAAGAGGTCCTACCTCAACAACTGCACCATAACCAATGGAGGAGCATCCAGGTCCTTCAAATCAAATGCAAAAACATTAAACACATAATATATCTATTACAACCACAAGGGTATTATGGTCTTTATGAACTTACCTCCATTGAGCCAAAGAAGGAGGGGCTTATTGGAAGGTTCAGATTGAGCTTCAAAGAACCAGTAGAAGAGGGCCCTCCCATGATCTTCATTGACAGTGATATAACCTGAGAAGTGTGAAACTGATGGGCTTGAAGGCTGGCCAGGAAGATTTATGACTCTATCATCAGATTCATATGATTCTTCTTTTGCATTTACTTTCAATAGTAGTAATAAACATAAGATGCGGAGAGACATGATAGTAATAACACTCTTATCTGCACCTAAAATCCACATTGTTCTTTTGGTCCAAAGATTATTGAGTTACTATTCTTATAGTGCCATCAACTACAAGTAGCTTGCACTGCAATGCCAATGCACACTTGAGAGCAACCTTGGCTGAAAACAATAGGCACTAATAAAATTAAAGTACTAAGATTTTTAATTTTTTTATGCACCACATTTTTTTATGGGTTTAGAGATGTATGTTAAGGTTATTAAAAGTTTTGTATAAAAATGATATAAAACTTAAATTTTTAATGTATTTATTTTTTATTCATTAATAAAATTTTAAAAATTTCTATTAATAATAATTTTAAAAGTAAAATATATTTTTTATTTTTGAAATTTGTCACAAGTTTTAAAAATACTCATAAGTTTTATTTTGTGTCAATTTTGTTCAAAAAATTTTCGATTTGTATCAAATATATTCGTGGCGGAGCCACGTTATAGAAAAGGGGGTATTGGCCCCCCAAAATAAATAATATGTATGTATAAGTCTCAATTTTTTAGTTTAGTTCCTTTTTAATTTTTAATTTTTAATTTTCCTTTCTTCTTAACTTATATTTTTCATGTTGGCCCCTCCTAAAAAAATTCTAGTTCCGCTCCTGTTCGTAATAGCTAAATTTTTTAAAAATTTAAGATCAATCTATCAATAATGTATGTCAACTATATCTAATTAGTTTGTGTTGAAAGTTGTTTTTGTGTATTCTCTATAGTCCTAAATTTTTTTAAAAATTAATTACTAGAAGTATATTTAATGCATATTAAATTTTTGGAATAAAATTCAAATAAAATAAAACTTAAGAATATTTTTAAAATTTTTAATAAATTTTAAAAATAAAAAATATATTTTATCCTAATTTTAAAGTAAATTATTAAAACAGATGTGAGCTACACCTTTTTAAATTTCGTTGATCAAAACGGGTGTGTTGTTTTCAAAATCTTAGTGGTTTTTTTGTGTTTAAGACTGTTAGTCATGATGGTGGCCCTAGGCACCTTGATCCTTATCCAGATCTAAAAAGTATGTGAGGCTTGATTCACTTGTTTCTCAATAATTAAGCAAAAAACCCAAGAGATAGTGGTATTTTGTGCTTCATCATGTTTTTAATGGGGTTTGATTAACAGGTGTTTTAAGGATAACTTTAAGAATTCATTTACCATTTTGGTTGGGAGTAAAATAATTAACAAAATTTGTATGGATGAACTCTATTTGACTTTGTATATCATCATGATAAAACTGAAAGTAATTCACACTCACCAAGTCTAACTTAATTAAAATTTGAACGTTATTCTAAATAATAAAATTGAAGTTATTCTAAATTATAAAATTAAATCTAAATCTATTAATAGTTTAAGAATCTGTTTTAGAAAAATATAAGATTAAATTCTTTTTATTGTGATAAGGGATGAGTTGGACGTATATTAATTTTTGGACAGTTCAGTTCTTTAATGACAAAAAACTTTAATAAAATTTAAAAAATCAAAGCTTAATATGTGTATAAATAGAATGTTAAGTCTCCCTTAATAATACACACAACAACAATAAAAATATTCTTTCTCCTTTCATATACAATTTTCTTTCTATTTCTCTCTTTAAATTACTAAGTTGCAATATATATAATACTAGTAAATAGATAAATTATTTATATATTATAATGAGATAATTATATTAGTAAATATTAATACTAGAGTCTTTTATTTATATATTTTTTATTTTATATTTATTATATCTATCTTATTTATTTATTTTACAGCACTTTTTAATATTTACATATTTGTTAGTTACTCTTTTATATATTCAATTATGTAATAATTAGTTTAAATAAATAAAATATAGTTTCAAATGTAAAAAAAAATATTATCACTTCCTATTAAATAATGTCACTTTTTTATTATATAATATTTTTAAATTATTCTTATAATAATTTTTTTCTTCACTATAAAAATAAAATAAAAAGAGTAGAGGACAATTTAAACAAATTATAGAAGGAAAAAAAAAAGAAGACATTTTCAACTATGAAAATGAAAATATCACTATCTTAAAAACAACCTATTATGCTTGGATTAAATGAAAAACATTACCTTTGTATAATAACATAGGCAAGAAGGTGTAAAATTATTGTTTACAGAGTAATGCTACAAAAATTTTTTTAATTATTTTATTTATTGTAAATTCTGAATTTTAAATTTTAAATTCTTAATTTTAAATTTTAAATTCTAAATTCTAAAATAAAATTGTCTAATATTAACAAACTAAAAGTTATTTTCTTATTTTTTATTTAAATTATATTATTTAATATTTGTGAATAATTTGATAAAATTTTTACAAATCTAAAACGGTTACCCATTTTTACTTTACTATAAACATTTGCTTATAATATGGGGAGTGCGTATTATTATTCATTTATTTTATATTATTTACAAATTATTTTCAACAAAAATTTCTCTAATCGTCATGGAAAATAAAATAATAAAATTGAAGAATAATTTAAAAAATCACGCAAAAAAAAATTTGAATAATAATATATTCTCTTTTTCCAAACATGGTCTTCTCTTTGGTCTTTCCCAACGAAATTTGGCTCAATTTCCCACCCCGACTCAAATTCGCTGTATTTTCAAATTCATAACTCTTCTATTCTTCTATTTTCATCATTGTGATTGTTATTGTTAGTGCTCTTACTTGTGTTTGATTGTTCATTTAGGTTTTTACTTGGTATGGTGCTACTATTGAAATGGAAGGTACTACTGAAACTGATTATACTGCTGGTGAGGTAAACTCTCTTTTCTACTATAATCTTTGAGTTGGTTGAATTGTTTAGGGAAAATGTGACTCTTTATGAGTTTGATTGTAGACTCCAATGGTCAGTTATGGTAGCATGCATGCTATATTAGAAGCCAGAAGAACTCGTGCTAAAGCTTCACCCTCTGGAGATTCTGAATCTTCTCAGGTGTGACTTTTTCATCTATTTTCATGATAAAGCTGTTATTTTTGTTTATAAATCATGTTGAATGAATTCTGGAAAGTCATGAAAATGCTTTGTTTGTTTGTTAGTGTATGTGAGTTTGAATTTTATTAACAGGCTTGGTTGTTCATGGGCCTAGGGTGATTGTTGTAGGACCTATTGATTCTGGAAAGAGTACCTTGTCGTGGATGCTTCTTAGCTGGGCGGCTAAGCAGGGTTTGAAGCCTACCTTCATTGATTTGGATATTGGACAGGGATCTATAACTATTCCTGGATGCATTGCTGCCACTCCAATTGAAATGCCCATCGACCCTGTTGAAGGAATCACTCTTGATATGCCTCTTGTTTACTTTTTTGGCCATACAACTCCAAGGTAATTTCTGCTGTGCTTTTATATTCTCGCTTTAATTGGACTTTTTAAGAGAATGAAAGTTGTTGATACACATGAAGGAAATGAAAATCCAATTGCTATTCACACTATTTTGTTTTACAGTAACAATGTATAAAGTGCTAGTCAAGAAACTTTGGGGGGGGGGGGGGTGTGGATGCTAGAGAGACGATTTGCTGGAAATGCCGAATTTCGTGCTTCCGGCATGGTGATAAATACCATGGGGTGGATAGAGGGAGTAGGCTATGATGTAATTAACTTTCGAACTTGATGTTATGGTTAAATTGGATGACTTTCAAATATAGAATACACTTCTAGTTCTGATTAAAAAGATCTAGATTGTAATTGTCTCTTTCTCGTCTGTTTTTGATTTTTCTTGCAGTTGCTATCGCATGCATTTCGTACACTTAAGGCCAATGTTGTCTTAGTCTTGGGTCAGGTAGAAACCTGCCTTATCTTTATCCAATAGGCATCATAGCACCTTCTGTGTAAGTTGTGCAGTGATAGCCAGTTCTTTTGATGATTGTACCCAAAATAATAATTGGTTCTGAAATACTGTACCTGCTTATACACAGGAGATGGGCGTGAATTCACACATTTACATTTCTTTTGATAAAAGATTTCTTCTGGGATGGATTGGTGTCTCATTCAGGCTTTTCATTTGATTTCATATAGGAAAAACTGTACAGCTGCTCAGAGATGTCCTGAAGGGAGAGCCCAAAGTTGATGTTAAACTTCAAAGGTCTGGTGGAATTGTATCCAGGAATGTGAAAGTCCAGAAGTTTTAGGATAAGAGTATGATATATGTTGATCTTTTTCTTTTATAATTTTTTATGTTTGAGAGCATTTCAGTTCAAACTATTTGAATATTGTCTATTCTTTGTTGGCACCTATTATTCTGAACTAGTTAATATTTAGTTGTTAGTGTAAGGGATACTCTTATTCTTGTAGCCCAAATCCATCCTTTACTGCAAACATAGCCAAACATCATCGAGTGGGTCGAATTTATTGGCTATTTTTGTGATGAGAATAAATTGGACAAAGGATGTTCAACATTGAGTAACAAAAACTGGTTTCATAGTGCCGAAGAGCCTTTGGCATTTCACCCTCTCCCCACCACTAAGGTGTAGAGTTCAAACTCTAGAAGATGCATTTGAGGGAAAAAATGTGATAAATGTATGAGGAGTGTATGGGTGTGTTGTGTACCTAGGATTGGCGGTTATCTAATTTATTAGAGTACTTAGGATTGAGGGTTGTCCAATTCACTGATAAAAAAAAAAAAACTGGTTTCATAGTGATACTAAGTAATGGCTTGTGTATTTCTGTATAACTTGTGCAAATTGAGTAATTAGGAAACTAGGGACTGCATGCTCTCAAAACTGCTGAATTGGGGATTTGGGGTAATTAGTGAATCATCCTAGAACTTCATCTTGTCTACATTATTGAATCATCCTACAACTTCAACTTTCTTGGGAATTCTAATGTATACCGCTGCTTATCTAATTTTGATGCAGGAGTACTTCTATGGCCTTCTTAATTATCTCTCTCCATATTCTAATATTACTAATTTTTGTCTTGAGATTACAGATTATTGAGTTATTAAAGCGATGGTAGATTGAAGTAGTTAAGAAAATTATTCTGTTAATGGTGATAAAAAAAACATGCAAATTAAACACATTTCAAAAGGATTTCACTTCTTACATTAAATTTATCTTCCTTTTTTTTTGGGGGTTTACCATTAAATTTATCTATGTTAGAAAGAATGAAGAGATAAGCTCTTACGGTAGAGAACCAAAATAACTTGTTAGTTATTACTAAAGGTGTAAAACCAACTCATAAATCGGCCCACTTCTTCCATGCAACTGCACTAATATGGCGGCGTTTGTGACCATTGTGCTCCCAACTGGTGGAGATTTGTCTTGTCAACGTGTATAATTCAACCAAAAAATAAAAAAAACACTAATTTCAGATTTTTTTATTTCTTTTTTACTATAAAAAAATACTTTTTTCCGAGTCTATATAGAGAATTAGGTTAGTGCTAAACTGTACCCAAAAGAGCCTATTGCTACACTTGCCGAAACGAGTAATTCTTTCAGAGCATGGACTCCAGTTATGTCATATTATATACATTGTACTATTAGAATTTAGAAGCAACTAGGAATTCACTATACTGTTTCCTTTCCATATTAATACGGAGTTAATATGCAAAATCAACATGCCATTTTCTTACAAATATAAGCTCAGAAGTTAACATAAATTATAAATTATTATTATAAATTTTACAAATCGAATTAATTTAATTATAATTTTAAGTTCATTTTGAGTTTGGTCTTAAATTTTAAAGATTAAATTGAATATTAATAATTATACGAAAATATTTTTTAATATTAAAAAATCAATATATTTTATAATTTATATCTATTCATCATCATTAATATTTTTAGTGATGTGTAATTATATTTAATAATATAAAATTACACAATTTTTTTAATAATTAAATGCTGACTTATATTTTAAGGAATGCGTGACTTCTCTTCTTAAAAAAAAAAAAAAAAACTAAATTGGTCTATCCACTTGAATCTGAGAATCGAGTTCCTTTTCCTTTCCCATTCCGTTCGTTGTTTCCAATGGAGATGGATTCCCTTTCCAACGGCAACAACACCACCGCCACGGCCTCAACCCCCGCAACCGTCAGCCCCGACTCCTCCGCCGCCACCGCCAGAGCCACCCCAACTCCCCCTCCCTCCTCCACCGGTCCCCAACTGACGGAGGCCCTGAAGCTAGAGCACCAGTTCCTGAGGGTCCCTTTTGAGCACTACAAGAAGACCATCCGCGCCAACCACCGCGCCGTCGAGAAGGAGGTGTCCGCCGTCATATCCGGCGTCACGGACGCTGCCTCCGCTGACTTCTCCCCCGATGATGCCGTCAACCACCTCAACTCCCTCGTCTCCCGCCTCCAAGGGCTCAAGAGGAAGGTATAACTCCTAGCCTAATTTTCCAATTCCAATTCTGAATTCGCGTGATTTGAGCAATTTTCTCCGTTTACTCGCTTCTTACGGTTGCGATGTTGGAAATGATTTGAGCTTTGGGTTCGTTCTGTTCAATCTTGATTGCATTGTCAAATGGTATTCAGAATGGAAAAATTAATGCCCAATCCACGTATCTTGAACTGAATTTCAGTAAATAATTTGATTTGATACATTATGGAACTCACCGACTTTTATTTTATGGGATTACTGTGAGTAGTTGTGTGATTCTTAGATTCCCTTCTGTTCGATTCGTTTCCTTTCCCAGATTTTTCTCTCAAATGGTTTATATTGCATCCATGTTCAGTGTTGCATAATTGGAAAGTTTTCATAGCCGTTTGTTAAGTTTCTAAAGACAGTCACTTATGGAATATGTTAAGCTGGAGGAAGGAAGTCGAGCTGAGAATTTGCAAGCACAGAAGTGTCGCGCACGTCTCGATCACTTAGAATCTGCTGATGGGGAAAATCTGTCAGAATGGAACAACACTCGCTTGAAGCGGATTCTCGTTGATTACATGTTGAGGATGTCATATTATGACACTGCGGTGAAACTTGCTGAATGCAGCAACATACAGGTAATCTTGCCATTTTTCAGTTGCAAAGAATATGGTGTGAGCCTGTGAGGAAATAATAATGAGTTTTTAATGGATTTGACAAAGATCTGCCTCTTTAACCTGGAAAGAGGAGTTTAATTTTTGCATAAGTTTAGGCAACTATCCTGTAAGACAGCCAGGTTATCATTTTTTGGTTGCTGAATGCTGATGCAGTTCATTTGTAACGAATATGTGGTCATCTGTGAATGCTAGCAACATGCTGTTCCTTCAGGGTCTTCTGCATGTAGAGTACATAATTCAGTTCTAAGTTCTAACGGTAATCTTATTTTGTCTTTGTGCTTCAGGATCTTGTTGATATTGATGTATTCCAAGAAGCAAAAAAGGTTATTGAGGCATTGCAAAATAAAGATGTTGCACCTGCCCTAGCATGGTGTGCCGATAATAAATCAAGGCTGAAGAAATCAAAGGTTTATACTTCTGTTTGAGCTTAATGTTTGCCACAACATACATACAGCTTCAACCTTTAGATTTTTTATTTTTTTGGTTTCTAGGTCTAGGATATATGCTTTTCTTTTTATGACATTGAGAATAGACAATCGTCTAACCCATACTCTTAGTGTACTGGGTATTCATCAAAATAGAAAATTCATATGTGCAGCTGTGGATGTGTATAAAGTTGGTTTAAGCTGGTTGAGAATTGGAATGTAAAAGAAAAACTCAAACTCATATTAGGGAAGTTAGGCCCATTATCCTAATGCTACTAGGGTTGGTTTCTCATCTGGTGGAAGTTGTCAGTAACAAATGCATAATTAGGTTACTGCAGCATACTTAGTATTGCTAATTTAGTGTGTTTCAATTACAACAGAGCAAATTAGAGTTCCAGTTGAGACTTCAAGAGTTCATAGAATTGGTGAGAGCTGAGAACAATATGCGAGCCATCACATATGCCAGGAAATATCTTGCGCCATGGGGTGCCACCCACATGAAAGAATTGCAGCGAGTCCTTGCAACACTGGCTTTTAAAAGAGATACTGAATGTGCCACATATAAGGTGAGGCTGCTTTGTGATTGAGTCTTTTGAGCATTATTGGTATGGAACATATCTAACTAGTGGGGTTTACAGGAGCAAGTTCAACAAAATTTAGTTTACACATGCATTTGCATTTTTTATTTTTCTAAATCGTATGAACCATATCTATATCGATAGTTGTTAGAATCACATGATTCACAATCCAAATTGTGCAATTTAATAAAAACCACCAATCCAGAGCTATTTGTATCAGGTACATTTTTTATTTCATTCATTCTGATTTGTTCTTCAGTGTTTGGGAATTTAAGAAGTCAATCTGAAATGGTTTATCTATATTAGGATTATGAGTTATGACTTATGACTTATGGTCTTACTTATTACATGACTTATATTGGTAGTGTGGTACTTATAGGGTTCACTATTTTGCATAATATTTTACAGGTCTTATTTGAAGCTAAGCAATGGGATTTTCTAGTGGACCAATTCAAGCAGGAGTTCTGCAAGTTATACGGCATGACAATGGAGCCTCTGCTCAATATCTATCTGCAAGCTGGCCTTTCTGCTCTTAAGACTCCGTATCCATTAACAACTCGTAAAATCAATTTAGTTGATTGCCTGATTCTTTAACTACTTTATCTTAGTTAGCTTAACTATGCATTTATTCTGTTAAAAATAAAAAATAGAAGATCGAAGTATTTATGCATTGTCACGGACTCACAACTAACTCTATTGAGACATGTCCCTTGACTTTATAAAGATATTGTTACAAGGATGATTGCACGAAAGAGGACCCTCTGTCACAGGAAGCTTTTCGAACAATTGCCATGCCGTTACCATATTCGAAGCAGCATCATTCAAAGCTTGTTTGCTATATAACTAAGGAGCTAATGGACACTGAGAATCCTCCTCAAGTGTTGCCCAATGGATATGTTTATAGCACTAAGGTCGCTGATATCCTAGATTTTCGGTATAAAAGCTAGCATGTTTGCCTGCTATATTTTTATTTATTGATTTTTTGTTATTTGTTTGCTGTTTTTTCAGGCTCTTGAAGAGATGGCTAAGAAGAATGATGGTAGAATCACTTGCCCAAGGACAGGATCAGAATACAACTATACGGAACTCGTCAAGGCATACATTTCATAATTCTCTCTTATTAAAAATAAACCTCGTCAATGATTGCAAATGTCAATGCTGCCATTGCCTTCAAGCCACTGTGGCTGTGTAATTGGAAATCTTTCGGAAATTCATGTCATGGGATTTATTAGTCCATATGTTGCGTTGTGTTCCATTCTTAATCATGTACATATGTAAGTAACATGTTTTTTGACTTTTTTCAAGTGTCACTGAGATTTGACCTTGGACTGTTGCATAGGGGTTTTTTTCACTCAACTGCCAACCTTTTAAAACCATTTATTAAATAGCTAACCTTTTTAAACATGTTATTCAATTGTCACGGTAGCAAACTGGTTTCCAACTGAGATTTATCGATTTAAAGGATGGAGAGCAGCTTAGTTGCCATTAGATCAGATTATTTCTTGTTATATATTATGTTTTTTTAATATATTACATAACTATATATATTTCTTAATTAATATATACAGAAATTATTTTTAATATGGAGATCAAGACGGTGTTTTGGTTGAAAATGAATATTTGAAGTGTATTACAGTATTATGAATGTATAAAAAAGGTGTTCAACACGCATCTTGCGTGTTTGCTAGGATGATAACACGTGTCCAATACGCATTATGGATGTATAAAAAAGGTGTTCAACACGCACCTTGCGTGTTTGCTAGGATGATGACACGTGTCCAATACGCATCCTGCATGTTGACTTTTTATATGTAAAATCCACTCACCTGTAATTATACCAAATAATCTCATTTTTAACAAAAATACTACTATTTTTTTCATATAAAAAAATAGCATAATTTTTTATATTTATTTAATTTTTGTTTTTATTTTATATTTATTTGTTTTTACATTAATTATTATTGAATTGTATAAAATTATTAAAATAAATATTAAGTTTTATTAAACATCGATATATATATATATATATATATATATATATATATATATATATATATATATATATATATATATTTTGGTCAGGCGAATTAGACAATCCTAATTTTAGGCATTACATCCATATTTTACACACCCACACAACATACTCATACACATTACCATGAGTATTATGAGTTCTTAAACAACAATTAACCTCAGCTGAAATTTGAACCCAATGCACCTTAGAGTAAAGCAAACATAATTGCCACTCAACCAAACCTTACCGTGCTAAATATTTATAATTTGGAATAGACTCACCTAGTGCACCTTAGAGCAAGGCAAACATAATTGCCACTCAATCAAACCTTGTGGTGCTAAATATTTATAATTTGAAATAGGCTCACCCCTAAAATTCGACTCGGCTCGATCCATTTCAACTCCTAATTGCACTGTACTCAATTTTTGTTCAATTGTGCATGTATAAGTAAACTATCGCTTTTTTTTTCTTTTCATCTCTAGTTCACTTCGCTTGCTGCCGCGTATATATTTTTCTTTTGATGTTTTAGTTTTTATTCTCCTTTTATAATTTTTCAACTCGTATAATTTTCAATTTTTTTTAAATAAATGATATTTTTCACACTTTTTTATATTTTGTTATTATTAAAAGAAAAAAAAACTTTCTTCTTTATTTTCGCTAGCGTGTAATATTGAAAGAGTAAAAATTGTCTTGTTTTTACAGACACCTAATGTAAAAATTCACTCTTTTATTTTTATTTTTTCTATTACAAAAATACAACTAAATGCATAAAATAATATATTTCTATACCCGAATATATTTTGGTGCGTAATTTTTTATATAATTTAATATTTATAATTTCAAGTATATATTAAACATAGTTGAAAAAAAATGAAAAAAGAAGCAAAAAAATATTCCTTTGCCTTCCTCCGTTTCTCGCAATTAAAAATAATATCAATCATCATAAATAGAATATGATAACAAAAAATAATTAAATTTAAGATCTAGCATATAATTGTAAGATAGCTCACACTTTATATTTTGATTTTGAAGTTATAGAAGATTTGACAATAATTTATTTTTATTGTCTAAAAAAACCTTATTTCATTAGTGAAAAATTACATGCCCCTAACAAAAATTGATAATTAAAAATTGTTAAATGATAATTTAATAAAAAATATTAAATTATTTAAAAAGTTTTATTTATATATATTTCTGGATTATTCTACTTCAGCCACAGTTATCGTTTCGCCACGTTTTGGTGAGCACCCATTTTTCTTTGTCATAACTTTTGTACAAACCATCTTCTCTAACGGACCAATGAACGGCATCATGGCCTCCGTCAACGGCAGGATCATACTGATAAAATATGACACACAAAACATCAAAATATATCAAACCCGTTTGCCTTTGACTGTCGCTATATCGTTGGACAAGTACGCCGGATACCAACAGAGTCCTCTTATCTTCGAGATTGAAGAACATAAACACTGCTATATTTTTATCGTATACCTCGTTGATAAACGTCAGAAGAACATCGTTATCCGATGCTTTTATTGCAGTTGAGTTTGATTCAATAAGGTTTTTTCTAGCATTTGCATATAGTGATGATGCTGATGAAGTTGCAGTGAGACACCCCACAACAAGAACAAGAGAAAGTAGTAAGAGGGATGCATGAAATGGCATATACATGGCTCTTCACTAAAATGTGATGTGTCATATTAACTTGAAGTGATTATATATAGAGAAATTTTATAGACTATCAAACTAAACGTATCTTTATGCCGTAAATCTCTCATATAACATAAATCAATATCAATCAATATATTTTTGGATTTATATGTGGTTTAGTGGTTTACTCTTATAGGGAGCCAATAATCATTAGTGTTACATTGTCCTATTAGGTTACGCTTTTGGGATGAGTAGTTTCATGATATGACATTAGAGTTCTAGATCCGAAAGGTCAGGGGTTCGATCCCTGGTGAATCCCAAAATTAGCTTAAGTTTTTGGGATGAGTGGTTTTATGACATGAGATGTTTATTTATCCTGGTATCCGAATGGTTATTCTGGATAGTATGGGTGATCCGGATGATTATTCTGGATAGTATGGGTGATGTTCATTCTATTCATGGATCAAAGATTTAGCCTATTGTACATATTGTACACTTAAGCCATTGGCTCCCTAGCACTACTCTTGAAAAAATTCAAAGCAGAGATTGGTTGAATTAATTAGTAATTGTTGATTTTGTTTGGTTTCGCTACATATTATGCAGTAAATTTTTGCGAGATTTGAATTGAATTCATAAATTCATTCCAAAGAAGTATCATTTACTCTATTTCTCTAGAGTCGACGTTAGCATTAAAAATCCTTTCTATATTTTGTTAACTAAATTAGATAGATGAAAAATTTCTATTGTTCAATTTATATTTTTGTAAAAAAATTTAAATTTTTTCTTTACTAGTTTCTTTTTTGAAAGAATTCAACAATCAAAATAGAGATTGGTTGAATTAATTAGTAATAATTTTTAAGAATTTAATTTTAATGTAATAACCGTATAAAATATTTTACACAATCGTATAATTTTAATCATTCTCTTAAATGACTATTCAAGCAATCAATATAAAAAATTGTTATTTTTATTAATATAGTGTTATATCATATGTAATTAGATACACGTATAAAATAGTTTTATACTAATACATCAAAATTAAATTTAATTTCTAAATTGTAACTTATTGTAAAATAACATAATGTGATAATGATTTTTACTTATTTTCGTACCACTGGCAGCAAAAATAAAGAAGATTATTTTTCCATTTGTGATATATCCCTGCCAAATCGGGAAGAGAGAGAAATTAAATTTTGTTATTTAATTGGAATGATAGTAATTGCTTTTTCCTTTTTTTTTTCAATGTCACTTCTACTCTTTATGATAAAGTACTATGTTAGTCCATAATATTTATGTTTAATTTTAATTTTATTTTTAATATTTAAAATATTTTATTTTATCATATTTTAGTCAATTAGTCAAAATTAATTTGATTTTCAAAAATATATTTTTTTATGGTGACACATTTATTCTTAAATTATTACAACTACTAATTATGACTACTACAGTTTTTGCTTTTTTTCATTACCTAAAAGAAAATTATAATGACAAAAAAGATATTTTTAAAATAAAAAATTTTAATTTTGACTAAAAGACTAAAATAGAATGAAATAAAATATTTAAAAAAATATATTTTAAATATTAAAGATGAAATAAAAAATTAATCCAAATATTAAAGTAGAACTGTATATTAATCGAATTGGATCCGTAAATTCGTAGTATTTATCCAGATCCGATCTAAATATTACGAATAAGATCCAATTCGCAAAACTATCGGATCCAATCCGGAAAACTATCGGATCGTATCTGATTCCATCCGCATACTAAAAAGATCGGATCGCGAATTTGAGATGAAAACTCACGAATCTAATCCGTAAATTCGCATATCCGTAATAAATAAATAAATAAATATAATATATACTTAAAATATAACATAGCTAAGAATTAAGAAACTCTAACTCCCTTTGTATTTCGGTGCTACTATCACAGCCCAATCTCATTTCACTCCTTTTCCAAGTCACTGTCTCACCATCATTGAACACCGCCGTTATCCTTGTTCATGCTATGCGCCGCCACGCCGGAGGTTGCTCGCCGCTGATGTTCCTCAATCGCGCTCTTCCCTTTCTCGTCCCTCTCATCTCTTTTTCACATTACAAAAAAAAAGTTGAGTACCGTCGGATTTATTGGCGAAAACCACGTTGAATTCGTAAAGGTTTTTGAATTATAGGCGGATTTTATTTTCTGATGATAAATCCGCTAGTAATTTTTTGAGAAAAAATAAATTAAATCGACACGTCCTTTACCATTGGTAATCTTACTGTAAATTTGACGATAAATATGGCGTAAATTTAAATCACGAACCCTTTTCTCTCATTTGAACCCTCACGGCCTCACCACTATCATCGCCACCCCCTATCTGTCGTTGTTAACCCCCCACTGCCGACGTCTCTTTTTTCTCCTTCTTCCCCTCCCTCTCAGCACTGTTGCGTTTCTTTCCTCCTTCTCCTTTCATCCTTCTCATCCCATAACCTGCAGCTTCTTGCTCTCGCGGCTCACGATTGCCACCTTTTTATGTGTTTTATCTTAGACTATACTCTTCCTATTTATACACGTACAAAATTCACATTTTTAATAAATTTTATCAATGTTTAATTCAACTTTAAAAATTTTGCACCGTCCACCATTAAAAGTTTGAACTTCTCAAATAATTTAGTTTAGAGGAATAAGTCATGAATGTTTAATTGATAGATATTCATATTATAACAAAAAAAAGTTTTTTTTTTCTTTACTTTTGCTTGCATGTAATACTAAAATGAGTAAATATTTTCTCTTGTTTTCATAGATACTTAATGCAAAATGCACTTTTGTATTTACTTTTTTATTATAAAAACACAACTAAATATATAAAATGATATATTTTTATATTCGTATTTATTTTGGTAAATAAATTTGTTTATTTAATTTAGTCTTCATAATTTCATGTATATATTAAACACAATTGAAAAGAATAAAAATAAATGAAGAAAGAAAGCAAACAAAAAAAGAAAGAAATTTTGCCACATCCTTTTCTCGCAATTAAGAATAATATCAATCATCTCATAAATAAAATATAATAACAAAAAATAATTAAATTTAAGATCTAGCATATAAGATAGCTCATACTTTATATTTTGATTTTGAAATTATAGAAAATTTGATAATAACCTATTTTTATTGTGACTGGAGATGACAATCGACGCAAATTATTTTTTATATTGGGGTAAAAATGGTATTTTTTAAAATTATAGACGATAAAGGTGTTCTTCTTAAATGTGAAATTTTTTTATTTAAAATGTGGAAATCGGACTCTCTGATTTTTTTGGGAATAAAAATCGGACTATCCGATTTATTAAGAACAAAAATCAAACTCTTTGATTTATGAATTTTTTTATAAAAAATTTACAACAAACAAATCGGACCCTCCAATTTGATATTAAAAAAATTTAAAAAATCAACTTATAAAATAATCGAACACCAATTACTGGTTCCGTATCAAAATAAAAACACATACACCACCAACAAAATTAAATTGCACACATCCATCTTTCTTAATAAAAATTTTTAGCCGACGATTAACCTGTTTTCTAAAGAAACCTTATTTTATTGATGGAAAATGAAAATCACATGCACCTTAACAAGAAGTTGATACTCTATTTTTACATTATTCTATTTCATCCACAGTTATCGTTTCGCCACGTCTTGGTAAGCACCCATTTTTGGTTGTCATAACTTTTGAACAAACCATCTACTCTGACGGACCAATGAACGGCATCATGACCTCCGTCAACGGCAGGATCATACTGATAAAATATGACACACAAAACATCAAAATATATCAAACCGGTTTGCCTTTGACGGTCAGTATATCGTTGGATAAGTACAGTGGGTTGTAACCAAGTCTTCTGATCTTCGAGGTTGAAGAACATAAACACTGGTACTTTGTCGAATATTTCGCTTTTAAACGTCAGAAGAACTTGGTCATTCGATGATTTTGTCACAGTTGCATTTGGTGATGATGCTGATGACGTTGTAGTAAGAGGGATGCATGAAATGACAGAGACATGGTTGTTCACTAAAATGTGTGGTGTCACGCATTAATTTGAAGTGATATATATATATATATATATATATATATATCGAAAATGTTTGGTAACCAAAGAAAATCAATAAAAAATAGTCATTGCCTTATTTATCACCACAATTAATAATGCAAGTTTTGACTATTTTTTTTTCCTAACATTATATAAAAAAAATTTTAGACTTTTAAAACTAAACATATCTTTATGCTATAATGCAAATATCTCTCATATCATCAATCAATATTAATAAATTTTTTCAAGAGTATATATTCAAATAAATTCTTAAAAAATTTACATAAAACATTTTTGTTCTCAAAAAAGTTTTAATTACATTAAAATTTTTAAATTTAAAAAAAATAATATATATATATATATATAAATTATTTAATCATATTTTTAAAAACACATATAAAGAATTTTGTCTAAGAATAAAACTTATATATCTTACTTTCATTATATTAAAAAAAGTTAATATAATAAAAAAAATTTAGTGACACAAATATCCCACACAATTTTTTAAAAATCTATTTGAATTATACTCTTCTTCAATTTAGCATATGTGGTTTAGACGTTTAGTCATCATTTAAAAGTACAGCTGTATTATTGTCTTTGAAAAAATTCAAAATAAAGATTGTTGGTTGAAATTAATTAGTAATTATTGATTTGTTTGATTTCATTTATAATATGCTGTCAACATTTACGGAATTTAAATTGAATTCGTAAATTCTTTTAAAAAATAACATTTATTCTATTTCTCTAGTCAATGTTAGCATTTATATAATTTACTTTCTATATATTTTTAATCAAATTATGTTGACAAAAATTTTCTAGGTTTAATTATCCTATAATTTTACCAAATTTTTAATTAGAATTTTATATATTTTTTAATTAGATTCCTATACTATATCAGATTTTGTAACTAAACTCTTATCATGACAAAAATATTGAAATTAATGAAATATTTTGTTAAATTATACAAAATATTCAAACAATTATTAGGTATATTTGTTTCGTTTAACAGAATATTCCGTTAATTCCAACATTTTTATCAATATAGGAACTTAATTACAAAATCTGATATAGTATAGAAACTCAATCGAAAAAAATATAAAAATTTAATTAAAAAATTTAGTAAAATTACAGAAATTGACAGAGTAATTAAACCAAATTTCTATTATTTAATTCATATTTTTGTAACAAATCTTAAATCTATTCTTTATTAATTTATTTTTTGAAAAAAAATCAAAATAGAGATTGCTTGAATTAATTAGTAATTGTTAATTTTGTTTGGTTTCATTTATTATATTATGCGGTAAACTTTTACGGGATTTAAATTTAAAAAATTATTTCATTCAAAAAATAGCATTTCCTCTATTTGTGTAGTTAATGACTTAATGTTAGCATTTAATTTACTTTCTATATGTTTTTAACCAAACTAGGTAAATAAAAAATTTCTATTCAATTTATATCTTTGTAAAAAAATTTAAGTTTATTATTTACTAATTTTGAAAGAATTCAAAATAGAGATTGGTTGAATTAATTAGTAATTGCTGATTTTGTTTGGTTTTACTTATATTATTATGCAGTAAACTTTTACGGAATTTGAATTGAATACATAAATTCATTCAAAAAATTAACATTTACTCTATCTCTCTAGTCAATGTTTGCATTTAATTTAGTTTCTATATTTTTTTTTTTTTACCAAACTAGGTAGATGAAAATTTTCTATTATTCAATTTATATTTTTGAAAAAAAACTCAAATTTATTCTTTACTAATTTATTTTTTGAAAGAATTCAAAATAGATATTGGTTGAATTAATCAGTAATTGTTGATTTTGTTTGGTTTCATTTATATATATTATTATGCGGTAAACTTTTACAGAATTTGAATTGAATACATAAATTCATTCAGAAAATAGCATTTCCTCTATTTCTCTAGTCAATGTTAGCATTTAATTTACTTTCTATATGTTTTTAGCCAAATTAGGTAGACAAAAAATTTCTATTCAACTTTTATTTTTGTAAAAACTTTTTAAGTATATTCTTTACTATATTTTTTTTTTAAAGAATCCAAATTGGGATTGATTGAATTAATTAGTAATTGTTGATTTGTTTGGTTTCATTTATATTATGCAATAAACTTTACGGAATTTGAATTGAATCCATAAATTCATTTAAAAAATATCATTTATGCTATTTCTCTAGTAAATGTTAGGATTTAATTTATTTTCTATATTTTTTGTTAACCAAATTAGGTAGATGAAAATTTTCTATTATTCATTTTATATTTTTGTAAAAAATTTTAAGTTTATTCTTACTAATTTATTTTTTGAAAGAATTCAAAATAGAGATTGGTTGAATAGTTAATCAATAATTGTTGATTTTGTTTGGTTTTATTTATATTAGTTGGTAAACTTTTACGGGATTTGAATTGAATACATAATAAAAAAATAACATTTACTCTATTATATTTTAATTTATTACTCAAATTATAGATTGTATAAGAGAAAAATTCTACAATTAAATAAAATATTTAATCAAGTTCAACCAAGATATAATCAAACGTTTTAAATTCATGCGCGTTTTTTCTATACTCATGTTACAGCTGTCTTTTTTTTTCTTTTTTATATTGCTGCTGCATCTTCTTCTTTTTTTGTTATTATTGTTGTCGTCATTACTACCACCACTGCTATTTCCTTCTCATCCCATCCTTCCCCTCTTTCATTTAAATTTCTTCTTCTTTTTCCTTTTCATCCTCCTCCTCCTCCTCCTCCATCTTTATCATCATCATTATTATCATCATCGTTATAGTTATTATCATTATCATTGTCTTCTTTTTCTCCTCATTTCTCTTTTATCTTTCTCTTTTATTATTGTCGTCGTCACTACCATGCCACCACCTCCAACTTCTCCTCCTCCTCCTCCTCCTCCTCATTCTTTTCTCATTTGAATTTATTTCATCTCTTCCTTCCTTTTTCTCTTCCACCTTCTACTCCATCATCATTATTATTATTATCGTTGTCTTTTTTTTATATGTATAACAGTTCAAATTTAGAATATACTGAAATTTGTTAATGATAGTGACATACAAACAAACTCAGTTTAAAATAAGTTTAGACTGAAAGTGCACTTTATTTAAATTTAGAATGCACCAATATTAAATCCAAAATGCATCGAAATTACTGATAAAACACAAACAAACTTGATTCAAAATAAACACAGATCAAGAGCACCTTATTTAAATTTAGAATACACCGAAGTTATTTAATGCTAATGTCACACAAAACGAACTCAATTCAAAACAAGTAAAGACCAAAAGTGCACTTTATTTCAATATAGAATACTCCAAAATTACTTAATAATAACTCAAAATTCCTCCTCCTCCTTTTTTTTCTTCATTATCGTCATCATCTTCTTCATCTTCTTTTTTTATTAAGTTTTTCCTTCTTATTTTACTTTCTTAACAAAAATAAAAATATGAAAAAAAAACATATAATGTTACAAAACTACTAATAAAAAAATGAGGAATCTACATTCATTCAACTAAATAATATTACAATATATTACAAATATATTCATTCAAGTCTAATATGAGAATTGTTCCTAAAAGAAAAAATAAGAGCAACAAAAAAAAGATAGAAAGAAAGAAGAATAAAAAAAGAAGAAAATACAACATTAAAAAAATATTTTTGTGCTTTTGTAGCAAAATTTCAGTGTAAAAATTAAGAAATTTATATG
This sequence comes from Arachis hypogaea, assembly GCF_003086295.3. Classification (NCBI taxonomy): domain Eukaryota; kingdom Viridiplantae; phylum Streptophyta; class Magnoliopsida; order Fabales; family Fabaceae; genus Arachis; species Arachis hypogaea. Next base: position 115,804,639 of record NC_092044.1, on the reverse strand, counting down.
TTATTATTATAAAATTTTGGTGTTATTTATTTTGATAAATTATACATGATTCAAAACTCTTTCTCTTCTTCTTTTGCATCTTTTGCTGCCGCTTCATCTTTTTTTTTTCTTCATCTTCCTCTTCTTATTTTATTTTCTCATAATTCTTCTTTAAGAGGAATAAAACTAAAAAAAGAAAAAAAAATCAATGCTGCAAAACTACTAGAAAGAAAAGGAGACAAAGAAAAAACACAGCAAAAAATAATAGCAATAAAAGAACAACAGTGGGAAGAAAACATACGAAGAAGAGGAAGGAATGCAAAGAAAAAGAAGGAACGCGAAGAAGAAGAAGGATATGAGAATTCACGTTCACGTTAGTGGCTGAGTGTTGGAGCGTGTATTCACATTCTCACTAATGAAACTAATTTTTGTTATGTTTGAACTAACTTGATTGAATTTAGTTATCAAAATGACTTAAATGTGTATTAAGACTGATTGTGTAATTCCTATGCCATTTTTGGAAGGCTAACTTTTTTAACATAAAAAATTTCGTAACGATTCTTTATGTGTTAAAGAGTTAGATAATTTTTAATGAATTTTTAAAAATTGTTTATCATTTTATTTTAAATTTATAAGTTCATAAAAATGTAGATTTTTTAGAGTTTGAACTAAAATACAAAATTTGGATTTCTATTTTTATTGGTTTAATTTTTTTTTATATTTTATTTGCATCCAAATAAAATATTTTTATATTGATATTTATATTTTAAAGTTAATTGATTTTCTGTGTATGCGTTGTACAGTAATAATAAATCAAATCAATTTGATTTAATTTATTATTATACAACATATATACATGTTTATTATTGGTATAATATATATAGGTTTAATTACTTTATTGGTCTTTATAGTTTCGCGAAATTTTTAATTAGGTTTCTATACTTTTTTCTTTTTAATTGAGTCCTTACACTAATTTTTTTTAATTGAGTCCCTACAATTTTTTTTATTTGAGTCCCTGCACTAATTTTTTTTAGTTGGGTCTCTATACAATTAAGTCAATTACTACTAAGAGGGACCTAATTAAAAAAAAATGTTATAGAGACCAAATTAAAAAGAAAAAAAGTACAGAGACTTAATTAAAAATTTTATAAAATTATAGAAACCAACAGAATAATTAAACCATATATATATGATAAATTGAATTAACTTAATTCAATTTACATATAAAAATATAAACAAGACATGCATGTAATTCAATTCAGTTTTTAAGATATTGGTATAGTAATTTTGAATTGGGTTTATTTTACATGTGTGAATTATCCAATAATAAATATTGTCTAATAGTTTTAAATAGTTGCTTATTTTTTATAACTAAAATTTAAAAAATAGAACTTTTATTTAAGACAAATTCTTAAAAAAATGAAACAAATTAATTTGAATAGAATTATAAACAGACAAATTAATTTTGTCTAACAGTCTAACTACTTTGCATTCCCCCTAACTCTCCCTTAAAAATATATAGAAAAGGGAAGAATTACAAGCTAATGATAAAACTAAAAGAGAAATACTAAATAATTAATATTTTTTCTTACATCTTAGCTAACACTAGTTTTTCACTAAAATATTGGTCTCTAGTATTTTCCAAACTAAAAATCAAAATGGAATTTCGAATTGTCTTTCTACCTTGTTTTCACTTTTTAATTCTTGTTATTTTAATAAAAAATATAAAAGAATACCGTTTTTTTTCTACAAAGTTTCATTCAAGTTTTTTTTTTTTTGGGCCTATGGGTATTATTGAAATAGACATATATCATTATACATAATGTGTGAAACCATAGCACATATCTCCAATTTCGCTTTAGCACATTCACACAGATACATAGGTTACTCAATTACACAGAAATTTTAATTTATTGAATAAACACAACTTATTAAGCATATAACTATATATAATAATGCTTCATCCCCAGGTTGCGACTTGGTCCCAATTGGTATTATCCTTACTTTTGAAGAGACCATCCAATCTACCCGAATAATGTAAATTTAAAAGGTCAACGTCAACATAAGGATCATAGTGATTAAAGTTGACACACCTTGTGGTCCAACATATATTACTGCTTTGTATAAATATCTCATTGGCAAGTCGTAACACTGGAACTAATGGTTCCAACCTTGTCTTTGATGGTTGCATGTTGTAGAGCAGGAACAACTCTGTTCTATTGTTGCCTACATCGGATGGCAATTCGTTAATAAATGTAATATTAACGTCATCAAAATCGAAAACAGGAGTTCGAGATGGAGATGGTAATAAACTTGTAGCTGTTGTGACGACGGAATATGCCACAACAGCTACAAGAAAAAGCAACAGCGTTGCATGAATTGATGGCATGGAGGACATTTTTTTTTCCTCGTTGATCAATGTCATCATCAATGTGATGAATATATAGTGGTATATATACAGTTTTTTTATATTAATATTAATATAATAGTATGATTAGATAAAATGGTATTTAATGATCCAAAATACATAATTTGATTTAAATTATAGATAGTCTGAATTAAATTAATTTGATTTTTGCATTGGTTTGATTTATAATGTTAGAAAATTTGTGGAGATTCGAATTGCCTTAGCTTGGAAACATTATAATTTGATATGATTCTGTAGTCATCAATAATGTTAATATAAGGTGATAATATCAAGGATAAGGTTTTTTTTTTTGTATCACATCAAGGATAAGATCACACTACTATTCAAATTTTAGATGCTTTGCATTAATTAAAATTGATTTCGGATAAATGTCTAGAGAACTATCCTCGTGAATGTTATTCATGGAAGATTATTAAATATTAACATCAAATTCTGCTAAAGATGTGGTTACTCTTGCAATTTTACAAGGAATGTGCTCAAACGGAAAAATCATTTTTTTGGATAATATTGCAAGTGGTTATTTAGGAACTAATTTGGTGTGATTTTATTGGGTTTAGAGTCGGGTAAGGGTCTCAAAAATAGATCTGATCATTATTTTGGGTCAGGTCCGGACCATAGTTTGGGCCACCCGAACTTGGCCCGGTGGTCCGGTCATCATACACAATTAATATTTTGTGTTGTTAGTGATGAATGATAGCTATTCTTATGTGAAATTTAAGTATCGTAAGCCTTAATAGTTTGTGTTATTAGTCATTATAAGACTATAAGTTAATGGTTTATGTTTAAAATGTATAAGACTTTAGACTAATGCATAATATTGTGTTATTTGTATTGTTTTAAATATTTGGTATTATTAGACAATATTAATATTGATTGTGGTTATATTTTAATTTTAGAGAAGGGTTGGTTTTTGTTGTATTTTTTTAAGTGAATTTCACCATGTCAAATAATGGTTGGAGTCTTCAATTTGGATATTTTCACATGCTAACTCACAAGAAGGTATCAAGGTAATATAATATTAACGATACGATTTTTACCCGGTTTTTACTCGATATAATCGTGGCCCGAAAGTGTGTAAGTTTCATCGAGTTTAGGGCTGAGTTCGAGTCTAACAAACAGGCTCAGTATATATTTTGGATCGGGTCTAGCAATCTAGATCACATTAAATCCGATTTCACCCAACCCATGAACACTCCTAATTTAGCCATTCAAAGAGCGACAATCGGCAAAATTTCAAATTAATTTAATCTTGTAAGAAATTTTTATTTAAAATATTGTCAAATGATTTTGATATATCTAAAACTCAATGTATTTGAATGTAAATTATATGATTGAACTTGCTCGATCTGTTCAATTGCGCACTTATAATGCAATTGCATTCTCTGGTCCAATTGCTGTTTTTGTTTCCGTATTCCTGATTTATCCACTGGGTCAGTCTGGTTGGTTCTTTGCACCCAATTTTGGTGTAGCAGCTATATTTCGATTCATCCTATTTTTTTAAGAGTTTCATAATTGGACATTAAACACATTTCATATGATAGGAGTTGCTGATATATTGGGCGCCCATTTCATATGATAGGAGTTGCTGATATATTGGGCGCTGCACTACTATGCGCTATTCATGTAAGTTAGAATATATAAAAAGATGTTAAAAATAATTAATGCTATAGCATTCTTACTTAAGTCTAGTTTATTAGCTAGGATTTTATTATAATTTGAAGCTTTACCTTTTTGTATTTATACATTTTTTTATTTATATATAAAAGATGATTCTTTTATGAGTTTAATTTTAATGTACTAGTACACAACTATTAACTATACAACACATTTATTTTTTGAATAACTATTCATACAATCAATATAAAAAAGTAATTATTTTTGTTAACGTGTCATTACATAATTGGATGTGATACAGATTTATTTTACAGAGACACACAGTTTTGCCATTACATCACATGCCTCAACCACACAATTGATCATTTTCTGATCCAGAAGGGAGAGAATAAATTAAGGTACAACATGAGAAATATATTTATTTCTACTATTCTACAACAGATGCTGCCCTAACTTGCTCTCTAATATACTCATTCCAAATCCAGTAGGTGATAGAACCAAAACAACTGAGATTGAATAGTCTAACCAACCAAAAGAAGCAGCTAACCCATAGTCAGCATAATCTTCAGGTTGTGATAATTCCAATATATCTGATGTGGTAGTTTCATTTTCCTGCTATAATTAGGCTGCAGCTACAGACAACCGTTAAGTCGACGACAAACAGTAGTTCTCCAGCCATGTAAAAGCAGAATTCAGAATGCGAAGTTCGCCGCATAGGAGATCCCGGGCCATGAATCTTCTAACAGGAACTCTTACACAAAATGATGAAGAATTGGAAGACTCCTCCAATGACTACAAATAATTGAAATAACACATGAACATACAATTAATACACCTTTACAAAAAAAAATGCTCCAATTGTTTTAACTTGCTACCAATCATACACCTATAAGATAAAGTCATTACCATAATGGCTGCACTGCGCTCCTCAATTAATTGGCCGATTAATGACGATAACATCAGGTGGGCTTGAATCTCTTTGTTGACATCCGGTAACGGACGCCTACCTAGCCTACCATCAGTTTGTGCAGCTTCCACAACCAGATCATCAAGTTCTGATAATTGATCAATGTGAATTACAAAAGTGGATACTGTTAGGTAGAGTTTATTCAACAAGTGTAAACTACTTTTTGGGTGGGAAAAATTAGCAACTAGATGCTATGCACACCTTGACGATTAGTACAAGAAAGAACACGAGCAAAAGCACGAAGCGATTGTGGAAGACCTTTCCCTTTTCCTTTAGGCCACTTGACCTCCCTAAGTGATGATCATAGCTCCATCAGATATCCAAATACTGGCAAGTTTATCAGCAATATTTTAGGGTAAAATCATATAGAGATTTCTGCATTATTAACATGCACATTTCATGCAACCAGACATGTATAAAGGCCGATGCAAAATAGTCAGCAAAAGATATCTCATGCCCAATATACATAAAATTGACTAATCAAGTGCTGTGTGGGTCATCTTTTTTATCCGATATCGAATGAAAAGGAAAGAAAGAAGCAAATGATAACGATCAGTTTGCTGAAGTAAGCACTGGTTCATGAGCATTAACAAAAGTTTGGACTGATAAAGTAGAATCAACATGACGGATGAAAAATTAAGAATCAGCACAAACTTGATTGTGAAGATGTTCCAAGAATGTTTCAAGTTTTCCGCGTTTTTCCTTGAAGGCACGAAGTATTGTTGCATGAGTTCCAACTTCATCTTGTGCAGAGGATCATGCTTAGGTATATCTAACTGGATCTGAACCTGAGAATGACCAGCATTATTAATCAATGATTACAGATGCAATCAGAGTTAATAAAGCAACAAGTTGGCGAGAAAATTCATTATGCTGGGCTAATGATACAAGAAATTTAATTATTACAAGGAAGAGTCCTGCTAGGGAGCCAATGGAATATTTGTGCACAATGTGTACAATGAGCTATATGAATTACAAAATGAACATCACCCGGATCGAACTCTTGACCTTTCGGATCTAAAGCTCTGATATCATGTCATGATACCACTTATCCCAAAAGCTTAAGCTGATGGAAAAAGGTAACACTAATGATTATATCTCTAATACTGAATCGGACATCCCTAAACCTCCATTATACACATTATACGAATATTCCATTGGCTTCCTATACTTCCTCTACAAGGAATACCTGGTCATAAATGTTGTAGGGGACTGTAAAACCGAAGTCTAACATCAATGTAGCATTTGAAAACTTTCCATATCTTATCAGTACCTAAAACAATGAAAGCAGAAAACCCAGTAACCTCTAAGTGACAAATTTTACAAACAGCAAAATTTGGCAACAAATTGAAATACATTGTAGCTATTAAACACAATCAAAATCACATAATTGCATAATAGCCCTATACAGAGAAAAAGAAAATACATGATTGCAAGGATCTCTAAATCTAGGGATCATATAATTAAGGTGAAGCAACAATAATGTTCCTTTCTCTCTTTTTTTTTACCAATTGTTGATTTCTTGTTTTAAGTCACATTCAGTGCAGAAAACTTGTACTTGTACTTGAGCTATTTTAGTAATTATGGTTCGTGAAAGCATATTCCAAGAGTCTGGCATATTTGCATTCATGGGAATAATGTTGACATTTTAATTCAGAATATTTCACCATAATGAACAGCATGAAACTCAAGGTAATCCTTGCTGTTTAACCGATAAAGAAACAGCAGGAATCAATGGTCAGCATTTTTGGAATGACATTACTGGTTAATAATGGAAAATACAAAGACAATAAGAGGTAATTTAATCCCTGCAGGTAAAATTTTCATTAAAGCAGACTTTGTTCAAGCTTGCAGAAAATGAAAAATGAGTAAAAGCTTAATTTGGAAGGTGGAAACTCACATGCAGTTGTCTTCATGTGAAGTTGCTAGTTGAGAATCGTTAGATAACAATTTTATCAAACATGTCAAATCATCTAATGGTTCTTAACTAACAACTTTACATGAAGACAATTGCATGTGAGTCTTCACCTTGGAAACCATTAGCACATATGAGACGGTAAAGTATATAGTCTTCAGTAAGAGATATATGACCTGCTCCCCAGGCGCATAGTCACGATCAGAGATAACCTGCACATATTTGCAAATATTAAATTAAATGGGTGTGAGAATTGTTTAAGAAAATATATATATACATATATATTAATTTGGGTTAAGAAGTGGAACTGGTGTCCTACACTAGTACTTAACCTAATAATAAGTAAGAAAAAAAATACACCTCAAAATATCAGTCTCATAAAAACATTATTTGAGTATTAATGAGGTAATTTCAAAAGCACATTTTTTTTTATAAAATAAGAATTTCATCAAGATATGGAGAACGATAATACAAAATGAGGGATAAGAGTTCCCCAATACAAAAGCAATGTAAAAAAGGATTTATCTATAAAACATTAGATTCCTAATCTCTCAACATGTCTGTGAGGGAAAGTCCCCTATATTAAACATCACGAACCTTACTATATGAGACATTGAATATGAAAAGAGTGGAGTATTAATGGCCATCAGAAAGAAATTTGGCTTTCATCTATGAGAAAAATATCTCTTTAAACCATTTTAATAGACTCCAATCACCATGTTAGAATAGATACAAGGGAGAAAGAAGTGTAAGAGTGTGTGTGTGTGTGTGTGTGTGAGAGAGAGAGAGAGAGAGAGAGAGAGAGAGAGAGAGAACTTCTGATAATTGTTTGTCATCATCACTCATCACAATTGCTTCTGAATTCCCATCATGGTTTACAAAATCTGCAAAAGGAATCTAGAACAAAGAAAAAAAGGTCAGAAAACTAACTATGGTTGAAACAAAAATATTAAAATAAGTCTCCTTACAGTAACAATACCAGAGATAAACCATTGGTGCTTCCCCATGCTCGAGAACCAACTGATAATGATATTGAGGTTAACAACGAAACTAAAGATGAAAGTCCATATTTACATAAAATATAATAATGAGGTTTCCTTTCAAAATTTGGTATGAGTAAAGATACACCATCATATAGATATCCTTCATACATAGGTGGAGAAAAGAAGGAAAAGACAACTATTAGGGAGGCTGAGTAGCATGTCGATCTATTAAAGGAATCTGAAAAGCAGAGCTCCAAAGGGAGGCCATATAGACTAATTCAATGTCGTAGAAAGGGAACTTGGTAGGGAACTACAAATTTTGAAGTGGTTGCTTACCTAGTGTGCATGCATACATGAAGTCTTTATAAGTAATATCTCCAAAACTTTGACTGAAACATTCAAAAATCTGAAATAGACGGACAAATTTGGCACAACCAGTCTTTCAGCTTTTAAACAGTATAATATAAATAAAACGGGGAACATACCAAATTAAAATATTAGTGAACACAAGAATGCAATTATCACACTTCCAGTGACAAATTTTAAAAAAATAAAAAATGTCGTGCAGGAAAGGATTAGATGCTTGGCCTATATATGATGTAAAGCAAGTCAGATATCTTGAGAGAGAAGAATATTATGCTCCACTGACAGTTATACTTACAATTTTTCTTTTCTTTCTTGTACAAAGTATCTCATATCCTCCCATCTTGTAATTTCAATCTTGTCAATATACTTACAAGTTACAATAAAAAGAAAGGAACATACTGAAACAATATAGGAAGGTGGGGCAGGAGAGAGAGAGAGTGAGAGAGAGAGCATGCTAAAGCAGCCAAGGTCAATCAATAATATGCTCATGCTTGTTCAATTAAACTCTATGTGGCCAGAGAATCAACCTATATTTTCTGCTGATGCACGGCACTTCAATTAATGTTGCATGAATCCAGATTTAGCAGACTCAATTTAATAAGTTACTTGAGAAGACATGGTGTCCTGATACACTCGGTACTCTGATCCAGTTACTTACCTATTGCAGTTTGAACAGCAATACATTTCTTTAATTTTGATTGAAAGAACTCTTGATGATTCTAAATGTCAATATATAGAAGTAATCAATTCATCCATCATGACCTCTTATACTTCATACTCCAAGACTACCTATTCTAGTATAAAGTTTCTATATTCTGATTAGTTTTGTCTTAAGATGTTTCATCATATCATATATGTGTATTCCTCCCCTGGCAGAAAATGACTTGCATTTCATAAGTTAGAATATATATATAGCCAACACAAAGCACTTACAGGTCTGATTGCCAAGAAGTCCCTTTCAATTTGAGACTTTTGGTTAATTGTTTCCCAATAAACCGAGCTTCGATGAATCATCTCCAGCTCACTTTCATTCCAAAAAATCTAAGATTAAAAAAAATACCATAGTAAATAATATAGTTTATAATAGCACAAGGTAATGAAATGTGTAAAAGAAAAATAAATCATAGTCATACACCATGTAACAAGAACAATTTTTACCATGTTAAAAAGATAAAAGATCATTACTCAAAAACCAAAATGAAAAGAAAACCTGCCGTGTTATGCAACTCCTCTTGCCATGGTAGACGGCAGATATAAGGATTCCACTGGGAGTCCTACATACAGAGAGAGATATTTCAGACATACAAGCAAGCTTCTAGATTTTACCAAGAGCAAAACTCAAAGTTTGCAAAAGTTCAACAATTCCCAAATTTCAGATTAAACCTTTACAGGAACATGATAACAATGGTACCTGACCCAATTTCCGCTCAATTAGAAGAAGAACAGCAAGTTTTGCAACATTCGCAACTTCCTCACTGATCAGAGATTTGATCTTAGCAGGGAGATTATCTGCTGTTATTTGCTACAAAACCAATTACAAATACTATGTTATCAAGAGTGACTTGTCATTGTGACATATAAAAAGCAAGCCATAACATATAGTTCGAGGAAAGATTAAGAGTGGATGCCTACCACTCTATAAGGAACCTTCAAAATACAATCTCCGGTTTTTATCGCCTTAGAAGCAAACAGAGACCTAGATGCAAGACACAAATTAACAGTTACTAAACCACTATTAATTAATATAATAATATATAATATAAACAGAGAGATGTTCCATCTTCAGTATATCATTCTGTGTTATGACTTATGAAGAATATTAACCCATAAACTACTCCTAAATTCACAATCATTCTTACTATTCGATTTCAAGAATGATGACATAGAAACAATAAGCATGCAGTTAAGAGCTAGAACCTGGTAGGTTTTCATTAATTACATTACAACATTAATCGAAACAAATTGAGCATTGTTTTCCCTGTTCAATGGAAACAAATTCAATCAACAGAAGAACAAAGAGGGTACCTGCCATATGAAGATTTACCAATTGAAAGCGATGAAGAAATTCTACAACCAGCTTTCCGCTCCAACCATGACAAAAATCCATCATCGTCACTTGTTTCAACAGATTCGCCATAAACCTGGTTCAAAACAGTGTTTGGATGGAAAAGGAAAATAAAAATGTGATAGAAAATAGATAGAAGGGAGAAAAAGGTTGAAAGAATTTCGAACCTGAGTTTGGGCTAAAGAAGTGAACTTGTGGGGAATGGAAGAAGAAGAAGAGTGAATAGAATGAGGTTGATGGTGATGGATACGGTAAGGAACAGTATGCAGAGACCAACGGAAGATTGCAGTGCGAGCTCGAAATGGCATTGCGGCTCCTCAGCCGTTGAAAACGGTGTCGTTTGCAGAGTGGCAATGGCTGCTAGCTTCAGTTGTATCAGCTCTTGTTAGAGAGAAGGGCATTATAGGGAAATACTCTATTCTATTTATTCTTTTAAGAAAAAAAAATCTTCGAATCATTTTTATATTAAATATTATATTATTTTTATTGAAATAACAGTGATATAATTTTAACTCAGAGGTTTAATATTTTATTGACTATACACTACAGTGACATACCGGCTAATTTTTTTTACGGAAAAGCTCTGCATACAAACCATTAAGGCTTGTATGCTTTACAAGTTTATTAAACAATAAAATCAAAATACGCGCTGCTCCACGTACGTTGATTACACGCGCTATATAACATCCCGCGTATATCTAACTTCCAAATTTAAAATATTTGTTCCTTTCTTCGTTTTCGTTATTTTGAGATTTGGTTGTTCTTCTTCTCGCGCGTCTTCCCTCATTCTTCTCCATCGATCTTTTCCTCTCCTTTTCTCACTGGTATGTTCTTCGTTTACGTTACCTTTTTCTCTCTCTGCAACTCAAGCTTCGTTTTCTATTTTGATTTGTTGTTTTCTGAAATCAAAGTTTGAACTCGTTTTGAAGATAATGGATCATTCAACCTCAGATTGTCAGCTAAATCCAGGCGAAGTGGATTATGAATTTGAATCTAACGAAGTTCCTGAGGTTTGATTTACATAGGATTAGTATGAATTTTCTTTCAGTAATTTGTAGAGCATTGTGTAGTTTAAAAATTGCTGAACATTGACTGTGAAAGTAACACGTTAACATGAATCTGTCGATTCAATGTATTAGTTGTGATTAATTACCTGGAATTTATAGCAGACGCTCGGGTGTAGATCAATTCTTCTTTGGGTGTATTTTAGCTAGAAGTGTGGGTGTATCTACACTTTACTGGTTTTTTGTTATTTTTATTTGAGTTGTTGTTGTTCAGGTGTATTATATCAGACATGATTGGGTGTGTTTTTAGTTTTTGACATGGTGTATTCTGCAGCCTGTGTATTGACAGTTTATGGCTTTAAAGGTCATTCTGTAGTTGAGTTGTTGCGGTTCGGGTGTATCATATTAGACATGATTGGATGTATTTGAATCATATCTATGGGTGTATTCACAGTTCTGACACGGTGTCTTGTGCAGCCTCTCTCGGTTGTTGATGACGAGCTTGTTCCAAAGGTCGGAATGACCTTTACCACCCTTGAAGATGCCGGAAAATTTTACAGGAACTATGCCAACGCTGCAGGTTTCTCTACAAGAGTTAGGTGCACAAATAGGAAGGGAAACGAGATTAAGAATCAACTGATTACATGTAGCAGAGAGGAAAAATGGAAATCTAAAATATCTCCAACCGAGAAGACCAATCCGACAGCCAGTGTAAACTGTCCTGCAAGAATTTATATACACACATTGAAGGATGTCGGTGCTTGGATCATTTCAAAGGTTGTGCTGGATCATTCACACCCCTGCTGTCCAAGCAAAGTAGAGATGCTCAAACAGCACAGGGAACTAAGCATGTCCATTCGTCGTACGATAGAGAATAACGATGAGGCCGGTATCAGACCAAGCAAAACCTACCAATCATTTGTTGCGGCTGCCGGGGGTCACCGCGAGTTAAATTTTATCGAAAAGGACGTGAGGAATTATATTACCAGGGAAGTGCGGAATGTTTCCGAACAAGAAGATGCAAAGGAATTCGGGAAATATTTCTTAAGAATGAAAGAGAATAATCCGAATTTCTTTTTGAGCTCGAACTCGAGGAGGATCAATCGATTAAGCTGGCTTTTTGGGCCGATGCAAGAAGCAGAGCCGCCTTTGAGTATTTCGGAGACGTCATTTCATTCGACACCACCTACAATACAAACAGGTAACAAACTGTCCCTGTTTATGATGCTAAATTAATTTATTTTTACGAATCCGCGGCAGAGGTGTATATTGGCCGTTTCATTGGGTGTATTCGAAGCATTTGTTGGGGTGTACCTAATGATTTTGCATTCTGGACCATGGTAATTTATTTCATGTATAATTTGGTCTGTGGTTCTTTTGTCGGGGTGAATCACCACGGTCAGTCAACACTTCTCGGATGCTCTTTGATGAAGAACGAAGAAATTGAATCATTCAAATGGTTATTTCAATGCTGGCTTCGTTGCATGGGAGGAAATGCTCCGAAAGGGTTTCTCACCGATCAGTGCACATCAATGAAAAGGGCTTTAGAGGCCTGTATGCCAACAACAGTTCACCACTGGTGTATTTAGCACATCATGAAGAAGATTCCAAGCAAATTAAACGGGTACAAGGGACATGCCGATATCGAACAAGAAATGAGCCATGTTGTTTGGAACTCTCATAGCAAAGACTCATTCGATAGGAATTGGAACGATTTTCTGCTGAATTTTGGTCTTGCGGACAACAAGTGGCTTTCAGGTAATGTGTTTTTAAAATCTGCAGCAGAGGTGTAAATTGTATGTTCTCTCGGGTGTATTTTACAGTCTGTGTTTGGGTGTATTATGCAGATCTGTACGAAGACCGTCACATATGGGTTCCTATCTATCTGGATCACCACTTCTGGGTAGGGATGAGAAGCACACAAATGAGCGAGAGCATGCATTCATTTTTTAACAAGCACATCACCCGAAACAGCTCGCTTATTCAGTTCGTCAAACAATACGATAATTGCCTCGGAAGCAGGGAGCAAGCAGAGAGAGAATCAGATGCAGCAGATTTTCATACGGTCATACCGTGTGCAACCAAATCCTCCATTGAAGCTCAGTTTCAAGATGCGTACACTCATGCAAAGTTTAGGGAAGTCCAAGCGCAATTCAGAGGAAAGACGAATTGCATCACCAGATTAAAGAATTCCGCTCTAGGCTATTCAGTATACGAAGTCGTAGAACAAGTTTCCAGCTCAATATTCAACAAGTTCGCAGTTACCTACGACTCAGTTGCAGCCGAGGTAAAATGCCAATGCTTATTATTCGAGTCGAGAGGGATACTGTGCCGTCACGCACTAAGCGTGTTAAGCTTCGAACAAGTAAGCCAAGTGTCCCCTAGATATATACTGGAACGATGGAGCAAGAAGGTAAAGAGGCGACACACACACACATCAAGAGCAGTCACGACGAGCCACTGATGGAGCCAAGAAGCAAGAGGTTCGACCAATTGGTTTTTTGTTCGCAAAATATTTGCAAATTTGCCTCCGAATCGGAGGAGCTGACTGCAATTCTGCACCGTGTGTACGATAACACCATGGCCGAGATGGAAGCATTAAAAGCCAAAAGGAAGGGGACATCTTCTTTATCCCACGAAGACGCCAACTTGGAATCCGTTAACGAGCTTCAAAGCCCGCCAAGGATTCGAACAAGAGGACGTCCAAAAAACAGGCTAGGTTCAAAGCTGGAGAAACAGATTGCAAATGCCACAAAGAAGAAGAAGACGAAAGTTTTAAGCGAGGTAAAAGTAATGTTCTTTAAATTTGTGGCGATTGAGTTTATTTTTCTCGTTAATAGTTTAGCTAATGTGTGAGTTTTATATTCAGATAAACCTGTTTGATGCTGCATCAGCGGCGCATTCAAATTGCAACCAATATCAAGGACACGTTATAAATTATCAGTTCAGGGTACCAGCAGCAGGGGATAACTCTTTGGGTGTATAGTTATATAGAATATGGGTGTAAAAGCACTGTTCTTTTTTGGTGTATTTTTGTTAATTCACAATTTACATATAGACACATATATAGATACATATAGAACAAAAGCTGTAAAAATTCGCAGGTTATGGGCATATATTTCATTTGATGTTTTTCTTCATATTTTAGTACATGTGATTCATACATTTTGAAAATGCAGCACAGACAGTTGGGTGTATATTTTATTCAATCTTGGGTGTATTATTAGACTTGCGTTGGGTGTAACAGTTTATAATTTATGTTTATATATGCCTTGATTTTTTGCTTCATATTTTACCACCTATAATACAGCTTTTGAATACATCACAGGCAGTTTACCAGCACAGATAGTTTAACTATGGGAAAAAATATACATGGAATAGAAGTTGTTGATAAATGGCAAATATTTACATCATTTGTTCAATTTACAAACTACCCAGCAGTTGGATTACCCAGTTTCTATATCAGCAGAATTAATCTGACAAAACGGACTCAATAATACAGAGGATGGCTTCGACAGCCTTATAGCACTACTCTCTCTAATTGCCCGATCTCTCTGTTTATTCATCTCACTGAATAGTATCCGGGAAGCATACTCCACTCTATAGTGGTCCACCTCCTCCTACAATTAAAAAGTATGTTATGTTTAAACAGAAATATTAATTCAGTAAAGTAATACAGAGTTATATAGTTCTAAAGACAGTTACCTGTGGCCAATTATCCCATTTATACTTCCCCTTTTTAATGTTTTCCGGCTCAATTAACTCAAGCCACTTCATTACGTAGATAGCGCAGTCATAGCTGAAAACGAAGAAAATAAATTACAAATCTCATTTAGGAAAGTTTAATGTTCAAAGTCACAAATTTATACCTTGTTTTTTGGCCTGATATTTTAACATATGATGCTTTAATTTTCTTCTCGTTCTCCCCTTTCTCCAGAGGTTCCCCGCCGGCATATGTTATCAATCTTGAAAATACATATCCCTTAAATACCAAAACAAATAAGTAATACACCCGAATGAATGGACAAGATACACCCAACTGAATGCACAATATACAACCAACACAACTAACGAAATAGACCTATCTATTAAAGTAAAGAAGACAGAGGCAACTTACAGTGAATTTATTAATGTCCTTTCTCTCATCGCTTGGAGCTTTTTTGTGTAGCCGGTCAAGTATTTGACATTTCCGCTTTGTTCTATTTATCAGCCATAACCACCAATGCCCCGAGTGGCAAACAGGAGCAAAAATTTGAAGGATTGCCACATTTCAACAGTGTGTTATTTTATTTGGCATATAAGTAAATAAGCGAACTAACAAATTTAGCAAACGAAAACTTACATATGGATGCGAACTTAATTTTTTTCTATCTATGAAGGGAATGAAACTCGGGTAGGCTTCCACCCTGAATTCCTTTTTCGTTTTTGGTGATATGAATTCCCCCTTTGGGTGATCCGAAAGTGCCATGCTCTGCAAGAATTGCGAAACAAGAAATGAAATACTGAAAATACACAGCTTACACCCAATCGAACCTAAACAATACACCCAAATCAATACAGAAAATACACCCAAAGTTCGTAGAAGTAACACTTACCACAATATCAGGGGGGACAATATATTTGTTCCTGAAACCTCTTTTCATTTTTCTGGTTTAGGATGAGGCAGATGGCAGATACAATCTAGAAATATATGCCGAAATCAATTTTATATTAATAAACATTGCAGTTGACTTTGGTGTAAAAACATTAATGTTAGTCTAATATTACCTGAGATTCTATATCACTTTTTGCCTGGAGGGATGCAAGGTGCATTCTTATCAAAATGTATTCTCCTTGGCCAATCAGAGTGCACATCTCCTCATACTCGTCAGTATTGCCATCTGCGTCTTCCTTCAGTCTCGTCCCCCAGATGTAGCACTTTTGTTTCATATCATCTGGAATTCGATTTATTCCCCCAGGAGTTTCAAACTTTGCAGAACTTTCTCCCCCAGTCTCCCTCTGAATTTGTGGACTTTCGTCTTTTCCCTTCGCCGCACTGCTTGCTAATTTTTGGACCAAACTGTCTAATTGTTCTAGCATACTTGCAGTTTCTGGAGATTTTTTCCTTTCTGTCTCCTGCGTTGACGCCCCCTCCTGGCTTGAATCAGTCAATCCAAGGCTGAATGATGGCATCCCTGGATCTGTTTTAGGAACATAGGTTGCTGTCCGTGCCATCATCAACAGGGCAGCAGCGTCTTCTGCGGCTGGATGACTGCGTCATGATGTATAACAATAAGAGTAAGAATAAGAATATACGGATGATAAGCAAAGATTGATTTTAGTCTGATGAACTTACATTTTAGTTGGAGCTGGGGGAAGCATGGGTGTGGTTTCTTGAAGTTGTTTGGGGGGTTCAGGAGTGCTGCACAGTTACAAAAAATTAATCATGGCGTAAAAAAAATTGATCAGGAACAATATACACCCAAACTGTTAGCAAATATACACCCAAACTCTAAACAAATATACACCCAATACTATTTCTTACGTTTCTGTAGTCCCTTCAATCCGTAGCATAGGGGTTGGTTCGAAATCTGTGTCAGTGGTTGTTTGGGATGCCGGCACAAAAACCTGGATCGGGACTCTAAACAAGAAGAAAAATGAAAGGTTAACAACGTATTTGAAAATAATAAGGTTATAAGGTTGAAATATTCTTGGAAAACTCACACTGCAAGCGCTTCCGACGGTGTTTGTTCCCTCACAACCATCATGTTCGAATCAGTCGGAATCAACCTAAAATACACCCGAACAATTCAAAAAGAAGACGGGCTTTGTTTTTTGAGAACTTACATACTTGCAGTTTTTGCTTTTTTTTTTTGCTGCCTTTTTTTTCTTGAATAAAATAATAAAGGGCTTTTTTTTCTAAAAAAAATATATACAGAATTAGAAGTAGAATGTAATAGAAGAACAAAAGTAACGGTTTTTGAAAGAGAAATTACATGCTCTGTGACGGCTGGTTTACACTACTCTGTTTTGTGCGTCCTTGAGAGGAAGGATCATCACTTCCCAAGTTCACAGCCGGTAGTCTAAACAGATTTCATGTTATTCAGACAAAATAAGATACAGGTATAAAATACACCCAAATGAATGCACGAGATACAACCAACCGAATGGACAATATACACCCAACAAAACAAACGACATACACCCAACTTGATCCACAAAATACACCCAAATGGTTCACAAAATACATCCAAATCTCAAATAATAACAAGATTTTATTAAATAATAAAGCTTCTTACGTTTCAGAGGACACATAGCGACCTTCTGTCGATCGCAGGTCAGCTTGGTTCTCCCTGCGAAACAAGATACAATTATTAGCAAACAAAACACACCAAAATCTCAAATACACAGCCCAGCAAGACATACCCCTCTACAGCAGATTTATCAACGTTTTCCCTTAGTAATTCATCGAGTTCGTCACTTGATATTTCATATCTCTCACTACATTCATAAAATAAGATGTTAACAAAAATAATTACAATGATAGACCGTAATATAGCTTATGAGGTACTGTACCCGTCAA
Source organism: Arachis hypogaea (assembly GCF_003086295.3). Classification (NCBI taxonomy): domain Eukaryota; kingdom Viridiplantae; phylum Streptophyta; class Magnoliopsida; order Fabales; family Fabaceae; genus Arachis; species Arachis hypogaea. Next base: position 115,786,756 of record NC_092044.1, on the reverse strand, counting down.
AGTATTGATCTTCTTCAGGAGGTGAATCCTCCACAACAACTTTTTTCTTTTTTTGTTGTGTTCTGGGTGGAAAAAAAGAGTACAATCAGAAATAAAAAATTAATTTTATCACAGAATATTATCCAAATAAGTACTTACTTTTTTGGTGTTGTTTTTGTTTTTTTCTTTTTCTTCTCCTTCTCCGCAGGTGATGATTCTTCGCTCCTATAAGTTAATAATAGACACTTCAGTTAATACACGAAATCTTTATAATGAAGCCAAAAGAAAGGAGTAATAATTTCAGGACATTACTCATCACTTGGTTCAAATTCAGATTCTGAATCAGAATCTGACTCCTCTTGCCTCTGCTTTCTTTTTCTGGAGTCCATTCTGGAAGGCAAACAATTGTCATTTAGAACATACTAAAAATACACCCAAATAAATTCACGAGATACACCCAACTGAATATACAATATACACCCAACGCAACAAACGAAACACACCCTGCTTAATAAGCTACATACACTCAACGTGAGCAAACAAAATACACCCAACCCGAAAAAAAAATTACACCCAAGTATGGTACTTACTTTTTCCCCTTTTTGCTGGGGTGTTTTCTTCCTGAATCCTCTGAGTCTTCTTGAGCCTCAGACTCAGAGGTAGAAGTGTCACTGTCAGTAGTTTCTGTCTCCGAAGACGATGTTGGACTCGTCTTCCTTTTTTTGTTTTTTTGATTTCTTGTTTTTTTTTTCTTTTTTTTCTTTTTTTTTCATTTTTTCTCTTGTCTCTGCCATCTTCACAATCCCCTGAAACATGAGATATTTTAGTTAGCAGCATTCGGGTAAATAAAATACACCCAACTTATTATGTTTACTTACCAAAATTTTCTCTCTTTCTGTAGTCATTCTTTCCACCAACTGCTCCTTAGTCCAGTTGGTAATCCAGGGCTTTGGTGGTCTTTCAGTCCTGTTCTTGCCTTTGTTTTTTGAAAGATGAAAGTAGATTATCATCAGGGCGAAGAGACAGCCATTAATTGCCTTCTTCTTCTTCTCCTGGTAGTCTGTGATGCCCTTGACCATGAAGGTCAAAACATGCCCCCTCAGTTTCTCTCCGATATGCCGTCCATCTTAAAAATAGGGGCCAGGTGCACAGGCGATATTTTGTTTATCGTCGTTGGCAAAAGGAACGCCATCTGTATGTAGAGGATGAATATCCTCTTGAACATCAGGCGTTCCTCTTCGTTGCCAACGCCGATTTCCATCATTTCATCGGTAAGACTTTTGAGGGTCTTACCCTGGAATCTTCTATAAATTATTTTGTCATCATCAGAAAGTTTCTTATACTCAACTTTCTCAGGAAATAGATCTCCTACAAAAAGGAAGACAACAAAGTATCCAAGTCGGTTCAAATACACCCAAGCATCAACTTAATATACACCTATAATTTTAAGCTAGTTACCTGTTGCATTGATGCCAAGCGCATGACCTATTTTTTTTGGTGTTATTTGGAAAGAACCATATCCTGTCTTCAGTCTGTTCTCTCCAAGTTTGAAGTTGTTTGCCAGCTCCCTTAAGAGTTGGTGATCCACCCTTAGTGGTGGGATGTGCATCAACCCACCGAATCCGAGATCCCTCACAATCGCCTTCTTCTCCTCAGTCATGTTTCTGAACTTATCACTCAGGAGATGTGTGGCACACTTAAGGTCTTTTGTTTGGTTTCTTGCTGCCATTTTCTCTGAAACAAAAAATACACCCAAAGATATCAGTAAGATACACCCATATATATGAGTCAGATACACACATCAATAATAATAAGATACACCCATTGATAACAGTAAGATACACCCGTATATATGAGTCAGATACACCCAAAGATATCAGCAAGATACACCCATTGATAACAGTGAGATACACCCATAGATATTATTCAGATACATCCATATAGATATTAGTCAGATATCACTCAACCATGCTTCAATATCAAGCCACATTACAAGGTTAAGCAGTATACACCCCCCAATCTACGGAATAAACCCCCAATAATCAACAACAATAGCAGGAGAAGTTAGAACAACAACGTAGAACGACGTAGAACTTAGAACAGTGTAACAAAGAAGCAAGAATAATAGTAAACCCTAGAAGAACGACATAGAAGAAAAGTAAAATATACAGGAATCTTAATAAACTTACGTTGAGTATTGTTGCTTTGTTTTTTCTTCAGATTCTTCACGGAGAGTTTGATGGTGTTTTGATGGAGGTTTCGAACAACGATTTGTATATTTTGAACTTTGATTTTCGCTCGAAAATGGGAGGGTTTCCTTGTTTTCGTGCTTTGAGAAGTGGAAGAAGTGGAAGAAGTGGAAGAGTCTGCCATACGTAACCGTTTGAGTGTTGAGCGCGTGATTTTGACGCGCCATGTTATCTCTCTTCATGCGCGTGAGTTCTATTTGGGCTGGGCCAACTTGTAAGCTTGTAAACTTGTATGTGTAGCAGGCACGTTTTTTTTATATGAGATTGATATGTGAGTTATGCTGAGTTATGGAGTATTGGGGAGATATACACGATTGTAACGGTTTTTAATTTTTTGTTTTAGTGGAAAAAAATTGGATCCAGGTTTTTTACGAGTATACAAATCGGACCCAGGATTTACACAAATCAGATCCAAAGTTTTCTGCCAGTACACAAATCGGACTCAAAATTTTTTATCAGTACACAAATCGAACTCAAGGTTTACACAAATCGAACACAAGGTTTTTTGTCATTACACAAATCGAACTCAGGGCTTTCAATACCTCCAATCGGACGATCTGATTTATCTTGCACAGTTCTCATATCCTAATAAAACACCATATACCTTCATAACCCTGCCATACACCAACTCTCCATCCGTATTAAAATTTAAAAGTTTGACAAACTCAACAGGTCCATATTCAGACCTTAGTACTATTTATTAGCCTACCAAATTTGTTAGCATTCCATTAATTTAATTTAACCAGTCTTGGCTCTTGATCATACCGAAAAAATGTAACGATTTAAGTCTTAATCTATACTATTTAAATATTTATTTGATTATTTGATGTCATGTAGGGTTTATATATAATGTTCTTAAAATTCACCTCTTTATCTTTTTTATTTGTTTAAACTAATTATGGATTTTGCATTTCTTACACTTTTTTTTTTGGATGCTCATGAAGTAAATGGAAAAAGGAAAGAAAGAAACAAAACAATAGACTGAAGAAACAAGCCAATTAGTCAATTAGTCTTTTAATGATAATTGGGTCAATTAGTCCTTTTTTATTATTAGTCTCCCTTAAAATAACTGTGTGTGTAACAATTCAGTAGATAATTGCCTCAACTTCATAATCTTTTAATGACATCAATTTTTGCATGGTCGAAGAAGCGCGCCGATATCGTACTAAACAGAATGCATCAACTGAATCTATCTCACATTCAAGTTATTGAAAATTAGATTTCCAATTAGAATTAGTCACACCAAATTGTCAAAAGCTTCATTTTTAAATGCTTATACATAGAACCTTTTTGGAGCCGTCTCAGAGCCAACTTTTAAAGCTATCTCTAATATTAAATTTAAATTTAATTTTTTTTACGTTTAGACTGTATTTAAAAAATAGATTGAAATTGAAAGATTAAGTGTTATTTTAATAATTAATATCATATTTAATTTAAAATAAATATAAAAATTAAATGAATATTTTTTAAAAGAAATAGTAATATAATATTAAAGTTTTATTCTTCGTCTCTACAATTTTTTATCTTTTGTATTTTCATTTTTTAAAGGTATTAAAATTACTAAAATTTTATATTTAAAGATTAAAATTTTAATTTTAATTTCTAATCACTAAATATAATATTCAGTCTCACTTTCAGTTACAATTCCAATTACAAAAAATAAACATAATTTTAAAGACATTTTTATCATAGTTTATTTTTAACAAAATTTATTTTGAGGCACTTCTAAATCTCATTAAAATCAAGTAATATAGCTTATTCGAACTCTATAAACCGCTAAATACTAGTTAGGAAAAAAGTCTGGCTACAATCATAGATCTCGTCCTTAAACCAAGTTACAATCGAACAAACCATGATATAACGGGAGAAGTGATTGAGTGAAAAAAATTTATCATTTCAAGTATCGAAATTTTGAATCTATAAATTTTATAATTTTTAATAAGTTATTTCATCTGTTAAAGTATTTTTGATGAAAGATTAATCACCCAATGATAAATAGTTTAAGAAAAAATATAAATAAATAATACATATAATGAACAATGGGAATAATAGTTTAAAAAAAAGTAAAATTAAAATTAAAATTCAGATCTCTATTTAATTAAATAATTATTAACAGATTTTGAAAGTTGAAAAATTAGGATTAGCCGATTAACACCTGAACACATTTACACTACGCACGGTTATTCCTAATTACACCATAATCATGTTTCTAACATCCGCGCCAGTTCCTCTCATGTCCACTACCATTACTCACTGTTGTCACCAAAGACAGCTGGTGAGACATAGAAGAACACCACCGTTTTTCCTCCCTGCCGCACCAGCTTCTCCCCAAACCCCTTTCAGTGCCGTCGTTGTTCATCCCACCAACCCTTTTACCTATGTCGAATTCTCTCTCCTCGGACACCATTTCCGTCTCCGAGTTAGGGGTGCACATGGGTCGGGTGAAGCCGGGTTTGATGGGACCCAGACCCAACCCGAAATATACACCGGGTCTATTTATTAGACCCGAACCCGACCCTAAACCCGATGAAACCAATACACTTTCGGGCCACAATTATACCGGGTAAAAACCGGGCCATTAACATTACATTACGTTGATACCTTCTTGTAAGCTAGCATGTAAAAATATCAAAATTTCCAAGACTCCAACCATTATTTAACATGGTAAAATTTACTTAGAAAAATATAACAAGAATCAATCCTTCTTTAAAATTAAAGCATAACCACAATCAATACTAAAGCAAAATCACAATCAATACTAATATTGTCTAATAATATCAAATATTTAAATCAATACAAATAACATAATATTATGCATTAGTCTAAAGTCTTATGCATTCTAAACATAAAACATTAACTTATAGTCTTATAATGACTAATAACACAAAATATTAAGGTTTACAATACTTAAATTCTACATAAAAATAGTCATGATCCATCACTAATAACACAAAATATTAATTATGTATGATGACCGGGCCACCGGGCCGACTTCGGGCGACCCGAGTTATGGCCCGGACCCGATCCGAAATAATGACCGGGTCTATTTGTGAGACCCTAACCCGGCCATAAACCCGATGAAATCACACCAAATTAGTCCCTAAAGTGTTTGGGCCCGGGTCGGGCCGGGTCTGTGCACCCCTACTCCGAGCTCTTGTCGCTGTTGCTTCACCAAATACTTTCATTAACATGTTTGGGGTTGTATATGCGCCGCTACTACTGCGTTGTGATCCTTGGGCGGCGCTGCTGCTGTCTCGTCGCCGTCCTCGCTCCACTGCCATGATTTTTCTCCTCCTCCTCCTCCTCTTATTCTTCCTCCTTTTCCCTATTACATATACTGATGGTTATTTTTATTTTAAAATGGATATTTATTTAATTTAGATTGAATTTATGTAGATACAATAAAATTTGCTAAATGTTCATTTTACCATGTACGTGGATAAATGGTTATTTTCATTCTAAACCGACAACTTGATGGAGAAAAAGCTCGAAAATAGTAAAACTGACTAGTAAGAAAATGATCGACGGCATAATTAAAATTTATATTTTTAATTAATTAAATAATTATTAACAGATTTTAAAATTTAAAAATCGGTAATTTAAAATTTCAAATTTTAATCATCCGTTGCTGATTTCAAAATTTTATAAGTAAATTAAAAGGGTTTGTTTGTTACTTGATTTGGGTATTTTTATTTTATTTTTAGTGGGATAAAAAATTAGACTATTGTTTATATTATTTAGATTTATCGTTGTCTATCTATTTTAACTTAATGGAAAAAATATATATAAAGTGTCCAATAAAAATAAAGAAAAGAGCAATGTTTATAGAATAATAATTAATTTTATATTATAATGACAGTAGAGCAAAATTACTTATATATTTTCTTATTTTATACTGCAATTAAAATAAGCAGATTGGGAGACAAAGTTTTAATTGCTATATTAACTATAGTTATTATTAGTGTATAATTTGTTGTGCCAAAACTAATATTATTGAGGGATCATTTATTTTGGCAGCAATTTTTTATACATTTATTGCCAATTTTTATTTGACATTCATATTGTTGGGTTTTTCTCTCCTTTGTGAGGCCCAAGCCCAACATTTTGGGGGTGTATTCTTTCACCCTAGTGTCACAACCCTAATTTAGTTTTTTGAGGTTTTTTGAGAGAGAGAGAATAGCCACCAAGTGAGAGAGAAGAGGGAAAAAAAAACAGAATTCCCGTTTTTGCCCAAAGCAGTAAATTTCAAATGGCAGTTTCTCAGTTGTTCACCGTTGGATCGGCTTGAAATTTAAACTGCATATTCCTATCATCTTGTTCTTCATTCTGATCGGTGGAGATGTTGATTGGAGGCTTGCAGTAGGAGAAATTGGTTTCGCAAGAGAGAAATTAGGTTTCCCGTTTTTACACAGAGCAGAAATTTTGGAACGGCAGTTTCTCATTCTTTCACCGTTGGATCGACGTGAAATTTGGACTGTAGATTCTTCACATCTTGTTCTTTATTCTGAACGGTGGAGATTTTAATTGGAGGTCTGCAGAGGGAGAAATTGGCTTCGACATCAGCTCTGTTTTTTTGGGTATATTTGATCTTCTTGCTTCTTATTTGTGAGCTTTGGTGCTTTGATGTTTTGGCTGGTTATATGCACATTTTTGTGCTTTGTTTGAGACTCTCTTGTACCTCATTTGATTATAGTGGAGCTATTTCATTGGTCTGGACGACCCGTGGTTTTTACCTCTCACGTTGAGGGGGTTTTCCACGTTAAAATCTCGGTGTGTTCTTGTTATTGCTTTACTTGCTATATTTGCTTGTTATAGTTGCTACCATATTGTGTTGTGAGTGCTTCCATATTGTTCTTGTGTTGGACATTGTTGTCGTTTCCGCTGCTAGGCTCTTTCATACTGGCATCAGAGCTTGTTGGTATTTTTCTGGGCTTGTGATTCTGTGAACAATGGAAGCTAATACTAATACTAGTAGGATGATCACTCTTAATGGTCCTAATTATGATTTGTGGAAGTCAAAGATGGAAGATTTGCTTTATGTCAAAAATTTTCATCAACCAGTTTTTGGTACAGAGAAGCCTAATGATAAGTCTGATGATGATTGGACTTTGTTGCATAGACAAGTCTGTGGATATATTAGGCAGTGGGTTGACGATAATGTGTTGAACCATATTATTGGAGAGACACATGCTCGAACCCTTTGGATTAAGCTTGAACAGTTGTATGCTCGGAAAACTGGGAATAACAAGATGTTTTTGATCAAGCAGTTGTTGGCTTTTAAGTATACAGATGGGACATCAATGACAGATCACTTGAATAATTTCCAAGGAATTATGAATCAGTTATCTTCCATGGGCATCAAGTTTGATGAAGAGGTTCAAGGATTGTTACTTCTTGGCTCCTTACCAGACTCGTGGGAAATTCTCAGAATGTCATTGTCCAATTCTGCTCCTGATGGTGTAATCTCTATGGATCTTGCCAAGAGTAGTGTTTTGAATGAAGAGATGAGAAGAAAGTCACAAGGTACATCGACTACACATTCAGATGTTCTTGTTTCTGAGTCTAGGGGGAGAAGCAAAAGTCGAGGTCCTAAAGGTAGAGATCAAAGCAGAAGCAAGTCTCGAGGAAAGTATAAGAATATTGAGTGTCATCATTGTGGTCAAAAGGGACATGTGAAGAGATTTTGTTGGCAGCTAAAGAAGGAGAAAGCCAAGGCAAGTAAAGACAAGAGCACAAATAAAGATGATGGTAACAAGGAAGACAAGGTTAATGTAACTCATGATGATTTTCTTGTTGTTGAGGAGTTTGAATCTGTTAACCTTGTTGATAGTAGCACTAGTTGGGTGATTGATAGCGGTGCTTCTATTCATGTTACATCTAGGAGGGATTTGTTTACGTCCTATACTCCTGGTGATTTTGGTGACGTGAAAATGGCTCATCAAGGTGTTGCAAAATGTGCTGGTGTTGGACAGGTTTGCTTAGAAACCTCCAACGGTACCAAGTTGACTTTGAAGCGTGTGAAGCATGTTCCGGATATTCGGTTGAACTTACTTTCTGTTGGTAAGTTGTGTGATGAATACTTGGATAGCTCATTTTCTCGTGATAGCTGGAAGCTCACCAAGGGTTCCATGGTTGTTGCTAGAGGTACAAGACATTCTACTCTTTATTTAACTCAAGCAAAGATTGTGAAAGATGTTGTTAATGCTGCTGAGTTTGTTGATGAAACTGATTTATGGCATAAGAGATTATGTCATATGAGTGAGAAGGGTATGAATATGTTATCCAAGAGGAATCTTTTACCTGGTTGTAAGGTTGCTTTGCAAAAGTGCAATCATTGTTTTGCTGGAAAACAAAACAGGGTCTCTTTTAAGAGCCATCCACCTTCAAGGAAGACGGAGATACTTGACTTGGTGCATTCTGATGTATGTGGGCCGATGAAGACAAGAACACTTGGAGGGTCTATCTATTTTGTAACCTTTATTGATGATCATTCTAGAAAATTATGGGTTTACACTTTGAAGACCAAAGATCAAGTTTTGAATGTGTTCAAGCAATTTCAAGCTTCTGTTGAAAGAGAAACTGGGAAGAAGTTGAAATGCATTCGTACTGACAATAGTGGTGAGTACTCAGGTCCATTTGATGCTTATTGTAAAGAGCATGGCATAAGACATCAGAAGACTCCTCCAAAGACTCCTCAGTTGAATGGCTTGGCTGAAAGGATGAACAGAACACTGGTTGAAAGAGTTAGGTGCTTGTTGTCACAATCTGGATTGGCAAAATCTTTTTGGGGTGAAGCTTTGAGCACTGTTGTTCATGTCTTGAACCGGACACCATGTGTTCCCTTGCAATTTGAAGTGCCAGAGAAGGTATGGTCAGGTAATGATGTTTCTTATGATCATTTAAGAGTCTTTGGATGTAAAGCTTTTGTTCATATTCCTAAAGATGAGAGATCTAAACTTGATGTAAAGACTAGGCAGTGTATTTTTATTGGCTATGGTATGGATGAGTTTGGTTACAGGTTTTATGATCCTGTTAACAAGAAGGTGATTCGGAGTAGAGATGTTGTCTTTGTTGAAGACCAAACATTGAAGGATGTTGATCATGCGGAGAAGCCAATGGTTCAGCCTAGTGATGATTTTTCTGACTTGGATATTACTCCCTCTATGCCTTTGGTAGAAGATGGTAGAGTTGAAGCTCAAAATAATGAGCATGATACAGGTGCAGGTGAAGATGGAACAGTTGATCCGATACTTGATGAAGTTGGTGATGATGATCAAGATGAAGAACCAACTTTGGAAATTCCTGCAAATGCTCTCAGAAGGTCTACAAGAGAGAGGAAGCCTTCATCAAGGTATTCTCCACATGAGTTTGTTTTGTTGACTGATGGGGGAGAACCTGAATGCTTTGGAGAGGCTGTTGAAGATGAAAGCAAAGCTCAATGGCTTGAAGCTATGCAAGAAGAAATGAAGTCCTTGCTTGAGAATGATACCTATGAGTTGGTGAAGCTACCGAAGGGTATGCGAGTTTTGAAGAACAAATGGGTATTCAGAATCAAGAATGAAGAACACAATTCTATGCCTCGGTATAAGGCTAGATTGGTTGTTAGAGGCTTTAGCCAGAGAAAAGGTGTTGATTATGAGGAGATCTTTTCTCCTGTTGTGAGGATGTCATCCATTCGTGCTGTGCTTGGATTAGCAGCGTCTCTTGATTTAGAGATTGAGCAAATGGATGTGAAGACAGCTTTTCTTCATGGTGATTTAGATAAGGAAATCTACATGGAGCAACCGGAGGGCTTTGTTGTTAAAGGAAAGGAAGATTTTGTGTGCAAGCTTAAGAAGAGTCTTTATGGGTTGAAGCAAGCTCCAAGACAGTGGTACAAGAAGTTTGAATCTGTTATGGGGAAGCATGGTTACCGTAAGACAACTTCAGATCATTGTGTATTTGTGCAAAAATTTTCTGATGATGATTTTATCATTCTTTTGCTTTATGTGGATGATATTTTGATTGTGGGCAAGAATGCTTTGAGGATTAATGAGTTGAAGAAACAGTTGAGCAGGTTCTTTGCTATGAAGGACTTGGGTCCTGCCAAACGGATTTTAGGCATGACTATTACTCGTTATAGAGATTCCAAGAAGCTTTATTTGTCACAGGAGAAGTACATAAAGAAGGTGCTTCAAAGGTTTGGCATGAATGATGCCAAATGTGTTGCTAGTTCTTTTGCTCCTCATTTTAAGTTGAGCACCAAGCAGTGTCCAACCACTGATGAGGAGAAACAAGAAATGGATGAAATTCCTTATGCCTCAGCTGTTGGAAGCTTGATGTATGCTATGGTGTGTACTAGACCAGACATTGCTCATGCGGTTGGTACTGTGAGTCGTTTTCTCTCTAATCCAGGTAAAGAACATTGGAATGCTGTTAAATGGATTATGAGATATCTCAAAGGTACAACTAACTTGAGTTTGAGTTTTGGTGGTGAGAAACCTTTGCTAGTTGGCTTTACTGATGCAGACATGGCAGGAGATATTGATTCTCGAAAGTCTACTTCAGGTTATTTGGTCAAGTTTACAGGGGGAGCTATTTCATGGCAGTCAAGGCTACAAAAGTGTGTTGCACTTTCTACCACAGAGGCAGAGTTTATTGCAGCAACTGAAGCATGTAAAGAGTTGTTGTGGATGAAGAAGTTTCTTGCAGCACTTGGTTTTAAGCAAGACCGTTATGTCTTGTTGTGTGATAGCCAAAGTGCTATTCATCTTGCCAAGAATTCTACTTTTCATCCAAGATCTAAACATATCGATGTTAGGTATCACTGGATACGGGATGTGTTAGATTCTAAGTTGTTGGAACTTGAGAAAGTTCACACTGATGACAATGGTGCTGATATGATGACAAAAGCATTGTCAAGAGAAAAGCTTGAAACATGTTGTTTGATCGCCGGAATGGCGAGGGCCTCCACCTAGTCGAGAAGGGGGAGATTTGTTGGGTTTTTCTCTCCTTTGTGAGGCCCAAGCCCAACATTTTGGGGGTGTATTCTTTCACCCTAGTGTCACAACCCTAATTTAGTTTTTTGAGGTTTTTTTAGAGAGAGAGAATAGCCACCAAGTGAGAGAGAAGAGGGAAAAAAAAACAGAATTCCCGTTTTTGCCCAAAGCAGTAAATTTCAAATGGCAGTTTCTCAGTTGTTCACCATTGGATCGGCTTGAAATTTAAACTGCATATTCCTATCATCTTGTTCTTCATTCTGATCGGTGGAGATGTTGATTGGAGGCTTGCAGTAGGAGAAATTGGTTTCGCAAGAGAGAAATTAGGTTTCCCGTTTTTACACAGAGCAGAAATTTTGGAACGGCAGTTTCTCATTCTTTCACCGTTGGATCGACGTGAAATTTGGACTGTAGATTCTTCACATCTTGTTCTTCATTCTGAACGGTGGAGTTTTAATTGGAGGTCTGCAGAGGGAGAAATTGGCTTCGACATCAGCTCTGTTTTTTTGGGTATATTTGATCTTCTTGCTTCTTATTTGTGAGCTTTGGTGCTTTGATGTTTTGGCTGGTTATATGCACATTTTTGTGCTTTGTTTGAGACTCTCTTGTACCTCATTTGATTATAGTGGAGCTATTTCATTGGTCTGGACGACCCGTGGTTTTTACCTCTCACGTTGAGGGGGTTTTCCACGTTAAAATCTCGGTGTGTTCTTGTTATTGCTTTACTTGCTATATTTGCTTGTTATAGTTGCTACCATATTGTGTTGTGAGTGCTTCCATATTGTTCTTGTGTTGGACATTGTTGTCGTTTCCGCTGCTAGGCTCTTTCACATATATGGTCCAGCTGGAAGCATCTCTTGCATTGATTGCCTCAAGTGGAAGCTTGATTATGTTCTTAATTCTTAACGTGGCGTTATTGCAATCAAGCGATGTTTTGATTGTGATTATTTTACTTTAAGAGTTTGTGCTTGTCATTTCTTTTTAAGTTTTAAGTAAAGCACCAAAGAACTATAGTTATTGTCTTGAACACACTAATTAGGGTACGAACCATATATTATTTATTCCTTAGTTTTTTTTTTGTTTTTTTTTTTTTTTGTTTTATCGTCTTGAACACACTAATTAGAGTACGAACCACATATTATTTATTCCTTAGTTTTTTTTATCGAAAATAGAGAATTTTAAATTTATAAATTTTTAAATAAATATAAAAAAATTATACGATTTAAATTATAATTCATTGACTTATTTATTCCTTAGCTTGTCCATAGAAAGAATATAAATTTTAATAACAGCAATCTTATATAATCAATAAAATTTATTATTATTTTAATATTTGATCAATATTTTATATACTAAATACTAAATATTAAAATATAAATACTAAGTAAATCTTAATTCCTAATAGTATATTATAAAAATAAGATATTAACAAAAAAAATATTAATAAAAGATACTAATTTTTTAATATTTGTTATTAAATTTTAATATATTGATATTATATATAAAAATTATATGATTATTCAATTATATTATGCATTTAGATATTTCTTTTAAGTATTGCATTAAAAGTTAGTTGTTTTTATTCATCTAAAAATATAGAGTAAGTGTTTGGTAAAAAAACACTTTTATACTAACGAAGAATAAATTCTTATCTATATTCATGAAGTTTTATATCTCTTTAGTTGCAGGAATAAATTTTCATAATGGCTTTGAGGTTTATAGAATTATTCAATCTGATTTTTGATATTCTAATTTTAAATATATAATAGCTAGTTTAGTTGGTCCAACTCTTGATGCCATTCAACATAAAAGATCGAAAAAGTAATATAGATTTTTTTAAAAAATTAGAAATAAGATTCGAATCTATAATTTTTAGGTGAGTATAAAAAGATTATATTATTTAAACTATAACTCATTTATAATTAGTAAATTGATTCGATTATATATAGTTTAATAATAATATTATTGTTCATAATCTATCCCAATATTAGGACCCAAATCCAAATAAACATAAAAAGCTCAATTTAAATATTGGCCTTTGCTATCAACCTACATCTACAGAAGAGGTCGGATTTAATACAGATTTAAAAAAGTCGGACTCGAAGGATAGCTGATAGATAACAATTATTCAAATAAGTAACTGACTCTAAAATCTCTCAACTCACTCTCAGAAGCCATATCTCAACTTCCCTAAGATAAATGGACAATTATCCCCCTTAAAAGGTGGAACTACTCCAACAGTGGTTATTGGTTCATCACTATAAATACACTGATACCCCTCAAGTATCTCTAAGTTTCAGTACTCTCTAAACCTGTTAAATCCTTTAATGACTTAAGCATCGGAGTGTCTTTGCAAGTACCACCTCCCATTCATTTATACACACAAATTGGACGGTGACTTCTAGATACAAACTTAGTCGGAGACCACTACCATTTAATGTTTGGGCCTATTTTCTAAGCTTAATCTAACAAACTCAAATTACCCACGTAACAATTATATTAATATATATTTTATATTTAATATACATATATTCTTATATATAATTATAATAGATGACATAAATTATAATTAATAGAAATATAAATTTTTGTTTATATAAAATTATAATTATATTTATATTATTTAAGTCAATTCTTGAATTTAAACTGGTTCGTAAATTTTAGGTGAACTAAATTTAAATTTTACAAATAAACTCAATTATTAATAAAACGAATTTAATTTGTATGAATCGAATTTAAGCTCAACTCAACTCAGACTCACATCTAGCCATATTAGTAGTAACACACCATCTTTACCCATTTCTAAAAAGTTAGCCGAATGAAGGCGCGTTCAGTTTAATAATTTTGCAAATATATAAGTCAATTGTCACCATAGATAGTACATAGTAGGGGATACTATTTTACTTGGTCCACATTCAAAAGAGAAATTAATATCTTTTTTTTTTCCAAATGCGAAAGTGATAATATGACAAGGAAACCAAAAACGCTTTACTAACACCAAAGATCTGTTATTAAATATTAAATACTTGTAGAATAATTGATTTTTTTGCAATATATAATATAAAATGAAAGCAAATATGAGAAAGACGACGAAGTCCAGTGTGAATGGGGGAAAGAACCGGAAGGAAAGTCGTCCCTTTGGATCCAACGGCTGTGGTTCAAAGAAAAGGAATTAATGGTGGAATAGATGCCACGCCAAAGAAAAGGACACGTGGCGGCAGATTAGTTGGCCTGTCACGTCGGTGAAATAGAATATATAGTAGCGAAGATAAGCTTCCGTTATCAAAAAGTCAATAAAATCAGCACAAAAAAGCAAACCCTAGTTTTCTCTCTCTACGACTCATTAGAGAGAAGATAGAGAGAGAAAGAGAAAGAAAGAGAGACTCAGATTCCTTTTTTCCTCTTTCTCAGCTCTTTCGTTTGTTCCCACTTTCGTTTCTAGGAAGTTGCAGAGCGAACTTGACCGAAACCAAATTCCCCAAAACCCACTCCTCCTTTTCTCATTTACCATTTCACAAAACAACCTTGTTTTTCTTTCTTATCAGGTATTTCCCCCTCTTTTTCTTGTTTTTCGTCTTCGTCTTCTTCGTCTTCGGATTTTTCATCGCGCTCTATTGAAATTCTGGGTCAAGATCTGTTTTTTCTCCTCTAATTGGTTTGGTTTCTCCGTAGCCTGCGGTTGTGGGTATCTAATTTCACGAGCCTCACACTACTCTTTGCTTTTGGCGTTTATTGTGTTTTGCCCCTATTTGATTATTGGATTAGATCTGATCATCCCTTATATGCTTAGGGTGATTTATGTTCTTGGAATACGACACCGATTGTGAAATCAGTTTTTCGGACTTTGTTTTGTTCCTTATTGTTTGATGATGTTTTGGGAGTTTTCTGGTTGATTTGGTGAGCACTATTGATGCCGCGGGATAGATCGTTTACCAACCCTATTGTTGACTTTATTTGGTGAATTTTGGTCTTGTTGACCACTCTGTGCCGGGTTTGGTGGTGGTTATTAGGTTAATATTTTACTCATTTTGGTGTTCTGCTTACTCTTATTGCGTGTGGAATATTCTTGAAGTGATAATAGGGACTGATCTGGAAGCTTTTTCTGATTATGTGACGAATTAGGTTTGGATCTGATAGAATTAAATTCCAGGGAGTTATGGTGTTAAATTTATGTGTTTTTGGCTTTGATAATTAGTTTCTGACACGGGAGACTTATGTTGTGTGTTTCAGGTTCCCACATCTTGTGTGATGTTGAAGTGAGGCTAAGGATAGAACTAAGTTTACTTGGATATTTGCGAACAAGCTTTATGGAAGATAGAGATGTGCCTACGAATGCTTAATTCAGTGCAGGATATTTTTTAGCCAACTTCAATAATATCATTGAGGATTTTCTGTTGAATATTAATAACTGAAGTGAAAGAAGGGTTTTTGACTTGTGAGATTTTTAAGCAAACTTTGGAATCATGCCTGTTTCAGGACATGAAGAGGTGTTTATTTCCTTTCTGATTTAACAGCTAACTACGATTAGAGAACCATTGCCAATTTGTACTATTTTGGATATTGATTACTTGATCTTCTATTGACAGACTGGGGTAAAATCCATTGCTGGGCAATTTAGTGGTTTAACTGCAGGTGTACCGATCAAGAAAAGGAGGTGGTTCCCTTTGAATCGGCCTTCATCGCCACTGACTGAAGAACCATGTTCTCTTACTGAAGAAACTGATTTGCAACGAAAAGAAAACTCGAGCAATTCCCAAGGATCTACTCTATCGAACGCAACCGCTGCAGGGGCACCAATCAAGAAAAGGAGGTTTCCTTCTGTTCAAGCTTCGTCAGCTCCTCTGGAAGAGGGTTCGTTTCCAGAAGAAAGTGATATCTTGCGAAAGGAACATTCAAGCACATCACAGGGTTCAACTCTTTCTACCAGTACATCTGGATTATCTGATATTAATGGAATTGTCTTTGAAGACAAGAAAGCAAGTACTGATCTCACTCATGCTAAGAAGGTGCAAACCGATTCTGGCCTCCTTAGGCCCAAACTTGAGGAACCGATTATTGCAACTGAATCAAGTACTTTGGATGTCATGGATAGCCTAGAGAAGGTGAAACTTAATGAAGGTTCTGATAAGAAATTGGGATCCCAGATGATTAAGGGAAATCCTGAACTCCTGTTGGCTGCAAAGCAAAGTCTAGCACTTAACATTGGAGCAGATATGAGCAAACAGAGTGTCCAAGACATATGTAAACAAGAGTATGCTATAGTTCCGGATAGTACTCATTTATCTTTAAGGTTAAAGGATCATGAGTTTCCAGCCGTTGGAAGTTCTGAAATTCACAACAGCAGTAAAATTGAGAAAGTGGAACCCGTCTCATTGGAGTTGTCTCTAAGCAAGGAAGAACACACTACTCAAAATTCAAGTAGTGATGCTAAAATTAACAGTGACACACCTCGTGTTCATTCCAACAGGGCAAACTGGGATCTGAATACTACAATGGATGCATGGGAAGAATCTGGGACTGATGCAAGTTCAGTTAAACCTTCTGTTGATGGGATGAAAGCTTCTGGTGGTGCCCTTGATGAAAAACAATACATGTGCTCAACTGGAATGGTGCTACCAACAGGTGTTGAGTCTGTAAAGCAAACACTTGAAGAGAGTCAAAGGAAGTCTTTCATTATTTCTTCTGGTCCGTATGGACAGCATAAATTGGTCCTCCCACGGGATCTCTGTCTTACAACTTATCCTTCGAAATTTGCTGAGCTCTCTAGAGTATCTGTTACATTAAATCCAAGCAATGCTACTCCAACTGTGAGCTCGTCAAGTTTGATAGCTTCTGGTGATGTGAATGCTTCTAGTTTTAGGTCGGTAAAATCAGAACCATTTGATGAGAACTTGAAAAGGAATTTAAAGGAAGCTAATGCCAGTTCATTAGATAGTGTTTCCGTTAAACAAGAAATTGTTCAGCATTCCATTGTTGAGTCTTCTAAGTCTGTGCCTGTTGGCAATACAATGTTAGTTGATCCGAAGCTTGTTAAACCTGAACCCAGTCATGATGGTAATGATGAAAGACCAAAGGCATCAGAGGGTAAAACAGATCGATTGGATAATGAGTTGTCACAAGGGTCAGATATTTGTTCTTCAGCTCTGGCAGTGCCAGTGCCAGTCACTTCCGAGGCAGCAAAAGTTCCTGCAGAGACAGTTTGTCCCCCAATGAAACCTGTCTGCTCAGCAGACTTGAAATCTTGTTCAGCGCAGTTGACTACCCCCGAAAATGTAGTTAGCCACCAAGAAAATTGTACTTCTACCACTGAAGTTAATGTTCAGGAAGTATCTCCTGGTGCTTTTGCCGTGCAGGTTCCTTCAGAAACAGATATGAAACCTATAGTTGATAATGGTACAGAACTCTCTGATGCTAGCACGAAGGATTCATTAATAACCAAAGAAGAAAATGCTGATAATCGTGATGGTTGCAGAGTGAAACTCATGAATGAGCCTACACCCCATCCACGAGACAGGGGTGATAGTTGTGTAAGTGATGAAGAAAAGATAACCTTATCAACCGATATGATGGAGGATGATCCTTACGGTTCTGATTATGATTCTGATGACAATCGTGCTGTGAATGTTCCTGTTGATACTGAACAGTACGCTGAAGATGATGATTATGAAGATGGTGAGGTCCGAGAACTTCTGCAGCAATCCACCGCCCAAGACACCGTATGCGAGGTAAGAGAAGTAGAACATCCTGACTCTAATAATTTTGGAAATAGACAGATGGAGGAAGGGGGTGTGATTGGTGATTGTCCTACCTTATCTCATGCTGTGGAGGATGACAAGACAGCTGTAACCCATGGTGAGGTAAAGGTTGGTGAAGATGGAGTGGACATTGAAATGCTTGAGAGGTCAGCTAAGGTCGTTGATAAAATTGTGTGCATGCAAGAGTCGGTGGATAATGAAAAGCCAAATATTGCCTCTGATGGGAAGCAACTGGTTAACCTTTTGCAAACGAAACCGCTAGATCTTTCAGATAGGCAAAATGCATCTAAAACCGTGGAGATGGAATTATGCTCCTTCCAAGGTACTGCAAACAATGGGGAAGAAGCTGTTCAGTGTGCCAATGAGGTTGTAAAGACAGCTGACACTGTTAGACAAATTGACTTAGATTTGCCAAAGATGGAAGTGTTTGCAAATGCTGATGATGCAAGCAAAGATGTTAATAATGGTGGTAACCAAGGAAGAATCATTGATCTCTCCCGAGCTGCTAGCTCTTCATCCCCTAGTAAAACTAGGTCTATATCAGGAAGGTCATTGCCATCACGGGGAGGTAGAGATGTATTATCCGACACCCTGGATGGTGACAAGCTACCACGAGTAAGGTATGCATTTTATTCTCATCTGTATGTCTTTTATTGGTCGAGTTTGTTCTTTTCCTTTAAAGTCTTATTTTTCCCTCCTTTATTCCTGTTTTGATATTTCAGAGATGATGTTTATATTGATGCACCTCGCAAATTCTCTAGAGAAAGACACCAAGATATATCCCCTAGAAATTCTAGAATGAATTTTGTGCGTGGTAGAGGAAGGGTTAATAATCGAATGGACACACTCCGTGGGGATTGGGAATCTGACCGGGAATTTTCTGGTGAGTTCTACAATGGTCCAGGTCAGTTCCGTGGCCCCAGAAAATATGCATCTGCTATTGCCGATAGTGATATGGAGTTCAATAATGTTGCTCCTGATGGCTCTTATGTTGGTCATGGTCGGATGGGAAGAAAACCATTGAATGATGGTTCATATATTCCGCCAAGGAGGCGCTCTCCAGGAGGAAGAGATGGCATCCAAATGGGTCATAGAATACCAAGAAACGTTAGTCCAAGTAGGTGCATTGGAGGTGATGGTTCAGAGATGGTTGGCATGAGGCACAGTGAGAAATTTA
The DNA here is from genome assembly GCF_003086295.3 of Arachis hypogaea. NCBI lineage: Eukaryota > Viridiplantae > Streptophyta > Magnoliopsida > Fabales > Fabaceae > Arachis > Arachis hypogaea. The sequence continues at coordinate 115,767,618 of NC_092044.1, read as the reverse complement.
TGAGAAATTTCCCTGATGACACTATAGATTCTATGTTCACACGTCCCCAACCGTTTGATGGACTGGATGGTCGGTTTACTAGAGGGAATAGGAACTTCTCTTCAATGCAGAGAAGGGGTCTTCCACGGATGCGTTCCAAGTCTCCCATCAGATCAAGGAGTCGCTCACCTGGTCCATGGTCTTCTCCAAGGAGGAGGTCTCCTAGAAGAAGATCCCCAGATGGGTTTGGTGGGCATCCAGAATTAGGCCACAGAAGATCTCCATTATACAGGGTTGACAGGATGAGGTCCCCTGAGCGCCCTGTTTTTGGTGAGAGAGTGGTGCGTAGGCATGGTTCCCCATCCTACATGTCGAGACCTTCTAATGACATTAGGGACATTGATTCTGCAAGAGATCATGGTCATCCGAGGTCTGTCATGTCCAACAGGAGTCCGTCTGGCCGGATTTTAGTTAGGAACAGGAGATTTGATGTTGTGGATCCCCGCGATCGTGCAGACAATGATGACGACTTCTTTGGGGGTCCTATGCATTCTGGTAGGATACTTGAGCTTAACAATGAAGGAAATGGTGAGGAGAGGAGGAGGTTTGGTGAGAGACGAGGACCTGTTCGTTCTTTCAGGCCACCTTACAATGGTAATGTTAATGAGAACTTTCACCTTAATGCTGAGGAGGGGCCTAGACATTATAGATTCTGTTCTGAAGACTCGGACTTTCATGAAAGAGGCAACGCGATGAGGGAAAGAGACTTCGACAGAAGAATTAAGGGGCGGCCAGGAAATGTGCCGCCACCTAGAAGAACAAGAAACATGGATGAGCAGGAAGATAACTTCAGGCATGGTGGTGGACAGGTTTGGAGTGATGATAGTTTTGACGACATATCACGAGTAAAGAGGAAAAGATTTTGATTCTCCCTCCTCTCCCTCGTAATTTATTTTATGGTTAGACGAGTCACCTGCTGAATGCATGAATGCTTTGCTGGGTGTTAAATATTGGAATTTGTATTGCAGGTTTTTCCACCTACAGAATTAGATTTAGATTTTGTGATAATAAATAGTATCCTTTTAGTTTTTCCCCCTTACTGCTGCTGCCTCAAGCTCTGGTTTAGAGAGCAGAGATGAAAGTAATGGTTGGTTGTAAAAGCTGTGTGAAGTGACCAGATTTTAGTGCAAGGAATTGTGAAATGAATGAAGGTTGCTTCTCAAAAATAAATTCTCGGTTGTGTGCGCGGCAAAAGTCCCCACAGGCTTATAAGGGAATGGATCAAATCAAATCAATAATCGCCAAAAACAGTAATAAAAGGAATGGAAAGTACAACACACTTATGCTCTTTTAATAATACACTATAACACTATGACGCCCTGCCTTGGTTGCTCACTGCCGACTAATGGGTCTAGTTAGGACAACTAAACAGGTCATAGTCACCAATCAGCATAATGGTGGTTCGTAACAACTAAGGTGTTATTGATGCCGTCCAAGACATTCTGTCTTGTGCTACATGATTTCACAATTCTTTTTCTTTCGTGTGCTTACTTGGACGGTGGCCTGTGTTACCAAACTAGTAAAAGGAAAAAAAAAACAGCTGCAGCTTTTAGAGCAGTACACATTTCCCTTTCAATGGATGAGTACGTGATAAACTTATACTTTGCTAATCAGACTGGCCTCGGAATCTTATATCATTCTAAAAATATATGCAATCACTTTTAGACATTGGTCAAAGTGTTGAAATTTGAAAAACTAACATAAATCTTGATATTTAAAGGATTTAGTTAAGGCATATTATTAGGAATTTTTTATTTTAATAAATACATAATAAATCTCTTACTTTAATAAATATATTGAGATTTTAAGTTGTATTTTAGTTAGTATCTTAACATGTGTCTCATTGTCTGAAGACACAAACGCATATTTTAAAATAATAAGATGCTGTAAATTACTAAATAAAAGTTGACACATTGATTTCTAGTGGTTAATCTTTATTTCATTTAGCTCATTTAACGTGTTCAATATATATTTTAGGATTTAGCTAATATGTGTTTTAAAGATAAATGATAAATTTATTATTATTAAATAATTTTAAATATTTTATTTAATAAATATACAATAAATATATTAAAATTTTAAATTTTTAATAAAAAAAATTTTATTTTATAATTTTAATATGTATTTTTAGTATCCATGATAGATCAATCTTATATTTTATTGAAGTTTGAGATTATAAGATTTGTTGAATGATGAGATTAACTTAGCCAGAGACATTGATTAATGCATGGATTTAATTTAACATTAATTGAAATACACCAGCACACATCCCCACACACAGAGAAAAGGTTCGTTTATAAATTATAACACATGCTTTCTAATTTGAGTTTTGAAAAAACTCTACATCCATGTATTTTTTATATGGTTATTAATCAAGTAATTTTCTTCACACAGGCCTTTTCCATTCTTCACTTGTTTGTTATACACGCGCTACCTATAACGTGCTATAACTTAAAACTTTGCTTAATGTATATCTTCTGCTGCAACGTAAATTTCTTCCTTCTTCTCTGTTTGCATTTTTCCTTATTGATCTGCATTGTCTTCGTCGTTTTCCTTTGGTTGCATTTATCTTCTCGTTTTCTTATTTCGATTTGGTTATGTTGCATTTATCTTTTTTCTATTCTTCTTCGTTTTTTCTTCTTTGATTTGCACTTCTGAATCGAAACAATAAATAACTTAACTTCAAATCAGGAGAGCGATTTGGATTATTCTTCTGAAACGAATCAAACTGACAAAGGTTGGATTATTCAATTTTGAATCGAATTGAATGGAATGCAAATGCTAATTTGAATTAATTTAAATGGACGGAAGTGTACTTAATTGAATTGAATTGAATTGATAATATGTAAATTGTAGGCAGAGTTATTTGAATTTGATTTTATATAATGGATCATGTTTCGTTCACTCAATATTATACAATTGTTTCACCATGAGTACTGTGTCGGTTCACCATGAGTACTGTGTTTGGTTCATTCTGCAGGAAACCTGTTTGAATTTGATTTTATATAATGGATTATGTTTCGTTCACTCAGTATTATACAATTGTATTATGTTCGGTTCACCATGAGTACTGGGTTCGGTTTATTCTGCATTATTCAAAACTCTTCTTTCTCACCTTCTACTGCTTCTTCACTAGAGAAAAGGAGGAAAAGACCAAAAAATACAGCAGCAACAACAACAAAAGAATGACGATAAGGAGAAAACACGTGAAGAAAAAGGAACGCGAAAGCTGCTTGAATTTGATTTTATATAATGGATTATGTTTCATTCACTCAGTACTATACAATTGTATTGTATTCGGTTCACCATGAGTACTGTGTTCGGTTCATTCTGCACTATTTAAAACTCTTCTTCTTCACCTTCTACTGCTTCTTCACCAGAGAGAGAAGGAGGAAAAGACAAAAAATACAGTAGCAACAACAACAAAAGAATGACGACAAGGAGAAAACACGTGAAGAAGAAGGAACACAAAAAAGGAGGAGAAGGAGGAGAAGGAGGAACGCAAAAAAGAAGGCAAAGAAGAAGAATACGCTCCGTGCGTAAACAAGCGTGAGAAGAAGCGCGGGAGGAGAAGAAGAAGCGTAGGGGAGAAGAAGCGCTGGGCAAGAGCGATTTTGTGTGTGTTAAACACATATATTTCACGTTTTATTTAATGGTATTAGATTTTTTTTTGTGTTGGACCAATTTAATTACATAGTTATATGGATGTGTAGCATCTCCATCTTAATTTTAACCATATGTATATTAAAAATTATTTATTTTATATATACTTATGCTTACACTTTATAGTTTTTATCTCTTTTGAAGTATGTTTTTTACTTTTTTATATATGATTGGTGAATATCATTTTTTTATATTGTTCAAATGTGGCCCATTTATTTATTACTTTACACATCAATCAAGTTCTTTCGTTGAAAAAAAAAACTGATATAATAATTGATTTTTTATATGTATAATTGTTTTAAACCAAATTGTAAGAATTATATTTTTTCCTTTTTCAATTAGGGTTGGCAATAAATGGGATAGAATCTGAATTCTATCTTAATTTTATTCGCGGATTAATTTTTTTTTTAAAACTTAACTTTATCCTATCAGTAGGTTCCTATCAGTAGGTTGAGAATTTTTAATTCTAACTCTACACACATCTTAAAATTCTTAACCATATTTTATCCGAAATTATTCGCAAAAAAAATTAAAATTTTTAACTAAATAAAAAGTTCAATAATTTCATATTTCATACGTATTACTAAAATAAAAAAATTAAGTTCAAATTAAAATTAAAAACAATAAAAATTTAAAACAATTCAATATAAAACTAAAAATAGCATTGATCATCAAGTTTTTAATAAAAGTAAAATAACACAAATAAAAATAAATGTCTTGTCATTCTTTTTCTAACTCCAAATTCTTACAACATTAGTCTTTAAATAATAAACGTACTATATTAATAATTTAAATAATTGGTTTAATAGTTACTTTAAACTTTTACAAGAAAAAAAGTTATAGATTCAATACTCACTTTCTTCACGGTATATATACTTTTTAAATATATATTACAAACTAACTCTACATGTAACTTACCCTACCCTTCTCAAAATCAACCTCCTTTTTTTCTCTTACTTTTCACATTTTTCACTAATCTTCCTTTGTTAATAATTCATAAGTACATTGCTGTTTATTTCTGTACTAAAAGTCTCTGGTATGGATTGTGAGATGAATCGAAAACTTGCGAATCGAGGCAGTTGTCGGATCGTCTTTTTGGAGCGGCAGAAGATGGTACCTATAAAGACACTTCGACGCCCAAGTTAGAATGGATCTAAGAGGTATAAAGTGTGTGGAATGAGTGAGTATCTGAGGAGGTCTCTGGTTATTCTTTATATAGCTGGTGGTAGTTATCTCATCTTATCTGGCTAAGATAAAAGAGATATTTGAATTCAAATGTTAGTTAGAAATTGTAGAACCAGTTTAGACGATTATCATCTTATCTTACTAGGCTAAAATAAGGGAGGTATTTGAATTCGAATGTTAGTTCAAGATACTGGAAGTTATTGATCCGTCTTTGGGCTGTGAGGATGACCCAATCTTGGGATTGTTTGATTTGGTGACAATTCCGAAGAAGGACTCGGAAATTAGGTCTGGAACAGTTGTCCCTGGATCATGAGAGCATGCTTGCTTGGTCTCAATATTGAATTGTTGGGGAGTCCAGCTCTTTATAGTTCGGAAGACTGTGAGGGGCTTGGAAAGGACGTGACGTCATCCTGTGCCAATTGGCGGGATGTTGGTGAGTTTCGCTTTTCGCGAGTTGGAAAGTTATTAGTTTAAACCTTAACGCCGCTTTCGTTGACAAATTTGGTTTTCAGTTTTCTATTCTCAGGATGCAACGAGGGGGCTTGCAAAGGGTGTGATGTCATCCTGCGCCAATTCGCGGGATGTTGGTGAGTTCGACATTTCGCGAGTTGGAAGACCGTTAGCTCATGCTTGTTTTATGTGTGTCCTTTTTGGGCCGTTATTACTTATTTTAGGCCTCTTAGTGTGCCGATTTCTATACTTTGCTTATTTAGCTTGTTTGGATATACGATTAAACAACTTAAGCAATAAATGAAAGTGAACAAAGAAAGAAAAAGTTAAAAGGTAAAGAGATAGTCCTAAACGACCTTGATCTTGTTACTTTGGAAGGATGTTTCTACGTATAGTAACGTCGTAAGTTGGTGGCGTTCCAGGATCTCGGGAGCTTGGTCTCGTCTAGTGTTTTGAGTCTGTAGGATCCTTTTTCGATTATCATCTTGATTCGGTAGGGACCCTCCCAGTTGGACGTGAGTTTTCCTTCTCCAGAAGTGTGGAGACCGGTGTTATTTCGTCATAAAATGAGGTCTCCTGATCTGATGTCATTTCGTCATAATTTACCATTCAATAAAATGAGGTCTCCTGATCTGATGTCATTTCGCATTCTTGGTATCCCCCTTGAAAAGGATACATAAGCTATCATAATCACCCTACTTCTTTTTCAATCTTCTTCTAGGATGAATAATCAATCTTTTAATTTAGCTCAGCAATCAATCTCTATTACATCCATCCAAGTAAAAATCTAACATCAGTCTTGGTTACACCTGTTCTAACAGAAAATAACTATCATTTATGGAATAGTCACTATGGCCTGTCTGCACTTTCTTTCGAGAGTTTCCTCTGTATTCTGTTTCAGCAGTCATGTTTGCATTCTATTCAGCAAGTTCAATCTATATATGTTTTAGCAGTTCTATCTGCACTTTTAGTGCGCTCTACGCGTCCTTTGAAGACTAATCTTATTGCGCCATACACGCCCTCTGAAGATCAATCTCATTGCACTCTACGCGCTTATTTTTTCTTTTCTTCTTTTTTTGAAGATCGCTGCTCAAGTACAACATCTCCTTTTATATTTTTGCCGTCGGCAGTTGTAGCTCCGCCGCACGCATCTCCCTCTGCGTCACCATGTCAAAAACCATGAAATAAGTGTGCTTCTGCCTATCTTTAAACAATACTGCTTTATTTTAATGAACAATGTATAACTCCATACAGAAATTCAAATAGAACGAAATGCTTACCATCAGTTACCCATCATGGAAACTACCACAGATGTCAAAGTATTTTATGCAATTTGGCCGCAATCAAACTCTCAGATCGGATACCATTGCTTTCTCAATTTGGGGATTTAAGTTTCAGAGAAGAGAAGCCACACTTTCAGACAATGAGATGATAATTTTCTTGTTTTTTGTCTTTCAATTTTTTTCTAGTAAAACTTCTCAGGTTTTCTTTTTTTGGTCTTCAACTTTTCACAATAAAATATTTTTGTCCTCCACTAGCCATAATAAATAATCCTTGCGGGTAACTATAACAAAAACAAGGGCAAAGATGTTTGACATTAGACGGGCCGGCCCAATATTTCTTGCACCAGGAAGCAATTTCCAAATAAACCAGGGTTCACTTCTGCAAATAACAAAATTTATGTGGGAGCAACCAAATTTAATAATAAACCAGGAAACCTCTGACTTTTCCTCTCAAAAAGTAAAGGGCAGCTGATCTCGATAGGCACACGCTAAAACTCACCCTCTCCTCCCTCAAAATTGAAAGAAGAAAGAAAAGATGCGAAGAACCCTAGCGGCGTAGCCCCCCAGCCCCGTAGCACGCAGCCGCCGTAGCCACCGCAGCCCCACAGCCCCGCATAGCCCACCGCCACCGCATCTCCTCTCCTCTGTTTGAGCTCTCTCTCTCTCTCTCTGTTTTCGCCGTGTCGCGCCGTCACTCCCCCTTCCTCTTCGCCGCCGGTAAGCACTGTGATAAATTGATAGCAGTTAATTAGTTATGCTGTGTAGATTTGTTAATAATTTTTTCTGTGTCCCCATTCTCCTCTGTGGCCCTCTGTGTCCCTTTACTGTGGAATTTTCTTACTAATAATTGAGCTCCCTCTGAATTATTTTTGATTTTTTAATTTTAATGTTGATGGAACCCTTGCAGAGCTTAAAGATTTTGAGAACAAGCGAATAGGTGAACTGAAAGTAATAAAAGTTTTCAGGTATACGGGTTAAGATCGTTAGCTTCAAGCACAAAGCATCATAATATTTGATATGGATAAATCATTAGGATTGAGGATATCTGTTCCTACTTTCCTTTGACAGAACATGTATTCATTATTCAAGTGATAAAGTTGAAAGTGGAAGAAATGTTATATTTATTTTGGTAATTTCTATTTAGCCATTTGCTTATTTATTTCCTGATGTTATTTTTTTTTTGAAAAATACAAATACTGTAACTTACCTAATATCATTTCGAAACTTGGCAGCTGCCTAATCACTTACTTGGCTCATGTGATAATTTTGTGAAAGTTTTCTTTATGTTTAGAATGATTTTATGACTTTGTTTCTTCCTTAACAATTAACATTCTTGTCACAGGCTGAGCTATTTGACAAGTTTCTCCATGGCTCAACCTTAGATGAATGCTATTCAGCTATTGCTGTTGTGGCAGGCTTATCTTCTTGATGTGTGCTAAAGTTTCATGTTAATTTTTGTATTAAGAGCATTGAGATTTTTTTTTAATTTAGTTTGTTGAGGATATATTTGGTCATGATTGGATATAATCTTCCATGATTTTGGCTGTGTATATATAATGGAATTTTATTAACTTAGAAATTATAGAATTTATATATATTAAATTATATATAAATTTTTTAATAATTTTATTCGATATTTAATTAAATCGATTCTCAATAAATGATTAAATCAATAATTTTATCGATTTATTGATTGGTTTGGTTTTTGCAACCATACTAGCTAATTACGGTTTTGGCCTTTCATTTTTTATTGGATTTTTGTGAATTAAACCGTGTAGACTGTGGTATGCCTTGTCAAGCAGCGTGTTCAAGAGATGATGGCCACGAAGGAAGTAAGACTGAAACCTTAGCTACGGAGTTCCATATGTTCGAGGTAATATGTCGAAAAATTTACTGACGAAAAAACCAAATTGATTTTGTACGTATGAATAATTTCTCCCTTATTGGTTAAACAAGGCACGTAACATATTTTCTCCCTTATTAGCCACGTGTCGTTAAGTGGTTGGCCTGTGACACCGCCTAACAACAAAAAGAACAATAGAAATAACCTCAGCTCCACCACCTTCACCGTCAGAAGAAACGGGAAATTTAACGATGAGAAACTTTTTCCGATTAGCAGCACGGGCACGACATCCCCTCCGAACGCCCAAATCCGCGGCGGAGAACAGGGTCGTTTCCATCATCCACCCCGTGCGCACAACGGCGTCGTTTCACCGCCACTACCACAATGCCTTTTATTCCTCCGCCTCTCCACTACCATCACTCAAATCTTCTCCCTTCTTGGGATTCGGAGGTATTTTTCTTCTTCTTCTTCTTTTGCATTGATATTTTTTCGGTTGTTATTCTCTGTTTGTTTGAACTCAAACTATGCGTCGTAACAGGGCAAAGGAGGAACATGTTCATCCAAACGCAGCCTACACCGAATCCTTCGTCTCTGATGTTCTATGCCGGGAAGCCTGTCATGGAAGTTGGAAGCGCCGACTTCCCAAACGCGCGTTCGGCTATGAATTCGCCTCTCGCTAAATCAATCTTTGGAATTGATGGTATTCTTGTTTGTCCTCTAGTTCAATTTCATTTTGTAGCTGGCATTTTGGTGAATGCGTGTTTGCGATTGCTTTGCAGGGATTACTAGGGTTTTCTTCGGGTCTGATTTTGTTACCGTGACGAAATCTGATGATTCTTCTTGGGAGTTGTTGAAGCCTGAGATATTTGCGGCCATTATGGATTTCTACTCCTCTGGTCAGCCGTTGTTTTTGGACTCTAAAGCTGCTGCAGCCATGGATACAGCTATTCAAGAGGTAAATATTATGCATCCTTGTTCTTTTCTAGTTTATTCAAATGCTTATGTTGTTTTTGTATTGATGATTGCGCCACTCATGTTATTTTTGTCATTTTAGCAAATGTGAACATGCTTTTTTGTGATTAGTTTATGAGGTCTTTGGCTTTTGCTAACCAGAGTGCATACCTGTCATGTATTTGTCACTGAATCCTTTATTTCACTTGGTTGCATAAAGACTAATGCTAGATTTATATCAGCAATATAATAACTTTTGCTTTGCCTTGCTATTATGTATGAGATGCTACTAAGTTTGGTTAATCACTGTAGTCATCAAACATTTTGCTAAGTCAGGCATCGTTTTCCCTTCTGGTAATTTTTTGTGTTGTGCCAACTGGAAGAAAACCTCTGTCTCTGTTCCTGTACCTTTCTTTTTTTCTTTTTGTTCTTCTTGGGTTTGATGTAAAGGCACCATTTCCCCACTAAATTGGCATTCACTCCCTTGTGCCCCCACCTGTCAGTTCAGATGGATTTTTCCTTAACATATTCTATACTTGTATCTAACTAATCTAAGTACCTTGTAGTATGAAAATGTTTTAACCCTGGAGTACATTTGAGTATGTGCTCAACCATATTTGAGAGGCCTAAACTAAATGGTAGTATGCATGTGTTTTGTACAGGATGATTCCGAAACTGTTGCAATGATCAAGGAATTGTTGGAGACTCGTATTCGGCCGGCTGTTCAAGATGATGGTGGAGACATTGAATATCGAGGATTTGATCCGTAAGTTCTTAATAGTTTGTTATTTTGGTTTTGAAGCACATGGATGAAACTTTTAGGAAGAGCGTCCAACTACTGGCACTATAGAATTATATTTGTACCAAGTTAATTTATTTATTGTGGTTTTTATATAGGGATACTGGAATAGTAAAACTTAAGATGCAAGGAGCATGTAGTGGGTGCCCAAGTTCTTCGGTGACTTTGAAATCCGGCATTGAAAATATGTTGATGCATTATGTACCTGAGGTAACAAGTTCTGGGATATCTTCTTGTGCTGAAATTAATTATTGTTTCCTTCTGGGGACTATGCTTGTGCTTAGAAACAAAGTTTGTTCTGCCCTTCCAGTTTTTTTTACGTTTTCTTTTTAAAAGAAAAATAGCAGCAGCTTTGTTTGTTGTAAGCTTAGAATTAGAAGCCAAAATTTATAGTGTGCCAGTTACAAAACTTATTACTTCCTCTTTATTTTTCACATTCAAACTGTGGAATTTGGATTTAATTATCATAGGGATCATGCTCTTATTTTGTACCAAATGTTTGATCAATTTTTTTATTTTAGCTTGTTCTCTAGCATATGCAAATTGGCATTTGTCATAGCAACATTAATGGAATGAATTCCATGAACAAAATTTCCAATGCTGCTTGCTTTACAGGTCAAAGGAGTTGAACAAGAACTGGATGCTGAAGATGAAGCAGAAGCATTAAGTGGACAAATGGAATAGTAGAACTTGTTCCACATTTACACTTTGTTTGGATATAGAAAAAGAAAATGGAAGGAAAGAAAATAGGAGAAGAGAAAATGGAAGGAAGAGTAGATTTCTTTGTGTGTTGTTTGGATGAAGAAAAAATAATGGAAAAAAAAATAGAGAGAATTTTTTTTTTTGTTTGGATACTTTGTAGAGTTGCATGAATTGCCCTATCCCTTAATAGGATAATTGCTGGCCTTCACTTTAAATTGCTGGCGATTTACAAAATCACACAAATGCCTAGGTATTGTGGTATTAGTCCACATCTACTTTATGCCTGACTGATGCCTAAGACGCTTGTATTAATTGCATAACAGGGGTCACTCGTGTAATGTAATAAAATCCCTTGATTCATAGTAATTAATGACCATTGAATATGGAAAGTTGTCTCTTAAATATTTTTTTGAATGTATCCTATCTACGGGACATGATATGACAGGCGAATTTTAAAATTTTATACGATATGGAACACGTATATATATAAAATATAAATTAAAATTTTTAATTATTTGTAATGTCTTATTTTAATTATATCAAATATTTAAAATATTTTTTATTTTAATAAATAATAATATATACTATATCTAAATTTATTTTAAAAATATATGTTATCCAAAGACACAAATACGCGTGTCGGACATAAACTTAACTTGGTTTGCTTTCGTTGAGAGTCGAACTCAAGACCTCCCGCTTACTAAACGGGTGCTCTAACCAACTGAGCTACAAAAGCAGATGTTATATTTAAATCATATCTCACATTTAATGATTGTCACTTATCTTTCAAAACATGATTCTAAATAAATAAATTCTAAATAATGGAAATCGATTATATAGAATTTAATTTGCATATAAATATAATTCTAAACCAATTTTTATAAAAACATAATTTCATATTAATAGAAAAATATATAACTTAGTCACTTGCTATAAAACACGAACATTTTACTGATTTGTTGTGTATGTGTGAGACACATTTTGAACACGACATTTATTGACACTCGTCTGACCTAAAAAATTCTTCACCAGTATCTTAATAAAAAATAAAAAATTCTTCACTAGATATGTTTGGACACATCTAAATATCATCACGTGTCAGTGTGTTCAGTTTTATTCTTAATATATATTCTTGAAATGAATTTAAAAATAATATATATTATTATTTATTAAAACAAAAAATAGTTTAAATACTTTATATAATTAAGAGAAGACATTAAAAATATTTAAAAAATTATTTTATATTTTAATATCAATAAAATATCAAAATATCATTATAATATATTTAAAAAATATTTTATATTTTATATAATCTTCTATGTCTTATAAAATTTTAAAATTCGCATTTTCGTATTTTTTGTGTCCCGTATCCATGTATCCTAGGTCACTCATAAACTTAAAATTTTTATGTATGATAATATCTTATATAATAATTAAATTCTAATAAATAAATAAATATAAATATATTATCATGCATAACATTTAATATTTAGCACTTGGATATAGTGTAATAGGAAATAGTTGTCTTGTTTGGATTTTTATTTTTTATTTTTTATTTTTTATTTTTAATATTTTTAAAATTTTATTAACGTGTATATTTAACATGTGGGTTTTTTTTCTGTCATGACATGATGGTTAATTTTGTACTATAGTCGGTAACGTAAAGAAAAAACGGGAGTAGCCAGTTGCAAAAATTCCTAAATAATGTTACTAAGGAAAATCCAATCTCTTAGGAAAAAACAGTTACTCATTTATTTATAGTTTCTGAAATCAAAGGGAATTGCCAATTCGCCTATTTAGTATTTACATTGTGACCCGAAGGCCCGCATAAATTTTCCTTTTTCTCTTTCCCAAATCCCTCTTTTGTGCTCTGTTCCTGCGTTTTCGCCAATAACCCCTTTTAAAATTTTATTGCAAAGTCCCCCCTTTCTTACTTTTTCACATTTTTCATTAATCTTCCTCTGTTAATAATTAGTATCTTGCTGTTTGTTTCTTTTTTTTATTTTTCATTTGCTTTGATTTTTGTTTTCGTTGAATCTTCTATTTTTCGTCTTCTCCGAATTTTGGTTTATCGCGGTTCCTCCGATGCGTATCTGATCCCCTGATTTCCGTTCCCGAGCTACTCCAAGGTTTGTGATGTAAAGATTTGCTATGAACTAATTAGGGTTTTGGTCTTTCATTTTTGGTTGGATTTGTGTGAATTAAATCGTGTGGTGTGCTTTGTCAAGCAGCGTGTTCGAGAGATGATGGCCAACGAAGGAAGTAAGACCGAAACCTTAGCTGCGGAGTCCCATCTGTTCGAGGTAATCTATGAAGCTTGTCTCTCTCTAGTTACAAACTACTAGGGATACTCAAATTTCATGTTACTCATTTTAGCATAAGCTTTAAATCCAATATTAATCATAACCTTGCTTCACCTATCTTTATTTATTTGTTTGTTTATTTTTATCTAAACTCTGATTCATATGTTGCTGGAAGCTTCAGTTTGTCATTTAATTTTCATTGTTTGATATGTGTTCTCTGGAGAAATTTGACCCTGTTAGGAAAAGACTGAAAGTTTGTACCAACTTTGGGGATCTCCTCTCTGTACTATCATATATGCTAATACTATAGTTGCAGATGATAAATAATAGTCATTGTTTCCTTGCCAGTAATTTTCTGTGTTGGAAATTATTTAGATTCAGAAATGGTTCAGTTTCTGTACGCTTTTACCAGTTTTTGCTAGGCATCTTGATTATCGGTTAGATGCATAACCCACGTCTCTTTCTTCTTTAGAATCGGCATATTGATGCAACACAACATCAGCCATCTTCATACACTGCACCTACGGCTGGATCAGAAGCTGCTTCATGGACTGTTCATAGCTCCACAACAAATGGAATTTACTCTAATCCACCCTACCAGTATAATCAGCATCCACAACCACCTGGACGAAGCATTCAAGAAGGCCAAAACGTATCGTCAGTTGCTGGTAATTCATCAAATTTGGGAACAGCTAATGTACCACAAGATTACAATGCATACGCATCATACCCAAGTTCTTCTAATCCATATGGTTATGGCAGTGCGGGATACTCAGGCTACTATAACAACTATCAGCAACAACCTAATCATACATATACACAGCCTGTAGGAGCATATCAAAACACAGGTGCTCCTTATCAGCCTATTTCCTCCTTTCAGAATACTGGGTCTTATGCTGGATCCGCAAGTTATTCAAGCACTTATTACAATCCTGGTGATTATCAGACAAATGGCGGTTACCAAAACAGTGGCGGTTATGGAAACCAAGCAACAGGGTGGAACAATGGAAGTTATTCAAGTTATTCTTCTCATTCTTATACAAATTACACACCAGATTCCACTGCCTCTTATAGTTCCAACACTGCAGCCCCTTCTGTGCAGTATCAACAACAATACAAGCAGTGGGCAGACTATTACAACCAAACAGAAGTCAGCTGTGCACCAGGGACAGAGAACTTATCTGTCCCAAGTTCATCTACTTTGTCATGCTCTATTCCTGAAGTTACTAGTAGTTATCCAACTCCAAATAGCCAGCCACCACAATCATATGCACCATATTGGAGGCAAGAGTCCAGCTCTTCTGCAATGCCTTCTTTTCAGGTTTGAATATTATTTTCAGGGAAAAGAAGTGTTGGGAAACCAATTATATTTATACATGTTGAACTGCTTTGGCTATTTTTTTCCCCTTTCTGTATTCTGATATATGCATTGATGTTAGGCTAGTTGTTGCGTCCCTATTATGATGAAATATTGGTATATACGATATCCAATATTGTGTGGCTTCCATCCGATAAAACATAATTAACTTATTAACTTCTTGTTTGTTTGTTTTGGTGGTCAGCCTGCTGCTGTAAATAGTGGTGATCATGATGGTTACTGGAAACATGGGGGCCAAAGTTCTCAAATACACCACACTAATCCTATTCCCCCAAACTATCAAAGTCCTTTAGATTTAAATAATTCTTATGATAAATTTCAGGATCAGCCGATGACAGCTTCTTCTCAAGGGGCCAACTTACACCTTCCTCCTCCTCCTCCTCCTCCTTCTTATCCTCCTCCTGCTACTGCTCAACAGGTGAACCAGATGCCCATGCAAACTGCTCCATCTTTGGATACGAAACGGGTAAGTAAATTGCAGATTCCAACAAATCCTCGAATCGCTTCAAATTTGACATTCGGACAGCCCAAAACCGAAAAAGATAACTCTTCAAGCAGTCCAACAGTAAAACCTGCTTATATTGCTGTCTCACTTCCAAAGCCATCTGAGAAAGTGGCATCTAATGATGCTGCTAACTCAATACTCAAGGTGAGAATTTAGAAATAATATCCAAATATTTATTTTTAATTTCTGTACAATGCATCCTAGAGTATTTCACCTGCCAATTTATACACTTCTATTTCATATATTACTAGTGAAAGGAATGTGAAGACAGAAAAAAAAAAAAGCTTCAACATAACATCTTATTACATGCTGATGGAAACTAGTTATTTAAACTTTAAAGTTATTGTAGCTTAAATAGAGTACTGGATAAAAATGAAAACAAATAATTAAGGTGAAGGAAAATAGTTTGAGGGTTAGGATTTCTCTCTAACTTGAGAAGCAATCAAAATCAACAAAAGAACAAGTAAAACATATATGAAGCACATCTAGCCAATTCTGCAACATAACCATAAGGAAAGAAAACCCTTGAGAAGGTCTTTCTTTTCCTAATCAATATGCCTGTTGACTTTTGCCTGTTTCACCATACTACTAATAGGCTAAAAGGGAAAGGCGCCTTGTTCTGGAGTTTTTTGTTTTGGGTGCATTTTGAATGAACAGGATTGATTTTCCCAGAAATTGGTTTGCTGCATGTTTGGTTCATAACAACTCATAACTGCTACCACACGTCATGGTTATGACTTTATGTATTAAGTATAAGTAATTAAACTATTGTTGCTTGCAGCCTGGTATGTTTCCCAAGTCTTTGCGTGGCTATTGTGAGAGAGCTTTGGCTCGTTGTAAAGACGAAAAGCAAATGGCAGCTTGTCAAGCTGTAATGAAAGAGGTGAGTTTTATTTCTTCAATGGAATTTGGAAGTAAATATTTTAATGCATTATTCCTTTTAGCCAGTTACCCGTTGAAAAAAGTTGGCTTGTCACATAATTTTTGTTTGGTAGTTTGATTTTGTAATCTTATCTGGCTCGTTAACTTTCTTCCAGATGATCACCAAGGCAACAGCTGATGGTACACTATATGCACGAAATTGGGATATGGAACCACTCTTCCCAATGCCAGATGCAGATAATGCCAATAAAGAGTATGTTGTCTCCAGTTTGGCTCTAGTTTTTGTATCTTTCACTCTCACTGATAAAACAAGAATTTCAATAACATTAGGTAAGAATATTAAAAAGAGAGAATGGTGGATCTTCATAATGGAAAAAAAAAAAGAAAAAAAAAAGAACTGACAAAAGAAAACACTGAAAGTGGAAAGTTTTCCTATCTCATTTCTTTCGTATGTTGTCATGGTTCTCTTCTAATTATTATGTTTTTAGTTTCATGGAACATAATTTTTAACATTCTCAAATATTCATGCTTCATTATCATAACTTAATTATAACTTTAGCTTAAACCAGGTACCATTCATTTTTCTATAATTATGTATGCAGTCACCTCCATCACTGGTGCTAGTGGAATTTGTGCTAATGTATTCCTCCTGTGTTTTATCCTTTGGTTTAGAATTGAGTCCGGTATCCATATTGTTTTGGCACCTGTGTCATGCCTTGTAAATGTGGATTATATGCATCCAAATGCCCGAATGTTGACGTGTCATAAATTCTAATGGCTATTATTATTTTTACAAGTAGTTGAGTCAGTGTTTTTATACTTTCTTATATCATTTCTTGCAGTGGTTCGCCATCTTCAATCAACGATTCTTCATTGCCGAAATACAAAAGGAGTCCCAGGCGAACTAAAAGTAGGTGGGAACCATTACCAGAGGATAAGCCAGTCGATAATCCGGTATTAGTCAGTAATGACACTATCAAATACAGCAGTTGGTTACCAAATCAAAAGGACAGAAAGGTATTATTCATAGACTTAGTAAGAAATTTATAGGTTTTTGAAGGTCTGCTCCTGCACATTACTGTAACTTCACTTTTTAATTTTTATTGGAAAAAAAAAAGAATAATATGCATTATCTTTTGCAATGGCTTTTGTTTTTTGGAATAGAAATGCTTCTCATTAATCACTTTGAGAATTAGAAATATGTGTCTATATGAGTAACAAAATTATATATGTATTTATATAAATGAAACATGCAGGTGGTAGCGGAGAACAACGAGAACAAGGAAGATAGTTTGAGGAATACTAAATTTTCTCCATTCTTTCAGAGAACATCAAACAAGACACCCCAAAGGGCATTTAAGAAGCAACGCCTTGCTGATGCTTCTGAAAATGGCGATGCATCCAGTGATAGTGATAAAGAACAAAGGTTGACACAATATTATTCTGCTGCAATGGCTTTTAGGGACTCCCCAGAGGAAAGGAAGAGACGTGAAAATCGTTCTAAACGTTTCGATTTAGGGCAAGGGCATCGATCAGAAAATAATCACTTCAGGAAAAGAAATGCTGGAGCTGGAAACTTGTATAATAGAAGGGCTAGTGCCATGGTGTTGAGCAAAGCCTTTGAAGATGGTGTTAGCAAAGCTGTTGAGGATATTGACTGGGATGCCCTTACTGTAAAGGGTACTTGCCAAGAAATTGAGAAGCGTTATCTGCGATTAACTTCTGCACCAGACCCTGCCACTGTATAGTTTCTTTGTCTTATGAATTTAAATGGCACACTGCTTCCTTTTGCTGGCTTCCCTTCTCCACTTTAGTCATTAATCTTCGATTAAATTTTATTGAACTTGCAGGTAAGACCTGAAGAGGTCCTTGAAAAGGCACTATTGATGGTTCAAAATTCCCAAAAGAATTACCTTTATAAATGTGACCAGTTAAAGTCAATTCGCCAAGACCTTACTGTGCAACGAATACGCAATCATCTAACAGTCAAGGTACTATTCAGTCTAGATATCTTCTACTGGATCACGTCAAATATCTTTGGCTATCCTACTAGTCATTTGTTCTGGGAATTTTTAAATTTGGTTTCTTTTTGCTCTCAAATAGCTCATGCCTTCTATTTTATTTTAACTGGTTATTCTAGGTACCTTATGTTTCCATCTTTACTGCTCTCGCTAACTCTAAATAATGTTTCAGGTGTATGAAACACATGCCCGGTTGGCACTGGAGTTTGGGGACCTCCCTGAGTATAATCAGGTTAGTGTTGCATTCTTAATTTTAAATCAGGGAGCTAAGTATAACCATTCTTAGGTAGAATTTCTTTTGATCAAGAAATAGTAGTTTTTTATTATAAAAATTGTGGAATTATTCAGTATTGAATTATTAATTACCAAGTGCAAAGCCTTGTTCCTTTTGTGCCATGTTATTTTATTTGTTGAATCCGAAGCAAGTTGATTGGATTTGTGTGGTTTCAGTGCCAGTCTCAGTTGAAAACTCTGTATGCTGAAGGGATTGAGGGGTCCTATATGGAATTTGCTGCTTACAACTTGCTTTGTGTTATAATGCATGCAAATAATAACAGAGATCTCCTATCATCAATGTCAAGGTTAGCCCACATTTTTAATAATTTCCATGTTGAAATTGTCAAGGAGTACATCAGATTTTGGATGTCTAATATTTGTCGATGTCAGGTTATCCGAGGAAGCAAAAAAGTATGAAGCTGTAAAACATGCCCTTGCTGTTCGTGCAGCTGTAACCTCTGGAAATTATGTTACTTTCTTCAGACTATACAAAGCAGCTCCTAACTTGAACACCTGCCTTATGGGTGAGCATTTTAGATTAACTTGTTTTCATTTGCAGCTTTTTGGCAACTTATTATGAAGAATTAAGAGTTTCACACTATTGTGATTTTTTATTTTCAATCTAACTTCTGCAGATCTTTATGTTGAGAAGATGCGTTTTAAAGCTGTGACCTGCATGTGCCGGTCATATCGCCCAACTGTGCCTGTTTCATATATCTCTCAGGTTCTTGGATTCTCAAATGTAGTGCCAACAAATGGAGTAAGCGATGATAAAGACACGGATGCTTTGGAAGAGTGCTCAGAATGGTTGAAAGCACACGGTGCAAACATAATTGCGGATAACAATGGTGACATGGTAGTTGATACAAAAGTATGTGTCAAATCTCTATCTTTTGTTCCCTGTCCATGTCATGAGTTTTGTTGCTATCCTGAAATAGTTATCAATACGAGCTTATAGAATTTTTATTTGCTGAAATATCACTCATCTTTATCTGATCATGTTGTTACTAAGCTATCTGGCTGCTGGTTCTTTTATAGATACAAGATATTGACATGCACGGTATAATTTCTTCCTACTGACACTTCAAGGATTGTTTAATGTGCAGGTTTCATCAACTAGTCTATTCGTTCCAGAGCCGGAGGATGCCGTGGCTCACGGTGACACTAATCTTGCCGTCAATGACTTTTTTGCACGCCCACCCTTATAGCCAAGTTGTTTTTGTTTTTGTTTTTGTTTTTTTTTTGGGGGGGGGGGGGGGTGTTTGGATTACTGTTATAGTGAAGATCATTCAGGAAGGTAGTGGGAAAAAATATTGGAGCCCTTGATGTACCTTTTGTAAGCGTAGGTTGTCATATTTTTCTAGCAAAAGATAAGATATAAAAAGGGCTGTGTAAAGTGCAGTATGAACAGAATAGCATATGAAAAACCATTAGAACTCTGCCTCAAGATCTAATGAAAAATGGCATCATAAAAACATTGTTTGGAGTGGTCATCAGTCATCATTCTTTCCAGGTAGGTGACAAACATAAAACTGGTGTGTAGATTTATTGTAATTTAGTGCAGTGCACAAAGATAATAAAATCGCCTTCAATTTCTTTCCATGCCATGATATGAACCAATATATCTGCTTTACATATTTACTTTCCCATAGTATTAGTTATTACATGAACAAAATTGAAGCTCAACAATATATAAGATAGGACAGTTAAATTATAAATAGTATCCCTGGACAGAAAAAAAGAAAAGCCTTTGCCGTTGAAGTTTACTTGTTAGTTGAGGAGTCGGGCCAAACGCTTATCTTCTCCTTCTCGTACTTGATGTAGAGGGCAGAAACTGCGGCCACGAAATAGATCTGAATAAGAATAATGGCTGGTGTGTGGTAGTTTATCACTCCCTTCCCCGTTGCCAGCTCCACCAGCAACAGCGCCGTTAACCCTAGAATCGCAATTCGACCGTTTAACCTCTCGCTGTATGCGCTGAACCCGAAGTCTACCTTCAATCCGCCGGACACCGGTTCTTTCAGTGGTACTGGTGGCAAGAACACGCCGGATCCGGAGGTGGAGGAGGATCCCTTCTTGGACTTGCGGCCCTTTCGAGCCTCTGCTTTCTTCCCCGTGCCACTCCGGTAACGGACACGGAGCTGGTTGATGCGGTTCTCGAAGTCGTCGTCACCGGGAGCGGCGGGCGGGTCAGATTCGGGTTGGGAGGACTCGTCAGGATCGGATTGTGCGCGGGTTGTGAAGAGAAAGAAGCGGCGGCGGTGGTGGTGGTTGCGGAGAAGGTGAGGTTTGGGTGAGAATTTGGAAGAAGGAAGCGGGAATGAGTTTGATAATTGCAGAGACAGTGACGACGGTATGTTCGCCATTCTCTCCCTCTTTCTGTGTTTTGGATAAGTCGTTGTTGTTTATCGCAGCCTTTTTTCTGTGACTTAATGTCAACCTCAGAAAAAATGTGTGTATAATAAAATGAACACCACATCACTTGATAACTCAATCACATTATTCACATATTACTTTGGAGGTGCCTGATGCCTCAAGGCTCAAGGTACATGCGCTGTCTCGTTTCCTTCCTTCCTTCATTTTCTACCCACTTTCTCTTTTGTGTTTATTCTGCAATCAATTCCGATTTCAGAATCTCATCTTATACTGCTACAAGCCTACAATAATCCTTATGATATATTTTTCTATTGAACGGATGAAACTTTATTATTCAAATAAAATTCTTGTAAATAGCTTGTTATATATATATGATCATTCTCAAAATATTAAAATATTATATTTTTATTATTTTGGGTGTGGGAATAGAATAATTGAGGAACATGCTGTTATTCTAAGTTCTAACACAATAATTTTAATAATGGCCACTTTTTCAGCATAATTTAATTAATTCTTATTTCCAATAGGTAGAAAAAAATTGAAATTTTACGTAAAATTAAAGATGTATGTTAAACATATAAACGTGAAATCGTAAAATTTTTCTAGCTTAGTATAAATTGTTTAAAATCGATTAGCTTTTTTAAAATTATAATATCAAAATATTTTAATAATTAAATTGAAATTCTAGCTATTATCTCCACACCATAAACAAATCTAAAGGTGTGAGCATAGAGCACCGCCCATTTTTAAATAAAAAATGTTATATGCACATTGAAATTAGTCACTAAATTAATTATTACATATTTATGTATAAATAATTAAATACATATTATTTAATTTATTTTTATTATGTATTTTGTATTTCAATATATATTTTATATGAGTATGATTTGGTAGAAGTATTTTGACGTCCATATAAGGTAGTTGTTTCAAAATTGTGATAACCCTTATAAATATATCAAAGTTGTTTGTTCATTTGTTGAATAACTGGTTTTATTTGAATTTCTTAATTTTTCGCGGCACATTCCGAGATTTCGGATCCTTCTTTGGCCAACACTAGAGTTGATTAGGATTGACACACCAAACTCTAAGAATGTTTAACAAAAATCGCGTGAAAGAATTGAAACTTTGAGCTATTTCATTTTTTCACTTTGATGGCAGGATATATATACTGTTGTAGTATTGTAGGACCCAAAGACAAAGATCTAAAGAGGTACGAAGAGGCATCAAAATAGTAAATGGAAACTACACTATACGTATAACGAATAATGCTTCATGAGAAAACTCTCCGGTAAATTACCTTATCAACATCACATCACATTTTTAAATCAGAATTCAGAACAAGTTACAAAGGTAATATAAAAATACAATTAACAAAAAGAATAAAAGGATGCAGAAGATTTAAAACTCGATATAATTAATTTAATTAATTAAATAAACTTGTAATCGATCTTATGAACATAATATATAGATATAATCACCTCCTCTTGTTCTTGCTTCCCACCAACAAGGACAAGTAGAATAGAAACCTGAACAAGAAACCCCAAGCCACAGTGACCCACAAGCAGTTCCACTTGCTCAAATCCGTTACTCCATTCTGCTGCAAAATGTCAGCACCAGTGGTCAAGCACGTGGACGAAGTGATCTTCATCCCAAGGGTGTTGCTCATGCTATCCAAGAGCTTCAACTTCAAGGCCTCCGGCACCGACCCAAGCGGCGTGTTGTCAAAGATCTGCACGCCTCTAACGAAGCACTTGACCGGGTCCTCAAACTCGTTCTGTAGAACAGCCTCATAAGGGTACTTCACAAGTGACATGTAATGGAACCAAATCCAGTAACTTGGAATCCTATCCCTGTTGATGAAGAAGCCACTGAAGAGCAAGAAGTACGCAAGAATTGCCACCACAATTGTGTATCCCAGCATAACATGAGGCACCACACCGGACAGAAATGTAACAAACGAGTTCCCGGCCCAAAATGAAGCGAATATTATCAAAAAGTAAAACAAAAAGCCCGAAATACCACCGTCAAGGCCCACGGCCCAAAACGTGATTGATGAGAACGCCAATGAGAGGAACAGCAGCGAAGGCAACGAGACGAGAGCGTGGGAAACAAGATAGGAGGATCTTCTGTATGCGTTGTACGCTGTTTCGCGCATGAAGATATAACGTTCTTGGAGGAACACTGGGAGCGCGTCTGCGGTGGTGTAGAAGGTGGTGGACATGGCGAATGCGAAGAACCCGAGCCTTTCTTGCACTCCTTTCGGGGAGTTATCGAGCTTCCAGAACATGGTTGCTAGGATGAATCCTGTCACCATAACCGCACCTAACCGAATCCCGAAAAGCTCTGGCATTCTTCGAGAGTTCAAGAACGAGCGTTTTGATAGTGTGGCCATCTCCATCCAGATCGGGTTTGCGAAGGTTGGAACCATTGAAGAAGGATTTGAAGAATTCGTGTTGGTTGCGCTTGCGCCTGAGACTAGTTTCCCGCGCGAAATGCTTGCGCTTATTGCTTCCTTCAACGACATGCCGTTTTGGTCGTTGACGGTGTTGTTACTGTGTGCTGCGGGTGCAGGGTGCTTCATGGACTGCCAGGACTTGTTGAACTCTACTAAGCTTTTGGTTCCTCCTGGGGAACCTTCTAGATCCCGAATGAGGTCCAATGCGAACTCGGTTCGGTTCTCTGCGTCCGGTATAGGGTGTCCGAACTCCGCGAAGAACGACGGAAGCTGAGCCGGTGAGCCGCTGTAGACGGTTTGGCCGCGTGAGAGGAAGATCATTCGGTCGAGAAGCCCTAAGATTCGGTAACTCGGCTGGTGGATGGACATGATAACGATGCTTCCGCTCTGTGCGATTCTTTGTAGAACCTTCACCACCATGAATGCGCTAGTTGAGTCAAGTCCGGAAGTTGGCTCGTCAAGGAAGAGGATGATAGGGTCGTGGATTATGTCGATGCCGATTGATACTCGACGACGCTCTCCGCCGGATACTCCGCGGTGGCCTTCGTCGCCGATGACAGTTTTCGCCGCATTTCGGATACCTAGCTGGTCGATTAGTGCTTGGACACGTGCTTTCTTCTTTGATTTAGAGAGTGTACGGGGCAACCGGAACTCGGCGGCGAACATGAGTGTTTCTTCGACGGTGAGCATGGGGAAGAGGAGGTCGTCTTGCATCACGTAGGCGGAGATAACCTTCAGGAGGCGAGAATCCAGCGCCTCACCATTCAGTGCCACCGTTCCTTTCAACCTTCCCTTAGCGATGCGGTTCGCCAGTGCGTCGATCAAGGTGGATTTTCCAGAGCCACTGGCGCCAAGAACCGCCATGATCTCGCCGTCGCGAGCCTCGCCGGAGATGTCGTTTAGCAGAGTCTTGGTCCGTGAGAACATGTTATCTCCCACTGCCGGTGCTTCCGAATCCGCCGCCGCGCCGAGACGGCTCCGGCGCCGAGGAAGTATCGCCGAGAAAGTCAGTTTCCGACGGACTTTGACGCTGTAGGTCAAATTGTTGAAGGAGAGTACAAACGGCAGTGAGCGTGGCTCTATTCCGACGCCGTCGTCACCAATCTCGAGCGCTTGGTGCACCGGCGTCTCACTACCGTCGCCAACAACTTCCTTTCGCACGTCGCCAACGTGTTTCAGGAGCTGTCCCAGCGTAGGAGACCCGCCGATGGCGGCTGAACGCCGCGTGTAATCGTCGAGTTCCGTCATTCCAAAATACGGCGTCGTATTGGTTACAGGTAATGCATTGTCTGCTACAACGCGAGATGACATTGCTTCTTTCAGTTGACTGTGAGAGTTAACGTTGACCAGGCAGTTCGTTTGTATGTGTTAATTAAGATGCAGAAAGAGCTTGCAGTTAGAGAATAAGCCTCTAGTTAACGGCGTTAAACGGTGAAGATGAGAGAAGAGAGGAGGATGTTAACTGTAGGTCCTTTATAATTTAGGTTAGGTTTGGAAGTGCATGGTGTGTTGATGTGTGTATATATATGATGGGTTTGGGAAGAAGATTATTAAAGGAATTGAATGAGGGTGGATGGTATAGTGTGGGAGAGAGGTTATAGATATAGATATAGGACTGTGGGTATTAATTTTGTGGTTTTGACTACTAAGTCTAAGATATGGGTGTTGATGATTTATTAGGTATTAAGAGGTGTGAGAGAGGTGACCTACAACTCCTAATTCATGGCATATGCATACGTCTCCTTATTGTTTTGTTTGCCACTTTCCATACAGTCACAAAGGTGGCTGTGGGAAACATGTGAGGATTTGTTATTTGGTGCATTCATGACACATGGCTCCTCTTCCCCTTGGATTGATTATTCATTATTATTCAAACTAATGGTCCATTTTGCTTTGCTGTTTCAACTTCTCAGAATTAGGTTGGGCGTTGATCTACTTACTGTGAGTCCCTGGCGTAAGCTTTTTTAATACAATACTGTACTATATGTTTTAGTCGTCTAATTTACTATTCCCAAATGCAGAAATATTTGTGCAACTCTTTTTTTGTTTGTTTTATTTCTAATTCGTTATTGTTGTCTCATTACAATAAGCTGCAATAATATAGCTTTTTAATTTCTCTTAGTGTTACCAAAAATGTGTATATATTTGAAGTGTTGCGATTCTTATTTAAATATTATAGCAATAAGTTAAAATCTAATTTGTGTAAATAGTCTAATTAAATTTTTTAAAAAAAAATTAAACAATAAATATTTATATTAAAAATAGTTTATAAAATAAGTTATTTTATGTTTAATTTTTTATTTTTCAAAGTGTTTATTTTAAAAAAAAATAATAAAAAAATTGTTATAAGAGATGTCATATTTTTTAATTTTTTCATAAACACTTAAATACATTTTTTAAAAATTATAATTTAATTTTAAAAATTATACTAAATATTAATGCTATAATTTTTCATAAGTTAAAAGTAAAAAAGTACTTATTGATATATCCAAACTAATTCTAAATATAATAATAAATACATTCTAATATTGTTTATTTTAAAAAGGAATAGTCTAATAATAATAATAGTTAAGTTAGAAAATCAATTAGGAATAAAACTAACTCCAATCAACTAGTTAAAAAATAGGTCTGTTATTAAAAAAAACATTATTCTAATTTTTCGAATTTTAAAATAAAAATAAAAAATTGACTTAGTTGGTTTATGCTATAGTTAATTTTTTAGATTTTTTTTAATAATAAACAATTTTTTATTTCTCTTTTTTTTTTCCTTTCTCGAAAGTCGTTTTCCTTGTTTTTACTAATATTTTAAAAAATTAATTATCGATAAAAAATATATATTAAAATAAATTAAATAATATATATATATACAAATATTTAATAATTGATTTTTTGTATGTACATAGTAATTTTGTTAAAACTAAAAATGTTTTAGAGGAATTCTAGAGGTAATCCTAAATTGATTTTTCTTTTTAATATTCCCCTCCCCTTTTAATTTCTCTAGTTTCTCCTAGTTTCCCCCTTAGTTCCAATTTACAAGTACTCCAATTTAACACGATAAGATTATGGACGTGGGCATACTAATTCTAGAAACATTCGTTAGATGGAACTTTTGTCTAAATATCTTGGTAACTTGTACTCTCAATTAAAATTTAGCCTTTATGTAAATAATGGTTGGTAGAAAGTTTGATCAACACAAAATAAAACTTGTGTGGTTAGGCTGTGCATGCATCTATTGTCTCTTGATATTTATTCAATGCAGCTGCATATAATAAATTTTCTCAAAAGTATTCCTAGAAGTCGGTATACAATTAACTAAGTTGCAATTTTATAGAAATGACCAAATTTTAAAACTGCAGAAAAGAAATAAAGAACACATGTTACATGCATGTAAGTCATATGTATTTATTTATTTCAAAATAATCAATTCATTCTTGTAACTCCAATAGAGACCCGAAAAAAATTAATTATTGAAATTTCAATTATGGATACATGAATATTTATATTCCAAAATACTATTTTACAAATTCATCAGTCTGTTAGTAGGAGTTTGTTTTATTGCTTTACAACATTGCACGTTAATAGTGACTATTAATATGTTCGGTAATGTTAAAGAAATAAAAAATAATTCGTTTAAATAGTTTAAATTTTTATTTAATATTTATTTATTACATAATATATTAAATAAAGTTAAAAATAAATAATTTTAATAATTTTTTGTTACCAAATTTTTTTCTCGTAAGTTTTGGTGCGTGCTTATAACGTTATGCTGAAAATTTAAGCAAAAGTCAGTCTTCTATCTTGTTCAGTAGAAATCATGGTGATTGGTATCCAGCTATATGATTCAATTCCACCAATGCAAATTAATGACTTACCTAATAAGAGTTATATATATACTAAATGTGTGCAAGTGCTATATGTATATAGAAACCAAACTATCCAATATGATATTGCAACAATAATCATTCAATCAAGGGTTTGTGAGGGTCAAAAAAAGCAAGCCACACACAAATGGAACTAGAGGAAGTGAACTATCACTATCAATTGTGCCTATCCAATATAGCTAGGAAGCCATAGATTGATTGCAAGGAAATTGGGTTAATGTCACATGGTCATTTATTGCTTGGTCTATTTCATATATGTGCGTGTGTGTGTGAACAAAAGAAATGTTATAATGCTAGGAAGAAATAAGTTAAAGTTATTTTATTTAATTTAATATTTATAATTTTATGTATATAATATTTGTAATTACTTATTTATTATATTTAGTATTATTTAATTATTTTAACAGTAATTGAAGAATATAAAATAAAGTAGTTTTTAATTGTTTTTAGCTTATTTTTTCAT
Organism: Arachis hypogaea; assembly: GCF_003086295.3. Classification (NCBI taxonomy): domain Eukaryota; kingdom Viridiplantae; phylum Streptophyta; class Magnoliopsida; order Fabales; family Fabaceae; genus Arachis; species Arachis hypogaea. The sequence continues at coordinate 115,740,160 of NC_092044.1, read as the reverse complement.
TTTTTAAACATTTTTGTTGGTGTATATTAATATTTGTGAGGATGATAGATCAAAGCAAATCATATATGCAATCCTATGAGAACAATCCCACCTTCATCGTACGGACCATAAGAATATAAAGGTCATGAAAGCAACGAATTATGAAATGACAGATTTATTATTAATTTTCAAGAAACTAAAACTTGCCCAACACTTCATGCAACCTTCGGTGATCAACTACGACACACATATATGATAGAATATTGAATGAGTTTGGAGGAGGACTCAGGATCTCTGTGCGATGACATCTATTTGAGATTTTGGTGTGATAATGGACACACACAAAAAAAGAATCATTTTAATATTTCTATATCTTTATTATATAATCTTCATATAAATTTTGGATCAATATGATTAGGTTATTAAGAAGTTTCAACATGTTCATTTTTGTTCTAAGTTTTTGTGCTGAGCATTTAGTTTTTAGTATATAAAATAAAAATTTAATTTTGATATACTACCTATTTCAAAAAAATATTCATTTATCTAATTAAATTCTATATAGTTAAATAATTTTTTAATAAAAATTTAAAAATTAGTTACTATAGTTTAATAAGGTACTTTGTTATTGTCCTTTCTTGTCGATCAACATTATTTCATAAAAACTAAAGAATAGTTAAAAAGTTACGAATTTTTTATTTGGGTTTGTTTTAATGGAATGGCTCTTGGAATTAAAATGATTAGAGGATGCTATATGAAAAAATACCAATAGATTATGAGATATAATCATAAAGATTATTTTAACATGAGACTTCATCAATTTTAATTTATGTTACCTAAATTATTTCTTTATCAATAATAGATTTACCATTGTAATTATTTTTTAGTGAGAGTACATAAAAAAAAGTACATAGTATATAAGGTGTAATAACTCAACAAATATTTTCTAAAGGGGATTTTTCATTCTCTCCAATAATGAGAAGAACCTATCTCTCTCTTAATCCTTTCTGATTCATCAAACCATCAACATCACAGCTTGAACAGCTTAGGGCATGAGATTTTCTTCATGGTGCGGTGAGCGTGGAGAGCAACCAAGCTGTGAATCAAAAAAAAAAGAAAAAGTTGCGAATCCAATTTTGCCATTCTCTTTCTATCCCTAATTTTTCTTTGGACATTTTCTTTCCCCCATTCTTACCTCTTCCTTCAAACTCATCCAATAGAGTTTGATGAGAGGCTATTTCGCAAGATTCTTTCTTGGTGAACATAGCTGTTCCGATCAACGAGTTGGAAGGAAGAAGATCTGAATCCCTATTACTCTGTGATTCATTGATTTCTCAAAATGGCAAACATGGCAAACAGATCCTCCCATTGCAGAGGTCGTGGAGCTACATTGGCTTGCTCTCATTGCAACAAGCAAGGCCACACAGAAGATGTATGCTATAAGAAGCATGGGTACTCCTCCCACTTCTACCAATGGCAGCAACATAACACCACCATCAATCACGTGATCACTGAGGGGCATGATGATATACTCAGTGACAAACAATTCCAGCTCAATTGTCTCCAAGAGAACATTGGAATATCAAGATCTGGATTCACTCCAGAGCAAAGATTTGCCTTGTTAGAGTTGATCAAAGACAAAAGTGTGCAGCAACAACCTCATAATGCAAATCAAATTTTGACTAATTCCATTCACACTTCCACTCCAGGTAAAACCATTGCATTACATTTTAATGCGAGAATTATGAGCATTATCACTCCAAAATCTGCACTATGGATCATTGATTCCGGTGCAACAGATCATGTGACTTTTGACTTAAAAGATTTTGCAAGTTTTCAAAATATTGATCCAATCAATGTGATATTGCCAAATGGAACCAAAACTGTTAGCACCATCATTGGCACAATCACATTTTCTAAATATTTTTTTCTCAAAAATGTTTTATACATTCCTTCTTTTGATTTTAAATTGATATCTGTGTCAAAGTTAACCTCAAACTTACATTGTCAATTGTTAATCAATGATAAGTGTTGTGAGATACAAGATAGATCCACATCAAAAATGATTGGCATTGCTGAGTGTATAGAAGGGTTATATACAATGAGTAGAGAACCACCAGAATTCTCTCATTTTCCCCCTCTTCCAACAAAGCAAGCTTCATTGGCGGTAACTACTACTACTACTCATCCCACCACACCTTCACACAGTGAGCACAATAACATTTGGCATCTTAGATTAGGACACATACCCATGCATAAATTGATTTTTCTGAAGAAGTATTATCCTTTTATAGATAGTATTGCTTCAAATTTTCCTTGTGATTCATGTCATTTTGCAAAACAAAAGAAATTATCTTTTAATCTTAGTACAACTAAAATAAAAAATTGTTTTGATTTAGTTCATATGGATATCTGGGGTCCTATTTCTGTCCCTTCCAATGAAGGACATAGGTATTTTTTGACTGTGGTGGATGGTAAGAGCAAATTCACTTGGATTTTTTTTATGAAAACCAAATCTGAAGCATCACAATTGGTTATTAATTTTGTGAATTTTGTCAGAGTACATTTTGAAAAACAAGTTAAGTGTATAAGGACTGACAATGGGCCAGAATTCACTCTAAAATCCTTTTTTGCATCAACTGGAATTTTACACCAAACTTCTTGTGTAGAAACACCAGAGCAAAACGGGATTGTAGAGAGAAAACACCAGCATATTTTAGGTGTTGCTAGAGCACTGCTATTTCAATCAGGAATTCCACATTGTTTTTGGCAATACGCAGTTGCTCACGCCATTCACCTAATTAATAGGCTGCCCAGCACTAACCTGAATAATGCTAGTCCTTATAAGCTTTTGTATGGCAACTTACCTGACCTTTCATATTTAAGAGTATTTGGTTCTCTTGCATATGCCTCCACATTAACAAATTCAAGAACAAAATTAGACCCAAGAGCCAGAAAAACAGCTTTTCTTGGTTTTAAATTAGGAACAAAGGGTTTTCGACTTATTGATTTAAAATCCAAGGAAATTTTCATATCCAGAAATGTAATTTTTTATGAAACTCATTTTCCATTTTTACATTCCACTAGCACTGACATTTCTGTAGTGCCCATTCGTACTCCACAATGCATTGATCTTTTTCAATATGATACACCATCCACACATCATTTGCAATCACCCACACATACCACACTCATAGATTCAAATGAACATTTCTCAAGCTCAATGCACTCACCAATTTCCTCACACACCATTGCACCCATTACCACACCACACACTGATAATGCACCTGCATCACAACACTCTGACATCACACATGACTGCATTACTAGAAAGTCTGAAAGAGTCAAGAAACCGCCTGCTTATTTGAAGGACTATCATTGTATGACAACCCACACAGCTCACTCTAGCAATGTTTCCAACTCTAACTCTTTATATCCTATCTCACAACACTTGTCATATGATAAACTAACCCCGAAATATAAGTCACTTTCTCTAGCCATCACCTCAAATCAAGAACCTAGCACTTATGAGGAAGCGGCTGCACATGAATGTTGGAGAAAGGCAATACAAGATGAATTGACAGCTCTAGATCAGAACAGAACTTGGTGTCTCACTGAACTCCCAAAAGACAAGAAGGCTGTGGGTTGCAAATGGGTTTTTCGGGTAAAATTCAATCCCGATGGCACCATAGAAAGGCACAAAGCGAGGCTAGTTGCAAAAGGATTCACTCAAGTGCAAGGAGTAGATTATGGTGATACTTTTAGTCCAGTTGTCAAAATGACTACCCTACGAGTAATGTTAGCATTAGCAGCGGCAAAGAAATGGCATTTGAAACAGCTGGATGTCAACACTGCCTTCCTTCATGGAGATTTGGACAAAGAAGTTTATATGAAGATACCACCCGGTTTGGCTATGTCACAACCAGGTTTGGTTTGTAAATTGCAAAAATCTCTATATGGGCTTAAGCAAGCAAGCAGGCAATGGAACATTAAGCTCACTCAGACTCTTGTGGATGCTGGTTATAAGCAGTTTTTTGATGATCATTCACTCTTCATTAAGAAACAATCTCAAAGCTTCACTGCCATTCTAGTATATGTTGATGACTTGGTTTTAACCGGGAATGACATTGGTGAAATCAATTCCATCAAGCAAGATTTGGATGACAAATTCAAAATAAAGGATCTTGGTGATCTCAAATACTTCTTGGGAATGGAAGTAGCACGCTCTAACTCTGGAATTCACATTTATCAGCGGAAGTACACCATGGACCTTCTCAGAGATTTTGGTTATCTAGATTGCAAGCCTCTCTCTACTCCATTTGATTATAGTCAGAAACTTTCAAAGGAATCAGGTACCATTTTAACAGACAACACTATTTACAGACAGCTCATCGGCCGACTCCTTTACCTCACAAATACTAGACCCGATATCTCTTATGCTGTGGGACGTTTGAGCCAATTTTTGGACTGTGCAACAACTTCTCACCTACAGGCTGCTTTTCGTGTACTCCGATATTTAAAAGGCCGACCTGCAACTGGTCTCTTCTTCTCCTCTACTTCTAATCTGCTTCTCACTGGATTTGCCGATGCTGACTGGGCTACCTATGCCGATACTCGTCGCTCCATTTCCGGTTATTGCTTCATGCTTGGGAGCTCGCTCATTAGCTGGAAGAGTAAAAAGCAAACCACAGTTGCCAAGTCCTCTGCAGAAGCTGAATATAGGTCTCTTGCTGTTGCCACTTGTGAAGCTAGTTGGTTATCTTTCTTAATGGATTTCATTGGCTTGCCGCTTCAAAAGTCTATCACTCTATTCTGTGACAACCGATCAGCCATTCACATTGCCAATAATCCCATTTTTCATGAAAGAACTAAACACATTGAAGTGGACTGCCACATTGTTCGTGAAAAGCATTTGTCTGGTCTCATTCATCTTATGCCAGTTCGTTCCAAGGATCAACTTGCTGATTTTCTTACCAAAGCTCTGCCACCGGGTCCTTTTCTTGCCAATGTTTCCAAGCTAGGATTGTTAGATTTACACAATTCTAGCTTGCAGGAGGGTGTTACCTAGATTATTTCTTTATCAATAATAGGTTTACCATTGTAATTATTTTTTAGTGAGAGTACATAAAAAAAAGTACATAGTATATAAGGTGTAATAACTCAACAAATATTTTTTAAAGGGGATTTTTCATTCTCTCCAATAATGAGAAGAACCTATCTCTCTCTCTTAATCCTTTCTGATTCATCAAACCATCAACATCACAGCTTGAACAGTTTAGGGCATGAGATTTTCTTCAATTTAAACGGAAAAAAATATTAAAACACCATTAAATTTTATTATTTTTTATCACTAAAAAATGTGTCAAAAATAGATTTAAGCTATAATAAATAACTGACAGATGATGATCTTTCTCATATATTCTTTATTATTGATGCTGTATTTTAGAAAGAATTATTACTTCTTCTTTTGGTTTTCTTTCATTGTTCAAAAAAAAAAATGTGAACACTTATTTAGGAAGGTACCATTTTTAATATGCCAAAACTTTGCATTGTGGAACTTCAGTGTTGCCAAATAAATAAGGTTGCCAAACATACGAAAATTAATGATGCAAACTAATAATAATATAAGAAGTAATTAAGGGCTATATATATATATATATATATGGCTAAGCAATAATAATCAATCTTATGTATGTGTCGTGCTTAGTTTTCTAATAGAAACAGCTGTATGTATAATGTATAGATATGTTCCTGCAATAAAAATAATGGAAGATTATAATCTCAATTCAACTTCTTCCGTTGCTTCGTCCACATGCAATATGAAATTGGTGATGTTCTAAATAGATCATTTAATTTTTAAACTATGAAAGAATCAGTGCTCTCTTAACTCTTTTTTTTTTTTTTTTTTGGTCATGGTGCTCTCTTAACTCTTAACTCGTATAGTTAAGGAAGTGTGAACAATAGTGTGTGCGTGAGATGAGTTTTTCAATTTTCTTCAACCTTTTTGTACACGGAATAATCATGGTTGTTTATTACCAAAAAAAGAAAAATCAATACAAGATGACATGTTCAAATAAAGATGGCAGCTTCTCTGGACGAGAAAAACGTTAATGTTGTTGATTAATATATATTTTATTTTTATATTATTAAGATTTAGTATTTTATTTTAATAAAAAGAATATACAAAAATAATTTATTAAAAATAACTGAACGTAATATGAATGTATTTAATTGTTAATATTAATTTTTTAATTTTAAAATTTAAAATTAAATAAATAATTAATAATTTTATTTTTAATTTTAATTTTATCTTTTCTTAATATATTATTCACATTATTTTTTTATATATTTTTTTAATAATTCCACTAATTCACTTGTTCGTTTTTACAAGAAAACAAAGAGTAGCTAATTTTGAGTGACTTATCTGTTATAAGGAATAGACACAACTCTTAAAATGCGTAGCCCATGATCCGAATCAAAGTAGAGCTCTCCACCACCGAGCTTCTTAAAGTTAGCATGGGAGTGAATATATGGGTGCGTTTATAAAGGAAATTGAGAGTGAGGGATAAAAAATAAAAGACAGAGATTTAGAGATATAAACTAAATTAAGTTTTTGTATTTATTTGTTTTGAGTAACTTAAATAAGTTAAATAAAAAACAAGAAAAATAAAGGAGTTGGTTAAATAGAAAGATAGTCTCATTTAAAATTACTCTTAAATTTCTTTCAAAAAAAAAGCTTCACTTGATGAAGTTGTAATCTCATCGCTATTTTTGTCATGGTGTCTGCCATCGTGTTTGCATCTCTCATAATCAAACGAAAGTTAACACGCAAATTCAAATGCATGATATCCCTTATTTTAAGTATCAACGGATCAATAAACCTAAAATCATCTTGGTGATTAGTAATAAGATTGAATGTTTCTATACAATCCGTCTCACAAATAACATCTCGTTGACCCACATTCCAAGTTAAGATATATCTTCTCCAAGTAATAAATAATTCTCCTTGAAGAATACTATTACTTTCAAGCATTCCCAAACACCTTCTTTGCCAATTCCCATTATAATCTCTAATAACGCAAGCAAAACCAACACTATCACCAGAACCAAGATAACTAGCATCACAATTAATATTAAAAGTACCAATAGTTGGGAGATTCCAAGAACCACTTAGAATAGATAGGAGGGACATACGTTGTAATTCAAAAATACTCCTAAACTCCTTTTTTGAAACTAATATAAGACATATCACTTTTTTCATAAGCCAAGTCTTATGAAGATTAAAGATGTCATTATTCCTTATCTTCTATATCCACCAAAGTCTCGAAATAAAAACTAAACGGATGCTCTCTACTATGATACAATAACACATTAATAAGAAATATCCAATCCATGTCATACAAACTAAACTCTTTGATAATTTCGAATACAATGTAAAACCGATTCCTGGATAGAAAGGCATTTTGGGCACCAATCCGATAATGACATCCCTCTTCTGAAACAAAAACTTGCAGTAGAAAGAGTCTCCTTAAAACACAGTTAAGCTAACACACTTGTACTTTTTCCAAAACAAGCTAGTGCCAAAGCCAAAATCAATTCTCCCGCTCTTTCCAACCAAATAGCTGCTTAAACAACCACAAGTAACCATTGCGTGAGTCATAGACTTTGGCAGCAGACTCAAACCAATACCAACCCATTTTCGGATCTCCTTGCACATTTGAATTGTAAGAAATATTATTACCTTTCATATTTTGAGATAAAGGGAAATAAAGAGTATCCAAATGTCACATATCAATCGACTAAATATCCTGTATCCAGAGGGTTGAATAAGAAATATGAACATAATTCATCTCATTAGATAACTGCCCTTCTCTCCTTCAGCTATAAAACAAAAAATTCTGGTTAAAATTTTCAATACACCAAGCAAATTCATATTTTAACACTTTTCAAGCTTTGCAAAGACTCTTTTAAATGGGAGAGTCATTGTTCTTAGGATAACCAAAGTAATCATATTAAAATGATTGGTATTTGACATCCAACAATTGGACTCATAACTTGTTCGGCTAATGGAAAAAGTCCAAATTAACTTTTCAAGAAGAGCAATATTCACACAATAAGAATTTCTAATTCCCAAACTTCCATATTTTTTTGAAATAACTAGTATCTTCCAACTAACAAAATTCAATCATCTTCCATCAACTTGTCATTTACAAAGAAAATTTCTCATCATAGATTCCAGTTTACCAATGATCCTTTGGAAAAAATAGAGACCTACATCTAGTACGTAAGAATACTAGCTACAGCCCGATTGAATAAACTCCCTTTTCAACTTGCTAGTCTTTTTCGAATCTTATTCAGGACACTATTAAAAGTTGAATGGGTCAGCATTAAAAATTGCTAGTCGTTTGATGTAAAATAAATTGGGCTCAGTTATGTCTTAATATTATATTTGGTTTAAGATAAATATGGAGATTAAAAGATAAAATTTAGAATTTAAAAAATTAAATGAATGCTTTTTTGGATGTTAAAAACAAGAAAGTAATATAAAAAATAGTTGTCTATTATGGAGTGAATTGCTAAATAATACAATATATAATGCTATATATAAATACTAGAATAATCAAAATAATAAAAACGTAATATTTTATAATAAATATATAGATATGCTAAATGATTGTAATTGATATTAATTGATCCTAATTATATTCTAATACTGAAAAAAATGTTATAAAATTTTCATTTTTTGTTTTTAAAATTTTTTTGTTATAAAGATATTGAAATTTTTTGTTTCAAGACTAAAATTTTAGTTCCTATTACTACATACAATACTCAATTTCAATCCTAATTTTATAGTTAGTAGTTCAAGTCCTAAAAAATAAATGTAGCTTATATATGTATATATATTAGTGAACAATAAAATTAAGTAAAATGTAAAATTTTTTATTGAATTTTTAAAAATATAACTTTTTTTATTAGATTTTTTTTTCTTTATTAAAAATATAGCTTATATATGTAGCATTACCCATATATTTTTTCTTATTCCTTGCACACAAAGCTTTCTATTGCATGTCATCCATTATTTATTTGTCAATGCATGGATAAGATTCTTCTTCTCCATAGAGCATTGCATTATTGGTTTCGTCATTGATTGCTACCCACTTTAATTTTATGGCTTCCACTTTCAACCAATTTCTGAAATCTATCTATTCAAATTTTGGGTGTGGACAAGAATGTGTTTTTGCTTTTAGTATACTAAAAAAAAGTCAACTATATATACAGGGAAATTCACACTACGAACACTCATATTGGAGGGAAAATTAAGAAAAAAAAAAGTTTATTTGGAATGGGAACGAAGGAGGGGAAGAAAGAAAATAAAATGAAAACGATGAAAGGTATAACAATGTGTTGTATGTTTTGTCTTGTTAGGCATTCAGAGTTGCCACCATTGGAAGCTAATAATAAGAACAAGAAATGTAACTTGCTACGAAGGTAATCATTAATTTAAAATAAGTATGTAAATAAATGAATGAAAAAGTAGAAAGGTGGTAGTTAATATAGATGGGCTACCATGCATGAACTACTATTTACCAACTTGGAAGCTAACTCTTACCAATTTAGGTGTTGCCCTGCGTATACTATTCAGTATTCAAAGTCAAAGCATAAATTTTGGTGCCTCGTAACCATGTGTTTCTACACAACTGGATGCTGCTTCCTTTTTTATTCAAAAATAATATTTCTACTATTTTTTATTAATTAATGTTAATATGAAAATAAAAATGTATAAAAAAAGATATATGCAACAAAAAATTGTGCATATAACATTTTATTTTTACTAAGCTTTATATTAGTAATTTAGCGTGTTTGATGTGACTATCAACCCTTCTTTTTCTCGGTGAGTAAAAATATAGTAAAAATTTGTTATGCATCTATATGTTCATTCGAAATTGATATTTAAAAATTATAAAATATAATTTAATCAAATATATTAAATTATTTAATAATTTTACATTATTAATTTTACTGTAGAGATAATTTTGTTTAAATTTTTTTTAGAAACATATTTTGGGAGTGGATCATCTCCATTGGATCGTCCAGTATAAGATTTTATCTTTTATTATTTTCTCTCGTATTTAATTTGATCCCATTTATAAAATTAAAAGCGAGAGATCACACTTTATTATTTCAAATGTTAAAAAAAATAGAGAAGATACATTTTCACATACCTTGAGGGGTTGTGTAGTTGTGAACCAATTTATTAGTAATATATATTGGGTTTAGTTAATATATACTTTAAGAGTCTACAATAAATTTATTACTAATAAAAATTTTTAAATATTTTTATTTAATAAATATAAATTAAATATATTAAAAATTTAAGATATATTTGATTTGTATTTTTATTTTTAGTATTTTTATTTTTTATAAAACAATAAAAATGTTATCATATTTTTTTATAAAATCTAAAAAATAAAAAATACTCAAATAAAAACAAAAAATTAAAACGTAAATCAAACGTATTCTAAATTTTTTATACTTTTAATAATTTTTTTATTTTATAATCTTAACATGTGCAAAACACTATATATTTATACATATTGAAAATGAAAATGAGAGATATTGAAAAGTCAACGGAACTCAAACCAAGAGTAAATGGTAAAAAAAGTGTTCTTAATCAAACAATAAAGCTTTCACAATTCACTCACAATATCATGTTTTGTTTTTGGTATAGCATTGACAACATCATTTTTCTTTTTCGTTGTTTGGTATATGAGTCGCAAGCTATGCTGTTGTAGTTACAGAACAAGATCAAAGCCCATTTTATGCAAAAAGTATATTGGGTTCATTTGGACGAACACATGATTTTGAAGCCCATTATATATCTCACTCATCTTTTATATTATTATGTTTTTGAATGAAAACAATTTTATAATCATTAACATTTTCCATGAAATTATGGATCAAAAAGATTTTCTGCTACTTAATTAAATTTTACAAGTTTTTAAGATAATTTCTTATATAACAAATTTTTTAGATTTATTTATTTATAACAATATTTAAATGTTTGTACAATTTTTTATATTATTAAATTTATTTTTTATTGAAAATAATTAATAAAATATTGAATAAGTATACAAGAGGATTAGATATTTTGGTTTTGATTTTCATTTTCATTTTTTCTTTTCTTAATAAGCTCAACGTAACAGAGATAGAACACTATAGAGAGTGCAGATATTAGAGAGAGAGAGAAAACCGAATCTCCCAAACCCTAACGATGGACGACAGAGAAAAATCATCCAAGAGAACCAGAGATCGTCACTCCGATCGCGACCACAAACGCCACCGTGAATCCTCCGATGAGCACCGCCACCATCACCACCACCACCGATCCGACAGGAATTCCAAGCACGATCGCAAATCCAGGGAGAGGGATGAAGATGACCGCGAAGGAACCAGAGCTTATGACAGAGACGAGAGAGAAGGCAGCAGAGGAAGGTCGAGGCCTCGCGATGACGAGAGGGAGAGAGAGGATTCGGCGGAGCCGCGACACTCCTCGCATTCGCACTCGCATAAGCGGAAAGAGAGGGAGCAGAGCCAGGAAGATAGGGATGATAAGAGGGTTAGGGTTTCCGAGGAGTCCAAGGAACTGAAAAGAGAAAGGAGAAGGTTTGGGGATAAAGCCATAAAGGAAGACGGACAAGAAGCAAAAATTGATAAAGCTGCCATTGAAGATAGGAAACAAGTTATTGATAATGAGGCAAAGTTGAAGCACGAGGAGCTCACTGATAACAATAATAAGCAGATTGATGGAAATGGGAACGCTTCTCTGCATAATGTGAGTTCTAATTTTTCCCCGACTATTATGTTTTCAGGGTTTCATGATGGATAATATCAATTCTAAATTGTAGAGATATCTATTTTCCTGGTTTATGTTAATGCATTATGCATGGATGTTTATTCAGAATTCAGAATTTCACCCTAAATTGTAGGCCTGTGTGTTTACTTTCAGTTATTGAAGATGTGCAGTGAAGGTATTGGTAATTAGTAATAATTTAGTATACTAGAACGGTAATGCTTGTAGAATAATTTGAGATACTGTTTCAAGGTGTTGGATTACTACTGCTGGTTTACTAGAGATATGTTTTGATGTCTTTCCATGATTGCGGTTTACCTTTCTGTGGAACCTAATCTTGAAAGTACAGCAAAGTTCACGGACTCTTTGGATGCTTCTACCTGCACTTTTCGCATTTATCTTCTGAATTTCCATTCCAATACAAGATGGGGTAGAACAATAATTAGATAAGTGATAGAATTTTATTATGATTTCTCTGCCAACTTTTGAAAATTGGCTCTTTCTCTTAATTTTATATGATGTTTAGTATTTTGTATTTTATCATTTTTAAAATTTGTTGAGTGTATGTGTACTCTTTTTTGAAGATTTACACATTTACTGGTGTTTTATCATTGCACTTTCAGGGTTCTGCCTTGGGATCACCTGCTGTGGCACCGACGAGTGCTCCTGAGGCATCTTGGGGCCCTACTTCTTTTCCTACTAAGGTATCTTCAAATTCTACCACAAATGAAAATAAGGGAGTTAGTATTACCAGGTCTCATGAGGTTACTGGAAAATCTAGTACAGATGGGTCATCTTCAACTGCTGGGAAAAGTGGAAGCCTGTCTATTGATGCCTTAGCTAAGGCTAAGAAAGCTTTACAAATGCAGAAAGAGTTGGCCGAGAAGCTGAAGAAGATTCCTCAGGTGAGTTGAGCTATTTCTGTCTCTTAAGATATTTATATACGATGAATAGCTGCTGATGCTGGTTTACTTTTTTTATTATTATTTTAAATTCTGGTTTACTTTACCAATTATCTTATCAATTATACATGTTCATCTGGAGCACTTCTTGTTTGCACAGTTGAACAAGAGTTCTACACAGAACTCACACGGAAGCACAAAACCTGATGAATCTGCCATTCCCTCTGTTAGTGCTGGAGTGGCATCAAAACCTTCTATCTCATCACCATCTGGACCTGCAGTAAACGTACCAGTTCTTTCTTCAGGAGCTAGTGGCTCGACTGCCGCTGGTATTCCAACTCCAACTCCAGCCAACTATGAAGCTGTCAGGCGTGCTCAGGAGCTTGCTGCTAGAATGGGATTTAGGCAAGACCCACAGTTTGCTCCTCTTATAAACATGTTTCCAGGTCAAGTGGTAGCAGATATTGCCGTTCCACAGAAACCCACCAAAGCCCCTGTTCTTCGTCTTGATGCTCAGGGAAGGGAAATTGATGAACATGGAAATGTTGTTAATGTGACTAAGCCAAGTAACCTTAGCACATTAAAGGTGTGTAATGTTCTTAATTTTTTCTTCTTTCTTTTTTTACCATTTATCTGCATCTATTTGGGATTGGCATCTTAGTTACTGTCTGTTTCTGAACATTGTAGGTCAACATTAACAAACAGAAGAAAGATTCATTTGAAATACTAAAGCCTGTTTTAGATGTCGATCCTGATAGTAATCCCCATTTTGATCCAAGTATGGGTATAAATAAAAACAAGTTCTTGAGGGTCAAGAGACAATTTCAGTTTGTGGAGGAAGGAAAATGGTCAAAAGATGCTGAAATAATAAAATTAAAGGTACTTTTTCATCTTTCTGTTGTCCCCGCAAGACTCATTATTAATTTGCCCTTATACTTTATTCTTTACATTCGTATTATATATCCTTTGCTGTTATTGTTTGACTCCTGCAGAGCAAATTTGGGGAAGCTCAAGCAAAAGAGCAGAAGGCCAAGCTAGCACAATTGGCAAAGGCAAAGGCTGCTCCTGATATAAACCCGAACTTAATAGAAATAACAGAGAGGGTTGTAATTAAAGAGAAACCCAGGGAACAAATTCCAGAAATTGAGTGGTGGTAAGTATCTGCTTACCTGTACTAGTTGGTTTGTTAAGAGCATCATGGTTGTGCCCTGGTGGAAGTTTAAGGTTTGTGTGAAAGGTGAATGCATAAATTTAAGTAATATAATTGTTTTAGGCAATACATGAAGTTATGTTCTTCCCTTTCTATCGTTTTTAGAAATAACTATATTTTGATGCTAGGAAAGTCATGTTTCGTTGTTCTTTTTACTTTTTGCTTACTTCTCGTCCCATTTAGTATCATCATTCTCTTCATTGTAACGATATTCTTCTTTATCCCCAAAAACGAAAGTGCTGATGCTAGATTATAACATACTCGAATAGCCAGGTTGATTGGTAACAAAATGCTAGTATTATCCTTGTGCAAAGTTGGTATAACATCTTTGTCCTGTAACTTAGACTTTACTATGAATTGTCTGATTTTTGAATATCTGCTGTTGAATATAATGTTGCCCTGTCTGTCATCTGTTCTGTTGAAACATGCTTAAATGCCGATAAAAGTTATAGTTCTTTTCCTTAACTGTTTGAATTTTTCAGGGATGTACCTCTTCTGCAATCTGGAAATTATGGTGACACTGCTGATGGAACCATAGGAGAAGACAAACTGAAAATGGAGAAAATCACTTTTTATGTGGAGCATCCTCGTCCTATTGAACCACCTGCTGAGCCTGCACCTCCACCACCTCAACCCCTCAAACTAACCAAGAAGGAACAGAAGAAACTCAGGACACAGCGGCGATTGGCCAAGGAGAAAGAGAGGCAGGAGATGATAAGACAAGGCGTAATAGAACCTCCAAAATCAAAGGTCAAGATTAGCAATTTGATGAAAGTACTTGGCTCTGAAGCAACACAAGATCCTACTCGGCTTGAAAAGGAAATACGAAGTGCAGCTGCTGAACGTGAGCAGGCTCATATAGATAGGAATATTGCACGCAAGCTTACTCCTGCTGAGCTGCGGGAGAAGAAGGAGAGGAAGCTGTTTGATGACCCTAGTACAGTGGAAACACTGGTCTCACTTTACAAGATTAATGACCTATCACATCCAAAGGCCCGCTTTAGAGTTGATGTGAATGCTCAGGAGAATCGTTTGAGTGGATGTGCTGTGATTAGCGATGGTATTACGGTAGTTGTGGTTGAAGGTGGAAGCAAGTCGATCAAGAGGTATGGGAAACTTATGCTGAGGCGTATAAATTGGAGCGAATTTTCAAAAGAGACCGAGGAAAATGAAGATTCGGATGACGATAAACCGGTGAATAAGTGTTCTCTAGTATGGCAAGGAAGTGTCGCCAAACCGAGCTTCAACAGGTTTACTGTCCATGACTGCATCACCGAAGCAGCTGCTCGCAAAGTTTTTGTGGATGCTGGTGTTCCCCATTATTGGGACCTAGCTGTCAACTATGTAGAAGATGAAGCTGTTTGAATTGTGTCTGGTGTTTTTGTTTTCATTTTTATTTCAATATGATTAACCTGCCTTCATTACTTTGACTGAAGTCTCTTGTTGAGTGATCAGTTTCACAATATGCAGTAAACAGTGTTTCAGACAAATAAGAACTATGGTGACTGCTAGTGCTCACTTATTTCCATTGGCCAGTGCCATCATCAGTGATTTGATGATGATTGTGTGAGATGGAACATTATATTTCGAATTTTGTGGCCTTGGGAGTACAATGAGATGGAGATGTCTCTTGCTGTGCTAAATATTTTGTTGATATTCCCTTCTGCCTTCTCGCGTAACCATGTAAATTCTCTTGTATCCTGCCTTCTTTATGTTACGGTCTGGCGCATGTTAAATGTGAAAACCGAATGCGTATATATTTTTGAGGTCATAATATGAATCCGATATAGCAAGACGCAATGTGGGAATAATCCACTCTATTTTTATAAGAATGATTAAGGTTTTCTTTTTTACGTAAAGCTAGATTTTACCTTGTAGTTTACAATTTGACGAATACGCTATATTTCTTTTTAAGTGCTTAGTTAGAGTCTTTAAGAATGTTACACATAGTGAAGGTTTTTGACACTTAGGAAATAGGAACGATATACATTACTGTCATATTGAAGTAAGTTTGATCAATCAATTGAAACTAACCTTTTTCTTTTCTCTTCCTTAATTTCTCCTTCCCATAAAGAGGGAAATCCTTTTAATTTGGTGATGACTGAAAATTTTAGAGCAAAAGCGTTGAAATGCAGTAAAGGTATGCCATACCTCTAAGTTTATTTTCAGCCACCAAAACAGAAACGATTGGAACCAAAGAATGATAAGCATTATTCATTATGATGACATGGATCATAATCCATTCCTTTTTCTTACATTTGGTTCCTCCTGACTTGAAGGCCAAGTACAATTAATGCCTTGCTATCAAAATCAGCAAGGAATTTTTATCAAAGTCAAACATTTTTTTTTACCAAAATACAGCTATTTAATTAATTAATAACATTATAAATAAACGCTTTCTTGATCCCTAACATTTGTATCTGCATTTTTTACTATAATCAAATAAAATATATATGATTTGTCTTGAGTTTGCACAGTTGACCCGTAGAATATGGACAATTGTACATACATAAACCTGAAATTTTGTGTAGTTGGTTGAACCTTCTTTTCTATATAAAGCATAACATTGTTATCATTATTCCATGTCCATGTAATTAACCATATCAATTACATATATAGTACATATAATCTTAAAGCACTGAATTGTGTTGTGTCTCAATGGCATTTAACAAGTGTTGGTTGATTTTGGCAATAACATTATGTGTTATTGGGATTGGTTCAGGTGATGATGATCATGAGTTGTTAAGTGAAAATTTCTATCACAAAACGTGTCCGAAAGCTGTTGAAACCATTAGGAAGGCAGTGATTGATGCTGTTTCCCAAGAGCCTCGCATGGGTGCTTCCTTGCTTCGCCTCCATTTCCATGATTGTTTTGTCCAAGCAAGTCTCATTTCATGCATTATTATATATCCTATCCCTTATATATATAGTAGACTATAGTAGTAATGTATACTATATAGTTTCCTATACATGCATGCAATAGCAACTCCAATTATTATACAACAAAGTATAGAAAGCCAATTTTCTAATTTTTTTTTCATTATTTTAAAATATTTTCTTATTAATTTTTTTCCACTCATATTAATCAAAATTTGACTTCAATTTCAAACACATATATTACTTATTTACTTGTCTTTTTCGTGATTTTCAACAAAATTATCATTGACTCTTGATATTCTATTTTACTTTTAGATTTTTTTTTAGCAGAAATTTATATGTTCTTTTGGTATGTAATTTTGGATATTCACGGGGACAAAGCTAAGTTAAATTTTAGGGAGGGACCAAAAAATAATTTTGCAATAGAAAGAGTAAAATAAAATTTTTACTTAGATGTATCATTTGTTTTTTTTACGGACTAGTCATTCTATAAATATTTTGTGATGAATAAAAATTTTTAAGAGTAAAATTATAAAAAAAATAAATTTATTTAGAATCAAAGTAATATGATTAAATGATGTAATTTATTTAGATGTAATTAAAAAATAATTGAATAACTATGTACCGAAAAAATTGATATTATTAAAGAATAAAATTAAAATTTATTTCTATGTATCGTTTTTGTTCTAACGTTTTCGTCCTATTTAAGTGTTTAACATTTCAAAATCGTCTCAATTTTGTTCTGCTGTCAATTCTGTTAACAGATCATAACGATAAGACAACATTAAGTCAATTTAAATATTAAGAATCATTTTAAGATTTATCCAAAACGTTAGACACAAAAACGATATTTTAGTCTAAATAAAATTTAAAGTTTAGGGGACTATTGTCCTCCTTTTATTGCATGAGGCTGTGCCCCTGAATATTCGTTTCAATGTTAACGTGAGTTAAAAATGAAATTTAAAAAAAAAAATTGCTTGATTGATAAATTAAATAGTTAGTTACCTAATTAGATTCTTAGAATAATATCCTTCAACACTTGGAAAAAAGTTTGTATTAATATAAACAATGAATGTTGATTTTTATATATACAATAATACAGGGATGTGATGCATCGGTATTGCTAGATGACACCCTAAACTTCATAGGTGAGAAGAATTCAGGTCCCAACAAGAACTCATTGAGGGGTTTTGAAGTCATTGACAGCATCAAATCCCAATTGGAGTCCATGTGTCCTTCTGTTGTTTCTTGTGCTGACATCTTAGCTCTTGCTGCCAGAGATGCTGTTTCTGCTGTAAGTAACATAATAATAATACAATTAACCAATATCTAACTAATCAAAATTTGTGTAATTAATTCATAAGATAAAATGTACATATATATGTATCAGCTAAAAGGACCAAGATGGGAGGTTAAATTGGGGAGAAGAGACTCAACCACTGCAAGTTTAAGTGAGTCTAATTCAGACTTACCTGCTCCCTTCTTCAATCTCAGTTCCCTTATCACTGCTTTCCAAAAGAAAAATTTCACCATCCAAGAAATGGTTACTTTATCAGGTAATAATTATATTAATTCAACATATAAATTAATGATAAAAAATTTAGATAGGAATCTTAGATTTAATATAATACATCAAAATGGGGCACCTAGGTGAAATTCTAGAATATAAATTTCAGACTTTTCAGTCTAAATTTAGGGTAATACATTAAAAGGGTAAAATATTATTTTATTCTCTAATGTTTGGACTAAATTCTAATTTAATACCTACTATTTTAAGCATTTTATTTTTGTCCAAAAAAATTTTAAACAAGTTGAAATGCTTTCCAATTATTAAATAGTAAATACTTAAATTTAATACTTATAGTTAACCGAACGAGTAACACGGATATTAATAACATTACTAATTAAATTATATCTTTTTTTATATGTTAAAAAAATATAATCAAAATTTTTATATAATATTTTTTCTCTTTAATTTTTGTTTTCAATTTTCTTTTGATACAAAACTCTAAATCTTAAAAATCAATCATCAACTCTTTAAAATAAAAAAAATTATATTAATAATGGTTGATAAATCAATTTTACTTACGAAAATCAAATTCTATTAGCATTTTAATATGCAAATTGTTTGTGTTAAATTTAAAAATGAGACAACATAGAATCTATTTAGTGCATTACATCCAAATGAATCCCATTTGTGGCATGCATGCATTTGATGATTTGTAATTCTGTAATGTTAACTGTTCAGGTGGCCACACAATAGGACGAGTGAGGTGCAAATTCTTCAGAGACAGGATTTACAATGAGAGCAACATAGATCCAAGCTTTGCAGAAGCAATGAAAGCATTGTGTCCCTCTGCAAAAGGTGATGGAGATGACAACCTCTCTCCCTTTGATTCAACCACTCCAGACACTTTTGACAATGCTTTCTATCAGAATCTTGTGAATCAAAGGGGTCTTGTGCACTCTGATCAGCAGCTCTATGCTAATGGAGCAGGCATCACTGACTCTCAGGTCTTTATGTATAGCAGAAACTTTGGTCGTTTCAAGAAGGATTTTGCAGATGCCATGGTTAAGATGAGCCTGCTTTCTCCTCTCACTGGCAATAATGGTCAAATCAGAACTACATGCAGATTTGTTAATAATTAGTTTATTATTACAATATCAAAATTCCACTCTTTCTTATCATCATATCATTCCTTCAGTCATGTTTCTTTTCAGTTCATCAATTCAGTTGTGGAATATAATAAATATTCATGTTAAGAGAAATGTTCTCAAGACTTTGAAAAAAAATATGCTGTTAAATTTATATACCCGGATAGGTCTCAGAAAATCTTATGCCGAACGTTTTTATTTCTTAAAAAAAATTAGGTGAATGCTATGGTGTCTAAAATATGGTGTCTAACTTACTAAAAAAAAGGCAAAGAAATAATATTTAATAAACTTTAAATATTTTATTTTTACTTTGTACATTTTATTTTTTACTTATAAAAACAAGTTAGTCAATTTAGGCACTATAATAAAAGGCACCATAGAATCCACCAAAAAATTATTATATTAAGGTTCTGAATTTTATAAAAATAAGACATATAAATCTCTACTTTAGTTAAATCCGTTATTTTTACTTGGACAAATAAATTTTTAAAAGTGTGACAAAAGGATCTATATGTCTTACTTTTATAAAGTTTAGGATTTCAACATAATAAAATTTTCTTAAAAACAAAAATACCTGACACAATTTTTTAAAGACCTATTTGGATATATACTATAAAAATTATTGATATAACGCAACAAAAAAAAGATTTGAACAAAATCAAGTAATATGATATAACTTTAGGTTACAGAATTAGCACCATCTGTCTTTGGAATTTTGCCTTAGTTATATGTAGTAGAAAAAGTCGTGGATTGATCTCTGGAAGTTAAACTTGCTTCATAAAATTAAACTATTTATCGAAAAAGTTCTCTATGGTCGTCTTCTGATACTTACTCATATTCACCGCCATATCCCATCTATATTGTCAATATGCTCCCAGTGTCATGAAGCAACAGAAATGGTTAGAATATAAATAGGATTAATTAGGATCAATTAGTATTATTTAGTATATTTGAATATTTATTATAGGAGATTACGTCTTTATTATTACGATTCTCTTAGTACCTATAAATATCCTTTTATATTATATCATTCCAGACAACTTGAATACACAACTTGATTACACTTAATAATGCACAAATCCTTCTTCTAGTTTAGTCACTTATTTCTAACAGAAACAATCACTCATTGTTTGATCGATGGCTCTGAAATTAAAAAAGTATGGTGTCAAAATTATCTCCGTGACTGTCTTTTCCCTCAAAGTCCTAACGATTTTTGGACATAGTTGATTGCATCAATAGAGATGTTTAACCCGTTGAAGAATGCTGACTGTAATCCTCAGTTGCTTGCCATCATTTGTTGGAACTGTTGAAAAGTTTGCAACCCGTTAATTTTTGAAGGTTCTACTTCGATATCGTTTGCTATTCTAGCAAGCTCCGTCAAATTGCTCCATAAAATCTAAAAAAATTTTAGTTTAAATTGTGACCTCCGTGAGACAAACTTTTAGTTTCATTCAATTTGATTTATTATTCTTTCTTCTTTTAAGATTCTTTTTCGTCCTTCAACCAGCACCGTTGAATAAATATCTTTAGTGTATTGTTTTAAAAAATTCTCATGGTTTATTATGCTAATCTATTTTTTGATATCTTTATATTTTATTTTTTAATAATTAATAAAATATAACTTATTATTTTAAAAAAAAGGATTTGTTTGATTAACGGAAATAAAACACTCTTAATACCTTCCCTAAAGAAAAATTAGAATTCCTAAATTTTTAATTAAGGAAACAAAAATGATGAGCTACGAAGTCAGATTTTTATTTTAGTTTGAAACTTTTTCCTTAGAAATATAGAACAAGAACGTAGCTACTAACTAAACAACCCGTGAATTTGAGAGTTTGAGTAATTATTACTGATTAGAATAGTTGAGTGTTAGTTGCACATTGACTTCAAGTTTTAATAAGGAACTTCATTTTCAAGGGGGTTGGGCTGTGGAAACTGGAAAGTCCATCTTCATCATGGGATATGCACCTTATTTCCACTCATATCTCCCTAAGTATCACATTTTAAATATTAAATAAATCACATTTAAGAATATAATTTCAACTCATCAAAGACTTATGAGCATAGAGTGAAGGAGAATGTAACCCCACTATACATATAGGCATGCTAAGAGAGAATATTTGACGAGTATTCCTTGCATAATAAATCTAGTATTCACTTTTTGGACACTTACGTGGATATTCTCAATTGTCAATTCTACTAACTATTTATTTTGAAGAAAAAATTAGTCATGATTTTGCTATTTTCATATAAAAATATTATTTATTTATTAAAATTAATTATCAAAATTAGTTATTATATATATATATAATTTATTTTTAATAAATATTTTATATTTTAATATATATTCATAGTAATATTTTGTTGGATACCTAACATAGTTGTTAACCCAAAAAATTAACCGGCGCGGTGGTGGTAGGTGGATTGACTGATAGGTGAGGCAAGTTGATAGGTCTATAAAGCTACACGCCTATTCCTTCCATTCACTCACTTTCAAAATGGTCCTACCCTCCTCCTTGTCCGCCGTGCAAGTCGACAATGTCACGTTTCCGGCCACCGCCAAACCTCCAGGCTCCGACAAGACCTTCTTCCTTGGCGGAGCAGGAGTCAGGGGCCTCCAAATCGACGACAAATTCGTCAAGTTCACCGCCATTGCTGTTTACCTCCAGGATAACGCCGTTCCCTCACTCGCCGTCAAATGGAACGGTAAGACCCCGAGCGAGTTAACGGAATCCGTCGACTTCTTCAGAGACATCGTTACAGGTAACCGTTACTCTCTGCATCCAGGCACCTATGGCTGTGAAAACTTTAACAGCACTGATCTGAATTTTTATGGTGTAGGTCCGTTTGAGAAATTTATGCAGGTAACCATGATCTTGCCTTTGACGGGTCAACAATACTCCCAGAAAGTCTCTGAAAATTGCGTCGCTATTTGGAAGCATCTTGGAATTTACACTGACCAAGAAGCCAATGCCATTGACAAGTTTCTTTCCGTTTTCAAAGATCAGAATTTCCCTCCAGATTCCTCTATCCTTTTCACACTATTACCCAACGGATCTCTAGTGGTTAGTTATGCCACAATAAAAGATGATTACTAAAATTAACCACCAAATTAGTACTATTAATTTACTTTTGATGCATAATATAAAACAGATTCATGCGAGTTAGTTATTTTTTCTGATATAGTAATTGTCTAGAATAATCCATGGTTATCGTAGCAGAATAATCAAACTTTTTTATAGCTGCATAATCAAGCTTTTTTTTATGAAAATCAAATATGTATATGAATATGATGGATGATTTGTGATCGATTTTTTTTTTTTCAATCGTGTACTCCTTTTGACAATATTTTGTTTGTTTTGACTGCAAACAGATTGGTTTTTCTAAAGATGGATCCATTCCAGAAGCCGGAACTGCAGTGATTGAGAATAAACTACTCTCAGAAGCTGTGCTTGAATCAATGATTGGAAAGCATGGTGTTTCCCCTGCTGCAAAACAGAGTTTGGCCACCAGATTATATGAGTTATTCAAACAGAGTGGTCATGATGATACTGCTGATAAAAAATTGCATGATTCTGATACTGATAATGGATTACATCACACGAAAAGTGGAAATTCGGTTGCCGAAGATGCAGCAGAAAAATTATCTTAGGAGCACATTCAATCTATCACTCACCAGCTTCTAGTGTATTAATAAAATGAATGGTGAAATTGTGAATTTCTTTGTTTTGTTACTATGATATGTGAACAAATATAGCACAGATGGTTAAGGATCTGTATGAATATAATGCAGAGTTCAGGTTATTATGATGGTTTTCTTTCTGTATATATTGAAACTAGCATTAATTTTTACAATTGGATGTAATCTTTCTTCAACTGAAGTTAGAACTCAATGCAGGGGTTGGCCACATTCAGAATCTGAAAAAAGCCTTGTAGTCAAACTATCTTTTAAAGCAAGGATAACAGGAATCTCCCTAAATCATGGTCTCCAATACTGCCTTGTTTTCATTAGATGCATGCTGTTCTTCTGGTTGTTAACTTGATAATTATGAGGAAATTAAAGAACTGGTTAATTTATGCTTGCGAGATTCTTGTGGACAACTAACCCTTTTAATTTGGGTGTGATTAAATTTCTCCATGCTGAGGCCATAGGTTGGACATAGGTTGGACATCTTTGTCAGATTTAATAATAATCTTCTTAATATATTACTAAACATGAACTTGATGCCATGGATGTACCTCATATATATATAGAATTCAAACACTTTTATATATTAACACACATCAGATTCTCTCAATGTAGTATTTACAAGCCTACTACTCTTATTAGCATATTCTCTTATTAAGACACATCAGACTAACCCTGTGTTTAGTTTTCGTGTATGCACAAACCAAACTAAACCAAGCCAAGGTTAAAAGCTTTTGTCCAAATTTGTAATTCTCTTACAGAATAACTTAATCTGTTGGACTTTAAATCCATATTTAATTATTCATTCAAATAATGTGGCGGATCGATGATCATCACCACCACCACTTCATAGTTGGTAGACAAAGGTTTGGGTGCCCAATAACAACTGCAATTTTATAATTTAATGGATCTAATTCAACTCCAAAAACAAACTTAGTGCAAGAATTGTCTTATGAGCTATCAAATAAATAGGTTTTATTATTTTATCATAACTATGTATATTAAAGTATTAATATATAAAATTAGTATTTCTCTATCTTCTTTTAGTCAAAAATTTGTTTTTTATGTTAAATATCATATGGGTTAAATATTTTGTAATTTTTAAGTATTGCTTTATCATTGTCTTTCATGTCAACATTTATGTTCTTGGATGAAATTACTTAGTGTAACTAATGAAATTAGTAGTCTAAGAAATATATATTTGGAGCTCTAGTAGAAACATCTACTTTGTTGCACTCATTTAATTGATTGGCAATTTGGCATAAAGGAAAGAAAAGCAGACAAGCACAGAGATAGTTGAGACAAGAAGAGTGGCATTATTTATGACAAAGTAAACAGCAATGTCTAGTTGGAACCCTTTTTTATTGAAGGTTGTTGATGAGAACTTCAACTTCTTAGAACTCAATGGAGGGATTGGCCTCATTCAGAATCTGAGAAAGTCTTGTAGCCAAACTCTCTTTAAAAGCAGGGGAAACAGGAATCTCCCCAATCATTGTCTCCAACACTGCCTCTGAAAGTGCCTTGTTTTCAATAAATGCATTCCTATGTTCTGGTATTGTGTCATCCTTGGAGAATTTCAGCTGTTATTAATTAACCAAACATGTTAAATTCAATTAAATTATATTACTATTGGTTAATTAAAATTAATTAATTAAGTATAGTATATATACTGACCCCTAATGTTCCATTGGGGAATTGTTCATAGAAGACAGTAGAGCCTGGTGGGAAGTTTTGATCCTTGAAGGCTTGTCTGAATTCATGAATAGCTTTTTCTTCTGCATCACCGAATGTTCCTACGGATTTCATGTATGCCACACAATTTTCTGAAACCTTCCTTACATATTCAGGACCATCCAATGTTTTAAGCTTTGACCCTCTAATCAGTTTCTCAAAGGGACCTAATTAATTATAACACACCAGTCAGATCAATTAATTCACTTCATTATTCAATTGGACTAAGAACAAATTAAAATTTATATAATGGAATCCGATAATATCAAAACTACTATTTACATATTAAAATTTGTTAATATATATATAAAAGTAATTTAATTTAATTTTAGTATGTATTTATACTTTATATTTATGACTAATTTAATAGCATATAACAATGGTTGCAATAATATATATTAAATGAAGTAGTAGGTAGGTGATTTGGTACTATATATATAAAAAAGAGCTACTCAAATGAAGATATTAAAAGTATTTTTTATGAAAATATTTTATATAAAAATTTAAATCTACAATTTATTATTTAAAGATTAAAAAAATTATATAAAGATAATTACAAAATTTTTATTAAAATACCCACTTACATATAATATTTCCAGTCAAAAAAGAATGTGAGATGTCCGATACGAGAAATTATTGACGTGCTACGCGTCAAAAGAAGCAATTTAATGAAAATTAATTAATTAAACTTCAATAATTGAGATGATAGTAAAAGAAGAGAATATAAAAAGAGGGACCACACTACCAAAATTCCAATTAAGCTAGACAGCGGATTAATTATAAAATGAAAAAGTGTTAGGTAATTAACTTTTATATTTAAAAAAAATTTAACTTAACAACATGTTTTAGCTAGAACATTAAAATTAATTATGGAGGATTAAGGACCTTGGATGATGTCTCTGTAGAAATGAAGAGAATCCAACAACTGAGCAGGGGTTTTGGCCTTCCACCTTGAAGCCAAATATGGAACTGCTTTGTCTTCCAAATATAACCCTAATCCCGTGAACGTGACGAATACTCCATTAATTGGTAACCCTCTCACCCCTGCAACCATTGCATGCATTATATTAGATTATTTTGAAGAACTAATTAAGTTGAATAGAGAAAGCGATCGATGGAAGAACCTGCGCCGGCAAGGAAATATGATTTGGTGGTCCCCGGAGGTGTGACCACTGGCGGGAATTCAAGGAACTCGACGTTGACTCCGGCGAGGGATGCTGCCTTCACCATAGCTCTATGAGTAGTGTTTGATGAGTGTGAAGATCAGAGGGCAAATTGGGTACTTTATATAGATCTTTAAACTTCTAAGGAATATTAAACAAACAATAACGTGACTTACGCTTCTGTCACCATAGACTAATGGGATTACAATAAAATATTATAGATAAGAATTCCGTCAGAAAATTAATGGAGTTTCGGTATAATCTGCATTATAGACTGTTTATTTGCTAAATATGAGTTAAAAAATAATATTTAGAATAAAATATTATTAATTTTTTAAACGTAACACAATATATTTATATTATCAAAAATAACCATTCGAATACTAAAGATACTAAACATATGATATCCTAGTAAATGAATATCTCTAAATCTCATTATACACATTATAGAGTTATTTCATTGGCTCTTTATACTTTTTCTATATAGATAAATGTTTGAGAATCATCAAATTTATTATTTTTTTATTATTATTTTTAGTTATTAATTTAATTTTTTTTAATTTATTAACTATGAAATATTTTAAAACATCATAAAATATTCAACTGTTAGATATAAAAGCCAGATTTCAATATGATTTTTAGTAAGATTAAAAAAACAATTATTTTTAAAATATTTTGATTTACTATAATTGATTTAAATTGCAATTTTTTTAACATCCAAATATTTTAAAAACATTAAAAAATCTAGAAATTGATTTTTTGTTTTTATTTTTATGTAGTTCTTAATAATTATCTAAATTATATTTACAACATTTCAAATTAAATAAATAAACAGTTTGTCAGTGCAAATACAAAAATTATTTGCTATTTATAAAATGTATATATATTACTTATTTTTATTGTATATTAAACGATGTTGAGAATATTTTTGTTATTAATAAATTTAAAAAGTATTCTGTTAGTAATTTAATAATTAGAAATTAATTTTGGTAGTTTATTCAAAAAATATTCAAATATTAATAATATTCTTAAATAGATTTGTTAGTATAATGATAATTTATTCATCTTTGCTAAAGATAAATTTAGTTTATTTATTTATGGATAAGTTTATCAGAATTTCAAATTTTATAGACAAAACAATAATTTATTCTCTTTATAAATATTATATTAAATTCAATTAAAACAACACAAACCTAGCTAATAACATAAATAATTTTATTTTATTTTATTTTATATCGTGCAAGTTACCATTGATTGGATGTATGTGGAATAAACTAACAATATTAAAAGCCGTCAGAAAGGACAAAGGTTGGTCTAAACTCCAAATGGCTCCTATTCTTAATTTCTTTTACACATGTAGCGAAAATTCCACCAGGTGAACCATGTTAATTAATGTTTTGAATCAAACCGAATTGGTTGAGTTGAACCAACAAGTATTTGACCATGTAGCTTAGTTGATAAGTTAAAATTATCTGTTTAAAAACTGTTCATAAACTGCTAATCAATTACTAAAATAGTATTTAAAAATTCGTATTACTAATACAATAAATCTCAACAGATATTAATGATAAATAAATTATTAAAAAATTTAAAAAAATGACAAAAAATAAATATTAAATATATATTCTAAAAAATAACTTTAAAAATTAAATTTTTATTACAACTATGATTAAAAAAATAAAATCCTTTTATTCTTAAAATTTTGTAACTTTTTGTCAAATAGAGTTTTTTTAATTTTTTTTTAATTGTGAATGACTATATTTTTTTAAAAAAATAAAAACAAAAATTTAAAGATTAAATTTTGTTTCGAATTTTTTTTATACCTTTCAAATATTTATTGAAATATTTTCACAAAAAAATTATAATATTTATTGATTATTTTTATTTTATTTTTAAATCATTCAAACACTGTTTTATCGATAATATTTTTTAGGGACCTTTTAGTCAGCAGACTAAATCTTTCGAATCAAAAATTGGCCAATTTTTGTATAAATATCTCTTGTTTATCATTCTTGTGTAAGTGTTTCTAATGAGTTGCCAACTAGTTACAGCTCAAATTGTATATTCTCTTTATCCTCACTTAGAAATTTCGAGTTCGAATCTCACTCGTAACCTTAAAAAAAATGTCTCTAATGAGTTATTTAAATTTATGATAAAAAAATATTTTATATATAATAAATTATCTTTATTTTTAAAATTTTAATATAATACATTTATTTTTCAAATAAGTAATTACAAATTAAGATAGATATAACCAAACTAATATTTTTTTAGATTATTTTTTAGTATTTTGTAATATAAAATATATAATATCACAAATATTATACAAGTATAAATATTAAGATTTGACTATTTTTTATTTAACTCTTACATTATATTTATACGAGATTATAAAATTAAAGTTGGTTTTGCACTTTTTAAATTTATATTAGTATATATTTATATTTTTGTATATTTATTTATAATTTTACATATTATTTTATTATAATTTGGTTATTCTAATTAAACTACCATTGAACTAAATTAAATTTTTAAATCGATAAATTATTAATTAAAACAGGTCATTTGACAGTTTGATTTCTAAAACCTTAATATTAATCCTAATTTATTTTACTTTTGCAATTAGACGATACATATTTATTATCCCTTTAGTCTCATATTCTATCTTTTTGGTATTAAAATTAATTTTGGAATGTCACTGAAAAAGTTTTTTTTTAATTAAGACACGTTAATAATATTTACATAATGTCATATTTTTAATAAATTCAACATAATTTGAAATTACATTCTATAAATATTATATAATATTTATTAAATTTAATCTTTAAAATAAAACTTTATTAATGTATTATATAAAATTCACAAAATCTATTCATTAATTATACCTTCGACCAATGCAATCAGATTTAATTAGGTTTATTTTAATTTAATTAAGAGGTCAGTTTGAATATTTAAAATAGACTAAATAAAATATTTGAATGGGCAGATCTAATTAAACTGTAGTCCTTTACGTAGGAGGTCAATGTTATTGCCATGTGTTCGGGGAAGTAGGCAGTCTATCTATCTCAGCTACCACCACCATAGAGAGAAATCATGATTTATTACATTTTCTTTTTCTTTTATCTCTAAAAAAAAAAACAATAAAGTGCACTTTGTGGTAGGGCTGTGAAACTGGGTTAACTCAATCTATTTAGATTCAATCCATTAAGTTCGTAGATTAAATGGATTGGACTATTTAAATTCGATTCATTTGCAGACTATAATCATGATTTATTATATTTTCTTTTATTTTTAAATAAAATAATAAAGTGCATTTTGTGTAGGACTGTTAAAAGGGTTAGTTCAATTTATTTAGATCCAATCCATTAAATCCGTGAATTAAATGGATTAGACTGTTTAAATTTGTTTTATTCAAAAACTATAAATTTTTAACCCAAATTATTTATGGTTAGTTTAATGGGTTAAACAGACTAGTCTATTTATCTTTTTATTTTATTTTTCAAAAATATTTTGATAAAAAATATCAATTTTAGGTCAGAAACCTTAAACAAGTAATATTTTTTAGTTGATTAGTCGAATTTTCGGGTTGGATCGAATAAAATATCGGCTAAATGTTCTATTTTTTTGAAAAAATGTAAAAAAATAAACGGACCATCCGTTTAGTCCGCGGGCTAGCCTGTTTAACCCGTCATTTTTTTCGAGTTCATCGGGCTCAGCCC
The DNA here is from genome assembly GCF_003086295.3 of Arachis hypogaea. Classification (NCBI taxonomy): domain Eukaryota; kingdom Viridiplantae; phylum Streptophyta; class Magnoliopsida; order Fabales; family Fabaceae; genus Arachis; species Arachis hypogaea. Next base: position 115,710,388 of record NC_092044.1, on the reverse strand, counting down.
GAAATTTAAAGGGCTTAATTTTAGAGGCAAAACCTGCCTATTTAAGCAGGTAATTAGGCTGGCCCGATGAATTTGGTCCATTTTAACGGTCCTACTTTGTGGTAAATGATTTCTTGGTACTTTAGTGCACAAGTAAATTGATAACAAAATAAGTAAATTTTTTGTTTGGGTTATCTTGTGTATAAATTAATTGTAGTTAAGTCTCACTTTAATTTCTGAATTTGCACTCAAATTTTAAAATAATTTTTAAAGTTGATAGTTATTCAATTTTGTTCATGAACTTGCACTCTAAAACTCAAAATAATCTTTGAATCATTTTTCGTCAATGAGACATGATTAAAATATTGACATAGACTTATTATTATACGTTGACACGTACAAAACGATGTATCGAATTTGGTGCCTCTTTTGTCTAAAAACAACGTCGTATTGAGTGTGGAGTGCCAACTTCTCTTCCATTTTCCTGCACCATAAACAGAAGCTTTTGTCTTTCTCTTTGTCTATGACACTAGCCTCACCAGTGCAATTCTACTCACAAAGAAATTCTCTCCATGGTTAGTTTCGTAATTGTCATCGTAAAGTAACTATCTATTTGGTTAAGAAAAGAGAGAGGGAGTTGATTTCATAATTGTCATCGTAGAACAATTATCTACTTGGTTGAAAAAGAGAAAGAGAGAAAGAGATAAAGATAGAGACCGATCTTTAAAAAAAGAAGAAAAGAAAGTGGATGAGAAAGAAAAACCTGTTATACTGAAGCACCTAATAGCACACATGCACCAGTTCCTACACACTTCTTCAAACACTTCTTCAACATCTCTTGTAAATCCTGAATAATTAATGAAAAATTAGCTAATAAATTAATTATTATTTAAAAAAATTAAAAATTAAATTTTATAGTTAAATGAAATAAAAATAATTAAAATATGAATTTTGACACTAATTTTAAAAATTTTAGCTCAAAACTGGACTAACAGGCCGAACCGATTGAGTCAGACCCAAGAACCGAAGGTCCAGCATATAAACGAGGCTTTCAACCTTTTCCTTTTACAAAATAAGTTTCACGCCAAGGAAGAAGAAGAAAAGAGCAAAATCCTTGCCCTCAATTTTTCGTTCCACGTAACTTTTAATCCGAAATTTCAATTGACGAGCCGTCAGCAGTCACGCGTTCATCTCGAAATTCTCTATGAAATTCACTGAACAATTTGGTAAGGGAATCACGTTTTCTTATCCAGTTCTCTCCTTTTCAATTCGTGATTTGAATTTTGATAATTGAGAAATTTTGTGATTTTGATGGTTTAAGGGTAGTCTAGCGGTGGATAATTACTGGATTTTGTCCATTTGACTTATGTGTAATGGTAAGAAAATTCTAACCCTTGTGAATTAGTGACCTAGTGAGTTCAATATTGATTATTGTGATATTGTATGAATTAGATTGTATATATTGTTAAATTGGAGTTAACTTGGTGGATATTTGAAGTTTGGAATTGAATCCTGTGAGTTAAAATTTAATTGGTGAGGAGTTGAAGCTTTGGAGCTTGAAAAACGGTGGATAATTGAGGTGTTCGGAGCTTAGGGAGGAATCGACCAAGATATGGTTTTGGTTTCTCGTTGATGGTAATTAGTGGCTAAGAGAAGGAGGGGGTTGAATCTTAGCTTCCTTTTTTTAGAGTATTACTTTTACTTTTTCAATTGACTTCAGAAGATATTTCACTTTTGTCTCGTAGCAAGTTGAGATAAATTTTAATTTTGTCTTGTAACAAGTTGAGAGATTTTTTCATTTTGTCTCCTGAGATCTAGAAACAGAAAAGAAGTAGAGAAGAAGAATTGACACTAGATATATCCTAGTTCAGCTATTAGGTGCAATGTAGCCTACATCCAGTCTCTATCACAATAATGATGGAATTTCACTATTTTTTTTTAGGATTACAAACACCAATTCTTCCTTAGAATCTACCCAATCCTATATGGGACAAATCCAGATTCTAACCTCAATCTGGATTAGACTTGGACTCAAACCAAGTTTTTAATAGCAAAGTGCTAACCCAACTTGCAAAGAAATCTCCACAGGATCATAGCACACAACATATAGATGTACAAAGAAACTTTGAGACATCTATCACTTTTTCTCTATTTTTGCTCACTGCCTTTTTTTCTCAGTGGCTTTTTCTTACAATCCTCACAATGTTTTTTTTTTTTACCATGAGACTCAGGCAGATAAAACTAAGAAAAAGAAACTAAATGAACATTATTGAAGGAGAATAACTTAGACAGCTTTAGGGTAGCTATGAGAACTCTTTGCTTTTCACTTACTCTCTTTGATCTCAACCCTTAGCCGTTCACCCTTAATATAGAAGGGTGGAACTTCTAAAGTTGAAATCAGTTACCCTTGCAGCATCTTTTTTCTTTAACATCAGAGTAGCGACGACTTCATCAGAGGAAAGAGAGAGATAGCTTGAATTTGTTGCATGCATCTCTCTCATCCTTTTTCATTCATCTTCTTCAATTTTGGCCATTAATATTGATTTTGGCCCCAAATTTTGATTCTATCCATTGATGAGCTTCTGACCCAAGGTGACTTCACATTCTCCATAGTTTCCTCTTCCATGCATGAGACCTTGGATCTTTTTTTCTTGGTGATGTACAAATGAAGAAACAGACTTTTGTTGAGTTTTGACCTTAAAAAACAAGCTACTGGACCGTAGCCTTTTCTTGCTTTGATATGGCAAAACATTTTTTTGCCTTTCTTTAAGATGAACTCTGTGTGTTTTTTATTTTTTCTTTTATCTTCTTCTTTGAAAAATTGACATGACCAAAGCATAGGAGAGAGAAGATAGAAAACTTTCAATGAAAACTTTGAACAAATTAAAGTGAATTAAAATTTGAAAAATGTATCACTTTAATCAACAAAGTAATTAATTGACATGAAATTTGAGTTCCAGTAACCAAGAGATGAAGTCTTTGTAATATAACACCCATAGATTTGAGATAATCGAATGGGTTTTAGAAAACTTTGAGCTAATTCTTTCTTTTCTTAATTTCTAAGTTCAGTCGCTATTGTTTAAATTAATTTTTGTACAAAGCTTAATTAATTCAAAAATCAGATTGGACTTGTTTAACTTTGGACCACCATAAAAGCTAAATTCCTTCCTTACACTTAACCAAAATCATGTGATTCAGTGGCTGAGGCATGTGATTTAGTGGTAAAAGTATTTGTTTCAAACTAAAACCACACAAGTTCGAATCTTAGTAGTGGTTGGTGGCTAAATTAATGTGTGAGTGAGTGTGTGAATATATAACTTAAAATTGAGAGTTATCCAATCTATTGACTGAAAAAACAAAAAAATCAAAATCATCAAACAACCAATTGAAACTAAATTATTAAACACTTAATAGTACTCTAATAATAAACAAAAATGTCCTAGATATAGAGCTGTTTCTCAATTTTTTTTATAACTTTTATGTAATTTCTCAACGTTGGAACAAAAAATTGAATCAATTAATATATATGGGTTTTTGCCACTTATGAAAAAATGCAGTATATTTACCAAATAAAAATAATCTTTTCAAAGTCAAAATATCAATTTACTTTTATCAAAAACTAATCTTTTAGAGACTAAGGTGGTCATTTACTTCTAATTTTATTATCAAATTTATATAATACGAGATTAATAATTTTTGGTTAATATGTAATCACTAGGCTTATTTACTATCTTTTTTTTTCATTTTTTAACTTATTATTTAAACGAAGGTATGAATGTTAATCTAATTATATAATGGTCTACGATCTATTGATCATCACCTAAAAAAATTCATATAAAATCATAAATTTTGAAAAGAAAAAAAAATCCACAAATTAACTACAATAAACTATAACTCTTTCAATTTATTTCTCAGTCAACAAGCTGAACAGTGTTTTATTTCCTAAAATTGGAGGAACACAACTGGGGTAGATGAATTAAATTAAAAGCGAGGCTGATGGCAAAAGTTACAAGAATAATTAAAATGGTGATTAACATTTCAATTATTTTTATTTGAGCAAAAGTTTAATATATATAATTTAATTCAGGGACAAAACCAGATGATAGGAAAGAAAAATGATAGTCCCTAATTTTAATTTTAATACATATAAATTATATATAAATTTTAGTTTAATTCTCTTAAAATTTTATTTTAATCTTAATTTATTATATAAATATTTTTTGACTCCTCTAATATTTTATCTAACTCCGCTCCTGATTTAATTAGTTATGTTGTGGTGGTGTGACGATAATACCCTGTTGCAAAACGGCAGGTAATCTTGCAGCCAAGCTGCATTTCAAATCAGGAGAAACGGCGTGCTCTCCAATCATGGTCTCCAACACCGCCGATGACAATGGCTTGTTCTCAATAACCGCCGCCTCTTTTTCCGGTATGTTGCCATCTTGGGAGAAACTAAGGCCCAAGTGTCCAAGTGGTGATTGGCGGTAGAAGACGGAGGCACCAGGTTTGAAGTTGACGTTCTTGAAGGCTTCAGCAAATTGTTGAATGGCTTCAGCTTCTGCGTCGCCATAAGTCCCAACGGATTTCATGTGTGCCACACAATTCTCCATCACCTTCCTTGAATACTCCACTCCACTCAGTGCCAGGATCTTCGATCCTCTAATCAGTTTCTCAAACGGCCCTGGAAATAAACAATTTGTTAAATTAAGTTTATGCAAAAAATTACTACATACTAATTAACTACTTACGTCACCAATAAATATTATTATTTTAAATTAATAATTTGTATTTATATTTAAAAATATTTATACAGAAAATATATATAATTTATATTTATATTTTTTAAAATTTATACACATAAATTTATAAAATTTATTTATTAAAAATAATTTAATATTTATACTGATAAAATAATAGATAAAATTACTAAAAAATAATAGTCTATAAAATTTGTAATTTTTAATTAAATAATTAATCATTAAAATATTTAATCAAATTTATTTATAGTACAATAAATATTTTTGATATATATTTATATATATTATATTGTTATTAACTAATTTTTTTATATATATGTAATATGATTGATAATATTATTTAAAATTATGTCATTACTATAATAAAAATTAATTATTAAATTAGATATTTACATAAAATATACGTTAAAATATAAAAATATATATTTTTATATATAAATATATAATAATTAATCACTACTTTTTGGTTCGTCTTATATGTTATTTATTGCATTTCTCATATTTAATTAGCATGCTTTAGTTGGCCTTAATTTTGTCCCACTTGTAAATAAAAGTGCAATCCAAAATAGTTTACGTATACGCAATATATTTGATGACGCTTTTAATCCCATCAATATGATTTTTCAACGTTTAATGAGCAATTTCATCACGAATATAAACTGATGAATCTAAATTAAAGACAGTAAACATGGCCTTTTAACTCAAACTTTCCATTACGGGTACATGCGTAAATAAAAATAGAGGAGTGTTAAAGGCTAACATTTTTGTTAAATTCTAGCCACCACTTAATTATTAAAAAAAATTAAATAATTTTAAATTATTATATATAATTTTACACTATTAAAAATATTATTGATAATTAATTAATAGCTAAAAATCACAATATCAAAATTTACTGACATCTTAGACTTTTTCATAAAGATAATTGACTCTTACTTTGATTATGTATTTAAGCATACCGGAAATGATATCTCTGTAGAAGTGAAGGGTTTGGAGCAATTGTTGGGAGGACTTGTCCTTCCACTTTCCGGCGAGTGATGGCACCGCTTTGTCCTCCAAGTATACTCCGATTCCGGTGAACTTTATGAACTTTCCATCAATCGTCAATCCTCTCTCCCCTACTCATTCATCACCAACCAATAAACTATTTAATCTAGATTATTACTTTTTAATTCATTATGACAAAATTAAAGCTAAGGCAACAATTAATTATTAGTCAATTTGTTCTTCATACTATAATATAAAGGATAAATTTCCTTCAAGGAAGGTATAATAGATTATAATAATACCTGCGCCGGCGAGGAAATAAGACTTAGAGGAGCCAGGAGGAGTAACCACCGCCGGGAAGACAAGGTTCTCGAACTGTATTGCCGTGATGGATGGTTCCGCCGCCATACTCAAACTATAAATTAAAGATGTCTTAACTGGCAAGCTACAATTTTCTTGTTTTACCCAGTTGGTATTTGGCGTATAGAGTATGTTTATACCATATATATATATATATGAGAAATGCTCAAAATTTACGTGTTAATATTTAAGAATGATTAAATAATTTAATAAATTTGATTAAATTATTATTTAATAATTTTTTAATTATTAATTTTATATGTAAATTTTTATCATTAAAAAAACAGTTATTTAATATGAGTTCTGCTAAGAAGATAATGAACCATTAAAAAAAATTAGTTATTAAATTATAAAATGAATATTTTTTATACTATTTAAAATGAATATGTCTTATATCACTCATTCTAAAAACATAAAAAAGATAACACTAATGATTATATCTCTAATACTCCATAAATCTCTATTATACACATTATACAAATATTTCATTGACTTCTCGTACTTTTCCATTTAATATTTATACAGAAAGAAGCGGCTTTCCACTTTCATATTCATTATTACATTATGTGACGAGATAAGATCAGTTTATTTAATTTATCACATTATTATTTAATTAAAAAATATTTAACAAATAATAAAAATAATATTTTTAAATTATTTTTTGTAAATATTAAATTAAATACAATGATTTAAATTATTGTCTTTCTAATATTTTTATAATAAAATAATTTAACAGTGAAATTGAAGTTGATTATTTTAAAAATTATTGGATTAAATAATTTTTTATAAAGATTATTAAAACTAGAAAGAATAAATTATTAAAATATTTTATAAAAACTTGTCTTTTAATTAAATTAAATACATGAAAAGTGATTTAGTTTAGCTTGACTATTAAGTTGCTTTACTAAATATTAATTGGTATAACAAATTAATAATAACGTAATAAACTAAAACAACTAGGTTATTTTTATACTTATATATTATAATAAAAAATGTCTTTATTCATATACCTACCCACCTAACTGGCAGTCATCATTACATTTTTAAAACGATATCACTAATCTTCTATTTTTGCATTATTAGAAAATTTATTATTCCAAATCATACAACCATCTCTGTTCATGCCCCATATTGGGTCAACGGTCTTGCCGGTCTAGTTTGGTTTACTAGTAGTCTTATTATTGGACTGAATTGAACAATGATATATATGAATATAAAAAATTCAAAACATGTGAAGTTCCTTGGCTATGACTATGACTACGCATATATGACACAATCTCTTTCTATTTGTTTTGTAATGGTAGAATTTGTCAAATTATAATGCTCCATTACTTAATCATTCTGCTATCTCCAAACTACGCCGTTTCGATCTCAATCATTACATGCTATCAAAACTTTAATTCAAAATAAAATGTTAGCTCCTTATTTTTTTTAATACACGTCACATAATTAAAATAAAGATATAATATAGTTTAGTATACACATTTCTTCCTCTAAAATAATTTTCATCATCATTTCTGAGGCTCAAACAAAGATATTTTAATTAAGAAATAAGATATTTATCATTTCGTACGACAACAAAAGATATTAATCATTATGACTAATTACATATTTATTATTTTAATACAAATTTAATAAATAAAATAATATATTTATTTTTTTTTTGTGCACTTCATTTTTGTTCGGTTGGAGAAATGAGCAGAAAGCCCAACCATATTAGCCCATACATAAACAGGCTATTCTATTTCCGAAGCCCATTAACTTATGCTTTGGAATATACGTACGTATACGTATAGTCGTATACATACACATTGAAAACTGAAAAAACGACAATGGAACGGCGTCGTACGTAGAGATTTGACGTCTTCATCGTCTCGAAATCCAAAAACTGAAGCTTTAGACACATGCTGGTTCTGTATCGATTCCAATTTCCAAAACCACCTTATTCTTGTTATCGTCACTACGTACCAACTATTCAAACCCTAAATTTGGTGCATGCATTTCTGTGTTGAGTGTTGGCATTCGTAATCTGAACTGTGAAATTAAAGGGAGTGACAGTGATAGAAGATGTCGTGGCTGAGATCTGCGATGACCAAAGCGGTGGAGGTTGGGAACAACACCAACCTCACTCGCGCCGTCAGGAACTATGCCGACACCGTCGTACAACACGCCGGCCAAGCCGTCGCCGAGGGCGCCAAAATCCTTCAGGATCGCATTGTAACTTCACTCTCCCCTCTTTCTGTATTACTTTCAATTTCGCTTGTGATTGCTACCCTAATTCCCAACTAGGTCAAAATTTGTGTCCCCTTCATGTTTCTAGTGACTTATTGACCTCGTTTTTATTCGTCTCAGCTGTTTGTTTTACATATCTTCTAAACTAGTACTTGTTTTTCCCCATTTGTAATTAAATGAATGAGTTGTTGTAAAGTTACTGTTCTGGAGCTAAATTAATTTGTAACTGAAGTGTTCTGATGTGAGGTGATGAGAATGATGAGGATACTGATTTCACGTTGTGTCTATGCATAGGCTGCTCGGAATTATAGAAGTGTTGCGCAGACAATTAAGAGATTGGAAGAAGCTGCTATCACCTACAGGGGACCTGAAAGAGTGGAGTTGCTTAGAAGATGGGTTGTTGTGCTTAAAGACGTTGATAAATTGTCTCGAGCTGCGGATGAAGGTAAAGAGAAGACTTTTGAGCATCACCTTGGTGTTGAAGAGTTAAAAGATAACCCAAGGAAACAATCTCTGGTAAGAAAGCCTTCGTTCCTTGCCTTGCATCTGAACATTCTAGTTTGGTATACATGATTTTGGGATATAATACCTACCCAAGTTTTAGGAAATCATTTCATTATACTTTTAGTCTGCTTAGCACTGACAATCTATTTAAGAAGTTCTTGTTATTTGTATTTTAGATGATATTGTCAGTAGAAAAACTGTGGTTGATCCTTCCCTGTTTTTGGTCATAACAGGATTCTTTGGTTGTTGGCTTGTCTTTCTCTCAGTTTAGTTATAGAATGAGCCTGTCATTTCTGTTTTGCATTATATTAGAGCAGACTGCTGGGGTGGCTGTTCTACCCTATTTCACTGCTTCGGAATTCCATGTTTCAGAGTTTATTTTTTATTTTCATTTTCGACAGTGTGATGCCTTATATTAGATTTACTGAAGTGTTTGTGTACTTGTTTATTACTTGTTAGCTTAGCTGAGGAGCCATTATGTATCAGTGTTTCTATATTGTTGATGTAATGATATCTGTGTTCAGGGTATTATTATTATTATTATTATTATTATTATTATTATTATTATTATTATTATTATTATTATTATTATTTCCCAATGTTGATGTGTAAGTTTTTCAGTTATTGATGTAATCCTCGAAATAGTGAACATCTTGATTTAATATTCTCTCACTTTGTTGTTTGTGTTTTTCATACTTTTGGTTTTTTTTCAGGTTCTTTATTATGATAGTGATTTTGGAGGTGAACCGTTAAATTTCCGTGATGTTTTTCTTCAAAGTCAGGCATTGGAGGGTATAACATTATCAATGGTATGATAATTGATGTCATTATTAGGTACACTAATGCTGAAATTCCTTCTGGTATGTTAATGTTGTTAAGAGTTAGTAACTTCTTGTAAACTTTTATCAATGATATTTCCATCTAGTAAAACATAAAACCTTGCTTGTTTATTTTCTCTTTGATGTATAGTTATTTCAGCTTTATTGTTCTAATTCTAATAGTGTTTCATACTATCATTACAATGGTAAAAGAAGATCATCCTGCATATGTCAATCTTTTAATTGCTGATGATGGAGGTTAACCGCAGGGTTAACTCTTTTCTATTCCTCAGATTATCGAAGCTCCTAATGAGGAAGAGGTTTCCCTTCTCCTGGAAATGTTTGGGTGAGTTTGCCTGTTTCAAATGGCTCATGGTGATTTGCAGTTCTTAGCATATATTTGCTGTTTTACCTGCATGAAAATTCTTATTCGACATGTTTGATGCGAGTATTTATATGGCTATACATATGACATTTAATTTAATTTGACTGAATCCTTCTATTCCTAGATTTCAAGCCCTTTGGTGCATATTTGTGTGAGACATTTTGTAATGCTTTTATATTTCAGTTCAGCCAAACATTGGTCTGATCATGGTTTAATTTGTTTTATATAGGCTCTGTCTGACTGGAGGGAAAGAGGTTCATAATGCCATAGTAAGCAGTTTACAAGATCTCGCAACAGCATTTTCAGGCTATCAAGATGAAGTATTGGTAAGTATGATAGTTACACTTGCATCTATAGATAGAAGTATTCCTAGTACCAAAATGTTGCTGGAACTACTTGCAATTCTCACCACTTATAGGTATATTGCTCTAGGCAATTCTGGTTTTTTTTTTTTTTTTTTTTTTTTCAGCTTTACATGACACTATTATATATGTTTTGCCCCTTTTTCAGGTGAAGCGAGAGGAATTACTTCAGTTTGCACAGGGTGCCATTACTGGGTTGAAAATTAATTCTCAAGCTGTTAGGTCAGTATGAACCAAGGGTTTGTTCCTGTTGTCATTTTTGTCGTACAATTTCTGCTACAGATCACGAGGTTTTCTCTCTGGTTAAAAGTCACATTCTACTGGTGTCACATAAGATCAAAGCTACATAAACTTAATGAATTCCCATGATATAATGTAAAATGGGAAAAGTAGGCTGCAATATACCTGTCTTTGTTGTGAATCTTGTGTTGCTTTCTGGCTGCAGAATAGATGCTGAAGCCTTTAGTCTTAAGAAAAAGCTCAATAAGATAACTTCACAGGGGACTGAATACCAAGTTGATTATAAATCTGCTGAGGAAACAATGGCAACACTAGAGGTATGGTATTTTATTTCTGTTGTTTGTGTTCTATCATAATTAACAGAAAACTAGTGCACTTTCATAAGGAGTGCAATCTTTTCCCCCTAAACTTTCTTAAATGTGTACTATTTTCATAAGGACTAACACACACAAGTAAGAAGGCTACGGGATCATGTTGCACACTATTTTAGTTTAGGACTAAAGTGTATGTGATCTCTATTTATAGGGGGAAAAGTAGAGTTCCCCCCAATTATTAAAATATAATGTTGGGGAAGAAGCTCATTTGAGCCTTTTTGGAGTTAGTCTCTACCCTGTAATCAAATACTAGTTAATTTGGCTGGCATGCAGTCAGTGCACTGTTGTATTTTGTAATTATCTTCTTAAGGAAGAGTTGTTACCTGTCTCTAATATCTTGATTCTTTCTTGAGTTGAATGGGAGATTTTCATTCTCTGCTCTTTGTCCTTCTTCCTTTCTCCCTAAGAGTATATTCAACTATTTATTGTGTTTATGAAACTTTATCGATGTTTTGAAATTTGAAATATGGAGTATAACCAACCAATCACATTGCAGGCTTTAAAAATAGCACTAGCGCAGATTCGGATATGCTCCAGGCTGGAAGGATTATTGCTGAAGAAAAAAGGTTTAACCAATGGAGACTCTCCTGATGTTCATGCCCAAAAGGTACAACTATTTCATAGTTTCGTTTGGAAGGTAAAGAGGTAGGAGAGCTAGAAAATAGAGATACAATATATTACCAGGCACTAACACTAGAATGGTTTACCTTCATTCAACTAAGATAGATGATGGAGACTTGCTCTTTGCTTGTTATCAAATATCAATAATCTCAACTCTGAATGAAAACTGAAGAGGTAGTGGCTTGTAGATATTTTGTTTTGTCACCATTTAGCTGACATCCACAAAAGGATGAAATTTTCTCTTCTTGTGATATACTTCCACAAGTACATGACTATATGTCCTAGCTTTCGGTATTGGGAATAGTATAGGACTACAGAGTAGGACATGCATTTGGGATATTTTGGAATGTTCAGTTTTGATGATCTTCTCTAATAATATTTTTAAATGTGTCTAGATCTGTTTTTTCTTTATATTCTAGTTTCTAACAGTGTTATCATTTTCATGTCTACAAGTAGGTTGATAAGCTAAAGGTTTTAACAGATTCTCTTGCCAACTCTGCTGCAAAAGCTGAAAAGCGTATTTTAGACAACAGGTAGACTTTCTGTATTATGAAATTTTCTGTTTAGTGCTCTCTCTCCCTGTATCTCATTTCATTTAGTCTGGTTATATCAAACTATAAACTGAGAATGGAATTCCTAGGCATGACAATATGACATGAAACTATGCAAGAAAGGCAGGATGGTTAATTATTCATTTAGTTATTTTTGTTAATGCATGCAAAGAATCTTGTAGGTTCTAGATCAGGTGATTTTGAAGGATTTATTTTGCTGTATAATATTTTTGCTTCAGATACAGGGAAGTAACCCAATCCCCTCCCCCCTTTCTCTCTTTTTCTTACACTAAATAATGACAGAGTACAAAAAGAGGAGGCATTAAAAGTTCGGGTGGCTAAAGATGGTGAAGTTAGTGAAAAGGAGAAGGTAATCTGTTCTGTTCAGCTAGGCAGCATTGTATTTATTGTGTAAATTTTGGCTGACAAGGAATTAACAATCTTTCACAAGGAAACTTCATAACTGACTAGGTCTGTTTTTGCTTTGAAATGTGTAATTTATGTCTAAATTGTCAATATTAAATAATTTATGGACAATATTTTATTTTGGTTTGAGGGAAGGATATCCTTATAGGAGCATTTTTGTTTCACCATCTGAAGTTTTTATATACACTTTGTCCTGTATTATATTTTTGTTTTATATTGTTTAGGTGACACTAGATTGAAAGAAGTTAATCATTGATCATTACTCAATAGATATAGAAGGGCTTTCAGTATGCAAGCTCTATTAAATTTATCTCTGGTCTGGTGTGTGTACTAGGTGTTCCATCTTTTTCGTAGAGGGACTGCTGATTTTTTCCTCCCTCGCCCTTTTCTATTTTAGGAATTGACAACTGAGATATCAGGACTCCAACAGAGAAAGGAAGAACTTGAAGCTGAATTAAAAAAGGTATTTTGTTGCTATCTATATTCTCAATGCTTCAGTATTTTTCTCAGTTCTTGCAGAAGAATGGTTTCTCATGTTGTTAGTCTAGAAACCATTGAAATTTCTAACTGAAGTCTTTGACCCTTTCCTAGAATCTTCTTCTCTTACTATTCTGTCTTCAAATGTTGATCTTCATCTATAATTTCAACTAGTTACACCTTAAAGTAAGAGAGATTATATCATTCCGGGTCTTAATTGATAATTATTTGTATATGATTGATTTATTTAGAAACAGACATTTTATAATTGATTGATGTCTGGTTTACACCCTGTAGGTTAATACATCTTTGGCTTCTGCTCAAGCACGATTGTGGAATGTGAGGGAAGAGAGGGATCAGTTTGAGGAAGCAAACAATCAGATAGTTGAACATCTGAAGACAAAGGTTTGAACTTTGAAGTTCTCTCTTTTGTGTTTGGGTTATCATGCTAATCCACTTTGCTGCTTAAATAATTCTCAGCACCCAGTTACAGTTTTCTGAAGTATTCATTTGACCCAGTTGTCTGAAGTATTCATTTGACCTTTGATTGACAGGAAGATGAACTTACAAAATCAATTAGGTCCTGTAATGTTGAAGCAGATGTTATCAAGACCTGGGTTAATTTTCTCGAAGATACTTGGGTTTTGCAGCGGTCAAATGCAGAAATTTACGAGAAGCAGGTCAAGTATGTATTAAACTTGCTGAACTTGAGTTGGTGGATTTTCTTATATGAGATTTATCATGAATTAATACTGTTGCTAATTGTTGTGTTTTTGAAGTGATGAATTGGAAAGCCATGAGGACTATTTTGTGAATTTGGTCATTCAGCTTCTTGCTGGTTACAAGGTATTGATTTTCCTTTACAGAATTGGATGTTGGATTTAAAATGGTGGATTCCTTTCTGCTTCCCTGCTTTTCCTGTGTAATATTACATGTTATGTAATTCACAGAAAGAGTTGGAGCCTTCCATCGACCATATTGCAACGTTCGTTGTGAACCTTAAGAATCTAAGTCAAAGGTAACCTTTCTGTGTTATTTCTAATGTCTACATGAGAATTGGCTGATTGGAAAATTTCTTTTGAGAAATCAAATTATTTACAATTAAGAACAAATTTGAATTTTAACACACTAAATTTGTAAGGAAAATTTGAACCAAAATAAGTATGTGATCACATGAATAAAATTATATTTATTTTAGAAGTATTTGCCCTTTTTTTTGTTTAATTTAGTTTTTTGAAACTAATGTTACAAGAAGATGGGGGTGAGAACAGATCCTCCAAGCAAAAGCAAAGCATAAACAAAAGATCTGGTGAACTGCACTTGTCTGAAAGGGAAATTCCTCTAAAAAGTACATAAGCTTTATACTAGATAAAGGCCAAATATCTAATTTTATCCCATAAAGCTTGTTTATCTAATATGTTGTTAAGGGTGCGTAAGTTTCACTCTAACAAAATACTCCAAATTGTGGCGTATACTGTGCAATACCACAAAGATTTTGCTCCTTCCGTATTCCCAAAACCAGCAAACTTAGTCAACAAAATCTAGGTTGCAGCATGTGCCTAAATGTGTGCATGTTTATTTTTCTTATTTTCTTAATTTTCTTGGGGAGATAGGTTAGAGAAGGTAGCCTCCAGTGGAGATGATGAGGATACAAAGCTATTAAGTCCAAGGAGAAATCTTGAGGAGGAATATTTAAGCTATGAAGCTAAGGTATACATGTGACTTGAGAATAATTTTAGATCACTGTCTTCTTTATCCAGCAGTTCACTTATTTGTCTTCTTTTACCTTGAAGCATGCCCAAGTGCCGATTCTTACCTAGACAAAAATGCTCTGGGGTGTTCAATTTGCTTGTATTTTTGAATATCCGGACTTTGGATCTTATTGATGGTTCTGTTTCCTTGTTTCAGATTATCACCACTTTCAGTGTAGTGGATAACATGAAACAGCAGTTTTATGCTCAACATGAGAAAATTTCGAGGTTTTGTATTTCCTTTAAAATCCACTGTTTGACCTTGTTTCAGTTGCTTCATATTTTCCTTCTAAATCACATTATGGGTTCACTCATCCAGGAAAGATGAAGAAAGAGTTAAAGAGCTTTTTGTTGCCATTGAAAAATTACGGACTAAATTTGAGGCCATTGAAAGACCAAATCTGGAAATTGAGAGCCCGCCTGAAAAGTCTGAATCACCCCTTGCCGAGAAAAAGCTTGATGATACACCAGCTGCTTCAGCTCCAGCTCCAGCTCCGGGTACTGAGATTTTAAAGACAGAAACAGAGAAACGGTCAAAATCACCTTCAGCTAAGGGAGATGATATATTTGACCATGAAGCGGAATTAGCTAAGCTAGAATCGGAGTTTGGAAAGGTTAGCCAAGACTACTCAGGAGAGGAGATTGGTGATTGGGAATTTGATGAGCTTGAAAGAGAATTGTCCTCTACCAAATAATTAGGTGTATCCTTTTGGACCTTAACGCTTGCTGTTGTAATTTTTAATCAAACATATGCAAGTATGATATGAAATTGTAAGCGTATATATAGGTTGGCTGTTAATGAACGTGCAGCATGGTCAGATTTCTTTGAATTTGTAACATAAAAGTGCATAATTTCTTCATTCTTCTGTAAAGTACTGAACTTTAAGTTATAACACGCACTTATCAACTGATTTGTCAGAGCTTTTTTCAATGGGTCCAACTTATTTCAGAACCTTGATTGTCCATATGCCATTTTGTTTTTTTCATGAAATTAAAGGTATTTAACTGTGTTGTCTTCTTCTGCCGTTTATCATTTACTCTTTGTTATATTAACTAAGAAATATTCAAACGGTTTTTCTACCATTTATAAATGGAGTAAAAAATGTAGATTATCAAGACTTTAGAAGCATGCATAGAATACTTGATTTTTTTTGTTCATATTTTAAGTTGACCAAAAATGTAAATAACTATGGCCAAATTTGGATACCGTTTAGATACAAATTTATCATAACAAAAATTGTGAAGTTTCAAATTCTTATCACTTTCACCCGTCTTAATAGTTTATTATAATTATTCTAGGCGAAATAAATAGGTGTGTAATTGCTTGACAACCTAACTTTATTTTATAGCAATTCCTTATTACAAGTGACGTTGCAACTAGATTAGCATAGCTAGGGAGGGACCTATACTATACTATACTATACTATAAGTCTATAAAAATCATAAAAGGAAGGTTCCTATGAAGCAATGCATGGTTTCTCAATGTTGATGATATACTTCACATTAGTGTTTGCAAACACAGGCTCTATTAATTAACCAAATAAAAAAAAAATGCTCATTGGAGGAAACAAATAGGACCTTGCACTGTCTTTTTGCCTCTAACTAGGATTTGAATTGAAAAAAAATAATAAGAGAAAAGGGTAAACCCAAAAGTAGGTAAGGAGTGTTGAAAACCAAAGTCTAGAACTTTATTTTGCAGGCATTCCGGTCTCAGTTCCCTTATCCCACCAATATTTGTCGGGTCATTTTGTTGCCTTCATCTTGTTCAGTGTGTTATGATGCATTTATTCACTTACAATTTGGACTTTTTAAATGTTAATCTTAATTATTAACTAATAAACACAAAGAAAAGTAACATGAGTTATGTCATGTCATGTCATGTCACCACAACATAAAATTAAAAAAACAAAGGCATGTAATGTAATTTAAGTTAGCCATAAAACAAATGAAAGAATAACAAGAAAAGACTGGAAAAAGATGCTTATGTTCTCTAAAAGGTCTATCAAGACTTTTCCCGTGTGTAAGTTTATATATAAACTAAAGTGTGTCAATAAAAAAAAAAGAAAAAAAAAAACAGAACCTCGAATCCGGTAAAAGAAAATGCATTAGTGTAATCAGTGCAAAGTTATATATATTTGCTGAGCTGTTATTTCAACATCAACTTGATTATGGTGCACAAATTACTTATATAAATGCAGAAAGAATCAAATGAAACATATCTTTGTTCAGAAACCCAATTTCTTGCATGAGAATGTATAACATTTCAAAAACATGGATCTTAAGGCACAAGATTTTCCTTGAAGATCCTCTGTCTTATTCCTTCATTTTTTACTACCAATCACTATGAAGTTACAAGGATAACAATTTTTCAATAAATTTGTGTAATATTTCTAGCTTTTCAATCATACTAGACTTTGCCATCCCTACTATTATTCTATTACAGCTAGTAACCAGACTATAAAGGGTGAGACAGATTTTCAGGTTAAAGTCAATTTCTATTCATCAATAGAACTCATGTTAGTTACCATTAGCAAACAGAGATACTAAAATAAATTAGCAATCCCAATGAGAAATAAATAATCCAGAGTTTATGTAATGTGGGTCAGTGCTTAACCCCATAAGAGAAAATAAAAAAAATGGTTTAACTTTCACATTTGGATGCTTGCTTGCAGACAAACTCCTTCAATAATGATAAATGATAAGAGACAACCATGAGATTAAAATAAAAAGAAGCAATAAATTAGAATACCACTAAACTACACTAACACTAATTAACACTGCTTTTTATTTTGTGTATTTTTTTAATATGGCATTGTCTAACCCTTTTAAAAGCAGCATTTGGTCTTCAATTCTCCATAATATACTCATAGGAACAAGAACTAGAGAAGTGTGCCTAAAATCAATGGCTTCAAAACTCATAGCATTTGATACTGCAGATGATGATTACATTGATATGGAAGTAACCTCATATTCTAACTTCTTCTGCCATTCTCATCCACAACCAGGAGAGTTTGAGTTCCAAATGTCCTCCATTGATCAAGAAAAGGATTCAACAACTTCCCCAGCTGATGAGCTTTTCTACAAAGGAAAGCTTCTTCCTCTTCACCTTCCCCCAAGGCTTCAAATGGTTGAGAAAATCCTCCAAAACTCTGACCCTCCTTTTGTTAAGGACAAAGTTGAAGCCTTTGAAGAGTTTTTTAGTACACCATTAACCACAACCTACACAACACCAATCTCAGGCACCCCATTTGAGTCCTGCAACATTTCTCCTGTTGAATCATGCCAAGTTAGCAGAGAGCTAAACCCTGAAGACTATAAGCTTGAGTTTCCATCAACAGGCACAAGTGATGAAGGATTCACTGTTGAGAGTACTCATCATCAGAAGAAGTCTTGGACCAAGAAACTGAAGCATTCATCAATAGGATCAAAGTTGAGGGCTTCAAGGGCTTATCTCAAGTCCTGGTTTGGAAAATCCGGTTGCTCCTATGAAAACTATGCAACTTCAACAAAAGTTGCTGATGAAGGCTCAGTTTCAAAGGCTAATAATAATAACTTGTCCAAGAAGAAGAAGAATAATAATACTAGTAGCAATCCATATGGTCAAATTCGATATGAGTCCTCGAATTCTGTCATGAAGAACAATGGAGATGATCCAAGTAGCAATCACAGAAGGTCATTCTCTGTGGGAATCAAGATTCTTTCAGGAAACAAGTCGTCGCTGTCCACCGGATCATCTTCATTTTCGATTCCAAACAAGTCATCAAGGCAGCATCTTAAAAGGTGCAGCAGTGCAAGCTCAGATATAGAGAATGCAATCCAAGGAGCCATTGCTCACTGCAAGAAGTCTCAGCAAACTAAGAAGAATTCAAGTGAAGTAGGATTCTACTCATTTAGTGAGGATCAAGAAAGAGTAGTGCTTTTGAGGGGCTAATAGGGACAACTTAATTTTGATGAAAGATAACTCTAATTCACTACTTTAACCAAATTGTGATGATGAGTAGAAGTTCAATACTCTACTCTTTAATGTTGGTGATTAATTTGTATTATCAGTAATCTTAGTATTTTTATTTGAAATCAACTTGATCAACTTAATATGAGTTGGAATTTCAATTACTTGTGAATAAGTGTACTATGATATGCATGACAACATTACAAACCATGCATTTTGCAAGATTTCCTTATTTTAGTTTGAATTGCAACTGATTTGTGAGACATTTTCCAAAAGTTAAGAAAACCAAATTGGTGGTTATAGATTCAAGCATAGACAGTGGTTTTCTTTGTCAAGAGTTGCTTCTTTTCATAAAAACTATTCAAAATTTATGATCCACAAATGGGACTATTCAAAGAGTTGCATATATTTTCATTCAAAGACTTCCATCTGTTCAACAAATTCAAGATATGACAATCAAGTTGCATACCGCACTTTTCTTTTCATGAGCATATTTTCTAAATATATTTTAAATATTAATATTTTTATAAATCATCTAATCAAATTTATGTGTTTAGATAACTTTTTAAGTAGTAAATTTAAAAATTAGTCATTTTTACTGATATGACAATATACGATTGATTATTTGTATAAAATTCATTTAGACTAACGGTAGTACATGAAAATAAAATCTATTTATAACATATAAAAGTTGATACTAACTTTTTTCGCAATAAGTTTAAGCCATCTTTTTTCTTGTTAATGATGTCTAGTGAGCAATTCTAATGACTTGACAAAAAATAAAAATCAACTAATCATCCTTTAGTAAAAGATTTTTAAAACATTAAAAGAAAAAGCTCTTATCTATTATTATTATTCAATTAAAATATAAAATACTAATTAAATATATTAAACATACATTAAAAGTGTCATAATAATAATTATTATAAAAAATTTTAATTACAAATATTCAAATTCTACAATTTATACATATTAAGACTCTTACTACTACACTATTTGGTCTACTTATACATTCTGTATAAGACTCTTATTACTCTTTTATTTCTTAATCTCTCGTACCAATTATAAAAGACTCCTCTAAATAAGTTCAAATTTAGTATATCTCCTTATTAAATTCATTCAAATATGTCATGATTATATAAAATTAATTCATAATTTTATATTATATTTTTATATTTTTCATTTTATTCATTCATTTTTCTTTAATTATTTGTAAATCAAAGAATACTACATGAGAAGATAAAATATGACAACTAAAACAAATATAAAAATAAAAACAACAAATAAAGATGTAGCTTGGATAATTCTAATATAAAAAAACTTATGACTTTTTTAAAAATAAATGAATTCAAAATCTTAAAACAATAAACTAAATTTCAATTTGTATTATATTTTAGTTGAATAATTATATCATTTATATGGAATGATATACAAATTGTTAAATAAATATTCTATAAAATATTTTTAATATAATCGATCTCTAACTAATATAACATTTATTAGAATATATTATATAGTATAAATAATTTATCTCTTTACACATAATCGTGCGAAGCACACTATAATTTATTTTAGTTAGTGAGAACATGTAACAAATTTACCTTTGCAAATATCACAAGAATACTTGCCATACAAATCTTATAGGGTATCAGAAAACAAAACTTCTAATTATTATCAATATTAGTATTATTGTTTTATTGCTCAAATTCGATTATATAAATTAGGGATAAATGGAGTTAGAGCAATTTTTAAAAAGGGGTCAATATAAAAATATAATTCTAAAAAGAAAAAAAATAAAATTAAGGGATGTTAATATAAAAATTAAAAAATTGTTACAGATATTTATGTATGTCTTCATTCATCTGCAACAAATTGGCAGCAAGTTGCTGCAGATATAGATCTCAAAAAACTAAAGTAACGGTGAAGTGAAGAAACACATTAATGTAAGGGTAATAACTTGTGCAGAAATCTAACTGCTTTTAATTTTTTTAATGCTGTTAAGTGTCAACTATATACTATACAACATATATAAGTGACAATAATCATTTGATTCTGTTATCTATAAATTATAATTCCTTTTAACAATCATGAAAATAAATCTCAGGATAAACATCATAGTACATTATTTAGTACGAACTTAATGAGTGGAAGAATGATAATAATAATAATAGTGTTAACAACACTTAATTGACTTCTATAAGATTTTGATATTTAAATTACACACCCTCTTAAGTATACAAATAAATTCTTCTTATTAGTGAAACAAACATCTTAAATAATGTTCAATTCTATGTAGTATATATCACTTTAATTACTTAATAAACTCAAATACAGAATTGATTATTATGGAATTATGTACCAAAATACCCTTTCTTTTAGTAACATGAACATGAGGGAACTTGGCATTGACCCAACCCAAGTAATGGCAAAAATAAAGGAGGAATCTTTTGAGGCATTCGGTAATAATCACAGATTATGAGTAACAATTATGATTACTGTGGCATCACATATGTCTATTATCTTAGTCCCTTGGCAACTATAATAAAAAGAATTTAATTTACACATAAATATTTACATCAAGATGTCTTCGTAGAAAATAATAATTAAGATATTAATATTTAATATATATTATAGATTAATACTGTCTTGTCCTATATCTTTGCGAAATTTTTAATTAGGCATCTATACTTTTTTTTTTTTAATTGAATCTTTGTACCAAATTTTTTTAATTGAGTTCTTATACTTTTTTTTCTTTTTATTTGAGTCTCTGCACCAATATTTTTTTAACTGAATCCCTGTACAATTAAGCCAATTACTACCAAGAGGAACTTAATTAAAAAAAATTGGTACAAAAATCCAATTAAAAAAAAAGTATAGAATGAAAATTTCGTGAAACTATAAAGACCAACAATTTTTAAACATATAATTAAACATATATTATATAAATATTTAGTTAAATATATTAAATTATCTAACAATTTTTAATTAATATTTTCATATAAGAATATCTTTACATAAATAATTACTTTAAATAGATATTGCCTTTAATTTTAATTTAATGTCTGGTGGAAAAAAATTCATGGATCAGGATAACTTAATTAAATTAAAGCAAAGGTATTCTGTAATCTACCGTATTGAAAAGAAAAAAAAAAACTGTCAGAGAAATAGAAAGACAAAAAGAAGTTAACTTCATACGTACGAGAGTTATGTTAAATTAATCACATTTTATTTGAAACATATATATAGATATAGATATAGATATAGATATAATATATATATATATATATCCTTCATCATAGCAGACAAAGTTAGGAACAGCTTTTCAGGTGATGCTTCTTTTCCGATTTGTTTCTACTTTGACAGTGGCTAGTTGCCTAGTTCTATGATTAACCAAACATTAAACATTTAAACTTAATGAAATAATAATAACAATAATAATAAAATGTTGTCATTAGTAGTTTCATAATATCTTGGAAGCTAGACAAAAACAATAGCATTCCCCAAGGATTTAAATGTTAACACTAAAAATCTTCTCTTTAATTATATTTAGAAGAACTTTAAGGTGACAATGGGAATTTCTTTAATTATGAAATGGAAATAAAAAAGAGGAGAACATGGTTAGCAAGTAACGCAATAAGCTATAAGAAGAAGCAAGCATACATCATGATTTCCGTTTGCTTTCATGTGAGTGTGTTTTGAAATTTTGATAGTGCTTTCATGTGTGTCTCAGATTCAGTTAGTGACTTAGTGTTTGTTTAATTATGTTGTAAAAATTAAAAAAAAAATCCAATTGCTGCTCCTTATATTTCAATACCCGGTTCCAGTGGTATGATTTCAACCAATGTGTTTTCCTTTAATTTCTAACTAATTCAGCTTCTTATCATGATCACTGATTTTTTTTTAAATTATTGGCACAATTGTAACAAATTATTTTTAGTTATATATTCTAGGGGTGAGCACGGGTTGAGTTGATTCGGATTTAGGGCGAAATTAGAATCAAATCAATTGAATTATAATTGGTTCGGTTTGGTTCGGATTTACGTTTGTTTTGTGTATGTATCCGAATCAAACCAAGCCGATTAAGAATAGCTTAATTCGGTTTGGATCCACGGATTGGTTCGAATTCCGTACCCCAAAATCGTTATCTGAACCAATTACTAGAGAGAGTCATTGGTTTGGTTCGGGTCGGACCCGATTACCCGTTGGTTCCAGAACCAATTTAATCGGATACCTGCTACCCGTGCTTACCCCTAATATATTCGCGAGTTTAATTTTGATGCATGTAAAGCGTTTTACACAGTCGCACAATTAGACCTGTTCTTTTGGATGACTATTCACGCGATCAATGTAAAAGGTAGTTATTTTCATTGATGTGGTATTATGTAATTAGATGTATGTATAAAACTACTTTACACTAACAATGTATTAAAATTAAATTATATATTCATAACAAAAGTGTGGCATACTAATTTTATTAAAAATAAAATTCCTTGATCATGATATAGATCAACTTTTATGTGATTTTGTCATTCTTATATCTACACATGCAATGATCTTCGCTTGCAGGGAAAAAAAAACAGCAAAACAACAAAAACTTTTCAAGTTACAACCACCCCAATTGGCCAGATGCCATGCCACCAATTCCAATCATTTAGACAATGCCAACTCAGAACATATGCTATATCTGTTTGGATTGGAATTTCAAGTTCATAATTTGGACATGAGCTTTTTCTTAAACCATAATTTGAAACTTTTCAGACATAAAAACAAGCATGCTATCAGTAACAGACCCAAAATTTATATATTATACTAAGTTATATCCTCATCAGCCACGTGTACTTATTTTCGTATAAGGTGCTACACATACAAATCTTTTTATATACAAGTTCATATAAGTTGGTTTAAGCCTAACAAAAACAATTCTCAATTTAAATTGTGTGAAAATACGTGCTTCTCTAACTCTTTAATAGTGCAAACAGTTCTTCTCCCTCAATTAAAACCGCAACGCTCAAAATTTAAACAAGGATCAAAATCTCTCAAAAAATTTTCAAAATCATCGCAAAAAGTGAAGGAAGTTACAAAGCTGAATTGAAAAGAATTATGAAAGATGAAATAAGAAGATGAAGAAGAAGCAGAAC